>NC_140418.1:62655000-65155000 GCF_965140295.1 Lepidochelys olivacea | reverse complement strand
GGCATGTGAGTTATTCCACCAAGTCTCTGTTATTCCGATCACATCATAGTTCCTTGACTGTGCCAGGACTTCCAGTTCTCCCTGCTTGTTTCCCAGGCTTCTTGCATTTGTGTATAGGCACTTGAGATAACTTGCTGTTTGTCCTGCTTTCTTAGTATAAGGCAGATGCCCTCCCCTTTCACATTCTCTTGCTCATGCTTCCTCCCGGTATCCCACGTCCCCACTTACCTCAGGGCTTTGGTCTCCTTCCCCCGGTGAACCTAGTTTAAAGCCCTCTTCACTAGGTTAGCCTGCCTGCTTCCGAAGATGCTCTTCCCTCTCTTTATTAGGTGGAGCCTGTCTCTGCCAAGCATTCATCCTTCTTGGAACACCATCCCATGGTCAAAGAATCCAAAGCCTTCTCTCCAACACCACCTGCGTAGCCATTCGTTGACTTCCATGATTCGACGGTCTCTACCCAGGCCTATTCCTTCAACGGGGAGAATGGACGAAAACATCACTTGCACCTCAAACTCCTTTATCCTTCTTCCCAGAGCCTCATAGTCCGCAGTGATCTGCTCAAGGTCATTCTTGGCAGTATCATTGGTGCCCACGTGGAGGAGCAGGAAGAGGTAGCGATCCGAGGGCTTGATGAGTCTCGGCAGTCTGTCCGTCACATCGTGAATCCTAACTCCTGGCAAGCAGCAGACTTCTTGGTTTTCCCGGTGAGGGCAGCAGATAGATGACTCAGTCCCACTAAGGAGAGAGTCCCCGACCACCACCCACCCGCCTCCTCCTCTTGGGAACGGTGGTTGTGGAACCCCCATCCCTAGGACAGTGCATCTCATGCCTTCCAATCGTCGGAGTCTCCTTCTGTTCCCTTCCCTCAGATGTATCATCTAGTCCACTCTCCGCATTAGTACCTTTGGAGAGAACATGAAAACGGTTGCTTACCTGTATCTACACTGCTGGTACACGGATGCTCCCCTTTCTTCTTCTGGAGGTCACATGCTGCCAAATTTCTTCACCGTCCTCCTGTCCCTGCTGCGCAGCCTGCTCTGAATCTTCAGAACATTGTGCCCGTAGAAGCATATCCTAATGTCTGTCCAGGAAATCTTCAGTTTCTCTTACGCAACGCAGGGTCGATACTTGTTTCTCCAGACCTTGAACCTTCTCTTCCAATATGGAGACCAGCTTGCACTTGGGTCAGACAAAGTCACTTCTGTCCTGTGGAAGAAAGACAAACATGGCACACCCAGTGCAGGTTACAACAGCTGAACGCTCCCCATCCATATTACCTTCCTTCTCCGAGCTTCCTCAGGAGTTGTAGAAACTACTCAGAGAAGCTGGGAAGATGTAAGCCTCAGTGGGCTCTCCCCAGGCAACCTCCCAGGCAAACTCCCTGTATTATGTATTATGATGCAGCCTTTAATTACATGCAGACATAACCAGCTGTGAATTATTCGATGTAAGGGACTTGTCCAGCATAAGAGTTGGGTAGCAGAGACAGAGACAAAATCCAAGTTTCCACAGTGGTATTCAACTGACCTAACTATGATTCCATCCCTTCTCTTCCTGAAATCCTCTGGACTCATTCACTACAGATCTTGCAACTTCAGCAACAAATGAGGCAAGGGTCTAACAGACAGACTCCACTACACAACTTCAATTCATCCCCTGAGCAGATCTGTGCATGGAAAGAGGCAAGGGTCTTGTGGAAGAAGTACTATTTAATTATGTAATTAGAGATGGTATCATAAAGCATACACAGAAGAGGCCAGAATTAAGGTTGCATGGGAAATGTTCATTGTGGCATTTCTCAACTTGAAAGTACTGGACTTTGTAACCTTTTAATCCTTAACTTTTCATGGTTTAGTTTTTTGATTACAGAAATGTTAGACAAAAGTTTTTGTTGTTGGCAATTTCCTTAAGATCTCTTGTGTGCCATTTAAATATTAAAGCACTTACACATTTGTTAGCTTCTATGTGTATTACTGCCATTACTATCTTTGTGAAGCTCCATATTTCACCTCTCAGTGCCATGTTGATCAATATAGTGAAAGTAATTACATTCTTTTAAAATAAAGTTGTTTGAGTAATGCAGCTTTTAAATGACACTTTTCTAGTTGTGTAACAGAAATCTGAGTCAGGACTCAGAGCTATAATTTCCCCCCACCCCCCTTTTTTTTAAACCAATGAAATATTCTGAAAAGCTTTGCAAGGCCTATAAACAGTATACAGGAAAATGAGCTGGAATTGTGTCTTAATTTCATGTAACCCTTTCTGAGGAAAGCAATAATTCCACTCTCTTTTTCGAAGGTAAGTTACCCACATACAAACCCAAAGGAACTAAGCAGCTTATCCAAACCCAGTCTGCTTTCATTACAACAACTCTTGTGCCCCTTCTTTTAATATCATCAGCTGAGGTAAACCAGTCATCAAAGGCAACCAGTGCCATGACAAGCAGGACACTAGTGACTCCCCCTCAGTATGCAAATAAAGTGGTGGAAGGGAATGCCTGACTTTGTCACAATGGTGCTGGTGAAACACTGAGGTACAGACCCTGTAAAACAAAAAAATTCGGACGCAACCTGAATGACACGCTCATTACTGCAAGGCCAATATACATGCCATCCAACACACTACAAACCTCATTCTCTTGCAAACCACAGTTGTCATAGTGCTTTTGATGTCTGTTTATCTCAGAAAGTTAACTTTTGGGTCTTGTCTGTCTGTAAACGTGGGTTCACCCAGTTTCCAGCGTAACACATATCAACCTGGCAGCATAGATTGAGGGTTCTTTTTTAATATAATTACGGCACTCATTTAAAGAAGAAGCAAATAGAGTTTAAACTATAAAATATTGTTGGGTTTTCTGGCACACTGGATCCCTATGCTGCTACCTAGGGAGAGATTAGACTATCGAGTCACCATTTTATGTGCAAGTTCTAGAACAGACCCTCAACCCCTCCTATATCCCCTTTGTACCACTGACTTAAAAGCTGATTTAAAAAGGTAGCACCAGAACCTTCAGCTGGCAAAGTACTGGCATAGCCAACCCTTATAAAAACTGCTCCTTCCCTACCCTTCTCCCACACCGTCAGAGTAATGTGCCCCACCCCCCACCAGTACACTGGAAGGGGCTCTAGTACAGTGAATTGTAGTGATCCTGGCCATAGGAGTGCTTCCTTGTGGCCTCTTAGCCAGTAGCATAACTTAGAGCAAACCCCAACCTCTTCCCCTAGTAAGTCCAGCATTGCTGTGTATTGTATTGCTTGAAAAGCACTATACACATCACCCTAAATCTATACTGGCCAAAAAACTGCCCACACACATTTAGTAAAATCATGACATACATTAGCAGGACTCTTCTGAATTTATATTACAGCAGTGCCCAACGTGTGCTAGGCACTGAACAGAAAGGAAGACAGTCCTTGTCGTGAAGAGTTTACAGTCTAAGGTCCTGATCCTGCATCAAGTACCACACAGGTGCAGAGGTGTACTTGTGCAGATCTCCCTGCAGGATCAGGGCTTAAACCAGCTACAGAAGATATGGGAAGGGGTAGGATGCCCCGAACAAAATGTTAAGTGACGTTAGATACACTTCTTACTAGTTCCATGGGTTTTAGTTATACACCCTGTATACACGCATCGATAAAGTAATCCCTCTTTCTTGCTCATGGGTCCTGCTGCCACCCATATTCAATACAATGGCCTTCTTCCCTTCTTGCACGTCCCATGCCAGAGATTTAAGACTGAGTGAGACAGAAAGAGACAAAGTGGCCAGTCCAGAAAGCTGCATATGTTCAAAGGTAGGAGCGAGTCACCTGGGCAGTGCAGCAACCTCAAGGCTAGTCAACCCTCAAGTACAGAGAAGCTTCCACCACTAAACCTCCATGCAGCTTGAAAGGAGACAATGGCAGGAGCTGGCCACAGTCTCTAGCTGCAGAGCTAGCTAGTCATGATAGCAGCCAGAACCACAGCTGGACATCTTGCATGTGTACACATGCCCCATTGTGGGCAGGGGGGACAAAACATCAGGAACCCAAAAGGCTCCACAGAGAGGTTCACAATCATAAGAGCATTTGGGATTCTGCATGTTTATTACAGACAGAACTTGAGGGGCACAGATCTACCAAATGTGAATATATTACATTCAGCATATTCAAGCGTCATATGAACTGTCACAAAGAATAAATCCAAATAGTATTATGGTTCTCTCTATCTAACACACTTAGGGCCCCCATTAATTTAGTATCTGAGCCCCTCACAATCATTAATGTTTTTATCTTCACAACAATGCCACAGTGAGGAAGGGAAGTCCTATTATCCCCATTTGACAGAGAGTCTTTCTGTGCCTCAGTTCCTTAAATTGCTTGCCCAAGGTCACACAAGAAGTCTGCAGCAGAGTGGGGAATTGAATACAGATTTTTGGGATCCCAGATGAGCACTCTGACCATCGGACCATGCTTCCTCTCCTCTTACCTTAGTCACTGTGCACTGAGCTGAAATAAATGAAAAGGCTCCAATTGACTTAGCAAACTTCAGATCAGTCCCTATAGCGTCAAACTCCCTAAGAGGTAAGCCATGGAGATTGGTGCATGGGAGTTCATATGCTGGAGTATTACTTTGATACTCAAGTGTTAGAATCAAAATATGGGTGTACAATTTGCTATACAAAACCAAAATCCATTAATATAGAGAGGAGCATACAGCTTACCCCAAGAAGAAATTTCTTCCTTGCTGCTTCTTGATCAACGTTGAAAATGAGTGGGAACACTTTCTTAATATTTGTGATTAAAGATGAGGTGGGAAAAATATTTTAGCTCCCACTTATCCTCTTCTTTATTTTATTTGATTTTTTAAATCGCTACCAACTTGGAGCTCACCTGCTGGCTTCACAGGGAAAGGCCTTTCAAACAGACACTGGCTCTGCCTTGCTCTCAGAGCAATACTGAATGGGCTGGGGGAGCATAATTTTTAAATAGCCATATATGTAAGGCTGTGGGTTAATGAAACTAACTCTGTAGGTTTTGACCATACTCTAACAGCTTGATCTTGTACCACTGAACTTAATGGTGCAGCTCCTATTAATTTTCTAAATCACTTAAATTCTTGGAATCTGTCTATTTTAAAACCAGTTTTTGGCATTGGGACTTAGGCTTCTAACTCAGGTTGGTGCTTTTGAAAACTTGACTCTACTTTGAAAGGAGATTTGAAAATACAAAACAAAACAAACTTGGGACTCCTAATCCTAGACTTTTCTCACCAAGAGTTAATTTCAGCTAAGCCCCGGAGCCAGTGAATGCACTAGCAGTTAGTACCAAGCTCTCCAGATTCAAGGCAACAAAGGTTAAATGTGGGTTGGTTTTATTTACACAGAAGAAACAAGGTCTGTTTGCTTTAGTAATATAATTGTGTTAATTTTTTAATTTGGGAGTGAATGTTGGTGAATTTCAGTGCTCACAAAACTGAGAGATTCATCCTGGCTGGAGCAAGGCACAGTACAGGCAGGCCCTGTGTAAACTCCCACACACATCTCTGTCAATGCACTTCAGTCATGAGTAGCAGCAATCCATGGCTGCTATCCCAGTACTGGACCTCTCCCGCGCAGAGAGTGCCAAGTGTGCTGAAATGCGCAATGGTTTTGTGCGTGTAACTAAGACCACCAAAATGGCACATTTAATTACTTTCCCCTGTGCTTAACACTGAGGCCGCCACAGGCACTGAGTATAGAAGGAGGGGACACACAACACTGGCCAAGTGGAAAGCGAACAAAGAGACAGCAGACATTAAACCTCATACAATGAAAATCATGCAATCCATCATATGGTCATTTCTCGTCAACTGGATTCAATTTCCATATGCTGGAAACTACTTCAGGGGGCAATTCCTGCACCCTCCTTCTTTGGTCCTTCTTACAGAGGAATGGATGTAATTCTGCTTTGTGAAGAGAGGCAGGATTTGAGGGGACAAGTGGATACAAGGCTCCTAAGCAACACAACTCCCAGCTGGGTGGGAGCTTCCTATGTGCTACGGTAACCCTTTCCCTGCTAGCTGAGGTATGCAAAGATAACTGCTTATAGTTCACCATACTAGTCATGATGTCAGGGATCCTGTCACTAAACTATGCATTAGCAGAATAGCTTGTTTCAGGCAACCTCTCAAATGGTGACTAATATAATAAAGACGTGCACACTCAGGTAAGATTTCACAAGGACTATTTGTTTTGTTTTTAGACAAACTGAATAGTTATGCATTAAATTACACACAAATCTATTTTATACTGTACTGCAGTGTGCAATATTGATAGTGAAATAGAAGTAGGGTTAAATTATTCCATTGGCAGTGAGCCAAGTGCAAATCTTGTACTGGTAACTTCTCTTTACAAAGTTAATCTCTCGGGGGGAGGGGGGAACAACCAAGAGTTCCTCTCTGATTGGAAATGTCATTTGCCAGCATAAATGTTTGTAGTATTCTAAGTCCAAAAAGTGATTGAAGGTACTTCACTGATAATTGCTGCACACTGATAGGGCTCAATCTACTGCACCATCCAGTCAACGGAAAGGCTCCTATTGACTTCTATGCCACAGGGCAGGTCCTGAGTCCTTAGAGAGGATTGATAGAACTGGCATCACAAGAAAGTTTTAAGAAACCCCACACAAGCAGTTTGGTTAGGGAACCTAATCCCTCAGGTTTTAAACATGCCCCATGTATGAAAACCCTACACAAGGAAAACCGAGAGTAAGGCCACAAATGTAACCAATGTCAACTCTGGGGGTTGCATACACATTATGCCCCTGGAGGAGGCAGTTCCCCACCTGATTGGAATGTGAATGTGTTTAGTTTCGAGACATCATCGAAGGTATAGCAAGAGCCAAAGGGAAATCTATACAGGTGTTTATTAGAAGCATAGGAGGGCAGCTCTTCAGTCTTCCGTCCCTCACACAGCATGGCTCTTTCAGATATTGTGCTGCCAGGAGAACCCACCCTTGAGCAGTTAGCTACATGTAATGGAGGGAATTCATCAAAAGATCATGATTACAGCAGCACGATCTTCCTCAGTGAAATCCCCATGGGGTTGCCTTCCACCACCCATTGAAAATAGGGGAGAGGGAATGATGCAGCTTGCACCCAGCTCTCCCTTCCACTCACGCACTCTAGCACTTTTGGAGGATACTTGGATGAGACCTTCTCCTCAATGGCCTCATCCCAATGGAAATGTTTATTCCTCCATTGCTGACAAACTTTACCCTCCTCACTTCTTCATTGTTTGAGTCTTCTGATCCTGCACAGCCATAGCAACAATAGTCATAATACTTGCAGCCGCCCCCGGCACTTAGGATGCCTGCTTGGCCCACTGTGAATCAAATGGACTACAGCCTTCTAGAATGCATGCACCTTCACACTGCAAGACAGCACGTTTGAAACAAATATTAAAGATCTAAAGTAGTGGGCAGATGCCTTCCCACATACCCTCCTACTGGTTTTGCACTCAAGATGGTTCATGCACGCTACTTTTTATGTAAAGTTTTGCTGAAAAGCTGCTATACAAACAAATGGCTGCAACACCTCTCGGTTGTTTAATCTGGCCCACCCATTTCCCATAGACATGTCCAGCAGCAGAACACCTGTACACATTTCTTGTGTTAACCCATTTCATTAAACTGAAGACACATCCTGTTCTTGCATCTGTGCTGTATTACTTATGCTGCCGTATGACGGCCCTACATATGTGGTCTTTGCCCCCAAACCACTTGACAGGAGCCTCATCTGCGCAAACTAAGGCTGTTTGGAGCAGATGCCATCACATGGTTGCTCAGTCTGTTTGTAATGTCTCTGAGCCAAGAGGTGTCAGACTGCAGGGTAAAGGTATCAGCCTGGACGCCTATTAAAGTTCAAACTCTTGCCAAAGAAACCCGAATAAACTTTATAAAAATATTATTCCCCTCCTTTCTGTTTATCTTAGATTTTGAAGTTATAACTATTTAATTTATCATACTTGATTTACTGCACTTATTTACTTTGGACCCTTTTGTATTTGATGATTTTTGAGCAAAGAAGCGGCTAATTCAACATGCCAGTTGAAAGGAGGAAAAATTCAGCGTCAGGAATTAAACTAAACAACTCCTGATTTATTTATATTTTTAGCTACAAGTTAAAGCTTGAGGTTGAGCAATTGAAATTTGAGGTGCAATTTAAAAAACTGGCAACATACAAGAGGTCGAAAGCAAGAGAAAAAAATCTATGGCTATAGGGGGATATGCACACTGGATATTTTATTTCCTAAAAAATACTCGTGAAATGGCTCATGAGGGGTGCCACTGGAAATCCTGGGAAGCTCTGTGTGTATATATATATATACACAACAGGGGCAGTTCCAGTATAAGCTTTCTCCCCACCCTCATAGGTCTCCCACAACAACCATCTTGTCCTGGAGAGACCATTCTGTCTGCATGCCCATTCAGTCCTCCACCAAGAAGGATGACAACTGCGCTGTGGGGAGTGTTGAGATCTCAAAGTATATAAAGAACTGCACAGAGGGAGTGATTTGTATTGTACAGCAAGTATTACTGGTCTTATAAATCCCAGGAACTATGTTATGTACACTTGAGTGCCATCTACTGGCATCTTGGCTTAATTGTACGAATATACCACAGTCTCATGATCACTGCTGTAACAGACTTCCCCATTATGAACTGGACTTATGCCACCAAATTCATTTCACATAGATCATCAAAGAGCAATCAGATACTTGTGCCTTTCCTCTAGTCTCATGTTTGTATTGTAACTAGTGCTATGGTTTTGAGGGCTCCAAATCCTAGACACTTAAATATATAACCAGAATGTAAATACCACTTGCACACACCCCTAGGAGGAGTAGCTGTGTTGCCTGAACAAGTGGGGTAGGAGAATCTCTGGTTCCTTGTCTACATGAAAATGGGGAATAAAGGAGTAGTATGGGGAATCTCTCAGCTCCCACTCTTCTCAAAAAACAACACAAAAACCGCACCACCACATACATGTGCATGTATACACACACACACGCACAATTCCTCTCTTTCTAGTTCTTCACTGGCTGTGCAATGCAGACTCATTAGGTGGGCAATTTTGGATTGCCAGTGACAGGGCTGGTTCTTGTCTGTGGAGTTTGTGGGTCCCCAAGTTTTTTCTGCCAGTGGGTGTAGCAGCAGCAGCTCACCACCACGTGATGGCAGAAGAATTGCCCAAGCTCACAAGCTGCTGACTGACTGTCTTTTACAGAAAGATGTGTATTTCCCCCTTGATTGTAGGAGGCAGAGAGGGAAAGAGGAAGAATCCGGTGTCTCCAGTTCTCCCCTCTCCATGGTGAAAGGGAGGCTTGCCACTGGCTTTCTGAACCCTATCTATAATGCAGGGAAATTCTGCTTCTCCTGTAAGTTCCTTCTCCCTTTCTGGTTATCTATAGATGGGTGTGAGGGGTGTTGAGAGGTGTAGCCAGACAGACAGCCCCAGCCCCCCCCTCCTCAGACCAGCATTGCTGGAAACACAGGAGGAAGCAGGAACAGAGCACTTAACATATATTCCAGCACAGGCTTTGAAGCTGTGAAAGCACAGGTGTGCTGCTACAATGTGCCTCTGGGAACAGATACAACGATTAAGCTCACAGCAGGCAGAGGCTCTGTGACAGACATGGCTCTTAGCCCCAACTAAATAGTGTGATGCACACACACCAACATCCTAGGTGGGAAAATATTTACCCTGATAAAAGAAATGTCCAGTAGTCGAAACTTATTGTTTCTCTCCTTTGCAAGTGTAAACTACTTTTGCGAAAGCTGGCGTCACCCCGACAGACCAGCCTCAATTTGGCATAAGAAAGGAGAAAGAGAATAAAGGAGTACAGAGGTATAAGTAGGGGACCTACAGCACCATGATTTTTGAGTGCTTTTCACTATCTATCTGCTGGTCAGATAAGTGACAGCCTCCCAAGGCTTCTGCAGCTAAGAGGGTCCCTACGCCTTGTCCCTTATTCGTCTTTCCGCGGAATTGAGTGACCGATCCTGGCTTGGCACCGCTGGAATCGAGAGATGCAAGGAGGGTAAGACGCACCCACACCTGATCTCCTATCTTTAGTGTACACATATTTTGAAATAGAGCTCTATACTTTGTTTTCTTTCTTTGGGATTGTGGCTTCAGTTTTGTAACTTGTTTGTGTGTGTAACATCTCTACATTTAAATAAGTAGGCACTAGCAATTTTGTAACCACATGATTAGAATCTAGCTTAATAAATTTTGGTAACCATTTATGCATAAGCCTGACTTGTTTTCTCTGGTTTACTGTAAAGCAGCCAACACAATTAAAGAACCTCAGCCGTTTTGGCTCTAAAGCCTGGCCATTAGGTGAGAGTACTAAGAGCCTAGCGTTGAGTTGTGCCGCCTCCACGGGGCAAACTCTTGGGGCACCTGTCAGTCAATCCTGGCTGCCCGCTGCGAAGGAGCTCTGAGCTCTAGCAGTTAAAGTCACGGGTGTGGAGAGGCTCTTAGTGCTGCCATTGGGGCACCTGTCAGTCAGTATTGACTGCCCGCTGCGAAGGAGCTCTGAGCTCTAGCAGTTAAAGTCACGGGTGGTTAGGACCTTGGGGCATCCGTCAGCCTAGCCCGGGCTGCCCGCCGCGAAGGGACAGTGCGTCCTAGCGGTTAAAGTCACGGATGGTATAAACGGGCATAGCTGGCACCTCACCAAACATCCTTGGCCGTCGGCTAACAAGAGGATAGAGAAGATGGTTGCAGGGCACAAAGGTATGCAGTTCCACATTCTGCATCTGTACAAAGACATACAATTTTTTGATTGGCTATATGCCTGTTTGGGGACAAGGACACCCTTTAAATACATTTATTTCCATGTCCCATCAAATAAGATAATGCAGTGCCACATCATAACATGACTTCAGTATAACATATCACAATAAAACATATATAACCACTGGAATTGGTGATCTCCCCTCTATTTTGATGTACTTTAACCATTGGTGCTGAATTGGTAACCTCACTGTCACAGATTCACAGGAGCAGTCCTATACCCCCAGGTTGGGACAATGTCTTGGAGGAACCCTGTTTGGTGTTCCAGACCCACAAGGGGTCTTTCTGTTCCTTCAGGGTAAGCTATGCGGCCTGGCCACCTTCTGAGATTGAACCTATGAGGCTTCTGAACTCCTTCTTCACACCATGATCTCTATTCAGTGAGTCCAACTGAGATAGATCGTGGAAGAGACTTATGCACCTCACCAAGTATTTACAGTGACATTCAAGGAGTGCTTTGAAAATAGCAAGGTTTAATAGTCAACTAAACACAGCACTGGCAGTCCATTTCTCTATGCTGACATAAGAATGTTAAGCATAATCCATTCTGATCAGCCCAGAGCACCAGTCAAGCTGTAGTGAATCCCACTTTCAGACTCTCCGTCTCTCTCAGGCTTCCTTTCTTAGTCAGTTCCCAGGAGAGAAAGCACAGGCGCCTTCCAGAAGCCATCCTTTTATTCCCTCGCCTCACACCTTGCAGGCCTTTGTTTTGATTTTGGGGTTTCCGCTTAGCTTCCTTTCTCAGAGGCAGGGAAATCCACAAGTCATTGGAGCTTACATGGTCTCTCTGCCCCCCTTGTTGCTCTGGGCTGGTTCCAAATAGTTCCTTAGGGTACAATTGTTTCGCGCCTTTTTGGCACGCGGACGGACGGCACCACTTCTCTCCTGGTACTATGAATTCATCTCTCATTTCCTCTTGTCTTTCTATGTAATCTCTATAAGTATCTACTCTTTCTCTTCTTCATCGACCGCTTCCGCTGCCAACTCTGCTCGATCATTGTGAACCGAGCTTCCGCCGCCAACTCTGCTGCATTACCGAGCTTCTCCACGTTGTCTGTCCTGGGCTCCCGCCTCCGTGAAAGCTACAGAAGACAACCATTTCCCACCTTTTTTTGGCTATCGTGAACCAAACGCATCTCTTCCACTGCCACTCTGCTCTCCTACGTTTTGCGCCCCTTTTCCAGGATTACCCGTGCAGGTACTATAGCGCGGCAAGCATGGAGCCCGCTCAGATCTCTGCTGCAGTTCTGACAGTTGTAAATGCCTCGTGCATTATCCAGCAGTATGTGTAGTCCCTGCAAAACCGGGTGAGGAAGTGATGACAGTGCAATTACATTGTTGATGAGGACATGGACACAGATGTTTCTAGAAGGATGGCTTGTGGTGATTGGGAGATCATAGTGGCCAGGTTCATGCCATGGAATGCCGATTCTGGGCTCAGGAAACAAGCGCAGACTGGTGGGACCGCATAGTGTTGCAGGTCTGGGATGATTTCCAGTGGCTGTGAAACTTTCGTATGCGTAGGGCCACTTTCATGGAACTTTGTGACTTGCTGTCCCCTGCCCTGAAGTGCAAAGACACTGAAATGAGAGCAGCCCTCACAGTTGAGCAGTGAGTGGCCATAGCCCTGTCGAAGCTTGCAACGCCCGACAGCTACTGGTCAGTCGGGAATCAGTTTGGAGTGGGCAAATCTACTGTGCGGGCTGCTTTGCTGCAAGTAGCCAACGCAATCATTGACCAGCTACTATCAAGGGTAGTGACTTTGGGAAATGTGCAGACCATTGTGGATGGCTTTAATGCTCTGGGGTTCCCTAACTGCGGCGAGGCGATAGACGGAACGCATATCCCTATCTTGGCCCTGGAACACCGGGACGGCCAGTACGTAAACCGCAAAGGGTACTTTTCCATGGTGCTGCAAGCACTAGTGGATCACAAGGGATGTTTCACTGACATCAAGGTGGGCTGGCCGGGAAAGGGGCATGACGCTCGCATCTTCAGGAACTCTGATCTGTTTGAACAGCCGCAGGAAGGGACTTACTTCCCAGACAAGACAATTATTGTTGGGTATGTTGAAATGCCTATAATTATCCTCGGGTACCCAGCCTACCCCATACACAGGCACCCTGGACAGTAGTAAGGAGCAGTTCAACTATAGTGCAGAATGGTGGTAGAACGTGCTTTTGGATGTTGGAAAGTGTGCTGGCGAAGTTTACTGACTCGGTTAGATCTGAGCACAACCAATATTCCAATTGTAATTGTTGCTTGTTGTGTGCTCCACAATATCTGTGAGAGTAAGGGGAGACATTTATGGCGGGGTGGGAGGTTGAGGCAACTTGCCTGGTGGCCAATTTTGCACAGCCAGACAACAGGGCAATTAGAAGAGCACAGCAGGGCATGCTGTGCATCAGAGAAGCGTTGAAAGCCAGTTTCATGACTGGCCAGGGTACGGTGCGACAGTTGTGTTTGTTTCTCTTGAAGTTACCTGTCCTCTATATATATGAAAGGAAATAAAGTCACAATTATTTAAAAACTGTTCTTTATTATTTGTTGCACAACACATTGAGAGAAATCGGAAGGTTGACCGTGGTGGGGGGGGGGCCGGGAGGGTACTGGAGGAGGGTGGAGGAGGAGGGAAGGACAAGTCCAGAAACCAAAATTTTGGATATGCCAGCTTTCTGCTGCTTGTGCAATACTCTGGGGTTGAGTGTGTGGGTCTCTGTAGCCTTCCCCCAGCCCCCCGAGTTCTTGGCTGTCTGGGTGAGGAGGCTATGGAACTTGGGGAGGAGGAAGGGTGGTTATACAGAGGCTGCAGTGGCAGTCTGTGGTCTTGCTGCCTTTCCTGCATTAGATCCACCATACAGTGGAGCATGTCAGTTTGCTCCCCCATGAGCTTGACCATAACATCCTGTCTGCTCTCATCGCACATGTCCCTCCTCTCTTCGTGTTCATTTAACGCTTAACCCGACTCTGCAACTGTTTGCCTCCTGCGGGAGGAGAAAAAGGGAGGGTAGTATTTTAAAAGATACATTTTAGAGAACAAAGGGGACACTTTCTCAGTGAAACAGGCAATTCATAGTACACAGCACATGTTCTTTCTCTACAAGATCGCATTTTGCCTCTTATACTGAAGTGCCTGCCACTTTGGTGTGAGTAAGCCATCACACACGGCTGGGCAACAGAATTCAGCTTGCAGGCAGCAATGGTAAGCCCTAGGCGCATGCGGGGTTCTGCTTCTTCTGCATTCATGTCAATGCTTTCAAACTGCCAGGCCCCCTTTCCCATAGCAAGCAATGACTCGTGGGTTTGCCATATAAAAGGAGGGCCTGCAGGGTCTCTGGGATGATCGCTTCACACAACACCACCACTCCCCCGCACCCACTGCATGGCTCCGATGAGGGGCTGAGCAGGGATGAGCCCTTTAAACTACATGCGAACAGCCCAGCGGGGCTGGGTTTTCCCTCATCCCCCACCGCATGGCTCCGATCAGGCTCTCACTCACCAGAAGTGCCTTCTCCAGGGTCATGGTCCAGGAGCCTGCACTGGGAGTAGGGGGAGGCTATTGGGTCCAGCGTTAAGAATAGTTCCTCGCTAGAGGGGAAAACAGATTCCCCACTTGCCACTTGTGCACTGTCCTCCTCCTCTTCGTCCTCCAATAACTCATCCTCCTCGCAACTCCCCCCTTGCAGGTGTCCATGGACAGTGGTGGGGTAGTTGTGGCATCACCCCCCATAACTGCATGCAGCTCATGGTAGAAGCGGCATGTTTGGGGCTGTGACTCAGAGTGCCTGTTCACTTCCCTGGCTTTTTGGTATGTTTGCCTGAGCTCCTTGATTTTTGTACGACACTGCTCTGTGTCCCTGGAGTAGCCTCTTTCCATCATGGCCCTGAAGACTTTAGCATTTCTTTTTTTGGAACATAGTTCTGCCATAACAGATGTGTCTCCCCAACATGCAATGAGATCCAGTACCTTCCATTCAGACCATGCTGGAGCTCGTCTGCAAATCCGGGACTGCGGGGTCTCTTGTGATGGTGGACTCTGCATGATCGCATGTGATGGTGGACTGTGCTCATGGTCACCTGTGCTGATGGTGACCAAACAGCAAATGAAATTCAAAAGTTCCCAGGGCTTTTACTGCCTACCTGGCTAGTGCATCGGAGTTGAGAGTATTGTCCAGAGCAGTCACAAGGGAGCATTCTGGGATAGCTCCCAGAGGCCAATAATGTCAGATTGCATCCACAGTACCTGTAACCCGGAACTGAGATCTCAATTTTAGCGCTACTCCACTTGCCGAGGTAGAGTACAGAAATCGGATTAAAGAGCCCTTTAAATCGAAAAAAACAGTTTGGTCGTGTGGATGGAATCAGTTTTATTTTGAATTAACTCGGCTAATTCCAAAATAACAGCGTACTGTAGACCAGGCCTTAATGACTCTTTGTTCCACCTAGACAGGGTGGGGACACACACACACACACGCTGCGTCTCAGTCTGCCCTGAGAACAAACAATTCTCCCCCCCTCACGCCCACTGGGTAGTGATGCAACATATAGGGGAAATTGAGGCATGCATAGGACTCAAATACTACAGAAAATTCCCCATTTATCACACTCACAGAGGCCTATGCCTTTGCTTCAAGCTAGTAAACTAGTGCAGAGTTAGTGAACTCAGAAAGGTCTTCACCTAACAAACCAGCAAGCACAAGATGAGTCAGTGTTATGACTGCCTTGTTTTCTGATATGAGACCAGGAAAAATAGAAGTGCTAAGTGCTAACCTCACAAAGACTTGTGCATGGACTTCAGCCCAGCCACATAAAGCTGATAAATAGTGTGAGAGAGAAGGACCTAATCCAGGACATTAGACCAGCATGCTTGAGATGCTTAACCAGAAACCTCAAAAATCAGCCCTACAAGCTAGAAGTGCTGAGCTATTGATCTCACAAAGGCCATTGCTTTCTTATCAGCCAAATATCCTAATGTCTCAAGAACTCTGATTTGGGGTCACCCCAGCAAGTTTAAGGTGCTGAGACAAGGACCTCAGACTTATGTACTTGGGCATCAACTCAGCAAGCTACAGCTGCTGAACAGTAACCACAGAGACCAGTGAGCCTTGTCACCAGGCCCATAAACTAGAGATTCTGAAGCAGAGACCTGACAGGATTTTTGCTTCAGGATAAGTGGTGTAAATTGGAGTTTCTGAGCCAAACATCTCACAAAAGCCTGGGCTCTCACATCAACCCAGAAATCTAGAGATATTGAGCCAGGTGTGACCCCACAAAGTCTTGGTCTTTGACAGGACTCTAGATGTGCTGATGGAGAGGCCTGAGCCTTGACACTCATCCAACAAGCAAGAGGTTGATATCTGCAAACCAAGCTAAAACTGATGGTTAGTGACCTTACTGAGACCCAAGTGCCTTCACATTAGACCACCAAGTTAGAGATGTTGAACCACTAATCATCACAAAGCCAAACATCCTAAATAACAGCCTATTGTGCTCAGGATACTTAGCTAGAGACCTCACAGGGGCTTGAACCCCATAAACTAGAGGTGTTGCTCCAAAGACCTGACAGACACCTGTATCTTGACAACAGACCAGAAAATTAGCGGCGTTAAAATAGTAATCTTGCAAAGATTTTTGCCTTGCCTTCAGGCTAGCAATTTAAAAATCCTAAGTAAGGGACTTCACAGAAGCCTCTGCTTAGACATCGTCCCAGCATACTAGAGCTGCTGAGTCAGTAACCACACAAAAAGAGTGTTGAGCTAGGCACCTCATAAAGGCCTGAGCCATGGCCTCAGCTCCACAAACTTTAACTGCTGAGGCAATAGGCCTTATAGCAGACATCAATCCAGCAGAGAAAGTTAATCAACTACTGACCGCAGAGAGCTCTCTCTTGTCATTAGAACAGCCAGCTAGAGGTGATAAGCCAGAGAGCACAGAGAAGTCTTTGCCTTCACATTAAGCCAACATGATAGTGCTGTGGAGCAAATAATTTCAGAGTCCATTGAGTTACCATCAGGCCAATAAGCTAGAGATGTTTGATAGGAGTTAAAATGCAGGGTAGTCTATGTGAATGCAGAACCTCCTCCTCTGCTGTCAGCAAGGGGAAGTTCTGTCTCTTCTCCATCTCCTGGGCTTTGGGGAGCTCAGCTCACTCAAACATCCCTTCCTCTTTTCTCTTAACTGGCTGGCCGAAGGAGAACTAATTACCCTTGAGAATCTGCAGTGGAAGCAGCAGGTGCCTGGCTGGGTAGTTTATTGCCAGTAGCTAGAGAAGCCCGGTCACTTAAGAACAGATGAAACATTGTCCAAGTGAGTGGAGAGTAGACCCACTTCCAACATGAAGAACAGAACCTGGAAAGCTGAGGGCATCCTGTGTGTCCAGGAAAATGGCAACTTCCCAGAAGCCCTATACAGAGGTATGTAGCTCAGAATTCATTAATCTATGGGGAAGAGAGAAACAAATAATATGGGGTAGAGTCCAGAATTAATTTATTGGGATAGGGACAAGGAAAGAATCCAGTATTTATTAATTGTGGGATGGGAGAGAGATGGGGGAAAAGCTGAGAATTCACTAATTGAGGTGTGGCAGTGAGACCAGAATTGATTATTTTAGAGAAAGGTAAGAGCCTTGACTCTGTGAATATACAATGGTGAAAAAGAAGAATTCATATTGTCAAGGTTCCTCCCCCACTCTGAACTCTAGGGTACAGATGTGGGGACCTGCATGAAAAACCTCCTAAGCTTATCTTTACCAGCTTAGGTCAAAACTTCCCCAAGGTACAAAATATTACACCCGTTGTCCTTGGACTGGCCGCTACCACCACCAAACTAATACTGGTTACTGGGGAAGAGCTGTTTGGACGCGTCCTTCCCCCCAAAATACTTCCCAAAACCTTGCACCCCACTTCCTGGACAAGGTTTGGTAAAAAGCCTCACCAATTTGCCTAGGTGACTACAGACCCAGACCCTTGGATCTTAAGAACAATGAACAATCCTCCCAACACTTGCACCCCCCCTTTCCTGGGAAATGTTGGATAAAAAGCCTCACCAATTTGCATAGGTGACCACAGACCCAAACCCTTGGATCTGAGAACAATGAAAAAGCATTCAGTTTTTTACAAGAAGACTTTTAATAAAAAATAGAAGTAAATAGAAATAAAGAAATCCCCCCTGTAAAATCAGGATGGTAGATATCTTACAGGGTAATTAGATTCCAAAACATAGAGAACCCCTCTAGGCAAAACCTTAAGTTACAAAAAAGATACACAGACAGAAATAGTTATTCTATTCAGCACAATTCTTTTCTCAGCCATTTAAAGAAATCATAATCTAACACATACCTAGCTAGATTACTTACTAAAAGTTCTAAGACTCCATTCCTGTTCTGTCCCTGGCAAGAGCAGCATACAGACAGACACAGACCCTTTGTTTCTCTCCCTCCTCCCAGCTTTTGAAAGTATCTTGTCTCCTCATTGGTCATTTTGGTCAGGTGCCAGCGAGGTTACCTTTAGCTTCTTAACCCTTTACAGGTGAGAGGAGCTTTCCCCTGGCCAGGCGGGATTTCAAAGGGGTTTACCCTTCCCTTTATATTTATGACACATATACTGGGGCATGAGACAGGGGAAAGCTGAGATGATTCAGTGATGATGGGAACCCATAATTCATTTAAGAGGAGAGCACGTTTCTTATTAATTAGGTTGTGTTGAAGATGGTCAGAAAACAGAATTTCCATTTCATGGGAAATTCCAACGTTTCAAAATTTTTCATTCCCAATCAGCTGGAAAAAATTGAAATTACAAAATGTTTTGATGTTTAAATGTTTCATTTTGGTAAGGTAAAATGTTATAATACAGAATACTAAATATAAATATATTAAAACTAAAGTCTACATGAAATGCAATAAAATTATACTCAAAATGAAAATTTTCTTTTTGAAATAAAACAAACTTTTTGATTTATTGCAGGGGGAGTGAAGATCTAAGCAATGTGTGTGTTGTTTTATGTACAGCATCTCACTTGTAACTTTGCCTCTGGTAAATTCACTTTTGAAGAAAAATGCCAGCAAAGATCATTCACCCTGTAAGGCAATATTGTGTTAACTATCTAGTACCCATGGACAAAATGTATGTTAATGAACAGTACTGCTTTCCTGAGCAACTACCCAGTGATCCCATTGCTAGCCATTACTGAGTGGTGGAGTTGTGACCTCATAGTAGGGATGCTGAGAGATGCAGCAAGGGCACATGATCAATCAAGGCTATTATATACAGATTAATACTAGGTTAGATATGTACATCAGTGCTTCTACACACACTGAAGCAAAGCATATTCCTACAGGTACACACATGCAGTGCTGTAAAAACAAATGTCACATACATATTACCATTGAAGAGTACTACATTAAGTAAATACAATAAACCAATAATTGCAGAATTGTCAATACTGTTTTAAAATCAATGTATTTGAAATGTTTCAGTGCAGCCTGGTGGACAAACAATATACTTGCAATGAAACCCATTCAAATGAATGTTTGCAGCTTGCAATTTTAATCAATATGTAAATTGGGTGTCACCCTCAGGGTCCCAGGAAATTGGCAATGAGCTCTTTGCTAGGGATGGTCAAAAATCCTGTGACTAAACACTTTCCCATGATATTAGGCAGCTAGATGTGAGCCAAAAAAATCAATTTCTATTCTCCCCAAACAGAATTTCCTTCCACAATTTTAAAAGGTGTCTCCCCCCTCCCCCATTTTTGTCCTGAATTGGGATTTCCCCCCCGCCCCCTCAAAAAATCTAAATTTCTATGGGAGGGAAATTTTATTTTCCATCCAGCTCTGGTGCTTTGTATCTCAAAGTTTCAGCCTAAGAAAACAATGATTTTTGAGCTGGACTTGGGCTGTAAAATTCCCATATGGATTTGAGTTCATCTTTCCAAATCTTCCCGTCCCTCCTGCCTGCATCTCTGAGATCAGAGTATTCAGATTTGGAGTCCCGGATCAAATCCAATAATTTTTACCTGTTGGCCTGTACCTCTTAAATGTCCCTCATTTTAAGACTGACATGCATTTTACTCCCAAAGTTACTACATTCAACACAAATGTGGTGTCACATTTATTATTGAAATAAAGAACAATGCTACATCAGGTCAGTGGGACAAATGAATAATTAAAAATTATGGCTGGATAATTTTAATGCCCGTTTTGCCATTTTGTGAAAATATATAAAAAGTCATTCAAATCTCATGTTTTAAGGTCCTCTGAGGTTCAAAAGAGCATCTCACCTCACCATGCCTCCTCTCACAGCTTTGCACATATGGTGGGATTTATTATGGGGTGTGACACTGACAGACTGGCCAACTTGGGTATGACCCATAACAACGTAACAAAAGGTATTAAAATGTAATCAAGACAATCTACTAGTATGTGAATTTGAAAGAGATGCACTAGACCAGCAATCATTAACCCATTTATTCATAATAGAAATCAAGGGTAGATGCTAAGTATATTTGTGTGTGTTTACCTATCTCTTGTTAGACATTTAACAATATAACCAGATTAGTTTGTAGATGCTAATTCCCTTTCTTGTCTTAATTGCCTTATATTATGCAATGCAGATGGTTCAATTAACCTTAAGATCAAAGATATTGCAGGAAACTAAAAATATTATCTATACTGTCTTCAACTTAACTATCTATGGTATAATGAAGTACCGGCGAATTGCCTTACGTGAATGAATGCAACTAGTTTACCTGTGTATGCATAGGAAATAGAAGATTAGCTTCAAAGCAACAATCTGTACTGCCTATTCTTCCTTGGGGAGGTTCTGCTGTGACAAGAGGCTTGTCAGACTGCTAGAGAATTATGAAGGAAGCTTTGGGCCTGATTCTTTTTATCTCTAGTCTGCTTAAACTTTGAATAGAGAAAGTATAAGTCATAAGATGGAGATCTTCCAAATAATGATTTGGAATAACCTGGAAAATGCATGGCAAGACTTGAACAGACTCTACACCTGGATAGCCTAATGGACTATAACCCTTTAAATTGATTCCAGAAAGAATTTTACAAATCAGCAGTCTCACCATCTCTGCTATGAAACTGACTTACGGACTTTACATACATTTGTATGTACATAGAACTTTTAACCATTTTCAACTCTCCTCTTTCTTTTTCCTTTTATAATTAAACTTTTAGTTTTTAGTTACTAAAGGATTGGCATCAGCATGAGTATTGGGTAAGATCTGAGACTCACACTGACCTGGGGATAAGTGTCCAGGCCCTGGGGATTGGAGGACCTCACAATGGTGCATCGGGTTTTCAGTAACCTCTCACTATATCAGACTTGGCTGTCTAGATGGGAGTTAAGGGCTGGAATGTTTAAAGGGAACTGTATTTGGCTTCTTGATAACTGGTGTGATATTACAGAAGCTGTTTTATTACTGCCTTGGTAAATCTATCATAGAATAAATCACAGTTTTCCGGATTGTCCGCCCTATTCTTTGCAGTCTGCTCTGACTGTATCATTCTCAGTGTGGCCCATCCAGGCACCCATTCACATGGGGGTTCACTTTCCTTCCAAGCAACAGACCTTGACCACTATAGCAGATTACCCTTCTATACAGACCAATGATCTGACTCGCTTGAGCAACTGCTCTCTAATTCCAAGGTTTCTCTGAGCCTTAGCTTGGCTGTGCAGCCAAAATTCAGCAATCCTCTGCCTTTTACTGGTTCATGTTTCAAACTTAATACTGTTTTGATATTGTTTCCTATTAATACTTAGTTTTAATAATATTGGCATTTAATGTTCGTGATTATTTAGTTTGATATTTATTAAAACTAAGGCTGTTGCGCAGTTAAAAAAATTAATTGTGCGGTTAAAAAATCATGCACAGTTAAATAATAATAGAACACCTTTTATTTATATATTTTTGGAGCTTTTCTACATTTTCAAATATATTGATTTCAATTGCAACACAGAACACAAAATGTACAGTGCTCACTTCATACTTATTTTTATAACATATTTGTACTATAAAAACCAAAAGAAATAGTATTTTTCAATTCACCTGATATAAGTACTGTAATATCATCTCTTTATCATGAAAGTTGAACTTACAAATGTAGAATTATGTACAAAAAATTTGCATTCAAAAATAAAACAATGTAAAACTTTAGCGCCTACAAGTCCACACAATCCTACTTCGTGTTCAGTCAGTCACTCAGACAAACAAGTTTGTTTGCATTTGCAGGAGATAATGCTGCCCACTTCTTGTTTACAATGTTACCTGAAAGTGTGAACAGATGTTCACAAGGCACTGTTGTAGCCGGCATTGCAAGATATTTATGTGCCAGATGCGTTAAAGATTCATATGGCCCTTCATGCTTCAACCACCATGCTTCCATGCTAATGAAGGGTTCTGCTCTACAACGATTCAAAGCAGTGTGGACCAACGTATGTTCATTTTTATTATCATGAATCAGATGCCACCAGCAGAAGGTAGATTTTCTTTTTTGGTTGTTTAGGTTCTGTAGTTTCCACATCAGAGTGTTGCTCTTTTAAGACTTCTCTGAAAGCATGCTCCACACCTCATCCCTCTCAGATTTTGGAAGGCACTTCAGATTCTTCAACCTTGGGTCCAGTGCTGTAGCTATCTTTAGAAATCTCACATTGGTACCTTCTTTGCATTTTGTCAAATCTGCAGTGAAAGTGTTCTTAAAACAAACATGTGTTGGGTCATCATCCGAGACTGCAATAACATGAAATATGTGGCAGAATGTGGGTAAAACAGAGCAGGAGACATACAATTCTTCCCCCAAGGAGTTCAGTCACAAATTTAATGAACATATTATTTTTTTAATGTGTGTCATCAGCATGGAAGCATCTCCTCTGGAATGGTGGCCGAAGCATGAAGTGGCATAAGAATGGTTAGCATACCTGCATGTATACCTTGCAATGCCGGCTACAAAAATGCCATGCGAACGCCTGTTCTCCCTTTCAGATGACATTGTAAATAAAAAGCCAGCAGCATTGTCTCCCATAAATGTAAACAAACTTGTTTGTCTTCGTGACTGGCTGAACAAGTAGTAGGACTGGATGGCATTGTAGGCTCTAAAGTTTTACATTGTTTTGTTTTTGAGTGAAGTTACATAACAAAAAAAATCTACGTTTGTAAATTGCATTTTCACAATAAAGAGATTGCACTACTGTACTTGTATGAGGTGAACTGAATACTAGTCCTTTTGTTTATCATTTTTACAGTGCAAATATTTGTAATAAAAATAATAATATAAAGTGAGCAGTGTACACTTTGTATTCTGTGTTGTAATTGAAATCAATATATTTGAAAATGTAGAAAAACATCCAAAAATATTTAATAAATTTCAATTGGTATTCTATTGTTTAACAGTGTGATTAAAACTGTGATTAATCATGATTAATTTTTTACTCCTGATTAATTTTGAGTTAATTGCATGAGTTAACAGCGATTAATCGACAGCCCCAATTAAAAGCTAAGGGCTCAGTTTCCTTCTGTGAATAGAAAGAACATTACTCCAAAAGTGGCTTACACTAGGCACCTGAGATGTTTAAATGTCATTCCATTACCCATTCGTTAGGATAGCAATGCGGGTGTGAATTAGACAAGATTTACCAGAGCTGTGGTTCTCTTTTTGCAAGTGTCTATACAAATCAGGTCACAGCCTGCCATGCACTTTTGCAATAAATACGTAAAAGGCAGGAGAGCACTAAATCACCTGCAGAAAGCAATTCAAGCAAAAAGTATCCTCCAGAATTTCTACAGTCCCCAGCCTTGTAGGAATTTGAAGAAACTTAGGGTCCAGATTTTCAGATGTTGCAAATTAATGGAGCTACACTGATTTACAGCAGAAGAACTTTTATCTCTAGGGCCCAGAGTCTCAAAAGGTATTTAAGCGCCTAACTTCCATTGATTTTAAGCGTTTAAATACCTTTTGAGGATCTGGGCCTAGGTGTCTACTGCCTGGGGAGATATTTGCAGTTCTTCCCATAGTTCTGACATTCTCTGTTTTGTGCATACATACAATATAACCGCATATCCCTCTTGATGTTTTTAGGTGGATGACACCTTGGGAAACAACTAGAGGTTTGCTGAAGACCTAATCTTAGTGTGGGGGAGGAGGGAGACAAACTAAGAGTATTGCATGTTTCAGAGGTAGGCCAAGCACCCTGATTGCACCATAGGAAGGGGTCAGTTAACACAGGATCAGCCTGATCTGTACCCCATTCACTTATGGAGGATTCACATTTTCCAGAAAACTCTTCGAATTGTTGGTGGCCTTTGCCTCTGAAAATACAGGAGTAGGTTGGAGCTCTTCATCCCCAAAGCTGCCCTCTACATTTGCAACTCGGCTACATTGATCTTCTCAAAATATGCAAACAGGTTTGGTGTCCTAAGTTTGTTTTTTTTTGCTGATCTGGGCCAGGTTTGCCTTAGTCTCTCTGGCTATAGGTGCTCTTGTCTCCTGAAAGGATTCATAAACCAGCAAGGCTTTGGCTGGAAAGGAAGGAAAGTTCAACTTGCAGGCAAGGGAGGTCCCAACTGTTTGTGCATTCTTGCTGCTGTTTCTTCAAGTGAACTACTGAGCAGACGTTTACTTGTGTAGGCAGAGAACGAATGAAGCATCTGACCTAGGAAAACTGGAAAATTATGTTAACCCCTTTACACTTGCATTCTTTGGCTCTTAGGGGATCAATCACTTTTTTGGGCAGCTTTCAGATTCAGTGTTTTTTAATCAAGTATACACATAGCCTATGGCATGGTTCTCTACCTTGGAGCTGGTATGAATGTGTGGTCCAAATAATAGCACACTGGAATGGAAAGTTAGGAGTCCTAGCTCTGCCACACGTTGTATGACCTTGCATAAGTCATATTGTAACCCACACACCTTCTCGGTGTGGTGTTCTCTCCCATCTAGTGGCACTGAGACCACTTAGAAAAAGACATAAAATGAGTCTGCTCTACAGCCTTAGCTAACAGCCAGCCAGCTTTTAGCTCATGCGGTAAGAGACTCATGCACTAAGCTCCAGAGTTCCAAAGTTCGATCCTGCTGACCGGCGTCTGCCCGTGGACTGTGGGCATTACAATATTATGTCTGTATTCCTTATCCCCGTGTTACAGACGAGGAAGCTAATACTTACCTACCTTTGTAAAGTGTCTGATCTTTTCAGATGAAGCGAATAATACAAGAATTAAGCACTACCATTGGTTCTGCTGAAATCGGCAGATATGGGGAACTACAAAACCATATGCTGAGTGTAAATAAAAACCAACCAATCTGCAGTCTACAGAGAGCAGGTGCATTTCAAGTCCCTTCATTCTTTTACATATAAGTAACTTTACACAGAGTTTTACATATTTCAGAATAATTCCCACTATGCAATTTATTAATTGTCCTTTTTATTTGGCTTTAAAATATTAGGCTGAAATCCACTAAGGCAATAGTAAAATAATCCAAACTGTAACATACAAATCATCATATGATGAAACTACTAAATAAAATCAGCAATGTGCTAGTAGCATGTACTATTAGTAGCATAGTATTATGTAATGTTGAATATACATAACAGGTATGACACTTCTGCAGAAGCGCCATCTTTACATTAGAAAAAATAGCACAAGAAGCAGTTGTGGTAACACATGGGATCTGAAGTTGCCAAATGTCAATTCAATTAACTATCAGAGTTTCTCCAATCCGTCAATATTCCAAGTTCTGGACTTTCTTCTTCAGTCTCAAATATTGAAGCCTCAGATGGATTTATGTGGAGCAATGAGGACATCTTGAGGCCAGTTAGAAAAATGCAAAGCTTTCAGTCCTCCTAGATAGGTAAGGATGTGTGGAAACAGTTACTTAGTTGGTGTAAATCCCCATAGACTTCAATGGAGCTGTAAGATATGGCCCAGATATGGCTTTGCTGTTCTGCAAAGCAAGTACAACCCTAACTAAAGTCAATAGGAATTGAATTTCTGAAATTCAGGCCATATTCCTTACCCTCTAAGTCAATTAAAGATAGTAAGACAATAATTAGTCACAAGAAAACTCATATTTGCCATACTTCCAACTCTATATTTATGACTGTACATTATTAGAGATTCCAGTCCTGGCTACTTACTTTCTTATAACAAAAAATAAGATTGGAAAAAGGTAGCATGACTTTTCTTTCCACTCCTGAATACCAGACCATAATGAAAATCAGCATTTCAATATACAGATTTGTAAAAAGATCAAAAATAATTCAAATAATGTGAAAGGAATAAAATGCAAATCTACACAAAAATTAAATTTTCACAGTGCATTACATTATCCACAAATTTCAAGTATTCTTTCCATATCGTACCTCTGAAAAATTAACTCAAGATCAAATCTCTACTACTTATTCTGTTTAAGATGACTTTGTACATCCAAATTTCATATATTTTTCTATGCACTCTCAGTTAAAACTGGAGTCTTGGGTCCATTTGAAGAGCTTTCTGTTCCCTGAGTGCCATCTGCAGATTTGGAATCTTCACACGCTTCCATATTCATATTGGCTTCTGACTCCAGTGAGGTGATATCTATAGTAATCAAATTAGCTTCCTGATCTGTTTTTTCTACTTCATTGTCAATTTCAACTGTATCTTCCTGCTTGCTGTTTTTCTTTATTTGTCCATTCTGTGCAGGGTAGATGCTGCTAACAGTATCATACAGGAACTGGTATTGTTCCTAATTCAAAAAAGAAGGGATTAGTGTGGATGAAATGCCATGTGATTGAGCCAGGATGGCTGATTTTTTTTTTGTCTTAAGTGTTGACAATGTGAATCTTTCCATCTTACTGAAACATTCAGCGTAAGGTGGTCTCCATGGTTGCTGGCCCACAGGACGTTGAAGCACCTCCCTGCTATGCTCAATTCTGAGTCTATGGTGACACGGCACTGAGGGCATCCCTAATTCCTGGTAGATCAGGTACTAGGTCACTACTTATAATCACCTCATTCCCAAGGCAGTGTTGCAGAATCCATCCCTCTTGATTCACATGGCAAACTATCAAAAGTGTGTTTAAAAGAGAATCAAGCAGGTAGTGACTACTGTTCAGTTCTATAATAAACCACAGCAGAGTTAGCAAATCTAGATGATTTAGATGGATTGTCAGAGGGAAGAATGCATATTGCATGCAAGTAGGAAAGCAGCTCCTTCTGTGCACTCTTCAGAAAACAAGGAGGGCATTTTCTAACCTGCCTAAGGGAGTTAGGCATCCAACTCCCGTGGAATTCAGTGGAAGATGTGCTCCTAAATCCCTTAGGCAGCTGCCAAAGTTCCAGCCTAAAAAATTAATGGTTTACAAATAACATGTACTGTTGACCTTTTCAGCTTCAAGAAACTTATTATTACAGCTGAGGATAGGTTGCAGACTACTTCCTTCATATCACCAATAGCTAATTCACAACTGCTGATGAATAATTAGGGATAAGATAATGATAATACATGTTTCCTATGCAGAAACAATGCCAGGGGTTATTAGAACATTCATGACTAAAGATAAACAAATCTATTGTATTGTTTGGTTAACTCATAGGATTTACTTACAAAAGTGGGGACCATTCCTGGCCTCTCACGTCGAAGAGATTTCACTACTTGGAAGACATCTATCACATCTTCTGTTTCTGCACTTTCCAAGAGAGTCAACAAGGCGCAAAACACACCAGTTTGTTCAGATCCATCACTAGAAGATACACATTATTGGAATTCAAAAATCAGTACAATTTCTCACTAGCAGTTAGGTTTATTTTAAAGATTATTGTACTGACAACAGTCACAAAGATTCCTATCTCTGAAATATTTCTCATTGAAATGAGATTCTAGTAATCAAGAATACCGTTAGGATGCAAAGAGGACATCCAATTTTTACTGGGCTAGATTATACCTAGCCCTTATGTAGCCATTCAATTGGTGGGGGCGTGGGTGGGGGGGTGTGTGGAGGGAAGGCAGCCTCTCCTCCCTTTTTGTAGCTGGGTAAGAATCAACCAGATTTAGGTCCTGCCCTTGGGGACTACAGGGCTACTATCATGATGGTCTCCCAGTGGTGCATGACGTTTACCAGTGGGTAAGGAGTAAGTGTAGCCATAACTCTTCCTTTCCCATCCCACCTCCAATATGCTCTCAGTGGCCAGAATTGCTTATTCGTCTTACAAGATGCGTAAACTGCCCCCCGGGTGCAACACAGAGCCCTGAAGAGGCATTGTGCCACTGTATTGGTGCTTCACGTCACTCCCAACTCAGGCCACATAAGACTTGGACCATATTGATGTTAACAGCTAGCCATGTGCGAGGTATAATGGCCAGCAAAGGAACCGGATCCATATGTACTTCCCTATGCTAGGTTTGGTGAAATTTACACCTCCCTGAACAAGGCTGGCCTTTCCAGCTGGTGGGTGCAGCCTTACAATCCACTGTGAGCTTCACAAGGACCCCTGCCAACAAAATGTTGGAAGAATGTGCTGAGCTGACCTTTCTCTGGCCATGGCTTTGTACCAGCCAGCACATCTACTTTTTAGATAGCTCTTGCCTTCTGCCCTGACCCATGTCTCAATGGAGGGGAGGTTGTGGCCACTTTGCAATGTTGCATGATACACAGGGTGAATGTTCTGCCATGGGAGCCCTCTGCTGGGAGAAGCTGGCATACACTGTAGGGTGAATTTAGTCTCCAGGCTTTAGGAAAGCTTAGGATCAAAGGTAAGAATTATGAAACTGCTATTGCCAAGTATAACCAAACCGTAGAAATGCACTAAAATATCTGTAGCATCCAGACCCACCGGCAGTGAATGACAATTGGAACGCTCCGGCTGTATCTGCTGTCCTCAGTGACGCTTTTAGCTGCAAGTTTTTGTTTGAGGTTCAGAATCATGGTGACTAAATCTTTGGGGTTTTCAGGAAGGTCCAAGCCATTCCACCTGTGGTACTGGTACATATACACATTTCGAGTTTCTTTCCTCTGCAAAACAGAGATAAACATAGAGTAAATTCAAGGGATAACATAATAATCCACATTATATTTATTCCATGGGAATTAAAAAAAAATCCTGATAATCACTTAGGACGAGACTGACTTGAACTACCCCTCTGCAGGGTGATAACATTGTGGGTACTCAGGCCTTATGCACCCACTACCATCCATTTAGGAGGTAGATTGGGCCTGGGTGGAGACTTGACTAAATTACCTCACAGTGTGTCATAATTTGCCGTGGGACCAGGCCAGCAATAAATTACTGTCTACTGGAGACAAAGAGGAGCAAGGTGGGTCTCTATCCCTCATTTTACTTATGTCTGACTTTGTAATTCAATGGTGACTGTAAGTCCCATTTTAATGACTATTAAAACATTTAAAGCAAGAAACTAATAAAACATCAGCTATCGAAACACAAACAGGTTTGTTCTTGTCTTTTGGTTGTTCCTTATTTTGTTTGCCCTTTACAAAAGACTATGTTTAAAATAGAAAAACAAATGTAAAATTCCCATCTGTCATTTTTTATCTTTTACCTTCACATGTGTTACATCAAATGCGCGTATGGTGTAGCTAGAAGACAGGTTGACATCTTTCATTTCAACTTCTATGCCTTCGTATCTTTGTTTTCCTTCTTCCCAATATTGTGCACAGAGTTGCTAGAAATGAAGAAATTATAAATCAGTCCTTATTTTCATCATTGCTTTTGGTTTTCTTTCCAAATCAATTTAAAGGATGCATATATTCTATAAATATTCAGTTTCATTGTATTATAAAATACATCATTGATAAACTTTTACGGTGTAATCATAAATTCATTTCAGCACAATTTAAAAAATAAGGATGGAATAAATCCTATTAGAAAACAAAATAGTTGATAGGTTGAGACACTTTCTGACAGTCACATTTTTGGTTTGGAAATTAGAATTTCATTGCAATTTAGAGATTGGAATTCTGTTCTTTTCTCCTATAAAGAGTATTGTATCATATACTTTACTTCGAAGATGACAAACTAACCTGATCTCCTTCGTTCAGCTCTGTCAACATAACAATTACTTTGACTTTTCTTTGAAAGATCATTTGCCAGAAGTCATTGATTGTTTCTGGTAGTGGCCCTTGCGTTGCAATCATTTCTTTTGGACCCCAGTAGCCCTAAAAAAGACCATTTGAACATGTGATTTATTTTTACTAATTCATCTGAAAGGCAGTTTTCATGTGTAAAGAAGTATTTACCATCTAAAGGGACTTCGGTAGCCTACGTGAAATGAGTTAATGGTCTCAGTATAGTTTCTAGAGGACAAGTACCCATTTCAAAAAACCATCATCACAATTGGCAATAGTTCATAGTGTCACCAGAAAGGACAAAAATTGGTGGGCACATGACTGACCCTCCATAACTAGCAGTCCTTTATCCAGGACGAAGTTGAGACACATTTATACAGCCACATGGGAAAGCTCAGACTGCCAATATCTGAGGCAGAATGCATTTTGGGATTAAAAAGAAGGTTTCGCGCTCCATCGTTGGTATTAGAAACTGGATATTGAGTGACGTCTCTTGCAACATCACAGAGTTGCTAAGCAAGTTAATGCAGACTGACGTATCTATTAGTAAACAGATATTTACAATCAGTAGATATGCTAACTGTATTTTTGTCTATAGAGTTCAGACAAATCCCATTCATTGCATAATCTTATAATCAGTTATATCTGCTAGTGTCCAACAATGGCCCTCCAAAGATAGTATCTTTTAGATGTGACAGTGACACTAAAAGCTTGCTTTTCAGTGCTGGCCTCTGTTTTCACTAGGCCAAATTTGTATCCACAAAAAACTGTATAAAACTGACTGTAAGGGAAATTAATATATATAACTACCTACGTGTACCTGGAATTCACATAGGTGGAGTCTACTCATAGATGTGCTGGCAAAAATATAGGTGGCCCTGAAAAGCCTAGCTGAAAGTCAGGTTTTAAAAGAAACTATAAAAGATAATTATTTTACCATCACTCTGTTTATTGCAACATTTACTAGACTTAGGGCTATTATGAATGAAGTATTTAACTCTTTGAGGCTGCATAGATTAGGACAGCGTAAGGTAAGAGCTCTGTCTTTCTCCCAGGGGACAGCCAATATTACAAGATCTTTGTGATTCAGTCTATAAATGAACATCCAAATAAAGTGCCAGATCTTGATTGTCTTACTCACATAATTAGTACCATGCTAATGAAGTCAGTAGGACTACTGGAGAGAGTAAGATGAGCAGAAATTGGCACATAGCTATTATCAGGGACTATCAGCAGAAAGCATATTAGACACAAGAAGTTTTATCCTCTAAATACATACAGTTATGAATGATGCATTTATGTATCTGCTTGCGTCCTCACAATCACTATCCTCATCAGATGATTCCTCTGAATCATGTTCACTCTCTTTGCTTTTCTCCTCCTCATGTTTAATTGGTACTCTGTTAAAGTCATCTGGAAAAAAGTGTCACAACAATAGTTTGTATTGGCAGGAAGAAAGCAACCATCTCCCTTCTTAGTTTTGTTACAATGGAAAGGGAATGTAGAAAAAGTGCAGTGATTCAGCAGTTATGCAATGGCATAGAGGCAGCAGACATGCCACAATGGTTGTTTGGGAAAAAAATCAAGGACTCCTCACAGTTTATATTGTAACAAATCATTCACTTCCTAAATTTTCTAGGGTGGAGTACATATCAATACGGTAATTTACTGTCCTGTTTTATTCGAAAGCCTTCATACAATTAGAACAAACTGACTGCAGACATCATCACAAACACTTACATGGAATCATTTTGGAATTCCGGTTTTTACTTTTATTTTCCTGTCGATTGCCAGTGTTCTGTGACCGCCATCCCCTATACGATGGTAACCTCTAAGGAAAGAAAACATACAAGGTCACACCATGTGCTAAACAATGCTCTGCCAGCCTTATAAAATAGTGATACTCTCAGAGACCCATCTCCTCTCTTAATAGCTCAGTCCCTCACTGCTTCATTTCATTCCATGGAAGTGTCTGGACCACAGTTTATGAACCCTTGAACCTACCACATGCAGTACCACAAAAAACCATGCAGGTGGAAACAATTTTAAAAGATTGTGCTGCTGTATTTTATGAATAACGTTAACAAAAAGGGAATTAAACTGCTATTTCTTTAAGATATTTCACCACTTTAAAAGTTTTTCCAGGAATGCAAAGTTAATTTATTAAGCTAATTATGGTACTGCCAGAGTATATATGCCACAGAAAACACATCTGTTTAATGATCTACCAACTATGGTACCCACTCTTTGTGGTCGTCATAAGTAAACTGATTTTTTGTCAAATACATGGATCGTTAGTGGTAATTTGCACCTTCACATCCACATTGCCACAAAGACATTATTGCTACAAATAAATTGATAACCCTAGGTTCAATTATTTTAAAGCATTTTACATCTCTCTAAGATCTTGATCCTACAAGCTATTCTACTCAGGCAGTTGCTTGTTCTGCATCCATATGGAAAAGCTTTAATTTTATACACACTCCTGGTTCAGCCACAGGAAATTATATATTTGTTCATTATATTTTGTCTATAGTTTCTCATAAGGGAAAAGAAATAAAGTTATGGAACCCTAAGAGGAAGAACTGAAAAAAAGAAAAAGAATTACTATATGTTTTCAGTAAGATAAAAATAATTTTAAAATACAAAATATCAATTTACAATCAGAAAAACTGGAACAGGTAAAACTCAGTCTGAATACTCCATGGGGCCAGATTCTTGTAAAATGGCTTAGCTCAGCTGAAGACAATGTCACTATGCCCATTTAGACCAGATGAGTATCTGGCCCCATCCCTATTCCCCAGCAACCAAATACTGGATCTAATTCTGCCACCCTCACTTTGAGCAGTTCTTTAGTCTGTTGATTTCATTTAAAATCACCAATTTACTTGGCAGAATTTGGCTCTGAATTATTGGTTTATTTAAATGATTGCATGTCACTTTTTTGTTTAAAAGCAGAACAGAGAGTCGAATCAAACAGAATGCAGTATTATATTTACCTGGAATTCTGCTTCCAGCAGAGAGGGGTCACTGGGAGGATCTCTTTTCTTCAGATTATTAAGGTAGGTGTGCAGTTCAGAGACAGTGACCTCTGTTTCACCAAACTGATTGTATTCCACCAGTGCTTGATGGATCAGGATGTACTGTGTCTAGTGTTCCCCAATTTAAGGATGAGGTGGATTTCAAAAATTGAAAATAATAATTAGAAAGAAGAGATTTTTCAAATTGTTCTTACTATCTAAAACATATAATAATATTTATGTATTCTTATTACCATTGCTATATTAAACTGGCAATAGATTCAGCTATTACTATGTCAATTAAACACAGTTGGCTGTGTTAGTGCAACATTTAGTGCTTTTGATCAAAGGTGCCATATAAATCAAATGTAACATAGCTTAGGTTGTACAGCTAAGAATTTGGGGTGGGGTTTTCCAGAACACTCGCCTAAGTTAGGAGCTCAAGTCGCACCAGTCATTTTCAATGGAACTTGTGCTCCTAAGCACTTCTGAAAATCCCACACTAAAGAAAAAAAAAAGTGAATCTGCGTAGTTAACCCTGCCCCAAAATGTTCATATTTGGGTGCCAAAAGATAATCGGCTCCTATATATTTTTGTCCCTTTTTTTTGGTTGCAATTCCAAATTTTAAAAAAATGGTTGAAATGTCAAAACTTGGGAAAATGCTGACCATCCATTTCTGCTTCATAGTTGGTTTTCCTCCCTCTGTTCTTTCATAGTTTTATATTTCCCTGGACAGCTGCACTGGAAAATCATGGCCATCTTCCTTTTACCTAGGGTTGAGCTAGCTGGGCCCAGCTTTTCCTGAGGGAGATTAATAAATGAAACAAAGCAGCGAGCTCTAAAACATACCTCTACTTGAACCATGAGGCATCGCTGTCGACGGAGCTTTACAACATAGCCATAAACATCCACTCTGCCTTCTACCTCTAACCCCTCCAGCATAGCGTCGATTGCAATATAGGTTCCAGTACGTCCAACACCAGCACTGACAAGTACAAAGTGATTGAGAGAGGAGGATGAATGCCAGTCATGTTCTGCAAGGTGACGCAAAGCAGTGCAAAGAGTGTGGCTTATAATAAATTAATCCACAATTCAAAAGTCTGGTCAACTTACATTTTAAATATCTTTTAAATAAATAAGGACAATATTTTCAAACTAAATAAGTGTCTGCTTTTTAAAAGTTTCAAGCATCCTCAGGTCCCATTGATCTGAAAAGGAGCGTAGGCTTTTATTACCTTTGAAAATCAGGCCTCTTATTTAGGACTGTAAGTATGGAATTGCATGCCTTACTTTAAAGCAACCAACTTTGAAAATTTTGGTCTAATCAACTATTGTTAACCTTCCCTGACTTGTTTTTCTGGGTAACTCTGGCTGGCATTTGTTTACTATTAGAGAGTTTCTGTAATATTTACCTGCAATGAATCACTACTGGGCCACTAAAAAAGTTGCTTAAAGCATTAACTCTGCGGCGTAATTTGAGGAGAAGATGAGGATCTTCAGGCACTCCATGGTCTGGCCAGCTAGTGAACTGAATGTGAGTCACATCTCTCCCAGGTGTCTTCTCCTTTCTCTGGACAGGGTGGGATTGTTTCATTAGTACCACATCAAAATCAAATGTAAATATACAAAGTATAGAATAAAGCAGAAAAATAGGTACAGTAGGCATCTAGTATTGCAACAGCGATTCCAGACACTGTACAGTCACATGTTCTTTCTAAGGTTTCAAAAGTTGGAACATGTTCCAATTTTAATAACAAAAAAAATTTGTTAAAATAAGAGCTGTACATGTGGAACATGCCATAACTTGGAGAAAGAATATGACAATCCACTTTAAGGTTAAGTCCAATATTATCATCATAAGAATACTCTGTTTTGTGATTATGTGGACTGTACCACGTATTCTCCACTGCACTTGTAAATCATTTAGGAAGTCACCATACAGGTCTATGTGCTGCCAAGTGTATTTGTTGGTTATTTTGGTTATCTGTACTTTTAACTACCTGCCAAGGTCACACAGACCCACAGAGGAATGAAGGAAGTGTAAAAACAGCAACTCAGAATAGAAGTGGGGCTGTCAAACCTGTGACAATCACTGAGGTGGCTCATTATTTCTAAGTCACTGTACTCAATGCTTAAAGCATACCAGGTCCCTTAGGGTCACACACCCTGCTTTATTATGGTGTTGCCAGAACCAGGCAGGGAGAAGGAAAAATACATTTTGGCAGCTGGGGAACTATGACTGTGAATCCAAATAAGAAAAAAAATTACAATGGGGTGCACTTGGCCATTGACTACATGATGGAGATGAATCACAAGGCCTAAACAACAATATACATCTTGACTGTTTCCATTCTCTTGTTGTGAATGGAGAGTTGGGGATAGAGATCTAACAGAAGAACAATAAAACCTGAATGATTGTCTCTCAAGAAGCATTCTGCAGTCAGCAGAGTATACCATCATTGTGGCAGTCTGAATATACCATGGGACATGTTCTCACCTTGTGCTTAGTTAGATATTAACCTGAAGCCATGTGTGTTTAGGATGTAATATACTGAAATTGAATTATCTCACCCAGGCAAAGTGCTGGGATGAGACCACTGATTCATAACTGTATGCTAATCTTACACTCAAGCAATACTCTGCACTGTGACTAGCTGATGTTTGATTTAGATAATGACCATCTGCTTATTCCCCAATAACTATTCAGCAGGTGAATCTCCAAATAGGGTTGCCACTTTTGGTTGGCTGTATTCCTGGACGTGACATAATCTTGAATTCCTGGAGATTCCAGGACAATCCTGGAGGGCTGGCAACCCTAGGGCAACTGACTGAGAGCCCCAGGTAGCCAATCAGAGCATAGAGTTTGCAAAATTATTGTACAGTTGCTCCTACTAGATTACGAGCTTTAGTAATGTGGGTTTGGAAGTTTCATAAGGGTGTCTGAGTTGATGGTTCCCCCCCCATTCTTAGCCTACATAAAAATCAACTGATATTTTACAATACTTTGAATGATCAGCTGTGACAGCAGTCACAATGTATTTAATTTTAATTTTTTTGTTAATATGATCTTACAGACAAGCAAACAAGCACCAAACAAACTGATACATAAAAAAAAAAAAATCACATTACTTCTGACCTGCAACACTCTAACTATTGTAATTTGGAGTCTCTCCTATACATGACGCCACAGAATTTTAACAACACTTAAATCTTAAGGTGCTGGGTATGGCCACCTTACTCACAGTAAGTGGTAACTATCTTAGGCTTAGTGGGACTAGTCCCAGAGTAAGCTTCTACTTGATGTGAGGAAAGGTAGCAGAACTGGGGCCTAAAGATGCAAACATGGGAGCAAGATGGGTCTGGGCGGGTGCTATACTATTTATTTTTCAAGATGACCTGAACCTCCAGCACATTTTTCCTTAAATCTAACACAATAAAGAATAAATGGTGCCCTGACTAACACATATCCCATGGAAATAAAGTTGCAAGGAATAAAGGGGCAAAATTTATCCCTAAAGGGTAAATTCTGCACTCAGTTAGAGTCTAGCAACTAGTTGTGTTTCACTGGTATAACTGAGATTGGTAATTGGCCTACAAATCTTGAAAACCCCATATTGACCACGGATAGCTCTACAACACAGTTTATAAATACAACAATAAATACGGTTACCGTAAACTGTAATTGTTCCGCAGTAAAGTTCAGACAAGGATAGGCAATACAGTTCTAAGAGCCACATTTCTGAGTGAATTTACTAGGGGAAAATAATATTGAATGTGGTGGTCTCAGTGTTAATTTAAACATATATTATTCTATGTTCATAAACCAATAACAAGTTTTCTTAATTTAAAAAATATCTGACAAAACTACAGTATATTGCATACAATTTATCCAGCCTTGTCAGTAGGCTTATAGAACAGAAAGTTACTGGTGTTCCTGTTGAGAGTACAGTGCCCACAGTAATGAGATAAATCCTAGTGATGAGATAAGTTTCCAATTCATATTTGCCCTATGAAATTACACACCATCTACTAGGTGTTCTCTCAAGCTCTATCTTGCTTGGTAAAAACGGGGAAATGGTAACTGTCACTGTTGTTCTGGAAGAATCTCTGATAACAGTCTCTTTATACCAACTATACAGACCAATTCAAATTATTCTCACATTAAAAAGCCAACTCACATTTGTAATATGCAGTTTCTGAATAATGTAGTCAGGACATATTTTACTTTCATTGCTCTTCACAACAGTGTCCCCAAAAGTTGCAGTGCTATTTTCTGCGGTCGGCCAGTATTGGGCACATTTGTTCTATGAAAATACAAAATTAACTCATTAGAAGTATGATATCAATATGACAGTGAAATTAGGTTCTGAAGAAAACTTGAAATAAAATAAAATCAACACCAGATAAAATACATAACCAATACTTCAGTACAATTTCAGTTTCCAATAAATACTGTAGTTAATCCCTTAAAGAGATTACCACTGCTTTAGTTAAACATTCAAAAAAACCCAAAGATCCAGATTCTGGCCTCATGCACTAAGCCGGAAGGTTCTGCCCATGGGATTTACATAGAGAACAAGATGGGAAGGAATCCTATCCTCCAACCAAACTGCAGGGACAAAACAGCTGCACAGTCCATGCACAGTCATTGTCACTGCCTGAAGGCTACAGTAAAGATTGCAGCTCACTCTGTGACTCCTACTTATATTTCTAGTCAGTGAATATACATAGCTGCAGATGCAATAGTCATGTCCCAGCCCCTCACAATTCATGCCCAAATTCCCCTCCACTCCTGTTAGCAGTGTGGCTATACTGCAAACATGTCCACTGCCAGCCAGCTCTTCTCCTTAAAACAATCAGAATATCAATACTCTCATCTGCATCTGAAACATGTGGCCCTACCAAGGTGGTGAACACTCTCCTAATCGCTGCTTCCAAGTTTGGTTTCAGAAGTAGGAAAGGGAGGACACAAGACAAACTGGCAGAGAACTGTGGAGGCATTGCCAAGACATTAGGACAGAATGCTGGGGGGAGAGGAGGAAAGTCCCAAATACAAAATATCCCCTCTTTCACTGAGAGTTGTGACAGGTCTGCAAGGATGCGGGGGAGGGAGAGAGATTTTAGTGCAGCTCAACAAATTCTAACTCAGGGAGTTTCGGGGCAAGTTATACCCTCCTATGGGTTTATCTGCAAGAAGGCGGAATGTAGTTCCCTATTCCTTAGGGCAGTGCGTCAGATGATATTATTGAGAATGCTGCTGATCAAATAGTCTAAAAGGCAGAACCATGTAGGCTTGTTAATGTTATTCAATTTCTGAGATTCTATACAAATAGAGAGTAAAAAAAAGAATGAACAAGGATTCAAAAGAAATACTTGAATGCAGAGAGAACATTTAAAGGAAAAAAGAAAAGCATAATTCACCACAGAAAAGCAACCTCCTGTATACCGCAGCTAAAGGATTAATGTGTGTGTGCGTGCGTGTATTTGTACATATATATATTATATATGTCACCCTCACCCTATTATTTTCTTCACAGCGAGTCACCATAACAATAATTGTTGCCTTCTGTTCCCAGATCATTCTCCAGAAATCATCAGTGGTCTCATCCTTGGGGCCTAGCAGATAAGGTATTTGATAAGAGATCCCTTCCCAAAAATTAGGAAAAACAGAGAAAGACTAGAACATAGTTACAATACCTATTATGGCTCAGAAACCATCCAAAGGTCATGCAATACTAGCCATAGACTGAATGACTTAATTACAATTCCACCATCTTAGTCTACATAATTTTAAAACTTTATTAGTGTGTGGCTGAGAAGGGCAAAAATTCTCCAGTGTGAAAATAAAGCAAATACTTATAGCCAATATTTTGCACTCCTCAAATTCCCTACTTTGGTTAGTCATAACTCCCCAAACCCAAACAGTCTAGCACTGCTTTATTTATTAAATTCCACATTTGCTGGCAATCCCATTTTGTTTAAATATATTAATACTGTTTGACTCCACCACTATGATTACAGGATAATTGGGTGAAGAATGAAATAAAAAATAAAGTAAAAATTTACCTTGTGCAGCAATGTACTTCCTTGGTTCTTTGAAACCCTGTTTTAAAAAAATACATCATTACTAAGCATTTAAAGATAGGAGATGAAGATTGTGAAAAGATTTGTCACTTCAGAAATTTACGTATTTAACATGCACAATAATATGGACACCAATCCAAGAGTACCAAATGCAGCGTAAAGATAGAACTAAAGAAGTGGAAACGATCAGTTCTAGAAGAGTCAATCAAATGCATTTGGTGCCTGAAATGGGACATGTATGAACCATTTTTCGTTTGTGCATCAAAAATTTTACTGAGAGAAGTCACTTACGTCAATATGGCTTGCATTTATATAGTCTGATCCTGGGTCTCCGTTTATCTCTGAGAGTTCAACTCGGTTATAATCATCTATTTAGATAATTTAAAACAAAGTAATGGAATAATTAACCAAGTTGCCTCAATATACTGATATAAGCGAAAACAATGAAGTATTTACACAACGTATGGAATTTGCATTCAGTACTTACAAGGGAGAATGTCAATGTAACGGTTTTTGTTTTGGTTGTAGTTTTTGCGTGCTTCCTTTATTGAGAACTTAGAGAAAACTCTGGGAATGCTCTGTAAAACATAATGCTTCTTTTATTCATAAAACACATTTTAGATAACTTCAACTAGCAACAAAATTCACATACTTGTTAATTAATTCCTAATGACAGTTGGAAGATAACATACTGTTATTCACAATATTATGATTGATACTGATTAGCTTTTTGAACAAATATTAAGTTATATAAAGATTAATATATTTTCCATATAATCAAAAGATGCTTCTCTCTCTCTCTCAAAAGACTAATGAAGAAGCTCCACGCTGGATTCTAGTCTGAACAGGAATTAATAAAACTGCTCTGAAATGCAGCATCAAGGGGCCCTGGTCCTTGACTCTGGCTCCTATAAACTACCACAAAACAAATAATAATAACAACACACTTCTAAATTCAACTCATAAAAGTAAAATCTTTAGAAACTGAGGAATTCTAAAGCCCACAGCAGCTGTGACCACCTTGTGTCTACACTTTGCGCTGGAGGTGTAATTCCGAGCTTGAGAAAACATACCAGTGCTAGCTCTGATCAAGATAGCGCACTAAAGATAGAATGTAGCCATGGCATTACACACGGCTAGATGTCCTGAATACATACCCATCTGAGATGGCAGGCATATACTGGCTTTGCCTGATTCAGAGCCAGGTCTCTCAGATAAGTGCCTTATCCACTAGCCTGTTGGCTATTCTGAGATGGGGGTGAGGGGTTCTTAATCTTAGATGTTTTGTAAGACACAACAAAAGGAGTTGGTTATTGAATGTGACAGATTCTTTTTAATGGTATGTTGCATAATATCTGATTTGGGATTTGTTATATTTCTGACTAGGCACAAACCTGAAATTCATCAAGGAAAAGTCTTCCTTCATCAGCAATCTTTCTCTTGTAGGTTTCCAACAACATTTCTGAAGGAATTGGCTCTACATTCATCAGTTGCTTTTCATCATCTTTAAACATAGAGACATATATTTTATATTTATTTGTAATGGTTTTAAAAATGTACTTAAAATCTCAGTAAATACATTTATTAAACAGTAAGATTAGCTAATGAGAACAGAAATATTCAATCAAACTAAGCCATATATGTTTATAGCAGCAAGTCCCACCCCTTCATATATGAGTAAACAGAGCCCCCAAAGCAACTGAACTTCTCCAGCGGGGGACAGATCAAAGAAACACTGCACACAGGGACTGTGTCCATTTCTGGGCACTGCACTTTAGGAAAGATGTGGAAAAACTGGAGACAGTCCAGAGGAGAACAACAAAAACAATAAAAGATCTAGACAGTCTGATCTATGAGGAAAAGTTAAAAAACTGGGTAGATTTAGTCTTGAAATAAGAAGATGGAGGGGAGACCTAATAATAGTCTTCAAATATAGTAAGGACTGTTATAAAGAGGACTGTGATCAATTTTTCTTCATGTCCACTGAAGGTAGGACAAGAAGTAATGGGCTTAATCTGCAGCAAGGGATACTGAGGTTAGATACTAGGAAACACTTTCTAACTATAAGAGTAGTTAAACTCTGAAATAGGCTTCCAAGGGAGTCTCTGGAATCCCCATCAATGGAAGTTTTAAAAAGCAGGTTGAGCAAACATCTGTCAGGGATGGTCTAGCTTTACTTGGTCCTCCCACGGTGCAGGGGGCTGAACTTGATGATTTCCTGAGGTCACTCTCAGCCCTATATTTCTATTATTCTAAGACTTCTGCACCTCCTGTGTACAGAAAAGCAGCATGCTGAGTGCACAGAGGTGACTTGGGAAAGTGGTGAGTGTGGCCAGTAAGGCCAAAGCAACATCTGAACCTGGCACAAGATACTTCAACCCAAACAGGGACAATAGTTATATTGTGCTGCCACTTACATTTGAGTAATAATTAACCATTTGTTAGTTGTAATAAATTATATTACTGTGTTATGCACAGTAACAGTAACCATTACACTAATGTCAGAAACTAATGTGAAAATAGTTCTAAGTCTTCCCTGAGTTATTATTATTAATTACAATGTTAAGTCCTTGTGCATTTTGATTCCAATTTAAATTAAATGTTTTTGCTATTCCATACAGAAACAGGACAAATGGATGTAATTGTGAAAGTGCCGTCTTCCAATTAGTATAATTAATTTTATAACCAGAAATAAGTTTATATTCTTTCAATATGTCCATAGAAAATTGGATTCTGGTTTCTTTTAAATCAATAATAAAATAATATCAGCTGCACAGAAAACAGCAAAATGTGTACAATGGGAATTTCTTCATATTATTGCTTCTCTTTGAGAAATTACTCAGGGTGCTAGATCTGAAGGAAACAGGAAGAGCAAGGAGGGTGAAAAAATGGGCAACCTTGTCAAGTTACCCTTTGTAAATTAAAAAATGGAATTCATGCAAGAAATTTTCCCAAATTTATTACAGATAATCCCAGTCAACACAGTCAAACTACTTTTCACCATGTAATGAGAACAGCTTCCCATACTAAATGGAGCAATCTCCTGACATATTTGTTTTTAAACTCTTTGACCCTGGTATAAACATTATTTGTTCCCAGTGAATTAATTTGGGATTAGTTGGTACTGTCTGCCAAACCAATCACTGACTCTTCCTCTCCCATTTTTCAGGGGGATAAGGAATTTCTGGTAAGCTCAGGGTGTGCAAGGTACTAGGCATAGGGCATCCAGAAAGGCCTTTATAATTAAGCACAGATTTGAGGCACCTCTTGTTTATCTTCAATTCTTGGATCATGTAAAGGTCTACTTGGGGTGAGTTCACTTCAGAGATGAATCTCATGAGGTATTCTGAAGCCCCATTCTGTATTCTGTTATGGCCACTGTTTGAGATATAGTAATAGTTTTACTGTCAAGATAATAAATATTAGATTTTCCAAGTTTTCCCAATATTTAATAAAGTTACAACCATTCACTTAAATAACATGTATAGAATATTCACTAACCTCTACCTTTGGCCTGGGCAAGGTTTGATTGTGTTAATATCTAATTTGTCTAAATTAATTAGACTTTAGCCATAGACATCTAAAATATAGATGGCTATGAGCTGGAATAAGACATTTGGCTAATATCTTATTTCCCTTACTAAACATATCTGATATGGAAAATGTACTTACCCCTCTTAACAAGCATCACATCTTCACCTGAATTGCTGTAAAAAGTATGAGTGTTTGTTAAGGCTTCGACTAATGCAATGTATGTATGACAATGAATTAAAGGATACAATTAATTAAATAAAGGTAGAGTTGTATAGGAATATGGGGAGTGGGGAGGAGTGCCGAGAGATCTTCAAACCAGGTAAAATTCCTTTTATGGCACTTTGTTACCCCTGGTGGTCCCAGGATCAGAGGAGGTAAAAGAGCAAATTATAACTACACTTGCCTCCCCCATCTTTAGCCAAGCTGAGCATGAGCTTGGCACAGCTGAGGACTGAGACCTCAGTTTTAGAACACTACTGCCATTTCATAAGTGGAGCTCTGGCCAGTGCTCTCTGATTTTCCATTAGGTATCTGAGATCAAACTTCTGCATGAAACCCCAGATCCCTTAACACTGTTCTGAAATCTTCTGTTTTAGCATAGATCTGGAAGAAAAGTCTGGATAGCACCTTGATCACGCTAAAAAAAGCCACATTCAACCTAATGTAAGGGGACTTGCCCCCTTACTAGGACTTGCCCCCTTACTAACATTCAGTGTGGGTGTTTTAGTTACTAGCTCCCAGAACTAAAAAGAGGTTTCAGGACCCTGAGACTGACAGCCCCAGGAACAATGGGGAGAGGCCAATGCTGCAGGTCAGCCTGAATGACAGGGTGGGCAGGCTAATCGGGGAGTCAGGAGGCCAGGGATGTCCCGTCCTCTGTGTGAGCTGGAATTGCCTGCGTCAGACAGAGTGGGGCCAAGCTAAGGAGAAAGCAAGGGCTCGAGCTGAGCTGGGGCGCAGAGCTGTGCCAGATCCAGAGAGAGCAGACCCTGTCCTGGGAGCAGAGCTGCAGCCCGAAAGCCAGAGGCACAGCCCAGAGAGAGCAGACTTGCCCTGGGAGCAGAGCTGCAGCAACCAGAGCCAGAGGGGCCAGAAAAGCAGCCCAGGAAGCAGGTCAGTGCTGGGAGCAGAGTCACAGAAGCAGCTTGCAGAGCAGACCTGTCCTGGCAGCAGAGCTGTAGCAACCAGAGGCAGAGGGGCCAAAGAAGCAGCCCAGGGAGCTGGAGGCAGAGCAACAGAGACAGAGGGGTGGAGCTGGGGCTGGAGCAGTCCGGAGCTGGGTGCGGTGAGCAGCTGGGGAGACCAAGGGGGACCCTGGGCAGTGGGCCCAGCACAGGGAGACACCTCAGCCAAGAGGCTCTGCCTGCCAGGCTTGGATTGTAACCCCGACAGGGCAGGGGCAACACTGGGAAGAAGGGTCCTACCACTTAGAGCCTGAGAGCATGTGGCCACCACCAGAGCAAGTGTCCAACCCACAGCATCCCTGCAGCACAGCCAGGGCCTGAGAAGAAGGCCTGGGACCTACGAGGAACAGACTGTGAACTGCCCTGACATTCCAGAGACACTGTTTGTGATGTTCCCTGCCACAAAGCGGGGTGATGTGTTTCCTTTAACCTTTTCCATTTTTCTTTATTCTTTTTAAATTTAATTGTTGATTAAAAAACTTGCATTTGCTTTAACTTGTATGTAATGGTCAGTGGGGCAGGGAAGTGCCAGTGCAGAGAGAGTACACCGGAGTGGGGATACCCTAGTCCCTGTCCTAGGTGACCACAGCAGGGTTGGGGGTCGAGCCCCCCAGGAATCCTGGGCCCAGCCTGGTTGGGGTTACGAGGACTCTGCCAGACAGGGGAGTGGAAGAGGAGTCCTCAAGGGCAGGGAGGCCACTGGATAAAGGAAGTGGGAGCGAGGACTCAGATCCTTTCACTAGCCCACTTCACTGGGGTAGTGCAGAAGCCAGGAACGTTCCCCACAATAGCAGGACTATTCCCCCGCTTACACTAATGTTCATATAAAAACAAAATATAAATGCTGGATATTTATTTCTCATGGTTTGGCGAGAATTCTGCTTATAGAAAACCGTTATAGATTCATAGATATAAAGGCCAGAAGGGATTGTTAGATCATCTAGTCTGACCTCCTGTATAACAGGGGACATAGAATTGAATCCAGTTACTCCTATAGTGAGCTCAGTAACTCTGTTTAACCCCTCTGATATAGTGAGCTCAATAACTCGTGTTTGATGAATCCAGAGTTATTCATTTTTATTCAAGGGTATTCTAACAGAGTTAATGTGCTGGCTCGATGAGTTGCCTTCCTGACACAGGGAGAGAATGAAACTGTTTGTTCCAGCTGTACAAACAGCAGAATGGGGGCTGCCTTTGAGCACATTTGTGAATTATCTGACCAGCTCTTTGGTAACTTGAACAACATTAAAATCATAGATATTCTGTTCTCTTATATTAGATTCTTATATTGTGCCTGCTACAATGCAAGCCACCTAAAAATATCCATGATTTAGTTTTTCTTTGGTTTTTTAAGGCAGAGACATATCTTTTTCAAATATCAAAAAAAATAGCTAACCCATATATTTAAAACATCATCACTTTCTTTTATAAAACCTTCAAAAAGATTTTTCTACTTCTAAAAAAAGGAGATGGAGAAGGGAGAAACTTACCTTAATTTCTCTCTGTGGAGATCATAGATTTTATACAGAACAATAAGTAAGGCAATTGATGTCACAATAATCAAGAACGCCAGGAATATAATCAGGGCGTGAGAATTGTCTGTCAACAAAAATCATGGCGTGAATACATAATAAGTTATTTTTAACAAACAATTAGAATTAGCATAGCAATTTTACTCATTTTATATTATATTTGTGTGTGTGTGTGCACATTCATTTAGAAGGGCTGGTTGGAATTTGAAATGTATTTGTGTGAAATATAATTTATTTTTTTGTTTTGTTTTATGAAAAAATTCTAAATAAAAATTCCTGCTGGCAAGAGGGGAGGGGGAATGGGAGAGGAGAGGGAAAATATCTGAAAAACAAAATACTTTTTTTCAAAATGAATTTTTTTCAAAACATGTTGACCAAATTGAAAAATTTCCATTAAAAACTTCATTTTTGTCCAACAGCTATTTTATATTGGGAAAAATTGTTACAATTTTTAAAAAAATGCTCAGCTCTAGTGTTTATGTGTCTGTCAAGTCATGCCCCCTTTCCCTGGACATATTCCCTATAATAGCTTGATGCTTTGCACTCCCAGAAGAGCATAAAGGAGCCTCAACAGAGCCAAGAATCTGGCCCTCTATCCTATTTCTCTGATAATGATTTCCTCTCAACAGCTCCAGCACTCCCCTGACCTGGTATGAATCCTACCCTCTTTAAAAACACACTTTTCATTTCTTAAAAGCATCTAATCTTCCACCTCCTCCACTCTGTAATTCCCCATTGCGTTTCTTCTTTGGGATGTCCCATTGGGAATGTCAGTCTTTGCCATCATTTTCTTTGGATAGCATGCAACTTCGTATTTCTATTGACTGACCCTCTGATCCTCTTATTCCTATGTACCTGCCTGTCCCTTTTCTGTCAACTCTTGCCCATGTGTTCTACTGCTGAATGCTTCAAAGACAGTTAATAAGTGTGCTAAATACGATTTGGTGTAGATTTTGCTTCAGTCTGAACCTTTTCAGCCTGAACCATTTTATTGCCAGAGTGGATGCAGACTAGATTAAATGATTCAACTATTCCACTTGCTATTGTCTCACAGTGCACTGGTGGCAAGAATTGGGGGAAATGGAACATCTTGGATTACGATGGCTTGCCCAGAACTGTTTGCCTGGAGTTACAAAAGGCTTCATAAACAGAAACAAAGTTGATGAAGTGATGAACTGGTCTATAAATAACTGCCTGACATATCTGAAATTTGGAGTCAGACATCGATCCAGAGCTCTGAAAAAGAAGGTGTGTGTAACACCAGCTCCCCACACCTTGTGATTGGACTGAATTTCGACTGGCCACCGGGATTTCTTTCCGACCTTTGGACTCTGGCATAGTATGAAAGGGGTGTGAATGTGGAGTGAGTGGGGTTTATATTGTAATCAATAAAAAGTATTTAGAGTATTATATACCAACACTGTGTCCGGTATCTGCCTGCTCCCCCATCCTGTAGGGAGACCTTTATCAGAGCTTAACATTTGGGGGAGAATTGTGAGTGGGGAGAGATATAAGGAGTGCTGGATTCTGAGACAGTGTTGGGGCAGTCTAAAGGGTGACTCCTTATTTGTGGGTTTTGAGAGATTAAAAGTACACTTGGGGAGATACTGCGTGGAGTTTTGGGAACATACTACATTAAGTATAAGTGAGCATACTATACATTAAGTATAAGTGAGAGCGTGCAGGGAGATACCGCGCGGGGTTTTGAGATAACGTTTAAAAAGAGTAAAGGGCTAGAGGCAGCTGTGATATGGTTGTTGTGGCAGGCTATGAAAAAGGTAATTGAATACAAGGAGGAGGCATGTGCAGGGCTACAGACCCTGCGAGAAAGTTTTAAAATCTGCTAGGAAAGTTTAGAGAAGGAAGTAAGACAAGCACAAGTAATGCAGACTCAGTTGGAACAGCTGGAAAAGAGAATTGATGGAATGGGGACACAGGCAAGGCTCTGCAGCTTCAGAGGTGGGAACAGAATATTGGGGAACAGACTCTGCCAGCGTGTAGAGCTATGAATATGTTTGCTTGGAATTAACCCCAATAAACATTGCATTGCCTGCACTTTGGATTTTTGGCATTCTGCTCTCTGTCTGTGTGACAAGAACCAGGGGAGAGGGTGAAGGAAAGGAGACACTTAAGTCCATTTTTAAGAGGTTTAGAGTAAAGGCAGCATTATGGGAGACTGCCAGTAATTTTTTTTTAAGTTTGGTGCTACTCCAATAAAGGCAACTGGAGGACCGCAAATTAAAGTTAGGGGTGGTTAAAGATAACTTGGCACAACAGGGTTTGAAATCAGAAGCAAAGTTAATGGACCACCTTAAGAGACAGGTTCTGTGACTTGGTCGGAGTGAAGAAAATAAAAATAAAAAAGGTTTTGACGTGAAAAAGGGAGAATGGGTTAACCCCTGAAGTTGTTCAGAAATAATTAACTGCAGCAGAGAATAGTACTTCTGCAATTCAACTGAGGTAAAAAAAAAAAAAAAAGCACAGGGTAAGGCAGCTGTATTGCAACTTAAAGAATTGAATGAAGAAGTAAGTGATTTTAAAGTAAGGAAGAGTTACAAGTAGCTTTTGCATAATTAGTGCGACAGACTTCGTAGGGAAGTAAACGCTTAGGAGTTGTGAAAATCTTAAAAAGTAACAGTTGTGGTATTATAAAAAGGGAATTCTTGGTTTAATAATAAAACCCAGTTATGTAAATATAAATATATGTGCAATGCGGTACAGTCACATTAAGCGGAACCGTGGTAATTAAACAAATTATACAAGGGGGTCAGGTAGAGAGGCTACTGCTACCACTATGTATTATCCCCAGAAGTCTTTACAACTATTCTGAGGGGAAATGGGTCCTTTTCCGACAGAAATAGTTTGTAATCAAAATCACTAGATATGGGTATGTATATATATATATGGGTATGTATATGTATGGGTTTTTTATTGGAACTTGACTGCCTTCGATTATACAAAATTGAATGGAATCTGGGTACAGTATTATGAAAAAATAATTAGAGCAGTGCAAGGGATAGTAGGCAAAAAAAATAGAATTTGTGTGTGTAAATATTTTTGTGTAATTATGTAAGCTTTCAAGGACTAAACCAACACTTATGGTGTGTAAAATCCTGTTTGTAGGTTTAAGATAAATTGCCTTTGTTTTTAAATAAAAAAATAAATATGGTGGGAAAATGGTAAGAATTTAACATGGGAATATTTAAAACCAGAGGACTTGGAGAAGCAATGGAGGTATTTTTATGTTATAAAAGGTGAGAGCTGGTTGACATTTCAATTTAGTGATAATGAAAATAACCGAATATAAGCATCCTGAATTGCACTTTTTGGAATTTAGGATTTAATGTCACTACCCTGGATGTGATTTATGAAAAAGAATTGGCTAACATTCATGTGGGATGGAATGAGTCAGCAGCTCTCAAAATGTGGATGTATGATGCTATGGTAAATTCTTCCACAGTGGTGAAATTAAGCTGTTTCAGGAAAATCGATAGGGAAATATACTTTGGGGGATATGGTAGGTATTTTGTGTTTCTTAATCAAATACCAGTAAATAAAAGAATCATGGCAGATGAACATCCATATGGAAGGGGGGAAGTAATTGAAGCCCCAACTATTGTGGAACAAACGATCTGGCTGGAGGGGTCGCAATTAAATGTGGGTGCACAACTTCAGAATGTATACCATATGCCTTGCCTCTATTACTAGCATGGCAACAACAATGGGGAGATGGAGCTAAAAGAAGTAAAAGAGGTACAGGAGAATATAGTGTGGGTGGCACTGGTGGTGAGGCTGGGGTCTTGACTTCATCTGATATTGAGACATCACAAGGGAAAATGTCTTGGGTGAGATTCTGGGAGCCATGCAGATGCATGTAATACAAAATTTTGGCACATTATCGGAGCAAGGAATAAGGAATGTAGTGCTCCAGTTAAAACAAATACAAGCCTTGGAAGCATCTTTAAATGCAAGTTTATTGAGTGTGTCATAAATTAATAAGAAGACTGTGTTAACAATATGATGTGTACAGATGCAAGCTTATGGGATACAGTATATATAGAAGATAGTCAATATACTGAGTAACAGGCAATGACCCTTTGAATGGTTCAAAGACTCCCATATATGGAAACAACAAATTATAGGAGGGAAGAAACACCTTGGGTTTAATTGGAATCAAACCACTCTAAAAGGGGATTTGAAGGGCAGGATGCTATCACATAACACTGGAAAAAAGAAAAGAATTGCAATGGCCTGGGTGATGCTGAAGATTATTAATGGAGAATTATGGCAAATAGAAATAAGTGGAAGACATTTGATCCAGGAAGAGCAGGGCTATAAACTGGTGGAACTGATAAAACATTGTGAGGCGAGGGGGAAAAATAAATTGGTGTGCCCACAGCTAACTTGGACTTTAGAGAGATGACATCTAAATCATTCAAACTGACAATATATAATACAATATTTATCCCCTAATGGCACAAGAGTGTTTGATATAGGCAACGGGTGCATTTGTGTTGTGGCCACTGAAAAATATGTATTTTGGGGACATATGACAGAAAAAGGTCCAATTGACTCATGCAAATGTAATGCAACAGAGGTTATTATTGAAGGCATTGTTTATCTGGGACCCTTATTCTTAAAAAAGGAAATTGGTTGGCGACCAAACGATGTGGACTGGTCTTTTCATTTAGGGGTACATTGAGAACAGTGGGAGGAATTGGTTGATAAAAGTGAAAAAATAAAGCAATATGCAAAGGATGTATCTAAATCTGCCCAGTTAGGAAAGATAAGTATCTTATTGCATAATGGTCACATATTAAAATTAGGAAAAGAAGGAGAAGAATTGACAGTCCACCATTGGTACGATGTCTTTAAGGGATGGTCTCCCAGTGCCACGGCCCTCCCTGAATTTGGCATTGCATCCTATTGCTATATTGACAGGTTTCAGAGTAACAGCCGTGTTAGTCTGTATTCGCAAAAAGAAAAGGAGTACTTGTGGCACCTTAGAGACTAACCAATTTATTTGAGCATAAGCTTTCGTGAGCCACAGCTCACTTCATCGGATGCATGCTGTGGAAAATACAGAAGATGTTTTTATACACACAAACCATGAAAAAATGGGTGTTTATCACTACAAAAGGTTTTCTCTCCCCCCACCCCACTCTCCTGCTGGTAATAGCTTATCTAAAGTGATCACTCTCCTTACAATGTGTATGATAATCAAGGTGGGCCATTTCCAGCACAAATCCAGGGTTTAACAAGAACGTCTGAGGAACAGTGGGGGTGGGGGGAGAAGGAATAAACAAGGGGAATAGGTTACTTTTTATAATGAATCAACCATTCCCAGTCTCTATTCAAGCCTAAGTTAATTGTATCCAATTTGCAAATTAATTCCAATTCAGCAGTCTCTCGTTGGAGTCTGTTTTCGAAGTTTTTTTGTTGAAGGATAGTCATTTTGAGATCAGAAATCGAGTGACCAGAGAGATCAGAAATCGAGTGACCAGGGCATTGGCACCCTGACAGCAGGATTGTCTGGCTATGTAGACTCCCTCCTCAGGCCCTACGCTACCAGCACTCCCAGCTACCTTCGAGACACCACTGACTTTCTGAGGAAACTACAATCCATCGGTGATCTTCCTGGTAACACCATCCTGGCCACTATGGATGTAGAAGCCCTCTACACCAACATTCCACACAGAGATGGACTACAAGCCATCAAGAACACTATCCCCGATAATGTCACGGCTAACTTGGTGGCTGAACTTTGTGACTTTGTCCTTACCCATAACTATTTTACATTTGGGGACAATGTATACCTTCAAATCAGCGGCACTGCTATGGGTTCCCGCATGGCCCCACAGTATGCCAACATTTTTATGGCTGACTTAGAACAACGCTTCCTCAGCTTTCGTCCCCTAATGCCCCTACTCAACTTGCGCTATATTGATGACACCTTCATCATCTGGACCCATGGAAAAGAAGCCCTTGAGGAATTCCACCATGATTTCAACAATTTCCATCCCACCATCAACCTCAGCCTGGACCAGTCCACAAAAGAGATCCACTTCCTGGACACTACAGTGCTAATAAACAATGGTCACATAAACACCACCCTATACCGGAAACCTACTGACCGCTATTCCTACCTACAAGCCTCCAGCTTTCACCCTGACCACACCACATGATCCATTGTCTACAGCCAAGCTCTGCGATATAACCGCATTTGCTCCAACCCCTCAGACAGAGACAAACACCTACAAGATTTCTATCAAGCATTCTTACAACTACAATACCCACCTGCGGAAGTGAAGAAACAGATTGATACAGCCAGAAGAGTTCCCAGAAGTCACCTACTACAGGACAGGCCTAACAAAGAAAATAACCGAACGCCACTAGCCGTCACCTTCAGCCCCCAACTAAAACCTCTCCAACGCATTATCAAGGATCTACAACCTATCCTGAAGGATGACCCAACACTCTCCCTCAAATCTTGGGAGACAGGCCAGTCCTTGCCTACAGACAGCCCCTCAACCTGAAGCGAATACTCACCAGCAACCACATACCACACAACAGAACCACTAACCCAGGAACCTATCCTTGCAACAAAGCCCGTTGCCAACTGTGCCCACATATCTATTCAGGGGACACCATCACAGGGCCTAATAACATCAGCCACACTATCAGAGGCTTGTTCACCTGCACATCTACCAATGTGATATATGCCATTATGTGCCAGCAATGCCCCTCTGCCGTGTACATTGGTCAAACTGGACAGTCTCTACGTAAAAGAATAAATGGACACAAATCAGATGTCAAGAATTATAACATTCATAAACCAGTCGGAGAACACTTCAATCTCTCTGGTCACTCGATTTCTGATCTCAAAGTGACTATCCTTCAACAAAAAAACTTCGAAAACAGACTCCAATGAGAGACTGCTGAATTGGAATTAATTTGCAAATTGGATACAATTAACTTAGGCTTGAATAGAGACTGGGAATGGTTGATTCATTATAAAAAGTAACCTATTCCCCTTGTTTATTCCTTCCCCCCCCCACCCCCACTGTTCCTCAGACGTTCTTGTTAAACCCTGGATTTGTGCTGGAAATGGCCCACCTTGATTATCATACACATTGTAAGGAGAGTGATCACTTTAGATAAGCTATTACCAGCAGGAGAGTGGGGTGGGGGGAGAGAAAACCTTTTGTAGTGATAAACACCCATTTTTTCATGGTTTGTGTGTATAAAAACATCTTCTGTATTTTCCACAGCATGCATCCGATGAAGTGAGCTGTGGCTCACGAAAGCTTATGCTCAAATAAATTGGTTAGTCTCTAAGGTGCCACAAGTACTCCTTTTCTTATTGCTATATTGTTCATGTTAATTATTCTATTAATCTTTGTCATGCTGTGTTTGTCAAATAAGAAAATGACAAGGAGTTTTGGAATGGGTAATATATAAAGCTGAGCTGCTTGCAAAATCATAAAAGTGATACAATAATCAATGTTATTAATCATGTATCAAAAGGGGGACTGTTGAGATGTATATGTTTTAATATGCTATAGGCCATATGGGCCTAGTATAAATGCTGTATGTTTGACATGAGTACGTGATTTGCATACTGGCAGCTGAAGCAAGTATTTAAGGTTATGAGTGGTCAAGAACTGTCTGTGCAAAACCAACTTTTATGTTCCTGGGGAATATGAAGAATTAGCAGGGAAGGGAATAACACCAGCTGTGCAGTTATGCAAAAACTGGGGGAAATGGAATGTCTTGGATTATTGTGGCTTGCCCAGAACTGTTTGCCTGGAGTTATGGGTGAAAGGACTTCGTAAATAGAAACAAAGTTGATGAAGCGATGAACTGGTCTATAAATAACTGCCTGACAGATCTGAAATTTGGAGTCAGACATCAATCCAGAGCTCTGAAAAAGAAGAGGTGTGTAACGCCATCTTCCCACACCTTGTGATCGGACTGAATTTCGACTGGCCTTCAGGGATTTCATTCTGACCTTCAGACTCTGGTGTAGTATGAAAGGGGAGTGAGTGGGATTTATATTGTAATCAATAAAAAGTATTTAGAATATTATATACCAACACTGTGTCAGGTATCTGCCTGCTCCCCCATCCCATAGGGAGATCTCTATCAGAGCCTAACAGAACTAGTCACCTAAATATTGTAATTATGACAACAGTAGAGTTTAAAAGGCACACTAACATTGTGTGCCATCTCAGTGACACTTAAACAAGTCTGTAAATAAAAACATTGACTAGTCCATTGAAAATATTTACTTACATTTTGTTGTTACTTTGTCTTTGACAGGATCCCCCTCACAATCTCCATTGTACATGTAAATCTGAGTTGCAATAAATGAAGACATTCATAAAAAATTTTGTACTAAGCAAAAGTTCTTCCACAAACTTAAAATATTGATTTCCAAGGAGCTATACAGATTTACACTAGCTGAGGATCTATCCTCCAACCTTTTTCAGCTCTTAAACATGGCTACCACTAAAATGTGGCACTGTGTTGCAATATAAACTATTTTAAAAACTTTTTGCTGATATATCAATAGCATTTGCAGTACAAAATATCTAAAAAAATCCATTAGAAATAACCAATCATAATAAGGGCACCTTTTGTATGGATATATATTTTAATATGAAAGTAGATGTGCAATATATAATAAAACATTATAGTTTATTTGGTTTATTCAATGACTATGACAAGTATATTTTTATAAAAGGGATCATCATCTAATAAATAGTGTAATATTTTAATGCAGTTTTGTGTATACAAAAAGGACAAACTGTCAATTTGGAATCTCCAATTTGGAATCTGTTTGTGTGTTCTCAAAGAAAATTCCAAAAGTGAAACTTCCATACAGGATTCACTGTACTAAATTTTCTGCATATGCAAAACTTATCTCACATTTATACACCAAGTTAAAAAGTAATATGTGCATCTAATTTCAAATACTATATCTGTCTACATTTCCGTTTGTGTATGCATTTTCTGATTTTAAGTCATTCTTGTGCAATATAATATTCTTAAAATGCAGCCTTTAATTTTGCAAAATATAATTCATTTTAACTAAATCTATAGCATCTTCTGACAGAGAATCTCAAAGCACTGTATAAACATTGTTTACAAATTTAAGATCACGACATCCCTAAGAATTAGACACCCAATCTTATATGGTGCTTAGGTTACTCAGAAACTACTGATGTCAATGGAAGTTCAGAGTGCTCAGCACCTTACAGGATAAGGCCCTAAGTAAGCATTTTTCCCATTTTACAAATAGAAAAAGTGAGTGACAGTGAGATTTAGTAATTTGCCTGGAGTCACAAAGTCTGTGGCAGAGCACAACAATTCAAACAATAAGGTCCTAACTGATACTGGTGGCTGCTGACCATGAATGCAATCCCCTCTCTCCCTTCACACCTTGGCTCCTCACAGAATTTTCCATCTTGCAGGAAGTAGCACTCTGCCTTCTTGTGTTAGCATGCCTTGCATGTATTAGCAGGAGTGTTGTAAACAAGACATGAAAAGTAATTGTTCCACTGTACTCAGTTCTGATAAGGCCTCAGTTGGAGTTCTGTGTCCAGTTCTGGGAACCACCCTTCAGGAAAGATGTGGACAAATTGGAGAAAGTACAGTGGGGAGCTGTTTATGATTTATGATTAAAGGTCTAGAAAACATGGCCTCTAAGGAAAGATTGGTAAAATTGGGTTTGTTTAATCTGGAGAAGAGAAGACTGAGGGAGAATATGACAACAGTCTACAAGTACGTAAATGGTTGTTATAAAGCAGAGGGTAGTAAATTGTTCTCCTTAACCACTGAGGACAGGTCAAGATATAAAGAATTTAGAAATTGCAGCAAGGGAGATTTAGTTTGCACACTGGGAAAAATGTCCTAACTTCAAGGATAGTCAAGCACTGGAACAAATTATCAGGTGAGGTTGTGGAATCTCTGTCACTGGAGGTTTTTAAGAACAGGTTGGACAAACACCTGTCAGGCATGTTCAAGATAACATTTAGTCCTGCCTCAGTGCAGGGGACTAGAGTAGCTGCCTATTGAGGTCCCCTCCAGTTCTACATTTCTATGAATCTTCAGCTCAACAGCTGCTAGACAGGCTTTCTCTCATGCTGGCTGGCTCTGTGCTAACTTGAAATGCTCTAGACTAGAAAGCCAAAACTGCAGTTAAATAGCCCCATGAGCTACTACAAGCAACAGTATTTTTTCACCTGATTTGAAAGGCCATGGTATTATTATGATAATATTATTCAAGATATTTAAAAGTTCTTTAGTAAATGAGAAAAACTGGGTCACCTTGAAGCTGACATCTATTCCACGTATGTCCTTGACATGTATGAGGCATAGATGGAGGGTCCCACTTGGGCTATAGCCACCTGAGATTCATACATTAAGCACCAACTATTTTTCAATTTAAGATGTCCTTAAGGCTAACCCTGGCTTTCAGAGGAATAGTGGAAGCCACTGAGAGATAAGCAGCATCCTAGAGATTGCATGTGAGATAAACTCACACAAGAACTTGATTTAGAGACGATTAACGTTGCATCAGGACACACCCCACCAAGTCAAAACCTGAAAAGGGTAAAAGAGATTTTAAGAATCCTTGCTGCATCAACATACTTGATAAGTAAGTTCCCTTAGGAGACACCTTTCCTGAAAGGACTGCTATTTCTGCTTGTGCACCATGCAACTGAACATCACGTGGACTCTCTGGACTAAGGGTATGTTTACACTGCACAACAAGCCCAGGTTCTGACTCTGAGCCGAAGCCCCCCTTACAACCACATGTAAATCACTCTTACTTGGGTCAGCAAGCACTCAGTACCTGGATCCAAGGACCCTGCTGAGGAGGTGGGTCAGAGCCTGAGTTGTGCTGTGACTTGGGGTCCAAACCATGTTATTTTGCAGGTTGGATATAGCTCAAGCCACAGACCTGAGTCAGAAGGTCAGTATAGTGCAGTATGGACGTGTTAGCATGGTTGTAAGACCTGACTCCAACAATTACAGTTGCGAGACCTGATTGTAGCAATTGTAAAACTAGGTTTAAAATGGACTGTGGACATTCAAACACAGACTTAGAAATACCAAGTCCACAAGCCTGGGTCCCACAGACATGGGTTTATAATGTAATGTAGACATTAGAGACTGAAGAACCCTAAAAGGCCCAGAGTTCCCAAGTTTTGGAGCTGGGAAAAGAACCACCATTTGGGCAGGGTGTGTGTGTATATTTTATATATATATATATATATATATATATATATATATATATATATATATATATATATATAGTAAGGGGATGAGTGGCAGCAAATGTAACAGTGGGAATACGATAGGGAAGTTTATTAAAGAGAGACAACCCAAAATCTAAGATTTCATGAAAACCTGGTTAAACCAAGAAATTAGGAAACTGCTCCTTTTATCCTATTTTGAGGGTGTCAGGTTTGTCACAGACAGACACTGAATCTACAAAGCCACAATCAGTTCTCTCATGTATTGAGGACTGTACTGGAATTGAAAGCTAAGACTTTAAGAGTTGTGGGGGGTTTCATGTTTCTCCCTGTAGGCAGTCAGCAGACAGACAGCCTAGAGTAAAGTGGGATTAGTTGTGCTTTGCTGTTTTACGAAGCAGCCTGCCTGTTCTCTCTCTGTTTTGGGGTTCTTGTGAATTATCATTTTGAATTCTTAGAAATAAAGTAGTTTACGTTACAACCTTCCAGCAAGAGTATTTATTGTTTATGTTTTTATCTAACTTCTGTGAACATAACAAGTTCCAATGACTCTTGGGTAGACCCAGATCCAGAATCCTACTGTCGCTGCCTAGAAGACCCTATCTGACTTCCCCAGCCAGGATCAGGCAGAACAGACTAAATCCTGGGTCACTCTTTGGAAACCACACTAGAATCTTAGTCCTGTTGTAGCCAGGGGGATTAGTGCAGGTGGTGCAAGATGAGCCCGCAAAAGAAGACTGTACTCAACTCCAACAGTTAGGACAATCTCAGTCCCTCTTCCTTTTTTTGCAGATTGTTTCTGAATTCAAAGTATAAAATGAATGAACAAATCCCAGAGAGACTAGCATCCACTCTGTAAAGCTGCCATTCATTAGCAAGGCAAGAAGAAGGCAGGAGAAGAGTGAAGAAAAAGGGCAGATATTGATTCCTGAAAGAAGCTGAACTTCAAGCCTGCTTCCTAGGTGCTGTCTTAGCTGAACTAACATATGGGAGCAGCTACCAGGGCCTGGAAATGTTCCAAAGAAGTGATAGATATAGTACACAGACTTTATAAGGAGAGTAATAAATGCTACAAAGATAAAATGCCAGGAGGAGATCTCTGTCCCTGTCCATAGTGGAAGGGAGGAAGATGGGGGAGGAAACCAGAGGGAGGCATTCAGGAGAGGGAAAACTTTATCTGAGAGAGCTCAGAAGACAGATATGATTTGAATATGTAATACTGACACCCAGCAGCAGCAGGGACTGAACTCAAGACCTCTAAATCTTAACATGTAAGTGTCTACTGCTCGAGCTAAAAAAATCATCCTCTCTTAACTGAGGCTGTAGCAAGCTCATCAATCTCTATTTGGTCTAGGCACCACTAAAAGGGAACAAAGCACTACACTGAGCAGGCATGACACATGGATCAGTGTTTTTCTCTGTAAGGTGAAGGATCAATCGAGGTGTGTGAAAAGTCTGCCCAAAGTCTCATCTGGTGGGAATGAGATCTGATCCCTGAGTCATCTTAATCAACCCATGAGTATATAATAAATATCAGGAATAACACTGGATAACCTCAAGAATCCATAGTGAAAAATTAGGTTTCAGAGTAACAGCCGTGTTAGTCTGTATTCGCAAAAAGAAAAGGAGTACTTGTGGCACCTTAGAGACTAACCAATTTATTTGAGCATGAGCTTTCGTGAGCTACAGCTCACTTCATCGGATGCATACCGTGGAAACTGCAGCAGACTTTATATATACACAGAGAATATGAAACAATACCTCCTCCCACCCCACTGTCCTGCTGGTAATAGCTTATCTAAAGTGATCATCAGGTTGGGCCATTTCCAGCACAAATCCAGGTTTTCTCACCCTCCACCCCCCCAACACAAATTCACTCTCCTGCTGGTGATAGCCCATCCAAAGTGACAACTCTTTACACAATGTGCATGATAATCAAGTTGGGCCATTTCCTGCACAAATCCAGGTTCTCTCACCCCCTCACCCCCCTCCCAAAAACCACACACACAAACTCACTCTAAAAGTATTTATTTGCTAAGGATTATCTGCATAGCCCTACCCAAGTTCTGGCACACCTGCATCCCTCAGTCTCCCAGAATTGAAAATTACATATATTAGATACTACTGAGCCTGAAATGTAATATAAACACCAAAGTGCAGATGTGGATCGTGATCAGTAATCATCACATTTACAAATATTTTAAACTATAAAATATTAGTTCTACTAAGAAAAGAGCTTTACCATAGCAGAGTAATTTTTGATTAAAAATAGACACAATACAACTTTTTTTAAAAAATGGCACTACCAATAATTTTGTGGTGAAATTAACTATATATCCATCTAAATCTACATATATATAAAACTTACCTCAATGTCATATGTGGTCAAGTAATAAAGATTTTCTTGACGAAAATCACACTCGGATCGGTTAATGACTTTTCCATCCCATTTCAAACTGAAAATTTGTAATTTGCCATTTGGTTCATGCCCCTCACACTTAATGTGGACAACATTGTTGTGTGGTTGACTTATACTGATAATCTTCACTGCACCTGGTTCTGTTTATAGAAGAAATGTCACCATTTTGTATTTTAATATTTTGGAATCAAACATTTTAACAGTTATGTTTTTACCCATTTTTCCACTAATTGCTACCTACATGTATCACTGATAGATTTATTATATTTCACCCCCTAATCCTGATTCAGCAAAGTCAATAGCACTGCTCATATGCTTAAGTTAAGCATGTGCTTAAGCACTTTGTTGAATTGGTACCTCCATAAACTGGAATAAGACTGTGATAGGAGATTGTTTAATAAGAGAGATCTGCCTGTGGTCCTGTTATAACGATACATGGCACAGTAACTGATCCATTTCCTCCTAGTATCATTCTTCATTTGGGAGACTGTTATACAGACGAGATTGTTTCACAGGCAAAGACATTGTGCATGTGAGTTTGATAACTATCATGTATCATAATAATAAATAATTCTTGAACGTTCGGTAAATACTGAATTTTATAGCGGTACTTAGAAGAGAATGGCAGCAAGTCTAGTCTGTGGTTTATTACCCTACTTAATATATATTTCACAAAAGGGCCTTTGGGGGGGAGGTTGCTAATGAAAAGTGGCAGAAATCCACATTTTCTATGGATGAAATTCACCCCATTGCAGAGAGCCCATGGAAGATTCTCATTATCATGTAAAACCATTATTCCAGGCATAAGTGCTGTGGAAGGCTTGGTGTAGACCCTTCATCCTGGGGTAAATTTTCCTTAAGGGAGTGCATTTTTATGTAAAGATTATTTCAAAATATATATGAAATAAATCATGAGTATCATCTTTAATCTTCATTTCAATGGAGAACTGATATATGAATTGTATGTAGTCTTCCCAGATAATCCTGAAAGCAGGTAGGTAACTAGGCACACTACTGAAATAGCACTCCAGACATAAGAAGCCTTTCTTGAGGAGGCTTGTTTGTGGGAGAGGGAAGAATGCCATCAGACTGTGTCTTTGCCTACCTCTTAAAGGGAAAATGGTCTCATTAGGTTGTTCTCTCCTTGAGGACATTGTAAGGAGCTGGCAGTCTTTGCTTGAGACATTCCATTTTGTTAGCAGTTGGCAAATATTAAGTGAGTTCTGATGACTAAAAGTAGGTGGCTCTCTACTAAAGCTGGACAACATTTTGTTGCTGAAAAAGTGCAAATTCAGGGAGGAACCTTTATGAGCAGCCAAATTTGTGAAGAAAGTTTGAACTGAACATTGTTCTCCTTCTGTTAATTTCTTTGTTGGACTGGGTTTTATAGCAGGTTGGGAAGTGGACCTCCTCTTAGACAGAAGGCTGCAACAGAGGACTATTTTAATTTGAAGGGAGTTCTGGAACAGAAGGGAGCATTGAACTGAAATACAGGCTTGGAGTTAAAGCCTGAAGGCATAAGGCCGTGGAAGGATCTTTATATGGGATGCTTGGAATGATATACCCAAGAAAAGTTTTAGAGGGGTAGCCGTGTTAGTCTGTATCGGCAAAAACAATGAGGAGTCCTTCTGGCACCTTAGAGACTAACAAATTTATTTGGGCTTAAACTTTTGTGGGTTATTACCCACTTCATCAGGCGCATTGAGTGAAAAATACAGTAGGCAGGTATAAATATACAGCACATGAAAAGATTGGAGTTGCCTTACCGAGTGGGGGGTCAGTGCTAATGAGCCCAGTTCAATTAGGGTGGATGTGGCCCATTCCCAACAGTTGACAAGAAGGGGTGAATATCAACAGAGGGGAAATTATTTTTTGTAGTGACCCAGCCACTCCCAGTCTGTATTCAGGCCTAATTTTATGGTGTCAAGTTTGCAAATTAATTCCAGTTCTACAGTTTCTCGCTGAAGTCTGCTTTTTAATTGAATTGGCCTCATTAGCACTGACCCCACACTTGGTAAGGCTACTCCCATCTTTTCATGTGCTGTATATTTATACTGCCTACTGTATTTTTTACTCCATGCATCTGATGAAGTGGGTTTTAGCCCATGAAAGCTTATGTCTAAATAAATTCGTTAGTCTCTAAGGTGCCACAAGGACTCCTCATTGTTTATGCCCAAGAAAGTAGCTTTGGAGGGATCAGATTTGTTACCTGTTTTGCAATTCTGGCCCGGCTGTCAAATAGAGGAATCCGAATCAGTGACCCCGTAGCCAGTAAACAGACAATGCAAAAGGGCCCAGACAAGATTGTGAAGGACCCAAAGTCACCAGATTTAGGGTCAGACCCATACCAGTAAGGCTTAAGGATCAAAGAGTTTTTGGCTTCGTCTAGAGGAATAGACCTGAGGGGGGCATCTACGCGACCAAAGTAGATCTAATAGACAAGTTTATCAATGCACCAACTGTTCATTACATTGCCTGCAGCTACTAACTACATCTTGACTTTTCCCTCACTAAATAAGTAAAACTTGATATATAGTAGATGACCCAGAGCCAACATGAAGGCACAGGGACTCCCCAAGGAAGGATGATGTGTATGGTCTGCTGTACAATTGCTGCCCATTTAACACCAAGAAAGAGTACTAAACTCTATGATGGGATCCTAGTGCAGCTTTTTTGTCCCCTAGAAATCAGATCCCACATCTCTAGATTCCTATGGTAAGATTTTCATCTTTGCTCTGACCCCTTCATGATAAGTAATGGGGATGGAGTGGCATAAAGGGGTTCTAAAAGTCTTGGATACAGTTGGGGAGGGGGGAGAATTCCCCGATTGCAGGGACTGAGGAAGACAGTTACAGTCTGTTTTTTGAGGATCCCCCTCTCAAGCACTGGGTACTAGGGTTAGAAGACAGCAGGGGCATGTCAGAAATGGGGTTGGGAAAGTAGGGGTGTATTGGAGACATAGCCACAGCGCACAGTGCTGTAGAGATTCTGGGCAGATGCTGTATCCCATAGGCCAGCCCTGGGAGACTGCTGTAACTTAGAAAGGCCTTCTGGAGTATCTATACTATGCCGGTGGCTGCTTGAGTTTGGGGAGCAGTCCATAATTGGAAGGATGCTGAGGTGGTTTAAAAACTTGCCCATGGCATTTAGAAGCACAGTACAGAATATCACCATTAGTCTGTTGCTCTCTGCTCTTTCCAGAAGATCTAAGATCGAGCCTAGATCTTTTAATCTTTTAATTGTTCCTAGTGAGCAGGAGAAAAAGAAATACACCTCTTCCAAGTGTCATAGCAGCAGCAGTGATGTAAAACAGACCGTTCTGCTTGTTTGTTCTCTAAAAGGAAAATTGGTTTCCAGAAATAAATGTAATTAATTCATTTGAGAACTTTTTGATTAAGATGGAAACTACAGTTAATAAAGGCCGGAGAGAAAAATATTCATATGAACTTTGTACCTCTCGTGTTTTTGGATAATGATATGAGTTAAAACTGTGGTTAAGCATGTCATTATTACAAAAAATCAAAGTAGTAGGCTGAGGACTTCAAGCAATATTTCTTCAAGAAGAGGTATTTAAGACAGGTTCCCATTTAACACTTCTGGCTTCAGATGTAAGAGATGCCATAGCAAGCATTAGCAGGACTTTTGCATTATCGCTTTTCATTAGACATTAACATTTATCAAACTAAGAGCAGAAGGATGAAGAGAGAAGGCAGAAAGAAAGCAAAGGGAAGAGAAAGAGATTCCAGAACCGGAAAAGCTTGAAAGAAACCATAGTACATAAAAAGAAGATCCTGAGCTTTATGATGAGATGTGGGAATGGCTTGGAACTTTTAAACAATGATGGGAACATCAATATATTCAAGACACCAGCAACAACCAGGTCATGTTGTTCTTCTCTGATTAGGGTTAGGTGACACAAAGGTTTAAAACACCTCTCATCAATCTACTCTAGCACTTACAGCATAGCTGCCGGAGGTGGTAGTGAACTGGAGGTGGCAATGGTGGGAAACTTTTGAAAACAATTCCTTTTGTAGACCCAGTCTAAAATATTGAAGGAAAAGGACAGACAAACGGGAAAAGGTTGATACCTTGAAAGTAGAGAAGGGGTTAAAAAAATAGAGAAATACCATGGAAGTAGAGCTTGAGCCCTACACTGAGAGGGGCAAGGTCAAATAATCCAATCTAGCTAAATGTGACTATTCACAGGATACAATTTTATTTCATTTTTACTGGCATTGTGGTGCTGTAAGTAAATATATTTGATATGCTTTTTAAAAACCTACATTTGCATTTTGTGTTAAACTTAAAAGTTCAAGTGTGAAAAAACCTTAAAGTTCATCAGTGCAATAGGTATGAAAGAACTTTTAAAATGTCAGTGTTAAACAACATAATATAAAGAACATGGTATCAATACTATGTGCTGAAAGCTTGGTAAGAACTAAACATAAGATGTGAATATTAACACAAACAGTCTGAACCAAAATTTTCAATTTATTGTAAATTGAGTAGAGTAATAAATTCATAACTAGTGATTCAAGTGACAATGTGACTGGTTGCATTCACATATTAACTCTTTGTATTTCCCAGAGAAATAAATAAATAAACTTACTTGATGAATTTGTGTATCCCCAATAAAACAAAGGTTCTACACTACATTCTAGTCGTCCCTTCTTCGTATTGGTGTATGTGTTAACTGACACATTATATTTTGTGTAAGGATGAAATCCTGTACAGTTATAAGAAGTGTTGTTACCAACATCCTTTCCTATTTAAAAAAAAAGGAAAGATTAAATTAGCATTTCATACTTTGAACATAGGAACTGGTATACTGTATCAAAGTCAATATTCCTGTTTCCAAAGGATGGCCAGTAAAGGTGCAAGAACTCCTGAAATGGACAGTTAAGGATTAAACTGGCCAGAGGGGTAATTGTTCCTGGCCACACCCACCCACACAGTATTAAAAGTACCAAGCAAAAGTTAGGAAATGCCAGAATTAAGGTTGCCAATGAAACCTTAATTAGACCCCCTCATGTGTATGCTTCATGATGGGGTTAAATTATATCACAGACTACTTTTTTCCACGGGACCCCTGCCTTATTCAATGGATGGGTTGCTATTAAATATTAATTTTATCCTCCATGTTCAACAGGTGGTCCCAGGCCTTATTTAACACACGATTCAATTCCTGCGCTGATTACACAATTATTCAAAGATGTTTCTATGGTACTCCCATCACAGTATCTGAGGGCTTCATAAATGTTGATGAATTTATCTACCTTGTAAGATTAGGTGGTATTATTATCCCTGTTTTAGAGCTGGAGATTGAGGCACAGATCAATTAAGGCCAAAATTGTCAAGTGTGCATTTATTCTTGGTGCTCAACTTGAAAAACCTAGGGATTGATCTTTCAGAGTATTTAGCATTTGTATAGCAGTTTATATTTTCAAAGGACAAGCTACCATTGACTTCAGTTGTAATTATGAACACTCACCGCTTCAGCACATCTAGCCATACGGTGTCTCATGTTGGGCAGTCAGAAAATGAGGAACACACAATTAGGGGCTGCCTATGAAAAGTTTGGTTTAAGTGACTTAACCAGTATCACAGGAACTCTCTGGCTGAGGCAGGGATAGAATCCGATTCTCTAGGATGGTGTTCAACATCCTTAACTGAGAGGCAACCTTTTCTCCTGCAGTTTTATGCCTTTTTGTCACACATCTTCCAACTTCTACTACCAGTGATGCAGGGGTCCTGCACACAACAGTCTCCTTCACTACACAGCATTGATTCAGTTCAACAGCATCATCTGTCCCGTGCACTGAATGAGGTAGGGGTCCCAACAAATTAGTGTGTGATCATATAATTAAAGACAGTGTAATAATGCATATGCACAAGGGATCTGAATTAAGATTGCACAGGCAATCTTAATTTCACCATTCCTTAACTTGTGATTTATTGACTTTGCAACCCTAACATTCTTTTAGCATTGTTTTTAATGTAATTTCTGAATTTTTAAATACTCTTAAAAAACAAAAATTCCATCATGTGGAACCATAATCGCCCCCAACTGAGGAGATCAGCATGGTTCACACCTTTAGATCTACAGCACAGACTTGAACTAATGTATCACTTGACCTTGAACTAATGGCATAACTGGTAGCAGTCATGGCTGTTATCCGCTATGTGGCCCAGGCACTCAAAGGAGAATGACACACACACTTTGCCAGTTGGTTTCACAGCTATTTGCTGACAGTAGAGGAATAGAGAGACTCAGGACTCCTAGGTTCAGTTTCAGGTTCTGTAAAGGGAATGCTCTCCAGTGATTACATATCTTTAGTCCCCTATTCCCTGTTTTATTAATTTTGATGTAATTTGTTCTTTGTTTTTTTTTAAAAAATGTAGGAGAAAAATACATTAAAATAAAGTTAAGGTTTCAAAGTCAAGCACTCAGAAGTTAGAAAATGCAACCTCAATTCTCCCCCCTCCTGTATATGCATTATGACACAGTGTTTAATTACATAAGGACATACTATATTTTCCACAGGACCCCTGCCTCCTTCAGGTCACAGGATGAACCTGCTCTGGGGATAAATCAGGGCTGTGTAGTAAAGGAGACTGTGTAGGACCTCTGCCTCATTTGTTAGAGAAGCTGGAAGGTGTGTAGTGAATTAAGCAAGGGATTGTAGTAAGAGAAGGGATGTTCTCATGCTTAAGGCAGTTAAGGATGTGTGATCTGAACATATAAAATGGTATAAAAATGTTAAGTGTGCTGAAGAATTAAGCTCTAGGCATCTCAAATTGGTATTCCCAAATTAGTAGACATTTTTGACAATTTTAGCCTTAATTTCTATGTGCCTCAGTTCCACATATGTAAAATGGGGATAATAATACCACCTCCCTACCTGAGGGGTGTTATGAAAATAAATTAATGTTTTTCAAGCACTCAGATACAAAGGTGATGAGCACAATAGAGAAGCTCACAAGGAAATTAAAAATTCTCTGTGTAGTATACAATTTGAATACTATTCAGTAAACAATGCATTGAGCCACACACTGAATGATGAAGATAAAAAGAAATAATGAATAGTTAACTATTCAGTGAGCACCATCTACACTATTTACTGAATGAGGCCTGGGGAAAAAGTATGATCATGTCAGCAAAGACTGTATCTTAATGCATTTGCCCACCAGGGCTGAATTAAGGTTGCATCGATAATCTTAATTCTCGCATTTCCTACATTTTGAGCGCTTGACTTTGCATCCTGAATGTTCTTGTAATGTAGGTTTTTTTGTTTGTTTTTGTGTAATTTTATATAAGTGACCGGACATGGAAGCATAACCTGTAGCTGCTTGGTTCTCCTGCTTTTAGTCTAAGGAATATAGCTTGTTTTGTACAGTGTCTGGCTAACTACTTGCCTGGATTAAACAGTATGGAATGATTGTTAAAAAAGTATGTGTTATTTCTTCTAGTGTGCATTACCTTGCATTTGCCAGCACTGAATTTCATCTGCTTCTCTCTTGCCTATATCTAAAATTCCTTAGTCTTCTCTAGTCTACCTAAATAATTTCGGGACATTGGCTGTCACTTCACCGTTCATCCCCTTTCCCAGATCATTAGTGCATATAAACAATTCTGGTCCAAAAACAGATCTTTAGCACACCACACTGTTAATCTTTACCATTACGTTGAAAATTGGCGATGTTTTCTTCTCTTTGTTTTCTGTATTTGAGCCAGATATAATTCATGACAGTATATTATTTCTTATCCCATGACTATTCAGTTTCCTTAACTCTCTTTAATTGTTTTAACCACTTTCCCCTGTACTGTAGGCTTCCTGGTCAGTAATTCTCAGACTCAGCCCTACAACCATTAAAAAAAATAAAAATAAAAAGATACTCACAACATTTCCTCCCCTCCCCTTCTGGAATATAGTAGTTGATTTTAATGAGAGATTGGACATTTTTGGTAACAACTCTTTCCCACTTTACTCCTATATTTCTTCAGAGATCTTAGATGTGTAACATCCAGTGCTGATGATTAGTAGCTATGTAGTATATCTGTTTTTTTCAATCACCTTCTATTTAGGCACTTCAATTGCTGCATCCAATGAAGTGAGCTGTAGCTCATGAAAGCTCATGCTCAAATAAATTGGTTAGTCTCTAAGGTGCCACAAGTACTCCTTTTCTTTTTTCAATTGCTGGCTACCCCTCATTTTTACTGCCTGGAGAAATTTCTTATTAGAGTTTGCCAGTAGGTGTTGTTTAGTCAAAGCTATGTTCTGGATAGGTCAGTTCAGTTTTTGATGGTGTTACAGCCATCTACCAGCTCTCAGCCATGAATAAGCAGAACCTCACCACTACAAAGAGGAGGTTCTCTCTGCCCCTTATTGTAAAAGGGAAAAACAAAATGGAAATAAGGAAAAAACTTTGGCTGAGATTCTGTGCTGCACCTCCAGGAGGCACAGCACAGGTGCAGCCCATGGAGGGCAGGGAAAAGGTGTCTTAAAGTCACCTTGCTCCTTTCTCAGGGCTGCTCTGGGGCCCGGTGCAGCCTCCAGTATGTTTATAGCCCCTTATGCATCAACCAGCAGTTTAAAGGGGCTATAGCAGGAGGAGAAATCCTTCCCTTTCAAAAAAACAATACAATCAAAAATTGTTTGTTCTGCCCTATTTTCCTTCCTCCTCCATTTAAAATAATGGATTTAGATGGGGTTTCCTTTTAAACTAGCACAGAGTATGCCTGGAAAGGCAGACAGAGGGTGAAGTGTTCACCAGTTCCTTTGCCAGTCATTTGGCTTCCCCCACATGCCTTGCACGTCACTTCTTCCCTTCTCTCCTCAATCTTAAGAAAATGAACTGGGAGTTTTAAACCAGCTCCCCAATTCAGGAGTGCCATCAATGGGACTTCAAAGGAAAACCACCACGTCCTCTCCCAACCTAGCTAATTCATTTAATAAATGGCTGAGTTGCATTAGTTAAACCATAAGCCCCTTGAAGCAGGAATCATCTTTTTTACATGTGTTTTCACAGTAACTTATGCAATGGGGCCCTGATCCATGATTAAAGTTCCTAGACACTACCACAATACTACTAATAAATAATAACTAAACTGAAGTTTAGGGTTGGGACCTGAACTGGAAACTGATACCTTGTCAGGTTCAATTTCTCAAAAATGGAAAGTATAAATGCTGGCAGGCAAGCAGAGTCTGACAGGTATAATCAAGCCACCCTGACCATATAACTTCTGAGCAAACCCTACTAATTCTGTTACAGTGGGGTTCCTTTGAAAGTTCTGGGTGTCCGTGCCTCCAAGTCCATCCATCCATTCTCTTGTTCATCCCAGAATCATCCATATTCCTCCTTCCCCTCCATTATTCCAACATCAAAATTCATTCTTTCTCCCCCCTGCCAAAATTTTCTTTTTCTAACTTGGATCTCAGTGTTTGGATCCAGCCTCCCAAATTCACAATAAATGTAGGCTGCCGCCACAGCGGGTTCACTTGAGACACAGGCTGGTGTTAGGATGACCCATATGTTTCTGTTAGACCGTTGGCTGCAAATGGGCTAGCCCACCTGGGTGCACTGCAGAGGTATTTCTTGAAATGGGAAGAGGCCTCATGAGCTTGTAGTGGCAGCAGACAGGACCAGAACGAATTTCAGGAGGGAAACAAATGATCTAGCAGTTAAGCAGGAGCTTTGAGACTGTGTAGTCTTGTGGACATGGCCTTTCCCTCTGATGAAATAACAGCCAGAGCCCTTACTAGCTATTTCAAATACATATTCTCATGTAGTGCCTGGGTCTGGGAGCAGACCAGATGTCCAGGCAGTCCAAGAAACTGGCACAGTTGCTTGTTGGCCTACTCTAGTCCTGGAGAGAATTAGAGTAGATGAACAACATAGCCTTTGGCTGCCTTTCTACTCAAAACCTATATCATTATAAAAGAAAAGAAGCAGAAATCTTAAACCAGTCATGCTAATTGCAGGTGAGAGGGGATTGAGGGACAAGGAAAATAACCCAAAAAAAAATGTCTCTAATATTTTCCTTATTTTTCCTTTATCTTCCTCCTATACATGATTTTTCATAATGGGATGAAACATTACCTATCCTCTTCCAACAAGGATCTCTTAATTTTTTTAAATTATACTTTTAAGTCATACTCTAGTAGGAATAAGCCACTCCAGAATATTCATTAGTTGATTACTGATGCACTCTACCTTCAGCACACTGCTTACAACTGACCCAAGATGGGCCCCAATAGCCTGTTAGTGGATACTGTTGTTTTGTCCTATTGCTAAATTCCTTGACTTTCTCAGAATATATGATAACTGGCTGTGGTGAAACTAGTCCACTGAGCTCGACCATGAAAAACTTCATCATATAAAAAATAAATTACATGATTGAACTGATATAATATCAAAGGAAAAAAAACTTTTTAGAGACGTGATTGTGCAGGTAAACTATTATGGGTGTTATGGTAGCGCCTAGAGGCCCCATTGTGCTAGGCACTGTACATAATGTAGAAATCCATCTCTGTTACGTGGCAAATATCAAAGAAAAATATACTTGCCTTCACTGTCCTCAGAACATTTCACTATATAGCCATCAATAGGGCCATTTGTTTTTTTTGATGGTGCTTTCCAATTGAATGATACACTTCCAGAAGTTGTGGTTACTGGATCAAGACATTCAGGTTTCTCTGGTTCTGTAACACAAAATGAAGGGAGAGGGAATAACACTGTTTTAATGCAGAAAATATTTTTCAAATTATAAAAGCTCAGCAAATTTGAAATGAAAAATATGTATTATACACCAGCATTTGAAAAATACTTGCTGCAATTAAGATTTTATTGCATATTAGTGCAAGACACTAGCAGGAGATAGAGTTGTGAATAATAATGCACACGATTTATTGAACTCTAACCCATTTTACACAAATATAGTGCATACATAAGCTGTAGAAACTGCATAATTTAAAATGCAAACAATGACAACTCAGAGAATAAGCATGAATTTTTGGAATCATCACTATAGTGTGGCAAAATATTAAAGAAATAGGACCAACTGGAGCAGTAGTTTGTGTGGGTGACTGACCTGAGCAAAAAGATAAATTAAAATCACATAAAAAGTACAAAGAAAAGGAGTACTTGTGGCACCTTAGAGACTAACAAATTTATTTGAGCATGAGCTTTCGTGAGCTACAGCTCACTTCATCGGATGCATTCAGTGGAAAATACAGTGGGGAGATTTATATACATAGAGAACATGAAGCAATGGGTGTTACCATACACACTGTAACCAGAGTGATCGCTTAAGGTGAGCTATTACCAGCAGGAGAGCGGGGGGAAAAAACCTTTTGTAGTGATAATCAAGGTGGGCCATTTCCAGCAGTTGACAAGAACGTCTGAGGAACAGTGGAGGGTGGGGGGGTAATAAACATGGGGAAATAGTTTTACTTTGTGTGATGACCCATCCACTCCCAGTCTCTATTCAAGCCTAAGTTAATTGTATCCAGTTTGCAAATTAATTCCAATTCAGCAGTCTCTCGTTGGAGTCTGTTTCTGAAGTTTTTTTGTTGAAGAATTGCAACTTTTAGGTCTGTAATCGAGTGACCAGAGAATCGGTTGGAATACGAACAAGAGGTTGCTAGACACCTCTCCAACATCACTTTCTACAAGCCATTACCCTCTGATCCCACTGAGGGTTACCAAAAGAAACTACACCATTTGCTTAAGAAACTCCCTGAAAAAGCACAAGAACAAATCCGCACAGACACACCCCTGGAACCGCGACCTGGGGTATTCTATCTGCTACCCAAGATCTATAAACCTGGAAATCCTGGACGCCCCATCATCTCAGGCATTGGCATCCTGACAGCAGCATTGTCTGGCTATGTGGACTCCCTTCTCAGGCCCTACGCTCCCAGCACTCCCAGCTATCTTAGGAGGGTAATGGCTTGTAGAAAGGTTTCAGAGTAGTGTTAGTCTGTGTTCGCAAAAAGAAAAGGAGTACTTGTGGCACCTTGATTATCATACACATTGTAAGGAGAGTGGTCACTTTAGATAAGCTATTACCAGCAGGAGAGTGAGTTTGTGTGTTGGGGGGGGGGTGAGAAAACCTGGATTTGTGCTGGAAATGGCCCAACTTGATTATCATACATGTTGTAAGGAGAGTGATCACTTTAGATAAGCTATTACCAGCAGGAGAGTGCGGTGGGAGGAGGTATTTTTTCATGCTTTTTGTGTGTATATAATAAGATCTTCTACACTTTCCACAGTATGCATCCGATGAAGTGAGCTGTAGCTCACAAAAGCTTATGCTCAAATAAATTGGTTAGTCTCTAAGGTACCACAAGTACTCCTTTTCTTTTTGGCTTGTAGAAAGTCATGTTGGAAAGCTGCCTAGCAGCCTCTTGTTCATATTCCGACCTATTCATATTCCGACCTATTCATGATGATGACAGCAACTCCTTTGTCAGCCCTCTACACTAACATTACACACAAAGATGGACTACAAGCCCGTCAGGAACGGTATCCACGATAATGTCACGGCAAACCTGGTAGCTGAACTTTGTGACTTTGTCTTCACCCATAACTATTTCACATTTGGGGACAATGTATACCTTCAAATCAGCGGCACTGCTATGGGTACCTGCATGGCCCCACAGTATGCCAACATTTTTATGGCTGACTTAGAACAACGCTTCCTCAGCTCTCGTCCCCTAACGCCCCTACTCTACTTGCGCTACATTGATGACACTTTCATCCTCTGGACCCATGGAAAAGAAGCCCTTGAGGAATTCCACCATGATTTCAACAATTTCCATCCCACCATCAACCTCAGCCTGGACCAGTCCACACAAGAGATCCACTTCCTGGACACTACGGTGCTAATAAGTGACGGTCACATAAACACCACCCTATACTGGGAACCTACTGACCGCTATTCCTACCTACATGCCTCCAGCTTTCATCCAGACCACACCACACGATCCATTGTCTACAGCCAAGCTCTATGATACAACTGCATTTGCTCCAACCCCTCAGACAGAGAGAAACACTGACAAGATCTCTATCAAGCATTCATACAACTACAATACCACCTGCTGAAGTGAAGAAACAGATTGACAGAGCCAGAAGAGTACCCAGAAGTCACCTACTACAGGACAGGCCTAACAAAGAAAATAACAGAATGCCACTAGCCATCACCTTCAGCCCGCAACTAAAACCTCTCCAACGCATCATCAAGGATCTACAACCTATCCTAAAGGACAACCCATCACTCTCACAGATCTTGGGAGAGAGGCCAGTCCTTGCTTACAGACAGCCCCCCCAACCTGAAGCAAATACTCACCAGCAACCACATACCACACAACAGAACCACTAACCCAGGAACCTATCCTTGCAACAAGAAAAGGAGTACTTGTGGCACCTTAGAGACTAACCAATTTATTTGAGCATGAGCTTTCGTGAGCTACAGCTCACTTCATCGGATGCATACTGTGGAAACTGCAGAAGACATTATATACACAGAGACCATGAAACAATACCTCCTCCCACCCCACTCTCCTGCTGGTAATAGCTTATCTAAAGTGATCATCAAGTTGGGCCATTTCCAGCACAAATCCAGGTTTTCTCACCCTCCGCCCCCCCCCACACAAACTCACTCTCCTGCTGGTAATAGCCCATCCAAAGTGACCACTCTCTTTAAAATGTGTATGATAATCAAGGTGGGCCATTTCCAGCACAAATCCAGGTTTTCTCACCCCCCCCCACCCGCCTCCAAAAACAACACACACAAACTCTCTCTCCTGCTGGTAATAGCTCATCCAAAGCGACCACTCTCCCTACAATGTGCAAGATAATCAAGGTGGGCCATTTCCAGCATAAATCCAAGTTTAACCAGAACATCGGGGGGGGGGGGGAGTAGAAAAGAACAACAGAACCACTAACCCAGGAACCTATCCTTGTAACAAAGCCCGTTGCCAACTGTGCCCAAATATCTATTCAGGGGACACCATCAAGGGGCCTAATAACATCAGCCACACTATCAGAGGCTCGTTCACCTGCACATCCACCAATGTGATATATGCCATCATGTGCCAGCAATGCCCCTCTGCCATGTACATTGGTCAAACTGGACAGTCTCTACGTAAAAGAATAAATGGACACAAATCAGATGTCAAGAATTATAACATTCATAAACCAGTCGGAGAACACTTCAGTCTCTCTGGTCACGCAATCACAGACATGAAGGTCGCTATCTTACAACAAAAAATCTTCAAATCCAGACTCCAGCGAGAAACTGCTGAATTGGAATTCATTTGCAAATTGGATACTATTAATTTAGGCTTAAATAGAGACTGGGAGTGGCTTAGTCATTATGCAAGGTAGCCTATTTCCCCTTGTTTTTTTCTACCGCCCCCCCCCCCCCCCCCGACGTTCTGGTTAAACTTGGATTTATGCTGGAAATGGCCCAACTTGATTATCATGCACATTGTAAGGAGAATGGTCAGTTTGGATGAGCTATTGCCAGCAGGAGAGTGAGTTTGTGTGTGGGGGGTGAGAAAACCTGGATTTGTGCTGGAAATGGCCCACCTTGATTATCATGCACATTGTAGGGAGAGTGGTCACTTTGGATGAACTATTACCAGCAGGAGAGTGAGTTTGTGTGTGTATGCGGGTGGAGGGGTGAGAAAACCTGTATTTGTGCTAGAAATGGCCCACCTTGTTTATCATGCAAATTGTAGGGAGAGTGGTCGCTTTGGATGAGCTATTACCAGCAGGAGAGTGAGTTTGTGTGTGTGGTTTTTGGAGGGGGTGAGAAAACCTGGATCTGTGCTGGAAATGGCCCAACTTGATGATCACTTTAGATAAACTATTACCAGCAGGAGAGTGGGGTGCGAGGAGGTATTGTTTCATGGTCTCTGTGTATATAATGTCTTCTGCAGTTTCCACGGTATGCATCCGATGAAGTGAGCTGTAGCTCACGAAAGCTCATGCTCAAATAAATTGGTTAGTCTCTAAGGTGCCACAAGAACTCCTTTTCTTTTTGCCAATACAGACTAACACGGCTGTTACTCTGAAACCTATCCTTGCAACAAAGCCCGTTGCCAACTGTGTCCACATATCTATTCAGGGGACATCATCATAGGGCCTAATCACATCAGCCACACTATCAGAGGCTCGTTCACCTGCTCATCTACCAATGTGATATATGCCATCATGTGCCAGCAATGCCCCTCTGCCATGTACATTGGTCAAACTGGACAGTCTCTATGTAAAAGAATAAATGGACACAATTCAGACGTCAAGAATTATAACATTCAAAAACCAGTCGGAGAACACTTCAATCTCTCTGGTCACTCAATTACAGACCTAAAAGTCGTAATTCTTCAACAAAAAAACTTCAAAAACAGACTCCAAAGAGAGACTGCTGAATTGGAATTAATTTGCAAACTGGATACAATTAACTTAGGCTTGAATAGAGACTGGAAGTGGTTTGGTCATTACACAAAGTAAAACTATTTCCCCGTGTTTATTCCCTCCCTCCCCCCACCCGCCACTGTTCCTCAGACGTTCTTGTCAACTGCTGGAAATGGCCCACCTTGATTATCACTACAAAAGGTCCCCCCTCCTCCCTCCCCCGCTCTCCTGCTGGTAATAAACTGACCTTAAGTGATCACTCTGGTTACACTGTGTATGGTAACACCCATTGCTTCATGTTCTCTATGTATATAAATCTCCCCACTGTATTTTCCACTGAATGCATCCGATGAAGTGAGCTGTAGCTCATTAAAGCTTATGCTCAGATAAATTTGTTAGTCTCTAAGGTGCCACAAGTACTCCTTTTCTTTTTGCGAATACAGACTAACACAGCTGCTACTCTGAAACCTATAAAAAGTAAAGCAATTTAAAATAACTGAGAATAAAAAAGTAGCTGAAATTACAAAAATCATTGGATGATGTGAGTATTCTTGTGTTCAGTTGGAACTTGGCTTTTTGAGCAAATTTTGCCCATTGTAATTATATTAGGTAATGCGAGTATAAAGAATTTATACCTATGGGTATGTCTACACTATGAAATTAGGTCGAATTTATGGAAGTTGGTTTTTTAGAAATCGTTTTTTTGTCAATTGTGTGTGTCCCCACACAAAATGCTCTAAGTGCATTAAGTGCATTAACTTGGTGGAGTGCTTCCACAGCACCGAGGCTACCGTCAACTTCCGGAGTGTTGCACTGTGGGTAGCTATCCCACAGTTCCCGCAGGCTCCACTGCCCATTGGAATTCTGGGTTGAGATCCCAATTCCTGATGGGGCAAAAAACATTGTCACGGGTGGTTCTGGGTACATGTCATCAGGCCCTCCTTCCCTCCCTCCCTCCCTCTGTGAAATCAACGGCAGACAATCGTTTCGCGCCTTTTTTCCTGAATTACCTGTGCAGACAAGGCAAGGCAGACATACCACAGCAAGCATGGAGACCGCTCAGCTCACTGTCACCGTATGTTTCCTGGGTGCTGGCAGACGCGGTACTGCATTGCTACACAGCAGCAGCAACCCATTGCCTTGTGGCAGCAGACGGTACAATAAGACTGGTAGCCGTATTCGTCATGTCTGAGGTGCTCCTGGCCGCATCAGTCAGGAGCGCCTGGGCAGACATGGGTGCAGGGATTACATTAGGAGTGACTCGACCAGGTCACTCTCTTTAGTCCTGAAGGCAGTCCTATTGTACCATCTTATGGTGAGCAGGCAGGAAATATGGATGGCTAGCAGTCCTATTGTACCATCTTTTGCCGGGCAGGCAGGAGATGAGGATGGCTAGCAGTCCTATTGTAGCATCTTCTGCCGAGCAGCCAAGAGATGTGGATGGCTTGCAGTCCTTCTGCACCATCTGCTGCCAGCCAAAGATGTAAAAGATAGATGGAGTGGATCAAAACAAGAAATAGACCAGATTTGTTTTGTATTCATTTGCTCCCACCTCCCTCCATGAAGTCCCATCTGAAATACGAGAGGGAGGGATAGCTTATTGGGTTGAGCATTGGCCTGCTAAACCCAGGGTTTTGAGTTCAATCCTTGAGGGGGCCATTCTGTATGACAGTTGTTTTTGTTTCTCCTTGATGTAAAGCCACCTCCTTTGTTGATTTTAATTCCCTGTAAGCCATGTCGTCAGTCGCCCCTCCCTCCGTCAGAGCAACGGCAGACAATCTTTCCGTGTCTTTTTTCTGTGTAGACGCCATACCACAGCAAGCATGGAGCCCGCTCAGATCACTTTGGCAATTAGGAGCACATTAAACACCACAAGCATTATCCAGCAGTATATGCAGCACCAGAACCGGGCAAAGCGAAACTGGGCGAGTAGGCAACGTCAGCACAGTGACGAGAGTGATGAGGACATGGACACAGACTTCTCTCAAAGCACGGGCCCCGGCAATGCGGGCATCGTGGTGCTAATGGGGCAGGTTCATGCGGTGGAACACTGATTCTGGGCCCGGGAAACAAGCACAGACTGGTGGGACTGCATAGTGTTGCAGGTCTGGGACGATTCCCAGTGGCTGCGAAATTTTCGCATACGTAAAGGCACTTTCATGGAACTTTGTGACTTGCTTTCCCCTGCCCTGAAGTGCATGAATACCAAGATGAGAGCAGCCCTCACAGTTGAGAAGCGAGTGGCAATAGCCCTGTGGAAGCTTGCAATGCCAGACAGCTACCAGTCAGTTGGGAAACAATTTGGAGTGGGCAAATCTACTGTGGGGGCTGCTGTGATGCAAGTAGCCCACGCAATCAAAGATCTGCTGATATCAAGGGTAGTGACCCTGGGAAATGTGCAGGTCATAGTGGATGGCTTTGCTGCAATGGGATTCCCTAACTGTGGTGGGACCATAGACGGAACCCATATCCCTATCTTGGCACCGGAGCACCCAGCCGGCGAGTACATAAACCGCAAGGGGTACTTTTCAATAGTGCTGCAAGCTCTGGTGGATCACAAGGGACGTTTCACCAACATCAACGTGGTATGGCCGGGAAAGGTACATGACGCTCGCATCTTCAGGAACTCTGGTCTGTTTCAAAAGCTGCAGGAAGGGACTTTATTCCCAGACCAGAAAATAATCGTTGGGGATGTTGAAATGCCTATGGTTATCCTTGGGGACCCAGCCTACCCCTTAATGCCATGGCTCATGAAGCCGTACATAGGCAGCCTGGACAGTAGTCAAGAGCTATTCAACTACAGGCTGAGCAAGTGCAGAATGGTGGTAGAATGTGCATTTGGACGTTTAAAAGCACGCTGGCGCAGTTTACTGACTCGGTTAGACGTCAGCGAAACCAATATTCCCACTGTTATTACTGCTTGCTGTGCACTCCACAATATCTGTGAGAGTAAGGGGGAGATGTTTATGGCGGGGTGGGAGGTTGAGGCAAATCACCTGCCAGCTGGTTATGCGCAGCCCAACACCAGGGCGGTTAGAAGAGCACAGGAGGGCACGGTGCCCATCAGAGAAGCTTTGAAGACCAGTTTCATGACTGGCCAGGCTACGGTGTGAAAGTTCTGTTTGTTTCTCCTTGATGAAACCACCCGCCCCTTGGTTCACTCTACTTCCCTGTAAGCTAAGCACCCTCCCCTCCTCCCTTCGATCACCACTTGCAGAGGCAATAAAGTCATTGTTGCTTCACATTCATGCATTCTTTATTAATTCATCACACAAATAGGGGGATAACTGCCAAGGTAGCCTGGGAGGGGTGGTGGAGGAGAGAAGCACCAGGAGGGGTGGTGGAGGAGGAAAGGACAAGGACACACAGCACTTTAAAAGTTTAAAACTTTAAAACTTATTGAATGCCAGCCTTTTGTTGCTTGGGCAATCCTCTGGGGTGGAGTTGCTGGGTGGCCAGAGCCCCCCCCACTGTGTTCTTGGGCGTCTCAGTGAGAAGGCTATGGAACTTGGGGAGGAGGGCGGTTGGTTACACAGGGGCTGTAGCGGTCGTCTGTGCTCCTGCTGCCTTTCCTGCAACTCAACCATATGCTGGAGCACATTAGTTTGATCCTCCAGCAGCCTCAGCATTGAATCCTGCCTCCTCTCATCATGCTGCCTCCACCTTTCAGCTTCAGCCCTCTCTTCAGCCCTCCACTTACTCTCTTCAGCCCACCACCTCTCCTCCCGGTCATTTTGTGCTTTCCTGCACTCTGACATTGTCTGCGTCCACACATTCGTCTGTGCTCTGTCAGTGTGGGAGGACAGCATGAGCTCAGAGAAAATTTCATCACGAGTGTGTTTTTTTCACCTTCTAATCTTCACTAGCCTCTGGGAAGGAGAAGATCTTGTGATCCTTGAAACACATGCAGTTGGTGGAGAAAAAAAAAAGGGACAGTGGTATTTAAAAAGACACGTTTAATAGAACAATGGGTAACTCTTTCATGGTAAACCTTGCTGTTAACATTACATACACAGCACATGTGCTTTCGTTCCAAGGTTGCATTTTGCCTCCCCCCACCATGTGGCTAGCCCCTCACCACTCCCCATGGCTAACAGCGGGGAACATTTCTGTTCAGCCACAGGCAAACAGCCCAGCAGGAACGGGCATCTCCGAATGTCCCCTTAAGAAAAGCACCCTATTTCAACCAGGTGACCATGAATGATATCACTCTCCTGAGGATAACACGGAGAGATAAAGAACGGATGTTGTTTGAATGCCAGCAAACATACACTGCAATGCTTTGTTCTACAATGATTCCCGAGTACGTGCTACTGGCCTGGTGTGGTAAGGTGTCCTATCATGGTGGATGGAATAAGGCTGCCCTCCCCAGAAACCTTTTGCAAAGGCTTTGGGAGTACATCCAGGAGAGCCACAAATGCCAGGGCAAATTAATCATTAAACATGCTTGCTTTTAAACCATGTATAGTATTTTAAAAGGTACACTCACCAGAGGTCCCTTCTCCACCTGGCGGGTCCGGGAGGCAGCCTTGGGTGGGTTTGGGGGGTAGTGGCTCCAGGTCCAGGGTGAGAAACTGTTCCTGGCTGTAGGGAAAACTGGTTTCTCCGCTTGCTTGCTGTGAGCTATCTACAACTTCATCATCATCATCTTCCTCATCCCCAAAACCTGCTTCTGTGTTGCCTCCATCTCCATTGAAGGAGTCAAACAACACGGCAGGGGTAGTGGTGGCTGAACCCCCTAAAATGGCATGCAGCTCATCATAGACGTGGCATGTTTGGGGCTCTGACCCAGAGCGGCTGTTTGCCTCTCTGGTTTTCTGGTAGGCTTGCCTCAGCTCCTTAAGTTTCATGCGGCACTGCTTCGGGTCCCTATTATGGCCTCTCTCCTTCATGCCCTGGGAGATTTTCACAAATGTTTTGGCATTTCAAAAATTGGAACGGAGTTCTGATAGCACGGATTCCTCTCCCCACACAGCAATCAGATCCCGTACCTCCCGTTCGGTCCATGCTGGAGCTCTTTTGCGATTCTGGGACTCCATCATGGTCACCTCTGCTGATGAGCTCTGCATGGTCACCTCTGCTGATGAGCTCTGGCCAGTGTGGCAAGCTGCAGGTGACCATGCAAACAGGAAATTGAAATTCAAAAGTTTGCGGGCCTTTTCCTGTCTACCTGGCCAGTGCATCTGAGTTGAGAGTGCTGTCCAGAGCGGTCACAATAGAGCACTCTGGGATAGCTCCCGGAGGCCAATACCCTCTAATTGCATCCACAGTACCTCAAATTCGACCTGGCAAGGCCGATTTAAGCTCTAATCCCCTTGTCGGGGCTGGAGTAAGGAAATCGATTTTAAGAGCCCTTTAAGTCAAAAAAGGGCTTCATCATGTGGACAGGTGCAGGGTTAAATCGATTTAAGGCTGCTAAATTCAACCTCAACTCCTAGTGTAGACCAGGGCTATGAGGCATAATACTGGGAGGAGAACCAGGAAGCCCATTTTCAGGAATTATAAAATGTATGAGACTGATGTGAAATGCTTGTTTAGTAGGGCGATTCATAACAACTGAAAATTACATTAGGGTCCACTCTCCAAATAACAGGACTTACACAAATGGAAGACAAATATTTAGTGAAGTGATCCAGAAGATCTGGAACCTAAAATTACCTCGGACTTCAGCCTACAACAAGAAAATGTACCAGTGGCATAACAAAGAGATCTGAGTTCAAAGCAATGGTGTTGACCAAAGCGGCCATACATGTAATGGGTGATCTGCTGCAGACCTATGAGATTATCTGCGGAAATGGTAACTGTTAAATTATAAACAATATTTATGATGCGCCTGCATAGTCTAGTGGGTAGGTCATTGTATGGGGGGTCAGGAGACCTAGGTTCTATTCTCAGCTCTACCATTGACCTGATGTAACATTTAGCAAGTCATTTTACCTAGCTGTGTCTGTTTCCCTTCTGACTTTTTCAATGCTTTGTCCATTTAAATGGAAGGTTCCTCTGGGCAGGGACCATCTCACTTGGATTTTTGTACAGCGTCTAGCACACTGGTGGACCTAGTCTCAGGTGGAGCCTCTAGGCTCTATCATAGTACAAATAACAATAATTAGAGCTGGCCAAAGAAATCCAAAAGTAGTTTTGTTGAACATTTAGGAATTTCAATCTTGTTTCATTTCAAACTGTTCAAAATGGAATTGTTTCTTGTTTTACGAAAAAAATGTGATTTTGAATAATATATTTGTTTCAAAAATCAATAAAGAAAATATCAAAGTGGTTTTCAACATTGGCTGACCACCATTTTGATAACCTTTTTGATAATGTTTTCAATGGAATCTTTTGCCAAATTAGATCTTCCAGGGTGGATTCAGTTTTTAGAATTTAAACTGGAACATTTCACATCCCACAAAAGCCCAACAGACTTTAGATATGAAGTTCTTGGTTTGGGCCCATGTCTAATATTAATTCAGTATAACAACTATCACAAAAGCCCAATGTGTCACCTCCTCCAGCCTCCATATCTATATCCATTAACCAGTATCCCTGTCAGTTCTGCAGAGATAAAATTGTTTTCACTTTGCAGAGTTCAAAAATGTACCAGTTTGGGGTGGAGGGGAAATTCTTCATTTTTTGAAATTTTATTAAAATGAAAACTTCTGATTTTCAAAAAAGACAGGGAATGGAAATAATATTTCAGCCATTTTTGAAAGGAAAGAGACAAGGAAAAAAAGTAAAGATGAAAAAAGAAAAAAAGGAAAATGAGAGGAATAAAAGGAAAAATACAGAAAGAGAGGGGGGAAGGAAGGAAAAAACAAAATGCTAAAAAGAAACACTGAAAGATGAAAACATTTAGGACAAAAAATAGAATACATATTCTGTTTTCAAATTGACAAAAATTTCAAACCCCCCCCAAAATTTAAAAAATTCAAATATTTTCATGAAAATTTTCTGTTGCATAAAAAGGCTATTTTAAGACTCCCTTCCCCCCCCCCCCCCAAGAAATGTTAAAAATATTTGACTTGCTCTACAGTCAGTTTAACTGCTGAGATGGAAGGACCTACCACAGAAAGACTCTCTCTTCTTCTTCTTTTTTTTTTAAATTAAATAAAGGTAAGTATTATACTCACTTCCAAAATCTGTTGTCATATGTCTCTCAACTTCTTTGATCGTTTTGTTGGTTTCCAAAAAGATTATTTTTGAAGTACAGTTATAAGGGGTGTTGGCTGACAGACCCGTCAGCTCAATACAGTGGTTTGACATTGAAAACTGGTTTCGTTGACTGCTCAAATCTGCATTAAAATATGAAGACTTATTAACATTTTCACAGGACCAAATTCTCTGGTTACCACTTTATGTATTTTCATCTCACTTTGCTAATTTTAAAAAGGCAAGTAAACACACTAGTTACAGCACCTTCAAATTAATGCAGTTGCACCATATCCACTTCATTTTTTAGACTAAGAATGCCATTTTGCTCTTATAGCTTACACACATGCATCCTTACTTCCTCCACATTCTCTCTGAGGCCAAAAAGACGTGTTTGGTGCAATGAATTGTGATCATACATGATTCAAAATACGCAATTATGCACCAACCTCTTCCTCAGTGAACACAGTCTAGACAATTGTGGATAGTATTTTAATTTAATTTTAAATACAGATATTTTCAAATATATCCAGGGAGATTTTTAGCTTTCAATATAAAAAGAATTCATGCCATTCCTTACACACAGTGATGCACAAACCTCAGAAGTCTGGAAGGTTCAATAAGGGTAAAAGCCAAAACGTCTAGATGATTATCTGAGCTCTTTGAGATCAAGCTCATTATTCATGTCCTGTCCCTCTGCTTCTTTCCTCACAACTCAACAAGAGCATGTCTCTTTCTTTAAATTCTTCTGCGCTTAACACTGTTCTTCCCTTTCACCTCCATGTGCAATAAGCTCTTCGTCAGTTTCATAGCCTGCATGATCTCCTTTCCCTGCAGTATTTCAAAGTGGCCCTATCTGTAGAGCAGTTTACAAGGAAAGATCAAAGACCAGGTGAATGATTTCCAGAGGCATTAAGGACCGGTGCCTACCTCCAGCCTGCCTTCTCACTATGCTTAGTAATCCGTGGAGGGGATGGTTGTGGTTGTCTACTTCTTCCCTGTTGAATATCTTGGAGGGCAGGGAGAGGAATAGATTACCTGCGCTATGCCCATTATTACTATTTTGGGAAATGCCTGAGCAGGCCTCTCCATCTCCCTTGTTGCTGTAGTGGATCCCTCTTTCTGCAATATATTGAAGAACTTCTCTCTCTCTATCAGTTGGGCTACCTTCTCCCTATTGTTGCCATGAGGGATTCCCCACAGAATCCCTCTCAGCTGTCAGCAGTGGGCAGCAATCATCCCTCCCCTTACAAATTTTATTCTAAATGTGCATATTGTGAAGGCTCCTTTTATCTTCACTATCACTTTCTTACCAAATGATGAGTGGGAAAAATGTGAGGACAACAACCCTTTGAAAGAGGTGTACCTTCTCAATGCTCTTCATCAAACACACAATTGTATATATGTCATTTAAAAGAAAAGTATCTATCTATGTAAGAATAGATAAGAAACAGGTATGAATCAATATGAGAGACACAAGTTGGGTGAAGTAATATCTTTTACTGGACCAATTTTTGCTGGTGAAAAGGACAAGCTATCAAGCCTCACAGAGCTCTTCCTCGGGTCTGGGCAAGATAACCAGTCTCCAAGCCAGACACAAAGTGGAACAGATTGTTAAGCATAAAGGGTTCACAAATGTTGTAGAAGACCACTTAATATGAACAGAGAAATTAACACATCTGTAGTCGTATGACAATAGAGGGTTAGTAGGCAGCAGGGTGTGTTGCAAATTGTTATATTAGGCCATGCAATTCATGTCTGTATTAAGCCCATGTTTTTTAGTGTCTAGCAGAATTATAAATTAAGTTTCCTAGCTCATCTTTTGAAGGCGTCGTACAGATGTCCTTTGAGGACAAGGACTAAGAGATCAGATATGGAGTGACTGCTTTGTGAAAAGTGTTCGCCCACAGGTGATAGGGTATTTTTGTCTTTTAACATTTCTCTGTGTGAGTTCATTCAAGAGCATAGTGATTGGTTTCACTCACATAGTTGGTGGTGGGTCATCTGATGCACTGGATGAGGTATACACATGTGATAGGCAAGAGTAGGACCTGTGGATCTTGGAAAGGTGTGCTGTTGAAGGTGTTGATCATCATAGCATCTGCTGTTCTAGAAGAGTCTGGTGAGGTGGTGTACCCTGATATGTGGGGACCTTGCTTCTGATGATAAGCTTGGTGAGGTTAGGGAGTTATTTGAAGGCCTGAAGAGGGTGCTGGGAAAGATTTATTTCAGGATGTAGTCCCCATCAAGTATGGGTTGTAATTGTTTGATGAAACTCCATATTGCTTCTAGTGTGGGGTATTAGGTGACAAGTAGAGGTGAGTGGTCAATGGAGGGGTTTTTTTTCCTGTATTGAAGCAGGTTCTCTAGAATATTTGTGTGGTCTGTTTCATGATGAAATCTACTTCTCTGGTGGAGTGTCCTTGTTTAGTGTAGGCGGTTTTAAGTGTGTTAAGGTACGTATCCTGAACTTTCTTTTCAGAGCACATTCTATGGTATCTGAGTGCTTGGCTGTAGATAACATATTTTTTGGTGGTTGATGGCTCTGTGGAGATAAGTGTGGTGATCCATAGGCATTTTTGTATAAACTTGTCTGTAGGGTTCCATTGCTGAAGCTGATCATGGTGTCCAAGAAGTTGATGCTGGTGTGCATGAGTCTGATGCGTGGGTGGTGGTGGTTGTTGATGTTATGGTGGAAATATCAGAGGGAGTTTAGGTTGTCTGTCCAGAGGACGAAAATGTCATGGATGCATATCATTGGTTTCATGATGCATTTTTCTAGAAATTCTTCCTCAAGGTGGCCCATGAAGAGGTTGGCATATTGGGAGCCGTTCTCATACCCATGGTTGTTCCCACAGTTTGGACAAAATTAAATGTGAAGTTGTTATGGGTGACAATGAAATGGATGAGTTTGGTTATGTGTTTGGGGTTGATTTCTGAGCATTGTCCCCATTATCTTGCAGATTTTTGGAGCAGGGAGTGATGCCATCGTGGTGAAGGTGTGACTTTGCACTCCGTACATTTTATGGAAATATGTTTTTAAGTGTGAATATGATGTAACTTGAATATGCTTCATGCAAAAGGTCTCTTGAAAGGTGTCATTAAAAAGCTTAGAATCTACTGAGTGTGTTCATCCTATTTGTATGAATGTATCATTCTTGTATCTGAAGCTAGAAATATGAAGTATTACTCTGAAGTCATATTGTAACTATGCAAAGTGTGGGCCATTAATGGTAGCTTGGAATCTTGATGGCTCCCATTAACTAGGACAATTGGTTGAAAATGTCTCTGTTTACTTGTAAGCCTTCCTGTATATGTGGGTGCCAGCCAGTAAGTAATGAAGTCTCACAGGATATATGAACATGTCACATGATACTGGAATCCATCTTAAAACTGGTGCTTTTCCATTTAGAAGGAAGGGTGGGAACTCAGAGAGAGACAAAGGATTCCTGCCTTGTGACAAAGATATAAAAGGGTGTGGAACAAAACAAAGGGGCTGCCAGTCATGAGAAATTCCCTAGTTGCCACCTGAGCTGGAACTAAGAAGAACTGTACCTGGGAAAGGATTGGGCCCTGACTGGAAAGGCGTCTAGTCTGTGTGTAAGCAGTGTCAGGATGAGCTCCACCCTGACATCTGGTGGTGAGGTGTGGCAAGTTGTGGAAAAGAACTTCAGGGGCCGATCTCATTTGCATAGGCACACCCACCCTGCCTAGAATGAGGCCATAGCTGCCCAAATGGTCACTCTGGCTGCTGTGGGATCCCCAGTGTCTCTGTTATTGGGGCAGGAAGAATAAATTGTTATTACCCTGATTATGGGAACTGTGCTTGGAACTGTACTTGGCCTTTTGTTATGATGGAGGGACTCACCATCAACTAAATAGCACTTGCTAGGCAAGGATCATGGGTTCCAAAAATCTGTGAATTGAGAGAGGTTGGGGACAAGTATTAATACTTGGTAGCATGGGCCCCTTGGTGAGGGCCTTACATGCTAATTGCACTTCCTCCTCTCTCCACTGTGGAATATCAGAGCTAATTTTGATTTCATTAGGAGTAGTTACAGGCTGCTGAGCTCACTTTGGGCTAATGGTGCACCAGCACTGAGGCTCCCCTACTACAAGCTGAATTCACCAAAGAGCTGAACTGACTAAGAACTGAAATCACTGAGCGTTGTGTTAAGCAGCGGGGGAGCCTGAAGATATATTGTGGAGCAGTTTGCGGGACGGCTGGAGTGCCTTGTGGACAGTCTGGTGGAGCAGTTCATAGGACGGCGGGAGCTGCTGGTGGGACGCGGAGCTGAGCGAAGCAGTTCGTGGGGCGGCTGGTGGAGCAGAGCGGAGCGAAGGCCTATGGAGCTGTGGGGCAGTCAGCTTAAGATCATGTAAGGTGCCTTTTACCCCCACCCCCATCTCCACCCAGGTTGGGAGGTAAAGCTCTGCAGATAAACTTTCAAACTCTGGGGCTGCCCTGACCAGGGACAGAGACTTTTGGGTCGTGGGACTTTGGGAGATTTGGGGTTGCTGGACTCAAGAACCAAAGGGAAAGGGCATGCCCCAATTTGCTTGGGGTGGGTTTTTTGCTCATGGGTTGTATTATGAATCCTGTTGGTGGTGGTTCCCCAACATAATGCCACATTGTTTCTCTCTGTTATTAAAAGGCTTTTTGCTACACTCAGACTAGGTGCTTGTGAGAGGGGAAGTATTGCCTCTTAGAGGCACCCAGCGGGGGTGGTATATATTTGTCCCAGGTCACTGGCTGGGGGCTCGAGCCGGTTTGCATTGTGTTATTGGAATGGATCCCCTAGATATTCAACCCGGCCCTTGTTGCTGCCAACTCTGACGGGCAGAAGGGTTACATGTGAAAGAAGCTTATTGGAACATCTCTGAGAGTGAGATTTCCCTGAATTCAGTTTCTTAATGTATTCGGCTTAGACTTGCATTTTTTGTTTTATTTTGCTTGGTAACTTACTTTGTTCTGTCTGTTATACTTGAAACCACTTAAATCCTACTTTTTATACTTAATAAAATCACTTTTGTTTATTAGTAAACCCAGAGTAAGTGATTAATACCTAGGAGAGTGTAACAGGGTTCACGACCCGCCCATCTCCTGGGGCTCACTTGCTGACTCCAATAAGGCTCAGATAGGCTTCAGGCTTGTGCAACACCTGTGTCTTTATTTACATAAGGTTATCCCACCACCAGTGTCTATCTACATACAAGCTTTACAGGATTAGTCACCTCCTTTACAGGCAGAGTCAGCCTTCAGCTAGGAGACCTCCAGTTCCCTCCCTGGCTGCCCCCCATGCCTTCTGGCTCCCTCCCAGCCTTTATAGCCCTTGGCTAGTCAGGCCAGCAGATGCTGGCAATTCTCAGGCCGGCATCAGGCCTTTTCCATCAGCCCCAATCTGTTTCCCCTGATTGGAGCTGACTGGGCAGGGGCTAATAGGTGCTTTTGCACCAGCACCCTGCTGGAGCAAACAGCTGTGCATATCTATCTATCAGTGTTGTAGAGGGTGGACAATTTATGAGTTTACAGAGTAAAACAGATTTATTTGGATCCCTTTGGGAGCTCGGTGTCTGGGTACTGGAGATAGGTGACTTGCTGAGCATTTTTTGGTTGAAGTCTGCAGTTTTGGGGGTATGGACCAGACCTAGGGCTGCATTGCAGCAGACCAGTGTGTCTGGCTCAACAAGGCACGGTTCTGGAGGCCCAAGCTGGCAGTGGGAAACAGGCTCAGAGGAAATTGCAGCACGTCAGGTGAAAGTCCCAAGGGGGTCTCTGTGACCGAACCCGTCACAGAAGGAATTTGGTTTATAGGGAGGAGACATCCATGGTGGCAAGAACGGTGTTCTGAGGGAGGTGGTTAATATTGCAGCGTTTCTGGAGGAAGTCAGTTGTGTCCTGGAGGTAACTGCCCTTTGTGTGCTGAGTGGTTTGAGGATGGCATTTATGAGTCCTGATATTCCTTCTGTAAGAGTGCTGTGGCCAGATATTATGGGTCTGCCTAGATTCCCTTGCTTGTTTATTTTGGGAAATATGTGGAAGCCACTGGGGAGTGTTCCTGAGGCATGAGGTTGTAGAGTTTCTTGGAGTTTTTTGGGAAAGGACTTGTTGATATCCTTAAATTCCTGTGTGAAATGTACAGTGGACTCTTCTTTGAGTTTTTTATAGCAGGTAGTGTCAGAGAGTTGTTGGTTGGCTTGGATATGCTGATCACCTTCCCCAGACCTGAAGAAGAGTTCTGTGAAGCTTGAAAGTTTGTCTATGTCACCAATGCATGTTGGTCCAATAAAAAAAATATTATCTCACCCACCTTGTTCTGCTCATATCCTGGACCCACACGGTTACTACAACAACAATCCAAATATATAAATACAAAGAGAGAAAGAGATAATAGCTTAGCAGTTCTGATAGCAAAAATTTGATCTGCTACATTTTAAAGAAATATAGTACCTAAGTACACTTACACACCACTAACTGCGCTGCTCTTCTAGTTCAAGGCCTATAATGTTTCCATAGAATTATATTATCCATTAATTAGTTCTCTTTATAAACTCTGAACACTGGCATCTGAAAGACAGAACTCTCTCTTGTGGAAATAAAGAGACTGAGACTGCGTGAGGTGGTTGGGTGTGGGAGACTGGGACTGGGTGACCATGGAGACTAGGGCGAGGAATCCAGAGAGGGATAGGAACTGTGAACTGCGGGGGGAGGGGAGGGGTGGAATTCTGGGACTTGGATGGAGATTCTCAAGGGGAAGACTAGGACTAGCTGGGCAAGCAGACTGGGACTGGATTGAGGAGCCCAAGGGATGGAAACTGGGACTGGTTAAGAGAATGGAAAAAGGATGAGGAGTGAAGATGAGGGGTCAGGGAGAGGGAGACAGAACTGGGATAGAAAAGAGAGAATGAGTCTGAAGAGATTAGGTTTGGGGGAAACAGGAGCAGAAGGGTCTGTGATGACTAGAGTGTACTCTCCTCGAGAACTTGGAATGAAACCCAAGATTCCTGACTCTAATCATTCCTCTGCTATTAGCAAATATGTAAAATCACTGACAAAGTGTGTGTCTCATCCCCTTCTAGTGCTGGTCCTCAAAGAGGATGACAACGTGCTACAACTATGAGTTACTATGTTAGCTCAAGCAGCAGAGGTCTGTGTGGTGGATCTAAACCTTTTAGCCCTACTGTTGTGGGGGTCAATATGATTATACTTGATGGAATTTTTGTTTTTTCAGTCTGCTTTTTAAAAAAATTAGGAAATTACTATAAGCTATTTTTAAAATGTCAAGATTTCTAAGTCAAGCACTCATAGGTTAGGAAATATCAGAATTAAGGTTGCCTTTGTGACCCCCTGGTTCATTCACTGCACTGGATGGACCCATGCTCTGGGAATGAAACACAGTTGTGTAGTGAAGGATACTGTTTTCTGAAGCAAGCCTACCTTAATTGTTGCAGAAGTTGGAAGGCATGTAGCAAATGAGAAATGGGATTTGCAGGAATACAGAGGATGGTTGCATGGTTAAGGCAACTGAATGCTCCCTTTGAGAATTGAATTCTATCCCTGCCTCTACCACAGAGTTTGTATAGGGTAGTAGACAAGTCATTTAAATCCAACTTTTTGTAGGTAGTCGCTAATTGTGTGTTGATTTTCTGGATGCTCAGCTTGAGACCAAAGCGCTGAACACTAGCAGCCACAACTGAAGTCAATGGGACCTATACTGTGAGTACATAAGGTGTGATATAATACTAAATACTCTGAAAAAGCAGCTCTTAGGCTTCTCCAATTGGGAACCCAGAATTAGTAGACATTTTTCACCTTAATCTTTTTGGGCCTCAGTTTACCATCTGAAAAATGGGAATAATAATATCACCTATCCTCAGAGAAATATTTCAAAAATATTTCACTAATGTTTGTGAAGCACTCAGACAGAGTCGTGATGAGCACCACAGAAAAGTTCATGAGGAAATTAATAATTCTTTGTTCAGAGCAGGGGTTGGAAAAAATGTGCAGTCAACAAAGTCTGGGGCCACATATTGAATAATAAGGATAAAACAAAATATTGTATAGCTGCTCATTCAATGAGTAGGGAAGGAAATAGACTTCTAGGATGGAGGCTGGTACAACTGATTAAGAAAGCTTTAAACTAGGAATTTGGGGGAGATGGTTGGAAGATGTCCAGGTAATTTCCATGCCGGATTTTAGCATTGAGAGGGAAGAAAACAAAGTAACAAAGGATACAGCCGTGGGCAGGAGAACGGATATAAAGAGGAAGGGCAGTGTGGATACCAGTCTAATAGGTCATACTGGCTGTAGAATGTCCATGCCTAATCGGGTAAAGAATGTGAGAGAGGCCAAACAGCAAAAATTAAGATGCTTGTACCAAATGGAGGAACTAGAGCTACTGGTGCAGGAAGTGAAACCAGATATTATAGGGATAACAGAAAGATGGTGGAATAGTTGTCATGACTGGACTACAGGTATTGAAGGGTATGTGCTGTTTAGGAAAGACAGAAATAAAGGTAAAGGTGGAGGAGTAGCATTGTATATCAATTCTGAGGTAGAATGTAAAGAAATAAGAAGCAATGGAATGGATAAGACAGAGTCCGTCTAGGCAAAAACCACACTAGGGAAGAAAACTACTAGAGCCTCCCCTGGGATAGTGCTTGGGGTGTGCTATGGACCGCCAGGATCTAATTTGGATATGGATAGAGCCCTCTTTAATGTTTTTAATGAAGTAAATACTAATGGAAACTGCGCGATCATGGGAGACTTTAACTTCCCACATATAGACTGGAGGACGAGTGCTAGTAATAATAATAGGGCTCAGATTTTCCTAGATGCGATAGCTGATGGATTCCTTCATCAAGTAGTTGCTGAACCGGCTAGAGGGGATGCCATTTTAGATTTGGTTTTCGTGAGGATCTCATAGGAGAAATGGTTGCAGGGGACAATCTTGGTTCAAGTGATCATGAGCTAATTAAGTTCAAACTGAATGGAAGGATAAACAAAAATAAATCTGCGACTAGGGTTTTTGATTTCAAAAGAGCTGACTTTCAAAAATTAAGGAAATTAGTTAGGGTAGTGGATTAGACTGAAAAATTTATGGATCTAAAGGCAGAGGAGGCCTGGGATTACTTCAAGTCAAAGCTGCAGAAGCTATCAGAAGCCTGCATCCCAAGAAAGGGGAAAAAATTCATAGGCAGGAGTTGTCGACCAAGCTGAATGAGCAAGCATCTCAGAGCGGTGATTAAGAAAAAGCAGAAAGCATACAGGGAGTGGAAGATGGGAGGGATCAGCAAGGAAAGCTACTATATTGAGCTCAGAACATGTAGGGATAAAGTGAGAAAGGCTAACAGTCAAGTAGAGTTGAACCTTGCAAAGGGAATTAAAACCAATAGTAAAAGGTTCTATAGCCATATAAATAAGAAGAAAACAAAGAAAGAAGAAGTGGGATCGCTAAACACTGAGGATGGAGTGGAGGTTAAGGATAATCTAGGCATGGCCCAATATCTAAACAAATACTTTGCCTCAGTCTTTAATAAGGCTCATAAGGATCTTAGAGATAATGGTAGCATGACAAATGGGAATGAGGATATGGAGGTAGATATTACCATATCTGAGGTAGAAGCGAAACTCAAACAGCTTAATGGGACTAAATCAGGGGGCCCAGATAATCTTCATCCAAGAATATTAAAGGAATTGGCACCCGAAATTGCAAGCCCATTAGCAAGAATTTTTAATGAATCTGTAAACTCAGGGGTTGTACCATATGATTGGAGAATTGCTAACATAGTTCCTATTTTTAAGGAAGGGAAAAAAGGTGATCCGGGTATCTACAGGCCTGTTAGTTTGACATCTGTAGTATGCAAGGTCTTGGAAAATTTTTGAAGGAGAAAGTAGTTAAGGACATTGAGGTCAATGGTAAATGGGACAAAATACAACATGGTTTTACAAAAGGTAAATTGTGCCAAACCAACCTGATCTCCTTCTTTGAGAAAATAACAGATTTTTTAGACAAAGGAAACGCAGTGGATCTAATTTACCTAGATTTCAGTAAGGCGTTTGATACCGTGCCACATGGGGAATGATTAGTTAAATTGGAAAAGATGGGGATCAATATGAAAATGGAAAGGTGGATAAGGAATTGGTTAAAAGGGAGACTACAGTGGGTAATACTGAAAGGTGAACTGTCAGGCTGGAGGGAGGTTACCAGTGAAGTCCCTCAGGGATCAGTTTTCGGATCAATCTTATTTAATCTTTTTATTACTGACCTTGGCACAAAAAGTGGGAGTATGCTAACAAAGTTTGTAGATGATACAAAGCTGGGAGGTATTGCCAATTTAGAGAAGGACCGGGATATCATACAGGAGGATCTGAATGACCTTGTAAACTGGAGTATTAGTAATAGGATGAAATTTAATAGTGAGAAGTGTAAGGTCATGCATTTAGGGATTAATAACAAGAATTTTAGTTATAAGCTGGGGACGCATTAATTAGAAGTAATAGAGGAGGAGAAGGACCTTGGAGTATTGGTTAGCCACAGGATGACTATGAGCCGCCAATATGATATGGCCGTGAAAAAAGCTAATGTGGTCTTGGGATGATCAGGCAAGGTATTTCCAGTAGAGATAAGGAGGTGTTAGTACCATTATACAAGGCATTGGTGAGACCTCACCTGGAATACTGCATGCAGTTCTGGTCTCCCATGTTTAAGAAGGATGAATTCAAACTGGAACAGGTACAGAGAAGGGCTACAAGGATGATCTGAGGAATGGAAAACCTGTCTTATGAAAGGAGACTCAAGAAGCTTGGCTTGTTTAGCCTAACCAAAAGAAGGTTGAGAGGAGATATGATTGCTCTCTATAAATATATCAGAGGGATAAATACCGGAGAGGGAGAGGAATTATTTAAGCTCAGTACCAATGTGGACACAAGAACAAATGGATATAAACTGGCCATCGGGAAGTTTAGACTTGAAATTAGATGAAGGTTTCTAACCATCAGAGGAATGAAGTTCTGGAATAGCCTTCCAAGGGAAGCAGTGGGGGCAAAAGACCTATCTGGCTTCAAGATTAAACTTGATAAGTTTATGGAGGAGATGGTATGATGGGATAACATGATTTTGGCAATTAATTGATCTTTAACTATTCATGGTAAATAGGCCCGATGGGGTGGGATCTGAGTTACTACAGAGAATTCTTTCCTGGGTATTTGGCTGGTGAATCTTGCCCATATGCTCAGGGTTCAGCTGATCGCCATATTTGGGGTCGGGAAGGAATTTTCCTCCAAGGCAGATTGGAAGAGGCCCTGTGGGTTTTTTGCCTTCCTCTGTAGCATGGGGCACGGGTCACTTGCTGGAGGATTCTCTGCACCTTGAAGTCTTTAAACCATGATTTGAGGACTTCAATAGTTCAGACATAGGTGAGAGGTTTATTGCAGGAGTGGGTAGGTGAGATTCTGTGGCCTGCATTGTGCAGGAGGTCAGACTAGATGATCATTATGGTCCCTTCAGACCTTAATATCTATGAGTCTATCTTGGTTCTTTTTTGAACCCTGTTATAGTCTTGGCCTTTACAACATCCTCTGGCAAGGAGTTCCACAGGTTGACTGTGCGTTGTGTGAAGAAATATTTCCTTTTGTTTGTTTTAAACCTGCTGCCTATTAATTTCATTTGGTGGCCCCTAGTTCTTGTGTTATGAGAAGGAGTAAATAACACTTCCTTATTTACTTTCTCCACACCAGTCATGATTTTCATAGAATCATAGAACTGGAAGGGACCTCGAGAGGTCATCTAGTCCAGTCCCCTGCACTCAAGGCAGGACTAAGTATTATCTAGACCATCCCTGAAAGGTGTTTGTCCAACCTGCTCTTAAAAATCCCCAACGATGGAGATTCTACAACCTCCCTAGGCAATTAATTCCAACGCTTAACCACTCTGACAGTTAAGAAATTTTTCCTAATGTCCAACCTAAACCGCCTTTGCTGCAATTAAAGCCCATTGCTTCTTGTGCTATCCTCAGAGGATAGGAAGAACAATTTTTCTCCCTCCTCCTTGTAACAACCTTTTATGTACTTGAAAACTGTTATCATGTCCCCTCTCAGTCTTCTCTTCTCCAGACTAAACAAACCCATTTTTTTTCAATCTTCCCTCATAGGTCATGTTTTCTAGACCTTTAATCATTTTTGTTGCTCTTCTCTGGACTTTCTCCAATTTTTCCACATCTTTCCTGAAATGTAGCACCCAGAACTGGACACAGTACTCCAGTTGAGGCCTCATCAGTGTGAAGTAGAGCAGAAGAATTACTTCTCGTGTCTTGCTTACAATACTCCTGCTAATACATTCCAGAATGATGTTTGCTTTTTTTACAACAGCATTACACTGTTGACTCATATTTAGCTTATGATCCACTATGACCCCCAGATCCCTATCCACAGTACTCCTTCCTAGGCAGTCATTTCCCATTTTATAGACCTCTATCATACCGCCTCTTAGTCATCTTTTTTCCAAGTTGAAAAGTCCAAGTCTTATTAATCTCTTCTCATGTGGAAGCTGTTCCAGATTCCTAATCAGTTTTGTTGCGCTTTTCTGTACCTTTTCCAATTCCAATACATCTTTTTTGAGATGAGCTGACCACGTCTGCACAGAGTATTCAAGATGTGGGTGAACCATGGCTTTATATAGAGGCAATATGATATTTTCTGTCTTATTATCTATCCTTTTCTTAATGATTCCCAACATTCTATTAGGAATATTTTTCTTACGTTATATACAATATATGCCTATCTCCCTTGTTTCAGAGGGGTAGTCTGATGAAAGTGGGTTTTAGCCCACGAAAGTTTATACCCAAATAAATTTGTGTGTGTCTGAGGTGCCACAAGGACTCCTCCCTTGTGTCTCTCTCGCTATCAGGGATTTCATGATATCTTAGCATATTTATTCACTCACTGAAGGTAAAAATTATGCTCTATTGTTCAACATTCCTTTAAATCAGGAAGATCAGCTTAAAGTATATGCCATGAGGCAAAGAAACATGCAATTAAAACCATGGTTTAAAAAGGTAATAAATAGTACCTACTTTCAGAACAGGCATAGAAGTAGGTCAAATTACATTTAGGCGGGTCGTTTCTAGTCCACCTTAAACTCAAAGAGCTGTCATTTATTACTTCAATCGTAAAGTTGTATCTTTTTTCGTCTGTAATGATGAAGACATAATGCAACATATTCAGATTTTATTTTAACATGCTTTTGAAGGTATTTATTCTCAGTATTCCTGTATAACATTATGTTTGATTATTAATACAAATGTGTTTGTGGAGCGGGGGAACCACAAGTTTGTATTAAGGTGAGTAAAATCATGTGTAACAAGGCATTATGGTGAGTTACTAAAAAAAGTTTGGCAACTCAGCTTTAAACATCTGATAACCAGTGGAATTCTCTGTGCAAATTGTGACCCAGTTTTCATAGCTGCACAAGGCAGTATGGGAGCATATATGGTGACTGCTCTCTCCCTCTTCCTCACAAACAATTTAATTATGATTTTGCTGAATAAACCCGTATATCATGAATAAAAACTGTACTTACCAGGTGGGACATGAATTGGATATGAATGGGTAGAACCATTAACTTCTATTTCAATGTCATATGTTTGACATTCCTGAAGTCCTTCGATAGTGTCATTTTTTATAGTACAATTAGTACAATTAGTACATTTAAGAGTGAATGAAGTTATATTTTTGTTGCATTTCCAAACTTTCACTTTTGCACTGATGTGGTTCTCAGTGTAGCTGTAACGCACAACTTCAAGAGTAATGTTGTCTAAAAGAAGACAAAAAAATTTTAAACGCCACACTTAAAAAAACAATTTTTCATTCTTACACTTGAATTTTAATTTTGGTACTGGTCACCTCCTCACTTTATGATATAGGTAGCATAAATTATAATAAATAAAATCATTTCAACTCATTGTTTTATGGTATTTATATAACTGATTTGGAAACACCAATGAAGGATTCATTTGTCCAAACTCCAGCACACTCCATTCTTTAAAGATCTCAGAAAAAATGATATGAGGAAGTATATGAAACTTAGGCCTGGTCTGCACTCGGAATTTACATTGGTAAAGCTACCTCTCTCAGGGGTGTGAAAAATCCACACCCCTGAGAGACATAACTATACCAACCTAACCCCTGGTGTAAACAGCACTAGGTTGACTGAAGAATTCTTCCATTGACCTAGTTATCGCCTCTTGGGGAGGTAGATTACCTTCGCCAACAAGAGAACCCCTCCCATCAGTGTAGGTAGTGTCTACACAGAAGTGTTACAGCAGCACAGCTGCAGAAGGGCAGCTGTGCTGCTTTAGCATTTTAAGTGTAGACATGCCTGTAGAAATGTCCTTTTACCTCCCCCATCAGGGTATAGACATGTTATCAAAAATGGTTTGTGACGAGGCCTCCACCCCACACAAGACAAAGCAGGTTAAGTTAGGCCAATCAACCTGATAGGAGGAAAGCTGGAGGAAAGCCAGGGACTAATAATGGTGAATTGATGATGAAGCCTAACTGGGCAAGGGCAGACTGAGCTTGTATAAAGCCAGCAAGCTAAGAACAGAGTGGGGTTGCAATCACTCTCTGGAAGAAAGGAGGTTTGTTTGGGCTACAGAGCTTGGCAAGAAGTCAGAGAGGGGAAGTAGTTTACAGTTAGTCTCCAGGAGGAGGGAGTTTGGACCGGTAAACCTAAGGGTGCAGAAGATAGAGAAGGGAAATACAAAGCAGTCCAGGGAAATAGCAACATGGTCAGGGAGCAAGCAGACCATAGCTGCTAGACATAGGTTCCCTGGGCTCGACCACAGATTAGTACATGGCCCTGGGTTTCCCTACCAGATGCTGGGAAAGTGGCACAGGACTAGCCTTGGACCAGAAGATTGTCTGGAATGGCATGCAGATAGGTAATCTAATGGCACTTTGATACCCCAAAAGGAGAGGACTATGCAGTGATCTGGTCAGAGCACTGAGTCACGAAGATGAAGTTCTGCGAGTCTTGGAAAGTGAGGGGGGATGCAGTGTGAACAATTGTCAGAAGGGGGGGCATCAGACCTGAATGGAGCTAATCCCCATATGTGGCCACCAAGAGCCAGCACAATGGTGAGTGTACCCAGTTACATGCTCTTTTTAAGTGGGCTAGATTGTCCCTTTCTGTGGAAAAATCCACAGGACGGAGTAAATATTGTAGAAAATGCACAAATTGCTTGGGGAGATGCCATTCCCCATCAGAACAGATTGTGGGTCCAGCTCTCTAACCCCACGGATTCTGGGGGATCCATAGGAAATCAGGGTGATTTGCACTAAGGCCCTGCACCCCAGTACTGTCCTCTGGAATTGTAGTTCCAGTGGAACCACCCTACTTGGACTTCTGCAGCCAGCAACTTGCCCCAGCCTCACCCATGTAGGGAGATCTCTAGTGGAGCCAGGGAGCGTATAAAAAGTAAATAAGCTGGGCACTGCATTACATTTCTACCCTGAGTTCCATGGGACAGGTGGGAGACAATGAGCCTCCTCCCATCCTATCTAGTCTCAGATTGTCCGCTTGTATTGACACAAAGTTTTCCACATGGTCTGGGGGGAAATGGGCATGTTAACATGGAGGGCCCTGATGCTCTTTCTTATGTGGGTGGGGAGATCTGTGCATAGAAAGACTCCTCTTTCTTTTTTGATTGGGGGAGGGGGCACAATCTGTCCATCCGTTACAATACCAACTAATATGTGTATTGATATTATACATTACAAAGTGACTAGCTAACAAATAGGTGTGAATAAATTCTACTCGGCCATCCATCGTGACTGTACAAGATATACCAGAATCATTACACACACAGGCTAGACAGGAGTCTAAGAGTAGATAAAAAGCAACAGAGTGATGGTTGAGTTGGAAGCTGGCACACGTATTGGTTAGGGTATATCAGGACATTGTGTGAACTGGGAGGTAGCATGGTAATGTAACAAGACTGAGAGGTATCCAAAGGATGGTGTATTGGAGACAGAAAAAGGTGTCTCTGGAGAGGCAGAGTGGTGACAGCACACTTGTCTCCCTACAAAAAGTGAACACCCTACACTACTGTAGCCATTTTTGCAGCATTTACAAGCAGACAAGTTCAGCTCTCTTCAGAGACATAGTTTCTCCATAGTACAAGGATCCTAGGATGGGGAGTAAATGCTCTTTGGGGCTCCAAGAAACAAATGAAGCACCCTCTCTGGTCAATTTAATTGACAGTTTTAATATGATAATTTAAAAGAAATAAATAGCAATTAATACTTGAAGATATTTTCTGATGGCTAAAAATCATGTAACCCGTAAAACACTCCATATATTATACATGGACTGTTGTGGTCCCCTGGGCCCTCAGAACAAAATATAAAATCCACTTCTTCAATATAGACTTCTCTCAGTAACATCACCAAAATCACATATTTAAAAAAATGTGGTCTCTTCAGACTGGGGAAGTAGAGAGTCATGTAGAGATCAACTTAAGTTTATTTTATGAATTTTGTGAGGCATTCAGAGACCATGATGAAGGACATTGTATAAAAATCTAAATAGATATGAGATGAACAGATCATGGCTGTCATACAACTCTTTACCGTGGTTGTAATGATTTTATCCCATCTACCCAGGTAAGGGGAAGCCCTGTTATAACATAATCTGGAAACTATTGTATTACTGCACAATTCCCTGGCTGAGCATGCTGTCCGGTCTCCAATTCACCTTCCACTCCAGCATGCTCTGCCTATGGGCTGGGGAAGACAGATAAGACTAGTTTTATCAGTTATTCTCTAAAGCCTGTTTTCTTCTTTTGTCTCTCACAGGTTATAAAATTAGATTATTAAAGAGTGAATCTTAGAGAGCACCTTAGTACTGAACAAACCAGACATTTTTCTCCCAGAGGCAGACAATATGCTGTAGCACTGGAGAGCTCTGTTACTACTTCACCAGATGAGTGCATAGTGGGTTGTCTGAGCAGCTTGAGAATTGGGCAAAAGCAGTCCAAAAAATTCTGAAGACCTGCAGACTACCCCTCCAAAACAGTAAAAAAGACCATAAAACAAAATAAAATGCTTAAGTACCTGCTGATTGGTTTGTTTGGGCATTTAGTTGATCACAGTGAGGTGGGAGGGTGTTATTTCTGATTTTAAAAGTTGCACTTCACCTTTATTAAACATAACTTACCACACTTTATAGGAGAAGTCGTTACTGCAGTCGTATCTGTAAGAACAGGGGGAAAATAAGACGACAACATTCCATTAATAATTTTTGGGATGGATGGTTAATGTGTTTGTACTTATATCACCAAACATTTATTTCAAAATAATGTTTAGCCTTTACGTGTTAAAATAGTTGTACTTTGATTAACTCATATTTCTGTCTTCAACCTTAAAGTATAGTTAGTGTGCATTTCATTATTTCCCTTTGTATGGTTGATTGCAAATTAGACTGCTCATTATACATGTTTCACAACTGTAGTTCTACACAAGCAAGTTGCATTATTTTTCATATAGGTATGGTATGCAAATCTACATGGGGAGCTACATCAGTCTCCTTTATAGCCAGAATAAGGGGTCAGTAAGTATCTTGATTGGAATGGCCCTTTTGCAAGGTTTCAGTGATGCAGGTGTCATTTGCAAGAAGGCCATGTCACTTTGGGAATTGCCATGATGATGGTGAAGTGTCTCAGTTTTGACTGTCGTTAAACAAAAAGAATCAAACCATTGTGACTTAATTACCCTAAGCATGTAAGAAGTGCAAGGTTGGGCTTCACCATTGTTTTTTACCAAGAAAAAGCAAGTAATATTTTCTGTTCATGATTGTCAGGAAATAAACATAATTTAATCATTAAATTAACAGTAATAAGCTTCCTAAGAGACTTTAGTTTCATGCAGTTTCTTCAGTTGTATCTGTGATAAAAAATATTTGTTAAGGTTTCAAAGATAAAGTTACTTCAGTGGCTAACACAGTTCTCATGCATGATCTGTTACGATTGCTATTACTGTGTGCAAGTTTGTCACCATTTTTTGGAGGTGAAGCAGTTGTCATGGAATGTGAGGTGTCTGAGGAAGACTCAGGCATGTTTGCTGTAGTGCTGGTTGGAGTAAGGCTCGTGGATGGTGAAATGTGCAAGGATGTCATATGGGAATAATCTGCAAGGAAATAAACAGAACAAATTAATGTCAGAAAGTCAGTCCATTGTGCGGTCTTATCATAAATGGTACCTGTGCTTTCTTTTTATTATCCTATCCTAAAATGGAGCTGCAACTGAGGTTGTGTTAGTATTTGCATTTAAAAAAACAAAACAGGAGTCTCTTAGTATAATTTAAAATAATATTAAACTTCTACAGGTTAAATACTCCTAAAATATATTGGGCTGAATATACTCACAGTCACTACTCAGACAAACCCCTTATGAAGTGAATGGCAGTTTTGCCTGAATGAAGATTTCAGGATTTAGCCCACTATTCAAACTAGGGAAGACCACAATTCTCATTCTTATTTCTTACCACAGGGCTCAATTCTGCTAACACTTACTACCAAGCATAGTGCTTATTGCTATTGAGACACCTCAGGGTAGTAATCACTAGTCTCCATAGTAGATGTTTGCAAGATCAGATTCATAAGTACCTAGATACTATGCACAACATAATTTTATTTTCTTAATTAGAAACAATTATTACTTATTTATTCAGTTTTATATTGAGCCCACTCCTGAAGTTCTTACTTCGGCAAAACTGTCACTGACTGCAGTAGGAGTTTTGCCAGAGTAATGACTGCAAGATCAAACTATCAGATGTTATACTCTGGAGATAAAATGCAGAAGCTCCTTGAAGTCTGGCACCAATTGTGCAGCTTAGAAACACTTTCTCAGTTTGTTGAGCAATTAATGTAATAAGAATTAACCTAACTGCCAAACTATACTATTTTCCTTCCAGCAACTGTACTATTGACAGCCTGGGGCATCTAAGGGAATACAGCAAACCTGGTGGTTCATGCATGATGGTAGCAGGAGTGAGTGAAGTAAGGGCAGCAGTGCTGCTGTGTGGCTGATTGGTGGATCCCATGGAAGAGTCTGAGTATGCATGAGTGAGATTTGCGCTGCTTGTTGAAATGACACCTGTAGTAAAGTAGTACAATAGTTTGTTATTGCTTCCTAAAATAACATACACAGACAAGGACAATAAAGTCACATGTAAGCAAGGCTGCTATTCCTGGAAAGATAATGTTAGAAGTTCTTGCTTTTATATTTAGGCAGACACACAATTTCATTTTGTTTCTTATGTATACAGCCAATGGAAAAGACAGCAAAATGCATTCTAAAAGAAAGGTACCCAGAAGTACAAAACACCTACGAAGTGAGCAGGTGAATGTTGAGTGTCCTCAGTTCTCACTGGGACTGATTGCTGTTGCTGAAGTCAAAAGTGAGACTCTCATTAGCTTCAATGGGATTAGGATAAAGCTCTTTGATTTTGATGGTAGCTGAGGGTGGTCATCCCCTCTGTAGGTTCAGATTCCTTGTGTTTTAAGAAATGGTCATTGTCATACAGAAAGAGAGATCTACACTTGTAATTTTAATAACTGTTCCAAAACAATAATATAAATGTCACCACTACCCTGTAATATCCTCTAGTGTATAAAACCATTATAAAAACTAATTAGTGTGTCTATAGTTCTAACACACTTGTATAACTCAATAAGGATCAGATTCTGTTGGTAAATTCTATTACAGTCATTTTACAGGTGGGTACAAGATCATATATCCCAGTAAATGGCAAAGCCCTGGAACAGACTCAGGAATCCTTACTTTATCTCCTGATCTAAGCACCACCAACACTCAGACAAACCGTTATATGAAATCTTTACCAGGATTCTCAGTTGATTAATATTCTTTAGATTTAGCTAGTTGGACCTTCAACTTTTAGCTGAACATACCTTATATCTTTTCATGCATTTCCATTAGAGAAAATTTTTAATCCACGTGGATAATTGACAATTTTGTAGGCTTTCAGTTTCAGGGAGAATCAAGACAGTTGCGAAGACAAATAGCTCTTCCTTCATTTCAGGCAGAGACCATAACTTTTCAATGAGCACACAACAAAACAAGAGTATGAAGATGAACAAAAAATTAAGGCCTCAGGACATCAATAACCATGTCAGCTTGTCTTTAAGGCTGATGATTTTACAAAGCATTTTATATGGAATATGTATCCACACAATCAGCAGCATAATAGATCCATTCTATGGTTGTTAGGCTAATTTGAAAAGAAGCTATGAATAAATATATGCCCCAAAATTGCTTGAAATCAGTACTCCTTTCTTCGTCCCTTTGAATAGGAAATGGGAACTAAAATTGATCTCTTGCAATAGCTTTATGGAATATATACCTGTAAATAACCTAATGACCACTGGATGTCATCATTGCTTCAGAGAAAGAAAAAAAATGAACCATCTTTTATCTAACAATAAATCATTACTTAAAATTGGACTATATTTTTAATATTGATTGATCAGGCATCTTGCAGTGGTCCACTTTTGTCCAACATTACTGTCTGTTTTTCATCTTCTGAATGTTTATGGAGCACACTGGTACCTCTCACTGGAATATTCTGCTGCTATTTCAGTCTCCTTGTAGTGTTTCTCTGCCTTCAGCCCCAGTTTTCCTGTCCTCTCTCTCATTCTCATCTCTGACCTCTTAACTCTTGATTTACACATAAAGATAAGATGGTCATGTAACTGTGTGGTAAAATGTTCTTACCAGATGAAGAACCTGAAATTCTTACTCAGTGGTAAGTAGAAAGCATATTGTGACAAAGTTCCTCCTCTACCTTGGTGGGTCTTGCGCTTATTGGCGGATTTGCTCGCCTTGGAGCTTCACAGCAGCCCTTAGTTTGGACGTTTTTGTGAACCCACAGTCCAGATCAACTCGTCCTGTGTCTGACCAGGAGTTGGGAGGATTTGGGGGGAACCCAGGCCTGCCCTCTATTCCAGGTTCCAGCCCAGGGCCCTGTGGAATGCAGCTGTCTTGAGTGCCTCCTGGAACAGCTGTGCGACAGCTACAACTCCCTGGGCTACTTCCCCATGGCCTCCTCCCAAAACCTTCTTTATCCTCACCATAGGACCTTCCTCCTGGTGTCTGATAATGCTTGTACTCCTCAGTCCTCCAACAGTATGCATTCTCGCTCCCAGCTCCTTACATGTGCACCACAAACTGAAGTGAGGGCCTTTTTAAACCCAGGTGCCCTGATTAGCCTGCCTTAATTGATTCTAGCAGCTTCTTGATTGGCTGCAGGTGTTGTAATCGCCTGTCTGTCTTAATTATCTCCAGAAGGTTCCTGATTGTTCTGGAACCTTCCCTGTTACCTTACCCAGGGAAAAGGGACCTACTTAACCTGGGGCTAATATATCTGACTTCTATTACTCTCCTGTAGCCATCTGGCCCCACCCTGTCACAATATCAATGACATATGCTGAGTGCCATTTGCAAATAACTATGCTTAATAGCCTACAGCTTCATCTTGCATTCTTTACCAGGTAAATCAACTGAAAATTTGCCTCATGATGCAAAGTACTGTCTAGAGGACTGAATTCATGGAATTATTCATCTAATACAATATAAGAACAGCATGATAAATATGAGTCTCATTTTTCAGCTTCTTGTCAGAGGCTAGTCCAGCAGTTCACAGGTCCTTTTGGGATCTGAGTTAGAGGCCTCAACTTGTTCCTTTTGGTCCTTGGCCAGCAATGATATTGGGAATGCAGGTGGGGCAGCATACTTCTTGAGGCATAGAATATCTTGAGTTGCTCTGCTTTAACCACTCTGCATAATTCAGGAGTAGTGTTGAATTGTGTGGAAGAGTTAGAGTTGATTATGACCTTAAGAAGGATGAAGCATCTCTTTTCAGGACAATATTTAAATAACCTGTGGCAACAGCAGCTATGTAGTTTTAACAGAGTCCTGTGTGGCGATGCTAATGGATACTTCAGTAGAATATCCAGTATGTATATGTATATATTTGACTCAGAACATGCTTGCAGAGTCATGTTCCGCTTCAGAGTTGCTTGCAGGTGAGGGTGACGTATAATGTGCAGGTGTGACTAAAGAGCCACTAGACAGTGGGAGACTTCAGTTTCCTGTTGTGAGTGATAATGAAAAATACAATGGCGGAAGACAGGACATCCTTAAGTGTGATTAGTTAAACAGAGAAAATATCACCGTTCTGAAGTAGTCTTGCATCTGGACTGATTACAACAATGCAGTTTGACGAGACTGTTTGTCCTCCTCAATCAAAAATAAATCAGATTCACTGGGTCAGACCTTTGGGACTAGCCTTTTGGCACAGAGGAGTTTCAAACAGCCTTTGTGGTCCCCTTTTTAGTTTCCTATAAAAATCTAGGGCTCCACATTCTGGGCTGTGTTATATTTATAATACTGTCGGTTGTTGGGGTTTTTTTTAAACTGTATAGATCTGGTCCCAAGCCAGTGAGCTGAGTGGAAAGATTTCAGCTGACTTCAGTGGGCTTTGGATCCATCCCTAGATGACTTTTTTTAAAAAAAAATTCTGTCTGCTTTTTCTGCAATTCTTGTAAAAGTTTAACTATTCTGTGGGATAAGATAAATGTGAAAACACTATCTGGGATTAACAAAACCAAACAATTATAAACACATTTTCTGTTTAAACTAGGACACACAACTCAGAACCTACCATATTCTATTATTTTTATTATTAATTTTTTGTATTACAAACATATAACAAAAACACAGTCCCACGCTGAAAAATTTACAATCTAAATGAATATGCTAAGTGAATGAGATATGTTTAGTGAAATACACGTAAACCACAAATTTGGATAGAAGCAAATTGGTTCATTCAGTTCCTCCTTTTTAAACCAGTCCATATTACTTCACATGTGATCTCACTATTCTAAATGTAAAGGCATTAAACACTCTAGAAGATAATACTTGTACACACAAAGTATGTGTCTTATTGGAAGTGAACACAACCACAATACAAGCAAGTTTCATACAGAAGTGTTGCAGCTCTGTAAGGAAAGTAAATATAGTTCTCTTACCTTTTTTTTTAGGGTCGCTTTGCTCTAAAAATAATAAAAACAGGAGTAAATCCAATATGTCAAGAGAAGGTTATACACATTTGTGTCCATACATTAAGGCTCCAATCCTGCAATTAGATTCATGCACACAGATCCTTGCCCCAATGCCGGAGAAGAGCTTAGGGCCTGACTCATCAAGGTATGTGAGCACATGCCTGACTTTAAGCACATGAGCTGTCCTGGACAAGGCAATGAATTAAGTTGCAGCATATAAAAAAGCACATGCATTCTAGACTCCTTAGTTCCTACTGTTTTCACCTGAATCACTGATTCTCTCTCTATGTGCCTCACATGATCAGCACACACCAAAAGTGTGCAACTGTTAAACAGCACTGAAAACTGAGAACTGAAAGCACATAGATCAGGAAAGAGGTCGGTGAAGCATAGTGATAAAAACCTATAATTATATTGGTTTTATGATGTTACCTGTCATTTAGCAACTTCATTTATATATATTTTTGTTTATACTAAAATTTGGAAACATTAATCATATTTGATTTTAATTTAAGCAATAAAAACTAAACAATGTTTCTGGAACGTCTACAAATTATGATGTAATATAATGGGCCAGAACCTCAGCTGGTGTAAATCAATGTATCTCCACTTAACTCATTGGAGCTGGCTAGATTTACACCACCTGAGGATCTGGCCCAATACTACTGAGTGAGACTAACTGGTGCTATACCCAAGAGTGTTTTTCAGTTGTCCATGGGGAGAGGAGAACCATTCTTTCTTCCCAACTTCACACTGACTGATCCCAGGCTTCTCCTGTAATCTAAAAAGATTTTAACCTTGTAGGTCACTCAACCCATTGTAATAGGATTTATTTGGGAAGTTATCTTGTAGCTTGATGTTGGTAGTCTGGGATTCTGCTGGAATGGGCATGGGATGGAGATTCCCCAAGATGTTTGTAACTAGAGGTGAAATGGTTCTCTCAGGTGTAGAAGATGTAAAAATAAAGGTTCAATACCAGTCTATATAACCCTATAAAACATAGTGATACATAACTGAGAGGAACTTAACTGTGAAATGTACGGTATAAATAGTAAGGGTCTTTAAGCTGTAGTTCCTTCTTTAATCCAGAATGTGAATTCAAGAATGAGACACTGAGCTCCATTCTTTCATCCAGGTGCTTAATTATCTGTCATGCAGTTCACTGTCTACTGTAGAACAACATGTACTATATAAGAAACAAGTTAAAAATAGAACTAGTTTAATTTGTTAATTCTCTGTGACAGGCTGTGACACCTGAGCCAAGGAAACCTCCACATCTGAGTTGGTGTTCAAGCACTTGGGAGGCAAAGGTAGAATGAACAATCAAACAATGCCTGATGCCTTTAAGGCCTTTTTTGTCTAAGTATAGATATATATAAATAGATATATAGATATATATAAAGAAGGCTTCCCTCAGCTGTGGGCCTCAGTTATAGTTCAAATATATGATGCTGAGCCCAATCCCCTTCCAGCACCTCTGTGGGCTCCCTTCACCATATTACATCCCCATATTGGTATTTTTGGGAAACAGCCAACAATGAAATATTCCCAGTTCACTGTTAGGACATGTAGCTTTAGAAACATCAGGACTATGGGTCAGATTTTACAATATGGCTGCCTAACATGCACATGCTCATGCTTTTATGCATGCAAAGTGGATACTTATGCATGCACTTACCTGTCGTGCACGCACAAATTCTATGGATACAATTAGCAATCTGAGGCTGCATTTGAGAATGTGGCCCTGTGTTTCTAAGAAAGAAATTACATTAAATTGGCTATTAGCCAGGATGGGCAGGGATGCAAAACCATCCTCTAAAGCAGTAATACTCAAAGTGGTGGTCCGCGGACCGGTGCCAGTCCACAAGCCATCGGCTGCCGGTGTGCGTGCACATTGGGAAAAAAAATTGCCGGTCCCCCACATCAGATAGCTTGAGAAGCACTCCTCTAAAGTGTCCCTAGCCTCTGTTTGCCAGAAGCTGGGAATAGGCAACTGGGGATGGATGACTTGATGATTACCTGTTCTGTTCATTCCTTCTGGGGCACCTGGCACTGGCCACTGTCAGAAGACAAGATACTGGGCTAGATGGACCATTGGTCTGACCCAGTATGGACATTCTTCTGTTCTTATGTTTTAAGCTTTAAGAGTCTGATTCTCATTTACCTAAAGCCTCTTTGCATTTTGTTCTGGCAGCATCAAGAGGTCTTAATGTAAATGAGAATCAGATTCTAAATATACCAAGGATATACAAATATTTTGAAATATTTTCCTAATTTAATTATTTAAAGTAATTTGAGGTAAAGGACTGTTGTAACATCTGTGTGGTGGAGCTGGATGTCAGTTCAGGGAAAACAATTTGAGAACAAAACTGTGCCCCGTGTTTCACTTTTACCTTTGTTGTCGCCTGCAGGTGAGTGTGAAGTGGAGTTTGCAGATAGAAGTGATGTGCTTGTGGGCATGGAAGAATGTTCAGTTCCTTCTGTTCCTTCTCCTGTTGCATGATGGGGAAAATATTATTAATTGAATAGTGTACATAGCGGAAAAGTACAATTTAAATAGAAAAAAAATGTCAACTGCCATTAGTTTTCCAGCTAGGACCATATTACAGTGGGATAACTTCACAATGCTCTCTCATATTATATATACGCAACAAGAAGGCAAAGGTGTTTAATGCCTATTTTGCTTCAGTCTTCACTAAAAAAGGCAAATTGTGACCAAATACTTAATACAATTAATATTTACAACAAGGGAAATGGCAAGCAAGCCAAAACAGGGAAAGAACAGGATAAAGAATATTTAGATAAGTTAGATGTATTCAACTCAGCAAGGGTCTGATGAAATTCACCCTCAGGTACATCAGGAATCAGCTGAAGCAATCTTGAAATTGGTAGTGATTATCTTTGAGAATTCATGAGGATGGGTGACATCCCAGAGGACTGGAGAAGGGCAAACATAGTATCTATGTTTAAAAAGTGGGTGTGGAGAGAAGACGTGGGGAATTATAGACTAGTCAGCCTAATTTTGATACCTGGAAAGATACTGGAACAATCAATTTGTGAGCACCTAGAGATAATAGCATTATAGGTAATAGACAACATGGGTTTGTCAAGAACAAATGATGCCAAACCAACCTAATTTCCTGCTTTTACAGGTTTACTGGACTAGTGCATGGGTAGAAGCTGTAGAGAGGATATATCTTGATTTTAGTAAGGCTTTTGACACTGTCCCATGACATTCTCATAAGCAAACTAGGGAAATGAGATCTAGGTGAAATTACTCTAAAATGGGCTAATAACTCGTTGAAAGACTGTACTCAAAGAGTAATTATCAATGGTTCACTATCAAACTGGGGGACATATCTAGTGAAGTTCCCTAGGGGGTCTCTCCTGTGTTCAGTACTATTCAACATTTTCATTAATGACTTGGATAACGGAATGGAGAATATGCTTATAAAATGTGTGGATGACACTAAGCTGGAGGGAGTTGCAAGTACTTTGAAGGACAGAATTAGAATTTAAAATGACCTTGAAAAATTAGAGAATTGGTCTGAATTCAACAAGATAAGATTTAATAAAGACAAGTATAAAGTACTACACTTAGGAAAAATCAAATACACAACTAGACAATGGGGAATAACTGGCTAGGCAGTAGTACTGCTGAGATGGCTCTAGGGATTATAGTGGATAACAAATTGAACATGAATCAACAATATGATGCAAGAAAAAAACCTAATATTCTAGGGAGTATTAACAGGAGTGTAACATGTAAGACATAGGAGGTAATTGTCCCAGTTTACTTGGCAGTGGTGAGTCCTCAGCTGGAGCACTATGTCCAGTTTGGGGCGCCACACTCTAGAAAAGGTGTGGATAAACTGGAGAGAGACCAGAAGAGAGCTACAAAAAATGTTAAAAGTTTAGAAAACCTGATCTATAAGGAAAGGTTAAAAAACCTGGGCATGTTTTATCTTGAGAAAAGAAGACCGAGGGGGAACCTGCCTCAGTGCAGGGGGCTGGACTAAATGACCTCTTGAGCACCCATAATATTTTCCAATTTCACTGGAGCTGTGGTCCCTCAGCAGCTCTGAAAGTCAAGTTCCATATTTACATGCCTAAATTTACATGCCTAAATTCACATATGTATCTTCCAAGAAGGCATTCAGCCTTGCTCTGAAGATCTCAAGAGATGAAGACTCCACCACTTCCCTTGGTAGTTTGTTCCAATGGCTAGTCACCATCACTGTTAAGAAATTGTGCTTGCTTTCTAATTTGAATTTGTCTGGCTTCAGCTTCCAGCCATTGGGTCTTATGTCTTTCTGTGCTAGATTAAAGAGCCATTTAGTACCCAGTAATTTCTCCCTGTGAAGATACCTCTACACTGTACTCAAGTCTCCTCCCAATCTTCTTTTTGACAAGAGAAACTGATTAAGTTCTTTAAGTCTCTCACTGGAAGGCATTTTTTTTCCAGTCCTCAAATCTTTCATGTGTCTCTTTTCTACACCTTTCCAAATTTTTCAACATCCTTTTTAAAATGCAGACACCAAAACTGGAACCAGTATTGTAGGACAGGTTTCATCAATGGATACAGTGCCTTATACAGATGACTATAGGTGCCCTTAGGCCTTTAAATGTCCTAAGAGCCTTGAATTCAGTAAAATTAGTATTATGAGGGAGGGAGACAGAAATAAATGACCCTGGCTGTCTGAGCAAGTCAGGTAACAGCAGCATGAGCACACTTTGGAGAAGAACAGTAATAACCAAAATGCCACTTAAGGCTCAGTCCTTCACATCTGAAGGCTTTATTATCTCCCCTTACACATACAGGCTCACTGAATTGTATTCATCACTGCACCTCTCATTCATTATTGTTCTGTCCCAAGAGACACTCAAGAAGTTCCCACTCTCAACAGAAGTCCTGAGACATTGATGAGCCCTGATGCCTTGTAACATCTCCGGTTCTATTATAGGATGCCATACTTTTGGCAAACAGCAAGACTCCACATATTCAATATTTCTCTGCTGGCAGCTCTTTCCCTTTCTCAGCTAGTACTTCTTCATTACACCACCACTCTCTTAATTTGCTGGCTGCTTTCTGTGTTTCTCCACTAGCACCTCACTGCTTATTATCTCTTCTTTACTTTACCTTCTCCAGGTGATGCTTCATAACTATGGTGTCTGTACCTCTTTGAATACAGACTCCTTCAACCCTTTAAAACAAAGTTTGGGGCTCAACCATCACAACTTAAACAGAAGACAAGGATAACATAAGGGATACACATGCTTTCGACGTGCTGACATGCCAGGGTCAAAAGTGGTCTCTAGTCTCCAGCACTGAAGCTCACCATCGGCAGACCTTCAGGGACTCCAAAGGATTTCTCCTCATTGACCTGACAAGCAACATCATAATAGTTCAGCTGCTCAAAAGATGCTACAAGTTCCATAATCCATCTGGGCAGTTTAAAAAAAACCCCAAAATGTAGCCACCAAGTTTAAATAAGGCACCCCAGGAAATTGCTCAGTTGCTGAGTAACCAAAAGCCTGATGGAACTTTGAAAAAGCTCACTCACATTAAAAAAATGAGATAGAAAGAAACCAGAGTTGAAATCCTGACTCCAGCGAAGTCAACGATAAAAACTCCCATCAACTTCACTGGGGCCAGGATTTCTCCCAAGGTCTCTTTTTACTAACATTTGTGAAAAGCCAATAATTCAGTGTATTAGAGCAGATGTATTAGCTAGAACTGAAATAAAACTGGTACAAAGATAATGCTGAAACAGCCATCCTAGTACTAACGTGTATGAGTAGGGTTTTCTAGTGGGTTCATTCCTGTTATCCACCATACAGCACCACCATAGATACTCCAAAACCACCTACACTTCTCACTGCTATCAAGGCAGTAACGGTTGAACCTCACCAAGCTCAGAGATTGGGTACAGACACGTATCCAAAAGTATGGATGCTCATCTGAATGATCCAAATCTCTTGAGCATGCATACCTACTGAGTATGGATAGGCACCTACTTTATTAACATTTGTATACATGCAAATACATAAACAAAATTGGAAATCTTATAAGACAGCAAATCTGGGCCTGCAGATTGGCCATGAACCCTTCACTTAGAATATGCCTTTAAATGTTTTAAATTAAATATTTGAGCTCTGTGGTTTGGTCACCTAAGTTTCATAGTATTTTTTTGCTTTCAACTAGATTACTTACACTTCATAAACTCCTCCCAAATCCAATTTTGTTTCAATGCATTAATTTGGTCTTGGCTTGAGCCCAAAATTCACATTCTTTGAACTTTCATAGTAAAGGTAAAACTTCATTTGAATGCATGTTTGCAGAAACTAAATAAGGAATTGCAGACCAGGTCAAAGTGAAATTTTATTTAGAAGGTACTGAAGTGCTCACAATGCTTCTTCTCTCTATTCATCCATCGCTAGTGTAAATATGATGAAGATATGGTCAGACACTCTAAGGTGTATTGCTTCAAGAGAGGTATAATCTGTTGGTCTGAGCACAAGATGGAAGCAAAAATCACTGAGTTCTAATCCTCGCTGTGACACTGGCTTCTTTTGTGACTTGAGCAGATCCCTTAACCTTTCTATGCCTCTGAAAAATGTGGAATAAATGGTACTAACTTAACTACCATGCAGGGATGTTTGAAGGATTCATTAATTGTTTGTAAATCTCTTTGATGATGACTACTGCTAAGTATTATTATTAAACAGCTTTACTACAGATGATGGTAACTGCTATCTTTCATTTTCTTGTATTGTTCTCTGAACAGATTTTTGTGGCAATTTTATGACAAACATTCTGTATGCCTCATTTTTTTTAATTTAATTTATTATAGTAGCAGAATAAGATGCAGTTAGTACTAACTCAGTAGGTGGCACCATAACACTAAAAAACTCTCAAACGTTGTGCAGATGGATCCCCTATTATAATCCTGTTGTGAGATACCAGACAAATAGAATAGCTCCTTTTAAAAAGATGAAAATGGAGATCACAGGGCACTTGATCTTCAAAAAAACACATTACTCCAATACCAATACATGTATTGTTACCATGAATTTACTTTTCCCAATGTGGCCCACTACAATTCAAAATATTTCAGAGAGTGTATTAGCAAAATGACTCGAAGTCACAACTTTCTGCCCCGGTCATATCAATCAATGAGCATGTTTCTAAAATTCGTAGATGGAATGAACCTCAAGGATATCTCCAAAGCTCTACATGTAAGTTGTTCTGAATACAAAAGGTACAGTATGTTGTAAGAAAGTCTGACAATCACTGAGACATTAAGGGATAGGCAACCCAGTCTGGATGAAATAGGAAGCATCCCAAACCTTTACTGAAATCTCAGACTTAATCAAACCTTAAATAATGTTTGAGACGATGTGGAAGTTATTGACTCATACATATAGCTCCTGGAAGGGGAGGAAAATGTAAGGTATGCGAAGAGTTTCCTCTAACTAAGACATGTATAGACCTTCCTGCCTTGGCTCACCTGATAGACTGGCAGCCTATTAACCATGAAGGTCCAGATTATATCCTTATTCAGGTAATTTGCAGAAAGCACATTCACAGCAAGTCCAGCCAATGGATGGAAGACTTTGCTCATTGTGTTAGTTCACCCCAACGTCTGGCCACTAGTTGGTGGACACAGCTGCTCCTTGGAAAAGGCTTTAAACGGGGAAGGCAGACTCCCAAAGTTATAAACCCAGAACACCTGAGCTGACAATCCTTTCCTTTGGAAGTTGTTAGACACCCAGGCCCAGAGAGGGAAAAGCAGGACTACTATATTTTAAAGAGACCATTTAAATGTTAAGCAAGATGAGCAAATTCAAGCACTGCTATGAAGAAACTAGGCTAAAAAAAGTCAAGGGTTTGAAATCCCTGGAACTTTAGGATACACTAGGCTGCATTCAGAAACAGTAACAGCAGCTTTTTTCTTGCAACCACAACTATGGCCCTGCTATACTGTGCAATGGTCACTCAAAGAACCCACTTATAATCCTGCCCCTGCTGCCCATTCAGAAAACCCAAGGTAAAAATTCTTTGCGTCAGACTAATTTGATAGCTGTAACACATCATTTGAGGACACTTCAGACAAAAAAGCTTGAAAAGATTCAGAGTAACATGTTTAGGGATTAATCTTGCCCAACACAAGTGTGGTGTATTATGTGTATGTGCAAGAGAAATCTAACAAGCAGGACAGAGATGCAATTCTGCATCAAAAACTGAAACCAGTGCCGCTTAGCGATCAGATTACTCTGAGCACTTAAGTCCATGTCTCATAAAACATATGCATTCTCTATCCCCTTTCTTACTTTACAGGCACACAAGTGGATTGAGATTTACTATGGCTCTATGCAAAGGACTGTGCCTAGTGCTCGAGGTTACTGGCACCCAGGATTATCCCCTCGGTACATACTGACGCTGAATTGCAACAACTTTGCATTCCCTGCTGCACACAAGCACAAGGAGCCAATGAAGTTGGGCCCCCTAACACCAATGGCATATTTGGCTTTTAATTGCTTTAATTCAGTTTCTTGAGTCGTGAAGCCAAAGTAATTGGGCTATGCCCCTGATTCTTGGGTGTGGGGAGAGGGAAGGGGAAGTTATCCTTCCCTACAGGCTTTGGAGCCCCTCAGTCTAAAGGCTGCAGTAGCACTGGCCGATGGTGTGACTTCCCCCTCCACAGGGGAAAATGGTCAGTGATTCTGCATAGTTGAAAATCCCCACCTCTGCCCTTCCCAAGCACCCCTCAAATCTCCAATACATTGTAACCCAGGAGCCCACACTGAGAAGAGCTGTGGAGTGAGTTGGGGGTGCAGAAGATAGGCTGCATTAGTTCTTCAGGGTCAGAGCCTTCCACATCCACAGAGGAAGCAGCAGGATGTGACCTACTTGAAAGAGTGAGTGAAGCTCTTTGTGTGGGTCTTCTAGAAAACAGAATAGATCTGGACATTAGTCAGCTCAGCTGCACACCAACAGCGAATTGCTACTCAGAGAGGAACAACTGGTGGGAGGGAGAGGGTGAGTAAGGCAAGAAGGCTTAGAAACTGCTTCTAGCAAGCGTCTTTTGAATTATTTTTAAAAGTCAAGTGGAATGAGATGTAATTTACACCCACTTTAAGGCCCCTTTACAATGCCAGCCTGGTGTAAAGAGCCTTAGTGTAAGTGAGAATGAGGCCCTGAGACTTTACGGTTTCTTTGTGAAGGAAGTTAAGAGATTGGTGCTACTTTACAAATAAGCCTGTATAAACACTGGCCTTGATCCTGTAAACACTTAAATGTGAGTAACTTTATATGGTGAAAAACCCCATCAAACTCAATAAAACTAATTACGTATGTAAAATTACTTGCGTGAAAAAGCGTTTGCGGGTTCAGATTTTATTCTTTAACATGAACTGTTTTGAGAAATATTTTCCATTTTGTTCCAAGCCATTCTGTGCCCAGACCTGTTGCCAATTGCTGATGGAAATCAGTATAGATCCATTCAAGTCAATGGAACAACGCCAGTTTACACCAGCTGAGAATTAGAGCTGACATACATTCTGACATTTCAGTATTTGTTTTCATCCCAAATTGGGACAAAAAGCAGAAATTTTTAAAATCCTGGAAAGGAAATTCTGAAAAATGTTTCGTTTTGACATTTTCGATTGAAGCAAAATATTTTGACATTCCAAAATTGACATGTTTCATGTTGGTTTATTAACTGTCCAAAACCACTTTGTTTCAAATCAGTTCAATATTAAACTGCATTTACCCATAGTGGTGCATTACCTTATGGGAGCTGTATATCAGGAGCCTGATGCTGGCATTCACCTCTGTGAACCAAAGGTATGATCTTCCAGTCTGAGCACAACTTAGCTGGACTACATCTCCCCTAATGCACCCAATGTCATATGACTCACATGAGGCACTGCACAGCTTGGACCCACACTGCACTATGGGAGATGTAGTCCTCCAGGGAGCCTGGCCCGTGGGAGATAATGAGGACGCAAATTACATGTCTCATCTGGCAATATCACACAAAGGAAATGTTAAACTAAAGTTCTGTTGAACAGATCCAAATTGAAACCTTTCAAGTCAGTTCAAAATATGAATGTTCTGATTTGGTTGATTTGTTTGAGCCAACCAAAAATGAAATATTTCACTTAGATTTTCCAGAAGGAAAATCAACATTTTCTGGCAAGAATCAACATTTTTCAAGAGAAAACTTCAATCTTGAAGAAACTACATTTTCTGACAGAAAACCATTCGACTGGAAAATTCCCAATCAGCTCTCCTGTGAATCTTCCCCCAAACCCTTAAAAAAATACAAAAAATAAATGCAGCAATCCAAATTTAAGTTTTGCCACACACATAATTATTCTAAACTAAAAACAAAGCTTTGCTAGAATCATAATTACTTAAGAATCCCACCTATTATCAGATATACAGGAAAAACAAGTCTGTCCATTGTATTACACATTAAACTTAATGTCAGCCATCATCTTCACAGGCTTAGAGCAAGTATAATAGACTGCTTGTATAACTACAGCTAACAACGCCTTTGCTGCTCTGTGGTTTCTCTCATTCTGTTTACTTCTCTTTTTCTTCTTCAGAACCCTACTAAAAAGGAAGAGGGTGCAGTGTACTGTGGTTTAGAGCTTAAGCTCATCCAAATGGTGAAACTGGGTTACTATAGCACCCGCATGCTCAAGTAATCAGCCCTATCTTCGTGCTAAACCACATCTTCTCTAGAGCAGTCATGTAGTTTCCTGATTAACTTCTTTTCACCAAATTTGCATTTCTAATTATTTTTAGTTGTACAGGCCCACTTATATGATAGAAAGCAGGGTTTCCAACATGAAGATACTGGTAATCTTTGGAAATACAATGAAGTGTGCCTTTCAGGGAGTATTTGTGAACACATGAAATATGCCTGCAAGAGGAGAGCAGATCTAATTCTGGCTTTATATTTATTACAACTGCAAAATGCTGGGTTTTGTCCACAGTCAAAGATCCTCTGTATGTGAGGAATGTAATAAAAAAGAATGAAAATACTTAGCTTGCAAGACCATATATGTATAGGCTGCCGTATGAAACAATTACAGTGGTATTTATTGACACTGTGATGTTTACTTGGCAATTCTGTGTTGAGTTAAAAGAAAGACTACATCTTTGTTTGCTTTTTCCTTTTGAATATTTCCAGTATTCATGAAAGTGAGAAGCTGAGAGCTATACTTAAGTAGATACAATGTTAAACATTTGTTTTGCAAGTCTCACCACCCAGCTTTAGCAATGAATCTTCTGGCACTGCTATATTTTTGATCTTCCTTTCCAGAATCAACTATGAGCAGACTAGCATTTGTACCAAGATGATGGTTTTGTGGACAGAACCACCAGAGACACTGGATTGAAACTGCTAAATGCCTATTGCTTGTGACCAATGGAGAAAATGGGGGGAAATAATTACTAGGCCACCCTCCCGCACAGTATTTTCACTGCTGCTTCTCCCAGCACCATTGGGGTGGGGATTGAACAGGTGAAGGAGAGAGCACAGCCCTGAAGAAGGTTGGAAGGGATGGGAGGCTGCAACGAACACTGCCTTGTAATGGATCAGAATTAGAGTCAGAAGTGGTGCTCATCATGTCAGAACATCCCATAGGAATTGTGGGGTGTTTGGGTCTCAGATTTCTTTTCTAACTATATTCCACTGAGTTCCATTACAATTCTAGTGCTGCCTGTAACCTGGAAAATATTGGGGGAAACTATTTCTGCCTGGAAACCACATTCCAGTAATGCTGGGTACAACTGGTGTACATTTTTTGCACAAAATGTTTCTTTTTCTTTTTTTAAAAAAAGGCCATTTTCCAATTATTTTATTTTTATCTTTTTGGAAAAATTATAAACATAAACATGTAACACTTTCCCCAAACTTTTCTGTGATATTTTTAATTTTTTATCAAAAATGTTTTCAGTCATCAACTTTTTTTGTGTACCGAATATTGCAGGAAATTTTCCCAAAGACAGAAAATGGGTCTATTTTCCTGCAAAACAGAAACACCTTTGAAATGTTTCACAAAATTGTTTTTTTCAAACAGGTCTACTGCTGAGCCATGAACAATTTAATAGTGAAAGCAGTTACAATACTTTAGCCACTTGGGACCTGATCCAAAGCCTACTGAACTCAAAGAGCATCCTTTACCTTTAGGATATATCCTTGAAGTTAATGTAAGGACTTCAGGAACTGGCCCTTAAAAGGATGTGATCACCTTGAAATCCAGTCAATTTTAAAAATGAATTAAAAGCAATTTCAGGAATTACACTTCTCCTGCGTTACTCTTCCAATTATTGAATCAATACACTCACATTACCCTATTTTTTAAAAAATTCTCCCCTGTTGCTATGTGAAAGACCCAAACAAACAAAAGGGGAAACTCACAAACTGGTCCTAATAGGTCAGGTAGAGAGAGAGATACAGACGAGATAAAGGATCTGATTTTCAGATGTGCTCACACCCACAACCCTCATTGACTTCAGCTGAAGTTGGGAAGACTCATCTCTTCTTAAAATCAGGCCCCATGTGTAGTAAAATGCACAAAGAGAACATGCAGGAAAAAAGGGAGAGAAAATAATGTTTTCTCTAATCTCTAACATTCACTGTAATATTAGGTGCTATTTGTAACAAGAGTAGGTAAAAAGTTACAAATGCAAGTGTGACTTTTAAGAAGATGGTGTTCTTTTCAAAGTTTACTTAGTTTTTATTACAGTAGTGCTTAGAGACCCCAACTGAGATGAAAGACCCTTTGTGCTAGGTGCTGTACAAACATAAAAAGCTTACAGTCTCAATAGACAAGATGGACAAAGGGTTGGAGAAAGGAAGTATTGTCCCAATTTTATAGCTGTGAAATTGAGGCAGAGAGAGACAAGCTTGAGAATGACTTGCCCAAGGCTACACAAGAAGTCTGTGGTAGACACAGAATGTAGATCTACCAAGTCCCAGTCCAATACCTTAACCACAAGTTCATCCTTTCCCTACCAGTACGATACAGCCTAAGGGATAAATCACTTTCCTCTTCTATTTGTTTGGGAATGTTTTTAGTTTTGTTTTGTATGAAGATATAAACTTCCTTGCAGTTACCCTTAAAAGTGCTCATACTAAAATTTCTGGGTACTGGATTTTTTTTGTTGTTGCCTGTATATTTTTTGTGTGCTTTTTAAATGAAGCCATAATAGAGAGAGTGTAAATAAACCTAGTATTTGTCCGAAATATTAAACTTTCCACATTGCAGCACTTCCTCCAGACAGCTATACAAACTGTTAAGTACATTTAACGAGCAAATTAGTAGGCAATGATACAAAGATAGATGCTGTAAATCTTCCAATAAATAATGGGTAAAGTTACAGCAGTACAGTACAATTTAATCTGAGTCTTTTCTAAAATCACAGTGCATCACAACGTGCTTTTTATTTAATTGTGTAAGTAAACATATGTGTGTGTGTGTGTGCGCTGTGTACTATAGGTGGAGGTTTAAAACTGCTTTCAATCAATAGAGATTATTGCTATGGACCAGATCCTGATCTGGAGTATTTCAGCGAAGCTCCATTGACTTCAAAGGACTACAGTGTACTGATTTAAACCAGCTAAGGATCTGGCCCTAAATGTATCTACTGTAAAATTGCAGCTTCTAACTTACACCTTATTGACTTCAATAGATTGGACAGGATTTCAGTGCAAAATTTGACTCCATGGGGTCTTTTGAAGTGAATGGGGCTGGATGGTGTAAATCAGCACAAAATATCTCCACATATTTAGACAAGAGACTCACTTAATAGAGATGAAGATGCTAGGTACCTCAGCTGGAGTAATAATTTGAGAGTTGCAATGATACTTCACGTAGGGTGACCAGACAAGTGTGAAAAACTGGGACTCTTTTTGGGGGTTGAAGATGGGGGGGCATAGTTGCCTATATAAGACAAAGTCCCTAATATGGGAACATCTGGTCACTCTAACTTTACTACTGATGGAGAAATCCTCAAATTAGGGCCTGATTCTGCCCCACTGAAGTCAATGGGAGTTTTGCCATTGACTTTAATGGGAACAATATCAGGACCTTACAGAAGATAACTTGAATTTTATCTGAATCAAGCAAGAATCAAACTGTACCTGACCGCTTAGATGATAAGGTAGATCTGTATAATTCCTCTAAGGCTGTGCATTTCAAGCTTGGGGCTGAAAAAATGGGGCCAAATATAGCAATCTTGTTTCAGAATGGAGTAATCTGTATGCCATTGCTCTACATCTGTAATGTGCAGTATTGTTTTTATTATACTGCTACTCTGCCTGCTGTAGCCCTCAGAGGGCTTTGAAGAATCCTTAACAACAATGGAAGTATCTGAACCAGAATAAAGATACAATTCCATCAAACCCTCCAAAAGAACTTTATTTTCCAGTGAACTGTCACTTGTGATTCTACAACTTCTTGCTCCGAGCTTCATGGAGCCTTCAGCAGTTGTTGTGCTTTCTGAATCTGAGTCCCATCCCTCACATCGCTAAAAACCTGTGCTCTAAACTGCATTGCTAGTCTCATTCATCTTCCATGACCCAGATTCCTCCCAACAGTAAGAAAAGAGCAAACCAGCACTGGCTGAGAGATCCAGTATCTGTTTCCTAAAAGGTAGAGGAGAGCTTTAAAAGAAATCCATCCAGCTGGGCAGAAAAATCTTAACATCATTTCAACTTCATGCCTGATGCTTGCATATGCCATTTGGTAGGCTGGTCAATTGTAAAATTGGCTGAATACAATTAATCAAGTACATTGATTAATTTTTGTGGCTATTCATCAAATAATTTGTTTGACAAATATTATTCAGTGAGCTTTAGGAGTGGTTAAATAATGCAAAAAATTATTTGACGAGTAAATTATTCAATTAGTCTTACTAATATTTGGAGGTGTTTGAATATTTTACAAAAGATATCTTTTCTGGTGTCCTACCAGCTGTAGCTCACTAGATAAACTAATGCAGACGTACAACTATTCTTGCAAAAGAAAGGCTTGTCAACTATTAAAAAAACCCAAAAATCTTCTTGTATATTCTCTGGTCTTACGTTCATTTGAAATTCTCCTTTCACTCATGTACAAAGAGGAAGGAAGATCCAGAGGCAGGGTGCGCCCCACGGTCTCATGAGAACTGGTTTCAATTCTCTGCTTCACCATTGGCTTTGTGGGAACTTGGGCAAGTCACTTAGTTGCTCTGTGCCTCCATTTCCCCATCTTCTAAATGGTTATAATAGTACTACCCTTCCTCAGAGGGGTGCTATGAGGATAAATACATTAAAGATTGTGAGGTGCTCAGATAATAGGGGCCATATAAGTACAGAGAATTTTTATAATACAAAAGACTGTAGCTGCTTATGCATCTGGTTCTGCCGCTCTTACAGTGGGTAGTACCCTCTGGCCCAGAATTTGCTCTCTCATCATGCTGAGCCATCTTAGTAGTATCTGGTAGTACCTTACTCCACAAGTAGTGCTGTTGAAGAAAATGGGATAAGTCACAGAGTATGATACTTTTTCATGTGAGCAAAGGTGGAAGTATCTTAAGTTTGGGACTACTGATCAGGAGTAAGGATGGCAAACAGTGGTTTTGAACCAATTTTTATAGTGGGGTGCTGAAAGCCATTGACCAAAACTATAAACCCCGTATATAATGGAAACCACTTCAAGCCAGAGGGTGCTGTCCCACCCCCAGCACCCTTAGAATCATAGAATATCAAGGTTGGAAGGGACCTCAGCAGGTCATCTAGTCCAACCCCCTGCTCAAAGCAAGACCAATCCCCAATTTTTGCCCCAGATCCCTAAATGGCCCCCTCAAGGATTGAACTCACAACCCTGGGTTTAGCAGGCCAATGCTCAAACCACTGAGCTATCCCTCCTTACTTCCAGCACGTGATGGCAGAACCTGGTCTTTATACAGATTAAGCTCAGCTCCATACAGTATCAACATATGATTTATGGTGCAGCAAATTAGGTATAAAAATGCCGCATCACAAGTTGTCTAGAGTCAGATAAAAGGGGATCAATTTTTATAATAGAAAAATAATTGAAAAAGATAAGGTAAATGAACCACCAAAGAAAAGTGTCCAGGGAGTTCCTGGTTTATTTCCTTTATATATATAGGAAATATAGTTTATTTCCTTTATACTGGTATAGCTGCTTCCCAACTAGATGTAGACAAGGTCTCAGCTATTATGATCTGGCATGTACTTCTAGCATATACATTAAGAAAAATTGAGTTGTTCTGAAGCAAGATAAGAAGGTTAAGTAAAATATTAAAATGCCTATGCATAAATGCAGGGAGCATGGGAAACAAGCAGGAAGAACGGGCAGTGATATTAAATGATAGACTTGGCATAACAGAATTTTTAATGACTCTCGTAAATGAATATATAGATGCATAGATGTAGAAGAAGTAGAAAGGAAGGAAGAGGTGGAAGGCTGGCTCTGTTCAGCATGTCAAACTGCTTACGACAATAGGAAGCTATAGCTACTGATGAGTGTAATAAAGGAATTCTTAGGGAAAGGTTGGATGGAGAAAAATAAGAGGAAACAAAGTAACAAGAATTGTGGTGCCCAGAAAGATACAATACAAATAATAAAAACAAAAAACTCCACCAACCAACAGACCAGCTCTCACAGTGTACTAACGTGCATGATCCTATACTCATGGGGGATTTTAATGATTCAGATACCTGTTGGATAAAAAAAATTGCCAAACATGCATCATCAAAGAGTTTTAGAAGATAATATTACGATTCAAAAAGCAACAAATCCAACTAATAGTGAAGCCACTCTGTATCCACCTCTGATCTTCAGTTGATGAGCTTGGAACGGGTAGCAATTGTGAGAATTGCAGGCAAGCTGAGATGACATGAATGTAGAATCATAGAAGAATCATAGAAGATTAGGGTTGGAAGAGACCTCAGGAGGTCATCTAGTCCAACCCTCTGCTCAAAGCAGGACCCACCCCAATTAAATCATCCCAGCAAGGGCTTTGTCAAGGCAGGCCTTAAAAACCTCGAAGGATGGAGATTCTACCACCTCCCTAGGTAACTCATTCCAGTGCTTCACCACCCTCCTAGTAAAATAATTTTTTCCAATATCCAACCTAGACCTCCTCCACTGCAACTTGAGACCATTTCTCCTTGTTCTGTTATCTGCCACCACTGAGAACAGCCGAGCTCCATCCTCTTTGGAACTCCCCTTCAGGCAGTTGAAGGCTGCTATCAAATCCCCCCTCACTCTTCTCTTCTGCAAACTAAACTATCCCAGTTCCCTCAGCCTCTCCTCATAAGTCATGCGTTCCAGTCACCTGATCATTTTTGTTGCCCTTTGCTAGAGTCTCTCCAATTTGTCCACATCCCTTCTGTAGTGGGGGGACCAAAATTGGAATCAAGTTGACTCTGATCAACATCCTGTGTAATCTGCAGCAAGCTAGACCTGAACTCTGTGTCACGGTCCTGGAGTCTGTAAGCCCCTTGGTGTGGCAGACTGGAAATTCTGAAGCAACTTCATTGAAATTAAAAACAGAGGAAGCCAAATTGTATAGCATGCCCGTTTAGAGGCAACATGTAGAAGGCAGAGCCCTGGAGGCAGTATGGGATTATGGGACAAGCACATTAGCAACTGAACATTTCTGCTAAAATGTTGAAATTTAAAAAGCCGTCTGTAGTTTTCAAAGATAACAACATTTTATACTGGATCAGAAAGTTCCTACCTCTGAAAGCTATTGTTTCAGGATGTCTGTAGCCTCAGATTGACCACATTTACACTCAGGTCAAGTTTTCAAAGTCTTCTACACAACCAGAAGAGCTAGAAACACTTTTTAAAAAGTGAAACCCAAGATTCTAGAGCATGGTTCTGCTTCAAAGGGTGGATTCCAGGGGAAATTCCATAGTCACAGTATACACGAGACCCTCCTTGTGCCTGTTGCAGAATCGATGCATTGTAACAGAGACTACAGACTCCATTACAAATGCAGTACAATATTTAAGCAGCGTATAAGGGAACTGACTTAGTCATGAGGGCACAGCGAGTTAGGAAAGATCCAGGACCTTTTCCTAGGGTGCTCTGGAATTCTGCAACAAAAGGAGGACAGGGAGCCCCCAGGCCTTCACAGGCTGACAAGGCCAGAAGACATACGAATCATCAGGAATGGGGAAGATTGGCAATAGACCACCAAAAATATCATATCTGGTACCTGAGTCATTCAGGGACAATGAGCCAGGGAGTGGATATATTTGTGGCTGATGTTAGGGAGGGAACTGTTAACTATCTGGGAACCTGTCTGGAAATAAGTGGGAGGTAGCCAAGCTAATTGCTGGTGTCTACCTGTGGCAGGTGCAAGTACTTGTTCCATAGGGTCCAGTTTTCTGATAAACCAGAATGGGAAGTAGCCTTAGGGAAGGCATCTCCTAATGAATCTGGGGAATGGCTTTGGGGCACCTAACGTATAGTAACAGTGAGGAGACAACCCCTTGCCTCATCCCGTTAATGTTCAGACAAGAGGAGAGTTCTGGGGTACCAACAGTGGATTGGGTAGTAGCTGTGGAGGCGTGGAAGACTGAAAGTAGCCCTCCAAGAAGTGGAAACAATTAAGGAGGGAATCATGAGCTACATTGTACCAGTTATTGCTGGGTGGTTCCGGGTGAATTAAGTTAATAGAGTTGAGGCCTAACTAAATCACATCCCTTGCATATTGTCTTTCTTCCCACACGTCTGGGAAAATACATGAGGTCCTGCCTTGCTGTGGTGTCTGCTGCAAAATTAATGCATTGTAACAGACACTATAGACTCCATTACTGAGGCAACCACTGATGCAATCATTAAGCAGCCTAAGCCTGCTAATTTTTCTATTAGTGATAGTTAGCTCATAAAGGCTGTCCTATAACAGAAGTAGTGGAGATGTGTGTTGTTGGAAAGATTGGCCATGATGGGATCTATTTTATATGCTACAGGTACATTATATTTAGTTGCTGCACTTGGTCTCTGTATGTAGACTATGTGGCTATCATTACAGTTAGCCTGTTAAATAAATAAAGTGCAACTTCCGTCCAAGTCAACCTTAATACAGATCCTACAGGCCTAACAATAGGAGCACTTCCCTTTCTCTGGTGCAGTTTCTGCCTGTGGGCCATGTGTGTTGCAGTGGTGTATGGCTATTGGTTGGCCATGAAGTCACACTCCATCTTTGTGGTTTGGTGACAGTAACCAGGGCTATGATGTCATATATAAAACCTGTGTAACCCAGAACCTGCTTAAGAGGAGGCTGAGTACATGAAAAAAAAAATTAAATTGTCTGTTAAATGCATTTCATAATTAATGACAAAATTTGTCAAACAATGTATTCACTGCATAATATTCAATCATCTGTACTTTACTTCATAGCTTCTACTTCTTTTACTACCTAGATTGACAGCATTTCTATTTTTCTGATTTATAAAAGAGACTGAAAAAATTATGTCTGGATAGTTTTTAGTCCTAGAACATTTCGTACTAGATTTCTATACAGCATTAGGATGATATTGCAAAGAACATATTAAGAGGTTACTTTCTGGATTTTTTCTCAGCTGATTGCAGCTCCCAGATTCTCTGCCGGGTCCCTTACCCTGGAGCAGTTTTGAGCAGAGTAGTGGGTCTCTAATTTGCACCAGCTGGTAACGGTCCTGCTGGGTGAGAATAGCACATTCTGGTCATGCCTCTTTTCCATCTCCTTCTACCCCCATCACTTTCTACTCGAAAGCAACCAGCCAGAAGGATGGTCTAGGAGCTCACTGGTGACTCCCCACAGGGAAATCCCCTGCTACAGGGATATGTCCAATGTCCACTCTCTTTGTGCCACTTACAGTAGAAAAAGGCAGAGACTCTGTCCTGCAGAGTCAAACACTGACCCTTTTCTATGCAGGAGTAGTAAGGGGCATGACAGTTGTTTAGAACTATTAGCTCAGTTCGCTCAGTCTGGGATGCTTGGACCATTTGGGATCTCTCAAATGGGTTGTTTCTGCCCCCATCTAATTAAAAATGCTAATGCTACAGAAGTTGGATTGAGATCCTATTTTCAGAAACCTCATTATTCAGAGGTGATCAGATCAAGGATTTTGGTTCAGCTTGTTATAAAGGCAGAAGTTTAGATTTCCAACAGGCAACAGCATATGACACAAGTGACGTGGTCCCAGCTCATTTTAATCCCCAACCAGCTATCAGTTCAGTTAGGACATTTTTATTGTTTGAGTCCAAATGGAAAAAAGATGTCAAAATAATTTGGTTCCCTTACAGAAGATGCCTAAACAGAAGCAGCCTGAAGAAGAAAATCACCCCTAAGCTCTAGAGGAATTTCAGAAATAGCCTCTTGATCCAGATTTAAGTTCAATTGCAGTTTACTGAGAAGAATTACAGACCTTCAGCTCTGCTAGACTCCTACCCATCACAAACAAATGCTCGGTTAGAATTCCTAAGAAAAAATGGATTCCTAAAGTACTGCCCACACTCTGCATTCTCTCTCTTCAGAGCATACCACATTTGCAGACTTGTTCTTGCCAACCACAGTGAAAGGGAAGTGCTGCTCACAATGTAACTAAAACTGCAATTTTTGTATATTTCAAAGAGAGAATATTTATCTCCCACAGTTGTTCTTTAACAATTTAGGAGTTGTACATTTTGCTTCTTTATAAGCATTCATAAGAATAGACACAGTAACTAATAACAAATAATAACAAACAATAATTAAGATAGATACTTTAAAAACAGAACATAAGAGGAAGGTTAATGTTCAAAAACAAAACTAATAAGGGCAGATGACAACCTGACACAAATTTGCAGAGCTCCACTGACATAATGAAGATATTTTAATTTTCACCAAATGAGGATCTGGGTCAAGGTACGGGTTCAACTGTACATCGTATGTAAGAAATCAATAATTACTTTTTAATATTTGAGTACTTTAGCAGTGGCTGGAACTAATGGATTTCATTTTTATTTACGGATAAGGGGCAGCATGCTAGAACAATTTAGAGTCACCGGATGTGGGTGCCTTAATTTTATCTCCGTTTTGCAGAGTGTTCGGTCGTAGTTCAGCAAGCAGCTAGCACTTCGCTTGCATTCTATAGCAAGCACCCTACCGGTTCCCATGGCCAGGGCTGCTAGTAAACCCACAAGTGAGTAAACTTCCTCACTGAGGTAAAGTGAATTGCAGCAATGTACAAAAATATTAACACTTCAGCCTATACGGTTTGAAATGTAGAATTTTGCAAAAGTAAAACCCCAGAGAGCATGACTAGCCAGTGACTCATCTTCCCTTTTTAACATGTTTTCATGGCTATAGAGCTATATTTAATTGGCTTTTGAGTTGATAGAAGCCTCATAGAAGATTCCAATCTAGTATGTAAGGCATTTTATTGCACAATAATTTATATTTTTGTGATTTAATCTCTCAAGTACATTAAATTAACTTTAAATAAAGAGAGAAAGTTTAGTGAATGAAGAATATTTGCACAAAATTATCATAAATTTAGTGGTACAGTACAAGCAGTGGAAGTACCAGTTTCCCCACATAGTCCTGCCATTGTTCTTCAATCTTGTCCTGTAGAAGCCACCTCCAGGTTCATTCAGGCTTTATGCCCATTCAGTTCTTGGCCTCTTAGATAACACTGCCACATATTGCAAACATGTGGAGGAGGTGTGTGATATGGACACCCTCCAATAGGAACTGGATGGAGAACTCCAGATCAGTACAAAAGGCCATTGAACTGCTGTTCAAGAATAGAAGTGAAGACACAGTATAGCATGTTGTAGCTTTTTTTCCAATGCAACACATCTAGCGTGAAATTTTCAAAGCTGCTTAAGAGTAATGAGAACTGAGCATCCAAATCCCTTACATGACTGAAAATCTCAGCACCAAAGTATAGTAATCAGGAAATTAGGGCATTTACACATAAGCATTTTGATGTAGTTTCATTTCCAACTACCAAACAGTTCTAGAATATTATGGGGAAAAACAAACATTCTGGCACTTTTACAAGCAACTCTAATTATGAATAATGGTAGATATCACTTGAGATTGCTTCTAAGTACAGTACATATATTTAGGTAGACAGAATGTCATGATTTAACAAGAAACTTTATCACTCCTCTTAATCATTTGCATTATTACCCTTTTTAAGAACATAAGAACTGCCATACTGGGACAGACCAAAGGTTCATCTAGCCCAGTATCCTGTCTTCTGACAGTGGCCAATGCCAGAAGCTTCAGAGGGAATGAACAGAACACGTTATCACCAAGTGATCCGTACCCTGTTGCCCATTCTTAGCTTCTGGCAAACCGAGGCTAGGGACACCATCCCTGCCCATCCTGGCTAATAGTCATTGATGGACCGATCCTCCATGAATGTATCTAGTTCTTTTTTGAACCCTGTTATAGTCTTGCCTTCACAACATCCTCTGCCAAAGAGTTCCACGGGTTGACTTTGTGTTGTGTGAAGAAATACTTCCTTTTGTTTGTTTTAAATATGCTGCCTATTAATTTCATTTGATGACCCCTAGTTCTTGTGTTATGAGAAGGAGTAAATACTTCCTTATTTACTTTCTTTAAAAGGTTCTTACTTATGAAAATGATCATATTAATTTAAAATAAACTACAGAAGTGGACACTTTATCCAGTCTATTTTGCAAAGTTAAGAACATCACAGAATATTACTTAAGTATAAGTTGCTTGTGTATATTGTTTTCATAAGAAAGACTATGACAATTTAATTCTGAAATTTTTGGTTTCAATAAGGTTGCATTGTTGAGCTGACCTTAAATAAAATAACCATTAAGGGCCACATTCTTCTCTGGGATTAAAATGATTTTAAAATACTTTAGCCCAATTTCACTCATACTGAAGTCTGCTGATACTATGCATTCAGGACATGATTCCTGTGGTGGGAGTTGGATTTGACCATGGTAAATGTGTGGCATGGCTGGTCAATACAGTAGGAAGAAGGGCCATGTTCTCCCAGGACAAAAGTACCTCTAAGACATCCCCGAGATCCACAGGATTTGGGGGATCTGTAGAGTTTTGGGACTCTCTGCTTCTTCTGTGGAGAGTGGGAAACTCCTATCCCAGTGGGGAAAAAAAATCAGAGGAAACTTTGCAAGGAGAACTTCAGTGAGTTTTCCTCCCCCCAGAGCTTCATCTGCAGGAAAGTATCGGCTAAAATGGGTTTCAGAGTAGTAGCCGTGTTAGTCTGTATCCGCAAAAAGAAAAGGAGTACTTGTGGCACCTTAGAGACTAACAAATTTAGTTGAGCATAAGCTTTTATGAGCTGCAGCTCACTTCATCGGATGCGAAAGCTTATGCTCAAATAAATTTGTTAGTCTTTCAGCTAAGATGGTAGTTCCCAGCTTTTCTGGTCAAAATAATGCACCAGAAACAGTATCAAAAAGTATGAGTAAGATTGTAAATTAGAATCACTGAGGTGCTAGCAGTGAATACAGAATCTGATCATTTTTGGCAAAGAAACATTTAAAGAGGTCAAACTAACTTTTTTCCAGATTTTACATCAACAATTGCCAGATGTGTGTGCAGCATAGTGAATATCAGTGTTCAGCAAAACCAAGCTATAATTTGTTTCCAATCATATTTGGCATCAGCCTTAACAACTGCTCTATGAAACTTCTCGACAGAATTTAGGTACCAGGAAATCAAGATGCAATACTTCAAATAATCATCCTACTTTCATTCATTCCCAACAGTCTTCATCACAAAAGTAAAATCTCCTGTATCAGTATGGGAAAAAGTCTTTTGGGAGAGAGGGGGCAGGGTTGTTTTTAAGCTGAAAACGTTGGAGCATTTTTTTATTCTGAAATATGACACTACAGCAAATTGCATGACAGGTCATTTCCCTGATGATAATATTGCTTGTAGCAAGACAGCCTGAATACTGGGTCCATACACACACTAGCTAAACTTCAGTATCCAATAGAAATGCTATTTTACACACTTAGGTTTGATAGCTCAATGTCATTAGAAATCAAAGATCGCTCTGTCATTTTATGGGTGTCGTTTAAGATACAGGACTATATTTCAGCAGCAACACTCAACAGAAGTCTGACAAATAAATTACCTAGACAGTCACATTTAATGGAGTTTCATAAAACATTTTAGACTATACAGATCTTCAGGTCTTTCCTCACATTTTGCACATGCAAAATTTCTATTGCCTTTAATAGGAATTTGTCCTCAGTGGATATGTTTACACTGCTATTAAGCCCCACAACTGCTAGTCAGCTGACACGGGCCAGCCACAGGTGTTTAATTGCAGTGTAGACATACCCCGTAAGGGGCAAATGCTCAGGACCTATCTTTATAGCCCAGTTCAAGCTAGTTCTCATTTGCTCTTCATATGCTCTAGTAGATGCTTTATTTACAAACCACAAAATGAAGTAAAGCTGGTCTATCTGTCACAATATAGAAGTTCTCATTTGCTCTTCATATGCTCTAGTAGATGCTTTATTTACAAACCACAAAATGAAGTAAAGCTGGTGTATCTGTCACTATTTGTGTTGTTCCTATTTCCCAGCTTATGATGTACTCTTTGCATTTGCTGGTGCTCCTGGACATCTGAAGCAGGTTTGACCTTTGATCTTACTCACTATTCCAAGACAGCCAGTTGGCATCCCACCTTTACTTGGAAAAAAGCAGAGAACTTCTTTTGAAGCCAATAACTTCTCTCAGCAGGAAATGTACTTACTGAGCCAGCAAGAAATATTAATACCTTTTCATCTTTCCCCAGTAAAACAACCCTTGTCTTTGCTTGTCCACAACATAAGCTCTTGCACCCATCCTTCTTTTAGGATAAAATGTATCCCTATTCAGAGAGACAGCACAGGACTTCTGCAAAGCCACTTAAGTCATGCTTGAATGGCCCATAGGCCTCGTGTTGGCCCCCTGTAAAGGGATGAACTCCTTTGTGACCAACAAGCACCAAATGAACAGGCTGTTCTGTTTAAAAGCTGATGGTACAATATGCCCCTATCTTTTTACACTGTTACATTTTTTTTTTTTTGGCTTGGATTTATGGGCTTGCAGACCAGTGTCTCCATTTAATTTATGAAGTAGTCATACATTGTCTCAAACAACTATAAATCCCAAGAATAAAATAATATTTCCTTCCTGCAGATCACACCTCCTACTTTTTTTAAGAAAGGCAGTGTAGCCAAATCAAAAGGGTTCTTGACTCAGACTCAAGGGACCTCGGTTCTGTTCCTCTGCTGGTGACCGCCAGTGTGTCACTTTGACTCCCTGTACCTGTTTCTATCTTTAAAAAGTGGGATAAACATACCTACTCTCTCAGTAAAGCACTTTGAGGTCTATGGATGAAAAGGGGCTCTGTAACAGCTAGATATAACTATTATGGTGCCCTAAAGTCCAGTGACATTACATTTATTAAGCAGCAATATTTTTACACCCACTATGCAAGAAGTAACAAAAATAACAATTGATAATGATGAATAGGGGCCCCCCAAACTATTTATTTTTTGTATTTCTTTGAAAACCTGGTCTTTAACATGATTTATTACGACATATATGCAAGCCCAAATTCAGTAAATAAATGCTGTCACCTCCAACCACATGAATATGCTTCAAGTTAATATAGTAATATAACATGTTCATGTTTCTCTTGGGAGGAAACTGCTTCAATTTCTTATGCTAGTTCTCTAGACGATTAAAATGGTGTTACCATTGGGATTATATCCTCCGCAGTGTATGTACTGAGTGCTACTAGAGATCAGGTTATTTCCTGAATGCAGAAATCTATCTAGGATAAAACCCACTAACTTGTTCAAAGGTTTTCTATACTTTGTGCTTATGCACGTAAGACTTGGATCTGGAGAGAATGCTGCTAATCCTATTAACTTTATGGTAACCCTGAAATGTACTACTATGTGTAGTTACGTAACAGAGTAAATATTTTGAGTTGTAATTTTAATATATTTTGTATTTTTTTACCCTGTTACCAAATATTTAGGTTCTGAATCTACAAATGCCATGCACATGTTTAGCTTTACTCCTTTAAATTGTCCCACTGAAGTCAGTGTTTAAAGTTAAACATATGCACAAATGTTTGCGGGGTCAGGAACATAGATTGTAAATCACTATAAACTCTACTCTCTAATATTTTAGGAAAAGATTAGGAGACCAGCCTTGTCATCGTTTCTTAGGGTATGTTTATGCTACGGAGATTATACCAGCATAGCTACCTCACCATAGCTATGCCAGTATATCCCTGAAGCATAGCTGCAGCCTATACCAATGGGAAGGATTTTCCATCAGTGTAGAAACACCACCTCCCAGAATGATGGTAAATATGTTGACAGAATCATTCATCCATTGACATAGCTGCATCTACCCTGAGGGTCAGATCAGCATAGCTCCATCAGTCAGAGGTGTACATTTTTTATACCCTGGACTGATGTGGTTATGTAGACCTAAATGCTAAGTATAGACCAGGTATTAGGCAAACCTCCCACTCAGATAAAAGGGAGGTTTGCCAGCATAAGGCCTGCAGGATTGAGGGCTTTTTTTCCTGAATAAATGCCTTATAGCGAGAACCACTATTAACCATTACAGAGGAAACCACTATTAAGATATGAATAAAATGTACCAGTGAGAAATAATATGATTTTCTTTGTTATATCACTGCTTCTAAATAAAAAAAAAGGTGATTATTTGGCTTTAACACAGCTATTCATGAATGCAGAACAGAACTCTATTCTCTGTAGCTGGAAACAAGATATCTGGTGCCTCTGAACTGCTCTATTGAGAGATTCCATGATGTGTCTAAAAGAATTACCTGTTCATTCTTCTTCTTTTTATTACTACTATTAATAATGCAGGAATGGTACCATTCTGCCTACACTTCCTGAAAACAGATAATAGGTCTGTATGTCTGCCATTATCAAAACATCCATCAAAGGTCAGGTAATTTTCCATACTCATTTAGAAACAAAGAAGCTACCTATTTTGGTAAAACTGTTCCAGGTTTTCAGTGTTTGTGCCTCAGACATGAAGCAGATGTAATCAGTGAGAAAATGAAGGCCGTTATTTCCATGACAACATCAACACAGAGGTGTTTGTGTTTACTCAGCCCTGTGCTCAGAATTGGAACCTTATCCTGTCAGGAACTGAGTGCTGAAGCTATCAAAACCCTTTGAGCCAAATGTCCCACATCTTTACAAGATCCTCCCCTTTCCATGGATTCCATGAAGGGATCTCCACAGGACCCAGGCCGAATGTGTGGAAAAGTGGAAGGGGCAGGGAGGTCTGAGCATGGAATCAGGGGATATACAACGTCCTGTCTGGCCACCAGTGATACATCTAACAAAAGCGTCAATGTTGCCTGGATTAGATTAGCTCTTCCCTACCATCCCCCACCCCTAATGCTATGGGAAATCCACTGGGAAAGGATTCCAGGGGCATTTGTTGATAAGGAAAACCCTGGCATTGGTACCACATTCAAAGTCATTGTGGAGGAACAAAACCTCAACAAAGACCCATCCTCTTGATCTAGTGGAAGATCTTCACAGATCTGAAGGGGGTCTATGAGATTTAGGGACAGAACCCCCTATTTGATCTTTAGTGGAATGATTCTGGAGAAACTCCACAAGGGGAACATCTCTCAGAGGTTTATTCTCAGGAAAGGGTGATCAAGTCCTCAATGTTTACTCAGACCTGAATTAGGCAAAAGTTCCAGTGACTTATAGTAACAAGCCCTAATTATTTATTTCTACATAAAGACTGTAGTTATAATGAAATCCATGATAATCAGAGTTCATTTCAAAAGCACCTAATATCACTTTGGAACCTTAGTCCCATTTTCAAAAGTGACAGACATTTAGGATCCTTAGTGCCTAAAGGTACGTATACACTGCACATACAACCTGTAGAGTACATACACTACATAACCGCTAACATGGGTACAAAAAGCAGCGTAGTCAGTGAGCCACAGCTTAGGAGAATAGAGAGACTCCTGATCCCTATGGTTATGTACCTGGGTATATACCCTACAGGGCTTTCTACATATGCAAGCAGTGCCTCCCAGTCTACACTGCTATTTTTATCCGCATGGTGGCCCACTGCCTCTCCACTGCTGGAGCCATCCCCTGTGGCAGGGATTGGGCCTAGCGTCAGGGAAAGACTCCAGCAGCAGGGAAAGCTACTTCAGGAAGTTGCTGGAACCTTTTCCCAGTACAGAGAAAGGCAGCTCCCTGTTGCAGGGAAAAACTCCAGCAGTGGGGAAAGGCTCCTGCGGGGGGAAGCAGAAGGAAAAGGCTCCGGCAGCTTCCTGCTGCTGAGACTTTTGCCTGCTGCCTCCCTGCTGCCAGAGCCTTTCACTGGCAAGTGTAGTTACACACCACAATGTGGACCCAGGTCACTTTTCACTGCAGCATGTAGCTATATGTGACGTGTACAGTGTAGACATAGCCTATCTCAGTTTTGAAAATGGGATTTAAGTTCACAAGTCACTGTAGATTCTCTTGAAAATTTTACCCTATGTGCCTAGTAAACATCCTAAAGGAGTGCACCCAAAGTGCAAGCCTATCCGAAGAACAGAAGGCCCAATTCTGGTGTAAATTTTACTGACATAAATCCAGAATAATTCCACTGAAGGCAATTGTACATCAGTGCAGCTGAGATCAGAACTTGACCCAAAGTAACTGAAATATATTTTAACTATTTTATACTCATTTATGCCATTAAAAGCGGTAACATGAAGTATGCTAGACATTTTCTGAACAGCTTTTATACATTCTGAATAGTTGACATAACACTTTATTTTCCTTTTTTTCTAGTAGCTGTTACGCCAGAACAGATTAAATATTTTCCAGTCTAATGTTTTACATTTGATTGTCCTCCCAGTGTATACTTTTCAAGTGAGGGTGGTGCGCTGGGGCCAAAAGGTTTTATAAAACAAAGAGCTTTGTATCAAAAATGTATCAGGTGAGGAGAATTATTTGATCATAAAATTCTAATTTTTAAACTTAGTGGCCTTCCATTTGATTTTAAAGCTCTATCAAACTGGTGTTGTATTGTTCTTAATCCAATTCAAAACTCAAACACCAAAATTCTAATCTATGTTCTTTGGCAATGTCTAAACCTAGCAAAGTAATTTATTTATAATAAAAATAGCAGTACTGCATTAGATCTATTTTTAAAATATGAGAAATGTTTCTGTTTTCTGAGAGCAAAATATCTCACAAAACATCATTAAAAGCGCGCACAAAAGAGAGAGAAATTCATAGGAACACTAATTTTATTCTGGCTGGTTTATAGTTAGTACAGTTACTACAAAATCTTTACATTACAACCACTAACAGCAAGACCCCACAAAGGGTACTAAACATCTGTCCCCTGTCAGAGTTAGTTACTGCCACCAGGCTAGCACACAGACATTTCAGATTAAGGTAGTTTAGCAGAGTCCCTTCAGGGTAGGATAAGGTACTGAAGGAAGTATAGCCTCAATAGAAGAGGCGCAGGGGCCAAAAGATGACTTTGAATCAGGGAATATCACCTCAAAAGAAACAGGAAAATAGTAGGTCTGGAATCAGATCAATGTACTAACCTATGTTATTTCACATTTTAATAGAGAACAGGCAGTTTTGAATTATGGGGTTATAGTTCAGTCTCAAAGTTCTAGTAAGTCACAACATAAGCTGCTGAGATTTGTTCTTTTGGTTTATATCATTATCAGCACCCTGTGACACAATTATACCCAGTAAATCACAGTTACCTGCTCTTTTTTCAATATATGATTATTATTTTATAATGTAATAAACAGGTAGCATTACTAACATCTCATACGGAAAGGAAAACATCAGAAGGGCTGTTCTTTGTTCTTCCTTTTGATTACTTTAATCTACATGCCCTGATTCAGCAAACCACTTAAGCACAGGAATAGTTTTAAGCATTTAAGTAGTCCTTCTATAGTTAAACCATTTTCTGAACAAATATTTATCAAAATATAATGATACATTTTTTGGAACATTTTGAAAATACCATTAAGAAAAGAGTGAAAATGTGTCAGATGTAAATTAGATGATGTATCACCCTTTCAATCACCGTGGTGACTCCTAAAGTCTACAATAAAGATTTTAAATGACTTTAAAATAGACTTTGTGGCTCTGCCCATTTCCTAATATGCCAATTATCTTGAAGTCAAGCTGTGGGACAATTGCAAGACAAGCTAATGTGACAGATTATTTTCAGAGAGAGCAAATGGTTATGGTCATTAAAGAATTTCTATATAAATCTGAGCAAATATTTTTTATTCTGGGGCCGAACCAAAAAATTCCCCCAAATTTGCTTTGAATCAAACTGAAATTTATATTTTTAAATTTTTCACCAAAGCAAGGACGCAATTTTTTTTTTGTTTGGAACTGAAGAAAACATTTTGAGTCAACCCAAAATGAATTTTTTGACTTTTTTTTTTTCATTGTGGTCATTTGGCATTTTTCACCTTTTTCTTGTGGATTTTTTTTAAAATGGCCAAAATTCAAACTGGGACAACATTTTGGAACAAAAATAACTAAAAGAAACATTTTAAAATGTTCAGAATGAAACATTTTGAAACCAAAAAGTTGAACCAAAATGTTTAGAAATGGTCAAATCTATTTTTGTCCTCTTTCAAAATAAATCAGCCAAAACTATTCAACAAATTTGACCCAAATTTGAAAATAGTTTCAGACCCCCCGACCCCAAAATGCATTTTTTCAGTGACAATACTATTTGCTGAAAAGATTTCAGCCAGCTCTTTTTGTGTACCATGTATCTGCTTCAGTATTTCAAGACTTTGTCAGAATCCCTTTTCAGTGAACATTTTATATCTTACAGATAAACTCAACCACTCAAATCCCTCTGCAATTTGAAAGTAAAACATTTCCAAAACACACATACAGCTGCATACAACCTGATTTTCAAAAGTGCTAAGCACCACAATTCCAATTATTTAGTTCAGTAAATATCTCCTTCCAATACTGAATGTTGCAGTGTGGATCTGGACCTTACTTTCATTCACTGAAGACAATTTCCAAAGCGATCTTTGGCTCCACTTTATCTGCAACATGCACTTCATGAAATGTGATGTCAAACCCTTGCACTCTAGCTGTTAAATCCTGTATTTCCCTTCATACATATATTTTGTGTATTTTTCTTTTTGGTGAAGGATGGGGAGTTATAGTACAATACTTTTCTGTGTAGATAAATCTGTTAGGGCAATGACATGTCTGGAGTGAGAATTAATTCCTTATTATAATGATTATATTTGGTTTTATGGGTGCTCAGATACTGGTGATGAGTGTGGGACAAGATTCTGAATAGAATAGAATATTGTCCCTTCCCTTAGGTATGTGGGTGCCATTACATACTTGCATTCCAAACAGATGGAATATCTGTAATATGAATTGCATGTCAGGAGCATAAAAATATTAGATTTTCATATTCTCTGGCATCATATACACATGGGCATATCTTATTATATACAAAGTACATATATAACACACAGCAACCTATACAGCTATATTAAAATTAATTTATTTACATGATTGCTACCTAGTGTGAAACCACAGTGGGGTTAGGGATGGGTTAAACACTGTGGCCAAATAAATAATGTAAACAAGTGCAATGCTTTTGCATATGCCCTTATATATTTCATTCATATAAGAGAGAATAAAAATAATTACATGGGTGTCTAAAGCTTGTTTTTAGAATATCATAGAATCATAAAATCATAGAATATCAGGGTTGAAGGGACCTCAGGAGGTCATCTAGTCCAACCCCCTACTCAGGACCAAAGCAGGACCAATCTCCCATAGTTGCCCCAGATCCCTAAATGGCCCCCTTAAGGATTGAACTCACAACCCTGGGTTTAGCAGGCCAATGCTCAAACCACTGAGCTATCCTTCCCCCGCAAGAAAGCCTACAGCACCCAGAATTCCCAGGAGGTCTCCTATCCAAGTACTAACCAGGCCCAACCCTGCTTAGCTTCCAAGATCAGATGAGATCAGGCATGTTCAAGGTAGTATGGTTTTAGCAGAGTTTTATATTAAAATGTACACTACCAAGTTCTGTACTGTATCATCTGCTGCAATATAAAAACTGCAAGGGCACAGTGACCAGTGTGAGAATAATAGTTCATGGGCCTATGTGTGAGAGGTTATTTTGGGTGCAGAGAATGATTCATTATTCAAAGATGGTGGTACTCTGAATAAAATAACAGCAGGTCAGTTCCTCAGCAGAAGAAATTAATTGCATAGGGGATTATAAAAACAATATGGCTGTGCACATATGCTCCTACTGCTCATCCTCATCCTCGTTCCCTTGTTCCTTCCTTTTTTAAAAACCCACTGTTGTATTTTGCCTTAAATTAGATTGTGAGCTCTTTGGGGGCAAGTATTGCCTTCATTCTGTGTTAGTACAGTGCCAAGCACAATGGAGTCCCCCTGATCTCGATTGCAGTCATTAGGTTCAGTTGTAGTAATAAAGAACAATAATATAATATTCACGGCAGAATATACACAGCAATAACAGCTACAATGTCAAAAGAGCTAATGGCCTGATTTTCCATGTGCTCAGTACTCGCTATTGGGCCAAGTTTTCCTCTCTCACTTCAGCATCTAAACAAAGGCCAGACTTTCAAAAGAGCTCAAAACCCACTCATCAAAATCTGGAGACTTATTCTGATGTCTAAATGATCACCAAGCTCTTTTGAACATACTGCTCCATTTGCGGGTGCCGGCCCTAAATACCTTGTACGGGCAATTAAATGCTGAAGCAAAGTTCTAGCATTTGAGGACCCAAAAACTTTTTATTGTGAATATAACCCAACAGCATAGACATTATTTTCCTATTATAAGACAATGCTAAAGAAAATTCAACAAACTACTGCAAAAAGAAAAAGAAAAAAAAAACCACAGAGACAAAATAAAACTTGTAAGTTTGAATGCGTCGTGCTTCTGCCTTTGTGGACTTTCCATTGACGTCACTGCAGAGGTGAGGCTTAGGTGAATAACATTTTGAGTGGGGAGAGAAAACAAGAGATTTAATGTGAGGAGGAATGGCTGTCAATGGTGTGAGGTAATGTGATGGGTAAACTGTCATTGCTGTTCAGTAGAAAGCCATTCTAAGAGGCTTTGGTTTGCTGACAGTCCTTCCCTTGACATAATCCTGCGGCCATTGAAATCAGTGACAAAACTCCTATTGACCTCCAGGCACAGGATCATGTCCATATATGCCCATCCCCCAACACTGCCACATGTACTAAAATCCCAAATAGTAGTGTATGCAGGATAGTCTTCTACTACAACTAAACCTGGTAGATCTTGATCACAAATGTTAATCATGGCAGGGAGGCAAATGCAGCTAGAGCATCTTGATCTTTGTTCATCTAACAAAGCACTCCTGAACTCTTGTAGGTTTTGCTATAAAGATTTGAAGTTATTTCCTGAACTGTACTGTGACCTTGCAATGGTTTTCATGTCCTATGTTCCACTCAAAAGGAGTCTACAGGGATGGTTTTCATATCATATTGTGACTCCCTAAAAATCCACTATCTTTCTTTATATAAAACACTTTACCTTTTCATTGATTCTATTCTAGTGGTCAGACAGTCCAATATTCCTAACAATATATCATGCCAAATTCAGGAGATCAACAGCTGTATTTCACTGAAATTCATCAAAGTTTTACCTCTGTCTCCCTCAAAATGTTGAGTTCACTGGTATCCAGGAAAAATTTGTCTTTCCACATGCCAGTCTTCCCTCTTTGTCACAACCATATTTAGACCTTATATCCCTGCCAGGGCTTCTTAACTCAGAACTCTGTTTTGCCTGCCTTTGTGTCCTCTCCAGCACCCGAGTTCACCTTGGCTTAAGTTATAATAGACCCAAATATTCTGTAGGGGAAAGAGCATCTATTGGGGAGGCTCTTAGCAGGTTTTATTTCTAAGTCCTTTAAATCACTCCTCAGGCAATCAAAATGCCCTAACACACACTACTAGATGAGGAGTAGCACTAACCCAGAACATCCTAGCAGCTATATAACTTTATTGCCATTTCACATCTTTCACTGAAACCTAAACCACATGCCATGCTTCTTATGTGAAATGTGAAGCAGGTGCAGAGGATATAGAAATGCCTTTTGATTCTGACGAGCCAACACAACTGAACACAGAAGCATTAAACAAAAACCCAGCAAACAAGACTAAGCCTTACAATAGCTTATCTATTTTAAGGCCTATCCCATATATCAAAATGCCACAACTATTGCAATTTTTCTACCGTATATATTCTCCAGTTCTCTCCATTGATTACCAAAAAAATATGATGATATTCTATCATAGCAACAAGGTACCAAACACAAAAGTATTAAAATTATATATAATTTTAAAAAGAAAACATTAATTGGACATACATTTTACAAGGACTGATTTTGAGAATAAAATCTCTTTGGTGTATCCTCTCCAGAACACTGTAAAACAAAATGATTTCTCCAGTATTTGTGCATGTTACCTTACATTCATTTTTAAATCATCTAGAAGTATATAGAAAAGAGACTGATACAGAATGGAACTGCAGTAGCCAAAGCAACTGTTGACCAATGGAGAAAAATTCAGAAGTAAGAATGGGAAAACTTTCTTTGACCATTTTTTTTTTGAAGGTCTGACTTCTAAGAGATCCTTGACTTGGTTTCCATTTTTGTGCAACCAGTTGATTCCTGCAATAATTTGTACCCACAAATGCTACCATTTAAACATCTAAATTCCCTTTCTCAGTTTGACATTCTTATGGTAGCATTTACTTCAATAAAATGGAAAACATTTCAAAATCAGGCCTTTTATATCTATGGTTTCTCGAGGGACATGGTTTTCTGATTCATGAAGTAGATTGGAAGCCAGGACACCAATGTTCCAGTCCGGCCTCTGACTGTGACTCATTGTGTGACTTTGGTCATTCCACCTAACCTCTCTGTATCCCAATTTCCACATTTGTTAAAATGGAGATGATATGAAATTCACAGGAGACAAGAGAGGGTTAATCATTTGAGGTCTGATTCTGCTACTTTTACTCAAGTGGAGGAGCTCTTTACTCTCAGAATAGTCCCACTGATTTGAGTGTGGCTGCACAGAATTATTTTTTTTTACCTGGGTAGTTGTTACACTGCAAAAACATCCTCTTCATATTGTCGGCCCCTATCCTTCAGGTGTGAGGGCAGAAATCAATCCTATGCCATATATTCAGTCAGTCACTTGTTTTACATTTTCTGCACTTCTTGTGGATAGCTCTGTGTCATAAGACAATGTTTCCTGAGATCACACAGCTTCTTCAGAGTAACTCTTTTGTGATAATTTAAGGGTTGTCAATAACTTTCACCGTTTTAAATTTTAATGAATTGTGGCTTAAAATATCACCATGAGGTAGGTATTATTATCCCCGGTTCAGAAAGGGAGAAACTGAGATTTAGAGAGTTTACATGACTTAACCTAGTTCGTACAACATGTCTCTGGGACAAGGTGGGTGAGGTAATATATTTTATTGGACCAGCTTCTAGTGGTGAGAGAAGTTTTTGAGCCACACCAGTCTTCATCAGGTCAGGGAGAGGTACTCAGAGTCAAAAGCTTGTCTCTCTCACCAATAGAAGTTAGTCCAATAAGAGATATTACCTCACCCACCTTGTCTCTCTAATAGCCCTGAACCAACACGGCTACAACTACACAGCATACAACATGTCTGTGACAGAGCCTGGAATAGAATCCACAGAACCTGACACCCAGTTCTGTGCTCTAGCCACTTGGCCATACTCCATCATTTATCTTCCCCCTTTTCTCTTATCCACTTCATTCCTTCTTAACTCCCACCATCCAGAAGCAGTCCAGGAATGCACTACTGCTTAAAGTAACCTATTCACAGTTTCAAGGGGGCGAGTGCCTTTGCAGTAACTAGTTAATTATCTGAAAGTGTCTTAATACCATATGCCTATACACCAACCCTTCTGAGACAGAGATTATTGCTATCCTTGTGTATTGCCTTACATTTTCCTGATGATATAGCTTTGCAGGTGCTAGGAGATAGCTAATATATTTAATGATCCGTTAGTTGCTATATGTAATACAGAAATATTCCTTGATTTGACCTCTCCCTCCCCGCCCCCCATGTTGTAGCGCTATTAGTCTGATTTGTGTGTGTGTCCTGTTTCATCTCATGTCAGGAAAAGATTATTTCAAAGGCAATTTCAAAAATTGCTCCACAGAGTCCACATTTTTGTGACAAAAAAAGTCCTCCATGCACAATGAAATATACTGTTAGAGCTGACAACTCTTTATAGAGTGGTGAGATTGTGAATGAGAAGCAGGGTTGTAAGAGAAGTCTTTGAATTTGCAAAACAGAAACCCAAGAAAGCATACCAGCTGAGTATACGTTGACACAGAAGGAATAACTAGGAGTACAGTACTGCAAAAGAAGTAGAAAAGAAAAGAAAGGAAATAGATTCTGTAGCTATACAACATTATGGATAATGTAAGCTGACACTGAAATGCTCACAAAGTTAGTTTTTAAAACCCGGATCCTGGAGCCCCCAGTCTGCTTTTATTAGAAAGAGAAAAAAACCTGGAAATAGATAAAATGTTTTAACAATCATTGAAACATCAGTGAACATGACTGCCTGCAAGTGCACAGATAACCTGGAAATATATGTAGACACACAATGCAGCAGTCAATCTCCATTTCAAATGAGAAAAACAAAGCACTGGAGGTTGTTTTTGTTGTTTAATCTTGATATTTATAGGAAGATACCATTTCAGGGCTTTACACCATTATGTTGCATCAATTTGATTCCAGGCTCATTCAGCGCCTGACTTCAGCTTCAAAGACCGTAAACATTCTGTGCAAAAACTGCCTACTAGCTCAGAGTGGGTTTCCCAACTGAAATTACATGAACTAGCTGAAATCGAACATCCTCTTGACTGTTAATCAGACATGAGTGTAACAGCAATGTGTGAGAGTGGGCATTCTGAAGTAAAGGAAAAGGCAATAAGCTACCTGAGGTGACATATTTCTAGGCTGTACTGCCATTTCCTGGATGGGCCTGGCAATCCAATCCCCATTAAACAGCTTCACTGAGACAGTAACTAAGGCTCTGGGCACGGATGAGTGGAGACTTAAGGGGCAACAGCCATTTAGGCAAAGAGAGGTAGTCGTGGCAGAACTCAGGAAAATTGACAATTAGATACAATAATATCTAACTAGACCACGAATACCAAGAGAGGACTCCGTGGAGTTAAATACTTTATAGTCTTCTGCTGCATTTCACTCTCAGCATGGTACAGAATGTACCTCCATGCAGCTCCTCAAGAGAAGAAACACCTATTAAATACTCCTTCCGTGACTTAATGTGTTAGTGATTGAGTATGAAGACCTACAGGTTATTCAATACACATAAGTAATGTCAGGGGTGCAGCAGGGTCTAATAGATAGGGCACAGGACAAGGAGTCAGGAGACCAGGGTTCTGTTCCTAATTCTAACCTCGACCTCTTATGATACTTTTGGAAAGTCACTTCACCTCCATTTCCCATTTCCCCTTCCCCCTTCCCCTTTGTCTGTCTTGCCAAGGCAGGGACTGTGTGTCTCACTATGTATTTGTATAGTTCTTAATACTTTGTATTCCAAAGGCCCCAACATAGTCTAGGGACCCAAATATATAAACATAATAGCATTGGAGAAAAATTCAGAGGTAAAGGAAATGATTGCAGTGTGACATGTTCCAAAAAGGACTTTCCTTCTAATCAATCTCTGCATGGCAGCTCTGTGATTGTAGGAGAATATTGGTAGTACATTCTAAATGTGGGGAGTCCGGTGGCACCTTAAAGACTAACAGATTTATTTGGGCATAAGCTTTCGTGGGTAAAAAACCCCTACTTCTTCAGATGAATGGAGTGAAAACTACAGATAGAGGCATAAATATACTGGCACATGAGGAGAAGGGAGTTACCTTACAAGTGGAGAACCAGTGCTGATGAGGCAATTCAGTCAGGGTGGATGTGGTCCACTCCCAATAATTAATGAGGAGGTGTCAATGCCAAGAGAGGGAAAATTGTTTTTGTAGTGAGCCAGCCACTCCCAGTCCCTATTCAAGCCCAAATTAATTAATGGTGTTAAGTTTGCAAATGAATTGTAGCTCTGCAGTTTCTCTTTGAAGTCTGTTTTTGAAGTTGTTTTTTGTTGAAGGATGGCTACTTTTAAATATGTTATGGAATGTCCAGGGAGATTGAAGTGTTCTCCTACTGGCTTTTGTATGTTACCATTCCTGATGTCTGATTTGTGTTCATTTATTCTTTTCCGTAGAGACTGTCCACTTTGGCCAATATACATGGCAGAGGGGCATTGCTAGCACATGATGGCATATATCACATTAGTAGATATGCAAGTGAATGAGCCCCTAATGGTGTGGCTGATGTGGTTGGGTACTCTGATGGTGTCGCTAGAGTAGATATGGGGACAGAGTAGGTAATAGAGTTTGTTACAGGGATAGGTTCCCGGGTTAGTGTTTCTGTGGTCTGGTGTGTGGCTGCTGGTGAGTATTTGCTTCAGGTTGTCCGTAAGCGAGGACTAGCCGGCCTCCCAAGGTCTGTGAGAGTGAGGATAGGATAGGCTGTAGATAGTTGATGATGTTCTGGAGAGGTTTTAGCTGGGGGCTGTACGTGATGGCCAGTGGTGTTCTGTTATTTTCCTTGTTGGGCCTGTCCTATAGTAGGTGACTTCTGGGTACCCATCTTGCTCTGTCAGTCTGTTTCCTCACTTCCCCAGGTAGGTTTGTAGTTTTAAGAATGCTTGATAAGGAATGCTTGTTTTGGGGGATAAAGACTAACATGGCTGCCCCTCTGATTCTAAATGTGGTTTGCTGCATTTAAGTTTGTAAATATAAATGCATTAATGAAGAAATCTAAATGAATTATATGGTTGGAATCACAGGTCTGCCTTGCACAGTGTAAAGCAAACTGGTTGGCCTTGAACCAACATCCCTTTCCCTATATTCCTTAGATAACAGCACATACACCTCAACAATAATCCTATAACATCGCATGCACTTCACTCTTCCCTCCCTTTCTCTGTCTCTCTTACCCTCCACTCCTCCCTCTCTTGTTTTTTGTGCCTCTGGTTCCCATCTATTGTCATATTTTGAAATACCAGAAGTGAGCAGAGCACTGAAAAGTGAGTGATTTGTCACAAACAAGGTCCCTGCCTCAGAGAACTTACTGTCTACATGCACTATGGAAAACAACATAGTGAAATACCCAACATCTTCAAGAGACAGGTGGCTGTTGTAAGTGAAAAGTGTCACAGAAGAGAGGTTATTTCAGAATACTCTCTCTTCCCCTCTTCCTCCTCTAATATCTTTCTCTTGTTTTTGCAATTCTGCTTTTTCTAACCACCCCACCTTCCAAGCATTACCATAGCTTTCCACATTATAAATTATAACTACAACATGGCTCCACTAGATCTTTCCAAAAGGGTAGCCTGAGTTGCACTCCAGCACAATCCTTCAGACTCTAACTGCCATGAGGAGGCCAAAGACGTAGGGGAGCTCTGCCAAAGGTTGTGGCAAAGCAAAGAAGAAAAGGCATTTAGACCAAGCTCATTAGCTGTTAAGGTTGGAAGTTGTTTAGACAGTGATTTTCCTGAGGCTGCAGAAGCCTTTTAATTAATAAAATAAAATAATCATAAAGTCAAACCCAAACTATTAAGTGGAACTTGGAGTTTCTTGTGAAAAGGAAGTGGCTCAGTGTTGGGTAAAAGGCTTGTGAAAACTGTCGCTGTGCCAGTTCTTCAGTGGGAGAAAGGAGGGCCTGAAGCCATGGACGAGAGGAAGTTCAGCCCGCACGTGTTTAAAAAAATCTGAGAACAATTGTAGCATTTCATTAGGATATGCTTCAATGTACACTACAGATAGACTCCAGAAATACAAGACTTACATTTTGATCGTTTATCAGAAAACCAAGTTAGAAGAAAGAGCATATTATGACACTGATCGTTATAAAGCCCCATAGCATATGCCAGACTGCATTAGGCCCTGATATTACAAGCTGTTCTGTGCAAGTGGACTTGAGAGCGACAGACACCGCATTGAAAAAGTGACCCAAATGGAATTTTTCATGGATGCAAATGTCTCCCTGTACAGACCGAGTTGCAGGAATGGAGCCTAAGACAGTGCACTCAGTAACTTGGAGATGAGCTGTAGCTCACGAAAGCTTATGCTCTAATAAATTGGTTAGTCTCTAAGGTGCCACAAGTCCTCCTTTTCTAGTATCAATATAGAAGTTTTCAATGTTCATTAGAAAATGGGTACGGAACAGCTACAAATAATATTACTCCTATATTTATTACTGACACACTGCAGATGGCCACATATATTTCATTTCTTGAAATTTCTAACAATATATAAAAAGTCATCTTTCCCAGGCTCTAGCTATCTTTGACATTCTTTAAAAACTTAGGTCAAGATTCTTAAATGTGACTAGTGATTCTAAATGCCTCGATGTTGGGATGCGCAACCTAAGACACCTTACAGGGGTCTGACTGGGAGAGGGTGGGTGCTTGGCACTTTGAGAGAATCAGGCTGTTTTAAAACATTTCAGATTGGGCCCCACAAATTGAGCGCCCCCCCCCCAAAAAAAATTTACTAGGCATATTTGAATCTTGGCCACAAATCATAATGTAAAGACAAACCCAGCAACAAACTCACCATTGACTAACAATAACCAGCAAACTATTTCTGCAGCAAGAATAAAGACCCTCTCCTCCCCTCCGAGTATAACCCCGGGCAACAAACCACTCGAGATAAGACCTAGCACCTACTCCATCCCTACCAGCCAATGGTAACCAATACAAAAAATATCAAGTCCACCAATACACCTGTCCTAACAGAAAGATCCACCCCCATCAAACTCTTCCCTACCCTATAACAAGAAAAATAGATAGGCATTGAAAGTGTCTTGAAAGTCAAATGTAAGCTATTTCACACATGGGGGTGGGGGGAGAAGGAAGGTTACAATGACTGATCATAATTGTGTCAGTAAGGCATGGGGACAGGAATCTCTCAAATAAGCATGTGCCAAATTATATAGGGAAAAGCAACGCCTTAAATTCCACCTGGTAACCAACAGGCTGACAGTGCAGATCCGAGAGCCCTGGTGTTCTGTGCTCCCTCTGAGATACATCTTTGATTTTAGTCCCAAAGGGACCTACAGTGCTTACACTGTTGGATATTTGATATAGGGGATTCAGTAAATCAATATGGTATGGCTAATCACAAGCAACAACAACTAGCTCTTGTACAGCGCTTTTCATCTGTAGATTTCAACATGGGTTACAAAGGTGGTAAATAGCTTTATCCCCATTTAACAAAAGGAGAGACAAAGACACAAAGGGGTGAAGTGACTTGCCCAAAATCAAAGAGGAAGATGTGAGAAGAAAGAATTCCCTCCAAGAAATGGAGACCGAGCAAAGTTTTAAGCCAAATATTTTCTCCCTCATAATTCTCCAATACCTTAATGCCATTTCAGTATTTGAACTTTTACTGACTTTATTCTGTTTTTCTGCCTGCTGTGGCTCCTATAACAATTGTATTAGCAACTTGATAGGGAGGAACTGGCCGAAGCCAGACCAGTCTACGTAAAAAAGAAGATAAAATCTGTGTTTTGAGGAAAAGTAGTGCTACTCTCTGCCCCTCATCCAGCCCCCTCTGTTAGCCATTGCATCGACTCACAATAGGGATGGCAACGGAGGCTGGCATTGACCTGCTGTTGCTGAAGAAAAGGGAGCAGCAACTGTAGACGTGAGTTATAAAAATGAAAAATGGGAGAGCAGATAAAAAAAGAGAAATCTGCTCTTTTGCTTTATAGTGCAAGATTCGCTTGTTTCCATATAATATCCAACAGCTACTAACCAGATCTACTTAGTGCCCACTCTCTGTAGGCTCTCAAGGATTACAGAACTAATACCCAGACTCTAAACCAGCTAAAACACGTTAGCAACTAAGGGTCTGATTCTTCTATCAGTTACACCAGTGTAACTCAGGAGTAACTCCACTGAAATCAATTAGTAACAAATTATTAATAATACACCTGTGTAAAACGGCTGTAGATGAGGGGAGAATCAGACCATGCCATTTGCTACTATCTGGAATTAAGTAAATTAATGCCCAATTTTAGGATGAACATTGCTTATCAAACAGCTGTCGTAGCTAACATCCTCAATTATATAAACTATCTAACTGGAACGGTGGTAGAGGGTGGGGGGCAACCATGCTGCAACATTGTGCCTTCTTTAATTGAAAACTGTATCATCATAGGATCCAGATTCTTCAGATGCTGATGGCCATTTATAATACTTACTTCTGTGAGTATTGCCATTGACTTAATTGACTACTCTCAGTAGCAAGCACTACACCTAGCTGTCAATGTTGCAGGATCAGGCCCTTAGACTGTACGATTCTTTTTCAAGACCGACCAGTGAAGATTGATCTAACTTCACTTATAATGGAAAGTAGCTGCAGACCATTCTAAATTCTGTCTCTCTAATTAATTTTCACTAACTACAAAGCTGATGTATCAACAAAATTACTTTATTTCTTGAAAACTGTCAATGGTAATTACATACATTTTATAATTGTCCATCACTCCAGTCAGTTTTTGGATTTCTTTCTAGATTCTTTACAATACAAATCTAAATTTGAGGAACTGTATGCCATCTGCATCAGGGAGTGACTTGAATACAAAGAGATCTTTATTGTTTAAAGATTCCTTCAGTGAGATTTTTAATGTTTTTAAACAGTGAAGGAATAAAGTTAAACAATGAACTGGGATTCTACTGAACTGATATTTATGAGAGCTCCAAGTCAATTATTTTTTCCAAACGATTTGAATAAAAGACAATTAAAATATAAAATGCAAAGCTTTCTTTAAAAAAGTTTATACAACGTTCACGGATGGCTACACAGGAAACATTTTTTCTCTTGCACATTCTAAGCCACGTCGTCCTGTTCTAGTGGAGCCTTTGCCACATTATGGCTGCGGCTCCAATATGTTATAGTTTCTGGACAACATTGTCAGTTCTCCTCTTTGCAAAGCTTCAACATTCTGTTTTGCTGAAAGAACTTTATGGTACCATATTTAGAAAATGAAATATCAGTTGGTACGTACCTTTGACAAAAACATTGTTGTCCAGAAGGGCAAAGCCAAATGCCAAGAGTTCAAGCCACAAAAACATGGTCATAACTGGAAATCAGGCGTATCCTTATGAAACAGCATGTGTCTCTCTCTGGAAAGCAAAATAATTGTTATCTTTCTATAAAAGTATTTCTCGGCAAAACTTGAATCAAAAGCAGAATAACTGTGCACATACATTGCAGTGCCTGCTTATCAGTCAGGGAGCAGTTTCCTCTGTCACCCAAAGACTAACCACTCGCGATCTCACTATATAACTAAGTGATGTCAGAGACAATCTTACCTACTTCTTTAAAACACCACTTTTTTTTTCTTTTCAGTTTCCAGGAAGTCAAGAGGGTTTTTCTTAAGTTGCTGCAGTAATGTGTAACTTCCTTAATTCAACCGAATAGATCATTTTTAACCATTTCTGCAGAAGAACTGAAGAAGAGTTGAAAAGAATTTAATGTTTCAAAAGATGGGACAGCAAGTAAAGACCTTAGTACTTCTAATATTATCTTTTCTGTAACTTAGCTCTGTTCCAGTGCCTGGTCATTCATGGTATAGCTTTCAAGCTATACCAGGCAAGAAAAAATATCCTTCTGAGGACATAATGAATCCACATATTAAATTGACAATACAGCTATAATAAAAATACCTAGTTCTTATTGAAGTGATTATCGGTTAAATGAATAACATTTGAACATTGATCTAAAAAGTACTTTTGTTAACAGTCTCTCTGCAAAAATGCAATTCCTAACATGACAGTACTCAATACCAAGTAGCTATGGATGGCCTATATTCTGTTTCTTGTGCTGTTCTGTACCTAGGAAGTCAGCATGCTGTAGTTCTCTAAGGCTTTCATACCACCACCTACAATGTGCTGAATCTGAATTTTGGCATAGTCAGTTCCACAAAAAGTTGACACATCCCTATGATGGAATATTTAGTCCCTTTCTAGTATTTACCAGGGGGCAGCACAATCCTGGAGGACTTTGGTCTCTCCTGCTGAGTAGGTAAAGGACTGCAGATGTCTTCCCTCATTGCAGTCACTGCAACGGAACCCAGTAGCTCACTACGGTCCTGTTGGATGGTAAAGAGCAGAAGAGAGGTTAAAAGGGGGGAAAACGCTGAGGTTGCCTCTTTCATTTGGGGGTTTGAACCAACTACCATCAGTTTAGTGGTCAACATTAAGATAGCCAACATTTACCAGCAGCACCATGAGTTCGGAAGATTGCTAAAAAAAGGGAAGAAAGCCTCATTCAGTTATGTAAAAGAATGGAAGATGTGGAGTTTGTGCACTCTCTGATGTCATTTAGACAGATTTTTGTTCCAGCAGTTACCAAGGTAACCCATAACACAGTTTTCAGAGTAACAGCCGTGTTAGTCTGTATTTGCAAAAAGAAAAGGAGGACTTGTGGCACCTTAGAGACTAACAAATTTATCTGAGCATAAGCTTTCGTGAGCTACAGCTCACTTCATCGGATTAAGCTTTCGTGAGCTACAGCTCACTTCATCGGATGCAATCCGATGAAGTGAGCTGTAGCTCACGAAAGCTTATGCTCAAATAAATTTGTTAGTCTCTAAGGTGCCACAAGTACTCCTTTTCTTTTTCCATAACATAGTGTAATACATGTAAATTTGCATACATCATCCCCAGTACGGAAAATCACAAAATGCTCCAAAGTGAATCAGTTAAGGAGAACAGGAAGGTCTAAAGACGAGCTTTGAAGAGACAAAGGACTCAATGATGCAGAGGAAAGGGAGAGAGAATTCACCATCGATGACAAAGGTCTGAAATTGTGGATATTAGCAGGTTAGAGACAGAGAGCAGGCCAGGGATAAAGGAACACTGTGAGGAACATGGTGAAGGTAAAGTGTACTAGATCCGTGGTGAATTTGAAAAAAAATCAGGAGGGCAGTTTTGAAGTGAATTCTGAGATTAACATGAAAACAATGAAGATGATGGAGGATGGGGTTGATTTTAATTCTATTTCCTGCCCTGCCATAAACTTCTTGGGAGATCTTGGGCTCTGTGCCTCAATTTTCCCATATGCAAAATGGAAATAAGACTACTATCACTTGTCTAATCCACAGGGATGTTGTGAAGTTTAATAAATTAATTAATGGCTGTAAAGTGCTTTGAGATCTTCAGCTGGAAAGTGCTATAGAAGTGCAAAGTATTGTTAATAATTATATTTTTCTGCTTCCTCAATCAAGAGAGTTATCTGGCTAAAGCAGAGATTAAGAATACTTGGTGTATTAAGAGCATATCAAATGAATGTGATGTATTAATAAAATTCCATTTCAGGCATGGCCACAAAGGAGTAAACTAGACTAAAGAGGAATTAAATCACATATAATTAGGGCTCCGTGTTTGTTATGGAAGTCGTGGAAGTCATAGATTCCGAGACCTTCCGCAACCTCCGTGACTTCTGCATTGGCTAGTGTGGATGAGCCAAGGGCCACCCAAGCAGTTGGCACCAGTCGATGGTGGAGCAGCTCTGCAGCCAGCCGCTGCTCAGGCGGTCCCTGGGGCCAGCCACACTGTCCGCTGCTCAGACAGTCCCTGGGCTGGCCGGAGCAGCCGCTGTCGGCAACCCCTGGCAGCGGTCCCCAGGTGGCTGGAGCAGCTGCTGCTCCGGCAGCACTGAGCAGCGGCTGCTCCAACGGGCCCTGGCAGCGGTCCCCCAGCAGCTGGTGCTCTGACAGTCCCCGGCAGCTGGTGCTGCTGGCCCCTGCACCCCCAGCAGTGGCTCCCCAGGATTTAGTCATGGGTATTTGTAGTAAAAGTCATGGACAGGTCATGGGTCATGAATTTTTGTTTATTGCCCGTGACCTGCCCATGACTTTTACTAAAAATACCCATGACTAAATCATAGCCTTACATATAATTAAAGACTAGAGCTGATCAAAATGTTTTAAATAATTTTATTTACTTGATAAGTGATCATTTTTTCTATTAGGATTTTTCATCATTTTATGGTGGGTTTTTTTCAATTAACTTGGAAAATGAAAAATTTAGACAGAAACACTGGGGGGGGCAATTAAAGACTTTCTGTTTTTAATCTTAATTTTCCTTCTTTGCCTCCTTTTAGAGAGAGGAAAAGGAAAAGAGAGAAAAGCATGGAAAAGCAAAAACCAGAATATTTCAAAACCCAAAAATTATTTCGAAATTTTCATACAAGATTTCCAATGAATGAAAAATCATCCCTTTTCTAAATCTGGAGAATAAAAGGGCTTAGAATTTTTCCGAATTTTGTATAAAATATTTTTCCATTATCTGTATTCAGGACACAAATTGAACACTTTCCAAAAAAAAAAGAAAAAAAAAAGGAACCAGCCAAAGGGGAATAATTACCGCTGCTCAGTAATAAGTTTTACATAACAAAGACAAATAAAAGACTTTGCACATGTTTGTACCAGATTGTAACAGAAGATTAGATACACATAAGGCAACTCTTGTCTCTCTAATCCAGAGTAAAATCATGAAGTCGTAAAAATTAAAGATAGGAAAGATTTATTAAACTGGCCATCCCCATGCCACGTAATTATTGTTTTCTACAATGATCTGTCTAACACTTGGTCCCATATGATTTTAAAAGACTCAAATGGCTGAGTTTCCAGTTTTTCATTTGGGGGTTTACTCTACAATCTAATACATCTCAACTCTAATAGATTTTTCCTGATTTTCAGCCAAAATTCTCTTTTGCTCAGTTTCATTCTTTTTGGTTACAACAAATAGTATCGTTATAAACAATTCTTATCCCTCTGCGGCATATACATCCTTCAAATGCTTGCAGACACTCAAATCATACTGCTCTACAAAACCATGTTCTGAAGTGTCCCTAGCCTCTGTTTACCAGAAGCTGGAAATGGGAGATCGCAGATTGGATCACTTGATGATTATCTGTTCTGTTCATTCCCTCTGAAGCACTTGGCATTGGCCACTGTCAGAAGACAGGATACTGGGCTAGATGGACCATTGGTCTGACCCAGTCTGGTTGTTCATCTATTCTCATATACACAGTAGATGCCATCTTATCATTGCCACATAGAGGTCATAGCACTACCATATTTACTGTGGGCCAGAAGGGTCGTGAACTGGAGTAATGCTAAGCAAAGAGCAGCAACCTATGGTCAAAAGCAATAAAGAAAATGGATATACAGATTATCTTTCCCAAAGTACTTTTGTCTTGGTTTCAATGTGACACAGTCCTGTATTTCATTGGGCTCACTGAATGTTCTCTTATCACTTGTTTCCAGAGCATTCTTCTCCGTACTTTAAGATTTATCGGTTTACTGAGTTTGGTACCAGTGCTTTAGGCAAACAATAGGGATTGTGGGTGATACTGTAAAAATTTGATCCTTTAGGTGAATCATGCCAAAGGGCAAGATACCTGTCCTAGTGCAGAATATGTGCATTAAGAGACTGTCATCTCACTTTGTGATTCCTTTGTACATGTAGCTTACAACTGCAATGCCTGCAATGTTTGCAGCTGTGTCACATTGTAGGTCTCTGTGTCCTGTTTACTGTACACTATGCCTTCTGCCTTTTATGCCATTACTGCTTTCCAAGTATTTCCCATTCAATATCTGCATTTCAGGCTATCTTCTTTCACTGTAACAGTTTGTATATTCTTAGGTTGAATCTCAGTTTTATTTTCTGTCCCTTTATTGCACCCTCCTCATTTTTTTTTTTTTGGTCATTTCACTGTCCTCTCTGATACTACTTTGGGAAATATTGCATACATCTATTAATTTAATTACTGTTTACCTCCAGCACCTTGGTCTGTCTCCTCCCCTGCTTGCTACCTACCCAGAGCTGGATGCATTGTCAGACGGAAGGCTATAAAATTGTAAATATTTATTATTATTATTATCCCTAAAACTAATCCATCTGTGCTGTCAAATATTAGTTTATTACCTCATTGGAAGATCAAATAAGTGAAGATGGGTAGACAGCTACTGTGCTGTGACTGTTACTTATTGAACTAACCATAGCAGTGTAGTGTAACTTTGTGCTCCTCTGCAAAGGGGACAGAGAATAGTGCTCTTGGCTTACGCTCAGAGTTCCTAGATACAGGGACTGTCTTTTTGGTGGTTAGGTGTGCACGCACATGTGTCCACATGTATTCGTACAGTACCTAGCACACTGGGGCCCAAATCCCTGTCTGGGATCTTTAGGCGCAAATAAATAAATAAATACAGGCTGTGAAGAAGGAAGTCTTTACTTAACCAAAACCAGAGTGGATAGTTAGGAAAATAGTGGAAGCAAAATTATGAAAAAAGGCAGGAAATGTAAATGGAGTCTTTGTATCTGAAGTTTTCTCCAGTATTAAAGGCTCCTTCTAATGATCAAAATCCTAATCAGCTAAATACTATGAAATATGTTTCAGACGTAATTAATATTGGTTTCTCTGCCACCACTGATCCATGTTCAATTTACAGATTAGAGTGTCTTCCTTCCTTACTTGTTTCACCAGTAATACCAGTTACAACTTTGCATAAACATTTACTTCTTTGGCTGTCTCAGACTGGCTTAGTTTATTTACTAGATGACCACTTGATGGCCCTTCCAGCTCTAAATATATATGATCCTAAAATAGTTTGTATGTAGCAGTTGAAGAATGGGGGATGGGGGAGAAGAGGGAGGAAGAAACAGCCTATGACATACAAGGCAGTCGAGCAGCGGAGCAGTTATTTCCTGTACCTGTTAGATGTGCTTCATCAGTCTCCATATTTCAAGTTAGTTGATTCTCAGCAATAATAGTTAAATGTAGACTCAACAAGCTATTAACACCGTCTGCTTTTCTCTGGTACCTTTGTAGTAGCTTGATTGTTGTCCCTCTTCCTCCAAGGTTTCCAACACGCCATTTCTCCCTCCCATAACTGAGGTTTATTACACATTGCATGTTTTCCAGGTTTATGGAACATTTAAGAGGGCTGTATTTTGACGATGCAAATGCTGTGAGACATCAAATACTTCCACAAGGGAAAAGCGGAGGTTCAAGTTGCAGACATCAAGGAGATGTGTCACTTGACAGCAACAGTATGAGATTCTAAAACACATTCAAAGGAAATTTAGAGAAAATATAGTTATGGATTTGAGGGAATTCCCTCTCAAATAAAAGAAAAGGGAAGGCAGAGGCACATTCTTGGCAAAAGGTGATCTTTACAATTAGTGGCTGCCAAAATTGAGATGGTTTAGAGCCATTTGAATCAGATGCTAATTCAGACCTTGCCTAAGCTTCTCAAGTATAAAACTAAAGTTAGAAATCCTGTGAGAATAAGCACTGTCTTGAGATTAGTGGTGTGTCCAGAAAGATCTTTCCAGTGATATTTGAACAGAGCCAACTTTAGTCCCAGTTCAAACTGCGAAGTGCAAAGCTAAGCAAAAATGAAAAATAGTTAAGAGAGTCAACTAATCACTTCAAACTATGATAAAGATATGGTTCAAGTGCTGAGTAATGGCTCAAGTCACTTCTTACTGAGGGTATGTCTACACTATAGCGGTACACCTATGGTGCTGCAGCTGTGCTGCCCTAGTATAGATGCTTCCTACATTGATGGAAGGGGTTTTTCCATCAATGTGGTTAATCCACCTCTCTGGGAGGCAGTAGTTAGGTCAATGGAAGAATTGACCTAGCTGTGTCTACACCATGGGTTAGGTCAACCAAACACAGTGCCCAGGGCACAAAATTCTTCACAGCTCTGAGAAAGGCAGCTAGGTCAATCAATTGTTTAAGTTTAGACCAGGTCTTAATCTGAACTGGTTCTCCCATTGCTCCTAGTAAAGAAGGATAATTACAGTTCTCTGTTCTGTTAATCAAAGAGCGGAAGTTTTAGATTAAAAATAGAATAAGTACAAGGAGCAAAGTGTTAAAAAGTAGAAGCCAGTGTGAAATGTAGATTGTGGCAGAGAGCCAAGAAACTAAAAGGTGATTTAAAGAAATGTATAAGAAGAAAGACAGACCAGAACCTGGGAAATGAAACACTTGGAAATGGAAGGGTTTGCTTCATGGATGTTTTTGTTTTATGTCTTGCTTCTGTTTCATTTTTTATTCTGTAATAAATGCTCAAAGAGCTCTGGCACAAATTAGTTGATTTCATTTTAGCTGTGTCAGAAAATACTCAAGAAACACATACCATCGGCTGTTACAAGCATACACAATTCCTGAATAGAAAAATAAAAGACAACAAAAAATAAAAGGATAAAAAAACTTAAAACCTATTATGTACAAACTGTTCAGATAGTACTATGCTCAGAACAATGTCTCATAAAGCCCATAAAGAGCTATTAAAATTGTACAACGCAGTGAACTTCCTTACTGCGTGTAAGACACACACACACAGGAAGTTTGCATAATGCTGGAAATCTAGTCTCTGCCAAGAGAGAATCTGGCTAGAGTTTAGTCAATTTCTTTTCTATTTGTTTAAAAAAATCAATTACAATTTAGTAATTTCACTTGCAATAGAATAAAAACAAACAGTCTTTCCTATCTCAAGCAGATCGTGCCCAGACTGAACTAACTGGCAAACCAATTGCAACTTGCAGAAGTCTGAGGTAATGTATGCCCCCTCTCCCCAGAGATCAGAGTGTGATATTTGCATATCCTCTTTCAGCCTCTTACAACACTTCCTGCTTTACCTAGTCAGTGAAAAATACTATACAAGGTGAAGCCCTATGCAATGATTATTTAGCAAGAGGCTCCGCCCCCGTAGTCATCACAAATAATTTTATATTATAATTTATGAAATTCTGTATTCAATCACAAATGTGTCATTAAAAACTGACTTTTGAGACACACACAACCTGTTGACTGAGTCTATCCAGTCTATGAATCAAAGCTGTGTCTTACCAGTTCACTGTAATCAGGCCTGTAAACTGCCTGGTATTAAATTGTTTTTTCCTGTCGTAGGCAAAGATACAGTGAAGTCAGACAGGTAACAGAATTAGTTCCTAGCTTGATCTCCAGACTTTGTGGAGCCAAATTACTCTCCACCAATCAGGAATGAGCAATGAAGGGTAGTGGCTGTGGGTCTGTTTTAATAGATTTTACCACATGGGCTGGAACTCCATAAGCCAGGAGTAGCGGGAGAGAATATTGTTTCACAAATATGATCCTGTAAAAAAAAGCTACAAATCTATTCTTCAATATTATTTCCCACAAAAGTGGGAATGTGTTTTAAGGATGTATGAACTTGTTGGAATAAAAAGAACATCCATCTCCATTACCTACATCACCCCATAGGATATGTTTACACTGCAATAAAACACTTGTGGCTGACTCAGGTCAGCTGACTTGGGCTCATGGGGCTCATGCTGCAGGTCTATAAAACTGCTGTGTAGTCATTTGGGCGGAGGCTGGAGACCAGGCTCTGGGAACGCACTGCCTCACAGGATCCTAGAACCCGGGCTTGGGCTTGAGCTGGAGCATCTACACTACAATGTTATATTCCAACAGTCTGAGTCCCACTAGCCCAAGTCAGCTGAACCCAGACAGCTGTGAGTGTTTTATTGCAATGTAGACATACCCACATGTACATATATGCTCTTTCTTCCATACCATCCTTGGATTCTTCATTCAACTGGCCGATAGGACACTAACATCTCATATTTCAAATCCCACTCGAGCCTGCAAGAAATGTATGCCCACACTGACAAGGTAGAAAACTTGCAATAAGTGTTTGCAAATTAATTCCATCTTCAGCCCCCAACTAAAACCTCTCCAGCGCATCATCAATGATCTACAACCTATCCTGAAGGACGACCCATCACTCTCACAGATCTTGGGAGACAGGCCAGTCCTCGCTTACAGACAGCCCCCCAACCTGGAGCAAATACTCACCAGCAACCACACAACAGAACCACTAACCCAGGAACCTATCCTTGCAACAAACCCCGTTGCCAACTCTGTTCACATATCTATTCAGGGGACACCATCATAGCACTTAATCACATCAGCCACATCATCAGGGGCTCGTTCACCTGCACATCTACCAATGTGATGTATGCCATCATGTGCCAGCAATGCCCCTCTGCCATGTACATTGGCCAAACTGGACAGTCTCTACACAAAAGAATAAATGGACACAAATCAGACATCAAGAATTATAACAATCAAGAACCAGTCGGAGACCACTTCAACCTCCCTGGACACTCAATTACAGACCTAAAAGTCGCAATCCTTCAACAAAAAAACTTCAAAAACAGACTCCAATGAGAAACTGCTGAATTGGAATTAATTTGCAAACTGGACACCATTAAATTAGGCTTGAATAAAGACTGGGAGTAGGTGGGTCATTACACAAAGTAAAACTATTTCCCCATGCTAATTTTTCCCCCTACTGTTACTCGCACCTTCTTGTCAACTGTTCGAAATGGGCCATCCTGATTATCACTACAAAAGTTTTTTTTTCTCCTGCTGATAATAGCCCACCTTAACTAATGAGTCTCATTAGAGTTGGTATGTCAACCCCCATCTTTTCATGTTCTCTGTGTGTGTGTGTGTGTGTATATATATAATCTTCCTACTGTATTTTCCACTGCATGCATCTGATGAAGTGGGTTTTAGCCCACGAAAGCTTATGCCCTAATAAATTTGTTAGTCTCTAAGGTGCCACAAGTACTCCTCGTTCTTTTTGCTGATACAGACTAACACAGCTACCACTCTGAAACCTTTGTAGATTGTCTTCTCAAATCATAATCTCTTAGGTGCAGGAATTGTGTTTCCTTATAGATGAGCCCAGTACCACTTGCATTTGGTGTGCTACTTCAACACAAATATTCAAATAATAATGGCAGCATATAACAAACCTTCATAAAATAGAACCCAAATCAAACTTTCTTTGAGGTTCAAAAATGTTCAGTTCACTTTTGTTTGCATGTGCAAGAGAAAGGGATGGGACTGAAAAAAGAAGTGCCAAAATAAGACAAGAGAAGCTGTTCTTTGCTGCTTCCCGAGGTAGACTGTGGTGTGTCTGGCCTGAATAGAAACAGGAAGCAATAGAAGTGTTTCAAGAAGGCCTGTTTCAAAAAGATGCCTAAGCCAAGTGCTGCAAACCCCAGGAGGTTCAAATTGTTAATATGCTTTGGATAAACATCCAAACACATGGAATATCTGAGCTGTTTGAAGCACAGCCACCAGTAATATCTTTCTTCTAGAGTTTTAGACATGCATTAAAAAAGAAGCTAATTATTAAAAGAACAAAAATAGATTTTATCTTGCCTATCATCACATTATTTCTGTGACAGACTGTTCAAATCCTGTTTTATAAATCTTTTATACCACATCTCAAAAATGTCTATTGTTTGGTTATCAACGGGTAATAAATCACAGATATAAAGAAAACAGCTAGGTAGCCCTATTTAACATGCATCTAGTGAACATACATCCTGCTAGACTACTATACTGTAGACACTCTTTTTTTAAACTACAGACAACAATAGCCTGTACATAAAAAGAGAATTTTGTTTCATTTAATTTAGAGATATGTTTCGCATCCTTCCAGTTAGCTGCTACTCACACAAGGCAGACAGTATATTTTGCAAGGCTCAGAGTACACAGTTTATTTAAAGAGACCCTGTCAGGTTAAAAATACAAATTTTAAAACCAAATTTCTTTTCCTGTGGTACTCAATGAATATTACAAAATGTTACTTTAATGTGCACTGTGAAAATACGCTAGTCATACCATTTCAAGTAAGTTTCACTTTCTGGTTCCTACACATTAATTAGCACAATATGCAGTAATAGGTTTGCAAAAGACTAAACTAAGGCCCTGGTTATATCCTTCCCAATGTTGTTTTTCTCACATTTCAGGTGAGAATCTCTAAGTTTGTGCTTCCAGGGTGAAATACTGGCCCTGTTGAAGTCAATGCAGATTTGCCATTGACTTCAATAGAGCTACAGTTTCACTTGCAGTGTTTCCATCAGATCATTCCCTTGGGGAGGTAGCCCTCCACCCATTCCTCAGAACAGGTATGGGGTTTGGACCAAAACAATTGTTGATCTTCTGGTGCTAGGCATGTGTTGGAAATTAATGACATTGCTGTTCTGTATTTTTCTCAGGATAACAGATGTATAGCCTGGGAGTCAGAAGCTGACCCATGTCCTCTAGAGATGTCTCTATGCCTTTGGAGTAGTTGATGGAGGAATCAGTGGTCTTGGGAAATGGAGGACTTAATGGACCAGTTTCTCTAATTTCTTAAATTACAAATCACAAAACTTGTTACCATCAAACCGACTCATACCTGGTAGCCAAGTGGCTCAAACTGCTGTATCAGGAGCAAATACATATTACAATTATTATAACTGGTATCTCTCTCTGCATGCAAATGGCTGCATTTCCCATATCCCCTTGTGGAATGTCATAATGCACAAGTTGCCAGAGGGATGGACAAGGGTAACTGCCAATGGGAAAGATAGCAATAGCCAATGACTACCCAAATCTCATGGGTTCTGATCTTAGCAGGGTGCAACACATGGGCTCAGCACAACCTTTTCAGTGACTTGCCTCAGGTTCTTCTAGATTGATTCTAGAAGCTCTTGTTAAGATGCATCTGACCAGTTCTTGGTTTGCACTGTATTGAAGGGTGCATAGCACTAACCCTCAGGTTTTCTGTACCAACTAAACCTGCTCTGGGGCAATGGTGAGGCTGAAAGTATGTGCAGAAGTGTGGAGTTGTGTACAGTTAAAGTGCTAGAAGCACATCTCTCCCTCTGACCATCTGGCCCTGGGCTGCTGTTCCAGCATGTTGAGGGCTCCCAACTGATTAGACAGCAGTTGAGCAACATTTTAAAAGGGGAAAAACCTTCATGAGGGAGCATATGAAAGACTTTGGAACCATTCATTCAGTACTGAGGAGGTGGGTTTTGGTCCCAGTGCATTTGCATCATTGGCACTCCATCCACCAAAGGACACAACTGCACATTCCTCCCTCCCTCCACCCCTGCAAGCAACAAGTTAACAGGTAATGAGGGGTTAATTTAGTTTTCCTCTTTTAAGAAGTTGTGCTATAAGTTGTTCATTTATAGGCATTTCTGCAGCACTTGTTACCATAGTTTCTGAGCACCCCACAATATGAAAGATATATCACATTTCCTCTAGTTTGTAGACCCCTCTACCCTTCTCCTCTTAAGCTGGTGTCACACAGTGATAGGAGCTGGTAGTTGATTCTTTCTTCCATGGGTGTCCTTATGGTATGGTTGACTGGAGCAATGCCTGTTTCTTAGCCCAATTTCCTTCAGACATTTGTGCATAATTGTACACCTTTCCTAAGAGGAAACCTATACTGTGTGTGCTCTAGTGATCCAGGTGAGTATAGAAAGCCTGGTGGGGAACAGAGAAAGAAAACAGACTTTGAGGTAAGAAAGAACTATTCCATTCAGAGGCAAGGACCTTGAAATAGTCTCAAAATTCATTTGCAGCCAGAGCAATGTCCAGAGCACTGGTGTGATGTGTTCATGATGGTCAGCTCCACTTGGGAGGCAGGCTGCTGCATTCTGTAGCATCTGTCACAGCCTGTTAGGTAAAGCTGATTGCAGTAATCCAGATGTAGACTTTGTTAGCAGGGCAGTAAGGGGCATAGGCACTGGCTCCGTGGGTTCTCTGGGGCTGAAGCACCCATGGGGAAAAATAAGTGGGTGCTCCACACCCATCAGCAGCCAAGCTCCCCCATCCTCACCTCCTTCTCCCGCCGAGTGTGCCGCATCCCCGCTCCTCCCGCTCCCTCCCAGCGCTTCCCGCCCTCCCTCCGCTGCCTAACAGCTGTTTGGCGGCGCTTCGGACAGGGGTTCTCAAACTGGGAGTCGGGACCCCTCAGGGGATTGCAAGGTTATTACATGGGGAGGTCGCAAGCTGTCAGCCTCCACCCCAAGCCCCGCTTTGCCTCCAGCATTTATAATGGTGTTAAATATATAAAAAAAGTATTTTTAATTTATTAGGGGGGTCGCACTCAGGGGCTTGCTATGTGAAAGGGTTCACCAGTACAAAAGTTTGAGAACTACTGGTTTAGGACTTTCTGGGAGGGAGGGGGAGGCGCGGGGACACGGTGCGTTCAGGGGAGGAGGTGGAGAAGAGGCAGGGCAGGGGCGGGGACTTGGGGGAAGGGGGTGGAATGCGAGTGGGAAGGGGGCAAGGCTGGGGTGGGAAAAGGTATATCGAATTATTTTGTATGAGGATGTCAAATAAAATACCATTAAATATCAGTAGAGTGAACTTCGGTAGCTCAATACTTGTTAACAATTTAGGGCCCAGCCCTTCATGAAATCCATGGAGATGGACCCCATGCCTACGCAGAACCCGTTGAAGGCAACAGAGGTCTCCCTGAATGGTTCTCAGTGCAGGACTAAAGCCTTAGGTATTAGTGTTCATTGCCAGTGACACAATACTTAGAAAGAAATATTTTTTCTGTTTTGGAATCAGTACATTTCCCCAGGTTATGATCTAGCTACTTTACACATAGGTGTGTTATTACATAGTCATCCTGGATAGGGGGTTTACACGTTTCTCAGAACCAGGACACTGTACTGGATGGGGTTGGTCTGATTTAGTATAGCAATTCCTATGATGTTATGAACCATTAACTAACCACAAAACAATTGTCCTGAGGTATTAAACTTACTTGTTTGAAATTCTTATTTAGTCTTTCCACCTGTCCCATCTGTTTAATCATACATGCTGTTCTTTGATGAGATTTCATTTCATTCACTTTAGCCCGATTCTTCTATAGCATACCTCCTTTCACTGGAATCCCCTCATGAAGAAGAGACTCTTCCAATAGAATTCCTGACAAGGGAGATTTGTGACAGGGAATCTACAAATAATACTTTAAAAGAAAAAAAAAACCCACTGTATTTAAGAGACATGGGATTCTTCAAGAGAATTCCTCCTTTGTAAGGCCCCACCCAGGAGATGTGAAGGCTTTTTGAGAAGTTATAGTAGTTATACACATTTTACAAGTCATTCCATTTTATGAGGTATTACCCCAAACTCTGATGTACTGAACATAACATCCCAATTTTGTCTCCTTTTTTCAAACAAATGTGATATTCCTTCTTACATAAATTAAAACCATAGGACCCAGTCCTGCAGTCCTTACTCAGCCAAAGATTCATTTCCCAAGAGGACTATAGAATAAGGCCCATATGGGCAGGTTGTGGCTGGCTCCTTTGCAGATGTTCAAGGAAGAGTGCACTAAAAGCTTTGCCCCTGCCCCCCACCCATGCAAGTCAGCAGAGGTGCCCGACAGAACAGGAGCGTGAACACTGCATCTCCTGAAGGTGTGTAGTGGTGAATGCACTCCCCTGTGGTGGTGAATGCATGGGTGGGAGGTGCAATGGTTTCCTAGTGTTCCCACTAAAGTGGTGTCGTCATCCACTTCCCACCCAACGCCACCTTACACACTTACAGGTAAATGCCACACAGCAGGTGTGTGTTTATTGGGTGATATTCATATGCAGAAGAATTCTCCTGATTTCCCAACTCCTATGCACTGAGACTTAAAGTCCCACCTAGGCCCTGGACCTCTGCATAGGGGAGCATATACCCATTGGGAGGAGTTTACAAGACAGACCAGTTAGCTCCAAATAGAAAGGAGATTATACTCAAACTTGAGACAAATGAACAATAAAGACCTTTCATACTGTATTTGGACTCCTTTGAATTTCTTACACAGCTATTGCAGACATTCACAGAAGTCTAGGGTTTGGGTTTTTTTGTTTTTTTTAAAAAAGGACAATTTTTCAAGTGTACCTAACCAGAATAAAAAGCCCAAGCTTTTTGATTTTAATCGTAGCTCCCTCAGTCCACCACATCCTTTGGCACCATTAGCTGATGGCTCTCTGAGTTAGCTCTGTGTGGTCTCTTACTGTCACATGCTCTTTAATGACATTCTGAACACATTTAAAACAGTACTTCAGAAAAAGAAAGAAGCAAGAGATAAAGGATGTAGATGAACAGCAGTTTCTGATTAGAGCATTCACAGAGATCACTATAGCTTTTGTTTTTATAAAAGCAACTAAGAACATATTTTTTGCTGTTTATATACAAATACTCCTGTCTTCTGCATCCAGTATTTTCTGTTTCTCGTTTTCCATGGGCATAGCCCAAGGACATTTTAGGGGAGTGCGGGGGGAAATAAAAAAGAAAGACTTTTGAAGTTATTATTCCAGCACTCAGTGGGACTCCTAGAACAGTTTCAGCAGGCCCAACAGCCAGAAACATGCACACACACACCCCTACAGTATGCTACACAATTGCGCTTTTTCTGCTGGGGCCTCTTCCCTGATGTGTAACTGCCATTCAGGACTGAATAAAGAATATCTTGCTGAAAAACAAGTCAGAACAAATGAATTATATTTCCACATAATAGCTACAGTTTCTCCATGTTTTTCCTCTTGTAAGTCTCTTGCCATTACTGTAAGTACAAGTATTGTTCATTTTCCTTCTCAAAAAGCTTGATCTATGTGCAGGAATATTTTACACTTTTTGTTAAGTAAAATTTTTTTTGCAATCTGTCATTGCTCTAGTACACACGCCAATTATGCCTACCAAATTAGATAAGATTACGTCTCTATGTCTAGTATTTATTTCCTTTAGGTTCCCTACCCTTAATATTATCATTAATTTGCACCATCATGACGCTTAGGAACGCCAGTCATGGACTAGGACCCTACTGTGCTAGGCACTGTACAATCATAGAACACAAAGACAGTCCCTGCCCCAAAGAGCTTACTACAGGAAATCTTCAAGATTTTCAAAAATTGGCTCCTAAAATTAGGCTTCTAAATCCTTATTCCAGGCACCAAATTAAGTGGCCTAATTTATTAATATTACTGAGCATAAGGCAGCTTCAACTGAAGTCAATGGAAGCTGCCAAGTGCTCCATTCTTCTGAAAACCAGGCTACCTATTTAGGCACCTAAGTTAGGGTTTAAGAGCCGAAACGTTAATCATCCATTTTTGAAAATTATGCCCAGTACCTTGACTTCTGCAAATACCAAGTTTCTTTATTGGCAAATATTTAGCTATCTAAGACAATTGGCCACCTGCACAGAAAACCAAAGAATATTTTCTATTTGCAAGGCATTAGGCATTCCCATTCCAAAAGCTTAGAGTGATTCTCTAATATGATTTTTAACAAATAAACAGCATGAACCTTCAAGTAAAGGGAAATTGAAATGACCTTGTTTATGGTGGACACATGGACGATGAGCTCTGGGGATAACAAATCACTTACTGAAATCACTTACTGAAATCAGTTTATAGCTAGTAACCAGAGCTAGGGGATTTTCATATAGAACAGTAAGTGAAAACTTAGCACAAAATATGCAAAGAATTGTATATGGCATTACAATTGTGTGGGGTACCTTAACTCTACACTTCCATCCTTTCAGATATTTTTAAAAAGCAACATGTAACAAGAACAGCCCACTCCAGAATGCCCTCTTCCAGCAGGCCATAGCACAAGTGTGTATGCCTCAGTTTCTCCTTTAGGGTCCCCACAAATTATTCAAACAGTCATTCTTAGTGCAAACAGCCCTTGTGAGATTCATTTATTACAAAAGAAAGCTCCATGCACATAAATGATGACAAGAGTCCTACAACCATAGTCCAGAATTCCCCAGCATAGTTCAAAAACACCCCAGCTCTCCAGCACAGCCCCAGCACCCCTTCCCAATACCCCAGCTCTCCAGCACAGTCTTCTCCTGTCATTATATCAGGACAGCCACCCAGGCCCTGCCAGCTGGAGTACAACCCCACTCTTCCCAGTGGCAACCCAACAACATTTCTGCTGGGAGCATTCCTCACTCCCCCAACCCTCTCACAATTCTTCTGCATCCAGCTCTCCATCTCTAGAAATGTCGATGGATAAACTCCTCCTCTGCTTCCCCGCCTTCAGCCTTCTCCAGCCCTTGGCTCCAGCTTTCCCGCTTAGATTCAGCAGGCAATTCCTTCTGCTCCTGCTGCTGCCTTCAGCCCTCTCCAGCCCTACAGCCCGGCTCTCTGACTTGGGGACATCAGCCAGCAAAATCATCTTGCTGCTGTCCTTCCTTCAGCATTCTCCCAAGAAACACTTTCTGCTTCCTTCTGGGATCTTCTGCAGTCCCCTGGCAGCTCTCACCTGCCCTTCCTGAATGAACCAGTCTGTTCTGACTCACTGGGACCCTGTTTCCTTGCTTCCTTCAGGGATTTCCTCTCCCTGGGCCTCTCCCTGTCCCTTTACAGACCCTGCGTGCTGCCTGGTCCTGGGAGCACCTGCTCTGGAACAAGGGCACTGGACTATCTCAAAAGTTACTGATACATATTTACAACCTTAACTGCAGCTTAATGATATTTTGATCTGGGAATTAAAGTACTGTGTATTCAGCACTAGTTTCCAAAGTTCACACACTTACAGTATTGCTATTATTATATTTGTCTTTTGGTAGCATCTAGAGGCCACAGGCAGGGCCCCACTGAGCTACACACCATACACAGATAACAAAAAAGTTAGACCCCATCCCACCATTTACAATCTTAGCATAAGACAACAGTTGGACACAATAAACAAACAAGAGGGAGAGGAGAGGACAAGGTTACAGTGAAAAGATCATGGTCCTTCTTATAAACAGCAGTCACAACACACCAAGGAGAAAATCCAGCACCTCAAGTGCCTAGTCATCGTGGAATGTTTTGTAGACATCATGGCAGGGGTGAATTAAGGATAAGAACACTAAGAATATACTTAGGGCTTCTGGTTTCCAGGTTTTATTAATTTCATTTTTCAGGATTCCTTTTCAGCAATGTTTAGCAATGTCCAAAAATCCAAGGGGCAGGGGAAGGGTCTGGGCTGACTCTTTCTCCATACTGTAGTGAGTAATCCCTTTGTAATGCTCACTAGTGTACGTTAGCAGATTACTGTTTCAAACAACAGAACTTAAAGCACACGAGGGAACTGTTACCACACACCAGCAGGGTCCACAAGGACCAATTAATGCACAACACATTAGTGCGTTTTAGAAATCACACCTCCGTCATCTACGTTACTGTTCTGCGTAGACAAGCCCTTAGATACAAGTAACCATTTCCAGTGTTTATTGGAGAAACACCTCTTTTTAAAAAAATCAGGGGTGTTTTATTGGTGTTTATTGGTTAAAACCTAAAATCAGAAGCCCTAAATATACTCTACAAATACCAGATGTCTATTAAAATGAACTGTTAGGGCATGTAGGTCTTCCAATAGATGTTACTCCTAATGCTATCTTCTTCAACCTTCCCTCTGCTCAGTAAGCAAACTGCATTTGGAGTGTTTCTGTACAGGGCCTGTGATTTAATAAGACCATGAGCACACCATAGAACGGGAAACCATTAGCCTCTAGCTCAGAGGTGGGCAAACCATGGCCAGCGGGCCACATCCAGCCGGCGGGACCCTCCTGCCTGGCCCCTGATTTCCTGGCCCAAGAGGCTCACCCCTGGCCCCTCCCCCACTGTTCCCCATCCCTCGTAGCCGGCACAACGCTCTGGGCAGCGGGGCTGCGAGCTCCTGGGGCAGCGCAGCTGCAGAGCCCGGCCTGACCCGGTGCTCGGTGCTGCGCAGGGCGTGGCCGGCTCCTGCCGGGCAGTACGGCTGTAGCACCACCAGCCACGGGTGCTCCAGGCAGCGCGGTAAAAGGGCAGGGAGCGAGGGGCGGGGGGGTTGGATAGAGGGCAGGGGAGTTCGGAGTGATGGTCAAGGGGTGGGAGTGTGGATAGGGGTCGGGGCGGTCAGAGGGCGAGGAACAGGGTGGTTGAATGGGGGCAGGGGTCCCGGGGGGGCAGTCAGGAAGGAGGGGGGCAATGAGGGGTAGGGGTTCCAGGGGCAGTCAGGGAGAAGGGGTGGTTGGATGGGGGTAGTCAGGAAGGAGGGGGGGTTGGATGGGGCAGCGGGGGGCAGTCAGGGGACAGGGAGAAGTGGGGGTGGATGGGGTAGGGGTCCCAGAGGGGCCATCAGGGAACAGTGGGGGTTGGATGGGGCAAGAGTCCGGGGAGGCCATCAGGGGGCCAGGCCATGGCCCCCTCCCCTAACTGGCTCTCCATACAATTTCCAAAACCCAATGCGGCCCTCAGGCCAAAAAGTTTGCCTGCCCCTGCTCTAGCTGATATATTAGTGGGGAACACATGCTTTAATACTTCTACGTGGACGTTGAATCTGCAATCTGAAGGAGAGACTGTGGCCACAGTTCTGCATGGCGTGCAAAGGGGTGGGATGGGAGGAGCACAGGAAACTCTCCCTTTTATGCCCTCCAGGCAGAGGCCAGCCATAAGTGCAGTCACACCACTCCCCTGACTACAACGCTTGCTCCCGACTTGTGCCCCCACAGCCGCTGGCCGATTTGAAGGCCAAAATGAAGAAGCGGGAGTTGGCAGGGCTGTAGCCCCACCCCTTCCAAACCGACCAGCAGAGGTGGCTGTCTGTGCACAGTACCCTTTTAAGGGTGCTGAAGTGGGTGTGCTCCCCCTGTGCAGTAGGGAGCCCCAGGAGGTATCATGGGGAAGTGCCTCCCAGAGTTCCCCCTGTCCAGCACCCCTACAACATGAAACTACGCCAGACAGGCACAACTGCACTGTTAGCAGACAAAGATTACACAGGGAAAGAACGGAGTGGGATGCACTCCCAACATGCTCTTGTAGATGGTTTGTGAGAGTAACTCCAGAAAACAGGCAGCGTTATATTGTGAACACTGGTAGACTAGGTTCTGTTGTAAGCTGCTGATTATTTTAAGAGTCAGTCTCCTGAAAAGGCAAACTCACTTCCTCGTCAAATAACCTACATGAAATTATTAAGATTTGTAAGTCTGAAAGTGGCATAGAATATCTATTGCACTACAGGTCTAAGGTCAGTTTCAGGTGGGTCTTTTGATTGTTGGTAACAAGGCTCTCAGAAACCGTCTGGGGCACTTCAAAACAGCCAAAATGCATCTAGAGGAAGTCAGAATTACTGTAAGTATTAGGCTTCTATATCTATTACCGCCAGCTCCCCTCCCACCCTTTCGTTCACATACCTACCAACACAGTTTTCTGTGCTGTTATTCCGGAGAGCAACACCACAGATTCTTGTTAGTTCCTCAATAACATCACAGCTCTGATGAACCAGGGTTTCATGTGCTGTAGCAGAATGGAATAGAACTGAGATAGCATCAGAGGAAATGCTGTCCTTTGATGACATTACAGCGAAATGAGTGACAGGGCATCACTACAGAAGGGAGGCAGTGCCCTCTCTGCTTGTGGGCAGATTCCAGAATCCCCCCAAAATGTAAGGATGGGTGTACTTGGAACTTTGTGGGGCTATCGAGGTTATATACAGGAAAGGCATACCAACCTGTTTCCATCCCAGCTAGCTTGATGAAATATAGCTTTTGTAGTGCTAATGAGGCCAATACACCATCAAATTAGGCCTGAATAAAGACTGGGAGTGGATGGGTCACTACAAGAACTAATTTCCCTCTACTGATACTCACACCTTCTTGTCAACTGTTTGAAATGGGCCCCTTTGATTGCATTGGCCTCCTTAGCACTACAAAAATGATTTTTCCTCCCTTGGTATTCACCCCTTCTTGTCAACTGTTGAGAATAGGCCACTTCCACCTTAATTGAATTGGCTCATTAGCACTGACCCCCTACTTGGTACGGCAACTCCCATCTTTTCATGGGCTGCCTATTTATACCTGCCTACTTTGTATTTTCCACTCCATGCATCTGATGAAGTGGGTTTTAACCCACAAAAGCTTATGCCCAAATAAATTTGTTAGTCTCTAAGGTGCCACGAGGAGTCCTCGTTGTTTTTGCTGATACAGACTAACACGGCTACCACTCTGAAACCTATGCACACAAAGGACACTTCACCAGGAATCTAGACTTCCACATTAGTCTTGGATTGGATTCCAATTGTGCCGTATGGATTCATAAAAATAGGACTGGGACAATGGATTGGCATGCAGTGTTGTTGTAGCTGTATTGGTCACAGGATATTAGAGAGACAAGGTGGGTGAGGTAATATCTTTTATAGGACCAACTTCTGTTGGTGAGAGAGACAAGCTTTCAAGCTACATGCAGCTCTTCCTCAGGACTGGAAAAGACTCAGAGTGTCACAGCTACATACAAGATTGAACAGATAATTTAGCATAAGTAGTTAGCACATATTCTAAGGGACTATTCAAGGTGAAGTGGCCCATTAACACTCCTGTTCTCATGGGACAAAAAGGAGGGTTAGTAGGTTGCAGATTATTGTAATAAGCCATAAATCCAGTGTCTTTATTAAGACCATGATTTTTAGTGTCTGGCAAAGTTATGGCTTTAAGCTCCAGGCTCGTCTTTTGAAAATCTTGTGCAGGTTTCCCTTGTGGAGGACTGATGGGTCACATACAGAGTGATCGCTTTGTGAAAAGTTTCAGAGTAGCAATCGTGTTAGTCTGTATCCGCAAAAAGAAAAGGAGGACTTGTGGCACTTTAGAGACTAACAAATTTATTTGAGCATAAGCTTTCGTAAGCTACAACTCACTTCATCAGATGCATGCAGTGGAAAATACAGTGGGGAGATTTTATATACACAGAGAACATGAAACAATGGGCATTATCATACACACTGTAACGAGAGGTTTCAGAGTAACAGCCGTGTTAGTCTGTATTCGCAAAAAGAAAAGGAGTACTTGTGGCACCTTAGAGACTAACCAATTTATTAGAGCATGAGCTTTCGTGAGCTACACCTCACTTCATCGGATCAGAGTGATCACGAGATCACCGGATCATGAGAGTGATCAGGTAAGGTGAGCTATTACCAGCAGGAGAGCGGGGGCTGGGGGGAACCTTTTGTAGTGATAATCAAGGTGGGTCATTTCCAGCAGTTGACAAGAACGTCTGAGGAACAGTGGGGAGGGGGGAGAAAATAAACATGGGAAAATAGTTTTACTTTGTGTAATGACCCATCCACTCCCGTCTTTATTCAAGCCTAAGTTAATTGTATCCAGTTTGCAAATTAATTCCAATTCAGCAGTCTTTTGTTGGAGTCTGTTTTTGAACAGTTCTTTTTTGTTGAAGAATTGCGACTTTTAGATCTGTAATTGAGTGACCAAAGAGATTGAAGTGTTCTCCGACTGGTTTTTGAATGTTATAATTCTTGATGTCTGATTTGTGTCCATTTATTCTTTTACGTAGAGACTGTCCAGTTTGGCCAATGTACATGGCAGAGGGGCATTGCTGGCACATGATGGCATATATCACATTGGTAAATGTGTAGGTGAACGAGCCTCTGATGGTGTGGCTGATGTGATTAGGCTCTATGATGGTGTCATCTAAATAGATATGTGGACACAGTTGGCAATGGGCTTTGTTGCAAGGATAGGTTCCTGAGTTAGTGTTTTTGTTGTGTGGTTGCTGGTGAGTATTTGCTTCAGGTTGGAGGGCTGTCTGTAAGCGAGGACTGGCCTGTCTCCCAAGATCTGTGAGAGTGATGGATCATCCTTCAGGATAGGTTGTAGAGCCTTGTACAGAGGAAGTATTTCAATAGATTTAATTTCATTTCAAGAGGATTTCAAGAGCCAGCACTGTGTAGCCTTTTATCAAGGGTTACGTTATCATAAGCATAAAACTTCTTCTTTTAATATATCTTTTGAGTTTTTTCAAAGCAACCAATTTGCTTTGGAAATGCTTCCATTACAGCATATGCCATGCCCTGTGAGAAAGGGTTTAATCCATGCTGCTGCTGCTGCCTATTGTGTCAAAAAAGAGCAATGCAAATTTTCATGCTATTCAGAAACAGGAGCTACAGTGCAGAGAATGGCTTCCTGGTTGCATAGTAACTATCCAAACCTAACTGCATTTGCACGCACACATCACCAAAACCTTCTAATAATTTTTGGTATCATATTTCAAAGATTGATTAGGCAGTCTTTCATAACTGCCTGAATGGTTCTATTAATTTGTCACTGTTCTCAGTTCCTTTAAGGTACCTTAGGTTTGGGTTTATATTAACCTGAGATCCTTTTTCATACTGCTCCATGTTAATGGAGTTCAGTTTAACATTCAAGGGCTGTTTTGCCCACCTCTTTGCTGCGGCCTTAAAATTTGATCACGAGAATGTTCTCCATTAAAAAGTCAACATTGCCAATGGAAATTATATCGTTCATGCAGAGCCAAACTGTACCCCTACATGTAGGGAGAAGGAAATCCCATGAGGTCCCCTCACAGAGCACTTTCCTCTTCATCTTTTGGGGTTGGCCCCTGCAGAAAAAAGCCAAGGCCTGGGCCACAAATCTCTGTGCAATGTCACTGTACCTCCACAACTTCAGACCCAGATCCCCACAGCATAGCTCAGTTGGAGCCATTCAGTCTCAGACATCCTTGACTGCAGCTGCCCAAGACCCCCTTTCAAAAGGGGGATCCCTACCACAGAGGGGAAAGCAAAGGGGACCTCTGACTGCATTAAACTTTGAGGGCAATTCTCCATTGCGAGCATAGAGGGGAAGCCATGCACATCACCTTGGCTCCATCTCTGACCCACCCCTTCTCTCTTGAGCTACCTGCTTCAGTTTCCTACCCCATGTAGATCCCCATACCCAAAACCCCTCCAGTCGAAGGAGGGGTTTCTGCTTTTTATATGTGGTGGGTGGGACATGCACTGAAAGGACCCTTTGAAGGTGAATCACAAGAGGACTATTTGGAGCACATTTATTTCCAACCTAAACACAGGAGAAGATTGTGGCAATCCCAGATACCTCTGTACAGTGACCATGGGCTAATGCTGCCTTTCTAATTGCAGCTCCTGTACCACTGCAGGGTGGGGGCTGATATATTTTTTTCATCTGGAAAGTGCTACTCCTAACGTAGCGCTTCAAGAAAAACGATGCCCTTGTTTTAGCAAGTTCCCTACGTACTACTTGCCAGAGGTAGATTTGAGACAAGCATCAGATCATAGGGCTTTGTGCCGGTATGCATAAGAACACAAGGGCACTCCATCCAGCGGGTCCCTGGTAAACACGTATGCCTTGTGCCATTAGTAAAATTCTTCACTGTACCAGTCTAACACGGCAGTGATATTAAGCACAGACTTCCTGTTTTGTGGCATTTCTCACATTCCTAGCTTTTTGGGGAAAAAGGACCCTACCATATTATGTTTCAAAACATGACGCTAGAAGTCACTGCATGTTCAGTTTGCCGTACTGTAGCTGTGCAGAGTTTAGCTAAGCTCTGCAATGACTTCCTGTAATTGGAGCTAAGTGAAGCAATTTTCAAGAAAAGCGAAACTGATGATGAATTTGGGCTTTTTGCCCGGTGTATAAAAAGGCAACATAAAAAAAAACAAAAACAGGTTCTCTGTAGCTTACTTTCATCAGTGAAACTAAACAAACGAAGCAAAAACAAACCTCTAAACGTTCCTGAAGGACACAGTGCAATGTGTGTTTGCTGCAGTAAATCCTGATGAGCTGGATTAAGTAATCACCAGACAGGACAGAAACTGTCCAATTTGAAAAGAGGCGCTTGCTTTCACATGTGAACCAAAAGAAACAGAACAGAAATACGGAGGATATGATGTAAAGAGATGAACAGACTAAAATTAGCTAGCATGCTTACTTGTTCTGAAGTGTTTTTAAGTTCTTTTCTTTGTTTTATTGAGAAGCCAACAGGGCACTGGGTGGTACGGAATTAGCACAGGGTAGAGGTGGGCAGCTATTATAAAACTAGAGATTCTCTCTGTTTCTGGTTTTGGGGACATCTTCCAAAATGCAGTTCTGTAAAAACTGGGAAACCAAGCATCAGCTAAACCTCAGGACTTAAAAGTTTCCTTTGGGTCATTTCTGCTCACCAATTGATCTGCGAATGGCATTTGAGGAGCTAACAAGGGGAAAGACTAACAGCCCAGGAAACTCTAACTGAGGTTTCAGAGTGGAGGCTGGCTCAGCTGAAATAACGAAGCCTTCAACAGCTCTTAGGGAGCTTGCACAGGAAGATCCTTATCATCCTGCTGCACAATGAGAGCACGTGCCTGACTCTGGAGGGTCACATTTATATGTACTCGCTAATAAAATCCGAAGAGCGAATACCCAATCACTGCCCATCCCAGGTTTTTTTCCCCTCAGCCTTCCAACATATTTTTGCTTTGTGAAGACTATGCCGATTCCTCCCTTCGTCCCTGCAGCAGCATTGGATGCCCTCCTCTCCTCCCACTGCTTCACTCCCTTTTCCTTTGAACACTAGGAAGAATGGAAAGGTGATACGTCTCATCACCTACTGTCCATTTTCAGTTGTCTTACAAGTGGGTGCTGCTCAAAATTTGCAAAATGTAAATGAAATGCATGAACCACAAGCAAAGCTTTTGTCAGGATGGGAAATTAATTCACTGTCTTTTGAGCCCCCTGGCAAGAAGCACATGAACAGAACAGTATGTAAGAGTTCAACTGGGCTGCAAACACAAAGCTGGATTATTTTCTCTACCGTGCTATTGTTGATCTCAGCAGAGCTATTTATAGCGTGCACTGCAATTTCCCCATGTACTTTGGATTTTGCAACTGAAAATGGAAAAAACAAGTTTTATCGTCAACATAGTTTAGTGTGATCTTCAATTCAGCATGAACCTTACAATAGAAAGTTTTTTTTCTAGGCAGAGGAATGAAGCAAAGCCAGGCACTTAGGAGGTGCATCTGAAGGAAGGATTTTGCTGTTAATGGGGAATGGGTGTGTAAAGACCAACCTTCACTGTCCGTCATGATCCCGCTGTCTCCACCTACCCTTCCCACCCTCTAGAGGTCTAACTGAGACATAGACTGTAGATACATAACACGCAATGTGTAGGTTACTGTTTCGCAATACGACAGAGTTTCCCATACCGTAGGCTGTGGTTCACTGTCCAGAGAGCACTTCCAGTCAGTCTGTAAAGAACAGAAGGGTCACAGGCTGTTGACCCTTCTCCTTGTTTCCACATGTCCAACTGAATTTTTAAAAATGCTTAATTACATTAAATAATTTATGAACATTATTTTCCATGCTGGTAATTGTTGTAGTTGCCACAGGGCTGTCATATGAATGTGAACAGGAGGGAGAAAGGGTCCACTTGACAGAAATAAGGGGAGAGAAGGTCCACAAGTCAATCTCACCATTAATATGTGATCCACCCCAGCAATAAGGGCCAGATTAAGTCAATAGGTGTCTTTCTATTAACTCAAATAGGAATTGTATCAGGCCCTAAGTGATGAGGAACAGTTCAATTAGAAAGTAAAAGAGTTCTTTAGGGCTACGTGTAATAATTGTACGATCAGTTCCAAGGTCACTAAAGAATCTATTGCAGTTGACATTAGTCCCAAGTTTACAGGTAGAAACCAACAAAATCTAATGTACATTTTCTTCAAATGAATGTAAATTTACTGCATGGCTGTGAATTAGTTGTTGGCCTAGAGAGTTTAAAGGATGTTTTCTGATTGTTTTCTTGCCCTTGAGTAAAATTTCAGTTAGTGTGAGATTTAGTGATGAGGTTACAGCCTTCCTTATTGCAAGGTAGGACTATTAAGAAAGAAAAAAAAAAGAAAAAAAAAACATCCCAGAGTCAAACAGGATGTGGTAGGAGTGAGAAAAAAGAAGAGGTGTTCTAGGTGGAAAAGGGTGGGAAATAAGACAGAAGAGAAGGACTGTGCTAGAAACGAAGAAGTATTAGTCAAAAGGAAACTTCAAGAATAGGAAGCCATTAAAAAACAAATACTTCGCTGCTAAGTAATTCAAAGGAAAATTTAAAATGAAAATTTCAAGACTACTGCAAAACTCTCAATAACTAGGATTGCACAAATCTGATTTACCCTGTGACTATGGAAAAAAATGCGAGCTTTCTTCATTGTCTGTCTGGTTGAGGAATGTGGATGATGTTAGGGTAGATTTTCAAAGGCACTAATAGGAATTAGGCATCCAACTCCTACTGACTTTTCCTGGGAGTTGGGTAGCAAACTATCCTTTAGGTCTTTGAAAATCTCCCTATTGTCTTTATTTGCCAGTATAAGCTCACATAACACAAAGCCAGAATTACAGTATATACGATTATATCATGGACTGTATGAAATCAATAGGTCATGTAAAATTTTCTTTAGATATGCAGAAGATATATAAAAAGGCTAACCTGCTGCAATCTGTCCACTACAAATGATCTGAAATGCACATTTTCAATAGGACGGCAACCCAGCTAAACCTGCAAGCATAATTTTTCAGATCCAGTTCTTGCAGGCATAAAAGCTCAGATTTGTGCAGGCAAACGGCAAATAATGCACATGCAAATAATGCAGTCAGCCATCAAACTACTCAGTTTCCAGACATAAATCTAGTTGCACGTACAATTTACACCTGAAAATTTTTGAAGGTAAAAAACTATGGAAACGTGACTAGTGGCAGTTAGAGAAGTGTTTTTGGAATTTGCAATATATTACACATGCATATGTAAGAATTTTACATGGGTATATTTAAGAAATTGTATTATCTTCTCAACTCTTCATTTCTGAACATGTAAACTCTAAGGGTAAAATTCTGGCCCCACTGATGTCAATGGAAAAACTCTCATTGACTTCAGTGGGGGCAGGATTTCACCCTTAGGATTTTTTAACTAATACTCTCTAACTTGCAGACATAGCACAGGCTTTTCCTCTATTAACATTAGTTAACCCATTTTATTATGAGAGAAAATTAAATTCATGCTTTTGCTAAAAGCATCATGGTTGCCAATGCCTGTTTTAAAATTATGCACAAGGTCCCCCTGACATTAACTGCTGATAGAAGCGGCAGAAATTTGCAGCATCCTTACTCAATATGATAGATCTTAACCCATTTGAAGTAGCTCTTTTTTTGTTAGAACAATATTCATGATGGCCTCGTTGTGGTATAACGAGGCATGCAGGTGTGCACGGCACTTTTCCTTGCTTAGACCTTTTTAAACAACATAACAAAAAGTGCACACGCACACACACAAATTCATCCCAGCTGTCCTCTTTGACATGCCGCTGATTTTAGCGCTTCATCATTGTATCAAGGCTGGTGCTTTGAAGCAGAGCCTGAACAAAGTGTGCCACTTGGTAGTCATGGTAGCTGGGTTTTTTTAAAAAATAAGCTTTTTCACAGTGTATAAAAAGGTGATTTTTTTTTTAAGATGCATGTGCTCTATATGAGTTTCTCCTCCACTCCATCACAGTTGGTTAACAAAAACATAGGACAAAAGCCTGAAAGCACAGTCCCTATCCCCCACCCCCAGCACGTGTAGTCTTTAAAACCCAGCTTTGTACTCACCATAGCTGGGCTCTGTCAGTCGTCCTGTGTTCACTGCTGGACAACCACCCCAGCCTTTCCTGCTGGGGTACAACCCCGCTCGTCCCAGCAGGAACTCTCACGGCCTCTCTGCTGAAAGCATCCTTGCCAGGGGAGCATCCCTCACTGTTCTGGGCCCTCTCATGATTCCTCTGTGACCCACTTCTCGGTAAGGAGACCTCAGCAAATAAGCTGCTCCACTGCTCACCCTTCCATCAGCCCTCTCTGGCCCTGGGCTCTGCCTTGCTGGTTTATTGCCAAAACGTATCTCCTGCCGCTGCCACTGCTGCCTTCGGTCCTGGCTCTCTGGCGTGGAGATGTTAGCCAGCAAACCTCTCTTGCGGCTCTCTTGCCTTTAGCCCTCTCCCAGGAACCACTTTCTCCCTCTGGGAGCTCTCATCTCCTGTTCCTCCTGACTGAACCAGTCTGCTCTACCGCTCTGGGTCTCTTTCTCACCATGTCTCCCATACCCCCACCCACCCCCCCATGTGCAGCCCACCCTCTTAAATGGTGCAAACAAGGAGCCCCTGGACTGGAACAGGAGCGCTGAGCCCAGTGGCATTTAGTGGGTCAGCTGCCCAGAGCACTATAAAAGGATGCTACAGCCCTGCCTTTACTGCTCAGTGAGTTTAAAGGGCAGTTGTACTAAAAGGTTGTCGTTTTCAGGTTTGAAAAGCTCAGTATGAGTTATAGGCCAAGCCAATTGTTTTTGAAAATAAAATAGTTGTTAGCCATCTGTAGTGTAACATTCACCCTGACCTCCTGGGTGCAGACAGATACTGCTGAACACATCAGCAGTACAGCCTGTGTCTACACTGGAAATGTCTAAGTCAGTGTCTGTTGCTGCTGGTTAACCTGAAGATGAGCAGCAGGGCATTCGCTGCAAGATCTTTTATTCCTCCACATTAACTCTTCATAATGGCTGTCTGAGGGTGGGGAAGTGTTAGAATTGGATCCAGCTACCTTCGTTGTCACTAGGAAGAGCCAAGCACACCTGCAGTAAGTCCTGGAGGCCAAGAGAGATGGATGAAAAGGATTCAGGCAGCTACATGGAGAGAGGAGTCTCTTTTTAAATGTAAACTCCCCCTCTGACCACAAATTAACCTCTTAATCCTGACAACAGCTTCTCTTTCTCAGCTCCATTCACAGGACAGAGGCTGGAACCCTCTCTGAGTTGAAATGGGTGACCATGGCTGCTACACATAAAAATTTCTCATTGAATCTACTCATTAAGTTTTTGTTGTTCTTGTTAAAACATGCTTTATTTTAATGAATTTTCAGTGAAATAGAGTGCACAGAAGCACCCACTCTAAATAGTCTGAATTTGTCATCACCATCAGGTAATCTTTGGAATTTTCAGTGCAGGCAGTTCTGGAGATCACATGTTTGGTAGGCTTTACCCTCAACTGAAGTGTAAAGCCAGGCATTATTGGTCTTCCCACAGAGCTTTACAAAATGTGACCGAGGGTCTATGCAGAAGAATTGCGAATATATTACAATTGTAAGCTCAGAAATTCACACTGTATTAATTGTAAGTTATATGCATTACAGTTTAAATTATAAATTGTAATTATGGGTCAGCCAAAACTTGAATTTCTTGAACTATTTGAAATTTGCACATCAAATGAAGACATCTGGAAACAATTATGAACAACATGGCAGAATTTTGTAATTTGTTTGTGAATGGATTTTCAAATGGGAACAATGAAATTTATCAAATACATTATTTATTGTGAAATTTTCAGTCATCACTAAGAGCTAATGCAGTTAGATCACTTTTAAATTCAATGAAAAGTAAGAGAAAACCCTGAGAAATGTACTTAAAATCTAGGGTGGGGGAGAGAATCACTGACATTTTTGTTTGAGCCCAGAGCACAGTATGGTAATTTAGCCTTGTAGCAGCGCTGTAACATTTCTTACAAGTACACCCAAAAAAAATTGCCCAGGATTAACCTTTGATTTAAGAGAGCAACCTGACAACACTCCCTCATCTTGTTTAATTGAAAAAGTAATTATTTCAAATTTTAAAATCAAATTTCATTTACCCACAGAGACTAACACTGCTCATTTTTACCTTCTGTTTTTCTGTCCAGTAAGAACATTTGGGGCATGACTAGTGGAACAGCGTACTGTATGAACCTCAAATGTGTATGCGCTTTGTCAAGTTGATCATCGCTTTGTTTTTTTATCTGAACAAGATACAGTCAACTTTAAAAATATGCAGCTATATCTTCTACAAATAGTCTGATGAGTGTTGTCTTGAACAGCTATAACAGGTTTGTGATTTCAACAGCTGAGATGGGCTGTCATCTCATGTGGTATCTGGGAGAGGGAGAAGTAATATGGGTTGTATGTACTTCCCCGGGTAAGATTCAGTGTGCAGAGCCACTCTACACTATTGCAGTGACAAAAGGAAACAACCTCCTTTTCACTCTCCCCAGGCTCCTGCCATTTGGAGCCCAGTGGAAGAGAGAAATAGGACAAGAGGTTTCTCTCTTTCCATTCTCCCTCAAGCATGCAGCCACTTGGAAAAGAGAGCTTCATAGCAACAATAGGCAGTTTTTCATAAGGGCCAGAAAACAGCCTTGCAGCATGCAAGCAGTACAGAGCAGCTGCCCTAGGGAGCTCCAGAGAAGAAAGGGTCTTGGAGCAAGAGCTAACAGCAGAAATAACCAGTGACATTAATTCAGCTAAATAAACCAACTGAATCACAATGTCGAATGATCCCTAGCCTTTACACAGGTGAATGGAGGGAGCACGGAAGGATTGGTTATTCAAATATCTTTTCAAATACTTTACAGTGCTTGACCGTAAATATTCCAAATTTGAGCTGTGTTACTTGCTTGTGACTGATGAAACGGGGAACAGAAACAATGGCACATGATCTAAGAAGATTAGCATGCATGCAGTATTGGCACTCACGGGTGTGACTATCATTTTGCTTGTTAAATGGAGTCAAACCCAGGACCCCCAAAGTTATGAGCATAAGCCTCTAGCTCGAGCTACAGGGCTGAATCGCCGCAGTGGTAACTGTAGCAGACTCAGTTTCTATGGATCAGACACAACCGGGGATGCAGCAAGGCATACACTGAACAGTGGGTTACACATGCTTGCTTAAACTTTAATGTCTGCAATTCTTGTGCCTGGAACTTTGAAATTCATTTTCTGACAGTAAAACTCAAATTTCCAGGGAACGCAAACACAAAGAGAGGCACGAGCACAGTTCTATTTACTGGCCCAGGTCTACTTTGTTGGCCCTATTATTCTGACATAGTACCCATGGAAACTGCTATTAAAAGAAAACTTCAGTAAATCAAAATCTTTTTTTGTTCCTGATCCCACAAACAAGAGTTTAACAACTAAATTCTCCTTCAGCAGAGGGTTTATTTTAAAATAAGCATCCTAAAACTGTAAGTTTGGAGTGTCATTCCCTTATTTTCAAAGTGCTTTAATCAAGTCATTGTAGGTACTGTGTGACCTAGAGAAGGAGAGAATCTCTAAAACCAGTCAGCGTCGTTTTCCAGATTCTACCCTTTGTTGTTCTTTCACAACAGTAATCTGCCCAAAGTAGGCTGGACTGGTGCAAATTGGATGGGTCTTGTACTGAATGTTGCCACAACAAAACACACAATGAAGAGATAGACGATGGTATATAATTCCCCCTTCACTCCCAGTTATTACAAAGGCACACCAGACCCAAAAATCAGCATGACCAGCCAGTCTCAGGGAATCCAGCAACTTTTACAGGCAGAAAAACGTGCAAAAGACAAACTAGAAGAAGCCAAAAAGAGTAAGTATCTGGCCTGCGTTTATTGTATTTTCCCACTGAATACTCATTAGATAAAAACCACTGTATTTATTTTTAAATGTTGGGTTCTTTTTCCTGGCCAGTGCAACTGAGCTGCCCTGGAAGGTATTGCCATTTGCTGCTGGTTTAGCTCAGATGCAAATTACTATCCCCCAGAGCAAATGGGAAGCAGACAGGGTACTGTACCTGACAACGCCACTATCTAGCCCTAAATGAAGTCAAAGTGAGTTTTGCAAGAGTTAGGGATACAAAGTTAGGCCCTTAGTTATGATAACTTAAAGCTTGTGGCTGCTTACTTTTGATTTGGAGGAACTTTAAAAAAAAAATTAGTCAGCCAAAAGGAATATTTCCAAATCAGAAATCTGGATAATTGATAAGCATAATTATATACATGTACTTAAACTGTGCCCATACTTAATCAGGACCTGAGATGCCAGGTGCACTTACTCTGCTGTGCATGAACATACATTCCTACTGTCATCACCTCAACCACTGCCACACCACATGGGATACTCACAGAGCCTTTTTAGCTTAAAACACCTTCCAAACCCCTTGGAGCCAGAAACTGACATCAGAATGCTAAGTGCTTCTGGCAGTGCTGAGGCACGGGGATGAGAGTTAGAGTCCGGAAATACAGAAACCCAGCTATTGTTTTGTCAAAGTTACAAAACATATTTATTGATCAAGTACCTGCTTCATCTATATTATTTTTAAGCAAATTATGTTTGTCTCCTCTTTAAGAATTATTGGTGATTAGGAAACAACTAGAACCTGTCCCTCTCATGAACTATTTTATTATTTAGTATCAGAAACAGGGCAAAAGGTAAGACCTTTCTCTAAAAAGGACAAATTTGAAGTACCAGATTCACTCACAATCTAAAGAACTGGGACAGATTTTTGTCTGTATGCTAAATATTGCAATCTGTGCCTATTAGTGTAAATGACAAAACTCTAAATGACTTAAGTGCAAGTAAGGTCAGGCCTTAGCAAGATTCCCATTTGGGATTTCTAAGATCTAGTTTACAGAAAGTTTGTGTACCGGTATGGTCATTCTGGTTAGGGGGGTGCTTTTTTTACTGTGATAATTATAGTGGGACTGGTGCTTAAAACAGGCATATTGTATTCTCCTTGCCTTACAGGAATAGCTATAGTAGTGTAGGTATAGTCTACAGTAGAAAAGGTTGCTCTATGAGTGTAGCAATACCACAAAAACTTCCTAGTATAGACAGTTTTTACCAGCAAAAATATGCTTTTGGCAACACAGTTTAGAGCAGGTCCTCAAACAAAATAAGGTACACCAGCAATTGGATTTTTATGCCAATATAGCTGCGTCTACACTAGGGCTTTTGCTGGTATAACAGTGGTCTATCGATGGTATTTTCAGAATTCTTCTATGAACCATAATTTAAAGCATTATAGTTTTTTATTCACTGTCTGAATGTCCGTGTTTCACAGCAGTAATTTAACACAGACCAGATATACTAGTTTAAATCCAGAATAATTTCAACAACTTCTGGATTTAGACCTATGTAAATGACAGCAGAATTTGACTCATGATTGGAAATAAATAAAATAGAATGTAAACAAAAAAAACAAATATTTCTGAAACAGTCATTTAAAAATACTAATGTATCTGTTATAATTATCACTTAACAGGTAACCTGTGCACATAGTAATTTGTAAAGCAAGTCAAGCATATTCTGTTTCAATTCAGAAAACACCAACTTTGAGCCAATTTGTACCAGTTAACATCAGAAGATCCTGCTCACAGGTTGGCAATCAGCAAATCTCAGTTGCAAAGCAAAACAGTGAACTTGTCCTACCTGTTCTAATGCAACCCTTTTTATGTTAACTGTAAATATGACCTGCATTGAAAAACAGCTGTTGTGCAACTTCTCCAGTGGATTTTGCAAAGGGGATAAGCAAATGTCCTCTGGAGCCTAGAATGAGACTACCAACTCATTTCATACATTGCAGAAACAACCTTTGAACCCAAATCTCCCTTTAAAATTCTGCCACCTTGCCTCCCCTATTTTCATTAATAATTACCCAGCTCTCAAAAATAAACATGCATTGTCAGAGCAGGGATGTCAGTCCAGCAAGGCTCCTTTTGGACAAAACAAGAGAGAAAAGAAACACTAATAGAAATATGTTTTTAAAACAAATGATGTATCTGGCCTTTTCTTGGTTAATATCTGGTATATAATGTAATATAAAAACTGCATATACCGATCCACTAACATATATTAAATTTGTATAAAGTGCGGCATATCCTCCTCAAAATGAGTATTCCAAATACCTACATGACAGACAATTTAATGATAGGTTTCAGAGTAATAGCCGTGTTAGTCTGTATTCGCAAAAAGGAGTACTTGTGGCACCTTAGAGACTAACCAATTTATTTGAGCATGAGCTTTCGTGAGCTACAGTATGCATCCGATGAAGTGAGCTGTAGCTCACGAAAGCTTATGCTCAAATAAATTGGTTAGTCTCTAAGGTGCCACAAGTACTCCTGTTCTTTAGACAATTTAATGTGGTCTTGAAACTAAAATGTTCTAATTTTTTTTAAGAATGCCATTTTAGTGCTTGGCAAATTACCATCATGTCATCCATATGTAGACACTTACCAGAGAATCCTCAATTATGTATTTGAAATTCCAAAGCATATTTGAGCAAGGCAGCTTTAGTTTAATAGAAAGTGATACATACATTTTTTTTGACTAAAGTAAAATGTGGCATTTGCAGAAATGACCGATTTACCATGATTTAGTTTTTATGCACGACTTCACAAACCTGCAGCAGTCCTAAAAATCTCACCAATACTTTACTAATCAAGTCTAGTATATTACTATTAAAGAACTACTGCTCCAAGAGTACATTTTTATTCCTGGCGCCTTAGAGTCTAACCAATTTATTTGAACATGAGCTTTCATCCGATGAAGTGAGCTGTAGCTCACGAAAGCTTATGCTCAAATAAATTGGTTAGTCTCTAAGGTGCCACAAGTACTCCTTTTCTTTTTGCGAATACAGACTAACACGGCTGTTACTCTGAAACCTGTCATTTTTATTCCTGGCACTATTTAACAATACTTTCCAGCTGAATAGAGGAGATGACAACTAATAAAGGGCTACCGAACCACAAAAGGTGAAACTGCAGCCTGGCCAGCATGATGGCAGTGTAGAGGGGTAAGAGAGCCCTCCCCCCACTCTCCCAGCACCACCTTGCAGGGGTTCGGAGCATCACAGAAGGCGAAGCACCTTCAGCAGAACTGCTATGTCCTTTCCCATACAGGTGGGGAGAGGGGATGGGGAGCAGGCAGAGCCAGTGCTGTTCTGCTGCCTGTGCTCCCCTTCCCCAATAAATGTGCCTTTTCAATGAAATTCTCTTTGTGGAAGATCTGATTATTGTTGCTGAAGTTGGTGGCCATGGTTTTTGGTCAAAACTCGAAGTCAGCATAATTATACATTTACACACACCATCTCAAATTTATTTATTGATTATTTTTGCCCCTCCCAAAATGAATATAGCAATCTCTCTTTGTCATCAGAATGGCCTTCCTGCCTTCAGATATTTCTAGCAGACGCTTCTCAATAGCCTTGGCTGAATTTCGGTTTTGTGCCATCACCAAACATGTAGTACCAGATCCCCTGACTTGAGCAGAGCTATACTGATTTACACAGGCAGAGAATCTGACCCATAAAGTCATCTGTATCCCTGAACAACAGGCCTAACTTTGAAAAGCAAGACTTGTGCAGATAGGGTAGCAGACAAGAGGTTAGTGTTAGACAAACTGATTCATTAATTTTGGCGTGCCTCTAGTAAAACAGCAGGTTTAGATATATTAATACTTAATGTAATCAGGTGCAGCAGTCTATGCCCTATTACATACGTAGGCAGCAATGTCCACTAGCAGCAATTCACCCGTAGCTCTTCCAAAACAAAGTCACTGGTGTGCCATGACCAATGGTATCATGGAGAAACTAAATGGCTGCCACTGTTAAGTGACAACCAGTGTGTGGCAGCAGATATGGTATATCTTACTTACTAGAACACAGTAAAAAAATTTCTGTTTTTTTTAATTCATCAGATTAATTACCAAAACCAGAGAAATCCAATTTTGTAATGTGTCTTAGTTTATTTAATATGGGGTCAGGAGGGATTGTTCGTGATTAAATGGGTAACAAATGTACTAGAGATGGGCCCCAGCTGGAATCCCAAATTTGAAACTCCCCCAGACTTAAGGGTAGCTTAGTTAGTTCTCGAGAACCAAACCCAGATTGTGGATGATGTACATCAGCACAGCTCCCATCAAAGTCAATTGGAGCTCCATGGGTTTACATGTGCTGAGAATCTGACACCCTCATTTAATTATTAAGGGGTAGCGCTATAAAGCTTTAACTGGAAACCCAGATCTGAAGACCTTCAAATTTAGAGGGGTTGTATTTCAAAATAAAGACCCAACCCCAGCTCCAAATTCTGTTGGTTAGGCCAATCTCAAGTATTTACATGAGTCATTCAATCTATGCTTACTGCTTCTGGATATTTGGAGCAGTAACAGAACCTGATGTAGCAAAGTCTGATTCAAGAAATAGAAGAAAAAGAATATACTTTAATCTTAAATGGGTAAAAAAATGTCCATCCTCTGCCCTTCTCTACAAACTCTTAGTGATCTCCAGTGACATGTGGACTCTGACAAATCTAATTAAGTAAACATAAAAACATTCCACAAGATGGGCTGATGTTCAGTAAATCCACCAGGTTCTACACTGTGTATTACTCCTTCTGTATAAAGGCTTTATATAATCATACCTGATCCCTCCTTGAATCCCACAATAAGCACATTCAGTGAGTCAAGTAGCCCATAAATCAATACGAGGCTTTTAGGAATTTACTGCTTCTAAATCTATTCACTGAAATGCTGGTAGTGACTTGGGACTGGCCTGCTCACTGAGCAGATAATTTACCCCTGAATCAGTCATTTTTACTTAGAATTTTCTTGAGTTACAGACCCATTAAAAGCACTTTTTCTGGCAAACTTCAGATTCATTTTTGAGCTATGCCTAGGAGAGTTATATTACTGTATGTTACATCTGATATGGCTTCATATGTACAAAACAACTGAAACCAATCCACAGTAGCATGATGTACTACAGAAGAAATGAACAATTGCCTCAATCTGATGCTGCTGTCTGAACTAAATCATGTACCAAAAGTGGATAGTTAGGGCCTGAAAGTGTTCTTACTTACACCAGTTTTACAACAGGTTTCAGAGTAACAGCCGTGTTAGTCTGTATTTGCAAAAAGAAAAGGAGTACTTGTGGCACCTTAGAGACTAACCAATTTATTTGAGCATAAGCTTTCGTGAGCTACAGTATGCATCCGATGAAGTGAGCTGTAGCTCACGAAAGCTTATGCTCAAATAAATTGGTTAGTCTCTAAGGTGCCACAAGTACTCCTTTTCAGTTTTACAACACTGATTTCAGTAGAGTTACTCCTGATTTACACTGGTGCAACTGACATCAGAATCAGGCCTTCAGTGTCTAGCAGACTCTGAGAAATGGCATTTGAGGACTACATGCAGGGCAATTTTAGTAGGATAGATTCAAAATGTGACATCTCTTGGCAAGTTTCACTGTAAGAGCAGATTAAAGCTGATCAAAATGCTTAATAATGTATAAAGGCCTGGCATATTTAAGGATAGTGTGGGAGGGGTTGTGGGATTGGCTGGTTTTATCTTAGAAATATAAGGAACATCAACTCTTAGCTCTCCGCTTTTGCTGAAGAACTTATCTGGGGGTTTCAGAAAAGGATTTTTTTTTAACTCTCACACTTTAAATAAAGGGAGGTGCATGTGATGAGCCTTTTTCTCCAAAGCATTAATAAGTGTAAAGTTGTGAATAGGTGTTAACCAAAAAAGAAGCTCTTTTAAATAGACTAAGACTTGCTTTCTTAAATGCCCAACGTTCACTCTCATGGTTCTTGGGTGTGTGTGAACAAATGATTTTGGGGATCTCTGACTGAAATAAAAATTGAAAATAAATTGGTTCAAGTCAACCCAAAACAAATATTTCTGGCAAACTGAAAAAGTAAAAAAATATCATTTTTGCTCAGCCTGAAACAAAATACTTAATTTGAGTGGCTTTTACCTATTTTAAATAAAGCTGAAGTAAAATTTCAAATAAAAATCTAAACTTTTGTTTTGAAAACATCAGCATGAAATGTTTAAATTTTTAGGATTTTTTTTTTTACCAAAACAATCCAGCAAATGTTATGCAAATTCACAAAATGTTTTGGTTGACCAGAATCTACAATTTTTGGCCAAAAAAAAAAAAAAAAGTTTCATCTGAAAAATGTCATCATGCTCTGCGTGTGATATCATCATTTCATTCATTTATATGTCATCATAGAGTCTTCCAGGCATGACAAGACCTAATATAAAAACAAAAAACCACAAAAGTGACAAACCCATTTCTTTTTCCCCCTTGTGGATCAGTTTTAAATCTAGCATTTATAGCTCCCTCCAGGAGTGCTGGAAGAATTTTTATAGTAGGGGTGCTGAGAACCATTGAACCAAACTGTAAACCTTGTATAAATAGAAACCACTTCAAGCCAGGGGGTACGGCAGCACCACCAGCAACCCTAGTTCCAGCAACTATGGTTCCCTCAGCTGAAAAGTGCTGGTTTCCCAGACAGCAGTTTGTGGAGAATTTGTAGGATCCTGTAGGGATTAGGGGGATTTTGACAAAATCCTATGAAACAAATACACATATAGATATCAAATTCCAACAGTTATCACAAATTCACCACTTGTTTCATGTTCCAATTCCATAAGCAACATGTTTCTATTAATTCTTTCTCTCTCCTCCTACACAGAGCATCCTGTCAGATCCAGGAGTTACATAGATCATATCCAACACTGCACTGATTTTACACGCTGTTAGTACTCATTGACATCAGTGTGACTGTTCACAGTGTGTAAAGTTAAGCATGTACATAAGTCATTTCAGAATCAGGGCCTTAGTCTTTATTACAGCTAAGGGTCACTTAGCATAATACAGTAAAAGCTGGGTTATCCGACACTTTATTAACCAGAAAGCGCTATTAACTGGCATTTCTGATATCTCCCATCTAGTAATTGGGACTAGTATACTGCCCAGGAGGTTATGCAATTGTACATTCTGCACTCTACTTTCATGCAAAAGAGGCAGAAGACAAGTAAGCAAGCGGCCGTCAGGGATTTATTCAAAACAGCAGCTTCCAGGGTGTCATAGGGTCATTACAGATTCAGCCCAATCTCCTACACCTTCTACATCTACAAATGATAATTGATGTTGATAATGATGACTCTGAGGCACTGCAAGATCCTGAAGTGTCTTCTGAATCATCAAAGATTAAATTATATTCAGTATAGTTTTAATGTTAAGTGTATTTTTAGTGATCTGGGTGTATGCCATGTGCTTCCCATAGTGATATATAGTTTCATAAGATAACCTACTGTATAGAAAACTTTACCTGTATAAACGTAAGTGCTTCAAGAAACCAACCACTCTGCAGTGCAGTACTGGAATGATGAGTCCTTGTATACTATTTTATTCTTGATTAATTTTATTGTATTCTAATTCTTTGAAAATTGGTATTCCATTGGTAAGTATAATTCTTAGCTAACCGCACACTCCTGCCCCTTCCCCCCCCCATTCCTAACATGCCAGATAACAAAGATTTTTCTGTAATAAATAAATAAATTAATATTGATTTTGCCATCACTTTCATGTTTCCACACATTAGAAAACACAAGCTGCTTTGATGTCCTCTGTGTCTTAATCACCCACCTGTGCATTTTACAAGTGTTAGGATGAAAGGGGGGCGGGCAATAAAATGTAAATGTTGCAACTTAGCTTGTTAGTGGCTGAGCTGTATCTTCAAAGTGCCTTGGAAATTTGCCAGCATTAAATAGAATCCAGTTGGTGTGGACTGAAGGGTTCCTGGCAGCGAATCAATACAGCAAATCTTATAGAATAATGTCTCTTCCAATCAGTGACAACTCAAACCTGTTCTCTGATTGCTACTGTTGCCAATTAAGCAAAGATAAGCATTTTATTTGAACATGAAGCAGTGATAAGAAATGGTCATTTATGTTGTGATAAAGAAAATCAGTTGAAAATGCCGTATGCTCTATTGTTGACAACCCTACCCATTTTTTATGATTGTTGTGTACTTGTAGACAAGAAGGGCCTGATACCATAGGTTGGGCGCTTTCGTGACTTAGGACCACAAGTTCTATTGGCTTTCAGTGGAACCTGTGTTCCCTAAATCATTTAGGCACTCCTGAAAATCTTACTAGTAATCTGCAAGCAATCAAAACTCTCAAGTACTTTACTGGGGATTCAGCACATGGAATACTATGCTGTGTAGAATAAGTACTGTGTGGAGACAACCATCTCTTCAGGCACAATGCTAATTTCAAAGTAACCCTATGTTTCCTCTCTCTGTCCAGGAAAGGGAAAGAGACTGAAGCAAGCCAAAGAAGAAGCCATAGCAGAGATAGACCACTACAGGTTACAGAGGGAGAGGGAATTCAGGCACAAACAATCTAATGTAAGTAAGAAGCTTACATACATATTTCACTATGTCCATGGAAGTCAATAGAGAAGGGGAGGACATGATTCAATAAGCATTGTATTAAGTCCTTACTGTAGATCCTTTATATACGGTACACTATCAGCTGTCCAACAATTCATAATGAATTTACTTATTCACTGAAAATATTAGCAATGGGGCTGGACTTCAAAGTTCGGCTCTTTTCACAAACTTCAGGGACTTTTGGATCTGGGGCTTTGGATCCAAACCTTACTAAAATTCAGGACTGTTCAGATGCTGGGGATCATTCAGGCCCGTCTCTTGGGAAATATATATAATGCACATATTTTTTGAAAAGTACCTTCAGTTTCTCTTTTTTAATGCCAGGCAGATTTTCTGTTAACATCAGAGCAGAAGCTGGAGTAAGGTACAATTCTGGTTGCTAACTAATATACAAAGAGTTCAGCTGCAGTGACTCAAAGCTTATCGATGTCAACAGTTATCTTTTCACTGACTTCAGAAGGCTTTGGGTCAGGCCCTATGAAAAGCTATTGCGTTTATTCATTTATAGTGTCGGACAAAATTTTACAGGCAAAACGTTTTTTCAGTGAAAAATGCAGATTCAACAACACCACAACGTTTTACAAGTTTGTGTTTATGTCATCAAAATTTGGTTGCAAAAAAACCAAAACAAAAAACAGAATTCTGATCAAATGTGAACTTTTTGTTTTGGAAAATTTTTGGTTTGAAATGACTTTTCATTGCAAAATTTCCTTAATTTGTTTATATACATAAAAATCCAAAATGATCTTTCTTTCAACTTTTTGATTCATCAACAAGTGGAAAAATATTCACTTTTGGTCCAAGCCAAACAATTTTTCTAAACTGTCCGTGAAATGCAAAATCTATTATTTATCTAGTTCTGATCATTTAATCTTAGCTTCCAACTATGCACACAGCAACATCTGTTCAAAACTGATTTTTTTTCCATTACATTTTTCAGAGTAAAACAGTAATCTGGCTGGCATTTTTTCACCTGAATTTCTGAAATTTAGTAAATTTTAGATATTCCATCATTTTTCAATTTTCTTTGCTGTTTTCATGAAGGGGTATCACAAACTATTCTCTTTGCTTTACTGGACTTCCTTTTTGTCTGATTCCGTGTAAAGCTACAACAGCTGAATGGGGTGGGGAGGAGAAGAGGAAGTCAAATTTATCAGCTTGTCACTTCAGCCAGAGTGTCAGCTCCAAGAGATAATCTCACAGTAAAGCAGGCAGACTTGTCCTGCACATGCTATTTCAGATTTTTACTGACAATTGAAAAAAAGGTAAAATATCTTTCAGATGTGTTCACCTTTACATTCAAGCCAGAAAGAGAGAAATTGTCGTCTGATGTCTGAAACAGCAAAGGAGACAGAAATTTCTCTGTGCCTTACTTTGAGCAAAGGAGAAAGAAATTTCTCTGTGCATTATTTTGAGCACAATCTTCTCATTACACCCACAATTACCACACTGAGCTAATATTGTAGATTGTGAATTGAAGCAGTTTACACAAGACTACAAGAGCACATACAGCTCTTCCAGTGCCAGCATGTTGTAAACGATCATTACAACCCTCCTTCACTTTCCCTGACCCCTTTATGTCGGACATTTGTCTGTCCCAGAAGAATGACAACATTATTAACCCAAGCCTGGAGGGCAGTACGGAGGGCAGTGCCAGAGCAGTGGTCCCTAACTAGTTCATGTGCTGGCTCATGTGTTCCTATGAAAACATTTATAATTCCACAGTTATTACAGCCACATTTAAAGTTCCCCATTGTACTTAGCATCTTGACTGTGGCTCATTAGAGACATGTTGGACTAAATTCTGTGCGGACTCACACCCCAGCCACAACGTATCAGACCATAATACACAATAACAATAAACAACAATTGGTGTTGAATAAGAGTGATAATTGCTAATATCCACTTTAGCAGCGTGCAAAATTTGAGCACAGATCTGGATCCAAAATTTGCCAAACGGCTCTATCTTTATAGCAGACTAAATCAACTCTCTCCCCAGGATTCTAACTTTGGGGTGTACAAAATCCATTTCTGAATGTTGAGAGTCTCTCTCATAGTGAAATAACACTATGGCCCTTCCACATGAGGATCTCCAAGAGCTCGATAAACATGAATGAATTAAGCCTAAGAAATGGAGTGTAAATAAGTGCATAATTTACCTGGTTAATTTAAACTACAATGAACGGGTTACACAACATCCTTAAGGTATGGCACCTACCTATGGAGATACAAGGCCTGATGCTGATCTCATTCATACCAGATGTAAGATTAGGAGCAACACTATGGAAGTCATTGGTCTGACACTGCGGTAAAATCCTCACAAGTCAAAACAGATCATAACTTAAATACAACATCAAATGAAGTTCAATAATATGAAGGGTTTGAAATCAGTAGTAGAAAACAAGAACATGAAAAAATCTAGGCAGAAATTCAATCGTTAATTAACTTATAACACTGTATGTTTTTCCTATGGTGTGAATTAAGGGGGAAGGGTCCCTGGTGTGGAGGAGGCTCCACCCAAGTGCGTAGTAACACTCTTGAGCATTTTCCATAGGGTTGATTTGGAGACAACATCTAGCTACCCTGAATCTGCATAAAGTTCTCTCTATGGAGATGGCTCGCTATGTGGAAGGAGTCAGATCTTTCCCAAGTAAAGGCCCTCAGGGTTTGGCCCAAAGTTAAGATACATATAATGCTAATTATTATCCTCAGAAAAATAATTATTACAGATAATGATAATCCCTTCCCAGCATTTAAAATTTTGTTTGTTTCCTTTTATTTCTCTCAAACTAGCAAAAGTTTTAATTCTATATTATAGATCAATTGTTTACTCGATGCTACTTAGAAAATGAATATCATTTCAATGGAAATCCTTCTAAAGGATAATCTTTATTCATTCACTTTGTCATCTTTGAAGGCAAAAATTGGGCTAAAGTCACAAGGAAAATGAATTTGGTGATATTAGGTGAGCAGCAAGAGACCACTGATTTGGTCGCCTTCATGTATCCTCTCTACACACACATAACATGCATCTTTTGAAAGCTTATTATGTCTACTTTAAGATGAAGTATATTGTGGACCTGTCAAATGGTGCTGTTACCACAGAAATGAGAACAAACAATGACACTATCAACACGTTAAAATGACTACTTTGAAATATTTGCATTAGTTTCTGGTAGTTTAATGACTCTCTGTACTATTTCAAGACATGAAATCGGATTTTTTTGTGACCTCAAATCATCACAATAGCAATCTAAAGGGTAAAACAAAATGTAATAATAAATTTGTTAAGAGCACTCAGGGCCTCAAATGCAAAAAAATCACAAGCCACGTAGAACACAGCTGAATTGCTTACCTGCAGCATTTGATTTGCAGTACAAGCTGCATACACATCAGAATCAACAAGAAGCTTTAGCAATCCTGCATCTCCCCAGAATTTCCCAATACATGCTATAAAACAGCACAAGGTACAAATCATAGAATCATAGAATATCAGGGTTGGAAGGGACCTCGGGAGGTCATCTAGTCCAACCCCCTGCTCAAAAGCAGGACCCATACCCAATTAAATCATCCCAGCCAGGGCTTTGTCAAGCCTGACCTTAAAAACTTCTAAGGAAGGAGATTCCACCACCTCCCTAGGCAACGCATTCCAGTGTTTCACCACCCTCCTAGTGAAAAAGTTTTTCCTAATATCCAACCTAAACCTCCCCCACTGCAACTTGAGACCATTACTCCTTGTCCTGTCCTCTTCCACCACTGAGAATAGTCTAGAACCATCCTCTCTGGAACTCTCTCTCAGGTAGTTGAAAGCAGCTATCAAATCCCCCCTCATTCTTCTCTTCCGCAGACTAAACAATCCCAGTTCCCTCAGCCTCTCCTCATAACTCATGTGTTCCAGACCCCTAATCATTTTGCTGTTCATATTGGTACCAAGTTCATTTGAGACAGTCCATTTCACTTGCCGAGCAACAGCATACAGCTGCTGATTCTTGGTGTCAAGGACATGCTGCTGTCCTACAGCGGCTGACATTTCAGCACTGTAGGACAGACTCTGGCCTTGGCAGCTGTCTTGTATCCACAATAGGTGCATATGCAACTACTGTGTAGGTGCTTTTCTTTGTTGCAAGCTATCAATATCATTTGGTATTGGCAGGACATCATGAGGTAATAGTCTTAAAGACACCAGGAGAAATCTTGGACAGAGTTCATTGGTAAGATACCAAAATTTATTTTCTCAAGTACTTTTTCATGGCAAGTCAGTTCTGGACGTGTTCTAGTTTTTCAAATGCTGCATACTGCATCAGAGACTCTAATTACTCGGGGAGACTAAGTGACTTTTCTTTCCCATGGTTCAGTGAATTTCTCATGATGCTGGACTATCTGCAGTTTGTTCTTGAAATAGCACTCTAGCCACGGAATGGAAGGTATTCTTTCCATCAGCGGTCTCTGTGTTGATGTCTATACTATCATCTCCATCATGAATGAGATTTCTACCAGCATGAAGTGGTTCAATTCCGTTTGGAATGAGCACACCTCACTGGAGTCTTTCTACTTCGGCTGTTGCCGCATTAGTCATGAATCACCTTAGCTCATCATAATTGATGCAGAATCCCTGATGATGTTGTATGTCAATTAAATTGCATGACCCAAACTCAGGTGTAGCTGCGTAGCAAAGCTTATGTGTAATGGTGTGATAATTTTGGACCTGTTAAATACTATGCACTGCACGACTGAGAAGCAACTCCTCTGACTGTCTTCTGTCTGAGTTATATGCCTCTTTATCTAGCAACCAAAGGACAAACTCCTGCACTAATTAGGGTACAAAAGCAGCTAAGCTCTGTAAACTGCAATCACCTGGCATTGGATAATATGCGGAGGCTTTCATTTTGGCTATTTCAGACTGAAGGACTGAAGTAGCATTATACAAAACCACTTGTTCATTTGAAAGCTGGTCATCAGGCTCACTCATCAGAAGAACATCTATAAAACATTTGGATGAGTTAAGTTCCTGCTTCAGATGACTAGCAGCTTAGATACCATCAGCTAATGTCATTGCACTGAAGAGAATGATGGTAGACTTGCCTTGTCCATGTTGTGCATGGAATGAATTTGCAAAACCTCATTGTTGTTTCTGATCTTGCCTGTAATTTGGGACTGGAATAGCTTGCAGCTTCTACATCTGAGAGAAGTAGAGCTTTATAGCTTTTTAGCAGCTTGGACAGGAGAAGAGCCTTCTTGTTTCACATAAAGATCATTGTCTATCTCTTCAATCAGCTGATAAAATGCAGTGTCATAAGTGTAACTAGATGGTTTTGCTTTAAGATTTATTTTACATAAATAGGAAGAAAGGCATGTTGAGTGATACAGTGCATCCTTAGCAATCAAGTCTTCCACACATAGTCTGTGCAACATGTCATCATCTCCTCTTTCAAGTGCTGTCTCCCTTACATTGGTTGCTCTCTAAAATGTTTCTAATTTACAACTTTTCTTATTTTTCTTGCGTGTTTCTCTCAAGTAAACAATGCACCAGGATCAAACACTGGAGGATGTGCTTGCTCTGGTGACTATGAAAGCATGTGAACATGATGCTCTCTGCTCAGATTCAGAGTCTGTTTTCTTTCCTGGGTTCAATACATTCCTGACATGTGCCAAATTTGACTTGCTTGTGTTTTTCCAAAAGCAGCCCCGGTGATAGAATATTGGTGGCACATCACCTAAACTAGATAACTCATCCAGTCGCCACCAATACAATTAATCTCTCCTGGCTTCGGCTGCCAGCACCACAGAATTCTGTGCAGTTCTGATGGCTTCTGACAGTTTTGCGTTCTTTTGATTTTTTTGACAAACAACTCATTTTTCAATGCTTGTGGGGAATCTTTTTCTCTTTAACGTAAGCTTTACGGGACTTGTATCCTCCACAACTTCATATATTTCCCTGTGAAGGTAAAATTCCCATGGTATATTGTGAGCACTATCACAACCACCACCACCATTTTCCATTTTGTAGACGTATACAAATTTGTGCTAAATTAGATACAGTTTAGACCTATGATACTATCAAAATTGCCATTTCCATTTAGTGAGCACTTGATTGAAGCCCAGCATGAAGCTGTGTATTGTCATCTCTAAAAGGAATACTGATCTGTGCAAAATTAAATTTAAAAGCTAGATTCTAGACTATTTCAGTGGCTTGTACTACATGCATAGGCAATTACAAATTAAAACCTCCTACCAGGCAAACTATTTGCTACATTGTATGTACAAAAGCTTATAAATGGAGGCACATTACATTAGGAATTCACATGCATTTAAATCTACCCACTATGCAGTATAAACCATTGGCACATAATCTGCTACTACTGGTGCCCAAACTTCAGCAAGAGTTTGATCTTGTCAGCAAATTTCAATTGAAAATATAGGAAACTATAATCACGTGTGAGACCCTGACAATTCAGAATATGCAATGCAAAAACATTTCATGTAAGTATGTTGCAATATGTTGATATTTGCCCTTTTTATCACATGATAAACAGCGTCATCATTTCTGAAAAGAAAAACAAACTTGGCCATGCAAAACTAATATATATTTTTTAATGCATTGTCATTTGGTAGCTTGGACCAATAAACACCACATTGAGGTGTTGAAATTAATGTAAACAGTATTTGTGGAACTGTGCAAAAAACGACAATCATTTTGGGTACCATTGTTTCACTTTGCCTTAAGGCTTACAGTACCCCTTGATAGCTCTACATCAGACCTCATCTAAACACACACAAAATAAATTTTCCAATGATACATGATGAGGGTGTGCCAACATTAAACTCCAAAAATATGGCCCTTTTTGGAGAATTGCTGCTCACCTATATGCTCCCTTGTATCTTGTGACCATTGGACCACAACACAATTTGCCTCAACAAGTAGCCTCGGCTCAAGAGAACCACAAGACTGAAACAGTAGTAAGGGTGTGCCTTGGAACCACAAAACCTAAAATTCATACTATGTATTGCTCCTTTATCACACTCACAGGATGTTCTCTTTAGCTATGGGTAGCTACTGTATATTGCACTATTTTTAGAATTATCTGCAACAACAGACCAGAGAAAAACAGCAACTCTTATGGAAAAGCCCTATAGAACTGAATATTGATGACTACAACTGGATTCTATAGAGATCTAAGAGGCTATCAATCTCTATTCATTTCTTTTCCCAGGTTTTGTGAGCCATCCTACAGCAAGGAAGATTATGTTCGATTAAACTCTTTAGGACTTTTCTATAAGGGAAGCACACTCACAGGAAGTTGGGGCAGTGGAGGGATAAGTCACAGATTTGGAATGTGTGCATCTGTTTACAACATAACCTTGCTAAAATGTTCCGCTAGTCAAGAAAGAAGGGAAGATACAATTACATCCAAAGCGAGTGTCCTGATATTTATTGTGCCAGAAGCTGTCTGGTATTTGGCCAGATAAGAAAATGTAATATTAAAAGGCCTCAAATGAGGCCTATTGAGGGTTATACATCAGTAACCATGGAAGATGTTTCAGTGCTTTGGAAACACAAAGGCTTCATTTTTATTTATTTATTTATTAGGAAGCATTCCCATCTTCCACACTTCAAAAGCCATGGTTTGCATTAATTTTATAAGCTCAAACAACCTATCAGTGATAGAATGTCATGGATTAATCAATAAAATGAAAATATTCAAAAATGTTAAAGAGAAAAAACTCTTCATAAACATTGTACGCAACAGTGACATTGGAAACCTGCACTACATGGGGACATTTCAACGCTAACAAGTATCCAAAGCGTTCCCATTAATCCTGTTTATTATGTTTATGGTTTAATGTACTTTAAACCTTACTTTTACAGAGCACTGTGAAAGGTTTGCATAATGTTTATGTTCGGGGATAGAAAGACATTCTTAGAGGCTGCCCTGGCTACAGTAAACATGGCTGTGATGTAAGCCTTTATTTTGCTCATAGGGTTTCTCTTGTTTTGCCTTTGTAGATAATGGGATCCCAAGGTAACCTCTCCACTAAAATAGAAGAGCAAACAACAGAAAAAATCCGAGACATCACCAGTAGCTTCCACAAGTATATGGAAAACATAATGAAACAACTTTTGAACATTGTATATGACATCAAGCCTGAAATTCACCCAAACTACAGAGACACAGTTTAAATCCCATTGATGTGTGCATGTATCAACAGAAGGCACACTGTTTTCCTAGTAACCCAAATCATCATCTCCTTTATGGGATTGTTTGTACGTGAAAGAGAAACACTAAGCCCAAAGCACACAGCTATACACAAAAATTTTTATGTGACAAAATTCTACGAGGTTTCCCAAGAATTTGGTGGAATGGATTTGTTTTTCCTATTGATAGCTATTACCCTGTCATTTAAATAGTAGAAAGTTGACAACAGCAGAACAAGTGATTATTTGACACTGACAGCTTTTTAGTGGGTGTCTTTATTTCTTTTCTTATATAAAGTGTTCTGTACTACTTGGGGTATTGCATGAAATTGTTTGTCCCAATCCTTAGTACATTTAAAATGATCAGATATGTAATAATGTTTCATTTTACTTAAAATTAAAGAACTTCTTTCTTGTTTTGAGCAAATGGACTGTGTTGGTTATGGATATTATAGTAGTAGGCTGTTTCAGTTTCCTGTATGCATTTGCAATGACATGTCTAGAGTAATGACCCTTAAATCATAATTCAGACAAGTTGGGTGACCAACACGACTAGAACAACGCTACATGCAATAACATAGTTCATATTTCCACAGTGGTGGCTCTTCGTAATTTGTAAAATGTAAATGCACAATATAGTTCTGGCTGATTTTACATATTTACCTGCCCATGCCACTCTCAAAGAATTGTCCTACTGTTAAATTGCACCATATACCCTACAGGCTTTGCTTTAGGTCTGAAAATCGATATAAATGATTTATACTAATAATGAAATAGCTTTAGCTCAAGATACATAACAGAATATCTGTCATGAAGCAAAAAAAATTAGGTAGGGCTGTTTTCTGCAATCCTTACATTGAATAGTACCTAAATCCATGAGGAGTTTCACTGAAATCAAATTACTTAGGGCCAGATCCTGTTGCTTTTACATTGGGCCAGATTCTCCCATCTTTACTCACCTTGAGTAGTACGTGAGTCCTCAAATAGCTCCATTGATTTTTGTGGAGTAGAATACCACTCAAGGTGAGAATAGCAGAATCTGCCCCATCCTGATCCAGCCCCTTAGAAGTCATTGGAAAAACTCCCATTAACTTCAATGGGATTTTGATCAGGCCCTATGTCATGAGCTCAGCTGAATGCTTGTTTTCATTAGAAAATTATGTCAAGTTAGATCATAACCTTAAGGAGTTGCAATAACTAGCAAAACAATTACCATGACTTTTTTTAGTCTATGTAGACTGAAACAAGTTGTGTTCCACTTCATGCCAGTGGGTCATAGGCAAATCCTTGTTCCAGTTAGGTTTACCCAGATGACATGGCGTTAAACACAGCTTGTCTCTGTGCAGAGAGACTGCACTGCCATAGTAAACTGTGTCAGTTAACATGAGTCCTCAAGGTTGTATCCTAATTCTATATAATCATCTAGTGAAAACAAGTGCTGATTATTACATTTTCTGTGGTTGCTTAGACTCTGTGTATACAAGCATACTTCAGACATGAAAATTTATGTCTGTTCTGAATTCCAGACTAAGAGAATACTGAGTATCAAGGAAAATATTTTTTGGGTGGCTTCTTAGCAGTTGCTAACAGAGCACTTATTCTGATGTTTCAAAATGAAAAGATACACTGATTTGCTAGTGGAATGAAGATATGGTGTGAGTTAAAACAATTCAGGGAGAATGGTGTAAGACAATTTCTTGTAATGGTTGCAACTTAAAAGTGTGGAATAATTGTTTTCAGAAAGCTTTAAAGCTTTTCAGACAGAGGATTATCTTCTGATTTCAGTTAATCTGGTGTAATGCCAAAATAAGTACAGTGATTTTAGTGGAGGTACTCCAAATGTGCACAGGATTAACTGAACCTGGTGTACAATGTAGAGGATAACTAACTTAATTGTTTCAGAGTAGCGGCCGTGTTAGTCTGTATCCGCAAAAAGAAAAGTAGTACTTGTTGCACCTTAGAGACTAACCTATACCAGAAACCTACTGGCCGCTATGCTTACCTACATGCCTCCAGCTTTCATCCAGACCACACCAAACAATCCATTGTCTACAGCCAAGCTCTACGATACAACCTCATTTGCTCCAACCCCTCAGACAGAGACAAACACCTACAAGATATCTATCGAGCTTTCTTACAACTATAATACCCTCCTGCTCAAGTGAAGAAACAGATTGACAGAGCCAGAAGAGTACCCAGAAGTTACCTACTACAGGACAGGCCCAACAAAGAAAATAACGGAAAACCACTAGCCATCACCTTCAGCCCCCAACTAAAACCTCTCCAATGCATCATCAAGGATCTACAACCTATCCTGAAGGATGACCCAACACTTCAATCTCTTTGGTCACTCAATTACAGACCTAAAAGTGGCAATTCTTCAACAAAAAAACTTCAAAAACAGACTCCAACGAGAGACTGCTGAATTGGAATTAATTTGAAAACTGGACACAATTAACTTAGGCTTGAATAAAGACTGGGAGTGGATGTGTCATTACACAAAGTAAAAATATTTCCCCATGTTTATTCCCCCCCACACACACACACACTGTTCCTCAGACGTTCTTGTCAACTGCTGGAAATGGCCCACCTTGATTCTCACTACAAAAGGTTTTTTCCCCCCCGCTCTCCTGCTGGTAATAGCTCACCTTACCTGATCACTCTTGTTACAGTGTGTATGGTAACACCCATTGTTTCATGTTCTTTGTGTATATAAAATCTCCCCACTGTATTTTCTACTGCATGCATCCGATGAAGTGAGCTGTAGCTCACGAAAGCTTATGCTCAAATAAATTGGTTAGTCTCTAAAGTGCCACAAGTACTCCTTTTCTTTTTGCGGATACAGACTAGCACGGCTGCTACTCTGAAACCTGACACATTGTTTCTCTGCTTCACCACAGAGCTCCACCTCTTCCTCTTTGGCTTCTAAATAAATGTTTAAAGACAGTGCATAGATCTTGTGGAAGTGATATGTGAATCAGTGTGAGGATGGATTGAATACTACAGAATATAGCAGCAGGTAAGGATTGAATACTACAGAATATATCATGAAACGCTTGATATTAAAAAGCACAAAAATCCAGCTTTTAATGATTACATTTCTAGAGCTCAGCAGATGAGGTATTTGCCTTGCAGAGAAAGGAGTGGTAAGGAAAAAATATGCACCAATAGGTTTCCCACCTGTTATTGGAAAGTTGGTGTACTAATATGATGCAATTTGGTGTATTGCTGAGCTGCATTGTATTAAAAAAAATGTGCCCACTAAACGACAGCAGTGTGTGAAGTGATGCAGTGTTGTTTAGCAGAGCAGGGAGTAAGAGTAAATAAACCAGGGCTCTGCTCCAGTTTCTGCCATTGACTCAGTGTGTAGCCTTGGACAAATCATTTGAACTCTGTGTCACAGTTTACCTATCTGTTAAATGGGAATAATACTCCTCCCTCATAGTAAAGCATTCCACGATGCTCTAAAAAAATAGTGGGCCCAATACTTCAAGTTGCTAAACCAGAGGATACTCGTGAGGGGTTCATCTCTCACTGGCCCCTCCATTATTATCAATGATGATGACATTATCTTCATAATGACATCATTAACAAGAATGTAATGTTGCAAACATTTATCATCTTTCTAATCACTAGATCTTCAGCTGATGTGCACTGGTGTAGCAGCATTTCTGCATTGCCAACTAGTGCAATTTTGTCACAAGTCTGCAAGGTAAGATGCTTTTTGAAACGTCACAGCTCCTAGATTCATACAATTAGAGGGGTATCTCTGGGTTCATTTTGTTTAAAGTAAGTTTCTAGTCCTCGTGGTTGCAGAGAAAAGCCTGAAAATGTGACCTGAAGGGTCAGAAACAAGAAGGGAAATAGAAAGAAACCAACTATGGTTTTGTATGTTTGGTTGGTTGGTAGGTAATCTCGTGCTTTTTAGGGACCTGGCTCATGATTTGTGAACATTTAGGGTGGGCAAACCTGCACTGTCTTTAATAAATCTCTGTAAATTTACACCAACTGAGGATCTGGTCCTTCGTGTCTTTCCAAAATATTGCATAGCATAGATAGAATAGTACCAATTAGAATAGCAGTTACAAAGTGATGGCAGTTAGGCACAAGTGATCAGTGAGAATACAAATTGAGCAAAACAAGTACCAAATCAATTAGCATACCAATTACCAGACACCAAGCCAACTAGAATTCCACTTTCAAACCCAATTACCCAATTACAATGCCAACTGCCTATATATAAATATATAAATATATAATATTTAATATATAATTATAATATATAATATATAATTTATATATAATTATAATATAATATATTATATATATTTATATATATATAATATATAATTTATATATAATTTAATATATATAATATATAATTTAAATAACATTTTAAAAATATAAAAATAGCATTTAAAAACTAATATAAAATATTGATATAAAAACAAAATGTTTTGATTGACCCCAAAAAAATTAGTTTCATAGGAAATTTTCAAAATTTTGAAATTTTGTTCCTGTTCAGAATGATGTTTTTTATGTCAGAGTTTCTCATGGAACAGCTCTAGTGATATATCTGCTGCACTCATAATGTTCTAGTCTGCTTCATGACATCCCTTCCCCCTGCCCCAAGCCAGTTCCATCAAGGAGGACAGTTACTCTCCCCAACACACTGCACATTTAGTAATATGGCAGAAATTCATAGAAGCATAGAGTTGTAGGACTGGAAGGGACCTCGAGAGGTCATCTAGTCCAGTCCCCTGCAGGACTATGTTTTGTCTACACCATCCCTGACAGGTGTTTGTCCAACCTGCTCTTAAAAATCCCCAATGATGGAGATTCCACAACCTCCCTTGGCAACTTATTTCCAGTACTTAACCACCATGACAGTTAGGAAGTTTTTCAAAATGTCCAACCTAAACCTCCCTTGTTGCAATTTAAACCCAGATCTTACAATAACATTGATTATTGTTGTTTAGAATTTGAACACAAATGCAGACCACAGGATGGGCACTTAGGGGGATGTTTGCAAAGGCACAAAGGCAGGAAGGTGTCTAACTCTCCTTGACTTTCTCTGAGAATTGGGTACCTAACTGCCATTGGAACCTATAAAAGTGCCCCCTCTTATAATTATAAATGAAATCAATGGCTAAATAAATCTCAGGCAATTCTCTAGGAAGTTTCCCTTGTGCCAATCTCACATCTCGTCCTGGCACTTTGTGTTTCAACAGGTTTCAGAGTAGCAGCCATGTTAGTCTGTATTCGCAAAATACAACAGGTTTTCAAAACATGTACAACTGTGTAGGGACCAAAATTTCCATTTCATGGGAAATTTCATGATTTTGAAATTTGTTTTAATTCCAAATCTTGCTTCCACTGAAATCAATCACAAACCATTTGTTGATTTCAGTGGGAGTAGGACTGGGTCCACAGTAGGACAGCTGCCATCATATAGCCTAATGAATTGGTTAAATCCTCCAAAGGCTTGCAATCTAAAGTTATAAAAATGCCTCTGCTGCCTCAAAAGGAAGAGCTGCACTATAAAAGATGACTTAAAACCAAACTCAGTTCCCCAGAAAAAGAGAATTAAGAGAAACAGTCAAAAGCTAGGAAGGAAGTGCAACAGCTGGTTTGAGAAACTCCTGGCACAAACAGGTTTCAGAGTAACAGCTGTGTTAGTCTGTATTCGCAAAAAGAAAAGGAGTACTTGTGGCACCTTAGAGATTAACCAATTTATTTGAGCATAAGCTTTCGTGAGCTACAGCTCACGTGCCACAAGTACTCCTTTTCTTTCTGGCACAAACAATTATTTCCAAGTCTTGGGATTTTTTAGCTTATGCAATGATATCCTGCTGCACTTGTGCTGTCAGAGTTTCTCTAGATGTCTACACTTAGGGATAAATGTTCATTTATGATCCATAGGGATTTAATGGCATGATTCCTATTCATGGGCGATCTGTGACTCCATCTAAATCCCGTCATGCAGGGTGGATAGTGTATCCATAAGAGTGTCTTCCCCATCTCAGTTTCATTTCATGTTACCTGGAGAATGAATTCAGAGGGGTGTTTTTCTGACTAACCATTAAGCAATTTCCTACAAGAAAGGAAAGCAAGATATTGAGAGTTGGAATCAGTGTTAACTGGTTAGATTGTGCATATTGTAGACTGAAATTGGCTCCATTCCCCTGATTTAGATTGCAACAGGATTTGTGTCAGTGGGATCTTCCGTAATCCAATATATTCTGAAGCCCAGATTATCAGTACAATATCACCTGCTGTTAGAGATAATCATATATATATATATATATAGCTTGACAAGTGTATGCATGAGGTTCTTTGCAAAACAGAATAAGACATAGTCCCTGCACCAAAGACAATTCAAGGGACCACGAGTAAAATTTTTGTATAAAATGGAGTGACCTGACCTGCTGGGGATCTATATCCAATAGAGCTCAGGCACTGCTAGAAGAAACATGGGAACAGGCAGAAACCTGGCACTGGCTGTGAGACCTGGGAGTCCTTAGCTACTATGGATGGGGGTAGAGCAGTCAAATGGACCACTGGTGCACAGTAGCTGGTGTACTAGTGGCTTTTGCCAAGGACACTGGGACAAACCCCTCATTTTACAGAAAGTGCCATGGACCTTTTGGGAAAAATTATCAAAGGGGCCTCAGCATGACCAGAGACCTGTGTACATGGTTTTCAAGCTCTGATTTCTGTGTTCTTGAATGTATAAGCGTGAGTGCTTAAAAAGTGAAGGTGCAAATTTACACTTGCACAAACAGGCCTTGCTCAGAAAAACTGGCCTTTATTAAACACACAAAGCAGAAAGAACCTTGTTTCTAATGACTGATCCAAAAGACCACTGCATAGTGGTACTGCATGGAACTTAACATCTACCTTGGAAGTATGAGATTTCAAACTGTGCATCCTGAGATCAGACGTGAATCCAACCCTGAATCTTAGGCCTCTCGGCCATCCTTTCCAACATTTCAAAAATAACTGCCAAAGACACAAAATAAGTACATTTCCAGGGCACCAAAAGGTAAACCATAGCAGAAAGGTAACCCCCGTTTTTTGGGACTTTTTCCTATATAGGCGCCTATTACCCCCCATCTCCTAAAGGACGAGGTTTAGTAAATGAAGGAATATTCTGCAAACCTAAGTACAATGCATTTTATACAAAGCTGGCCTAGAGCTCCATTCAACAGCTGTTTAAAAAAAGACATTTCTGTTTTTCTGCTGCTCTTTCAAATTATTTAAAGGCAGAAGCAAACTCATGAGACGGTCAGCAATCAATCTTTTTTTCTTTTTTTTAAAACTCTTCAGAGGTACCATTGCTTTTGTTTTTGTGTGTCCGTCCCACCTTTCCATCTAAACAAATGTGACCAAACTCCCACTCACTCCCTCAAACACATCCACCTACCCCTACCTTTCTCTCAGTGAAAAGGAAGACTATTCCTGGAGTGCTGTCTGGAAGAAACCACGCACAGATAGTACTTCTGCATGGGTCAAGCAGAGTCTGCAGACTATCATGCAAGCACTGCCCCACATCCCATGTGTCTCCACAAACACTGGAGATTACACTTCAGCCATATGTTATAGTTGGGGTCTGGTTATGCACACACCCCTTACAGGCACACACTTTTTGACATAATACTGAGCTGAAAAGCTCATGAGAACAATCTGGGAGATTACTTGATTTTCTACATCCAGACATGGGTAGAAATATTGTGAGGTGGTACGTGCTACAGTGAGAAAATAAGTGTTTTACTTTCCTCACTGCCTTATGATCTCATAAATGACAGCTTTGTCTTTTTTCTGCTTCCCAACCCTTTTGGATTTGCATGACAGAGAGAATGGGCTTTATCTAACAGTAACCCATCTGAAGGTGGAAGACAGGAAAGAGATGACGGAGGGCTAGACTTAAAAAGATGCCATAGTGGAAGTCAGACCACAGATCCTCCTTCCCTACAAGAAGATAAAAAATAGGGCTGGTCAAAAAAATTCTGTCAACACTGTTTGGGGGTTTGAGTAAAATGAAAATGTTTTTTTCCAGGGAAAACTTCAGTAATTCATCAAAATCTTGAAAACTGAAATATTTTTATTCAAAATGGTGGGAATTGTAATGCAGATGCCTTTTGCTTCCATCCTCCCCCAAGCTTCAGCATTTCTGGCCAGACTAAAACTCCCATGATTCAGCCAGGGTCTCATATAATGTACCTCCCCGCTTCACCAATAGGGGAGAAAGTGGTGCATCCTGGAAGGTATAGTTTGACAAGCGAGCTAGGCCCTTAGAGATCAATGGCAGCATAAGGTACCTGAACTACAATTCCCATGAGGCATCAGTTTGAATTGAAACACCACTTTTTGGACAAAACATTTTGCCCAAAAGTCAAATTTTTCTGTGGGGGAAAAAAATGCTGCTTTCCAACCAACTGAAAGAAAGAAAGAAAGAAAGAAAGAAAGAAAGAAAGAAAGAAAGAAAGAAAGAAAGAAAGAAAGAAAGAAAGAAAGAAAGAAAGAAAGAAAGAAAGAAAGAAAGAAAGAAAGAAAGAAAGAAAGATTTCTGGGACCTGAGTAAGGCTGGGATGGCTCAGGAGCACGCTGCAGGTGACACACACTGGGCTCTCCATTGAAGTTTGGGTTCTGTAAAACCCTCTGTACAAATAATCATTGGAGAAAGGACTTGAATTTGGGTCTCTTATATCCCAGGTGAATGCTCTAACAACCTGCCTAGAGAGTCATTCTCACTCTGGTGCCGTGACTGTTCAAATATTTTATACAAAATGGAAAAGCTTCAGCAGAAGAGACTGAGAGCAACCGACCTCGGAATATTGTATAGCCCACTGGTGAGGGCATTCACCTCAGAGGGAAGAGAGATGCTCCTGAGCAAGGATTCAAACCTACCTCTCCCACATCCCAAATGAGTGTCCTAGCCCCCGGGCTAGTGAATATAAGGGGTGACAGCAGTGCCACCACAAACCGAACCATTTATTTCCTTTGTTTTTATTTTTTTCTTAAGGGTTACAAAATCCCAGAAACAAAATGTTTCATTTGATCCAAACCAAATTTTTGGTAAGTTTTTAGATTTGCTGAAAATTAAAAAAAAAAAAATGGTTTGAACCACTCTCCAAACCCAAACTAGCAAACTGAAAAATCAAAGTTATTTGCCCAGCTCTAATGTTCTCCCCAGCCTTCCACACTCAGAAAGGGGGGAGCCATATCTTGAGCTAACCAGAGCTTTCAAGTGTCATTAGCAGCTAGTCCCAGTTCTAGTCGATTGCAATACCCAAGCACAGTCATACTCTGGTTAAGTAGCAAATAGGAATATTATGCAAAATTTTATACACTCATATGGTACATACACACACAATCCAGTAGTGCTTTTACTAATTCTGTGCATATACAAAAGTCAAGCAACTGCCGCTTATAGAATACGTGAGTGTCATATTTTACTGCCATTTTCATGGTGGTCTGTCCTTTTTACATTGATTATCCCTCATTTTATGGTAGCAAAAGTCACTTCAAACTTTGAATCTTCCCTGAGGAATGTTAACACTTATTACAAGTACATGACCCAACCAGTATTATTATAAAACACCTGGAAAATGGTACATTGGAGTATTATTTAATATACTCTAGGGCACTTACAGGGCATGACTGCATGTGGAATTTCATGCTGACTTGCAAGCTTATTATCTCTCTGAAAGTACTAGGTGCTTTATTGAAGGATGTGCTGAGACTAAATTACCTGATCGATGCAGATTTCTGCAAGTCCCTGTTCCCCCAAATATTTGATTTACCCATGGTAAATGCAGACTTCTCCAAGAGGCTACTGTGTTTTCATTTCACTCCTGGAAATATGGAAATTATTGCTTAGTACTCTGCTCCACAAACTGTTAACCTGACTAAAACAAAGCTCTCCAATGAAATGAAAAATCATGTAGATTACAAAAGGGAGATGATTCCACTAATCGGTATTAAATGGACATAGCTTTAACAAGCTATTCAATTCAAATTCACTGGTAAATCTATACAGTTACCATTCAACAATACATGAAAACAAAAGCAAAATATGTATAGCAAATTCAGCAGAACTTAACTTACTACTTATCACGAGTTAAACATTTTTCTATGTACATATAATATATGTATAAATTATAATATATAAATGTATATTATATGCCTCTCGAAAAGCCTAGATATTACATAGATATTATATAGGTAGGTAGACAGAAACTAACAAAAGAGAGACAATGTAAATTTTGTTCAACAATGCTGCGCACATGCATTCGCTGAGTAAACACTTTTCTTTCCTCTGTTGTTTTGCAGTCTCCTGTTTTGCTGTGTCTTTTATTGCATCATGTGTGAAATTAGATTGCAATTCTTTGAGGAACAGACCATTTTTGCATTACGGACTCAGTTCTGCAAAGTGCTGAGCATTCTGGCTGGAACTGGGTGGCAAACAATTGTTATGTTGCATGAGAGTTTAAGATTTCAAACATTTTCCCTTCCAAAATCTGGACAAAAAGTCAAAGTTTCGAAAATTTCTTCAAAAAGATGATCCAAAAAAAAAAATGGATTGGATCAATTGAAATATGTTATTGTGTTGACTATTTTAAAAGTCGAATAAAATTTTAATTACAAATCAATACAGGGTGAGTTAAAGGCATTTTTACTCTGAGGGCTATGATTTGATGTGTTTAACCCACAGCGTTATTTTAAAGTAGATTTGCATGTGAGGAAATAATGTGCATGTTACCAATGATGCTTTTTATCAGAGGCAACTAAATTTTCACCCTACAGGGAATGTCAGTGTGAAATTGCCAGACCAGCAGCAATAACCATGGCTCAAATCCAATGCTTTAACCCACCCAAAGCTGCTGTTTTGCCAGAACAGACAGAGATCTGTGTGAATGGAGACAGGCTTTGTGCAGCTGGGAGGCTCAGAACTGCACCCAAGCTTGTTTCTTATTAGAGAATGGACATATGCTAATGTCCACAAAAGAGCAATTACATGATAATCCTGAGTGTCTGCTTCTGCTAGTGCAACCCACTTCCTCAAGGATTTCCTTTTCGGACAGTTGGCCTGATTCTGATACCCAGTGTAAGTGTAATACGTGGCACCCTGAGTGGTCCCACTGATAAGGTGGTGAATCTGTCCCAATGTAAATTTGCTGTAAGGGAATTCCCTACACAACTCCTATGGGTTTCTTGGGAATAGCCCTTAAATTTTTTTTCTGGTTATGTGGGAGAGTCATTAAGAGACAAAACTTCTTGGGCCAGATTCTAAAATGTTTAAATTAGTGTCTCAACTGAAGTCAATGGAGCTACACCATTTACACCTGCTGAGAATTTGGCCCCTCTTCTGTTCGCATTTTAACCTTGCACCCTACTATCCCTCTGTTAGTCACTATGCTGAGCTAGTTAGTCTGTTGTATCCAGCATTTGGTATCAGATACAATTGACATGGAGGGAGGAGCAGGTAGAGGAATAAGGAACAGGGAACCAGATTACAAAAACTGAGAATAATCACAGTTTGGGGGGGGGGGGTTTGGTGGGTTTTTTGGAGATCATGCATGCTGCATGAAAAGCTGTTTGTAAGTTTCAAGACTTCCTTGGGCTGCAATCTGTGAACAGTTATATTTTCCTCTAACACACAATGCCAGCTATGGAACTGAGTGGGATATTTCAAATTGGAGAATTTCAAAGGGACTTTACTTGACATACCCCAAAAATAAACACGCTACAAACTGAATAATAAATCAGCAAACTGCTCCCTTTTTAGTTACTTGCAAATATTTTCTAAACTTTTGTTTTTAGATGTTTAGCATTGCACCTGAAAAAAGTGTGGTCATGTTTTTTCAGGTTTCAATGAATACATTTTAGATCTCATAATTTAAAACTTGTACTACTCCCAACCCAGCCTATCAGTACCTATGCATTGTGCAGCACATTGCAAAATCACAGGGGACTGTCTGGTACTTCCTATGATCAGTAACTCCATTCATTATTAGTAGCATTTATTTGGTGCCCATCACCAAGGTACTTGGAGCCTCAAAAGACACAAGCTAAGACATTCAAGGTCTCAGTATGAAAGTGCAGATTGCATGTTCCATATAGATTTTAGCATTAAGATTTGATGCTCTAGCATCTGTTGGAACTAGGAATGATTTTAAAATGTATGGGAGCAACTCCCCAGGGAGATAAAGGTGTGGATATAACAAATAGAGATGGTCATGTTGAGAGGTGTTGATATTTGTCACACCTTTAATTAATCTAGCATTTTAATATCACTATAGTACAATGCTTTGCAAAACGTAGTACACTTGTTTGAGACTGGACTAGTATAACCTTTATCTTTTACTGCATGAGAACAGCATTCATTTGTATCTTTAGACATACTCCTCAGTGGCTAATAAAGGTGTTATATTCACAAGGAAATGTGGTCTTGTATGAAGCCGTGTGAAAAACCCACTGCCAAACACTATAGTCAGTCACTTTAGAGCACTACATGGTTAGTTTTCTTTATGACTAGAAAATATACTCTTTGTGCTGCTTTAGAAAAGGAGATATATGTTTCTTCATCATTTATTAATCTTGAGGTAGTTTGTCTCACCCAAACATTGAGAGACAACTCAGTATTCCAGGAAATCTTGCAAAATTTCTCTGTTGCATTTAAAATGGCAAAAAGCAAGGTTAGATGCATGCTAGTTACAGTAATGTGTCATTAAAAGTCAAAGCACTGAAAACAAGCAGTAGGTTGGTTTAAATTTGAACATGCAAGTATCAAGTTTAATGAGTCTCTTTGTTCTCTCTGGGCCCTATGACCTGTTCTAGCCCTTTTTCTTTCTGCCTTGTAAACTTCAGGTCCATGGAAGGTGAAGATCAGTTTGATGGTGTGTGCAATATAAACAAGCATGTCTGCGTTTATGTTATATTGCCTCCCTTCCGTTTTGCTGGCATGAGAGTGGAGTCTTGCAGAGTTCTAAGAGCAATAAAGTTCAAAAGTCAACCAATCTGGCACTGAAGTAGGTTGTTATGACAGCTTGTGCAGAGAAGATCTCTGTGTATGCACAAGCATTCACTCACTTTTTTAGACAGCTACTGAAGTTCAGACCTGAGCCTGAGTTTGGCATACCTGGGAACTGGAAGAGTATTCTGAGTATGACGTGCAAAGGAACACAATGGGGAAATTTCCTCCAGTGCAGAAGCTCATGCATAGCTCTACACACCATTAGACAAATGACTTAAGTAAGTAATGCAGGGGACAGTGTGCAGACCTCTGACCTGGAGCTACTTTCAAAAAGCAAGAAAAATTATGTTTAATGTCATTAGACACCCAAATACTATTGAAAGCCCATAGAATGTGGGCTTTTGTGAAAAACCTATCAAAGATATGTGTATGACCCTCATTAGTACAGTATCTGAACACCTTGTAATATTTAATGTATTTATTCTCACAACACTTCTGCGAGGCAGGGCAGTGCCATTTTACAGATGGGGAACTGAGGCACTGAGAGCTAAATGACTTGCCCAAGGTCAGACAAGAAGTCTGTGGTAGAGAAGGCACTTATCTCCCAATTCCTGAGCCTAACCACTAGACCATCTCTTCCTCACCAAAATCCCAGCCTATATTTTAAGTGGCAACCATAAAAATGTGGATGCTAGTCAGGTATCTACCATTAATATTAAAAACATAATTCTAATATTTGAACAAGTTCCATTTTGAAAGACTGGAAGCCTTATTTGATTCATTTATAATTCGCTAGTCAGAGGAAGTACGGTAGAACCTCAGAGTACCGGACACCAAGTTACAAACTGACCGGTCAACCATACCACATTTGGAACTGGAAGTGCACAATCAGGCAGCAGCAGAGACACACACAAAAGAAGAGGGGGGGTGGGGGCGGGAAGCAAATACAGTACAGTACTGTGTTAAACATAAACTGAAAAAAAAAAAAAAAAAAAAGGGAAAGTTTAAAAAAGGATTTGACAAGGTCAGGAAACTGTTTCCGTGCTTGTTTCATTTAAATTAAGAGACTTAAAAGCAGCACGTTTCTTCTGCATAGTAAAGTTTCAAAGCTGTATTAAGTCAATGTTCAGTTGTAAACTTTTGAAAGAACAAAGATAACGTTTTGTTCAGCATTACAAACAACCTCCATTCCTGAGGTGTTCGTAACTCTGAGGTTCTACTGAAGAATCCATTTACACAAGCCAGAAAACTTTAGTAAAGATTATGGCTGTCAAGCGTGATTAATCACGTGATTAATCGCACCGTTAAACAATAATAGAATACTATTTATTTAAATATTTTTGGATGTTTTCTACATTTTCAAATATATTGATTTCAATTACAACACAGAATACAAAGTGTGCAGAGCTCACTTTATATTTATTTTTATTGCAAGTATTTGCACTGTATAAAAACAAAAGAAATAGTATTTTGCAATTCACCTAATACAAGTACTGTACTGCAATCTCTTTATCATGAAAGTTGAACTTACAAATGTAGAATTATGTACAAAATAAACTGCATTCAAAAATAAAATGATGTAAGATTTTAGAGCCTGCAAGTCCACTCAGTCCTACTTCTTGTTCAGCCAGTCGCTCCGACAAACAAGTTTGTTTACATTTGCAGGAGATAATGCTGCCTGCTTCTTGTTTACAATGCACCTGAAAGTGAGAACAGGCGTTCTCATGGCACTGTCGTAGCCAGCGTTGCAAGATATTTACATGCCAGATGTGCTAAAGATTCATATGCCCCTTCATGCTTCAGACACCATTCCTGGAGACATGCGTCCATGCTGATGACGGGTTCTACTCGATAACAATCCAAAGCAGTGTGGACCGACGCATGTTCATTTTTATTATCTGAGTCAGATGCCACCAGCAGAAGGTTGATTTTCTTTTTTGGTGGTTCAGGTTCTGTAGTTTCTGCATCAGAGTGTTGCTCTTTTAAGACTTCTGAAAGCATGCTCCAGACCCCGTCCCAATCAGATTTTGGAAAGCACTTCAGATTCTTAAATCTTGGATCGAGTGCAGTAGCTATCTTTAGAAATCTCACATTGGTACCTTCTTTGTGTTTTGTCAAATCTGCAGTGAAAAAGTGTTCTTAAAATGAAGCACATGTGCTGGGTCATCATCTGAGACTGCTGTAACTTGAAATAAATGGCAGAATGAGGGTAAAACAGAGCAGGGGACATACAATTCTCCCCCACGGAATAGAGTCACAAATTTAATTAATGCATTATTTTTTTAACAATGATCATCAGCATGGAAGCATGTCCTCTGGAATGGTGGCCGAAGAACAAAGGGGCAAACGAATGTTTAGCATATCTGGCATGTAAATACCTTGCAATGCCAGCTGATAGAGGGAAGTGATTATTCCCCTCTATTTTGCACTGGTGAGGCCACATCTGGAGTACTGCATCCAGTTTTGGGCCCCCCACTACAGAAAGGATGTGGACAAATTGGAGCGAGTCCAGCGGAGGGCAACGAAAATGATTAGGGGGCTAGGGCACATGATTTATGAGGAGAGGCTGAAGGAACTGGGATTATTTAGCCTGCGGAAGAGAAGAGTGAGGCGGGATTTGATAGCAGCCTTCAACTACCTGATGGGGGGTTCCAAAGAGGATGGAGCTAGGCTGTTCTCCATGGTTGCAGTCTCAAGTTGCAGTGGGGGAGGTCTAGGTTGGATATTAGGAAAACTATTTCACTAGAAGGGTGGTGAAGCACTGGAATGAGTTACCTAGGGAGGTGGTGGAATCTCCATCCTTAGAGGTTTTTAAGGCCTAGCTTGACAAAGCTCTGGCCAGGATGATTTAGTTGGGGTTGGTCCTGCTTTGAGCAGGGGGTTGGACTAGATGACCTCCTGAGGTCTCTTCCAACCCTAATCTTCTATGATTCTAAGAAGAGGGCAGCATTATCTCCTGTAAATGTAAACAAACTTGTTTGTCTTAGCAATTGGCTGAACAAGAAGGAGGACTGAGTGGACTTGTAGGCTCTGAAGTTTGACATTGTTTTGTTTTTGTACACTTTTATTTCAGTTACAACACAGAATACAATATATATGGAAACGTAGAAAAACATCCAAAATATTTAATACATTTCAATTGGTATTCTATTGTTTAACAGTGGGATTAAAACGACGATTAATCGTGATTAATTTTTTTGAGTTAATCGCGTGAGTTAACTGCGATTAATTGACATCTCTACTAAAGATCAATTTGGATGAATGCTTTAAAACTAATAAGTTATTTGATTAAGTTTGCTTTTACTCTTCAATTTGCAAATCTGTCTAAAATAGGCTACAAAAATCTCAGTTTACTCATCATTTGAAATCATTCACAGAATAATTTTGCAAAACTTTCTCAGTTAGTAGCTTCTTTGCCTGTCAGTGTTTTGTTATGTCAAGTATTCACATCTGAAGTTATTATTACATGTGTATTGATATAGCACTTATGTTCCATAGAGGGGTCAGGGCCCTATTCATAGGCTAGAAGGGACAACTGTGCTCACTGAGCCTGATATCCTGCATAACATGCCGTAGAGCTTTCCCCAAAATAATTCCTGGTTGAACTACAGCATATTTTTTACACAAAACATCTAATTTTAAACATTGCCAGTGATGGAGAGTCCAACACAAACCTTGGAAAGTTGTTCTAGTGGTTAATTACTCTCACTGTGAAACATTTACACCTTATTTCCAGTCTGTGTTTGCCTAGCTTCAATTGCCAACAATGGGATTTTGTTGCATCTTTGTCTGCTAGATTGAAGAGCCTATTATCAAATACTTGTTCCCCATGTAGGTACAGTATTTATAACCTGTGATCAAGCCACCCCATTGGATTAGGCACTGTGCATACATGCAATGGCAAAGTGATCCCTCCACCACTCTGGTTTTCCCATGTAGATCACATGGTCTGTTTGTAGCTGAGTGTAGCATTTAGAATTAGTTTTCCAGAGCAAATACGCACAATTACAAATCTCAGAGTAACAGCCGTGTTAGTCTGTATTCGCAAAAAGAAAAGGAGTACCTGTGGCACCTTAGAGACTAACCAATTTATTTGAGCATGAGCTTTCGTGAGCTCCGATGAAGTGAGCTGTAGCTCACGAAAGCTCATGCTCAAATAAATTGGTTAGTCTCTAAGGTGCCACAGGTACTCCTTTTCTAATTACAAATCTGAAATTCATTTTCTTCAAATATTTTGCAATATTTGCTCAAAATCTGCCATTTCTGTGAACACACTGAAGTAAATTTGTTTGCATATTTGAATAAAATGTTCACTAAACCTGAGGTAAGGTTAAGTCATATTCTGGACTACTCCATCAAGTAAACTTTTTGAATAATCCATTAGTGGACATTTCTTATCTGTTCCTCTTACAGATAAAGCTCTCAGAGGGAACCCTAATGAATTCTAGATACTCCCCTGTGCCTAACTTTTCATCTTATTTTTGCTTCTTCTCCAGTAAGAGCTATACTTTAACCTGTGGTGGGTAGATAAGTAAACATGAGTATACACCCTATAATCCATCTTTCTGGCAGAAGGCAAGAGTATGTCTTATTAAATGAGAATGCTGCCCCCCTACTGAGTTAAAAAGGTACACAATAGTTGAGAAAAAAATCCCATCAGGATTGTGTCTAGAGTCATTAACTGAAGAAGTGTCATGTACCTTCCATCTTCAATTAAGACTACTGACCCCAAACTCCTGAACCTTCTCTACATAAACAAGTAATTTCTGGTTGCTAACTCACAGTGCACCTCAAATAAGTTCTCACAGAATAGCTGGCTTTTAGACAGGTTTCTCAGTCACCTATCATTAAGGGGTTGTACAAAATTGAAAACTGGATCATGAGGAGAGGGTACCACAAAGTCATTTCCCAATAAAGCTATAATCTACCTTGCATAATTCTAGCACGTCTATTTCTAAACAAGTCACTTCACTGCTGTTGGGCAGATTCTTTTAGTAGATCTACAGAAAAAGAGGAACCTATTTCCACAGGCTACTGCCATTGCTGGCTAATCCCATTACTATAACAACATCAAGAGTAATTAGGCAGTGACAATTATGGCTAAGCCTCTATTTTTGACCTCACATTTCTTTATTGGACCCACTATTTCAAGGACAAATGATCCAACTGACCTCCAGTTGTAACCTTCATCAGATATTCCTGAATTCTGCAGCTCTGCTATTCTAATCTTTCCTTGTCTTTTATTCAGTGGCCACTCTTACAAATTTCCCACTTATCTCCATACTTGCAGTATTCCATAGCATAAACACCAATACATGGAACACTGCAACTATTAAGGTAGCATTATTAATTTAGGGAAAAGTTGATCTGCTATTATGAGCAACCACTTTACTTAAAGAGGGCAAGGAAGAGGCTGTGTTTAAAACACATCTGCAGAGGTTATTTCAGGTTGCCAATATTGATAGAATAACCAGTTAAATTACATTCTGCATATTCTTTTATGAACTGTTTCTGGTGGAGAGCTAATTCATTCCAGCCGGACCTCTCAACCACTCTGCTTTAGCACACTGAATTTTATTTAAGTTACTCTGCTATCCCCCTCCCCACTCCTGTTTACTCCACATTTTCTGTGGCCTAACATTCATGGGAATGTCTGGTTCCTTCCTCACACAGAGTCATTAGGGAGTCAAGATTCAAATGAAAGCCATACCAAAACACATTCTTCTGTCTTCTAGAGGGGCTTCCTGGTTCTCAGACTGGAGCTGCTGCCCATCTGCCCAGGAAGGAGAAGGAGAACAGATTTGTTAGAAACAAGGAGGTGTTTTAGAGTATGCCACGATGTTTGGAGGAAGGAGGAGGCCAGGATCTGAAGACCTGAGCAACTGTGGTTGGGAAGAGAATAGTAATGCAGGATTCCTTTCTGACAACATTTTCCAGATAGATTAGATAGAGGTGTGTGTGTGTGTGATTCAATATGACTGTTTTTCAAAAGTGGAAATTCACAAAAGCATTTTCTCAAACTTATCCATTTTTAGACATCATCAATGGAAACTATTTTTGTATCACCATTTAGTCAGAGTAAAAGGCTTCCCCAACACCCAAATTTAGAAATTTTTAAAAAGGATATTGATTTTAAAAAGAAAAAAGAAAAGAAAAGATGATTTTTAGAATAATGACTTGCTGTGGTCTGACTTTTACTCTCTGGAGCTCTCTACTATAAATTTGGGGCCAGGTTTCAAAAGAACTCAGCACTCATTTAGGCACCTAAAGACGTGGCCAGATATTCAAAAGTGCTCAGTGTGAGTGCTGGGTGCTGAGCTGTTTTGAAATCACGGTAATTGGTATTTAGGAGATTATGAGCTATTATTTAATCACATAATGAGTCTCTGCATTCTCCTCTTGCCTGCTCCCCCAATGCCTTCAGAGAAAGATTTTATTCTAGACCAGGAACAATAATTCTGTTGTTAAACACTAGATGGCACCATGAACTCATCAAATCATATAAATTTACACCACTTGCTGGTTTCTAACCAAAGAAAGAAAAAAGGGAGAATAAAAAAGAAATTATACACTAATTTGGCATCTATAAATCAGGAGATGAATTTATATCATGAAACATTCATTTTACACGAAGAAAAAAGTCAACTCTGGAATAAACTGTGTTGCACACTGAAGCACAAAACAGCAGCTATGCTAAAGTGTGCTTGACCTTGCCCCTGCCTCTGCCCCAGGTGACCTGTATTGTCTCCTGACCTGTGAGGTTTCAAATAAAATCCTATTTCTCTCTGTCTCATTGCTCCAGAATAATAAATTTATTAGAGAAGATTTCATCCCCTTCGACTGGAGTTAGAATATCCGGGGGATATCCCTCCAGGAGCTCAGCATGGAAAGTTGGCGGGTGGACCAAAACAGGGCTGGAACTGTGGCAGCACAGTGATGATTAAGTGACAGTGATGTAGCCTGGCATGCCCTCTGACATTTGTTCCACAAATGAACTGAGTCCAATCCTGATACTTCAGCACTTATGTAACATCAGCAGGGTCTACGCACCCATCCAGTTATGGGTACTCAACTTCAATCTGTTCCTTGGTGGCCACATTTAGGGCTAAATCTTGTGCTGCCTGGCCACAATAAGAGGGTATGGAGGGGTTCTTCCCCTGTGCATGCAGCAAAGCAGAATCTCTGCCTTATGTCCAGGAGCACACTAGGAAACTGACCTGCCTTCCTCACTTGCCAGTGCTCGGTGTCCCTAAAGGAGCACGTTGTGCCTGCTGGAATAGAAGTTAGTGCTGGTTCGTGCATAGATTACAATCTGCAGCATGTACTTGCTGTGAGACATACACTGTTCTTTCTAAGGAGCAGTTCAGCACATCTGGCTGCTCCTTCATCCCCTGGCCCAACCAGAGCGATGCCAGCCCATGCTGGCAGGATAGCTTTTTTGCTGAACATATAACTGGCACCCACTCTGCTCCTCCTCAATTCACACAAGCCTCAGCAGGATGCTGTCCAGTCAGTGCTTAGTGCAAACAGAATTCACGTTTCCATAAATGTGCCAAACAGTAAGCAAGATGTGCTCACCCACAACAACAAAAAAAAAAGTGCCGCCTTTGAAATGGGATAGTAATGCTTTTACATACGCATAGTAGGTGTGTGAATCTTGTCTGTCCATCTGTTATCTGAAGGTTTCTGCCTCTGCTTACTGCTAGAATTTTTCCTTGAGTCTTCATCAGCGGCACAAATCACATCAGTGACCTTTATAGGCTAACTAAACCCCTTTACTTTTCCAGTATTCTCATATCATATAATTATTATAACATGTTATCTAGTTATAGTTTTAACCCTATGGACTTCTAGCTGGATTTAAGTTCCTCTCAGTGGCTTTTAAAACCTACAGTAGCAGTAAGCTCTGAGATAAAATATGGTTCACATTGTAGAATTGCTTATATTTTCCCATGTAACAGAGGCTTCATTAAAGTTTCAATCACTATTAACTGAACGTTTGCTAGCTACAATCACCAAGACCTCCACGCGTGGTCCAATCTACATGCAGAAATGAGAACTCTGACTTTAAAACGTTTGGCCAGGAAACATAAATGAAACAGGAAACAGACCAGCCAACTGTGCAGCACACAGTGCCATCTAGTCACTGCCCTAAGTCAGGTTCACGTGGCTGGTTGTGACTTTATTCCCTGCCCATTTCCCTCCCAGGTTTCTGAGACTGCACAGTAGACTCAATAGAACCATCACCAAACCCGCTGATTGAGGCATGACCACCAGGTAAGTATGAACAATACCGGTTTTGTTTTTTCACTCCATCAGGAGTTCCATGGGACTCATTTACAAGGAGGCAGAAGGGATCTCATGCTTGCTTGAGAGAAAAGCATTCTGTATCACTTCTCCACAGAGCAGGACACCAGGGTGCTTCATTAGGATACTATAGCCCTTTGGAGGCAGAACACTTGAGGTAAGTGACAGTGCAGAAGCAAGGAGTCAAATCAGCACTGTGTGGTGGCTCATGTACTCCAGACTTCTATGTCACACTTGCTAAAGGAGCCAGAGCCAGGCCCTGGGGAGGCTGCTTCTTTTACAGATAAACAGAGGGCAAACCTGTAAAACCTTGTGGCAAAGCTCTTTTAAAGAGCACAAATTACACAGCTTTGTGACAAGGCTGCATGCTCGCTTTCTCTCTTACGGTTTTCTATACTACCCAAGTTTGAGGACCTGCTTCTTTGTGTGGAGAGGAGTTGGACTCGATGACCTCATGAAGTCTCTTCCAACCCTAATCTTCTATGATGCTATGAATTCCAGCACCAACTATGCATCAAAACATAGGAAAGTATGCAAGGGATGTGCTGAGTGAGCCACCAGGAGGCTACAGCAATGGTGGAAGAGACTAGTGCAACTTTGGCAGCATAGCTGGGCATTGATAGGAGCACAATGAAATCTAATAAAGACAGCAAAAGTCTGGTGCTGTAAGCATGGCACTACCAGGTACTGGGTAGATCAGCTGCCCCTTCCTAGATAAACAAAAAAAAAAGACTGAGACAAGGGCACCAGAACCTTTGTAGAAGTGGATGGGCTAAGGGCAAAGTGCCCCCTCCTTCTCCACAGCTGGCTCTGGCAGTGAGCCCGCTGCCCTCTCTTCTCGTGCCACAGCAGCCCCTGGTGGGTAAAAGGTGTAATTGCAGCACCTCCCTGGCAGAATCTATTATTCTGCAGGGAAAAAAAAAAAAAATCTGTGGGGCACATGAATTCTGTGCTTATATTTCTTTTGTTAAAAGGTGGAGGGCATGTCCCTCCCACTTTTAAAAGTGGGGGGCCATAGCTCCCTGGCCCTCCTAGTACTGCTGGCAGCCGCTGAGATGCAATCACAGCCCACATGCACTTTGCTGAAGCCATCCAGCCTTATTCATCAGATCCTCTACCTTTTGGCTCAGAAGCCAGACTCCTGGCTCAGAGAAACTAAGTGACAATTTCAAAACCAAGGTTACACAGAGTCTCTGGCAAAGCTGGGAACTGAACCCAGAGCTTCTTAATATTGTATTAACCCACAAGACTTCAGGTTCCTTTCTGTAAAATGGGAGTGGTAATAACAGTTCCCTAACCCTCATAGTTGTTATGAGGGTAAGTGCATTAGTGTATATGAGGTGCATTGTTACGACAGTAATGGGTCCCCATAACTGGAGTCAGAAATGTCTGTAATCAAAGACCATATATTCCTTAATAAGAAGCCTCCAAAACATAAGTACCTGATGAATCCAAATATTAGCTTATTGGACCTTGCCTTCAAGACCAACAGCCTTAGGTGGTAACAACTTCCAAATGGGCTGGGCTAGATTCAATCCACTGCCATAGAAGAAGGATGTTTTGATGATTAAGGCATTGAACTAGGACTGTGGACACGTGGGTTCAATTCTCAGCTCTGTCACATTTTCTCATCCTTTTGCTGTCTTGTGTGTCACATGGGGGACAGGCAGACAGGGTTTGTACATACATATACAGAATCTAGGCCAATGTTTGTGCAGTGCCTAACACAATGGGGCCCTGATCCTGGCTGTTGCCTCTGAGGCCGACTGTAATACAAATAAATAATTGATGTGAAAATGTTCATAATCCATTACCCATTCTCTCACCCAGCTAGTCTCCAACCCTTAGTAAACACTGAAGTCTACTACGTAAATGAGGAATAGCCACCTGCTTGATAATCAGTCTAAAAATCTAACAGCCTGTTATTCCTGCCCAAATGAAACAAAAAACAAAACAAAACAAAACATAAAGGCTCACCACTACTCACCACTGTGGAGAGGTGAAAGTGGCAAGCAACAACATCAGTTAGTTTACTTATTTTATTTACATTTGTACCATCTGTTACTGATATATTTTTTCTACTCCTATTCAGTGTGGATTCTTCCTTGCGAGACAAGTTCTCATGTATTTTTCCCATGTACCTGGAGTTAAGTTTTTTTTTTTTTAAAGACAAAATTATTTGTTAAAGAAGAGAGGGAGAAGCATTCCCCCCCACTCCAACCTTCTCCCCCTCCTATTACTTAGGCACATAGAGGGGAAGAACAGCATATCATCGCCTGTGATGGGATATTAGATGGTGTGGGATCTGAGTTACCCAGGAAAGAATTTTCTGCAGTATCTGGCTGGTGAATCTTGCCCATATGCTCAGGGTTTAGCTGATTGCCATATTGGGGGAAGGAATTTTCCTCCAGGGCAGATTGGAAGAGGCCCTGGAGGTTTCTCGCCTTCCTCTGTAGCATGGCGCACGGGTCACTTGCTGGAGGATTCTCTGCTCCTTGAAGTCTTTAAACCACGATTTGAGGACTTCAATAGCTCAGACATAGGTGAGAGGTTTTTCGCAGGAGTGGGTGGGTGAAATTCTGTGGCCTGCGTTGTGCAGGAGGTCGGACTAGATGATCATAATGGTCCCTTCTGACCTTAGTATCTATGAATCTATCTATTAAGGCTGTCCAGCCAGTGAGATGTGGCAAGAGAAGTAAAAGGCCTAGATTCAGCCCTCAATAAGAGAATAAACATATGTGATATTTCTGGTGTTCAGTTGACATACGTCATTAGATAGCATTTAGACAGATCCTCTATGATCTGCAGCAACTGATGTAGCTAAGGTTGATATGCTACTTTCACTATAACACACATAGAGAGAGAGAGAGAGAGAGAGAGAGAGAGTCCCGTTGTTTATAACTACTGCTGAGTGAGTAATTTGCAAAGAACAATTTTATTTGACATAGTTACTCTTCTGTGTGTGAATTTTTCACAAGCAGCTCATGCCTCTCTCTGATTCATTTGCTTTTCTAAATGATTCTTCAGCAACTAATTTTTGGTCTTTAGATTGTTTCCCAGGAGCTCACTGTGAATATATGTCTCAGTTTCCCACTCTAAGACTGGGATGTTAACACTTTCTCCCTGTCACCAGAAGTTCCTTCCCCAGGGTACCCTCAGGGCTCTAGGTGTGGCCTTCACACTCACCAAGGCCAGTGCTCTGCAATATCCAGGTGGTTTTTCTGCTCCAGTTCCAGACTTAGAAGGCTCAGCCCTCTGGCTGGGCCCCAGAGCATCTACCCTTTCCAGGTTGTCAATTAACAGGAAGAAGGGGAAATAACACAAGGCTGGGTTGAGGCTCTCTTTCTTCAGAGGATGCTCATCAGACTGTGGCCCTAAACTGAGTTCACAAGTAAATAGAAAGGAACAGACCCATCTCAATGTGTGTCAACATCTGGCTCTCCCTTCCAAATGGGATGGGCCATCAGGCAGCAGCCATTCCAGGAGCTCCTGCCTTTAATCAGCCCTCTCTCCAGGAGAGGAGGACCGAAGGTTAGCTCTCTTGCCTGTTCTGCCTTCAACTGAGCTGTGTTTCTCCCTTCTAAGTGTCTCTCTCCAATTCTGACATCTCTCACAAGAGTATCAGGGCAATCACCCAACCCATATTAGTTCATTAATCCCATGTTACCTAGTGTGGGATTTACATAACCCATCAAACTCCATATAGTACTTCACAGGCTTACTAAACCCATGGTCCTCTTAGCTGAGGACCTAATTTATCGGTACTCATTAGCTGAGTTGGAGATGTGTGTGAAAAAGAATCCGCCTCCAAACAGATATGTGGCACAGCGGCTGGCCTGCTGCCATAAGCAAGTCTAACACTGGGCCTATCCCCCACAAAAGCAAATGAGCCTTTTCACCAGGTGCGTTTTAAAGAGGCAGTGCAAAGCATACCACATTAGCATAAACTAAGGGTATATGATCAACAAGAGTATGACCAGTTTGTTATTCTGTTTAGAAAGCTGTCACAGGACAGGCATCCTGATTAGAACTCCATTTTCACATTCTCCGGAGTTCAGATAAAAAGTCTGCCTAGGTCTGCTGTGAGACCCTTATTCATTCCACAGAGGAAGAAGGCCCTAAAGGAAAACTACCTCCATACAGCTTAGCCTTTCGGTATGAAAGTTCACAATGTACGAAGCAATTCACACTAAGAATAAACTGTGAAATGCATTTTTTAAAAAGTGTTCTATTACCACTGGAATTTCTCAGTCTGGTACTGGAGGTAGCCATCTTTCTCTGACAGAAAGCTCCTTGTGCCACTAGCAATGTGAGAGCTCAGGGGAACAGTCTGTGAATTGGTTTCCAAGCCTGCTTTAAGAAAAGTTTAACAATCGGAAAAGAAATTCCAATATTTAAATCAAATAGCTAACATTTAAATATTAAAGGCCAGACTGTATCTGGCCTGCACTAGTATTGAGAAGTGGATGCAAACTTCCCCCTGCTGGGCTTGGACGCAAGTGCAAGAACCGAGGGCCTGATTCAGTGGATAATGAACTACACCAGGCTTAACTTTAAAGAGCCCAGTCCTCCAGCTGCCCTGCATGGTCAGTGTCCTGCCCCTGCATGGAGCCCCACTGAAGTCCATGACTCTGCACAGGCACTGCGGCCTGCACCATGCAGGACAACTTGCAGGATGGGGATCTAATTCAGTTGTTAGCAGTGATCAGGCGTCTGCCTGACATGTTCACATCCACTCCATCCCAAAAAGCGTCCTACAACAAAGACAGCATCCGCTGTGCAGGAAATCGTAACTTTTTACTGATTTGTTTGTCAATAATAGAGAAAAGATTCTCAGCATTTCTATTAAACAGAAATTTTTAAAATTTAAAAGAGTTTATTGTTCACTTTGGGGTGGAAGGCAAACTGGATTTTAAGGCTCTTGCCACACCCACAGCAGGTGTCAAACAGCACAGCTACACTGAAGCAAGTGCAGCTATGCTGATTTACCCCAGCTGAGAATCTGGGCCTTAAACAGCTTCTGGTTTCAAATTGAGATTTTCAGACCAGCACATTATGAATCAGACTATTTAGGTGTAAGAATATTGGACATTGCAAAGTAGTGAGGTTTAAAAAGCACTTAGTGTGCATTCATAGTAAATATTTTTTATTTTAAAATAGGTCATGCATTTTGTATGATGGATTTAAAAAGCAAAAATACAATACACATACAATAATGCATGCTATAAAGCATAGTCACACATTGTTTTGAATACACATACAGGTACCATGGGTCACTTAATCTCATCAAAAATCCACATTTAAATATTATGGGCAAATGTCTGCTGTCAGATCGTGAGTTCAGTTAGCAATGGGGAAAGCTTTTAGAGTTCAAGGTTCTGAAAACCTCTCCAACTGTTGCTTTTTTAATTGCCAATCTATCTGATTTTGCAAATTTTTCCTTGTAATTTAAATCCATTCCCCCTTGCTTCACCCATGTTGATTCAGTGCTTTGAAATACATTTAACCAGTTAAAGGGAAACCTGTGCTAACAACATATGTCTAAAGTGCTCATCTACAAGGGGAAATTTACTGGCATAACTATACGACTGGAGTCACACTGGTGCAACTCCCTGCATGGATGCTCTTGTTCCAGAATAAGAATGCCTTTTTTTGGTTTAATTTATACGGCTTTGCAAGTAGTATAATTATTCCAGTTTAGCTATGCTGATAAATGTCCCTGAAAACAGAGAAACCTCCTTCTCCTGAAAAGAAAAAGGCTAGCACAAGTGAATGGGCTATATATGGTATTTCATTAGCGTTTTTCTTTCACCACATCTGTTTCTCTGTTTACATTCTACATGTTTGGGAAGCAGCACTGTCCAGTGGATAGGGCACTTGTCCAAAAGAACTAGCTTCCCTTCCTGTCCATTGCTTTGACTTGCTGTGTGAAATTGAGCAAGTCACTAAACTGCCTTATGCCTCAGTTTCCCCACCCATAAAATGGTGATAATACCCACCTTTGGAAAGCAACTTTTCTTTGAGATCAATAGAAGCAAAGTATTATGGATTTTATCATTAAATACTAGTTTGATCAGTTTCATTAGTTTTTCTTCCACCTCTGATCCATCTTTCACTTTGTTTGAAGTTAGATAAAATAAGTTCACGCATTCCCAACCCCAATATTCTAGCTCTCCTCCCTTCCCCCACCACCGCCCTAAATGTGTAGAACTCCCACTGCACCATTTATCTGTTGCCAGTAGTTACAGCAGTTCTACATACATAGGAACAGCAGAATATCAGAGTTGAGATCCATTGTGTGGATCTAATCAATATCATTTCCCATGGACAGATGAGGAAGGAAGAAGAAAAGTGTTTAAATATTAGCATCTGAATCCGAGCATAGAGGAGACAAGAATGCTTCATGGACAATTTAGATACAACTCTTAATTTTGTAGAGGGTGCATAAATTCCATGGTGACTGATACCTTCCACATCCCTAAAATAGAGCTGGGAGCAAAATTACACCCTGATATATTAATGGAATACAACAGGTCAATTTTAAAAGCCCTTAAAGTACATTTACAGACAGATCATTATTGATCTGACCTCAAAGACAAACAGTGTATGTACTTTTCAGTCTGATGTATTAGATTAAAAATAATCTCTACATTTAACACTGTGATAGGCTAAAAGAAAGTAAGCAACTCAAAAGATCTACTGAAACTATTATAGGAGTTTCATTACAAAAGCAAGACAGTTCCACTGTGAAGTTGAAAATCCAGTCATGCATTCTGCTTTCACTCCTCCACTGTACCCTGAGAGGGTAATGGACTTCCAAATATGGGGGTTCATGGATTTGACTATTCCTGGACACCAGCCTTAGTGCCAAGCTTCCTTACTTTTGGGGTGATGGTTAAGTCAGACCCACACCATCATCATCACTTTAACATAGGTTTTGTTTGTTTGATTGATTAGCCAACAGGCTGGAGTTGGTTACAATTTTTTTTTAAAGTGCCCATAGCCACATATTGACATCACACGCATCTGCCTGAGGCACCAGAAGGTACTCTGCTGCTGAAAGGAGCAGCAAAATGAATGGCCAAGTATCTCCATGGTAACAGCAGTGCATGCCAGGAAATTGAGCCATGAAGGGACAGAATTGCATTATGCCAGAAATAAGTCTCCATAACAACAATGGAGCAATGATAAGGAAAAGGAAGTATCAAGCCATGACTGCACTGGGCCATACAGGAAAGGTGGTTGCTCAGATAGGATGCTACTTGTCTACTTCAATTTTAAAGGCTATTTGAATTAGACACAATGCGTAATTGGTTACACACAATAAATTTATCACACACACACAGAACATACTAGGTATTTTACAATGTACACAGAACATACTAGGTACTATGCCATAGAGAGCATACATACATAGAGAGTCTAAATACACAAGGACAGCTAATTAGGCCAGTGTGGTTTCTAAACAAGGCACCTTAGTACCCAGAGAGCAAACAGAAGAAAAATGAGTCAGTGCCATAAACCATAATCACAGATTCAGGGATTTCATTTCAGAGACAATTTGAGATTATATGCTGGAGTATCAGGCAATATTACTAAATACTGCTTGGGCTATGCTGCCTTTTCTCTTTGCTGATAGCTTGAGACAACAGAAAAGGTAGGCAGTTTAAAAAGAAAAACGTAGGTCTCTCTGAAAGTGGGTTTATCCATCTAATGGACACACACTCGTATCTGTCCACCACCTTATGGTCAGATAACTGAGGTACCCAAAAAACAACTACTGAAACAGGGCCATCTACTATGTGGGTGGGTGTTTAAAGAGAAAGATAAAACACCTTGGTAAGGTGATAACAGGCAATTCTTGAAATGTTCTTTGCTATTCTTGTGGCATAGCATTGCCACTTATTAAGTTTTCACCTGCATCATGGTCTTTCAGGTACTTTAGATGACAGGTCACTTTTTTAATATCTCTATATGCACAATTTGTAAAGATTACTGAAATACACAAAGAAGTGAGCTGGAGCACCTTGAGATGAGTGAAGGCAGCGCATTGACCTGGGAAAACTCTCCACATCTCTGACAAGAACTCAGTAACAACCAAAACAGGAAACGTCTCCAGAGAATGCATCCCAGCTTTTAACACTGGACTCAGCATGAGCAGTGACAGGACTTTGGGATGCTAGGCTGCAAATCCTTATTCCTGAACACTGATGTCACTGGGTGAAATCCTAACCTCATTGGCAAAATTCCCATTTACTTTATTGACTTCAGAAGGAGCCAGAACTTCACCCACTGATAATGTGTGAGCAAGTTAGCACTATGTGCAGGAGTAAGGGCGTATAGATCATAGAATACCACTGTTGGAAGGGACCTCAGGACGTCATCTAGTCCAACCCCCTGCTCAAAGCAGGATGAATCCCCAATTTTTGCCCCAGATCCCAAATGGCCCCCTCAAGGATTGAACTCACAACCCTGGGTTTAGCAGGCCAAAGCTCAAACCACTGAGCTATCCCTCCCCCGCCCCCAAACAAGCAAACCAAGATGCTAGTTCTTGGTTTGTACTGGGTAAGATTCCCATGCTAGGTAGTGAAGTTACCCTTAGACATGATGATCAAAATACTGCATGTTCACACTTTGAGCTGGAGATGTACATTCCAGTTCAAGGAGACACCTGCATTAGCTGTGATTGAGCTAGTACTCTAAAAGGAGAGTGTAGCTGTGGCAAACACAAACAGCAGGAGGGGCTAGCTGCCCCGAATACATACCAGTCCCAGACAGTAGGCGCATACTTGGGCTGGCTAGCCCCTCTCTCTGCTTGCATTGCTGCAACTACACTGTGCTTTTAGAGCACTAGCTCGACTGTAGCTAGAGCAGGTACATCTTCTCGAGCTGGAATTTGTACCTCCAGTTCAAATGTAGGGTACCCTTAGCGTTTTAACCTAAGAAGCTCTCCGTAAACGGAGACGCTAACTTAGCGGTTCTCTCTCTCTCTCTCTCTTTCACAGTATATTAATAGCTCATTGTGGATGGTTAAGAATTGCTGCAGGCATTCAATTGAGCTAACTGAATAACCCTTCCACACTTTTGCAAGTACAAAACTCTTATTACCACTGATTACTTGTGTAATACCTGCAATACAATCAGTGAGCTCAACTATTCCCTACCTGTTCATCTAATATAATTTCATATTAGTAGTCTTTATTTTTACAGCAGGATTTTAAGCATGATTCTGGGATGTATTGTATCTTTGACCCTAAGGATCTTACAATTTAATTGCCAGATCCTGCAAAGGTTTACACACGTTTAACTTTACAAATGCAAGTTGTCTCAAAATCAATAAGACTACTTGCATGTATAAAGTTAAATATGTGTGTAACTCTCTGTGGGACTGGGTATTAATTTGAGACCCGAAACAATGAGTCAAGGTAAAGACTCCTGAGATGACTCAGATAAAAAAGAACAGACATAGCTAAGAGTATCAAAAGACATTTGTGACTTTGGGTGCTTCACTTCTGGAGCACCCAACTTGAGACTTCTTTTAAAAGGGACTTGATTTTCAAAAAGTTCTGAGCTCCCACTATGTGAAAATCAGGCCATTTTAAAGTAACTCCAGAAAGGAAGGAATATCTAGTGGTTAAACACTAGCCTGGGCCTTGAAAGTCCCAAGTTCAATTCTAGCTGCACCAGACATTGCATGTGACCGTCAATAAGTTATGTGCCTCAGTTTTCCATCTGTAAGATGGGGATAATAGTACTTCCCTAACTCACAGGGATGTTGTGAAGCTAAATGCATCCAAAAGATTGTGAGAGGCCCAGATAATGGGAGCCAAATGAGTACCTAAGACAGATCATCTGAGAAATTCATGCTCCTTTTTTATTTATTTTACTTTCTTGGCCAAATACAATATATCAGAACACAAGCAGTGATCTAGCAATGGTGGCATGCACTGAGAATCAGGGAATATATTTTAGGGCCCATTTCTGCAAAGTACTGTCATGAGTACCATGGAAATGAATAGAAGAGGAGTTCACTGTGCATCTTTGAGGAATAGGCTGTTAGGGAAGTTGCTAAGCGCCAAGCTTTTCGGTGTGGGCACTTGTTTCTAGGATATATTTTGGTAAACAACTTTGAAGTCAACACTAAAAATTTCAGTCTGAGTGCTTTTTTTCTCTTTTATCCAGTGTACCTTCATGACTGTACTAGTCCATTTAAATGGCAAGGCAGGCAAACAGCCTCCTTCTGCAGCCTCTCTCCACAGCTCAATTACCATTGCTTTAGCAGTGCTAATTAGCATTCCTCAGAGCTAGATCTCTTTGAGTGACAGGTAACCATGGAGAGTCACAATCCTGTAGGTGATCACCAAGAGTCTGACTTTTCTTTTTAATTAAAAATTAGAACTGCCTTAAACAAAGATAACCTAATTCACTGATATATGCTATTATCCCAGGGTTGCTAAGCTGGTAAGAATAACATTAGCATTTAAAAAATGAAACAATTTCTAAATGAATAGACTACACTAGGGTGATATGAGGGAGAGCAGGTTTATTGTCTGTAGTGAGAGAATATATCTATAATGATGGTACAAAAAGACTAAATGGTATATATTTCTCCAGGGCGTTGGTATGGAGACAAAAACAGGGCTTTTTCCTTGATATGTGAATGGACCACTCCAATTTATTTTAGTTTTTTAATAAAGCTTTTTAAAAAAGATTACAAAGGATGTTATTCAACTAGAAATCCACTAGACCAGTCATCGTGCTAGAATAAAAATAATTATATTGGGATATAATATCCCATCTGATTTTAGCTGGTATGTGATTCAAGGACAAGAAATGTAATGGGCCAGATCAACATTTGGATCTTAATATTGCTGCTTGAGCCCATCCCTGAAAACAGAGCCACACTATCAACTGGTGTGAATGATGTATATCAATTGAAGACAATTTACACCATCTGATAATCTGGCTCTGTTTGCAGGGATGGGCTCAGGCAGCAAAATTCAGATCCAAATGTTGAACTCAGGGTATGCTAACTAGGGTTTTGGTGCTTGCCCAGCTTGGTATCCATTCCATCAGCACATAAGTGGTGAGCTTGTTCTTGGCAAGAGCTGACCAAAGAACATTATATATAGTCTTGGAAAATATTTACAAACTCCGGTTGAATCATGTTATGAAGATTGTGTGTCACACAATAATGGCACTGGATCACAAGGCAAGAATTATTCTAATGAGGCAGTGACAGACTACTCCCCTTATATTCACACCCTACACACTATTGTAATAATCTTTGTACAAAGTATGTCTTGTCAGGAATCATTTAAAAACTCGTAATTTGCTGGTCATTATTGTCCTGGTGAAATATGTGACAACATTGTATGTAAAAAGAAAAGGAGTACTTGTGGCACCTTAGAGATTAACAAATTTTTTTTTTGAGCATAAGCTTTCGTGAGCTACAGCTCACTTCATCGGATGCATTCAGTGGAAAATACAGTGGGGAGATTTTATATACACAGAGAACATGAAACAATGGGCATTACCATACACACTGTAACGAGAGTGATCAGGTAAAGTGAGCTATTACCAGCAGGAGAGCGGGGGCTGGGGGGAACCTTTTGTAGTGATGTACATTGGTCAAACTGGACAGTCTCTATGTAAAAGAATAAATGGACACAAATCAGACGTCAAGAATTATAACATTCAAAAACCAGTCGGAGAACACTTCAATCTCTTTGGTCACTCAATTACAGACCTAAAAGTGGCAATTCTTCAACAAGAAAACAGACTCCAATGAGAGACTGCTGAATTGGAATTAATTTGCAGACTGGATACAATTAACATAGGCTTGAATAAAGACTGGGAGTGGATGTGTCATTACACAAAGTAAAACTATTTCCCCATATTTATTTCCCCCTAACCCCCACTGTTCCTCAGACGTTCTTGTCAACTGCTGGAAATGGCTCACCTTGATTATCACTACAAAAGGTTCCCCCCAGCCCCCGCTCTCCTGCTGGTAATAGCTCACCTTACCTGATCACTCTCGTTACAGTGTGTATGGTAATGCCCATTGTTTCATGTTCTCTGTGTATATAAAATCTCCCCACTGTATTTTCCACTGAATGCATCCGATGAAGTGAGCTGTAGCTCACGAAAGCTTATGCTCAAATAAATTTGTTAATCTCTAAGGTGCCACAAGTACTCCTTTTCTTTTTGTGAATACAGACTAATACAGCTGCTACTCTGAAACCTGTCATTGTATGTAAAGTTATAAGATATTATTGTTATTATCACATGTTCCAAACCCCACAGCCCTGCCCAAACAGAATTTGCAAGCAGGTCTCTCCTAACAAAGATATGGGTACTCTGCTTCGTTTGCATCTAAGCAGTAAACAGGTGGGAAGGGAAACAAAGAAAGCTGAAACAGGTGAGAAAAAAACAGCAGGGAATATCCTTCCACATAGACACTTTTTCTCCTCGTGCTCAGCTGGAACCGTTTTTCCAGAGGGGGACTGAAAGTATAAAAAGGAAGGACAAACACCCCTCTCTCTCCTTCTGCCCATCTCCTTCACCACACCTGATGCAACAAAGGAAGCACTTGTTGGACTCTGGGGGAGAGGTCCTGAACCACAGGATTTGGTCAATAAGACTGCTGAAAGCATGCGATGAGAAATTTTTCTTGAGTCTGATAGATTGTTAAGTTAAGTAATAGTAAATGTCTTATCTTTATTTTTCTTGCCACCATTTCTGACCTTTATGCCTCATTATTTGTACTCACTAAAAATCTCTCTTTGTAGTTAATAAACTTGTTTTACTGTTTTATCTAATGCCATGTGTTTAAATGGAAGTGTCTGAATAACTATTTGAGATAATAAACTGGCATATTGTTCTCTTTAAGGAATAATAGACTTAAAATATTTTGTATTGTCCAGGAGAGGGGTGGACATACATTTCTGGGGGGAATTGTGGTAGTGAGCATGTGCTGGGGTTAACCCTGCACCATAACCAGGCTGGTGAGAGCCAAAATGTAATGCAGGTGTGGCTGGCAGGCTGCAGTTACACACAGACACTCAGGGTGTAGCTTGCATGCTGGAAGGCTGTGAGCAGTCCAGGTGGGAGCTACTTCAGTGAGGCATTGTAAGGCACTCAAGGTTGCAGGGCAGAGATGATAGCTGCTCATTAGTCTGGATTGTACCCTGGTATGTTAGAGAGGGTCAGGAATTTCCTGTTAATAGGGGACAGCATTGAAAAAAAGTTATTGGCAGGTAAAATTAGTGTGCTAAACACCAAAAATTCACTTCTCCAGCATTTTCAAAGAATTCCTATACATAGTGCTTTATACCACAAGAACAATATCAGCATCCTCAAGCAATATAGTCCTCCCTAATGTGAATACAACCATACCAGTATGAAAGTGCTTATCCTGGTATAAATTATTCCCATACAGAAAGGGAAATAAGCTATACTGGTATAAAATACCTTTAGCACACTAGGCCTCCACACTAGGGGCTGTACTGGTATATCTATTTCAGTAAAATAGTTGTATCTGTATAAGAACTGTATGGACTTGCTTACGCTGTTGAATATCAGGAATACTGCTCTAACAGGTCAGCTAGCAAAGTAACTCGATTTCTTAATGGTGACTATTCCATTTATTAACGGGATTTTGAAGCATTAATAAAGAAATCAAAATGGGTAGCTAGAGTTCGTAAGATGAGCAATAGCTAGCATTGTTTTATCACAAGCACTTTAATGAAGTGCCATGATCAAAAGACCCAAATTAATGGCAGAATAGTTTTAAGACATGAAGTGACACTGCTTGGTATCCCAAATTACTTTTGTTTTTTCCATGTTAGTTTAAAGGACTAGATCTGAGTTTGTGCTATGGTTACATTGAACAGATCCAAACACAGCAGTTCCCACACTACGGGCAGACATTTTAAATCCAACTTAATGCCCCAGATATTTTACCTTCCAAGAGTGAGAAATTTCATAACTTCACAAGAATCAAGAACAGGTCTTGTATCACTGCAATGTTGTGGCTGAGCTCCTGCTTTCCATTAGCCTCTCATGCAGCTCAGGATTTAAGGAATGCCCAATCCTGCAAGTCTTTATCAATGTGAGGTGTTTAAAAGTCCCAGTGAAGTTAATGACCCTCATCCTTTAGTGAGGGTTTGCTGGATCAAGTTCGAATTTGACTACATTCAAGGTTCTTGAAAAAACAGGTTTGATTCTTTGTCACTCTCCCACACACAAATGACCCAAATGTCAAAAGTCTTGGCTTTTCTCCCCATGAATCCATGACTCTGGACAAATATAATCTATACGAGTATTCACTCATGTACTGCAAATGCTGTGAATTTTTTCTCAAACAGGAAAGCAAATGCTAAAATAAGGGATGTCTGGAATTAAACTCCATGTAGATTGACACAGAACAAACAGGTTTTGAGACCACAGGACACAGTGTACCAGTTTTAAAGCAGACTATAGGTAATATCTAATGTTTCTGGTTTCTGGTATAAAAATCCCTGCTTTTACTACTCAAGCAAAAAATCTCCACTAGCTGTGGCTTGGGCTGTACTGGTGAAACAAGGCACACAGTATGCCACAGATCCTAACTGCACCCCCAGAGGAAGATCTTCTGGGCAATGGAACTGGTGCAGCTGCCCTATACAAGAGGGAACACAATTGGTTTTGGCCACCCCCTAAAAGTGTGGGAAGCCCAGTGCCCTGCAGGCTCCCTGGACAGCAATATACAGAATTGTTTTAGAAGCAAGAGATGGCTTAGGAAGGGATGGGTACAGAAATTCTAGACTGTGCTGATCCTCAAGTCTTTCCCTCCCAACTATGGAGAAAGTATTAAGGCTGTTAACACTCGCCATTAGGCTGGAGTAACCTCTATGGAGCAGCTCCACTCCCACTCCATCTCCTCTGGGAAAGAAATTTCCTTGCCCGTGGATCTCCCCAGCACCCACTCAGATAGAAAATGGCTTTGGACCTAAGAGAACATGGAACCACAAATACTCCTGTCCCTACCTGAATCAAATCAAGTTCATACAAAGGACAACCAGAGACAGAATGTCTGCATAGTCCCATCAGCATCTTCTTGTAAAGACAACAGTCAAATAATTCTTCCAAAGAATTAAACCTCTTAATAATGGATTGTTTTTAATTAATTAAATTAAATGCAAAGACATCTACAGCTTTGCCATGCTGTTTACAATTATATCACAGCAGGGGGCAAATCCTGCTTGCTTTTTCTCACATAAGTAATCCCCTTGACTTCAAGCAGAATTCAGTCCTTGAGCTTTCAGTCTCCTACCTGAAGATCATTCAACATCTTTCTTCAAGAATGCCTCCGTTTAGGATGTTGTTTAAGTGGACAATATCCTGATCTGACAAAGTTTACAATCCATTCAGCCATGTCAAAATCACATTGCATTGTACTCTGGCAGAGCCTTGGAAATGCATTAGTGCATACCCATTTATAATCAGTAGAATTAAGTAAACCAAGGTTTCTGCTTTCTATAGCATGGATGAAAGAATTGATGCTAGATTTGGGGGAATGCCCATGTCTTGCTGGTTCCTCAGAGAATCAGAATTCTGTTCCTCTGCTACAGAAACCGAGAAACTCCTCTCTCCCTGTACATATGTAATTCCTATGTATGTGAATGTAGTTAATGCACAGTACAAGTGCAAGAACTGCAATGGAGATCCACACTGTGGATTGAAGAAAAGAGCTTTGTCCTGAGCTGGAGAAAGCCAACAGCAAATCATCTTTTCTCTTTCTCTAATGTATTTTTAAAAATATGAGAGTCCTTACTTTATTCTAATTCCAGACAGGAATTGGAATTAGTTTAGAATCCTCTTCTCTGCATGTGAACAGCAAACTACTAATAAGCAGGAAGGCATAAGGAACCAGGTAACCCGCAGACACAACAAAACATTTGGCCATGTTCTTCTCACTTGCCTTATACAGGCCTTAGACACAGAATCTCTCCTTACTTGAAACTGATAATGTCTGCTGTGAGCTGCTTATGGCCACTCTAAGTTATCAGTTCTAGTGCCTAGAAGGTTTCCCAAACAAATAACTGACTGTAATACAACTACTTCCAAATTGAAGCAGGGCTACTCATGGTTCATACAGTCCTTTGCCTCCCATGTGCCCCTTACCACAGGCCAATCTGCAGTAGTCGTTTTAAGGGTACAGCAAACTTCCTCCTCTGTGTGTACAGTATCTATATAAACACATACAAAATCCAGGATATGCACACACACACACAAATAAATCATGGGTTGGATCGCAGTTTCACTTGTTCCTAGAACAGTCATCATCTCAGCTACACTTTGATGTGGATTCTGAAAGCTTGACTAGACTTCTCATGGATGCCTTGAAAGCATCTTGTAAAGACATTGCCAAGTTCCTTACAGAAACAGGAGCAGACATTGGATCTCTCTCCGTACCAAATAGTGATCCCTATAAAGTCTGATGGTTTACTTCAGTTAAGTACTCCAGGCATTCTGGAAGCTTATGAGAACATCTTGAGTCTACAAAACTGAGCTGAAGCTCCAGAAGAAACAGACTGATAAGATTTCTGATAGTTCCTTCTATTCAGCCAGAAATTGTTCTTAGAGTTTCTCATGGTATCGTGGCTTTTATGTTTCCAGTCCCAATCAGAATAAAGAAGTTCAAAGATGCATGATGACAAAGTTGTAATGGGAAACTACAGTTGTCCCAATTTATCGGAGTCTAGAAAAAAGTTCAGCTCTAGTTAGATGACAGCATTCTGAGAATTTTCAAGATGATCCTTGTATTACAGAACTAACTCACCTACCCTTCTGGAAAAGTCTTTTAGAATGTAATAGATAATACTGCCTTTCTATTTATTCTTTTAACCATTCTCCATAAGTCTTCAACTAGAGTTTGTTGGCCAAATTCTGCCCTCACAGTTGTGCATTCCTAGTGAAATTGACGGAGTTGCATGGTTGCCCCAGAAGGCAAAATCAGGCCCTACTTGTCAGAATGCAAAAACTCAAAGAAAATTCACTACTGTTTTCAATTGTGCTGATTGCCAGTTCATAGTTTTATCGCCTCTTAACTCAGATTGGAAGGAGCAAAGTCATTTAGTGTCTAAACAATGAAATCATTATATAATTTGTTACTAGACCAGCTCGGGGTTGACATGATGCATTATTTAGTACTACTTAGACGCAAAGCATGTGCTATCCCTGTTACCTACCGTGCATACCTACAAAGGTGACTTAACATGATGCAGTCACTTGAATTGCCACCAGGATGCTCTGCAAGCAAATTCCAAGAACACCAAGCACATTTTGAACTCCTCGTTTTAACTAATGGGGAAAGAAAAAAAAATCAGCAAAGTCTTTTTTCCTTATTTTTAATGAGCAGCATAGAGGAGACTATCATAATTAGTCTTTTTTAGCATGAATCATTTAATCTACTTGCAACCTGAGGCACTTTAGTTTCTCCTGTGACCATCTATGTACCACAGACTATAATGTCAGCACCCTACTGACAGTTTCTCCCGGTTTTATTCAGTATGAGAACACACCATTCTGCTGTCATTTTGAAAACGGTGTTCATATATATCACAATGATCCCTTGGCTAAAGTATTAAACATCATCTAATAGATCATGAATAGGGTACCTTAGCCCAGAACCACTAGCTATTTTAATCTCCTCCAAGGCAGTAAACAGGGAACCCAAAATGTTATGATCCTGTCACAACCCAATAATGGGTAGGGGATGGGAGCTTTAACAATTTTATATTTGTTTGCATTTACCAGCAAAAGAACGAAAGAAGCAGTGCAACTGTGCTTTTTTGCCCACAACAGATACTTCACGTAGTAACAAACATGCTGAGAGACTGGTCTGTCATTTACTTCAAGGAAATCCAACATGAGGTAAATGCATGAATGATGCAGACAACTATTTTACAGGAGTAAAATTTGAATTTTTTTTCAATTCTTTTTAACCTTTAGATGATTTTCTCCCCCACAAAAACATTGCCACCATTTTTTGATCAGCCTGGTATTTTCCATTTTTAATTTAGGAACCGCATCCACCAACAATAGTTAAAGATGAACACTTGGAAAATCCTAGAATAGGGATATGTCCTCTAGATGTAGGCTCTTTTCCACTCTCCAAGCATGACCACATTTCTTTTGAAGAATCTCGTATGGATCACAAGTTGTCAGGAGTGTGTGTACACCAGGTCTAATGTGAAATATACAAAACCACATTTCAGACCCTTTGATTATATTCTGTCTCTCCCTGTCTGGATAACTTTTCAGAAGCTGACAGAGCCTTTACAATTTAATTGGTGTTGATACCTTTTGAAGCAATGCCTTGAGGCACTGAGGCTCATTGTCTACTTTTTTCTGTTTTTCTCCAGCTGCCTCCACTTGGCTTCCTTGCAGCCTGTGGTGCTATGTTGGCCCCTGCATTTCTCATTCATGAGAGTACTTGTACTGGGTCCTATTACAAGAGCCCTTGTTAAATACCCAGCAGGCAGCACTGAAAAGATATTTTGACTATCTGGGATTTGAAGGCCTCTAGCAATAATGGAAAATAAACTCTGAACACAAAAGTATACCAGTAGTAGTAAGTGTTGATGTAACCAAGGATTCATGCCAGGGACCTCAGAACCAAGGTACTTACTGTCTATGCAGTGGTTATTATGTCCTGGGTAATTAGACTGTGTCTCTCACTTTGCTTTCTTAGAATTTGCCAACTATCATTTTCCATGTCACTTTTCACCTTATGTAGCCTTCATCCCCCTCCTTTTAGACCCTCTAATACTGCTTGATAATCTGTGTGAAATATATAGCCAAAGCCCCACTCCAGGGAAGAAACTTTAGACTGATATTTCCAAAGCCACTGAGGGAACTTGGACAGCCAATTCTGGCTAAGTGTCCAGATGCCTTAGGTGACTTTGGAGGCATCTCAAGGCTGAGAATTTCAGTTTCAGTCCTGAAAACATCCCTTTCTTATGCTTAACTGCCACATTAGTGAACTTAAAGAGTTGTGTTGGCAATGAAATATTTTTCTCCCTACCCGCAGATCCAAATCCTGAAAAGGTCATGGCTTTAATGGTCACTTGAACCCCTAAGCTGTCCATGAAGAGCCAATGTAGCTGTAGCAGCGTTGGTCCCAGGATATTAGAGAGATAAGGTGAGTGACCTAATATCTTTCATTGGCCTAACTTCTGTCAGTGAGAGACAAGCTACAATCTACTCCACCTTGCGTTTTGCTCAGAATACCTTTCCCAGACCTGAAGAAGAACTCTGTGTGGCTCAAAAGCTTGTCTCTATCTCACCAACAGAAGTTGGTGCAATAAAAAATACTACTTCACCACCTTATCTCATGAAGATGCAAGAAAGAGAAAACATTTACAGCATAATTTCAGCAGCAGGTAGGGTCATTCAGTCCTGGGCTCTGCCCTGTCCACACAACACTAACTAAAGGTATATATCTAGGAGCAGAGAAATACTACCACCACGTGAACCATCTTTAACTTCAATAGCAGCTTTTAATGAGGATGTCATTGTGCTTGACCAATATTAGCTAATCAAGCCTCACAGAAGTCCTGTAATTTAGGTGAAGGGGGATTGCTTCACCCACTACTACACTGCAGCTAGCTCTGGAGAGGAACACAGCAGTATTTTAACAACTCAGTATCTTACACCACAGTAAGGCAGCAAGTCAACAACAGCATACCCAATTAAATTAAGAGGGGAATTTTAGTGAGGCAAACTATCATTTCCAAATTCAAATCTGGCCAGAACCTTAAGGGTGATAATACCCTTTACACTTAAGAGCAGAATAAGATCTCTGACTGTCACAACATAAGCTTATCTAAAAAACAAAACAAAACAAAACATGTACCCTCTACCACAGTACTGGAGCATTGGCTTGATACTGACTCAGAAGAAAGAACGCCTCCCACTGAAACACCCATTCATTATGCAGGAAGTCAAGATACCACATTTATCTTCATGTGATGTTCGCATTTTTCACTTGCTCACTTTTTCTTTTCTTTTATTTAGTATTCTTTTCTTAATTGTGACCACATGGAGTTCCATGACTTTACCGGCATGTGAATTTTTCAAAAGAGACCTTCAAATCAGAGGACTTGATGGAACTTCATAGACATTGAATAGCCCCTGGCACTTTTCATAAGAGTCAGTGTTTGCCCTGCTTTCCTTGACCAAAAACACAGACAAAAACACTACTTCCACCCCATCGTGGAGATGGGGTTTTTTGGTTTTGGTTTGCTGGTGACAACAGCCTATTGTTTGTTGCATTAATCAGTGATGCTGATGTACTTGGTTGAAAAGTGCTTTGGAAAGCTTCAGAATGCAAGGCATTATATAAATATATGCTATTATTATTTCATTCCTTTCAACACACACAGTTCACTCTCTCTTTCATTCCCATTGCATTTGCTCTATAGATGAGAGCAAATCAAAACCCTGCATCTAAACACTCCTGAACATTACAGAAGTTAGGATCTGGATCCAGTTCAGATCCTTGTCACTCAGGACTCTCTCTAACTTGCACTAGCATTTTTTAGCCACTTGGAAATGTCACTAATGGACAGGAGGCTGCAACCAGTCTCTCCACCCACCCTCTATCATAGGCTAAAAGGTAGCTGCCTTTCTAACGCACTTATCTGAACCAATACAACATACTGTATAATTTCACAATGCCAAAATTAATTGCAACAAGAATGCTAAGACTGGAGCAAAAGCAACTTCCTGAACTGTGACATAAAGCTACAGTTTGAGTAATTGTAAGAACCTTATACCGCTTGTCCTCTGGGAAAGCTTTTTACATCCATTACATCCCTCTGACGTGGTAAATAAGCCTTTCTGGAAGCACTTCAAAGGCAAAGTGAAACAAAAATTTTGGCACTCAGCTGGCACTCCTGGAAGTAAGTGGTGTTTCTGGAGATGCCAATTTAGCTTGGTGATGGACAGGCAGAGTGTTTCACAGGGAACCATACCAATGATGACAGGTGGGCTAGTTAGATGAGCTAAATGAAAATTATGCCAAAAGTAAATTCCATCTGAAACAGGCTTAACGCAGCGACTATGAGCTTAACTAGGAATAGTTTCCCTTTTGGCTGACACAGGAAAGCTGCTGTCTATGGAATATAAGGATCCCAGTTATAGTATTAGTTTGAGTAATTTGCTGCACAGACACAAACAGAAAGTCCAGTGCAGTCACTGGGGGGGGGGGGAGGGGAGCGGCTCTGTTAATTGATTAGTATTACATATGCTCAGGTGTCTGCTCACTGCTGGGCCAGACTCAACAGGAAAAAATCCTACAACTGTTCAAATGAAATGTTAGTAAAGGTTGGAGCAGAACCTTGCTGTCCTTCCATTCTCAGCCTTTCCTAGTTACGCATTGGGTATGTCTACACTGCAAAAAAGGTGGGTCCCAAGTCAACCCAGGTTAGCTAACTCAGGTTAAATCAGCAGAGTACATGGTGACTCAGCTATTAACTCAGGTTTGCAGCTCAAGTTCAAACTCACAGGGCAGCCAGTGATGGAACTTGAGCTGCTACCCCAGTTAAAAGCCAGTTTCTGTGTCTCGACTGCTACTTTAACCCAAGTTAACTAATGCAGGTTAGCTAACCTGAGTTCAGAACACACTTTTTTGCAGTGTAGACACACCAAAAAAGAATTTGAAGAGACATAGTAGACACAAAAACTAACACCAAAAAATTTTTAAGTACATCTGAAGTAGGAAGCTTGCCATTTAGTCAGGCCAATGGATGATCAAGGTGATAAAGGAGCACTCATGGAAGACAAGGCCACGGTGGAGAACCTAAGTGAATTCCTTGCATCCACCTTCACTGCAGAGGATGTGAGGGAGATTCCACACTTGAGCCATACCTTTTAGGTGACAAATCTGATGAACTGTCCGAGACTGAGGTGTCAATAGAGGTAGTTTTGGGAAAAAATGATAAATAAAACTATAATAAGTCACCAGAACCAGATGCTATTCACCCAAGAGTCCTGAGGGAACTCAAATATGAAACTGCATAACTATTAACTGTAGTATATAACCTACCACTGAAATCAGCCTCTGTATCAGATGACTGGCAGATAGCTAATGTGACACTGATTTTTATAAAAGGCTTCAGAGGTGATCCTGGCAACTACAGGCCAGTAAGCCCAACTTCAGTACCAGGCAAACTGGTTGAAAATTTAGGAAAGAACAGAATCATCAGACACATAGATGAACACAATACGTTGGGGAAGATTCAACCTGGCTTTTTGTAAAAGAGAGCCACACCTCACCAATCTATTAGAATTATTTGAGGGGTCAACAAGAGTGATCCAGTAAATATATTGTACTTGGACTTTCAGAGAGCCTTTGACAAGGTCCCACACCTTAAGTAAAGTAAACAGTCATGGGATAAGAGGGAAGATCCTCTCATGGATCAATAATTAATTAAAAGATTGGAAAGAAGGAGTAGGAATAAAGGGTCAGTTTTCACAGTGGAGGACCCCCAAGGAGCTGTTCTGGGATCTGTGCTGTTCGACATATTCATAAATGATCTGGAAAAGGGTTAAACAGAGAGGTGGCAAAGTTTGAAGGTGATGCAAGATTACTTAAGATAGGTAAGCCCAAAGTTGACTGTGAAGAGTTACAGAGGGATCTCACAAAACTGGGTGACTAGGTAACACAATGGTAGATGAATTTCAATGTTAATAAATGCAAAGTAATGCACTTTGGAAAACATGATACTAACTATACATACAAAATTATTGGGTTTATATTAGCTTTTACCACTCAAGAATGTGATCTTGGCGTCACTGTGGATAGTTCTCTGAAAACATCTGCTCAATGTGCAGCAGCAATCAAAAAAGCTAACAGAATCTTAGGAACCATTAGGAAAGGGACAGATAAGACAGAAAATATCATGATGCCACAATATAAATCCATGGTACTCCCACACCTTGAATACTGTGTGTAGTCACTATATATGAATGAATTGGAAAATGTACGGAGAAGGGCAACAAAAATTAATTAGGGATATGGAACAGCTTCCAGATGAGGAGTGATTAAAAAGACTGGGACTGTTCAGCTTGGAAAAAGGACTAAGGGGAGTTATGACACAGGTCTATAAAACCATGAATGGTGTGGAAAAGTGAACAGCGAAGTATTCGTTACTCCTTCACATTACACAAGAACCAGGGGTCACCCAATGAAAATACTAGGCAGCAGGTTTAAAACAAACATAAGGAAGTACTTCTTACACAACACTGAGTCAACCTGTGGAACTCACCGCCAGGGGAGGTTGCAAAGGCTAAAAGTATAACTGGGTTCAAAAAAGAATTAGATAATTTCCTGGAGGATAGGTCCATCAATGGCTATTAGCCAAGATGGCCAGGGACTCAATCGCTTGCAAATGCAACTTCACTCACAGTGGGCCAGATTGTGAACCCCTTCCTCTCATTTGGTAATACCTTTCTTCATGAATAGCCTCAGTGACATCAATAGGCTTACTTTTTGAGTAAGATATTTATTGTGCACAAGGGACTCACAATCTGGCTCCATATTTTTTGTGCATAGAAATAGCGGAATAACCACACATCAAATAGTATGTGTGTGGGATTGGCATGTGAACCACATGATTGTATAAGCAGAAAATATAGATGCCATGTTTCAAACATGTGGTCTCTGTCTCTCTCAGCCTACAGAAGTCCACCACATGGATACGTAGTATTATTATCTGATGTCCCAGAAAGAATTACCTCTTTCTAACTGGATATGCTGGCAGATAATTTACTTTCTTTTTCTGCTAATTCTCATCCCCTCCATGAAGATGGGCATACCTTGTAACCTGGCAAGTTATTTTAGCTCTTGCTATCTCAACAAAAAAACCGCTGGCCTGTTAACTTTTTTTAAGTTATTGAGGAAAAGGGGAGTGGGCCCTTGGTGGCGTTCAAGGATGTGAGTTGTTTTCCTGAATCGATTGCCAGCATTGACACTACATCATTCTTCAATGAGCCTCCTTTGATGAATGGTACCCCACCAATGGTAACTGGAGCAGCATAGGTGGCTACATGCCCTGCTAACTGGATGATGAATCAAGAGACCCAAGAGGAACTGAGTGTGTGGGAACGAGACTGGTAAATGTTTTCATCCTTCTTCTTTATGATTTTCCTTTCTCTATTTATAGATGACATTTTAGAGACTGAGCTTTGTTTCAAACTATTAGCCCAAGGCAGTGGGCTGGGGAAGTGAGACTTCACAGAGAGTGAACACAAAAGAAGTGTGAGCAATTGGCACTACAAGTGATATTAGTGTTTTGTTGCTGAAGGAATTTCAGTTTGGATTGCAGTTCAGACAGTTGTCTTGATGTAGTAAAATGAAAATCAGCACCCAATATGCCTAGAGACAAACCATAGAACTGTCCAAAAAAAAAATTATTTTTATCTTCCAGAAACTTGTGTTTGAAATGAAAAGTCCGCATCCACCCACTAAACACGCACGTGCGTGCACACACACACACAAAAGAGCTTTTCAATAAGTGCTGTACTGTGCTTTGGTATTTTTCCTCACAGACAAGGCACTGCCAGAAAAGCCCACCAAGGTTAGAGAACTCTGCAACAAATCCAATTGCTTGAATGTGATCTGGCAGACATCATGCACATCACTACATTAGAAAACATGCCTTCAAGCAGGTCCCCCCTCCCCGGGGGGGGGCAAAGGGGGCAATTGCCCAGGGACCCGGGAGATTTAAAAGGGCCCAGGGGCCCCGGCCACCAACACTACAGTGGTGGTGGTGGTGGCAGCCGGGAGCCGCGGGCCTTTTTAAGTCATCCAGGCAGGCCACAGGGCTCCTACGGGGGCACATGACCATTCCGGGCCATGCGCTTTGGGGGGCCCTGTGGGACGGCGCAGTTGGTCCCAGAAGTAACGGCATCCTGGAAGTGATGAATCATCACTTCTGCTCTGGGCACCGCACCCCCCAGGGACAGCCCTGGCAACCGGAATTGCTCTCACTAGACCTGCCTTCAAGCAATAACTATATTTATGGCAATATCTAGGAATCCCTCCAGCACCACCTAATCACTGGTGTAAATTTTGCCACTGAAATCAAGTTACTCCAGACTTACACCAGTGTAAAAGAACAGAATTCAGCATTCAGTATAAAGTGATGTACAAAGTGTGGCCTACCTTTGAGCGATTATGGGATCAGCCAATTTGTTCAGATATTACGAAGCTAGAAGCTCAGCTGCTGTGAACTGATGGATATCTATTGTTTTCAATGCACTGGGCTCCAATGGAGACATAGCAGCTGAGGATCTGGCCCTCTGATTGCCATTAGAGCTGGACAAAATTTTTTGATACATAATTTACTCACTGAAAATGCAGCTTTGGTTGACTCAAAACTAATAATGAATTTGACAAAAATAATTTCAGCTTTTCATAAGACCGGGGTGGGGCAGTAGTACATTGACCTGGGATGTGGGAAACCCAAGTTTGAATCCCTACTCTGGAACAGACAAAATTTTTCATTAACCAAAAATTCTGAAATTTTAGATTCAGTTCAACCCAAATTAATCTTTTCTTTTTTTAACTGCCACTGAACCAAAAAATCAGTTATTTGCCAAGTTGTAATTGCCAGATCTGCCCTTGTGTATTGGACAGTATTTCCATAAGGTCACTCTCATCCTCAAGAGGAAATATTTCTGAACCCCTCGTATGATCATGCCCAGGCTGAGCTGGGACCGAGACAACTATTTGCCGACTGCTCTTTGCAATTGTTCTCCTATGGAAGGTGTGTTCCCCCTCCTGTTTCAATCTAATTTAATCACTGGATAAAGGGAAGAAATTTTGCATTGGCTTCCTAGAGATAGAGAAAAACATGCATACTGAGCCTTTCAAAGAGGCCTAAGAGAGAAAGGCAACAAACTGCCATGGAATCTCTATGGGATTGGGGCTCCCAACTCCTAGCCACTATGCTTAGGATAAGCTTGATGACTGGCATATTGGAAACATGTTAGCTACAATCAATGGAAAAATTAGGGAACAAAATTAACTGGCTGAGTTGTCATGTGGTGGCCCTAAATTTGACCAGAAGTACAAATGTTATCCATAAATTATTAAAAACTCATCTTGGAAATTTAGGCAGAAATTCCTTTCACTTTTGGGAGGAGCCAGGTTGTTTTCCACTGAACAAGATGTTGAGTTTCTTCCACTCCTAGTCAGAGACAAAGTGAAGTGTCTAGTAGCAAAACCTTGGAGTGTAAACAGTTGAACTGTAGAATTCCCAGCTGTAATGGAGTCAGGCCCCCAACCGAAAGGAAATGTAGCTCCCCTTATTAAAGTAAATTAATCAGTGAACAGTATGTGAGACAGGAAGGGGAGTTCCTCTTGTTAAATGTTTACCATTAAAGCCCTGAAGGGACTCTGAAGGTAAGTAAAATCCTGGGGGGAATTAGGGAACACATGCGTTACAATCCATTAGTTCCTGCACTTAGGTATATGGAGTGCCTGCAGTATTTGGCAGAAAGCTTTGCGCTGTAGAGAGATTATTTTATATGGAAGCTTTTTCTTTGGTTAGGTTCCTAACCTGTTCATCTACCCTTCTGTGAAAGACAGATATTTAATAAATACTAGTAAGAAAGCTTAATACATTTACACCAAGATTTTCAAAAATAGGAGCCCACATTTAGGCATCTAAATAAGTAGCCTGATTTTCAGAAATGTCGAGTACCAAATATCTCCATCTGAAGTCAGTAGGATTTTGGATGCTCAGCATGTCTGAAAATCAGGCCAATTATTAAGATGCCTAAATATGGATTTAGGAACATAACTTTGGGCTTTTATTTTTAAAAATATTTTCTTCTTTACAGCATTTTACAGCTAATTTTTAGAGCTGTGTCATGTATATTTTAAGTATATTTTAAAGTCCACCTTTTATTATTAGGCTACAATAAGTGAGAATAACTTTCAAATAGTACAAATACACAAAAAGAAACTCAGCAATTCTATCTACTTAGATATGAAGGAATTTGAAACAAAGTCATGTCACCTTAAAAGAAACAGGGAGGGTACAGTAAGTTCCTCAAAAGCTTTGGAGGAGACACTGGCTGGCCTATTTTTGACTGATGTGCTCCTCTCATAGATGAGGTCCAGGCTGCATAGTCACTGAACTTGGGATTGTTAGACAGAGAAAATTCACCAGGCCCAGCCATATTAGTAACGTATCCCACTGTCCCCCACAGTGATGAAAATCATTAAAACAACAAATCTGTATGGGTATCTTGCACATAATTAGAGTGTTCTGCCATTTCCCTCCATGCCTAAAGCCTAAGGCAAAGAGCTCATTGATTCTGTTCCCTCAATGACACTGCACATGTTCTGCTGTTATGGCTCTGGTCTAAGTTCAGCATATGTATTACCCAGTAGAGAAGAATGCACAGCAGAAGTAGAACAGGAGATAGGAGGCACAGTTATTGATCAAGGTAGCAGAGGAGCACTAGCAAACTGCCCAGGTTTACCACTCAGGCCAGAGGCAGCAAGGGAATAACCTACCTGGTGCATGACCCAAGAGAAATGTTAAGCTTTGTTTACTTTTTAAAGGGAATGAATAGAATGAGAGAGAAAGAAAAGACATATGGGGAAGCAGGATAGAAGGACATAGTAAGAATGAATAATGCAGTTATATTTTAAGTCGTTATGGCAACCATGGAAGATTCCAGAAGCACTTTCACCCCAAATTCTCACAAACTTCAAGGCCACAACTTGTCAGGAAAACATTTGCTTTGTACAGAGTTTAGGCACACCTTATCTGTGCACAGCCAGTGCACCTATTAATAAAAGCACTAGTTCTCAGAACAAGGTCAAGCAAGGATCACCTAGATATGTCTACACTGCAGCTGGTAGTGTTCTTCCCAGCTCGAGTAGACAGACACATGTTGGCTCTGCTCGAGCTAGAGTGCTAAAAATAGCAGTGTAACCAGGGGTAGCATGGGCAGCAGCTTGCCTGGCACTGGTGAGTAGCCTAAGTCACTGTTGCACCACCCCTGGGCTACACTGCTATTTCTAGTGCACTAGTTCAAGCAGAGCTAGCATATGAAGTACACTCCCAGCTGCAGTGTAGACACACCCTTAATACGTATAACTTTGATCAAGAAAATAAGGTGCTCCCTGAATTCCATGGGATTGTCTGCAATCTCCTGGATTTAAGCCATTAGGGTGTCTTTCCAGAAAGCACATTCCAGAGATGGATGGGTTCCATTGTTATCACAGATGAATCAAGACACAGCTGGGGAAAGCAAGACTAGGACTTTCAAATAGTTCCTTGGCCCAGAAAGTCTCTTGGCTGCCCCTTCAGGATGGCTAGCTTGCCAGATTGTCAAATTGTCCTCTTGATATGCTTGGAGAGAATGAATCACATCCTGAAGAAGTGGGGGTTTTTACCCACAAAAGCTTATGCCCAAATAAATCTGTTAGTCTTTAAGGTGCCACTGGACTCCTCGTTGATCCTGAATTTGTGCACTTGGCCCACACAATACCAAGAAACTCTGCTAAGAAGGGCTTGCTGGTGACCCGGGTTTTTTAGGAGTTAAAGAGGAAGAAGAGTATATTCTGTTAGCACGTCTTCAATTTTTGCTTATTTTAGAGGTACCTTGCAGAATATTTGTAGCACACCCATGCAGCCACTGGGCAAGTCAGACTCAAGTCATTCTGGCAGCAACAATAAACTGGATGTATTTGAAATTCAGGAATAAAGCACTGGGCCTAATTCCATTGTGACGACATTTTTTTCCAACTTAATGCTGATTTCCATGAGTGAGTTTGGGGAATCAGGCTGGATTTGCATCTCCATTAGCTGCTTGGTCATTTGTGCTGGAAGCCACTCTTTAGGGCTCAGGCTTTATTTGGCCTTGCTGACAGAATGGATGGCTCAAGTAATGGGCTGGAAATGAGGACTGGCATTTCACCTCTAGCTCATCATTTCAAGTTCCGCCCAAATCGGTAATGACCCAACGTTGTCACTATCTGAGGGCTGTTTGTTGGGCCGTATGAAATGAGTTAAATGGAGCTAATCCAGTGCTCAGTGCATTCATAGCACACAAACCTCGGACACTACATGTCATAGTTGTTGGCACTCTCAGCCTAGAGGCCAAACATTGGAGAATTGACTAATCTTACCCTCTTAGAGTTCATGTGTCAAGGGCAGGGTTGAAGCACAGCAGAAAAGAAACACAGGGAATCTAGCATTGCTGCTGCTTGTGCTGTACCTATTCTGTAAACAAACAGAAAACTTCAGATGTCAGCGCTGTCAATCTGGTGTTGTTACAAGCACTCAAGGCCTGATGTTCAGAGGTGCTAAGCACACACAGCTCCCATTGACATGAATCAATGTACCTCTAAAATCAGGCCCTAAACGTGACTGAAGAAGAAACACACATTTTACATAGATGTGTGAGCATATAATTATTTATACACAAGTTTTATCTGTGTAACTTTGCAAAGTTAAGGCAACAAAATGGAACATTAGTCATCGTTGATGAAAGGAAACGAAAAGGGCAGAATTAAAAGGACTCCACCTGCTTCTAATTTGAACCCCCAACACAAGGGAAATGTTAAAACTCGGAAAGGTATATATGTTTCTTTGAAAGAATAGCCCTGTGTCTGGGAGGGGAAAAAGGAGGCTTTTACTTACCTCCTGTGGTATCAAAGAAGCCATTAAAAACCAATAAAATATTATGAAGCTTTTTCGCTTTGTGAAAAAGTGCAATTAATAACCTTCAATGGATGATTATTGATTTTTATAAAGCAATGTACAGGCTCCTAAAGTCATGATTATTCAACCCTCTGTGTGCCAAAAAGGAAGAGAGTTTTCAGGAGTGAGAGCTGCATGCTCATTCACCCATGAGCACAGTCAGAATTTACAGACTTCTACTGATTGCTTGTTTTCCAGGATATTTTTTGGTGTTGGTAGTGTTCCAGCACAGGATTAACCCTTTAGCTCTCATCCGAGACAGAATTTTTTGTGGCCTGTTCCTGAAGTATTTCATCTGTCAGATATTCATCCACTGCTCACTGTTAGCAGGTTGGATACTCAGCAGAGTAGACTTCATGTCAGAAAATCAGCAGCTGCTCGTATATCACATTGGTCATTAGTGGAGGATCATTCTGGACCTTTGCCCACAGCACCTTGCTATGGCAGAAGAAGGGCTATAAAACCCTAAGCCCTGTCAGCCGTTGTCATTTAGGTGAGAATTTATCAGGTCTCAGAGTGCCCTCTGACTGGATTATTATGAATAATGAATGAAACTGTATGCCACACTGAGGCATTAATAAGACTGGGATGACTGGGAGAAATTCAGTACAACCTGATGGCTGGAACTTTCTGGATTAGCAAATACACAGCTGGTGGGCTCACTAGATTCAGTGCTAGACACAGTGACTAAAATGAGGTCCTCATTTAATTATTAAGTAAGGCTGCAGTGTTTTTAGTTCAGCCTATGGGTGGTATTACTGAACTACTGACGCAAGGGCTTTCAGCTAAAGGATTTATACCCTTAAACCAAATTAATTCAACTGAAAACTCTTATTCTTTTTTTTAAAAAACTTTTAAAGAGCTGAATAAGGAGCAAAAAATATAAAATGCTTGTAAATGTTAAGCTTCTTGTTTGTTTTTTAATCTCACTTTAAAAAAGAAAAGGAACTAGCTTGCAGTTCAACCTTCAAAATATAAATCAAAAAAACTATGTCTAATCAGTTGTTGACATGGTAGATAGATTAGTTAGCATTGCTGGTGTAACCCTTCTGCCCATCAGAGTTGGCAGCAACAAGGGCCGGGTTCAATATCTAGGGGTTCCATTCCAATAACACAATGCAAACCGGCTCGAGCCCCCACCCAGTGACCTTGGAAAAATATATACCACCCCCGCTGGGCGCCTCCAAGAGGCAATACTTCCCCTCTCGCAAGCACATAGTCTGAGTGTAGCAAAAGTCTTTTAATAACAGAGAGAAACAATGTGGCATTATGTTGGGGAAACACCACCAACAGGATTCATAACACAACCCATGAGCAAAAACAACCCCACCCCAGGCAAATTGGGGCATGCCCTTTTTCCCTTTGGTTCTTGAGTCCAGCAACCCCAAATCACCCAAAGTCCCAAAAGTCCAATGCCCCAAAAGTCTCTGTCCCTGGTCAGGGCAGCCCCAGAGTTCGAAAGTTTATCGGCGGAGCTTTACCTCCCAACCTGGGTGGAAATGGAACGGGGGTAAGAGGCACCTTACGTGATCTGAAGCTGACTGCCCCATAGCTCCATAGCGGCGCTCCGCTCCGCCAGCCGCCCCACGAACTCCTTCGCTCAGCTGCGCTCCGCTCCGCCAGCCGCCCCACGAACTCCTTCGCTCAGCTGCGCTCCGCTCCGCCAGCTGCCCCACGAACTCCTTCGCTCAGCTGCGCTCCGCTCCGCCAGCTGCCCCACGAACTCCTTCGCTCAGCTCCACGGCCCACAAGCAGCTCCTGCCATCCACACACTGCTCCGCGTCGAACTGCTTCACCAGCCGTCCCGCAAACTGCTCCACAATATATCTTCAGGCTCCCCCACTACTTAACACAACACTCAGTGATTTCAGCTCTTAGGTGAATTCAGCTTATAGTAGGGAGCCCCAGTGCTGGTGCACTGTCAGCCCAAAGTGAGCTCAGCAGCCTATAACTAGACTTCTAATGAAATCAAAATTAGCTCTGATATTCCACAGTGGAGAGAGGAGGAAGTGCAATCAGCATGTAAGGCCCTCACCAAGGGGCCCATGCCACCAAGTACTACTACTTGTCCCCAGCCTCTCTCCATTCACACAGTTTTGGAACCCATGACCCTTGCCTAGCGAGTGCTACTTAGTTGATGGTGAATCCCTCCATCATAACAAAAGGCCACGTACAGTTCCAAGCACAGTTCCCATAATCAGGGTAATAACAATTTATTCTTCCTGCCCCAATAACAGAGACACTGGGGATCCCACAGCAGCCAAAGTGACCATTTGGGCAGCTATGGTCTCATTCTAGGCGTGGTGGGTGTGCCTATGCAAATGAGATTGGCCCCTGAAGTTCTTTTCCACAACTTGCCACACCTCACCACCAGATGTCAGGGTGGAGCTCATCCTGACACTGCTTACACTGGTTTTCTTCCTTAGTTTTTGAACCTCATTCAGTATGCATCCCAGTGGAGTGCAAGCTGAAAAAGGGAGAAGGACAGGGGTAACAAAGCGGGGCACCATTGACCCAAGTACGGAGACAATGTAGATGCATAACAGAAAAAGTTTCCAGAAAACCCTGGTGTACAGGTTACAGCTCTCTCTCTCAAGGGCCTAAGTTGCATGTAGGGTGACCAGATGTCCTGATTTTATAGGGACAGTCCCAATTTTTGGGTCTTTTTCTTATATATGCTCCTATTACCCCCCACCTCCTGTCCCGATTTTTCACATTTGCTGTCTGGTCACCCTGGTTGCAAGACTGACAGATACTCAAAACTCTCACTCACCTTGGTACCAGCATTACTAAGAGAGTGTTTTTGGAGGAATGGCCCCATTTTTCTAGTCTCCCCCACATCTACTGCCTTTTTCAACCTTCCATATAGAAATAGATTTATTAGGCCCCATGCAGAAACAAACCAAAAAATGCTTTGTGTTCTCTCCACTTTTGATTGATTTCCCTTCTATCTCGGGCTTCTTCCTCCAAATAACTTTTCTTCTTTTTATTTAATTTACAGTGAAGGGGTCTAAATTAGCTGTCACCACTCAAGAAAGAGATCTTGGAATCATCGTGGATAGTTCTCTGAAATCATACACTCAATGTGCAGTGGCAGTCAAAAAAGCGAATAGGATGTTAGGAATCATTTAAAAAGGGATAGAGAATAAGACGGAGAATATCTTATTGCCCTTATATAAATCCATGGTACACCCACACCTTGAATACTGAGTGCAGATGTGGTCGCCCCATCTCCAGAAAGATATATTGGAATTGGAAAAGGTTCAGAAAAGGGCAATAAAAATGATTAGGGGTATGGAACAGCTTCCGTATGAGGAAAGATTAATAAAACTGGGACTTTTCAGATTGGAAAAGAGGCGACTAAGGGGGGATATGAGAGAGGTCTATAAAATCATGAGTGGTATAGAGAAAGTAAATAAGGAAGTGTTATTTACTCCTTCTCATAATACAATAACAAGGGGCCACCAAATGAAATTAATAGGTAGCAGGTTTATAATAAACACAAGAAAGTATTTTTTTCATGCAATGCACTGTCAACCTCTGGAACTTCTTGCCAGAGGGTTTTATGAAGGCCAGTACTATAAAGGGGTTCAAAAGGGAGCTAGATAGATTTATGGAAGATAGGTCCATCAATGGCTATTAGCCAGGATGGGCAGGAATGGTGTCCCTAGACTCTCTTTGCCAGAAGCTGAGATTGGGTGACAGGACATGGATCACTTGATGATAACCTGTCTGTTCCTTCCCTTTGGGGGACCTACCATTGGCCACTTTCAGAGGACAGGATGCTGGGCTTGATGGACTTTTGGTCTGACCCAGTATGGCTGTTCTTATTTTCTTATGTTAATTTGACACAATCCTTGTAATACTTCCTAGAGAGCTAATGTAGGGCTCGATCATATTATCTGCTATGGCCCGTAGTAAGGGATGGTGCACAGACAATCGGCATCACTGGGAGGAACTGGAGGCATTGTGTCTCAGAAACAGTTCGTCCTGGGGTTCCCCAGTTGCTCTGAGGGGAAGAGAGTAATTCATGACACCCGTTTGCATGGTACATAATACTCCAGCCCATCCCCACTGGGTGGAGTATGGCAGGGTGGAAGAACAGTTTTACCTACACTCATGCCCACTCCCCCATTCAGCTGCACTTAAGGTAAAGCAGTTGCTGCACAACCCCCTTGCCTCCCTAAGGACTGGAGCAGCAACTTGGGTAGTCCTTCAATGGGGGCGGAAGGGCAGCGGGAGGAAGGGAAGATTCTTACTCTCTCCTATTCCCCTTTACAGTCCTGCAAGGACTTACCACAATGTAGCCCATAATATTTACTCAGCACCTTTGTGGACTGAAACTGGATTTCCTGTTCTTAGCATGTGAAGATCCAAGAGTTGTGATATTGGAGGTGGGTCTCTCCAAGACATCATCTGAGCACGTGCAGCCTTTTTTTTTTTTTTTTTTAACCTGAGGACATCACCACAACCCCTCTGTCTGGACTGAACACACCTGTGTTCTTCTCTGAGGGCGTTACCACAAGCCCTCAGTAGATCTGACCTAAGCCACACATTGGCCTATCCTGGGGCAACAACACATTTCCCAGCCCCGTGTACACATACAGCTAACCTTATATGGGGCAACCAATTCCCCCAACACCATTCTGCGTCTGATCTTGTTGCATAAGCAAAAGTTTGCATGGCATGAGCCCAGAGGGACAGACGGCCCCACAGTCAGTCCTCCTCCGATACCCCAATAGAGCCTTACCTCTGAGTTGGCACCTGGGGTTCGAAGGGGAATGGTCCATAGTAGCTGTTGCTGCCTCAGCCGGGCATAGCCATCCGTGTCACGGCACCAAATATTGTGGAAGAAAATGAACTCCACTCTCAGGTTGGAAGCAACAAAATCAGAGAGAGCTTTATGCAAGGGAAGAATAAAGCTGGCAGAGAGCATCTCTGCCTCAGTTTCTCCAAAGTACAAGCAAGACCACACAAGCATTTATACCTCTTTGTGACGTGCATTAATTAAAAACATCTACATTTTATTTAGGCTATTTACTATCTATTCCAGTATTTTCTCACTTGCTCTTCTCAAAACATCGTTATCTCAAGGCTAGGTCACACTGACTATTCTGCTGTTTCCCACTCGCTTCTGACGTGAGCCCTGCTTCTACAGGTCTTGCGATATTAGGCCAAGACTTAGCTCAACAGTTGTTCTGTCTCTGACACTTAAGTGGCTGCACCTAAACCCTCTCTTTCTTTCCCTGCTTCCACAGTGCTGACCATTTTATAACTTGTCTATGGTGCAGAAGCAGGGAGATTTTCACCGTCTTTGTGTCTACTCAGAAAGGAGACCAGAGATGTGCTTCCAGCCAGCCCCCAGAACAACAAAAGAACGGCTTGTAAAATGTCTGCATGTGTCCCATTGGTCAGATGGTGGGGAATATAAAGGCAGCTACTGGACTGGCTGGAATGTTCTTGGTAGACTTGAAAATATGTGCCACTCTAATCTGTTTGGTGCCTGATCCAAATGCTGTTGAAGACTATGGAGAGAATCCCGTTAACTTCAAAGGGAGCCATTGGTACACACAATCCAGATTTCCAGCATTTCCATTATTAGTCACAAATATTAACATTATCAAAACTAATAGGATAAGTAAAAAGTAAGGCTATGTGTCTGTCACAGAGGTCATGGATTCCGTGACTTTCCGTGACCTCTGCAGAGGCTGGTGCTGGCTCAGGGACTGCCTGGCTGGGTTCCCGGCCAACGGGAGCTGCAGAGCCGGCGCTTGTGGCAGGAGCCGTACGTGGAGCCCCCCTGGCCATTCCTCCCCTAAGAGCTGCAGGGACATGCAGAGCTGAGTAGGGAGCCTGCGAGCCCCATCAATCCTCCCCCACCAGCACCAGTGGGGGTCCCATGCTGCTGCAGGGCTCCCCCTCTCCCCAGCATCAGTGGGGGTCCCAGGCCACCACCCCCAGCAACTGCGGCACCCCTGAACCGCCCCTAACCGAGAGTACCCATGGACCCCCGGCCCAAGTTTTAGTTAGGGGTATATAGTAAAAATCATGAACAGGTCATGAGCCGTGAATTTTTGTTTACTGCCCATGACCTGTCTATAACTTTTACTAAAAATACCTGTGACTAAAACTTAGTCTTAGTAATAACTAATATACAATGTATGTTAAAGTTATATTGTAACTTTGCCTTAATAATAAGTTCCAAAACAACAACAACAAAACTAATAGGATACCACTTGATTAAACTGGAGAAAAAATTAAATTTAGTCATGATATATAAGAGCATTGGATATAAGAGTCAGGGAAATCGGGAGCCACTGATCTATTCCTGTTTACAGATTAATGTGTTCCTAAAATTCACAGTATATCTCCTTCCTTACATTTTCATCATGCTGACCTTCCACTCACTTCACTGCCTCCCTACTGACTTTTTACTCAAATTTAAGATTTCAGTCCATATTTCACATAGATCAGAGAGTTGGACCTAACCTACCGAAGAGACCACCTCATTCTCAAGGATTCTGAATCTCCTTTAAGAGCTCCCTTTTTGTTTACTATGGATCTGTTGACCCAAGAGTAAACCTTGCATGTGAGAGAAAGAACTTTCTAGTTGGAAAGCAGCATGACCCCAGATTCACCACATGAAGGACTTCACTTGGCTTCTTCTGAAATCTCAATCCTGCATTACCTTGGGGATCGTGCCTCAACAATCCTCTGATAGAACAGTCATCTCCCAGTCCTCCTTTGGTCTCTTTCACATGTTCCACCAGAACTGAACACAGTGCCTGCACCAGTGCGCTCCACTTTCAGTAACTTTATTTCTCTGTATATAAGTATTTTAAACCCCTTGAGCTATCAAAACTCATCCTTAACTAAAGATGGTTTTTAAGTTTGGTTTTCCATGCAATGTTTATGTCTGCATAGAACTATGTGAATGCTCAGTTGGCCTCTGGCAGCTAAATTCTAAGATTATCAGTAAACAAAAGGTCCTACAGGTAGCAGAGACAGTATAGAGGTGACTACATCTGTATTGTCTGTTCAAAAACAAAACAGATGTCCTCCAAAGGTTGGTGCATCTATAGATTTATTATAAGCTACATTTCAAATTGTTGTCCTCGTTGTTATTAATTTTCTTCATGTTCCTGCCATGCTAACCTTGCTTGGTCTAAATTGTTCAAAGGAAAGTAATGCATGAGAGACCATTCAGCACTGAATTAGAGGGTCTGTCATGCATATCACTATTCCTGTGATTTATAATATATGATCTCTGCATGAAAGGCTGTAAATAAATAAGTGCAATATGAAAAAAGGCAAAACAGGTTGTCATGAGTACATACTGTATACAAAAATAAATATAAGCATGGTATATTTTTACCAAACAATAATCATAACAGTAAAGTATGGAGAATGAATGCATGAGACTGAGTAATTACATAAATTAGGTCCTGCCTATAGACCGAACAGACCTAATGTGCTTACACTTTTCTCAAAGTTTTCTAAAAAGTAAAATAAATATCTATATTGTTTATCTGGTAAATCAATACGTTATTTGGTGCCTGCACATTATAGCAATAGACATCTTAGAAACACTTTAGCTATGTCCTTATATTCAAAGTGCTCAATGGCCTAGGACCGCTATATCTGAAAGATCATCTAAAGCACTAAGATGAGGACTGCAGCTGAGAACCACTCCTCAGGTACAATAGAACTTTCTAGTATAAAGCTCATCTTCACAGGAGACAGAGCTTTTGTAGAGAGCTAATCTGAGACGATGCAACTGACTCCCACAGGACTATCACAAACCACACCTCCTTCTGCTTCAAGTGCAAGGTGCAATTCCTTGACCTTGCCTTCTCTAACAAACAAACAGCAGCATGTACATAAAAACACAAAACACTACACTGAACATACACTACTACTCCTGAGGAGAGGATGAGAGAAATAATGAGCCATGTGCAGCAGGTGTTAGTCACTTTACTTAATTCATGATTGGAAGCTCAGACACTACACTGATGAGGCAGTATAAGAACACATACAGATAAGACAGAATGATACTTTAGCTTTTAAAAGAAATGGGTGTAAACACAGGGCATATTATGCATTGCACTTTCTTTACATGTATGCTATAGGAACTCCTGTTAAATCTTTGAATATGTCAAGCAAGCAAGCAAGCAAACACATGCAATCCCTGGTCTCATCGTAATATGTAAATATTAAAAACACTAATGATGGCTATGATTATCAAATTACAGAGTCCATTGGATACATACACAGTATGACCATGCAAAGCTCAAAGCTACTGACTGAGCTATATTAAAACATCTCTTTGCAAAAGAGACCAAGATTAACCTGGTTCCAGGGAGAGTTTAGTCAAAATCACCAAAATAGACCACAGAAAGACATCAAGGCTTGCACTCAGGCTCAGTAACTACTCTCAAACTGTGGAGAGCAGGTTTTATTGCAGATGAAGGAAAAAAATACAATCTCCTTTTAGCTGTAGAACAGGCATAGCTCTGGTTTCCATTTTGTTTTCCTTTTCTTGTCATCATCTTTGTCACTTTGTTGCTTCCTTCTTTCAAATTTCTTTAGTACCCTTTTAGTAATAAAAAAATATTTTCTGCTTCTTTCATTTGCGCAATGTTGACTGAGGTTCTGTAACCATGGTGGCACTCTGTGGAATCTGAGGCACTATCAACCCCATCCAGCTTCTGCTGAAATCACTGGAAGTCTTTCCATAGACCTTAACAGAATTGGGACAAGGTGTAAAATGTGGATCTCCTCTGTAATTTATCTGAGATATTTAAACCTTTGTATTTCTACCCTTTGACTGAGAATTCCTCACATTTTGCATCCTATTTTGTTTGTTTGTTAATACTTGTATTAGCAATGATGAGAAGTTTTAGAGAAAAAAGGCTGCTCAGCTAAACATGGCCCAAGATTTCCCTCTGTTTGTAACAATGATACAGCTCCATCAGAAGTAGCAGCAGGGAGGATACTAGAATAGACAGGGCTCCAGGCGGCCAACGGCGATTTAAGTAGGATGTCTGGGATTTTCAAAGGACCCTAAGGGAGTATGAATTTCAACAGGAATTGGGTAACTAATTATTTTAGGCTCCTTTGAAAATCACAGACCAGGTCATCCAGCTCTGCTCTGAGCAGGCCTGCCCAAAGCCGTGTTTAAAACACTGAGTAGCGCTCCCACCGTTGCTATCCCTGACAGAGCTTGCCCTTGTGCACCCCAGAGCTCTGGGAGCCATGGGACCTATTTCAGTCACAATGAGCTCTGGAGATTCTTCCACTGGGATAATGCACTACCACACTGCCCCAACATAGGGATGGCCCTGATAGGCACAATATCAGCCTCCTGCTGCAAAGAGTCAAACAGATGGCAGCTATGGCATATTAACTCATACTATCCAAATGACTTGAGCAAGTCTAGAACAGAGCTCTTCAGACAAACCCACACATGCTAGACTTCTTTTCTTCCTCCTTCTCTCACTTCTAATCTGTGATTAATCTGATTAGGGTATAATTGTTCCCACTACAACGTACTTTCTAAGGGCTCGTTCCCGCAAACTGTTGAGCATGCTGAACATCTTTTTAAGCCAACAGGAGTTGAAGGCACGCATAGGACTGCGCCCTTTATTCCCTAAAAAATAAACCACTGTACTCAGCAATAGCTCCCGCACAGGGTTAGATGTTAACCTGCTTCACTGTGAGGAAATGTGTTGGCGAGGGCACCAAGGTCATTCTCTGTATTTCTGAGCTTGTTAAAAGACAAGAATAAAAGTGGCACTTTGGATGCCAAGGTTCTGCCTACAGCATATTTATATGACCAAGTCACACATTCCTGAAAAACATCATTCTTTACACAGTGACAAAAGAAATCTGAGAGAAATCTACCCAGTACTGGCAAGCTGAAGGCTCACAATGTAATAAGTAATGCTGACTATGAGCAAACTTATGTGGATCAGGAAAAAAAGTGGTTATTGTTTTTTCTAACATCTGACATTTCAGATCCACCTGCTGGAGGCATCCATCTTGCTGGAAAGGAACATCATTTTTGACATTTACAGTGTGAGAAACCAGTGAAAAATGTTTAAAAGCATCCATCCTGTTTTAATAAAGCTGAACTGCATTCTGCTTTATTTTGAATCACTGCTTTGTAATCTGAGGATTTGACCATGCAATGATTCCAGCACATTCAAAGCACACATTGCTTTGTGAAATAGAAACCAACATTACAATCCATCAGAAAATTGTGTAAAATGTTAACATCTTGCGGGCGCACAATTTCTACACTGTCAGTGTCAGCTAAGAAATGTCCACTGTGGTTTAAAACTTTTTCAGTGGCAATGAATGAACCAGAAAGTGTTCCATTGGGCTACAAAGACAGGGTAAAATTCACTCTTGTGCAGAGTGCCAACCCAAGTCCCACTTAAGTCTTGTTTTGAAGGCTCAAGTAGCAGAAAGGCATTGGGCAGATTCTCTGCACATGCTGAATTTCTCCCATAGTGAACAGTCTTAACCTCTTTGGCGTGACACTCTCGTGGGATCAGCACCTTTGAAAAAACTCACATTGTGATGGAAACACCTCAAAACGAGCAGAGTTTAAGTTCACAACAAACCGGGCATTTCAAAAGTAGATGTTCATCCAAAAATTATCAGAACCACTCTGACCTTTGGAATGGCAATGTGGGAGGATGATGGGTGAAATTGGCTGTATGTCCCACCACCCAGTTCCAAAAACGAAGAAAATGGTTTCCATGATAGACCCTGTGACACACCCAATAGAGTCTTCTCCCCCAGCTTCCAACAATAGTACCCGGTGACAGGTCTTTCTGGAATGGAGAACAGGCAGTTTACTACTTCCTCCAGCAATGCATTCTCCTTTTCAGTGAGAGACTAAGCAGCTTCTTCCCCCAGAGGTGAGCTTTTCTGATCTACTTCTCTGGCTTGGGGCAAAAGGAGTCATAAGCACTTGGGGCAAAAGGAGTCATAAGCACCAACTGAACTTCCCATTTAAAATGTATTTGAAACTTCTGCTGCAGAATGTATAATGAGGAGCAATCTGATCCTAAGGGAAAGAGGCCATTTCAGCACATTTTGGCTCCAGTTCTAGGGAAGGCTGAAAATTTGAAGTGGTTCTATTTTGACCAGCTGGAGCCTATTCAGTGTTTTTCCCCCAGTTCTATTCTTAATTTCTAGTATTTCTAAGTTTTGATTAGGCTGGAAACAGCATCTCATCCTGGTATTTTTGGGTTCTGTTTCTGCCAATACTTAAGGACGTGCAGAATTGTGCTAATTCTATCATTGGGCTCAGTTCAGTTAGAACTTTGGGTGAAGGCTCCAGCTGGTCATACGCCATCCCTCATTTCAAAATACGTTTCACAGTTCATTCAGGGGGACAATACTTAACTTTTGAACTTTCAGGCTGTGTATCTGAGCAACATTGGGTGAATGTACTTTTAACTATAGCTGGGCTAATGAACTCAGCTAAGCATACAAACCCAGCTAGCAATGGGGAAGAAGATGGTAGCCTTGATGCAGTTCTGTTAAGTGAGAAATCATGACTAATGCCATCAACCCAGCGACCAAACATTGATCAACATCTCCTAGTCTTCAGAGCAACAACTCAAGTCATCATAATGGCCCTCTTTAGGGCCAAGTCACACATCTGGAACAAGGATCCTCCAGCTTAACATTGAGGAACTTTCCCTGGTGAAGTGCAAGTATCGCAATGCATAACATTGGCATCCTTATGCTCTAAGAAACCCACGTCTCCAATGACCATTAGGCTAGCCGCTACCCTATCCATAGTTACAACCTTATGGCTAGCCATTACCATCCGAAATACGGTCTGACCATATACTTGAACATCATCATCACTGATTTTGATGTTTTCTCCCCAGCTAAAAAAGAAGCCACCTACACCACTACCATCAGGATAGGGGTGCTGCACATTGCCAACACATATAGCGCCCCTAATTCAAAATGGCCAAAGCCAGTGCTTCCAAGTGCATCAATCCCAGCCCTATTCATTGGTGATCTTAACAGCCATCACACTATGTGGGGCTATGAAGTAAATGAAGTCAGTGGTGAATACCTCACAGACCGGACATCCGCAGAAGATCTGTAACTGGTCTTTGATCCCAAATAGCGAGAAATTTTCCACTCTGCTCACTGGCAACATGATTAAAACTCAGACCTCACCATTGTTTCCAAAGATCAAAGCAGGAGTATGCTTCATGCATTCTGCAAAATACTTCCCAACTGCCAACACTGGTCCATAAAAGTCCCCGTGATTCTGTCAAAACAAATCCCACAGTGTAACCTGGCTAGAGCTGACAGGTTGCTATAGGGAAGCTGTCAAAAAAGTGATAATCTGAATCCCCACAACATCAGAATGTTATCACCAGTTTGTTGGCTTCCTTACTGCTGCTGCCAAGAAAAGTATACCCCGGGGCTTCCAGGAAGAATACACTCACTACTGGACAAAAGAGATCCAGGACCCTGCTCCGGCAGTACAACCAGTTGGGCAGTCCACAGGTTGCGAAGGCCTGTTAGAGTCTCTAGACTCAGCTTCTAGTTGCAGTGCCTTACTACAATGTCTCGGAGTCACTAATCGGATGGAATACCAAACCTTAAAAGTCCATCCCAACTTCATAACTTCCAAATAGATGGAGAGCACAAAAGGACTGCTAGACAAAAACACCAAGCAAGAGACCCATTGTCAACTACATCAGAAAATTACCTCAATCCCTCCAAAAGACCCCACTGCCATCAGTACAGATGAAGTGAAAGAGGGTTTAGCCGCAACAAAGAAAGGGAAAGCAGCTGGCAGAGATGGTATCCCCCCAGAACTTCTTCATCAACAAGACCCCAGGGGACTCCAATCGCTGGCGAAACTGTACACCAAAACCATGGAATCTGGATACCATCCTAAAAGCCTGGAGGGCCAGGAAAGCCGACCAATGACCCAAGCCGATATCATTCCCGTTCACTACCTACAAACTCCTGGAACATATCATTCTCCAGAGAATCAGCCCTCTCATCGAGTCAGTGATCCCCAAAGAACAGATGGGATTCAGGCCTAAAAACAGTTGTTGCAACCAAGTTTGGGCCCTTGTAACATACATCGAGTCCAGAATCCAAAGGAAATTGAAGACTGGTGCAGCATTTGTGGACCTGTCATCAACCTACAATACAGTCTGGATTAAAGGCCTGATGCTGAATCTTGCAAGAATCATCCCCTGCTGCAAAACACTACGCCTGCGATGGATGATGCTGAGCAATAGGAGGCTATGTTCTTCAACAGAGGACTTCTACAAGGCTCAGTTCTCACGCCGAAGCATTTCAATGTTTACATGAGCAACATTCCTCCAACAAAGTCATGCAAATTTGCATATGGGGATGATCTAACCCCGGCAACACAAGCAGCCACTTTCAGTGACAATAATTCTACCTTGAACAGGGACCTAAACAACATGGAGGAATATTTCTGGAAATAGAGGCTCAAGCCAAATCCTCACAGAACTACAGTCACTGCATTCCATCTTGATAACAGGAATGCTTAGCGCACCCTGAAAGTGATCTTCTGCCGCAACACTGTGCAACATGACCCCACTCTGACCTATCTTGGAGTGAAGCTCAGTTGCATGCTAACCTTCCATGACCAGCTGAAGAAGGTAGCTGCCAAGATAAAGACAAGGGTCAATCTGGTCTCCAGAAACTGGCAGGCACAAGCAAAGGAGTATCAACACAGCGCACATCAGTGATGGCCTTCATGAACTCCATAGCAGAGTACTGTGCACCTGTATGGACCAGAAGTAGCCATACTCGACCTGTCGATGTCCAGTTGAACACTGCAATGCGGTGTCTCTCTGGAACTGTCAAGTCAACCACAACACCTTGGCTGACGGTGCAGTGGCACATTTCTCCCCCATCCATTCACTGTGACGCTGCAACCCTCTGGGAATTCCAGAGAATCATGTAAAATAAATGTCTTCCCATCCACCAGGACTTTAACAATGTCCCTCACCACCACTTGAAGTCACGTAAGCCAATTTGGACCCAAGCATTAACTGTCAACAATGCAACTTCAATCCTGATGAAGCTTGGAAAGCCAAACTGAGTTCACAAGAAGTCACAAATAAACATACTCGTGAAAGACCTGACACAGAAGATCCCTGGCTTCCATCGCCCAAAAAGCTTATGGGCAACTCTAAACTATATCCGCACAAACCATGGCAGATGCAGATACTTGCTGCACAAATGGAAAGTTAAAAACTCTCCAGTGGGCAACTGTGGTCACTCAGAACGGACCACAGAACATATAACTCAATAGCCAATTCATAAATATGAAGGAGACACCACAGCAATACATTCTGCTACATCAGACACAATTATCTGGCTTAACCATCTAAACGTAAAATTATAGTAGTAGTTCTATATTTACAGAAGCCATAAGAAGATGACAACTGAAGAAGAAGCAATAATGGATTAATGATCCATTTATTTTAAGAGTCAATGCATGCAATGTAAAGTTAACTGGGATCCCATAGTCAATTAAAATAATAATCATAACTGAAAGACATTTTGTGGATGTTTCAACTTTCTCCAAAGCCTTTTATCTGTGGTAATTTAGCTGAAGATTTCATGCTAAATGCTGGTCTTGCAACTTGTAAGTAAGACGATTGTTTCCATTTAAAACCTTTATTCACTTTATTATAATCCAGTGCAACATGCTATTTTAACAGTCTCTGGATTGTTAACATATATATCTAATCCTCCCTTTAAATTATATTTTTTCAAAGTTGATAACCATTTAAATAGTTTTAAATTTCCTAAAACATGGCATGGGGTGGCTGAGATAGATAGAGGAGAAAACGTCCTAACCCGCCAATATTTCATATGTACTAATTCAGGGTTGTGTTCTAGATAATTTTTTTTTTAAACTCTAAATTTATTTCCAGCTACTTTTATTTTTCTTGAGAGACTTTTGAAACACTATATTGCTACTTTTCATGTTTTTTATTTGCCCTCTGGAACAATAAAAGCTCAAAGGTTCATAAATATGCATTCTGTAAATGTATTATGCTGACAAAGTGTTGCTCAGATAGCTGCTTTTGCCTTTAGGGAATGAATAAGTTTACAGCATGCTTAAACAACAATGTAAGGGGAAAGAGAGAGAGGGAGAGAGCTGTGTCAGCGTGTGGGCTGAAAATGGAACAAAAGAGTTACGTTGAACGCACAGAGAAAATAGAAAAAGCTAGATACAACACCAGAGCCAATGTTGGGTGGTGGTGGTGATTCACTAATTATGCTTTTCTTGCGGGAAAGGTTTACAAATTACTCCTGAAAAAGACTGCAGTCAAGTCATCATAAAATATAGAACTTTATTTTCCAATTTCAGCAGGCATTCAGGAGAAGTCTTTTGTTCCAACCAGGGCACAAGGTTCCTGGCAGGGTTCTGTCCTCATTAATTCTAATCTCTCTGGACAGTGATCTACTTCTGCTTCACTCATCTCTAGCAAGTTGGAAATGTAGGGTGCTGACTAGCAATATGTGAGCTTTTGGTAGGAAGAAAGCACTTCGGAAGTTTAAAAAAAAATAAAGAAAACATTTAAACACAAGTCTCTGACATGCTGCGTTAATAAATGTCGATGCGACAGTACATTTTAACATCCAGCCCCCTGATAAACTTTGCCATGCACTGCAACAGAAAGACTGAAAACTCAAGGCTAGCCAAAGCAATAGAGGTGGAGAGTAAATATATAGCTGAAGAAAAGCTGCTTAATAAGCCTTCTTCTAGATTTTTAGATATCAAGTGTTTCTTAAATGGCAGAAATTCAGATTCAGCTTTTATGCATAAAGAAAAAATCCATACCACAAATGAAAATGTGACATTCTATATCTACATATTAGCCCAGAGAAGTGAACATTTTTTGATGATGCTTCTCAATTTCTCAGCTGTCAAGACAAAAAATACAGCTAAGACACCCTCCCATCCCCAGCTGACTGAATCCACACAGATGGACTAAGAAAAATGACATTTCCATTCTCTGAAGGATGAAGGCACCAATAAGAAGTTACTATCCTTGTCTTCATCTAAACATGATTGGTTAAGTATTGCAAAGGCTGGTGTAGTTGGCAGCTTGTGTAGCCTCTACAATCCATAGGTCTCTATTCTCTTGTAAGCACAAATTATAAGTAATAAACAAGATCTGCAGGAGATCTATGGAGAACCAAATTTAGTAAAATCCCTCCAAAATATAGCAAGTTTAGTAAAATCCCAATGACTTCAGTGAGCAGTGCATGTAGTTAGGATGATGGAAGGTAGATCAGGTAAGCAGGTCTAAGAAGGACAGCCTCATGGTGGCCAACTAGGACAAGATGGAGGGATACTACTGAGCAAGGCCTAAGAGCTCTTAACATTAATTACCATCAATGGGAAAAATATTCCCTTGTGAGAAAAAGGTGAGCAGCAAAGACTTCCAGGGTTTATGGAGCCAAGGAAGAAGTAAGAGTTGCGAAGTAGCCAGCCAGTTGTTACTTTATTTTCTTCATGGTCTTCAAGCTATTGGCTTCATGTCTCCCAAGTGTCTCCCAAACCCTCTCTCATCTTGGATGTCAAACCTTCAATTTTTGTTCCATCTTCTTGGCAGGTGTCCATGTTTTGAAATCATATGCCACTGGTGTCAATACACTGGTGCCAAAGCCCTTCTCCTTAGCCTGAGAAGCTTATTGTTCCATAATACAAGTTGGTCTTTCAAAGGCACTGCGTCTAGCCTGAATTTTCTTCACTTCATACTCACAGTTCATGATACCACATATTTTTACCCTAGGAACAGTGTCTGAAGCTTCCACATGCTGATTTCTTTCTAATTTTTCCAATTTTACTTTGATTTTTTTCTCTTTTCTTTTTTACTCTTTCTGAAGGGAGTCAATTCCCCTCTGAAGACATAGAAGAAACTCTAAACACTGAAAGCAACAACAAATACTTCAAAAACAAAATTATCAATAGACTAAGGAAACCCCTTCTCGACATTTCTGTTTGTACTGTATTATATTGTATTATTCCTCTTTATAAAACAGATCACAGAGTGAAATCTGCACTAAGAATCATTTTCTTTAAGTGACTACCATGAAATAATGCCATGTAGTTTCCAGTGCAATTTTGCTGATCTTTAAATTTAAAAGGAGTACTTGTGGCACCTTAGAGACTAACCAATTTATTTGAGCATAAGCTTTCGTGAGCTACAGCTCACTTCATCGGATGCATACTGTGGAAACTGCAGAAGACATTATATACATAGAGACCATGAAACAATACCTCCTCCCACCCCACTCTCCTGCTGGTAATAGCTTATCTAAAGTGATCACTCTCCTTACAATGTGTATGATAATCAAGATGGACCATTTCCAGCACAAATCCAGGTTTTCTCACACACCCCCTTTTTTCCAAAAACCACACACACAAACTCACTCTCCTGCTGGCCAGTCCTTGCCTACAGACAGCCCCCCAAACTGAAGCAAATACTCACCAGCAACCACATACCACACAACAGAACCACTAACCCAGGAACCTATCCTTGCAACAAAGCCCGATGCCAACTGTGCCCACATATCTATTCAGGGGACACCATCACAGGGCCTAATAACATCAGCCACACTATCAGAGGCTCGTTCACCTGCACATCCACCAATGTGATATATGCCATCATGTGCCAGCAATGCCCCTCTGCCATGTACATTGGTCAAACTGGACAGTCTCTACGTAAAAGAATAAATGGACACAAATCAGATGTCAAGAATTATAACATTCATAAACCAGTCGGAGAACACTTCAGTCTCTCTGGTCACGCAATCACAGACATGAAGGTCGCTATCTTACAACAAAAAAACTTCAAATCCAGACTCCAGCGAGAAACTGCTGAATTGGAATTCATTTGCAAATTGGATACTATTAATTTAGGCTTAAATAGAGACTGGGAGTGGCTAAGTCATTATGCAAGGTAGCCTATTTCCCCTTGTTTTTTCCTACCCCCGCCCTCCCCCTCAGACGTTCTGGTTAAACTTGGATTTGTGCTGGAAATGGCCCACCTTGATTATCATGCACATTGTAGGGAGAGTGGTCACTTTGGATGAGCTATTACCAGCAGGAGAGTGAGTTTGTGTGTGTGAGGGGGGGTGGGGAGGAGGTTGAGAAAACCTGGATTTGTGTTGGTAATGGCCCAACTTGATTATCATACACATTGTAAGGAAAGTGATCACTTTAGATAAGCTATTACCAGCAGGAGAGTGGGGTGGGAGGAGGTATTGTTTCATGGTCTCTGTGTATATAATGTCTTCTGCAGTTTCCACAGTATGCATCCGATGAAGTGAGCTGTAGCTCACAAAAGCTTATGCTCAAATAAATTGGTTAGTCTCTAAGGTGCCACAAGTACTCCTTTTCTTTTTGCGAATACAGACTAACAAGGCTGTTACTCTGAAACCTTTAAATTTAAAGGATCCTTTCACTAGGTGCCCTATATTTTGCTCTTTTCTGGATAATAATGTAAGGCAGGTCTTTGCAAAGTATATCACGAAAAATATATGGACAAGGGAGGTGTCTCTCAGAATATACTTCATGTTATGAGATTACAATAACTCACTTTCCAAATTCAGGGCCAGATCCTCACCCTGTGTAAATCTGTCTTGCTGCATGGTATTCAGTGTCTGAGCTGAGTATGTTTGAAAGTAAACTTCAGTATTTGTGGAGTGGACCAGATTGACAGTACAGGGGACTAAAGCCTTCTGGTTACTCACAGAACCTGTAGAGAAGACACAGTATCAGTACACGCTTTCCACACACCACCAATATACCCCCATGCTGCTCTAGAGGTCCAGTTCAAGAGGTAGGAGGATATAAATCTCCCATTTAAGCCCTGGCCTCTTTGCTAAAACAGATAAATATGGTGTCAACAAGCATCAAATATATTCTTAGTTGCTATAACACTGGCACATGTCAACTAGAAATCAGCCTGTGGCATCACACAGAGCTGGCTGTTGCTGCTAATAGGCATTCTGATGTATGCTCATTTGCAGAACAAGCTGCTGTAGTGCAGTAGACCAGCCTCCTCCCTGATGAGGGAGCTATTGCATCAGTCAAAGTTCTAGTGAAATATTTACCTCCTCAAGCTCTTCAAGTCAAGGGGCCCAGAGAGGACTCAGGGCAATATCTGTTTCCACAGAAAATCACACACCGCTTCCCACTGCTCACTCTGTTCTGCTCTGCCCTGCACTATGACCTGTGGTGCCCCATCAGTAGGCTGGACCATAATCCTTAACTCACACTCTTTGTGATGCAGGCCCAGAGCACAGAGACCACAGCCTTCAGGGAGCTCATCTGAATGAATGTCCACAGAAGAGAGGCTGACTGAACCACTGAAGGATCCAAGAGCTACTCAGCTACCTAGCAAGATAAAAGATTAATCAGGAAGTAAATAGAGGCCAAGGACCCACAGTGCAGAGAGGAGGGAGGAAAATGGGAACTACTAACAGAGAGAGGAGAGATAAGCCCCACAAACTCCAAAACTGTTGTTGGTTACACCTTGGTTCGGAATAAAATCTGCCAAGCAGCCATTCATAGAGTTGGTCAAAACATTTCAATCAAACATTTGTTGATGAGAAATGGCTTTTCAAATTAAATGAACATTTTTTCACCAAATTCACTTGAAATGTTTTGGTTTGTCAATGAAAACTAAAAGCTGATTTTTTTAAATGATCCACCCTCTTATTCCTCTTGCTTTCCCCTCCCCTCCAGTCTGCTCCCCCCTTTTTTGAGTAGTAAAAAATGGGGGGAAGGAGTGTACAGGAAGAAAAGGGGGAGAAAACAACGATAAAAATTAAAACCTTTTTTTTCCCCATGGGAAATATTGAAAAAAAATTGAAAAACCCGACCTAGTTAACAACATTCAGTTACTCCAACCAGGCCTGGATTCAAGTTGATGTTCTAGTGATGAAAGATGCCATGCCCCGTTCTCAGTTCCATGCTCACACAGAAATGTCTAACACCTTAGAGATAAGGTGGCTTGGGTGTTTTCCACCCAACAACAAAAGACTATACAGAATGAAAAAACATAAGCAAAGGCAACATAATACCATCTGAAAAGAACAGCCCACCAGTATCACAACACTCACTATCACGCTCAGATCTTTTCTCATAAGCCCACCTTCTGCTCAACAATGCACACATCAGAGAACGGAAAAATCATGTAACTTCAATGCTGACCTTCCATGCTACAGTTTACCTTTTAACAACAGCTATAATCACCACAGCTATACACCAAAGAATACAAAGTTGCCTGTGTGCTCAAAATACTTTACACATCAAAAACACATTGACACAATACAGAAAAAAAATTAAGATAAAGTTAAGATCATATATCAATATTTTGAGGAAAAAGTCCTACAAGAATGTTTTGATTATGAATAAAACAAGCATAAAAACCTCCAGGAAATTCTAGGTTAAGATTAAATTTAAAAGCAACCCAAACATCTGAAAGTTCCCCTCTCCAGACCCTTCCTTCTCAGCTCTCTCCCTGGGGTTTGCCTTCCCAGCCCTCATCCTTCCCCTCCTCCCCCAGTAGTTTCCATCCTGCTGCTGAGGACCATTCAGGCTGAAATAGTATAAGGCACTGTAAGGAAATTCAAATTACTTGGAATTTTTTTTTTTTTAACTATGTGGGAGGTAAAACATCGTTAATCCAAATTCTCAGAAAAAAAAATTCTTTGCACTCCCTGTTTCAAGAATTGCAGTTTTCAAACAAATTGATCCAATCAACAATCCCTGATCGGGTTGGGAATGTAAGCCTAGACCTAGACTTCACTAGGGAGAGGCTGCTGCCTCCACTTTTTACAGTACATGGTAACTGCTGGCCAGAGTGTTCAATCTGAAAATACTTAATGGAAGAGAAAGATACAGGAGCTCCTGGAAGGGAGGGGAGAAAAGAACGAAGTATAGAAGTCAAGGGTAAATGTACGGTGTAAGTTTCTGATACACAGACAGATAAAGATTGGAGATATAGACACACGCACACAGAGCATCTCTCCTATAGATCTAGTTTAATAAAGCACAATTGGCTATCATTTTTTGCTTTTTTATCTATTGTTAGGTTTTTCAACTATTTAAGTGTTCCTCAATCAAAAGAACAATTCTATACAGCCCTTGACATCAAAGGAGAGCTTTTCTAAAGCTATTACAGTATCAAAGTAATATTCTGTGCAGAATCTAAGGTGAACCACTGGAACAATCCTTCTGGGATAGAGATGAAAAACATTGCATGTATGTTGCCCAATCCAATCAATCAAAAGGGCCATAAAAATATCGGGCCAGACTTACTTGATACATGTATTCACTACTACTATTCTTCTCTTTCATTTTCTGTTTGTCTGCTGAGCTACTAATCTTACTAATGTCTGAAAGTTCTTGGTATGTGTAAAAGCAACAGAGCTGATTAGAGTCACAGGAGGAAATGACCACTGATGGGCTTCAAATCCATAAACCTTTTATATAATGGAGTTGTGCCAGAGCTGACAAGTGTCACAGCAAAATAACAGAACTGTAATAGCACTGACCAAGGGAAGACTGCCTGATAAGGGCACATGGAAAGGTTCACTATTAACAGAATTTCATTGTCAACGTCAGTTAATGGAGTTTTCACTTCTGAGTATTGTACATGTATTTCAAAATACAGATAAGTAAAGGCTTTTTTGGTGAAGCATTTTTGTGAACCCACCAGACATTTGTTTAGTTAACATCAGGGCTTAAATTCCACCAGAGCTGTTCAGAGCAGAGCTCCAGTAAATATTTTCAACCCCCCTGGAGTTTTTATAGCACGTGGCGGAGGGGAGAGGGGGGAGGGAGAGTATGGGGGGTTCTGGGAAATGCTCTATAAGAATTTAAGCTCTGGTAGGCATGAACTATGAACAAAATCCTAACCTGGGAGACTCATACTACCAAATCCACAGAATCTGAGAGCACTACAGTATTTATTACTGAGCTGAATCTTTTTGTTTGGGTGGTGGAGCTGAGGGCTTGGGGGGGGGGGGGGGTGAGAAATGCCAAATAGTGGGAACCTACCTATCTGAAAACAGTAGCTGTTAACTGATTTCTTGAATTTAACATCTGGTAACATTTTCATTTTTTGCTAACTTGTAAAAGGTTATTGTGTTTTTGACAGTGGGAAATTTTATCAGTAGGAAGAGACTACAAAATCAGCTTCTTACTGGGCCAAAGGATTTTCTGCTCCTTACATTGCAGCATAACACAGTTTGCGGGGAGTGCGCTACCTGCCAACAACTTTTTAAAGAAACAGTATATTTGGGCATTAACTTTCAGCAGGCGTAATGACTAAGGCTACGTTTTTGTCAAGGATATTTTTAGTAAAAGTCAGGAACAGGTCACAGGAAATAAACAAAAATTCATGGCAGCCTGTGACCTGTCCCTGACTTTCACCAAAAATATCCCTGACAAAAATGGTAGGTGGGTTCAGCACCCGCTGCTAATGGGGCTCCTGTGTCCCCCACCAATGCAGTGCGTGGGAGCTCCAGAGTGCCCCTGCCCCTGGGCTGCTGAGGGGCCCCCAGCCTCTGGCCATGGCAGCAGCTATGGCTGGGCAGCTGCACGGGGTCCGCCTGCCCACCATGGCTGGGAAGCTGCAGGATCTGCCAGCCACCTGCCATGGCTGGGCAGCTACATGGTCCCACCCACCAGGTTGGGGGTTGGGAGCTGTGAGGGCAAGGCTGACTGGGAGCTCCAGCCCCAGGGCAGAAAATGTCACGGAGGTCAATGGAAGTCACGGATTCCATGACTTCCATGACCTTGTGACATAATCATAGCCTTATTAATGACAGATAAATACACATATAAAGGGGAGAGGGGGTGTGTATGTGTATTACCCACACTTATTAAAGTCTCAATTCTGGTCATCTCCTGCAGACTTAGGAGGTACACAGAAGAGGAACTACTCAATTGCCCAGCTGATATGATAAGCAGAGGCTGAGAGAAGAGCTCCTTTGGAGCCTAACCAGCCAACTTAGCTGTGCTACTTTGTGTGAGGGCGTCTACCTGTAGGGGCTGGCCCATGTATAGGGGGGAGCATGTTGCATATTCAAAGGTGGATAATTTTTTTAGCTTCAGTGGTAAAATGTTGTGCTTTTAGTGCTCAAATTCACATGTTCTATACCCACTGGTATCATGTGGTGGGTTTACTACAAAGCAGTAAGTCCTGTGGGGACTTGGGACAGATAGTTTGAAATAAATAATATGGTAAGTGCAGCGAGTGTCAATTTAGCAGGTCTGGTGAAGACACGCTAAATCGATGGGAGAGTACTCTCCCATCAATTTGTGTACTCCACCTCCCTGTGAACCATAAGGGAAATGGATGGGAGACGCTGTCACGTCAACACAGCACGGTGTAGCCACGGCGGTAAGTAACTCCAACTACGTTGACTTCAGTTACGTTATTCACATAGTTGAAGTAACTTAGCGTAACTTAGCGTAAATTAGATCGATTTACCACGGCAGTGTAGACCAGTCCTTGTTCACAAATAGCTCGGTTAGGTCAGTGATAGACATTCTGCTTTGAGCCCCATTTCAGCAAGCATGGGCTTAACTTTAAACACAAGTAGTCCTGTTGTGGTCAAATATGAGATGTCTATATGGAGTCTTGGAGTCCTATATGAAGACCAGGGGTCTAAACAGGTGCTTAAAGACAGGCACAAGCTGAAGTGCTTTGCTGAATTGTAGGCTTGATGAAGAAGATCCTGGTTTAATCGTCACAGATTACCTGTAACAGGTTGCTACGTATAGTAAAGGGAACCAGTAAAGGAAGATGAGTAGAGGAGGAACAACAAAAGCAATGATATGTCAAAAGATATAGTACAACACAATAACTAACGTGCATAAAAAGCAATATATTTTATAGCTCAAAAACTCTGTAGTTGGAGATGGAATTTAAATGAACAAAAGCCTGCCCTGAGAAAAAGTAATTTTGGCTCAGTTTTTCAGTAACTCATGTATTCTCTCATTTTCTAGGCTTTACATGAATTTAGGATGACAAGCCATGCCCAGTTACTTTGGCATGTCCCATTACATCGAGTAAGTCTGCCTGCCAGTGCCTATGGCCCATCCAGTTTGAGAAATCAAAAAGATGTGGTTTACTATAAACCATAGCTAAAGAAACAAGGGTTGTAGCAGAAAGTCAAACAGCTTATTTTGTGTCAGAAAAATGTCCAAGAGACATTAGTCCAAAAAGGTACGTGAACATGGATTATGCAGGTACCTAGCATGCTACCTGTGGGTAGATTCAAAATGCAAACATTTTAATGCTTGCATGATATTATCAACCACAGCTACCTGAAAAGACAGGGATATCTATTTCAAAACAAACATGAATCTATTTAAAGCTGTTCTTCTGACTACCTTCCTTTATAGGTCAGTGAGCTTGGGATGAAAGAGAAGCAGAAGAGGAGACTGGAAGTTTTAATACAAAAAATGTCACTGGAGAATACCTAAACATGCAATTATCTTTGTTGGCAACAGTATAAAGAAATGCCATGAAAAAAATCACTACTTGGATCAGCATGTGTTCTTTAAGTTTAAGTGGCATATCAAAGAGAATTGTATAGGTTAAAGGATTACATAGTCATACAATCCTTTGCTTTTATACAATCCGTAACTCTCAATCAGCCAAACTGTCTCTTTAAATTGGTGATTGCAGTATGCCTGCTTTGCTTTACTCATCTTTGATATAAACAGTACAAGGAGAGTAAATATTGTTACCCCTTTTTTGACCCAAGTGGCTAGCCAAAATTCAGGGTCCTGTGGCTCGGTTGATTCTATTTGGAGGAGAAATTGATGACAGAATCAATTACTTCTTTGATGCAATCCTGTTTGTTTACAAAGAATGTACAAAATCCTGTTTCCTTGACCACAGGAGGACTCAAACAACACGAGACAGTTTCTTTGTTCACAGTATCAAGCCTTTTTCAGCCCACCCTATACCCAAAAGCGCTATCAGGTTTTTTTTTCCAGTCATGCCACCAGTGCTTCTGGGTCTGTCTGGTACTACCTTGCTTCCAGGGCTGGCTCTAGGTTTTTTGCTGGCCCAAGCTCAGGTGGGGCTGGGGCTTGCAGGGGGTGCTGAAGGGGAGGGAGTGATGTCACCTTCTCCCAGCGCCTGCAGGGGCTTTACCCCCTCCCCCGCCCAGCCACGCAGAGAAGCCCCGAGAGAAGGGGTGGCACAAGGCAGCGCAGCAGCCAGTGCGCAGATGAGGCGGCACAGTCCCGGCTCCCCTGCAGGACTAGCCCTCTCCTCCCCAGGTAGCAGTTGGGCCCTGGCAGCTCAGCATCCTGGGGCTGGGGCTTCCCCTTCCTGCTGCGGTCGGGGGCACGGCCCCCTCACCCTGTCTAAGTGGTGCAGTTCCAAGAGCGCAACTGCCCCCAAAAAAGGATGGCCGGAATGCCGCCCTGGAAATGTGCTACTCCAAGCACATGCTTGCTTTGCGGGTGCCTAGAGCTGGTCCTACCTGCTTCTTTCTCTATTCCCTTCTCATACGCACACCCCTCTATGCCCACTAGTATGAACATACAAATGGGACCAAATGAAAGTTGTACAGGTAACCTTAATTCTGGTATTTTGTAACTTTTGAGTGCTTGACCTTGTGATCTTAATGTTCTTTTAACAGAGTTTTGTGTATGTAGTTTCCTGGGTTTTTATAAAAAGCAAACTCACAACACAGAATCAGGTGGCATCATATTGACACTCCGTGGATAATCAGCAGGCTTCGAACTTTTAGAACCACTGCACAGCCCTCTGCCACTTGGACTAATGGAGTAACCCATAGTAGCGGTAGATTGTCATCCTCTGTGTAGACCAGCACTACCAGGGGATGGAGGACACTGTCAGTGGGTTTGAAAGATATGTGCTAACAGCAGAGGAACAGTGATACTCAGGAATCTTAGGCTCCATTACAGGCTCTGGAGTTAAGTGGACACAAACTCATCTACTACCATTCCCACCAAGCACAACTTCTCCTGCCCCATCCCCTTCAACCTGTCTCTGGCCCAATACAGTCTCTTCCCCACCCCGGCTCCCTGTCCCAGTCCTGTTCTCACATAGCCAGTCCCAGTCACCGCTCACCTAGATCTCTTCCAAGTTCCAGTTCCCCCTATTGCTTTCTCATCTGATCCATTTTTCCTCAACCATGGCTTCCAGTCACCTGACATTGCCCATCTCCCCTGGCCTCCCAATTGCAATCTCCCTTCCAGGCTCCTCATCAAACCTGAGTATACACCCTAACTCAGGGGTGGCCAAACTGCGGCTCTTCAGAAGTTAATACGCGGCTCCTTGTATAGGGACCAACTCCGGGGCTGGAGCTACAGGTGCCAACTTTCCAATGGGCCGGGGGGTGCTCACTGCTCAACTCCTGGCTCTGCCACAGGCCCCGCCCCCTCCCCTGAGCCTGCCATGCCCTCACTCCTCCCCCTTCCCCTCAGAGCCTGCTGCACGCCATGAAACAGCTGATTAGGAGGTGTGGGGAGGGAGGGGAAGGCGCTGATCAGCGGGGCTGCTGGTGGGCAGGAGGCACTGGGAGCTGGGGGAGGAGCTAATGGGGGGCAGCTAATGTATTACTGTCTCTCTTTGGCAATGTACACTGGTAAATTCTGGCTCCTTCTCAGGCTCAGGTTGGCCGCCCCTGCCCTAGCTTGTTGTCCCAATTTCTTTGCCCAGCCAAGTCTCCTGCCTTAGTTTCCAACCCACACCCAGTCTCCACGCCTGGCTTCCAGACCAAGTCTCCCTCCCTCACCCCCCAATTGCAGTCTCCTTGCCCAGCCAGTCCCAGTCTCCCACAACCCAACTCCTATTCCCAGTGTCCCTCCCCTCGCTCCATGTCCCAATCTACTCCTGCCACCTTCCTCACTGGTGCCACTCTTGTTTCTTCTGCATTTGAACCAGGTAGCTTTCTCCTCCAAGCTGCCTGGGCCCAGAAGCAGGCTCACTGAGAACACAAGAGACAGAGTTTTTCTGCTGCCATTTAGACGTTTAGACCCAGCCTGGCCCACAACAGCCCAGAACTGAAATATCAGGGAAAGTCCTGTTCAGCCCTAGGTTGGAGCAGACTTAATGCAGATGGAATCATCAGGAAATGTAACTGCTAAAATCTAGGATGTTGTTACTAAACATGTGCAAACTGCCATTTCCCCCCAAAGGTTTACAACTTGGCTAAAATTGGGCAGATTTTCATGGGGATGGCAAAAGGCACATCCCTGACACAAAAGCCATCTCCCCCACCCCTGAAATTTCAAGTCCCTACTCCAAAGTTTTAGGGCTCTAGAGGTTTTCAAAGAAAATGTGATCAGACTATTTTTTTTAATCATGGGTAAAACAATGTAATTTTCCCTACACTTGTTTTTGGAAACATCTGAATGGTTTTGGCTGCTATCTTCCAAAATAATTCAGCCTGAGGCAGAGCCTTGGTATGGAAAATTTCAGCCCGCACTTTTCAATTATGGCAAAGTTATGAGCAATAGGGCCTTATAACAGGAAGTGCCAGGCAAACTTGCTGCCAGGCCTGCCTATAAAGTTTGCTCATCATTGTACTGCTGTTTGGAAGTCTAGAAGTAGGCTCTGCATGCAGCTGTGAAGGTGCTTAGCTTCATGGAATTCTGTACATTCATAGTTTCTGCAATCAAATGTCTTGACTGAGAAGAATGTCTGCTATGAAATTCCTGACATGCTCACAATACTATATGGGAAACTGAGATGGGATTTGACACTTTAGGGCTAGAGTATGGTCACTGCAATGAGGATGTAGATGGGGGAGAAGGGTTGAAGGATTCCTCCTTCCCTCTGCCACCCTACTTTCCTACTCAAACTGAGCACAAAGATTGTGATTCTAGACCGGGCTTTCCAAAAGTGATTTGCGATTTCTGGATGTTCAAATTGAGACACCTTAAATGAGCTTGATTTTCAGAGGGGAGATGTACAGCACTCCTGAACAATCAGGACCCTTTAAGGTGTCTGAACTTGGGCATCCAAAATAAGGAGTCACTTCTGAAAATCTTGGTCCTGGTGTCCACAGTAGCACTGTCCTCTTCAAAGGAGGTGGGCAGGGATGGATCCATGGCCCCTAGGTATGGGGATAGTGCATGTCATACCCTGCATACAAGGGTAGAGAAGAAGCTGTACCTCTTGGAACTGTGTGCCTGGCTAAAGCAGAATGCCTCTCAGATCTTCCGCAGGGCAGTGAAACTCCACACTGCCCTTAACGCAGACCTGGGGCTGAAACTGTGGGGCAATGATTACGTTTGGTAGTGGTGGGTGTGGCAGAGTAGGGAAACAACTTCCTCTCCACAGAAGACAAAGATCCACTCCAAAATATTTCAGATATTGGGAGGACGGGGAGGGAGACAGGGGGAGGAGAGACTTTTGTAGCATTTAATTTTGAAGAACTTTTAATGTGATTTACACTTAAGAACCTCCTGTCTAGACCCTACACAGTCAAAGAAAAAACTAAATCATTCTGAAGAAGTCATGCAGAAATTACATCACAAAAGGGAAATGGGATTCAGTCACGGGAAACTATGATATATGTCTTCAAGGCTAGTTACTGTAAGTAGTTACAAAATCCCCAATCTACCAACTAATGCTCTGTCTACTCTCCATCTTAACTCATTGTAGCAACAACTGTTAGGGGGCTTATTCCTCCACCCACTTATTTCCCTGGTCCTTCTCGCATAAACAGAGAGCAACAATACCTGAAGTCCAAAGGTGCAAACAATTCGATGTTTATTGGGGTGAACTTCCAGCAAGCATGATTCCAGTTTCCTTCCTTAGTATCCTCCTTCCCAGCTCTGACACCACAGAGCCTTATACCTGTGTCCCTGTTCCCATTCCCGCCCTTAGCAAAACATGATTCCAATTTCCTTACCCCCATTCCCTGTTCCCATCTCCGCCACCCACTCACACACCCACTCCCTCCCTCCCACTTCCTGATTGACTGCAGACTATATAGTAAAACTTGAGTTCTGCTTTGCTATACCTTAACCAATCATGTTCCTGAAATTTAACTAACCAATCCTAACATATTGTAACATGATTATGTAACCAATTATATCCCACCACCTTAATTAGTTTACAGCCAGCAAAATTAATTATACAGCAGACAGGAACAATCACAGAACCAGACAGAGATTATACAGACAAACAATAGCGAAGTAGGAACTATAATGACAAAACAATACAGAAGTGAGGATTTCACATCTCAGCTAGTGATAAGTGAGTTCTTGCTAGACAGGATGCTATCAAACTAAATTTCCTTTTACATCTTCTAGGCACTTCCCTTTCTCTGGAGGTGATAGGCATTATCAGGACAGGATTGTGTTCCTAACAGCCCAATAGCACCTTATTTCAATGTGACTAGTTTGGAATGTGAGGAGGGGACCGGTCGCTTCCCAGCTTATGGCTGCCTCTGCTGCTTAGCCAAAGGCCTTAGCCTAAGAACAGGGCCTCAGACTGTCACAGTACGAGAAGGCCCTTACACCAGCAGACAGTGATTTTGATTCTTTTATACCTCTGTAACTAGCCAAGTGATAAGAATACACCTAAATTCTTAGAGTATAGGCCTTTACAGACAGGCCTGAATATCTATATCCTAATAACAACCATGTTGGAAACCTAAGTAACCTATAGAACTCTTTTAAAACTCCTTTTGGAATCCACGGTAGACATGTGCTTTGTTTTCCCCATATAGCAACAGCAGAATATATTTTTCAGTCCAAATGCTTTATTTCAGATGAAGGAAAACATATGACTAAAGCACAAAAATAAAGTCTCTGACAGGGGGAGCACCATGGTGCATGTGGAATATGACCTCAATGGCTGCAGCTGTCCCTTAGCAGGCATGGAGTCTCCTCTGTATTTGAATGGACCACTTTCAGAAAACAGAAGGATGCCATCTCTTCTCAGTTAAATAATGACATCACAGCACTGAACTATGGTACAGCTTGGTTGTGCACACTCTTATTCACATCAGGAGCCCTTAGTGAAAACACTATACACCGATATGTGCCTCATCACAGTAGTATCTGAGCCTTCCCCAAGTATTTAAACAGAGAAGCGAACAATAGATTGACCCAATGTCATCACTGCTATCTCTATGCTCAGTATTCCAACTTTAAAATGGGGAAAGTAAACCTTTTCCCCTTCCTTTGTCTGCCTTGTAGGTTTAGACTGTGAGCACTTTGGGATAGGAGCTGTCTTTTTGTATGTGTTTGTACGGCACCTAGCAGAACAGAGTTCTGGTCTATGGCTGGTGTCGTAGTTGTTGTCAAGTTGCTATTGTAAAGTAAGAAAAGATATTGGAGACTTTTTAAGTTACAGGAACCACTTTACTAATTGCTGAGGACAGTACAGATCAGTGTTGCTGGCTTGCTTGCCTGGCTCCAAGTAACAAATCAACGTGGTTCTGCTAAGGCTCACCACATAATAATTTCCCCTATATAACACTGTGGGTAACTTTGGTTCCTACTATTATAACTGAGGCTCCTAGGTACTACCACAATATAAATATCAATAAGGCACTGCCATTATATGAATAACAACTCTCTCTCCTTTTTTCCTTCCCAGCCATTAGGGGAAATAGCTTTATTGCTTCATAGGTTATTTTAATGTTTACATATGTAAGTAAATGGATGTGGGGGGAACAGAAGAAAACACTGAGGAAAAGCTCAGTCAAAGACATGACTGTTGCAGTTAGTTCTGAATGCAGTGAGCTCCATGGGCATTCTTAGCTCGTGCAGAGGTTAGCTCCACAGTCAAGAGCCAGCTCCTGTGAAAGTTCTCTCTCTCATCCAAAGAAGCCTCTCACTGTTGGTCAATAACATCATTGTTACAGTGGAATGCAGCTGTCATGGGAGCTTACAGTTGGAGAACAAGAGGCAATCTCACGGATACCTAAGGCCAGTCCTATGCGGGACTTGGAATACCAGGACAAAGACACTGAGCTGGAGACAGTGCAGGGAACAGACCAACAGAATGATGTCTGGTGATGACGTGGGCTACTAAGCAGATGGATTGCTCCATTTTGTACCAAATGGACCTTTTCCAGAGGGTGTCTTCATAGCTAGACAACCTTACGCAGTAAGACAGACCCCTTGGCCGTACATAGTTACAAGCCATAATGCGGACAGATCTAGATAGCAATGGCCTGCAGATCCTGTAGCACGACCACCACCCTAGAATACAAGAAGGTAAGTAGTATTGTGCTCAGAGGTACTTGCATTTACAAACTGGCTATGCCATCTCTAAGTAATATACATGAAACAGAATAACCTGAGATAAGAGCAGTGACATGTCAGGGATTACTTTTATAAACACCCATAATCTGATACTATGGCCTATATATTTTTTAAATAAAATACAATACCACAGAGACCATTAATATGCTGTTTCTTATAAAATAATTATTTTAAATGTGTTTTCAAATGACACACACATATATGATTGTGATATGCCTTTTGCAGGTGCAATCATTCTAAAGTACACACAAATTATTTTAAAGGAATAATTCATCTCCAAGGACACTTTCATGGATTAAATGTCAAGAATGAAATATTGAATTTCAACCTTGGTTAGACCTGAAAGAGTGAATGTAAAGACAATAACTAAGAGTTCTGAAAAATGCAATTAATTTTACTGCAGTCCCACAGCCTAGACATTTTACACTAACTGTTTAATAAAAAGAAGTGTTGTTACATCATAATCATCTAAAATATTATGTAAAATTGTAACAATATGCTATCACTTAAAATTTATGGGACCACTAATTGAATTACAAATTCTGAGTTTAAAGGAGGCAGTTCAGTGCATTTTAGGACTATCGTATGGAGACTTCTTGTATTTAACATTAGACTGCAGTGGGAATTAGATCAACAATCATTTGTGGTTATTAATGTCTAGTTCTTACTCTGGTAAGAGTCTTCTTTCAGCCCCAAGAAGATAGATAAAAATAAGGGAGAAAATGAAGGGCCAAATTCTGACTTTAACTGGGTTATATAGAATGTGGATTTTACACCTGTAAGGTGCTTTCCTGAAGGCAAGTCACTGTCAGGGCGTTCCATGTACACTGATGGCTGTGGGTATCAAGAGGCAAAAAGACCAAGTCCAACATGTAAAACAATACAGTGAAGTTTGTTTACTAGATTATGAATGCGACTGGGTAGAGAACTTACCTTCATCTGTGCTTGTACAGCACCTAGAACAATGGGGCCTCAATTCAGAGTGGGGCCTTTGGGTACTGTAATATAATTAAGTAATTATATCATGTCTCCTCTAAAAACACATACAAAAGAGCAACATTACTGTTAGTGGCAGAAAATCTGCCGAGTCCCTACAGAAAATCTGCCGAGTCCCTGTAGCTGATAGCATTAGAAATACTCTGAGATGCTCCTCAACACAGAAGATTATTATTATTATTCTTTGTGCACTCCTGGGGCAGCTCTGAGGCAGATGTTGTCAGTGCTGGAACTAAAGATGGGTTCACTCATCTAGGGCTGAAGACAGTAAAAAGACGAGAAGACTGTGGTCTGTATGAAGAGTGGTACATTAGGTACCAAAGAGCCCTCAAGGAGATGAAGCTAATGTTGCATGTTTCTATCCATATGGGCCTGTGATTGGCAAGAAAATGAAATCACAGTTTATAATAAAATATTTAGGATCTTAAAGGATATTGTTTAAAAATCTTTGCAGTTTTTTTTTTAACCTTTCAATAGGGAATTAATGTTATAGCTCAAACTAATCTTTTTGTAGCACAATCCAGTTTTAAAAGACAAATACCTTTCAAGTAGCACATTCTTGTGCTGCCACATGTTCTTGAGGTTTATTGTATCATACTGAAGGACCAAATATTGTAGCAGATGAATGCCATAACAAAGAGATGGACTAGTTACATGATCTTTTAGCCCTCATCAGGTTGGAATTTGATTTACAGTGATAGTGGCTGAGCTGACAATTGTAATCAAACTGCACACTGCTTCTCAAAACTCCAGGCAAATGGGTCATTTCTTCTGATTGGTTATCCCCAGGGAGAAGTAAATGGTAGTGGGAGGAAATATAGTGGCCAAGTACACCTGTGTTAGCTGTTGGATCAATGGCCAGTATCAGCAGGGCTCTGTTAATGAAGCTTACAGCAGTTTCACAGGCTTGCTAACAGCCATAGTTATTACTGATGCCAATATAATCTATTGGCAAGGCCAAATAATTGCTTCACTTTGTGGCACAAGAGATTTATAAAGATATAAACCTAACGTTTTATGTACATAAGGCCAGTCTTTAGGTTTTTAACATGGAAGACATGTTCACATTCATAAAACACACGAGCACATGGGATAGTGAGATACAGTGATAGACAGTAACAAGTATATCTGGATAACTGCAGATCAATTTATAGATGTAGCTTTCTCTGTATAAACAAGCAGTATTTTGTAAGCTTAGTGCTACAATACATATATGAAATACATTTTTATTATTTTTCTAAAGGTAAAACAGCTTTGTCAAACTGACAGGAGAGAAAAAATCACTGTTAAAGTTCTAATTTAATTCATCTAGATGTCTAGGCATGAGTTAAGAAGTGACAGAATTAACTGCATTTCCTTACTTTTATTGGACTGAGATTCAATGCTGTTTTTTAAATTATCTGCAAAAATTTATTTTTTTTCCTTTATATTCATGTAATTTCTTGTACACAGATATAATAAGGGGGCAGCCAAGCTCTCCAAGAAAATAAGGGCAAGATGCTCAATTGGTGTGATTCAGCATAGTTCTACTGAGCCCAACGAAGTCACTGATGTCAGCTGATTAACACCAACCAAGGATCCAGCCAGTAGTGTTTTTCCATCTCAGACTCAAGATCCTCTATAAAGGTAGGAGAACACAAAGCTAAGATTACTCCATCACTATTTCTGAAACCACCTGTTTTTTTATGCCATCTCAGTCTGCATATCCGTTTAACCATTAGCGTGAAAACACTTACTTACGCTTTTGTTTCAGATTTCCTGGAGGGCAGAAGTAGCTTTTTCAGCTAAATTAAAGTTAGCAAAACAAGATTACTGTAAGTATCTATTGAAATTATTACATTTTTTGCTTCACTTCAGAACATCTTGGCCAAGGTTTTTAAAACTAGGGATGAAATTCTGTGCGGCATCTCTTAAAGGGGAAGCAAAAAAATTGTAGTCCAGGGCAGGGGAAGCTACAGTAACACTAAACCACTTTTGCATCCTCCAAATTTTGAGCTGTTCTATAGCCGCCGTTGAAATTAGTACAGCCAAAAGGCCTTTCTATGCTATGGAGGTATGTCTTACAGTCTGCAGCAGTGCTCTCTCTACGGTGCTGCATTCTGTGGCCATGCCCTGCATAAGCCCACTACTTGAAGACTTGCAAGGGAATCTCATAAGTTTGCTTTAAGGCTGTCTATCACAGTTCCTGCATCGCGGGAACTGTCCCCTGGACAGATTCAGGGCCATTAGAGCCCCTTCATGCTGCTCCAGCTGGAGCAAGGATGAGAAATCCATAGTCAGGCACCTAAATAAGTGCCAATTTATCAACCTCTTCCCATAGTTCTGAAAACACACCTTGAAGTTTCCTCCTTCCTGGTGAGGAAGAGTTTCAAAAGGAGCAGTTTCAGCTGTTGTGTCAGACCATGGCAGGGAGGAATTACAATGTTGAAATAGATAACACAGTTGTGTTAAAAACAAAAGTAAACAAAGCACTATTGCGAAGAATAAATAATGAATACCTTTGACATTAAAATTACCTTAAAAGGATCAGGCAGATTGATATAGAACAGGAGACAGCTGCTCTGTGGAATACCCCCAGACTTCCTCTGCATCAGCTTCACCAGGTCATAGCTACACTGCTCTTGAGTTGGAGCTTGGAAGCAACAGCCATATGCAGCATGCTCCTTTCCACACCAGGCGGATACCTGTGTGGGAGTTAATGCTGCTCCAAGTATCGACTCTCCCAGGGGCCTCTGCTTCGGCTGCACAGACATGGGGTGAGGCTGCTAAGAAGAGCCATGTTGCTGCAATGCGGTGCCTGTAGACCCCTCTGGAAAAGACGTATACACCCAGTGGAGTCTCTAGTATAGAGCTGGTCAAAAAATGCCATTTATTTTTTGTAGGAATTTTTTTTCCCCATTAAGCTGAGTTTGTTTGTTTGGTTTTTTTAATGAAAAAAACAACACTAATATTTTCAGGTTCTTTTTAAAAAGTTTTAAGTGAAAATTTTAGGGTTACCATTGAAAAAGCAAAATTTCACCAAAAATGAAGTTTTTCTATGACATTTTTCCTCATCAACAAAAAAGCCATTTTTTTAAAAAAAATAAAATGTTGATGAAAACATTTCAGCCAGCTCTGCTGTCATATCCATGGGTTTGAAAGTAGAGCTCCTTGAGGGCTTTAGAAGGCAACTATGTAAGGTGAACTTCAGTTTGCTAGGTTCCCAGCTCTCACTGGCAGGTTTTTCCATTCAAACCACGTAGATTCAGCAAGTAACGACAGGCCATAGCATGTGTTCACAGCTGTAACATCAGAGGACTGTCATTTTTACCTTTTTGGTAAATTTATTGGTAACATTCAATTTTACACTCAGGTGGTACATGAACACACTCTACATGGCATATGTAAAACTCATACAGTTTACAATTAGGTTTGACCAACAATTGTTTCAGAAAATAATAAAATATCTGGGACACTTCATGAATATTGGTGCTTGTCTCACATCTTTTTACAATATTAAGAACATATAAATAAATCAGAAGTCAAAATAAGCAGCAACAAAACAAAAACCACCTCCCTAAAACAGGGAAATGCAGTGCTGTTGCCAATATCATTTTTATGATACCTGTAGTTCCAATGGACCAAAAGTACAACTGCAATGTTAGATTATCAGTGAAAACATGTACAGAAGAGTGTCCATACAGTTTATTTCAGGCAAATAGGGATTTTTCCCATTGTTTTAAAATTCCCACCTGCAAAATAATCACTGATTTTTGATAGATTAGCTACACCAAGACCGTATATCATCATTTTAATCAGCCAATAATTAAATTTAGATTAGATCCCAGTGGTGTCTTGCCACAACACAAGTAGGAAAAGCATTTAATACAATAACCTCAAGATTCAACTAATTTTGGGCTTTGCTAGTAGCTCTAAAAATGCTGAGAAACAGGTTCTGTGCTGTGCTCACCGGATATGCAGCGCAGAAGACACAGGCCAGGAGATCACTGTCCTCTGGCAACCTCCCCTGGGATGCTCCTACAGTGGTTCCCAAACTGTGGGTTGCAACCCCAAATGGGATCATGCCATCAGTAGATGGGATTGCACCAATCCTTAGTGTGCATTTTAGCAGCACGACTTTGTGGAGGACACCATTTTGTAGAGCAAAATGGCTTGCTCCATGTGGTGTGACCTCATACATACTGTGCATGCAAGTCATGCTGTGCAGAGAACACCATTTTTCCCTACAAAGTCACATCCTCCATGCAGTGACATGAGGTCATGCAGTGAGGATTCCATTTTGCTCTTCAAAATGGCAGCCTTGATGCTGTCTGGGGTCCCGGAAGGAAGTAATTCATAAAAATGGGGTTGTGCCAGCAGAAAGTTTGGGAACAGCTGCCCTACACTGTGTTGCGGCCGGGGAGGGGGGGGAAGGGGAGGGGAAGAGGGTGGAGGGCGTGAGAGAGAATGCTGCAGGGACACTCATGCCACTGGACTTGGGCCATTATCTGGGGGGTGTTTCTGTTCTCTCTGAGGCCCCTTTATGCCTCCAGAGTGGCAGACAGAATTTGCCTCAGCCTTTCATTTCCTGATTTGAAACAGGATTGCTAATAGGCATATAGATGGAAGGCCTCTACAAACCAGTGAGACAGTTTTAGAAAAATTGATTCAGTATTGGCAGGTAATCTTATAAAAGCTCTTCCTGGTTGCAGACAAGTAAAAGGTAGGTATATGAAGGTATATGAAAACATTCTCTGGTCTAATAGTTAACTAATCTGCTGTAAGTAAATTTTCTGGTACAAACGCATACTACTGAGGGAAGGGGGAAATTTATTCATTGTATATACACGTACCAAAATAAACAAAATATGAAACTCAGCTCCATATTATGCCCTCAAAAAACAACCTCTCGGTTTTGGTGAAGAGCAAAACACATTCTGTGCCCGTTGCTCTCAGGCACTGCAGAATGCAGGAAAAGATGTAACTACTATTGAATAGTCAAAAGATAGATATTATAATTATTAGAAGTGACATACAGCACCACAAGTTTACAGAGTGTTTTACACTCTCTGCCCTGAAGAGCTTTCACTCTAAGTTAGACAAGATAAATACAAGAGAAAAGAAGGGACAACAGTTCAGGTAAGTGAGAGGGCAGTGAATACTCAGGGAAACAGAAGAGGAAAGGGCAGGCTTTAAAAAGGAACTTGAAGGAAAGAGATCATTGGAGAAATGATTCTAGGCACAGGGAATTGCATAGTAGAAGGAGCAGGGATAACAGTGGGAAAAAGAAAACTGAAGCACTAACAGGCCCATCCTGCGAGATGCTGAAAATTCTGCCCTGATCGAACAAAGCACAGATGCACATTCTCATTTTAAGCACATGGGTAGTCCCACTGAAATCAAGACCCTAAAACAAGAATAATATAGCAAGCAAGAGGGTGTGTAGGAGAAAATAAGGTGGAACAAAATCATAAGGCTACATAGGGTAAAGATATTTAGAACAAAAAGCCTGAATTGGAAGCAGAAAGAACAGTAAGACAAAAAGATGCAAGGAGGATTTGGGGAGTTATAGCCTTTTACTCTTAAAATGCCACCAATCCTGCAGAAAGGGAGGTTTTTACAGGAACACAGTGGAATTCCCCCTTCAGAGCTGGAGAAAACATTATGGTTCCAGGACTGTACTTCAGCTACGGCATTTTGGATAGATGGGCGGTAGGAGAAAGGAACCAAATCACATATAAAGACATTACAATAATCCAGACAAGAGATGATGAAGGCCTGGACAGGATCTTCAAGTTTGGATAGTGACGGGAGAATGGAGCATGATGTTACTGAAGAGGACAAGATAATAGACTATTGGGCAGTGGGACAAGAGAAGAATCAAAGATGATAGCAAGGTTGTGGCCCTTGGAGACAGAAAGAGTAGTGCAGTTTTCAATAATGTTATGTAATATGACACGGTTAGGAGGAAAGAAATTCAATTTTGGAATGAACAAGTTTGAGATAGTGGCTGGACACCATAGAGATGTCAGGGAGTCTGCTTGAGATGCAGAACTGGAGAGAGATCGGGGAGAGTGGTAGATTTTTCGGTCTCCCACATTGAAATGGCAAGTCAAAATCATGAAAATGGATAAACGCGGGGTGTGTGTGGGGGAGCTAGAGACAAATATAAGATGCCCCCCCCCCAAAAAAAGATTTAAGGAAGAAACTGAATATAGAAAAGAGTGGGAGAGCATTGGTGGTATAAGTCTCTATGGGAGGAGAAATAAAAGTGTCCAGAAAAGAATAAGGCAGAGCTAAGTGAAGAATGAATGAACTTGCAGTGGACAAAGTTAGTAAAGTCCTGACACGTTCTCCACAGGTGCTCAGAAGTGCAGAACCAGGAATGGAGGTAGTGAATGTGGGGAAGAGAAAGTCTGGGGAGCATATGGGCAGACAGAGTGGTGCAAGAAAGCACGCAAGTATCCACATTTAGAAGAGAAGTTACAGATGAAAACAGACCACTAGGTCGACAGGAGGGAAGTCAAGGAGTGAAGGAGGTGGCTGAGAGCAGTAGAGATGTCAGAAAGGTTAATAGACTGGTGATTACAAAAGGGGTGAGTGACAAAGTAGAGGAGACACGAAGACAGAGATGCTGAAAGAGAGCAGGTAGTGATCAGAGAAGGAATTCAGAAATGAGATCATAAAGAGAACAGAATTTAGTAAAGACAAGGTCACAGGAGTGATTGAGACAGTGAGAAAGTCTGTCCAAAGCTAAAAATCAAAGAAAGTGGTTAGACAAAGGAAGTAACAGAGTGGAGTGAGACTGGTTATCAATATGAAAATAGAAATTTCCCAGGATGAGAGTAGAGACTGAGGAGTCAGGAAGGAAGAGAGCTTAGCAAAATCATGGAGAAACCAGGATTAGCCAGGGATGCAATAGATATTGGCCACTTGGAAGGATATGGGAAAGAAGAACTAGATGTAGTAGACTTCAAAACAAGCAGGGGTTAGAAGAGACAACAGGATGAAAGATGGAGTCTGGGGCCACCCATGTCTGTGTTTGGAGAAGGGTGAGAGGAGAAGCAAAGTCGTCAGCAGAAAGCCATGTCTCACTGAGACCAAGGAGATGGAAAGAGTGGCACATAATGATCACAGTGATATTTTCGGAGATTGTGCCAGACTTCAAGAGGAAGCCGGAGATATGAAGCCAAGGGGAATGCAGGGAGTGTGTGTGTGTGTGTGGGGGCAGGTAGTAGAATAATATTTGCAATGGTACCTCAGGGGTGAGCAGAAAAGTAAGGGAACAGGCAAAAGGAAAGGACATGGCTCAGGGAATGGCCCAGATTGAGGCTTGGGAGATCCATACTTATTGCATGTTCAAAAGCTATAATAAATAAAAAGTAAACCACTGTGAACAGCCAGTGTGCCGTTATGTTCCCCACCCCCACCTTTTTTTGTTTTGTTTTGTTTTTTAAATACAGGATCTCAGCTTTGCAAGGTGATTCTGGAAGAAAGGTTTGGGCAGCCACACATTTGTGGTCATTGACAAAGGAGTTTAGGAATATGAAACTTCCTTACTGATTAGATACAGGGATTACAAGTGGATCCTAGGATTGGCCTAGGATACTGATTGTTATATGAAATTTACAACTAATGGAGAGATCAGTGATCTAAAATCCACCACCCAGAAGCCTATCTCCCAAACTAGCACCAGTCCCCACATTTCAAGAATGTACAGTCCCCTCACTCTCAAGGAGTTCCATCTATTTAATTTATCACAGAGAACATTAAGGGGCCATTTAATCACAGTGTATAAGTACCTATATGGGGAACAGAATCTGATGATAGAGGGCTCTTTAATCTAGCAGACAAAGGTTTAACAAAATCCAGTGGGTGGAAGTTGAAACTAGACAAATTCAGACTAGAAATAAGGTGTAAAGTTTTAACTGAGCGAGTAATTAACCATTTGAACAATTTATCAAGGATCCTGGTGGATACTCCATCACTGGCCATTTTTAAATCAAGATTGGATGCTTTTCTGACAGATACACTCTAGAACCTTCCTGAATTCACTTCCAGAGCCTGCTAACCCAGTTCTGTAAATCACAGCGCTTTCCACTCAGCACCAAACTCAGTCCCCTTGCTTTTTTTCGCCTTGTCCGTAATCCAACAATACTTTGTAGCAACTAAAGTGGAGATTGGGGGAATGGAGGGTTGCTGCAGAAAACCACACTGGGTACAGGCAGTACCACGACCTCCCCCACTTTCAAGCAGCTACCAAGACTTTTACCTTTTAGGGCTATCTGTATTATGTACATTAATGAAACACAAGCCTTCTCAGACACTTACTTTTTTTTTTAATACATCTGCCATATTTTGTAAAATTCCTATCCATTAAAAAGAAACACTTAAATGATCAGACTACCAATCTTATTAATATCTGAACAACTGAACTGTACAGAAAAGAAATAAAGCACACTAATTTGCAATACAGAAGAGTGAAATATAAAGGTCTAATTGGTATGTTGAATAAACAGATGTCATTTGCATACACTGTACAGCAGTTACCATTTATTCAACCTGTGTGCACAAGCAGCCCATTGAAATCAGTGGAACTCCATGAAGGCAGAAGGATCCACCCACATGCAGTAGTTTGCAGGATAGGGGCTTTAATGCCTTTTTATGATACATGTACTTATTTTTATGATTTTCAGATACACCCTCGTTTTAATTTAAAAATACTCTTTAAAAAGTATTACCTAAAAGCATTACATTTGTGCAATCATGAACATGCCTGCTGTAATATTTTCTGCACTTCTGATATATGTTATAAAGATTTTTAAAACTTTCTCTTGCACCATTAAATAACTCATCTATAATCAATTACTGGCAGTAATAGATTATTCACAAGATATGTATATTACTAGATGTTACCTATCTATAACAGGAAAGGCTCCAAAAACTATCATGGAAGTGCTATGATTTTTACATTATATTTGATTTTTGTATGTTTTATTTATATTAGAATATTGTACAGCAAAGTAGTTTAAAGACCAAGAGCAGACTTCTCAGCAAGGGTGTTCAAAGAACAACAAAATACCATATTTCACAAAGGAAGACAATAATATTACAGTATTATTGAAATATAAGGCAGAAAATAATTACACATTTTTGGTTATAATGTAATACTCATTTAAAAGGAAAAGCATTTAATGCAACCGGTAAAATAAATATCATGGTAAATGTTAACAATACCTACAGTATGTGGCAACTAGAAGGGTGTTTTGTAATAGAAGCTATTTAAATGGTAAGGCATTCAAGAAATGATTGTAATAATTTTACCATATTTATAATTCTCATAAGCTGTCAGGCACTTTATTAAGGGATAGATTCTACAGTCTTTACTTACATGGTAGTTCTATGTATATACATTAAGTACTATTTAAGGTGAGTAAGTTGTAGAACCTGACCCTTAAACAGAGGTAAACTTCATTTACCCTTTGTAAACTTTAATATATGACACTAGGCTGTCCAGCATTTTCATCTTCATTGGGTAATTGTTTGCAACACCTAAGATTTAACTGCATCATCTCTATCCCATTATTTTAATGCTTTTGAAATAAGAATTACTTATTTTACTCAACGTAAAGTTAAATCATCAATTTTTTTTTAAAAAAAGCCTTAGCATTTTTTAGGTGTATTTTCTAACTCAACTATTCTCATAATTTTCTTACCATACAGCCTTCCAGAAATATTTTTTGCCTAAAATATTAGTTTCTTTAGGAAAAGTGATGTGCATATTTGACCTAAGTAGAGGTTAAAATAAATAGACTATCTTATAGAAATAACTTCACTGTGTACAATTTTTTCAATCCTTGTAAATGTTGTTTATCAGAAACAGAACAGATTAAAATAATGACTTGAATAATTTTGCACAGTAACAGCTATTGCTGATGGTCGAGCAAATACTACTCGGTTCCCTGTTCTAGTACAAACGATTTCATTTAACTTCAAATCTTATGGAACATAATAGTCACCAAGAACTAGTAAATTAATTGATATATTCAATGGAAGATCAGCGTAAAGGTTGCCAGACAGAGATAGGCAAGACGTGGGCCCAATCCCGCCAACATTTACAGATGGCTATTTTTACTCATCATAGTAGTCTCAATGCAGCCCCAGAAGATTACATTCAATACACACACAACAGCTAGATGAAAAACCAAGGATTCATCCTACAACAAAGCAGTTTTGTCACTAAATCATAGCCCAGATTCTCAGCTGATTTATATCAATACAGCTACACCAATTTCAAGCAGCTGAGGATCTGACCCAGATATATAAAAAAAAACCCTGCATTTTTAAAAAATAGTTTTCAATAGAATGTCATTTCTTAACATTTAAAAACTTTTCTATGTGTTGAAACTTGTCTATAAATCCACAGCTGGGTTCTTATTATTTATGAATTATGTCAAATGAAATGAAGTGTCCGACCAAAGAAACAGAACTATTGCTGCACAGTGTTAATTTCACTGTCTATGCAAACTTGTTTAATAAAGGAAATGTGGAAAAACAACAGATATAAATGTTGAATGCATAGTGAACTTAATGTATACAGATCCAATATTTACATGTAAGTACTGAATTTTTACTTTTTCCTGACTTTTTCTATCAAAAAAGATTTAAACTAACTACATCTCAACAATAAAGCTGGTATCAATACAATTCTCATTGTCAACCTCGTAGCAATGAACCACTTTGACAGCTTTATGTGTTTGTTTAAAAATATGGTCTTGAAATTCTGACAAATTAGAGCTCAATTTTCATCAGCATTTATAGGTACAATGTATTGGTGTGTACTTACTTTCACTTCCGAATAAAATAAATCATTCATGCATACACAGTGGCCAATATAAAGTGTAACCAACATATTTTGAACTTACTTTTGAACGCAGATAAAATATTGGTGAAATGATACCATTTTAAACGTATAATCAACAAATATACTGACTGCACAAATAAAGTAGCACTGATTTTTTTTCTTTAAATACAAAAGTTAAAGTTATTTTTATAGCATATAAAACCATGTTTTCAGGGCCAATAAAATAAAAGATAAGGTAGATAACAAAATCAGGTATTTTATGAAACATATGTTTGTATAATAGTGCACAACTGTATTTTGTGCAATAGGCATTGGATTAAAAAAGTATTTTTAAAAGGAATTAAAAATATAGTAGTATAAGGTCATCCAAAGGATTTAAAAACAAAATCTAGAAACACCACCACACACAGAAATCCCTAGGGAGTTGTAACTTAAGGCCCTCATCCTTCAAACAGGCCTGTTCAGACAGTCATGTGCCTGTGCAGAAAAACCCGATTTACCACAACAGGAAGCTGCAAGGGTTTTAGGATCTGACTGTGCACAGACGCACTGAAGTCAACAAAGTGCTGCACAGGTATGTTGGTCAAGCCATACAAATCAAATTGCAGGTATGAGGTTTAACCTGGCCAAACCAAACCCTTAAAGCCAATTTTCAGGGTTCATTTAAGCCACAACAACACAAACAAAAGGGACAAGTTACAGAGATTTTTCAGTGTCTGACAATTTTGCCAAAAAACTTTTTTTCACATTTAACAGTTGCCATTTCAGCAAAACAGCTAATCAGATGGTTTCCATCTTCATTTATCTTGAGAAGATAAACTGCGAACTACGAACAACTCAGTACAAAATACAAAAAATTCTCTTACAATTATTTCCCCAGTAGAACAAAAATTAAAATAAACTCATTACTTGTGTTGATTCATAACTTCCATAAGTTATAAAAAGTGAGAAAGATTCAAACATTTTGTTTCATGGTAATAAGCCTAATATCCATATTGTGCAAAACTGCAGTGCTATGATGTTTTAGAATTGAACTCCCAATTGAATGCAATTTTGTTATTAACAGGAAAATACATCTGAAATCACTATTTTTAAAGCTGTCAGGACCCACTATTTTCCATAGTATACTTTACATTTTAAATCTGTTTTTTTATTTACCATTAAACATATATTTTTAACTACAAATTGGTAAAAAAAAAAAAAAAAAAAAACACACCCCAGGAAGCTTGTGTGTAAACTGGTTCACAATTTAAAGCACATCAGTCTGTTCCGAATAACTACATTTATGTAACAGATGAAAAAGGGGTGGGAAGATTTGCACAAAAATACTTGAAAATTTCTGGTTCTTTTCTTCATGATCTTTTGTCTATTTAGCTGCTTGCAGTGTGCGCATGCATACGTTTCGCTACATCATAGACATAGGCTATGTCTGGTCGCCTCTCTGGATCCGGGTTGATGCATATGTTAACTAATTGTCGCAGCTAGAAAAAAAGGAAAACAATAATGTATAAAAAAGCCAATAAATAATACCAGTTGACAAGTGTTAGTAGTGCATTCTCAAGTTCCTAAATTAAGTAAGAGTGGCTGAAACTGTGGAAGTGTGGCAGGACTGCATTCAGATTTACTATATACACCAGGTAATCATTTCACTTTTATGACATTTTATTGTACTTCCTCAGGGTAAGTGAATACCAGATTTTAGGCCCCTATCCTGTGCACACATGAGTAACTTTATACATATATGTAGTCCTATTTTGAACGACTTGTATGAATTAAATAGTGTGACTTGTGTGTGTTGTCTGAGGCCTTATATTCTAAAATGCTGAAATTGAATCACGGTATTGACTAGATCTATTCAGAAAGTTTGTCATGAAATGAACACTTCAAAGGCCTTTACATTAGGCTCTATTTTTTTTTCTTAGAGAATTAAGTGCACAACTTCCAGACAGAAACATACACAAGAATGCCTCTATCTGGGAGCACATACATCTCTATTATTAGACTACACGTTACGTTCATGACAAGCCCCAGAGTCCACTGAGCCCCTCAGAGTCCATAAATTTAGAAACAGATGGCCTGGGATACAAGAGAAAGGCTACTGGAACTTCAAGGTACTCCCTGTTGCTATTTGGAAGGTGGAAAATGGTTAGGATTCTTCTCCCCTCCACAATTCCTTTCAGTGACATTAGATGGTATCCAGTCAGTCTAGTGACCTTTCAGATAGAGCAAATTTGTCATCTATTTCAAATTTTGCATATTCTCCAAGGCAGTGTGCACTCTGGAACCGGTTTCCCTAGAGATTGCTTATTAGAATACTAGCCCTTACCAGCAATTACCAGATACAAAATTCCTGCTATACTTTTCTCCTAACAACTGTGTCAAACCCTCCTGAATCTCCACGGTCACAAATTTTTGATCCTCCCTGACATTTTGTCAAATCCTCCAAGGCATCCTTATCATCAAAAGTACTTCTATATAATATATACAGGTACAGTTACTGTAAAACTATAGTTGTGATTACTGCACCAAATACAGCCTTCTGGAACCTCTGCCAGGCACCAAGAACAGTGGTTCCTTTACCCTCATGATTATTCAAAGGAATAATAAACCGCATATTCAAATATGCTTTCATACAGCAGTGGCACAATAAATGCATTGGCCACAAATCTTTTTAAAAACCCAAAGAGGATGTTAAATTATATGAACTAAATGCACAGGAGTCAGAAAATTCAAGCAATAACTTAACAATATTGCACTTAATGTTTACATTTTCTGAGTTCTGGACACTTAAATTTTCAAACTTAATGTCACATCTATGTACGGTAATTTTTTTTTCATTTGATGACACCTATACAGTATACAGAAAGTTAATTTCACTTTGACAAGGAGAATTTCAATATTTTGTTAAATGCAAAATACTTTGGGGTGATACATTTAAAGTTAGTGTTGAAAATGTAGTGGTCCATTTAAAGATTAGAGAGGATTGATTTTTTTTTTTTTTTTAACAAAAATGTATTGCAGTAAATTTGGTAATAGACTCTTTTAAATATACAGACACTTCAACTATACTAATCATGGGAACTTAAAAGAAATTGTACCGCTTCTCACAGACAATATTCAGAGCTCTGTTCCATGAACAATTGGGCTAAATCATCAGGAATGCTGAGGTTCATAAAATATAAATTTATTTTTTAATCATAAAAAATTGCCTTTCTGCAATGCAAAAGATACAAGAAGAGAGTCTAACATCCTACATGGAATAAATAGGAGGGACAGATCATGAGCAACAGGGCAGGCAGATCAGGAAATTAGCCAGACCAAATGCAGAGCAGCTCAGCCAACATACAAGACCAACCGGAAGAAAACTGCAGAGGAATTGAGCCCCGGGCCCTGCAAAAAGAACCCTGTAAGTAAACCCCATTTGTAAGAAAAATATAAGGGTATCAAATGTAATCTCTTACAAAATATGGCCCTGATCCTGCAAAAACTTACAAATATGCTTAATTCACCCTGTGAGACATCAATAGGACTGCTCATAGTGCATCAAGTCATGTCTAAGTCCTTGAAGGATTGGGGCATATATAGCTATGAGTAGGGGAATGAAAAACATCATGTTCTTTTATTCTTTTTCATTTAATATATGTCAAGTAGACTCACTATAGGCAACATATCAGAAGTTTGTCTTCAAGGGAGATTTAAATATGAAAGTGTAGGGAGCCTTGCTCAGGAAGGTCACTCTATCCTTCTTTCAAACTGCTGACTATGCATGGAGGTGTTTATCTCAGAAGCTGACAAAAGGATGGTAAATTGTGCCCCCTCAGATTCACAACCCCTGCTTGACTATGTGATATTTTTATTAATTTCTTAAGCAAGCTGAACTTCTATCTACCTGAAAGTGCGTATTTTAGCCCCAGAATTTTGGTACAGTTATAATGACATCTTCCTGTGAAATTACTACTGTTAATACACCACATATTATGTAATAGTACAAAGCTTCAGAAGTGGACATGGAGATTCACTCCTAAGGAGGACCAATATGGCAGCACTGATCAGCTATGTTTTTAGCCCTAACCATCCTTTATAGCCACAATTGTTTATAAGTATTTTCAAATATATGCGGAATGTGGTGTCCTGATTGTCCACCTTTTGCAATTTCATATCTCTGGATATATATATATATATATATATATATATATATATACACACACACACATTCATACATATACATATATATTCATATATACATTTTTAGTTTATAAAAGAATTGCCTTGTTTCTAGACAGTGTTTGTAAGGAGGCTTCCTGAAAAGACCATGTCCCTTTTGTGCAAAGCTCCTTTGTATGTATTCCCCACATCCTAGCCAGAATACACCTGTGCTACTGCAGTTTGGTTCGGAGAAATGCAAACCTTCAGAAATGTGATGGTAGCCCTGGGCCACCAACAAGTCAGTACATGTAGGAGTTATCTGTCCATTCAATATAGTGCACGTGTCCAGGTGCCTTGAGATCAGTGATAAACTGTGGGCCCACTGAGACTGCCTTATATGAAGCCATATTATAGATACCACAAAAAAAACACACTTTGGGTCAAGAATCTGTATCTACAGCTCGATCCTTGCTCATAATTGCCGGATCTGACAAATCTTTTCTGACAGATCAAGAACATGCAAGAACCTGTCCTGGGCCAGAAAAGCTCAGAGTTGAGCTGTGTCTACTAGGGTTCATCGGTACTTTAAGAACAAACTGGGACTGTGGAGTCACCAGGGTTCATGACAAGTGCCCAACATCATGATGGTGGCACACACTGATTCTTGGAGTTCTTGCTCAGTGTCATCCTTGAATAACCAATCATGTGGAAAAAGTAAAATATTTATTCTCATCCTACACAGGAAAAATGCTATGACCATGAAGCATTTTGTAAACACAGGAACATAAGAATTGTTATACCAATCTTTTGTGAAAGGAAAGGAGACAGAGTTGTCGCTAGACTGCCTAACGCAGGATTCTGGCTTCTTTTCCCACTGCCAGGAGTATCTATTTCAATAATTAAGGGAAGCCTCTGTCAAGCCCTCTGGTTCTCATAAAACTAAGGATGAACAGCAGATATTGACTAAACCCTAGGATTTTAATGTCAGAAGGCTATACTGAAGGGATAGCAATGTTGTCCTGTCAGGCACTGGATGGCCATCAGGCTCTGTGCTGAAGGCAGTTCATGGTTGTGACTGAGCTGAAGGGACCTCCTGTTGCATCTCCCCCCTGCATCCTTCTTTGGCTGATTATGCTGCTTAGCTTCCTCTGTGCACTTAGCACAGTGACTGCCTTTAGCCTGGAGCTTAGCCTGACAGGGAGCAGTAGCAAATATTTTCTTAAGCTTTAACAGGTTTGTCAGCCACCAAATAAATAAATGTCCCTCAAGTCAGAAAAAAAAACGACTAAAACCTATGACAGGGAAGACCTTTGCACTGAAAACCTGAAATTTTGGTAAAGACTCCAGTTTTAAATTGGAAAAAATTGTTCTCGTTCAGAGCAGGAGAAATTCTTGCTGCCTACTCTGTCAGTGCAGGCAGGCAAACTAGCAGAGAATACTGCAACTCTGGATCTGCTGGCTTTTTTTCAGCTTAAATACTGTTTGGGCATCACTGAGGAGTGGATGGAATCCCTATCAGTTAGGATTGCTGGTCATGTACTCTTGACAAATCACAGAGGGACCTAAACCAGGATATAAAGTTCTTTGCCACTCCCCAACACACAAAGCAAGGCTTTGTGCTAGATGCTGTGGCCATGATTTTAACAATGGTTAGTGATTCTGGTTGTCCAACTGGAGGCACCATGAAGGAAACTCACTTTCACAATAGACCCCACTGTCTGAAAAATCAGACATTTTTAAGGTATTCCAACAGTTGGAAACCCCAAAATTGTGATACCCAAAGTTACTAGCCACTTGAAAATCTTGGTTTGTGATTCTACTTCTGGGGAACTATGTCACAACTTCTACTGCAGTTTTATTGGTCAGCACTTTACAGCTATGAGAAATGTGGACAAAGATACAAAATTGAAAATCTACCAACATGTGTATCTTTGGATAACTTTCTATGAAGCTATGGTCTCAGAATACAGATGCTGTTCATTAAAATAAAAATCAGCCCTGCAATAAATTACTTCAATTTTAAATGCGAATTTTATCTCAGAACTAATTAAAATTAGTATACAGAAAATGTATTTTAACATTTCTTACATTTTGTAACTAGTGTTTATACTCCTGTTTGAGAGTATGCACAAACAGGGGCATAAAGAATTTATTCCTTTATCAAATTAATTTTTACAGAACATCAGGCATTCAAGTGGGCTTCAGAAGTTCAGTAATCTCTAAACTTTACTGCTCAGCTGAGTGCACTTCCAACCTGGATAAAGGTCTGAGGTCTAAATTTTCTAGTGCAGAAGAAAAGGACATCACTATAATCTGACATATAATACTTAGTCCGTTTGTTTCTTCTTCAGCAGTTCCAAGTCTGCACAGTATTTTCATTCATGATAAAAGCTACATTTTTAAGAAAAAAATAATTTACTAACATGGCAATTTTTCAAAGGTTTTTATACTAGACAAGATTCTTTATGTCACAATAGATCAAAGTAACATTATTACAGTCTCTTAATACTTTATATGTATTTCACTCCTTTTGTTAAGTAATTATTTCCTATATTTATAAAGGGTATTGTAGCTCTTGCTCTTTTAGTTTGTCACAAAACACTAGTACTCCAAATGATTTTAAAAACAACTGATTTATCCCGTGTGCGTGAGCACATCTATTTTGTAATGAGGAAAACATAACATGTTTTGCTTTGTATCGCTTTTCAAACTGGAAACTATACAGAGTAAGTAAAAGGTGGAATCTATTTCCCTTTCCCACTCTAAGACCTTCTATCTGGGCCAGACTTTGATATTTGCCCCTTGGCTGAGAATCCGCATATCCAACTTCACACTTAGCTGCAGTGAAGTAGCCCTGCAGGCAGGCCAACTTCAACGAACCACTAGTGGTATCATCATTAAAATCCTGCTGAAGGTCACCATGGTAACCGCCTGCTGAGGCTTCACTGCTGCACTCGGCATCTCCTAATCAGCTACCATGTGAAATGCAAATTCAGACAGTCTGAAAATTAGTCAAGAAGAATAGAGGATGAGGATGCCGATATGTGAAATATTCATATGCTTCATAGAAAAAGGAAGACAGCATGAATGACACAACAAAGAACGGCCCCTGACATTTTTGCTATCATTTTGCATTACTGTTCACACCCTACTGTATTTCTAGATCTCCAGTTCTGAAGTTGGTTATATGAACTGCCATATTTGTGTCCTAAAAAAAATAATAATTAAAAACAGCCAATGTAAAACAATTAATTGGAAAGCCAGAGACGTACTGCATAAACTACATAACAGATAGATCACCATTACATCCTTCATAAAGGCATTCTAATTATCTTTTTTAAGTCCAATTTTATTCACAGAGGAAAAAAATTGTCCCCATAAATAAGACAAAACAAAAAGAAACCGGACAGCAATCTTTTATTAATAGTCCCTGTCTTTGAAAACAATAGATTCAAGGTGCAGAATTACAACTTCCATTCCTTAAGCAAAGTAGCACAAAGCTTTATGTTTATTAAAAATATTTCAGATGTAGTGTTTATATGCATTTTCAACACAATTTTAATTCATGGAGACTGAATAAAATTAGAACAAGTTGCTAATACCTCTTCTCTGGTTTGCAGCTTTTATCACTTTGCTCCATTTGTTTCGAAGTGGGAAAGTATTTCAATACTGAATTTCAGTACGTTAACAAATACACATTTTTCTCATGTGAGATCATGATGGTTTAGAAAAAATATTTGAATTTATTTTGCCCTCTCCTTTTGCTTTCCTTTTATTTTACGACCTTTTAAAAAAAACAAAACAAAACAAAATCTGGTGCACTGATGCTAGTGAAAAGCTATTAGCATTGGTTTGAGCCAGCCATTGTGGGGGAATATTCTTGGTATGCTTCTCCAACCCTAACTTGAAAACCCCCGGTTACTATAGGCATTGGCCACTCTCTTTTGAAGAGTGTCAACTTGTGCGGTAAAATTTGTAATAGGGATAATTTGGGATCAGGTGGGGACCAAAACTCATTTTTACTAGCAACTTAATCCATGTTTATTGTCATCTAAATCTGCTAGTTCACCAATTTATTGTGCCACATAACCCCCATAACTGTGCTTTTAGAAACATATAATATAGATATAAGGTTCAATCCCATTACAGCATGCAGCACGTATCATGTATTCTGGAAAAGTCAACTGTCTCGATGGTACTTGTGAGTAATTTTTTTTTTTTAATTCATTACATAATATAGAGAATGACTGACCCTTTGTGAACAGGTCAAAGAAATTAAGGAGGAAATAATGTGGTCCTTTGAACCATTAAACCCAATCATTTTTAAAAGAATGCCAGAAACGTCATCATAGATGTTAACATTTAGGCAGGTCTAACACGGGTAAATACATGGGACAGATCCTTAGATGGGATAAACCAGCAAATCTCCATTGATTCTACTAGAATTATGACAGTTTGCATAAGCTGAAGATCTGGCTCATGGAAAGGAAAATTACTTACTTCTTCTGAATAGTGATCTGAAGGAAGAGGTGGATAGTCACACTGTTCTATCTTCTTGCACAGAGAGTACAAGTTCATTTTGTCACCATAAAAGGGACTCTGCAGTGCAGCCATCTGTATAAAAAAAGTACATAGTTAAATGTACACTGATTTTTTTAAAAGGAACATTTTGCTCGAAAATCTATTTTAATGGTAAGATTTCATACCAACTTCTGATTGACTACTCTGCTTACAGCACTAATGCAATACTTCTAAAACTGTTAATATAAACCGGTGTGCTTACTTAACGGACCAATTTATGGTGCAATACTGTAATAATTGATTTATACTCCATAATCTAGTGTAAGTAATATTGAGTTATTTGCCACAGTTTATGCTGTTAAGATATAAGGTCTCCCATGTCCCCAATGTAAAAGACAAAATAAAACAATTACATTTCTTTCACAAGACCCGTTGAAAACAAACAATTACACATCCTATTTAATTGGAAAAAATATATGGGCTAAAGCAACAATTAAATAGTGGATAGCAGTAGCAGCTTTGGAACACCACTTAGATACCTTATTACAGTTAAAAATTAAGAAGATGCTATAGAATATTATTTCATATACAACACATTGAAAAAAGACAGCAATCTTGAAAACAAAAAGTAGTCTAAATTCCATGCATAATGCCATATTCTAGTCAAAAAGCAGCTTGCAATGTATTAGAGATATATCCTTTAGCAGTAGCTCAAAGATTTTAAAAATCCTCAAGCTGCGGGCATCAGTGCAATTTTCAAGTGCAACCAAGAAACATAAGCACCTTTTGGGGAGAACACTGTTAAAGAAATGAGCAACTTAAAAATGTCATTAGTGAACCTAACATTTATTTCAAGACAGTACTGTAACTTGACATTTAAAGCGCAGACAAATACTGTGGTTTGCGGGTTTACTAACTTAAAAATTCATTTAAAATCTTTGCATTCTGTTCAAAATCTTCTAAATCTTTGAACCGTAGCAGCACGAATGCTGTTCTGAGCACAATGCTGCCCCAAAGTCAGTCACCCTTTTCTACATGTGCTAATAAGTTTGATTTTGGAAGGACAATGTGTACATTCCCCAGACGTGCAGAGTGTGTGTGAAACACGCTAGTCCATGCTGTGCTACTCAGTGAGCTTCAGCAGGGACAGGACAAGCTGAAAATGGCTCTCATCCGTCTTATGGTCCTCCAGATATAACTTTAACTCTTTCATGGCCTAAGCACTGTTGATTACTGATATTATGGGGAACGAACATGAAAAACATGAGAAAAAATTAATCTGATATACTTTCATTATATTTTATATAAAAGCTAATCTAGTTTTGTATATTAATTTCATATAAACCTGAAATAAAAATACTGATTTTAACACTTCCAAGACAAATGTAAGACTGCACCCAAGAAAAATAATTCTAGAAATGTACTACTCTTATAATGGTAATTCCTGGATTTACATGACAACATATTTTATCTTTAAAATAATGTTAAAATGCAGGCTTAAAGAACAAAAATCAACCATAGAATCCATACACATACAGAAATTCTAAATAAATGCACAGATACTCATTTTTGTATACTAGCTGTTCATTAAAAAGTACTTTTGTTTGAATGCTGCAGTGTTAAAAAAAATCCAAATGTCCCCTAAGGAGTTAAAACAAGGAATACTATATTTTCATGCATCTCCTGCTTTGACAGATGAAAAATGTCAACTGTCCTGTTTTTATTTTCAAGCTTTTGCACTATTCATCTGGTTCATTAGTGCATCTCGCTGCTGCCCCTGACAGCTGCTCGCCCTCTCCTCCCAGCAGCTGAATTTTTCAGGCTAATTTGATCCTCCACACTGAGACGATCGCTAGAATGATTGACTTGCTCCCTGACCTCCAGGGTCTGACTTTCCTGATTAGTATTCTGGGGGTGGCTGAGGGACGAAAGCCCACTGTCTGTCTTCAGGGCTGGTGGCAGCTCTCTTTTTTTTTGAACTGTAAGCCACCAACCTACAACCCTGTAAGGATGCAATTGCTGCGCTGAACAATAAAAGGAAATGTGTAAAACCTACTTTTCCATGTAAAGGTCCATGTAGCAAAAGCACAGCATCTTGATTTTAATTAGTAAAGTCTACTTTGTTGCATATCAATTAAAACTGCAGTGGTAGTGTTTTTGAGGTTTCAGGAATATTTTAAAGTCTAATTTTCAGAGTCTAAAAAACCTTAGTAGCTATGCAGTATTAATATTTATAATTAAACAGTAAACCTATTAGTAGGATAGGATACAAAATAATATAATGCAATATTAACTAGAATCTAACTAATTTCCTACAATTTAAATATTAAAATCAAATCAAAACATAACTGAAAGGAGGTTTAATAGAATGTCAATTAGACCTTTATTGAGAGGTCATGAATGCCAGAATTTTCACGCAACTAAATTGGAGAAATTTCAAAAACTGTGTTAGCATTAACCATGAAATTAATACAATAAACACTTTAAAATGCAAATGATACACAAAACATCTATCACAGAGACAGAGGGAACGAGATTTAGTTACCTTTAAGACTGTATGGCTTTATTTTGATGAGTGATTTAATTAGCACATGCAACAAGCCTAAAAGTGGGTCAGCACCCCTTATAAAAGAAGGAAAACTGCAGAACTGAAAAGATAGCATGCAACAGTTATTAAACTCTTTTTAGGTCTCTGAGTCTCCTGTTTTATCTTGTAAAACCAACAACTAAATGGATTTGATTTGGGGAAATCTGCTTAGAGGGAAAACTGCATTGATACTCAAATTCGAGAAAGCCAATTATTAGTCCATAACTTGAAAGAATCTCAAGACCTTCCGCCATTCTCCTCCCCTCCCCACACCATACACACCCCTTCGAAAACAATGAACAAAAATAAGAATTATTTACATGTTCTAACATGCGTTTACAATGCCTAATATTTCAATGATACATGCAAAGGACCAGCAAAAAAGCAATGTCTATCATGTTGCAGAATTAACAATAAAGTAAATAAAGCCTCAAAAGCCTAACAATTAGAAATATATTTTGAAGATTTTTTGATATAGTGCAATTATATAATACATTTGAATATAGGAAATAATATAACTGTTCTGTTCTCTAAAGGTCATATTTAAGTACCATCCAGGTAAAACTTTTCAAGCTACTGAAAATAATTTATTGCCATATGGAAATTCTAAAAATAATCTGAGGAAAAATATTCAAGTAGGTATTTATTTGGTCATAAAAGATGGCGATACAGATGCTGTTTCTGTAAGACATGCCCTGCTGTCTATTCTATTAAGTTCTTCTAAAATTACTTCGAAATAATTACTTCAAAGTAGCCCCCCAAAAAATAAATACTCCAAATTCACACACTGTATTTAATGTACTGTACACAAGACCAAAATGACAAGCTCAGAAAATAATTTTTTGTGAACTGCAAGTCATGCTTCTTCCTATCTGATAATTTTAGATTTTTTTCTAGATTATAAATTAACTGTAAAAACACATGAAATATTTTATGCACTAACTGCTTACTGAATGTTTCATTTATTGTTTCCATGTAAACATAGTCCCAAGTTTAAAAAAACCAAACCAACAATTAATGACATCAAAATCAAGCCATTCTCCTCAAGGCCCTCATCCTGAAATGAGATTAATGTTTTTATTTGTTCTTGTGTGAATCCCATCCATTTCAAAAATGGAACAATGTAAGAGCACAGATATCGGTGCTAGGGGATCCCCGTGCAAAATCAAGTCCCAGATTAGGGCCAATCCTGCAAACATTTGCTACTAGATGTAGTACTTACTACTGTGAATAGTCCCCATCACTGACAGTAACAACTGCGTGCAGAACTGCAAGTTCTTTGGGGCAGAAATATAATTTGCATATATAAAGATATCCACATTTATGGCACTGTTTTAGTGTGTGTGTGAGTGTGAGAGAGAGAGTGTGTAAGTAAGATACTTAATATAAAAAAACTGAAGGCAATTCACCCTTATGTGGTATTGGCTGTTAGGGCTGCCTGAAACCACTCACCTTATTAGCTGGTGCTGATCTTCCTGGAAAATGTTAAGTGAGTTTTGCTGACTCAGGGTATGCGTACACGATAGTTAGACATCCGCAGGTGGCTCATGCCAGCTGACTCAAGAGGGGCTGCTTAACTGCAGTGTAGATGTTCCGGCTGAGGTAGCAGCCTGAACTCTGGGACCCTCCCACCTCACAGGGTCATAAAGCCCAGGCTCCAGCTCAAGCCCAAACATCAACTCTGCAAATAAACAGTGTGCAGCCCAAGCCCTGCAAACCCGAGTCAGCTGGCATGGGCCAGCCGCGGGTTTTTAATTGAAGTGCAGACATACCCTCAATGGAGCAGATGACTTATTACCTCACCTGGATATATATAGAGAATTTAAGTGTAGGTAAAGGAATCCAAAGGGAGAAACCCTAGATGCCACTATGCCTAGAAAGAAGTATTCAGCTGAACTTTGTTCTTTTATTGTTCATTTCTTTATCAATAAAGCTGAACTCCAAGAAGGAGGTGACTTTGGACTTCAAATAGATATCACTGTGTTACATAGCGGGAAAGGTACCTGTTCAAAATATTATTTAACACAAGTTTATATTCTGTAGATCTGTAAAAAGATAGCTACATCCTCATATTTTGTAGTGTAATTTAGGGGCCAATCTTGCATGCCTTTCTTAAGGCAAAACTCATTAATTTTGTAGGAAGTTTGCTATACGTCTACTTTTTCATTGCTTAATGTTAGATACAGGTATGTATACATAAAACTAATTTATGTCTATATTGTAGAGATTAACAAATGTATCAGAGTTCCGTAATTGCAAGCAAAGAAAACTGAAGATAAGCCAATCTTTTTTTAAACTGCTGCTTCAAAAGCTATGCTCATAAAAATTAAACCAAGAAGTGATGAATATGTGTGCGCTGTAGTCTCATTTTTTTTATTGTTAAGTCAGATTTCAGATAACCGCAAACAAATGAAACTTGAGTTAAAAAATATACTTCAATTGTTTTTCATTAACCACATACTTTCAATCAGTTCTATTACATATGCTGAATGCATATATGCATTGTTTTCATAGTTATATTTTGTTAAAGCCAGTTAAAACATTTAGAGAAATTTAGAAAAAAAATGCGCTTCACATTAGACATTCAAGACTATGATCCTTACCGAACTAAGCCTAAAATCTTCAACAAATTACTATCAATGTCTTTTTAGAAAATTCACTGAAAAGCAAGTCTTGATCAGGTCAATCATAACATTTTGAAATTACTGAAAAGCTCACATAGCTAAATATAAAAATAATGCCATCTATACTTATATTTGGCTTAAAAGCAGCTTCTCACTAAATGGCTATCTCGTTAAGAAGCAAAATATAGAGATGAATCCTAGAACAGATACTGATACATCTAATAATCCAAAAGCACATCAATGTATTAAGCTTACTGGATTTATCAATGTTACCTCATATAGCAGACAGCCTAGAGACCAGATGTCAGATTTGAAGTTGTATCCATTTTCATGTATTCTCTCCGGAGACATGTAATAAGGCGTACCCACTGCAATAACCACAGAAGTATTTTTAAATGAAAAATATTGCTATCCTGAAATCTATACCATTGTAAATACTGTAATATTTAGGGTGCAAAAGTATTCTTATCTTATATATAGATCATGCATGATAATAAATATAAAGTCATGCATAACAATAAAATACAATTTTTTTAATGTGAAGATGCATATGTAGCAGTTGAAATCACACATACAAACATACATGTATAAACATATTAGCTCTGAAAATGTTACTATTTTAATGAAGATGTTTTATTTTGAATTATCACTAATTTTTCTGTAATCGAAAAAAAACAGTAAAACACTTTTAAAGTGGTTTTTGCTTTTTGTTTGAAGCAATCAAAAAAATTCCAAACTGAACTCTCTGAAAAGAGATTTAGAAGAATTCTCTAAAACTTTAAATCTTCAATAAATTATTTCTTCTTTTTAAAAATATTTTAAAGTTCAGTGTTGACTGATGGGTATTAACCAAAAACAAAGTTGCAAAAAAATAAAGCCAGTGGAAATTTTTGGTTTATCAACTTATTCCCAACTTTATTCTCAACTCCGCTGCAATTTTTTTTTTGGAACAACAGTAAATTAATAAATTCAAATTTTGACAACTGAAGACAAAGACATTCACTCATTTTTTATTTGAATTTTGTTGGGAATGGCCAAGTAGTTATTCTTGGTAAGCAATGTGTACTGAATAGGAATGAGCTGAATCTAATAAATATTGAATTTACTTTAAGCTAAATATCTTATAAATTAGAAGAATATTTAGATCAGTACATTAACTAATAAATGGCAACATTAGTTTTTTAAAAACTAAAAGATTACAACCCCATTCCATTTTATTGAGTCTAAATCCTTAAAAAAATAATTCTCATTTACTTTTGCCTTTCAGAACTAGAGGTTGAGATAAATTCTCTATATGAATTTTGGCAGCAGAGCAGATATCACAAGTTTGGATAACCAAGATTTGCCTTTATATTTAAAAGGCAAGATGTTTCGCTTCTATAGAAAAAGCCAGTTGATCCATATTTTTGTTTAATTATTCCCAAAAGTGTGCTTTTTTGTTTTGTTGTTCTCATCATAATGTACTACGTTTTTTGTAAGGGCTGAGGACTCACCAATGTATTATCACACTTTTTCAGTAACAGAGTAAGATATTTCTAGGATTTCCAAGGGTGAAAATTCTAATTCTCAAAATTAGAGATATTGGTACCATACCATCACAGTCAGCCCATGCCTGCTGGTAATTTATAGTTTTGTCTAGGATGGAAATTTAACTTTGGGAACGGGAACAGCACTGATAACTACACTCTAGATCAATGGAGGCTCAGAACAAAATCTTTTCTTGGATATGCAGAGACATGTGGGTCCTATATTGTATCACAAGGAGGATTTGGTCCTGCAAATGTTTAAAAAGAGACATCCTCACTTTCCGGAAAAGGAGGGCATCAGCTCAAACTCCACAAATTATCTCTCAGCATTGGCCTGAGTGCAGAATCATCACAATTGTGAATCAAGAGTTTAAAGAAAGGTGGGTTGGGGTAGAAAAGAGCATCTCAAAATGACAGATTACTGAGAGAAAACCGTCCATCCTCTCAGGATGTTTATATTTACTCACAACCAAGGACGGTCAAGAAGGGATGGTCTCTTTCCTATGAATGGGAGGGTTGATGGTGGGGGGAAGTTTTACAAACACCAAATTCAATAACACAGCCAGAAGAATAAGTAGAAGGGAAAAGAATGGTTTATTTAAACTTTTAGACTGTTATTCCACCCTAACTTCCCAAGAACAATATTTTTACAGTACGTAAGTTTAATGATGGTATTCTGACAACCTAAGTACTGCATATGACATAATGCCATCTATACTTACAGATGGCTTATGCGTTTGACATTGTTTTTTATTCCAACATACCATGTAAATTTGCCAATTTAAAAAAAGCGGTGAGAAAAGGAAACTAAAAATTGTAATTACACAACAATTTGGCTTGATATACCACAGCACATTTCATACTTTTATTATCCTTTTTGTACAACTGTTAAATTGTATCTGAACTCAAGATTTCCAGAGAAAACAATGCCTTCAAAACTTTCACTCTTTGCACCTATTAATAAATATCATGATTTAGTGTTCTGATGCACTTTCTGTTGGCACAATTCATTTAACATTGAAAAACAAGTTTAATAGTAATCTGGCTCTTAACAGGTTACAGATCTACAGCTTTTGTTGCTCTAAAACATAAAACAAGTAACTGGCAGTGAGAAATGTGCCAGAAAGAGGCTTCACAGAATCCGCAGGGGGCAGCTGAAAACACTGAGGTTTGAAGGTTCATAGTTTACCAAAAGCAAAGGTAATTTTAACCAGTAGCTCTGGGAAATCTGCTGATACATTAGTGGTTTGATATGAGTGTGAAAGATTGATGATAGGGAAAAAGAAGAACAAATGCTAGCATTTTACAGAGTTTAGCCTAGTATAACACTTTAACTGCAATACAAACTGAAGCCTCCAATGACCAAGAAGTGAAACAAAGCCAAGATATTATTATAGTATAAATTCTTCCTCACTGAATTCTCAGAAACCACCTAAAGATGTCGAAAATAGTTATATCCCTTTAAAATCAGCTTGTAGCATGATACAAACAGAAAACAGATACATTATTTTGATACTTTAAACACTAAAGGCATTACAGCATATTCTAAAACATAAGAATATTGAGATTCTTCTAATGTACTGCTAGTAAACAAATAACAGATTTAATTAAAACATGTTATTTTCCTAAATCATTGTTTTTGTATTTAAAAGATGTTTTCATCATGAATAACACTACGAAGAAACATTACTTTCTTCACCAACAGAAAGAGGGAGTGGGATGCTAGAAAAGAAAGATCTAATACATAAAGTAGATCAATATTTGAAAAATTATAAAATCCGTAAGTTTACTGCTCTATTTAGTTAACGCAGCTTTAAAGTTGGGAAATTCTTTTTAGTAAGGTCTATTACTATTAAATAATAATGGAATGGCTGATATTGGACTGAATTAATGAAGAATTAAGAGGGTAATATAATGCCCATGAACATGGATTTCTGGGTAACAGATTTGTCAAACTAACTCGATTTTTATTTTTGATAAGATCGTCAGTTTGGCTGATAAAAGTAATAGATTTCTATAAGGAATTTGACTTCATTCCACACTACATTCTGACACACACAAAAGATTAAAATCTCAATAATTGAAAGGTCTCAAAACATAACTATAAACAGAGAATCATCATTAAGTGGGTGTGTTTCTTCTGGCATCCCACAATATCAGATCTTGACCCTATGCTATTTAACATTTTTGTCAATGAACTAGAAGCTAACAAAATTATTACTGATAATGTTTGTAGAGGACATAAAGACTGGGGTAGTGGTAAATAGTGACGACGACAGGTCACTGGCACAGAGCAATCTGGATCACTTGCAAAGCTGGGCTCAACTAAACAATATAGATTTAAACACAGCCAAATGTAAAGTCATACATCTAGGAACAAAGACTATAGGTCATGCTTAGGATGAGGGATTCTATCCTGGGAAGCAGTACCTGAAAACAATTTGAGGGTTATGGTGGCTAATCAGCTGAGCTTGAGCTCCAAACCTCTGTCCAAAAGGGCTAAAGAAATTCTTGGATGCATAAATGGGAATTTTGAGTAGGAGTAGACAGGTTATTTTACCTCTGTATTTGATTCTGGTGCAATCGCTACTGAATAGTGTGTCCAGTTCTGCTGTGCACAACTCATAAAGGATGTTGTAAAACCGAAAAGGCTTCAGAGAAGAGCCATGAGAATAATTAGAGGATTGGAAAACATGTATTATAACAACAGACTCAGGGAACTCAATCTATTTAGCTTATTAAAAGAGAAGATTAAGGAGTGACAATTAAAGTCTGTAAATACATACATGGGGAACAGAAATCTGGTAAGAGGGCACTTCAATTTAGCAGACAGAAGTATAACACGATCTAATGACTGGAAGTTGAAGCTAGACAAATTCAGACTGGGAAAAAAGCACCATTTTTAAAAAATGAGGGAAATTAACAAATGGAACAATTTCTATATACTCTATTCAGCTGGCTGAACCTGAACCTGAGTAAGACAGAGATAATGCTGGAGGGAAGAGGATAGTATTTTAAAATTTTGCAGCCACGGTTCCGTCTCCTTTGGTTGAAGAGACACACCCACAACTGGTCAATTCAGACCATGGTTTAGGACTTTTTTTTTTTTTCTGTGTGAGAGCTCAGATTCCTCGCGGGCACTGAGCTCTCACACAGCAGCATCTGTAATTAACACTTTCCATCATCTCTAGTTGGCTGTAAGACTCCATCCCACCAGATGATGACCTTGCCTCAGTTATTCACTCCACCTCTCAATTGGACTACAGCAACATGATATGCCTGTGCAACTTACAAAACTAACTAGAACAGAAAGCAGCAGTGTTTCTCCTCAGCAACAAAGGCAACCATACGCACGTCAAATGCGTCCTTCACTCCATACAATGGCTTCCCAAAGTATTTCAAATCAAGTTCAAGGTTGCAGTTATTATTATCTGTATATTATCACAGCACTTATGAGCCCTAGCCATGGACCAGTACCCCACTGTGCTAAGCACTGTACAAACAGAACAAAAAGATGGTCCCTCCCACAAGGAGCTTACAATCTAAGTGTAAGACAAGAGGCAGCAGATGGCTAGAGACAGACAGATGGAGGAGTACCAGGAAACAATGATATAATGTTAGTCACCATGATAGACAGAGCTCTCAGCACACCAGAGGCTTAATCATTATCAAGACTTTTGTAGGCATCATGGCAAAGGAGCACTTAAGGAAGGATTTGTAGGAGGATAACAAGGTAGCTTTGAGGATGTTAACTAGGAGATCCTCCCAAGTATCAGGGCAGTAAGGGAGAAAGCATAATGAATCTTGTTTGAAAATTTAACAAGACAGTGATGGAGGCTGCATCATGGGCCAGTTGGAGGCAGGAGTTGATATCTCAGTAACAAGTAAGAGATGGTAGGTCAGGTGAGGACAAGCCAGGAGGGCTCTGAAAGAGAAGATAATTAGCTTATGTTTCATGTGATACAGAAGGTGGAGCTAATGAAGGAATGCAAAAAGAGGGGTGACAAAGTTACAGGTTAGAAAAGGGATCTTTGCAGTTGTATTCTGTATGGATATAAGCAGGGCAAGATTGTTTTGTCAAGGCCAAAGAGAAGGATACTGCAGTAATCGAGATGCAAGATAATGAGATCCTGGATGAAAGAATTTTAGCTGCGTGGATGGTAGGAAAGACTGTTTATCTTAGAGATTCAGACAAAATCTGTAAGTTTAGACATAGCTTGGATGTGAGAATGTACAGAGAGGTGTTGAAGGTGACACCTAAAGTTATAGGCCTGAGTGACAGGTGGGAAGGTGGTACTGTCCAAAGTGATCAAGAAAAGAGGTAGTAGGGAGGGTTGGTTGGGAGGTAGGCGAGATTAAAAGCTTTCTTTTAGTCATATATAGCTTGAGCTGACAGCTAGACTTCCACAAGACGTGAGAGACAGGCTGAGATTTTAGTTTGGACAGAAGGAGAGAGGTCTGGGTAGAGACGGTAGTTGAATTTGTATTTGCAGATGAGATTACCCAGAGATAAGATGTAGAGGGAGAAGAGAAGACCAAGAATAGAGCCCTATAGAGCCCTGACAGAAAGTTGGGGGAGAGGAGAAGGAGAAGGATCCTGCAAAGGATATGCTGAAGGAGCAATTAGAGAAGTAGGAGAAACACCAGGAAACGACAGAGTCAGAGAAGCCAAGAGAGGCCAATATTTCAAGAGAAGAGCACAAGTGAAAGAGTCAAAGGTGGCTGACAGGTCAAGGAAAATAAGGATGGAGTGGTGGTTCTAAGATTTGGCTACGAAGAGGATGAGAGAACAAAACATGTGACAGGTGTTAGTCACTTTCCTTAATAAATACACTACTAGAAGATGGTCAGATGCTACAGTGATGAGTGTGGTATAAGAATCTACGGAGAACAAAATGGCATAGACTAGGTATACTAGAACCCCATGATCCCTCCTGGACTTTATGAATCTTTTGGATTGGTTGGCATTTGTGCTCTCAAAATAGCATTGAGTCTTTTGCCTTAGTTGAACATGTGTACTCTGTAGATCAAAGAATAGCATCTCATTTTTTATTTTATTTTGCTAAACATTTAAAGTAGTTCAAAATTGCTCCTCCTCAGAATGAGGTGAATTCAAAGCACTGCCAGTCACTAGCCTCATCCATAAACTGAGATAGTTAGTTCTGCCAAATTATGGGCTAGTTTGAAGTATCATATGCATGCATGCCATCTGGCCCTGCCCACATCAGAAAGGGATGTGTGCATGCCTTCACTGCAGCATTGTCTTCCCAACTCCTGGACCCACAGAGGATCCATCACAGGGCCAGAGAGCAATGTGTAAGGAGGAGGAGCAGGGTCAAGGGTAGCTGCATTATCTTGTCTATGGCCCATGTTCATTTTGTATAACCATCCAGATGTAGGTTGGAACCCTGACAGCATAGCTCCATTGGCACTATGATGCCATGGGGATGAAAGTCAGGGGGTGCTCAAGCCAATGTGGCATCACTAAAAAATGCAGATGGCCCTGTGCTTTCAGTGCATCTAGGGGGTTTTGCAGGGTTTGGGGGCCTTTCTGACCTTCCTCCCCGCCCCCAGAAAGCGCTCTCTGGCCATGTATGTGGAGGTTGAGAGATATTCCGCTGCCTAGCAGGAACAAAGCAGCAACCTAGCAAAGTTTCACTGAAGAAGTGAAGTGCTCTATTGCTTTTCTATTGAATTCTAATCTACATTCCTGAACTCTACGGCTACCACTAACACCATTAGTAGATTTAACTTAGAAGTGTAGGCAAAGGGAATAGTCACATATATAAATCTGATTTGGAACTACAACATGACTACAGGCTGGCACCCGTAGAGCCATGTACTGGCATGCTGAGAATGAAAACTCAGGCTGATCCTTGCTTCTAATAAAGGCCATAAGATGTGCTATGGAGGAAAGGCATTCAGCTCTGGAAAGGTTGGTGGAAAGAAAAAAATGAGGGAAGTGTATCTTATATTGTTCTGAAATACCCTTCTAACCAACCCAGGTGCAGTGCATTCTAACTTCAGTGGGTATTATGACCAGCCTTCTACCAAAAGGGAGATTGACTCAGTGGGTTTGTTTGTTTTAAAAAGGAAGAATCTCAAAAGTTAAATACACACACAACAGAAACCCCTATTTGTTTGATAAGGCTATACAATTAATAATGCCATTATCTAAGCCTAGCCAGACCACTTTAACTATTGAAATTTGCTTTAAAATCCTTACATTTATTTTGAAGTTTGAATAGGGTTTTTTTTAAGTTGCAATTAAAAGCAATACCATTTAAATTTAGAAGTTATATATAGTTAAGGAGAATTTTAGTATATTTCTTTATATATGTCAAAACCTGAATATACTCTGCTGGTGTAGTTAAAAAAAAAAATCTCTAGATGAAGACATAGATTGGTGATTGGACAAAGTTTTTAGTTCACTAATTTTTTTGTGTGTAGGAGGGTTGGAGCGGGAAATAGCCAAAAGAAAGGCCACTTTCAAGAAAGGGTAGTTTGGGGAAACTAGTAACAGAAGTACCAAGAGAAATGAAATTCAGAAATAACAAAAGAGGATTGTATTAAGGATATTAGGAAAGTGATTATGATAAATCAGTGCTTAGTAGATGTTATAAAGTTGATATCAGTGTTTACAATGTATGGTCTTACTTTTATGAGTTTATACATCAGCCACAAAATTTTCTCCCCCACGCTGAGTTTAAATTATGGAAAGAAAAAAGAAGCAACTCCCTACCCTGCAACAAAACCCAGCACCCCAGTTGAAAAAACACCTTTTTTGCTCTCTTCTCCCTTTCCTGCTGATTCTTAGGTTTGTAAAAGAGGACTTGAAGTTTTGTTTTTTTTTTAACCACCTAGCTCAGTTTCCAAGCACCTTGCAACCACTCCCCCATGGTGAACCTAAAAAAAAAAAAGAGTTGAAACAACTGTTTGTCTTTCCTACCTTTTTGATTTATAACTCAAAGGAATAGGCCAGCTCTTCTCCCTCCATCACTGACTTTTGCCTCCTCTGCATGCTCCCTTTTTACTGAACATTGTAGATCAGGACTTTTTGGCTCCCACAAATAGAGTACAAGAATGTTGGTTCCCACTACAGCCTGTTCACATTGCTGTTTTATGTACTGTATTTTATTTACAAACATTAGCAGGGCCTAAGCCAGGACAAGTAACATGGAAGAATGCTGCAATATTGCCTCAACTGGCCACTGGCATATTATAGCAGGCAAACAACAATATTTTTAAATAAAATAGTATATTACCTAATCTTGACTTGGAGTTTTTTAAATTATATCCAAAGTCAAGAGAGAGGAAGCCAGGTAAAAAGAAGATGCCCCACTATTTTTGTTTTTTATATGGGGTGACACTTAATCTCACTTAATCTCAGTTTTTCCCCTGTAATTATTGTTGGTGTTAATATGTGGCAGTTTCTGCTTATAGCAGGAATCTATAATAAAAAGGAAAAACTGGAATGTGTAGATGAGTGTCCCAAAGGTTTCCTGGATGACAGGGACTTGGCTGATTATACTGCCAAAATTATAGAGTGTAAAGTCTGCTTTCTGAAATGAGAGTTTATAATACACTTGTTTTGGCTCTTTAAAATCCAGCAATTACCTAAAGCTCCCTGAGCTCTTGGATACTATTAATATGAATAAAATTTTTGTCATGGGTCTTATAGCCTTGGCCGTTCTCTTGAGTGGTTTTAAGGCTGCTGCAATGCCCTTTGAAGTCAATGGCAAGGGGTCTATTGAATTCAGTGAATAGTGCATTAGGCCATTAATGAGATAAACACAAGTTCTTTTTCTGACTTGCTCCAGAACATGAACTACAACTAGATATCCTACTAAGCAATCCTGCAAAATTCCATTGGGTATCCTAGAACAACCTCTACCTTCACAGTCAATGAGAAATAATCTGCTTTCTTGGGATTAGGCAGTCATGAGCAGACAGATATGTTTACAGTATAGGTTTAAAAAGTTTTAAAGCAATTCTCAGTTTAGATGGCCAACAACATCTAAGTGGAGATTCCCATTCATTTTGTATAATGTTGTTTAAGATTTGATTAACTGAGATTCTGAAGGATTTTGAACCCCTAATTTATTTAAGATTTTGGATTTGTAACATGCACCCCTCCACACACAGCTTCAAGCACATATATATAATTTAACCAATATATTTAACTTCCTTTTCCCCCCCAGAGTAAACAGAACCATCCCCTAATACAATCTATCAATTAGTTATCTGTTCCCACAACAACTTCCCTTTCTAAATATAGATTACCTACTGAGAACTATTCCTCTTTACCGTACTTATATTTAGATTTAACCATTTGTAGACTATCCCTCAACACTTTAAAAACAGAGAATCTCTGTGTCTCCCTTGGTATCATTTTCTCAAGAAGTCTATTCCATTTCTTTAGATTTTAAATAATCTCCTCAAATGACACCCAAAAGATGTGAATTTTCTGCAAATGCTTTTGGTATGGTGAATATAATGCTACTCTTTATGACTGATCCAATTCCCATACAAAAAAGAATTGGGTGTTTTTAGATGTTCTTTTGTACTCTTATAACTCAAAAAATATTCTCCCACATTCTTTTTTTTTTTTTTTTTTTTTTTTAAAGAATGTTTGCTATTCAAAATTCTAAATCCTGATCTGCCCATCCCATTCTCCCTGGACACTACAAATTGGAGGCTGGGGTGCAGGTCATCATGCTAAATAAAAATCCTATTATGTCTTCACAGGGAATAAGTATCAAAACATGATATACTTTAATTTGTAAATTATATATTTAAGAAAGGTAATTTTTTTTTTGCTATTTTGCATTGTGTTTACAGGAACCAGATTAGGTAATAAAATATCTGTGCTCCATATGCAGCTCTCCCAAATTGGCTAAATACTATGTAACCATATTTTGTCAAGTGACAATGTATCAGTCTAATTTTGGTATCTAATCTTTTTAAACAGGAAGATGTACTTATCTGGCTTTAAAATGTCATGATATTTGTTTTTGTTCTGTTAGAATATGAGCAAAATCTAATTTAGCAATATCGAACCTTTTACATTTCATATCTCCTCAAAGTGCATGTCACCAACAAATGTTCCACATTCCATTTATAAATTCATTTTGCATACCCGATTATAGTATTTTTTCCTCAGCTGATTAAAGGGTCAGCGCAGTCTTTAACTCTGTTGAAATTCATTCTTTAGTCTTACTTTTTATTACACCTCGATAAAATGCTCTGTTTACAATAGGTACGGATTTGTTCTAAACAGACATCTTTTATTAAGTAGTCCGAGGGCAAAGCAACAGGAAACTGAGTGTGAAACAGGTATCATTACAGCTTAATACGGTTTGACCAGGGGACTAACAAAACAAAACCAGTTGGGTTAACACAATATAAAGAAATTACGTCTACATGAATAAAATTTTATCTTATCTTGCAACAAAATCATTTTGCATGATATTCTTACCTAAAGAATGTGCAGCTGTAGTTTTGGAGCTGAAAAATCGTCCAAGTCCAAGGTCTCCAAGCTTTACTACTCCTGTAGCTGTAATGAACACATTAGCTGGCTTTATATCTATGAAGAGAAAAACATTTTGCAGTGTTATCAATAAACCCTACTGCACCATCAATAATACATGTAATGAGTCTTGTAATTTTGTATAATGTTAATCAAATCAAATGACAGTACTGTTTAGAAAATCTTTTAAGCATTTAATAAAATGTGAATTCGGGATTTTAAAAATTCTAATTAACTTTTGTGGCTATAACTCAAGTTACTTTTACTGGTTGGGCTGATTTCACTATAGAAACAAAAACGGAGCAATGAAAAACAACAAATAAAAAAAGCAACACATAAAACAGTTTTAGCTCTAAAACTACAAAATATGCACATGCTGATAATACCTATTGTTATATAAACTATTTAAGTCTTAACCCTGCCCTTTGGAGACAACAGCAGCATTTTAAAAAGGTACCTGACACTAGTCTCCTAAATAAGTTTGACCTGCTTTTTTTTTTTTAATTGTCAAGTACCCTCAGCTGTCACTGAGATCAAGAACAACAGCTCAACAGTTCAAAAGCAGAACTTTTGAAAATCAGGTCAAGTTTATGTATGAACATAACAATAGGCACCCTTCTTAAAAAAAACCCTGATCTGCATGATTTTAACTTTTGTTGGAAACATGGAAAATGCTACTATTCAATACACTACCATTTAACTTACTTAAGGTTCCCTATAAGGCATGCTTACCATGTGGGAACTTTCACCTCCTCCTTTCCACACACTTACTTTTTCAGGCTTTTGGCCTTTCATCCATGCATGTGTGTTTAATAGGATCACAAGAACAGCAATTTGCAGGGGTGGCTGGTAACTAGGGACTGATGGGTCCAAGTGTGGTTTATCTATTGAACGGTGCATGGGAGGACTTAGACAGAGGTGAAGTTCAGAAGGGCTAGTGGTGGGAGGACAGACTGGGGTGGGAGCTAGTGATGTGACGGCATTGAGCCAGGGGCTGAATAGGAGGGGGATGCAGGGCCACATGTGGACAAGGGTAGGTGGGTGGCTGAGTGGGGGTGCAGGGCCACATGGATTCAGGGGGGAGTAGGGTGCAGGGACAGGGAAGGAGGGGTGGCTGAGTGGGGGTGCAGGACATGGAAAGGACAGGAGTGCAGGGACACATGGGGACAGGTGCAGATGTTCCTGACTGAATGGGAGAGGCTAGGGGTCAGCATGCGGAAGGCTTCCCAACTCCCTAACAATTCCTCCCCCAACCAACAAAACCCCTGTTCCATACTTCTCCCACCCATACCCAACAGCCCTCCAGCTTCACTCCCAGGCTCCTTCCCATCAATTACTTCCCTCTCAGCTCCTCTGTTACCCCTGACTCCCCAAAGACTTTGCACTGCTTCTGAGGGGTGTGTGAAATACATTTCTGGATTGTAGTTTAAATGAATTATTACTCAAAGTTTGGTATTAGTATGCCTAGTAAGGAATCTATTTGTCAAAAAACATTTCCTGAATCTTTTTTGTTGTCTCTATTGCTATAGACATACTTGCTGACAGGTATTTTGAAATAAATTACCAAAATAATTGAAACTGGAGTGATTATATTGTGTTGTTTTGACAAATAAAATATGCAGAATTTTAAAATATTGTGGGCAGAATTTTTAATTTTTTGGTGCAGAATTCCCCCGGAGTATCATATATCTTTTAAAAAGAAATCCTTTCTATTTTTAAAGTTACTTATAAAATACTGCAACAACACACACATTGTGTTAGCTACTTGTCGAAATTGACTCTTTTAATATGTTATTTGGTATCATTTGCATTGAACCTCCCAAGTTCTCTCATATATTTAATACTTGTTAAAGATGCAATATCTATGATCCTATGTTACCTCTATGCATGACACGACGAGAATGCATATGTTCCAATGCACTGCACAGCTGAACAAAGTACTTCCAAACTGTCCTTTCAGGAATCAACCTCTTCTGTTTCTTAAAATGCTTTATAAAAGAAAACAGAGAAGTACTGAAAACCTATTACAGAATTAACTGAGAAAACAGGTAAACTCTTAATTAAAAGCTATTAAGACAGAGCTCACTTAATTTGAGCAAAAGTTTCTAGGGCTATTTCCAGATATGGAAGTTCAACTTCTCCCTGAAATAGTAACATATAATACACCAGCACAGGATGTGCTGACATTAATCAACAAATACAACACTATACTGAACGTTAAGCTGTTTAAAATAAATCCACAGTCCTAAGGAAAGTTCATATAATGTTTATTTAACAAAGTTACATTTTTCAGAGGAAAAAAAGCCTCAGTGGAGGGAAATGGGGGTGGAATGTTGTAGTGCAGAATCAATCTGCCATATAATGGATAAAAGACAGCAGTAAGGAAAAGTTACTAAAGGAATTCTCAAAATAAAGAAGTTTTCACCACCAAAATTAATTTCTATAGGCTTTTATTCTCATGAGCCTAGAACGAAGAAAACAAATACCAACGATACACATTCATAAGCTGTCAAAATTATGTAACTCAATTTTAGAAGCCATAGAGTATGTAAAATTGGGAACACAGGAACTGTGTAGGTCTAAGAATTTAAAATACTTCAGTCAGTCAATTTGCCTCTCCTGTTCAACTTTTTTCCAGTTAAATGGCTACACCAGGTAAAATTCAACAATGTTCATCTCTTTCAAATACTGTATTCAAGGATGGCAAATAGCTGCCGAGTTCTCCATAACTGCATATTGAGAACCCATAATAGCCAATTCTAGAACATGAAAGTTTGACAATTTTAAAAACTTTGCTGCCAGAGGTGGGTACGCTTAAATGAAAACTTCCCCAGAAGTCTGCTGTTTGTCTATCTATACTTGAGACATATATTACATACTTAGTTTGATAAGAAGGGCAAGCAAATTAGAAAAATCTTTTAAGGGATCCTAACAATCATACAGTAATCAGATCCTCTACTATTAAAAACAAAACCTTACAAATTATGTCAATAAAATACATATAGTATCAGCATTACACTTGACAGAAAGGTCATGTACAGATCAGTTATCAGTGCTGTAAGGAAGCAGCGATATTTTGTTCAGTGTCTTTAAAAAAAAAGGCAGAAAAACTGACTCTGTAGATAGGCTGCATCCTAACGCAACAACATAATGTCAGAGAGACCGGTATTATTAAAAGAGCAATAGCAAAATATACTGGAAATAAAGGAAATCATAAAATTTCACCAAAAATAGTAAGTTTAGTTCAAGACTATGTCAATATAAGTTTTTATTCGAACGAGCCAATGCTTTAAAATCAGTTCTTTAACTATAACTTTCATTCAGATTTGGATTCAATCCAAACAAACACTGTGTATCTGTTCTCCCCAGAGCTGAATTTGCATATCAGAGGATTGTTTGATGTCAACGGGAAGATGGAGACCAGGTTTCTTTTCATTTATAAACAAATACACAATACTATGTAAGTATATGTACATGAAAGCATACTTCCTTGATTCAAAATGAATTCTGAAAATTATCATAATTATAACTATGTACAATAAAAAAAATCTTCAAAATGTTCTTAAATAAACTGAACTTTAAGTACAAGCAAGCATGAAAAATTCACAAAACAAAGTATGCAGTTTTTTTGCATCTTATCCATAAAAAACCCTTTAAAAGTATAATGCACGTTTGTAAAAAAATAATTTTCTTTTAACATTTCATTCATTTGCCAGCTACACTGTTGTAGCACACTGTACACAAAATTCTAAAGAAATAGCTTAAGAATTCCAATGATTCAAGCATTCCACATTCATATAAATATGTGAAAGTGAATTGCTTTTGGGGTATTCTGACCTAACTAAAGTATGTTACTTTTGCATGACATTAACATACTCCTTTCTGAGGTCATCACTAATATTAAGTTGTTATAAATGTGAACTTTGATTTATTACTCATGTGAAAAGGATGGCATAAACAAATCTATCCGTTCTTTAAGCAAGCATTTTATTTAATAAAGGAACAAAACGTTATTTTCACTTGCTTACACTTAAAAATACTTCAAGTCTTTTAAAATAAATCTTCATAATATTTTGAGGGGTTATCACCTTGTTTTTTTAATTTCTGGCATATTTTTAATGTTTCCTTGGTCTGCCATGAACCAAGAAACAAACAATGAATGAAAGCTTGCGATATTAAAGCAAACTGATTTCACAGACACCAATTTCCAAAAAATAGCCTGCTTTTAGGGAACAGTTTTATTAAGAGCTTTGCTTTCTGCTGAGAGAAAAAAAACAAAACAAAAATGAAAAACTTTTGCTCACAGCTTTACCTTTTCACACATCTATTCTGTGTTGATGAAACACTATCCAGTTTCTTATGTGTATCTTACACTGTATGGCATCTTTTTAAGCATATTTAAGGAAAAAGAAGAGGCACAATAGCCCTGTTTTAATGTTTGGTGTTCCCTCTAGTCCTTCTTCCTTTTTTTTTTTTGAACACTCTATAATGTGAAAATGCAATTGTTCTGATGGTGGCACTGTTGGCCATCTCCTAAGGAAATGCCAAGGTACAAAGGACATGGACAAGAAAAATACCTCAGAATTGATTTCAGGTTGTGTCCGCACCCACTGCCCCTTTGGGAAAGCAGTATTTTAAAAGTTATTCTGTGTAGAAGTTGGACCCCAGTGTGGATTGATTGAGACAGAAAAAATAATTTTTGCTTTTACTGCAGGACTGGACTTTGTTGCAAACCAGAGAGTTTTCAGATAGCCTGATATCAAAGTAACTGGGTAGCTCAAAGTGACATGCTGTATAGCCATTGAATCCAAGCAGCACTTATTAGGGGCATGGAGGCCACATGGAGGGCACAACTGGTAGCCAAGTGGCAGTAATGTGTTCTCAGGATGTCTTCTTGTGCCCACTTCCAGTTTTTTTTCCCAATCATTCCATACCACCACCACTTCCTCCTCAAAAATCAAAGGGAATTTACTGCCCCAAAACATCAACAAATAAGAGTTGAGGTTGACTGGGAATGCCTTGTACCCCTACAGAATGTTAGCTTGAAAAAACAAAAACAAGCAAACAAATGCACTTATACTTAAATCTCCAAAAGGCATGAAATACCTAGTCAAGGTACAAAACCAGCCCTGTTTCACAACCTTAATTCTGCCCTTTTCAACCCATCCCTGACAGACATTGTAGCACTGTCTCCTTCCAGATGATATGGAACAATAGTACAACAGGAGAAACTGTCAGAGCATGTCCTCATTAAGGCAAATTTGAACACCAGGTTGCTATACCTGGCCTATCCTCAACCACTGCACCTATTCTGCACAAATCACTCCAAAGTTGTTAGATGTTACCATCCCTTGACCTCTGTCCTAAGGATTTCCTCTGGAATATTACCTGTACCCTGTAATGTATGGTCATACATGCTATTGGACTGTTGCTACCTTTTGGGGAATCTGCCAGCATAATTTATGAATTCTGTACGAGGTTATGAACTCTCTGTATGTATCTTTACCAAGGTGAAAAATCCATTTTGCACGTGAGGCTAGTTGTCCTTCCAACTCCAGGCTGGAATTAAATTCTAACAGGGGTAGGGACAAAGCAAAGTCTAACACCAGCGAGTAATTTAACTTAAATGCAAGACTACTATAATGTAATAGCGGCTAACAATAGATTGGCTCCCAACCAGAACTGATTGATCACAGGAGAAGTTGCCTGGGCTACAAAGTCTCATGCTGGTTGTCTGTGATGATCTGACTGAGGGACTGGAAGGTTATAAAAATGGCAAAAGCTACTTTATTGGCTCTGTTCTTTGGGATCATTTTTCTTCAGGTCAAGAAGAAGGCAAAGCAACCCAGCATGTAGGGGGCCTGATGAGACAGGGTACCCTGCCTACCTTCCTGAACACAGATGGTTCCCCAAGGGAATGGTGAGCTAGTGAGGGGCTAAAGCATTGTGTTCAGGATGTTTGTGGTATTCTAAATGACCTTTACTCTCTCGTGTGGCATGTGAGTAAGTAAGAGCAATGATGTCGGTGCAAAGTATGTATGTGTGTTATATGCTTCACAACTTGCTACAGGTCTCCCGAGAGAGTTGGAACAGGAAACCATCAGGCTCACAACTGGAGCTCTCGGTGAGGGCATGTTTAAGCAAACAGGGAAGTCTGAGAGGTCAACGCTGAATACAGGCTAGGCCTCAGGAGGGGATGCCAGACAGAGGGTCTGTGCCCAGTGACTGTGTGGCAGGCCCTAAAAACTGGGATAATGGCTGTGCTCCACTCAGGAGACTTAAGCACCTGGGGACCCATGGGCTGGGTTCCCTCAAAGCGTCTAGGCAAGTGAGGGCCCAAGAGGGAACACTTGATTGGGACATCCGACGACGGTTTCAAATCCCCACAGCAATAATAGATCATGCTCTTCTACTTGTACAAATGACATAACTCAGCACAGAAATGGGGGATTCAGGACCCGTTTGGCTGCAGACGTAACTCTCTTCATATCACAGTGTGAGTTATGGCAATCGGCTGCAAGTAATCCTTGTATCAGGCACAGTTGGAGTATAAGCAGATGAATGAGAATACTGTGGGACAACACACCACATGAAGTGGCATCATTTAGTCATTCCTCATGTCTGCTTATTAAAGGACAGCCTAGCTGAAACACACTTACAGTATAGCTCCTGTGGATCTAGCCACCCCCAGGTGCAGAGTTAAGGTTGTTGTGCAGACCTGATGCGTACCCTAACAATCTCCTGGTTTTCAGATGTTTAAGTAAGTGCATTTGATATTCTGTAAGGGTTGGAGACATCACTGATCATCCCAACTTGGTGTTAATTAAGTTCTAGGGCAGTGAATAATATTGACTGGTGGGTTTTGAAGTGGCTTACAAAGCCCTTCAGATCAAGTGATAAGTGGCATTCAGCCATTCCAGTCTGACAGCAATTCCATGAATGCTGGAAATAAACATGCCCACCTCACAGAAACCCTGACTGCCATCAGTTGTGTCGTCTGCAAGCTTTATTAATGGATTTCTATTTCTTTTAAGGCCATTGATAAAAATATTAAATATCACTAGACCAAGAACTGACCCTTGCAAGGTTCCATTAGAAACCTTGCACTCACTGAAGATTCCCATTAACAATTAAGTTTTGTGATGTTAGTTAGCCAGTTGTTAAGTTTTAAGGAATGTGGCAGACTATGCATTACCGGAAGTCTTTAAAATGAGACGGATATCTTTCTGAACAAAACATGACTTAGTTTAACCACAATTTATTGGGCTCAGTGAAGGAGTCACTAGATGAAATTTTCTGACCTGTCTTATGTAAGACTGTCACTTCTAGTCTTAATATTTATGAATCTATAAAAAAGGAAAATGAGATTTGTGACACTGTGTTCCTGCTGCCTCCCCCCCCATTATCTCTAGAGTCCCTGCAATAAGGTTTCCACTGAAACTGCACTCGGCTTGGCCTTCTCCTGGCTAAGTCTAAGGACCTATTCTCTATACTCACCTTTCTTGATCTACCTACCACTTTTGACATGGTCATTCCCAGCTTCTCACTCCCCTCCTGTTCCATTATCTCCTCCTTGGGTTTTCTTGACCCTTAGTCCCCCCTAGTTCACCTCGACCTGTTCCCACTTTGGGAGAGCGCCTCTGGGCTCTGCCCTTGAACCCCTTATCTCCCTAGACTTTATTCCTGAAGGGATAGAGTGGACTTTTTGCAGGACTGAAAGATGCAAATTGCTCTAGGCAAAAACTCCTGGCCAGAACATAAACTTCTGAGTAACTGACTTCATGATCCAACTTCCTTTTTCCGGTAGCCGCAACCCCAGCTTCACAAATTTCTGAAACAGTCATAGGGCCCTTTTCAGCACCAAAAAACTAGCTGTGGCAGCAGGCTCCCCCTGCTGAAGAGTTGCCAGACTTGACTGTTCCGCCTTGCTACTGGAAAAACACCAGGCAGAGCTACAGGTGATTCTGGGATAAGGACCCTGGTACCACCATTCTCCATTTTCCTACAGAGAGTGGAAGGGAGCAGACCTAGGGAGAACCAAAGGAAGGATTTTAAAAAAAAGAGTGGGATGAAATACTGATGAGCTAAGGAAATCTTAGCAACATGTGTTTTCTAAAGAAGAGAATAAATATGATGTGGGCAACAGGGAGGAAAAGAAGAGATTGCAGTAGTCAAGACAGGAGATAGAAGGCTGTGTGGCCAAAAAGGAAAAATAAGATTTTAGAAGTGTTTTGGAAGAAGAACTGGCACGATTTGGGCACTATTTTTAGTGTGCAGGGCATGGGAGAGGGAGTCATCAGAAATTAATCCTTGTATTATAGACCTGGGTGTTAAGATCAGAGTCCCACGTTGTCTGCAGATGCTCCACTGTAGGTTTTCTGTATTTTTAAAAATTATATTATTGTATTACCATGTACCACATTCTAATTTTGATATTTTATCAGAGAGATGGCATTCTAACAGATTTGCCTGGGTCTCATCAGTTCTGGAATTCAAATTGCCTACCGTTGGCATTGGAATCAGTTTTTCCGACCAACATCCCTGGATTTCCTATCCAAAACAAAAACCAGAATTTTCATCCAAACCTAAAGTCACTTCTCCTAGCAGCACGGATCTCAGCAGTATTTGCTAAACAAAACAAAACAAAGGTTGCTCATACTGTAGTTCAACATTTAAAGAGTCTCAACTGACCTAATGCTACAACTAACACAACAAAAGAGACTCTTCTGCATATACTGGACACCTGAGAATATCTGCTGTTGCTAATAAACTGAACATATACAAGAGAAACAGCTACTTTATTATACATGATTTGACAAAGTATCTATTAATTTTCTTTCAATTACTTACATTTTAGTAATTTTTCCAGCATCTAAAACTAACTTTTATAGAGGTATTTCCATAACAAAAAAAATCATTACATTATATATTTCTTTGTACTTTATGAAACATCGGTAAAAGTTGTTTGTATACTCAGTTACTGAAATACAGTACGTTTTTCCCCCACGTCAGGAGAGAGTGCCTCTGATATGAAATACTTCGGTCCTACAAGAAAAGGAGTACTCAAGCCACATCGGATGAAGTGATCTGTAGCTCACGAAAGCTTATGCTCAAATAAATTGGTTAGTCTCTAAGGTGCCACAAGTACTCCTTTTCTTTTTGTGAATACAGATTAACACAGCTGCTACTCTGAAACCTGCCATTATAAGAGAGAATTATTTAAAATGCTTTGATGTTTTCCACTTTTTAACATATACAGATTCTTCTATATGCATACTGTATAAAAATACTTCAGTAAAAGGAAAAAGTTTATGCCCCTTTTTTCCTTCTATTTGGCACTAACTCTTCTCTCACTACTTCTCTTGCTAATGACTCATGGTTCTTCATTACTTTCAAAAGTCTATATAATCTATGAGGGCCACTCCATTTTCTTCTTCTCAAAGCCTTGAGACAGCCACACTTTAGTTTTCTGAATTTAACTAGGATTCCTGGAAGTTTCTGACTGAACCTCATTTTAGTTACCGTAGATTTTCCAACTGGACTAATCACTTTTCCAGTATCAGGCTCATTTACTATCTTTCCCTGCAGATCAGTCCGTCCATAATCACTCAGCTCCACTGATGCTTTAAATCACTCTTGAAAGCAAAAACTTTTTATGTTAGAGATGGATATCGTCCATTGAAAATAGAAAGTTTCATCTTAGAGCCAAGGAGGCGAAATTTCAAAGCATTGCATCATTTTAGTTCTCTCTGCAGAAAGACTCAGCTGAGCCAAGGCTCCTTAAAATATATAGCAGTATGTCCAAGTTCAACAGTTCTTGTTTACATACAACTTTTCTTTCCAATAAACCCCCTTGAGGAAATTGGTACATCATCAAGTGGAGGGAAAGTTTTGTTACAAATTATAGATGATCCTTAATAAAACCAGTGGCAAAGTACAGTAAATACAGCAGGCTCCCACACTAACCCTATCATATTTAGCTTAATAAAAAATCCAAGAAACCTTCCTTCCCCGTTCTCAAAGTGTTTAGTTATACAGCACAGAATTACTACTGAAAGTGAAGTTTTTTCACTTCACTAAGTGATAAACATTATAGAAGAGCAAGCAATAGTTCTCTGCTCAAATTATTTTGCATAGAGCATTTTGAACTATTAAGAACTATTTTTCTACTCCTTAAAGGTGATATTCAGGAAGCGAATTAAAGTTCTAGGATCTGGGGGCAGCGATGGGGACAGATGCCCCCAACAGGTTTGGACAAAATTAAGTTTCATTCCAAACAGTTTCTAACATTTCTAGATATAAAGATGACCTCCTAAAGAGGAATGAAGCAGCTGTCCTTTTTGAGTCTAAAAGCAAGCAAGTTTAAACAATAATTTTAAGAGTTATGCTTTGCCACACCCACACATCTGGGCTATTGACACTAAACTATTTAACTACTGATTATTTTAGCAAAGTGCTAGTACGATTATTCATGGTTACTGGATGCAGTGGTGGACATAGATGATGGCAGATTCCTTCTCTCCCCCACAAAGACACAGCCAAGGCTGCAGGGAAAATCTACTCCCTTCTCCTCAGCATGCATACACACCTTTAATAGGTTTCAGAGTAGCAGCCGTATTAATCTGTATTCGCAAAAAGAAAAGGAGTACTTGTGGCACCTTAGAGACTAACCAATTTATTTGAGCATAAGCTTTCTTGAGCTACAGCTTATGCTCAAATAAATTGGTTAGTCTCTAAGGTGCCACAAGTACTCCTTTTCTTTTTACCTTTAACAGGGTAAGCGGATACTCCTGACCTTGCTCTAGTTAACAGCCCTGAGAATGGAGAAGCATTCAGAAGCCTGTCATGCTTCCAGGTAACACAAGGGTGGGAGGTGGAGGGCTAACGGGAACACAGCCTGCTGCAGCTGCATTATCCAGCTACAGTTGGCCCATGGCCTCCCACCTACTACCCCCCATTTTCACTGCCTGATAGCTATCCACTGCAATACAAGACCAGCATTAGTAGAACTCAAGTTAGCAGACCCCAGGTTTATTAACCTAGGGCTTGAGCGAGCGAGCACATTCATTTATAACCCCAGTTTAGGAATTGTTGAACCCTGGGTTTCAACCTGGGACTCCAGAGTCTACAGTGCATTATGTGGACCCAAGTCCAACCACCCATATCCTGACTTTCTAACACTGTAGTAAGGTGCTGACTCACCGGCCTGGTGCCTCCTGCTGGTAATCTGGGAATTAGTTCTCTCAGCCCTGGAATGCCTTCTTCTGGCCAGTTTCTCCCTGCCCTTACCTGCCCCCCTGCAGTCCCTCCTGGACCACAGTGCCCTTTACCTTGGGGGGCTGCCCCTCACCCAGGGAACCCACTCCCCTGAGCCCACCTCACCTCAGTGACCCACTGCCAGTCCTCATCTAGGCCCTTTACTCAGGGGCAAACTGCAGTCTGCAAAGGCCACTCATCATTGGCTAGAGGATTGGACCTGCTGCCTTTCCCTGCAGACCCAGTACCTCCTTAGGTCTTCCTGTCAGGCCTCAGCCTGGGAGGTCACCAGGCTTGAGCTCCCCAGCTCAGCCTGCCCCTTCCCCAGCACTGCTCTGTTGAAGGTACCTTGTGTTCCCAGGAAGCCCAGTCCTTCCCACCCCAAGACTAGAGTGAGACTACCTACCTCCTAGCTCACAGCCCTCTGTATATCAGCCCTACTGGGCTTGGACTGGCTGCTACCTGCCTTCCCCTGATTGGCTCCTTGGGGCAGCCCTTTCCCAGAGCTGGTTTTAACCCCTTTCTCTCCAGAGCATGGTACTTGCCCCGCTACAAGAGCCCTCCCAAAATGTGACCTATCTAGCCCTTTGTGGTGTAGTGTGGGAAAACTTGACTGTCCACCAAACTTGACTGTCCAGAGGACAAAGGAAGTTGGCTTGTGGGACTGTGGAATACTTTTGGTGGACTCCCAGTGCACAAGTCCAGTGGGAATGAATCTACACTGCAATGCAACAGGACTTGAACTGTGGGTAGGGTTACCACCTGGCTGGTATTTGACTAGCCTCGCCAGTTTTTTTTTTTTATGGATCTGCCATTTGCCAGAAAAATAATTTAATATGCGGGGGTGGGGGGGGTTAACAGGGATCTAAAGATCTGCTTTATCATCACAAGAAATAGACGCAATTGATTTTCTCTATGATAAAATTCCAAAATGTTCACATTCAAGTGTATAGTTAAAATACAGAATCACTGCAATTTGGGGGAAAATAATCTCAATGAAGACAGACATAAAAAAAGCAGCTTGGAGAAACACAACCAAAGAAAGAAAATTATGTAACTAATCTTATCTATATGTATTACCTCTCTAGGTACTATAAGTGGCTGTTGAAGGTTGTGGGCTGTGGAATTGCTTTGAGGTTGGGGGGTTGGAGCAGGCTTGCCTCGTGTGTGTGTGTGTGTGTGTGTGTGTGTGGAGCAGGGCTTGCATTTCAAAGGTGGTAACCCTAACCATAGGTCCTGGTTTGACTCAGGCACAGACCCTCCACTCTGTAGGATCCTGCATCCAAGCACTGGGTTGGCGTGATTTGTGTATAGATAGAAGGGTGGTTAGGCTCGAGTCTGAGTTTGAACCCTGCAGTATAGACATTCCCTGGGACTCACTCAAATTAAGAGGGTAAAACAATATGAGCTTGTTTCATCGGGCAGTTTTACTAGTTTTGGCCTACAGTACCTCCTCACTTAAAGTCATCCCGGTTAATGTTGTTTTGTTGTTACACTGCCGATCAATTAGAGAACATGCTCGTTTAAAGTTGCGCAATGCTACCTTATAACATTGTTTGGCAGCCACCTGCTTTGTCCACAGCTTGCAAAAAGAGGAGCCTGTTGGAGCTAGCTGGCGGCGGCTTGGAACCAGGGTGGACCGGCAGCCCCCCATCAGCTCCCCACTCCCCTAAGTTTCCTGTGAGGCAGCCACCTAGCAGGCTATCACCTGCCTGCAGTTCAGTTGTCCCTCCCCCCACTGCCATGTGCTTCTCCTGCCCTCTGCCTTGGAGCTGCTCCCAGGAGCCTCCTGCTTGTTGTGCTGGGGGAAGAGGGAAATGGGGGGGCTAATGTCAGGGTGTCCCCCTCCCCCCTGCTCCTCCTGCCCCTCGCTTACCCCATCTCCATAGAGTGGGGGGGGATACGACAGGGCTCAAGACAGAGGGAGCTTGATGGCAGCAGCTGCTGTCTCAACATATTGATCTACTTAAAAAGGCAATGTACTTAGAGTGCGGTCAGCGTGCTTAAAGGGGCAATGTGCATCTCTCTCACACACACAGGGTGTGTCTCGCTGTCTCCTCTTCCTCCATTTGTGCTGCCTTGTAGAGAATAGGGCTACATTAACAACGTGTTAACACTTGAGGGCTCAGCCAAGTGCTAGTTCATCATTTAGCAGTAAGGCATTCCCTGGGAAATATCCCATCCTCTTCCACCCTCTGACTTCACCACCTCACCAGAGCTTCACAATCATCATTGCTGTGTACAGTATTAAACTGTTTGTTTAAAACTTATACTGTGTGTGTGTGTGTCTCTCTCTCTATATATATAGATATATCACCATCTGAATAAGGGGACATGCAGCATGTGGGCATGCAAGGGGAATAGTTCAAATGTGACTCTATAGGCGGAGGATACATGGAGTGAAGGACTGATGGGAGAATAGGAGAGAGGAGCAAGAAATTGAAGTGAAGACGAATGAGAGAACACTGGAGGAGACAGAGATACTATGGAGAATTAATAAGGAGGGCAAGTGACAGAATATAGGAAAGGAAGGACAAACATTATTAAAAACCAATAGGGGATAAAGAGGGAACTAATAAATAGTATAGGAAAAACTACACTAAGAGAAGATGATGTAAAAGATGGAGGGAAAAAAGTGAGTTATATTGTAAAAGGAAACAAATGCTGCGTGAAGAACTGAAGCAAGGCAAATGTAGCAAGTTAAGGTTTGCAGTTTTGATGTACATGTGTGGGTCTCAGGATTTTAGAGTGACAAGGTAGATGAGGTAATATATTTTGCTGAACCAACTTTACTGGCAAGAGAGACAAGGTTTTGAATTTATGCGGTGCTCTTCTTCAGGTGCAGGAAAAGTACTCAGGGAGTCACAGCTAAATACAAGGTGGAAAACAACGTAAAGCACTGTGAGCACTGGAGAGTTAAAAAAAATTGTCCATGCTATGGGACAAAACTTCACAAATCTGGCTGGTGAGTCTTGCCCACATGCTCAGGGTTCAGCTGATCACCACATTTGGGGTCAGGAAGGAATTTTAAACCACGATTTGAGGACTTCAATAGCTCAGACATAGGTTAGAGGTTTGTTACAGGAGTGGTTGGGTGAGATTCTGTGGCCTGCAATGTGCAGGAGATCAGACTAGACGATCATAATGGTCCCTTCTGACCGTCAAGTCTATGATTCTATCTTAAAAACCAAACACACCATGAACTGAAAATAAGTGCATAGAACCAAGTCAAAGTAACCATATTCCAGAGTCCCTAGTGCCCCATCCGCCAAAATGTGGCCACTCTAGCCCATGGTGCACTGTGGGAAAAAATTACGGCCCACCCTGCACATTATCAGGAAGCTCGCTTTGCAAAAGGCTTGCTCAGTTCACTCTTCATTGAAAACCCAGGAGGCTTTCTGATAGTGTGCTTGCAGATCAGTGATCAGAACAGAATGGGTTAACGCTGACCTGAGCTGGTGCTGTTTGCCAAGGGAGGGGCAGCTTTTGTTTTCAACAGAGTGGATTGCAGATTGTTGGGATACAGAGGACTAAAGAAGATGCCCAATGAAACTGTGCAATACTTCTGGGTGACTCCCATGACCTGAGTCAAGTGGGACTGTGGCTACAAGGCAAAGCAATAGGTGCTGGACTCGAGCTTGGACCCCACAATCCTGCAGCGTTCTGGGACCCTGGGTTTGAGCTCTGAGTTAGCCCAATTATATTGTAGACACAAAGAAGATAAGCCTTGAACCTGAGTTTGAATCCTGGACTTACTGGGTTACAGGTTTACATACACTGCAGTATAGACATTCTGGGTAAGCCTAGAGTTTGAACTCAGGCTCAAGCCTAACTCCCCTTCCATCTACACACAAACCGTGCCAACCCAGGGTCCCAGAAACCACGAGTGCAGGTCTGAGCCTGAGTCAAGCCGGGACCCACAGTTCAATCCCTATTGCTTTGCAGTGTAGATGCAGCCCCACTGGACTTATGCTCTTAAGAGTTGATCGAAAGTATTCCACAAACCCATGAGATAACTTCCTTTGTCCTCTGGACAGTCAAGTTTTCCCACACCGCACCACAAAGGGCTAGAGTGATTACATTTTGGGAAGGCACTAGGAAGTCTGGGATATGGGTGGTCAGACTTGGGCCCACATATTGCAGTGTAGACTCTGGAGTCCCAAGATGAGATCCAGGATTCAACAGTTCTTAACCTGGGGTTATAAAGGAGTGTAGACGCTCAAGCCCTAGGTTAACAAACCCAGGGTCTTGCTAACTTGAGTTTTACTGACTCTGGGCTTATATTGCAGTGGAAAGACACCCAGAAAGAGTGGTAGCAGCAAAGAGGAGTGAACTGCCACTAGATTTCTCTGTCCAATAATGGTGCATGAGGGCAAGGGGATAAATGGCCAGCACATTAAGACCTCTTTCCTAAGACAAAGGTTTACTTCCTTGGGCTGCAATGGTAGCGGGTGTCCCAGCCAGTCACCTTCCCCAATCGGAGAGAAACTTCCAAACTAGTACAAGCACAAGGCAGCCTAGGTTTTGCAGAGACACTTCTTTAATGCTTCTATAAGAGTGTGCAAAGAAAGTCAGCAGAGCATAAGGAACTCAAAAGCCAGCTGAGACCCAAGAGAACTTGGAAACAAGCCAACTCAGTATACAAGCGGAAATATGAAAAATATCTATTTCAGAAAAATACTTTCTATGAAAATTAAAGACAGAGAGCATTATTTTTCTATTATAAAAGGAAAAAGTAACACATAAAAGGATATTACCAGTAGCTTAAAGAATCTTTATGTCAAAAATTGGCTTGTGTGGTTCATAGCCCCATGTTTTCCATTCATAAAAAAACTTAATAAAATATATTAAGTTTTGTTCTATAATTAATATCTCCTATGGTACAGTCTCCTAATAATATTTTCAAGAGGCAAATACTGTTTAAAAAAATAACTAGACACAAAAAGCTCAGAGTAAAAGGGGACATACGTTATTCATAAAAAAACCCTCCCTATATTAAGACAGACTGTACAAAAGCATGCTACTTTTTGAAGTCTTTAACATTTCTTCGAGACATCACTTGAGGTTGGTGCCCAATCACTTTGAACTAGAAAACATGGGCAGCATAGTATACCATAATCCAAAGACTCACAACTCTTAGGACTGTTGGCATGGCTTGTACGTTTATTGTTTTATCAGGTCAGGTAGAGACCAGCAAAATTCACAGTAATTTTCAAGGCTTTTATTTACAGTAGACCTTCAAATTTAAAAATGGAGAAAATCTGAAGTCTTGGAGAAAATTATAAATTGAGAATATGAAGTTGAACTATATTCTAAGGATCTTTGACGTCTAATGATGCTAAACAAAGAAATGTAAATATTATGACTAAAGGAAATTATTCATACCCTAATCTCTTACAAATTTATTCAAGAATACTTCTACAGAAAAATAAATATCCTTAATTAGCTACTATAATTAAGATTTAAAACCCCAATATTATACTGATTATTTTGAACTGGAAAAAAAGGTCAGAATAGGATTACAACTGGAACTCTGGAAATACCACCAAATGTCCAGATGATAACTTGGACTTGGGCACATTTTCTGAGAGGAAACATATGTCACTAGAATTATTTCAGTTATTCTGCAGAAAAATTCAATTTTCAAGGGCAAAGAATTCATTTCTTTCCAAATGCAGAAAGCCCACTGAGAGAGACTTCCAAGTTCACCTGGAACCTAATTTTGTTCATCTTATATAAGCTTTTAAAACATTTGCCTCATTTTACATGGATGATATACTGGTTTTCAATAGTATCTATAAAACTGATATTGCATTTTAAAATTGGAAAAACATACACACAAGTCTTTTTTTAAAGTAAGAAAGTGCATATGTGATATTTTTATATAGTCAGGATTATTTTTCCTATTTTAAGAGATTTGCTAACATATCTGTGCTTTATACTGAGAATGGATGCTTTGATGTTTATTTATGATGTATGGTGATTTACTTTTTTATGGCCTGTTTGACACATGTATTTGAAGTTTGCATTTTTAATGTGTTACAACAATTTAAATGAAATAGCTTTAAAGTGAGTATTGGCTTAGTAAGTATCTTAATGATTTTAATTTTTTTCTTACAGCAATTTTTTCACAACAGATATTTAATTTATCTTGCACAGTAGAAATATAGCTGTCTTACTTAGAACAACGCTTCCTCAGCTCTCATCCCCTAATGCCCCTACTCTACTTGCGCTACATTGATGACATCTTCATCATCTGGACCCATGGTAAAGAAGCCCTTGAGGAATTCCACAATGATTTCAACTATTTCCATTCCACCATCAACCTCAGCGTGGACCAGTCCACACAAGAGATCCACTTCCTGGACACTACGGTGCTAATAAGCAATGGTAACATAAATACCACCCTATACCAGAAACCTACTGACTGCTATTCCTACCTACATGCCTCCAGCTTTCACCCAGATCACATCACACGATCCATTGTCTACAGCGAAGCTCTACGATACAACCGCATTTGCTCCAACCCCTCAGACAGAGACAAACACCTACAACATCTCTATCAAGCATTCTTACAACTACAATACCCACCTGATGAAGTGAAGAAACAGACTGACAGAGCCAGAAGAGTACCCAGAAGTCACCTACTACAGGACAGGTCCAAGAAAATAACAGAACGTCACTAGCCGTCACCTTCAGCCCCCAACTAAAACCTCTCCAACGCATCATCAGGGATCTACAAACTATCCTGAAGGATGACCCATCACTCTCACAGATCTTGGGACACAGGCCAGTCCTTGCTTACAGACAGCCCCCCAACCTGCAGCAAATACTCACCAGCAACCACACAACAGAACCACTAACCCAGGAACCTATCCTTGCAACAAAGCCCGTTGCCAACTGTGTCCACATATCTATTCAGGGGACACCATCATAGGGCCTAATCACATCAGCCACACTATCAGAGGCTCGTTCACCTGCACATCTGCCAATGTGATATATGCCATCATGTGCCAGCAATGCCCCTCTGCCATGTACATTGGTCAAACTGGACAGTCTCTACGTAAAAGAATAAATGGACACAAATCAGACATCAAGAATTATAACATTCAAAAACCAGTTGGAGAACACTTCAATCTCTTTGGTCACTCGATTACAGACTCATCCAGCTTGGTCTACAACTCCTGCCTGTGAATTTTTTCCCCTTTATTGGGATGCAGGCTTCCGACAGCTTCTGCAGCTTTGATTTAAAATAATCCCAGGCCTCCTCTACCTTTAGATCTATAAATTCTTCAGTCCAATCCACTTCCCTAACTAATTTCCTTAATTTTTGAAAGTCAGTCCTTTTAAAATCAAAAACCCTAGTTGCAGATTTATTTTTGTTAATCCTTCCGTTCAGTTTGAAGTGAATTAGCTCATGATCACTTGAGCCAAGACTATCCCCTACAACCATTTCTTCTATGAGGTCCTCACTACTCACCAAAACCAAATCTAAAATGGCATCCCCTATTATGGTGCCCTATTAAGGGCTCTTCTTTGCCTTTGAATAAAACTGACAGTAGCATGATACCATTCATATTGGAGGCCATGGTACGATTTCTCCTTCCCAGAACGCATTACTACATTCCCTCCTCCCCACCCCCACCCCCCAGAAGTGAGAAGATAAACACACTCACACAGAAGCTTTGTCAGTTTTTCCCTTCTGTTACATATCACTTATTTTTCAGACTATTTTAGAAGTATTTCCTTCAAAATACTACAGAACTCACCCCAAAACACATTCCTGAAAACAAACTAATACCAGCTGAACAGCAGACTATCAAGTAATTTCTCCCACAAGCAGTATGAAGTCTGAGTGAATCGTGACACCTCATAAATATTTAATGATTGCCTGATAGGCTGTCATTAACATCAAACAGCAATCTAGGTTTGCTACATTAAACATGATTCCTGTGTTAAGAGGACATCACAAACTGCCTCCAAGATCTAGATACTAAGAAATGCCCACCAACTTGGACAAGGTGTAATGAGGCCAATTGCACTGAGGGAGACAGACACATATTGGGTTAAAAAAAAGCTTCAATGGGTCATAAGACCAGACATGCCATAAGGCAATCTGTCATAGAATACTCATATTAAGAAGTGTGTCAAATCGGAACATTCAAAAGAAAAGACAAACGTTCCTTTATGTTGTATGAAGTGTAAACGTTCAGAATTAATAATTCATGGGACAGAAAAAAATATATCAGATTGTGATATAAATATTAACAGGACACTGTCAACTTGTTTAGACTACAATTTTGACTGTCCAATCTTAAAAATGTCAGTCTAGTAAGGAACAGTCTTCAAAGCACAGAAGTCAATTAAAAAAAACATTAATGTGAAAAAATTAAAATTCTCTGTTCTTGTAGGACCTACACAAAACAATGCTTTTCTGCTTTGTGTTCTGCTGGAGCAGAGCGAGCGCTAATTAACTAGCATATTTGATTCCTAGAGTTGTGCTGTGTTGACAGCAATCATATTGGAGTACACATAAGAAAGCAAACCAAAATGACATGTTAAATCCAAGATCCAGAGGTGGGGGTAACAGGATAGGAATGTAAGAATAATCAACATTTGACAAATTGAAAGGTAAAAATGTCACGTTGCCATGGAGTGATTTGTGTAAATTGCAGAATTACTCTTGGGGGAAAAAATCTAGACTAGGGCTAGCTGCAGAACTATAAAACACAATTTATAAAATAAAGTATTGAACAAATACTATACAACTAGGTATATAACTGGTCAAATATTGCACAAAAAAGGTACATTACATATTTTTTCAACCCATAAACCATAAAATTCATCAAGTACTACATTTGTTTAATACAATTTGACTAGTTTAAATCAAATCATTTTGAGTACCTAAAGCAGTGTTTAACCATCTTTGGCAAATGATAGCAATTATTTTAAATAAGCAGTTGGAGACCCAAAGGTTATAAAAATATACTTTTCTGACTCGTGTCCAGCTTCTCTGCTTCTTATCTTATTAAATAAAACATTTGAAGACAACCTGCAACAGTCATTGTGCCAAACCACCAAGAAAATTGTCAAAATATGCACAATTTTAATTTAAAGCATGTATTTACAGATGAACTGGAAACATGAAATGCGTGAAAACAGAATTTTACAGAGAAAACAATGAACATCTATTATGTTGGCAAATAGTAGACAGGCAGTGCAATGGCAATACCTTGCTCTCACCCTCCATTCATTTTGATATTCAAAGTCATCCAATAGCCTCACTTCTTTTTGAGCCCCGGTTCAGCAAAATGCTTAAGCGCCTATTTACCTGCTTAGGTGCTTTGCTGAATTGGTTGAAATAGGTGTTTCTTTTCCTAACCACTAACTTTTTCTAAATGATTTTGATGAAATGTATGCAGAAGACTTGAAAATAGTGTTGGAATAAAATGACACTTTCTTTCACTGATTATCCGTTGATACAACATCATGATAATCAAAAATGACCGAAACTTAAATAAAAGTGACCTCATTTTCAGATGTGCGCACTATCTACCACTCCCATTTACTTCAACAAAATTTGTTGGTACTTGGTATTTGTTGGTACATGATACTTCTGAAAATTACACATTTTAGATCATGTATACAATACAAACTGTAGTCAATGTCAATTACATGGGCATGCAGCCACCAACATTTGTGTATCACTTGGGCGTGTACACACAGTGGGAGTGCTTATGTTGATGCAAAGTGTGGTACACCATGGGTAGGTATCCCAGTGAACCACCCTCCTGGTGCAATGTCTTTTGGGAAATTTCAGTGTGTTGTGGAACCAAAATGATTTGCCCAGGGATGTCTGGTTGCTAGGAGTCAAGTTCCAGCATGCAACTTGCCCCATCCCATAATATCATCCATATCCTATAATTTTCATGCTTTAAAAAAAAAAATTAAATGACACAAACCTGCACACCACTTTTCTGTATCTGCCATCTTGGACAGAAGCATGGAGCCTGCAGAGGTCTTCACTATTCTCCTGAATGTTGCAAATATGGAACACATGATTCTCCTTGTATTTGCAAATCTGCAGCAAGCAGCACACCAATGGGGGACATGAGGATTTCTTTGAGGACCATTTGCCGAGGAACACAGCAAAAAACAATTCTAGGTTGTTGGTGGCATTCATGGTGCAACTACAGATGGTGGAATGTTGCTCCTGGACTTTAGAAATGAGCACTGATTGGTGGGATTATATTGTAATGCAGGTCTGGGATGACAAGCTGCAGAATTTTTAGATTGAAAAAGCCACATTCCTGGACCAGCATGCCAAGCTCACCCAGCCCTCCAGAACACGAACAAAAAAAATGAGCACCAAACTGAACATGGAGAAGCTACTAGCGACTGCATGTTGGAAGCCTGCAACACTGGATTCCTACTGGTCAGTAGGAAATAATTTTGAAGTTGGAAAATCCACAATGGGAGCAGTTGCCATGCAAGTGTGTAGGGCAATTAATCGTCTGCTGCTACACAGGACTTTGACTTTAGGTCCCGTGAAGGACACAGCGGATGGTTTTGCAGCAGTACCAACTGCTATGGGATGACAGACGGCATGCATATCTTTATTTTGACACCAGTGCACCTTGCCATAGAGGACATCCACAGAAAAGATTACTTTTCTATGGTGCATCACAAGGAAGACTTCACCAGTAATGATTTCGAGGACCCAGCCTACCCTTTGCTTGCCTGGCTCATGTAGTCATACACTGGCCACTTCGACAACACCAAGGAAAGATTCAACTACTGCCTCAGCAGGTGCAGAATGACTGTTGAATATGCTTTTGGGGAAACGGAAGGGATGCTGGCAGTGTTTACTCATTAGATTGGATCTCCATGAGAAAAATATCCCAATGGTTGTAGCTACCTATTGTGCCCTGCATAATATCTTTGAGGCAAAAGAGGAGAAGCTGCCACCAGGGCGGAAGGCAGAGGTGCAGCTGACTTTGAACAGCCAAACACAAAGACTATTACAAGATCCCAGCGTGGAGCTACATGGTTGAGGGAAGCTTTGAAAGAGCATTTTAATATTTAGCCACAGCAGTGGTCTGTGCTGGAGTGTTGTTTGGGAGAAAGACTGCAGAGTATCTCCAGGAAAGTTTAATCAAGACCTCTCAAAAGAATAAAAGGGACATCCCTATGCACATATAGTATTCCACATGTCCCCCCTTCCCCTGCCTAACCTAATGGGGGAATGAAAAGCAGGTGCCAATTCTACCAGTTCATTATACCTCTACCACTTTTTGTACGAGTGAAACAATGAAAAGTCAATACCTTTATATTGTTAACTTGGGGTGAGATGGGCACCATCTTCAAATTTAAAGATTGTAAGGAAAAATGCATGCACAGATACATCCAAGCCTTCACCAGGTTCCTCTTCACTCAGCTGGTAGGACTGGCTACACTGTGACAGTTCTCTACCGCATTTCTCTCACTCTTTCCTCTTCCTTCTTGCTGTTCACAGCAAGGGTCTCTGTCTCCTCCAAGGTATCCACAGTGGTCTGCAAGTACTAGTGGATTCTCCAACAAATATAGCATGCAATTCCTTGTAAAAGCAGCAGATCTGTGGTGAAGCACCAGATCTATTGTTGTACTCCCTAACCTTGCGGTATCTCTGGGTGAAGTTCCCTTCCTTTGATACAGCACTGCTGCAGATCCCTCTTCTATCCCTTTGCCTGCATGCCCAGTGCAATCTGCTCGTTGAGGTCAACTTTCTACAGCTGGTCTGTAGTCTCTTCTCCACACAGGCCCAGGAGATCCAATACTTCCTGTCTAGTCCAGGCAGGAGCACAGCTAGTACGTGGATTCAGCATAGCCGCCTGGGGAGTTGAACACAACAAGGATGAGCTGAGCTGATAGGTGTGCTCGCGAATGTGGGCAATCAGGAAAAGGCACGCTAAAAACATGCAGAGGATTTTAAAGGAGGGGGTGACTTTCGGTCTCTCTGACCCCTCAGCAGTGGATTTTAGAATTGAGAGAGAGAATGGGGCATTATGAAACATCTGCCAGAGGACTGTTATGATTGACACAGGTCATGCAGCATCTACACCCACACTGTGTCAAGCTCAGTAGGTCAACCACGTCTCTATGTTGTTCGGGGAGGTGGAAGAGAATGGAACTGGATCAAGTAACCTGTAGATATCACTTCCAGGATCCATTTGTGCAAGGTAATGAGCTCTCATGAAGATAGAAAATAGGACAGATGTCCCCATAAGGATTATGGGGGGGATACATGCATCATAGCATCAGGAGCAGGAGAGATATCATGACTCTCATCCAGAGGGTCAAAATGGTCATTTCCAAAGTGTCACTTACTAGGAGGTTGCAGTAGAAGATGGTCCTTTCCTTGTGAACCTAGGTTTCTTCCTGGGGGTTCAGTTGTTTCTGTGAGCTGATATTGTACCAGGCAAGATTGCTGAGCCATCTGTGATATACTGTACTTTCTCTTTGCCATAGGTGTATAGATGGCAAGAGATGGTAACGTTGCCCTGTAGTCCTTAAGAGGGTAAAGGGACTTGTCCATGACACTCCTGAATAACTTGGGTCCCTCAAAAAGAAGGTCTTCTATGGTGTTTTATACCTCCAGAAGCAGACCAGAGGACTGTAGCCAAGAAGCCTGGCTGTGATAGCCATGGAGACAGCAGCTGTGTCAGCAGCATCTAGTGAGGCCTGGAGAGATGCCTTCGTGATTATCTGGCTTTGCCTGCCTTAGCAGAGCTTGAAATTGTTCGCTCTTTGGGAAAAGTTCTTTGGATGGGATGCAGTACTTTTAATCCACCCATTTACTTGTAGGTGGTATAGAAATAGGGGTTTGCCAGAACATACAGGGGCCATCAGATCACCACTGACAGGCAAGGTGATTTGCCCTGAAAAAATATGTGAACAATGTTCAACAAGGAGCGCTGGGGCTCCTTTCATAGAACCATAGAATCATAGAAAATCAGGGTTGGAAGGGACCTCAGGAGGTCATCTAGTCCAATCCCCTGCTCAAAGCAGGACCATTCCCCAACTAAATCACCTTTGCTTTGCCTTTGTCAATTTACATGCTAAGGGGATCACTGCTTTAGAGATGCAATGATAGCCAGATGGAAGAGAGAGGAGTTTAGATAGCCTCATGCTGCTTGTGTGAGGAAATCTCCTTCCTGAAAATACGCCAGCCAATAATGAAAACTCTATGAATTACACCCTGATTCTGGGTTGAGCTCTGTGCGGTTGGATCTCTTTGCAAGCATGAGCTCGTTGTACAATTGGCGGGCTTGTCTGTATATGAAACCTTGCACTGGTGTAACTCAATTAATTTAAAGTCAATGTAGGTCTTGTCTACACACACATTTGAACTGCTTTTAGTTAAGCCGGTTTCAAACCCGCCTTGTGGCCCCTCTCCTGTATCTCTTCCAACAGAATATGCAGGGTTTCAACTATGTATGTTTCATAAGATCCTGAAAGGCCTTGAAATCATTGTAAGATGGTGGGGGAGACATGACAGCCTTGTCTGGTGAGGAGGCGACTATGGAAAAGTGATGTTTCTTCTTCTGCAGGTGGCTCTTGCTGCTGTGTAAGATATTGCTGTGTGGAAGGACCCAAGGCCATCAGTTGTTCTCGCAAGCTGGGACCCTGTATAACTGGACACCATAAGGGACTCGGGTTTCCAAAAAGCCCACTGTTGTGGAGCATAAGGGAAAGGGGCAAGACTCCACATTTGTCCTTACCAGGGATGTCAAATACATCACCTATTAGGAGTTTCACCACCAGGGTGTAACCTCTAGTAATGGAGGTCAAAAGGGCAACCCTGTAGAGACACTTCCAAACCAGATGCAGTGTCATCTGTGTCTACTAGAGTGGCAAACAGTGTCAGTACTGGTGGTCAAGTTAGCACTGGGATCTGGAACGGGTCCTGTAATTGCAGAAGTACCAGAGGTCAAAAAGGATGGTGAATCGGTAGCATTTAGAAATGCATCTATGTACCCTCAGAGTTTGAGAGGGACTGGAGGCTGTGGCAGTAATGGATGGTGAGACACCCTTTGCTATCATTTTCAACAGGAAGCAGGCACCTGGAGGTGAGACAGTACCAGCGAGTAATGTGTCTTGGTACCTCTCTGCTACAGTGATTCAGGCTTCTCCAGGATCCAAAGATCTTCATGAGTTAAAAGACTGCACAGTACCAGCAAATCTGGGTAGGAAACATCAGGAGTCAGAATGTCCAGTGACACTGGAGAGAACACTGAAGTAGGATCAATGCATCTTATGTCTGTTTGCTGAAGGCAGTACTGATGACTATTTCAGTTTGACTCTCGAGTTCTTGTGTCTCAGAGGAACAGAGCCCAGTGCCAATGCAGGTCTGCTTTAGATAGCTTGCCAGACAGTTTCTTGGTACACAGCATGGATTTCTTAGCTGCTGCTGTCTTGGTATTGCAAGGGATGGGACTGCAGGTTTAGATGGTTCCAAAGGGCCCCCAGGGTCTTTTCTTACTGTCACTGTAGAGATGGTTGCTGGAGCGCTCTGTGGATCATACGTATGGTGGGCGGGGGGAGACCCCGATACTGTGGGTCTCAGCTAGCGCTCCATTGATAAGAGTTTGAGCCTTTCCTCCTCAATTTCTTAGATATGCTCTTAAAATCTAAGTAGATCTTACATTTGGAGGGAATGTGAGACCCCCCTGAGGCACCAAAGGCAGTTTGAAAGTTCTTTGCTGCATGAGAAAGACCTATGGCAGGTTTGGCAGGGTTTGAAGCCTGGAGTCTTCGATATACCCGAGACCTGCACTTGAGGCTGTGAATCATGGACTGTGAAAAACAAAGGTCCAAACAGTGCAGAAAAACAGAAGGGAAAGGGAGCCCCTCCCTCCCCTTTTAAAAGCACAAACTGTGCTAAAAACAAGATATAAATAAAAATACTAAGAAAATAAAGAAAATTTTGACTAAGAGATGTAGCAAGCCATGAGGCTAGCTACCAGACACTGGAAAACTCCATCTCAAGCTGCAGGAGGTTCAGAAGGTACTGGAGTGTCGGCCGGTCCCTCCTTAAATGCCCTTGTATCAGAACACAAGAGTGCCTAATGCGCAAGCTTGTGCCCACAGACACTGCTGATAAAAACAGTGCATGGTGGCATATACATTCTGACATGGAGCATCCACAGGACCACTATTTGAAGAAATGTCATACATGCTACTCACTTAGCCAATTTGAAGGAACTGCTAAACTAAAATCTGTCCCCAGATTATTTGAACAGCATCCTCTCAAATGACACAAGCAGTTTTAGCTTTACTGCTTCACTGGAAAAACCTAGTTATAGATTGGAAAGCCATAATACGCAGACAGAGACAGAGACAGATACAGGCAGACAGATATAGACACTTTTTTTGAAGACAAAATCATTGATTATAAAAATTGCAGAACTGATAAATAAGGCTGTGTGTGTGTCATGGAGGTCACAGATTCCACAACTTTCCGTGATCTCCATGACTTCTGCAGCAGCCCGTACGGCTGGCCCAGGAGCTGCCTGAGCAGCTCGGGCAGCCCCTGGATCAGTCACAATGGTGGCTGATGAGGCAGTCTTGGGGGCCCCCACCCAGCCCCCCACCAGCAGGTATTTGGGTGGGGGGAGCTCAGGGCTTGGGTTGGGGCCGCTGCTTACCTGCTGGGGGGAGGGGGGGAAGAGAGGGGGCTCCTGTCCCTCAGCTCCCCTACCTCCACATGCTGCCTCTGCTGGCAGCCAGGCACCACCCCCAAAGCTCCCATTGGCTGCAGTTCCCAGCCAATGGGAGTTGCAGAACTTGGGCTGGGGCGGAACAAAGTCAGCATGTGCAGCTAGGTTGCTGGGGCCACCACTTCCCAGGAGCCTGGTAAGGAGCCTGGCCCAACCCCACTAAACCCACCACTCACCCAGCACCCATGCTCCCCCCAGGCCACCGCTCCCCCCGCCCAGCACCTGCGCCCCCTCCCCAGTACCCGCGGTGCTTCCCCGGGCCTATGACTCGCCCCCCTCCCCAGCCTCAGTTTTAGTCAGGGATATTTTTAGTAAAAGTCATGGACAGGTCACAGCCCCTGAATTTTTGTTTACTGCCCTGTGATCTGTCCATGACTTTTACTAAAAATACCCATGACTAAAATGTAGTCTTACTGATAAATGTTCCAGTCCCAAGAGCCAACTATAAAATCAGCAACTATAAGCAGATTTCTAAAATCTCACGGACTCTTCCATGGGCCCTAATTACTTGTTTAACACAATGTACACAAGAAGAGCTGAAGCAACTGACCTAACCTCAAATATACCAGTTAGCTACTGCAGCATAATAAAAGCATTTCCAAACAAATTTGCTTCATTAAGTGGAGGGGCGGTGGGGGAGAATGACTTTGCAAGTTTCTTGTTTGAGTCTCTGAGCACCTGCTCTTAAACAATTAAGGCTTGCATTTCAAATAAAGCAAACACAATATTTGTAATTTAAGAACCAAAGACCCAGTTTCTGAAACAAAAGCTGAGCCATTAGAATGAAAAGCAAATAAAAACATAGTACATTGCTCCAAATAGATTATTAGAGGCTATTAAAATAAAATTCATACCTTTATCATTCTAGAGAGGTCTCCAGCATCTGCTAATTCCAACACTATGTTTAGCTCATTGTCTTCAATGAAGGAGGCATAGTATTTAATTACATTTGGATGATTCAGTTGCTAAGAAAAGATAAATAGATGTTTCATTCTACAGCATGTCCTCATCTTAAATCACTGACAAATGAAGTATCCTTTCTTAACAAGGAAAAACTAATACGCTACAGAATACTTTAGCATGTTATGAAAAGTATGTGCTAACATTAATTATGTACATAATGTAAACGTTTCCAGTTTAAGAATTTCTGAACCCATTTAAAATCCATCAAGTCTCAAACTATTATAATTTTGAAGTAATAAAAGAAATGTAAATAAATATAAGTTTATTTAGAATAATATAAAACCCCATGATAATTCTGGAGGCTGTTAAGCATCGAATTGAATTCAAGTGACAACTAATAAGATAAAATACCATAAAATGACTAAAAAGGTCTCCAAGAATTAGGTACGATTTATTTTTTAAAGTTAGTCTTCTATAAGTAAATAAATATACATGTTCAGCTGTAAGTTAATACATATATGAATTGATAACAGAGTGCATGTTTATGTTTTGCAACAAACATTTGCTCACTCCCGCTCTCTTTTTTTTAAAGTCAGAGCTAACTTAACAACCTTAAAGCTAATTGCATCTTTCAGGAAACTATGCTTATTTAAATATCAAAATGAAGCAAAAAATATCAGCAGGCTTCAGGTGCCTGCAGAAGCAGGCAGGTAAGTGTGAGAAATATGTTGAAGCAGGTTAATAGTTGAGTGGAACACACAGTTTAACTTGTTGATGTTCAACTAGGATAATTCAGATCTGTATATAAGAAGTTAAAAATATATGGTATTTATAGATGCCTATATATGATTTCCTATCTTGCAAGAACATGCCGGTCATGGCCAAACTCAATGTATTCCAAAAACTAAAATTAATCCAAACTGTTGTGTTTCTTGGAAGTCACTAGCCCAGCTGTCACTGTCACATGGTTAGTTTGCACTTCTGTTAGGTCTATCTCAAGTGCACTCTTTCAAATGACAGGCCCTGTGCCTTCCCGCCTCTCAGAGTGGAATCCCAAGATTTTCTCACTCACAGACCCAGTTCTAGACTGAAAAATCCCCTTTTTACCAATAGCATTTCCACAGCAGATCCAACTGGATTTGGCACTTGCAATAGGTGTCCCTTCATGAGCTGTTACCAGCAGGTAAATGCAGTGACTAAAAACAGCTTAGTCAAGATCTTTATTTATTCATAGGAACACAGCATCCAGAGAAAAGGGTTAAAATAACAAAGGGCCTACACATGTATCTTACCTAAAGTTTAGGCATCCCTGCTTCTTGGGCCCGGAGTCCCATCTGCCTCCCGGCAGACACTGCCTCCCCCTTCAGCTCAAAGACTTTATCTACTCAAGAGTATTTTATTCCATGTTCCCCATCTGAAAGCCACCATCCTTCCCCTCAAAATAAGTCTGGGGTGGTGCGTTCATCTTGGTCAGAGACTGGATTCAAAGGCATTGACACATGTATTGCCAGTGATTGGGTTATCTAAAGTCATTGTCTGCCTTTCTATGAATGGTCAAGGAACTTTGGCAGGAATTAACACTAAGGGTTATGTCTTCACTACCAACAAAGCAACACTTTAACATGGCTGTATAGTCATGGCACCACCGCTGAGAGAGAGCTCTCCTAGTGCTATTTAAAAAAACCCACCCCCACGAGGGGAGTAGCTCCCAGTGCTGGCGCACTGTCTACAATGCCACTTTACAGTGCTGAAACTTGCATTGCTCAGGAGTGTGTTTTTTCATATCCCTGAGGGAAAAATTTTCAGCGCTGTAATGTGGTAGTGTAGACAAGGCCTTAGAACTCACATAATAAACAGCAAAACAAGAAGTATGTAAAGAGAGATACACACTATATTCATAAAAAATAGAGATCTCCCACAGTCTTCACACAAACTTAGTCAATTCTGGTTTTGTAATGACTGAAAATAGCATGTCCTTGCTGCTAGTGTGGTGAAGTATAAGGTAAGGTTTGTTTGTTTTTAAAGTAGGTATGTTCTTTAAGGGCACAGAACTAGGTGTTTGTCTCATGCACCCTTAATTCTATCCCCTTGTGTGTAAGCATTACAATAGTCTTGCCCAACATCACAGAAGTCTGTGGCAGAGCTCGGAACAGAACCCAGCTTCTCCGGGTCCAAGTCTAGTACCTTGAACACAAGAGAACATAAGAATGGCCATGCTGGGTCAAACCAAAATTTTCACATCTTACATTCCTCTGCCTCATTCACTGTCCACCCACTTTACTAAATGAAGGAGACTTGTAGAACAAAGAGTTTGTGATTGTGTAGTTAATAACTATCAAAACACACAGGCACAAGGGGCAACATTCTGGGAACCTCAATTCTGACATTTTCTGATTTTTAAGTGCTTGGATTTTGCAAACTTAGTTCTTATATGTTCCTACAGTCTAATGTTATTTTAATAGTGTTTTGTAAGTAAATTTCCTTTTATTTTTTGAAAGCAAACTAAAATAAAAACATCCATTATGGATTATCAGTAGGGCTGGAATCCAGGACCTTTTATGTACAGCCCAAACCACTACATAACTAGGAACAGTAGTAAGCTCCTCTCTCCTATGTGGATCATCTCTAGAATTCCTTCTAGAGATGAAGGATGGTTCAATGGTTAGATGGATCTGGGTTCCATTTCCTGCTCTGCCACAGATTTCCTGTCTGACCTTGGTAAATCCACCTCTTTATGCCTCTGCTCCCTATCTGTACGATGTGGATGTTAACACTCCTTTGAGACATGGAAGTCCTGTGAGGATAAAAACACTGAAGACTGTGAGGCACTCAGATATTACACTGATCGGAATAATACACCTAGACAGATAGCCTAGTGGTTGAAGACGACACAGTCACATATATAAGATTGCCCCACTACTTTCAGAATGAATGTGCCAAAGTGAATGAGAATTTACTTTGGCCCCCAAAGGAGTCCACATTCTGGAAGCTGAAAAATTAATATTTGCTCCCCCTACTCCATCCTGATCTGTGACCTTCAGGAGGTGCAGTGCAGAATCTGACTCAAATTCCATTGCCAGCTGACAGAGGAAACCTTATACATCTTTCAGTTACTGCAACTATAAAAACAATGAAAAAATATACTTTCCTGCCTACTAAGATAGGAGTATTAGGCTTTGATCAATAATAAAGCATGTGAAGTGCATGGAATGCAGTGAAACAGCAGTGACCAGAATTCACGGCACTCAGAACTCCTTCCTGGCACCTGACATTGCTACTGCATCAACTCCACCATCTAGGGCTCTAACTCTGTTCCTTGTAGTACATTTGGTGCAGTTGTCATGTTTGAGATCTTAGTGGGGATGAAGCATGCTCAGTGCAGATGGAATGTTTTTAGATTTTAGGCAGATAACCTCTAAACAAGCTCTACTGAGCATGTGCACGTGACTATTTGCAGAAGCTTACAACTTGCCCGAATATGTGTAAATTTTAATGAGGACAGCATATAGTCCTAGGGACAGAGAAGTGCTATCTCCTTTCCAAATTTCAAGTCCCTCCACCAAAGTATGGATACATTAGAGATCTTCAAAGAAGCAACTGGAAAAAAAATTAACATAGGCAAAGCATACGTATTTCCCCCAACTTCATTCCTGGAAACAGCTGAAGCCTTTTTGCTGAAACCCTTGGACTGCGCAGGAAGAAGAGAAGGAGAGACAGGATACTGAAGAAAATCAGAGGCAGAGAGCAAATTTCAGCCTGCATGGTTGAAGTCTGGCCAGTTTATAGGAAACTGAAAGTAAGGACTTGTACTGGAAGGTGTACAAACTTAACCAGGCATTGCTACTAGCTCCATCTATATTATGGGGAAGTGGCTGCTCAGCTGGAGCAAATTAGACACTCTACAAAATGTACAATTTGAGGTAATTTACCAAGCATACCTTTAACTCCAATGTTCTTTTGATGACCAGAAAGTTCTCCATTAACCTGAGTGAATTCTGCTACTGCCCAGAACGCAGAATACAGAACCTCATTTCAAGGCAGGGACATCAAAATGTAGACTGTGGCATGTGAGTTTTTTCCTAGCCCATCTGTCACTTTTCCCCCTCCATCACACTTTCATCTGGTGACTACTCTCAATCATTCTACCTCTGAATGGAAGGGTACAACTGGCTTTAAACCTACATCAGTGCCCCTCTATGAGCTGGATGGCAAAACACACTGTAGGGACAACTCATTTCCTTGCAAGGAACTAAGGCCTACACTAAAAAATTAGGTTGACCCTGCTATGTCGCTCAGTGTTGTGAAAAATCCACATCCCTAAGCAACTGAGTTAAGATGATCTAACCCCCAGTGTAGACAGCACTAGATTGGCAGAAGAATTCTTCAATCAATCTAGCTACTGCCTCGCCTCTCAGGGAGGTGGATTACCTATGCTGAGGGGAGAACCCCTCCCATCAGCGTATATAATGTCTACATCTGAAGCACTTACTTCTGAGGAAATTCCGCGCCAAAAAATTATGCATACAATATTTTAAAATTCTGCAAATTTTATTTGTCAATAAATAAATGTGGCTCCAGCATGGCAGTGGGGAGCACAGGCCAGTGTCAGCATTGAGGTGGGAGATCACCCTGAAGCCCCCACCTCCCCCAGTACAGAGACTCGGCAATTAGGTTGCATCTGACCCTGACACAGTGCAAGAGCTGGGCCTGCCCCAGAAACACCCCAGGGCCCTGCCCCTCTTCGCTAGGTGTCCGTGGGCAGGATCAGCCCAGCAGGATCCAAGTGTGGGGGGACCAGGTGTGGGGTGAGGTTTCTGTGTGGGGCAATCTGGATGCGGGCAGCTCAGTGGGAGATCTGAATGCACAGGGGCTTGTTGTGGGGTTCCAGGTGCAGGAGCAATGAGACTCTACAAAGGATCCAGGTTAAGGAGGTTGGGGCTCAGGAGGCAGGGTCTAGGTGTGGGGAGATGGGGCTCAGCAGGGGGATCTGGGTGTGTGGGGCTCAGTGGGGGGATCCGGGTGCAGCTGGTTGGGGATCAGTGGGGTGGGTGAGGTCATCGGAGGTGTGCAGATGTAGTTGGGTAGGGCTTTTCAGGATGAGGGTTTAATAGGCCTGCTTAACAGGGGAGCTCCAGCTACATACCAGGCTCCTGCTTCCCCCTGCGATTCCCATATCCCCTTTTCTTCTCCATCCCCCACCCCAAACTCCCACATTCCCCTCCCCCTTCCTTCCCCACTGCCTCTTCCTCCCACCCCTTCGCCGCCCCCCTTACCCAGCCCCACCGCGGCACTCACTGTTGCACAGAGTAGAAAACAGGAAGGCTTCCAGTGCAGAGAAGCGGAGCACAACTGGCACTAGGATCCAGGAGGCAATGTCCAGCTGCAGAGTCAGCTGAGCAGAGATACAGCCTCCTTCGGGCATTGTTTGGAGGGGGCAACCCCCCCTCCCCCAAAAATGCGCCCATGGTCGTGTGCATTTCCCCCTCCATGCGGCTTCCCTGCTGTTTTCTGTGCCCTGGGGGGTGGGGGGGCAGCATTTTCTGTGGACGTGCAGTCCTGCAGAATCCCCCCAGGAGTAAAGCACTGCAGCGATGCCACTGTAGTGTTTCAAATGTAGACGAGCCCTAAGCAAATCTATTTCACAACATGATCAGCCTCCAGTAACCCTGGAAGTTATAGTGATAAATTTATTCTGGTGAATCTCTCTTATATGACAATGTGCTAAACGTCTGCCATCATGCCAGATTAGAAAGTTACTCACTTTGTGCAATACAATGGTTCTTTAAGATGTGTCCCCCTGTGAGTGCTTCACTGTACATACCCTTGCATCCCTGCACCGCTGATCAGAGAACTTTGGTAGCAGTATCCATTGGGCCCACACATGCGCTGTTCCCCCCTCCTCATCTGGCTCAAGGCTAACTAGCCTTGCACAGGGGAAACCCCCCTCAGTTCCTTCTCTACTGCAGAGCCCCTTATGGAGAACTCTGAAGTAGAGGGGAGGGAGCACCCATAGGGGGACACATCTCGAAGAACCATTGTTACTGAACAAGGCGAGTCACTTTCTCTTCTTCTTCTTCGAGTAGTGTCCCTACGTGTGCTCCACTGTAGGTGACTCCTGAGCAGGTGACCCAATGGGAAGCTGGGATTTCAGAGTCGATTCTGTCATAGATGAATCATAGAATATCAGGGTTGGAAGGGACCCCAGAAGGTCATCTAGTCCAACCCCCTGCTCAAAGCAGGACCAATTCCCAGTTAAATCATCCCAGCCAGGGCTTTGTCAAGCCTGACCTTAAAAACCTCTAAGGAAGGAGATTCTACCACCTCCCTAGGTAACGCATTCCAGTGTTTCACCACCCTCTTAGTGAAAAAGTTTTTCCTAATATCCAATCTAAACCTCCCCCACTGCAACTTGAGACCATTACTCCTCGTTCTGTCATCTGCTACCATTGAGAACAGTCTAGAGCCATCCTCTTTGGAACCCCCTTTCAGGTAGTTGAAAGCAGCTATCAAATCCCCCCTCATTCTTCTCTTCTGCAGGCTAAACAATCCCAGCTCCCTCAGCCTCTCCTCATAACTCATGTGTTCCAGTCCCCTAATCATTTTTGTTGCCCTTCGCTGGACTCTCTCCAATTTATCCACATCCTTCTTGAAGTGTGGGGCCCAAAACTGGACACAGTACTCCAGATGAGGCCTCACCAATGTCGAATAGAGGGGAACGATCACGTCCCTCGATCTGCTCGCTATGCCCCTACTTATACATCCCAAAATGCCATTGGCCTTCTTGGCAACAAGGGCACACTGCTGACTCATATCCAGCTTCTCGTCCACTGTCACCCCAGGTCCTTTTCCGCAGAACTGCTGCCTAGCCATTCGGTCCCTACTCTGTAGCTGTGCATTGGGTTCTTCCGTCCTAAGTGCAGGACCCTTTTCCAATGACAAGACTAAGGAGCCAAATCGAGCATCGGAAGCAGAATCTCTAGTGATGGCATAGTGTTCTGCAAAGGAATGCGCAGACGCCCAGGTAGTTGGCTCTACAGTTTTCCGGGTTAGGGAAATCCTTGAAGAAGGAGACCGAGGAGGAAACCGATCTCATGGAGTGTGTGTGGATTCCAGATGGAGGTACTATATTGTGAACATGATAGTGTTTGATGGAGTTTGAGACCCACTTAGTGTCTGGGCCCATAGTGCTGCACCTTTAGACCTATCCACAATGGAAAGGAAAAGCCTAGATTTCTTAAAAGCCAAATAGCAGGCCGAGGTTCTCCTAACGTCCAGTGCATGTAGAATAGCTTCCCTATCATCACAGAGAGGCTTGGGCTAAAAGTTGGGAGGTGAATGAGGTGGTTCTTGTGAAAGGCTGAAGTCACCTTGGGGATGAACTTTCGGTGTGTCCTGAGCATGATCTTGTCAGGAAAAAATACTGTAAAAGGAGGTTGTGCCATAAGAGCCACTATCTCCCCTATCCTCCTCACAGAGGTAATGGCAACCAGAAACGCTGTCTTCGTTGACAGGAGGGTAAGTGAACAATTGCCCATAGGTTGGAAGGGCAGTCTGGTCAGGCCCTTTAATATTAAATTCAGGTCTCACGGTGGGGTAGGATGTCTGGGTTTGGAAAAAAGATTTGCTACACCCTTGACGAACCTCTTTGTAGCTGGGTGCGAGAAAACTGAGTACCCCCCTGTTCACTGATGAAAAGTTACTATGGCCAGCAAGCATACCTTGAGCGAACTATGGGACAGTCCAGACTTCAGTAGGTAGTCTAAGACTACTGGTAGAGTAGCAGATATCGCAGTAATTTGTCTGGAATGACACCAAACCTGAAACCTGGTTCGTGTTCAAACCTGATAAGTTCAATGGGTAGCCAATTTCCTACTGTGTAGTAACACTTCTTGTACCTCCCGAGAGCAGGATTTCTCTATATGTTGGAACCATGAAGGAACTAGGCCTTGAGCTGAAGAATCCACAGGTTGGGATGGAGAGCACGTCCTTTGTTCTGTGAGAGGAGGTAAGGAATGAGTTGAAGAGGGATTGGCAGATATGTCACCAGCTATGGCAGGTAAGGGTACCACATCTGTTGTGGCCAGGTGGGAGCAATCAGTATGATATTTGCGCTCTCTTTTTATTTTTAACAGGACTTTCACCAACAGAGGAAATGGAGGAAAAGCATATAGAAGGCTCTTATCCCATGAAAGGAGGAGAGCATCCCTTCAGGAGTTCTGTCCAAGGCCAGATAAATGGCAAACAAGTCTATAGTCAGTGTCCCCAACTGTCTGAATATGTCCTGGAGTATTACTGAGTTCATCTCCTATTCGTGGTTGTGTGGGAACTTGCAGCTGAGACTGTCCACTCTCGTGTTTGCACTCCTGGTAGGTAGGCCGCTGATATTGTAACATTGTGGGAAATGCACCAGTTCCGTAGCTTAAGTGCTTCTGCACAAAGGGAGGGCATTTTGGCGCCCCCCTCCCAGAGGATTTATGTAGTGCATGCATGCTATGCTGCTTGTCATGATCCTTGTGTGTGTACCTCTGATCAGTGGAAGGAAGTTAGCACATTCATTCCTGAGTGTTCTGAATCTGAGGAGATTGATATGAAGACACACCTCTGTGGGTGACCACTTGCCTTGTGTAGTGAGGTTGTTGAGATGTGCTCCCCACCCTATGACGGATGCATGGGAGGTGAGGAGTAGTGATGGGAGAAGGGGAGAAGATGTGTGAACGGGATCCCCGTGCAAACATTTGCTGGTTCCTTCCACCAGTTCAAGGATTGTTTGACCTTGGTGGGTAATGACAGGGGTTTGTCTAGGTTGTTTCTCTTCAGCCTGTGAACAGAGCTGAACCATGACTGGAGACATGACATGCAAAGTCTATCAGCTTATATACATAGCATGCATGTATACCCTGCATCAGGGTAGTCCCCAGATAAAGTGAAAGTAGTAACTAAAGTTGTTGGGTTTTGGGGGGGTTCATTTTTTTGTTTGTTTTTTTAAGAGAAGAAAAACCAAAGGAAACTCTAAACTAACAGATAAAAGAAAGATCAGTAACTACTTAAGTTCAAACAACAGGTTAACGATCCGATGAAGGGACAGCTAATAGCACCGTCTCTACCCGGGGCAGTTGACAAGGAACGGAGGGAGGTTCGCCTGCGCAACACTAGTTAGTCTCGAGCCAGACCATGAGGCGGGGACAGCACATGTGTGGGCTAAACAAACACTGCTACCAAAGTTCTCTGACCAGCAGTGCAGGGACACAAGTGCACCTATGGTGGAGCACCCATAGGGACCCTACTCGAAGAAGAACTATATTTTAGTTACTTGAAAGAGTAATTTAAATTCAAGCCACGTTAAAAAAAAATCAGTGCATTATTGAACAGGATATAAAATGTTTATTCAGTATCTTAGTACGGTGTTTCCTTCAAATGTTTGAACATAAAAGCTTGCAGTTTAAGGCCTTCTGCCTCTGAATACTTGCCTTCTTGTAAGGAAAGGGGTCAACAAACATGTGGACAAGAGGGATACAGTGGACATAGTGTACTTAGATTTCCAGAAAGCCTTTGACAAGGTCCCTCACCAAAGGCTCTTATGTAAATTAAGTTGTCATGGGATAAGAGGGAAGATCCTTTCATGGACTGAGAACTGGTTACAAGACAGGGAACAAAGGGTAGGAAAAAATGCTAAATTTTCAGAATGGAGAGGGGTGTTCCCCAAGGGTCAGTCCTAGGCGAATCCTATTCAACTTATACATAAATGATCTGGAGAAACGGGTAAACAGTGAGGTGGCAAAGTTTGCAGATGATACTAAACTGCTCAAGACAGTTAAGACCAAAGCAGACTGAAGAACTTCAAAAAGATCTCACAAAACTAAGTGATTGGGCAACAAAATGGAAAATGAAATTTAATGTGGATAAATGTAAAGTAATGCACATTGGAAAGAATAACCCCAATTATACATACAATATGATGGGGGCTAATTTAGCAACAACTAATCAGGAAAGAGATCTTGGAGTCATCGTGGATAGTTCTCCGAAGACATCCACGCAGTGTGCAGCGGCAGTCAAAAAAGCAAATAGGATGTTCGGAATCATTAAAAAGGGGATAGAGAATAAGACGGACAATATCTTATTGCCCTTATATAAATCTATGGTGTACGCATCTTGAATACTGCGTACAGATGTGGTCCCCACATCTCAAAAAAGATATACTGGCATTAGAAAAGGTTCAGAGAAGGGCAACTAAAATGATTAGGGGTTTGGAACGGTTTCCATATGAGGAGAGATTAAAGAGGCTAGGACTTTTCAGCTTGGAAAAGAGGAGACTAAGGGGGGATATGATAGAGGTATATAAAATCATGAGTGGTGTGGAGAAAGTGAATAAGGAAAAGTTACTTACTTGTTCCCATAATATAAGAACTAGGGGCCACCAAATGAAGTTAATGTGCAGCAGGTTTAAAACGAATAAAAGGAAATTCTTCTTCATGCAGCGCACAGTCAGACTGTGGAACTCCTTGCCTGAGGAGGTTATGAAGGCTAGGACTATTACAGGGTTTAAAAGAGAACTGGATAAATTCATGGAGGTTAAGTCCTTTAATGGCTATTAGCCAGGATGAGTAAGGAATGGTGTCCCTAGTCTCTGTTTGTCACAGGGTGGAGATGGATGGCAGGAGAGAGATCACTTGATCGTTACCTGTTTGTTAGGTTCACTCCCTCTGGGGCACCTGGCATTGACCACTGTCGGTAGACAGGATACTAGTCTGGATGGACTTTTGGTTTGACCCAGTATGGCCATTCTTATGTTCTTAAAGTTTATTTTTTCAAGAAATCAAAAATGAAATTAAGTGGAAATCTTTAAGTATTACATTTAAAAGCCTCACGTACAAGACAGAAGACACTTCATCACCATCTACTGTCAGAGTGAAAGAAAAATCAATAAATTATAACTAAACCTATGAAATTCTTTAACAAGTCTTTACCTTAAGAAGATCTATTTCTTTGATGCAGTCAGCCCGGGCTTTGGCATCCATTAAATCAAATATCTGCACAAAAAACCACAAAACATTTTTTCTAACAGCAGCAAACACTGTCATAATCATCAATTATTATTTTATAGTGTCACCAAAAGCATGCTAAGCACTTGATGGGAAAACATAGCATTGCAATAAGAACTAACTATTATCCTTAGTACAAGTTTTAGTACTGAAACAGATGTACTATTCTTTCAGATACTACTTCTTACAAAAGAAAAGCAACTATCATTAGTATATTTTTTCAGTATTTTTCAAGCTTTCTTAAAAAAATACAAACTGAGTATTCTATACTGAGTCATGTTCTTCTGGTAGCAAATATGAAATAGTATTTGAAATATTTATTAATAATATTTTCAAAAGCACATTTCCACAGTCCCGAATTAGTATTTAAGAGCATAAAACAACCCAACTGCCAAACAGCACATGACCTAAACAAATGAGAGCCACTGAATGATAGTCCACCACAAAAAGCTTCAGTGTAATTAGCTCCTAAATACCTTATGCCCTCTCAATCAACTCTCCTTTCTATCTTACCTCTGCTCTCTTCATTTTCCCTGTAGGTTGCTGACCATCAGCATCACCTAATGGCTCCTCAACCTCCCATACTCTTCTGTTGGTATCCCTTCAGGTTCCAAATTTGGTACCTTTCTCTCTCCCATCTGTACTCTTACACTTGACAGCAGCATCACTCCCAAGAATTTCATTACCACTTCTATTTATTTATTGACATCTGCACACCTATTCCCAACCTCTTCACTTGAAGTCCACTCTGACACTCCAACTTCCTCTTATTGTCCTGCCATCTCAAGTTCATTGTCTCAGGTACTGAACTAAGCTCCCTTCTTGATCCTAACTGACAACTACCCTATTTTTAGAGCCCTGCAAATCCAGGGGTATCTGCTTTATATCTGTGGACCATTTCTGCGGATAGCAGCGTAGATGCGGATACAAATTTTGTATCCACGCAGGGCTCTGACCATAAGGGGCGGGCAGGCAGCTGTGAGGAACCGCGGCATGGATTCCCCATCTGCCCTGGGCAGGAGGCCTGGGGGGCAGGGTCACTGGGCGGGGGGCTGCTTGAGCCCCCCACCCAGGACAGGTGGAAAGTATCCAGCCCAGTATCCTGTCTACCAACAGTAGCCAATGCCAGGTGCCCCAGAGGGAGTGAACCTAACAGGTAATGATCAAGAGATCTCTCTCCTGCCATCCATCTCCACCCTCCGACAAACAAAGGCTAGGGACACCATTCCTTACTCATCCTGGCTAATAGCCATTAATGGACTTAACCATTAGGAGACAGGCAGTCTGCCCCAAGTCAAAAAAATCAAGTCAATAATCAAAAGCCAGTGCATTCTCTTTGGAGCACTGATGTAATCCTACAGCCAACATCATATGAGCTCCTAAGCCACAGTGTGTTCCGTCATTTGAGATGCCACTATCTAATGCCAATCTTTAAACTAAACAGAAGAAATCCTGAGAATCCTTAAGATTTTTTCATTTATGGAGCTCTGATCCTCATAAGGTAGGGTACAGTGTGTACTGACTAGCCTCCACTTGAGCATTTGGAGTCTTCTGATCTCAAGGCTGCCAAAAAATAAAAAAATTTAAAAAAATTTCGATTAGGGTGGATCTGGGGTTCGCCTTATGAAAAAAGGTAATACCTGGTTCATTATTAAAAAGTCAAACCATAAAGAAAAAAACTACTTAACAGGAAATAGGAAAAAATCCTTGAACTCTTTGTATCTTAATACTACAATAATAAGAAATAGACTGAGCTAGAAGTAATGAATCAGGAAGGAGACAGTCAAAAAATAGAAACACGGCAAGATAAGTCATATGAATGGAATGTTAACACTAAGAAATAAAGTCATGTCAGATGTAACAGAGAAAGGGGGGGCTAGTATCATACATGAAATTATTGATATAAAGTCAAACCAATACTAATGGAAAAAACAGAAGTGAAAGTTTACGAGTTAAGGTTAGGGACATAACTGGAAAAGGAGAAGTCGTATTCAGCATCTGCTATAGATCTCCAAACCAAAACGAAGAAACCATTGCTACTTAATCACCTTGTGTGATAGGGTGTTCTGGGGCTGGGCAGCCTAGTGACTAGATCACTTATCTTTTTAGTCTGTATGACTGGGGTGGGAGAAGAAGAGGTGGTAGGGGGATCCTCTCTACTGGGTCCCAGCCTGGGACCCTTTGCAGATCAACACCTAAACAGGGGAGATGGATCTCCTTCCCAGCAGGGAGTCAAGATCTACTTCCCTGGGCTACTCCCAACAAGTCTCTTCAGTTTGGGTCATGGCCCTGCTAGTCCAGTTGCCCTGAGTGCTGGGGCTTATCTACAGCCCCCTCTTGGCAGGGGAGCCCTTACTTGCCTAAAGGGCTACGCTGGCTGACAGGTCGGTGATCCATCCCTTTGGGCAGACAGAGAGCTCCTGCCTCCCCACCAGTCAGCCCCTTACTGAGCCAGGCTCCCTTCTTTTCTCTCCACTCCAGGACTGGCATTGGCTGCAGGTAGAGCGGGGCAGGGCTAGCTGAATCCAAACATTTTCTTTAACCCCCGCTGTGCTGGACGGCCATATTTCTACTCCCTCACACCTTGACACTGGTCTAAAGTGTTAAGCCTCAGAGATAAGTCCTGGGGGACTTCAATTTTTCAGATATCATAATCTTCCGGGAAACACAAAATGTTAAATTCAGAAAGGGAATTACTGAAATTTGTTAATGTGTAGTTTATAAAAATGAGAGAGCTTTGGAGCAGGCAGGATACTATTGGGGAAAGACTGACAAACCTGGAGATGGGTAAATGGGAAAAACTTTGATAAAGGGAACAAAAAATGATCAGAGAAAAATTTAGTGGTAGTGGAGAAAAATAAGCAGGTAAAATTGTGGCAGCGAAGGAGACCAGAGGTCATAAATCTTCACAATGCACCCAGAATTAGTGGCAAATCACTTTAGTCTCCCAGTTAGAGCCCATTTGTTGTGCTATGGCTCAGTCAGCAATTTTCAAATATCCTTTGTTACACAAACTACTTTTATTCCATAAGGGCTACCCTCCCCACCCACCCCTCGATTGTATAAAAGCCAACCAGGATTTACTCAACTTGATATTTACTTTTTTCCCCGCTCTGGCTACCTTGCTGTTTCTGTTGTTTTTATGTGCTATGCATTGCTGACTGGCGAATTTTAAAATGTTCAGCTAAGTTTCCATGTCATGATTAAAATACAATTCAAAAACGCCTTCAAAACTCTTCCATGCAAAACCTATAAATCCATTAACAGTCGTTTATATACACCACCAAACTCATTTTGAAAATTTCAATCAAATCTGCACCCAAATCTACAGATGTAAAAACTAGAATTTAAAAACTGGAATTATCTTCTCATGGGAGACCCACTAATGAAACAGGAATTCTTGAGAAATCATCCATAGAACCCTCTGTGCTTTAAATGACTGACAGCAGTTTGATTAAGAAGCAGGATAATTTACCAAATTCATCAAAATGTTTCTTTTACCATTATGTCACTTGGCTCCCCTGGTTGATGGGGCTGATTGCATTATGTCACTAATACAATCTGTACAGACTCCCCACCACTTCCCCAACATACACACACAGCTGATGTGGGTTCAGCATTAACTATCACCAGATGGAGCTATATACAACCACTTTCTTGATACCAAAGGAGAACAACTCTCTTAATGGAGAACAGCAATTTATTTTACAAAATGATGATAGAGTTATTTAAGTTATATAAAGGATTTGTACAGCTTGTATTTTTATTCTGTGATATGGGAAAAGACTACAAAATTTGATCTCAGCCAAAAAATGTACAGCAAACTGATCCATGTTGTATATGAGCTACACCAACCAGCCAGGCAAATTACATTTTGCTGTCACTTTTTGTGCCACAAACATGTTAAATATTTGAAGACTATTGATTAAAATCCATAGACAATTGACTCACTACACGTGACTCTTTATGAAGAGCATTCCAGAGACCAAATAACCAATTAGCCAATTTATTGCTAAAAGTCAGTAATAGTACAGTACAGAAAAGAGTTACTTCGTCACTGATCCTTCTAGGAAACTGTTTCTCACAGTATGTCAGGTCACTTTACACAGAAGATGCACTCCCAAAATATACCCCCAATATAGCAGACTTGCTTACAAATTAAAGCACTCTATATATCACCCAAGCCTGGAATCCACCAATCAGCTTTTTACCTTGTTTTTCTGGTACCACTTTCTACCCCTTATCTCTTGCTTTTGAATACAGCATTCCAAACCAGCTGGGCCATGAAGGCACATCCTACCCTGTACCATAGCAGAACACTCATTTATCTTTATTTTGACAGGGTTTATATTCATTGAGGCCAAACACTACATTTAGCTTTGCAAGGTATTGTGGGATACATACCCTCTTGCCATAAGTTGGCAGGAGTGAACCTAATACAATTTACCATAATTTTGTGCTAATAGTCAGAAAAAAATATAATGTTAAAGAGATGTGCAATACAGAATATAGCATGCTATATGTATAACATATACACTGGCTTATAAGACACTGGTAACGTTTTACAAAAATATTCAAAAGACAAAACTGATCACTGTACACTAAGGAGGAAATTGCAGCATTGGTAATTGTATTTGGCATAGTCCTTGTTCTTCTCCCATACAAAGCAAGATTCAGAAAGTCTTCTCCAACTTCCAAAAGCCAGAGGAAAAAAGACTGTCAGTCACAAATGGTACACGTAGCCAGATTCCATCTCCTTTCTCTCAATCATTTGACAGGCTAAAAACATAACAGAACTAGAGAAGCTATCAAAAGATGCAGAAAAACCAAGGATGTATATAGGAAGAGAGGAACATGAAACAGAAGACAAAACAGCAGCATACACAGTCGGTTAATTGAAGCAGAGCAATTTATTGCAGATTACAAAAATTCTTTGATTCACACAATAAAAAGAAAACTTTCTTAAAAAAAGTTTTTATACTTTCAGACAAGTACAAACTGTTGCTTATGGTACGACAGGCAACAGTTTAGGGCGGAGTAGGGTTTCTACCCAGAATACTGGGGAGTTTGAGAGGGTCCCTACCGGATCATCTTTTGGGGCCCCAGAAGCAAATGCCCAGGAGAGTGAAGGTTCCTTATTTCAGCCGTCACAACATTCAATTCATGTAGCACCCTCCCAAACGTTCATTCTCCTCCACAATATACAATTAATATAAAGCACGCAGTTTAGAGTCATATAGGATCATGCTTAGATTCAATAACCTCAAGAACTGTTCCAACACTTTCTCCCTGTTGACAATAAAGGGTCAGTCACTACAACTGTATTCTATCAATACAAGATAGAATTCTTCAAAGCATCTGGGCAGACATTTCAAAACGTCCCGACGAGACCATAGCTCAGGCCAGGTCTACACTAGAAACATGTGCCAGTACAGTAATATTGGTTAGGGGTGTAATTTCTTCTATTTATTATGACATTTCTATATGGCAAAAGCCCTAGTGCAGATGCAGTTGTTATGACAATGGAGCTGCTCTATAACTATTTATTAATAGTCTATATTGAACTGGTTACTGAGATGGTTACTGTAATACCATATTGGTGTACCTTAATAGAGGAGCTTTAAGGATGGTTAAGATACAATATGATTAAAGAAAGAAAAAGGATTGGGAAACCAAAGTTCAAAGGCACTATAAGCAGTTTTAAAAGATTCCCTGGGGAGGGGAGGGGAGAGAAAAAGAAGAGCTGTACATGAGTAGTTGTTCAGGGAGAGCAGACAGATACCCAGCACCTGCTGTGGTATCTGAAGATATTAAGGCCTACCTAGCTCACCATCAGGGGATCACATGCCTTTAGGTAAGACAGGCATGCATGTAGATTTATGCAAATCTTTCTCTAAATGCTTTGCTTCTACTGTTAAAATAAACAATACTTGGGTTTTTAAGAAGGCTGTCAGGTCACAAATTCCTGAAGGGTCACTGCATCAGACCTGCTGGATGAAAATGATGGATACTCAGGGCATTGTAGCAGACATAGCTACTGCTGCTCCTTGGGGGTGGTTTTATTATGTCGACAGGAGAGCTCTCTCCCATAAGCATAGATCGGCTACACGAGAGATCTTACAACAGCGCAGCTGCATCAGTACAGCTGTACCACTGTAAGGTCTCTAGTGTAGACATAGTCTGAGGTTATATTATTTTTCAAATTAGACAGATCTCAGGACTATACCTAATCATTTTCCTTTCTTAAGAAGGTGCAAGTAACAGCTCAGCAATCTGGGATTTTTGGTTTAGCAAAACAAACATTCCAAAATATGAGGTTTGCAAGCCATCTCGAGATTTGAAGTCACTCTAGGGATTTTGTCCTATCAGATTCAAAACTGGTTGGTTAGATTCTGTTTTAGAACCAGTAAATGAGATTTCTGATCTGACACTGAACAGTCACCTCATACTGTAATAAGCCTCTTCAGAAAGTCCAGAGCCTGCTCAAGAAAAGTTTGTATTCTTTTTGTCAGATCTGAAGGAGACTATTAATATTACAAACCTGAACAAAAAAGAAATTATTTCACCAATGGAAGAAGACACAGCACTATAGGACAGCCTACACAGAAAAAAACAAAACTACACAAAGGGAGATTTTAAACCCTTAAGAACATCCTTTTGGATGGCTGTCCAAACTGCATATGCCACTTTGTAATTATTAATGATTGCCTTACTATAAAATGCCCATTAATACACCACTATGAATAAGGTTGTGTCACTATTTTGATTATAATTATAAATATTACAGCTTAGTAGCTTTATGACAAATCAATCAACTCCATCTTCAGCTAATATTAATCAGCGAATAAGTCTGAAAGGTTAGATCACATTGCACATATATGAAATACTTTAATTATGTTGTTCCCAGTTGCTGATTTCGAGGTCTATGATATTCACAAGATTTACACAGAGTCATTATGTCTGCTGTGGAAAACACAAGTGGAATTGATATTAAACAGTTTTAAGCTTGCATGACAGGTTGCCTAATATCTATTATTTTCACAAAGAGGATCATAACTAAAAGTCTCCTTAAAATGAATTCTCACTCTACAATTAGTCAATACGAAGAGTCAAGAAGGCCTTTAAAAAAAGTTTTAACAGAAGCCCTTGCCACGACACTAAGTAAACGCATATAAACGCATTAAATTAGCTTTCTGTTCCTCATAACCTTTATGGGGTAGATAGATCATAACTACAATTATTTCAAAATTCTGAAAAGCTTAAACAGAAAGATGTTTCAAGTGATATCAATAAGGACTAATTGATGAGACTGAAGATCATTAGAATGGGTTACTGTAATAAGTTACTGTAAAGTAAAGATCAAGAATTGCCCACTGTATAGTTGCATAATTTGAATATACACTAAAGAAAACACAAAACCACCATTCTGCTTAAATCCCTTGTACGTAGGCTTGTGTTCACAGAGTCTTTAGAAACTCTCATACAAATACATCAGAAGACTTTTACATACATTTAACAACCAGATGGTATACACAAAACCATTGTTTCCAAAGCCAGAACTTATTTAATCAGTTACCAACTAATTAGCATTCTAAATTCAACTTTTGAGGTAAAAGGAACGAGTGTGTTAGCTTTGAACGATAGTACTTTCAGGACACACGAAGTAGGAGTTACTCGGTGTTTCTTTCTCAACAGTCCATTATTTTTCCCAGATCTCTTCTCTGATGTTAGAAAGATAAAAGGTGATGTTTAAATAAGTATGCAACCCATAAACAAATACATTTTTTAATAAAAAGGTTTAAAATAAAAATGGCTTGATAAGGATATTTCATTATACAATGGACCACCAATATAACTATGGCAAGATAAACCTATGATAACCACATGCAGTAAACAAAATAATAAGTTAAATGAAAAGTTATTATAAGATATGACAAACAACGGTGAAAACGGGCAACACAGTGTTTTTGTAACCAGACCACTGCGATGCTGTGGTAACAATGTTCTATAAAATGTGAAACTACAAGATTAATTAGCTCTAATTCAAGCCTCAAGTGGCAATCCACTGACAATGCACAATGAATAATTAATATGAGTACTAGATAAAAGGATTTCTTTTTTGATCCTCTAACACAGGGTCTCAAGTGTTGGAATGAAAGGGGGAAAGCACAGAACAATACAAGGCACAACTGTGATGCATTCTCTAGAAGGAATTTTGAGGAAGTATGCAACCCTATATACTGTACTGACTCCTGAGCAGCCTTGAGTTGACTATAAATACCATACTGTATGAGCAACTCATAGATCTTTAAACAAGAAGTTACTGTTGCTAGGCAGTTATGAATCCTTCATGTTACATTCTTAAGATAAAAACAGCCAAGAAAGAAAAGATGGGCTTTATTTAGTAAGAACCAGTTTGACATTTCATAATGTCACAATAACATAATGCAAAAGAAATGTATTTCTTATTAGGAAATATCTTCCCGAGTTTTTTTTAGTCGAAGTTGATAGCCAATTGATTCAAGGTAGTAACACATTTGTAAAGACTATTCTAGAAATTCCTCAAGCATTTGTTTCAAGCTACAAAGTTTGTAGTTTATCCCAAGCTGATCTGTAGGGTTATGTCCTCATGCTCCCGCCCCCAAAAAGGGGTGTGTTTTTATCAAAAGCGCCAATGCATGTTTAGTTATCTTGCTGTAAAACCCCAGAGGAAACTAGGTTGGGTAAATTTTACCATGATGTAAGTAGGAAAAGTCAACTATGGGTGTGGAATACATAGTGTTGACCTCTAACTACACTGGGACAAAAGCTATCTATTACCTGTTTCCACTAAAACTTTATAGCAATATTACTAATGTGTATTAGTTATCTCTCTGAAAAAATACACCTTTCGGGGCAGTGATGACATAGCTGTTTTTGTACTCCAGGCTAACGTTTGTGTCCTGAAACAAGCATTTGAGGACTGTCCAAACTAGACTTTACAAATGTACTATCTCAATGGCAATCAATTAACCAAAGTACATCTTTAGTGTAGACATTCCCCTAGCATGGCTGAACAATATCCTCCCCCAATTAAAAGAAGGCAACATCTAAAACAGAATCTTGGCCATGTAATCATGCAGGACACAGATTTATGAACATTACAGTACAGCCACAATTTTATGAACATCAATGTTACAAATGACCAGTTACATGTACAATTTTTCCTGACTGGAAGGTGTGGGGAGGGTGGGGGAGAATATCAAATAAAAGCAATGTCAATGAAAAACTAGTTGATATCCCTCCACATTCTGGTATCTTCAACACATTGGACATGGCTTTGCAGTGGTTTGAAAGACAAGCAAGCAAGCAATGCAGCACACCATAGTGCAACTTATGCACCACAGCTACTGCAATTTCAAGATGTTCAGTTTTATGAACTGGTTGATTTTATGAACTCAATCCTCAACCAGTTCATAAAACAGGGGATCTACTGTATAATACTGGTTCACTAACTACTGGAGGTGTAGAGTGTTGATGAGGTACACAAACGTTAACCTAAAAGAAGGATTCAAGCTCACCATGTTGCATTTATGTTTGTGAAATTACAGCCAAGAAAAATCTATAACAAAACAAAGCAAAAATTTTAAAGATGATTCTTCTTAGTTCCTGTTGCCTATAGGTAACGAATTCAGAAACAGTGATTTCTGTCGCAACCTGCTGGTGCCTCTTTCAATTTCATCTTATTCACCCTTGGATACTTCCAAAGTTGAGTTCTACAACACACTGTTTTGTGCACATATAATATAATGTTTGTCAATATTTGAACTTCTTCAACCAATTAACATTTTAAATAGGAGAAAGGTGCTTTTCGAAAAAAATTAAGATGATCAAAACTGGCATTTGCAGAATGAAGTGGGAGTCAACATCTCCATATTGTAAAAATATGATAGGTGAGCAGTGTGATATGGGTATACTAACTCCACACTGGGTAACACGGAGTTAACAAGTTAATGTGGACTCATGTGGCTCCATCCCCATGCACCTGTGACAGATGTCAACATTGGAAGGAAGAGCTTCAGAGGGAGAAACCTGAATCAGTTGATGGCAGACCAGAGAGGAGAGCAGAACTCAGTGTTCAGCTCCTGGAGAGTGGGCTGACTTAAGGCAGGAACTCCCCAGATGACAGCTGCCTGACAGCCCCTCTCTGAGGGAGAAGGCGGCCAGATGCTGACTCAGTTGGAGAGGGGATCACTCCTCTTTATTACTTATGAACTCAGTTTAGGGCTACAAACTGACAAGCACCCTCTGAAGGAAGATTTGGGATGATTCATTTGTATTAACTGCCCTTGTTTCTGTTCACTGAGTACCCCAAAAGAGGAGAGACTTTAAAGCAACCTGCAGGAGGACCAAGTTGCAGGAAGAGGCAGACCACCGCAGTGCCATAGTGACCATTGACGGGTGGCACTAGACAGGGAGAGAGCTGCTACATCAGACAGGGATGTGCTCTAGTGGTGAAACAACACCTTCACAGGCAGTGATAGGCCATGAAGGAACTTAAAAATGAAGACAAACAAATTGTGTTTGATATGGGGAAGATGGGTGAGCCAGTGGAAGAATGATACTGTGGAAGCAACAAGCCAGGAATATAAGTTTGGAGCACAACAGTATTTGTCAAATTCTGAGAAGATGGTGTTGCAGTATCTGACATGACAAGAGGAGGACCTGAAAAAGAGAAATTTAGCTGTGCCAATAGAGAGGAAAGGCTGGATCTTAGAGATTGTATGTGGGATGAAAGATGCATGATTCAGATACTGTGTGGATACAGGGATGTAGAGAGAGGTCCAAATCAAAGATGATACTCTGGTTATGGGCCTGAGTGACAAGGACGAGAGTGGTCCACAATGACTGAGAAAGATGGAAGGGGGAAGCACTTGGGGGGAAGATAAGAGGTCTATTTTGGCCACATTGAGTTTAAGTTGATGGCCGGACATCTCCATGGTCTTTGTTATAGTAACACATAGTAGTTTTGGATGTTATCTATCCAAGTCAAAAGGGCTCTTATAAAGCAAGGCGTATACTGCAGCGGCCCATAGAGTTCCAGTTCACATTTCATAATCCTGCTGGAATTCAGACTCCTTTTCTATGTCAATAGAGTCTCAGTATTGCACATTCCACTTGGACAAGTGCCTTGCCTAGATCCAGCCTTCATATGAAAGTTATTTCCCCTTTTCACAAATCACAAGAGATAGTCCTTCCTGACATACATTAAGTCAATAACACCCGAACGAAAAAATGGCATATTCTAGATACCCACAAGGTAATCAAAACAAGGTATCAGAATAAAGCCATTCAGGAGATCTACAGCTCTTTACCCATTATTGTTACTAACAATCAGACAAACCATCAAAAGTTCATCAAATACGTCTACAAAAAAGGCTTTAGTGCTACAATATCAGTAACTGTACATGGACTAAAAAGTGTTTTCTTCATGGGATTAAAAGGCTTCTTTTGGCCAATGAGTAGGGTGACCAGACAACAAGTGTGAAAAATCGGGACAGGGTGTGGGGGGTAATAGGAGAAGACCCAAAAGAGAACGACCCAAAAATCGGTACTGTCCCTACAAAAATCAGGACTTCTGGTCACCCCAGCAATGAGGAAGCCTGCAAGATTGGTTTCATGCTCCATCTACACAAATATTCTTCAAAACCTGCAATAAGATGTGCAAACCATGTAAGACACCACCTTTGGCAGAAGAATGCCACTTATGATGGCGCCTCTGTATACCACAAAAATCCTATTGTGGGAATGGCAATAAGCCTGGTTATGATGGAGACAGAAATTTATTATCAAATGATTTTTATCCAAGCACCAAGACTTATCCTTCCACATCTGCCTCAACTGACCTGCATTTCAAGTTATAGTTGACCTTTTGATTTCTTATGCACTGTAAATGGAACTTTCAGGAAGAGTTAATGTAATGTTTTAAGACTGTTGATCAAAGTTCCTAAAATGTGTTTCAGCTTTTGAAGCAGTGTATCTGGCAGTTTTCCCAGAAGAGGGAACCAAATCTTTTGATAACTGCCATCTCTAATCCTGACTTCTGGTGCTGTAGAGCAGAGAAAATCCCATAGCTGGAATAACAAGCATCGATATGATGGAGAAACAAACAAGGCATGCGTTAGCACAACTACAAAACGTATTAACACCCAGAAATGCTAGAAGAGGCCCATGAAATCTAAACAGAGATGAACTTGCAATATAAAAAAATAATTAGGGAACAGAAAATCAAAGATTTAATCTCAATGTGCCTACAAATATGCAAGCCTTGCACTTGCACATCCAACATATGTACACAAACTGTCACCAAGCTAACAAAATAACAAGTACGGTATGCTGAAGAATAAAATAAATGATATAATTAGTTCACAACCAACACACACAATAAGAATTTAATGAATTCAGGTATCTTCACTTGAAAAAACATAACACACCTTACCAAATACAGAATAAAGGCTCTTCAATTGGGCTGTTTTGAGATTATACAGTTTAGAAGAAAAGCAAGGGTTTTCCAATTAAAAAGTCACAGTTGTGGTTAAAAATAATGAAAGTCAACAGATCCAATGAAAGGCCTCATGATATCTCAATTAACCTTCAACTTTACATCACAAAAAGTATTTTATGATGCTCCCTCATACTCACACCCAGTCACTGTTTCTTATATAATATCCTCTAAACTTGCTACCTCAATTGTTCGCTATGTTAAGTTTTAGAGTGAACTTTGTTGACACCTTTTTTCTGTCCTATTTCAGTGGTCCAATCAGCTCATTGTAAATGTAGCCTCTACTACAGGTCCTCTCTGCATAGCCATACATATTATGGAGGCACTAGTTGTGGGTCTTCAAACATACACAAACACCATACAATTCAGTCAATTTCAAAGTGCATTTTAGGCTATGTCTACCCTATGCAGCTTACAGTGACACAGCTGTACAACTAAAGCCTTGCCACTGTAAGGCATGCAGTGTAGCCACTCTTTGCCCTGGTCTACACTAGGACTTTAGGTCGAATTTAGCAACGTTAAATCGATTTAAACCTGCACCCGTCCACACAGTGAAGCCCTTTATTTCGACTTAAAGGGCTCTTAAAATCGATTTCCTTACTCCACCCCTGACAAGTGGATTAGCGCTTAAATCGACGTTCCCAGCTCGAATTTGGGGTACTGTCGACACAATTCGATGGTATTGGCCTCCGGGAGCTATCCCAGAGTGCTCCATTGTGACCGCTCTGGACAGCACTCTCAACTCAGATGCACTGGCCAGGTAGACAGGAAAAGAACCGCAAACTTTTGAATCTCATTTCCTGTTTGGCCAGCGTGGCAAGCTGCAGGTGACCATGCAGAGCTCATCAGCACAGGTGACCATGATGGAGTCCCAGAATCGCAAAAGAGCTCCAGCATGGACCGAACGGGAGGTACGGGATCTGATCGCTGTTTGGGGAGAGGAATCCGTGCTATCAGAACTCCGTTCCAGTTTTCGAAATGCCAAAACCTTTGTGAAAATCTCCCAGGGCATGATGGACAGAGGCCATAACAGGGACCCGAAGCAGTGCCGCGTGAAACTGAAGGAGCTGAGGCAAGCCTACCAGAAAACCAGAGAGGCGAACAGCCGCTCTGGGTCAGAGCCCCAAACATGCCGCTTCTATGATGAGCTGCATGCCATTTTAGGGGGTTCAGCCACCACTACCCCAGCCGTGTTGTTTGACTCCTTCAATGGAGATGGAGGCAATACGGAAGCAGGTTTTGGGGACGAAGAAGATGAGGAGGAGGAGGAGGTTGTAGATAGCTCACAGCAAGCAAGCGGAGAAACCGGTTTTCCCGACAGCCAGGAACTGTTTCTCACCCTAGACCTGGAGCCAGTACCCCCCGAACCCACCCAAGGCTGCCTCCTGGACCCAGCAGGCGGAGAAGGGACCTCTGGTGAGTGTACCTTTTAAAATGCTATACATGGTTTAAAAGCAAGCATGTGAAAGGATTACTTTGCCCTGGCATTTGCGGTTCTCCTAGATGTAGTCCTAAAGCCTTTGCAAAAGGTTTCTGGGGAGGGCAGCCTTATTTCGTCCTTCATGGTAGGACACTTTTATCACTCCAGGCCAGTAACACGTACTCAGGAATCACTGTAGAACAAAGCATTGCAGTGTATGTTTGCTGGCATTCAACCAAAATCCGTTCTTTCTCTCTCTGTGTTATCCTCAGGAGAGTGAGATATAATTCATGGTCACCTGGTTGAAATAGGGTGCTTTTCTTCAGGGACACTCAGTATAGCCCATTCCTGCTGGGCTGTTTGCCTGTGGCTGAACAGAAATGTTCCCCGCTGTTAGCCACAGGGAGGGGGGAAGGTTGAGGGGGTAGTCACGCGGTGGGAGGAGGCAAAATGCGACCTTGTAACGAAAGCACATGTGCTATGTATGTAATGTTAACAGCAAGGTTTACCCTGAAAGAGTGTAGCGACTGTTTTATAAAATGTGTCTTTTTAAATACCGCTGTCCCTTTTTTTTTCTCCACCAGCTGCATGTGTTTCAATGATCACAGGATCTTCTCCTTCCCAGAGGCTAGTGAAGCTTAGAAAGAAAAAAAAACGCACTCGCGATGAAATGTTCTCCGAGCTCATGCTGTCCTCCCACACTGACAGAGCACAGACGAATGCGTGGAGGCAAATAATGTCAGAGTGCAGGAAAGCACAAAATGACCGGGAGGAGAGGTGGAGGGCTGAAGAGAGTAAGTGGCGGGCTGAAGAGAGGGCTGAAGCTCAAATGTGGCGGCAGCGTGATGAGAGGAGGCAGGATTCAATGCTGAGGCTGCTGCAGGACCAAACCAGAATGCTCCAGTGTATGGTTGAGCTGCAGCAAAGGCAGCTGGAGCACAGACTGCCACTACTGCCCCTCTGTAACCAACCGCCCTCCTCCCCAAGTTCCATAGCCTCCACACCCAGACGCCCAAGAACGCGGTGGGGGGGCCTCCGGCCAACCAGCCACTCCACCACAGAGGATTGCCCAAAAAAAAGAAGGCTGTCATTCAATAAATTTTAAAGTTGTAAACTTTTAAAGTGCTGTGCTTAAAGTGCTGTGTGGCATTTTCCTTCCCTCCTCCACCACCCCTCCTGGGATACCTTGGTAGTCATCTCCCTATTTGTGTGATGAATGAATAACGAATGCATGACTGTGAAGCAGCAATGACTTTATTGCCTCTGCAAGCGGTGATTAAAGGGAGGAGGGGAGGGTGGTTAGCTTACAGGGAAGTAGAGTGAACCAAGGGGCGGGGGGTTTCATCAAGGAGAAACAAACAGAACTTTCACACTGTAGCCTGGCCAGTCATGAAACTGGTTTTCAAAGCTTCTCTGATGCGTACCGCGCTCTCCTGTGCTCTTCTAACCGCCCTGGTGTCTGGCTGCGCGTAACCAGCAGCTAGGCGATTTGCCTCAGCCTCCCACCCCGCCATAAACGTCTCCCCCTTACTCTCACAGATATTGTGGAGCACACAGCAAGCAGTAATAACAGTGGGAATATTGGTTTCGCTGAGGTCTAAGCGAGTCAGTAAACTGCGCCAGCGCGCCTTTAAACGTCCAAATGCACATTCTACCACCATTCTGCACTTGCTCAGCCTGTAGTTGAACAGCTCCTGACTACTGTCCAGGCTGCCTGTGTACGGCTTCATGAGCCATGGCATTAAGGGGTAGGCTGGGTCCCCAAGGATACATATAGGCATTTCAACATCCCCAACAGTTATTTTCTGGTCTGGGAAGAAAGTCCCTTCCTGCAGCTTCTGAAACAGACCAGAGTTCCTGAAGATGCGAGCATCATGCACCTTTCCCGGCCATCCCACGTTGATGTTGGTGAAAAGTCCCTTGTGATCCACCAGAGCTTGCAGCACTATCAAAAAGTACCCCTTGCGGTTTATGTACTCGCCGGCTTGGTGCTCTGGTGCCAAGATAGGGATATGGGTTCCGTCTATAGCCCCACCACAGTTAGGGAATCCCATTGCAGCAAAGCCATCCACTATGACCTGCACATTTCCCAGGGTCACTACCCTTGATATCAGCAGATCTTTGATTGCGTGAGCTACTTGCATCACAGCAGCCCCCACAGTAGATTTGCCCACTCCAAATTGATTCCTAACTGACCGGTAGCTGTCTGGCGTTGCAAGCTTCCACAGGGCTATCGCCACTCGCTTCTCAACTGTGAGGGCTGCTCTCATCCTGGTATTCATGCGCTTCAGGGCAGGGGAAAGCAAGTCACAAAGTTCCATGAAAGTGCCCTTACGCATGCGAAAGTTTCGCAGCCACTGGGAATCGTCCCAGACCTGCAACACTATGCGGTCCCACCAGTCTGTGCTTGTTTCCCGAGCCCACAATCGGCGTTCCACAGCATGAACCTGCCCCATTAGCACCATGATGCATGCAATGGCAGGGCCCATGCTTTCAGAGAAATCTGTGTTCATGTCCTGATCACTCACGGGACCGCGCTGACGTCGCCTCCTCGCCCGGTATCGCGTCGCCATGTTCTGGTGCTGCATATACTGCTGGATAATGCGTGTGGTGGTTGATGTGCTCCTAATTGCCAAAATGAGCTCAGCGGCCTCCATGCTTGCCTTGGTATGGCGTCCGCACAGAAAAAAGGCGCGGAACGATTGTCTGCCGTTGCTCTGACGGAGGGAGGGGCGACTGACGACACGGCTTACAGGGTTGGCTTCAGGGAGCTAAAATCAACAAAGGGTGTGCCTGTACATCAAGGAGTATTTCAGGCAGGACTGCACGGAGGGTTCCAATAAGAAATGGTGCACCAAAGTTATCGTTGTTATTGGAACAAGGAGGTTAGCCTGGCCTCTGATTGATACATGGCTAGATTAACCTCGCTGCGCCTTCTCTGTGACTGACTGCAGTGTGATCTAGACAGGGGAGGAGGAAAATGAGTACAAAACAAATCTGGTCTATTTCTTGTTCTGACCCACTCCATCTATCCTTTACATCTTTGGCTGGCAGCAGACGGTGCAGAAGGACTGCATGCCATCCACATCTCATGGCTGCTTGGCAGAAGATAGTACAGTACGACTGCTAGCCATCTTCATCTCTTGCCTGCCTGGCATAAGATGGTACAATATGACTGCTAGCAATCCTCATCTCTTGCCTGCCTGGCAGAAGATGGTACAGTACGACTGCTAGCAGTCCGTATCGCCTGCCCGCTCACCATAAGACGGTTCAATAGGACTGCAGGACTAAAGAGAATGACCTGGTCAAGTCACTCCAAATTTAGTCCCTGCGCCCATGTCTGCCCAGGCGCTCCCAGCCGACGTGGCCAGGAGCACCTCGGACACGACGAGGACGACTACCAGTCGTATTGCACCGTCTGCTGCCAGAAGGCAATGGGTTGCTGCTACTGTGCAGCAAAGCCGTACCGCGTCTGCCAGCACCCAGGAGACATAGGGTGACGGTTACCTGAGCGGGCTCCATGCTTGCCGTGGTATGGCGTCTGCACAGGTAACTCAGGAAAAAAGGCGCGAAATGATTGTCTGCCCTTGCTTTCACGGGGGGAGGGAGGGTGGGAACGGGGTCCTGATGATATGTACCCAGAACCACCCGCGACAATGTTTTAGCCCCATCAGGCATTGGGATATCAACCCAGAATTCCAATGGGCAGCGGAGACTGCGGGAACTGTGGGATAGCTACCCACAGTGCAACGCTCCGGAAGTCGACGCTTGCCTCGGTACTGTGGAAGCGCTCCGCCGAGTTAATGCACTTAATGCACTTACAGCATTTTCTGTGGACACACACACACTCGAATATATAAAACCGATTTCAAAAAAACCGACTTCTATAAATTCGACCTAATTTCGTAGTGTAGACATACCCTAAGTCAGCAGGAGAGAGCGCTCTCTCCTGCTGACAAAATAAAACCACCCCCGAGGGGCAGTAGCTTTGTTGGTGGGAAAACGCCTCCTGGCAACAAAGCGCTGTCCACACCAGCACTTTTTGCACTTTTTGTCGTTAAAACTTGTGTCCATCGAGGTGTATTTTTTCTCCGACAAAAGTTTTAAATGACAAAAGTGCAGTGTAGACATAGCCTTAGACATATGTTTAGTCATTTTCTCCCCTCAATAGTTATAATTACTGAACTTGGTAATGAGAATTCATATGTACAAGAAAAAGGTTAGAAATACATTATTATCCTTTGGGCTAACCATTGCTATGGTTTTGAGCTCTCCTTTGTTTTATATTCATTTAAAACCAGGTCATTCTCAGCCCTTTTATCTGAAAGTTTTCAAGGTAATTCACAAGCAAAGGCTCCATTCCATCTCTTACATACAATCACTGTCACAGGTTTCCCCACTCCACTGTTCTTAATGAACCATTAACAAACTATTATGTATACAAATTTGGAAACAGATCTCAAACAAATATCAACATAGCTGAAGTGTGCCACCTTCAAAATGTAACGATCACTTCAGTTCTAATAACTCAATTACAGATGCCTCTAATGTATTTACTTTTGGGGTATATTCTCTGCCCTAGGCATGCTACAAGTAACTTTCAAACTACAGTAAAAGCTGTATGCATCCGAAGAAGTGAGCTGTAGCTCACGAAAGCTTATGCGCAAATAAACTGGTTAGTCTCTAAGGTGCCACAAGTACTCCTTTTCCTTTTGTGAATACAGACTAACACGGCTGTTACTCTGAAACCAGTAAAAGCTGTGTTATCCAACACTTTATCAACCAGAAAGCTCCATTAACCAACATTTCTGATATCTCCCAATACGAATCTTCAATCTAGTCACCAGGACTCGTATACTGCCCAGGAGGTTATGCAATTGCACATTCTGCACTCTACTTCTATGCAAAAAAGGCAGAAGACAAGTAAGCAAGCTGATAGCGGGGATTTATTCAAAAAAGCAGCTTCCAGGGTGTGTCATAGGGTCATTGCAGATTCAGCCCAATCTCCTACACCTTCTACATCTACAATAAGAAAAGGAGTACTTGTGGCACCATGCATCTGATGAAGTGAGCTTTAGCTCACGAAAGCTTATGCTCCAATAAATTGGTTAGTCTCTAAGGTGCCACAAGTACTCCTTTTCTTTTTGCGAATACAGACTAACACGGCTGCTACTCTGAAACCTACATCTACAATGATAACTGAGGTTGATAGTGATGACCCTGAGGTACTGCAAGATCCTGAAGTGCCTTCTGAATCAAAGATTAAATTATGTTCAATATAGTTTTAGTGCTAAGTATATTTTTAGTAATCTGGGTGCATGCCGTGCATTGTACATAGTGATATACAGTGTCATAAGATAACTCACTGTATAGAAAACTTTACCTGTATACAACTAAGTGCTTCAAGAAACCAACCACTCTGCGGTGCAGTACTGCTACTGGATTGGTGAGTCCCTGTATACTATTTTATACTTGATTCATTTTATTGTATCTAACTCTTTGAAAATTGGTATTCCATTGGTAAGTATAACTCTTAGTAAACCAGAATTTTTGACTAACCGGCACACGCCAATCCCCCAACATGCCCAATAAGAAAGCTTTTATTGTACTTAAAAGCTAAACAAAAGGGTAACATTTCTATTTTAGTGACTTTTATAAATAACGCATGATTAAATCACGTTTTTTTCTTTTTAAGTACAGATTCCAAGCTTTGTTTTGAAGTCTGAATTCTGACACCACTCCACAGTTTATTTGTATTAATAATAATTTTCCAAAAAATTCACCGGTACCCATTTTTAAAGAGGCTTCAGAAGCCTGGTTTGTATGACATTATACAATAGAAGTCATTTAGTGAATTTAAAAAAAGCTTTGAGTTCGTCTCTCTAGATATTTAGGAACTCATTAAAAAATCAATATCCTAATGGGAGCTTTCCCCTTGTTAGTTCAGGTAAACTCTTCTCTTTGATGTTTGTAAAATTACTACTACATTTCCATTTAGTTATTGCTTTTAAAACAAACATCCTTACCTGCACCTTTTTCAGAGCTACTGGTACCCCATCCAACAGGCAAGTTGCTCTGTAAACTTCACTGAACTGTCCACGGCCGATCTTCTTTTCTATTCGGAAGTTAGCTAGCGTATTGTAGCCCATATCAGGTCGTAAGGCTTTCTGCAGTTAAGACATTAGAAAACAACTTGTACCATACAAGTTTACATTTCAGAGAAAGCACACACATCAGCTGCTCACCAGTTTCTGAACTAAGGTCCCAATCCTGTGAACACTTACACACATGTTTAACTTTAAGCATTTGAGTAACTTCACTGAAGTCAGTAAGACTACTCACTGCTTACAGCTAAGTGTGTACATATTTGCAGGATCATTTCCTATTCAAACCAGTTGCCAATACTTTCTGGGCCAGTCACAAAATACTATAAAGACAAGCTTCTATAGTGTTGTTCTTGGAGCTATGGGCTTCATAGATTACATAAGTAAATGTTAAAATGCATTAAAATGCGCTTCACAAGCTGAGGGAGTTGAGTGCCTCAACACCACAGAAACACAGTACTTTGCAATTTCTTGTTTTCATGTTCAGAGGCAAAATATAAATAGAGGTGATTAAAATATTTAGTTATACAGCTGATCTTTGAAGTGGATACTGGTGATTAAAAGATTTATATATATTCTGTTGGGGTCTACAGTTATGCAATTAAAAAAAATATTGTGTCTCTATATACATACATCACTGATAGAAACAGTACAGCTCCAATGTAAGAATGCATACTAAAATAAAGCATCTGGTTTTATTGAGATATTTGCAGTATACGGAGATGAAAAAATTATATATTTTTTTTATTATTAAAGACTCAGCATTCAATAGATGGAGCTGTAGAATACAGCTATATTAAATAAGCTATATTTGAAGTACCATGTATTTCACATTTGAATTGGGACTTGCAGCACTGGTCTGCACAGTAACTTGACAAATATTAGCGTGAACTACTAAGGCAGTGTGACAACCGCATGCTGAGAGCAAAGTCTCACTAATGTGTTTTGGCATGCAGGTTTGTAATCACACATTTACATATGCAATGACCTACATTTGCATGTCAGATCACACACTGTTTTGCTTTATTAAGACCAGGCACCTCCCTGTGCTTGGCGGCCAGAGTGGCGAGAGACGGCCAGAGGGCGGTGTTTTTTGGCAGTTGAGGGATGAACTGCCACCAAGGATTAGGTTGATATGGTCTGAGCATTAGACACTTCATTAGAGGTAATCTGTTTAACAGTGGGCAGTGTATGTAAACTTCACAGCCCATTTGCGGCACCTTTTCCCCCCCATGGCCTTTCTTCAAAGGGCAGCGTGGCTGAGTGACAGCTTGTCTCATCTGCTCCCTTGTCCTGTCATACAATTTAGATGTGGAGAGCTGACATGAGAAGCAACATAGCTGCACATCTCCAACTACCACTCTCCTAGGCACAATGCAATTTGTACAGAAATAAGCCTGTGCAGGATAAAGGTTTCCTTTCATCTGAGCCCATAAAAGAACATATTACATACACTTCACTAATGATCACATTACATTTTTATACACTAAGTAAATCAGAGAGTTGTCCTCTTCATTTTGAGTATTCGCCATTTCCTTAGAACAGTTATCTAAATAATGAACAATGAGATAATCAACGTCTTCCCCTTCTTTTCCCAATTTAAGATTTTTGGAATGGGGGGGCAACTGTATTAAAAGGATGTAATCAAAAGAATTTCCTTTGTTGTTCTATGGTGAACTTCAATTTGTATGACAATTTCACTTTTTGTACCACATTCTAATTTAACCATGAATATGAAAAATTTGAGAAGCTTATTAAATAGCTGGTTAAAAACACATAAGTAAGTTCTGTAATACATACACTAACTTAACTTCACCAAGCAAAATGCTCACTAATCAACCAGACATTAGCAGTTAATTCATTTTTGACAATTAAGTGCAGGTACCATATTAAACAGAAAAACAATACTAACTTTCAGGACTGTTTCATCCTAAGACCAGGACTGGTATCTTATTAGTACATACTGTAGCAGAGGGCTCCCAGGCCTGGTCTACACTTAAAAATTAGATTGACCTCACTATATCACTCAAACTATTAAAAATTTCACGCCCTGAGCACTGTAGTGTCGATGCAGCTAGGTCAATGGAAGAATTCTGTGGCTATTCTTCCATCAACCCAGTTATTGCATCTCAGAGAGATGAATTAACTACATCAATGGAAAAACCCTTCCATCAATATAGGTAGTGTCTACACTAATTGGCACAGCTGCAGCACCATAGTTGTGCCACTGTAACAGCAGTAGCGTAGACTTGATACCAAGAAAGGAAAGTCTAAAGCAAAACAAGGCACTCATAGTGATACTCCCCGGGGGAGGGGGGGGAGGGTGCCTGAAGCCAGACAATAGTGTCCAGAAGTGAGTGATGTTGGCCCTGGCTCCCAGGAGATGTTCAGATTCAATGCATTTCCCAAGGCAGCATAGTTGGCATACATGGTTTATATTTTTAACTTCAAATACATTTATTTTACAGTTTGTTTTAATTTGTTAATTAGCATCACTACTATGTTACAGTAATGTGCTGAATTTCAGATTTAAAGTGTGTATCCAGCTCACAGAAAAAATAACTGGAGTTAACAAGGTGAAAATAATGTCGTTACATGATTTTCTCTAAATATTGCTTCTGGTGAAGTGTTTAAGATTCATAATCAGCAAAGAATAAGACTACCTCAGAACCTCAAACCCAGATGAGACAGCTTCACAGATAGGCTTGATCATCAAGTCTTCCGATTGTCTTAAATCTCAATCTCATCAGTCCCAGAATTAATAAAGCTAGAAGGGACCACCCTAATCAGCTAGTCTGACCTCCGATATAACAGGCCATAGGACTTCTCTGAATTAAACTCCTGCTTGAACTAAAGCATCTTTTAGAAAGTCCCATCCAGTCTTGATTTAAAAATTGCTTGGAGAATGGTGGAGAATCTACCACGACCCTTCGTAAACTGTTCCAATAGTTAACTGCCTTCACTGTAAAAATCTGTGCTTTATTTTGTGTGTCAACTCAACTATAGCCCTATAATACTCCTCCTTTAAAGAGGACAAGAAGAACAATTGCCTATGCAGAACCTGGCTTGGAACAAAATATTGGCTGTACTGTACTGGGAATATATGTCTCTACAATTTATGAAGCTGTATGAAATTATGAACCCTATGTCTCTGTCAGGCTGCAAACTGTGTTTTGAATGTGCAGGCATAGCATTAAAACTGGCATAAGATGAACCAAAGTTAAGAACAAATGTCAGTTTCTTCTATTGGGGAAGATGTCTAGTGGGGTGCTGCAAGAATTAGTATTAGGCCTGATCTTATTTAGCTCCTTATTAATGATGCAGTTGGAGGGATTACTGAGACAGGCAGGGTTGCCAACAACTATGAGGAGAGAAGCATATATAATGATTAAATTTAGGACTGGGGACTCACCCACTGCTGAAAATATCAGTTCGCATAGTTTATAGTAAATCAGAATTTGAATTATTGTGTTTTTGAGGGGAATGTGGAAGATACAAGAACTGCCTGTTACCAAAGAAGGCAGACACAATGGGGTTTTCCCAGAGATATAGGAGCTCATCCTCTCATCCCAACTGACAGATCTGATTCGGCCTCCTATTCAGTCAAGGAGGAGAATCCATCATTGGAACATGAGTCATTATGAGATTTAGAATATACAGAATGCAGTAGTAGTCTGCACTGCCTTAATTAAAAAAATCTTAATTTAAAAAAAAATAAGTTTGTGCACTTGTTTCACCAAGATAGCTGTAAGGAATATGCATAAATTCAAATTATATCTTACACGTATAACTGTTTGGTACTCTAGGGTCTGATGGATAGGGATACAGAACTACAAGAATGCTTTGTTTTTATTTTAGCCTCAAAGCTGCTCCAATGCAGGCACTGCAACAAGGAAAGTACTACTAAAATACAATACTGAGCACAGACATGAAGACCTGGCCAAAAACAAAAAACAACTGAAGTTTTTGACAATATAAGTAAGAACAACCACATGTTGCCATATCACCTTTATTATTCAGGCTAATGCTTCAAACAAACAAACAAACAAACAAACTTACCAGTTATGGTCCTGGTCCTGCAAAGAATTACCCAATTGTTTAACTTTACTATGAGGATTTCTATTGACTGACATGTAACTCCTCATAGTGCATAAAGCAAAGCACCTTTATAAGTTTTTGCAAGATCGGAGCTTAGAGCGTTGTTTTCCAAAGGTTTTTAAATAATGTTATTAACAGAAGCAACATTTTTAGAAGAATGTTAATAAGCAGTATGCCAACTTATCTATTGCCTGATAATCTTACCTTTGTTTTGAGTCATACCATCAATCCAACCGCAAGGATGGTTATATTTCCCTCACATCCCCTGGTCATAGAACTACTGTAACTGTGAAAAGAAAAGGAGTACTTGTGGCACCTTAGAGACTAACAAATTTATTTGAGCATGAGCTTTCATGAGTGATGAAGTGAGCTGTAGCTCACGAAAGCTCATGCTCAAATAAATTTGTTAGTCTCTAAGGTGCCACAAGTACTCCTTTTCTTTTTGCAAATACAGACTAACACGGCTCCTACTCTGAAACCTGTAACTGTGTATCTCCCTTGTCCACTTTCAACAAGGGAAGGCACTAACCCACATAGGATCACCAATGGGAAGTGTAAGAACAGAAGGTTAAAAGGAGCAATCTGAAATAAATCTGGTAACTCTGCTATAATGTGGAAATATATAGTGTTTAGCAGCTTGATACCTCATAGGAAAACAATTACTTTCATTTTTGCCTCTCACCTCCACTCCAACTTTTCCCAGTTGGTGATGCAGCAGGAGGCAAAAAAGAAAGCAGCTTTTTTCTGTGAACTAGAGGGCAGATGGTCATTGAATTTCAAGATAACTAATGAGATATTACATTTCTTTATGGCTTCTTTTTCTCCATGAATGCCTTGAGACAGAAAAATCCAAATTAAACAATCCAATATCCAAAGACACTTGATCTCATAACATTGCATCTGATTTATTAACTACTGATGACTAATTATGTGATTCCCCAAAAGTAACTTGATTAAAATAATCAATTATTACCTTGAATACCATGCTGAACACACTAAATGCAGTAAAAACCTACCCTCTTAGAATGGCATTGTATAATGGAAAAGAAAAAGTATTCAAATACCAACAATAACCTTTTGGAATTTGTTCTGTTTGTTAATTTTAACATGTTCTTCCATTTACTAAATCCATTTATTTCTGTTCTTGAAGACTATTAAAATTAAGTACCTGTGGTTGAAACTGTGGAACAGGAGTCCCTTGCACGCCTTGTGACTGTTCATCCATTGTATCAAACGGGGCTTTTTATGTTCTACAAAAACAATACATGTATATTCATTAAATTGCAATTTAGTTAATGTTTATATTCACTGTACCACTTTCTACTGTGCTTCAATTATAATAATGCAATTAAATTATTTTACTGTGCTTCAGTACACAATGAATTCACGGTTAGAAAATTTTTTTAATTTGTATGCTTGACTTTGCAAGCATTAAAACATTTTAGCCCTTTTTCTGAGAGGGGATTCTCTAGTTTTTGTTTTAAAGGACCACACAAAAAAAAAAAAAAGGAAGAAGAAGAAGAAGAAGAAATTCCATCACCCCAACCGCATAAGTCATCAGCAGAGAGTTTGAATTTGGGACTGTCAGATCCATACCACAAACATCTACGACTTGAACTAAACAAGTGACTTCATTAGACAAAAGCAATAATACCCCATCATTCTCTGTGTGCACCAGCCACTAGAAGTAGACAGGTGGTTGCACAAGTACTTGCTAGACAAAATATCTTGGTTCTGGGACAGGAGTGTGAGAGCGTCTAAAACGGGATAGAGTTAAGACTTCTGGGTGGTATTTGTTGTTTACGTAACATTCACTCATTTCTGAATTTCATGGAAGTTGAGCCATTTTACCACATCTGTAAAATGCAAAGAAGAATGCTTGCCTGCATCCTAAGACAGGGGTATGAGATCTCGATTAATATGAAGAGTCCAAACAGCGCACAATTGTTAACAATGAAGGATAGGAAGGAGTAGATTTTAAAACTCATTGTGTCCTGGTTCACAGCCAAATGAACTCTTACCAAGGCAAAATGGTATTTCATTTAGGGAATGCACCTGAAGCATCTGTTTTGTCTATATGCCTTGTGGAGCTCTCTCTCAGTCCATATTGTCTGGGTATGATATAGAAGGCTCATTAGCACCTGGAAGTATATACAATGCAGTTGGAACATTCATATAATTAAGAGACAGGAGGTGAACGTGTTCTAATGCACATGAATAGAAAGGGATTTTCAGAAGCTTGTAACTTGGCCAAATCTGGAAGGTTTTTCATAGGAACAGCAAAAGTCACTTCTCTTTCACTTCAGAACCGTTCCTTTCCCAAATTTCAAGTTCCTACTACAAACCACGAAGCACTAAAGTTGTTTTGTAAAAACCCATCTAGAGAGTGTTTTAAAATTGGGAAATCTACCTGTTTGTCCCCCCACTAACCTCATTCCGGAAAACAACTCTATCGTTTTTGCTCAAACCTTTAAAAAAAATGCCAACCAAGAGAGAACAAGCATGGAAAATTTCAGTACAAATAGCTTAAGCTAATGCAACAGAAAACAGAGGCTTACAATGGAAAGAGGTAGGCAGTCTTAACCAAAAAGGTATCACTTATAATATACTGCATATATCAGTTTTCTGTAAGATGAGACAGTTGCAGTGAAGTGTTATTTATGTAAGCATACGCCTCGAAGATTTGAAAACACTATACACTTTAATGTTGTAACTTTATCTTTAGACACACAAGCTAATTGTGTGTTTCAAGGTTTTTTTCCCCCCATGAACAAGTTTTACATTGTATGTTGGTCCTTTTATTATCTGGATGTTTTAATAAATTTGACTCGGCCAGAAGAAAGAGCTCTTTGTCTAGAAAGGATAACCTCCAGGCACAGTACAATATAAATAGGAACACAATAATAAATAACTTTAAGTTATTTATCCTTGAATTAAGCTTAATAAATACCAAGAAAATCTTGCTAAGCAAAAACAGTTTTCTTCACCCAACCCACCTACTGACTAAAACAACCTTTGAAACACAGATTATAAGATGTATTGCCTCCAAACTAAAAAATGCATTAAAGAAAACTTGCCAGGAATTTTTTAGACAATTTGAAAAAAAAATAGCGTATTAGGATTAATTCCTCACTTACTAGCATAGAGATAGTGCATTTAAAAAAAAACACACCTCTTTCAATCTCAAATATTACAGAAAAGGTCTAACAAATAGCTAATATTCACAGCTGCGTAATCTTCCTTAAAGGACTGCACATCATGATGATAAGGTTACCAAGAAATTTTTTTAAAAAATTGTCACAATGATAATACAACAGTCGCTTTACAGGATGTAAAAATATCCCAATACACTGCTCTTCTAGAAGTAATTATATATATATATATTTATTAACCTTGTACATATTAATACATTAAAAAATAAACCATAAAGTCAAGCTTGTTCACTAATATATGCATGATAGCATAATATATATAATAATATATGCATTATCCACAACATTTTTTATATATATGTATGCATTAAGCACAAATATTGTAACAATGATATAACAGAAACTGGCCTACACCATAATCCTGTTCATTTATGTTAAGTATACCATAACACCTTGAAGTTGCTGAAGCAAGCATCTGGCATAAGAAGACAGAACAAATGCATCCTGATTTTGACAAGTTCCCTATGTGTTCGGTCTGGTCTACATTACAGACCTATGTCAATATAATTACGTCGCTCGGGAGTGTGAAAAATCCACACGACCTAAACCCCTTGCAGCATATTAAGTGTAGACTTGCCCTTAATACAAGCAAGGGAAGTACCTTCATGGACCAGTACCTGGAATGCTAGAATCCAAAGCAAAGATAAGAACAGAACCACCCAAACAAACAGATGTGTGCGATTTTAGTGATGTGTAAAGAGATGTAGAACTTGTAAAATCATCATATAAATAATATCAGCTGAAATGTGCAACTTTGGGAGCACACCTTCCACACAAGGTGGATGTAACATTGCTGTATGAGATGGTTTATTGGAGTCTGATATCATATAGAACCATTTTCCTGTACTATATTATTATTGGCTTCGAGCAATAAACCAGACACTTGTTATTTGGCCTCTTGACTATATTTCATAACGAACCAAAGTGTGATCAAGAAACTGACTATACAATTTATCAACAAGCTTGAAAATCTGTATCAAGAAGAAACATGCATGAACAAACATAAAGATCAGGATCCATGTAAAAGTAACCAATAATGGATTATAGTTAGCTAGTTATAATTTTCTCTGTTACCATTTTAAAGGCTTAATTCATGTAGCTTTGACATACAGATGAGGAAGTACTTACCTCAAACATTTTAGTTGGAGGGAATAAAAGACTTTTCTACAAATTATTATAAAAATCAGATCACAAATGTACAAGTGTAACTTAAAAACATTCTCCCATTTAAAAAAAGTGGGAACTACCAAAAGGTATGTATTTCTCATTAAATGATCATATATTTTCAAAACAATTTCCCTATGTAAAGTTTGGTTTTCCTTCAGATTAATCAGAAAAGTTCTTTATGCCACTCTAAGTACCAGTTTTATACCATAGCTCTCTTCTGGAAATTTTTAAATTTTCAGTAATCCTTCCTGTCCAGACCATGAACAGAGAGATTAGGTAGGAATACAATTTCCACCTATTAATTCTAAAAGCAGAGGTAAATCCTTTTTAAACTCTCAGGATAGACACTCTTCTTGACGTTCTTTGTATTGAATTTCAGTAACAGTTAGTTAAACACTATGGAGGGGGACATTACCTTGAACTAGAGAAGTATAGCTTCTATGTCTGAAAGAAGTTACCACTGGGCAGAGGGTTGAGAAATAAAATGGAGAGTACAACTTTAACCTGGTAGCAACATCAGCAATTAAATGAACAGGAGTGAGTGAGTGGATGGATAGATACTATGATAATTGCAGGAAAACAGAAACACTAGGGTTACTGGTAACAGTCAAAGCCTAAAATGCCAAGAGCACAATTAAAGGTTGGTTTTGGCCCAACTGTAATCATTTATCAGGAATGACACATTCCTGATCTCATCTTCACTCCTTTATTTGAAGAAGTCAGCCAATATCTTACCAACAGTGGTATCAAACCATACTATTGCCCTGTGGCTGTTCCAAACCAAACGGACTGTTGGGACTCAATCTCTTTTCTCTTTATCCTCAGCATTTCTGTGCAACTAGTGCACAGTTTTGGAATGCTGGCTGCACTTAATGCAGAGATTAATGAGATCTGAAGGTAGTTCTAAACAGTACTTTCAGGGGGGTGAAACTAATCCTTAAAACAAGAAGAACCAAACAAAGATGTAGAGTAAAGACGACGCAGGGGGAAAAACAGCTAGAGGAATTGCTCAATCTGTTAATGAGAGTCTTTACTAATCATCTGCAAAATTTCATGATAGCCTTGGCCCCCTGCCAGGAGAAGACACTGAAAAATTATTAAGATTTCTAAAAATATTAGAATGAATATGGTGATAAAACTGGAAAATTGCTGGCAGCTGCTGTTTGTTCCAAAACACTTGGCAGTCAGACCCTGTTATTTAAAAAGCCTGACAAGGCCAATACTGGCAATTCTTTGCAGGATATGTAACATCTTTCATTTGTATTTTGCAGTGGGTTCGACGAGTCACAGTACAGTGGTAGCTTCCATTGAAAAATTAGATTTTTGTATGTTTAATCACTAAAGAACACTGAAATACCCTGATTAAGTCCATCAACGTCTTTAACACCATAGTTGTCTTGCAATCAGACAAATCCCAGAGATAACCCAAGTCACAGATTGTGTTTTAAGAATCTATATTTTCAGTTAGTTCTTTATTTTAACAGTCCTTTAACCACTGTAATAGATCCTGGAATTTCTTTAAAAACGTGACAGATGGCAATTACAACATCATTTACAAAAACAGAACCTTTAATAACCTGTTATTGGTACTATTCCAATCATTTTCTCTAACAGTGACATCAAAACTTTCCCTCACTTTGCTCTAGCTACCTTTCTGTTTAGTTTTCTTTACCAATTTGGCTTTAGTGACTGGATTTGATTATTATATAAATCAAAGAATAAATTAGGATTTTATTTTCCAGATCTGCTTTAAACAATAGGCACTAAAACTGGGCTGCCCTTTGTTAGCACACCGTTCCTATAGAGCTCATAGCTCAACGTTACAAGGCACATCTCAAAATCTCATTACATTCAGAAAATATCTTTTACAATCACCACTCTTACTACTATAATAGAACTTTAAACAGATAAATGTAGAGGAATATAACCACATAGTTATGCTCTTAAGAATTTTACTGAAGTGCAGGCTCAAAACTCCTGCCTTGATTCATAAACTCTGTTGTTTCCATGGAACAAAGCATTAATACATGGTGGGTACTTATTTGATTAAATACAATTATATTTTGCAGCCAGTTCCACTGACTCTGAAACAAGACTATTTGGAAATGTTGAAGAAACAGAACTACTGCAGTTTTCCTTCTCGGATGCAAAATAATCAAGAATTTTATTTCTGAGTCTGTCACGGATTACCTTTGTGATCTTAGGTAAGTTATTCAACTTCTCCATGCCTGAATTTCCCTGTACTAGGGCCTCAATTTATTTTATAAACCGAAAAACAACCACTGTAGATACTGAAATTCTTTTTACATATACAAAGCTACAATACTTACATACTAAGTGATCTTATGACTCAAAAAATACTTCAGTTCATTCATCTCACTCTTAAAAAATTAAGAGACTAAGAGATGGCGTGCAGAGCAGAAAGGGTTTGTAACACATGGCACCATACTTCTTTCGAGCTGCTTAGAATACTTCAAACATTTTTTCCAAAATATCTGATCTTATCTCTTTATAAAAGTCATGTTGCAAAAATTGCGAATCAGAATGAAGAGCAGCCATAGAAAGCACAGACTTCAAGGTTGCTTTATACTGAAGCATTGCATGGGAGTGACAAATACAGGTATGTCCTCACTGACGAGTTAGCTCAGGCTCTTACCTGGATGGCGTTTTACCTCTTTCCTAAGTTTGACCATCAAACTTAATATTTGTATGGCTCTGGCTGAACTACAGTAGTTTGATTTTATATTTCCCCCCCTGAGGATAATATTTCCTGAGCTTGTTTTTGTTATAGGTAAAGGCCTCCTTCTATTGCTTTTTATGTCTGTACACCTTACATATTATCTGGATATCTGATCCAGCTCTGGCAGGTTACCATTCTCCACTGTCTTGGTTTCCCTTTGGAAAACAATATTTTTGGCAGAGGTTGAAATGGGATGGTTCTCGGGGGCTCAGTAAGACAGTACTTTCTCCTGGATCTGTATCATGTTCCTGAATCCAAGCTTCAATTTAAAAGAACTTGCCTCTAGCCCTTGTGATTACTAAGAAATCATTCAAAATTTGAAACAGATGTGACAGTCATTGTGATGTCTGCAACAACCTGAAACGTATGAGCTGACTCCATCCATCTCAATGTGGCGGTATTTCTGAAACCTAATGATGGTGATGTAAAAGGTCAACGTTGCTAACTACTTTACTTTTACAGAGCATAAAAAAATACTGATCATATGATCATATAAACTCTGCAGAACCTACTATTTACAGCATCTCATTTTGGTGCCATTCGTGGGCAGAGTTTGGAGAGTATCACTACTTCTTCTCCCCTACACCTGTCCCTTGATTTCAGGTTACCACACTACAGACCATAGTAGTATGGCATATATTCTACTTAATGTGATAACCTGACATTTACAATATCTAAACACTGTATTTCACTATATTTCACATTCTAGTATGCAAGAAGCCTCTGAGAAAGAATTAAATAGTATGTGAAGAATCCTTATTAATATTACTGACTCAAACCACCATATGAGAATGCTTATAAATCTTCCTGCCCTTTTCAAAGACTTGTCTTTTATGGCACAGCCAAGCAAGGATAGACTAGAAGATAGCATGAAAACAGCGTATGTTTGGTATTCATAACTTTTTAAGGCCAGCAGGGATCATTATGATCATCTGGTCTGACCACCGAGTATACAGGACATGCAGACTAAGAACAGTCACACCAAAACTAAAAATCCAGTATTATGACCGAAATGCAGTAAACCATCAACAAAGACTATCTTGTATGCAAGTAATCAATGTACTTTCCTTTTTTCTGACAGGCTTTGCCTGTGAACAGACAGCTGCTTTCACAGACAGTCTCCTGCACACATCAGTAGCATTCTGTTCGTGTTGTGGTTCAGAGACTAACTCCTTCTCCCTTTAATCACAGAGAGAACATGCTATGTATTATAAAACCCAGAGAGTAGGAACTCAGATTCTATTTTCCTGAAATGTTCTGGGTAACTAACATGTTGTGCAACAATGCAAAATGAACATTAATGTGTATTCTTAAGGCCTCCTCACAAAAAAACCAAACAAGTTTCTTTATTATTTTCAACTATTTTGCCCACATAAATATTAGTACAGTTTTGCAGACTTTGCCATCAATACATTGTTTATATTATTTTTGTTTTGTTTGTTTTTTACCCTCTGTAATATGCAAACACCACAAATCCTGCTTAACCTTATTACAGTCTGGGGGGGGGGGGGGGGGAGACAAAAAACAAGGAAGATGTGAGGAAGGCCCTTCTGCAACCTTTGTGGAGTACACCACTGACATGCATGATCTTGGGCAAGTAATTTAACCTATCTGTGCCTCAGTTTCTCCATCTATAAGGAAGAAACCCACACACCTGTGAAGCACAGTTCTGTTCCATGATGCCTTTCTCCTTGGCAGTACAGTGAGGAAGAGAGTTAGGGGCATGGCAAGGGTAATGAAAACCCATAGGCTTAAATCTCCTCACACAGGAGGTGTCCAGCAACACTCTACCTGCTACTTTACCTGCTGTTACTTAAAATGCGCAGGCTGTAGAAGAGGCAACAAGGCAGCTACTCATCTACTCTGCCCTGGATTTTAAGGAGGTAGGAAGGTGACGATTCATTCCCACAGCCAATTCCCTTCCATTGTTTAGCCAACAACAACTAAGACCAAAAATCATCTTTTCAGTACAGACTACTGTACCATCAGATGTAGTTAATCCACATAGATAATATTTACTCTGAGTATATGTACTATTTGGAGTTACCAGCTGTAAATCAAGGCTGTAGCAAAAGCAATCATGTGCAGATACACCAGGGTGGATAACATGATAGAGACATGAGTACAGCACAAAACATTGGCATACAAATTGGTCATTAAAACCTCTCTCTACCCTTGGGACTCGTATTCCAGGCTTGTTAAGTGGTTCTAGAATACCTTCCCTCGACCTTAGATGGTTTCACTTACTCAAATGGAACACTACAAAAGTTAAGCACAGATGGCAAAAATTTTAAATGTGACAACAAAGAGAAGAAATCCCTTGTTGTATATTACAAATGATTACTGAATGAATATTGTAGGAAAAAACTCAAGAGTACAGTGTCTCATATGTTCTTATTTTACTATCTGATAAACATTATCTTTTACAAGTGTAAAAAATATACATTTTTAATATTAATTTTCAAATTTTTTCAATAATTCAATAGAAAATACACTGCATAGTGAAGATAATGTAGCAGAAACAATTACAGATACAGAGTATTAGGGGTCAGAAAACCAAACAGATTGAAACATGTCAAAAATTACAGTAATACATGCAGAATTTTCATATTTTATCCCAAATCAGTTTTAGTATTCTGATTTTAATAAGTGAGTTACAGAAACAAACCCAGCTAAAACAACGCTATCAAAATGAAATCAATTGCATAAGTGAATTAAAAAAGTAGTTTCGGTTACTGCATCTACCCATGTGGTTTTATCATAACATATGCCCTTTTTTCTAAAAATTATTTTCCCAACTCCATTGCTGTGAGAAAGACCCATACAAACAGTGGAAATTCTCAGACTACAGGGGAATCGAATAAAGATGGGAGAACAAATTTTAGTCTAATTTTTGTAACTACAATAACTACCTGTTTGTTTCTTCATAAAAATAGTAGGGCTGTCAAGTGATTAAAAAAATTAATCACAATTAATCGCACTGTTAAACAATAATAAAAAAAATTAAATAAATGGTATTCTGTTTTCTACATTTTCAAATATATTGATTTCAATTACAACACAGAATACAAAGTGTACAGTGCTCATTTTATATTTATTTTTATTACAACTTAATACAAATACTGCAGTGCAATCTCTTTATAATGAAAGTTGAACTTACAAATGTAGAATTATGTACAAAAAATAACTGCATTCAAAAATAAAACAATGTAAAACTTTAGAACCTACAAGTCCACTCAGTGCTACTTCAGCCAATCGCTCAGACAAACAAGTTTGGTTACAATTTGCAGGCGATAATGCTGCCCACATCTTGTTTACAATGTCATCTGAAAGTGAGAACAGGCTTTCGCACTGCACTGTTGTAGACGGCATCACAAGGTATTTACGTACCAGATGCGCTAAAGATTCATATGTCTCTTCATGCTTCAGCCACCACTCCAGGGGACATGTGTCCATGCTCATGATGGGTTCTGCTCGATAACAATCCAAAGCAGAGTGGACTGAAGCATGTTCATTTTAATCGTCTGAGTCAGATGCCACCAGCAGAAGGCTGATTTTCTTTTTTGGTGGTTCGGGTTCTGTAGTTTCCGCGCTGGAGTGTTGGCTCTCTTAAGACATCTGAAAGCATTCTCTACATCACGTGCCTCTCAGATTTTGGAAGGCACTTCAGATTCTTAAACCTTGGGTCAAGTGCTGTAGCTGTCTTTAGAAATTTCACATTGGTACCTTCTTTGCATTTTCTCAAATCTGCTCTGAAAGTGTTCATAAAACGAACATGTACTGGGTCATTATCCAAGACTGCTATAACATGAAATACATGGCAGAACGTGGGTAAAACAGAACAGGAGACATTGAACTCCTTGGGGGAGAATTGTGTCACAAATGTAATTAGCCCATTATCTTTCTAACGAGCATCATCAATATGGAAGCATATCCTCTGGAATGGTGGCTGAAGCATGAAGGGGTATATGAATATTTAGCATATCGGGCACGTAAATACCTTGCAAAGCTGGCTACAAAAGTGCCATGCAAAAAGCCTGTTCTCACTTTCAGGTGACATTGTAAATAAGAAGCAGTCAGCAGTATCTCCCATAAATATAAACAAACTTGCCTGTCTTAGCAATTCGCTGAACAACAAGTAGGACTGAGTGGACTTGTAGGCTCTAAAGTTTTACACTGTTTTGTTTTTGAGTGCAGTGATGTAACAACAACAAAAATCTACATCTTTAAGTTACACTTTCATGATAAAGAGATTACACCAAAGTACTTGTATGAGGTGAATTGAAAAATAGTATTTCTTTTATTTTTATAGTGAAAATATTTGCAATCAAAATATAAAGTGAGCACTGTACACATTTTATTCTGTGTTGTAACAGAAATCAATATATTTGAAAATGTAGAAAAACATCCAAAAATATTTAATAAATTTTAATTAGTATTCTATCCTTTAGCAGTGCGATTAATCGCGATTTTTTCAATCGCAGTTAATTTTTTTCAGTTAATCAAGAGTTAACTGTGATTAATTGCCAGACCTAAAAACCAGTATTTTTTTTAAAGTAAATTAAAAAGAATGAGATTCTTTTCAATTGATGGCATCCTGTAAACCACCGATATGTATGTTTAAAATGATGATTTATGGAAATTGTATTCCATAAGCATCAATAAAAAACTAGGGAACAGGGTATACTAGTCCTCTGAAGTTCCAGGGGAGAATCTTTCTAGGCCAACAGAACCTAACCAGGAGCTTATGCCTTGGGACCTACCTCTATTGCAGGGGATTGGCCAGGACTAATAAGGGCTATGCACGCAAATTGGTTTGTTTAGCTAGTTTCCCCATCAGCTAAAGAACTATACAACCTACTGACCTTACCTGGCTACTCAGAGTCAAGAGGAAGAATGTTTTTTGTATAATTTCTTTTCTTATAATTGCTGTTTGGTGGATGGGAGGGTTTTCTCTTGGGTTTGCTTTATTCTGTTATAAGACTAAAATACACTACACCCCAGGAAGAGTGCAACACTTTTTTTTTTTTTTTTTTTTTAAGAGAGTACAGTATTGCTTTTGCAGAGAAGGTGGTGAGGGCTGCTTGGCTGTATTCTCTCACAAAATGCTGCTCTTTTCCCCTCATTTTCTCTACCCCACCTCTATCTGATTTGGAAGGGGATATGCTAAATTACTATTTTAGAGTAATGCTGCATCTCGGTCAGAAAAAATGCCAAGTGCCCAAAAGATGAGTTTTGTACTGATTGTGAGGATATGAAGGAATTGGTCCTTGCTACTGAAAGAGTTCAATCTCATAGCACTCCTCATGTGGTCCAATATTTGTGTCAAAATTATGGTTTTGCTTGGCATACCAAAACAGAAGCATCAATGAGACTTGGCACCTGGGACAATTCAAGTCCTTGACCTTTACAATAGTAAGCTTGTTTTATATATAGAGACAGTGCAATACATGACTGATAGAATATTTAATATTGATTTAATATTGATTTATTTAGATTCAAGAATGATAATTAATACTATTCCTGAAATAAGCTTTCAAGCTTTAATTTAAAGGTGAACGGGAGCAAAAAACAAAAAAAAAACATGATAAAATAAAAACATTAATTAGCTACTTTAGTTTATAAACTGCAATGTAATTTATCAAAGGAAAAAAAGTAATACAAGACAAACGTATGCATATATCTTCAACCATCAATATGGTAGTCTTCCTCCCATGCTTTACCATCACAGGACACATTGGTTTTATGGAAAATAGGCACTGGATGAAGCAAGGGGGAAGACAGCTAGACCACCAGCAACACAAGCTTCACATGTACCAAAGGTGACCAATTAAAAATTCTTATACTCTGATCATGCAAAAGGCAAAGAAAAAAAAGTTTCCTTGCCTCTACAGTAGGATCTGCAAAAAATCAAACAAATGAGGGGCCTCTTTCATGTGGTGTTTGGCCCACACTAATTAGGCTATCTCCACTCAACAGTTGACTTGGGTCTCTTCTCTTGCAATCATTTCTTGTTATTGTGCAGATAAAATTGCTTGAATTCAGACAAGCTATATGACTCAATGATGCCTGAGAAAAAGGGAAAAGGAACAAATGTTAAGTCTTCTATTTGATCTGTGGTCACTAGTATCCCAGAAGTTTTGGAAGAACGTTGGTTCGCTTCCTACACTTTGGACCAGGTCTTTCCTGGCTGGCAAAGTAATGGGTCCATTGCCGATGAAGAGAGTAAACGCCTCCTGCTAAGGAAAAGAGTGAGAAGGAAGTGTCCCCTCCATCCAGGAAACCATCTGTAGATACTGACTTTTTGGTCAATTATTGGTCCATTCCAGATCTTCCATTCTGAAATAAGATTACTGAGAAATTTGCAGTAAAATAACTCTCAATCTCTAGATTCCTGGGACTTCCTTGATCAGCAACCTAGGTATGGTACAGCAACTGCACTTGTTTTACTGACTGATCTTCCTGATGATCAGAAATCCTAGAAATCTGTTTGCTAAGGAAAAGCACAGAATTTGTGTTTTAAAAGAGAATCTTTAGTTTTTACATTTTGTGAAAAAATAAAAACATATACAGTAGAACCCCATTTATCCAAGCCTCCATTATCCTGCTCTCTGAATTAACAGAAACACCAGCTGCCCAGGGCTGACAGCATGAGCCCCTGCCACCAGAGTCTGACAGCCCAAACCCAGACTCTGTCAGCCCCAGGAGGCTGGTGGTTTGGTTAGTATGGAGACCCATATAATGGAGACTCAGATCAATGGGCTCTACAGTATATCAATAAAACACTGGGGGAATTCTGTGCCACTGCACATGCGCAGAATTCATATCCGCTGCAGATTTCTTTGCTTCCATGCAAAAAAAACGACTCTCTGATAGGGAAGCAAAGGGAAACTGCAAGAGCAGTCACACGCTACTCCCTAGTTGTGCAGGTACATTGTTTCAGGCACCCAAAGCAGCCAGCAGAAAGGTAAATCACTGCAGGCCTGGGGACACCCCAGCAAGTGGCTCTTACCCTGAGCCTGGATCAGGAGTGGCTGGGGCTGTGCCAGACCCACCCCCAGAAACCTCCCCCAGCTGCAGGAAGCTCAGCATGCTTTCCTGCTTTTCGCCCCCATTGCTCCTCAGCTCCGGGGAAAGGGTCACTGTAAGGGGAGCCACTCCCCCATCCGCCCAACCCCGTGCACCCAGACCTCCCATACCCAGACACCCCGGCAAGCCTCACCCCGTACACCCAGAACCCCCCTAGATTTCCATATCTGAATCCCACGCCACTGAACCTTAACCCCTGCATCTGGAGCCCCCTACCCCCACAGCCCCTTCCTCAGGACCCCCACCCATACACTTGGACCACCTCCCACTGAGCTCCCTGCACTCAAACTCCCACCCAGATGAGCCCTACCCCCCTGCACCACCCTGAGCCCCCACATTCAGACCCCCATGTCACTGACCCCCAACTAGCTGCACCCAGACCCCCACCCCACCAAGCCTCATGCCCCCAGCCCTCCCTGCTGAAACCCCCACACCCAGACCTCTCTGCTGAGCCCTAACCACCTTCACCTGGAAGCCTCTGCAGAAGCCCACTACCCCCACACCTAGACCCCCTGCCCCTACTGAGCGGCTTGCACCCAGACTGTCCCACACAGAATCCTCTCACCTGGATCCCCCCATACTGAGCCCCTCCACGCTTGGATCCTGCCTGGTTGAGCCTGCCCACCCCACACCTGGTGCACCTAGCACAAAGGGGCAGGGCCCCAGAGTGTTTATGGAGCAAGCCCAGGCCTTGTGCTGTATCAGGGTCAGGTGCAGCCTCACCACTGACTGTGTCCCAGGCAGGCTGCAGGGTGATTTCCCACCTTCATGCAGCCAGTGGCTGTGCTCCCCATTGCCATACTGGAGCTTCTGCATTTATTTATTCACAAATAAAACTCACAGAATTTTAAAATACTGTGCCCAGAATTTTTATTTTTTTGGCACAGAATGCCCTCAGGAGCAGTTCAACTTATACCTATATATGTTGTGGCTAAGAAAACTAAAGTGCTATGTTTCAGTTTACTCTCAGAAAAACAGGGGGGCAGGGGATGTTGTTTTAATCAGAGAATTTTGATTCTTTTTATCACAGAAAACTAGGATCCCTGCTGATGATGGATGATCATGATGTCATAATGAAATTAACTGCCATTGATCAAAGACTGTTAGATTCTCCTGTGGACATCAGTAGGAGCAGATTCACCCTGAGAGACAAGTGACTGTAAGGAAAGAAGAGGAGATGTCAGACTGCAGTACTGAGCAACTGCTCTTCGGCCTCAAGGGCACTCATATGGGTACGTCAAGGTAACATCTTGTCCCCACTTTGACATGTGTAAATGGTCATTAAATAGGTTAGTGAGAAAATATGGACCATGGCTTTACTCTGCTGACAAAACAAAGTTCTATCTCCAACTGAATGAGTGCTGCATCTGAGCACCCTAACCAGTGTACACTTGAGAATAGCATATGAAGAGAACTGTCTGAGGCTTAGTCTACACTACAGAGTTAGGTCGAGGTAAAGCAATTTACATCAACTGAATTATGTCAGTGTCTACACTACAATGCTGCTTCTGCCAAAGTAAGTGGCCTGCTACTCCCACATAATAACTCCACCTCCACAACAGGCGCAGCACTTATGTTGGTGTAGTTAGGGTGACACACTGTCCATGCAGACACTGTGTGACTTAAGAATGACAGCCAACTGCTATTGTGTCAGTGTCAGGGCTGCCTCCAGCTTAAAGCAGCTAAAGCTGTGAAACCCACAAGAATGTCAATTTCACTGCTGATAAGCTCCCTGCTGTGAAATTGAGCCTGGCTCAGGGCTCACAGATGCAACAGAAGGACAGTAGTGTGGACACCAACAGCCAATTGAATTACTGTAGTGGCTGCAGGTCGACTTAAACTAAGTTGACCTAAACTTGTAATGTAGACAAGCCCCGAGACTCACTTCAGATGGGAAAAAAAATAGATACTAGTAGATTGGGTGAAGCAACCAAAAGAAATGGCAAAGACAGCTGCTCCCTTGATTGAAGGTATTTATTCTCCACTTACTGAGCTCCCAATACAGAAGTGATTTTCCATCCTCACCTACTTTTAGATTATCAGATGGCAGCAGCGACCAGGACAGGCTGAGAATTTTTCTTTCACATGTTATGATTACCCATTCCTTTATCACTTTCAAATTAGGCTACTGTAATGTGCTCTGAAAGGGGCTACACCTAAAGATTATTCAGAAATGTAGGCTAGCCCAAAATGCCCACTTGCTAAAGGAGTATCTCATTGGGAAGTATGTTACAACAAGATTCCACAATCCACATCGGTAGTGTATTCTTTTTATGGGTGGAGTTTAAAATGTTGATCTTGTCCTATATAAAGCTCTAAATGGCCCAGGACCTGCCTACCTCAGAAACTGCCTCTCTCCCTGTGGGATATTGCTGGAGTTGTGACTGGCAGAAAGTGCTAAACTGGCAGTCCTACATGTTTTCTCAGAAAGTAGAGCTTCCTTGATAATTATTGTGAGGGGTGTCATCTGCAGAGTCTCTGAAAGAAGCATACAGCATAAGTACTTGGGACGCTCTTTTACGAAGGAATACTCGGGGTGGGAGGGAGTGGCACTAACATACCTTGTTTTTTTCTCTTGCCTGTTCACAAAAATAAAATTTCAATTCCACATGTGCTATGTCAGGACTTTATATATGCATATGGGAAGTGTCTTATTCTAGAAAGTGTTTTCATTGTTTTTAGGCAAAACAAAGGGTTGCTCAGTCACATTTCATGGCCCTTTTATCACCCAATAGCTTACTTACACTTAAAAATTACTAAAGGAGACACGCAGATGACCTCCTATAAACTATAAATTATGGATATCAAAGTTCTACTAAAAGACTATACTAATAGGGTAAACTAGATTAAATATTGGGCTAATCATTTTTTAGGCATTCTGGTACACTGAAAGCAACATTTCAAACTGAAAGCATCCGATGAAGTGAGCTGTAGCTCACAAAAACGTATGCTCAAATAAATGTGTTAGTCTTTAAGGTGCCACAAATTCTCCTTTTCTTATTTCAAACTCAAAATATCCTCTCTAGCAATCTTAGATTAGGACTTTCTTCCTTACGAACACTGTTTGTCAAACCAAAGGACAGTTTTAATATGTTTAGCACCTAGACTGGGCTGGCACAATAATACAGCTCTTTTCAAAAGCAATTCATTTTTAATTTGTAAATTTCTCAGTTTTCAGGCTGAATGTGTAAGGATACCTTTTTTATGTCCATAATGTGCTCTGATTTCAGTCTTTTAGAAATATATGTAAAAGAAACAAAACCTCTCTTATTCTATATTTCTTTCCTGTGACTGGCTCCCACCAGTACAGACTGATCCATAGTCTCTTTTCTACTTGTCAGTTAGGCAGGCAGCAATCAACAAGAGCAGAGTATTTTGGTCTCTTCCAAAGGGTCTGCTTACCCCCATACATTTAGGGCTTGTTTTCACTACCAGGGTAAGTCGATCTAAGTTATGCTACTCCAGTTACGTGAATAACGTAGCTGGAGTCGACGTAGCCTAAGTCAACTTTCCTTACTCTTCTCAAAGATCTGGACTACTGGGGATGACTGGAGAGTGCTCTACCATCGATTTAGCAGGTCTTCACTAGACCTGCTAAAGCAACACCCGCTGCATTGACTGAAGCAGTGCAGATCTCCCCAGTAGTGAAGACAAGCCCTCAGTTAAGATTTTTCAGAGCTGTAACTTTACAGCAAATGAACCTACCAGCCCTCATACAGGCATTGCTAAGGGCAAGCATCTGCACATGTGGGATTATGTCACAGTAAAGAATCACCGGATACCTAATTCACTTCTAAATAAGTTGCCACCAGAGCATACTGAGGGACTGTGAATAATTGCTTGCCTCTTCCAACAAAAGGTACACATACAGGGGAGTCTTTTAAAAGCCCACTGAAGTCAATGGGAATGTTTCCATTGACTTCAAAAGAGCTATTTCAGACTAAGAGAGAAAAAAAAACTCTAGGCACTAGGCCTCCGTTGAGGCAGTAAATTTGAAAAAATTCTATTCAGGCCCCAGTAAGGCCATTGCCTAACAGGATATAAGACACAACTAGGACATGCCAATTAATATAGCCTACACAGGGTCAGAAAGAAACAATACTAAACCACGATCCTCAAAATGCAATGCAGCAACCACAAAGAACCAAAAAAGTAACCTGCATCATTTGCTGAATGTATGCAAACAGCACCAAACAGCCATCTTCCAGAACCAGTTTTAGACCACATTCCATTTTCAATCTAGAATACTGAAGGCAATGAGAAATCTAATCCACTGGGTATAAACCACAGAAGTCTGCTAATCCTCTCAGAAACTCCAAACAGGATAACAGATTTGAGGATTTTCTGAATTCATAAAAAAAAAAAACAATCGCGATAAATCCTTAAGTTTCTTCAATACATTTAGGGAACATCTATCATAGCTTTTTCAACTCAGGGTAGAAAAGACCAGGGCAAGGAAACATCCTGAATGATTATGAAAGCCAAAAAGAAAAGGAGTACTTGTGGCACCTTAAAGACTAACCAATTTATTTGAGCAAAGCTTATGCTCAAATAAATTGGTTAGTCTCTAAGGTGCCACAAGTACTCCTTTTCTTTTTGCGAATACAGACTAAAACAGCTGTTACTCTGAAGCCTGTCATTATGAAAGCCAGTGACTACTTGAAGGAAAAACTGGGCAAGATTTAAAAACTAATTAATCAGAAGAGAACATGATCCAGAGAGAAAAACGAAGAAACTCAGTTTCTGTACACAATGATACAAGATGATGGCAACTAGGAACACCACTTTCAGAACAGTAAGAGAAGGAAAGCAGAGATGTAAGACAAAAAAAGAGAAATGTCTCTGGGAACTTAAATACCAGATTAGGAACAGAAATGGAGACATGGTAAGAGGCAAAGCCAGTCAGCAGCTTTACGGAACCTAAAAACCAAGGGAGAATGATCTCAAGGGCGCTGCAGTAAACTGAAGAGCGAAGACATTCTTTTCAACACCATGCAATATCTAACACTCCAAAATGGGAAAGTTACCAGAATAGGTACTGGAAAAGTCCTGAAGGAATTCAGCAAAGAAACAATTCTAGAAGCAGAAAGAACAAAGTACCACACTCTTTCTAACTTTCTCTTCACAGATTCAGTTTGTTTCCTATCTCTGAAGAGGAATTTGTCCTCTGGAAAGTGCCAAAACTCTATGTTTCTACTAATACCTGCCAGGCTGACAAGTGGAGGAGGGACCATCCACCAGTCCATGTTGATGAAATCAAATCACCTAAGATCTTGTTTCTTGATCTGAGTGGAAAATCAATGGAGAAAAATCTATACACAGCATCTTACTAGAATATGTTCTAAAAAATGTTAGAGAAGAAATTATTAGAACAAGGTGTGAAACTGCACCCCATATTCTTTGCAGTGATATTATGATGATATAATTACAACAATCATAATGTATTTTATGCAAGCCGTATGAGGCATCATTGGAGAAGTTATCATTTCCTGAATATGATTATCCTATCTGTATGCATGTATCATTTTTGTATCTGAAGTTATGAATATTGACTATGTATCTGTATTTCAAATGTAGTTACACCTGGGTAATGCCCACTAGACAAGATGTTTTCCGTCTAGATAGTGGATGGGGAAGGGCCTATTCAGGGCAATGTCCCATTAGGAAAAAACAATAGGCCTTAGGGGAAGCTTCTATTTCACCTGGGGAGCCTTCCTGAGAATGCTACAGACAGCCTATGAGTAATGGCAGCTATAACTCTACAAGGACATGTGATGAGACCACATCTCTATGCTCCATCTTGGAACGTCAGTATTCTTCCACAAGCTAGTCTGGGAATCAAGCTTTGGTAACAAAGTGTTCCCGCCATATGCGAAAGCGATATAAGGCAGGGATTGACATCATCTGGGTTTCTTCACTCCCCACACAAGACGACTCCTGGAAACATCTGAGGAACAAAGACTGACCTGGGGGAAGTGCTGGACCCAGGCTAAAGGGATTTCTAGCCTGTGCATGAAACACCTGGGAATTCCAAGCTGTAAAGCAAGTGCAGCTTGCCCCTTAAGAATCTGCAGCCTGCTTGTATCATCTCTTACGGTGACAATCTGCTATTCATATCTAATCTATTTAATATAGCATACTTAGTTTGTGTGTTTTGTTTATTTGATAGATAAACTGCTTTGAGCTGTGTGCTATCACTTAAAATCTCTCTCTTGTAGTTAATAAACTTGTTTTTACTTTATCTAAACCAGTGAGTTGGAGTGAAGTGCATGGGAATCATAACTCAGGGACAAAAGGCTGTTTTGCATATTCCTCTCCACATTGAGGGAGGGGGTGAATTATGGGCTTACGCTGTACAGTTCTCTGTGCAGCACAAGACGTATAATTTTGGGTTTATACTCTAGAGGGGGTAAAACTTAAGGAGCAGGGAGTAGCCTTCCCATGCAGGGGATGGTCAGAGAAACTGCTTGTAACTGCAGCTGGGTACGCCCCTACCTGTATGTATGCTGGTTTTCGAAAGTACAGGCTGGAGGGATTTGCAGCTTGTCACAGCAGTACAGTGTGAGAGGAAGCCAAGGATGATGGGTCGGGAGGGCTCAGTGGTACCCCAGTTCCAGGTGGCACCCTGAGGGGAACCTGTCACACAAGGAATAAGTAAAATAGGAAAAGCCCACAGAATGACTGCTGTTCTTCACTGGAGAGTACAGTCAAAAATTCTGCCTTCATTCACTGAAACATAGTCAGTCACCAACTATCCCATTTTCTATAGCATATTGTTTTCCTGATTGCAAATCTAGCGTAAAGATTAAAATAAAAACAAGACTTGCATGAGAGTAAGTTTTACATGATATAGATTGCACAAATGAAATAATTTTGGTTAGCTTTCAGATGCCCAATTTTTCATTATAGATTGTATTATCTTTCTCATAATAACTAGTCAACCATTGCTTGGTAGTAAAAGCTGCAGTACTGATAGTTTTAATGTTATTTATACTACTACTGTCAGATGGCACATGCTGTTTTTTCTTGGGGGGCGGAGATGGCGGTTGTAGGGGAGATGTGCGGTAACTTAGATGCTAAGGAAATTAATTAAAAAAAGTTAACAATTTACATAGTATGTAACATAAGGCATAACTGAGTAGGGCTTGAGTTTGCTTAGAAAGACTTGTTTCTAAATGTCTCTACAAAATATACTTAAAGTGCTACACTTTCAAAAATTATTCCTAGTTCTCCCATTCCCAATCAAGTATATCTCAAAAGAAAAAAGGAGTACTTGTGGCACCAGAGACTAACAAATTTATTTGAGCATAAGCTTCCGTGAGCTACAGCTCACTTCATCACTCATGAAAGCGTATGCTCAAATAAACTGGTTAGTCTCTAAGGTGCCACAAGTACTCCTTTTCTTTTTGCGAATACAGACTAACACGGCTGCTACTCTAAACACACAAAGGTGCTTTTACAATATGGTGGAGTGCCAAAGTTATAAGCCACACACACGGAGAAGGAGTGTCTTTTCATAGAAAATACCTAAATAGGAATTTTGTTGTTTTGAAAGCAGTGTTGGAAATATGTCAAATGCCAATGATTCTCTGTAAAAAGGTGTCATTACTAGTAATCTCATCAGTATAAAGTTAACATCAACCATACAGCATTATACTACTGATTTCCATTTTTGAACTTCAAGTGAGGATCTTTAACTGCTGGTGCCAATGGACCAACTTTAGACATCTTCTCAAGGGAATTTATACACTAACCACATGGATATACATAAAAAGCCTTAAAAAGTCCTGATTGAGCATATGTACATGCAAAGGGTTAAGTCACCATATTGCTACTGCACACATCAGGCTACAGGAATGTAAAGTTATGCTGTTCATAATGTGCTGGATGAATCACAGGCAGAACTGAAAATTCTCTTTATAGTAAGGGATTAATGTAGGATGTTTACCTTCATATATATTGTTGTTTGGGCTGGGTTTTTGCCAGTTTCAACTGTAGTTATCATTTGTCAGTTAAGAAACAGCTGAAAAGCAATGATCAACTTAAAATGCCTAAAAGCTTTCACACTCCTCATTTATTTCCATCAAATGGTCCCCCTCTCTAATACCAAATCTAGTATTTAAAAACAGTGTTTTGCTGATTATGATACCTAAACTTTACAATTAGTTTTACACGTTTATATTAACCGTGTTCATAGATAAAGCATTCCTATCTCAAGGACAACCTCTTCAAATGAGAAAATGAAAATACAAGATTATATTCTTTGTTTAGGTATACAAGTATGGAAATATTTCATTTGCATTTGTTTAAGCCACAGAGTTCACATTCAGAAGGCTTTGCCTCAGGGCCCAAATTTAAACCCTGACAAAAGAAATACTCGTATCTTGACCTGAACAAAACTAAAAAACGGTTTTCTGGAACCCAACATTTTTACCATTAAATGCCTTATTCAAGTGTCCTGCCAAGACAGAAAATAGTTCAAAGTGACTTTTTATCATTATCTGTTGGATCTATAACCTGAAGAAGCCACCTGGAGTCTATTATGCAAATACCTACCAACAGAGTTTTTTAAAATGTTAATTATTTTACCCCTAGACAGTAACGGTTCTCAATGTCCATATAGGTTTCAGAGGAGCAGCCGTGTTAGTCTGTATGCGCAAAAAGAAAAGGAGTACTAGTGGCACCTTAGAGACTAACCAATTTGAGCATAAGCTTTCGTGAGCTACAGCTCACTTCATTGGATGCATTCAGTGGAAAATACAGTGAGGAGAATGATATATACACAGAACATGAAACAATGGGTGTTATCATACACACTGTAAGGAGAGTGATCACTTAAGATGACCTATTACCAGCCGGGAGGGGGTGAGGGTAACCTTTTGTAGTGATAATTAAGGTGGGCCATTTCCAGCAGTTGACAGGAACGTCTGAGGAACAGTGGGGGGTGGGAAATAAACATGAGGAAATAGTTTTACTTTGTGTAATGACACATCCACTCCCAGTCTCTATTCAAGCCTAAGTTAATTGTATCCAATTTGCAAATTAATTCCAATTTAGCAATCTCTCATTGGAGTCTGTTTTTGAAGTCTTTTTGTTGTAATACTGCGACCTTTAGGTCTGACATCGAGTGACCAAAGAGATTGAAGTGTTCTCCGACTGGTTTATGAATGTTATAATTCTTGACGTCTGATTTGTGTCCACTTATTCTTTTACGTAGAGACTGTCCAGTTTGACCAATGTACGTGGCAGAGGGGCATTGCTGGCACATGATGGCATATATCACATTGGTAGATGTGCAGGTGAACGAGCCTCTGATAGTGTGATGATGATCACATGCATCCGATGAAGTGAGCTGTAGCTCACAAAAGCTTATGCTCAAATAAATTGGTTAGTCTCTAAGGTGCCACTAGTACTCCTTTTCTTTTTGTGAATGTCCATATAGTCTATCCTGTCTAGTAGCTAACAAGCATGTGCAATATGCTTGCATGCTATAACTCTATGGATTTTTATTTTTAAAAGGGTTATTGGCCTTTCTAAAAAAATTTCCATCCACTTCCCCCAAAAAACCCAAGCACACTGACACACAGTATTTTTTTTTTTTTTAAAAAAGCACCTGGAAAGTTCTATTTTGCAATCTTACCTATTAAATATTTAAACACAATTCAGCTGAAACCACATATTTTAAAAAATTAAATGGTGACAAAGGCCACTACTTTAATAGCCGAATAGATTGAGTTGTTTCAGAAAAGCGAGATTAAAATGTTTTGTCCATTTTACTTTCTTCTACTTTCTAGAACTGCTCTTGATAATGAACACAGTTGAGCAACATCAACCAGAGCAGTGGAAGTAATGTCACTACTCTACACCTTCAGTGTTATATTTACCACGTGAGATTTACCTCACGTAGACAGTACACAGGAAACAGCAGCTTTGTATTTATTTTTAAAGAGTTCCATTAAAAAAAAATATATACTGTCAGAATCTTCCAGGTGTTTTGTAACACAGCAAGGTAAAGTACAATACATATATAATAATTTATCTCAATTCAGATCTCTTATCCAAGATATTTAAAAATACTGTCCTCTCAAGGCAAATATTACCTATGTATTTTAGTGATAGAATTAGCTCTGCAGAGTCTTATATGGCAACATAAAAAAGGTGATTTACTTTATATTTCTCCTTCACACACATCCTGCTATGTACAACCAAATTTAACTAGTGCAGAATCTTACAAATACAAGTATTCAAGTGTCACATCCAATTTCAGCCTAGAGTATGTGTGTCAAAGGTTGTCTACCCTACTATAGTCCTAAAAAACATTTTCTTTAAGTCTACTCTGTTAAATGTTTTTACATGCACTCAAAATCTAGTATTTGTCAACTTCTGAAAATCAGAAGAGTTTCCAGAATGCTCATCACATGCATGAGAAAACAAGAAAGAAAACTGTGAAATATGGATTTTTCCCAATTTGTTTCCCAATTTCCATACCCAATATGCTCAGTTTAAAAATAAAAATTCTAAAACTTCATTGTATATTAACAAATGTTCTTTAATATAATTGATTTTAGAAAATACTGTTTAAGTAATATGAAACCTTTGCTGAGCATGTGGGAAGAGGTACAGAAAGGGTGTGGATTTAATGTGCGAATTATGGGGAGTATGTGAGCAAGGTTCTACAGTACTGATGAGAATCCAGCTTTGCTCCCACTCTATTCTCCCTAGACTTGATCCTGTGAATTTCATCCAACACTATTTCCCCCTACACATATGAACAAATGGAGGAGTACAGATGCTCAAAAGAGATACATTTGGGAGGGAGAAGGGAATAAGATAGCTGTAAATGGTTAACCCTTCAGCATTATGTCTTGTTAAAATTCAAACTATGCAGGTATGTTAAATTACACAGTTTGATTTTTTTTTTTTAAAGTGGCAAGCCAAAAACAGTGTCCAATAAAGCAGGTTAAAGCTGTAACTAATGTAGCAAAAGCTAACCAAATTGTAATTACATAGTTCATTTAAATTAATTTATATTTTTCTGATGTGCCCCATAAAATAATGTTGAGCAGGTAAATATGTATAGTAAAATATTTTAAGAGACTATTACACAGGTATTGCACATAAACTAAATAAAAACTTCAGTTCAGTGGCTGACTGAGATTTTCAGTGCATATCTAAAGGTAAATTTTGTCTAGAAGACTTCAGAAATGACAACTACAGCTGTTTGTATAAAATGATACTTTAAGACAAAAATCACACAATCTTGAAATTCTATTTAACGCCAACACTTTGTTCCTATATACATCAAAGCACTTTGCAAGAAGGGTATCCTCACTACTGCAGTTTACTTAGCAGCTCTTCTACTGTACTTTCAGTTGTTTTTCCAAGTTTAGCTGGATGGATGATACTCATCTGGGTTGTAATTGCCAAGATACATTTCAACAAAATCACTCATTCACCTTTACACCACTAGAATTCAGGATTTCCTGATGCTTAACAGGGGTGCATTTTACATTAGTGGCAAGAAAACCTGACTGAAAAAATAACTTTCCAACTAATCGGAATAGCAGCAAAGATCATATAAAGTATTTTTTCAGTAATTTATTATAAAGCACCTCTTCTTTTGACTAACCTAGATTATTAAAATTAAGGGTTTGCCTACACAGGGGTTTTTTAATGGATCAAACTGAGTTAAGTCTGTTTAAACACACACACACTTAGACGTGCATACTGTCAAGTCAATCAATCATTCTATAAAATTACATGTTCAGATAATAGTTTATAACAGGATTAGAACTGATGACGAAATAGAGTGACATTCTTCAAGTATTTATAATAGCCAAGCAATTATTGTTATTCCATTAAATATGAAGGAGGAGACTGTAGCTGGCCATGCTCAGGGTTCGAGTAAGTGGAAGAATGGGACACAAGGTTCTCCTGTCACTGTAGTTAATCCACCTCCCCAAGAGGTGGTAGCTAGGTCAACAGAAGAATTCCTCTGTCGATCTAGCACTTTCTACACCAGGGGTCAGGTCAGCGTAACTAAGTCTCCCAGTGGTGTGGATTTTTCACACCCCTGAGAGACGCAACTATGTCGATGTACGTTTCCAGCACAGATTAACCCTGAGTGTGCAACAGACCAAATTATCCAGGTCAGCTGGACATCCAGCTGCACAGGGACTAAAACAGGCAGGGAGAACTAAGAGATGAACAAAGTACAGAGCAGTTCAAGACGAGAAAAGCACGGGTTAAGAACTCAACACCTTGCATAGACTTCAGTTTCCAGACCTGGATCTGGCCTTCTCGCTTTTGCACAGGGCCACATAGTCCATCTAAGTTACTCCAGTGTGCAAGCTCAGAAAACTGAAAATAGCCTGCTAGAGGGTTCTTTCATCTTTCCAATTTGTCCTGCTAGGAATAGGATAGTTCCCTTCAACCAGACCATTGTTTTCAGTGTACACACAGTAAGAAGAGGATAAACTTTGGGACATACCTAATCAATTTAGTTTAGCTTTGTAACTTAACTGTCAGCCAGAAAAGAAGTGCTACTGGCCCTTTACATTTCTTCCCTGGTTGACTAACATCTGTCAATGAGGGGAGGAAAGTCACTACACCTCTATCTCTCAATACTGTTTCCAAAGCCATATTACCATATGTGGCAGAAGTACGCATGACTGAGCAGTTGTTTAAAAGAAAGTAGCAACCCTTCTTCAAAATAACGTGCATTCAAGACAGCATCACTTTAACGCAAGAGGGCTTGCAAAGCCCAAGCAGGCCAACAGCTGGTATACAAATTTGGGCTGGATAGCTGAATTAAACCGATTAAGTCTCCAGACAATCCATATCTGAAAAAGTCTTCTCTACTTATTGATCTGATAACGTTATCTCATTTAAAGACATTTTTCTATCATGCTTAGTTTTCACTAAGTAACCAAGGTTGATATTATCCCTGTCCTCCCTCCCCCCTTCTTCTTGCTAACATTTTATTACCCTCTTGTTGAGTGATCTCTGAAATCAGTTTGCAAGTTGCTCTGGGCAAGGCTCACATCTGTATCTGTTTTAGGACATATTTAGAACACCTGTGTTGTTAAAAATAATAAATAAAAATAAGATTATTTACTCCAATAGCATTAGAAAACAGTTTTCAAAACAAAACCACATACGTTGCATGAAAAGCCTACTCAAGGTGGCTTCTGGGACCTATATAGAATCAACCAAATAATTAACATTACATTTAATGATTTGCACTTTTCCCATTTTTGTCCACAAGCATATCGCATTATTTTACTTTGAGTTATTTGAATTGGTCTGCTGCTATTTACAATTCAGATTTCAAACTTCTATTAAAAAAAAATTGCAATGTAACTTAAGAGCACAAATTTCAAGTTGTACAGTCCACTGTAAAATTTGCACTTTGTTGCTGTTTAGTTATGCAACTCATCCAAGGATCAGAAACAGTACTATTTAACAAGTGTGTTGGTTAGTTACTGAAGTCATTTATTGTTGTCATTCCCTGAATGGACGAGTTAGCTGATCAACAAAGCAAACTACAAGTATCTTGGTACCACACTGACCTCCAACCCAGCCAACATACTAGAGACTGCCATTTCCCCTCCAACTCCCACAGCCTCAGAAGCGAGGGGTGGTGGAGGGAGAGGAGGCAGCGGGGAAGGGAGGATTTGTCTGAGCCAGCAGGGGAAAGACAACCTCTTGGTCCTTTTTTAAAGAGTACACCCCTCCGCCCTCTTTGTGGGCATTCAGCCTCCTTGTGGCCCTGAAAAGGAGAGCACTGCAGTGCATGGTGGTACACAAGGGTTTGGCAAGTCTACTGGTTCCCACGCATTTAATTAGAGGGTTTATAAGCCCTCTCCCCCAGCCCCGTGGGCCGTTCTGCTACATATTCACCTGCAAACTGAACACACCACGCACATGTTTATTCATTTCATTAAGAACTGGAAATCTCAGGCAAACTATTATACTAAACTCTGTCATTCACCCAACAAACTGAGAAACCCTTTTACTATACAGAAAATACAAAGTAGCTAATAAGGCCAAATTGAAAGTTTTGCTTCCTATTAGCCAAAAATTAGTGACATTTTCAAAAATGAAAATGTTTCATTATTTGCTCCCTTATAAATCTTGAACGAACTTCTAGTCCTGAGGAGTCTGTCAACATAAGGCTGATACACAAAAACTGAACACTTGGCACATCAAATTTCATAGAGCTTGAGTTGGCCGAGCACAATTTTTGTGTTTGAGGAATAAGGCTTCAAATGGCCGCTACCACATTTTTTCTGGTGGTGGTTTTAGGCCATTAGGCCAACACAGGAGCTACATGCAGATGAAGGCAAATGTTTCTCAAACAGTGACTATCAGTCCAGCACACTACAACAGTTGCCCACCAGTGGACAGAGCAATTTCCAGCCAAGATACTCACCCAACTCCCCACTGTTCAGACTAGGGTGATCAGATCAGTTACCCAGCAAAAAGTACTGTCACTTTCCAGTCACAACGCTGGATCTTTCTCCCTTAGCTATTTGGTGGCCTGCAACTGAAAATTCAGCCAGCCCACTCATGACTTCTCCTCTCCAGCTCATCAGTAAGACAAGTCAGGTTCTTTTATTTACTTCCCTGTGACCTGCATAGTTTCTATTGTATCTTTTTATTTGGGTCTCACACTCAAGTTTAGACAAACGTCCTTCAAGTATGTCCTGTTTATTCTTCAAAGAAGTACTCCTCGATGGTTATACATGTACTGACTTGCCTAGTCGAGTGTTGGCTTATGAATATTTACAGGCATTAAAAATGGTAACTATTTTAAAAAGGTGTTCCAATCCAATCGATACACGCACCTATTCTGAATACATGCATAACAGAAACTTGTACCATTTCTTCAGAGAGCTTTATAATAAGGAGAGTCATGGGGATCTCACTTAAAAAAAAAAAAAAAACAACCCACAAACCCTTGTCCCTGCAATTCTTGAGAGCCCCACTGGCATAAAAAATTCTGTGCATTTGCTAAGGAGCGGGACATTTTCCCGCATTTCCATTATACCTTCTCTTCAGTTCCTCAGAGGTCTAAAGAGGAACAGACACTCCAGCTTGCCATATTCAGTAGAGCCACTGGGTGAAAGAAACAAAGGACAAATTAAGCTTGATTCAGGTTTTAAATATGTACAATAAAATAAGTTACTCAAGCCTAGACTAAATCAAGGGGGTAGGTCGATCTGAAGTTACATATTTTACACTAATTAAGTTATGTAACTTAATTCAACATAGCTTAGACAACTTACAGCAGTGTCCATACCATGCTATGTTGTCAGGAGACCCTCTCCCATTGACATAGCTTCCACCTCTCAGAGTCATGTAGTACTGAAGTCGACAGGAGTGTGCTCTCCCATTGACTTATCGCATCTGCACCAGACCCGCTAAATTGATGCCCACTGCATCGATTGCAGCAGCACCAATTAAGCCAGTAGTGAAGACAAGCCCTCAAAAAGAGATGCATACATTTTACTCAATCAACTAGATTTTACAAATGAGTTAAGAGGAGGCAAATGATAATTCAAAAGGCAGGAACTACCCTTAGACATACCATATTATTGTTCGATACACAAAAGCCAACCTCTAATTTTAAAATTTGGTGACACTACACTAACGAATTGAAACATCTAATTACAACTCTATAGCATAATCTTGACTGCTAGGATCTTTTCCAGATACACTGACCAGAGCATATATATAGAAAAGAGACTCCAAAGAAACAAGTCCCACAAAATTTGTCTATGTTATGTGAAAACAATGTACTTTAACCTATGCTTTCACCCATTCCTGCAGCTTACCACCTCAAACCTTATGCCTTTTTCTAAATGGGGTGCACACTCACAATCTTGCCATCAATAAATAAAGCACATAGCAAAAACAAAACAAAAAAAAAACAAAAAGAACAAATTCTTCCTTGGGAGATGAAAGGAAGAAGAAAAAGGAACCACAGGTGACAACTGCTAGATCTTTTAGTGAATTTCTGGAAGATGTTCAGATCCCACAGCAAAATCTGCAGACTGGGAATCTGAACACAACAGAATCCAATGCATTTTTCTACTACTACTTTTTTTTTCCCCTCTCATTTCTGTATGAATTTCAACTTTCTATTATAACTATCCACTGCGGTCATTTGTACAGGAACCAATAAAACAAAGTATTTAAAAGAAAAATAACCCTCGTGTTCCTCATTAATGCCAGATATTTTATGAGGAATAAACTATTTTGGAAAAACTGGGAACTAAATAAAGTTCTAAAACTCATTACTTGAGCTTAAAAACAGGTTTATCTTTTTTCCTAACAAGAATCAAAATTTTCTGAAGCGTCCAACTGAAACATCTGCCAAACACCAAAAAAGATGCAAGAGCAAATATCCCTCAGGGAAAGAAATTTAGATCTTATCACTAGCATCTCAATGACAGTCAAATGTATGCACCTTAGACCATGAACAGGATACAAATATAAATTAATCCAATGGATCTAAAGTAAATCAAATTATTAAATTATAAGACTTGGATCATTTTTTTTTAACTACAAATAAGGTCAACACATTTAAGTGCAAGCTCCTGAATGTCAAATAAAGTTAACAGTCAGTGAACTGCCTCCTACGTTCAATAACAAGCAAAAGCTGCTGGTCTAACAAAATTAATTCAGTTCCTTAGCATAGCAACAGAGGTTATCGTAGTATTATCTTTTGAATTATAAACATATTGTTACTTTCCCTTACATAACTCCATGGAAAAGTGTACTGTTTAAACAGTACTAGATAATGGCACTTAAAATGATTAACTTTTTAACTACAAAATCATGATTATAATACTGGAATCACAGTTGTCTCACATTTAACATGCATCAAAGAAAGCTTATCTTCACTAGAGAAATAATTTGTCTAACCACAGATCTCTCTCTCATGATTCTAAAACATCCTGTAATCCAAACAAAAGAAGTCCTTCAACAGTATCTTAGCTGTGTTATGACTCATATTGACTATCTTTACACTTACCCCTAAAGTTAAGCTCAACTGAGCCGGAATCATGTCAGCTGAATCATTCTGCTGCCCATATGTGGTCAGTGTCATGTTACAACGGAAGTGGCAAATCAGTCCTCCAAAGGCTGCCCACAATGCCCCAGGGACTGCAAGAGTGGCCTCTTTGGCCATCTAATTTCCACTGGCCTAGGGTCAACCCGTCCAGAAGCAACTTACTTGTATACACTTCCCAGCACACATACGTAGCCTGTGACTACATGCTGCTTCCGCAGCAACCAACTTCTTTTGGCAACTGATCCATAAAGTTATTACTGATCCATATATTTCCAGATCATTGATCTATATTAGATAATTCCATACTCAAGAAACAGTTTCTAAATAGCTGTAGGTCCACCATTGGGGATAAACTGCAAATAATCACAGGATTTTCCCTGGGGGGACTACAGAAGTTATAATAGTTTCTTCCCACACTTGGCTGAATCACCGCAAGATCCCTGAAAGCTCTGCAAAATCATCCATAATGCACAGCTGCTTGAAGCAGTATCAAACTCTGGAATACATACTCACAAAGCACGCCTGAGTATAGCACGAGCATAGATGCAGGATGTCACAGGAACTCCACTAAGGGCAGTCTACACAGACAGCAGCATAGCTGTATCAATGCAGCTGCACCGCTGCAACATCTCTAGTGAAAACGCTCTATGCCGATGGAAGAGAGCTCTCCCATCGGCATAATAAAACCACCTCCAGCAATGGCAGAAGCTATGTTAGCAGGAGAGCGTATGTCAGTGGAAGACCTTATGTTGGTGTAACTTATGCCATTCAGGACAGAGGCGTGGTTATTCACAACCCGGAGCGACATAAATTATGTTGACGTAGGCCATGTCTATGCTACAGCCTAAGGTTGTATGCCACCTGAGGGCACACGGTCTCACTAGCTAAAAGTGAAATAACTGCATTGAGTTAAGTACAACAAACACAATTCTAGTTCGATAAGCCCCCAGAAAGCTAGAGATACAGAAAAGAGCAGAACAGCCCATCTACAGCTACTGCCTCATATAGGAAAAACTCAGCAGTTACACCACACAATACCACAAGATTCACTTTTCTGAGCCAAGTGCTCTGAACAATAGTTTGAGCTCCCTAACTTTTGTATTTGAAAACATTAGTCAAAGTAGTTACGCATCATCCCTTCATTTAATTTCTTACAGATTGTTGTATGCTTCTACGTATGCCTCACTCTTAAAGGTGATCTACTTTTTAAAAAGGACCTGTTTTTGCTTTCCTGAAATCATTTCTTTGGTAGCAATGGGGTTCTAGCTGTGTAGATCTCATCGGGCCTAGGAAGACACTTTGATGACTGGGAAACCTAGTGAAGTAACAAAATCATAAGAATGAAAACTGAACAATCGAGAGGGGGAAAGGATTTTTAGTCAGACCTGCTTATTTTTGTATTGGCAATTTGGCTTCAATGACCATCCAAATTGTTGATTAAAGGAGATCTGTGATAAAGATTCAACACCTCTACCCCTTCAGCTAAGTTGTAAGATCTCGTAAAAAACGTACTCCAAGCGCCAACAAAAGATCCTTCAAGCAAACCAGTGAAAACCTAAACTTTTATTTTAGACATATTGGGAATGTAAAAACTAAATACATAAAAAAAGGGGGGGGGGGAAATCAGGCCTCTTTTATATATCAAAGAAAAAAACAAGCATTTTTTTAAATGCTTTGCAGGTCAAAACTGAGATTCTTCCTTTTTTAAGGATAACATATCAAGGAGGTGGAGAAACTATTGAATTTCTTCATCTATATTCTAGTCTTATTGCTTTCTACTCTTTTTCCATTTCTAATGCAGCAGAAGTGAGTACAATATTTCAAATATGGATACTTCAGTCCTTCTTACACTGCAATAATATTGAATTGCATTCTAGGTAGTCTCAAGCAAAATCAATATTTGAATGGAGTTATTTGTCTTGATTTACAGATCTCGGAATCACAATAGTTATTTTACTCCTATGCACTGTCCTAAGTGTTATATACCCTTCTATACTGTAACACTATCTAGTGTTAGTTGCACAAAGCCAGTTGACACTGAGTCAACAAAGCTTGTGAATGTATGGGTTAATGTGCCATTCACTGTAAATTCTACATCTCGGAGCTTATCAAATAAATAATTATTTATTGCAAACCCTATTCAAATACATTTCTTATATAAAGAAAAGTTATCTAAAACCAATTTTTATCTTGCTTGAACAGTAGTACCATCATTAACGTGTTAGAAAATAGCTATCACCTCAAGAAGTGAACTCAGCACTCAACTGGCATGAGAAGTGAAAAGACTTTCAGTCTATGCAGAGGAAATAAGTGTTGGACTGATTTAAGAAACTGATTAATGGGCACTAATTTGAATGTTTTTTTTTTCCTTTCTCCAAAGCACCACAAATAAATTTGAAGTAAAAAAAAGTTTCTACTGCAACTCTGTGGAGCTCCAAAGCTTGTCTCTTTCACTTCTGAAGAAGAGCTCTATGGAGGGCCAAAGCTTGTCTCTTTCACTAACAGAAGTTGATCCAATAAAAGATATTACCTCAGGCACCTTTTGTCTCTCATATCCAGGGACCAACACAACTACACCACCCCTGCAAATGTAAATGATCAGAGATTCAGCATTTTAAGAATTTTAGAACCTAAGATCAGTATTATAGTCCTGGGCCCTTGTTTTTCTATTGGGCCCTTGTTTTTCTTTTAAAATTTAGTTCTACAATTTGAATTCTTCCCATATAATTAAACTTGATGAAAATTACATTTATTGCAACAAAACACAAAACAACGACTCATATCTCACATATTCAAAATTACTTTGGTTTAACAGGATAGTAGATATGGTCAAAATATAAGAGATTATTCTACTATGCTTTATGAAGTAGCATTGACAAGTATAAATGGGGAAAACTTCAACACAAGCTAGAGGTACTGGCAAAATCCATAGTTAGATACAACATACTATAAGTTTCAACATTAATACTAAAACAATAGGTACCTCATATCACCATGAGGATGACCCTACACAACTAACTTTTCAGTGGGACTACTCATGTGGGTAATGTTACTTACAGAATTGAGCCTATATTGACCAAAAAACTTCCTAGCACTATTTGAGCTCCAGCCCACCTGCAAGACTGGAACATCCATTCAATATTAAAAAAAAACACCAGATATGCCATAAAAAGTATCACAACAAAGAAAAACGAAAATATATCATTTTTGAAAGGAAAGAAGTTTCCGTTTTAATTTTAACTTTAAGAATGACATGAAAAGGTGAGATTAAGAGAGAAAGGAGGATGAGAATAACCTACAAAAGCCCTGTAAAGATATGCATGTGTAAAAAGCGTTTGCATGTTCAGAGCCAAAGAATGACTAAAACACAAGATGTAAAATGAGGTGGAACAGACCCCATCAACAGGATTACCTTAAAAAAAAACAACAACAACAAAAAAAACCTATACCACATTTTCTCCGGCTGAGGGACAGAACTCCCCCACCATCCGCAGCAAAAGAGAAAGGTATTCAAACAAGTCCTACCATGAATAAGCTAGCCTCGAAAGATAGTTTTAGCCCCAACTTAAGCAATGAAATTCCTTGACGTTAAAGCTTTTGGAGGCCTGAGCCGCCTCTGTTCCCTACGGACTGTTTTCTGCAACCCTCTCAGCCAAAGACCGAGCAAATCCGCCTTTTAGAACCTGTAGCTCCAGGAAAAGAGACCCCTTAAAATGACGCCCAGTCCGAAGCGCAGCGACCCTACATACAAACAGCCCCCACCAGAACGAGCACCGGCCTGGGCTGCCGCCTCCACGCTGCTGCTGCTGCTGCTAAGGGCACGGGGCAGGTGTTGCCGAGCATGGGACAGGGGCTCCAGAGCCCCACGGCCCAGACCGGGAAGGAGACCAGGTCTCAGCGACCCCCCGGCACTAAGCACGTGCCGATGCAACCGCCGCCGCCGCCGCCGCCCCCTCCTCAGAGTTTCACTCTGCACAGGAGTCAGGCTTAGGACACACGCACGCACACGCTCTCCCCACCCCCGGCCGGAGCGGCAGCAGCTGCAGCCAATGGGGACCTGACCACTAGTGATGGTGGCCAATGGGGCCCGGCGGGAGGTGGAATCGTCCTCGCGCCGCGGCTGCCCTGTGTGAGGTAGCTGCCTGCAAGGAAGGGAGATTCTTGGTTGCGGCCGCAGCTGCCGACAGGGGCGGTCTGGGCTCCGCACCCCAAGCTCCCGGCGCCGCGGCCCCTTCCTTCCCCCATGCCTCACCAGACAGTTTTCGGTCTCCCGCCTCCTCCGCGCGCCGGGGCTCCGGAGCCGGCCTCGCTGCCTCCGCGGAGAGATCCTGCCGAGTCAGGGTCAGGCCGGGCCGCGCCGGAGGGACGCTCGCTGCGGGGCTCCCCGTGCGCGAACCGAGCGGCCGCGACGGTAGCAGCCCAGCCTCCTGCTGCTGCTGCCAGGACTGTAAACATCCCGGCATCCCCGACGGGAGAGAGGCGGGGCCGGCTCCGGGCTCCTCCTCAGCGCGGGCCCCCACCCGTCCTCCTTGCGCTGAGCGGCCCGGGCGCGTCGTGTGCTCGGACAGCGGGGTGTGCCGCCAGGAGGCCAAGCTCGCCCTGGGGAGGTAGCTGCGCCGCGCGCATCGGAGCTGCTCTATCCCCGCAACTGCTGTTGCGGCAGGAGTTTGGTCTGGCTCGCAGAGCCCTGCAGCGCCCAGCGCGTGCCTCCAGGCTAGGATGGGAGGGGGGGGTTCTGGACTGGGGAGCGCCTGGTGCTGTGGCCAAGCCGCTGTCTGTCAGAAACAACGTGCCTGGGTGCTGCGCTGCTTTGGAAGGGGCAAGAGACTGGCTGTTACGCTGTGAAGAACCTAAGGCAAACCTGCAGCCATGTTTTTGAATCCAGATCAGATGTTGGGTGCTGCGGCAATTCCAGTTCCGGTTGTGTTAGCAAACTCTGCTGCAGGGCTTTAGCAATTCGTAACAGCCTAGCTCGTCCTTGGAATTGCAATGCGCTTAAAAATGAACTGGTCCAGGACCAGCTCCTAAAAAGAAGTGGAGAGTTCATCCATGCACAAGCAAATGTATTCTCAACCAGCTACCTTCTTCCTTTATGCAGTGGAGTTTGCGACCAGAGATTGTAAACTCTCTCAGGCTGGAACTTATTTTTTATGTGGTGGTACATTGCCTACCACAGAAGTATCCTAACTCGTGCCAAGAACTCCTAGGCACTACAAAATATACAGCAGCTCCCCTGACAGGATTGAAAGGGGCTCAGCAGTTTGAGCTCTTATTGAAGTAAATCAGAGCAATAAGAGCCCAGGATTTCTGAAAAGCAAACAATGGGTCCCTAGAGAGAACCTTTTATTAGATCAGCCATCTACCTGACTTTGTCCCTGTTTAGTGTAGGAAAAGGAGGTATGTTTAGCAAACATGTCAGCTAGCACATGATATTTAACATGTTTTTAAACACAACTAAGCACCTAGGTTAGACAGTGGTGTTTACAAATGTTAGCTGGTCATAGTTCCCTTGAGGACTAACCATAATCCATTAGAGAAAAATGAAAGCCTCCTACCAACCAGCAAACAGAATATTCCTGGCTTTCTAATGGCATGTTTCCTGTTTCTAGCTGTTCTCTCCTAGTGGGAGAGAACTGAAGTTAAACCTTTGTTTAGGAATTAAAAATAAGAACAGCTTCCCTAAAAAGTACAGAAGAGAGAGTAGGCTCTTCTCTTTCTGGAGAGATGGAGAAGCTCTCCCTCGAGATCCTGATCCTCTCTGAATGCTGAAATGAGGACTCAAGAGGCACAAAACACTGGAGTGGAAGCAATAGGAGGAGATGGTGCTAGTCTAAAGAGTTTGAGGTTCTCAGTGGGTATGTCTACAATTCAATTAAAAACATGCCAGCTAACTTGGGCTTAGGGACTGTTTAATTGTGTAGATGTTTAGCTTAAGTCCTACAAGCCCGAGTCAGCTGGGCCAGCCGCAGGTGTCTAACTGCAGTGTAGACGTACCCAGTGTTCTCCCCCAGTAGATGAAGCAGCAGCAGCACCTGACAGGGAAAGAAGAGAGAGTTATATGTGGGAATTTTCTGTCTCCCTCCCTTCCAGAAGAAGAATTAGGGACTATATCATCCTTAAAAATCACTTCTTAATCTAAAATTCAAGAAATGGCATGAGGGTGCAATCCACAAAGGTGCTTAGGTGCCTGAGTCCCATTTTTAGGAACCACTGTGATTCACAAAGCTCCCACTCAGCTGCCATCTAACCCTGTAGGTGATTATACTCACAGGGCACCTAAGTTTTTGTCTCTAGGCATGTGCATTGCTACCTCACTGTAGGTGTCCAGGCACTTATCTCCTGCCTAAGCCTCAGCAAATCACAAACCAACAAAGTCTGCTGCCTGAGTCACATAGATTTTTATGTCCAGAAAGGGCATTCATGGTCACCTAGTCTGACCTCCTGCACATTGCAGGCCACAGAACCTCATCCACTCACTTCTGTAGTAGGCTGAGTTATTGAAATCTTTAAATCTTGATTTAAAAATTGCAAATTACAGAGAATCCACTGTTTACTGTAATTCAAACCAGCAAGGAATCCATGCCCCGCACTGCAGAGGAAGGCAAAACAAACCTCAAGATTGCTTCCAGTCTGAGCTGGAAGAAGATGGTAGTCAGTTAGACCCTGAGCATGTGGAGGAGACCCACCAGCCAACCAGATACCTGGGAAAGTATTGCAGGGACCTGATCAGAAGCAGTCTATAATAGCTCACACAAAATAGCTATGAAGTTGGGGAAGAAGGACCTCCTTTATAATTGTTTGCCTAGTGTGAGCTCACAGGATGTGAGAGACTCCTAGTTCACGTCCCCTCTCCTGAACTGTAGAAGGGATTTGAACAGGGGTTGGCCACATTTCAAAGGAGTGTCCTAACCACTAAGCTATGCAGTCATTCTAACTTTCACTGGCCAAATATTTAATTATTAAAGTATTTAATCTGGAACAAATTCATTAGGCAAGCTTGAGGAAGCCCTAAACCAGCATATTACATAGCCCAGTGGCTAGGTTATGCACCTGAAAGGTAGCAGGTGCCTCTTCAAATCCCTTCAGAAAGGGGGTGGGGGACTTAAAGTTCTTGGCTGAGTACCCTATCACTTGGCTAAAAGTTATGAGGGAGGTCCACACACACATCCACCAGTTTTGTGTGAACTTGCTAGAGGGGCTGATCCAATAGGCAGCCTTTCAGTAGGATTTGTTATACCATCAACCTTTGTGTAGATGCAAACCAAATTGGCGAGCACTCCTATTTTGACACTACTGATACTTTAGTTTGACAACATCCTGTATAATTTTGGTGAAGTTCCTGTTTTGTAGAAAGCAAAGTAGTGTTTCTCTAGTGGGCTGTTTAAAAAAAAAAAAAAGAACCACTTAAAGTTTTTGATAGGTTTGGAATGTTAAAAGTAGTCTTGGCTGTGATGGATTAGCAGCAGAGTGAAGAGGACTTAGTCAAAGGTGCATGATAAATGTTATATATCAGCACCAGTTCTGCATTTGTGTACGTAAACACAAATATACACAGTATATATACTTTACACTCATTGTATTTGTAGAGTTGGTAACTGTTCCAGTGATATTTCCCGTTTTAAGTATGAAGAATATGGCTCAAACTAGTAGAGTCTGCCAACGGAGAATGAACTTCAAGTGAGCCTATTGTATATGCAAATAAATATAGACTATTCTGGTGACCCACAAAAAAATCCAGAGGGTTTCAGCTATATTGTTTGTCTATCAACTGGACAATGACCTGAATGGTCTTTCTTGATAATTACTCATTACCTCCAGTAGAAGAGCTGACAGCAGAACTTGATGGTCAGTTATATTCGCGAAACCTTAGGTGCATCTTCAGATACTTCAGGTTTCCTTCTGCCCATTCCACTGTTTCTTGTTCTTGCCTCTTAGACATAAGTGCCCACAGGATTGCCTGGCCTTAGATTATCCTTACATGTTTATGTTCTAGTGCTTTAAAGGGGAAGTCCAAGGGGTGCGTGTGTGTGGATTTTTTCCATTTTGTCAATGATATATGAATACTCATTTTTTCCCCAACAATAAAGGGTGTGGAAAGGGTAATTTAGGGTTTGTCTTAAAGTGACACTGCAAGTTAAGTGCAGGTGAACTGTGAAGAGAAGGGATTTTTTAATTAGACTGTTTAAGGCCCCAATACTGCAAAATACGTGTGCTTAAATTTACCCAAGTGACTAGTCTCATTGACTTGAATAGAACTATTCACAGTGAGTAAAGTTAAACATCTGTATAAGTCTTTGCCGAACCTGGACCTTATACTGTTTATTTTTGTTATTACCTATTTAACTTCAGTAACTAATTAACACTTTAAATAAAGGAAGACTTTTGAAGATTCAACATCCTCACCCTTCAACTAAGGTGTTAAGAAATCACAGTAAATATTTAATCACTAGTAATCCAAGAAAACACTAAATTTTACATTCTTGATATTTCTAAGCTACAAAGTGAGCAGAAAAAACTTCAATACACAAATAAACCTTTCAGACTGTAAAGAAGTCTTGTGTGTTTTTTTAAATTCTCTTGCAAGTCTCATTTTAAAAAAATTAAGACTTAAGGATGAATTTTTAGACGGTCCAAGGTCAGGCTTTTTCTTTCTCAAACACAATTTGTGCTCACAAAATGAATTGGTACAAGTCAGATTGCTTGGTCCTCCAATTAGCTGATGAAGTCGTGAAAGGCATAAAGCAGACAGATTGTACACGTGGGCACAAATGGCACATGCACCAAGGAGGCTGCTCTTTTACTATTTTCATCATTTAATTTTACTTCACCTCTAAATAGAGTTTCACTCTCAGTTCCCTATAAATAATTTCACACGCTATGGATTGGATTGTACTCCAAAGACACTATCTTGCAAGGCATTGAGCAGTCTGACCTCAATCCCCCAAATTATGCTCTAAGCATAAGAACTATTCACATGCTTCAAGTTAAGCACATGTTTAAATGCTTTGCTGGATTGAGACCAGACTACTCAACACTTGCAGGACTAAGCTATGAAAGACTGAATTCACAAAGCACTGGAGGGTTCTGAAAACTACTGAGTCTGCTTTAACTGTGAAGAGAACCAGCTATCCCAAGAAACAGAAAATAGAGCAGGATTTTGCTCTTGGGGACCAAAGACTCAGAAAGAAAAGACAAAATGAGTTTAGAAAGGTGACTATACAACTGGTATACATTTCTGTATCAAATATGCTCATTTACATGTAAGAAACACAAACTTTCTAAACTAACTTTCAAATGGCTGTCCAAATCAAAGACAAATATATAAATAAAATTTGAGACTATATAGAATGATTCTTAATGAATGTTCATCAGAGTTCCCAATCCATGAACTGTGTTGGATTCAGGTAGTTTATCCAAGGAGATGTCTTCCCATCCATCTAGAGGGTTGTGGTTTTTTTAACTGTGGCTTGGAGGAAAAAAGAAAACCTTAAATGAGAAATTTTATTTCTCCAAAACAAAGTCTCTTTTCAGCTCTGGAAGTAGAAACTGAAATTTTTCCTTTATCAGTTAAGGTGTGACTTGAATCAAGTTTGTTCCAAGGTGAATGGGAAATTTTGGGTAATAAGCTTCTCAGTATTTAAATAAAGTTTGTTCATGTGCCTCTTCTCACAAAAATATACCATCTTCTTCAGCTGACGCAAGCTCTTAAGCTTTGAGATCTACTATTTATGCAGTATATGTAGTGAGAGCTCTAACAAAGGCCCTGAAGAAATTAATAAATCTATGCTGTAACAGTCTCACTTCTCCGAAGTTGCCAGATTTATTAATAATTCAACAAATTTGCTATTCAATATAGCATATCATTTGATTTGGTCAGCCAGAGAAACAGCCTTAAACATAGCAGCAAGGTGACAATTCTGACTATGGAACTGGAAGTTAGACATAAAATCCACTAAGGGTCAAAGATTATTTTTAAATATCCTACAAAAAATAGCTTGGCATCAAGATGGGAGAGAAGAATTTTTCATTTCAGGGATCATCTTTCCCAGCAAGCAGTAGGGACAACTCCCCAAAGGGTGAGGATTCAGAGGAAAGATCCTTAACCTTTTTATTTCCAGAGCTAACTTTAATAAAGGTACCATCCAACCTCTATGACCCTAAACTCTCATTAAAATAATTTTCAATTACCAATTTTTCCTATAGGGGGCAGAGTATCTCAGTTTTTCCTCAGATTATAGCATGAAAACACTACAGATCCAACAGACAATTTCAAGAAGTTACTTAAAAGAAATATAATCTCTATTGAAGATTTTCCCCCTCTACCAATCAGAAGCCTAGCCTGCAACTGGAAATTTAATCAGGCAAGCCACCATATATCTGTAGTAATTGTGATGGAAAAAGGAGGAATTTCTCTCTATTTGGACCACAGGAGACCGTGGGACATTGAGTAGCTAAACATCAGTTGTCTGCAGCTAAAAGCAACAACAATGGCTATCATTTCCAGACACTACTGATACAAAATCCTTTCCATCTTTTCCCAGACAGAAAATCAGTTGCTCATAACCACTAGGAGAGACGGAGACACATCAGGCAGCAATTCAAATACTCCCAAGGCTGGGTGCACTCAAAAGAGAATAACCTAGGAGGTCACTTGTCCTGTTCCAGGGGGCGTTCTCACTGCTTTTCTCCCTTTGCCTGTCTTTGCTCTCCCTTTTCCCTGACCCTGTGGGTTTTGTCTTTCTCTCTCTCTGTCTTACTGCACTGCTCACACACTTTACCCAGACTTCTATTCACTCTCCCTCCCCAGCTCTCCCCATTTTTCTCTCGTCTAGGGGTTTCTGTGGACATCACTAAACTTTCATCAGTTTTCAGCTTCTCTCCTGAGCTGTCCAAATCCAACTATCGCTCCCAGTGGTCATTTCCAACTGCCATGGAACCTTCCTACTCCAATATTCCATCCTTCATCCTGTTAAAGGACGATCACTCACATGCTGTTTGCACATCATGGAAACTAGAGATGGAAGAGACTACTTAGGTCTACTCAACCGTCTTCCTGGCCATGAAAAAAATATATACCCTATTGGATATTTCCTAGTGCTTTGTCCACTAATTTTAAAATACCCCAAGTCTCAGATCTTTCATCACTTCCCTTGAGAGACTATTCCACTATCTAATAAGTTTCATTGTTAGGGTGTTGTTCCTGGTATTCAGCCTATATTTACGCTTTCTTAATTTCATCCCATAACCGCCACACATACTGCCCTAAGTAACTCTTCTCCCCTTTGTGAGGTTTATGCCTTTTAGCAATTTCAATTCTGTAATTTCTACAGTGAATACCAAATTTAGAACAGTTACTAATAGTGATCACTCATGCACATAGATTTTCCTAAACATTACAGAAAAATCTTACTACCACCGTTAGCCAACTGCTTCTCTACCTTACCCACAGGCACCTGTATAAAACAGCATACAGATCTATGCAAAAATTATGAAAGCTACATTAGTCCTTTATTGATCATTAAAAAATGTGAATGTATAACCCATAATTATGGTCAGAGCTCAAGGGTGCCTAAGGCCATAACTATGATAACAAAAATAAAGAAAAAATTTTTTTTTCTATTTGGACTAAGGATTGTGGGGTGGGCAGAAGAGGGCTAAGCATGGAACTAGAAAACAGTGTTACTCATTGAGTCTAGGAAACTGGGCTCCACACTAAGGCTTCAGGTGGCTAGGCATCACCGTTATAGGATAAGTGAGGGGCTCCACTGCTTAGCCTTACCTTCCAGCTTGGCTCCCCATCTAAGCTCTGTGCTGCTCCCCCATGATTCATTTCTCTCTTATCCATGCCCTGGGCCCTCATCCAGGTTCCTTCTTTAATCCAGACTGCATTATTGATCTATAAAACAAACTCAGTGACAAATAAAGGAAAATAAAAATTTAAAAAACACTAATTAATGTGGGGGTAGAGGTGTGGGGTCAAAGGGTAAAAGGCAGTGAATCATGGGAGTAGTGGGTAGCAAATTAGGCAGGCTCACCCCTATTCAGCTATGCAACTCCAGCCCTTTCTTATAAAGTTGCCTTCTACACTTTTGACAGCCTTCCCCACACACAGTAGTTAAACACAGCAGGTCAGCCACAGTCCAACATACCTCCTTAGTTTCCATCAGCCTCAGGATCCCTTGGAATGAACTGTAAGAAGTTACAGGGAGCAGCTGCTTCTAGACCAGAGGTGCAAGACCTAGGTTTCTGAAAACTTGGACTTCTTGTTTTCCTCTCTCTTGGACCTTTGTTACTACTAGTGGCTAGAACAGAGTAGGAAAAGGGAGTGTGTTGATGCCCAAGTAAGAGACTGGGAGCTTGCAGCTGTTACAAAGGCAGCTGACCAGTGGAATGTTGGAAAAAGGAAGAAGCTGATGGATCCAAGCTGCTCTATCAGCTTTTGTTAGTGGAGACTGACAAGGCATAAAGACTCTCCTGAAGGGTTACAAGCTAAGTTCCTGGCCTAGCATATGGATGATCTAGGTCTAGGTTATAAAAGCCCATGAAAGCAGCTGCAGGTGTGGGTACCTAGAGTGAAGACTGTGTCCCTTCCCTCCCAGCTTTCAGAAATTTAGAAAGGCTGCTGCTGACTATGATCAAGGGTTCCGAGTTGATTTCATTTTGTTTTGTTCTGTGTTGCGTTCATAAAGCCAGCCCTGAGGAATGGGGCTTTTCTCTACCTTCCCCAGGGCTTGTATCCGCCAACCAGTTTACAGAGACCAATTCGCTTATGAGGAAAAAGGAAATCTTTTTGTGTTTAACTTCAAAAATGGCTTGTGTCAGATATATATATTCTCTCTTTGGGAGAACAATCATTTAACTAAACCAGGTTACTTAGCCTGGAGTGTTGCAACTCCCAGGGGAGTTACAAACAGGTTTCAGAGGGCCATGCATGGCCACTATTCCATTTCCAATATAGCTAAGGGGAAGAGGATTCCAAAATGGAAAAGGCTGAGAATCACTGAGCCAGAAGAACCCAAAACCCAGGAGAATATCATGGCAAAATTTCACCAAGGGATAATTTTTATGTTTCTTTTTCAAAAATACATATTCTTTTAAACTAAATTCAGTCAATAAATGCGAAAGAGGATTTAGTCCTGCTTTCAGTTAAGGATGTACTGAGATTTTTACTATAAAGTTGTGACTGGTGCCTCCATAATATAGTAATGTTCATTAGGCTTCCTATTCATAAGGTGAAGTACAGAAAATGTACACAAAGGATGGCTATACTTATTGAAAAGTACCTTTTATTTTCAGTTTGAATTCTAATGCAGTAGTCCAAACAAAATATAAATGACACTCTTTCAGATGAACAATCACTGATAGGGCCTAAAAAATAAAACATACCTTATTCATTAGAAAAGTCAAACAGCAAAAGCTAGAAGAGGATTCCATTTTGCAGTATTGACAAGGGGGTTTGTCTGATAGGAAGCCTGGCAAGAAATAGGCATTACTCAGATCAGGAATTATTACAATTAATGATTATTTAGACGTTGCACAAATTGAATGGACACTAACATGGAACTTCAGAGTTGTTGCAAACACTCTTTAAATGACATCAGAGCAGGGGAGTTTCTCCATACACCAGCATCTAGTTTTGTTTTCCCAACTGATGATCTTCCTAGAAGAACTTATTATGACATCTCATTTCAAGCCCTGGATACAACAGTTTAATTCCCAAGGAGCTGATGCCAGTTTTGCTCTATTGATTAGATGGCAGGTATGCTGCAGGAGCAATGTGGTCAGTACATATTCCATCCACTTGGCTGACACGTAACTTTCATAATGTGATTAGCAGCCTGAAACCATAGATCTATTTTTAACCCTGAGTCTTTCAGTTTGGAGAACAATACACAGGATGATAGAGGCAACATTTTAAGACTTTTGTGGTTGTTGTTTTTGTTAAGAAGTGTGAAGCAGTGCAGCCTACACAGTCTGGCTTTGGGCTAGCCACTGCCTCAGTTTCCCCTGATTCAGGTTGGAGCTCCGAGCCAGGACTCATTGCCCCACCCAAGTCTCTTTCCAGATAGAGTTTTAATCTTCAAACATAAAACATAAGAAAAACATCAAAAACAATACCAGTTCCTTTGCCCACCCTGGATTACAGCCCCCAGAAGCTTTTCTCCTTGCCTCTTTGAGTACCCAAAGGATGATACAACTTTCCTGCAGGACCTACCGCAAGGACCTACCTCCCTCAACTGAGTTCTGTCAACCCTTTACAGAAAACACTTGACCCTTTCTGAGTGGGGTCTGACAATTGAACAGGGTTGGCAGACCCCAGGCATCCTGAACCTTAAGAGGGTAGATAACATGGTTACACTGTGATCGTTAAACAAAAAAAAGTAGCCAGTGTGTGCACTTGTTTTCCCCCAAGCTGTGAATGTGATATGCTGTGTACTCAGTGAATCTGGGACTCAGTTCTCTCTCCTCATTTCTGTCTTGGAGGTGGACAGAAAATTCTAGTCCCTGAAGCCAGTGCTAACACCACTGCGGCCTGGTGTACCCAACGTATTGCTATAACTATTTCAGGTAGGGGTGCTGATTTTTTTAAGCGGATTAGTTATTGATATAATCCCCGTAATGCAACTGCAGACATATCAGTTTAGAAGTGCTTGTGGCAGTCCAGCTTATTCTCTTCCTATCGGGGCATGGCTATCCCAGTAGAAAGCATCTTTACACCAAGAATACTACCTCCACTAATACCAATGCAGTTCCACTTCCTAGTGTAGACAATGCCTAAGTTTATCAGTATCTACAATTTTGTACGTGTATAACTGCATCCACATCAGGCGTTCTCCTACTTTAAGCAAACTGCTACAGTTAATACAGCACAGCTTTGGGGGTAGAAGAATCCTGAACAAGCTGACCTGTAAAGGTATGCAAAATCAGCAACTTGAGTCTCCAGGGCTCTGTACAAATCTTTTCTTCAATTCTATACCATGAGGGTTGAGGAGTGGTTAGCACTGCGGAATTTCACATTGAGTTCTGGGCATCAAAACACCTACAATTCACAGTGAAATTTAGCTGAAGCCACAACTTTCACCTTGTTTGACACTAAGTCAGAAATCAGCCAAGATTAGCTGGAAACTTGGCTGATTCTTACCAACCTTGAATCTTTTGATGAACTTGGACTGAGTTTAGAATTTGAAACTCCAAACCAGTTGGAACTGCACATGGTTTCAGCTTTCATAATGAAACGTTTCCATAGTTTTGTTGATCAATAAAATATGATGGGAAATGTGGGGACACTGGCTTCTTCCTACTACAAATTGAGTCACAGTCCTGTAGTTCTGGCTTGACATGAGTAATTGGACGGGGGGAACGGATAGCTCAGTGGTTTGAGCATTGGCCTGCTAAACCCAGAGTTGTGAGTTCAATCCTTGAGGGGGCCATTTAGGGATCTGGAGCAAAAATTGGGGATTGGTCCTGAGTAGGGGGTTGGACTAGATGACCTCCTGAGGTCCCTTCCAACCCTGATATTCCATTATTCTATTTCTTGGGAGACAGGATTAGGGAGGTAAATGAATTAGCAGGATGAAAACAGAATGTCTGTACTAGTTCAGATAAACAGAAACAGCCAGGGAATCATTTACAGCGGACAAGATAATGGATAAAATAAGTTGAAATATAAAAATAAGGTAAAAAGTAGGTCATACATGGACAGTGTATGAGCAAAACATGCTGTACAGGGATTGGTTCTGACAAAGCAACCAAGTCAATTCCAAAATATGTAATGCAATGTACAGTGAATGTAATGTAATATGTAAAATGTATATAAAGGAGGTTAATGTGTAACTTTGGATGGGTAGTACTCCCTTTACCCACCCCACACTTGAATCTAATCAACTCAGCATAATTTTGCTGTATGTCAGATTTAAAAAAGCCTAAATAACAAAACCAAAGTTCTTTAAAAAAAAAAAAAAAAAGTAAAAAAGGTCTCAAAGGCTATCCCCACAAATACCAATCTTCATTGAGGCTTTTGGGCTCAGCCCGGGAGAAGGAGCAACCTAAACTGGGTCACACCCACAAGAGCATTGGGAAGGAATTCTGACACAGACTTGGGCTTGCTCTGCACTTAAAATTTAGGTCAGCATAGTGACATCAAAGATGTGAAAAAAACACACCCTGACAGACATAGCTATGCTGACCTAACTCCCAGTGTAGATGCAGCTTTGGTTGTAGCTACCATTGTTTGAGGAGGTGGTGTTCCCACAGCAATAGAAAAACCCTTTGCATCCATGTAGGCTGCATCTACACTACAGGGCTGTCATAAATATAAAGGGAAGGGTAACCACCTTTCTGTCCACAGTGCTATAAAATTCCTCCTGGCCAGAGGCAAAACCCTTTCACCTGTAAAGGGTTTTAAGAAGCTAAAATAACCTCACTGGCACCTGACCAAAATTACCAATGAGGAGACAAGATATTTTCAAAGCGGCCGGGGGGGAACAAAGTTTCTGTCCGTCTGTGTGATGCTTTTGCCGGGAACAGATCAGGAATGATCTTCATAACTCCTAAATTAGTAAGTAATCTAGTTAGAAATGTGTTAGATTTTCTTTTGTTTAATGGCTGGTAAAATAGCTGTGCTGAATGGAATGTATATTCCTGTTTTTGTGTCTTTTTGTAACTTAAGGTTTTGCCTAGAGGGACTCTCTATGTTTTGAATCTTATTATCCTGTAAGGTATTTACCATCCTGATTTTACAGAGGTGATTCTTTTACCTTTTCTTTAATTAAAATTCTTCTTTTAAGAACCTGATTGCTTTTTCATTGTTCTTAAGATCCAAGGGTTTGGGTCTGTGTTCACCTATGCAATTGGTGAGGATTCTTATCAAGCCTTCCCCAGGAAAGGGGGTGTAGGGCTTGGGGGGATATTTTGGGGGACGATGTCTCCAAGTGGGCTCTTTCCCTGTTCTTTGTTTAACACACTTGGTGGTGGCAGCATAGGGTTCAAGGACAAGGCAAAGTTTGTACCTTGAAGTTTTTAACCTAAGCTGGTTTCAGAGTAACAGCCATGTTAGTCTGTATTCACAAAAAGAAAAGGAGTACTTGTGGCACCTTAGAGACTAACCAATTTATTTGAGCATGAGCTTTCGTGAGCTACAGCTCATTTCATCGGATGCATATCTGCTCAGCCCAGCTGAAGACAGTGTCAGGGAAACTGTTTCAGATTCCTGCTTCACAGGGTAAATCTGCACTGGTCCTGGCCTACACTGTGTGAAAAAGCTATTTCATTTTATCAGTTTTTAATTTGCCACCTTGTAATTTCATTGAATATGCCTCTTGGAACTGCCAGTCTGGCTCAGAGTGTTTTTTCCTCCACACCAGCAGAAATAATTGAAATCTCATATAATTGAAAGCACCAGTTCATTGTCTTAGTCAATCCTCCTCATTTACCTATTTGATCAAGGTGGAGTTTTATACAACAGTGATAAGATCATTTTATATCAGTTTCCTGGTCAACTTTATTCTGTTATTCATTAACTTCTTTCCCACACTCTTGCTATAACATTTACTGTCTCACAAATGAAAAATACCTAAGAAAAACAAAACACTTAACACCTTAGCTAGTTAAAATGGAAATATTTTAAAAACCTGATTTTCACCATTTGTCCATCTTTGAAAATCTGCCTTTTTGCACTTTATTCAACTTGGACAATGAAAATAGACTAGTCACTTTCATTTTCAAGTTCATGCTGTAGTCCACTGCGGCAATGTTTGTGGCACAACTAGTGCAATGGATTGTTTGTCTCCAAACAAAACTGCTTGCACTGACATTTTTTAAAAGAATCCATTAGGTTCTTTTTTAAAAAAAAAAACAACCCCAACAACAGAAAACCAGTTGTATAATGTATTGTACCTGACAATGGCCATTTAAACATGCAATTCCTTTTCAGAAAAAGGAAACACAACATGGATTATTCATAGAAAAAGGAACTGTAATGAAGGTGGAGAAGATTTTTAAATGTCAAAATTTATGATCCAAGGTTATGCTTGTTTTTCCAGTGCATTTGTGTTTTATGAGATGACAGAGCATTGGAAAGTGCACATGGTACTTGCAATGTAAAAATATCAATATCACAGATATCACGACTGGTGCACAGATCCATAGCTAGTGTAAATCAGCAAAGGCCCTTTGACTTCCAAGCAGTTCTTCTGATTTACATCAGCAGAAGACCTGGTCTTTAGTCCTCTAAAAGTGTAAGAAGATAAATTCAATTATATTTCAGCAGAGTTGATTCTTTGCTCCAATAAATCATGACTGCTAGAAACTGCCTTACATCTAGGCTATTGCTGCTAGTAAAAGCCACATTAAATTAATAAAGAAAAGACAGAGTTGTTATTGTTTTAGTCACAAACCTGTATCAGGATCTATTATCGTGTGCCCCTGTGCAGAGTTCCATCTGACTGTCCGGGGGGGGAATGGCTAAGACACCTGGAGAATGCACTGATGCCCCAACCACAGCTTACAGCTCCCCTCCCTTGCTGAACTGTTGAGAGATTTGGCTGTGATGTTATTGACATGAACTGTGACCATATAGATTATTGTTGCAACCAAGGTCCTATAGTGGCACCAAATCTTGTACAAAGGAGGTCAAGTAAGGTGTCTATGAAAAGTTTATGATTTGCTGGTTATAATTATGCTATCTGTATGCATGTATCATTTTGTATTTAAAGTTATAAGTATTGGCTCTATACTGTTCGTATTTCAAACTTCTGCTGTGCCTCCGGGTGACACTCCAGACAGTTTGGCATCAGCACTGCCTAGCCTGCTTGATGGCCCATTAAGGACCATCAGCTATACAACTGACCCATTGAGAGAAGGCAGATACACCTTATGACTCAGCAAGGCATGTAGGGACATGCCTCCAGAGAGGAATCTAAGGCTTTCAGGCCATGTGCTGGGCAACTTGTTTTTGGAACAAAGGAAGCACAGGCCGCATGGCAAGAGACAATAAAAGGCAGCTTCATCATCTCCATTTTGTCTTCAATCCTGCTTCTTACCTCTGGACATGGGTGGTGAGTCCTATGGGCCCAAGGTGCCTGGGCACCAGGAATATTGCTGGCCTGGGGCCTGGCTCTAGCAATGTCTGAGGCCAGGTCTCTCCCTTGGCCCTGCCTTCCGCCTCTGGAGCTCCCTCTCTTCCCCCCCGCCCCCACCCTGCCCCCGATGCATCTCCCGGGCCATTTAAAACAGGCCAGCTCAGCAGAGCTGAGCAGCTTCCTGCCTGCTTGCTAGACATGGCTGCTGGCCCCTCCCTGCAGCCTCTGGGCAGGGTGGGTCTGTGTCCCACCCCAAGCGCCCCTGCGGCCAATAGTAAGCTGCGGGGGCAGTGCCTGGGGGTAGCAGCACATGGATTCCCAGCCTGCCCTGCCTAGGAACCCCAGGTAAGCGCCGCACCCCGCCACCCCCTCCAAGAGCCTGCACCCCACCCCTTTGGCTCCCCAATTCCTTCCCAGAGCCTTCACCCCCTCCCTCTGTCCCCTCCCATCTCCAAACTCCCTCCGAGAGCTACACCCCCTTTTGTCCCCCCATCCCCAAGCTCCCTCCAAGAGCCTGCACCCCCACCCCCAGCCTGCACCTAAACTCAGTCCCAGAGCCTGCACCCCTCATCCCCTCCTGCATCCCCAGCCCCTGTCCCAGCCCAGAGCCTGCATAAAGCACCAAAACTCTGTCCCAGAGCCCGCACCCCCAACCCCTGCCTGCACACCCCCCATCCTGCACCCAAACTCCCTCCCAGGGCCCGCACTCCAGCCCTCCGCACTCCCTCCCAGAGCTTGCACACCTCACTGCCTCCTGCACCCCCACCCCTTGCCCAATCCCAGAGCCAGCACCCAAACTCCATCCCAGAGCCTGCACCCCAGACCCCACACCCCAGACGCCCTCCCAGAGCCCAACCTGTCACTGGTCCTGCACCCCAATTCCCTGCCCCAGCCTAGGGCCTATACCCCAGATCTCCCCACACCCAACCTCCCTCCCAGAGCCTTAGGCAGATGGGGGGTGGAGTTTGGGGGCGGGTTCTGGGCACCACCAAAATTTCTACAAACCTGCCACTCCTATCTCTGGAGGAACTTTGCTACAAACTGAAGCTCTGAACAAAGGACTAAATGACCCATCCAAGCTGTGGATGTACTCCAGAGACTTGATTTGAGCCTGCAATTTATTCCACCACTGCTACAAGCCTGAACCAAGAATGTTGCCGTTGCTGTATGTAATTGATTACTTTGACAAATTGTAGCTCTCATCTATATTTCTTTCTTTTTATGAATAAACCTTTAGATTTTAGATCCAAAAGGATTGGCAACAGCGTGATTTGTGGGTAAGATCTGACTTGTATATTGACCTGGGTCTGGGGCTTGGCCCTTTGGGATCGGGAGAACCTTTTTTCTTTTACGGGGGTACTGGTTTTCATAATGATTCATCCCAATAAGGAGTGGTGCTGGTGGTGATACTGGAAACTGGAGTGTCCAAGGGAATTGCTTGTATGACTTCGGGTTAGCCAGTGGGGTAAAACCGAAGTCCTTTCTGTTTGGCTGGTTTGGTGTGCCTTAATAATAAAGGACGTGCAGCCTTGGGCTGTGACTGCCCTGCTCTAAGGAATCACAGAATATCAGAGTTGGAAGGGACCTCAGGAGGTCATCTAGTCCAACCCCCCGCTCAAAGCAGGACCAATCCCCAATTTTTTCCCCAGATCCCTAAATGGCCCCTCAAGAATTGAGCTCACAACCTTGCGGTTAGTAGGCCAATGCTCAAACCACTGAGCTATCCCTCCCCCCATGCAATTTGTCCTGAATTGATACTCCCAGTTGTGTCCCCCCAAGAGCCTGCTTCATTACATTGGCACATAAACACACTGCCACACCTCAGGGGTGAATCCACTTGGGAATCCAGGAAAACTATTTGTAACCCCCCTGCACTAGCAGAGGTGAATTTAGTTCAGTGTCTATAAAATGTGTTGACATTGTCTAATGGAAAATGGTATATAAGATAATTGAATTATTAGGCTAGTGTTGCACACCTCAAGTGGGTTTTGAGGCCGGAGGCAAAAAAACAGATTTTGAGAGTTTTTCCATTGACTTCAGTGGAGTCAGGATTTCTCCCCTTAATACACCCCCTATCCTGGATGATAGTTAGGGCCCAATCCAACAGTCACTGAAGTCAATGGAAAGACACACTAACTTCAGTGGGCTTTGGAACAGCCCCTTACAGAGAATGGCTTCTTTTTATATTTCATTAAATATATTTAATATTTGGGGGAAGATTTCAATATATGCTGCCACCATAACCCTTCTTTCAGTAGAAAGAGGGATAAGTAATAAGGACAGGTTATGAAAATATCAGGATAAATTCATCCCTGGTGTGACCCATTATGTTGTTCTAGGCATTAGAGCTGGGCAAACTATTCACAGTGAACAGTTTGCCAGATTTAGTTTTTTATTCTGTGTGGGCAAAATTCACCTCTTTGCAGATGGCCAGCCTAAGGGCCATGCATCACTTAAGTTTTATTTAAATCCTTACCTATTTTGATGGCTTATATGAGACTAAAATGGTTAATGAGTGCAGGAGACTGGACTAGATGATCTCTCAAGTTCCCTTCCAGTTCTATACTACTTTGACTCCATCAACCTTATGTTGACTTGCTGGACAAGGGTGAATTTCCCCCTTTGTGAATGTGTCTTAATGCATCATGATTTCTGGAAATTTGTGAATTGAAATTGTTCGACCTATAATTTTATGCAATCTTCTTGTGCTACCTTCAGCAAATCTCTCTGTGCCTCAAGTCCCCTCCCCCCATAAAATGGGGATACTACAACTGCCTTTCTCCTACTCTTTGTCTTAGTATAGTTAGATTATGAACACTTCAGGACAGACCTGTCTCTTTCTGTGTGTTTGTACTGTACCTACCAGAATGAAGGCCCAGCCTCTCCTGTAATACAAATAATTAATAAGTCATGATGATCTTAGGAAGGGGATGACAAATGGAGACAAAGATACAATTATGTTCATCTACAAAAATAACTGTTAGCCCCCCTAAACCTAAAATAAGTTTTCAAGCCTGAAATCAGTGGAAAGTACATGAATTTCAGTGGCAGTATTGCCTGAATAAGAAGTCAATCTTTCCATTGACTTCAACGGGCTCTGGATCCTACCCTTACAGAAGTTGTTGTACAGTACCAATATGTGAAAAAATACTGTTTGCATTTCATAATATAATTGAAGTGTATTTTATCGCTGGCTAACAGTATGCAGTCACCCTTAGTCAAAACAATCCTTTCCCTATGCTTGTTAAAAAATGTTTCACATGCCAGCAACCTCCCAAACAACTCAACACTGATCTCTTAACTTACATGAAAGCCTAGAAATGTCCACTTGAGTCCTAGTTCTCAGTGCCAGTCCTCTTTCCATACCTGCCATTTGAATTCAGAGCCTCTGAGGGAATTAAAGCTAACACATTACTTCCCAATTAAATCCCAAAGCGATGTGAAATGTAACCAAATAGCTCCATAGAATTTCTTGGGATTTTGATAATGATTGAAAGGATTATACAAATTCATGTTTTCTCCTTCTTTCAATTCATCGAAAGCCTCTTGAGTGTTCTGTTGACCCCCTTTTAATTTCCTCTGTTTGACTCTTCAGTTTTCCTCCTACAAAATACATTTAGAACAGATTGGTGAAGGTTTGTAATAATTTAGCAAGATTATAAAGAAATAGTCATTACTATTGCAAACCTTTTTCCTTCAATTAGTATTTCTAATCACATTAGACATGTATTCCATATCCAGAGAGGATGCCCGATCCCTACAGCTATCGTGAACCATTAACTTTAATTAAAATTTACAAGTCTAATGTTGTTACATCTGCTAAAAGCACTAACTGCCATGTTAATTACCAAAATGTTAATGTTGCGTTAAAATGTGAATGTTCCCTTTTGACAGTTCATCTGTGGTTTAATTATTTATTTTTGGTAGAATATATCCTAAAAAAAAAAAAAATCCATAAAAGCAAAAAAGTATGAATGCAAACTGAATTGAGAGATACTAGCAAAACTTCATCTATGCAGAAAACTTCTTGGCTTAGAAAAGAATTTATCAGCTAAAGTTCATTTGTAATCTTTGTCCAGCAGCTAAAATAAATATGCAGTGCTTGTCTCATGACTGAGATGTTATTTATAATTGCAGCACATTCTTTTATTATTACTTCATAGAGATATCTAATCTACAGGATTTGGTTCCAACCTCCCCATAGTTTCAAATACTGTGCAGTCTTTTGGCTGTATAATACAAAACTTCCTCGAAAGTAGGGTTTACGGGACATTCTATTTAAAAGAATTACTGATTTTTGTATATACAAGCTATTACAAAGTAGACATATAAAAGGGGTACCTACCCACAGCCCACTTCTGAAGTTTTTGGATTCTCTATGGAATAGATTAGGTACCCAAGAAATGCAGGACCAGAGCATAAAAGCTTCTTCAAAATACTTTAAATTCACAACTGATACAACAAATACTTGCAATGATCAATCCTCTAAAGGTAACAAAAATATCCGATTTAATAGAAGTTAGGCAGTCATCTGCTGTACTCCATGTTACAAAACTTTATCTTATTATTAAGACAGACTGTCTGAAATTTATAAGTGAAAAGATTATGATGAACACAATGTTCAATATAATTGTTACACATTTCTATCTTTTCAGATAATTATTTTAATGGCTGAAGTTAACAGTATGCCAACTAATTTCTTAGTATGGTTGTAAATAAGTACTGTTAAACTCCATGCCATATTCTATTTCTTAATTTACATGAGCAAATCCTAATTTTGCCTGTAGATCTTCTATGCTACTTGTCAAATGCATATTCTTCACTGTGTTCTGTCTCTTGAAGGTTGGAAATAGGCAGTTGTGTAGTGGCAGGCTCATAGTTCTTGTGTGGGTCTGGGGAGAAAGGGTGGACGAGAATAGAGAGTCCTAAAGATCAGATGTTCAGTTCACAAACTAAGATCATTTACTGATACAGTAAAGACAAACAAAAAATGTACAAATCACACAGAACTATTCAACTTGAAGTCATTATTCTAAACTTTTTAGTAACTTTTCAAGCAGGGCTTCCACTATAGTCAAGATTCTATTCCCACAGCTCTGACAACTCAGGACTCTAGGTCTAGGAACTCCTCCTTTAACCTACAAGTATCTGTAGAGATTCCCATAAGGCTTGCAGCTAGCCAGTCAGAATGTAATGCCCAGTTACCATACTAATGCTAGCCACTTTCTAATGCCATGTTCCTCTCCCAGATGCCCTGTGCTGATAATAGAGTGTCCTACTCACCAACTAGGTCTTTCCTGGTAGTACATTTAGTGTTCATTTCTCAAGATGTTGTCACTGATCCATATTTTTTTCATCTCTTCTGATGAGATTCGTTTACGTTCCCTCTTCCTTTCATGTTAAGATGTTAAAACTATGAGAGAGGATTGGGATGAAGCAACACACTTATATCCATGTTTCTTCTTTCTCACCCTCAGTAATAGGCTGTTATCTACCCCAGGATTTGATAGACCACCATCTCCTGAACCCCAGGGCAATAACTTAAATGGCAGGGTCATCCAGTAAACTGGCCTGCTATAGAGTGGGCATCTGCAGCCTCCCAGCTATTGGATATGTTTTTCAAAAGTGCCTGTATGACTTAGGATCCTAAGCCTTGTTGAATGTCAATGGAACTTAGGCTCTTAAGTGCTAAGCCACTTTTGAACATAGTGTACTCCTTGTCTGCAAATGTTCTCTGCTGGATCAGCCTCCAGCACCTGCATTCTCTGGTGTGCAAAGTGATCCTAAATCATCCAGATTGCCACTGGAGCATCCCCTCTGTAGAGAGAATCTTTGACAGCACAAAGTTGGCAAGGACAGCTCCACTACTTCCTGAATCAGCTATGCTGTTTCCTGTACTGGAACTCTTGGCTTCAGAGGGAAGGGGTGGGGTGTGTTAAGCATATTCTGTTGGTGCAGCAGGGGAGGGGGCCTGCTGGAGGTTTTGCTACACCCTGTTCTCTACTGCCAGAGGGTACCCAAAGGATTTTATTGATGGCATAAGATAGAACCACTTCCTTGCAGCTTACATTTATACAGAGTCTGTGCAGCAAAGAGCAAGGTAACTGTGACCAACTCCCTGACAGCTCCTCCTTACAACTTTGAGCAAAGCTCAGGTTCATGAATAATCAAGCTGGTAAAGGGCCCATTTCTACTAATACTGATCTCTGAGTAGCTTTGCTCACATGCAGTCCTACTCAAATTCAGTGGGACTACTCACACAAGCGAAGTTACTCTGGTGTGGAAGTGTTTGCTTGAGACTTTTTTAAAAACACAAACAGCTCCAATTAAAATAATGACTATTTTCAAGAATAGATTAGGTTGCTGGGGAAAAAATGGTTTTCTAATAGTCCACCAGAAGGCAACCTACCTCCCGGGCTTTGTTAGCTTTTGTAGATTTCATTGCCTGCAGCAATATTTCTGAAGTCAAATTTACCAAAACTTTGGTATCTCTTGAGAATAGCTCTGGGAGAGGAATACCTACAGAACCTCATTATTTGTTTACTGAAAATACAAAGATTTATTTAAAATTATTGATTTGCAATTAATCTGATATTAGCTTTCCAGCCTCTATGACCACTAACTTAGGTAACTTTTTGCATATTTACATAATGCTACCAACCCTGTAATGTTAGGTTTACCTCTCTTGGAGTCTTTAAGCTCTTAAAATATCCTGGGAACTGAACCTTAAAATTCTGTTTTTCCTCAGTAAAAAATAAAAAAACAAACAAAAAAAATCCCACACTTTTGCACTTTGGTTGTGGCAGCTTGGTTGATTGTCTTTAATATTTTACACATTATGGCCCAGCATGTGGTAGGCCCTGCACAACTGCCCAGGAGTGGAAGAGCAAACAGGAAGCATCCCCTCTCATTTGAGTCGGTGCTGACAATAACAATCCCTACACTTTGGCTGGTGTAGTACCTCCCCCCATGATCAGAAAGAAGCCCCAGCAGAAATTTTGCCTCTCAAAAGTACAATGTTTCTGGGTGTTCCTGCTGCAGCAATACATCTAAAACACAATCAGGGCTGTGGCATTAAAGACACAATCTACCTTGTATACAGAACAATCTTGGTCAGAGACATTGCATGTGCATCAAGAAGAATAGGAGATGGACTTCTTCTAGTTGTGAAGCTCGTCCTTAAATTTTCAATCCCTGCACTGCATTTTGCTTGGTTTTCTTCATCCACCCGCATTTTTTCTTCTTCTCTGTGTATAAAAAGTTCCCCAGATGCAAACTTTAAAAGACTTGTCTATGTTTCATTCAGCAGCAACCTTTTGGGGTACGCCTGTCAAAATAACTTATAGTAGTTGGCAATCAACCTACTGCAAGAACCAACTTATATCTTTGTAAAACAGAGCAGCCTTCCTATTACTGGTAGAGGCCAAAGTAAGGACAGTGTTTATGGTTTCTTTCAAGATATGTTCACAACACTTTTTAATCTGGGAAAACATCAAGAGACAAGCTGTAAAGTTTTGTTGTGCAGAACTTTTTGATAAATTACTAAAAAGCAGTGACAGGCTCTCAGCTCTGCAAGTGAAATTTTCTTGACCTTGTGCATTTACTTACACTCTCCAATGAGCAGATAAAGTGAAAAATGGTGCACCTTTATAAATACAATGAAGTCCTTAAAATCGTAGACTATGCAAGTTGAAAGTAATCGTGGGGGACAAACATCTGCTCTCATTATAAATCTGGAGTTACTTTAATAAGAACAGATTTCAGTACACGTATCTAGTTCTGTCTTCAAAAGGATGTAGGTACAAGTACCTTCCTGAACTGGGGCCAAATTTTAAGCATGCGAGTAGTATGGGACTATACAACCATAATCACTTAGCTATCCAAATATTAAAGGCCACACATGGTATTTGTCAAACAGATACCCTACTCAATTTTTATGTCCCATAATATAATCCCTGTGATCACATTATGTCAAGGATTAATCTAAAATAACCCCCAACACCAACCTTGGAACAGCTGAAGTTAATGGGGAAATGTTGCCCCTGACTTGTATAGGGCCGGATTTCACCCCAAAGGTTTAATTTTCTTCAACACCGTGCCATCAACTATTCAAATTATTCATTCTCCTGTGGTTACCTGTGATATTGTTTAATGGCAGACAGCATACGCTCTGTTGACTTGACATTTAGCAGACATCTATCATCAGTCAGTCATTTTTCAAATTTGAAGTTTATACAATTTTATTGAGATTTTGAACTACTGAAAAATATGTTAGCATCTACATACAGCAGTATTTTATTGATTAAAAACAACTTGTTATTCTAGATCTTCGTCTTTCAGTTCGCATTTGAGATACTGTAATGATTATATCTCTTGATCTGCCAAGAACTGCAGGCCCCAATTCTGCAAACACTAATATACAAGAGTAGCTTTACACAGGTGAGGAGTCTCCGTTAGAAACTCTTTTGAATACATCTTACCCTAGTTTCCTGAAAGTCCTTTTTTTTTTTTTAAATTTTTATTTGAAGGCTTCTTATGAGAGAACTATTTAATTCTCAGAATCTGTAAACATTAGTATCATCATTATGCACTGTGAGAGTATAGGTTTTTATTACTTGATGTTATGGTGCTTGATACATATTACATCTCTGATATATAGTTACATACTGTGGGCTCAATTTTCAAACTTGGCTACTCAAGGAACCTAATTATTTACTTTCGGCACCAAAGTGCCAATATGATTGCAAGATCTGGGAATAATAGGATACCTTGTTTAGAAAATTGGGCTCCCAGTGCCTGATACTGTTATCAACTCTGATGCAGAAAGCCAATAAAAAAAATGTAAATCGAAAACTTCAGGTATTCCAAAGAATGTTACTATATGCTTTATGAAATACCTGTGACAATACATAAGTGCTAGCTATTTTTCCTATCAGGAAAAGTTCATACACAACTTTGGAACACACTGTTAACTGGGAAGCTAAGATAACACTGAACCCAGATGCTATCTTAAGTATACTGGTATGCACATAGGTCCAGATCTTCAAAAGGTATTCAGGCACCTCACTCCCATTGATTTCAAAGGGAGTTATGCACCTAAAATCCTTGAAGATCTGGGGCATGATCTCTACCTTTAATCGGCTGGTTTATAACTTGCTTTGATTTACAGAGTTTAAATTGTTCTATTCAACAGCATGGTAAAAAAAAATTAAGATGTGGATAGAATATCAATAATAATTATAGCCAGGTAGAGAATAACAACTCAAGAATATTTTAATAATGGAAGAGTGGATATGCTTTTAACTTACCTTTGTGAAGCAAGCAAACAGTAAGAAGAGAGAATAATAATATAGTATAATTTATGTGGTAAATCATCAAATGGTAAATTGATGGTGTAAGAATAACCTTTCCCGGCCTTTAAACTATTCTAATGACAGAATGAATGCAGCATAATGCTGCTATATTTGTAATGTTGCTAACTGCCTTCTAAATTGTAGTTCTGGTCAAAATTAAGTGCTTGGATCTATTATTTTTATAGACATATGCACAAAAATATGTGTAACCGATACATTTTGATACTAAATATCAGTATTAGTGTAATTTAAATTCCAATTTAACTTACATTATGTTGACATCATTAGAAAGGAATTAACAAGTTCAAAAATCATCCCAAATACTTTTACTTACCTTTCATCCAAGCATCCTCATTTTTTCAGGTTTTAGTGTGAGAAAATCTCCTTCTGACTCCCCTTCAGATTATGGAAACACAAGATTCCTTATGCTGAATTTCCCTTTGTGAGTTTTACCCCACAAACTATTGCATTGTCACTAGCAACTTTTCACATAAAACAGTGAAACTAAACTATGTTGTGATTGTGAACTTAATGATTTCCTGCACTGGTATCCTTAAGAAAACACATTTTTACATTAATGGGAATCTTGCACCAAAATAACCAAATCAAAGCAAGCATATATTGATTCTTTCATATTCGTGTTTTGCCATACATTTGCCTTTTGTCTGATTAAAAAGTTATTTCAATTACATGCAATATGCAGAATGAATATATCCATGTACATGGAATATCCCCTGCTGTTTACGAAGGACATCACTGTTCAAGTGTGTTGCTATCCTTTAACCCATCATTCCAACTGATTTCACAGAGGCCTGACACAGTTAAATAATGTTTTTAAAAGTTCTCAAATTTTCCCTCATGCCATTAAAATATCAACTATATGGTTCTAAACACATGCGGCTGGATCCTCAGCTGACATGAATGGTGTAGCTCCAATAGTCTGTGGAGCTATGATCATTTACATCAGCTGAGGATCTGACCTGTACCATCACTTCGGGCTCCCAGCCATGCATTCAGGAAAAAAAGAATTACTCTCCGTTGTTTATTTCTTTTCTCTGATGAAAGCATGGCTTGCTGGCTGGCTGGCTCATCCTACCCATAGGGGTGTATAATATTGCTTGTGGGAATATTTTAAAATGTAACCCCCCCCATCTCTTTCTATTTATGTCCAAACTGAATTCTAGTAGCTCACACACAATATTGTGTTGGTCTTTATTCCTGCTCATAAGAGGAGTTATGCTCTTTGATGTTTAATTTAGCTGTTATAGTGAAGATTCCCCCATTTTTCATTACTAAACTTTGGCAGAGTTAATCTGGACAGGTGACTCAAAAGCATCATTAACAGAGTAGAAGGATCAGCCTCATTTTCAGTTTGCAGACCACCCATCTTTGAGGATTACCACCCAGGAGAGAAATGAACAGGTAAGACCATTTTTCTCTATTAGGGATCTTAGTGGCTTGGCAAGGTTCTGACTATTGCTGCTAAGGACCCTCAACAAGAGGCTCTCATTAAATCCCAGCCTTTTATAGAATTGCAAATTTGATCAGGATACAGAAAAAGAAAGTTCGTTTGGCTCCCCCAAGTGTTCCTCACCTTTACACTCACATTTCTTGCTAATCTTTCACAGGAACACACATTTTAAATTTTCTGTTACAGTTTTACAAGTCCTTAGTATTTTAGAAGGGCTTAGATTTAAAAAATAACCATCAGGCATTAATTGGGAATGTTTAGGTTTTAAAGACATTACTAGATATAGCTGTCTCGCTGGCCAACACTTCTTAGTTTAATTTTGTTAACACTCATCCTATTGGCAGTTGTAAACACAGGTCATGTCAATTTATCTTCACCAGAATGACTGGAGAACTGTAAGTGTATCATTTAACAGTGTAAAGATTTTTGGGATACAGTTTGTGAAAGAAGTCACACACTTGCCACCCAGCTGGTTTTTGACCAGTCCAGCAGTTTGAAGGTCAAAAGATGTATTGTATCAGAGGGTTTTCCTGTGTGCGTGTGGCGACACAAAGCAATCTTAACCACTGGTCACCCATGTTATGGCTGGGAGCATGCCATGGCCTGGCCAGCACTGGGGTCCTGCTCTGTCTGTGTGCAGCATACTGAGCCTCACCTGCAGGCTCCAGAAACCACAGTAGCTTCTGTCAGTGCCAGGGACTGGCCAAGAAGCAAGATGTAGCCATCACCAGAGGGCAAGGCTTACCAGCAGGGAGGGTAAAGTAAGGAGCAGGGCGGGGGAGCCAGGGCTCCCTCAAAGGTTCCAGGGAGTGAGATAGAAGAGAATTGCCAGCAGGGAGGAGTAAGAAGCAGCAGTGGGATTCCCAGAGGGAAAAGGCTCCTGGGAAGAACATGGGGTGGCTGTAAGGGCTCATGGGCTTGTGAGGGGGTGACATGACCAATTTTTCTGTTTAGGAGTTGCCTTCCGATACTGCCTTAAAGACTGAGTCTTGCAAAGCAGACTGTATTAGTTTACACCACTGATTATATACATTAGCATTTTTCAGCATAATTTGAAATTTATGGCTACAAAGGAGGTAAATATCCCCATTTTGCACTTAAAAAAAAAAGGCATGGAGATAGGAAGTGACTTGCCCAACATTATACAACAGGTCAATGGCAGAGCTTTGAATAGACTCCAGGCTACTTGAACCTAGGCCAGTCACCTATTCATTAATAACACTGCCTATCTGATAGGAACAGACTGTCAGCACAATATATGGCAAACTTCAAAGTCCTATGTGTGACAGTTCACAGGAAGTTTACTGCCCTTAGCAAGATACTTAAGGCAAAAATATTCATAGGTTTTAAGGCCAGAAGGGACTGTTAGATTATGTTGTCTGATCTGTGTAACAAACCAAAACAGACTTGAGCTCCTTGTCTTACTGTGAAATATTGTTGTGGCTCTTCTCTGCACCTTCTCCAATTTTTCAACAACTTTCTTAAAATATGGACCCCTGAATGAAGTATCAAACATCAGTTTAACCAGTGCAATATATAGAGGTAAAAATCACCTCTCTACTCCTATCACTATTTCCTTTTTATAAATCCAAGGATCACATTAGCCCCTTTTGCCACTGTACCAGGCGAGGAGCTCATATTGTGTTGCTTGTCCACTATGATCACTATATGCTTTGCAAAGTCCCTATGTTGAAGGATACAGTCCATCATTCTGTAAGTATGGCCTGTATTCTTTAATCCTAGATATGGCTAAATGCGAAGTTGTGTGTGAAAACTCATTTGTTTGAGTGGGCCTAGCTTACCAAGCAATCAGGATCGGTCAGTATGACTGCCCTACCCTCACCATTACTTTTCAGTCCACCAGTCTGTGTCATCCACATTTTTTTTTAAATCAGCAGTTATTTTATGTACATTTGATTGTTTATGAAAATATTGAATAGCATCAGGCATAGTACACATCCTCGCAGAACTCCATCAGAAACATCAGTGGTGATTCAAAATATGCATAGTTTCATTCCTTTAATGAAGTACTAAAATTTCAGTAAGGAATTGCATTCAGACTTCTTCCAAGTCTTCAGTCCAATGTCACATCCTTGAATTAGAAGGTAGCTTAGGATCAGATTTCTGGTGAAATTGAGGACTAACATGCATTTTGAGGCTGCTTAGATTCCTTTTCCGGGATATAGATTAATTAGCAGATAAACTGGAGTTCATCATGCTTCAATCTTGTAGAAAGCAGAGAGTCCAGTTGACCCACTCAGGGCCTTAGATTAGAGCTTCAGTCTCTCTCTTGTGGATTGGATCAAGGATAAGAAAACTTGGAAAGGGAAAAGAAAGATCATTCTAATGATTCAGATATAAATAAACAAAACATTTATGAAAGATTTGTATGCATCTGCACAAATCTGAGGAAAAAATTAGGATTCATTCAAAGTTTCTCCTGTTTACCGACAGGAAATAATGATTGTTAATGAAAACATTCTTCAAAACATACTGCATAATTAACTTTACTAACACACAATTCACAGCAAACAACATTAAATTAGGAAGACGTATAGGTCTGTGGAGTAGTATCCTCCAGAGGATGCTACCCTGATCCTAATAATGAACCTGGGGAAGAGTTCGAAGACCAATGGGGTTTTTTTAAGTCATGGGAGTCACCATTGTCTTTTAGGTGTCACTGTGAACAGTTAGTGAGCATCACCATGAAATTCTACATGTGCTAGTACCAGGTGCAGAGGGGCACAATTCCTTCCCTGCCGCACTTGCTCAACAGGGATAGTAAATTGTTCTTGGTTCACATCAGCGGCAAAAAAATAGCTCTGCTGGTCCCCACATTTTTGGGGGGAAAGCAATGGCTTCATGTTCTCCTCACCCACCTGCTTGGTGGGTTGGGGGTGCTGCCCCATTTGCCTGACCCAAGGCAGGAGAAGGCTGTGCGGAACTATGAGAATTCTTTAGTGATTATGCTCTTGTATGGGTATGTAGTCCAACCCAAAATCTAGCCCATAATAAATTTCAGATGACAAAATGTCTTATAACTGGAATGTAATGTCTAGCAATAAAACTTAAGACAAATGGAAGTTGTGGGGGACTCTTGTTTTGTAAATGCATTTCTCATCTATTATGAGTCTAAAAAGGGCCACTTTACTAACACATGGTACCATTTATTTTTTTTTTGGTCATAAACCTGGTTGGCTCAAGTCACGAAGTTCAGAACTAGATGTCAAACACCCCAAAGCTCTGAGGTGTGCAGATGTAGTATTTTTCTGTGCCCCATTATAAATATAGAGTACTGTAACAGGGCAGAGGAGCACAACTCGCTTCCCAGCGAACAGGGTTTAACTAATATTCTATGTCCTTGATAAGAGAATATTCTATAAAAGACTGTCTTCACTGATAAATATACTCAAATACTGGACCATATGCATTCTCCACGTACTTGCACAGAGTGTCCATATTATGCTGTGCTGGACATGGATATAATGTTGTGTACACGCATATACCCATGTTTACACTGGTGCTATTACGTGATGTTAGTACTACCAGTTCCAGGATGCATCTCAGTGTTCTGTGCAGACAAGGACACATTCTAGAGCCTCTTTGCTGTGTGTTATTGGTGCTGTCCACCACTGTCACATGTTTGCTGATGGCAGTTCCTGATCACATTGCTCCCCACAAACTTGGCTGAAGACATGGAGCAATGCGATGATTATCTAGTTTTGCTCCTGCTCCTGTTTGTGGAAGCAGATAGTTATCCAATGGAGTAAGCAATCAGCAAGATGCTCGATGGAACTTGGACAGAATTTTCTGACAAACAAACATGTCTGATCCTGAAGATCAATGACAATTAATTCAGATCACATGGTGCAGACATGGTAAATGCTGGTGTTGCTGTGGTATACCTGTGGGCAGACCATCACTTCTGGTGCAGAAAAACCAGCACAATGTGGTGAGATCACATCATTTTGGAAGCCTTGGATGATTAGCAGTGGCTTCAAAGCGAGGAAACACCTTCGTGGAGCTGTACAAGGAGCTTGCACCAAACTTCCAGCACCAGAACACTCGATCCAGAGAAGCCAAAGCCATTCAGAAGTGGGTTGCTATTGCCCTGTGGAAGCTGGCAACATTAGACAGCTATAGGTCAGTTGAAAGCCGCTTTCATTTGGGAAAAGTCTAGTCAGGGTTGTGGTGGCAGGTTTATGGGGCAATTAACACTGATGTAACCACAGGTGGTTGCTGTAAGTTCCCGAAATAATGGATTTGAAAGGATAGGTTTCTCAACTGTGCAGCCGCTATGGATGGCACCCATTTTCCAATACTTTGCCCACCAAAAGAGGCATGTGAATGTGTGAACTGAAAAGTTTACTTTCACTTGTTCTACAAGGCTAGGTGGACCACAGAAGGGAGATTCATGAATACAAACATGGGAAACACTGGAAAGGTTCATGACGTCAAGGTGCTGAGGAGATCAGGATTGCACTTGAAGGGGAAAGAAGGGACTTAGTTCCCCATAAACTATATTCTTCTGTATAGTGCATCTATGCAAACTTATTTGGGGAACCCTGACTACCCGCTCCTAACTTGGCTCATGAAACTGTACCCTAATCATTGTACCTTTGAAAAAGGGAATTCAAGACCATTCTGGAGCTACTGAATGTAATCATGGGAATGATGTCAGCAAAACTGGCTAACCAATCAATTAAAACACAACATTGTATTATTCCTTACCTACTCTGTGTGTACAATATAATTTTAACTAGCAGTTTTATGACTGATCAAGTCTAAGAATGATGTAAGTCATTTGCAAACTTCTCATTATGAGAAACCTTGAAGACAACAATTCAACATCTTATTGTTCTTTGCAAACTCAAAAAAGGAACTTGATACCTTTTGTGTGTTTAGTTTTTGGCTATCAAGTAGTTATTAGAAACGCATGCTAAATAAAAGATCTAGGGGGAAAAAAAGAACCATAGTCGACAGACTTTGATGTTTCCAAACTTTGACTGTGAATTGAATGAGAAAGGAAAAAATAAAGGAAGCTGAAACTGTGCTGTCAGGACTTTTATAGCACAAAGGGGTTTTTTTTATGATTTTAATGCTCTGATGACAGACATATGAAAATGAGTGCAAAATGCACAGAAGAAAATAAATCACTGCAGAATTTACATAGACAAAGAAGAAATAATTTTATAGCACTGAAGACAGCGTAAGCATAGAGCAAATTTCAGCAGAATTATTTTTGCAAAACACAGGCATGTTTCACATGTTTCAATTTCTAATGTGTCATTGTTAAATCAAAGCTCAAGAGTGGCTTATTTTTATTCAGGCATGCAGAAGAGTTAAGAAACATGAAGCAAGATATAATCCTACCAATAAAGCTTTCTTTAAAACAAATAAGAAATTTGTTTAAATTATTGTTTAAGGTCTAGACAACTGGTATCCTATGAATGTATAGCACAGTGGGTCCCATATGGACATGCACAATGTGTAAAATTCAGTCCTGCACAGAAAGCTCATACAAGACCCAAGCACAATTTAAATTCTACTTAAACCATTTATGAAGGCTTAAGTGGGACGTAAGTGGTGCACAGGATCACATGCCTCTGTCAACCTTCTGTGCAGGACTGAATTTCACTCTAAGTCCTTGCTACATATACTGTTTGACACCCAAAGGACTAAACTGTTAGTGCCAACATGAAGCCTTTGAGGAAAGAATGGAAAAAATAAAGTGGCTGCTACTAAGAGAGAGACTTTGAGAAATGGGACAGCAAAGATGTCAGTGAACCTCAGGGTGAAGAAACAGAAATCTAGATACTTATACAGCCCTTATAGTATCTCAGTGCTTCACAGTCATTCAAGTATTTTATCCTCATAGTATCCTTATAAGGTAGGAAAGTAGGATTATCCCCATTTACAGCTTGGGAAACTGAGGCATAGTTGATTAAATGACTTGCCCACTGTTACTAAGGTAGTCTAAGCCAGTAATTGGACCCAGCTCTCTTGACTCCCATGCCCTATTGACTAGATCCTCCTTCCTACACTAGAAAGAGAGGTTACAGCTAGAAAGGTGAAAGGAATGGCTGGAGGAATAAATGGATATTAGGTCAGACATAGGGCTGAGCAAATCCCTGGAGACTTGAAAACCAGGAGAGTTCCACAGTCATAAAAAGCCATATATTCTAAGTATGTATTTGTATAGCTTACCCAATAAGTGTGAAGTCCTGTGGGTCAGAGAAGGTCCGTCATGTAGATGACTTTCCACAGTCCTAGCATACAAGTGGGGATGTAATTCAAGAAGGGCCACACAGGCAGACTCCAGAGCCCACTGAGTGCTACAGAACGCCTTTGCACAAGAGCATAATGAAGGCAGGTCATAGGCACAAACAATAGACCTATTTAGCTGCATGGATCTAGTGATCCATGCAGATGCATATCATGGGAGTAGTGGCCTGTGGCCATTCCTGCTGCCATCTGTTGAGGAAGCAATAGTAATAACCATCTTTGTAAAGTGCTCTGAGCTCTTCAGGTGAAAGATGCTCTACAACTGCAAAAATATTACACTTCTACAAATTGCAGCATTTTTGAACAGAACACTGATAAAGAGCAAAGATGGTAAAGAAATTAAATTTGCATGACCTACTAAAAATGCTGTGGTGTTTAGCTAGCACAACGATGCTTGAACTGAAGATCAGCAGGTACTTGGGGAGAACCATTACTTACTTGTAGATACAGGGGTTTATTCTTAAAATCTCTGAAGTGAAAGGAGTGGTTCCACCACACACTTTTCTGAGGTAGCCACAGATTCTGTGTATGCAATACCATACTCATGGTTGTGTGTGCACAGCATATTCTGGGTGCAAATATTAGTGGCTAAACTTATATTTTTATGTCTGCATATCAGATAATTAGATGTCTGACTAGTAATGTTGAACATGAAGTTCACTGTGGGTACAATTATCTGTAGACTCATAACTTCACATATTATAATTTGACCCCACCTTCTAACTTGTTCATATTTAAACAGCAGACCATGTTGTAAAATGCCACGAGCTAGATACTAACATGCTTCCTAGAACCCTGGAGGTAGAGGTATTAAAAATACCTTTTATGGCATTTGCTTTGCAAATGCAGAGTAGTTGTAGCTGTGCCAGTCCCAGGCTACTAGAGGGATAAGGTGGTTGAGATATCTTTTATTGGACTAACTTCTGTTGGTGAGAGAGACAAGCTTTTGAGCCACACAGAGCTCAAAAGCTTGTCTCTCTCACCAACAGAAGTTGGTCCAATAAAAGATCTCTCAACCACCTTGTCTCTTGTAAATGCAGAATCATTTCACATTATGGAGAATTAACATTTCAACAATAGATAAGGGATTGCTGAGTCTTTTTCAGTCAGATTTCCATATTTATGGGAAGAGCAGATGAGTGAGTGGACACTGGACTTCAGATTGGCTTGGTGTTCCATCACATTTACCATTAATTTTTTAATTATTCCCTTATGTCCTATCAAACATGGGAATTTTTTTTAAAGTGCTGTTTCTTGGAGAAGCTCTCAGTGCTATTGTTTAAGCTGTGCAGCCAATGGTGGCTTTTTATAATTATGCAGTATGTAATTTTATAAACACTGCTTTCCAGAATTCATTGAGTCAAATCCTGCTCGTTTACACTGCTACAACCCATTATGTTTAATGGGGCTCATACTGCTGTATAAGAGAGCAAGATTTGATCCAATACTGTTTGTAGGCAATTGAATTGTTTTATTTATACAAGTTCCTTTATTGGTTTTATAAGTAGTAGAATACTAAAAAGCAAAGATTTTATGTCTGAAGATTATTGTAATTGTCCCATTTTTGGTGCCATTAAATACTTGAGCCTGAGACTGTACAAGTAGTTACTGCCTATCCTTTGCACCAGATTTTTTTAGTAACTAGGACCAGTTTCAACAACCCATATGTGTATTGTCCTATTCAACATGAATAGGAACTCTAGAATCAGGCCTTAGGTTTAGCAGGTTTCTGTCTTCTTCCTCAGCTCTTTATTATGTAGCTTCCTTACACATATCCTAATTGAAGTTGTCCCTTGTGTTTTTTCAAACACTAATATACATTCAGTTAGGAATATCTTCAACATGTTATGCAATTTACTATCCATCTTTTCATACAAAATGCGCACAACATACTGTTAGTTTCACCCTTTGACATCGAGGACGTTTGACTAATGGCTACTTAAAATGCCCCTCAACCAGTAATTTAGAATGCCACTGAGTTTACTATTAAGTATTCCATCACATTGATCTTGGCTATTATTTATATTGACAATATGATGTCAGTACTATAGTAAAATAGATAGTAATATAGTACTCTAGTTATGAAAAAAGTTAATATTTCTGTAGGTGGCAGCAGTACTTAAGAATCTGAAGTTTTCCATGATTCAGGCCTACTGGAACCTAGTACAGTCAAATCCATACATTTCTGCAGGTATGATTGAATTCTGACTCTAGTCTTCATCAATAGTCAGTTACTGTAGAACATCAAGCCATTCTATAGAAGTTTAGTTTGTTTAGTGACAAGAGTTAATTCACCCAAAGTGCTCACTGGTAGCACAGGGCTTTTCGTCCATCTTCCTTAAGCAGAGTGTGCATATGGCTGTAATTGCCATTTTAGATTATTCTGTTCATTTTTGCTGTGTTGTACAGAGCCCTGGGTGCTTTGGTGGGATGAGAGTACTAGATAAATAAGATTACTGGGTCAGATTCTATGATCTGCCATGGCATGTTTGCAGTTCCAAGGGCTGTGGAGCCAGCTTAATCAGACAGCTGAGGGGTTTTTAAACCAATTCTACGACTCTATCGTATATAGACATGATGTGAGGAATGTCAGAAACTGGGAGTCGTTCTGCCACAGGTCAAGAATACAGAGCATGCAGTCATCACTCTGAGAGCTAGAACCATGCTAGAAAGGACCCTGAAGGATACCATCCATTGACAGTACATGGAAAACCTGAGAGAGAAGTGGGACCAGGTCAAGGCCTTCAAGGTGATGTGCAAGTGGGACATCAGCAACCATTTCCTCCCTGTGGGCAGTTTCACCTGATTTGCTGACTGAAGATTCATCCACAGGGCCCGGCTCAATTGCATCCTGCTGAATGGAGCTGTCCACCACGGGAATCGGGACAAGCGATGCAGAAAGTGCGGCTATGCCAATGAGACACTACCCCACATCTTGTGTAGCTGCAAGCCCCATTCCAGAGCCTGGCCACTGTTCCACAATGCCATCCAAGGTCACCTAGTCAAAGCCATTCTGCCACCTGTGAGGAAGGTAGCTGTGAACTCTGCTATCCCTGGAACAGACAGTCGACTGCGACCAGACATCCTCATTACCAACAAGGAACAGAAGAGGATCCTCATAGCGGATGTCACAGTCCTTTTGAGAACAGGACCCTGGCCTTCCGTGATGCCCAAGCTCAAAAAGTGGAGAAATATGCCCCTCTGGCTGGTGCCTTGAGATCTAAGGGTTATGAGGTTCAAATACACATGCTGATCATCAGAGGCCTGAGCACATGGGATCCCAGTAACGAGCATGTGTTGTGAGTGTGGGAGTATTACCTCTTACGGGAACCCAGGGGTGGTTTCTAGTTTTCCCAGATTACTGGGTGGGGGCTTGAGCTGGGTCAGTTTTGTATTGTCATTTAGAGAAAGACCTGGCTCTTGTTGCTGTCAACTCCCCCTGACGGAAGGACTCCATGTGTTTTCTGTGTTTTTCCAGAAGCCAGCAGAGATATGACAGTGTATACTAAGTGAATATAGACCTCACGGTCTGATTTTGTCCCCTCTACCTCTTAAGTCCTTTTTTTTTTTTTTTTTTTTTTCCGGGGAGTGGGTGTTGTTGGGGTTTCTTTTTATGCTCTTAAAGAAATTGTGTTCGTAACTAAATAGTTCAAAAACTAAACTTATTTTAAAAACGTCAGTATGTATTTAAAAGTGTACTGTGCAGCTTTTACAATAGCAGAAAAAAGTTAGATCTCACTCTAATATATTTGGGGAAATTCTCAAGTTAAAGAATTTCTGATATTGAGATATAGGTGTATTGTCAAACAAAAGCTATGTTTATTGACAGGCGGAATTGCATCAGGACATACTGCATCCACCCAAAAAACTTACTTCCATGCTTTTAAAAGGTAAAGAGAAAGTCTAGTCTTATGCATTCCTTTTCACCTTCACATTGCAACACGGTCAGTAACACTCAGTTCCCTCTTAAGGCTTTTACTTCCACCTCCATCCAGTGACTCCTGAGGTCACTGTTAAGGTTTTGTATTAAAGAGCAAGTTTGACAAAGTGCGGGTACATATTGCCTATTTACATCATTTCCTAGGGTTTTTATATAGCGGATATCTTCCCAGAGATAAGGTTAAGGGCAGCTGGGTGAGGTTCTGTGGCCTGCAATGTACAGGTCAGACTAGATGATCACAATGGTCCCTTCTGACCTTAACGTCTATGAATCTATAAGCTGCACTGCCTGGGAACCAGATGGAGAAACTGTGCTTCTGAAGCTGCTCTCAACTACATCGACCCTTCTGAAGAGGTTGAGAGGCTGAGAGTTGCTTCAGTAAATATTTTGTGTCTACAGCACTTTATCCTCATTTAAAAGGAGGTACAGCAAGAGATGCCTGTTGTGCTTCCCAGGAGTACAGAGGGCTGTGAAGCACCTCAACACAACCAGCCTTTAGCCTGAGGAAGCCTTCTCTGTGCCTGCTTAGGGTCAGTTCCCCAACACCTCCAGCCTCTGGCTGCACAAGCACCACCTTCCAGGCCTCTGCAGGCCTTGCTCTCTCTCTTTACAGGTTAGCAACAGGCACACACCAACCCTCCCAGTCCTCCAAGTTTCTCAGGACCTGTTCCCAAAGGAACAGTACATCCCCATCTTACCAGTTACACAACAGACATCGCACTCCATGTGTTTTTTGGAAATATGCTTATGAGTGTGAATATGAAGTAACTGGAATATGTTTTACGCAAAAGATCTCTTGTAAGTTATCATAACAAAGGGCATAACCTACTGAATATATTCCTCCTATTTGTATGCATGTATCATTCTTGTATCTGAAGCTAGAAATATGAAGTATAACTCTGAGGTCCTACTGTAATTTTGCGAAGTGTGGGCCATTAATGGTGGTTTAGAAACTTGATGGCTCCCATTGACAATTGGTTGTAAATGGTTTATTTCCCTGCATGCCTTCCTGTGTACATGTGGGCCAACCCAGGAAGAATGGAGACTAGGGGTCTTACAGTGACATGTGACCATGTCACATGACACTGGAAGCCATCTTAATCCTTGTACTTTTCCATTGATGAGGCAGGGATGGGGACAAGCACAGACAAAAGATTCCCGCCTTGTGCCAAAGCTATAAGAGGGGGCGGAACAGGACAAAAGAGGCGGACAGTCATGAGAAAACCCCTGCCTACTGAGATGTCTGCTGGATCTAACAAAGGCTGTACCGGGGAGAGGATTGAGTTCAGACTAGGAAGGAGTCTAATCTGTGAAAGAAGCTTATTGGAACATCTTTGAGGGTGAAATATTACCTGTAATCAGTTTCTTAATGTATTAGGCTTAGACTTGTGTGTTTTGTATTATTTTGCTTTGTGACTCACTTTGTTCTGGCTGTTATTACTTGAAGCCACTTAAATCCTACTTTTTATACTTAATAAAACCACTTTTGTTTATTAATAAACCCAGAGTAAGTGATTAATACCTGGGGGAGCAAACATCTCTCTATCAGTGATTTAGAGGGCGAACAATTTACGAATTTACCCTCTATAAACTTTATAGAGAGTAAAATGGATTTATTTGGGGTTTGGATCCCATTGGAACCTGGGTGTCTGGGTGCTGGAGATAGGAGACCTGCCGAGCAGTTCTTGGTTAAATTCTGAAGCTTTGGGGGCATGGACCAGACCTGGGTCTGTGTTGCAGCAGACTAGCATGTCCAGCTCAACAAGGCAGGGTTCTGAAGTCCCAAGCTGGCAGGGAAAATGGGCTCAGAGGTAATTTCAGCACATTAGGAGACAGTCCTGAGGGGATCTCTGTGACTGAACCCATCACATGTTTAACACACAGTGCTTAGATATGTTTATAGAGCAAGCAAGTGTAAGATTATTTAACAGAGATTCAAATGATAGCAATCAGAAATATTGGAAATAATTGTTTACATCTAAAATAAAATCATAGCATGCATACAAAAGCCTACATAGAATTAATAAGACATTGTCATGTCATAAGAACAAAAGCTCACCCAAAATCCTTCCAGCGTATTCCATCCAGATTTGGCTGTGATCTTTCGTTCATGAAACAAGCATGCTGTCCTCTTACTGCCTCAGTGGAAAGATCCAGAGTTTGTCTCGCTCTACTGTTGAGGTACAAAAATCCATTGTCTGCACTTGCAAACTGGATAATCCCCGTTGCTTGTGTTTTCCTGTGTAGGGTCTCTCCTGGAGAATTTGCAATCACTTGATTATTGTGAACCAGACAATACTCAATTTACATTCAGACAAACATCTCTTGCCTGAAAAATCTGCTTCTCATCTTTTCTGGTGACCAGCCCCAAGTTGCAGACCTTAAGAACATTTTTCAGCATATATTCATAACTCCTTACATATTATCCATACTTACATTTCACACTTAATGAGGACCAGTGTGACACAGGCTTTCAAAACAAACCTTACATGGCACTCTTGGGTAAACTGGTAGGTAGGTGCTAGACCCAAGGGATCCTTGTAACCTTTTATGTACCTCTGTGCCTTATACTAGTTGGCACCAAGAGGGCCCTGGGTCTCACTGTACTCCATGTTTAGCAGTGATGACATAAGCCATTAGCTGGAAGGATTTTCCTTGAAAGAGTGTCTTATTACTCACTTCCAAAAATATTGTCACCTCTCATGGACTTCCACAAATGGCTTACAGCCAAGAGTAGCTGAGCAGCAGGGTGCGCGTGGCAGCTGGATTCTTTAAATGTTAATTATATTGGGTACAGTGTGCCTGTCTTACACCAGCAGATCTGCCCATTGCTCTCCCTCTCCTCTGCCAGTAAAAAGCTTACCTCTCAGCCAAACCTGCTTCTGTAGCACACCCATGTGTGTGACAGCTGCTATCTTGGCCAACACCAGGGATAAAACCAATCATCTCCAGAACTAAAAGTTTGTGCTAATGAGCCAGGCTCTCAAGCGGAGTTGACACAGACTTGCATCCTCTGAATTGGAGACTGAGGGGGACACAACTCACACACTGACTGGGTTACAAAAGCAAAATGTGAGACAAATGATTGAAGTGTGAATTTTGATGATTCACACAATAATGTATAGACTAGCAGAATTGAAGTACAAATTCTGTTTTAAAGCAGTGTTTTTCGGTGCAACTATACCACCACCATTCCTCCATACATCAGCAATAGGGTTTGAACCACTTGCCCACTAAGGATTTCATATCCCTAGGTTAGACCCCTTACAATGTTTGAGATACAGGAGTAAATTCTAGCCCCTTTATAGGCCAGCCACTGCAGAAGGACTTGACACACTGCAATAGTGGATTACACAACTATTTACTCATCATTGATAGAATACTGGTGATCAGGAATCCTAGATTCTATCCCTAGGTCTCAGAGAGCAGTGTTCTTTATACTAGTTAAAGATGGGTTAACCAAAACTGGGTTAAGTGGCTCTGAAAGGTAGCATGGTGCAATGGCTAGGATGGGGGCATGTTATATTAGGGAGCTTGGTTTTGGGCCTGCAGCAACCTTGCACATGTCTCTGCTGACTTATTTTTAAAATATGCAATGATGGTGAGAAATGTTTAGTAGCTCTTCCTTATCTGTCTTCTAGGTTGGGGTTCGTGGCTGTAGTCAATAACAAAGGGTAATGAATTCCAAGGGGATTTAAACAGCACTCAAGAAAGGTGAAATTATGACTCCTGATATCCTCTTTCCTACTTCAATGAACTTTCCCCAAGCCTGCAGGGGTATTTGGTCAGACACCCCCCAACTTCCTTCCATAAATGAGGGGCAGCATTTACACCATGGCAGATTTGTTGTTAAATTATAGTTATCAAATACTCTAGAGACAAAAACTACCAATATATCTGACACAGTCCCAGAGTGTTTTGAATTTCTTGCAGAAAGTGAGACAACTCAGTGAGGGGGGGAAATTGCTAAAAGTTGATTTTTAAATTAATTATTCTCTTTGTCTCAGTTCAAGTTTCATCAAATCACCATGAAAAATTTAAATAGCACCCAAAGTTTATGATCTGTTTTGGTTTTTGCTATTTCAATGAGATTTTAATGGGAGGGAAGTTTAAAGTTCCTGTTAAAATTGAATTTTGCAATGCAACCTCAACACAGCTGCCATTGCATTATAATAAAAGAGTATTTCAAAAGTTTGCTAATTTTGCAGATGGTAAATTTACTTCCTTAACAGACCCTGAATTTTAAAAACTTTCAGAGAAACAACATTTTAGTAAAGAAAAAGGGAGTACTTGTGGCACCTTAGAGACTAACAAATTTATTTGAGCATAAGCTTCATGAGCTACAGCTCACTTCATCGGATGCATGCAGTGGAAAATACAGTGGGAAGATTTTATATACACAGAGAACATGAAACAATGGGTGTTACCATACACACTGTAACAAGAGTGATCAGGTAAGGTGAGCTATTATCAGCAGGAGAGCGGGGAGAGGGAGGTCACCTTTTGAAGTGATAATCAAGGTGGGCCATTTCCAGCAGTTGACAAGAATGTGTGAGGAACAGTAGGGGGGGAAATAAACATGGGGAAATAGTTTTACTTTGTGTAATGACACATCCACTCCCAGTCTTTATGAATGCCACTAGCCATCACCTTCAGCCCCCAACTAAAACCTCTCCAATGCATCATCCAGGATCTACAACCTATCCTGAAGGACGACACATCACTCTCGTAGATCTTGGGGGATAGGCCAGTCCTTGCTTACAGACAGCTCCCCAGCCTGAAGCAAATACTCACCAGCAACCACACAACAAAACCACTAACCCAGGAACCTATCCTTGCAACAAAGTCCATTGCCAACTGTGTCCAGATATCTATTCAAGGGACACCATCATAGAGCCTAATCACATCAGCCACACTAAAAGAGGCTTGTTCATCTGCGCATCTACCAATGTGATATATGCCATCATGTGTCAGCAATGCCCCTCTGCCATGTACATTGGTCAAACTGGACAGTCTCTACGTAAAAGAATAAATGGACACAAATCAGATGTCAAGAATTATAACATTCAAAAACCAGTCAGAGAACACTTCAGTTTCTTTGGTCACTCGATTACAGACCTAAAAGTGGCAATTCTTCAACAACAAAAACTTCAAAAACAGACTCCAACGAGAGACTGCTGAATTGGAATTAATTTGCAAACTGGATACAATTAACTTAGGCTTGAATAAAGACTGGGAGTGGATGTGTCATCACACAAAGTAAATTTATTCCCCCCACCACCACTGTTCCTCACACGTTCTTGTCAACTGCTGGAAATGGCCCACCTTGATTATCACTACAAAAGGTTCCCCACCGCCCCCGCTCTCCTGCTGGTAATAGCTCACCTTACCTGATCACTCTTGTTACAGTCTGTATGGTAACACCCATTGTTTCATGTTCTCTGTGTATATAAAATCTCCCCACTGTATTTTCCACTGCATGCATCCGAAGAAGTGAGCTGCAGCTCACGAAAGCTTATGCTCAAATAAAATTTGTTCGTCTCTAAGGTGCCACAAGTACTCCTTTTCTTTTTGTGGATACAGACTAACACAGCTGCTACTCTGAAACCTAACATTTTGGTAAATTCCTACAACAGGAACAAAATTTGAAAAATATTTATGGTCCTGCTCTGTCTTCCCCAGAAGTGTCATTCTTGGACCTATTCTGAGGAAGAGAAGACATTTGAAAGTTTATATAACTCAGATTTCTTTCTTTTTATAGAATTATCTTCTACAGCCTATAGATACACCCAAAGCAGTTAGAGAGTCTAAAAATCTAATTCAGCACTGATAGAAGTTAGTACAGTAAACCAGGAATGAATCTGGGCCACTACTTCCCTCTTAAATTTTGTCTCTTTATTACACTTCAAATGTAAAAAACTTCAAGGGAAAAAATCTCATATAATATATGTTTATTGGTTGCCAAGGCAATAAGTCTAAGATGATAAAAATCTGAGAACTCTAATGAAAAGGAAATGGATATCAATTCCAGAAGCAGCTTCTTATGAGATGGGAACTTGTATAGATTTCAGAACAGTGAAGACAGCTTGGCAGTACTTAGAATCTATTTTTAGATTACGTGCTGTACTATTTCCTTTCATTGCTTTTTTCTCCTACTTTGTGTGTTGAGATTCTTGAATGGAAGGTGCTACAGAATTTATATATAGGAATTTCTATGGCACTCATCATTGCAAAAGTTGAGCACCACAGAAGTGATAACTCTACACTATGCTTCCTTCTTCTATTTCCTGTTCTGCTTTTCTATTTAGATAAAAGAGACCAAACTTTTTTAAAAAATCATTTCTTCATATAAAATAGCTTTTTTATATGATGCTATATTAATATGCTTACCTGTGGCACTGTTTTACCTTAATCTCAGATTAATCTGGATTTTAAAGAATTCAATAAAATATTGAATATTAAAAATGTTTTCATGGTTAATACAAATTTGATTGATTTCCTGAAAGAATCAGATTTTAAGAGAGACAAGTCTCAAGAGGGGCTATTCCCTTAGGGGTAGGAAGCATGGGCTCAGTTAAAACCAAACGGTCTGGGGGTCAACAGCTCTACCGCAGATTTGTTGTGTGACTTTGGGCAAGTCACCTAACTTCTCTGTAACTCAGTTTCTCCTTCTGTATAACATAGATGCTACTTACATCCCTCCCGCCTGGGGTGAAGAGGATTCACTAATTAATAATGTTGCAAAGACAACATGATCTAGTGCCCAGGGCACCGGACTTGGTGTCAGAAGCCCATGGTTTTTATTCTCTGCTCTCACAGGCGGCAGATCTAAGAGGCCAGGGGAGGCTAAGTCTCCCCAAACAGCCGGCCTGCTGCCCTTGGAGTGCACCGCTGCTGAAAGCCTGGCCGTGGACCCACCCGCACTCCGCCGCAAGTCCCCACTCCAGCACATCCTCTTCCCCCAAGGCTCCGCCTCTTCCCGTCCCCACTCTGCCTGCATGTGGGCCTTGCTGGAGCAGGTGAAGAGATGCGTGCAACTGGTGAGTGGCTGGTGACTTGATTGGCCAGCCATTGGGAGGACTGGGGAAGGGGGCAAAGAGGTGCAGGTGGCGGGGGGGGGACTCAGGGAGTGGGTGGATTGGGGCCGGGGTGGAGCACAGGCAGTGCTTTGGGGGGAGGAGGCTGGGGGGGGGGGCCTTAGGGCAGGGCCATGGTCTCGGGGTATGGCCACAGTCCAGGCACACACAGCCTCCCCAAATGCAGGAATCACACACTACCCATCTGCTGCTGATCTGCTTTGTGACTGTGGGCCTCTTCATCTTTGGCTTCATTCCCACTGTTTCTGTCTGTAAGAGTTGGCAGCAACAAGAGCCGGGTTCAGTAACTAGGGGTCCCTTTTCAATAACACAATGCCAAACCGGCTTGAGCCCCCACCCAGTGACCTGGGACAATTACACACCACCCCCTGGGTGCCTCTAAGAGGCAATACTTCTCCTCTCACAAGCACAGAGTCTGGGTGTAGCAAAAGCCTTTTAATAAAGGAGGGAAACAATGTGGCGTTATGTTGGGGAAACACCACAAATAGGATTCATAAACACAAACCATGAACCAGAAGACCCACCCCCATGTAGATTGGGCCATGTCCTTTCCCTTTGGGTTCTTAAGTCCAGCAACCCACTCACAGTTAAGTCACACCACTCACAGTTGTTGTCCTTGGTCAGTGCAGCCCCAGAATTCAGTGTTCACCTCCCAGCCTGGGGGGGAAGGTATGGAGACACCTTACACGCTCCGCGGCTTGGGCCCTCAACAGCTGATTGCCATGCCTCTCTGTGGGGTTCTGCTCCAGTCCCCACAGCCAGCTGCGCCTCTCCGCCAGCTGCTCACCAATATATCTTCAGCCCCCACCCACACACACTTAACACAGCTCTCAGTGATTTCAGAGGAAATTACTGTTTGTATAATGGCTAATATGTCGGGTTTGTTGGGCCCCGGCTCAGCAACCTCCAGCTCAGGGGCTGCAGCCTCGGCTGATGATTGGGCAAAAGCACTGGGGCAAACACTGGAAAACATTGTGCTGTCCCATGCTATGTCAAACTCCTGTCATAAGTTAAGGTTATTTACTGGGGGATCCCATCCCAATACCTGGGGAAGAGGAATCTGAACCCTGGTTAGAGCATACCACTGAAATGCTGCAGGAGTGGGCCATACCAGATGCAGAAAAGCTAAGATATCTGACAGAGAGCCTTAGGGGCCCAGCATTAGATGTCTAGTTGGCAGCCAGCATCAAGCAGAGTGCCCCAAGGGTTGGTCCTGGGGCCGGTTTTGTTCAAATCTTCATTAATGATCTGGAGGATGGTGTGGATTGCACCCTCAGCAAGTCTGCAGATGACACTAAACTGGGAGGAGTGGTAGATATCCTGGAGGGTAGGGATAGGATACAGAGGGCCCTAGACAAATTAGAGGATTGGGCCAAAAGAAATCTGATGAGGTTCAACAAGGACAAGTGCAGAGTCCTGCACTTAGGAAGGAAGAATCACATGCACTGCTACAGACTAGGGACCTAGTGGCTAGGCAGCAGTTCTGCAGAAAAGGACCTAGGGGTTACAGTGGATGAGAAGCTGGATATGAGTCAACAGTGTGCCCTTGTTGCCAAGAACTCTAACAGCATTTTGGGCTGTATAAGTAGGAGCATTGCCAGCAGATTGAGGGACGTGATCATTCCCCTCTATTTGGCATTGGGGAGGCCTCATAGAATATCAGGATTGGAAGTGACCTCAGGAGGTCATCTAGTCCAACCCCCTGCTCAAAACAGGACCAATCCCCAACTAAATCATCCCAGCCAGGGCTTTGTCAAGCCTGACCTTAAAAACTTTTAAGGAAGGAGATTCCACCACCTCCCTAGGTAACGCATTCCAGTGCTTCACCATTCTCCTAGTGAAAAAGTTTTTCCTAACATCCAACCTAAACCTCCCGCACTGCAACTTGAGACCATTACTCCTTGTTCTGTCATCTGCTACCAGTAAGAACAGTCTAGATCCATCCTCTTTGGAACCCCCTTTCAGGTAGTTGAAAGCAGCTATCAAATCCCCCCTCATTCTTCTCTCCTGCAGACTAAACAATCCCAGTTCCCTCAGCCTCTCCTCATAAGTCATGTGCTCCAGCCCCCTAATCATTTTTGTTGCCCTCCGTTGGACTCCTATAGCACAATAATATCTGCAAAGTGCTTTTAGAAACACTTATGAGAGATACTATAGAAATCCAAAATAATTTCATCCTTGTCATAGTCAGAAGGATTCATCAGTTTATCCAAATGGTATCAATCCATACCCTCAAGTCCTTCAATAGAGGGGGCAGGGAGTCATCTTCTAATTATAGAAGAAATCATTTAGAGGTGGCTATAAAAATGTTTTTTGCTTTCCCTGGCTAGGCTGCTCTTCGAATTGGAAGAACACCACCATGTATATTGGAACCCAGAGGAGGTGAGGAGTTTGGGTGGAGGGGGAACCATGGAAGAGAGAGATGCAAAATTTCATGGACAGTTCAGAATTCTGTTGAATAACTGAGCTGTTGGGCTTAATCTGCTGTTAGCATTTCTGGCAACGCTTTTAATATTTCAACTAAAATATGTCCTTTAAGGTGACATATTGCTGACTATTATCAGACATGCTTTCTCTGTTTTGTTTTACAGTTTTCTTTGTTCTTAGAATTCCAATTTAAATACACATAATAATTTGTCTCCCTCTCATTACAATCATTTTCAAACACTTCTCTATGAACTATCTCCCTCCCAGTGCCATAACATATGGAAATATATGTCTGTAGCCTATGAAAATATTCTCTGGAGCCAATTTAGCAATGCAGAAGGCAGAAGTTATGAAAGCGCACCAGTGTACTTCAGACTCAGTTGCAACCCTCCAGTTTGACATCCTTAAGTGGGCCAGAGAAAATGTCATCTAAACAGTCTACTGAGATTTGGGGTCACCCTTCCAAAACAAAAGCAAAAGAATGAATACACACTTGTTGACAGAAGGGGATTTATCATTCCTCATTCTTTCAAGACCCTCACTTTGGCTTTGGTTCCTCTTATGACGGGTGCCACCAACACATAGCAAGCCACACAATTCTCTCCTCCCTCCCTCCCTCCCCAGACACTATGAGGACTATGCCTGTTGAAACATACCACTTAACCTCACACATCACCTCTGAGCACGACCCTCCATGCCAACAAACCCACTTCACTGTCCCTCCTTCCCAGGCATCAGTCACATGCCATCCAACTTGGAACCTAAGGATGAATTCACTGTCACTGCCTTAAGTGGAACAATATGCTGTAAGAGAGAATGAGAGCATACCATTTCTCTTGTCGATATTTTTAGCTTACAGTATTTGTTATTACTATTACCATAACACCTAGGAGCCTTAGACCTGGATCAGGACCCCATTGTGCCAGATCATCTGTTCCTCAAAGCTTTAAATTTAAATACAAGACATGAGACAGCAGATGGATACAGGACTCACACACAGAGGGGCACAAGGAACTAATGATTGGCCAGTATGATAGGTGGTGGTCTTAGTACAAGTTTATTGTAGGCATCATGGCAGAGGAGAGTTTTAAGGAGGGGTTTGAGGGAGGATAAGGTGATTCTGCAGAGGTGTAAGGTGGGTTCTTCCCAAGCATGTGAAGCAGATGGGGAGAGAGCACAAAGGTGCTTTTTGAAAATTTAACAAGTGTGCAATGGAGGCGGGCATCATGGTCCTATTAGAGGTGGGAGTTGACACTTCAGTTGTGAATGAGAGATGACTGATAGGGTGGGGATAAGCCATGAAGGGCCTTGAAAGACAACAGCCTATGTTTGGTGTGGTAGAAAAGGGAGCCCGTGGAGGGATGCAAAGAGAGGGATGACGTGGTCAAAGTGACAGGCTAGGAGAACGCTCTTTGGAGCAGCATTCTGAATGGATATGAGCAGAGCAAGACTGCATCTATCATGGCCAGAGAAAAGGCTGTGGCAGTAAACAAGATGCGACAGGATAGCCTGGATTAGAATTTAGCTGTGTGGATGGATAGAAAAGGCTCTGAGATATGTTATGAAGAAAGTATCTGCAAGATTGAGATCTAGCCGGAAGTGAGGCTCTAGAGAGACGTCCATGTCAAAGATGATGCCCAGGTAGTGGGCCTGAGTGACAGGCAGGATGGCAGTGCTTTCCATAGTACCTTTGCTACTTATTGAGTTCCAAAGTTGGCTGTTGTTTGCATGTATAAGGGAAGACGCTGGAACAACTGAAGTAAGCCTTATCAACTCTCTGTACCTATTATCGCCAAATAGGCCTTCTTCCACCTTTCCTCCCATTGTGTTCCACAGCAGCCACTGGGGCTCTGCAGTTGGGACCAGTGACCGACGACCCAAGGGTCAGCACTGCCTACCACAGATGTCTGTTGTCCCTTCCCTTTCCCAGTTCCCACCCCCCACTCTTCTGTATTTAAAAATCAGTGTCATTATGGTTGGGTGTCTTGCTGATGTCCAGCTGTGCTGCTGTGCCCTTGAATAAATGCCTTGTCTCAGACCCCATCCCCCACCATGCACCCTCACAACCCAGGGTGGGCCTGGTCCATCTTCACTGTTTCCTCCTACCTAATTCTTTCCTGGGAGCTCCATAATACACACCTGGATAGTGTGCTTCTCCATGGATCCTTGTTTCCTTGTTCAATTACAATTCTCCAGTGAGCTTGGTGTCTTGTAATCGCTATATAATGGGTCTGTGAGAGTGCAAAATCTGTAATCAAATCAAGAGTTTGCCTTATGAATTGTGCATATCTCTTGACTAGAGCAGCACCACTTTCCTGGGCATGTGGAAACCTTGCTAGGGTTTCTGAAAAATCAACACGAGTGGCATAGCCCTTAGCCATGCCCCTGTCTCACCCCTTTTTTCCCTGCTCCTACTTTGCCACACAGAGTGCCAAATTTCCCCATTTAGCCACCCAAAATGCCACTTTCATCTATACAAGGATTTTGATCTTGGTTGTGTAGTGAGGCGGTGTGGTTCCCCACCGCCCCAGAGAGAGATGAGTCCCTCCGGACACCAGAGTGCACAGAGCCAGGGAGCTCTGAGCCTGCCCCCACAGGGTCAGGCGTTGCCCCAGAAGTATAAAGGCCTGACCTCAGGGCTCACTTGGAGAGCAGCCGCCGGGGAGGCCAGGCGCCTCTGGCCTAGCTCATGATTGGGAAACCCCAGCGGCCTGCGGTAACCCGAGGACTAGCCGAGCCTGCCCTGCGCCAGCTACCCAGAGGAGTTGCCGAGCCTGCCCCACGCCAGCTATCCTGAGGAACCCCTGGTGCTGGACCCGCCGGAGGACACCACCCTGACTCAGGTACCTCAAGAGGGGGAGTCTGGAAGCAGCCCAGGGGCAGCCAACCCTAGTCTGGCTGCAGCACTGCCAGAACCCATGTCAGTGTGTTGCAGCCAGGATCCCCACTGACTCAGCAGCGGGTCTTCTGCCGCTGTTAGGGCCCTGGGCTGGGACGCAGTGGAGTGGGAGGGCCTCTGTGTCCCCCCTGCCTCCCAACTCGCAGGTGGCAGTCTCCCCCTCTCCCAGGCCCTTTGGAACCTAGGGCTTGGGCTGACTGTTTATATACTGCCTGAGCGCCTGACTCACCCGTGCCCCGCCCTGACCTAGGGCCTGGGCTTACTGTGTTATTTCTACCTTCACAAAGGCCGCAGAGGACAACTCCTGCAGCTGGACTAATTCCCTGCAAGACCTATTCCCCAATTTCGTGAGGCAGTGTGGTTCCCCGCCACCCCAGAGTGAGATGAGCCCTGGCTAACTTCTCTACAGTGAATATAAGACAGGAAGAAAAAACTCCAACTTCAAATCAATACCGTACATCTAATTAAAAAGTAAAATAACTTTACATGCAACAAATCCTTAGCATTCAGACAGAAAGTAAGAAAGGAAATTTCCTAATAAGAAGAGGTCAAATTGATTATACTCAATAAGAGTCAGCCTCTGCTTTCCCACAGAGTACTGGAAATTGGCAAGTTCAAACTGTAAATTCTGTAATTTTTTAAAAGAGCTTTAAGAATGGATAAGCTATTACATTCTAAAATAAGGGACAGATCCTCAAGTGGTATAAACTGTTATTGTGTTACATAGGTGCACAGACTAGATGTTTGGAATCGTCCCTTCTGGCCTAAAAAAAACCCTATGACTTAAATTCCATTGACTCTATTGGAACTTGAGTCTTTCCTCCTCTGGATACTGCTGAAGTATGCAGTTGATATACACTGATTTACATAGGATCTGCCATACTGGATCAGACCCACGGTGCATTTATCTAGTTGAGTATCCTGGCTTTAACAGTACTCACAGCTATATGCTTTAAAAGGCGTGCAAGAAACCCCACTGGAGGCAGATGTCAGATAAGCTGCCCCCCAAAGAGAGTTTCCTCCATTCTCCTATTAGAGATAAGGTTACGCCTTGAAGCATGAGGCTTTATCCTTGCTAAAAGCATTTTTTATTAGTATTTACAATTATAATTCTAGTTATATTAATGTCAAATCCTACTTTGAGACTTGCTACGTTCTTGGCTTCAAAGACTCATTGGGAAAATTCATAGATTCCAAAACCAGAAGGGACCATTGTGATCATCTAGTCCAGTGGTCTCCAATCTTTTTGTGCACAAGATCACTTTTTGAATTTAAGATCAACCCAGAATCTACCCTGCCCCTTCCCTGAGGCCCCTCCCCACTCATTCCATTCCCATCTCCTTCCAATGTTCACTCTCCCCCACCCTCACTCACTTTCACCATGCTGCGGCAGGGGCTTGGGGTGTGGAGGGAGTGCAGGCTCTGGGCTCGGGCCGAGGGGTTCGGACTATGGGAGGGGACTCTGGGCTGAGCCTGGGGCAGGGGGTTGGGGGGCAGGAGTGAGGGGTGCAAGCTCTGGGAGGGAGTTTGGGTGCAGGAGTGGGCTCCAGACTGGTGCAGGGGATTGGGGTGCAGGAGGGCATGCAAGGTGCAGGCTCTGGCCAGGAGGCGCTTACAACAGGCAGCTCCCGGCCAGCGGTGCAGCGGGACTCAGGCAGGCTTCCTGTCTGCCGTGGCCCCACAACACTCCTAGAAGAGACTGGCTGCTGGCAGTCTCTGTGGCCCTTGGAGGGGAGGAGGCGGCAGCGGGTCTCCTTTCACCACCCCTGAAGCTCCAGGCCAATGGGAGCTGCAGGGACAGTGCTGGGGACAGGGGCAGCATGCGGAGCTGCCTCACCCCCCCCCCCAAGGGCCACAGAGATGCCAGCAGCCAGCCACTTCCTTGAGCGGCATGCAGGGCCATCGCTAGCTATTCTGGGGCCCTATGCAGCCCCCTCCATGGGGGGGGTTGAGCCCCAGGCAACTGCGGGGGGGAAGGGCCTGCACCTGGCTTGGGGGACAAGGGGGAACCGCCCCCCAGCACTCACTGGCGGCGCAGCTGGGGCCGGGTTGCTGCACTTCCTGCTGCTGGTGAGTGCAGGCCCAGCGCAGCTGCAGTCCTCAGGAGAGTGGGGGTGAGGGTGGGGCTGGGGCGGAGTGGGGGTGGGACTGAGGTGGAGCGGGGGTGGGAAGAGGTGGTGCTGGGGCCATGGGGAAGACACAGGGCAGGGGCTGGAGCAGCACATAGGTCCGCAGGGCACCAGGAAATTTGGTGCCCTAAATTTCCTGTTACCCTACTCAGCTGCGTACTTTGGGTAGGGACGGCTCTGGCATTGTGGGGCCATGGCAGGCAGGCAGCCTGCCTGAGCACCACTGTGCCACTGGACTTTTAGCAGCCCGGAGATCGTGATCGACTGGTAGAGGCTCCAGGATCGACCAGTAGATAGCGATCAACAGGTTGGTGACCACTGATCTAGTCTGACCTCCTACATAACATGGGCCATAGAACTTCCCAAAAATAACTCCTAGAGTAGATCTTTAAAAAAAAACACAAAAAAACAATTGAGTTGAAATTGCAAGTGATGGTGAATCCATCAGGACCATTGGTAAATTGTTCCAAGGATTAATTACTTTCACTGTTAAAAAATTTACACCTTATTTCCAGGCTGAATTTGTCTAGCTTCAGTTTTGAGCCACTGGATCGTGTTACACCTTTCTCTGCTAGAGTGAAGAGCCCATTATCAAATATTTGTTCTCCCTGTAGGTACTTACAGATTAATCAAATCACCTCTTAACCTTTTCTTTGTTAAACTTAAATAGATTGAGCTCTTTGAATTTATCATAAGACTTTGGAACCCATTTTCATTCCTAATGCATTGTATGAAAAAGTATTTCCCTTTCTCAATGAAATTGAACGTTCCCTTGTGTATAACAAGAAAGAGAATAGAAGTTCCCAATCCACTTTCTCTGTACTAGGCCATCCATTATTTTCTATACTTTTAGCATGTATCCTCTTATTCACTCATCTCTGAGGTAATCAATCACAATCTTTTCACTCTCTCCATGAGAGCTTTTCTATGCCCCAATCATTCTAGCTGTTTGTCTCTGAATTCCCTCTAATCTGCAGTATCATGTTGGAGTTGGGATGACCAGTTCTGAACACAGCAACCATCTGTGAATATGCCCCTAGTATTACTTAATTGTGGCATTCTGCACTGTGTTTATAATGAGCGTTAAGGTTTAGTTCTGTACAGACACATACCTGTTCCTCCCATCATCTTCAGTGGGAGTTGTGTGCACACCTGAGAGCAGAATTTGACCTGAAACTTGGACCAGTGCAGGTTTTAATTTCTGATATTATAATGTGCTGAAGTGCAGGTCTAGACCCATAATCCTTTGTTGGTTTAAACACCTTTGTTTTTATATCTGATTAGATCTGAATGAACATGTATAGTGTGCATCTGAAGAAGTAGGTTTTTTTACCCACGAAAGCTTATGCCCAAATAAATCTGTTAGTCTTTAAAATGCCACCGGACTCCTTGTTGTTTTTGTGGATACAGACTAACACGGCTACCCTCTGATACATATACAGTATGTGCATGCAAATCTTTTAATGTCCAATTAATCTTTGCTCTGCTACCAAAAGATTCCCCTCCCATCCTTTCTTACCTCACATTTCTATGCTTGTTTTGGACTACAATCTAGCTTGCATCTTAACCCTAAAAGGCTGAGATACAGTAGTGCTAATAACCCCTAACAGGTTTAAACAGATGTTTATAGGTGCTGGCATGCCTAAACTCTTGATTTACTGCAGAAAGGTACTTGTTAAAATAGTGTTAGATATGGAGTTTCTGGAAGTAAAGTGGGAGGACTGGTGTACTTATTTGAATACCAACATAGAATGCCATGAATTATTGTTATACAGGATTCAAAGTGAAAGGTGACTATATCTCCATTAAATCTTAGGTTTTCCTAGTGAAATGACAGGAAGAGATTTTGTTATAATAGCAACTCGAGGCAAGATCAGTCTTATTGTCTTGGGTATTGTACAATTTTATATAATAAAAGGCATTTCCTCCCCCACCCCCAAAAGCTTATATTCTAAATAGACAAGACACACAAAGGAAGTATTACTTCTCCATTTTACAGATGGGTAAATGGTACACAGAAAGCTTAAGTGACTTGGCCACAGCCACACAGGAAGATTGTAGCTAAGCCAGGAATTGATCTCAGACTTCCCAAGTGCCAGCTCAGTGCTTTAACTACTGGGCCATCTTGTTTTCCAGTTATTTTTAAGCACAACCTTCCCATTTTTTTTGCTAATACATTAGCAGATTTTCTATTATTAAAATCAGAAAAATCAAACTTGTTATTTAGTATTGCTATTTACTATTAAGAGAGCTTATGAAATTTGTAAGTGTTGATATGGTTAGATTTTTATAATAAAAAGTTAGGTGCAAAGCATCAAAGAGAAGAACACATAATCCGACTACAAGAACAGGTTTTGACACTGTATTATATAAACAATTCAATATTAAGTCTTGGCAACAGATTTCCAGTTCTAGATTTTACAAAATCCATACACAAACCTGCTTATTCAAACATGGGAGATCAAAGATTTTAGTAACTCCTTATTTAATTCATTAGTTTGTTCCACAGATGTCAATAAAACTTATTATGCATCTAAAAAGTCTGTAGTTTCATTATAAGTGAAAATAGGTAATTTATCCTCCAATGTCACCCAAAATGTGGCTGAGAAAAAAATAACTGCTTTCCCCCCCAACTTTTTCACATTATTCCTTAAGAAATCTTTATCTCTGTCTCTATGTGTTTCCTTGATCATGCTGGGAAATATTAAAACTTGGTGACTCTGAAAAATTGTTTTAAAAATTTTTAAAAAACTGTGATTATTACATTCAAAAAGAAAAAAGTTCACCACTCTATCCTTTAATCCTTCTTCCCTCATATTGATAGGTAAAAGCTTTTTCTATTTTTAAAAATATGTTTACAAATTCTATACTTAAAAATCTTCTTCTAATGAAATAGGCAGAGCAGTAAGAGGATATTGGTATATAGGGAGGTGACATCATGGTGGCAAGAATGGTATTCTGAGGGAGGTTGTTAATATTGTGGGGTTTCTGGAGGAAGTCAGTTGTGTCCTGGAGGAAGCTGGCCTTCTGTGTGGTGAGTGGTTTGAGGATAGATTCTATGAATCCTGATATCCATCACATCCACCACTAAGCATGCAGCTATACAATACCTGAAATCCAACCACCAGATAGTTATCTAACCAGCAAACAAAGAGGATGCCATCATAGTTCTCAACTGTGGTGATTAAGTTAATGAGGCCAACAGACAACTGCTACCATGAGAAGCTGAGGGAATTGGACGTGTTTAGTCTGCAGAAGAGAAGAATGAGGGGGGATTTGATAGCTACTTTCAACTCTTTAAAAGAGGGTTCCAAAGAGGATGGATCTAGACTGTTCTCAGTGATAGCAGATGACAGAACAAGGACTAATGGTCTCAAGTTGCAGTGGGGGAGGTCTAGGTTGGATATTAGGAAAAACTATTTCACTAGGAGGGTGGTGAAGCACTGGAATGGATGGTGGAATCTCCATCCTTAGAGGTTTTTAAGGCCCAGCTTGACAAAGCACTGGCTGGGATGATTTAGTTGGTGTTGGTCCTGCTTTGAGCCAGGGGGTGGACTAGATGACCTCCTGAGATCTCTTCCAACCATAATCTTCTATGATTCTATGTACTCTAAAAATCCCTCAAACTACCCCACAATTTAAGGATTTCATCAAATCAGTCCCCAAACAAATCTAAAATAAACTCTGCAATCTCATCCCCCACAAAACCCACCTCAGGGGTCTTCTATATGCTTCTCAAGATACACAAGCAAGGGCACCCAGGCAGACCCATCATATCTGGCCACAGAAGCCTTACTGAGGGAATATTGGGACTAACAGAAACCATTCTCAAACCACTTACCACACAAAGAGCCAGCTTCCTCCAGAAACTGCAATATTAACAGCATCCCTCAAAACACCCTCCTTGCCACCATGCCTCCCTATATACCAATATCCCTCATTGACAGCATTACTGCCTGCCTCAAATATCTACAAGAAAACAGACAACTCTCAGATACCCCACACCCCCGACACTTGCCATACTCATCCTTTCATCCTCATTCAATAATTTTATATTTAACAACAAACACCTTGTCCAAACCATGGGAACAGCCATGGGTACAAGGATGGCTCCTCAATGTGTCAGCCTCTTCATGGGCCACCTTGAGGAAGAGTTTCTGGACAAATCCTCCTTGAAATCAGTGATACGCATGAGATACATTGATGATATTTTCATCCTCTGAACAGATGAACTAAACTGATGCATAGATTTCCACGATAGCCTCAACCATCACCACCCATCCATCAAATTTCTCTCTAGAACTATCCTAAATGAGATCTGCTTCCTTGACACCACAATCAACTTCAGCAATGGACTTCTACAGACATCTATATACACGAAACCCACAGATCACCACACTTGCCTCCACAAATTCAGTAACCATCTCAAAAACACACCAAGAAATCTGTTCTCTACAGCCAAGCACTCACACCCCAGAATATGCTCTGAAGAAAAAAAATTCCAGGATATACACCTTAACACACCTAAAACTGCTTTCACCAAACAAGGACATTCCACCACAAAAGTAGATCACATCATGGAATAGGTCACCCAAAGACACCCAGAGAACCTGCTTCAGTACAGAAATAAAACCTCTCTGACCACCCCACCCTGGAACCCACATGGAGTATCATTAAACAGTTATAACCCATACTCCCTGGGAATCACATAGTGAGAAATATTTTCCCACGTCTCCTTTTCTGGCCTTCAAACAACCTTCCAATTTCCCCAAGCTCATCAGAAACAAAGTCCCCACAGACCAGGAGACACCAACTCAGACTGCACCAGACCCTGCCAGGACAGATGCATCTTCACTGCTGGGATGGTCAACACCCCACCTTACCCAACACATTTTTCAAGATTCAGGGGTCCTACAGATGCCTATCACAACATGTTCTGCACCTCACCCATGGCACTAAATGCCCCAATAACTATGTGGGTTAAACCAGACAGACCATCACTACGATCTCGAATATATTCACACAATAAAATGATACAACAAAAACACCATATCAAATATGGGCAAAACACTTTTCATAAAACTAAATCACTCCATATCAGACCTCATCCTCAACGGAAACCTGCACAGCACCTTCAAAAGACAAGCCCAGGACCTTAAATTGATAACTTAGCTAGATACAATCATGGATTTAAGGTTCTGGATTTATAATTTATTGCAACAATTTACAACCCACTAACCCCACCTTTTTGTCCTCTGACTCCAGAGGTGTTAATGGGCCGCATCATGCTGAGTGGTCTCCGACAATGTGTTAATTACTTATGTTAAACAATCTGTTCTACCCTGTATTTAGTTGTGACACTACCTTTCTCAGACCTGAAAAAAGAGCTGTATAGTTCATAAGCTTGTCTCTCTCACCAGCAGAAGTTTGTCTAATAAGAAGTATTACCTCACCCACCTTGTCTTGTGGAAAACTATGTGTAGCTCACCACCTCATGACACTTGCCATATTAATCCCCAGGCTATATTGATTGATCTATTGAGTAAAAATACTAATTGCCCTAATCAGGTCCTGTTTTTAAAGGAATAAAAAAATCCCCTTAATTAAATGGTTTTTCGAAAAGCTCTGTTTACCACTGAAATAATTTTAAAAAATTGCCACCAGAAAACACCACTGAATTACTCCCTCATCATCCAGAAGGTTTGAAATCCCCAATTCACAGCCATACATTAAAAAAACAGCCACACTTTATTAAAAATAAAAAAAAAAAAGCTAGCGAGTTCTCAGAAACTACATCTGCCCTTGGAAGGGACATCCCCAGTGGGGTGAAATCAGGCCAGCCGCTCTGAGTAGCCCTGGTAAGAATCCCGAGCAGATGCAGCATATTCCTGCCCTGTTCAGGATGGGGTAACAAACAATGGCCCATTCTTAGCTACCAAAATGTATGTGTGTGGGTTGTGTAGTAAGATGAGCCCTGAAACATAAACCCTTATATCAGAGGCCCGGTATGAGGACTAATGCCTGAACTAAAGTAATGGTCAAGACTTTGCTAACATAAAGCAAAGTTAAGCTGTGAGCCAGAGGCAGGCCCTGCTCACAGAAACTGGCAAGAAAAGGGCTGATGCTGCAAAAAGATATATACCTAAAAAGGTACTGGACACTAGATGTCAGAACACTCCAATATTTGCACATTCCACACACATAACAAGGAACAAGCTGACCCATCCTAAAGACAGGGGCAAAAGGGTAATATGATGGATAGAGTTGTTTTGTTCGAACCAACATGTACAAGGTGAGAGGTGGCTCCTTGCTACGTAGAGGGGCTGCACCTTGTTACGTAGAGGGGTTGCACCTCAATACATCAGGAGTGATGGGTAACTTGTTTGTACCTGTGTATAAGAATGCATACCTGGGGCAGTGTCTTTGTCTGGCCTAGGGGGCAGTGGAGAGTCCCGCCACTGACTGAGCTGGTCCATTGTCAGGGGGCACGTATTCGTAATATGTCCTCTAGCGTCTGCAGGGAACTATTACTGTGCTTCGTTTGACAATAAACCTCACTGGGTGCCTCTGTACCTTATCGGAGTCTGTGGTCATTGGGGTTTCTCTCGGGGTCTGCTGTGCCAGCGATATGCAGAGCCGGGGCAGCACACAGAGGGAACACACGCACGCAGCCGACTGTTATCAACATTGAACAGAGCAGAGCACCACACCAGTGGCATCTTGACAACAGGTTGGATTTTCTTTTTTTGCAGACTGTGAAACATTTTGAAAGAAATAATGTTTTTAAAAACTGTAAGTTACCTTTGTCTTGCGACCTCTCATGGGACACACTGGGATCCGAGGCAGCTTTTTCTCAGGGTTGTGGTGTCACCGCATAGTAACCTCCACATACGTCTGACGTGGAACTCAAATTATGGAGGAAGTTTACAATTGTGCATTTTTTGACAACTGTAATTTAGAGAACTAGGGCATTAAGATGAAAACACAACTGCACCTGTGTTGAAAACGTTTTAGGTCAGATGTTGATAACTAAATCTAATTACTGAATGATATTAATGCACAAAATCCTCAATTTTAATATTGAAGGATGATTATCCTGTATCTAGAATTTCTTATTGACAAGTCTGTTCTTCTTGTTCAGTGGCTAACCAGATGAAAGATGACAAACTTTTTTTAATAATGAAAAAAATCAAACTAGCATTTCACATGAAGCTGCTGTTTTCTGAATGGTCTGAGTAATTATTCTTCCACTTTCTTCCTTAAAGTAACTTGAGAGAACATAGATAATTATGTCTGAGGCAGAAAACAACAAAACTGAATGCAAGTCCTTCTTTAAGGGATACTACAGAAAAAAAATCCAGCTATGTTTCAGTGGGATTGTCTGTCATCAAATATACATGAAAGACTAGGCCCCCTACTTGACCAAACATGACAATTTAACATTGCCTTTTCCATTGTGGTGATGCGATCATAAACATATTATCAAGTCCTGCAGCGTAATAAGCAACAGATGTAAAATTGAAAGTGTTGACAAGTTTTATCAGGATTTGAGCCTTATATTTTCTACCAAACTTAATTTGCTTTTTCAAAAACAAGAAACTTTTTTGAAAGACCTAATAAAACATTCAATTTTCTTTTCATGATTACATTGGATCAGCAAGCATGGTATCTGTAAATGCTAGTTTTGCCATAATACAATGGTGTTTGCTTTAGGTCACAAATCCTTTTTAAGATTCACCATTTTGCTCAGGAAGACAGATTTGTTAAATCAAAATTTTGTATTTTTCCAACGAGCCCTCAGGACAACAAGCCGTGCATACATAAAATATAAGAAATAAATAAAGTACACCCTGACACAATTTATTAAAATACATCTCCAGAAGAACCTGCATGAAGATAGAATTAAAAAAGTCAGAATTAAGTCCTCCAAAGCAACAAAGGAATTCTACACTCCAGCTATACATTCAGCACTACAAAACCTTTAGTGTCCCTCTTTCCCACAATGTTGACTTGCGTGATTGGCAAGCAGCTTAGTCTAGCCTGGGAGTGAGCAACCACACTGCAAGTCTTACCCAAGTTACTGTGTCCTCACTAACTTGTGTGTGTTGCTAGGACTTCCGGGGGCACATCCTATGGTTCTTATGCTGCTGTACGCTAAGCCAGTCTACGAGTCTTGCCCAGTGAATTGTAAAATAACTTGTCTGTCTTTCTGGGCACATAGGGGAAAGTGTGGGAAGGCATTAGAGGACTATCAATACTTCCGTGATTTAGCCTCCAATCTGCCCATTTTGCAGGGAGGAGAACAGCCTGGGTAAAAGCAGCATGCAAACTCCAACCTATGATCCTAGTTGAGCCAGCTAGCCCAGGTTTACAGCACCAAACTCAGATGAGAAAATTGTGTGTGTGGTTGGAAGAGAAGTTAGAGGTGACATAAGAGCCCAAGTTAACTTTCCAGTGAAGACCTACCCATACTGTACATGAACCACATAAAATCCAGTCAAAGTTTTAGGCCTCAGTCCTGAAACATGATCTGCATGGGCAGAATTCTGCCCATCTGGAGCCCCAGTGAAGTCCATGGAGCTTTGCATGACTGATCAGATCAAGATCAGGGCCTTAATTGCCTATAGATCAGGGGTTCTCAAAACTTCATTGCACCCTTCTGACAAGAAAAATTACTACAGGACCCCAGGAGGCGGGGACCGAAGCCTAAGCCCACCCAAGCCTGCCCAAGCCCCACCCCCCTGGGCATGGGGGGGACCATAGCCAAAACTCCACTGCCCCAGGCTGCGGGGGCTAAAGCTCCAGGGCTTCAGCCGCAGGCAGGGGGCCTGAACCCTTAGCCCTTTCACCCAGTCCTGAAGCCCTCAGGCTTTGGCCCCCGGGCCCCAGCAAGTCTAAACCAGCCCTAGTGAACCCATTACAATGGGGTCGCAACCCATTTTGGGGTCTCGACCCACAGTTTGAGAACCACTGCTGTAGATCAATAAAGTCTCAATGTATCTGTTGCTCCAAACAATACTTTTATCTTTATCAGTATCAAATATTTATTTTACTACATACCTATTTTCTTAAAATTTCAGGTGACATTACTTGTCATTTACACAAGATTTGGGAGCACTTTATAGGCTTGTGTTATTAATTTATATGTCTACTTCATATCCAATAAACACAACAATTAAGCAGTATGGTGTGACAGATAATGTACTTATCTCATAGTTAACTCCTGGGGCATTATAAAGTAGAAGGTACAAATGAATGTGTCTATTGCCTACTGGTATAAGTATATTTAGAAAGCTATTTCATAGAGGTGCTGTAATATTCTTTATTGTGGATAAATGTTTCCAACATACACGCTATATCTATATTCATATTATATCCTAAAACTAGGTACTGTAAGTGTTTAAGTGTACTGCTGATGGCGGCAGGGGGAAGCTAAGCTGTGTTATGTTGATCTCATAGTTTAATCTACCCAACTATGATATGCCATAAATCAAAACATTATGTTAATAAAACATGAAGGCAAGTCCTCTGAACTGAGTGTTAGCCCTAAGATACTGAACTTCCATCCTTCACATCTAATAGTTAAGCCCATTTAAAATTGTCTGATTCATTCATTCTTTTAATGGAGATTTACTAGACAACATATGCTATTTTTGGAAGAACAGTGGTAGTGTACTGACAATTAAATCCAGAGTGAAGTCATTAGATTGCATTTATTCAATTTATTGTAGGAAGACCTTTCACCTAATATACACAGTGTTATCTCAAAGAGACCACAGACCAAGTCAAAGGTATGGAAGAGTTCTGAGTTACACACTAGGGATGGGATTCTGACCCGCTATTCAAAGGTATAGGGAGGCCTGCTAGGGGTGGGAGGGTGTGTGTTTGGGGTAGGAGGGGCCATAGAACACACTGCTACGGTCAGTCATTTTGGCTTGCTCTGCAAGCTGTAGGCAGCCCTAGGGAGAGAGTGTTGTAACTAGAATCATAGAAGATTAGGGTAGGAAGAGACCTCAGGAGGTCATCTACTCCAATCCCCTGCTGAAAGCAGGACCAACATCATCAGCCAAGGCTTTGTCAAGCTGGGCCTTAAAAACCTCTAAGAAAGGAGGTTCCACCACCTCCCCAGGTAACCCATTCCAGAGCTTTACCACCTTCCCAGTGAAATAGGTTTTCCTAATATCCAACCTAGACCTCCCCCACTGCAACTTGAGACCATTGCTTCTTGTTCTGTCATCTGCCACCAATGAGAACAGCCTAGCTCCATCCTCTTTGGAACCCCCCTTCAGGTAATTGAAGGCTGCTATCAAACCCCGAGGATGGGGAAAAAAGGTGACTTGAAGCCATCTTTGGCCCTCTTCTCCTGGACTGTGCCTCAGCTTGGAACAAAAAATTCTTCCAATTATGATAGTTTAGTCATGAAGTTCTCTGCAAGGTCTAGAACTCTTGTTTAGTTGCCGAGTTTCCCTTCCAAATCAGTAGTATACATGGTGGAAAGGAAGGAGAAAATAGAGTGTGAAACACCCACTAACATTGTTTATTCATTGCTGTCAAAGTATAGGGGGCTCTGTCAGGATGCCCTCAGCCAAAACTCCCACTTCTAAGCCAGTGGCATATTGTATTATAGCACTGTCATAGCAAATTGTGTTGGACCAAATTGGTAAGAGATGATCTAAAAAACAATGGGTGAACAGAACGAATGAGCCCATTAAGTTCCAGGAATTCCCAAATCACTGGGCAACACCTGAAAAGACAGTTAAGAGTTAAGGTGAAAGGCATAAGAATGCACTTCCAAATTAGTCCCTTTAACTAACCAGAATGGATAAGCTGGTACTTTGACCTTGGTTTAATTGAGATTGAAAAGTTTTAAACAAAAAACCCCAAACTTTATTCTATCTCATGGTATCCCTGTAAAGCAGTGAGCGAGTTAGACATAGATAGTATACTGACAGGTTTCAGAGTAACAGCCGTGTTAGTCTGTATTCGCAAAAAGAAAAGGAGTACTTGTGGCACCTTAGAGACTAACCAATTTATTTGAGCATGAGCTTTCGTGAGCTACAGCTCACTTCATCGGATGCATCCCCTGAAGTGAGCTGTAGCTCACGAAAGCTCATGCTCAAATAAATTGGTTAGTCTCTAAGGTGCCACAAGTACTCCTTTTCTTTTTATAGATAGTATAGTGACTGCATAGGCAAACAAGAGCCATTATACTCTCAGTAAGAATTCACACACAGTCTAAGACATTAGGGCCTATCATGCAGAGAGAAGGAATGTTAATCAGGGCATAACCTTGGTGCCCTATCCATACTGGGATCTTTAATTCACACCAAAGGCAGATAGAAAACCTAGTCTTATCTGAAGAATGGCACTTTTAATGAGGTAGCATCCCCTACCTTCCACATCAGCAATGGAAAGGTGCCTAGTAAGAGAGCTGAACCCATAACCTTTGGCCAAGAGGTGAGCATGCTACAAATAGATCCATGCTGATAACATATGGTCATGTTCTGACCCTTTGAATGCAGAACATGGTTTTACTTCTTTTAAGGCTCTCCATGACCTTGCTTCTATCTGCTTAACATCTTTCTGTAGATTCTTCTAGGCTTATTAGTCCTGTCCTCACAGCTATTATTTAGGCTTCTCTTTTGTTTGGGGTCCTTTGTGGTTTTTTTTAAACTTTCTGTTCTTTTTCTTTTAAATTTATCTACTTACAATGTTAGCCAAGTCATTTTCCTATCCTAGTCCACTTGCCTTATAGAGTTTAAGATAAAAACACCTTAGGTTTGACTACAGTTAACTGAATGCTCATTTTCTACTTTATGGCCTCCTCCATGAATGTTTTGACACTTGTATATAAATTAAATGTCTTTATGAACTTGAAAACAAAACTGAAATAGGGAAAAAATAATTATGGTGGTGGTATAAACTATGAGTAGTGAATTCCTAAAGCAGATCAAAAGGTTATGAAATCAAGCATTATAAAAAAGGCAGTGATAAGTATAGGTAACCAATGGAGAATTAGACTGAAAAGCTGATAATCCTGTTTAAGTCATTTGGAACAAAAGCTGAGAGAATTGCAATTAATGAGTAAAACAGAATTGAGATGGGAATGGCAATAAAAGTCGTGTAAAATGAGCTTGTCACTTCCTCCAGGGAATGATGGCGACCCAGACAAAAAGTAAGTTAGGTTTCATCTGTTTTGCTGAACGGTTTCGTTTGAAAACTAGAAACAGAAATCCTGCTGACAGATTCAGGACACACCTTCCAGCAGTGAAAAGTGGTGATTGCTCCCCTACTATTCTTTCGCAATTTGCTCTATGCAGTTATGATTTCCATGACCTCGCTGTCTGCACCTTCCAAAAAGATTCCAGGACACCTGGCACAGGAAAAACAGTCCAAACCAAAACACTTATTACGTCCCACTCCTAAATAACAGATCTACTAAACTTTCAGTGCCTCTCTTTTATTGCTTCTTTGTTTTTTCCCCCAACCCAAGCCTGGTTTTGCTCATTTTTCCTTCCTTTTTAGGCGAGAGAGGAGAAAAAAAAAAAACCTAAAAATAGTTGCAACATCTTTGTTGGTTCCACTATTCTCCCTACCATTTATAAATCTGTTAAATGGGGCCTGATCCAAAGGCCATTGAAGTAAAAGAGAAGATTACCATGGACTTCAGTGGGCCTTGGATTAAGCCCATTGTGTGCAATATCTTTGGCTTCTTACATTCCAAATTTTTTTTAAAAGGCAGAAAAGGTTAAGGAAAACATTGCATGCCAATTAAGATGTGGGTAACTTCATAATACCTCCACGTTTCCTAACTCTACTCAGTCCCTTACCTGTATGGCAGTCCCACAATCTTTATTTCAATATTAGTTACTATCCAAATAAGTCACTTCAATATCACTGAATTTTTTTAAAAATATCTACATTGTTAACAGTTGGGTACATATGGAGACCATTTCACGGCATCCCACAACCCTGACACAAAACTCTGATTTGACTCAAATGTTTTCATTTCTTCTTAAGCCCAGGGGATGTCCAGCTTGTAAAACAGAGGCTATTTACTAAAGTATGTAAATAAATCTATAAATGATTCATAAATCAAGCCAAGCAGACTGAGTGGTTATTTTATCCCTACTGCCTTTAGGTTTTCCCCTATGTTTTAATATTTGGGAGGGAATCAATACCTCCTCCCCACAAAACAGTTATTTAATGAACAAAACTGTCAAAAATCCATGTAGGTAACACTCCCTTCCCTTGAGTGTTATTAAAGTAGAATGCATCCCCATTCAGAGGCCAGTCCTGTAACGTGTCTTTTCCCCAGTCCAGCAAGAAGGGGATACTGTTTATACTGTCTGGGAATTGACAGTGCTCAGCACCTCCCAGAAGATGCTCATCTTCTCACAGGATCAGCCCTAGACAACTGAAGAATCAGAATACCTACCCTACTGTGAGACCATTAGTCATGTCCTCAAATGACCTACTGAGCCCCTGCAGCAAACAGAGGGAAGGGAAGACAGGATATGTTGACTATAAAAAGCAACCGATTTATTTTTTATTTCCAGTCTTTTCACAGCATAAAGCAGCAGCATGTTTTGCTCCTCATCTGCACCATTAAGTAGTTCTTACTTACTGAACAGCTGGTTATCTGCATACTAAGTTACTGTATTCTCCCTTGAGGAGGGTTGTCATAAATATAAAGGGAAGGGTAAACCCCTTTGAAATCCCTCCTGGCCAGGGGAAAGCTCCTCTCACCTGTAAAGGGTTAAGAAGCTAAAGGTAACCTCGCTGGCACCTGACCAAAATGACCAATGAGGAGACAAGATACTTTCAAAAGCTGGGAGGAGGGAGAGAAACAAAGGGTCTCTGTCTGTCTGTAGTCGTCTTGGCCGGGGACAGAACAGGAATGGAGTCTTAGAACTTTTAGTAAGTAATCTAGCTAGGTATGTGTTAGATTATGATTTCTTTAAATGGCTGAGAAAAGAATTGTGCTGAATAGAATAACTATTTCTGTCTGTGTATCTTTTTTGTAACTTAAGGTTTTGCCTAGAGGGGTTCTCTATGTTTTTGAATCTAATTACCCTGTAAGATATCTACCATCCTGATTTTACAGGGGGGATTTCTTTATTTCTATTTACTTCTATTTTTATTAAAAGTCTTCTTGTAAAACACTGAATGCTTTTTCATTGTTCTCAGATCCAAGGGTTTGGGTTTGTGGTCACCTATGCAAATTGGTGAGGCTTTTTATCCAACATTTCCCAGGAAAGGGGGGGTGCAAGTGTTGGGAGGATTGTTCATTGTTCTTAAGACCCAAGGGTCTGGGTCTGTCGTCACCTAGGCAAATTGGTGAGGCTTTTTACCAAACCTTGTCCAGGAAGTGGGGTGCAAGGTTTTGGGAAGTATTTTGGGGGGAAGGACGCGTCCAAACAGCTCTTCCCCAGTAACCAGTATTAGTTTGGTGGTGGTAGCGGCCAGTCTAAGGATAACGGGGGTAATATTTTGTACCTTGGGGAAGTTTTGACCTAAGCTGGTAAAGATAAGCTTAGGAGGTTTTTCATGCAGGTCCCCACATCTGTACCCTAGAGTTCAGAGTGGGGGAGGAACCTTTACAAGGGTGTTATTGAATTACATGAAAGAAAGGCTTCTTCTGAATGGCAGAATTCATATTCTTGTCTGAAAACATATATAAACTGGTAAGTCTTCCATGTATCTGTTTCGTGTGAAGCTGCTGGACAGAAGGCCTCTTCCTCGCTCAACCTTGGATGTTCCCCTCTCACCATAGTGGAATGTACATCTTTCCCTTACATGATTAACGCTAGTTTCAGGTTAGGGTCCCAGCAAGATTCTTTCAAAACCTGCTGCTGTTTCCCTAGCATTATACTGGCCAGAACTTCACGCATCTAGCTTCTGTTTACCTAACAGTATAATAGCCCAGACTCCTGCTACCATGTTCCTTTGCAGTATATCATGCCAGAATGTCTTAGTCTACTAAAGTTCTCACCTGTAATATTGCAGGCCTTACTAGCTTTCTTGCAGTGACTGAGGAGATGAAGCTGGCTGATTACTTGATTATGAAAAATATGGTCATATTGTCATCATATAAAAGCAAGAATTGTGTTACCTTGTCAAAATCCCCTAGGCTACTATCCAGAGACTTCTTGGTGAGACGGTCAAGTTAAAATAGTACTGCCCTGTTTTTCAAGTTGGCTATTAGCATAAACTGTTTTTTAAATGATGAATGGTATTAATTCAGAATATAAAATCCTGTTGTCAGGGGTTGTCTTCTGTGTTCTATGTAGTATGTTCACTTTATTAAAGCGAACAAAAAAACCTACAAAAATAATAATAAGAGAGCTAGAGATAGCAAACTTTATTCACATGGGTGGCCAATGGGACTACTCACATGAATGAAGACTGCAGGATCAGGGCCATAATTTTTTATACTACAGAGTTGATCAGGAATCATGGAGAGGTGGGTTTTGAAGTTTCATTTTTTCCCATTCATTAGTTAATGGCTACAGAGTACCTTGAGCATGGACAGTGGTGCCATTGCTAAGTGTTATTCTTAAGATTTTCCTCTATACAGCAAGAACCATGCAATGAAGAGTAATATTAATTTTTAATAATTGAGATTAAATCATAATGGCCACTAGAACATCCATGGTTAAATATGGGGGCTGAGGGGAAAAAAAATCATACTGAGTGTTTATAATACAAGCTTTAGAATGAGAGCGAGAAGTACTTTTGGTCTCAACCAGATGACGCTTATGTGTCCACAAAGCTGCCCCTGGTAACATTTAGATTTTTTTTTCTGGTATATGCTAACTAGTAACCATATATAGTAAAATGAAGGCATGGGAGCTAATAAGTTAAACTGTCTGTAGGAAAATTCATGCTGTTTTGCACAACTATCATGGCTTCTGCTTTCATGAATGAACATATCATTAACATTTTATAGAACTATCCCAAAATGAGGCAGTGCTAGCTTTTCTTAGATCTCTGAGGCGAGGTCCTCAATGGAGCTATATGCCACTTTACACCAGCTGAGGTTCTGGCCTTTAAACTTAGTGAGTCCTTCACACACTCACCAAAGGTATTCTGAGTGTTATATTTGCTCCTTTCTCTGTGTTCCTAATTGTATTTTCTTCCAGCTGTGTGTGTCTGCTCATCTCTATTCAGATTGAATCTGTGCATCTGTCCCAAATACAGCAACTAATTTCAGTCATGACATCCCCCTTCTTTGCATACTGCAATTTCTTTGGAGACAAAACTATCAACGTATTTATTAGACATTGCAATATTAAACCTTTAATAAATAATCTATGAGAAAGTACATTCATAAATATAGTATCTAGTTTCAACTAATCAAACTCTTATATTGCATGCTGGCCATAACTAACTATTTATATTATTACAGGTCCCTTAGTATACAGATGCCTTCCCAAAGCCATTCTACTTAGTAAACATTACCTGTACAAAACTGATATGGATTATTTTGTCACTCAGCACACAAGAACTATGCTTTCTGCTTCTACTGAAATGTCTTACAATGCTAGGGAGCAGGGTTTGGTTTGGTCTTCCTGCACCATGAAACTAACATCCTGTAGTACAGGTTCAATGCAAGTTACAATATTGAATAAATTTTTATTCACATTTAAGGGCCTGATTCTTCACCGTGTGAAACCATTTATGCCGGTGCAAAGTGGGTGTAAGACAGGAATATGCTGATGTGGTAATGTTTTAAATCCACTTCGCACAAGTACAAATGGCTACCTAAGGTGCAGGACAGTGGAGAATCAGGCCCTTGTAAGTACTACAAATGTAATTATTAAATCCTGATGTGTTTTAGCATGAGTAGCACCAGAAATATACACAAATGGATATATCTGGAGTACCATATTTGGATAGAGCTATCTCTAGAGATCTGCAACTCAAAAAAGTGGAAAATCAAAATATATGGTCTGTCCTTTGCATGAAATATGGGGTACATGTTCACATGAATTAGCAAATATACAAGAGTGCTATGGCAAAATTGACTTTGGACCAAGTTGTCCCCTCTGGACCTGGAAGAGATGAGGGTTTCTTCTTATTTCAACCACACAGTAGCTGTGCTGGGAGCTGGATCGGTGGACAGGGAAAGGAGGTGGAACATCAGCGGAAAGAAGCAGGATTGTCTGTTGGGACTTATTCTCACGCCTCACTCATGAGCCAATGGCTTCACTAGAGAGCTTACAACTGCGCAGCTACATCGATGTAGCTGTGCCACTGTAAGCTCTTTAGTGTAGCCGCCCTAAGATGATAGGAGAGAGCTCTCCCATTGACTTAATTAATCCACCCCCAACGAGCAGCAGTAGCTGTCCTTGACATAGCGCTGTCCATGCTGGCACTTAGGTCGGTGTAACTTTATGTCGCTTGTAGGGAGGTGGCTTATTCACACCCCTAAGCGACATAAAAGTTATATCAACATAAGTGGTAATGTAGACATAGCTTAAAACATATGAAGTGCTTCTAATCTGGATCTCACTTACACCACTGAAACCTTGTTGACATAACCAAGATTGTCTAGCCTAACTGAAAATACTGTTTCTGATTTAGTTGACAGAAAAAGCATGATCTGGTTGACATATCTGTATCCCAATATATCTGATAAAAATAAAAACTTTTTTGGAGTCTTGTGTCTTTCAGTTCTTTAACATTACCTTCTGCTTTCCCAGCTTTCTCTGATCGCCTCTGATTTCTTAGACATTTCTTAGCTGCTGGTTAGATGTTATTACTGTGTGACATGTTCAACCTTTAAAACAAATAATTTATTTTGAAAGTTGGGTACTATATAATGTTTCATAAGACGGATGCACTCAGGTTATTTCAAGGATTGGATCTTCATACCTGAAAATACCATATCCTCAAAACACATTTATATCTGTAATAAAATTGTTAACCTCTTTTGAAAATCTCAGATAAAAAAGGGGCGGGTTCTTTTTGGTTGCTTGCTCAGTATTATATTAGCCTGTCTGGAGATGCCACTGATATGAAAAATGCGACTTTTAGCTTTTATCTGACAGCCACATCTGAACTAGGCAAGAGATCTACCCATGCCACTGCTAGCTGCCATTCCCACTCATGTTTCTGTGGAAATGGATGTCAGATCAGCTAAAGCTGGAGGCCAAGCAGAGGGACACAAAGGAGCATGAAAAGGGTAAGATAAGTCCCAAACCCAGAACTGGGGAGCATCAGATAAGCAACAAGCTCCTTCCACTCCCAGTGAGCCCGAGGAAGAACCCTGCATGAACATTGCAGGGACACGTTGAGCTAGAAGGAGAGCAGAGCCTGGGAGCTGCTGCGCTTTGGGATGTTCCCTGGCTAGCCTGCAGAAATGCCACCAGAAAACAGAGACGCAGCTTTAACTTCTGCTATTCCCTTTGGTGGAGCTGGGAGTTAGTGTATAAGGATGGCAGGGCACCACAAAGGCTTCATGGCTCAAGAGTCATCCCACCAATAAGAATATGGCTGGTCCAGTGTTTAAAGTACAAACCTGGAACTCCAAAGATCTGGGTTCAATTCCTATCTCAGACCTTCTTCCTGCCACAGGCTTCCTATTTTTACCTTGGGACTTAATCTCTGTGCCTCAGAGTTCTCCATCAGTAAATTGGGGATAATAGTATTTCCTACCTCACAGGGGCATTGAGAGAATATGTATGCTAAAGATTGTGAAGTGCTCGTATAGCGTTATTTATATTGCTCCTGATGGAGAGGTAGCAGGAAGTCAATGGGAACTTTGCTACTGGCTTCAACAAAATCAGTTAAGCTCTGTGGTCCTGATTCTTCTCACTTGCGTCAGTTTTACCTGGTATATGGCCATAAGGCTAGAGCCTCAGCTACTGCAAATCAGCATAAAGCCTTTGAAGCTGATGGAGCTATCAATTTACGTTGTTCCTATTGGTTTCAATGAAGCTACACCTGACTTACACAAATAAGTGAGGAGACTCAGGTAATTGAATCCGAGAGCCACAGAGTTAAAAGGAACTATAAGGGTTATCTAGTCCAACCCCCCTGCCAATCTGAGGGTCCTATATGTATAAGCCACAGCATAAACTATGGTGCTGTATAAGTGATTAGTATCATTAAATTACTGGACTTCGCAGCATTTCAAAACCATATTCCCATCCTTCTCTGTGAAACCACATACCTTTTGTCCCTCAGGGAACAAGGACAGCCATGCGAAGTGTGAGCTTGTTCGGTTTGGGCTCTACAATATGGGAATATAAAGAGCAGCCTTCCCTCAGATTGGAGGGAGGCCTGTATAGTAAACGGAAACATGGAGTGGGACTCTCCATCTGGAAGGCAGATTACACGTAGTCAGAATACAGAAGGACCCCAGAGAGAATCAAAGAAAGCAGTTGTGGGCAAAAGAAACACAGTGGTTTGAGATGAGAATAGTGTTAGCTTTCTGTTCTGGGACTTATAACAGGTTTCCAGAAAAGGAGGGAGAAAACCCCATGCAACTACAGAAGGAAGATGAGGGCAGATTCCAGGAGTAAGGAATATTGAGCTGTTTAACTTGGAGAAGGCAAGCCGCTATTGGCATCACTCATTTCTGCATCAACAAGGTGAAGGCTGAGTGCCAAAGACACTAAAGATGTATTGTGTGTTTAGACCTTTGTTTACCTTAGGTTGAGAAGTTTTATAGTTTGCCTGGTGGGCTAAGTCATACAACCCCCAAAAGCAATGGGAAACTGAGGCAATTGAGTGGAAGAAAATGAGGTAGGGAAGCCTCAGGCATGGTCATGTCCTGACACCAGAAAGGCAATGCACATTACAAGCACTGCTGCTTTTTTCCTTTACCTACATCCATTTTCAGCAAGTGGACTGGTGACTTCCTTGATCTCTTCCACCACTGATCATTTTGATTCCATGAAATGCCAACAGCAAAGTTCTTAGACGCAGACATTAAAAACCACAAGTGGGGTTCTTAGGAATTTCCCCTGTAAATTCAGACCATTGCTCTTGATTAAGACTTGAAGGGGCCCCTCTTTCAAGCAGCATTTGCGGGCTCATCCAACCCCACTGAAATCAGTGGGAGTCTTTCCACTGGACATCTATGAGTTTTGGATCAGGCCCTGACATGTTAGGGATCAATAGGGAGCTAAAATCTGTAATATTTATATTTAGAAGGAAAAAGAAACAAAAATTATAGCAGGAAAACCAGATGTTATTTCCCTTTTTGTAGGCACTGTTTTACTTCCATAAGGGAAAGTTTTACTTTGCTTTAAGGCCTGATACTGGGTGCCTTACATTTCCATAGAAATCAGTGGGTGATTCAGATGCTCAGCACCTTGTAGAATCACACTCTCCATGGGTCTCACCACTGTACATGAGCACAGACAGCAGGGTACTTGGATGGGCTTACACCACTCCCCCCAAAACAATTAGAGGTTTCATTAATAAGAGAAATCCTTGAATTTGGAACAGCTCATTCATCTTACTTGACTAAATTTGTCCATTTTATTACGAGTACAAGTCTACTCAAAGCAATATTCAACATTTAAATTTTTAATTCTAGACACAAAAAAGAAGTTGTCTGTGCCCCGTGCCAATTTAAAAAGCACATTGAAATTCTTTTGTACACGTTGAGCAGTTTATGTGAGATCTGAAATGGGAAAATATTTCAGCATTGTTCAGTCTGTGTACAGCAGCTGTGATTAACAAAAGATTGAGAAAGTTATGGATGAAAGGCCTGGGTCATTTTGGGGGTGTGAGGAATGCTCCATAGGGCCCTCACATGCCTTTTAATGAAAATGGGGGTGGTAAGCATTGCCTCAAACTATAAATGCTCTATTGCTCCTTTGGTATTTAGGACACTACAGAAAAGAACCCATAGAAAGGGGCCAGAGATTTTTAGTGTCAGCACAAGGGAATGTCATTTGTTTCTTTTCAGCGGAAAGCCTCAAATGAGTAAGGGGACAAGAGAAACAAATCTAGAGTTATTTTTAGAAATGCAGAAACCATTGCTCACATGGTGTGTTTCACTGAATTTCTACAAATACTGTACTGTACTAGGAGTATAAATAAATGGATTTATAAACCAATAAGAACTGGGTGGGTTTTTATTAAGGATCAATTCTGGTTAATACGCTTAAGTCCCACTGACTTTAATGGGACTACTCATATGCATAGTCAAAACCTATTTAAGGATGGAATTCTTCAGAGGGCTTACCAATAAGAAACAAAGGAAGAAATTGCTTGATGTTACAGTACCGTTTGGGATTGGATTTGTTTTAAATCACGAAAACATAATTCCTCTAAAACCAACCTATTGTTTTCTACAACCCCTCTTTTGTAAAATCTAGCTTTTATCAATTGAAAATGTGAATAGCATTTTCTTTGTGGGTTATGGAAGTCTTGAGAAATATCTTCTAAGAGCCTCCTTAGGACATCAAAACATTACTTATTTATGAAGTGTTTAGTCAAGAAACATAAGACAAGCTGGTTTCCATGAGGATGAAGATAAGTTAATAGATATGAAAGGGTTTTCTGCTATAGCTTCAAAATCTAAAGACACAATACAACTGTTTGAATATACAGAACAGAAGTGATAAAAGGTTTGGAAAATGAGGAAAGGTGAGGAGAACTGAGCCTGTTCATCCTAGAGAAAGGCCTGAGAGACATAAGCCTCTGCAAATATGTAATGAGACTACATAAGAGAAGAAACAGCTGTTTTCATTTGTCCACAAGAGGTAATGAGTGAGCTGCAGCAGGGAAATTTTGGTTAAATAATAGGAAAATGTTATAGCTGCATGAAGAGTTATGAAGTAGAACAAGCTACCAAGGGAAGGTTGTGTGGAATCACTAGCACTGGGGATAATCATTATCCACTTATCAGGTGTTGAATAGTGCAAGGGGGGACCCTTTAACCTAGATGGTTCTGTGATTCATAAAGAATTCATTCTTATCAGGAGCAGATGATGGACATAAATTCAAGATCTGAAATCAGAATTTTGTTTTTATTGTACTTCCCACAGAGACTTTGGGGTGGCAAACTCATATCTGAAAAGGAAACTGAGTAACTGTCTACATTCCAGTACATTAAGCTGTGTTCATCTGCAGTGCATATTATTTCCTTATTCCCTTACAGCTTCCGACGTTGCAAATGCAAATTGAAGATTCTTGCAATATTTGTTAGCCCTTTGTGTTTAGGGAAGAGGGAATGGCATACAAACACCCAGGATAATGTGTGATCTTCTGACTCACTCACAAGCTAATATACAGTGGTGCAAAATATGTGTTCTCCCTGGGACTGACTCAGTAGTCTGTATGTGCTCAAGGGTTTATTGTTCTGTAGTTGTTTCACCCTCTAGTGGCAGAGAAGCCTTAACTCTCATGGATAATGAAGCGATAGAGGCCTGTGGTTTTTATAGTCAAACAGGCTGTGCTGGCATGTTTGCAGCTAGCTGCTAATGACTAATTTTGGTGTATTTATTATGTTGATTTGTGGCAATATATCTTCTAAACACATACGCATTACTTGTCATAGAGCAATGCAATGTATACTATTCTATACTAGAAGCATTAAAGTGATTAAGATGCTAATGAAGGGCAATAGTGTGCTAAGATAAGTAGTCATAACTCTGCAGATAGTGACAACCACTGTTGTAAAAAAAACTTGGTCCCCTCTTCCCCAATTCCAAGCCACCTGATTTAGTAGCAGTAGTATTGTAGTAGTGCCCAAAGATCCCAGCATTGTACAATGCTTAGCATAATGCAGCTCCAAACTCACATCCCATATTGAATTGTCATTTAAAGAACTGAAACGCAAAACAGCTGCCACCTTCTTCAAAACCTTCTCACCTTGATCTCTAAAGTAAAAGCCTTTATCAACTAAATTTCAAAGTATTATAGAAATAGGACACTTACATTTTATATATTTCCTATAATCGGGCTCAGTTCTGCAAGGTGCTGAGTATCCTTCACTGTGACCGTCCAGCACTTTGCAGGATTAGGCCCTTTATGCAGAACATGCCCAATCCGGTTTATTTAAATCAGTGACAGCTTTGCCATTGATTTAAGTGGAAACAAGGTTAGGCTCTTAAGAGTAGAAAAGGCTCATCCTCTTACCACATATGTGGTTCTGCAAGACTGTCTTGCATGTAAGTGAATGAATGCAGAGATGTGAAAGACCACAGTTTAGCAGGAAAGTAGAGTTCCAAATTCTGACAAATTTTTCTGTTAAATAGCACGGCCTTTGGACAATTTCTTAAAAGGAGAATGTGTAAAGTACTACATCCCCAGGGGAGCAATAGTGGACTCACCAACAAGCCATGTGGTTTAACACATCCAGTTATGGTACTATAAAAAAATCCATAAATATAATCACCCATTCAGTAAGTGGGGCATATGCTGTGCCTAAGTTCAGCAACTGCCTTTAGAAGAGTTCTAATATGTCATGTGAATTTGTGTATTTTAGAATGTCTCTCACAATAAAAATCTTGCAGTATAACCAATGGCTAGTATTTTATAGGTGGCACTACCTACTTATTATGAAGGCTGTACAACACTTCCCACTATAAGAGCCTATATCCATTGGGGCAAAAAAAAAAAAAAAAAAAAAGTATGCCATGTGTGTGTCTCAGGTTGAATGTTACTGGAAAATTCCAACCAAAGCTATTAGAGATTTTGAGAATGCGGCTAAGGGGGAAAAAAGACATTGTTCTGCTCATGTTAGAAATTCTAGTGACCTTTTCTTTGAAGAGTTCTAGCACCCCCATATTTTGGAACAAGGACAGGAAATGTGGGTTTAGACATTGGGCAACGGGAGGACCTAGTTGGGTCAACAGACAGATCCAATTAGAGGGTGCGGAGGGACTGGGACTGGGTGGGCAAGGAGACTGGAGGCAAGGAATTGTGGGGAGGAAGCTAGATATGGATGGACAAGATGACCAAGATGGGGCATCTTAAAAAGGTATAAGACTAGGAGACTGGGGCATGAAACCTGGGACAAGCTAGGTGAAGAGAATGTGACTGGGATGAGGAGTCAGAGGTGAAGCTGATACAGGATTGGGACAGATTATAGGGGATGGGACAGAAGGAGTCACGCTTGGAGGAACAGGCAGGTGAATCTGTGTCCACTGGATCACATTCCTCTCCTGAGTTTGGAATTAAACCCCAGATTCCTGAATCTCACCTTTCCTCTATCAGCAAATATCTGTGAAACCCAGTGTCAAAGTGTAACCCCATCCTCCTCTAGCGCTGCTCCACATAGGCAGACAATGACAACCTACCCACTGCTATCCTGGATCAGAGTTTTGAAATCTGGCAGGCAGTGGCAAGGGTTTACTCCATTAGTTCAAGTGCCAGAGGTCTATGTGGGGGAATCTAAGGATTCCAGAGTGGCTGATGAACTATGGGTATGTCAATATGATGTCACTTTTGGTTTTTTTAAGTTGACTTTGTTAAACAATGAGAAAGTTACACACTCAAAAATATCTGATGTTAAAAGAACATTAAGGTTATGAAGTCAAGCACTCAAAAGTTAGGAAATGCCAGAATTAAGGTCACATGTGCAACCTTAATTCATCCTCCTTATACATATGCATTTGGATACAGTCTTTAATTGCATGATCACATACTATTTTTCCACAGGATTCCTTATTCATTCAGTGCACAGCATGGACCTACTCTGGAAAAGAATCAAGGATGTGTAGTGAAAAAGGACCCCTGCCTCATTTATTGAGAAAGGTGGAAGATGTGTAGTGAATGAGGTAGGGGATTATAGGAAGAGAAAGGATGGTCTCATGGTTAAGGCAGTTGAATGCTGCCCTGGAGACTTGAATTGTATCCCTGCCTGGGCCAGAGTTCTTATATGATGCTGGGCAAGACATTTAAACCAAATATTTCACAGGTGGTCTCTAGAAGGATGTTCCTCATTTTCTGGGTGTCCAACTTGAGACCCTGGGGTCTGATTTGCATAAGCACACACAGCTGCAGTCAATGAGATATGGGGTTTGAACTTATAAAGTGCTATATAATGCTAAGTTCTCCAAAGTATCAAGTCCTATGCATCTCAGATTTGGCACCCAAAATTAGTGAATATTTTTTACCTTAATCTCTCTGTGCCTCAGCTCCCCATCTGTGAAATGGGGATAATACCCCCTCTTGTCCTGGGGTGGTGAAAATAAAATTATGAAGTACTCAGATGATATAGTGACGATCACCATAGTTTAATTTTGTCATGTGCTTTTCTGTCTTCAGGAGGGGGTTTAAATAGTATGCCATAAATAAGGCCTAGGGCCACAGGTTAAACTATGAGCAGAAAACAAAACATTGAATTGTTGCTCACTCTGTGTACTGTTCCCTCTGTGCACTGACCTTACTACCTGCCATAGTAAAAATGGTTCAGCATTGCCATTTTAAGATCATCCCATAAAAATACTCTAATGAATTGTTCAGGTCCTTTAGAGGACTAAATTTAGCTCAGTTTTTTAATTTCTGTGTAGAAAAGTGTTAGAACTAAGGTCTGATTTTTGAGTACTCAAAATAATAATGTTGAAGTTGCTCGAGCAAAGATAGGACTTCCCTTGTGTGTTAAAATTTCTTCTTTAATTGTATAATTACATGCAAATTCTCAAATAATCTAAAAAGTAGCTTTAGAAAATTCTTAAGTCCTTAGGGGACAGGAACTCCATCCACCTTTATGTTTGTACAGCTCCTACTACAATTGGGCTCCAGTCCTATCTGCGATCTCTGGGCATTACCAATTAGACTAAGCATTCTGTACCATTTACATTTGTTGTATATTTACACTAATTTTGTTGAGATTTACCATTTGACTTAAGGACAAATCCTGGGAAGTACTGACCATTCCTAGCTCTGACTGAAGCTGTACAGCACATTACACAACAGTGAGGGGAGAGGAAACTTGTAAGAGTAGCATTTTACAAAATGCAGTCCAGGCTCTGAATGTCAATGAAGCCAATAATGCTTCAGGTCTAAATCCTGGTCTGAAAAATCCACATGGTAAATTGCATGGAACAATGTGTCCCTGCTTTGTAGATTAAGGTCTGAGTCAGCCCTGCCTATGTTTAAAACAGCAGCTGCAGAAAAAGTAAATCTCAGATCGCATTTTTAGAGCGCTGAACCACCTCATTCAACAGAGCACGAAAGCTTCATTGCACCCATGTGGACTCTCTCTTTCAGGTCAGCTTTTCTCTGTGGAAGATGTTTGGGCCAAATATTTCCCCATTCCACTCCCTTCTCTACTTAACTATCTTGAGAAGCTCTCCCTCTCTGGACTCTGAAAGGAAGATCTAGGACAGAGGGAGGCTTGCTTGTTCTTTGCCACACAAGGTTCATTGCAATTCCAAGCAGGAGGCAAATAATTTCAAACTGTGCAAGCATTCCTTATTAATCTTTTAAGTCACCAATGAGGTAGATAAGCCTCCATATCCGCATTTTACAGATGGAAAAAACAAAAAGAGTAAATGAGTTCTCAGGTAATTCACACCAAATAAATGTCAGACTCAAGAGTGAACCCGCTTCCTTTGACTTGCAAGTTAGGCTCAATGACTAGTGGGTTAGGCTCTATCTCCATTTTTCTAGCTGGTTTTCAGAGATGCCTAATAAGAATATGTTGCAAGCACATAGTATTTGTTCATCTGTAGGTCTCAAAAAAATAGACAATGGCAAGCATTTGATAATGGTAAGTATGAGCAACCCATTTTACCGACAGTATAACAAATACAGTTTGAAGGAGCTGCTGGCAGAGACACAGCAGTCTTTTGAGTGAGACCAGGCTTTAACCAGCACAGCCATCAGTGATAAAGAAGGCTTATTGAGGGCGCAGGAACAAACCATCCCAAAGTGCAGAAAGAATAGCAAATATGGCAGGTGATCAGCTTGGCTTCACAATGAAGTCTTCAATGAGCTTAAACTCAAAAAGAAAGCTTAAAAGAAGAAATTTGGACAGATGACTATGAGGAGTATACAAATATTGCTAGAATAGAGCATGCAGGGGTGTAATCATGAAGGCCAAGGCACAGTTGGAGTTGCAGCTAGCAAGGGATGTGAAGGGTAACAAGAAGGGTGTCTACAGGTACATTAGCAACACAAGAAGGTCAGGGAAATTGTGGGACCCTTACTGAATGGGGGAGGCAACATAGTGACAGATTATGTGGAAAAAGCTGAAGTACTCGATATGAAGACCAAGGCAAAAAAAGCAGACAAGGTCAGCTCTCAGACTGCTGCACTGGGCAACACAGTATGGGGAGGAGGTGAGCAGCCCTCAGTTGTGAAGGAACAGGTTACGGACTATTTAGAAGAGCTGGATGTGCACAAATCCATGGGTTCAGATATAATGCATCCAAGGGTGCTGAGGGAGCTGGGTGATGTGATTGCAGAGCCATTTGCCATTATCTTTTGAAAATTTGTGGTGATCAGGGGAGGTCCCGGACAACTGGAAAAACACAAATATAGTGCCCATATTTAAAAAAGGGAAGAAAGAGAGCCCGGAGAACTACAGCCCGGTCAGCCTCACTTCAGTCCCCAGCAAAATCATGGAGCAGGTCCTCAAGAAATCCATTTTGAAGCAGTTGGAGGAGAGGAAGGTGCTCAGGAACAGTCAACACGGATTCACCAAGGGCAAGTCATGCCTGACCAACCTGATTGCCTTCTATGATGAGATAACTGGCTCTGTGGCTATTGGGAAAGTGGTGGATGTGATATATCTTGACTTTAGCAAAGCTTTTGATACGGTCTCCAACAGTATTCTTGCCAGCAAGTTAAAAAAGTATGGATTAGATGAATGGACTATAAGGTGGAAAGAAAGCTGGCTAGATCGTCAGGCTCAATGGGTAGCGATCAACGGCTCAACGTCTAGTTGGTAGCCGGTATCAAGCGGAGTGCCCCAGGGGTTGGTCCTGGGGCTGGTTTTGTTCAACATCTTTATCAATTATCTGGACGATGGGATTAATTGCACCCTTAGCAAGTTCACAGATGACACTAAACTGTGCGTAGAGGTAGATACGCTGGAGGGTAGGGATAGGGTCCAGAGTGACCTAGACAAATTGGAGGATTGGGCCAAAAGAAATCTGATGAGGTTCAACCAGGACAAGTGCAGAGTTCTGCACTTAGGAAGAAAGAATCCTATGCACCACTATAGGCTGGGGACCGACTGGCTAGGCAGCAGTTCTGCAGAAAAGGACCTGGGGATTACAGTGGACAAGAAGCTGGATATAAGTCAGCAGTGTGCCCTCGTTGCCAAGGCCAACGGCCTTAGTAGGAGCATTGACCAGCAGATCGAGGGAAGTGATTATTCCCCTCTATTTGGTACTGGAATATTGCGTCCAGTTTTGGCCCCCCCACTACAAAAGGGATGTGGACAAATTGGAGAGAGTCCAGCGGAGGGCAATGAAAATGATTTAGGGGGCTGGGGCACATGACTTACGAGGAGAGGCTGAGGGAACAGGGGTTATTTAGTCTGCAGAAGAAAAGAGTGAGGGGAATTTGATAGCAGCCTTCAACTACTGTATCTGAAGGGGGGGTTCCAAAGTGGATGGAGCTCGGCTGTTCTCAGTGGTGGCAGATGACAGAACAAGGAGCAGTGGTCTCAAGTTGCAGTGGGGGAGGTCTGGGTTGGATATTAGGAAACACTATTTCAGTAGGAGGGTGGTGAAGCACTGGAATGGGTTACCTAGGGAGGTGGTGGAATCTCCATCCTTAGAGGTTTTTAAGGTCTGGCTTGACAAAGCCTTGGCTGGGACAATTTAGGTGGTGTTGGTCCCACTTTGAGCAGGGGATTGGAGTAGATGACCTCCTGAGATGTCTTTCAACCCGAATATTCTATGATAAGATGTACAGACAAGGGAGTTTCAGAGTGGTAGCCATGTTAGTCTGGATCAGCAAAAAAAATGAGGAGTTGTGACAATGGAGTTGGGAGAGGACAGGAATCAAAGACTGTTGCAAATATCATAGCCTTGGTAGGCAAGTTAGTCTGAATTAAGGCCAGCACTAATAGACACCGTGGCAGGCTGAAGTTCCATGTATGTCAGCCTGCCAACCTTTTTCCATAGATAAGCCACATTCATCGTGAATATTCCAGTCAGGTAACTAGATTACAATACAGCCATACAAATGCCAGCACTAGGAACAGTAAGCCCTATAGTATTCTACTTCTGTTTTTACTGATGGTTGTGTTAAGGAATCATGAAACAAAAATTCAGAAGCTTCCTCCCCTAAAAAATATAAAAATGAAGATTCCCTCTGTCCCAGTGCCAATATACCAGCATTTCACCCTTACAGATGCCATACTAATGCTTAATATATGTTATAACTAAAGCTAAACTAATAGCCACATGGAGGGAAGAGTCCTGAAAGGCTTCTTGGCAACACATGGACACTGTCTGCTTTTAAAGGGCCATGCATAGGTGTTGTGTTAGCACCCACTGTAACCCTTTTAACAGGCTGTGGATCATGAGGGCTGCTACAAGCTATATCGATTTAATTCCATTCATTCCCTGAATGTGGCCAAGAGTATACAGATTTCTCTCTCCTGTGATCCTATTCTTTCCTCCCCCCAAATAAGCCACACGCAATCAGGGGTCAAACAAAAGGAAGGACTGTAGGAAGAAAGATCTCAGTTTTGAGTCTGCAAGCCTGATTTTCTTGAAACTCACATAAATGTAATGGAGACACTTGATTGAAGCCAAATGAAGTAATATCGGTGTGAATGAGATCACAAGCTGGAATCAGTTGACAGTTTCCATAATAGGAGACTTACACACTCTGCTCTAAGAGCTGTGCACATGGGCTCTCGTCACCCTGGGTTATGCCCCAGGGTATAGGTGTCTCTACAGTGCTTCTGCATATGGAATTTCCTTTTTCGGAACACGTGGAGGTTTTTATTTCCTTGTTTGTGGCTGTCACAGGGTAACTGATCCCTTCAAGAAAGAGAGCAGGATCCAGTGCACCTTGTGACATACTTTCCCACCCCTCTTGAGCCTTCCTATGCCCAAATGTATGCTCGGTGGCCATCTTTTGTTCAAGCTCTCCAGTCATATAGGCACTCCTGCTTTCTCTGACACCAAAAGGGCTAGCGATTCTTTGTCGATAGCCTTTGTTTTGCCACTCAGAAACTGTGCGATAAAAGCCAGGCCAGCACTATGTCCAATGAACTTTATATAACTCATGTAATCCCCCAGAGTTCTTGGCATGCCATAATTTATAACAGAGTCCTTGGGCTATCTTCCAAGCCATCTACAAGATCAAGCTGTGATCCTGGTTAAGTTTGTATAAAGCTAGGGTTGTCCTGGAGTCTCCAAGAATTAAGTATGATTTTTTAATTAAAGATGCCATGTGATGAAACCTTCAGGAATATGTCCAACCAAAATTGGCAACCCTAAAGCTGTTTCACAATTCTGAGGAAGTGCCTTCTCAGTGCACCCACTTTAGCACTGAGAATGTCAGTGACAATATCCATCTTCTTCTTAGGGTTTCCAATGACTCTGGCCTGCATACCCTTATCTGGCTTTCCTTTAACTGAACCCACTTCTGTTCTTCTTCCACCCACATTGTTATGGGAGTAATATCTCCCTCCATAGACCTGCTGTGTCCTTTCATACTTTTCTCCACAGCCAGAACATACTACCCGGGGGCATTTGTTTTTCTCCATCCAAACTGGGTCCCCACCATAGGAGCTGGAACTAGGTGCTGGCAGTGTGGCAGCACCCCCTGACTGGAAGTGGTTTCCATTATATAAAAGGTTTGCAATTTGGTTCAATGGCTCTCTGCACCCCCACTATACAAATTGTTCCAGCACCCTAGTCCCCACAGTCCTTCATTTCAATCCCATAATAGTCAAGGCCCCCCATCACCCTGTAACACAGTGTCTTTAACAGTCTGGGCCTCCCCAAGTTTTCATAGGGTCTTGTGCAATGGGCCAAACCTCATAATGTGGATTAGGTAGTAGAAAAAAAACCCCACCACACAAACCTTTCATGTCCTTATTGCCCACAATCCATCCATACTGTTGGGTGGGGCCATATCTCTTTCCCTTTCTGCCTTTGGGGCAGCTAATCTCTTCCTGCCAGTGGATCCCCTCAAAATGTTGCCATGGAAGCCTGGAACTCCTATGGTCATTGGTTCTGCTCTACCTGCTAACCTTGGAGGGTGGCTAATGCACCCACCCAGGAAAGACAATGTCAACAGCTTTCTCTTCTCCTTTCCCTCCTTGATTTAATGGTGGGGAGGGAGGGTGTCCATCTCACAATCTTGCAAACACCACCATATGTTAAAGGCATACCTGCCTGGTAGCACCTCAGTGTCTCCTTAACTCAGGCTCCCTTAAAAAAGGGGCAAACATTCCCTCTTCTGGAGTCCAATTTATTACATTCAACAAGAAGTCTTTGAAAAGTAAACTTCAAATCTTTGAAGTCTTCATCCCACTTTCAGCTGGGCCCAGCCCCTCCTCCCACACATCCTATCTTCCCTTCAGCGTTCAAATACCCTTCTGCTTCAGTCCCAAGAGGGGCACGGCTCCCTCCCTGAAGGGCTGTTTTCTTGCTCTCCTAATACCTCTTGCCTGGAGTTCAGGCTTCTCCAATGGATTGCTGGAAATGATTGGGATATATCTGCAAACACTGCAGGGAGTATGGTGGTTCCTGTAGGTCTCTGAGCTGGCAGAGGAAGCTGTCATTTAAAAAAAAAAAAAAAGAAGAAGAAAGAAAGAAAGAAAGAAAGAAAGAAAGAAAGAAAGAAAGAAAGAAAGAAAGAAAGAAAGAAAGGAAGGCCTAGGTGCCTTTCCTTAGGCCCAGTTGGGCAGAAGCTAATCAGTCCAGGTGCAGTGGACACTGCTCCCTTCCTTTCAGGGCCAGTCACTCTGTGACAGGAGCCCTGTTGCTCTTATCTGCTGTGACACTTAATCACAAAGGGTTGAATTCACCTGTGCAGAAAGCCATTCTAGTCTTTATACACCACTTACCAAGGGCTTAAGTGGAGTTTAAGTTGGTGCATAAGCCTTGTGCTGTTTCTCCCCACAGAAGTGAATATCACCCATATAGACCACAGTCAACACAGAATAATATCAAGAAACAACACTTGTAACACCGGAAATGGTCAGCAATCCACAGGTGGCTTTACTCTGTAATCAATGGGGGAAAGTGACAGAACCTTCAGAGGATCTGAAGAAGCTCTCTCTGAACAGGACTGTCATTAGCACTACAGGTGAAAAACCACCCCAGGACACACTCTCCTATTAGCCAGAGAGGAAATGGTAGCCTGCATTCTGACACATGTCGGCATCAAGGTTGAGCAGAAAAGCAGTGATGCACATACCAGCATGTGTACTAGCGGTGTGATTATCCTCACTGCATTTTATATTTGGAATCAATTGACAATCACCACAACAGGGGATTTATGCACTGGGCAAATGGTTATCCTGCTGAGGTGACGTGTAAAAGGGTGGAATTGTTTGTTTTGAATGTTACTGTCACGCTTGTGAGTGGATTATGAGATTCTGCTCCCCTTTAGAAACATTGGCTTGCCTGTGTGTCGCTACGTAAATGGAAGGGGCACGAAGCCGCTTTCACCTTTTGCTACCAAGAAATGTATGTATCTAAAAAAAAAAAGAAGATATTTAGATAGGCTTTTCCACCCGTCCCTCTTCCCTAGTCTGAAAATCATCTAGATTGCCTCTCTCCCACCCACTCAGAAATTGTAACCCTTCTTCGAGGCTCAGACCTTAAAATCCAAAACCCTCCACCCTCTGTGGATAAAGATATTAATGACTAGCAAATTCATCTTCACTTACTGTATAGCTACATATCTGTAGCTCTCTCATATATGGAGGAGTAGAGGAATCACCATGTCAGTAATAACCTGAAATGCCAGAAGTATGTATTTCCATGCTGTGCCAGCTTCCCAAAGAACAGAGTATATACAAAGAATGTTTCCACATATGGTGGAGACATCCATATAATAAATACCATTTATCTTTGCACTTCTTGACCATTTTCACTCTACTCGCCCACTAATCCATCTGCCCCCCAAACTTCTGAGCATCGTCAAACAGCTGCCATTTAAAAAACAAAAAACAAATGAAGACATTTCTCTGGCAGGTTGTGTTATGTTTCACCAGTGCTGTACTAATGATGTGTGAAGTGCTTTTGGATCCTTTAGAATGAAAGAGCTATTAATGAGCTAAGAAATTAGGCCCCAATTCTGCAAGGGCTTACACACATGCTTACCTTCACCACTGATGGTAGAAAACTAACTGAAATGGTCTGTAGGAGACTACCATAATAGTGAAGCTAAGCATGTGAATAAGTGTTTGCAGGATCAGGGCCTTAGTGATCTTGTGTGTGAGAAAGAGAGCTGGTATTTGAGCTGACTTCTTTTCTCATATTTCACCCTACTGTATTATAGGCTATGTTATGAAACTGTCTATAAGAGGCAAGCACTTTTCTGAGACTCCTGCATTATTCAATCACAACAGGAGAAATTAAGGATAAAAAGATAAGCTTCACTTCAGAATTTTCTTGCTTTTGTCAGTTAAGGTTATGGCCTTAATAGTATTTCAAACTTTTTTTTAACATATTCTGGGCTTGGGCTATCTTACGCCTGACTGACATTTAGAAAACAACATGTCAGTCGTCTTTTAGAGAGAACATGCTTGCAGCATGCAGCGCAGAAAATGTTAGCATAGCAAAGAATGCTGTGAGCAACAGAACATGTCAAGGTCCTTCCTAAATCAGTTGAAAATATTTTCCTGTGAGGAGGAGGATCGGATAACTCTAAAGCAGGAGTAAAGCTAGTTAAACTATTTATTGCAAATAATCTTAATTGCTGATTATTCTGCTTGCAAATTATTTAATTTTACAAATTATTTGTTGTTTTTAAATATTCATCAGATTTTATTTGGCTGCATTTCAGTTGCTGGTTTGTTCACTTCAATTATAGAGTTAACCATTCACAGTGTGTGATTTGTCACCTGAGTCACATGGTGTTGTTACTGCTCCCTGACTGGATGGCTGAAACTTTTTAAAATAAGATAATGAACGTGGCAGATGGTGGTCACCACAAGTTTTGGACAAAAAATAATTTGAAGAGGTTTTGCATTGGCAAACATTTGTAAATACCCTGTATACTCATAATAATTAATATGATACTGTGAATAACAAACTGAACTCATCACCTGTCTGAATTTACTTCATATGATACCTGACCAGCTCTAGCCAGAACTGATGGTCAGTAAGATAACAAGAAACTTCAATTAATGTCATAACCATTACAGATAGGCCCAACATGCAAAGTTCAAGTCTGGAGATAAACTTTCACAAAGATCAGAGAGATGATCCGTTCAGATCCAAACTCTTAAAGATCAGGGTGTTCAGAACTGGCATTTTGGTGTAGCTCACGAAAGCTCATGCTCAAATAAATTGGTTAGTCTCTAAGGTGCCACAAGTACTCCTTTTCTTTTTGTGAATACAGACTAACACGGCTGTTACTCTGAAACCTGGTGTAGGTATGTCACTATTGTTTATTTCCCCCCTTTGCAATTAACTCACCTTTCTTTTTGACTGCCTGGTGTCTACTAAACCTTCCCGCTGCAGGTTTGCCCTCATATAGGAACTTTTCCCTACCATGCTTTTCTAGGGGCTGGCTGGCCCTTTGACTACTGAAGAGAAACACTCCTGCAGCCTTAAAGTGGCCATTTTGCCACAGCTTGCTCTTTGTTGCTATTCCTGCTTCCTGAGCTGGTAAGAATTCTTACTTTTCCATAGTTTTTCCTTTCTTCCTCCTCACAAGGAGACACATTCTCATAGCTCCAATGACCATTCTGGTAACTGATCCCTAAAAGTAGTTCATCCTTCTCTTTGAAGGAGTTACTGAGGAATTATGTATACATTGTAGCTATACAAACATACTTATTGGGGAAGAAACCTGAATTTGTGGGTCATTTTCATCTCTATGGTGCTTCTGAGCACGGTATTTCCTCATGGGGTGAACATGTGGACATTCTTATTTACCTGTTTGTTGCCCAGTTGCTCTTGTCTGCTAAGAAACTTAATCATGTAGGGTCAAATTCACCTGTGCAGAGAACCAGCATAAGAATGATTTAAAAAAAAATCATTTTTGTCATCTCCTTTACAAGTGTATGAAGGTGAAGGAAATCTTACTCATGAGGGAAGTGTGACATGTACTATGGAGCAACATGATGAAAACCTTCAGGGTCTGGTTTACAAGTCACCTGTATTTTCCTGTTCTATTGCTGGTGAATCCTGAACATACCTGCTCCTTTTAAGAGCCCATAAGGATAATTTGCAGGCAGATCACAGCTCTACATTGGGAAAATCAAAGATGGAAAAGAAGCCAGCAGGTCTCCATCTCCAACTGTGGAAAGGGGAAGTGCCAATAAACAAGCATGGATCCTAAGATGGAGCGGGGCGATATGACAGGTTCCTGGCTGAAGCCTGTAGCATTTCCCATGGCCCTCTGAAGAGGGGAGCAAGGAACTAGAGGGCAGTGTCCTTTGTGGCATAGTATGAGGTAATCACCACCTTCCTGATCTCAGTGAGCTAGGTCTTCACAGAGCTGGCTAGAAAATAATCCCACAATAATGGATGAGCTTCTTCTAAATTCCCAAAACAAAACAAAAAAGTAATAGAAAAAAACTAGGTAAAGGTTTCTTATGGTGGTAATAATACTTAGCATTTATGTAGCTCTTCTCACATTCAACTCATTTTATAAACATTGTGGAGAATCCTGCCTGCCTTATCACCTTTGTACAGTACTTAGAACTCTGGTTAAGCAGTTTTTAAAAGATATGTTGAATGCTATTTATACATAAGGCATCCAGAATTACACCTATTATTTAATGACTCCTTTCAGCAATCCTTTGAGCTAGGTACAGTTAGTATTATTTCCATTTCACAGAAGGGAAAAATTGAGACAGAAGGGATAAATAACTTGTTCAAGGCCACAGAGGGAGTCAATGTCATAGCTAGAACTTGAACTCAGCAGTTCTTAGTTCTTCGGAATATATTCACAACAGTATACCTCTTTCCTTTTCTTAGAAGGGAGGATTAAGGGAGAAATGAGGACTAACAAACTGAACACAAGTTCACCAAACAAAGCAGCTGAGAAGAAAGTCTGTTCAGTTCTGGGAGGTGTTCTTGCTGAGGGATCGTTCTTACCAATGCAATATAGCTTCGCTTGTAAGACTACACCTGAGATACTATGCACAGCTTGGGTCTCCACATTTTAAAAAGATGTGGAGAAAACAAAAAATGTTCAAAGAAACTGAAATAAGCAATAAAAGGGAATCAGATAATTTGATTTAGCTGCAGTGAAAAGTAAAGGGAAATGAATTCATTTAGCCTTATGGCACAATGCTTAGGGGGATAGATGTGAACTTTGTGTAAATTAGCTATCAGCGAACCTGTTTTTAAAAAAGAAAAGAAAAAGAAAGATAGGCTGTCCCAGCCCATCCTACTATCATCTCAAACCTTTGCCCCTTTCTAGCACTGACCTGAACTTACCCTATTTGAAGGATCTGAAACATTTGATTCGCTATTTATCACATAGCCCCTCACTTCTGGGTTTTGTTCAGGACCAGAAAGGCCAAAATACCATAAAAAGGCAGTTCTTGTGTTTCAGGCCAGACCCCAGGACTTTGTAATGGGACTGTAGTTGCAACCTGAAATCCCAGAAATCAGGGTCAGGGAGCTCCTGCTCTCATCAAGTTTCCCAAGTACAGTCTGTAGATATACTAAGGTCAGACAGTTTGGATAAATTCAGACAAACAGTTCTTCTCCAGATGAACCTTTTTGAGATTTTCCCATTGCTATTATAAATACTCAATGCAATGGAGCAAAAAGAACTATTGATCTGATCGTCAGCTGTAAGGGCCTGCTCCTTCGAGTCCGCTAGTCTCTGAACTCCCATTGACTTTAGTGGCAGTACCTCAAACAATGAGCTTGTAGGTTTAGGTCCAAAATGAGAAGCAGTGGTTTTAAAGTAATTAATGTTTGTGAGGTACTCAGCTATCCTAGTGATGCTTGCCACATAATTACCTCGATAAAGATTAAATTGCAGAAGAGATTAGTTTATTTGATGTGGAGAATGTGGGAATGTTTGTAATATTTTTGTGAAGAATAAGTGTGACTCAGTTTACCCACTCATTTTGTATTGCTAAGCACTGGACATGAAGGAGTTAATTTCCTCCTCTGAGACAGGGGAAGAAAAACTGGTGGATGTCATATACACCAGACTCAGCTGGGCCTATCAAGAACCAAATGGAATGCACATGTGAGTGGAGGGTCCTGCACAAATAATGGAAACCTCAGTGCCTGACAACCAAGGAAGAAGAACAGGTGGCCACAGAGTGGTTGCTTCTGAAGACAAAAGGAACCAGTTTTGAGGAGAGTTTGCTGCTATGCTCAGACAGGGACACAGATCCAAAGAGAGACTAAGCTGGATACCAGCCAGCGAACCATGGACAAACAGGGCAGTTGCTTCTGCCAATATAGACTTAATGTTAAGCTGGGCTTTTCCCATGCTGACCTAAGAACTCTCAAAGACGGTATACCAGTTGACTAATAATTGCTAGTTTGTTTCAAAAAGGCTTCCCTGTCATTGCAGCTACTCACTGGTTGCATTGCTCCCTGAAATGATTAAAGTCTATAAAGAGGGATCTGAACTCGTTGGGACTTGCTTCTTCTTAGCATATGCGCAACATGCCTCAGGTGCCACGTGACCAGGATTCATCAACAAATTTGGTCCACTGGTTGGATCATTAGCTTCCCCAGGTTGGGCCAAGTACTGACGGGGAGCGACGTGAATGCTGATCCATGCCCTCCTTTGGGACTTGCTGTAGAGCCAGCTGTAGTGAAAAACAGGGTACTGGTATCTGAAGGCATAGTCTGAGTTTTAGACCTTTAGGCTCATCCTTGTGAAAAACTGAGCTTCGAGATTGGTAAATAATTGGGGTACTTCCAGAAGAGAGTGTAAAGGCTCAGGCATCAAACCCCTGACACTTCACTATTGGAAAAAACTTGGACTAATGGGACAAAGAAAGAGTGGAACAATTTGTCTAGCTGAGGCAGTTAAGGTTGATTCAATATAGATACATAAGTCAAGACTAAATATGTGAAAAGAACAGAATAACTAGTTTGCTTGATGCAGTAGACCCTAACCCAGATAATCTGATTCTTCATTGCAGAGCATGAAAATAGCATCATTAAGGTTAAGATTTTGTCACAGTTCTTTTCAGTAAAAGTCACAGACAGGTCGCAGTCAATAAACAAAAATTCACAGAAGCCCATGACCTGTCTGTGACTTTTACTAAATGTAATGGTGGGGGGCTGATGTGGGGATGACTGAAACCTTAGCAGGGTGGGATGAGAGCCTGAGCCCCACTGCAGGGGAAGGGGGCCCAGCACCCACCACCTAAAACAAATAACAGCTCTAGCACTTTGGGGCAGCGGGGCCCCTGCCAGCTGATAGCTCCAGGCCTGCAACCCTGGGGCTGATGTGGAAAATGTCACGGAGGTCTCCGAAAGTCACAGGATCCATGACCTTTGTGACATAATCATATTCTTAAGTGTTATTTAAGTATGTAATGGTCCTCACTCAGGGTCTGGTTGGGGAGTGTGGCCTAGTGGTCATAGCTGCAACCCCTGATTGCCAAGGGGCGTGTGGGGAGGGGAGCCCGGGACCTCCCACTCCATCAGGCTCTGACCCAGGGCCCTTTGGCTACCAGTAGTCTGGCAACCAAGGCTGCTTAAGGCTGTCCTCCCGAGGCCTCTTCCTCTCATCCCTGCCCTCCCCGCACCCGGTCATGTTAGCCCAGGACTTTCTCCTGTTGGGAAAATCCAAACCAAAATAAGTAAAAGAGGGTTAACATTGTCCAAGGTCCATAGGCAGGAGAAAGGGGAATACTTCCGTCTCTGATTGTCTTGTGGGATGGGTTCTCCCTTCCCTTAGGGAGGGCCCCTTTGGGCAGCTGTGATAGAGCCTTTAGACTAGGCTCGCAAGTTTGCTCACCTCCAGTTCTGCCCCACAAATGAGCTAATTCCCTGTTTTTTAATTCCTCCAGCAGATGGAGCATTTGCTGCAGGTGTGGCGGGGCCAGGCTGGCTGAGCCCAAAATAATCCCATAACCCCTTGTTGCCCAGTGTGGGGTGTGTACACCCCATCACAAAGTACCAGACATAAGAGATTTATACACAGTAAGTCTTCAGCCATATATCCCAAAGTAACAAGAGGGGGCTTATAGGAGAAACAAGATGCCTTCCAAATAAAAGTAGAAAGAAAGTCAAGTGTTAAGAACGACACCACAACTTCACCATTTTAAGAGCCACATTCTGTAACACCTGCTCATTAGGCCCCATGTGCCACAAAATGGGCATCCAGTATCGGTCATGGACTGTATAGCACCCACTCAGCTTTTCTTATGTAGCATATGTTTTCTCAAAGTGTTAAAATTTCATGTTGTGTTTATTAAATGTGCCAGACAGTCAGACCTACATAATGAGGGCTATTTTCAACCAGCTGAAGAAGTACAGTACAAGCAATGGCAGCAAAGGCCTTAGTCTAAAAAAAAGAGAGTTTGCCTGTTAATTGCAAAATCAGTTAAGTCTCCAAACTTATTCCTGTCCTTTCCGCTGAGACTGCCCCCAAAGGATGTCTGCCGTGCTAGGGGGTGTAAGAGTTTGGTGAGGTTAGTTACCTGCTATGAACTGGACTGAGCTCACCAACACTTATGTGGTATTTTTTAAATGTACAGTAGTATTTTGTACTTGTATTTTGACCTTTTTTAATTTAACTTTTTTATTGGTTTCGGATATTTGAAAGCATTCCTTTTCTCTCTTTAGGACAATTATTCATCTCACGTTTTGTCCAGAGATTGTTCGCTGTGGCTTCTTTGCCCCAGGATCAGATTGCAGGGGGCCATAGCAGGCTACCAACTCCTAGGCTCTTGGCAAATCCACATTCCTGAAGGAACAGTTAAGCAGACCAGCTGCTGCAGAGCTCCAACTTCAAGTCTATGAACATTCTTCTTTCTCCACTCCCTCAGGCACCACAGAGCCTTAATCTGTCCATATTTGGTATGCTGTCTCCACAGTAATAATATAAGGGCTAATCATGTAAGCAATGAGTGGAAGAGTCCCTGTGGTGGGCATATGTGAATTCTGTAGCCCTGTTCTTATGCTGTTCCTTCTCCATTATTTGTTTGGTTTAAGACAGCTGAGGGATATATGCAGTAGCCTTGAAGACTCAAAATGTTGTGCATGTTTCCAGACAGAGATCCCTACTGAACTGTGTAGTTGAAGTGCAAGATAGACACAGCCAACCTTCAGTCACTAGAAATACATTTTAAAAATGAATAATTATTGAAAATATTTTCTCCCGTATTATAGTCCAGTTTAAAAAGAGCACAAAACAGAGATGGACATAGGATTTGCTGTACTGAACCAGACCCATTGGTCTATCAAATCTGGTACACTACTCCTGGAAGTGGCTAACGTCAGCTACTACAAAGGATGCTTTACTAGCAGTCTCAAGGCCATAAACAAAAGAAGCCCATTTGGCCCAAAACCACAACTGAATTCGCCAGGAAATGCCAATGATTTCTAATACTAATTGCCTTAATACAAGTTAGAATTGAGTTTTCTTTTAAATTGTTTAATGGTAATTCACTAGTGGAGTAGAATACTCCTTTTTAGTAGCAAACAAACTACTTCAATGACTGCAATAAGTCGCTGTTCTAGACATTACAAAGAACATTTGTCAAAGCAGTCTAGATTCACATACTTTTCAGGGCATTACATATTTTAATGTTTTGGTCAAATACTATAAAGAGAAAAGCCATACAGCAGTGGCCCCTCCTGTCCTATATGTCGCAAGCTTGTTCTGGAGGGAACGTTTTTTAGGAGCAAGAGAGTAATTCAATTTCATTCAGAGCCTGATACAAAAGCCCACTCAAGTCAGAGGGAGACTGCATAACTTCAGTGAGCTATGGATCTGACTTTCAGTCATTTGATCTGCTCCTGCAAACCATTTCTCTGGCAACCAATTCAGAGTAAGATTTTGAAGGCGTGGGCCCACTGGCCTCTCTGTTGAGAGCAAGAGCATCATGTAGTGCTGAATGTGGTGAGATGGTGGTGCTTGTCCACTACAAACTGGATTAAGCCTCCCCAACTCATTTTCTACACCCCACGTTTTTGAAAACACTGATCTGTTTTGTGTTCTATTTTTTTGTTAGTTTGTTTCCAGTGGTTCTTTCTCTTCTGTTGCAGTCCCTACCATTTTAACTTGCTCATCTTTTCCTGTACTAAACAAGTATTGTCTTGTTCGGAACAAATCGAAGTGGGCTAATGTAAAACTCCAGATGAGCCATAGCACCATGTGTACAAAACTCACTGAAGTCAATAGTAGTTCTGAGTATGGATCGATGAGCAGAATCTGCCCCTAATAGCACTAGTTAGATGGGGCAGGTGAAATCTTGGCCCTACTGAAGTCAACGTTTTGCCATTGACTTCAATGGAGCCAGGGTTTCACCTAGAGCTTTTAGCTAATGCAGTTTTCTCTCCACGCCCACTTTTAAGTCAGATGAAAACTGGAACCACACAGGATATGAGTTTTAATGAAAGTATGGCTCTAAGAATCAATAGGGGAAAGGAGTTAATCCATTTATTGGAGATAATGAACATATTGATGTGCACAAGATTTTCCAGGGAATAGATAGATTCCCCACCCCCGACCCCACTCAGAAGTCTCTTACTGGTTAGATCAATTTCTTAAGGTTTGTAATTGCGTTATTTGTCTAAGCACAGCAGAAGGAACCAATAGTATGATGTGATATGACTCGTTGCTTTCTTACCTTTAGTTGCTCCATACAGCAATGCAGTTTAAGGATTTCACAATAGAGTTTAAATTCTCAGGTTGATTTGAACTAAGTCCTCTGAAGTAAATTTTTCAACAGTATTTTACCACATACTGTAAAAATGTTATTTAAACAATATTCACCATAATTGCCACTAGTAAACGATAACTAACTGTTGCTTGCACATTCTAGATACTGGTTTTCAGATGATTATTGAAGTAATCTGTGTGAAATTTTGTGTTATGTTGTTGTTGTTAATAGTGTGTACTGGGCTTGTTTGGGTTTTCTCTTTAGTCTTCAGAAACTGAGAGTTTAAGAAAACATTCAAAATGCTGAGGATACACGTAAGTGAAATATTTAATGTCTGTCAGTATTCATAAAAGTTACATTGTTTACATAGGGTTCATTTCTATATAATAAAAATTTCATCTTAATGAAAAGGTTTTCTGGCAAGTCTCGTATATCTTAATTTGTTTAACATATGCTTTGGATATACAGCTAAATAGCAATATAGTTTTTAAAAAAAAACCTTTCTGCAAATAGTCCTTTGAACAATTACAAAACCTCATTACTAAAGAATTGGTTATCTTTACACTTGCTTGTTGGCTTGTTAAACTCAGCTGTGATTTGGAATGGGCAAAGATCAGTTCTTTCTTAACAGTTCAACAAATTTGTTCATTGCATAGTCAAGATGTAAACATCTCAGGGTTCCATAAATTATACTTCTGTATTCTAAAAAGTCATAGATGGTTTTGCATACTATGCTGCATATGCTTTCCTATGCTGATTATACTTTGTTAGTTTTGTTGTTGAAGCTGGTGGAATTATTATTAATCTTGTTTTAGATATGTCAATTGTACACAACAAAGGAAGAGAAGAAAATGAAAAATTTAAACACCAAAGGAAATTATTTTACACTTTGCAACAATATTGCCACCTCATTCTTTTGGTTTTCTATATATAACATGAGGGAAATGTACTGTACTGCTTCTTCTCAAAAAATGAGTTTAAATTAATTTCAACAGTTATCTATGAGTTTACATAAAGTTAACTATGTTTGCATCAAATAAAATGTTTATTAATGAAAGCTATTTATTGTACAAGAAACATCAAAGAGAAAATGCATCATACAGAAATGTACACTATTGGTGACAGATGGAAAAGTGCATGCAGATTTCTTTGTGTTATTAAAAAAAGAAGCCAGAAACAATCGTACTAAAATTACTTGGTTTTGATCCCTATGACCTTAAATGAGTGAAAAGTTTTTTCTCTGAATTTACAATATGCCATTTAACAGACATGACTAATACACATTAGCAAGCAGGTGGAATGAATGCATTCGGATTTTATTTTACAAGTACTTGTGCTTGACAAATGTGATTTTTAATTTGTTTTTAGGAAGAATTGTCTTCAAATATGGGCTGGGTAGATTGCTGCCAGGTTGCTCTGGTTTTATACACAGTTTCTCTGAATTTGTTTTTAATACCACACAAATTGTTTAAGCCTTTTGTTCTGATAATTAAACACCATAAAATAACATATGTTTTGTTAACATTCAGGAAATGACATTTGAGTCTTTTATTTTATTTTTTAATTTTTTTTGGCTCAATAAATTTTTAAATATATGATTATCATAACCTAATATTGTCTTTGTCTTCACTGCAGTGGATTTCCGATCAAACTTTTCCCCTTCTTTTAATACTTTAGGGAATTTTCAAACGTCGGGATGTTTGGCTGTAATGCCCCAAGATTTGTTCTCCCTGAAAGAAATCATAGTGACAATTTATTAAACTACAGAGCAACCTGGCTTTTAGGGGTCTGCAATTCTAGTTTGTGTTCAATATACCTAGCATTAAATCTTGATTCATTTCATAATTATTTGTTATATTTTTCATGCAATTACTGTAGCTGCTAGTTATCTGATTTTTAAAATCCTAAGATAAGGTTGCAATATCAAATCAGTGGGGCATTACTTTTCATGTGCAAAAAAAAAAAAGGGTGGGGTTTAAAAATTAAAACCTAAGTTGCGCCATCAATGGTAAGTACATTTACTATGAAGAAAGTGAAAACCTAAAAAGAAATCACATTTATAAGCTTGCATTCCCATGTTTAACACCATTCATTCATTCATTCATTCATAATAAAAATGCAGACACATAGATACAGGTAGACTTTAAATTAAAAAAAAAAACTGATGGGAAATAAAACTCCTTGGATCCAAAATGATTTATTCACACAAATTTAATAGGATATATCACAATTGTTTGGTCCATAAATATTTAGGGGAAATAGTTTCTATACAATGCATTTATCAATAAACAAAGAAACATGGACAATTTTGCTAGACCACTTACTGTACTATAAACACGAAGCTCAATATATAAGATTATTGAATTTATCAACTATATCTGAAAGAGTGCACAACTGCTTTCTATGACATGTTTGTCCCCTCTAACAGGATACACCATAAAAAGAGTTTCAGAAATAAGAGGTAAAACAGTACAAAACTAGTGAGGTGTCAAAAGGGCTTAAAACAGTTAATTTAACAAACAACACATATATCCTGATTTTTCACAAACTTACTCCCAAGTTATATCATAAGGCACATAGTAGAACTGAGTTATAATTAGTCTACTTAATAAAGTAGATCTATAGTACCATATATTGTTCTGTCAAAGAACAAAATTTATAAGTATCAATATTTTTACCTGTAAAAGTGTATTAATAAAGATATCAGCCTTACCAAGGTTGTTTGGTCTGGTTAGTGGTAAATGCCCATAAGATTATAGAAATAGGAAAAGTCAAGATTTAAGCTCCATAGAAGATGATAACCATACTTGCTAAATATATAATGGCAAACACACCTTTCTTCTATTACAGTGTTAACATTTCTTCCATCATCTTTTTTTTAAAAAATAAGCTACTTTTCTGTGCTAATTTTCTAAAAACCCTGAGCAAAAGTTACAATAATGCACTTTAATGTGGGCAGTGAACTGTCAATATGTAACCACACATTTATACAGCCAAAAAGGACACCTTTAAAATATATTAAATAGCCACTTTCACCACCAAAAGAGAGATTTGATGGGGTCTAAAAAGTGGATTCTATGTGCAAAGTTATTCTTAACAATCCACTAAAAGCAAGATGTAGATCTTGACTGGTTTTTTTTGTTTTTGTGTCTCAGACTTTCCACAATCTAATTATTTTTAACTACAATAAATGGGAACAAATGAACATTCACCACTGCCCAGACCATTCAGACTTTTAGTTTTATTAAAATTAAAAAAAAAAAGAAAAAAGAATGCTATTGTAAACTAGGAAATGTATTTAGATCAGCATCCACAAGGTGTTCTGAGTTTATCTGCCTCAAAGCTATCCACTGCCAATTCCAAATTTCATAGGAATTCTTCTAATGCTTTTTTCTTTTATACAAAAGTTAAAAAATTAAAGTATATATTAGAAATATTAATGTACTAAAGATTTAAGTTCATGTATTAAACAAAGTGTCTGATACAATCTCATGAAACATCTAAAATAAATTCAAAATAGCATGAATAAAATGTCCTAAAATCAGTTTCCTTAAACATCTTAATAAATTATATTTTGCTTATTTCCATCTTCCCTGAAAAAGTTTAATTCATCGAGAATTGCCTTAGTAATAAACATATGTATACTTTTAGAACTTCATCCTACACTCACTAAAGTTAATGACAAATCTCCCATTGGCTTTAATAGTGCAGGATCAGGGCCATATAAAGTTAATTGTTTTCATTTATTTATTTTTTAAATTAAAATCAGTGGCATTTATGGCAGAGGGAAAAAATGAAATTTTGCCTCGGCAATACTAAAACTTATATTGAATTATTCAGCCTTGTGGCCCAATCCCACAAACAGTCATGCAACAGAGTAACCTTACTCATATGAGAAAACTCATTTAAATCAATGGGACTCCTCATTTGAATTGTTCCTCTGGTGTATACCTTAGTGAGCCTCCTTACATAAGAAAAGTTACTCTGGAGCATAAGCGTTTGTAGGATTAGGGCCTTTGGTGTGCATAATGCAGGATTCACAGACCAAGGGCCCGATCTTGCAGTCCTTACCTACACACCACTCCCATTAAGCCTAATCCTGCAAATCCTCCATCCGTGCCCTGCTCCCATTGGTGTCAATGGACATTCCACATGGATGAATGTCTTGCAGGGTTGAGATTATTGACCTGCATGGGAATTTTGGGTGCTCAATGAATACAGGGTCAAGCTCATAACTAATATTTATACAAGAAGAAGAAGAAGAAGCATTGACACTTGGAATGCCTCTGTCTATTCCAATTCCTAATTTGATTTGTTTTGTAGGTGTGAAAAATACATAGTATGAAACTTGAACATGTATTATAAAAATAAAGTTAGACTTAGGACTCTGAAACTCCATAAATGCACATACAATCCTAGAGTAGCAAACTATTGGCTTTAAATGAACTGTCAGAGGCTTTCTCCAATTATCAGAGTGGGAATATAATTTCCTTCTCCCTCTCCTCCCCCCAAGATTCTGGAAATAAGTAACATACAATTTTAAGAGGCACTTATTAGAATGCTTCATAACTTTCCTTTCAATTGTCTGATGAATTAAAAAAAATCCAAATACAATTTATAGACAAAATATGTTCATTTGTAATGGAGACATATTACTGCAAACTCATTTGCCAAGTGGCTGCAGATGCTACACACCAAGCTGTTTGTTTTCCCAAATATTTTGTGGGTTTGTTTAAAAAAAAATAAAGAGTCTTGTAAATAATAATAAAGAAGAATAAGAATAAAAAAAATATTCAAATGTTAGAAAAGGTTCGTTAAGGTAGTTTGTGAGGGGCTCCCGGATTCGTGGCTGTCCAAGTTAGAGGTCACTGATGTCACTACAGTGATAGTGGGATTGGTCAGGTCTGTTAAAGTGGTCGCAGTGCCGGGTGGAGTGAGAGCGCCGCTGTCTGCTGAGGGCGGTGCCGGAAGTGACGTGCCATCAGCTTTATCGACACCCCCATTCTCCTGCCGCAAAAGGTTCCTTCTGAATTTGGCTCTTGCGTTTTGGAACCAAACCTGCAAACCAATCCCAATTGATTTCTTTACCGATGTTTGCTTTTTGTTTTTGTTTTTGCTTTTATGTATTTTTTATGTTTGTTTTTTGTTTGGCAAATCATCTAAGTAACTCTACATCTTTGTTTACTACCAGTTTGCTTCATTTCCGTCATACAAAGGCATCTGTACATTAGGTCCAACACTGTGGGTGCTGATTAATGGAACATTGAAGCCCATGATGAGGATCTCTTAGAGCAGCCTTGCAGAAGTCTACTCACCCACTCATCCAAGGAAAGTAACTTTTCTGATGGGCAAGTAACATATCCTTGGGGTGGGGGGTGTTGTTCCATTACCTAGGTCATCATGGTAAAGGATGCGTAAAGTAAAGATTTTGTGCTTGGGCTGGTAAACTTTTGTGACCATTTTTAAAGACTGAAAACTTAAAAAGGGAAACTGATACCATCCCCTCTAGCACTGGTTATTAATAAGGGGTTCCTAGTCCTCTTCCCTATAAAGCTGTGGGTTCATTTTAAATGTTTTAGGTGACACGTAACATGGACAAGCAATTAATGCTAATAGATTCTCTTTTTGCCTTGATCGCTGCCTTCTCTCTGCACACTGCACACAGCACTACATACCTCACTTTAATTTCACTGAGCTAGCACACAATGAGAGGGGATTTACAGTTATTTATTTTTTCAAACTGTGATTTTTTGTGGGGCGTATCTTAGGTAGGGGAGTGACTAACTGTTGACTTTACTATGGAGGCCCTTAAGGATAGACATGGAGAAAGGGAGCAATCTGGTCCTGGAGGATCATATCAGCTAAAGCTTGTTTGCCATATCCCAGGGAAACCAGACTTTGCCCAACCAAGGGCCACAACGACAACTTAAAGGGAGCCCAAAGGCTGTACCTCATTTATGTAAAATGGAGCAGATTGCTTCTATCCCCTTAATATAGAGGTTACCACCTAGAGACTACAAGTCCCAGGGTGCATTGCTTCCCTTGCAATGTCTGGAGATAGTTCCTGCGTATGAAGAATGAAGGTGATCACAGACCACATTTCAGAATTCTGTGGGCTGAATTTGGGTGGTGAGCTATACACTGGGCACTCCTGCCATTTAGTACTTTACCCATTAAGTTCTCTGCACACTTTCTAGGGACATAGCAATGTTATACTAAGAAGAAGAGATATACATATAACAGTCTAAATAAGGGAGATACTATTGTATTGGCAGGGGGAGGGGAGTTTTGTCAAGCCTGTGATGGTGGCTTCTTACCTGCAGAACTCTCTTGGTCAGGCCCGTTTTCTGGGCAAGCTGCTTGAGGTCCTTGGCATCTGGGTTGTGGTTGATAGCAAAGTAGGACTTCATGGTGCGGAGCTGGTGGTGTTTGAAGGAAGTGCGCATGCGCTTAGTCTTCTGGGAGGGGGGGTAAGGCTGCTGGTCTCTGTCCAGGTGATCTGCCTCATTCTCATTACAACCTGATCAGTAAATAACATGACACAACAAGGAGTTGGCTGTGATCATGCATCATACTGTAGTAAATAAAACTAAGGCAAGTTTCCAGAATCATACGCTCTTTTTGGAGAAGAAAGAGGGGACTGAACTAATATGGTGTCGGGATGGGCATGAAGTGGTATTTAGATTTACAAATAAAGGTCAGGAGGATGGCCTTTTCCTGTTCTTAACATTTATTATATCCCTCAGGCTCACACCTGCTAAGGAAACAGTATATTGAGGGCAGACCTGCCAAGTTTCACTCCTTTGGCATTAATTTTCAGGTCCCTCTGGTGATGAAGGGTTTTGTTATGTTTCCAAAGAATCATTTAAAATTTCACTCATTGAAACCGCCCTCGCTTGAGAGAAGAGTAAAGATCAAACCAACATTTTGAATCTTCCCAAATCACCAGCAGGCAAAAAAAAGCAGCATTAGGTGGGAAGGCTTGTTTTGACAAGTATAAATACCGAACCATTTGCGGATAAAACGCAAAATAAATGCATTTGGATTCTGCCTAGAATTTTATATGAAAAACGTTGGGGGTTGGTGCCTGCAGTGTTACCACAGCTATATTGGCACCTACATAGACCATTCTGCAGAATGGCCAACTTACCAGACCACAGAGCTGAAGATGTGCCTTGATTTGATGACGTTTAAAGTTGTTAATGTCACTTTGCATGACAAATATATTGCAGATTACTGCCTCACGGGTGTGAGTTGCACACCAGGCCAGTGGTAGGGCTAGGTATCTGGTGTCACTGCCTATGCTTGGGACAGGAATGAGACAAATACCAAGAAAAATAACAAAGTCATCCATGTTTTACTTTTAGGCCTGAAAAATAATCTGATCATTTTCAGGATTATATTTTACAAAGCTAGCTCAATCACACAGAGGGCAAATCTGATTGCCACAGAACAAAGAACATGAATTTTAAAAAATCTAATTTAAAAATTGTAAAGAATGTACCATGTAAATTAGCCCTGGCTTCATTAATTCTTCATTTGAATTTATTTTAGTCTACTTCCCTACAGTTGGATTTATTAACTAGTCTTAGCCAACTCTCAGTGTGTCCCCCCCACACACACACATATATATGAAAAGCACACAGTTAGCACTTTGCATTGCATCAGTCAGTAGAACCTCTGAGACTTGCAGTGCTAAAAAGAGGCAAAACAGCTTTCAACTGCCCCAAAAATAAGAAGCTCAAGTCTTCTCAGAGCTCTGCTCCCTACTGAATTAGGAGACACGTTTACAGTTACATCTGGTAGCTGCGAAACACATAAACAAAGGATCAGGTGAATGTTCACCCAGGATGGAAGCGATTCTAGCTACAATTATAGTAATATCTGTACTTTCAAATAAAATAAACTGACAGCTCTGAAACCATCTGGACGTGGAAATTACCTTGGAAGTAACTTAGGACCAGGTTTCCAATATTTTTACTCTTGCTGAATAACACTTTATTCCACATGCCGTCCTACTGCCTTCAATGGGACTGTTTGAGTGGTAAAATACTGTTCATGGTGAACAAGGATATCAAAATTTGGCTCTAAGAAGTTATTTTAGCTAATCGCAGGCCATTTTTTATTAAAGCATTCAAGTTATGCGGCAACAATGCCTATTTATCTGACTGTCTAGCCAAGTCTCTTATAGCACATGGTTTCTGAGCAGTTATTTATTTATTATGGCTTGGCTTTTCCAAAGGTGCCTAAGTCAATGGTACATGGGCTCATAACTACCTCAGGTGCCTTTGAAAATCCCAATTTATATAATAATTACACCAGTCTGTTCTCTAAATGGCTGAAATAGCATTGTGTGGCTTAAACTCTTACATTATTGCCTGAAAAACTAGTCTATAGCTAAAATTCAGGCAATACATTCCTGCATGTTTCTTTGCACCATCCTTTTTTTTTAGTGGCCAGCACAATACACTTCCCATTGCCAAGATCTCACCAAATACACTTTGCAAAGTGATTACATTTACACACCATAAGGGATTGAGTTCTTGAGCAATAGCTGTGCAAAACATTGCCCTAGGGAAAGAAAACTTGCCTTTATTTTGAGATAATTTACATTCTTCAGATATGATGACCTTTCTGTCCCTTGGACAATTGTTCAACACAATTGCTCTCAAAATAGAAATTATTTCTAACATATGGTAGCTAATATGGATCAAGTAAATTATTTATAGGACACTTATCACTGTAGTATCTGAGCCCCTCACAAATATTAATGGTGTTAGCTTCATAACCCTCTGAAGTATTGTTAGGTCTCCAGTTTATAGTTGAGAAACAAAGAGATTAAGTGATTCATCCAAGGTCACAAAAGAGGGCTGTGTCAGAGCCAAGAACAAAACCCAGTTCTCCTAGAGCCTACTCCAGTGCCTAGCCACAACACTCTCCTGCCTCTTTATGTGTGCGCGAATATATAAACTATATACACATACATACACACATAATCTAAGCAATATTCATATAATCTTGTTTGAGAATAAACTTTTTCTCCATCATATGGTCAAATTGTTTGCTGAAACAGGGGTAGCAACACATTTAATTCAATTTTTTAGAAGTTTGGGTTGTTTCCATAATGTCCTACACCTTGCAGTATGAATAGGATGATATATGTGTTTTGATTAAGAAAGCATCTTGATTTATTGGAAAGGTAAGTTTTTGCCCCTCTTCCGAGACTCTTTCATCGTCAGTTACCACTCTAGCTTTTAACACAACAAATGGATTCCTTTGCCTACCTGCAGAGTGCAGTCCGAAACTTGATAAGTTTTAGCACAAATACGTTATGGAAATGTTTAAGTTATGTTCTAGTGTTCAGAGATGTTTTCACAGTGAATTACAGCTAAGAGACAAAACAATCACTGAGCACTAGTGTCCACGTTTAGGAACCCATCAGGGTCTAAAATTGCAGTTAAACAGGTCTAAAGACATATATTTTGACTTTAGTAATGATCAGGCTTCTGATAAACAGTTCTTAAACGAGTTTTCAGCCTTTACCTGAGAAATACGCCTGCCTACAGATGCCACTAGGGGTCACTAACACATTCATCTAGCTATTTGAACACTTTGGAGTTTGAAAAGTAGGAACAGACTTGGAATTGCAATATTTTAGAGGTGGAAAAAACTACTGGCTTTCTTTCGTACAGAATTTAATGAAATACCACCAAGGGGAAAACACCTTTTTGTTCCCTGCCACATACAATTGAAAGTGATATTTAGTGAGGTCTTTTAAAACCAAATCCATCCTGCCTGACAAAATACTTTCACTTCATCCTTTCTATCCTGTTGTGTTGAATTAGATTAGAGAATCAGTACCCAGGTTTCCAGCTAAACCGTTAATTACACATGCAAAAGGCCAGCACATGTTGTGGCTAATATCTGAGAGAAAGATACCCTAGAAGACTGCCTTTTAGACTCTTTCCTGCTTCTGGAAAGTGTAAGTGTCCCACTTTTTCGATTGCTCTAAATTCACGCTTTGAATCCTCTATGTCTATTTCTATTTAGATTCGTTACCCTTTGGAGACAATTACATAAAAGAATAGTTCTCAATCGTGAAGCCAAAGGCGAACGAGGAAAAATGTATTTTTTTTAAATGGCTGCCTACTGCAGGGGTGTTTTTTTTTCCTTTCAAATAACAATTATATCTATTTCATGTTATTCTATAAGCATCAGAGATTCTGTGGCTTTCTTGAGTGTTAAATTGGTCAATGGTTGGAATTATCAGCGCTAGACCGTCTTTAGTTTAGTTGTAAAATGTACTTTCTCAAGACCACGTGCCAACACTGGCTTTTCCTAGTCTTCCCCCACAAAAAATGACATGTTAAAGCTACAGAAATTATGGTGGCTGATCTCGACTGACTCGAAAGAAGCCGGTCCGAAGTAGCTTCGCTTTACTCAGACATTCCCCCGTGTAAACTCTGCGTTCCCATTTGGGTGAGCTACATTTTGTCTCCTAGTCCTAGATGCGGCTTCTTAAGCTCCTTTGCAGAGAGTGGCCCCGCTAACTATCTGGGGACGAGGCGGAGAAAGAAAGAAAAGACTTTTTAACTTAACATACAAACGCAAACACCACATTGCCTTTATAAAGGCGTTTCACTCCCCCCCCCCATTAGTATTCAAAGGGGTTTTGCTGTAGCCTATTTTTTTCGCCTTTCCCCAGGCTTGTGAGCATAATTATCACAGGGAATGGCTTCTAAATGTTTGGTTTCGAGAGGTCTGGGCGAGCTCGGATGATTGTATGCGAATAAGGAATAACATGGAACCCAAACTGAATTCCTGGCTCGCAATCCCGAAGCGGGTGACCGGGCTACAGGTTCCCCTTCCGTCAGAGCCGTTCGGGACTTGATTAGGAACTGCTCAGTGCCCAGGGATTCCCATGTCATCTTCAATTAACAAAGAACAATTAATGCACTGATTGCCCTGGCTCCAAGGGCCACGCATCAGAGGAGCTGAAATAGCCTCGCACAGCGCTAAGCAGTTCCACACTGAAGCCCTCTTCACAAAACCGCCCCAAAGAGAAGTGGCCGCCCGGGGAGGACTGGGTTGTGCGGGCTGGGGGAAGGGAGAGGGAGGACTCTTTGCGTCTCCGTGGCAATGGGGTGAACTCGGGGGAGGAATTGCAGGCCGGAGTTGGTGCGTTGTTATAGCGCGCAGAGCAGTTTCTTCCAACTGAAATAGCCGGGTCCCCTTTTCTGTGCACCCCTCCGCGGTGACCGCTTTGCTTCATTGAGCCCAGTTGCGAGTCCTCGAGCACCCCCAGCTACAGGACGCGGACACACCAGCCCTAGCCTTCCCCAGGCACACTGCAGGTCACCGCCCAGAATTCCGTCCCCCAGCTCAACTGGGAGTGAAACGTCTTGCTGCCTACCCAGGAAAACACAACGCTGCTCACTCTAACAGCCCCCCCCCCCCCACACACACACCTTTCTTTCCCTGTTACAGGGCAATTTCAGGAATAAATGGAGACTCACTACAAACATTCTTTGGGGATCGGTCATTTTCAAATTCGGTTTAAATTCGGGCAATTCTTTCGTCTGCAGGTTAGTGGAACTCCGTGTGACTTGCCTGAAACGATTTAATTCGGGCCCGTGGCGCTTTCTGGCGCAGAAATAGTTCTGATATTTGGGTGACAAAGGTACTAAAGTTAAAAGCGTTTCAGATAATAACGCTGTTCCAGCTCAGCTGTTGTCCCTTCCTTTCATTGTGAACGGAACAGACACGCCGTTTGTTAATCTGCTTCTTATTGCCCCGCTCTAGGGAGCTTTTGGCGGAGGAGGGGGTAGGGAAAAAAAACTGCCAGCAAAACGGGAAAATATTCAGCCTGAGGAATGAGTTACAATAACTGAGTATCTGCAGATTCACGTGGAGGCCTACGGAAATCAGACATGTTTCCTCCAGAGTTATATTCTGTTGATCAGTTTAGGTGACCCTGAATTGGGGTCTGAGTGGTGGAGGGTTTGATTTTGAGACAATCAAAGCAAGCACATCTCCCGCATTCCTACAGAGAGGTAGGGCTGGGTTTGGGGGCGGGGGCGTTGTCTTCACCCTGGGAAGTGACTGTGTGGGTATTTGACATTAATAGAGGAAGACAGCTTTTTAGAAGGGCTTCTGTTCGCTTTCCTGCAAATGCTCCAACCCTCAGAAGACTGTGTGTTTGATTTTCCAATGGTTAAGCAAGATTTGGCCTGGATGAGTTACAGATACTGCCTGGCTGGGGAGGGGAGCCTGAGAAGGCCCCTTTCTGTGGAGCGGAAGGTTCAGGGCCCTGTTCTCACCTGAGTTGTAACTGACGATGTCCACTCCTAGAGCTGGGCTTTTTCTCTTCCTGGGCCTCCCTTTCTGGACTGTACCAGTGCCATTGAAGTAAGGCAGTGCCAGCCCTCCGCTCTTGGCAGCCAGCTCAGTATAGCTCAACTGAGGCGGGTATTCGCCTTGCAAAAGGGTCTCGAAATGGGCCCTGCAGTAAACCAGGTTGTCCTTCATGCCAAAGTGATCGCCTGTGGTCAGAGTCTTGTTGCAGGTGGTGCACGTGAAGCAGCTCAAGTGATAAACCGACTCCCTGGCTCTCATGACCATTTCAGAGGCTGAGATCCCAAGGTGGCAGCGGGCACATCTCTGCACGGAGAACCTTCTGAAGGAAACAGAAAAGTGGGCATCAACCAGAAAGGTGATAAGTCCTGCCCAGCCCCCGGGTGCTGCCCAGCTCCCCTGACTTGAATCACGCCCCCTCTCCCTCCCCCCCCCCAGTTCTGCTCCTGAACTGAGAGCCTAACAATATTTGCTCCCCAAATCTTGCAGCTGGACCCCTTTCTACCCAACCCTCAGAGAACGGCCTTCAACGTAGGCCTCTCCTGAAGCCCCAGTTCTGGCCAATTTAAACTCTTTGGGCTCGTTAGAAACTCTGTGTATGAGAAAAGGAGAATGGGCCAGAAATAGTCCACTTTAATTTTCTTCAGGAAACTGATCTTTCTGCCTGGATTTTTTTTATTTGACAACTAGATAAAATTTGACAATCTCGACTAGCGTTAATAAAGATAAACAAGCAGCAATGGGAGAAAACTTGTTCTCACTTCCCCTTCGTTCCTTAAACCCTAAACCGGACTGAGAGGCTGGGAGGGAGAGAGAACTGGGCACGGTGGGGAAAAAACAGAAAATCAAAACAAATCAAGCAAGCCACGAAACTGCGCTCTGCTGGAATTCTGCCTGCCTAGAGCCGCTGGCCGATGAGAATTCAACATCTAGCCGTGAGCTGCAAGGAGTTGATTTGATTTAGCAGAAAGGATGGTTTGTTGTACCAATAAGAGCTGCCTCTGCTATTCTTTACAGCGTCTCTCCGGAGCTTTACCGTTAGCTTAGATACCTGGCCAGTTCAGGAGGGTGACCCCTGCTCTTGGGAAACGGGAAAGAAATATACACGCTACAGCGAGAGCGAAACTTTTGTTTGAAACTTTGGCAGCGATCCCACAGCACCTAGACTATGTGGGACTCTGTCTCCTGTTGTTGTTTATACCTTACCATGCTTGAACATCGTGTCTCTTGAAAATGTCGATCCGTATTTTACACGTGCGAGATTTACAAAGGAGGCACATTTGATGTACTTGCCCTAAAGCCACGTGTATAAAATGAGGAGTCTGCCTCTAAGAAGCTATCCCGAGCTGGACATGAGTGGTTTGGCTGCTGCTATTCTGGGGAGGACTGGGCATTTGAACCGGTAGGGACTGAGTGCTGTACCTGTAATAATCCTCCTTGCAGTAAATACTGCCGTCCTTGGCAAAGCAGGTGAGTTCTGACTCCAAAGCCAGTTTACATTCACAGCATTTAAGACACCTGAGGTGCCATTGTTTGTCAACAGCCAGCAGGTAATATCTGTCTGAGATCTTCCCTCCACAACCAGCACACAAAGCAGGCTTCTCGGGGCTCATTGGGGGCATGTTCTGCAAAACAACCACACAAAAGTGGATGAGAAAGCAAATCAAGACATGCGGGCGGTGTGATGCTTGGACTGGGACTGCCGCAAGAACCAAAGCCTGGGCTCACAGAAAGAACCCCCAGCTGTTTGGAACCGAACTGGCTGCATTTGCTCTGGCCTTTCAGCTGGCCAGGCTACCTCCCCTAGGGGACACGACTTGGGTGTTTAGCCCATCAAACCTTCTCTAATGATATAACTTATTTTCAGTACCTATAGCCCGGTGATTAGGCCTCACTAGGACACGAGAACTGATTGTTTTCTAGTCCTGGGGAAGTTACAGAGTTGGCCCTGGCTTCCCCGTTAGTTTTAAAATTGCACCCTTTGGTGGTAGGAAATCCAGACTAGCGAGTATTTTATAAATAGGAAAATATCGCCTTGCTGCCCTAGAAATTTGCATCAGTGGAGACATTCCCAATTCGAATTCCTGTTTAAATTTGAATACCACTTAAACTATTTAAAATCCCTCCTCTAAATGCAAATAGCCCTCTTAGAGCAGAAATGAAGGGAAAATAGTCAATGAAGAATTAATTGAGAACAATCAAAATGTTGGAGAGTGATCCTAATGAAAAGAATGCACAGGGAGGGTTTTTTCCCCTTAAATTATTGCCTTTTCCTTTCATTAATAAACGTTTTCAAGTGTCTGTTGGCCTGTTTTCCATAAGAAATCCCACTAATAAGAAACGGAGATGGAGGAATAGTGTACATACCAGAATAACCCCCCAAACACGAACTTAACATAGTTGTTTTTTTGTTTTGTTTTAGGAAAAGAAAAAAAATCCATCTGTTCTTATCACCGAATTCTTTTTAGCTGAAAATGCAAACGCAGTTCAGTGTCTTTCCTTTTTGTAACAACTGGGGGGATGAGTTGAATTCACATTGCAAAACCCTCAGGAGTTTATTTAATAGGAGAAGGGAGGGAAACCCAATAGCTCAAAGCAGTAGAGCAGTTCCCCAGGCGGTTACTTTGTGTTCCAGTGCTCAACGGAAGTCCTACAAGTAGGAGAAATGCAGGAGCTCGCTTTGCAGAAGATATTGCATGAAGCTAGGGGACCGTTTCTCCAGACGTGGGGTGTTATCATTGCTAAGGTTACAACTCGTTTGCTAAGAAAAGAGATTATTTCCAGACAATGTGGCCGAAGAAATAACATTCAGCAGGGCTGCTCCCTTTTCAAACATTAAAGCTACATTTTTACTTTAAACACCGCCCCTCGCCCCGAAGAAAACAAACAATTTTGCAGCGAAGATTTCTACAGTCCAGTTTGGAAAGTGCCAGGGCTGCTAAGGGTAAAATGCACCTTTTCAAAACCCGGCCTGTAGCCCCTTGATAAATGAGAAAGCCAGGCTCCCACTGAAAACTATTCAGGAGTCAGAGGTCTGCTTCGCTATAATGAGTTAAAAAGTGTTCCTCTTATGAAACTTTAAATATTTTCGCTCTTATGACTCAGATGAGCACACACACACAAATTTTAGACGAATGCATGTCTCAGCCTCCCAGCATAACAGACTCCATTAGAGAGCCATTGGTGTTTAACGTGAGCCTCAGAAATGTTTCTAAACGTAAGGGGTGTAAGGGAACGGGGGAGGGAGGGAAGCAGAGTCTCTCTTCCCCCAGACTGTGTCTATGAGGATGCAGGCTCGTATCTTGCAGTGATTCCCTTTAAAGGGGTGCTAGCTTGTTTCTTACCGTTTCCCGGCCGTTCATTTGTCCGCCTTTGGCCAGGCGGGACTCGGTCTTGGATCTCCTCTCCATCTCCTCCATGATTCCTTGGATGTGGCCTCCGGAGATCCCGTGGAAAAGCATGGCTGGGGGACGGAAAGGACAAGTATTTTCTTCTGCTCTGCACCCCACTATTTCCATATACAGACCCCAGAGTCTTTAGATCATCCAAAATGTCTACACCAAGGCGCACGGCGCAGGCAGGGGGAGATTGCAATAGTGGCTTCTCTTTGCACAAGCACCGAGGGCTTCCTGAAGATGTGCAGAAAACAAACAAGGGGGAGAGGAAAAATAATATAATAAGAATAACAAAACAAACAAACAAAAAACCAAGCAGGAGAATCTGTTACTGCGGTGGAGAGAGGGGGCTCCTGACTGAAGAGACTTGGAACTAGGGGCAGCCAAATCGGTCGGGAAAGGAAATAGTTTTGAACACAAAGAAAGCAAAAAGAAGTGCTATTTTCAGCAGTCCCTGGTTGCTTTAAAGTTCCCAGTGCCTGTAGGTTGGATTGGGGACTGCTGCTTTCCGGAGCTCTGTCCAATTTGTTAAGAGACTAAAGCCAGCCCATTTTTGATAATTTAGTAGGAGGAGTTCTCTCCCTAGAGCTACCACTGATTTTTATTCAGACAACAAAGACCTGTCATCCTCCTCTCAACCCCCGGTGATAGGCAAGCAGTGACAAACATGCTAGTTGGGGATGGTGGGATCTATACCCCCACCCCACCCCAAAAACACACACACATACAGAGAGAGAGGAGTCCCAGCTAACGCGTGTTACAGGGACAAGGGAAATTCAGAGCACCCTGTGCAGGGTTGCTGAGCTGAGAATTGCGGCTGGATTGTTTTGGTGGGTCTCTCCCCCTGGCCCCCCCTACTCCCAGTTTACCCATAGAAGTGCAGGATCTTGCAGTGTTTATTGTCTCCCCTGGCGGTGCTGAATGGCCAGGGCCGCCTACAGACCCCAGATTCACCCCCCTTTGGGCCCTTTGGTGGCGGCAGGAAAATGAGAACACCTTTGTAGGCGTAGGGTGGAGGTTACTATCCTGGGGAGCGGCTGGACCTTGCTAGCAGTGTAATTAACCAAAGAGCATTAAGCAACTCCCCCCCCCCAGTTATTGTGTCCACAGAAAGGATGCTGGAGAATTAGCCCCCCTCGTCTCGGGTGGACCCCGGCTCCCATGTGGAAGACTTAGCCGCAGACCGGGCAGAGATCACGAGCTGGGGATAGCGCCAGTCACCTTGCTCCTGCCCAGCCGCCGGGGGATCAGTAACTCCCCTGCACCCGCTGGTGAAGTTTAAACTTCCAGCCGTGTTAACGTCCCGCCGGGCAGACCCCCGTCCTTAGCCCTCAGCCTCGCAGTGCAAGCAGAGCCCAGCCGGAGCCCCAGATTGCCCCGTGAGCTGGGGGGTATGGGGCAGGGAGGAAGCCGCGCTGGAACCATTGCCCGGAGCAGCGCTGCAGCCGGGGACCACAGCCCCCGGGAGAAGCGGGGATTTCAGCTGACTGCCCCGGTGTCTGCGAGCGCTGCGTGCGGGGGCTGGGTGGGACAGCCGGTCTGGGCCAGCTCTCGCTTCTCCCCACTTACTTTTCACACCATTCTCCGCCTTGCCTTTCTCTGCAACAGCTGCAGGCTGTTTCCTGACACCTCAATCCCTGCTGCAGGATCTTCCTGGCGGCGGTTCTGCTCCCCTGGCTCCCTTAGGGGCCTTCCGCCCTAAACTCCAGCATGACTCGTGAAAACACCCCCTTCAGCCCCCATTTCCTTTCGAACAGGGATTCCCCACCCCCGCCCATGTAACCCCCAAATCCTCCCTTCTCTTTCGCCCCAAGCCGCTGAAATGAATGTTATTTGCAGATTGAGTGTTGCAACATTCCTACCAGTGCCAGAATACAGCTCATAAAACACAATTTCACACAAAGATGGAGCCAATCAAGTGAAATAAGCCGGTATTTTTTTCTCTGTTGGCACACTAGATCCTGGACAGCAGGGCTGCTATTTACTGTAAGTAATGTAATTAGCCCTTTTGGATGGAAATCAATTTTTTTTGTTGTTTTTGGTTTTGTTTTGTGTTTTTTTTTAAATAGGAAAGTAATTGCTATAAAACGATACGGCAGACACAAAAGGGTCAGGGATTCTCCCTTAAAAATGGGTAGGTCCTCTCACAAATCGCAGTTTCCTGAAAAGCAGTCAACGCCTGGAAAAAAACGGGGGTGGGGATGTTTAGAGGGGTAGGTGTTCCTTGGAGAAAACAAGTCAATTAGCACAACAAGCCACAAGAAAGAGGTAAACAAGGCGATTCAGTCTGGGGCTGCGGGTGTTGTTTGCAGTGGAATTTCGAAACTTTAAAAGTATTTATTTATGTATTGCCGTGCTGCCCAAACCAGGCCAGAAAATGAAAAAGTTGCAGCCCCCCAAAAAAAAACAGTTGGGGAGAAAAAAAAATACACAATCCAGGATTGCACAGCAAGTGTGGATAGATGAAGCTTTAGGAAAGGAATTCAGAAGCAACGGCTTTGGTGCCTAATTATAAAGATTGTAATGGAAGAGAAAAGGGCTAATTGCTGAAAGGAAAAGGACGAACTCCACTCTCCACAGAGAAGAGATTTAAACCGTTTGCAGAAAGTGTGTGTGGATACGTGCACACACCGATTCGAGAGATTACGTGTGTGCGCGCCTATGTATACAGTGTGTGTCGTATTGTAGATTACAGAGCTATTTTGGAAATGATTAAAAATCTATTCTAAACAGATGGATGATACAAATATCCCCGTTATCGTTGTAAATCTAGTGAATTCGTCTTTGCCTAACTTGTTCCTTTATCCCCTTCCAAATATTCCCGTAGCAGTGGTAACAAGCCATGACCTAACTCACTGGCTTCCCCGTGTCTTCGGGTTTATGAGAACGATCAAGATTGCCCCTCAAGGCCCTATTTTCCAGAGCGGAAGTTGCTTGCGTTTGGAATAGATATGTGCTCAAAATGTGCCCGGACTCAGCGTGGAGGGGACCCTACTCCGGTGTGTGTTTGTTTCTCTCCTCAGCCGGGACCGCTCGACCCCTGTCCTATGTGTGGCTGTTTCCTGCCCGACTGACTGAAGCTGAGACCGAGCAAACTCATCGCCTGTGCCCGGAGCCTAGAGAGGAGTGATTTGGCGCCAGCGCACCTCTGGGACCGCACTGAAAATAAAGGCTAGTCTCCATGCCCAGAAACAAGTACAATGAGCTGCAGGTTTCCCTCCACCAGGTCACTCATCCGAAAGTGGCTTCTTCTTGCCCTCTCTCCTTGCCAGCCAGCCCCAGCGGAAGCGGGGTTTAAAATACCAGCTCCCGGGCGCTTTCAGGCAAAGTGCTCTTGAAAAGTTGAAGCGCTCTCTCCCCTTTTCTTCCCCATTTTGTCTGCTAATGGCTTTTTGCTGGGTTCAATGGAAAACGTGCAGGTGCAGGGGGAAAGCTTCCGAGCCAGCCAGGTCGTTTGAGAGAGAGAGAGACCAAGCGAAAAAAATATATATATATTTCATTTGTTACATTTCTATCACTATGTTAGCTCAATGGCGCTATTAGGAATAATTGGGCAGATCCCATAACAAAACTCAGAAGTGACTAAACCCCTTACAATTGGGCGCACTTAATTAATTAGAGCCCTTTCTTTCTGCTCCATCAGCTAGGGTGAAGGATACACTGGCTGCTGCGGCTGCTCCAGCAAAGAAGGCCAGGGATTTCTTAAGCCTTTTCTCTTTAACATCCTAATGTTGGCAGACCACTCCTGACCTAGAGCGATACTAAAAGTTTGTTGCTAGCATCAAACGTGATTTCTTCATTTCCAAAAGGCCCGTAGTAGACCAAGGTAAATCTGTTTCAATATTCTTAAGATTTCATTTCTCTTTGTACATTGTAACTCTGCCGCTCTCAGGCAGGTTGGTGGGCGACGGACAGCTGGCTCCCGGTGGAGTTTTACTGATTTGGTTGGGTGGGAGAGAGAATTCATCATTTAAAACCAATCCGATAGGAAATTTCACATCCAATCGAAGATTCTCCTCTGGGAATCGATTTATCCCAGTGCCCCACTGATTCTGAATTTGGTTTCTCATTTCACACGGCCTTTCTCCCCCTCCCCCTTCTCTCTGTCAATGACATTTTAGGAAGAATAAAATGGTGCTGAGTAATATCCAGGCTATGTTCATATCGTGCTATGCGATTTTAGATTTTCCCTTACAAAGACAGAGACAGGGTGCGGCTTGGACTCCCTGATTAAAGGGGTGAGATGGATTCTCTTGTTTTTGAGATCATCCCAGCAGGTACAATGTTCCCTGTCTCTGTATCGCGACACTGAACGCTTTGCAGTGGTCACAAAACGCGCCTCCGCTTCAGCGCTTCCATGGACCCTTCCCTGCGACAGTTAACGCCACTTCCAGCTTTGCAATTAGCATGCGCCCGGGGCAGATTTCGTGCATGCGAATGCGATCATTTGGATCCGTTTTGCTATCGAGACCGTATTCTTTTTGCCACGGGCTACTGCCTCAAGCCTGTTAAAGCGTGAACGGATCTTGTGTCTAGTTCTGAGGATTTAGGACAAGGTCTACATACAAATTAATAACTGACAAATAATAATTAGAAGAAGGGGGAGGGTATTCAAGCAGGCGGGCTCTTTAAGCAGAGGAGGTTTTGCCTTAGTCTACCTGAAATCAAGCGTTTGCTTGTTTGGGGAGAATGGCACCCTGGCAATGCCAGAGGGTGTGTCGGGCTCGCTGCTTAATGCTACTCTGGCGAGCCGGATCAAGGGTCGGACAGCTGACCACAGACAGAAAACCGAGCAAGCTGCGCCCCGCCTCTTTCACGTGCCCGAACTTTTCCTGCAATTTCCAATGTAATTAACTCCGGAAAATTAAATAAATTAACAAACAAGCAACCCCCCGAAGCAGCAGCACCATTGATCCTGGTGCCTTCGAGTGCGGTGGCTCCAATGAAATCTATTTTCCTGCCCTGGAAGGTAGTGATGGGATAAATGCTTTTAACGATCAATTTAATCACCCCACAAAAGCCGCGGCTAATACAAGCACAAAGGAGGAAAACCTGAACGTAGTTACATCCCTTCTGCAGTGGCCTCAGACGTCGCGGCTTTCAGCAGTTAAATGCATTGCATTTTGAGGAAACGATATTGTCGTGTAAATATCCGCTTCGATGTCAGAAATAGCCTCTCTGCCAGCATTGCCTTTTTTCTATCGGGTGAAGTCTGCTCGGATTCCCATAAATATTCTGCGGGCAACTTTCGAATGATCCAGAAATGGAGAAAGCTGGTGCATTACAATCTCAGAGAGCCACAAAATCAGCTTCTCTTCCCCAGGCTGGCGGTACGGTGCTCTTGGTCTTTGAGTAACACAAACACGGATTATCTTTATCTATAGAACAATTGGAGGAAAAAACCCGGCCAGAGCAAAGTGCTTGTATCTCCCGGTAACCTGGAAATGTGCATGTATTAATGGGCTTGAGGAGAGGGTATTTTAATTACAAACAATGCGGCACCGTCATGCCAAACACATAGCCAAATGGGGAGTAACCACGAACACATAATCACACATCCAAAAGAAAGAGGCAGAGCAAGATTATAGTCTAGCACCGAACTGTGTTGAGCAGCTCAGAACTGTTAGCTTGTTAATTGTTTTCTATGAACCTTGTATTTGCACCCTGGTTGTAATCAGAACAAGGACGCAAGAAGCTTCCCAGGGAGCTGGTCATATTTTAGTGTATTTGGTAAAGAAGCTTTCCAAAAAAACAAAAACTAACCAACCAACCAAACAAAAAAACAACCAAAACCACTTCCCCCCTCCCAGCCTCTCTTTTATTAAGAAGAATGGCTCAATCTTCGAAGGCTGCTATTTCTAGATTAAAACACACTCACATGCACCAAATGTCGCTTGCGAATACACCTGGGGAAAAGACCATTCGGTGGGGCTCACAAAAAAAAAAAAAAAAAAAAAAAGGCAAGCAAATGACATCGGTGAGGTCTAAACAGCTGTATTCTTAGCAAAGACTCAGGCAGGATCTTACCTTAAGACCTTAGCAGCTTCCCCCAAAACTGGTCCCTTCCTAATGACTGAGGAATGGGGTTTTGGAAGGAGAGGAGACGTAGTGATCTAGCCAGTAGATGGAGGTTGTTCCTTGTTCCTAGCAGAGAATCCCTGTGTTAATTAAAATCAACAAGCTGCTTGGTGGAAAGATATTTTTCCTCTCCCTGCCCCACGCCACAGCTTCCACCACAGAATTGACGTGAATTTCTAACCTCTGACCTCTTACCAACAGACACTTTATACCTGCCCTTTACTTTTGTGTTTACTCTTCAAAATATTTTTAAACAAAATAAATAAACAAAAAAGCGTGAGAAAAAAGAAAACCCACCTCCCCAAGGTAGCTGGTTTGCGGGGTTTTCCTGGCACAGCTTTCTCAGTCATCTCTCCTGATATAGCGCTCCCTCCTCAGTAATCAGGGGAGGTGCTAATGGGGAACGGGTTGTAAATAAAACTAGTAAAGCAAATAACATATTAGGGTTTGTTTTTTAAAAAGCAGCAAGGACTGGAGGGCTGTTCAAATATTGCACTATTTCCCCATCATGTCATCATTTCGCTCTTTGCCTAGTCACAGCTGAGCAGCAGCTCCTCTGTGCTGGGGCCACCTCTGTACTTTTTTAAAAAACCATCCCGAACCAGTCCCGGAATGTATCAACCCTTCCCACTTTCATAAATAGAACCCCTCTCAAATGGAGTCTCTAAACAGCAGACTTCAGCCTGATGTGATGTGATATGATGTACGGATGTATGGAATAACCTCGCATTGCCAAACCTGATGAAATTGGGAGTTGTCATACAATACAATGCAGCCAAGCCTCGGATAATTGTAAAACTGAATCTAATTTAACCCATTAGAATAAAATCAGATGCCAAGAAGAATTGGAATCATTGCTTCTTAGGTGAGGGCCTGGATGACAACTGATCCACTGACTCAAAACAATAGAAAAATATGGATCTGAGAGTCATTTTTAAGAGTCATTCTCCTTACAGGGCCATGCAAAAACCCAGCACCGCCAGGAGCCCAAGGCTTTCAACCATGCACTTAGGGGAGAGCAGTACACCCGTCTTTCTCACCAATTGTTTACAGAATGGTTTTCCTGGAGATGGGTTTCCTGTAAGAATCCTAACGGCGGGGGCAGTTGGTTCTGGGTCAGGAATACTAGATAATTCCCCCCACCCTTCCGCCTGTGACAAGTTTCAATTCATCTCTCCTAAGCAACGTGGTCATTTAGTGTTTGTAGCCAGCGTGATTCTTTATTCCAAACAGCAAAGAATGCTAATGATCTTACAAAGTCAAAAATAACGCTTTTGTGGTACAATCATCGACAAAAATCTGTAAGTGTCTGAAAGCAATTAATCCATCACGTGCAAGGAAGGTGCAGCGCCAGGAATGGGCTAGGGCTGATCATGCACTCTTTGGCAGTTCAGCAAGTTTCCCCTAGTTTGCCTAGACTCTGGCAGTTGTGGTAGTTGTCAACAAACAGCTGCTGGTGTGAACCGAGTTCATGCTGCAGACAAAATAATAGCATCGTGTCACTGAAGTGTTCCTCTCCACGGCACGACTTTCAGCATGTTCTTTAAAGGGGGATCTCGTCAGTAATCCCACGGTTGGTGAAGGCTCCGCTCCTGGTGTATTTAATATCTCTCTCTCCGGTCCTTACAAATAGCTAGATGGCTTATATAATAATGCAGGAAAATGCCATGCTGAACGCTTGAAATCAGAGTTTCAGGGGTCTCATTCGGGGAAGGCTTGTTAATTTCAGTTCCCATAGTATTTTAACTTGGACCTGCAGTAAATACCGCGATCTCGTGTTACAGCAACTCATCTGAAGTGACTGATTGAGCAGGTGTCAAGGAGGGAAAGTAATTAAAGTGCTATAATACTAAAAGCGTCGCAATCTTTTTGTAGGATGGGTATTTTGTGGGTGGGTGATAAAAAAATAAATACAGGAAGTTTGACTTATTGACATTAAGGAGCTGCAGGTCTATTTTATTTTCATAATATGCATGGAGGTGACACGTTTTTAAAAAGTTGTTAATCGAATCCACTTACAACCAGGGAGCTTAAAGCCAGCGCTGCGAACTGCAAGAACAATCCTTAATAGTGAAGAGCTTTAATCACAGCATCGGCATCTCTGTATCTGCTTTGAAATTGGCCATGTGCACGAATAAATAGATAAAGGTATATTTAAGTGGGCTTGTTCTATTTTGAAGCTTCTTGGGACACTGCACCTTCTGTATCTTTTCTTTTCTGTTTACTTTGAAGGAGCCTTTTTCTTGCCCCATGACAATACATATTAATGCATTGCTGTTATTGCCAGGCTGTGTCTGCATTCGCTACTTTGGCAGAAGCATTATTCCTCTCACAAAATAGAAAGGGGGCAAAGAGAGATTCCATTCTAAAGTGAGCTCCAGCAGTTTATATGGCCAGATGTATTGTCCTTTCCATACGCAAAACGCACCCAAAGGAGCCTTCGATGCATTTTCCCTATCTAACAATTTCGTTTAGAAAATATCATATATATATATATATATCTTCTTCCAATTACCGACGCCCTAATGGGAGCAGGAGGCCGAGGAATATGCAAGGCTTATAATAAGCTACCTGCTGCGTCATGCCTAAATAATGTCATGCTTTATTTCATTGATATTATTGCGGAGATGACATAACTAGACCTTACATTGGAAATTCTCCTGCTGATAAGATAACGAAAGCCGATGGATCCCCCTATGTTGACACAAGGGGAACCAGTTGCTTATGGGTCCTTAAATTATAGTAACTAGCATTTGATTCCCCGAGACACAAAAGTGATGAGATTCTACCTTTGGATACTTTCAAATGCAGCAGATCAGTTCATTTGGGATTTTTACGCCTCCATTTCCCTGCAATAAAAATCTCCCTCTATGTATTTGCATGCATATATGGGGCTATCTAAACACCCCTAATAATCCTAAACGTTAAGTTACTATTTGCTAGAACGGTGATTCCAAGGACTTTCAGCTATTTGCACACATTCTGTTTAATGTGGCTTCGGTCTATTTACTTGCCAGACATGAATGTTCATTTAGATCCAATTACCAAAACTAGGCAAATGGAATTTAGCTCCGAACTGCTGCTCTCCCATCTTAATGCATAAGGAATGATATTAATACGCAAACGAAGTCCATTTGGATGTTTAATGTTACCAGAAGGCTGCGCTGACGTTCAAACGATCTAACTCTTAGCATCTGGGAGGCTGCACAGGGAGCTTTCTAGGATGGGTTTCAAGACATTTTCTTCAACCAAAGCTGAAGTGGACCAAACTGGGACACCAAACAACTGATAATAGTTTCCAGTCTAAGTAGACTCGGGTGCTCCACAATCCACAACTGGGGAGTGGAAGGGAAATCTTTCGGTTTATTACAACAGCTAAGGGTAACCATATCTTCTCCCCCTCCTGTCCTTTTTCTAAGATGGAAGGTCCATCTTGGAGTTCTCAGGTGACATCATGATAGCTAAATGCCCAATCACTGCCTACAAATAACCCAGCTCGCACATCATATCTGAGGGGAGGTAGGTAGGAAGGGAGCCACCTCGACCTTAAAGATATTTGTCAGGTACCTAGTGGGGGTTTGTTTGTTGGAAACATACAGTGATCAATGGAAACCTTAATCAGGCATATCTGGGGGCTATTTACTTCTAATGAGAAAGAGACAAAAAAAATTGCAACAGTCAAGATACCAACAACGTTCATGGGAAATAGAACAGGACTTTAAAATAAAATAAAGCTGAGATGTCTTAGTGAGGTGTCTTCTATCATACAACAGTTAAGTACCTCCTGGGTGCTCATGAATATTTGTAGGATATTTTACATTTCATTTTATGTTTGCAAACATAATTCTCTCCTCTTTTCAAAGGCACTTGCTAATTTGGACACCAAACAGACTGATGTTCAATCAAACACTCAGAAGTTAAATTATTCAGAAACTCAAACGCATCTGTGGGACCCTCACTGCCCCTCCTTTCAATTCCAGAGACTTTACCTTGGAATGAGTCTGTCAGGAAGCCTTCTTTGATTTTTACCTCAAGGTGATGGCAACAACCACCCCTTTCCACAGGGGTGGAAAGATCGATGTTTGGTTCTGTGTGTGCTTTGCCACCCTTAACGATGCTACCGTGTTTCATTGAATGGCAGATGGACTTGGTAATGACACATTTGTCTTCGTTCTCCTTGGACCAGAGTGGCGGAGGAATTGATGGAGGTGAAACCTTGATGCTGTGGTTCGATCTAGGTTGAATGCCACTCTCGGTGTCAGTGGTACTTCAGTTCAGACTAATTTTTTTAATGGCCTATCTAATGATCTTCCAATGTCAGCACGATGTGATAAAATAGCACAGGCCGTGCTCCAAACAGACTTCTCTAAAGACTGGTTTCGATTCACACAATATAACGCAATACAAATATATGGTCTTTTAAATTCTTACTGCTAGAATAAAACCGTTTTGCAATGGGATTACACTTCTTGGGCATTCTTGTAGGTTACACATAGCATCCAGTGATGTAAATAATAAAAAAAAACATTGAAACTCCTCGATTTATTACCAAAATCAACAACATCTCTTGAAGTGATTTACGGTGTATACAGTAGCAGTGTTAAGTAAAGCGATGGTAATCTGAGTACTACCTGCACCCCTATTCTTGATTTTACTGCGAAATTAACTGTGGTCTCAGTTTGTAACGTGTGATTTATAACGCTAAGGAAAGGGAAAGGAGTATCACTAACAACGTAGCATCTGAAACACCCAGGCACACACGGTTTAGCTTGTTTTTTATTACAATTGAAATGTATTCAAATAACCCAGCATCAATAACAGGAATGCCAATATTCATGCAGTCGAAGCCACAAAGACTTGATCCTGGCTTAGGTTTCTGCAGTCTTCATCGTAGATGGCATATGCACTGATTGTCAAGTAAAAAAAAATGAATTGAACCGCTTCTTTTTGGATGGGTCTTTTACGTTAGCTTGATCATATGGACACTGCAGAAGAAATCAAACAAGTCATTACTGCATTACTTAGCAATCAGTAAGAAAAAGCTCAACCCTGCTACGGTTAAAGAAGAATTGTTAATTATATTATATAAATCATTTGATCTATTGTGCCCTCTAAACTAACAGGAAAATAATGGCAACCCCAAGCAAATGGTCCTAATTAGTGCCCAAGAACCATTTCCTAAATATGTCCTTCCAACTCGAAGAATTTGACTGACCAAAGCAATCTCTTCCCCCCACCCTTAAATTTCTTTAGTTCGTGCATTATTGCAAAACGTTCTGCATAACAGAGCTCCTAGCAAAGCAAAGGGGCAGACAGGACAATAACATTCTAGCCTTTCAGTGTTGTCTGTAGTAAGTGTAAACATTTCCTGATCAATTTACACTTGTTTTCAAACGTCTTACCAATTGACTCTCTCTTTATAAATGTACTTAATGAGTTTTAATCAAAGAGTGAGTCTTTCGCATCATTACTCATGTATTTCACACGGCAATAGTGGTATAAGAAAACTTTTTCAACTAAGAAGCCAAAAAGGAACTAGAAGTGAGCAGTGCACATTTGAACTGTAAATTACCCCGTTGTTTCCCCCCTTTCCCCTTTTTTCGTGCGCTGTTCTTTAAACCATGTTCTAATAACTAAATTTACAAAGGGGAAATATACGTTACCCACCTGGGGCGTCAAACACTACTCGCCTGAGTAAAGTGAAATTGATCAACATATTATTAAGGGCCTGATCTTGTCAGCCATTGAAAGCTACGGGATTTTTGCTATTTATGTCAATGGAAGCGGGATTGTGCGGTGTGTGCAAAATACAAAACATCGCCTTCTCACACTGCACAACTTCGATTTCTAAATGGTATTCGGAAAATACCAACACTAAGTCCTATTATTTTAAAAATCACACAATATTCCACCATAGCCTACATCTTTTGATACTTTCTCAGTCAGACTGGAAAACAGACCCTTCAACATAATTCTAGAAAACTAAACTACACTTGTGGCAAAATGTCTCGGTTATGTTATCTCATTTCTTTAAGAGGAGAAAGTTTGCTCGGAATAGACTTTCTGATATGCTGGTTCTTTTCACAGGCATCTTGCACTTGACAACGAGAACATAACTTATATAAAACAACAGTCTATTAAATAACTCCCGTGAAATTCTCCTAGCACTTCAAGGAGATAATGTTAACTTGAAATGTTGCAACATTCTATTTTAACGTTAAGAAAATCCCTCAGTGACCTTTCCTGGACTTATTGTCCTTGGCTAGTCTAAATTTCACAGTGAAACATGCCAGATAGCTTGCTATTCCTAATGCCAGCATTTAAAATATTTTTCAAAGTTATTTTAATGCTGCAAAGCAAGGATTTCATACTCACATGTCTGCATGCAGAACCACAGCATTTACCTCTCTGCAAGTGGGCAATTTTGGTGAACACTAAATAGCCAGTAACTGGATCCACATAGTTTTGCAGGCCAGCCTTAAAAAGAACCACCCAAAACAGAGTCAACCTCAATTCTATATATTCTTCATCTCTTTGTGATTTCAAACTGGAAGTGCTTTGACATTATCTCCCTAAAATCCAACTGCTTAACTGAAACCAGTTCATGATTAAATGCATTAATACCACTGTTATAATCTGACCCTTATATTCTGTAACTCAGACAGAACTGACAAATAAAGAGATTTGAGGAAGTAATAGAACATCAACAGTGCATATTTTAACATAGCCACAGATCAGCCTTTGCCATTCATTTCCTTAGAGATATCTTATATATTCTCTACATTATTCTAAGCTTTTTAGGAGAAAATGGACTTTCACTCCCAGGTTGCAGATCCATTTACACTTCGAATTATGAGAAAGTGTAAATGTATGATGCTGTATTTATGCTTCCAGAAAAGGGTCTAATCAAAGAAGCAGCTGCTCCTGGAGACAGAATGTGACATTTACGCTCTTCCTGTTCACTTTGGACATTATACACTTTTGGACTTTTTATGCCACATTCTTTCCCCTTTCTAAATGCTCTTGAGTTTTGATTACATTGTAAATGATTTTTAAAAATGGTTATAGAATGTTGACACCTTCTGCTGCTTTCAAGTGCTGCTTGATCAAAAGCAACTTTCATCACGCCAGCTTTGACGCTAAAAAGTATAACTGCAATTTGCAAACACCGGTGCAGTATTTTATACTGGAGGGAATGTAAATACTTGTCTGGCATCCGCCTCTGCTGCTGGACAAGGCTGTGTGGTAGCAAGATATCACCTTTTAATATTTAGGTCACTTTTTGATTGTCATTTCCAGCAAGTGACCTTTGCAACAATGCTTATAGCGAGTGGAAATGTTAAGATGCCAGGGTTTTGGATCGTGTCTTTGCCGGTATGGACATAGCTTTAAAATGTTCGACACCAAATACGTCACGCCTACGTTTCGGAGAGCAAAGATAACGCTCCCCGAGTTAAGCTGGAGCTGCACATTTCAAAAGTGGTACGCGAACCAACTCCTTTGCTTCCCTGTTCTGTTGCGCCTGTGCATCCGTAAAGGGACACGTTCCCTGGTGTTTGCCTGCAGCCCCTGAAATAGCGGACGGACTAAGACAAAGAAGCCCAAAGGTATTTTTAAAATTGGGCCAGAAAGCCTGCTAAACATCAGCCATCACTAATGGCGGCAAAGGCAGAGAACCAGCCGCCTGCGACAGGGAAGGCAGGTGGGAGATCTAGCCGGGGGACAGTTCCATGCCCACGTTGAGGTCATTTACTGTAACCATGCTGACTGCCTACAACTGCCATTTGACCCTCCGGCGGGCAGCTGCCTAGGAATGGGGGAATTCCTCAGTCCACTCCGGGGCTGGTTGGGAACCTCCCGCGGGGACCGATCTCGCTGGAGCCAACGGCAAAACTCCGCAACCGGAACAGAATCGGTCGGCCCAATGGCTGTCCAGGCCAACTCAGCGACTTCTCGCGGCGGAAGAGGGGCGCGCAGCACGAGGTGCTCGGAGATGCACATCCGTGTGAGGAGGGGGAAAGGGCCAAGCGTCGCCTTGCGGTGCGATCAGGGTGCGGTGTCTAGAGCAGGGGGAGAGGAGGTGGACGCCACTTACTGCTACAGACAGTATTTACTACAGGTTCTCATGGGCCTTCCATGGTCTCATGTATGCTGTTCCTACCGCTAGTGATGAGCTCCGTGCACAATGACAGCAGGTTGCTTCCATCTCTCCAGAAAACAAAACAAAACAAGGCTGCCCCGCTTTCCTCCGCCCTCCGGTATGGGAGCTGAGGTACCAGCTCTGCAGCTCTCCGCGTGCAAAGGGGAGCGGAGCGGTTATTAATCATGTCAATGCCGGAGTTGGAGATGGAAGGAGAGAGTCACTTAACATGTCGGCACCCTCTCTGCCTGGAGGCTGTTATCGGGACATAGTTCCCTTCCTGCAAAACACACGTGCATTCCATAAAAACGAGAAATACAAGCGAGTTTGTCAGGCCCGAAGTTTGGGTAAATTACTGTAAATACATTTGGTGTTCAGGCTACCAGCACTGGGCAGTTTGCCGGGCGTCCAAGAGTTGCATTTACCAGCACGTTGTTACTTTTGGACATATTTCTCCCTGACCTAATCAATAACTCAGGTCTAGTGCTGTAAGTCCCCAGTGTGCACGCAGCATGGCTCACTGAGGCTCTGCATGAGCTTTCAGGCTGGGGACTGCTGCCCCTCCCCGGAAAAAAGATTTCGCTTTTGCTGTCTTATTTGTTCTCTTGGTCCCAGGCCTTCCGTGACTTGCCCCAACCTTACAGAATGCTGGGACCGGGAGCGCGCTCGGAAGGCTTCTCTGGTTTCCTGTGGGGTTTTGTGACTTTATTCTCTCTACAGTTCCCGTTGCACCAGGCAGCGTCTTGTGAGCAAATGTCCATCTCTGCTCGCGCAGAGGCACGTGTCAATACTTCTGGACAGAGAAGTTCGGGCTAGAAAGGCCATCGCTATGAAATACCCCAAATGGACCCCCCCCCAGGCCACAGCAAGCCCCTGCCCCGGGGAAGTTGAAAGGGCAAGACGATCAGTGATCGCTAATGTGGCACAAGTATTGCTGGGACACGGAGCTCCTGTCACTCTCTCGGTGGTGCAGGTCCACTCCTTCCTTGTGACCGCAGCCAGCCCCGAGAGCAGCTCCCTGCGCTCATCCAACCGCCCCCCCTTTCCCCAGCACCCCCAGGCCACGCGCCAGTGCTCCGGCCGCGGTGTTGGGCCGACCCCGGCATGCCCCCAGCTCAGGCTGAGGGAGAGGCCCGGGGCAGCCAACCTGTTGCCAGCCTTTCCCTGCGCTTCCGTGGGGCTGGCTGCAGAGGCCCAGGCAAGGCGGCCAGTGGGCGCGGCACGGAGCAGCCCCGGGCCGCCCATTAGCCGCTGCAGCAGGGGAGCGGGTCCGCAGGGAGCCCTCGCCTGCAGCACGCCGCCTGTGTGGGGCGCCTCCAGCCCCGCGGGCCCGCCTGGGAGCAGCCCGGAGCGGTGAGGCGGCTGCACAAGCAGCGCCCCGCGGGCCCGAGCGGGAAGCGCTGGGGACTCACCGCGCAGGCCTCCCGGTGCAGCGCCACGATTCGCTTCTCCGCCGCCGTCAGCAGCTCCTCGCTGCCCGGCCGGCTCGGCTGCTGAGAGCGCTCCCCGCCGGCGCCGCCCGTGGCCCAGCGCACCCAGGGGCCGCGGCCGCTCCGGCTGCAAAGAAGGGCCCAGGGTGGGGAGCCGCTTGCAACGGGGCGCCATGGGCCCAGGGGCGGGACGCGGCTGCGGCCGGGAGCCCCGGCTCTGCTGCAGCCGCAGGAGAGCCCCAGCCAGCTGGAGGGCCCCATTCCTGGCGCTTCTCGCCGGGGCGCCACCCACTCCCGCCAGCAAGTCTGGGTCACAAGCCCTGAACAGCCCCAGGCTGGTCTCCCGTTGGGGCTCGTCCGCTTGGGGAGGCCGACAAGAAAAGAACCGAGGTCTGCTCCTGGTGCTGTCACCTGTCGCCCACCTCGGCTCTCCCCCTGTTTGTTCTTCAAAGAACACCCAAGGCAATGGCAGGACCGAGCGAGCTTTGGATCGGGCCTTTAGACTGTCTTAGCTGCTTGTACAGCCCCTAGCCCAGCCATGCCTCCAGCGCAAGGAAGGCCTGTGGAATTAGTGTCATATGCCTCAGGGAAGCACCTTTGTTCAGGACCTCATCATTAATTATGTCTTTGCCCCTGCAATTGTGTTAGAAATGACCCATTCTACGTGGACAAGGGGTTTACAGAAAATATTTAATTTTTGCATATTTCTGCTATGTAGACCAATAGTTTCCAGTACATCCCAGCCAAATCCTGCTGGTACGTGTATATGTGTTTGCAGGATCAGGCCTTAAAAGGAAAATACTAAATATGTCTGTTTTTTATTCTATATTCATTCACTTTTTAATAGCTGGGTTTCCTGCCTGGGCAAGGAAGTGAATATCCAGATCAAGACGCAGTAAGTAGGCAGGCAAATAGCCCACCTTAATCGATTGGTCTCGTTAAGAGTTGATATGGTAACCCCCCATTTTTTCATGTTCTCTGTATATAGATTTATATATATATCTTCCTACTGTATTTTCCACTGCATGCATCTGATGAAGTGGGCTTTAGCCCAAGAAAGCGTACGCCCAAATAAATTTATTAGTCTCTCAGGTGCCACAAGGCCTCCTCGTTCTTCCAGCATGTGTCCAAAGCTGCATGTACATGTAACCAAACACTGTGCTCTGCACAGGATGGACCACTTTCAAATGGTCCCAACATTGTTAAATCATAACTAACTTATTTTCAACCCCAGTAAAGACCCTACTCTGCACTGAGGACTATTCATCAGCTGAGTGTCCCCGTCCGTATTTCAGTCAATTTTGTATTCTCGGTTGTATTCAGGTTGAATTTAATTGTATTTTTCTATTTTATTTGAAAATAAAAAGTATGGCATAGAAACTTCTGAAGATCTTATTGTTTTATTTCACAGCATAGGAAGATGTTCATTGTTGGTATTGTCATCTCAGAACATTGCTAAAAGTGCCCCAAATTGTGTCATTATATTTTAAAACTTTTTTTATATTATTCAGATAGCACTGTATGTGAAGCTTTAAAGTAGCAAGAATACACATAAAATATTGCACCTATCCTGAAAAACTTAGTTTACCTTCTTTCCTATAGCGTTCTTTAATTTCATCAGTAAGATGAGTGCAACACTCTGTATTGGTTATATAATAGTTATAGCCCCCACAAAAAAACTTACTTATAGTTAGTGGAGTTCATTTCCTATCAAGGTGATCAATAAAAAACAAGGAATTCGCTAGTTAGATAATACACGTTCAATTCACAGGCTTTCTCACCCACACATCATGATAGACAAACCCACTGGGCTTGATTCTCCTCTCACTAACACCAGTTTTGCACCTGTGTAACTCCATGGGCTTCAGTAGCATATTCTTGATTTACGCCAGTCCAAGTGAGAGGGGATTCAGCCCGACAGACATAGCTCCAAAGCAAAGTCCTTTTCAATTGCAGCATACAACCCCACTGCACATATGCGATCCCTCGCAATTACACACACGCGCACGCACACACACAGCTTGAGCTCTGACCTCAGCTAAATTAAGATATATTCTCTATACACAGTGATGAAGTCTATAGTGTGTTATTTGTATGTGGAAAAGTGTGACCTTGGAGTTAAGGCTGTGCAGTTGAGTGTGGACGAGGGAAGGAGGTAGTGAAAGTTGAGATAGGGAACTGGTAAGTGGAGTGTTGAATGACTTAACTACTTACTTGCTTGTTACAGTTTGGGTAGGTGGTTTATGCAGTTTAGCAGTATGATCTCTTAACAATTTTTTGTGTAGGGGAATATCTATATATACTACAATATTCAACAGCTTCACAAAATGAAGATCCCTGCTGAATATCCTATTTCAAAAGTTTCTTTGTTGTAAATATCAGTAAAGCATGCTCATATTTGCAGATCTTGGCTCCTGTCCTGCAGTTCTTGTCGGATTTAATGTGTCTTTCAAATTTTGACAGATAAATTCCTCATTAACTTCTGCTATGAAATCCTGGGCACAGCCGGAACCAGCCAGCACATGTCTCTCTAACTTTTTCAGTGAGGATTTTGCAGACCATGTTGTGTAACACCTTCCTTCGTTTGTCACCTGAAAATATTGCCTGTGCAATGAGAGACCCTGTCACAGGCACACATTTTTGTGGACTATAGGCATAACCTTGTACCTGCTGATTTCAGTGACTTCACAGCAGGGTGAATTTTGCTGATTAAAGGTCAAGGTGTATTAGAAGCACAGAGAGCTGAAGTCCATGGGAGCTGGTTAAGGTCTGGAGTGTGTGATTCTGCTCTGTTATCACTGTGAAAAATAGCAGTTTTGCCTGTTGTTTGGTCCTATAGAACAACCAGTTCTGACATCTAGGCTAGCACCTGCCTGTGGAGGATTGTCATAGCCAGTATATTCAACCTTTTTTCCAGTTTTAAATTACTCAAGAAGTGGGACTTCTGCTGCTTCCCATAGGATATTCTTCCACAGCCAGCTGGAGAAGGTTTGCCTGTTCTCATCATACAGGAGAGGTAAGATGGCTGCTGCTTTTCAGGGAGCCTGTGTGGTGGAAGTCATAGAAGCATCTGAGAGCAGAACAGTAACTGGAGTTTCCAGCAGTAAGGGGACAATCTGGAGAAGGGATTGTCAGAACCTTGGCAGAGCTGCTGTGGCCAGGGAAACAGGATGTTGGTAGAGTGCTATGAACCGCTCCGCCTGGGACAAAGCCTGAAGGTCTCAGATTGTAGCTACCTGGAGAGTTTACTCCCAGGCTTCAGATAAGCAGTTGGTCATAACAGGAGTGACAATGAAGGATTGTTTGTAGGAACTAGAGGGGACTCAGTAGTAGAGATCCTGAATCAAAGTGTGCTGGGGCCTGGGTGCCATGTGGTTGCTGGTGGAGATAGGTGGGGGTGTTGGGGTATGGAGAGCAGCAGGAAAGGGGAACTGTGGAAAAGGACCAGGAGGTTGATCTCTACCAGCAGCTGGGCTTTCTTCCTGGAAGGGAAAAGCTGATTGTTAGGGGGATTTTTCTGTTCATTTTTTATGGGGGGTATTTGTTCTGAGATGGGAGGAGTGTGATTGTTCAAAACCCTTTGAGTTTGCAAGTGGACTGGCTTTGAACTATCGTCTGGGAACGGTGTGGGAGTATAGTGTGGAAGGACATTAGTCACTGACTTTTTGGTAATCAAGGTAGGTGGGAGGAGGAGATAAAGCCATGCTAAAAGACAATAAGAATGGGGGATTGGCAGTGGCTAAAGTAGATTGAAAGAAGCAGGGGGGAGCTCTCACTGTACCAGGGGAGATGAGGGAAAGCTGGTTACTGAAGCCTTCACTCCTAGCGCAGGAAGGTGCCCCTTGCTTTAACATTTGTGGATGGGGAGGCCTGGCTTTCCATAAGAGTTTGATGTCAGTACAATTTCTGATTGTGGCTGTGTCATATAGGATGGGGACTTTGAATGCCCAGAATATTAGTAGTGTCAGATCTCCGGCACTAGTTTGAGATTTTAAATAGAGCGGGGCAGAAAGGACTAGAAAAGAGTTTAAAAAATGTTCCCATCTCAAATCTGAATGAAAAATCAAATCTTTAAAATTTTTGCAAACCTAAAACCTGCGGTTTGTTTATTTTTTCAGATCAGGTAAATCAAAGCATTTTGTTTTGACTTTGTCTTTTTTATTTTTAACCTTAAATTAACTTTAATTTAAAAATGAAAGTCAAAAAGGGAGCTTTTCTGAAGCTGTATTGTTCAACAATGTTTTGAAGTGGGAAATTCATCAAAACTGACTCTTTCCTTTGAACAGTTCCAGTTTCTCTGAATCAGCAGTTTTGGTCAAAAAAGTTTAGTTGAAAAATTCCTTACTGGTTCTAGTTTTAAAGCCTTTGCCACTGGATGTCACACTTCTTCAACAACTGCTGTTTGACTCAGCAATGGGAATGGGTGCAGTAGAAAGAGACTGGCATGTAGGACCTATTGGGACAGAGGCCAGCGACAGTATAGGGATATTGCCTTACTCTCAGTAAATAACCTGCAACAGGTTCTTGAGATACAAGCTTGTCTTGTGCCTTTTCACTGCCCATCTATTAGAGTTAGTGTCAAAGTCCTCACCTGAATATCCAAGGCAGGGCATCAAGATGGGACAGCTGTGAGCATAACACCTGGGGCCCGATTAACAGGCCCTGCCCCTAGAGTAGACGTTTCTACCAGTGTAAAGTGAATGTGAAATGCTACCATTCTGATTCGGTATAGCATTTTATGTTTGGCTTTTGTATTGATGTAAATGACTCCATATGGTGCAGGGCAATGGAGGACCAGGCCCCTGGGCTCACATACAGAACTCGTATTGATCATTTGTATGGCCAAGAGCAGGAGGTCACCAGAGCTGCGGACTTTAAATTGCAGTCTGTGGAAATCTCTGAGTTGTGTGGGGAGATCTCTGAATACATGTGGTTAAGTTTTGGTTGATTCAAATATGTGGGCTCTTAGACGCTGCAGAGGTCACTGATACTGTAGCACCTGGTTTTATGTAGGCCCCAGGCTGAACGCAGTGTCCTAGGTATGGTCTTTCCAGTGTCGTAAGAAGAGGGGCACCCACCTTCCTGATTTGTGAAGTGATGCCTCTGCACATGCACCTAACCATCCTGAGCAACAAGCAGAAGCAGTCTGGCAAATCAGTCGTACTTTATTGAACTTGTAGCTGTTATAATTGTGCAGGGCACTGCTAGTATATATTACACAATCACCAGATTTCGTAGTTTTACTCCATATTTCACAGTGTTTATAAGGCTTCCTTGCGTGAAACTTGTAAGCTGTAATATGTGGTACAAAGCACATTCTTACCTACTTTTCTTGTACAATTGCTTCTTCTTTGTTCAGGCTCCCTTACCAGCACAATGACAGGTTTCAGAGTAACAGCCGTGTTAGTCTGTATTCGCAAAAAGAAAAGGAGTACTTGTGGCACCTTAGAGACTAACCCATTTATTTGAGCATGAGCTTTCGTGAGCTACAGCTCACTTCATCGGATGCATACCGTGGAAACTGCAGCAGACTTTATATACACACAGAGAATATGGTTTCATATTCTCTGTGTGTATATAAAGTCTGCTGCAGTTTCCACGGTATGCATCCGATGAAGTGAGCTGTAGCTCACGAAAGCTCATGCTCAAATAAATGGGTTAGTCTCTAAGGTGCCACAAGTACTCCTTTTCTTTTTACCAGCACAGCAGTCCCTATATGTGTCCATGTTTCAGCTCTCTCCTCCCCAGACGGTTAGAAGCTTTTTAGCTATGAGTAAGAGAAGCTCTTCCTGTAGATTTACTACTCATCTAGCAGAGAAATATATTTGTCCCTTTAAATGCGTGACAGTAATTTGTCTTTGTATTTCTTACTGTGTTTTGAGGAAGAGCAATCAGTATCTTCAAAATCACACTTCCAGACAGAGAGCCATCTGTGAGGGACATTTGGAAATGATAGTGTGTATCCTAGTGAGTGTGTCTTTTAGCAGACTCTGCTTTTCTGGTACGAGCTAACCTTTCTTTGAGTGGGAAGAAGACAGTTTTTCTGAAATGCTGTTCAGTGAGCTCTTTTGCATTTTCAGCTCTCTAAGCTTCATAGCACACTCAAATGGGAGCCTAGAAATGCCACACATTTGTGAGTTCAGAAATGAAAACAGCCTTTCAGTTGCTATTAGTTGGTATGTAGCAAAGTCATTTTATGATGCTAAATGGACTATATCTACCCTTAGTGTTTTTGTAGCCAGCCATACTCACGTGGCCTCAGCAAGTGATTATTTCCCTCTCCCTCTCCAGCCATTTCTAATATGTTTCTGTTTGCTACACATCAGGTTCTTCTGCTGCAGCAAATGCAGTTATGCTCTGGTTGAGGATCCTTTTCATCGGTTTATTTTACAGCCAGCAATTCTTCCCGCTTTAAACTCTTTGGAATTGGGACTGTGTCTATGCATTTGCACAGTGCTTAGCACAGTGGGGAGATTTGCGCTATTGAGCACTACTCTCATATAAATAAATAGTAGTACTACTAATAAAATATAGATCAGCATTATTTAAGCCCCAAACTGTTTTATTATCTTTGCTGTGACGCCTTACTATAATTTGATCCTGAGTTCTCTGTGCATGATTTCCATAATACCACTATATATCTACCACGTGAAACTCAGGCAGTTTGCAGAATACAAGTGCCTGATTCTCATTTACACTGGGGTTGCTTTATCCTACACCGCCAGAGTAGAGTAAAGCAGTCTTAGCATATGTCTGTACTATACTTTGGGGGACACAATTGCAGCATGCGTAGCCATACCCACACTAGCTTTGATCAGGCTAGCTTGATAAAAATAGACATGTAGCTGCTGTGGCATGGGCTAGCAGCCCAAGTACAGTCCTGCCGAGGGACATACTGAGGCAGCTAGTTCATTGTGCTACCTGTACTGCTGTGAGGACACTGATATTTTTAGCAAGCTAACCCAATCAAAGCTCGGGTATGCCTACACATGCTATTCAAACTGCAGCATAGCCATACCCTGAGTGTAGATGAGAATCAGGCTTTGATTTTCATGTTTGGCGTTCTTCTAGAGAACGGAGTAGAGAGTTCAACATTTTACTTTTAAGTAACAGATGGGGATGTACAGTGTCTCCAAAAAAATTTGGGCCCAGAAATGTTTTCATCTATTGAAAATAGATTAGGAAGTGGGAGCAGTTTGAGAAACTAATCAGAGTCTGGATGGTCTCCGGGGAGATCCTAAGAATTGTCATTGTAATGCTCAGAATCTTATTAGGAGTAATATCCAGTGTGCTTGTTACAGAGGCAGATCAAGGAGAAGGCATGTGCAGAATGGGGAGACCAATATTAAGTATGCTATTCCTTACTGTTATCCCTTCTTCCTTCCCCTGTAGTTGCACATGTTATATAAGCTCATCTCCTCTGCCATTTAAATTAATACAAAATTTTGTGACAGTTGACTATTAATAGGAAAAGTCACTTTAAGATCTGAGGGTAATTAATGAATACGGAACACCAATTTGATAGTTGGTGACTGCTGTAATTTGCTATTACATATTGCATGTGAGATCACCTCTGGTATTACAATGTTGCCATGTTAGTGACATGGACTAATTACAGTGCTATATATGATAAGTACCTGGTGTGGGAGGAGTAGCTGGCAAGTGCCCTGTCCCTTCTTTGAGTGCCTAGCATTGTATCTGGACATAGGTGTTGAACTAGGGATGCCTGTGATTTTGCCGCACCCCCCCCCCCCCCGGCTTGGAGTGGTTTCCATCATATACAGTTTGGTTCAGTGACTCTCAACACCCCCACTATACAAGTTGTTCCAGCCCCCCTGTATCTTGACAATTTTTATGGGGTTGGTTCTCTAATCCATTATTCCATCTCTAGCAGACCTTTCTATACAGACCTGGGCTATTACAACTCTTTCCTTTGCTTTGCCTTCTTTTGCTTGTACTCTTTAGGAAGACTTCCTCTTGGGAAGGCATGTGTTGTTACCTTCCTTTTGAAGGATGGTACAGTGAATGTGTCCCATGCAGAATAGTTCAATTCAAGTCAGGTTATAAGAAACCAAAAGTATTAAAGAATTACAAAGTGAGAAAACAGAAAGTAAACAGCGCTTTACAAGTTAACTGCAATGCATATGAATGTTTATAGACTTAGTAGAGTTATCATGCTACTTTAATTTCAATAAGGAAAATAAGCATTATTAAATGCATTTAGTAATGTTTGCTAGGAGTTAAGGTGAGCAGAGATCACTTGCATTGCTCTTCAGTCTGCTTCAAATTGGATTCTGACTCTTTATTGTCTTAGTACTGTTTTTTCCTCTATACTGTTGCAAAAATACTGCCCAGTCACTCTGGGTAAGAAGAGATGAACTAAGAGGAATCTCCTAATCCGTGATGTGAAACGGTGGTCAGTATAAAAAGATTGCTATATACCACATGGGCAAATAGTCCTCTCTTATTTTATACCTATTTGTAAACTGTTTGTTCTATCTGTTTGAATAACACTTAGCACAGTGGGGCGTTGGTCCATGGCTTGGGCTCCTAGGTGGTAATGCAAATAATAATGATTATTATTAATAAAGTAATTAATCTTATTCTAGTGTTCATGGTGTAGGGGGATACAGCAAAACATCAGGGGCAGGTTGATTTATTAGAAGCTTTACATGTCATATTTTACTGGTGACTGTTGTAAGCGATGTGTGTAACCTACACAAGATTAGTTGCGGCAGCCCAATTGGTGCACCATGAAATCTGAGTCCCCTACAGTTTCTTGCTTGGAAAAGCTGGCTGCCAGCTTGTCCCTTTGCTCCTTATTGAGGTAGGAATCAAATTTTTGTAATGATCAGTTCATAGTGTTCTTCTGTTAGGCTTTACGTACACTGAAAAATGTAGGGGAATATACCAGTATAGCTCTAGCACTTGTGCACCTCCACTAGTGATACCAATAGGGTGAGCTCTAGTGTAGACAGGGCACAGGTTTTTTTTTCCTCTTTGTCATCTAACCTCTTTCAGAGCCCGTTTACACTAGTGCCCTCACTGTTGCTATCACCAGTGGAGCTATGTACCAGTGCTTGTGCAATGGAGGACCATTTAAAAATATTGTAGCATAGAGAAGGCCATTGAGGGCAAATTCATTTCAGACCCTTCAGCAGTATCAGGCAAATAGAGCTGAATGATCCTGCATTATTTCTTTATGTTTAGTCTACTTCCTAACCTTGTTTGCGCTAGAGAATGTTGGCATTACAAAGCCCTGTTGCATTATCATTCCATTCCTTTTCAGCTCCACCCACGCAAGGGCTAGCAATGGTGCACAAGAATTGCTGATATCACTGCAACTCCATTTTTTTCAGAGCGAAGTTCACCACTATCTTGTCCACCACAGAATCATTTTGCATAATTGGTTTTGGAATTCTAGGTGTACAGGTCTTGGTTTATGAGGTGCAAAGCAGCAATCCTGAGCCTTTTGTTATTTAAAAATAAGACTATTTTGTCGTTTAATTTTACAAAATACATGTGATTTTAATACATGGAAAATTCACGTCTAAAAGGAATGTGGGCACGGTATTTCTCAGCTGTGAATGGCTATACCAACAAATACCTGCTTCAAGAACTTTGTGTTGAGAACTGGGGGATAGGTACCCACAATGAACTGGTGTTGCAAAGATGGACATGTACTATTGCCTGTTATCAACATTTGTTTGAAATACAAATTGTAAAGGTGCAATTCTCTAGTGCAGAGAAGATGGAAGGGAGCAGCCATGGTGCAACAGCAATCTTTCCCTTTATATGAGAAGTTTGAAAATTTTCCATTAGCAGACATAACAACAAGTATATAGTTAAAAATGTGTACATCTAAGGAATAGACACAAGTTAGTCACACTTGGGATAGTAAAGTAAAACACTGGTGCATAGCAATGAAATCTGTTATTTTTTTCACTTGAGAACATATGAAGCAATATCAAATGCGTTAGGAGTCTAAAATGATGCAGACAAATGTGTGTAACTTTGTGCTGAGTACAGAATAAGAACAGAATATTTGCATACAAGGGCTGGTTATCCACAGAAGAGAATGACTGATGGTTTTAGAGCACAGGACCCCTACTAATATGGTAACCTGATCCAGTACAGAGATTTCAATACAAGAGTGGAAAAGTTACCTTTAGAATCTAGATACATGCACATCTGTTTAGCTGTGTAAATGCTCTTTGAGAGAGTCCTGCAGGGCTGGAACATCTTACGAATTAGGACTTTACTCCAGTTCCTATGTATTTAAAATAAAACCAATGTTGTTTTTGGAAGTCACTTCATTAGGATTTGCCTTCATCAACTCTTAGGGTCAGGTGGAATGGAAGTCCCAGATTTTTTCAGTACATTGAAGTGTACATACTACAGTTCGGTGAGAAAGACGCTCCACTTCTAGTGACTTTTGTCTATGGAAATAATGACTTCATTATGGGCCCCAATCTGCAGGCCTTGCTGACATAACTAAGGGATGCTGGATTGGCTGCTACGAGGGTTTTACACTGTGTGTTTGGATGCACAAAACCAAGTTTATATACAATCAGAGCTGTTGACAGAGGCAGAAGCAAAAGGACTTAAAAACAAAACACAAATATTAAGTGGGGAATGGGCAGTTGTTTGTATCGTTAACACCTTTCCTGTTTCCCCTGACTGAAGAATATCAAAAAAGAGCAGAGCTAGTTAGGCAGCCTGGTGATGGCAGAGAATAATGTTGCCGGGGGCAGATCCAAGTTTGGGGCCTGAGTTTGGCTCTGCCCTTGAATGGAGGCAGAAAATTTCTCTTTACCTGCTGAAAATGCACTTTGAGGGATGCTAAATAGTGGAATTGATTGTTTCCTGAGGGAGCTGAATCCAGCTGCCTTCTAGTAAAGTTACTGTAAATGTTATAGTATATGAGAGAAACCACAGTATGTGGAGAGGAGCAAAGTGGCGGGAGTGCGGGTGTGTGTACTTGTTCTTTCCAGAAGGTCTTGGAAAATGCCTGGAAAAAATAACAGTTTTATCATTTCAGGTAATTTCTTTCACGTCTGTTGACAAAAAGGTGAATTGAGAGGGCTATGGTCCAGAAAAAAACATTTAAAACTGGCACACAAACGCTACCTGAAGGCTGTTCAGTGATCTGGTTAAAAGGAGTTGCTGGTCGTAGCCCAGTTCTTGGAAGACAAACATCTGCATCACAGAACTCCCAGATGTGGCTCCTTCCTTGGCTGTCTCAGCAGAAGGGCCAAGGATCCGGCTTCATCCCTTGGTGATTGCATCCACCCAGGGCTGAGGTATACTGGCAGGGTAGTATGGCGTACTACAACCATTCACACTGACACTCTTTAGTGGATAAGGTGGGTAGGAAGCATGATCTCATGATTCAGGCACTGGACCTGGCTCTGTCAATGACTTGTGACTTTTGGCAAGTCACTTAATCTACCCTATGCCATAGTCCCCATCTGTAAAATGAGGTTAATCCCTCCCTACCCCATAGGACTGCTGTGAGGATAAAATCCATTAATGTTTCTGCTGGATTCAGATACTACAGTTATAAGGGTCATCTGAGTACCTAGGTATCTAGAGAGCAGCGTTTAGGTTCCAGTGCTGATATTCTGACACCTATCATGAGCACTACAGTCACATACATACAGGCCCGCTGACGCCCCGGGGGGTGAGATGGCAAAGGGGATAATTGCCCAGGGCCCCAGGTGATTTAAAAGGGCCTGGGGACCCCTAGCTGCCACCGCTACCACTCCTAGGCATGCAGGGGGTGGTACCGGCGGAAGCAAAGGCCGCCGGGCGGACACGTGGAAGCCTTGGCTGTGACGCCCCGGGGGGTGAGCTGGCAAAGGGGATAATTGCCCAGGGCCCCAGGTGATTTAAAAGGGCCTGGGGACCCCTAGCTGCCACCGCTACCACTCCTAGGCATGCAGGGGGTGGTACCGGCGGAAGCAAAGGCCGCCGGGCGGACACGTGGAAGCCTTGGCTGTGCCGGAAGAGCGTGCCCCACAGCGCAGCCAGCAGCAGCTCACTGGGCACCAGCAGGCGCAGCATTGCCCAAACGTCAGGCGGACCGCTTCCATGCAGGCGCGGCTTGTGCGTGCCTGTGTGCACCAGCCGCCGCACATGGTCCAGCTCTGTGCCCACGTGGCCACGCCGTGCTGGGCCTGGGGGGCCCTTTGACTGTTCTGCCCTGAGGCCCAGAATTGTTGTCGCCAGGCCTGCATACATATCCTCCCCCACAAAAAATGGGTACCTTAAACCTACAGTAGATAGCCAGTTAAAAAGGACTGTGGCAGTTGGCAGAACATCAAACTACCAGAGGTGCTATCAGAGCTGAACTAGGGGAGGGAGAGATGGTGGTACCCCTCTCAAGCTCCACCCAAATGCTAGGCTCTACTCCCTAACTGAGCTCTGCCCCCCACTCACAGCAGATTCTGCAGATGTTGAAACTGTGATCCCGCGGGTTGTGCTGGGCTCTCTGAGTGATGTTAGGATACTCCCGAGACACAATAGGCACATGCTAATCTCTGGATCCCAGAGTCTTGTGATGACATCAGAATCTAAGATTCATTTAAAAAAAAAGTTTCCAGCCCTCATGGTTGCAAAGAAAAAGCTTGAAAAATGTGAACTGAGTGTAAGTGATGCAGTGCTGTCTGCCTGAATCTGCAGGCAGCCTCCAGCAGAGGGAGGAGCAGCAGTCACTAGGGTCAGGGAGGAAGCCCGCACACCTTCAGTGCAGACTTGGCCCTTTTTATGTCTTCCATGGAATTGTTTCCCCTCCGGTGGGGCTTGGATGGCCTTTGGGCTCTGTGGGATTGCCTTCTCCTTGGTGTGACTTAGAGGCCGCACTTGGGTTCTACTCAGCCCCTTAGGCCACTTAGCTCCATGGGGCACATTAGGTACAAGAAATGCTGCTGCTCTCCCAAACACCATCTGTTATTGGCACCAAAATAAGATGCTAATGACATAGGGTGACCACTCATGGATTCCCAGAATACCAAACGTTCCGGTACCTCTGCGAATGGTATGGGCCAAAGCCCATCCCAGCCTGGGTGATCCCACTCTATCAGCATGACCTTGCAGTGGATGGGATCAGGTGCTCTTCAAAATGGAACCCCATCTGATATCAGACAAAACCACACCCATATTTTTTCTCAGTATCAGATGGAGGACAGACCTTAGAAAAGCAACACTGTCCATCTTAAAATCCGACGAATGATCTGCCTACGCTGACTGTAGATTGTGCAGATCTGTGATCCTTCCTCTCTTTTCTTCCATGCTGTGATATCACTGAAATAGTTACAAATGTTGACATTTAAATCATCATTGGACATCTGAGTTTCTCACCATCAGGTAATTGGATGAATGGTGCAGTTCACACCTCTCAGATCTGTTGTTTCAGGCTTGCTGCAGACATTGCTACATCAATTGACATTTGTTTCATGTTTCCTTGATTTTTCTCTGCATCCATAAGGGTTAGAGACTTTTTAAAAAAAAGAAATTGGGTCCCAGAGAACAAGACGGCATCCTAAAAAAAAAAAAAAGTGTTGGGTTGCTAACCTGGCACAAGCTGCCCCAGTTTGAGGCCTCGGTGCCATGATCTGATCCATCCACACAGTGGTCAAGGAGAACATTACTGTCAAAGCTGTAGAAATGCACGGAAGCACAGTGTTTTTATCACTTTCCCGGCATCACAGGATAATCAAAAGCTCCTACATCTATTGTACCTGGGGGAGCACAGTTTCCTTTTTGTGTTTGTTTACAATGCTTGTGATACTGTATTGTAAACACCAACCCCTCCATGTGAGCTGAAATAATTGATTTATTAGGATGAACATTGCCACACAGGTTGGACAAATTGACTATTTAAGTGTTTGCTGGCACTGAGGGATACTGTGAGAAGCTCTTGAGAAGGAAGAGTTGTGCTTGGTTCAAATATGTTCTTGACCACCTCAGATTGAGAAGAGAATACTGGAGGTTTGTTTGGGCCTTTTCTTAGGAGCCCTGGGTCATCTGTTAGTGTTAAAGTGAAGAGTAGCTTAGTCTTGGAAGGAATGCTTTTGTGGTTCATTGATTTCTCCTCACTGCTTCCTGGGTAGTGCTGTTAGTGCCTTTTCCAACCTGCTTTTGCACACAGTTGGTACATGGTAGAATAAAAAAAGTGCCCCTTTTCTGGGGTTTGGCTTTATCAACTCAAAATGAACAATGAGATAAGTTTCAACCCCAGCCTTCTCCTCATGAGTTGGATGCTCCTGGGGCTCCTTCTCCTAAACTGCTCAGCTCACATCCTAGATCCTCTGTGTCCAAAGAGACACTCTCACCTATCCAAGTGGGATACTGAGTCACCTGCTTTAGTGAGTCAGTGGAATTCACTTAACTCTTTCTCAGCAGGACCAACACTTTCTACCAGTGTGAGGCGTTTCAAGTGAACATTGCTAGCCTGATACAGGATCTCTTTCCTGTTTTTTTTCATAGGGGGAATATTTTGGTGTGGTGAATAGGCATTTACTCAACATCTCCAATTAATTTTAATGGATTTGCCTGGATAAATCCATGTGCAGCATAAGATCCCTTATTGCATGTGTTAATGAGCAGCCCAGAATTTTTGTCATAGAGCTTAAGAAGAAAATAGTCTTCACTGTTTCACTGCATGTTTGCCTGTTTCACTGCACTGTTTCACTGCAAAATCCATGCTCCTGTTTTCCCAAGGAGCACAAAACACTTAATACCTTCTTTTTGTCCCCACCCCTTCTCCTTATGTCCATTGTTAGATACATTTTTATACCTATTTGACAAAGTCCTTTAAGATGAGGGAAAAATTTAAACTCCATTGCATGGATTGGATGGCCAATAAGGAACAGCGTTTCGTTTAGGACTTGATAACTAGACACTGATCTGGGATTTTTGTGCTGCCTTCATTTATAATTTATAAGAAAAGTTACTACTCAGTTGAAATTATTATTCACATTTTAAATATTTTTTAATTCTGTAGCCACAAAAAAGATGCTACCAAGGGTTTAAAAAAAATGGTCACTTATTGATTCCCTGCTTTTTTTGCCTGTTGGGTCGGAAGCATAATGTTCACACTTGTTCCCTAACACAAATTTTGTTAATTTCCCATGATTAAGCCTAACACAGAGTCCATTAAAGTCAGTGGCAAGACGCCCATTGACCTTGGTGGGCTTTGGATCAGTCCTTGTGTGAGAAAGGAGGCCTTATAGCTAAGACACACAGCTGAGTCAGGATACCTGGGGTCCATTTTCTGCTCTGCCAAAGACTTCCTATGTGATTTTGGGTGAGTCTGTCTTTTAATTCCTTATCTGTCTGGTAGGAATAGTGCTGCTGTATCCACCTCACAGGTATGTTGGGAAAATAAGTTAAAGTTAGTAAAGCCCATTGAGTACCACTTAGTTACTAAGTCTTGTTAGGTATGTTCACTAGTTTGATATTGCAGGATTGTTCATGAGTGCTAAGGCTTTTTTGTTTATATAGAATATTCATTCAGGAAAAAAAAACTAGCCCCGGAGCATTTAAAAATAACAAAGAATTACAACGTTTGCAAAAGGTTACAAAAGAGTGAAAATACACCAAAGTTGGGTTGGAATAATCTTGAATCTAGCCCTCTAGTTGTTGTTGTTGTGTTTGTACCGATAAAGCTGTTGGCTTATGTGAATGTGCATATTTTATAAACTCTGTCTCTGAAAGAGAAACAAAACAGAATATTTATATGATAGTGTAGTGCTTTTACACCTAGTGTCTGTGCCATGAACTGCTTTTCCCCCTGCAGAAAGGGGATTTTTGAGCTGCACTCCAGTAATTGTTAAAATGATAGTGAAAGTAGATCAGTCTCAGAACTTGCGCTCGCTCTCTCTCTCTCTCTCTCTCTCACTGTTTTCCTTGCCATCATGACTGGTTCCTGCGTAGAAGATGGCAATGTATTGAATGTAGTTAGCAGGCCACAAACACACTGAAAGGTTTGCTACATACTTAAAAATTAAGTTGGTGTCACTTCTGCTCTGCATATCCTTTCTATCTCTTTCTATTGTGTGGTTACCTAGTACCAAAGCAGAATAATACCCAATGAAAAACGTCAGGTGTGAACGTGACTTTTCCAAAGTCAGGAGAATACGTGGGGTGACCAGACAGCAAATGTGAAAAATTGGGACAGGGACAGTGGGTGGTAATAGGAGCCTATAAAAGAAAAAGTCCCCAAAATTGGGACTATCCCTATAAAATCGGGACATCTGGTCACCCTAAAATATGAGACCAGGGATGGGAGACTCTTAGGAGTTTGGATGTTATTCTGACATTTGTATCTGAACTATCCAAGCTTTTTGCATCTTAAAATTGGACTCAGTCTCAGTGAACAAGCTTTCATGTGAGATTTCTAGCATTCCCACACACTAAAGCATGGCAGGAAATGTGAGAGATGGGTGGGGTTTTTCTGGAGATTTTGGCACTTCTGCTGTGCAGAGGGTTGTCTAGGGACTTGGTTGATCATTTCTATAACCAACTCCCTAAGGTTCTGAAACGTGAACATTTTGGGAGAAAGAGGGTTCTTAATTAACTACCCCATTTCTACATAAATTAGAGGTAATCTCATGAAGAACCTCCTCATTCCTTCCTTTAAGAAGGAGTAAATCAATTGAACAAATACAAAATGGAAATGGCTGCCTAAGAAGGAGTACTGCAGTAAAGGATCTGGGGGTTATAGTTGTTCACAAGCTAAATATGAGTCAACAGTGTAACGCTGTTGCAAACAAAGTGAACGTCATTCTAGGGTGTTGTCATAAATATAAAGGGAAGGGTAAACCCCTTTGAAATCCCTCCTGGCCAGGGGAAAGCTCCTCTCACCTGTAAAGGGTTAAGAAGCTAAAGGTAACCTCGCTGGCACCTGACCAAAATGACCAATGAGGAGACAAGATACTTTCAAAAGCTGGGAGGAGGGAGAGAAACAAAGGGTCTGTGTCTGTCTGTAGTCGTCTTGGCCGGGGACAGAACAGGAATGGAGTCTTAGAACTTTTAGTAAGTAATCTAGCTAGGTATGTGTTAGATTATGATTTCTTTAAATGGCTGAGAAAAGAATTGTGCTGAATAGAATAACTATTTCTGTCTGTGTATCTTTTTTGTAACTTAAGGTTTTGCCTAGAGGGGTTCTCTATGTTTTTGAATCTAATTACCCTGTAAGATATCTACCATCCTGATTTTACAGGGGGGATTTCTTTATTTCTATTTACTTCTATTTTTTATTAAAAGTCTTCTTGTAAAACACTGAATGCTTTTTCATTGTTCTCAGATCCAAGGGTTTGGGTCTGTGGTCACCTATGCAAATTGGTGAGGCTTTTTATCCAACATTTCCCAGGAAAGGGGGGGTGCAAGTGTTGGGAGGATTGTTCATTGTTCTTAAGATCCAAGGGTCTGGGTCTGTAGTCACCTAGGCAAATTGGTGAGGCTTTTTACCAAACCTTGTCCAGGAAGTGGGGTGCAAGGTTTTGGGAAGTATTTTGGGGGGAAGGACGCGTCCAAACAGCTCTTCCCCAGTAACCAGTATTAGTTTGGTGGTGGTAGCGGCCAGCCCAAGGTGTAATATTTTGTACCTTGGGGAAGTTTTGACCTAAGCTGGTAAAGATAAGCTTAGGAGGTTTTTCATGCAGGTCCCCACATCTGTACCCTAGAGTTCAGAGTGGGGGAGGAACCGTGACAGGTGTATTAGCAGCAGTGTGGTGAACAAGACGATAAATAATTCTTCCACTGTACCCAGCACTGATAAGGCTCAGCTGGAGTTTTGTGTCCAGTTCTGGGCACCACACTTCAGGAAAGATGTGGACAAATTGGAGAAAGTCCAGAGAAGAGCCACAAAAATGATTAAAGGTCTAGAAAAGATGACCTATGAGGAAAAATTGAAAAACAGTTTGTTTAGTCTGGGGAAGAGAAGATTTAGGGGGGACATGATCACTGTCTTCAAGTAGATGAAAAGTTGTTGTAAAGAGCAGGTGATAAATTGTTCTCCTTATCCACTGAGGACAGGAGTAGAAGCAGTGGGCTTAAATTGCAGCAAGGGAGAGTTAAGTTAGACATTATGAAAAACTTCCCAATGGTAAGGGTAGTTAAGCATTGGAACAAATTACCTAGGAAGATTGTGGAATCCCTCTCAGTGGAGGTTTTTAAGAACAGGTTAGACAAACACCTATCAGGGATGGTCTAGATAATATTTAGTCCTGTCTCAGTGCAGGGGACCGAACTAGATGACCTCTCAAGGTCCCTCCCAGTCCTTCATTTCATTGATTCTGTGTGTCTGCTGACAGACTTGGAGGGATTGATGGTTTGGGGAAGGAACGCCTGCAATCCTCTCTGCCAGTCTGTTAGGAGTAGATGAGGTCAAGTACTTAACAAGATGCAGATGAAAAGAGAGGGGAACTAAGGCTTTGTCTACACTAGCACTTTTTTCGGCAAACACACCCTTGAAAAAACACACCCTTGACCAACATAAGTTTCACAGACAAAAGCGCCAGTGTGGACAGCGCTATGTCGGCAGGAGACGGTCTGCCACTGACATAGCTACCACCACTCATTGGGGGTGGTTTACTTATGCCAGTGAGAGAGCTTTCTGCTGCCGGCATAGAGCAGCTACACAGGAGACCTTACAGCAGCGCAGCTTCAGCGGTTCAGCTGTGCCCCTGCAAGGTCCATAGTGTAGACATAGCCTAAGTCATCAGCATATTTTCTCCAGTGCAATGAGCAAAACTTTCCCTCCAGATCTAAACATCAGTTTTGGCAGGAGAGCTTCTGTATCAGAAACTACCATGGCAACTCAGTCACACAAGGGATTGACATCCACGGAAGAAACTGTCCAGTGGACAGAGGCCCTCAGATCAAAGGGCTTAGCTGCAGTCAGCGATTGATTTTGAACCAGATACATGCATAATGCAACAACCAACACACCTGCAAAATATAACAAGTTTCAATAATCTAAAGGGAAAAATGAAATGGAACAACTGGCTAGCATGAGACAATTTTTTTAATAATAGAGGGGAAAAGGAAAGAGACCAAAAGGTACTGGAGAAAACTTCCTACACCTGCCTCATGAACCCGCCTGCGTGGATAGCTCTCACTCAATTCCGAGAGGGAAAAGATTGAGAAAATAGATGGGCTGCCCTTTGGTCTCTGAAGAGTGACGTCAGACTTGGGCTGTAAAATACTCCCCTGTGGAACTGCATGTGGGGAACACCCACAATGTACTGCTTTAAAAAGCAAGTTTTAGTCCTGTCCCCTGATGACCTAACTACAAAATTTGGGCCCAGTTTTGGCTTCATTATAACTAGTGGCAAAACGTCCGTTGACTTCAGTGGGAACAGGATTGGGCCCCTAACATTGAACTACTTTTATAGTCAAGTGCAGGGAGTGCCTTGTCCCACTAAACAATGAGTGTGCGCAGACTGCTGTCTCTATAGAAAAGAATAATGGCTGTGACTTTTTCAGTCTTCTATGGTCATGTCGAGACTGGAAATATAGGTGGTGTTTTAAAATGTGTCAGCTGACAGGACAGGACAACTTGTGCTCAAAAAACATGCTAGCTGATCATGGTCAGCCTTTTTTTTTTAAACATGACTTGCCCGGTCTCCATATTATTATTTTTATGCAAGTCCTGTTTAAAATCATGTTCATTAAAAAATGTTTGGTAACATGTTTTAAAATAACATGACATCATTTCCTAGAATAAACAAGGTTAGAAGGAAAGTGAGTAGCACTGCTTTTCTGTTCCCTACCACATTGTCGTTGGAGCAATGTCCTCCAGCCCGACTCAACCAGGAAGTTGGCCAGGGGATGAAAATATAAATTCTATCTCAGAGAGCACTTTTCTTTCTCTTGGGTAAAGCTAACTGAAGTCAGATTTTAAGGAATCTAATTTTCTGCGGAGAAGATTCCTTGAGGATGACGTAGCCTGCAATCTAGTCATCATCAGCTAGTTGATTTCTGTAGGTGTCGCAGTGGAAGTGGATCTTGAGAAGGGATGTGAAGGAGAAGAGGGTACTGGTCTAATGGGTTAGTTTGGAGAGGGCATTCCATGCATGAAAGATGGAAGTGGGAGCTTTTATGGGAGAAACAGGCAAATGTGTGTTCAAGGTTGATATCATTAGGAAAAGATTACATGATGGAAATTTGAACTTCCAGGCTTCTTCAGTTTGTGTCACAAACATATTGTTCAGGCATGGGTTGTTTCATTTTTAATATCATATGTAGATCAAATGTGTCCCTTGATGAACAAAGGACTTTAATGTAATCAGATTCAACAGGCAGGATAAACCCTCAAGAGAATGTAGTTCAAGCTGTTAATAAATTGTTGAAGAATCCCAACATAAAACCTAAGGTTTGGTACTCCATCTGTTTTAATATAGAGAGAATGATGACTTACCTATTTAAGGAAAGCTCATAAGTGATGACTAAAGGGGTGCAGGGTAGAGGCAGAATATTACTTTCTATGAGTTTGAGCCATTTGGAGAGAGGATGAGCCAAAAAGTCAAGACATTTTTCAAAACTTCAGAAGGAAAAATTTCAGATAACATAATTTAAAAATCCTGGCTTGTCCCAAACTTTCCAGAAACTTCCACCCTGGATTGAGATGTGGCATGAAAAATTTCAGAGGGACTGTTTTTTTGGGAGGAGGAGAGAGTTTCAAGACTTGAAAATCAGGCTTATAATGGGAAGTCAGCTTCAACCTTAATTATGGAATGGCTACTACACAATCTTGCTCTTACAGTGGCTCATCTTCTTTTATTCCCCCCCCCCCCCCGCAACTATTCCTACTAGTGACTGTGCCTATTTTGTTCAACTGTGTGGTACAAAGACAAGGGGGCTTTGGCTATGCTGGGTTAATGCAGTTTACTTTTTTGGCCATGCCCACAGCATCTTTGCTCACTGCTGGATTACAAACCAATGTACCTAGGAGGGAACATTGCCCATTCATATTTTGAATGATAGCTTCATTGTGAAATAAAAACAAACCTGCTTCTTAGGTGAGATGGTGTCAAGGTTTCTTTCAATTAAAATCAAATTCATGTTTTTTTCTGTGCCAGGATGTACAACTTCTTTGCATAACAGAAGGCTCCTTTGTTGAAGTATAGTCAAAGACTTTTAAATGGTGTGAGGTTTAAAAATACTTCATGTTGAATTTTTGTATTTAAATCACCACATTTTTGTAACTGGGTCATCTACCCATTACCCATCATGTTCTTTATTCCTAAGTGATGCAATATTAATCTAGATATTTTTACATAGTTTTAATCCTCTGTAATATGATTCTTTTTGCCTTTAGAGAAAAAAACACATTAAACATTTGTTGATTCATATAAAAATATAGTATAATCTGATAATGTGATTAGATGGTATTTCATCTGGTAATGGTGCATAGTGGTTATTTTGTCTTCATACTCTTTATTTTAATACGTAGAGAAAATTGTATTATTAAACGACAATTAATTTATCCTTTAGTATCTTTCCTTTGACAGACCTCCCACCACCTTGGAAGCATTTTCAGTAACAAATTAACTGAATCCAGGCAATAATTTGCATATGGAAATTATACATGCAATTATCTTATTTTTTTGTAGTCACAACAGACGTAGATGACAATACAACTCCCTTCAAGCTTTGCCAAAATGTAAATCCATCCCAGAGTGAATGCACATCTGCTGGGGTCCTGTGTGGACTAGGAAAACTAGGGTGACAAAGAAATACAGGACATAGGTAGCTCTTTCTGTGATGCTGGTAAATATATATGTTTCACTTACAAATTCCCCTCTGACTTTGATTGTCTATCTGGTTCTTCACTAATTCATGTGCAATTAGTTTATCTCCAATATATTTACTGAGATAGTACTATAGGTCAGGTTGTAACTTTGGGCCGCAAGAGGCACCAAAACTGGTCAAAAGAATTATACTAAAATGGGCAAGCATTCTCCTGACTGTGGCTTTGTGGGTCAAGGGAGGTGAGGGCTGGAGGAGAGAGAGGAAACAGAACAGCAGCAACTTCTTTGAGGCTTTAGTGCAGAAGTAAGACCCTGGATCTATGGAGAGATGTCTCTTCAGCCAAGAGAAAACATAGTCCTTGAACAGCAGTGTTGAGCCTCTTGAAGAGAACTAGTTTTGCAGTTTGTTTGCCTCTGTGGAAGTCTAATCATATAACAAGAGCCCTGTCAGAGCTCTGAGAGGTGTTAGGAGAGTTTCTGGTTACAGTTTCCCCTCACAGTTATCTCAGAGGGAGGCTGCTGCAATGAGAGTGTGAATTCGGGAACAGTGTTTTGGTTACACGATTTCCTCATCTGTGAATGCCGCGGTTCATCAGGATTGACCTTGGTGAGCTGTGTGTCCCTGACATCATTCTGCCTGTTCTGGAAGAACTGTCCCTATATTCATTGCCACCCCTTCATGGGATCATTTTCTGGAGATCAGGAAGCCCCAGACCTGTGAAGACTTTGTTCAAATTTCTCTGTTGATGTAAATTGGTGGAGCACCATTAGCTTCAATGGATCTTCTCCAATTGACCTGACAGCAGACATGTGGCCCTCAGCATGACCTGGATGCAGACAAATGGTTGAGTGGTAGCCACCACCCACAACCATCTAAGGATAATTCGTTGGAGTGCTATGGACAGATATTGTAGCATCAGGGTTGTCTGAAAGAATGAGGCAAGACCAAGTTGTCCAAAAAAATTGAACAAACTTAAATGCTGCCAAAGTTGTCAGCAGCACCTGTTTCCCCATCCAGCCTCCTGAGTCTCTCTCTTGAACCACACCCACCTGCAACCCAGCTAGTGGAGGGAGAGAAGCCCATTACAATATATTTAAGTAGAGAGGGAGAGAGAGACCGACCCACACTAGGGCCATCATTGAGGTTTGACCTTCAGTGCTAAAAACAAGCTTGAGCTAAAGTAGTAACTCTTCTAGCTGGTAGTTGGAGTAGGATTTTATCCCATATATGAACCAGCCACTAGAACAGGACAAAGAACTACACTCTCCTAGTGTGGATTACACATGTAACTAGTTAACTGGCTGATTACAGTAGGGACTTCTGGGAGAGTGGCAACTGGAAAACAAACGATTTCATATATTGAAATCTTTCAAGTGTTGGGTCACATTTCATCTTGTCCCCTAATCCTTTTACCTATTCCCCTGTCTCCCCCATTTCTCATGCTGCTGTTTTCTTATTTGTAAGATAGTTCTCAACAAGCGAGCGAGTTTTCTCCCTCTTTAGACATTTTGATCTTTCAGTCATTCCAGGGTGACAGTATTCCTGCCAGTGGCTGACCCAGAAAAATAAGTGAGCTGACTTCCTGGGGACCATCACTAAACCAGTTTGTCTTCTGAATCTGGAAGGACTCTCTGGGCTCAATCTTTCAAGAAAAAACTAGCACTTACTCCCAAGTCTGCAGGATTTGGCTTTGCCTGTGCTGAATTTGCTACATTCTCCAGGGACCAGGGTCCATATATGGGCCTTTTTCAAAATAACTGAGAAAAAATGTCATTATGCTATTTATTAGTGATACTTAAACTGTAGGTAATTTTGATGACCAAAAGTTGCAAGAGGAATCATAATGGCAAATCTGTTTCAGTGCTGGGCTCTGCATGTGTAATGGGTGAACAGCGAAAGGCTACAAGAGTTTTGTTTGCAGTTGCCAAACCTTGTTTTTTAAAGTTGTTGGAAATCCAAGACAATGTTTGTATGTGAGTCTTTTCAGACCTGGGCTTATGATTGCATTATCATTCACATGCCCGTGGCATGCTTTAAGGAACAGTTGTTGAATCCCATAAGAATAGGAACATTTTAAATGGCCAAAAGGCATGTCAGAAAATATATATTTTTCATTTTATAATGGAATAATTTGTCTAAGATTTGGACATAAATGTAGAAAATATTTTTACCAGGCTATATTGCTAATGCAAGAAAAGTAGGCCTAAAAATGGATTTTGTACCATAGTAATAAAAAAAACCCACTATTCTGATCCAATAATTTTACTTTAACATAAAATTGTCACAAATAGACAAGAGAAAGCATGCAAGTTTGAAAAGTCCAATGCTATGCCCATATCATTAATTAGGATAGCAGTGTGGTCTAGTGGTTTGAACAGGAATCTGTAAGCCAAGATTCCTGAACGTTGTTCCTGGCTACACCAGGGCTGCTGTGTGTCTTTGGCACATCTTGTAACCTCTCTTTGCCCCAGTCTGTCCCTCTGTAAAATAACACTTGAAGAAATAGGAGTTTTTTGAGGGTGAGCTAATACTAGTAAAGTTTTTTTCAGATTCCTGGATAAAAAGTGCTATAGAAATACTTAGTGTTATAGCAAACAGACTACAAAGCCTGTGTTATAACAAGAGGGTTAAGGACCCTAACTTTAATCTAACGAAGGAAATTTAGAATTAAGTCTGGCACTTCCCACGTAGAGGAAATGCAGTGAGTTTGCACTCAGTTACCACCTGTATCATCCATTGGGTTTGAATTAGGAGTTGTTCTCTGCTTCCCTGCAGAAATAGTAGAGGGGTTGGCTTGCAGAACCTGTGTGTCTAAGGGGAACCACTGGAGGACAGAGTCATGGATGTGGAGATCTTGGGCCTACATACTGACTCCTGGCGCACTTGATACACTTTCTGTGCATGGTTCTTATCTCAGGACTAGAATGTTAAAAATAAATACATATTTACTTGCTCAGATATAGTCACTCCTCCAGAAAAACAGGTTGTAGACAAGAATATTCATTGGTTTCCTATGGCCTCTTTAACAGTCTCATCTCTATTAGATGTAGACTGTTGAGTTCCCAACTCCTCCCTTTGAATGTCCTGGTGTAACAGCAGAGTAGACTACCTCTCTGCCCAGTTATAGTCTTGGCTATGCTGCTACTGCAATAGGGGTTTTCTTCAAGGACAATCTTTCGACCAGCATATAAAAGATCAGCTGTGCAAAACGTTCGGTGCTTGCTTTCACCAACCAGTATTGAAAATATAGACATGTGGAACACTAACCCCAAAATTCTCCAGGGACTATTGTTAAACCCTTTTAAGGTACAACAACAGTTTTCCCTGAAACAAACAACCCCCAAACAAAATGCAGCATTTTAAGGCAAAACAAGCCTTGGGCAAATCTAAGCACAGCCTCAGCATTCATTATACATTAGAAAGCACTCACTCCTGTAGCTGCAGGTAATCCAAATAGACCAGAGTGCCACTCTTTCACAGCATTTCCATTATATATTGCACTATTAAAAGGAGAATGATAATTGCAGGGAATCTTCAAATACTTCAAACTTAATATATGTGCGCCTACTGGAACTATGGGAGCTAAAACTGATTTTTATAGCTCGGTGTTCTGGCAACAAAGGTTATTGGAAGGGTTTTTAGCAGAACCAACCACCAACATAATTTATCTGACCACAGAACAGATATATTGGGGAAAAAGAGAGATACACATAAGGGAGGATTTCTTGTGTTGGGAAATTTTAATAAAAGGTTTGAATTTAAGCCTTCAAGTAAGACTTCCTGTTAGAATTAACATCTTGATGATATACATTTTATTTTTTGCTTTAGAAATAATGATACTGGTAATATGATAAAATCTAATAAGGTGGGGAGAAATACTACAGTCAATGCAAAGCTGTTGTTAAAGTTAAAAAACACTTTGGCTCAGAAACATGAATTATACATATTGTCAGTCAACACACTAAACAAAATTCTCATTCCTAGCGTTAGAAAGATCAGAAATTACAGAGCAGCTTTTCCTAGAGGCCAAATTTAAAAAATTGTGAAGATCAGAACATCAAATATTAAAGTATATGATAACAGAAACCCAGTCAGTAAAGAATGCTTATGTCCCAGTTACTGTTCCAAAGCTATATGTTTACCAAGAAAATCTAAAAGAAAGATCATTTGCATTTGGGAATAATTGCATTTGAAAGTAAACCTTCCTTTGAATTATCCAGATGACTTTCTGACCAGATTTCTCCCATTTCCTTTTTTAAATTGCACAGGTAATCTTTTCAGCCACTTCTGAAGTGAAATAACAGTTTATGATGAGAAGGTTGTTGGGCTAGATTCTCTGCTGGTGTAACTCCACTGACTTCAATGCATGTCTATCTCGAGAGAGTTTGAAATCTCCTTGTTGCAACTGGTGGTGGAATTGTGGAGAAACAAGACACAGCTACCCAAACTGGAATTTATCTAAGGCACGAGGGATGAGGCCATAATCTTGCAAGTACCACTATGACCACAAATGCCTCAAATCCTGTATGATAAAAATAAACTTCCTTTCCCAACAGCACACTGTGGGCACTAGTTCAATAACAGACCCATTGGGTTTCAGAGTAGCAGCCGTGTTAGTCTGTATTCGCAAAAAGAAAAGGAGGACTTGTGGCACCTTAGAGACTAACCAATTTATTAGAGCATAAGCTTTCGTGAGCTACAGCTCACTTCCTCAGATGCATATCGTGGAGACTGCAGCAGGCTTTATATATACACAGAGAATATGAAACAATACCTATTCCCACCCCACTGTCCTGCTGGTAATAGCTTATCTAAAGTGATTTCCAGCACAAATCCAGGTTTTCTCACCCTCCACCCCCCCACACAAATTCACTCTCCTGCTGGTGATAGCCCATCCAAAGTGACAACTCTTTACACAATGTGCATGACAATCAAGCTGGGCTATTTCCTGCATAAATCCAGGTTCTCACATCCCCCCACCCCCATACACACACAAACTCACTCTCCTGCTGGTAATAGCTCATCCAAACTGACCCATTGGGGGAGACTGTTGTCTACATGATCATCAGACTTGCTTTCTGCAGCACTTAAGGTTTCTTTCTTTCTTCTGTTATTTTAGGCTTTCTTGCCACATACAGACCAGTCTCACCTAAGCTCCAGTCCTGTAAACACTTAAGCACATGTGTAACTTTACTCACTGAGTACAGTTTCTCACCTGCTGAAGTATTTGCAGGATCTGGCCCTTAGCATATGTTATCTGACAAGATCACAAGTTGAGATTTGTACAATGTAAATGGTTTGTTTTGAAAATTTCCGTTGCGCAGACTAGCAAGCACCCATCTTTCTCTGCCTGGTGATACAGAGGTCTAGTACTTTGGTTTCAGTTTGCAGTTACCACAGAAGACTCTGATTATTCAGTTTTACCAATATTTTATATTTTGAAATATGTACTTATTCTGTAATTGAAAACTTCTAACATGATCAAGACCTCTTCATAGCACGGGAGCCAGCAGGTCCTTTCACAATTCTTTACCCGATGAACTTATTTTGTGTGAGTGTGTTTTTGTTGGGAATGGTTAACTGTAAGTTCTCCTGTTCTCTCCTGATTCGTGTCAATTTCTTTGTTTTATTCTCTGGAGGCAACAAAATATTAAAATTAAAGAAGAAAAAAGCTTCAAGAAAAAACTATGTTGTGTCAACATCTTGGAAAAGATCTTAGAGAACGTTTTATTGTAAAAAGTTTTTAATAAGGACTTTTAAATACTGATAATTTATCTCATCTAAACACTGAAGATAGTAATCCTGAAGTAGAGCTCCCTGGGTGATGAATCAATATATATACCCCTAAGGCAAGAGAAAGTTTCATATGGGGACATAAATTGAATAACATACAAGGAAAACCCATAGTTTTAGCAACACTTATGTCTCTGCATTACACTAAAGATAGACACAGGCCACATTTTGCATTGTCTTGCAGCCACAGGATCTCACAGGGGTTATATGGGTGTAAATCAGCATAAAATTTGGCCCTTATTTCTCCTGTGCCACAAATTTTCCCTCATCTCATGCCTGGAAAAGCAGCTAATTCTCTCACTGTCACGTTAAAAATAACACTTAGAAAAGCAACAGTTTATGCTAATAACACGAGTTAAGCTTGATGTGAATGCCCCCAACCAACAGCCTTAACAGCATGGAAGCTGAAGTGCAATCTACAGACTGCATGTGACAACCAAAGATAGAGGATTTTGAAATGACTAGTAGGGAGGCAGGGCATTCTTCCAGGATCTATTGGCACCCTACAGTATTAAAAGAAACACACAAAAATTATATATGGAAACTACCCACAAAGGTAGCTTAGTGGCCCATTGGTGCTATGACTGTTGCTTGGCATAAATCTGCATCCTAAAGCAGCCATATTTAGGTTCTTTAAAAGCCATGGAGTCATAGAATTTTAGGCCAGAAGGGACCAGCAGATAATTTAATCTGACTGCCTGTATATCACTGGCCACCACCTCCACCCAGCAGCTGCACACTGAATCCAGCAACTGAAATTAGATCAAGATATTAACAGTCCTCAGGAGACCAAACCAATACACGTCACAGGCAGAGAATAGAAGGGACCCAGATGGACCAATGCTCAAGGCAATGGCAGGGAACTGAGCTATTCCAAGATGATCATGGCAAACAACTTGCACACCAGGCTGCAGAGGAAGATGAAGCCCCCAGAAGGTCACTGCCAATCTGATCTGAGGAAAAATTCCTTCCTGACCTCACACATGGCAATCAGTTAGACCCTGAGCATATGAGCAAGAACCAGGCAGCAAAGCACCCGAGAGAGAGAGAATGCTCAGTATCACATCAGAGCACGAGCACACCCCGTACAATGTCCCATCTCCAGCTATGGCCAGATAATATAAACTTGCCCGACACCATGCTCTGACAGTCAGTGAACCTGAAATGGGGCAGACTGCCAAGGGAAGCTGAATTCCACAAATAAGGCTACTCTGTTGAGGATCCCCATCTGCTTTTCCAAGTGTCCTCCAGGTCAGGGGCATAATTTTGGGAAAAAAATATATGGGGGTTGGGGGGCAAAGTTGTGTCAGCATATAGAACATTATATGTGATTATATTATATTCCTGAAATATATTTATATGGGAAGCACAAAGTAGAAAATATAATGAAGAATATAGACCTATGAAAATTCGGGAGGGGCAAACCGAGAACTGGGGTGGGCAACTGCCCCTCTTAACCCATAGCACATGATGCCCCTGCTCAAGTGATGTCTGTGTTTGTTATAAGGTACTTTTTGTTTGTAACACTTTCTTGAAAGCTTAAAAATAAAAGGTATTTCTTTACTATTCTTGTTTTCTTTCATTTGGCAAGCCTGGTTCCTCCAGCTTCTGATGCTCCACAGGAACTCAAATCCTTGTAGTGGCCACAATTTTGTAATGACCCACCATCATGGGTTGTAAATGGGGATTGAACCTGGGACCTTTAGCATCAAAAGTATAGGTCTCCACCCCTTCAGCTAACATTGCGCAGAGTGCTGCGTGCTCACACTGCTCGACAAACTCCTTTGTGGACACTCAGTAGGCTACCTTTAAAAACCTACTCATTGATATTCCGGTATATGGAAGCCTCTGAAGCCATGGCCAACCTGTCGCATTAACTTGTGTTAATGTAGCATTAACATGTGCAAAATGATATTAGGTATGGCAATAAGCCAGGGTCATTCAGCATGTTGGGGCTTCCAAACTGAAAGGATAGCCTTGTCCATTAGGGGTGGGGGTGATGCTGAGAAAGTGAGACAAAGGCTTTCTCTGAGAGACCTGGTGGCCCTTAAGTCCATGTTGTAATTTCCCTCTGAAGGGACTGGAGATGAGGAAGCCTTTAGCCATTTCCACAAGGGGGAAGCCTCAGGCTTTCTGTTAAGGAGAGAGTTTACCCTATTGAATCATTGGGGAATTCTATTATTGCATATGCTTGAAACTGGTCCATGTGGGTGGAGCTAATGTTGGCCATTTCTCTTTCAAAGTCAAGTGTTTGTTCTCTGCCTCAGATACTGGCTCTTCTTTGGTTGCTGGGTCACCCACTCTAATTCCAATGCATGGAGATGGCCTCTCCCTGGGCTAGATATTTTATACCTGCCAAAGCCATACCTACCTTGTATGTGCCTGATGTGGCCCTGCATAATTCTAAGAAGGGGTAGTGTATGCCAGTCTCTGTAGCTGCACCCATTAGTGCATGCTTACATTTTGGGAAGCAGAGGTTCTTCACATGCCCAGACACTCCACTTTGAACATTTTGTAATTCTGTGCATACCTATATTCTGATTGCCTAGCCAGACTGATGCATATGCAGGCTTTTGAAAATATGGCCTTAAGTTCAGGTCTGGCTGTATCCTAAATGGGGAGATCTTTGGAAAATATCCTGTGGTACTTAGCAAAACTGTCCTTTCTCCAAGACAAGCTAGGACCATCCCACAAGGTGCAACTTGGGTTTTCTTGACATAAGGGCCAGTGCTTAATGGACACTGTGTTGAAGAGTGCGTATGTGAGAAGGATCTTTGAGAATATTCAGGGTGAAATCCTGGCTCCATTGAAGACAATGGCAAGACTTCCACTGCCTTCAGTGAGGCCAGGGTCTCACTCTAAATGGTTGCAACTTACAGTAAGTGGTCTGTCCAACCATATTTAGCCTTGAAGCTGCTGAGTGCTGGAGGCTGTGGAGACTAATCCCAGTTTGCTAGGCCAAATTTAAAATGTTCCTGCTGTTTGGTGGCCTGAGTGATAAGCTTCTTCCTCCAGGGATTGCTACGTATACCAGCTGAACATTTTCTTCCACTATCGATGAGAAAGCGGAGGCCAAAATATATTTCCCCTGGCTGATGTTAAGAACAAATAGTCAGTCAGCCAAGGAAACACTGAAAGGGAAAAAGGCCCAAGATTTTCTTTTTAAGACACTGAAGCTCTAAAAATGGTGCAGAAACCTCCCCACATCATTTGATTGTATTAAATTAAAGGAGAATTAGTACAAAGTAAACCTAAATCCCTTCTACAGGTTCATAGGAGATTTACTCCTGGCTTTAAAATTCTCTGCACGGCTGTGGAGGGGGAAAAGAGAGGAAAGAGTTTGAAGTTGTGGGGCACCTCCTTCTCTGTGTTCCAACTTGGTGCTACATAAGAGTCACGCTTTATTTTTCATTTCTAGAGACTGATCTCCCTACTGAATAAGTTGGCTCACTACAGAATCTTGATCCACCCTGTTGAGCCCTAAGTGACTATGCAACTGCTAAAACCTTGTGCAGTATTCAGAGTGTGCTGTATGAAGTCAGTATCATCAACATTTGGCAAACTGGCTTCATATTGGCATATTTATATTCACATTTTTGTAGTTATGATTGTTTAGGAATAGGATTAAGAAATGGATATTGGAGAATTTCTTTCCAAAAGCAGAGGTGTCTGAAACAGATGAAGTGATTCTTCAGACCAATTTGTACAAGTCAGGGAAGGAGAGGAATAAAAGAGGAAAACAGTTTATAAGCCAGTTCAGTGAACATAGGAATAAAGAGGCCAGCAGATGCATATGACAATGAGAAAGATGAATCTAAAAAGGTCAGTGCATTATTTTGTGGTGGGAAATAATATTTCAGAACTCACCAATGAAGAGAGTCTGCTACCCAGATGTAAGTACTGTAGTATAAAAAAGTCACAGTCCAGAACTACCAGGCCTGTTGGACTTAGAGAACAGATTGGATGCCAACACAGTCAGTCACTGTGGTTCCACGCTAGAAAACTGGGCAAGAATAAAGCTCTTTTAATCCAAATGGCATGGCTGCAGTCCCTGGCTCTGGTAGAGATCCAAAGAAGAGGCTGATTATTATTTTCCCTGAAGAATACACAGTCTGGTACTGAACAGGGAATGAATTTATTCATTAGGGTATTTAGAATAAGGAAGATGCACCTAAAATTGCTATCTCTCCATTGGAAAGCCATCCACAAATGCATCAAAGGGCAAGTACTTTAATAGCACCGACCTTATTGATAGGCCTGTCAAGCAAAACAATGACTGAAGAAAGGTGCTTGGCTATTTGTTTTTCTGTTAAAGCAGGCAAAACCAAGGATGGTTAAAGAAAATAAGCAGGTGTCCATTGGTTTGGATTTGTCAGGAGACAGTGAGCTGGAATACTGTGTGGGAATGGCATTTGCCTGATCCAGTGTTCTAATCACATCCCTACCTCTGTAAGCTTGGGCAAAATATTTCACCTGTCTACCTCCACAAATGGGGATTAATAGATACCTAACTCACAAGGGTAGCCTACTGGGATTAGTCTCCACAGGTGACAGAACTCAGCATCTAAGAGGATTAATTAGTTCAGGGGTTCAAAACATGAGAGTTGCAACTCCTGAAAGAGAGATCAAGGAGAAGGGTGACTACCGTCCCTTTTTTTAGGATTAGATGGAAAAGGGGGGCAGGGGAGGTAGGGTCCTGAAACATTTTTCTGTATTAACTGTGGTCATGGTATGGAAAAGAGCTGAGAACCAGTGAATGAGTTACGATTTGCTTAGCACTTTGAACATGTAAAGTGCTCTATAAAGGTTTCATTACTAATGACAAAACAATCAGAAAGTCAGGGTTCTAAATGGGAATTGATGATCAGCATTATACTCCACGTACAATCAGGCAGCCATATATCTAGGGTTGGGTTCAGGTTCAAATTTTAAACCAATATTTACTGGTACAAATCTCCCAGAAAACTTCTACCATAAATGGTGATTTGTATCCAAACATCAGAACAATTACTCATGTTGTTCCTAGTTTTCATAGTTGCGGCTGTCATCTCTATATCCTTTCTAGTCTCACTGCGTAGCTGTGCAGTGTTTACCAAAAGCATATGTATAAGGGGAGAGGAGAAAACACTCCAAGGCTCTCTGGCAAAATGGGCTTTTCAATTTTGTCAATGGTTCGGAAAAGAAAAGCTGGATTTTCCCCCGGAAAGAAACAGATCCTGTATCATAGCCTGTGTGCTATTTTGCTCAGTCTATCTCTGTATGTAATTCTGTAGGTATGTCATCTTGTGACTTGTGTGAACAAATCTAGATGGCCCTAAGCTTTTGATCTTGTACAGTGTTTATGTCTGGCTATACTGCCTATGCTTTATTTGTTAGAAAAACATTTAATAACTGTGCCTGCTTGGCTCCAGTCTCTTGGTGATCTGTGACAGTGGGGTCTTTTAGAAGATTTTATGTTTTGTTAGCCGTAAGACCCTGCCAGCCACCAAAAAGCCTTTGGGTGCTTTGTGAAAGAGGCAAATACAAACCAGTTACTAAAGGTAAGAATTACAAAAGGTAAGAGTCTCATTGACTTTAATGGGACAACTCCTATGCTTAAAAAGTTAAGCATCTGAATGTTTGCAAAAGCTCAAGCTATCAAGCTTCTAAGCTTGCTAAGGTCTATCCTATGACTAAATCCTTTTATATCATGCTGAAAATGTACCCAAAGCTTCCCATATGCTTGATGCTTTCTAAGAATATCTTTGAAGAGCTCAGTATAGTCTCAAGACAGTTATAATGGTCTGTATTTGATTTACAACATGCCATTGAATTAGAAGGGAATTTGAAGGAGGATTTACTTAAAGCTCATGAAGACAGTGATTTAGAACATGGATTGTGGCCATCAGTGTGGGCTGAAGGAGAAAAGTTTATTGCAGAAAACAGCTTGCCTCCTCCTGCAGGCAAAACCCAGAAGTAGGAAGTTTGGAGACTATCAGATTGGCTCAATGCATCTGTCAGGGAAACACATGCTTCTTCAAAGGAAAGATGGCTTTCAACAACACCTCATGTAACTAGTCCTGGATAGAATCATAAATGAGCTGGAACTGTGATTTGGAATGGAGAACCATGAAATCAATAGACCAGCTTGGATAATGCATCCAAGAAATATAGATTTCTTGGAAAATGACTGAGCATTCTGGCAGTAAATTAGTATAGAGCTCAGAATCTGACTCTTATGAGAGAACTATTTTTGCCAAATTCTTCAACACTAGTTTCATGACTCCTGCATAAACATATGCCTCAGCCTTATTAGTAAAGATTTTGGTCTTTTGAATATATTAATGAAATATTAAAAGAATACTCTGTATTTTTCATGAATCTTAAGCATTAAGACAATGTAATTTTATAGTTTCTTATTGGAAACTTAAAATGAAGGACAAGATCCTCAGCTGGTAGAAATCAGCTGACTTTCATGGAGCTATGCTGATTTACACCAGCTGCAGATCTGAGCCAAAATCTGTTTTCTTCCCAACCATTCTCTTCTCTCCCTTTCAAGCACAGGCTATTGTTTTTAATGTGTAGAGTTGCTCATGGGTGCTGCACAGCTGGAACGGATTTTAAAAGACATGGCATTGAAGCAATTGTTTTGAAAAATAGAAACACATTATGAACATAACCCTGCACTTTTCAAATGGATGTAAGAAATTATTTTCAGATTACCGAAAACCAAGGAGGAACACATATAAAGTCTCCATCGAAGCAAGAAAACCCAGTAACTCCTTCTGTAATGTTCTGCATATGAAATTAAACAAATTGAGTTTCCTGTTGAAGCACCAAGGATGGTTACTCTGTGTTTAAAGATGCACTACACAGAAAAGAATGACACACATAACAAGTTCAGATTAGAGAGCTATATACAAGCAAACAAGTAGAGTAGTTTGGCCTTTAGATTTTTCAATATGTTGATACTAGGGAAACAAACCAGTAAGACTCCTGAAACAAAAGCTTAGGACTTGATGCTGCCATTGATAGTGTACGCTGTGATGACTGCACCCGCAAGGATTCCCATAGACTAACCCTAACTCTGACAATCTAAGGCCCCAGTCCAGTAAAGATGTAAGCACACAGATAATTTTACTGATAAGAGGAGACCCATTTGTTTCAAAAGAACTAATCTCATAAGTAAAGTCACATCTGTGTAAGTCTTTGCAGGATCAGGCACTAAGGGCACTGTGGCTAAAACATAATGTAGGAGAAACACCAAGAGGAGAGCAGTCCATACAGTGAAATGGCTAATGGCACACACTAAATGGACTAAAAATTGGCTAACTGATAGATCTCAAAATGTTATTGTACATGGGGAATCATCATCGAATGGGTGTATATCTAGTGATGTCCCACAGGGGTTGGTTCTTGACCTACACTATTTAACATTTTTATTAGTTACCTGGAAGAAAACATAAAATCATCACTGATAAAGCTTGCAGATGACATAAATATTGGGAGAGTGGTCAGAAAAGAAGAGGACAAGTCACTGATATAAAGCAAATCTGAATTGCTTGGTAAACTGGGTGCAAGCAAAAAATACGTGTTTTAATATGGCTAAATGTAAATGGATATATTTAGGAAAAAACAAAGCAGGGACTACTTACATGATGGGGACTCCATCTTAGGAAGCAATGTTTCAAAGAGATTTGGGGGTCATGGTGGATAACCAACTGAACATGTGTTCCCAGTGCAATGCTGTGGCCAAAAGAGCTAATGCAATCACTGGATGCATGAAGAGGGAATCTTGTGTAGGAGTAGGGAAGTTATTTTATGTCTGTAATGGCGCTGATGTGACCACTACTGGAATTCTGTGTCCAGTTCTGGTGTCCACAATTCAAGAAGGACGTTGATAAACTGGAGATGGTTCAGACAAGAGCTATGAGCATGGTTAAAGAATTAGAAAACATGCCTTATAGGGATAGATTCAAGAAGCTCAATCTATTTGGTTTAAAAAAGGAGATTAGTATATAAGTACCCACATGAGGAACAACTATAGTATTTAATAATGGATTCTTCAGTGTATTAGAGAAAGATATAACATGATCCAATGGCTGGAAGTTGAAGCTAGACAAATTCAGACTGGAAATAAGGTGCACATTTTTAACAGTGAGAGTAATTAACCACTGGAACAACTTACCAAGAGGTGTGGTGGACTCTCCATCACTGACAATTTTAAAATCAAAATAGGAAGTTTGTCCAAAAGACATGGTCTAGGAATTATTTTGGAGATGTTCTATGGCCTGTGCTATACAGGAGGTCAGACTACATGTTCACAATGGTCCCTTCTGGCCTTGGAATATACAAATATACAAATCTATGAATCCCTGGAAGTTCAGAAGGTGTTACTGGCCAGTGCTCCCTCGATTCATTAGTATTCCATTTGTGTCCTTTCCAGTATGGCTCCAAGACTCAGATCTTCTCTCTAGGTTTCTCCAACATTTCTTATGTAGTGACACCTATGGGAAGGTTGTAGCTCTGCCTTTATCCTAGGCAGAAAAACGCCTCTCATTGGCAGACTTACCTATGTACTGCAAAGACTTCCATCCTTAATTTTCTGCAGACTTTTTGGCTGTACAGGGAATATAGACTACTGTCTTGGATTTCAAGATGTGGAGAAAAGCTGGATAATATACTAATTTCATCCCCCAAATGAGTAGGCACTTGACGGTGCCCAAAGATAAGCATGTGCTTAAGTCTGCAGGATTAGGGCTGGGGTTCTTATATGACCCCTGTGACAATAGCATGTGAGGCCTTCACAAGTAGTATTTTAAAATAGAAATAATAATAATGTGCTCTTTCTTTTTCTTCCTTCCCAGCCTGCAGGAGAAATAGGTTAATTAGCTTATCGTGTCGTTTAATATTGTTGTAATATTGTTTAAAACATAATTTGTGAGTGTGGTGTGTATGCGTGTACAAAGTACTTACTGATGGTAAGCTAAGTTGAATTAATGAGTCATTCTTAACTCTTGTGGGAGTGAGTTCCGTAGACTTGACCCAGCTCCTGTGAAAGTTCTATCTTCCACACTTTCTGTATTGGTCAATTGTTGCATTGTTCCAGTGGACTGTAGCTGTCATGGAAGATAATAATGGTTGCCCATCCTTGTGCTCCCAAATACCTGCAGCCAAAATATGTGTACCCTTCTAAGATGCACTACAGTAGAAAGGCTTTTTGAGCCCTCTTCTGATCTCTCCCTCCAGCACATCCATCCGGGAGCAGCCAAAATGTAGTGCTCTCTCCCTGCCCTACTTTATCAGAGGTGTTTGAAGATGAATAGGTTAGTATGAGTAATCTAAGAATTGCACTGAGCCTTTGCTCAGAACCCAATTTTATTCAAAGGTTTATACAGTTTTTTTACTTTTTTGTTTCTATTATTTTTTCTTTATCATGAGCCTCTGCTGGGAAAGGACAGCGAAGTGCAACAGTCTCTTAAGAAAAGCTTTTCATGAACAATCTCTACTTGACCAGAAGCTGGGAGTAACAGGGAATCTCATATAATATAATTTCTGCTGAGATTTCTTCTCAATCTTTCAGATTCGAGAGGGTTTGAGAGGTGGAATAGTCTTTGGAGAAGCATGCAAACTCTCGGGCAATTATCCGAATCAAAATGAATTTCCAAAGAGACTAGTTCTTACAGAAGTGGGGGGATAAAGAGGCCCTTGTAGGGGGCCTGTGAGTATGTTTTTCCCTTTTTTAAAAATGTACACAGGCTTTGGCTGAGTTAACATTATTATTTCAGTCGTGTCTATAGGCTCTGACCCTATTGTGCAAGGTACTGTACAAACATATAACTCAGACAATCCCTGATTCCAAGAGTTTACAATCTAAGGCCTTTATCCTCCAAACATTTATGCAGCTGTTTAATTTTACTACCATCAGTAATCCTGGGAGTAAATGTTTGTAGGATAAGGGCCTTAAAGTAGCATCTTTCATTCTATTACCTTTTGTTGCTCAGTCATCTACACATTTTTCCCTCTAGCCAAATAGAAAGACTTGTAGCAGGAAGAGAGATGGAGTTCTGAAGAAAATGTATGGCATTTCAGAAAAAAAATCATAAATTACACAACACCTTCCATTCTGAAGAGTTTACCAAACTACATAGCCATCATTTCATTCTCCATTACACTGTTTTTGCAGCCATTTCTAGGTTGATACTTGGAAACTTTTTAACTTCACACACTACTACACAAGAATTCTGGAACAAGAAGTGAAGAATATCTTATTCAACTGGAACTACAAGGAGGATTTGAGGTAAGCAAAAAGGTACCATAATTACCCCAGATTGGAATCTATTCAAAGACTTCAGCGCTAAATCACCAACCAAGCAATACCAGCAACATAGTAGGGTTTAGCTGAGCTTAGACTTCAATGTGGATTTCAAACACCAGCAAAGTGCAAACCCTTCTTTGAAGCAAGTAAGGCAATGTGTAGTTTTAATAATTATTTGGCACCACTAAGTTGTTCTCCTTTGATACATACAGAGGAACTTGTTATTTTATATTCTTGTATTGAAGAACTGCCTCAACAATCTGCTCACTCTTGGATGCCACAGAAGCTTTTGCTGCATCTTAGGTAATATATCAAGGGCCATATATGCACTGGAATTTCACATGTTAAGTTTGGCAAAGTTGTCTTAAATTTCCAGATGTTACAATTACTGATGAACAGGAGTCACCAAGTCCTACTGGTTGCTCTTTGACTGTAAAATTTGCAAAGGGAAATCCAAAAAACCTTCAGATGTGGTTTTGGAACAAAATCTTCAGCTTCATCACATCTTGACTATTCTGTGTGAGGAACTAGAAGTGAGATTTCACAGGCATTGCCAGCAAACTTCCCCTTGGAAAAAAGAAGTGTGAATGGGAGACATCCTCAAAGAAGAGAGATATGAAAAAGCATTATTGCATTTCACAAATTAATAATTTATGTTTGTGTTGCCTTCCATCCCAGATAACTTTACAAATGTAACACACACACACATGGAGGAGTCTCTTCCCACATCAGGGAAATGCAGCCATCTCTAGGGTGGAACTCACCAACTCTCTGACAGTACACAGCAATGCTACAAAACAACTGAGGACAGGAAGACAAGAGAAATATTGCAGTTAATTAAAAGTGCTGGGAGCATTTAAGTAAACAAGATGGAATTAGCTATATTGGAATGTGGCCAGTGCCTCAAGGTTAATGGTGATGGGGCTTGCTCCAGTTATATCTTATGTTCCTAAAGCTCATGCTTCAGTCTTCCCTGCCAATGGCCGGCTGGTCAGGGAGGGACTCTCTCCTCCTGCCAATGTATTCTGAGAGGTTTTATCTCCTTCCTCTGAAGCATCCCAGATGGCCCGAGCTGGAGATAGGACAGTGGGTAGGGTGGGCCAGGGCACTGAGCATTCTCTCGCTCTCAGGTGCTTGGCTGGCTGGTTCTTGCTCATATGCTCATGGTCTAACTGATCACCATATGTGGAGTTGGGAAGGAATTTTCCCTCAGGTCAAATTGGCAGTGACCTTGCTGTTTTTTCACCTTCCTCTGCAGCGTGTGGGTGCGGGTTACTTGCCAGGATTATGTGGGTACGTTTCATTTAATCATTTTCCTGTCATTGCAGAGGCCACAGGCACTGGTCTGCCTTGGTCCTTCCTATTCTCTGCCAGTGGCCCAGAGTAGTCTAGTCTTCTGGGGGAGGGTGGGGTGTTTCTCATTTACTTTGGTCTAATTTCTGTTGTTGAGTTTAGTGTGTGGGTGCTGTGTGATGTTGGTGGCCTGTGATGATCTAGTGATCTCTTCTGGCCTTAAACTCTATGACTCTAATATCCCTAGCCTTGCAAAAGGTGCCTGGATTCCTTAATGACAACAAGCAGCAGGACCTCTGTCTGACAAATGGCATCTGACAAATAGCAGTGCAGTCTCCCCTGTACCAAGTTGTGGCATTGGCTGAGCATTGACTCAGCAGAAGGAGAGCTGTTATGTGTTTTCACACCCAACAAACAAAATATGCATTCTTCAGGCTCTAGACAAGTTGTTTCACATTAAGGAAAACAACAACACAAATGAACAAATATATTCACCAGGCTCTCAGATGTGAAAGAGTGAACGCAGGTTCTCACTCTAACATTCTGCATCTGTTCAGAACCCAAAATGATAGCTTCCTCAGTGCTGCACCTGTAGCAGGCAAGAAAACTCCTCTGCATCTGAAGGCATAGTGCACAGACAACAGAATGATATGGCTTGTTGGTTACATAGCTACATAATCCACAAAGGCCACCAACACAAACTTCCTGCAGCACCTGTTTAGCTTGTGTGATTTGACCAGACAATAAGTCAAGATGTTGAGACTATATGTAGTTTCGATCTGCATTATACTTCTTGAGCAAGCTAAATTGGAGTGGATTAGAACTTTCTGGTTCCGTTGTGCTGCTTGTATTCCTGTTTCCTCATTTCTCTTTTCAGTTTACTTCCTTTCTGTCTGCACTGGATGAATCAATGACTACACATAAAGCAGTTTGTGCTGATGAATACCTTAAGTGGATACCAACCTCCGCCATGTGACAAGGGCATTGCCATATGGAACCCCCAGTCATGTATTTGGGTGCCGGAAGTAAATACCTTTCTCCTAAATACCAGGCTCCTAAGCATCAGGCCTTAATTATAAGGTGTCAGCAACAGACTAAATCTTTAGTAAAATTGGAGCCAATGAAGCTACCTGAGTCTGAAAAGTGATCAGGTGGAGAACTGTAGGAGGTGGTTTACAGTACTTCTAATTTACGTTCTGTATGTTTTATAGTAACTGTGTAATGACATGAACAGCAGTATGTTAAGCTACATTTTATGAAAAGCTACCTAGAAGGAAAACAAGATGAGAAAATATTATATAATGAAACAAGGTTGAATTGATGTTGCTGTGGGTCGTTTCCCGACTTTTACCTGTGTAACCTTAACATAGCTTTTGGCATTTAGTGCAAGATCTTCAGCTGATATAAACTGGTAGAGTTCTTGTGGCTTTAGCTGGGTGATGCTGATTTATACCAATTGATCATCTGAGACTTAATTTCCTAGGTTGTTTTTGAAAGGGGGAGGGATAGGGAGGAATAGGAATGAATAAATGGAAACAAATAAGGTAAACAAAAAAATGAACAAAAATGCTCGCAGAACACTCAGGCAGCTATTAGATGTTGGCCACAGTGGTGCATAATTTTTTCTTAGTAAAATGGAAAACAAAAAGTATACATGGGTGAAATTCACACACTGCTCCAAACCCTCACAAGGCCCACATTAAGGGCTTCAGTAGGACATAGGTGCTATGGAGGAATTTTTGCAGGCCATGCTATGGAGGAATTTTTGCAGGCCTTTGCTTTAGGGTGAATTTCACCCACATTCAACAGTGCATTTCTTCACAAATGCAAATTCTCTCAGACTTGGTGATTTTTTTTTCTACTGTGAATGATCACTATGTAATTCTGAAACTTCAGAGCTTAGTGTCCTGCAAACACTTATATGCATGTTTAATTTTCCTTTCCTATATAGTCCTATAGAAGTTAGTGGGATTCTTCATTTGAATAACATAAAATACAAGTGTTTGCAGGATTGGGCTCAAGTTTCAAAGTTCAGCTCTCTTGTGTTATTAATTTATGAAACAAGGAGGGGATTTTGCCATGATTGTTTTACATTAGGGAAAATGGTGGTTTTGGTTTTAAATAAACATACACAACTTAAGATGACTAAAAGGATTTTCTCATATATATATACACACACACAAATCTTTTTTTTTTTCAAAGATGAAGCTGTCAAAATTTCATCCCAAATGGAGAACTACTAAAATCCAATGCAACTGAATAGAGGGTGTTTATAGCTGAAACTGTTTCCCAAACTTCAGCATAGTTGTTACTACTAAACATACACAATAACAAGAGAGTAATTCTCCAGAGACAATGAAACAAAAGTATCCAGTTGTCTGAATAATACTTGGTTCCCTGGTTAACTTGCCTTCTTTTATTGTAAGAAGCAGTTGTATAAACTGAGGATTAGTTTAAGAAAAGAATGAAAGAGAATGTGTAGTAGAACACAGTATTGCAGAGAGTGATGGGTTAATTTGAGCCATAAGGATTCTGTATGGAACAGAATTCAAGTGGGTGGACTTGGGAGATGCTAACTGGCTGCATCAGTTTAAGGTGAGTCATGCTGATTGTTTTGTTTCGATGAGTGAATGGACCTGAGTGATGTTTAAAGGAAAAAAGTGAAGCTGAAGAAAGACAAACTACATCTTTTGTATATTTAATAGCAGTGGCTGATTGGATCCTGCTATTGTGTAAATAAGTGACTAAAGGAGACTTGCTGTGGCAAAGCATAATGGCTATATTTGTTGAAAATGTTGTTGGGTGACTTGTTAAACAGGTTATAGATCAGCAAACAATTGGAAACCTGAAGAACAGAGTTTGCTGGTACTTCAGCAAATTATTTCTCTTGGACTCTACTTGTGTTCCAGACCATGGAGGGCAAAATAAGGCTATTGCTGTTTCAAGTTCAGAAGACCATGTAGGAAATTTAACTTAATTAACAGCTGGTTAATGGAGACAGCCTTGCAAAGATACCAATGGGGGAATCATGAAACATTTGGGTCAATTTACACACACTATGATTAGAATATTACAAACATCTTTAACCATAGCTCCTTCATACTGAATAGGCTAATAAGGGAACGTAGTACAACACTTACAATTGTAATATGTATTTCAAACTACCAGATTGGACAAATACATTGTATCACATCAGAAGACCATTATAAATAATGTGTCAGACTAAACTGGGATATCTTATTAAAGTCTTGGCCAAATCAAAATATGCTTTATTCACACAGCAAGTACCTTGCAACATCCATTTGTTTTGCTAACAGAAGGAGATAAAGTAATTGTTTATTCTAAACCTATTTTTACTATCTACATTGGATTATAGAATAGGTCCCATTCTGACCCCAAATTTATATATTGAAGGAAGAGTCCTGCAAAGGGAAGCTTCTGATTGGTTTTTCAAAATATATATTTGAAGGACTTTCCTATGGGTTACATCTTATGAGTATGGTAATGGCAGACATATGTTCTGTGGAAAAGTAAAATAATATTTTATTTTGTGAAACTAGTCCCTGGACTTCTTCTGTTGCCAAGCTTACTATGTATTATGGGGAGGAGGGCGGGGAGGGGGAATGACATGTGCAAAACACTTTGTACTTTAAGAGAAGAAGCAGAACAAATGACTAAAATGGATCAAGATATTATGTTTCAATAGCAGATACGTTTAAATATTGGTGCCAGCAATAACTATTAATACAGTGAAAACATTTTGACATGGCAAACTTTGGGTTAACTGAACTAAGTAGTTTGTACCCTGTCCAATGTAATTAATATGTAAAAACCAATGCCAGCTAAGACAAGAACAGGCCATGAAGAGCTGAATTGTAGTACACTTTTTACATTGCTTTTGAAATCAGTGTTATTGGTGCTTTGTTACATGGATAACAAAGCTGTTGGGAACAAGGCATCACTTTTAATGGTTGACATAAAATGGACGTAGAAGATGTTAAAGCATAAAGAACATGTCCATGGAGGACCATTATAAAACAACCACAAAAACCAAAACACTGTAATTACATGTTAACATACGCTGTGACCAGAAATTCTCTGAGGTTGCAAGAAAAATAAAACACTGATACTCAGAGATGGAGTAAAACCAGATTATTCTATTTTAACATATCCCATCAGAACTGTCACCTTTGCTAATGCCAGTATTTGGATAGGAGACACCCAAGAATCAGCTGTTTTCAAAAGTGGTGCTAGTGATTTTGTAGGTAACACTACATCCTCAGATGTAGGACTGAACTAGTGACTCAGAATAATGCTAGAGGGCACTGTTTTGCTGGAAGAACCAACTTCCTGACCATTTCCTATTGAAGAGCAAAGTAAGAGATTGAGAGTACTGAGCAAAACAGACTTTACACAGGAATGATGACTTTCCACAACTTTCTGTGCAAGTCCCTAAGGACAATAGGGACCTGATACTGCTGCAATGTATTAAGCCGCTCTTGAGAGGTACTGAGTACCCTTAGTTTCCACTGAAATCAATGGGTGCTGAGGCTATCCCATGTCATGGTTGCTTATCTAGGTGCGCCTTGATCCCCTCTCTGAGAGCAGCCCCTCAGGTGTCAGAGTTTTGTCTTTACCTCTCCTGAGGTGGCACCCTGTGATTCACCCACCTTAGACTGGGCCCTGGGCTATAGTGCCTTTATCAACCATGCTTATCCAGCAGGTCCAACTGGGTTCTTCTCTTCCAGGAGTCTATGACTACTAGGCTGACCAGATAGCCTCCTTAAACCAAAGTATCATTTATTTTTACAGTAGGAAGAGAGCATAAGAAAAAGAAAAGGAGTACTTGTGGCACCTTAGAGCCTAACAAATTGATTTGAGCATAAGCTTTTGTGAGCTACAGCTCACTTCATCGGATGCTCACGAAAGCTTATGCTCAAATAAATTGGTTAGTCTCTAAGGTGCCACAAGTACTCCTTTTCTTTTTGCGGATACAGACTAACACGGCTTCTACTCTGAAACCTAAGAAAAAGAAGAAGAAGAAGAAAGAATGGGAGGAAGTTTAAACCAACAAACCGTGCACACACCTGTCCATTTTATCTAACACCCCCCAATAACAGCCTCCCCTGTATAGGGAGTCTTTTTCAATCCAGCTAGGGCTCCTTTATTCTTATCAGTTCCTGGGGTTTTTCCTTGCTTCTCCAAATCAGTTCTATAAGATGGCGGGAGCCAGGAGCTAAAATCTTAAGAGGTAATGGTTTGGGCAGTGTCTCTTAACAACCCTGAAGTGTTTACTGAGGAGTGGCTTAACTTGATCTATTGATTCCTTCCTGCCTGTTTCCTTACAGCCAGTTATTAAACTAAACCAGAGGTTCTCAAACTGTGGTCCGCAGACCACTGGGCTCTATTCAGGCGGTCTGAGGATAGTTCCCTCTAAGATGTGCGCCTGGGTGGCTGCACGTGAGAGAATGAAGGGCCACCCACCTAATTAGTGGAGCTGTGCAGGCATGGCTCCACTAATTAGGTGCTGGACCCTGGAGAAGACACACATGTAAGGTGAGGTGCCCTGGGGAGAATGGGGGTAGGTGGGAGGAGGAAGTGGGGTGAGAAGAGGGGGTGGAGGGAATTTGGGATGTGCAAGGCTGTGGCAGCCAGAGAAAGAGATGACTTTCCCCAGATCCAGGGCTGCGGCTGCTGAGGAGAGACCCCCCCTCCTTCCCAGCCCCAGCCCCAGCCCCAGCTCGGGGCTGCCATGGCAGGGGAGAAAGGGCACATCTACTGCATTAGAAAGGTAAGACTACTGATATTAAAATATGAGTTGTGTGCTTTTATTTGTAGAACAAAAAAGTTCATTATTATTAAGGAGGGTTTTTTTTATATAGTGCTTTTATCCAAAGTGCTTTACAATAGTTAGCTAATGGTACAAACAACATTTGGAAAGATCATTAAGTGGTCTACCAAGACCCTCAGCAATTTTCAAGTGGTCTGCAAAAAAAAAAAAAAAAAAAAAAGTTTAAGACCACTGAACTAAATCAATCTAGCCATACAGGAAACATTCCAATAACTGCGTCAATATCCAGTATTCAAATTATTACAGAGCAGTTCCACATCTCTCAAAAGCTGCTCAACACCTTGCAGTATCAGGCCCAATAGAGAGTTAAATGGTGGCCAGCACATGCATTGAGACAAAACAATCACACAAAGGTAACTAAGTAGATTGCCCTACTATCTTAGAGTAAAGAAGAGTGTAAAACTGCATTTTGTTTTAAGAACATCTTGAGATCCTCATGCATACCAAGCAGTTATTACAGCAAAAGCATAGAAATACTTTTTATTTGCATTCGGGGTTAAGACAATGCATAATGGTACCTTTTTTAGGTTGTGGAAAAATACTGGTTCATAGATTTTGTCTTATATAAAGGCAGCTTTCTGTAGAAAGGGAGAAATGTTGGGATTGATTAGCAGTGCAATGTGATTGGGGAAGTACTGGTGGTATAATGACCAAGAAGCCAAATGGAGCCAGTTATTGGCCTAATATCTTTTTATGTTATTGGACCAGGTCAGAATGCTGGACTCCACTCAGTTATGTGTCAACTAGAATTGAGATGGGTAAGTACTATGAGCATCAGGATGCTCAGATAAAAGCTAGACACTTGAGATGTTTGTAAGCCTTTGGTATGCAAATACATGTAATGGTAATGGCAACTCCCTCTATATTTGTAAAATGAAAACTACCTGTGTAGAGCTGAGAAACAGGTTTGTGTTGTGCAGCTAATTTCCATATATAACTTCCACCAGTAAACAGTCCCTTTATGTACTGACACCTTAATGAAAGACTGTAATTCACCCTGAACCATCCCCTAAAAACTGTAGTTACAAAGCTAGTGCTGTATTTTGGTTAGAAATAGCAAGACAATTTCCACAATGATTTGCAAGTCCTAAGCACATCCTTATTTTAATACAGATCAGTTCCTAATTCTATGCGCTTTCGGTTTCACCACAGCAAGTACACTTCAGTGAACAATAACCTCAAGAATTTCACACTGCTGGTAGTAAAAATTGTTCTCTTGCTGACTGAATAAAGCTTTTCTCTTGCTCCAAAAATGACACAGAAATCTTTGCTCCATCATAGTTTTACTGACAACCAGATTAGCCTGGTAAACATAAAATGCAGAATACATTTCTGGACTTTGCTATCATTTAGAAATATGATTCCTCAATCTAAACAGAAAAACTGAATTCATTCAGCATTATTGGATTCAACCTGTCCTATCCTCCATTCAAACTATGCACATAGTAAATTACTACCAACACAAAGAAGGGAGTCATAAACTGGCTTCTGTTTTAAAAGGAAATTAGTATTTGTGAAAAATGTCCAGTGGACTGAAAAGTTTTTCCTAATAATCACTGCATATGAGCAGGAGCAGTGCATGCTTTCACACTATTGCTGTCAATGTCTCTCAAACCTTGCATGGAGAGACTATCTCAAGTGGGGAATGAAGGGGGGAGTTTCTCTGCTCATTCTTTGATTTTTTTTTTTTTTTGAGTATGCTAACAAGGGTGGCAGTTGTGATATGGACATATGTAATAGGAATTGGACTATAATCATCAATCCATTTCAAATACTGCACTGAACAATCAACAGCTAGTAAGAACTGGTGGTAGCTACTGAGCTGGGCTGGTTTCAAAGCCTAGTAGGTAAACAGTTCTTTATTCCACTATCAGTTCCTTGTGCTGCTATATTTGTAGAAAGCAGAAATTCTTCACAATGCTTTTCTACTTTTCCCAACTTGTTTTGTACATGACAGTACAATTAAATATAGAAATTGGAAAGCATTGGGAATGCATTTTTTGTCTTTCATTTAAAAAATGAAATTAATTGCAAAACACTAGTGTAATGTTAAAATGGCACAGCTTAAAAAATAAGGTAAGAGATTCCCCCTGAAGGCTTATACAATATAATTCACCTGGGCATGTCACACATCTTCTGCAATTTATGGTGCACATGTAACAAACTAATACATTAAGGGCCAGATTGTGAATCTATTGCTCTCATTGGTAACTCATAGCGGATTTCACAATCGGGCCCTAAGTTAACCATTTAGAAGAAAAATAAGGCTTGAAAAATACTGCTTAAAAATATTATGTTCCTAGTTAATATTGCTGTAACAATTTTAACATTTCAATTTCCTGTCTTTTTAAACTGTGCACTCTGAATATGACATTAATGTAAATTCTTCTGATCTCCCCAATTAATTTTACAATTTTAAGTTTAGAACAAACAGGATTTAATATGGAATGCAGACCTGCTTAAACTTATGTTCTCAGAAGCAGAACAATGGATAGTCACCAGATTTATATAGAAAATATTTTGCTTTTTAACTGACACATATGTAGGTATGCAGCAATGGCACTATGGTGCTCACGATCTTAGGTAAGGTGAGACACGTATTCTGTTAGTATCCAACAGTTACCATACACTAAACAAGACATAAATGATAAAAATGTCCATATTGAACTGATGTATTGAAATACTTGGCACTCACTAATGAAGTGATGAATTGTAGGTGAATCTATCAGCTGTCCTGCTTAAGTGGAGCTGGTTTTTTAGCCCAATTGGTAGGGCACATTGATTAGGAAGCCTGGAAATCTTCATTCCTACCTTAGTACTGACCTCTCCCTGGGAGTTCACTCATTAATATGGATGTCTACCTGCTTATTTACAGAGGTGTGTGCATGTTTATGTAAAATACAGTTGTCATGTGGCACATGCATGGTGTTCAGACACAGCATTATCAAATGAGTAGTGACAGCTACCAGTTTGTTGCATTCCTGAGCATTAATGATAGCACAGTGCAATTTGCATGTAAGACTTTTATTGAACCAAACACACACCCTCACAAGATGTCTTTGGTACTCACATTTGTCCCTAAAACAAAAATTAAATTTTTTACCATTAAAAGAAATAATCCACATAATTGGATACATAATATTAAAAAATGAGGTAGTAAAGGGGTAAGACCATGTACAGAGTCATTGTAAAGATGAAGAACAGTTTACCCAACTAAGCACATCCTGAGGACAACTGACGGTGAATGGAATGATTTGAAATACTTTAGACATTTATTTACTAATGTCTTGCTAGTGATCTTCATGGCGTTCTAGAAATGGATCTATATTGAATCAGTGACTGAGTCTTTACCTTTCTTCTCTAAAGGCCAAATCTTTTAAGGGTTAAGATTGGTTTAGGGGATGGGCCATTAAGGATCTATTTTTTTAATATTAACTTGAGGTAAATATCATAGGCTGGGCACCCTAATTAGGAAATTCATGCTTGTGTTCTTGTTTGGAGAATTTTGAATAGGAACTGTCATATTATAATTGTACTGCATTTACAACTTGGAATAACGACAGAGAAACTGAAATAAATGGTAGTCTCAGTAAAATCAACAGCAAAACTTCCAATGAGACTAGTATTTAGCCCTAAGAGATGACCGAAAGCCTGCAATGTCCCATAAGATTTTTTTTTTTTAGATGAAGCGACTAGTACTGTGCACATATTCCAAATGAGGCTTTTTGAGCACCTGCACAGCCTACTGCTTATTTTGAGGCCAGAACTTGGACGACTTTCCCCACTTCCTCCATTCAATCCTCAAAGAGGAGCCCAGTTTAAGTAGTTGGTCAGTTAAGGGTAGCAGGTTTCAGTGCTCCTCTTAGGAGCCTCAATTACCACAAAATCAATTCATTTATTTTTCATTTAAAAAAAAGGATGGTCTGGGTTTATAGAGATCCTGAACTCCCCACAGCTCCCATTGACTTCAGTGGGAGTGGGAGTTGCATATGCTCAGTGCTTCTGAAACTACACCCACAAATTAACGCATCATTAAGTTTGAGAAAGTAAGCACTCAAAAGTCAAGAAAATCCAAAAGCTAATGTTTCTGCTTCAACATCAAATTGGTTTTAATGCACATGGTATATGTTTTATTATTAATTTATATACCATACGGTGAATTGGATGTGCAACATGGCCAAGTTAATGTCGCAGCAGGAAAACGGTTGTTTATCATTTCCTGACTTCTTTGAGTGCTTGATTCTTCAACTTCAGTAATGTACTAGTGCTGTTTTATGTGTTTAATAGATCATTGGCTTGAATGTATTCCACTCATCAAGTGCTGATATTATGATTGATTTCAGAGGGAGCAGTGAAGGACATTTTTTATTTGGCCCAGTATTGTAAAATTTCTGCTTTATGCATTTTTCATTGCGATTATATTATGAGGTAAAGGAAATTTGGTATTGGTGGGAATTTTGCTGCACAGACCACCTAATGCGAATGGGACTTGGTGCATTCTTAGGGCCAGCTTTTGTTTTTATCCCATGCCAAACCTCAATGGGACTACTACCGTCCATAAAGTTATTTGTGTATAAGTGTTTGCAGGATTGATGATTTATTTTATAATTTCTTCCTTTGGATTACTTGTTAAGAATTTTGGGGTAGTTTGTTTAAGACACAATACAAAACAAAGCTGAACTAACAGCATTATAGGCTAAAATAAAATTCTTAACTTTAAAATAATCTTAAAACCATTACTTTTTCCACTATAGAACTAACCTATACATAGCGGTAATAAAACTGTTAGGTAAAAGTGTCTAAATATATTAAATAGAAACATCTGATGTGCATCTGTGATGGTATAAAGTGGAGATGACATGACTGTTGCCAAAATGACTGCACTATTTGTAAACAGAATGGACCAAATTCATCTCTGGCATAAGATCTCCCCTGGAAGCAAATGCCAGTTGCACCTGTTTATGGAAGGGCTATCTATAGCCCAACAAAAGACTCTGATTCAAATTCTGCTTTTACCTACATGCTTGCTGCTCCATCTGAAGTCAAAGGAATCTGTCCCTTAGAAAGTAGGAAGGCCCTAATTTTGAAAATACACAGGAATAACTTTGTGAATAGCTGCATTGAGTTCAATGGGACTACAGGCATGCATAACTGTTTGCAGGATTAGGTTCTTGTGTATGCCTTTTCTGTTGTTCTTTTCCTCTGAAGGCTCTTCCTGGTGTGAAGGCCTAGATCCTGAAAGCTGAACCAAATGAGCAGACCCATGGATCTGCTTGCAGGATCTGGGCCTTCCTAATCTGTAAAGACCAAATACTGCAAGACATGTTTAACGTTGTGCGCTGTGAAGAGTTGCATTGACACCAGACTCTTTCAAATGGGAATATTTGCAGTGAGTAAAGGTAGGAATATACTTAAATCTTTGCATGACTGGAGCCAATAGGATGAATCTTTGGCTTAGGGAGCCAGCTTTCTGGTTGGGAGAGAGTAGAGCAGCCACCTCTGCTTTACTCTGGATTAATGAAGGCATTTCTAAAAAGTCCCCCTTTCTGTGGGGATGAAGGATTTTGCAATGTGCTTTAGTAATGAGATATTTTAAATCTCTGACACAACATTTTATTTCCCTTTCCCTCTTCCTTTGGTGTGTGTGTAAATGGGAACTCCACTCCTCTAAACCTGTAACAACCTGAGAACCCAGCATGAAGGCTTTGGGGCAATGAGGTGAAAAAAACCAACAATTTAGCTGTCTGCATGTTTTTCTTTCTAAACGCCTGATGGAGGAACAGTGCCCAGTGGTGGGTTTTGGGTTTTTTTTCCCCCTCGGTCTAGGGAAGCGTTAATTATAACGAAAGGAGAAGTTGAGGCGCCTCTCGGGGTGTTTAGAGGAAACGTGCAGGGCTGTGCTGGACGGGAACTGGACAGCCCCCATGGGGGACACAACGAGTCAGAGCTTTTGGAGCCGGGCCCCTGCCCTGTGCCTCCGAGCGCCGTCAGCGCGGGCTTGGGGCCGGGCCCCTAGGGCAGAGGCTACTGCAGCAGGCCCGGGGCCGGTGCGGGGACCGGGCAGCCTACACCCCGCAGCGTGTCCGCGGAGCCGTTCAGTCCCGTCCCCCCGCGGCAGAGCCGCCCCCGGGCCCCGCGCAGGTGACACTGGCGCTGCTCCGGCCACCGCCGAGCTTCCTGCTTCCCAGAAGGTGCCGGCGCCGCGGCAACAGGAACTGAGGCTGGGAGGAGGCGGTGCCGCCGCTCCCCGCCGCGCTCACGGCCCGAGCCGGGGGAGCGGAGCAGCCATGGGCCACCGCCAGCAGCCGCTGTAACCTCCCCCGGGGCCGGCGCGTCCCTCCTTTCCCTGCCGGCCGGGCGAGGTGTTTCCCCGCGGGGGCGCGGAGCGGCCGCCCGGGGCCCGAGATGTGACCATGGACAGCAGGATCAAGTGAGTGCCGGCGGCGGGGCAGGCAGGGGGAGCGGAGCGGGGCGGCCGAGGCGGCTCTGGGGGCTGCGCTGGAGGGAGAGGGGAGGAGGGACTAGGCCTCAAAGCCTCCCCCAGCCTGGCGGGGTGTGGGGCAGGGGCCTGGCTCTGCGCTGGGCACGTACAGGGGGCGGCTGAGCAGAGACCCTTGGCACGACAGGAGCGGGGCTGGCACGGCAGCCCACACGGCAAAACCGCCCCTTCCCCGCAGGTGTGACACTGGCAGCCTCAGAGTGAACAGCTGGTGGCTCCCCACCCAGTTCTCCATCCCCCCGTGGAGACGCCCTGCCATGAATCCTGCAGCCCGCCCCACAAGGGGAGCTTGTCCACCCTCTCTGCCTTATCATCCTTTATTCCCAGGGAGAGACTGTAGAACCCACACTCTGTCTCTGTCAAAATGACCCCCCTTCAATCATCAGAGACTGTCTACCTGCACCTTAAAGTGAGCCCCACTGGCTAAATCCTTCATCACCAGAGTGAGATAAAGGTACACAGAGATTTATAATAATCTTCATCCCAGTAAGGGAGTGCCCCACAAGTGGGAGAATTGACAGGCCATTGTTTCTGTCTCTGGGCTCATACACATCATAACTAGTCTTCACGGAAGACAGTGCCAGCCTAAGGTTTGGTACCTACTAAACATCTCAGAAGAATGGCCATGATGACTTGTTTGGGTGTTAGGTGGATTACAAAACCAATTCTGAACAAACTTTTACACTTCTTCTTTTTGTCTATTTATTGCCTCTTTGGATCTATTGCCAATAAATGGTGATTTTTAAAAAATATTCCAGCTATTTTACTTGACTGTCATATTTGAGAAAATTACAGGCAAATGAATCCTGGTTTTGAGGAACAGCTACAAAAATAGTGTGTAAAACTAGTAACATCAAAACAGAGGTTGTTTATAAACATTTCTTCTAAGGAATCTAACAACATCTCTTTATTTGATTATTGAAGAAAATTACTGTTTTTCAAGACGTTAAGAGACTAATTCTACCTCGCGAGAATGTTAGTGTAACCCAGATGTGTTGACAAACTTTGATGAAGTAAATTTTCTGTGATGGTTTGAGGCTACTTGCCCATTGTAAGGAGTCCCATTGATTTCCTTAATTCAGTAATTGACGAGAGGTTAAATCTGTATTTTGTAAACTGACAGTAATCTATATTTATGATGAATAAGTGTGCTGCTATTTAATAGTTATAATAGAAATGAAAGCCAGCCTGACATATATCAGACTAGTTAGACATATTTCTTGACACTTCTAAGTCTAAGTAACACCTTTTGTGTGGGAGGTGAAGAGTAAACCTAGAACTTTTCTGTGGAAGCAGACTTTGTGGTGGTGTACTGAAGGAAGCAAACACGTTTTCACACGTAAATTCAAGAAGTTGAGCTCTGAAGTCCTAATCCTGTATTTGAGACACGGTTTTAATGGAAATGAACATGTTAAATCCAGCATTCTGATTTTCCACTCCTTCTTTAAGGAAGGGGGAAAATGAGCCAAAAGAGCAAACACATACCTAGGTTTAAATTTCATTTAACCCTTTTATGGTAGAGGGATTCCACTCTTCTCACTACAGGCTGGGTTCTTACAGCTCAATTTTGTCCTCATTTAAACGAGTGCAACTCTGATTAGATTCATTCTGATCTTGCTAGCTGAGGGGAGAAAAAATGGATCATTTTCTTTTCTGTTACACTCCAGTAAATTTCTAGTAGTCTGGATTTACACTAGTGTAACTGAGAGCAAAACTTAGACAAAAACAAAACTAAAAACCCCATAAGAGCAGAACTAGCTCATTCAGGATCCTCCTTCAAGATTTTCCAATTGAATAATTTGAAAAGTGATGCAGGGAAGGAATATGATGTGGGAAGATATGTGACTGTTGCTCAGAAATGCGATATCTCAGTCTTAATATAAATGCATATCATCAATACTTGGTGACAAAATAAATGATAGAAAACTCATTAAGTAACTGGTGACCTGTGAAAGTTTCCTTCCAGTCCAAAATCCCTCTAAAACTTTTTTAAAAAAACTTGTATTGAACTATCAATATGTGATATATGCATCATTTTAGGTTTATATGCATCATTTTAGAAACCTGGGGCCCACTCTTGAATTCCTTACTTGTGAAAAACTGCTGACTTCTGTAGGCATTTTACTCAAGAAAAGAGTTCAAACCTGGGCCCTTTATGTGGTTACTTAGATAAATAATTGTTATGGTGGAGGTTATAATATTTGCTTTTACTATAAATGGCAGATTGCTCATCAGAATGAGAATTTAAATAACTCAGAATGGTAAAAATAAATTAAGGGTTTCTTCTGAACGTAACATAATAGATCAAGAAATTACTGAAATGTATGAGTTTATTCTTGGTCAGAGAATGTTGTATAATAATGGTACTCACGTGTGGCTGTTCGGTTCAAATAATTATTTACATTTAGGCTAGGGTTGGGTAATGAGCTATCAGACAACATATGCAAATATAATTCATAATTACTGGATTAATATTTTCTCACTAGTTGAATTGTTGTGTACAGGATTCAATCCTTAAACGTGCCAATGGCAGTAACTTCTGAAGGAGATGGTACGGTGACTGTCAAGTTTCAGTTGGTGACCAAATATATTAAAAAAGATAAATGTGTTAATGGCTCAGTTTGCAGGAATTAAGATGGAAGCCTAATCCTGGTTCACTCTCTTCATAATTTAAAAACAGAAGTGGTTCAAACTGGCGAAGTAAAAAAGGCTATCAGAGAGGCCCAAACTGATAGATAATAGAGAAACTAGCAGCATTTTTTCCGTCTGTAAAGTTCAGTTTTGTAAAGCAAACTGTCAGCAAGTTTAAAATTGTATTTACTTCAACATGACTTTCTAAAATGGGGTAATGACACAATGAAATAACTGAAGAGCTCTCAAACATATAAGACTGCGATTTATCAGTGTAATCACAGAATTTTGATTGTTTTAACTATCATCTAATTATCCTCAATTCTTGTTTCTGTTGCCTATTCTTTTTTGAAAAGTGTGTGAATATATTAAAGGATGTGAAGAAAAATATGACTTCTGAAATCTTACAAAACATCCAAATAATTGAGATTCTTTTTCTCATTTTCTAGTGTCAAATGGAGTGGATAGGATATAACATTATGGACACTGTAGAGAAGGCTTGATAATCTAGATCAGTGTTTTTCGGTTTGTGACATATGTATGACTAATCAATTGACTTGTTTTTTATTTCCAGGGAAAATCCAGAAAGTACATTTGATTTGGTACTCAAGGTAAAATGCCAGGCTTCTGAAAATGAAGGTAATGTACTCCAACTGTTGGCATTTATTTATAGAAACTAGGGACACAAATGATCTTATTCAATTATTTAGTCCACGTACCCTCTATTTTGTCAGCTCATGCTTTGAAATGTTGATAATGTGAAATTCTGTTAGTGCTCACTGCTATTATTCCAATTAATTTTTTCAGTTATTAATATTCTGATGATAGAAGGGGCAAGCATTTTCAGCAGTTTATTGTTGATATTGTGGTTTGTGTTACATACTTATACCATTTTAATTCCTATAATCTTTCATTCCATAAAATGTAGATTTAATAAGTCATGTCATTTTAGTGGTATGTCTCAGAACTGGGCCTTGAGTACTTTGATTTCTCCTTTTGTCTCTTTGGAGCTTTTCTCTTAACAATCACTGTTGAAAGAAACAAAGAAAAAAAAACTAAGTAGCAGAAAATAACTTTTACTGTAGCAATTTTGGAATGGTGCAAATGTTATTGTGAGCTGACTTGAATTGGTATTAGCAATTAGTTTCACACTCCTACAAGCACTCTGGTGAAAGAGATATGGTGCTGCAGGAATACTAACAAGATCACAATCCTAATCAGTTATCTGAGCAAGTCTTTTGGTTGCAACTTGCATGTAGGAAAACATGTAACTTCTCAGGTTGAAGTTAAAGTGCTGACTAGAATTGTGTGGAATTTCTAATGAGGGACTGACTCAACAAGAATGATGGCATATGACTAGTTTTACATCTTTTAGGACATCAGTATGCCCCCTTGAGTTTATTTCCTATTGAATTTTCTTGCTTCCCATATTTTTCCTTGTTCACTTATTCTCCATCACATCCTCTTCTTTCAAGCACACTGCTGTATTCCCTATTCTAATAATTTTCCTTAACCCTTCCAGCCTCTCTAACTGCCAGTGTATATTCTTCCTCCCATTCATACCCAGGCTTCTTGAATTTATTGTCTGTTGCCAATGCCACAGCTCCTCTACTCTGACTTCCTCCTGGATCCTCTCTGCATGGTAGTTTCCATCCATTTCACTCTCATGCAATTACCTTCATCGAGGCAGGATATTATATTCCGTTCCTGGTCAAGTTCTTGGGTGACTTCTTTATTTTTATCTTCCTTGACCGATCAGTTTCCTTCACACAGTTGGCTACGCTCGCTCCTTGACTTGCTCTCAGTGCTTTTATGGTTCTCTGTGGGTTTGGCTTTTCTTGCTCTCTTAATTGCTCCTCTTAGCAATTCCCATAGTGGCAACTTTCTGGTCATCTCCCATTCTCTTCCTCTTTCGCTATACTCTCTCCCTTGGTAACCCTCTGTCCATTCTCATATCCTGTATGATAATGAGACCCAGATCTCTCTCTCCACACCTGATCTGTCTCCCATGATCTGTCTTTGCTTTGTGACTGTCTATTTGACATCTTTTTTTGGATGTCCAGCCATATTTCAACTCATCTTCCCCTTCATCCGGGCTTGCAACTTTCATGTCATATTCAGTTTCTTTCTCCCCAACATATAGTCTGCCAATTAATCCGTCTGGTGCTTCCTCTCTGATATCTTTAAAATCTGTCCCTTCTCTATTCCTACTGCCAGAAGCTTGATCCATGCTCTTGTCATCTCTTGCTTTGATTACTACAGCGTCTTCATTTCTGACCATGATTCTCATGTTGTATCCTTTAAGTTTACCCAGTGTGCTGTTACCAGAAATGTTTGCCTCACCTACAGCTCTGTGATATCTGCATGGTCAAATCATACATTGGTGTTCAGTCCCCTTTTGCATCAAATTCAAACTCCTTATACTCCCCTTCAGGACTGCAAGGCTTGGCTTCTGCTTACATCTCAACACTAGTTTCTTGGCACTTCCCCAGCTCTCACTGTGTGTGCTATTTCAGTTCATCTTAATGCTCCTTTGGTTGTCTTCTGCTACAAGAGACTGTGTGCCTTTTCTCATGAGCCTCTTATATATGGAGTATGCTCATGGCCCTGTGTGCCAGGCTGTTTTGCTCTTCTCATCTTCTCAAAACACTCCTCAAAACATATTTTGGTTACTCTTCTATTCCTGTCCTCACTCCCAAATCTTCACACATTAAGTTTTTTTTTAAAAGGAAGCAACTAGATGGGTTCTTACCAAGTATATATTTTGATTTCTATTCCATATAGGTTCATATATCACCCTCATCACCATAGAATATGAACATTTGACAAGTGGTGCATTAAGCAACATGACTAACATCTGTGTGGTTCAGTCTCCCTCTCCCCAGGAGGAGAATTGTGTGTCCAGTGTAGTGGGGCTTTTTGGTAGGGTTTGGTAGATGTGATTATCCATTGTTCCTGACAGAGTTCATTTCACATTCTCGGAGCAGTCCCTAAGAAAGCTTGATCCCTTGCACAGATGAGTTTTATCTGTATGGTCCCAAGTTTTGTTGTACCTGTTGTGGCGGTCTTTTAGATATGCTTGGCCCAGGCCTTAATGCCGGGAAGCAAAAGACAGAGACTTTGAATTTGACTCACTATTTTATGAGGAAACTTTCGTAAAGAGCAGAGGACAGGTTTGTTGTGCTCACAGTAGCCTGTGTGGTGAGGTGGTGATGTGCTACAGTGTTCTGTACAAGCTGGGATTTCCTATGTGCTGAAGACTTCATGCCCAGCTATATTGTATTGCTATTGTCCAGATAGGAGATGAAAAAGATATGAATAAATGAGGTCAGGGCACCATCCACTATGATGGGATGGAGTCTTCTAGACAGCTAGAGATGTTGGAAAGCATCACTTGTGGATGATGCTATGTGAGCTCTTAGCATCAATGAGCAATCCAGGAACCACCGCAAAACTCCCAGCTGAACTGATGAATGATGTGGTGGTGTGCGCCTTCCACCAAAGGAGACTGCACTTTGGGTGCAGACTCTTCAGAGTGCTTTCTTCTGCCCACCTCTGTCTTGCATGGGTTGAATTTCAGCCAGCTGTTTTTAATCCATGAGCGGAGTCCAGTGCTTGGATGAGATGTTTGATGTTGAGTGGTATGGTCCTGTATGGTGATGTATAGGTAGAGCTGTGTCATCTATGTATTGCTGGCATGTAAGTCTCTAGTTTCGTACCAGTTCACCCAGTGGCTGCATGTTGATCTTGAATAGGACTGGAGAGAGAAATGAGCCTTCTGAAATATCACAAGTGAAAGGTCTAGTGGCTGAGGTGCAGTTCCCATCACCATTCTTAGGGTGTCACCTGTATATTATAATTTTCATCTTTCCATACTCTGGGCATCACATTAGATCAAAAACGCCTCGGGGCAGGGACCTGTCATTGTGTTTGCCTGTAGCACGGTGAGTACAATAGTAGTGTGTCAAATAAATACATCTGAGTATTAAGATTGGATTTATTTAAGGAATTATTGTACATGTAACAAGAGATGAATGTGTAATTTCTCTAACACAGCTTTAAAAACTGAGCACAGGTTTGTTTTACTAAACAGGGAGCTTTCCAGGTCGGTTTATTATAAGGCTAATAAATTTGACAGTTACACTGTATTGGAAGACTTGCCTTTAAACAGATTTTCATGCTATGATAATGTTTTGAATATATAATATATCAAAACAAGGTCCATTCACCTGTTTCTTTGCTCTTGCCCCTTTCTTTCCCATGAAAGAGAATTGTGTTTAAATAGGGACTTTCTCGCATCCCATCTGCTTCTTGTACTTGATCCTGCAGTGAAGTCATGGTTGAATCTGTGGCATCACTGTCATCACTGTTACTGTGGAAGTATCACAAGCACAGAATTATGATCTCCCTGCATGAGTGAGCAGCAGGAGAAGTTGAGTGAGGAGGGAGAAAGACCTTAATTTGACCCATATATCTTTTAAGGTTTTCATTTCAAGTTTGTCCTAGAGTGAGCTCCTCTTTTAGATTTTTCTGCATTTTGTTTAACCACCCTTTGTTGGCTGTGCTACAGTTCAAACAAACAAGTAAAAACTAGTATATCCCTGCTGTGTCTGACTATAAATAAGCTAGTATTTTTAAATAGGATGCTGCACACCTGTACCAGTTTGTTTGTGATGTGACACACAGAAATTAGCACTTTCCAAAGATGAGTTTTGACAGCTGAACATTTTTAAATAACCCCTAAAATATAACATCTTTTTTTGGAAACAGGCCTGACAACCTTGAAAGTGTTTTTTTTCAGATATAGCTGAGCAAATACACAAACAGTGTCATCGGATTTAAATAAACTGTGAGATTGGCTTTGAGGAGTAGTTGAATGATTAAAATTTATTGCTTCTATAGCCAAGAGTAAAATCCAATAAATAAATAAAATCCAAATGCATGCTATTTTAATTAATTGAAAACTTAATTCAATTAATACAATAGAAACTCAGAGTTATGAACTGACCAGTCAACCACACACCTCATTTGGAACCGGAAGTATGCAATTAGGCAGCAACAGAGACCAAAAAAAAAGCAAATACAGTACAGTACTGTGTTAAACATAAATACTAAAAAATAAACAGCTTTTTTCTTCTGCATAGTAAAGTTTGAGAGCTGTATTAAGTCAATGTCAGTTGTAAACTTTTGAAAGAACAACCACAGCATTTTGTTAAGAGTTACTAACAACCTCCATTCTCGAGGTGTTCGAAACTGAGGGTCTACTGTACAATTGAGAAACTCAAAATAGCAGTATTTGATTGACTATGGACCTTTGTTTCAACCTTCATCATTTCACTTCAGGAAATACTTCTAGTATTTATTTTGTTAGGGGGACAATGTATTTTCTGATGATGTAAGAATACAGACACAGAAAAAAGGCCTTAGCTAAGTTGGAGTATGTTGCATGTTACACTTTCAGCAGGGCTAACACTCTTGCTTTTGCCCAATAACTCAAAAAAGTGATAAAGGACTTTACAGTATATAATTGCATTTGAAACTAAATGTTAAATTTATCAGATTGAGATAAATTCTAGTAGATCATCCACAGGTAAGAAGCTCTGTTAAATCTAGGTCTACCTAGCCAATGGGAAAAGTTTGATGGCCTCATAATGGGGTCAAAACTGTGTTAGCATCAACTAGGGGTAGCTCGATTAGCACATGTTAGCTGATCACTGTGGATGGGCATTTCCCCTCCCCCCAAGATACATGTTAAGACAGAGTTCATAAAAATTAGACTAGTTTATGTGCAGCATGATTTTCTGCATGGGCCAAGAGAACAGTGCTAACACACTCTAGCAGCAATGAGGCTGTTGCTTGCATGTTTGAAGTGCAGTGTGAACATGGTTCTGCAGTAAATAGAGTAGACATGTTTACTTTATTTCTTAGAAAACTGCAAGATTGATTATTTCTGTCAGCATGTCATACCTTGATTTATTTGGCACATTTAAAAAAAAAAAGCATATGGCAGTAGAAGAAACATTTTTCAGCTGGCATTCTACATTCAGTTATCACTTGTAGAAACAAGGCACAGTTCGAAACCTGTCATTAATATTGTAGAATCTGGTTTGTTCGTTATATTATTCTAAGTAATGGTGTCAGTCTTCAGAATTTTATTTTTTTAACTTATATTCCAGTGTTTTTTGGTCTTCTATCTGGTAAAAGTGGCATGCAGTGTGTCCTTCTGCAACTTCCTCACAGTGGTAACTTGCACATGGCTGTTGTTTAGTTATAGCTGTGCTGCTACATTGAAACAAACTTTCTCTCTCTCCCTGGAGACCTTCCTTCATTTGAAGGTTATATGCTGCAGAAGCACCTTTTACTGTCATACCTTAGTGTAGAGGTTTGCTCATAGCTTAATTGAAGCTGTCTATTTGTTCACATCATTTTATTATTAAAGACAAACAGATTTTTCACTATATTAATTTTACTGAAATGTAGCACAATAGGCAATAAAAATATGCTATTTTGAATTGGAAAGTCAGCAGGCCACACAAGTTCTATGGACATGATAAGCTTTGAACTGTTGCATAGCAAATAAATTCCTTGAACTTGACCTCCAGCATATATATCTCTAGTAGATATGGTCTCTAAACCATTCTTCTCTCACTCCTTGAGAAGAATGTGACTCAAGTTGACCCTTTTCTGTTCAGGTGACAGTAAACTAATTTCCACCCTGGTTCTCTCACCCTGTATGCTAAGTTTGAGATGGTAAAAGGGGCCCAGAGTCCTTTAGGGGCATGAGGCTCCTGACGATATGCTGTTTTAACCATTCAAAAATCTTCTATAAACTGAAATAGGTCTAGGAGTATGCGATTTTTAGAAGAAGTTGCTTTAACAGTATAGATTACTTAGTTTAGCATTATTAATTCCAGTAACATAACTTCTTTTAGTAGGGAGCTATGTCCAAAGGTTATATCCTCAAAGGATATCCTTAAATGTTTCTTTTCCTGTCTTAAGAATCAGTTGGGATCCACTGAACAGTGTTAAATGCTGACTGTCTTTTGTTCATTGTTTGTACAGCACCTAGCACAGTGTATTTTGGACTGATTTAGGCACTACAATAATACACGTAATAAATACAAATAATGTTAGTAAACCCAGGAGATTTGTGTACTCTTTATTCCAAGTGATGTTTGCTTGGAAAAGACACATTCAAAAATAATGAAATTGTGCAAATCTCTAATTAAAATGAATTTTAATATTAAGTGAAATGGTTAGTTTCACTATGGTCAGGTCTACACCAAAAAGTTAAATTGAACTATGTGGTTCAGAGGAGTGACAAATTCCTGGCTGTGATGATTTAGTTGGTGTTGGTCCTGCTTTGAGCAGGGGTTTGGACTAGATGACCTCCTGAGGTCTCTTCCAACCCTAATCTTCTATGATTTTTTGAAAAATTCACATCCCTGAATGACATAGTTAAGCTGACCTAGTCCCTGTTGTAGACAGCTCTAGGTTGATGGACGAATACTTCCTATACTGTTGATCTAACTACCACCTCTCAGGGAGGTTGGTTAACTATATCGTTGTAGTGAGTGGCTACACTGAGCAATTCAGCTGTGCTGCTGTATTGTTTTAAGTGTAGACATAGACTGAGATCCCAATCCTGCAAGCAGTGAAATGCAGGTGGAAATCCCTATTGAATTCAGTGGGGTTCTGCACCAGAGTCTATGTTCATGGAGCTGCTTGCAGGATTGGGGTCTGCGTGCTCTGTTTGTTGGTATGTTGTCTTCCTCCCACTGCACAGAGCTCTTCATTAACCACAAACACTCTGTGGGTGTAACGTGCTGATCAGATAACTGTTTTCCTCTTCCTTTTCAGAGCATGACTGAAGTCTGATAAAAAAGCTAGTTAGATCAATGTAATGCACCAAGCAATCTGTAGTAATTTTGTTTTTTCAAAATACTTGAAAAATTCAGTAGAATACCCCGTTATTCTTCAATACGGATATTTTTAACTGCTGGTTTTCAAGTGGTGGGGTACTAAAGAGACGTTTACCTTCAAAAGTACTGATCTCTACATTTTTAAAATTGTCTGTGGCAGAAAGATGAATAAAAAGCAGCCACACGCTTGTCCACTGCTATCAATTAATTTGAAATAAGTTTACTGTTGAAAAATGTATTTGAACACTTTCTTAGCAGTGTAATTACTTGAATGTATAGGTTATTATAAGACTTAACCAAATGGCTATCAATATAAACATAATAGGTGCTTCAAATAAAGATTAAATACATAGTGTTTTATTAAAAAAAAATTAAGGCTTTGTTTGCCCCAATATGATGTTGGAGAAAATGTTCTGTTGCACACAGGCCTAAAGTTGTATTATGTGGTACATCCCTCTTCTAGACTTGTGTAATCTTTATGATTCTTGCTTTAAGTACTGTAATTGGATACCAGCATTTAGGTGTATGACAGGTTTGCTTTTTAAAACTTGTATCCCTTTCACAAGTTTTTGAAGTTTGTCTTTAGGTTTTCTTAAAAATTGTTTTTAGTAATATGGAGGAGTTGAGATTTTTTCATAGTTAGTCCTTAATTAAAATGTATGATGATGTTTGTGGTATTGTGAATACAGTATTGTGATGCTGCTTGTGGTAGCAGGGTGCTATAGACAATGGCAACAAAGCATTTTTGTATATGGAGTTTAGGTGTGCATGTTTGGACTTGTTACAGAAGAAGCAGTAAGCTGAATGTGATTATCTGTAAAAATGTTTACCCAAAATATGCAATATTTGCTGCAACATTGACATAACTGTAAGTGCATGTTGAAAATTCACTTTAGTTACAACAAATAAAAAGGGTTATTTAATTGTGGATCTATCATTATGAATATTTATATCAGGACTTAATATTCTAGCAGATTCATATGAGTCATTCGTTACTATAGTTTAAAGTGAAGGTACCTTTTCCACTGCATGCATCCGATGAAGTGAGCTGTAGCTCACGAAAGCTTATGCTCAAATAAATTTGTTAGTCTCTAGGTGCCACAAGTACTCCTTTTCTTTTTGCGAATACAGACTAACATGGCTGCTACTCTGAAACCTACACCTTTACCTGTAATTTATTGACAGTGTAATTATAGCCATATCTAAGATGAGTTCCACTTCCCTTTAAGGGTTTCTTTTAATTTCCATTATTGAATTTTACAAACATAATGTGACTTGAAAAAAAAAAAAAAAGTATTTACTTGTAACCTGGTTCCTTTACAGTTGTTCTTAACAGATTAGGAGGATAGTTAACAAATCCTTTGTTTAATGAAGTATTACACAAACATTTTGAGGGCAAAAGCAGATGAATTGTGTCTGAGATTGTGCAGTATTTTCTAAAACCAAAGAATGATATCCATATTGAATAATCTCAAGAATACAGACCAGAGGTGGTCTTAATATTTGTCTCATGTACACCACCAGGTATGCTGTCAGCAGGTTACAAATCATAATGATCTCATGAGTATTTTTTTTAAATTCCAGTGACATCTAAGTGGGTTAATATTTATTTTACTGAATTTTCATTTATTTAGTCTGAAAGTTTTTAAGGGTAGGAACTAAGTCTTCCCATATGTTTGGACAGTACCTACCACATTGTGGGTGCTATGGGAATACAAATAATTGAATTTTTTTTTCAATTTATCTTTTAGGACACAGATTGGTGGCTTGGCCCCTTTCACCCTTTCCTTTCCCTTTGACAGGAGTTTGGAGAAGGGAGGAAGTTTGTAGGGCCCACCCTCTCTTCTTCATCAGGAGTAATCAAGGGGATGGAAAATTGCTACTGTGCTCTCTTATTTTCTACAGCGCTCTTCCCTCAGCCAAGATTATTCTTGGATGTGTGTGTCATGGTGGGAGTGGGGGAGCTGGGAGGAGACATAGGCTAGAGAAGCTATTTATCGTACCCAGCCCTCATTCTCCACTTTGGAGAAGAGGTCTTTGGGGGAGGGTTGACTCAATGTTTCAGCAGTTGTGGGAGGCCCAGCTGTACCTCACAGGCACCAGCCATAGCAGATGTTGGGAGCAGGCTGTCTGACATGATGTTGATGGAGATGAATTATTACCTGAAGACATTTGCTATTGCCTGGCTGTATCAGTTTCTGCTAATGCCATATGCTATTTATAGATATGTGACCAGTTTGTAGGCAGTGGAATACAAGAAAAATATCTGATGGGTTAGGAAGCATAAATGTTAATTTGCCATGAAAAGAACTATATTGTAGATTTTTAATAGGATTGCCAGTATGTATTTAAGTACATCAATACTAATATAAATGTGTGAGCCAAAGATAGCAAACTTTTATAAGTAGGGTCAACCTGTGTAAAACATGGCAGTTCTTGCTTTTTTACTGAAGTTGAATTTGTCTCATTTTAGTACTTGGATATCTGAGGTGACTCTGTTCATTAGCTAGCTTTTAAACTTCTGTGTTCAGAAGCATTAAAGAGTCTGACTGCATATTTTTCTCAGCTAGTGTCAGCATACTTCTCCCCTCCCACACACTGCGCAGTCAATCTTAGAAAGATAGTCTTCTCTAAGTTGGACTTCATTCTTAGAGGAGAGTTGTTACGCTGATAGTACAGTACATTTGCTGTTAAAGTGTAACTTTAAAGGCCTCTCTTCCACTTTTGGTATGGACTTAAAATGTATTTTACTCTAACAATTTATGATGATTTTAAGCTTTACAAATCCTGTCTGCAGTCATAAGCCATCTCCCTCTGTCTCCCCACTCATTGAAGAGAGTGGAATGCCATGTTTCGTCTCTGATTGACAGAAGTGTTATTTTAATTTGTTTCTTTCCCAGCTCTGATAATGTCTGGTGATGTCCTAGGTGTGCCTATTGTAGAATTTTGTTGGGATAGGTAGTTCTATATATAAATCCAAAATATAAATAAAATTATGCTTTTGCATTCTAAAAGTCACAAGAGACTACTATATAAGCTATTTTGCCAGTACAAAGTACTGAAGGGTGGTGTTTTTTCTTTAATTTTTTTGTCAAAGCAAATTAGTTCTTAAAGAACTTTATGTATATTAAGAGCAACTTGTGCATACTTACACTTGAAGATCAATGTATAAAGTAGTCTCTTTTTGCATAAGAGACCTTGTCTTGTGATAACCCCTTGATACGAAGAGTCAGGATTCTCTGATGTAAATAATGTTCGTTTTTAGAAGCTTAGGTCTCCACACTCAAAGTAAACAACTGCTCTAACACTAAATTATTGGCTATAAACTTTTGCCCCTTTGCATTGACATTTGAAATAGAGAATTCTGGAATTGGATGAAAAGGCAAAGATTCTGAAGTTAACTTTAGTAACTCTTTAATTTAGTAAGGAATTTAGTAAGCTCTTTGAGTGGGAGGGACTCTATCTCACTATGAGTTTGCATACTGCCTAGCTCATTGGGACTTTGGTCTTGGTTAAAGCCTCCTAGATGCTATATATAAAAATAACTTTGAAAAGGTGTTAAGTATGTATATATGTATATTATGCCCATGGAAGCTTCAAGTGAGTTTCACTAAGCTTGAAGTGATGGGTGTTCTTAGGGAGGCAACATATTCTTGTACTGGGACTCAAGCAGTGGGAGTTAGGTGGTGTGGATTTTATTCCTGCCTCTGCCACTGACTTGAGTAAGGCACTTGATTTTTCTGTGTCATAGTTTCCTTATCTGTGATATTACTATTTCATTTCTTATTTGTATTACTGTAATGACTTGGAGCCCTAGTTATGAACCAGGACCCCACTGTGTTAGATGCTGTACAAACACAGAACAAAAGATGGTCCCTGCTGGAATGGGCATTTTTTTTACAGGGCATCTGACCCTTTAAGGGAAGCTGGGCCTGGCCTCAACTGTGACTGATAAGAAGTCTGAGCTAGGAGATCGCTAAGGTGGTGATAAAAGCCAGCAAGTGGCTTAGTTGGGGTGGAGAGCTGCAGAAAGCGGGTTGGCTCCTGTGGCAGGCACTGAAGCAGGGTCACTCTCAAGAGAGCAGCTGATAAGTGTGAACCTGTGGGCAAGAGGGAAGAGCTTCGTTTTTGTTTTCTACCCAACTTTCCTGAGAAATTCCTGGGTTTTGAAAAAAATATTCAGATTACTAAGTTTTTACCTGGATTTTGCAAGAGCTGGAACTCCCCAACCAGGTACCTCCCTGCAGAGTTCCTGCTGCATAGAGGCGGGTAACTGCTGGTAGGCCGCTGCTGCTGCAATGTAGGGAGCAACGGGGCAGGGAGCCAGGTCCTGGTAGCTAAGGGGGTCCCTGCCCATCTTGCTTCCCTATCACCTGCCTCCCTGTCTGTCTTGCTTCCCCACTGCACAGTGGGGGAGTGAGATGGGCGGGAAACCAGGCAATAGACCCTGTTTACTTTCCCTGCTGGGCATAGCCACCTTCTGACCCTGGACCATCATGTGGCCTCACCTTTTCCCCCTACGCAAAGGGGTAGTGAGATGGGCAGGGAGCTGGGTTGCAGCAGCAGAGACCACCCAACCACTGCAGTGACATGCCCGCAGGAAGCAGAAGGATCCCCTCACTCCTCTGCCTGCTCCCTCCTGTGAGTACAGGGCACCCCAATCTCCTTGCCCTCTGCCCTTTTGTTTTTGTTTTTTTACAGTTTTCACCCATCTAAAATTTTTTTAAATAAACATTTTTAAATTCCTGTGAAATTTTAAAAACCAAAAATGAAGGGATATATAGCTCCCTTCAGAAGATCCTTGTTCAGGGAAAAGAAGGGGTTTATATGTGGAACTTGCATTGAATTGTTTTATTATGAAGAAATAAAGCTGAAGCATTGTGAAAGAGCCTGACCCAGATTTTAGGTATGGTGTCAGTGTAACCCACACACCTTCTGGGATAGTGTTCTATCCCATCTAGTGGTAGTGAGACCACTCAGAGAGAGTTAAATGAGTCTGCTGTACAGCCTTAACTAGGAGTCAGTTGCCTTTTAGCTCATGCGGTACCTAGGTTCGATCCCGCCCACTGACAACCAGGGTCTGTCAGCGTTACATCAGTCCTTCCTAGACTGGAGAGGCAGGCAAGCAGCTTATACACACATTGCCTGCTTTTGTAAACAACTTCATGATGCTCTGTTGAAAAGTGGTGATATTAATACCCTGTACTTAGTGAAGATGGGCCTAATCCAAAACTCTGGATCTCAGCATGCATACTTGAATTTAGGGCTTCAAAATTTGGCTGTGAATCAGATTTTTCCAAAGTTACCTAGATTCAGCCCATTATGAAGAGAAGCTCAGGTTGCAAACTTCTGTCTGAAAATGGCACTTTGGTTTGGGCAGTTATCTGTTATTTAGATTACATTCTTGTGAACTTTCCTTAGGTAAGGCAGGTCTGCACTGATCATCATAAGTAGGATGTTTCACTAAAGATCATAACCATGAGAAAGTCAGACAATAGGTTGAGTTACCACATAGTGATAGCTGCGGTACAGCAGTTTTCCCCGACATTCAAAATAGAAAATAACTGTTAGTAAATGTTAACCATTATAGTTTGGTTTATTGTACTGCAATTCAGTTCAGGGGTGACTGGCACTAGACATAAAGGATGATTAACAGTTCTGATCCTGCTTTCATTCTTCTAGACTCAGAATTCTAAATGTGTTTTGCATCTGACCCTAGATGTTACCCAAACCAAGAGCATTTGTTTACTCTGTTTGTTCTACTGGTTGAATCTCTGTTAAAACTAACCCATATTTTGCAAACCCCCACTGCTGTTAGATATAGCATCAGAATTTTGCCTTTGAAAAAGGGCAGAGATGTTCATGTTTATTTGTTTTTCTTTTTCACAATGTACAACATGTTGATGATATAGGCCTGCTCAGCGTGATGCACCTGAATACCAAAATAACTTTGCTGTGATATAGGAATTAAAACTGGAATGTGGAAACGGAGCATAAATCTATTATAAAGCACAGGAACGTAGTCCGTCAAGGAAAGGAAAGGAAACAGCAACATTTTAAATACCTCTTTCTATACTCTTCTTCCAGAGGAGGAATTCACAAATGCTAAAGAATGTTGATATGATGCATATCTGGTTTGTCTATTGCTACCATTCTTCAGACTAGAACCTCTTCATGTCCTACAGGCTAAGCTCCTTATTAGGTCCCTACTGATAGGCAAATCACACAGTGGGGTTACCAGTCCACTGCTTGTTGATGGTTGCGTGTGCTGCTGGTCCAGTGCTGGAGATAGTTACGGATGGGTGTCATTGCCAGGGCCAAATTAAGGCAATTCAGGGCTCTTGGCACACTTCAGATGTTGTGCCCAGGGTCCCTGTCCTTATGCCATGGGCCTGCCCTTCCTTGAGGTGGCACAAGTTTAGAGTTAAGATGAACGGGGCAGTTCTCATCTCTTTGAAATATTGTTTTTAGGTTGTGAGCAGACTCTGACAGGGATCAGTTACACTTGTTTCACATTTTCAAGCTTTTTTATGCATCCATGAGAGCTAAAAACATGATGTTTTTAAAATGAATACTGAGCTTCTGATCTCATCTGCCTCTAGATCTGGGGCCCTAGAATGGGCCTATAGTGCCTATGACCTAATCTGGCTCTGGCCATTGCCGTGTACTGGATCGACATTCTGTGTGGTCTTTGTCCTCTTTCCTTTGCTCCCTAAGACTGTTTGTCTTTGCATTGTTTTTCTGAGTTTTCTTACAGCATAAAACAAAGAACAGTGTAAAATACTGTTTTATGTTATAGTGACTATTTTATAATTACAGGTTTCAGAGTAACAGCCGTGTTAGTCTGTATTCGCAAAAAGAAAAGGAGGACTTGTGGTACCTTAGAGACCAACCAATTTATTTGAGCATGAGCTTTCGTGGGCTACAGCTCACTTCATCGGATGCATACTGTGGAAACTGCAGAAGACATTATATACACAGAGACCATGAAACAATACCTGTCTTCTGCAGTTTCCACAGTATGCATCCGATGAAGTGAGCTGTAGCTCACGAAAGCTTATGCTCAAATAAATTGGTTGGTCTCTAAGGTACCACAAGTACTCCTTTTCTTTTTGCGAATACAGACTAACACGGCTGTTACTCTGAAACCTCTCTTTACAATGTGTATGATAATCAGGGTGGGCCATTTCCAGCACAAATCCAGGTTTTCTCACCTCCCCCCCCCCAAACACACACACACACAGACTCACTCTCCTGCTGGTAATAGCTTATCCAATGTGACCACTCTCCCTACAATGTGCATGATAATCAAGGTGGGCCATTTCCAGCGCAATTATTATATAATTATAATTTTATAATTATCTTTGTATTTTTCTTATTCTGTTGTCACTGTTTGGTTTTTCCTCCCTTCATACAAAAATACATTAATTTACTTGCCTTTGTGATCAATAATAGGAGTAAATGAGGTTTATAAGCCAGTTTATAAGATGGTTCCTGGGGGAATTTTGCACCACTGTGCCTGTGCAGAATGTATGTCTCCCCACAGATTTCTTTGCTTCACCTCAGAAAAATAGTTTTCTGATGGAGAAGCAAAGGGAAGCCATAAGAGCACTCATGCAGTCCTCCCTAGCAGTATGTTTCATTTGCCCAGGGCAGCTGGCGAGAGGTAAATCACTGTGAGGCAGGAAGTGGGACAGGGGAAGACTTAGCTGGCGGTTCCTATCCTGAGCTAGTACCATCTGGGCTGCGGAAGATGGGACTTCTTTTTCCCTGCACAGCGTGCGTGCTGGGTCAGACCCACCTCCAGATTTTTCTCCAGGCTGCAGGAAGCTCTGCAAACTCCCTCACAGCCCGCTTTCTGTGCTCATCATTCCTCAGCTGCAGGGTGAGGGATCCTTGTACAAGGAGTTGCTTCACCATCTGCCCAACCCCTGTGCCTCCAGACCCTGTCATACCCAGACCCTCTTGCTGAGCCTTAATCCCCCCCTCACACTTAGAACTCCCCCTATGAGCCCCACTCCCCCTGCATCTGGACTACTCCAATGAGCCACCCGCACTGGGATCTCTACCCCAGCGAGCCCCAACTAGCTGCACCTGGATCCCCGCCCCACACCCCCAGCATCTGAACCCCCAACACCCAGACTCCCCTGCCGAGCTCTATTCCCCTCCACACCCAGACACCGCCTCCTGCCCCACGGAGCCCAGACCACCTTCACCTGGACCGCCATGCAGAGTCCCATTACTGTTGTACCCAGAACCCCCCAACAAGCCCCTGTGCATCCAGATCGCCCTGCATGTGGATCCCCCATGAGCTATCCATACCCAGATTGCTCCACATAGAACCCTTTCGACCCACACTTGGATTTCCCACTAAGCCCCTCCACTCTTGGATCCAGCCTGCCCGCACCTGGCATTGAGGGGCAGGGCCCTGGGGTGTTTCTGGGGCAGGCCTGGTCCTTGCACTGTGTCAGAAGTTGTGTGCAGCCTCACTGCTGAGTCCATGTCTCTGGGGGCAGCTGTACAGTGAACTCCCATCTCTGTGCAGCCAGTGGCCTGTGCTCCCCAGTGCCATGCTGGAGCCTCCATGTTTATTTGACAAGTAACATTTGCAGAATTTTACAGAAATTTAAAATCTTGTGTGGTAGAATTTTTAATTTTTTGGTGCAGAATGCTCTCAGGAGTAAATAGTGAAGTACAAAATATTGTGCATCCTGTATAAAGAATAACTATTTTTCCCTTTTTTAAAGCTTTGTATTCAGAGGCTAGTATCCAGTGATTCATAGCCACTTTATGGCAGATCACATTTTGTTCCTAAACTAATAGATGCCTTTCACTTAATGGGAACAAAGAAAGTGATTAAGTGATATAGTTGTGGTGATCTATATCAGGCAGTATTGTTCCTAGCATTTAGAGTTGAGAATAGTAGTTAAAAATATGACCGTTTGTGGGAAACTCTGAAAAATACTCTTGTATAGGGGCAGTTTTGCTGGGGGTATATTTTCAGGATTTCTTCTCCCTCAAGAACGCTTCCATGTAAACAGAATTTTAGTGCGTTAGCAATTCATTGGCTGCTGCTTATTCCTCAGCTGAATTCAGTGTGCTTTGTCTGTCACTTCATAGTTACATGTTAATTTTCTTGTAGTGATTAACAGCTGATGAAGCCTTCTGATCTAGGGGCTTAATTCTGAAAGGTGCTGAGCACTGTGGCCATGATCCACCCAAGTATTTAAGCATGTGCTTAACTTTAATCATAAGTGGTCTCACTGCAGTTAGTGGGACTACTCACATGCTAAAAGTGCTTAAGTGCTGTGCTTTGGATCAAGGACTGAGTGCTCTGCACCCTGGAGGATCAAGTCCAAAAATATTCACAACATCTAAATGTCCATGCTAGTAGTAAAAACCAGTAATTAGGAAATACAACTGAACTAGTACGTGTAGTAAATAAAGAATTCTTGCTATTTTTTCCCCTCCCACTTGTTTTCTCAGTTCTGGCCTGATGCATTGTATTCTACTTAGAATAAATTGAAATGTAGGCTCATGGGTTCTGGACGTATTGTAGCTTACAAATAACTATCAGGAGGCCATAAAGATTTAAAAAAAAATGTGTGAGGTGATCAAAACATGGCTAAGGGTCAGCAGCTTGCATAATTAGCTGCTCATGAATGTGAGAGATTCTTTGACTGAAAAGAATAGTTGTAAACCGAACTGATAAAAGCTTTATTTGGATTCTACTGAGACTCTAGTACTCTTCATTACATTAGTGGTACCAAAAAAGTAGTAGGGCCAAAAAAGTCACTGTGAAGCATTCCAAAATGTAATCAAAGAAACAGTATTACTTATTCAGAATAAAGGAAAAATATTCAAAATTTAATTTTGTCGGAGTGAACACCAAAGGTAAAAAAGCCACTTCCCTCTGTGAATAAACTGAAATGTTGTTTGAAAAACAAAGTTTGCACTTACAGCAGGAATTTCTCAGGCTACTGCTGATGATGACTATCTTCCTTTTAAATAAGCAGTTGTGTGATACTGAATTAGGAAACCCCTGTGTAAGAGCTAGTGAACTCCTTTGTCTTGTATTATAATTGCTACTGCCTTCACAGTCCTCATAGGACATTCGCTGTTACATTTTGTATTTGAACAATGAAAAAATAAAATAAATCTTTCAATTCTAATGATCAGTTTTGGTAAGATTTTACCAAAATGGGCATCCAAAGCTCACTCACAAAAATATAGGATTAAATGTTTGGTCCAGAAACTCAAATGGGGAGTAACTCTTTTGAAATTACTGGAGATAAACTATTTTTGAACCAGTTTAAGTGAGAGGAGAATCGGGGCCCATGAAGACACTGGAAGTTCATGTTTATGTGAACTGATCTTTCATAAATGAACTTTGTACTTGCTTGATCTGGTCTTTCCAAATTCAGATGGCAAAAGTTATATCACAGCACTTCCCTTTTTAGCTGTTTCATGTGTTTATAAAATACAATATAATACTATGTAGTGAATGATTGTCAAGCAAATTCCATAAAGGCAGCATTGTATCAAAAAAGGCTGCCTAGAAGTCTAACTTTTTCACAGTTACTGATGGGCTGTCATCTTAATGGAAAAAAAACTTAACTCCCTATGATTTTATTGGATTTAATCAGATGACCAGTAACTAGTCAATTTTTAGTTGGGTTTCACTTTTCATATTGGACTTTCAGTGTCATAAAAACAAGAAATTCTGTTGAACCGTATAGTCTGTTAAGCAGATCCTAATTTCAGCCACATCAGTAGAAAATTGGAATGATTCCAGTTAACTGGAGTTACATAGCTCTCTGACAGAATTTGACTCTCAGTAACGGACATTCCACTTCCTACCATAGTTTCAGTTTAAAATAATAATTTGGGTGGGTGAAGTGGAAGCTGAATGCATTTACGTTTATATAGGTCTTTAGACAGCATGAACATAGACTCATGAAAACTTATTTAAAAAATAGTGCATATTATTTTTGCATCGAAAATAAACTGTTCTTTATTTCAGATTAGCCGTAGTTACTTTGTAAAGTCCAGATGCATTTCACCTTTGTAAAGTCCAGTCATGTCATCGAGCATACCAAGGCAATTTCTTGGAATAAAAGGAAGAGTATTCAGTTGAAGTAGAAGTAATATCAATTACAGTCTTGATCCTACGTATAGAATAACAGTTTGGAGATCTGTAATGTAAAATGTGCTAGTGAGATCCAAAGCATGAGTAAAGTTGGGGAAAAGCCTTGCTTCAATGTATTAACTGATCAGTTTTTTTATAAACTACAATTCTGTGCTATGTGAAACATAGGGACATTTATCTGTTGAATAAATTATATTCTAAATAATGATCTTGGTACTGATAGAATGCTGGAGAACAGTAGAGAAAAAGCTGAAGGTTTAGCCTTACTGAGTGATATTAATTTTCCTTAATTTTCTACTTGTTGAATCATGGCTATTGCTAAACATTGGTAAGACAAGCAGATTTGATCATCTTATTTTACTTTCTTCTCTGCTCCTTGTTACTATTGCTACATCATCTTCACTTAACTCCACAAAAATAAGTCTGGATTAGTAGATACTTTCTGATATGAATCATACAGTCCCATAGTCTGATTTATATTCTAAAGTAGTTGAATGGGCTGTAAAGTTCATTTACCTAAAAAAAAAAAAAAAAAAAAAAAAAAAATCTGTCCATTCTGTGACTGTAGACAACAAATGGGATATTACAAGCTCTTTAGAAAAATTTGGATTGCTTTGTAACTCTGCCTCTTTCTCCCATTGTTCAAATCCTTCCTCCTCCTGCAAAAAAACATTTCATTTTATGTCCACTGAGGGTGAAATTCACCTGTCATGTGGTGTGTTTTGCGCTAGCCAACCATGCCACTTAAACCCTGCATTAGAGCTGTGCAAGGGGAGTCTTGGCAGAAAGGCCTGACAGGGTTGCATTTACATCTCTGATGTGGTTGGGAAAGGTCTCTGGATAGATTGACATGGAAAGCTGGAGAGGGCCAATAGCTCCAACATCTCATTCAGTTTCTGCACAGGGGCTGTTGCTGCAGTTACATGCTCTGGATTGGAACTAGTAGAGTTCACCTTGCCAGTCCACCCACAGAAAACCCAAATACTTGCTGTGTATGTGGCTGGAGAATCAGGGTTCCCTTTGCTTTCTTGTTATGTGGTCTACTCTGCAGGTTTAGAGCAAACAAGTGGGAATGCTGGAAACCTGCAAAGTTCTCTGAAGCCAAGTGAAGGAGGATGTAGAGCCAAAGCCTCCATCCTACTTCCTCAAAACTTACAGAATTTCCTCTGTATGCTGTCCAGACTGGATAGATTTTTTTCAGAGCTGGGATGGAACAGGAAAGTAGTTGCACTCTGGAACAGTAGCACTCTGTGGATTTCTGAGTTGGAATCTCTAAGTAGCAGCATTAGCTCTCACAAAGGGTATGTCTACACTTACCATTTAAAGCGCAAAAAGTCCCTTTTTTTGCACTAAAACCATGGGAGCATCTACTTGTTAATTGTTAAAAAGTCACTTGTTAATGACTTTTGCAGTGAAACTCAAAAGTTTCACCGCAAAAAGAAAACCACCTTCACGAGAGGTATACAGCTCTTACTGCTGTTCTTTTTGCGCTGCTGTGAAAGTGAAGACACGTTCTAGCAGTGTAAACACCCTTTGGCCTCTGGAGGATATCATACAGTTCCAAAAGCTACCACTCTGGCCAGCATCACTGCTGCTCTGACACACAGATGTCCGCCCCTCCCCCTGTAAGCCCTGGGAAGTTTAAAGCTGCCTTTCCCTTTGTAGATGTGGTGGGGAAAGCAGCCAGACAGCAGGAGGGTTTTAAAAAAAATGCCACTGGAAGAAACCAGGAAGTAATGGGGCTCCTGAGACATGAAGCAGGGCAGCGTGGGGCACTGAGCAGGGACCCAGAATGCCTTCCGCTCCCCCTCCCCCTTCCCACAAGACCCTCTTGGAGAGCTGCAGGCTGTGGGATAGCTGGCCTACAGCACTGCTCTCATCCCCGATGGAAGTGCTGGTAATGTAAACACTCTCTGTTGCCTGAGGAATTGAGTGAGTACACAAACCAGCGCTTTACTTTCACCGGTTCGCTATCACCAGTGAAACTTACAGTGAAAAAACTCTGTAAGTGTAGACATATCCTTACTCCCTTTCTGAGATATCTACTGCACACCTCTTTTGGGAACTGGGGTGGAGTACGTGCATCCTATGGCTGAACGACTCCTGCTGGAGCCAGACTAGGGGGAAACAGAAAAGCATTTGGTGCTTAGGCAAACAGGTTAAAAGTAATTACATGAATGTTAATGTCTGAAGCAGTTACTTAATCAGAGGGAAAAAACTTCTGTAAATAATCCAGATTTTTTATTTTACCAGACACTTGTCTTCAAATAGAATATGTAATAGGAATTTTGATTTGTGATTGGACAGACCAGGCACTGTACTTGATGTATACTGTCCTATTTTTCAAATGCTTGATAGCCCATTTAAACATATAGCAGAAGGAGAAAGCTGTATCCAGGCTCAAAATTAGGCTGTATATGCAGTGAGCCCCCCAAAAGTCATGACTTGGAATTTTAAAATTATTAGTATACCTGAATATCAACTTCGTCACTAGTGACTTCAGTAAAATTAAAGACTAAATGAATTTGACCGTTTAGGTGAGTCATGATTTGTCTTAATGCTGGACTTCAGTCTGAAGTTAGAGCCTGCTGTAAGGTGAAAATTTGTGTTAATGTGTATTGTTTTGTTTCCCATTTACACTTACGTAGGAATCTGGCCCACCTCTAGGAGCAAACCAGATCTACCCAAACCCTAACCTAAACACATATGGAGATTGTATAAATCAGGGAAGGAGCTTTATTTTTTACTTCACATCCCATAACATACACTCCTGGCTACATTTTAATTAAAGGATGGTGCATCTGGATTTTTTACTGGGTTTTCATATTGCGGTCAAAGTTATAGAATGCTTATGCTGCTATAGAATTGTTACTATATGTAAACATAAACCAAATAAAACTTCTTTGACAAATGATTGATTGACAACCATTGATCCAAACTGGATCATGGTGTATGCATAAGAGGTCTAATCCGATGCCTGATGACTCCACGTATGGCTGACAAGCCCAATTCAAGAGCGACACAGTTTTTACAAATTTAGTAGATCCATGTGGTCAAGACCTTTGATGCATATGCCTAGGCAAGAGTATGGAGGAGTGGAGGCTGCCCTAGACCTACCATCCTCCCTTTAGACCACTGAGATAGTGTCTGAAGGCCAGACGTTCAGTGCCTCAAGGGTTGTAGCTTCTGCCAGAGAGCAACAGATTAGAGCTGCTGCTCACTGCTTAATACGAGGCCGCGTTTCTGTCAGGGTGACGTCCGTTAGCCTTACTCCAACCAAGGAATAATCACAAGGCAGTGGGGGCTAGGGTTTTGAGGCACCCTATATTCACCTTATGCTGAAAGTTGCAACATTGTGGCATTTTACAAGAGCTACCCTGCCACAAGTAGCCCCGCCACGCTGGCACCAGGGTCTCCAGTTGGATGCAGTTTGCAGTCATACCTAGGACCCAATAACAAATGAACACTCGTTAGTTTGTATAGGATGCATCAGTTTCATTTAGTTAATATTTGTTCAGCATTTGAATATACAGAGCACTATATACTATATATGCTATGTACTATTACTACGATACATCTGTACTTGGAGACTAGACGTTAATCCAAATCCTGGAAGAAACACTGACAACCTACTTGGAGATTAAACAAGTGACTATTTAACACTCACAGGATTATGGGAAGTAAGGAAGTACCTTCCTGCTGACTTACGTTCACCCCAATATTATTTGTTCAAGTCTTTGCAATGCACATTCCAACAGTCTATGTCATGTGAATATAAAAAGTTATAACATATAGAGCAACAAAAAGGAAAAAATAGATTTAACTCTTTGCAGCTCTAAAAAAATTAACTAAATTAAGCTCATGCTCTATGACAGAACAAAACCAATCCATTACTGGGAGTTGCAATAAAGTAATACCACTTAGAAACCACAGTTGGAATATAAATCAATAGACCTAAAGTTAAACAACGTTATAATATTCGACATGTAGAATTAGGTATATAAAATATTCTTACATAATTTATGCTTTTAAATTAACTATACAGTGCCTAGATGCTAGGATGATGGTAGTATTGCATTTGTACCAATATATAGAGAGAAGGCCATATTTTTTCTGCTTTGAACACGTGGAACACTAAGAAATATGAGACATATGTTTGAAATAGATATATTTCAAGCTCCTGAACTGCTATTGAATGGTAGAAAGACCACACTGAGTAGCACTAATGGAAAGCTTTGAAGGATAGGTATGTACAAAACACCCAGTAAAATATCTGCATAGATGTTTGAAAATGAAATCAGGAGAAGGCACTTGGTAAAATTAAGTTATAACAAAAACCAAAATATAAATGATGTGATTACATAAATTAGGAGATGCAACGAAGTTATGGAAGATAAAGTACTGAACAGCTGGATGGATAAAATATAGTTTAATTATAGCAAATAGTAATCCTCATCCACAGAAAAGAAAGGGTAATTCTAATACAGTACTCAGGGAATCCATTGGAGATAGTAGAAACATTGTAGTACAAGGTATTTTATATTTAGGCTGCAATATAATATCAGCAGGAAGTATGGAAGTCAGTTTTGGATCACAATAAGTCAACAAGGAAAAGAGTTTTAAAAACAATAGATGAAATATCTTCCTAATTTAGGAGGCTGGATGGCTTAGTAATTAGAGCTAGGATACAAAAACTTTCAGCCCAAGGTCATGTTTTCAAATCTAACCCTGATTATTATCCTGTGATTGTTCTGATCTAACCCAGCCTCTTTGCCTCGTACGTATTTACATTTTGTCTTGGCTACACTAGCTTTATGCATGATGTGGTGGGGTGCGGGAGGGCAAACTGAGGGCCAGAGTCACTCCTGGATCTATGCTCACTTTAAGTCATGTTGAAGCAGACAGAAAGGCAACGAGGGAGGGAGGGTATGGCTGCACAAAGTGAGCATAACCTTACTTTTGCTGGGCTAGGGGGGACAGCAGGGTCCAGAGAAACTCAAAATGGAATGATTCTGGGCAGAAGCATGGTTAGGATTTCCCTGAAATGCTGATGAAGGGAGGCATCAGTAATACTGCATGCACTCTGCTGGGTTGAATTTCTGAGCACCCACTTCCCTGTGCTATCAGTAGTACAGTATAGTAAGTTATAGGCCAGATCCATAAGCATTGATTATCTCTTCAAAAACTGTTTTTTTGTTTGTGTTGTTATTTGCAAGTTGAATAGCACTTTACTGGAAATGGATGATTAATGCTGGAAATGCATGAGTAACACCTCATATAGTATATTTTTGTAAGCAGTTTCCCAGTACTGAATGTAGTTACTTGGAGCTAATGTTAAACTATCCTATGTCTTTTCTTTTTATTACTCATGATGTCTTCTCATCATCATCTCACTGAAAGCAACATTAGGAGCAAAAATATTAAGGTATATTAACTTTTGTTTAAATTTTACTAGGTAATAACAAAATGAGACATCAGCAAATGAATATTTTCCATTTTGAATGCTACTTTATTTGCATTTGTTTTCACACTTCCTTTATTTTAGTCCAGTTCATAAATTGCTACTTTGGAGTGAAATTAATCTCAGAATGACAAATGACAAACTGTGGCATGTATTAGATCTTGGAAGAACATTTGTAGGGTTATATTAAAAATCAGATAAGCTAGGAATATTTATGGGTCTGTAAGAACTGTTAAGTTTCATTCAAATCAAAACAGGAAAAAAACGTTCAAAAACAGTTATTGTCTGGCAATTCAAGGATTGTAGTTAAATTGGGATATGAAATTGTTGCAAGAATATCCATTTCATGAAACAGGTGGTAGACTCCATTAATTCTTAAATTCTTCCAAAAGCACTTAATTTTTGGACAAGTCCATGACGTTTGTAGAAGTGAGATGGGGGAATACTTCACTTTTCTAACACTAACTTGGATCTGTAATGCCTACTTTGTAAACATGGGTTGGGGTAGAATGCATGTAGGAATTAATTTTCTGGTGAATTATTTGGAGATCCTTTGAGTCCTACATCCCTCATTTCTATTAATATTGATTACTGTTTGTTTGGGCCTACCAAGGATGTTATTTTTTTAAACAGACCAACAGGCAGAACAAAAACACTTAATGAGAAGCCAGTGGCAGACAGGGGAACAGTAAATACCACCTCTCTCTTTTTACCTTTTTGCTCCCTCTCATCAATTTTGTGATGCTCAAAGGGATTTAATGACTTGTCTGATGGGCACTGTACTTTTGAATTGGCATTGGACTGGGAATCGGGAGACTCTAGTTTTAATCCTGGTTCTTCCATTGACTTGCTGTTTTAAAGAAATGGTCAGTTAGGTTTCTTGGTTTCAGGTATAAAATGATGGTAATGATGGTTAACAAGCTGTATGAATATCCTGTTTTTCAGACTTAAAATTTTTTTCTTAAAGAAGAGAAATGGCATCACTATGCCCTATGTCAGACTAAGCAGTTTCAGCATTTGAAAAAAACTGAGGAATAAATTAACTATTTTGTTGCCCATAAACACTGTGCAACTAAAAGTGAAAATATGTATGCCAGTTTTCGATTAATCTAAAAATAATTCAGCTGACTCTGTTGCTAATTCCATTTTCCACCCTTCGTCCACCCCCGCTTCTCTAAATGTGGAATGAACACTATTTTAGATCTTAGAATAAGTATATCCATAATAATTAATCACAATACAATCAGATATTTTAAGGCTCCTGAGTGCTACAATAATACAAATAAAAACCAAGTCAAATGATGAAAATAAAGCATTTTACAAAGAGTGTGTTAAGAGCGCTCGCCAGTTTTTCAACCCTTTTACACCATAGCTCCAGTCTATCTCAGAAAGGGTCAGAGAAGCAATAGCTGTTGATCTCTGTATAACAGTAGTGAGAGTGCCTCATCTTCACCTGATATCCTATAATTGCAGTTTCATTCTGGTAAGCATTTCAAAAATAAGAGATGCAGGTCACACACTAGTGTTTTTGAACTCTTTGTTGGACTTGAAAAAAGGAAAACGCTTCACCTGGATCCTGTTAGCCGGAGCAGCATCAGGGAGAGTGGATTAAAAACAACAACAACCCCAACTCTTTCACCTCAGAAGCACAGAGTGCCTGCAGTCTGCATTCTTGTTCTCTTACCAGAAATCTGAACAATACATGCACTAAAAGATATTCTATATTTTCCAGAGTTAGGAGTTACTAGTTGTTTCACATTTTGATAAATAAAATTTTTCCTGCCTCACTAGAATAGTTTATCAGTTATTTCACCTTTCATTAAGAACTTAATCCTGCACCTCTGAAGTGAATGGGACTTTTGCAACTGACTTCAATAGGAGCAGAATCAGATCCTAGTTCCCTTCTTATTTGTTAATTTATTTTCACTGTTAACACAGCGACCAAACTTCTCCTGCCTCCAAAGTAAATATTTTTATAAAGTCATTCATAAAATTGCCAGATTTTCACCTATATACATTTAGCTGTCAGTGATTAAACATTAATTTGCATGATAATATTTATATGTAGTTAAGCAGTTTAGTAAGAATTCCCTTTCAGGCAGGAAGTAGTGTGGGCGGAATGTGAGGTTAAGAGAGCTCTTCACCGCCAATGATCTGTGTTTGGTGGATATGTACACGAAATAAGTTACCATATAAACTTGCAGCATTCTGAAGGGGTGGACTGAACCATTTATCATTGTAAGGAATCCATTCCAGTGTGTTCTGTAATCACTGCCCTAGGAGTGCATCATGAGATTTATAAATAAAGATCTGCTGTTAGAGAAAGAACTGTGAATTTCTTAAAAATAAATGTTCTTCTGCAGCCAAGTGTACTGTGTAAGATTCCCTGTGCAGCCCTGCTAATATGGCTTAGTTTTGACCTGAAACACCTGTGCCATTCCTGACCTGGCTGTCTTGTGAACGGATACAGCCAATTGTGACAAATCATGAGACTGCTCATGATGTACTCAAAAGGAGGGTTGAAGGACATTGTGGAACTAATGTTTACTTGTGACCTAAACTGGGATTTGCACTGTCTTTTCTCAAAGAGAGCTAGTATGCTAAATTACTGTGCTGCCTAGTCCCTTCCCCCTGTGTGGCCTTATAAATTCATGCTGAAACTTATCAGATAGACAGGTTTCAGAGTGGTAGCTGCGTTAGTCTGTATCAGCAAAAATGACGAGGAGTACTTGTGACACCTTAGAGACTAACAAATTTATTTGGGCGTAGGCTTTTGTGGGCTAAAAGCCACTTCATCAGATGCATGGAGTGGAAAATACAGTAGGTGCGCGCACGCGCACACACACACACACACACACACACACACACACACACACACACACACACACACACACACACACACACACACACACACACACACACACACACACACACACACACACACACACACACACACACTACAGACAGTCCATGAAAATAGTTGCCTTACCAAGTGGGGGTTCAGTGCTAATGAGATAATTCAATTTAAGTAGAAGTGGGCTATTATCAACATGAGGAAAAATCACTTTTGTAGTTGTAATGAGGCCAATGTAATTGGGGTGGCCCATTTCAAACTGTTGACAAAAAGGTGTGAGTAACAGTAGGGGGAAATTAGCATTGGGAAATTTAGTTTTTAATTTTTGTAGTGACTCATCCACTCCCAGTCTTTATTCAGGCCAATTCCAGTTCTGCAGTTCCTCGTTGAGTCTATTTTTGAAGTTTTTTTTGTTGAAGAATTGCCACTTTTAAGTCTGTTGTTGAGTGTCCAGGGAGATTGAAGTGTTCTACGACTGGTTTTTGAATGTTATAATTCTTGACGTCTGATTTGTATCCATTTATTCTTTTGCATAGAGACTGTCCGGTTTGGCGAGTGTACGTGGCAGAGGGGCATTGCTGGCACATGATGGTATATATCACATTGGTAGATGTGCAGGTGAACAAGCCCCTGATGGTGTGGCTGATGTGGTTAGGTCCTATGATGGTGTCCCTTGAATAGATATGTGGACAGAGTTGGCAGTGGGGTTTATTGCAGGGATAGGTTCCTGGGTTAGTGTTTTTGTTGTGTGGTGTGTAGTTGCTGGTGAGTATTTTGCTTCAGGTTGGGGGGCTGTCTGTAAGCGAGGACTGGCCTGTCTCCCAAGGCCTGTGAGAGTGATGGATAGTCCTTCAGGATAGGTTGTAGATCCTTGAAGATGCGCTGGAGAGGTTTTAGTTGGGGGCTGAAGGTGATGGCTAGTGGCGTTCTGTTACTTTCTTTGTTGGGCCTGTCTTGTAGTAGGTGACTTCTGGGTACCCTTCTGGCTCTGTCAATCTTTCTTCACTTCAGCAGGTGGGTATTGTAGTTTTAAGAATGCTTGATAGAGATTCTGTAGGTGTTTGTCTGTGTTTAAGGGATTGGAGCAAATGCAGTAGTATCTTAGAGCTTGGCTGTAGACAATGGATCGTGTGATCTGGTCTGGATGAAAGCTGGAGGCATGTAGGTAAGTATAGCGGTCAGTCGATTTCCAGTATAGGGTGGTGTTTATGTGACCATCGCCTATTTGCACTGTAGTGTCCAGGAAATGGACCTCTTTTGTGGGCTGAGGTTGATGGTGGGGTGGAAACTGTTGAAATCATGGTGGAATTCCTCAAGGGCCTCTTTCCCATTGGTCCAGATGATGAAGATGTCATCAATGTAGCACCAGTAGAGTATGGGAGTTAGGGGACAAGAGCTGAGGAAGCGTTGTTCTAAGTCAGCCATAAAAATGTTGGCATACTTGGGGCCATGTGGGCACCCATAGCAGCAATGCTGACTTGAAGGTATACATTGTCCCCAAATATGAAATAGTTGTGGGTGAGGACAAAGTCACAAAGTTCAGCCACCAGGTTTTCTGTGACATTATTGGGGATAGTGTTCTTGACAGCTTGTAGTCCATCTTTGTGTGGAATGTTGGTGTAGAGAGGTTCTACATCCATAGTGGTTGGGATGATGTTTCTGGAAGATCACCAGTGGATTGTAGTTTCCTCAGGAAGTCAGTGGGGTCTTGAAGATAGCTGGGAGTGCTGATAGCGTAGGTCCTGAGGAGGAAGTCTACCTAGCCAGAGAATCCTGCTGTCAGGGTGCCAATGCCTGAGATGATGGGATGTCCAGGATTCCTAGGTTATGGATCTTGGATAGCAGATAGAATACCCCTGGTTGGTGTGTCTGTGTAGATTTGTTCCTGTGCTTTTTCAGGGAGTTTCTTGAGCAGATGGTGTAGTTTCTTTTGGTAACCCTCAGTGGGATCAGAGGGTAATGGCCTGTAGAATGGGGTGTCAGAGAGTTGTCTAGCAGCCTCTCGTTCATATTCCGACCTATTCATGATGATGACAGCACCTCACTTTGCTTCTCTCGAGAGGAAAAAGGATACTAAACTATCTAAACTCCGACATGCCACAAGGGGCTACAACAGGGGTTCCCTTAACTCACCCAACAATATTGTTAATTTGTCCAGCTATACTCTTAGTCCTGCAGAAGAGTCTGTCCTATCTCTGGGTCTCTCCTTCTGCCCACCACCCCCACGAACATGATACAGCTCTGAGGTGACCTAGAATCCTACTTTTGACATCTCCTACAAACACTTTCCCCCCCCATTCCCCCCAACCAAGGGAGGAGGGGGTCACTGTACAGGGAGCAGCCATGGAGCTTCTTGCAGCCCTGGGAGATTCCCGGAGGTGGGGCTGATCCAACCCCAAGAGTGGACCCTGCAGGAAATAGGAAGTTCTGTCTCTCCCCCATCCTGCCAGGACTAGCAGCTGGAGCCCAGTGTATGGTAGGAGCCCCGGCAGGCGCGCCCCAAGCCCTCCCCAGCAGATTTCAAGGGGAAACTAGATTTCACGGTCTGTGATGTGTTTTTCATGGCTGTAAATTTGTTAGGGTCCTAGTTATGATAGAGCAACTCAGGGGAAAAGACTTAGTAGGTCAACCAAACCAGCCTTTTGCTACTGCAAGATTGTTCTCTCCTGTATAGTTTTCTACTATTTTTGTCTAACTTTTTTACTGAAGACATGTTTAACATGTTACAAATGAGGTTTCTTTATTTTGTTCTGTACCTCAGTGAATATCTTTGTAGTGTAGCTGAACCAGCTCTATTTTCTGCTGTCTTAGTGTTTTTTGTTGTAACTTTGGGTGTGGGTGTATGTGGGAGGAAATTGTGACTGAGACCTTTTCTTAAAGAGATGCTGTATTGTTTGAGGAGCAACAGAAATCTGTATGCTAAAAGTAGAATTTTGTGATTGAAAATTTATTGTTGTACATTTGTGAGTGAGAGTCAGAAGCCAAATCAAATCTGATTTTCTTCAGAAGTATATTTTCCTTCTTTTGATACAATAACTATATCTGCATTTCTTTGATCACAAAGATATGTACATGATCTTTCTCCCTCTGAGGGACATGTATCCAGGCTGCAGACCAACACTCCCCCAGCACCATTAAAACCGTTTTGTAAAACCAGCTGAAGTTTAACCAGGTTAGATATCACATTTGCTCTCTTTGACAAAAATGGATAGTCTGGTCTGAATCTGACTGAAATAGCTGGAAAACTTCTTGAGAGACGTACTCAACTCTGCCTCCAAGTGGGGACAGTCTGGGATAGGTACTTCTGAATAAATCTGGATAAGGAACTCCCAAACCATCAGATCCATGGCCTTCGCCAGAATGGCTCCCACCTACTTCACCTGCTCTTCGACCAGGTTGATAAAACAAAATTCAGAGAATGCTTCAAAATACTTAGTTCAATCCTAACTATGTTAGAAATTTGTTACCCTTCCTGCCCATGTCTCCCCCATCTCCTATCAGTGAGACTTGGTTGGTAAAACAGGATAAAAAAGAATAACAATAAGAGTTATAAATAGCTGCCATTCTTTCCTACATCAAATGCAGCCAAGGACATCAGTACATCACAAATGGTTCCAATGCCAACATCAGAATCTCCGGGATATTCGGAGCACCCCCTCCTACAATTTTCCTCTCTCCACCTTCCTTTTATAACAACTGATGGCATTATAACTGAAGCCTGTATATACCGTTGTGACATCCTATATCACATATGAGATTTTGTACCCTATGTTCACCACTTTTATATAGTTATGATATATGTTGTACAAAATATGCCTTGTGAGGTATCATTTGAAAGCCCATAATCTGCTGAGCATCACTGTCCTGTTAAAATGTTTTGATCAATTCTGACTTTTATGCCTTTATCTGTTACAATCACTTAAAATCTCCCTCCCTGTCTCATTAATAAACTTGTTTAATTTTTTATCTAAACCAGTGTGCTTTTGGTTGAAGTGTCCCTTTGATGGACTGACAAACTTTTAAGGAGCTTACACTGTTTGGGGGGGTGGTCTTGAACAGTGTAAGATGCACATTTCTGGGGTGCAAGGCTGGGACTGAGGGATATGCTGGTGTTGCCCTCTATCTGCTCATGAGTGGCTGGGAGAACATTCATGTAACTTTGCTGGGTGTGCCTTTCCATGCTAATGGCTTTATGAGCAGACCCTTGTGCAGTTGCTTTTCACTAGCGGAGCAGTGTAAGAGACATCGTGGTCTGGAGAATTAAGGTGACACAGCAGTTCAGTGGTTCAGATTGTACCCTGGGAAATGTCACACATGGTTCCAATGCCAACATCAGAACCTCCATGCTGTTCAGAGCACCCTCTTTTACATCTTTCTTCTCTCCACTTTCCTTGTATAACAACTAATGGCATTATAATTAAAATCTGCACACACCATATCTCTACTCTCACCCCTCTAGCACAGCTGGGCAAGGAGTGGGGAAAGCAGCCTAATATTGTATTCCCCTGAGAGGATCAGGGTAAGTGTCAGATTTGGAAAAGGCTCTATATCTATTTTTTTTTTTCCCCAAGTGAAACGATATTGACTGATGGCCACTAAGAGCTGCAAGCAAATCCACCACTAGCAACAAAGTCCCTTCCAAAGGGCTCATTCTCTATCACAGGCCCACCTGCATAACCATATCCCTATCCAGAGTGCAAACTCTTATTGTAAATATGTATCCTTACTCAACTTCCTCTCATAGATATGTCACTACGAAAACAAAACCAACCTTCTACCCATTTTAAGACTAAAACCAGTAGTCCATCTGCCTTGGTCAGGTGTAGTCCAGTTTTATAGAACCCTTCTTATGTTCCTGGAGTGGTGATGAAGCAAGGGATCAGAATGAAACATTGCCCAACATTATATTTTTGAACTACATATACTGTTAATTGGTTTTCATAGGAAACAGAATTTTGGGGTTAACTTAAAGTATTGGGGAAAAGCTACTATATATTTTGCTTTCAAAGTCTGAGGCCATGTTAATGTTCTCTTTTCTTTTTGTAGTCCTACTTACAACTATAACTAGGAGGGAAGAATTTAAAAATTGCTTAGCCTCCACTGCCTTATTCTTGGATCAGTGCTCTAGATTTGCTTGTTTTCTCTCTCTCGCATTTATGCCTGTCTGAAACCAATGTGGTTATGCCCACCCATGGAAACCTAGATATGTATGAAAACATATTTCATTTGTAGGTCTGAATTCCCTTGATTTTAGATCATACACTTGGTGAGAGTCCACAAATTTGGAAAGTCCTCACATTAGCATAGAACTGGTGACTACTGAAGAGGGTCTCCTCAATTTTCCCTTCCCTAAATGTTGACACTTTCATGTCTAGTATGTGAATGTACACTTGGTCTAGGGGTTAAGGTACATGACATTGAATGCAGTGCTCCTCAGTTTGAGAGAACAATCTAGTGTGGTAATACTGCAGGTCTGATTTTACTGCTGTCAGTTCTGATTTGAGAAATCTACCTTGTTGTTAGTGACTTGGCCAGTCTGTGTAGAAATGTTCTTTAGGTTATTTTGTGTTGCATCAAAGAGTGAATGGGTTTGAAATAAATTACAGATCTTATTGATATATAATGTTCTTAGTGAGCTTATTCCTAAATTATTGTATGGAGATTCTATATGTATCTGGGGTGGAAGGGTAGGGTAAGAGGTCAGGATGCTATGGACATCAAGCAGAGGACAGACAGTATATGTCTCATCCTAGCTTGCGCAGCCAACCATTGTCCTTTTTCCTCCCCTGCTGTTCTCCCTCAATTCACCTTTAGTACTACTCCTGGATGTTGATGAGTGATAGCGTGGTGGGAATTGTACCTTTATGGTGCAGGTACGTTGAGTTTTGTTTGTGTGAGTTTGAAGGTACAGGTACTCTTGGCAGAAAGCAGGAGGCAGAAATCACTCATGGGTGGGAAATATGTCTTTCTAATAATTGGTCTTATATTTGTGCTTGGGAAAATTCACTGGTCCTGAAATTGTGACAGCTTATCATCCTGACTGACACACCAGAGATTGAAATGGTGACCTCCAGAGGTACAAGCATTAACTACTTCAGCATGAACCAGAGAGTCAACGCTTACCACTGCAACAGACTATCATCTTCTTTGGACTGGTCACAGAGTGAGACCTACAACACACACTCTCCAGTGGGTTATGAAAACATTTCCACTTGACCACAAAAATGTTTCTCTTTAGGCCTTAAGACATGGGTGTTGCCTGATGTGTTATTTTATTATTATGTTTTTATTGGATGTTGAGTGTGTAAAACTTGAATAGTTACAGAAGATGTAAAGGTTGGTTGTCATGTTTCCTGTGACTCTCCCTTTTAAAAAAAAATGATGTTGACATGCTCATTTATAGTCTATTATGGGCCTGCATATCTTTTGTGAAGCAGGGAGATGGTGGTGTGTGTGTGGTGCCTGCTCCATCTTTACTGAGTCTCTTGTGGGTATTTGTCTTCCATTTTCCACTGATGAAGGGCCTCCCATAATTATCATCCTTGCTGGCTGTTGTGGGAAACTTCTGTTTTATCTAATAACAAATGTCCCTGCCTGTCTCTCCATAGCTGTTGGAGGGTTTCTCTTTTCAGTAGCTGGGCTCTTTCATGGCACCTCCCACATGCTGCTGCCACGAGGGAGCCACGGGCTAAGGATCAGTGAGTGGGTGGAACTTATTCCTGTTAGTGGAAGGAAGGCTCCCAACTCACTCCAACATTTTAAAATTAAACCAACAAAATCCCATCGATGCTGAGTTGCAGGTGACTCTGTCCTTTCCTTTGAGACATCCTGACTGTCTCTTTTACAAAGAAAAGTTAATGTTTGACCCTCGGCTGTGTAGCTCTCTCCCTGCAAAGCCTGAGGAGCTCGTTGAGTCTCATGCTGCTATAGCTGACTTCACAAGCAGTTCCAATATCCATATTCCAGAGGATGTACAAGAAACGAGAAAGCAGTCAATTTTATTTTTTTCAGCGCCCAATATTATATCCAGTTAACTTCATTGGGTTATTGTAGCACTTCTTGAACATGAAAGTGGAACTGGTTCTGAGGTCAGCAGCTGCTTGTACTCGAACCTAATACTTTATGTGACACTCGTAGTTAAAATCAGGTCATCCTGAATACAGCTTTGTTTTATTCCCTCATGTCAACTCCAGACTCTCTTTCAACTTCACATATCCTCATAAAGTCCAAGAGCAACTGGGATCACAGTTTTGCATGGTACAGTATACAGCCTTATTTCTCGTTCTAACAGTTCTTGAGATAATGGACACTATTGAGTGTACTTGTGGTTAGTGGTGTTGTGGGAGGCAAAATGGTAATCACTAATTCTGTCTGAAACCAGAGAAAATTTAATAAACATCAGTTAAAATTAATTTAAAGTCTGACATCTTGTGACCCTTCAGAACTAGAAAAAGGTGCTACATAGCATTACAAAAATTCTGGGGACACAGGTGGTGTGCCAAACTTCAGTTCAGTCATTCTGCTTGAATATTTGCATCTCTTCCTCATTTAGTTTTTATCTATTACTTCAGGACAGGGAATTGTTGTCTTACATGTTTGTAAAGCACCAAGATCATAGGGGCATTATAGGCCTGATTAAATAGTAATAGTAGTAGTAATAATAATAATAATGTTATTTGCTTTGGGTGCTGAATGACAATCACAAAACAAGTTTCTAATTTATTAATAAATGAACACCCCAACCTCAACAAAATTATGATCAAGGTGGGTACAAGCCCATTGAAGCCAACAGGCTCCCACTGAGTTAAATGGGCTTTGAATTAGGATCTATATCAATAAATAATAAAAATAATAGTTTTTCTTCTGGTAGTTCACCAGCTAGTGTACCTGGAAATGGCCACTGATCCCTCAGACCCTGTTTGTCAGGCCACAAAGCTGTTATTGTCCAAAGCCCCGGGCCAATCTATCTATGATAGATGCATATATTTATGCAGAGTGAATAGTGTTCTTTTTACTTTACTTTCAAAAGCATTCTTGATCTTTTTTTCCCCCCTGGTCTGCTTTAAGTATCTCAACAAGGAAGACTACATTAGTATTGCCAGTTATCCAATTAAATAATATTCTGTCTTCTGGGCATGATTTATACTGTAGAAAATGCATATTTTTTACAGTATAATGGTTTTACAATGAAACATAATTAAATCATCACAACATTTTTTAGAATTCCAGGATTTCTTTGTACCCCAGGTTTACAGGTTTTCCCCCCACATATTTCTCTTTAGATGGTGTTTAGTGTTGAACAGATGTCACTTGTATAGACCAAGAGATATGTAGATGAAAACTTCAAAAACCTTGGCTGCCATATTTCTAGTTTTTGCACAAACTGTAGCAGTTGCTAAAGGTAATAGTAATACAATATTCCAAGTTGATACTGATGCAGTGCTCTTTGTTTAAAATAGTAAGAAATAAACATTTTTATCCTGCATTGTAATTTGCCTTAGTCTTTCCTTGGATTATATAAAAATTGAGGCTGAATACATTTCCAAATACTTGGGGTTTAAATGTCATTTAATAATCTGTGTGTTGTTTTATAGGCGCGCATAGGGCAATAGCTGCCTGCTAGTAAAATAAATTTACTGACCCATGATTGAATTAATGCCAATGATTGTTTAAAGCTTTGGGCTCTAAAAGTTTTTCTCTTATCTTTATGTTAAACAATAGAAAGTTTTACCGTATGTTCAAATAACATCTTCATCAGGTTCACAACAGGATACCTTAGTTAATTTTCAGTTGAATGCTTGACAGGATTTTCTCTTTGCTGGTTGGTTGGATGAAAGTCTAGACATTGAGAGGCTAGGCTTTAGTGGGGCCTCACAATATAGTTATTGTGAATGTTAAGTAGGAGCAGCTTACTCTGATGTACAGACTCCATGCTCAAACCAGCGGTACAAAGACACAGCTTTTGTTCCAGAGGAGAGGGGCTAATCCAAATGCTGCACACTGTGAAAAACCTTTTATAGAAGAGGGAAAAACTTGCCTGGAAGGTGAGAGGTCAGCAGTTTAACCTCTGACCATAAAATAAGAGACCAATGAAAAATGGGATGAACAAGGGGGAAAAATACTTCAAGTACTCTATGCTTTGTTTATCAAAAATGGGTCAAGAGATGACTGTCAGGAATGGTTACATGAGTTCTGATAGGACATGTGGGATTCCTAAAGTATCCACTGACTTAATTTTCTTAGTTGCATATTAGTGCTTAATTTGAAACCTTCTGAGATCTCTTTTCTCAGATACTGGTAAACAAAGCGAGAGGCAATACAGAAATCTTACCTTCTGCTTCTTTTTTTAAGTCTCATATGTAAGTTTTTTCCTAAGATCAGGATATTTCTGATCTTGCTTTTTATAGATAAACCAGTCAACCTTCCTTCCCAATTCCCTTAACTGTTTTCTCTCCTCAGTTCTGTTCTTCCATAGTAAATCTCATTCTTGCTGAGGGTGGTAAAGAAGTGCAAAAGCTAGAAGCATCTCATGTGCATGTTATAACCTCCTCACTCTTGTTCAGCAGGCAGTGAGATGGGTCTCTTAAGTTAATGACATAGATCTTTGGGTGGTCACTGCTATTGTACAACACCAGGGGAGAGCTGTTCTAAATCTTAGTGCAAGGGGAATATGGAGACTTTTTTCCCTCTGATCTCATTTTGGTATTATCAGTGCTGAGAATTTAGTCACAATCCAATTAAAAATGATGGAAGTTATGTTGTTAGTTAATAGTTGTGCCTTCTACACTCTAACACCAGTCTGACTAATCGGTTACCATCCTTCCCTTCAGTCAGTCAGTAGATCCAAATAGTAAATAATATACGTGATGCCATTGGACTACCTGCCTGGAACACTAGTATACTGTGTGCTTCACTACAGTAGATCCACAGTAACAGCTTTGCTTTGCTTTGTATTTTCTTTTCCTTAGCATGGAAAAGAGGGAAAAAGAAGAAGACATAAAGCTTTGTTAATGTACCACTGCAAATTTTCGACTCCTGCTGACCATTGCAGGCCTTTTTGTATTGAGGAACCCCACCCACCCACATTTTATGAAAGAATCAAAGCTAGAGCTCATTGTCTACTCCTGTCAAATGTTTTTAAGGTGTGTCAGGAATGAACAGAAGTTATTTTCTTATGACCAGGATGTTCTCATCACTCTAACTTAAGAGAATTGGTCTGCAAGCACGATCCCTCTTTACCCAGCCAGCCTCATTGCCTCCTTAGTGGTACTTAATACACTTTTTTTTTGTGGGGGGGGGGGAGGGAGGAGGACAGAGAGGGTAGATGCTTGATTTTAGTTTGTGTTCAGACTTAGTACAATCTCTGACTTCTGCTTCCTTTATCTCTTACCAAAGCTTAATCCTTTTACCCCCTCAGTATGTAGGGTTATTTCTTCTCTTCAATTACAATAGAGGTACATTTCTCACAAAGACACTACTACGTGTAACTCGGTGGTCTGGCACTTTCTTAGCTGGGGGAGAAGCCCCCTTATTCTCTTTAGATTCAAGATTACTTTTGTCAAAATGCAGCACCTCTATGAACAGCTTGTCGGAAACATGGGGCTGCCAACTGAGTCAGTTTTAAATGAAAGATTCAGGAATCTGTTCCTTCGTTGGACAAGCCTGGACAGTCTGTTCTTCAGTTAAATATTTCATTTCCTCCCGTTTGCAATCTGAGTTCCACTGTAGCCAAATCCTTTTCAACTGGAGCAAACCGCTGAAAGAGAAATGATTTTTATGTGGGGGCTCTTCAAAGATGGACCTGTATGTTGCCTTCTGCATTTTTATGTCCACTGAAGGAAATGTCTGTACTCAGGATTTTCTAGAAAAGAAGTTGGTGGGGATCCTGAGAGAATGCTTTATGTGTTCGTAATCTCAGGTGGACATTTCCAAATATAGCTTATGTAGCCTGGACCTTCTTGGAAAAACTGTAAGAAATTACTTTGTTTTGAGGGAACATTCCCATGGTTCTTTAGTGGAAGTGAAACAAGTGATTTAGTGTAATCCAGATACTACTACTTATTAATAGTCTAGTTCTTAACTCCCTTTCAGAGGTCAGCTTGCTGTAGGACAGGCACTGTTGTGTCCTTATGGGCTTTGTGAATTTGTTGTGGATAAAGTGAACTTCCTCCAGGATGACTGATAATTTTGCCCTTTAGGAAGCATTAAACCAGAAGCTAAAAGCGATCTCAAGCTTTATTAGTATAGACAACACTTCAGTAGATTTTACTTGCATTTTGAACCAAGGAGACACAGATTTACCTGTAACTGTTCCTTTTGAAAATCTTTATAGCAATCTAAACCTCTTCGCTACCTTGCTCAAGACGAAATAACATCCTCATGTTCTAGACTGGTTCCTTAGTATAGAACATTTCTGTGTCTAAAGAAGAAAGGTCTAAAAATACCAATGAATTTTTGAGGCAGTATAAGGAGGCTATAGAATCTACTGCAGAGTTCAAGTCCACCATATAATTGTCTAGTGTTCTTTCTGTTCCACGTTGGAATAGTGGAAGATATGTGAACAAAGTTAGAACATGGTCTGTTTTAAGTAGCAAAGTTTCAAAACATATATAATTCTGGGATGAAATCCTGACCCCACTGACTTAAATGAGTCAGGATTTCACTCCTGGAATCTTAAAATTCCATTTGTCCTGGAGAAACGAAAGTGTTTGTGGTTTGTTTTATCCTGTTTTTAAAATAGGAGCTCAATATTAATCAGTGGAGTGCATCCACCTGGACAGGAAATCATCTGCAGACATGGGGAAATTTTAGGTTCCAGGACTGCGCTCTATATTCTCTGTTGAATAATTGTCAAGATGCTCACTGGCATATCTCCTCCCTTTTGATTTAGAAAGGTTAATCACGTTGGTAGAAAAGATGAACATATAGATCACAAGTAATCCAGGAGAACTTCTTAGCAAGAAAATATCTGTTCACATTGTAATAATTAGTGTTGTCTTTGGTCCCGTCTCTGTTTTCAGAATTGAGCACGTTTCCCTGGTGTGGCCAGGTTGCTGATTTTGTTCATCAGGATGGTGGGAGTTGTGAACATTGTAGTTAAACCTAGGTACAGTGCTTTATTTATCTCTCCAGGGAGTGTTCAAACATTTTATTTCCAGTTTCTTAATATAGTAGTGAAACAAAAGAAGAGAGAAGACAACAAATCTAGGATTAGTATTCAGTTCTTCTCTTCTAAGCAAATTTTTCTACTCTAAGAAAAGTATAGTAGAGCCTCACTAGTTGGCATACCTTAAAATGAAAAGAATACTTTTTCTCACTGCTTCTCAGGATTTAACAAAAGAGCACCATAGGGAAAGTCTCTGATTACACAGTACCTTTTTCAAAATGTACAACATTACTTTTACTAGCACATCATGAAGTTAAACAGTTGAATTACATTTGTCAAAAATGAATGAGTGAGACTCACCTTGATGATTTGTCCTTTTTTAAAAATTGTGTTCACTTACAATTGGGTTTCGTATTTAGTGTGTGTTAGAATGTTCTACTGTGTTTGGATAATAAATTAAGCAACATGGCATTGAAACAAGTCAGATTCTCCTGCATCTGATTGTGTATGGTAGGTAGTTCATCATCATTCACTCATATGGATAGTACTTCATTCACATCTGCTGCAGCACTTCTTAATAATAAAAGCTAACTTGTCTAAAGACACAGAGATTAAAATTCTTACTGAAAATGTGTTTGTTCCTCATGTCTCATACACCAGTCTAGGAAGGGATCATCCAGGGTTAATTCTTCATATTTTCTCCAATTAGTCAGAGGAGATTTTCCACCCATCTAAAAAATTATCAGCTGTAGTAAATCCCTAGGTTCCACGTGATTATGACTGTAAATCCGAAGCCACCAAAAGTCTTGTTTTCTGCTTGTAAGTACTCTGAGTGAAAATGAAAGTAGCAATTTATCAATTGATTTAGTAGATACCAACATATGTGTAGATAAGAAATTATCTGTGTACATTATTTTAAAAAACAAATAACAAAATGGAATATTTTACTTTCTTTGTTCATTACCTGGTAGCACAGTGGTTCTTAAACTGTGATCTGTGGTGTATTGCTGGTCTAAATAGCTCTCCTAGTCTTCAAGAATGATGCCTGTTGCTATTTGAAAACCAGCCCAGGTCTTCCTTTGGCTGTCCTAATGCTGTGACTGGCTAAAATTAACAAGCAAATGCATGTGCGCACACACCAGTTTGCACCCTGCACTGTTGCTTCATGTTTTCCTTTGTTGGGAGTTTCTTTGGTATACATTCAACCATGATCTTATTTACTGACAGCATTAAATTAGAGGGGTAGTAAACATACAGGTGGACAGAAGCGAAGTGACCCAAAGAGATTAGAATGCTAGGGGCTGCAGGCAATCAGAATACATGTAAGATGGACATCAAGGGAGAAGATGTCAACAGCACAAATACAAAAAGAGTGCCGTAACCAGACAGCTGGGCCCGTTAATTGAAAAAGTGTGTTTGTCTTGTCTCCTTAATATTGTCTAATCTTTACATGTAACCATTGAATGCAGATAAATTATGGTATTAGGGTTGGAAAAGGCAGTGGTCCAGGAAAGACTTCTATGTTTAAAAACATATAGACAATATAGTTACATGTAAACAAAAGGAAAAGTTAGTTCCTAGTGTGTTCTACATATTGACAGTAGAAACTTACGCAAAATTGTATACAGTCTAGAACATTTAAGGCAGATGTATTTGTCAAGGTAACACATTCTCACATGAGACGTAACCTTAATTTATACAATTATTTCATTACTGGTAAACATTTCCTGATATTTCATAGCAATAATAATTACCTCCAAAATTATTTCCCTAGAATTGTGTGAATTTAGAAATCTGGCACATGTATGTGAATGTATAGTTACTCATGATCTCTATTTTATCCACTGGAGCCTTTTCAAAATTCAGTATTAGGAGCTTGATATTTCTGTTTAGTTACCACTGTTCCATGGTGATAATCACCATAGTAAAACCTTAAATGGAGAGAGATCATGTAGCATGCTTTCATTTAATTGGTTTCTCCTGAGACACAGGTCTTTTATGTTTTAGGACTGGCTGTTTCAATGCAACCATACTACTGCGGTAATTTAGAGGAGAACTAAGCTCCTCCTAATGGTGCATTAAGAAAACGCTCAATTCATAAAGGGTACGTAAAACTCTAAGCTCATATTATCATTGGAAATATGAGGGCAAATGTATCATTTTGAGCTCTGCATAAGCTTGGTTCTATTGATGGTGAATTATACTATCCATTCATATAGTTTTACCAATAGAATTACAAATGGAGCATGTATGTGTATTTTAGAGGGGGACAGGAGGTGTTGAGGCAAATGCACTTCTGCAGTTTAAGAATATATTTAACTGCATTATCAAACTGATGTTCAGTACCTTGTGTCAAATTCTGTCTATAATCCTCCGTAGTAAATGAAGAAAAGATTTTTTTTTTTAAAAAAAAATATAGGCCTTATAAGATGCATATTCTTTACAGGAAGGCATTTTTTATAACTTTCATACAGTGCAATTATCATATTATCACATCATTTAAGGTAAATTGGAGTGATACTTCCACCCGGCCTTTGTTTGCTATTCTGAAAATTCAGTGCTTTAATCATTAATAAGAGAAGAAAGTAAACTTTATTTTATTGCTGAAGGATTAGTGTTTGTAAGTACATGCAGCGCATTTTTGGTAGATTCATTTCCTATTTTACTATATATGGTTTGGGAAAGATTGAGCTGTATGAAGTGACATATAGATGTACTTCCCCAACAGGAGCTCCAAGAATAAATTATGACTCAGAATGTCACAGTTCCATCTGTGCTTCCCTCCTCCTTCAGAGAGAAATAAAAATTTATGCCCCTTTATAGGGTGTGGCTAGTTCCCCTCTCACAGCTCTCTCAGCTGTGCTGGCTGGCAAGTTGGTGGGAACACAACTATGTTCTCATTGTTTACCCCCTCTTTTTGCCCAGCATCCCACTCACTTGCTTATGCTCTGCTTCCACACTAAACCTGAGACAAAGATTTGGGTAGATTTACAGGACAAGTGTTACTCCCCTGTGCTGCAGTGCAAAGGTTCAAAGCATTCTTCTTAGCTGTGTTTTGAAACAGACAAAATATTCTTTTACAAATATGCTGTCATTACTTTTGTACATTGTACAATTAAATATTTTGATGATCCACATTAAATGAGAATAAGGACATTAACTGTTAGGTGTATTTGTTTTTTGTTGTGTGAGATTATTATTTCTATTGACTTTTTATAATGTAACATTAAGTCCTTTTTTAAACCTACCAACTGAAGTTGTTATAGAAGGTTGACTTCTATTTCACTAGGAGGGTGGTGAAGCACTGGAATGGGTTACCTAGGGAGGTGGTGGAATCTCCATCCTTAGAGGTTTTTAAGGCCTGGCTTGACAAAGCCTTGGCTGGGATGATTTAGTTGGGATTGGCCCTGCTTTGAGCAGGGGATTTGACTAGATGACCTCCGAAGGTCTCTTCCAACCCTAATATTCTATGATTTCATCTGTGCCTTTTTCTTGGGCACTGTCTGAGGAAGAGTCTATTCCTTAAAAGTCAAAATGCTTTTATCTCATTAGTCCAGTCAAATAATTGCCTATAACATTTAGCATTGGGTCTACTTATTTAAAAATAACAATTATCTCTTATCTAGTGCTTTACATGTATAGTTCTCAAACCACTTTACAGAGGACAAGTATCTGTGCTCATTTTACGGATGGGGAAAATGAGGTTCAGACACGTAAAGTGACCTACCGAAGGCTACCCTGCAGGTTACTGGCAGAGCTGGAAATGGGACCTTCACTTGTGATCCCCAGTCCAGTACACAGTTTGCTACTGAACTATGGTGTCTCCTCTGACAGCCTATGTTCGACTGTTCTGTTTGTTATAGATCAGAAAGGAGCAAATGTATGTGAATATGGACCAACTGTGGCGGCAGAGCATGGAAAGAATGGAATAGTGACTATGGGGCACCTTCTCTTTTCTTCTTAGCTGGTGGCTATTCCTTCATGACCTCTCTCTTTCTTTGTGGCTCAAAGGCATTTGAACATGTGACCAGCTCAAGAGGGGCAATGTGGGGGCATAGCTACTCTAGGCAATTTGCTCTACTAGTAAATTTGCATATTTTCCAGTAGGAAAACACTGCAGCAATAAGCAGTACCAATTTGCACCATGTAGTTTGTCCCCACCTTGGAGCATTAAGTGTGTCAAAAACAGGTGAACAATTTCCATGTAGGCACCAAACTGGAAATAGAGAGCCCAGGATATTGCTAGCAGAGACATACAGCCTATGTAGGTTTCCTGAGAGATCCACAGATATGGCATGCTGATTCCATGTTGATACTTGGACTCCATATGATGTTACGGTTATAGCCTGTGCCTCTTCTGTGCTGTTCCTAATCTTCCTCTCCTTAGAAGACTATGTCACATCTGTGTAGTCACTGACTTGGAACTTTTTGTGGAGATATTCTCTCCTTCCATGATTTTTTCTGCAGAAGGGTATGACTTGGCTCTTTCTTTGTAAATAATTTTTTTTTAAATCCACAGATGGAACAATTCATAGAATATTATAAACGGTGGAGGAACTGCATATCTAGATTAGACAAATAATCTTTTTTACTTATTCTAGTGGCAGCCCTCAACATAGATACTAATTTAAATATTTTCTTTCCCCCTTTGTTCCCATGTAGAGTATGTGTGTGAGACACTGAGTTGTAAGAAAGTAATGCTTCATGATATCGTGAGAATCTCAGCTGATTAAAAGGTTTATTAGCTGTTGAAGTAACACTGATCTTTCTATAAGCAACCTATTAACCTGTTTTTCTTGCTTTGTTCTTATCAAAACTTTAGTGTTGACTTTTAAAGATTGGTATGTGAAGAACCTCAGAACATTGATTTTTCAGCTGCATGCTGCCTGTCACAGATGAATCAAGGCTGAATGTATGTGGTGCGGCATTTTAAATTTTTGTTGTTGTTGATTCTTGCTCACATGGAGAGCCCTTGGGACAGATGGCCCCTCACTGTTGATGGTTCGATTACAGTGATCACCCACAGCTTCAGAGGAGTGCGAAGAAAAGAAATTGCTTTCTTTGTCAAGGTGTTTTCAATTCAATTCTCACCCATTAGCCCTGTTTGGTTAAGTTTTGAATTACTTCATCAGGTGACTGATGAGTTTATTTTCCCCCATGTTATTAAAATAGATCTGGTATATAATGGAAAGGAAAGGCAAAAGGAGATTTATTCTTATTGATCTGTACAGCAGTCTTCATTTGTGTAGTCGCTTGATACATTATGAACAAATGATACAATGAATACTGAATCAAAAGTAGCTAGAAAAGATATTTTTAAACATACAATATTAAGGATTCTTAGATGTTCTTCATGTAAGTTCTTCAGTAAACTAGATGTATAGACTATACAACTAACCTGTGGTGGTGGTGGTAGTGATGATATTTAGTCCTCTTTGTGTAAATAAGGAAAAAAATAGTGTTCTCAAGTTAAATTCCTTGTGGACTACTATTCACATCACAAAACTACAAAATGTAATCTAATACAGTTGGCACATTCACAGTTAGAGAAGTTTCTGATTATGCTATTTTAGAGACTCCCCAGAGTTGGAATTGGCCTATCAGATCAGGTTTGGGTTGTGTCACACTAGCTTTCCTGGTGCTTCCCTACCATTATCCGTGGGGGAAAAACAAAGGACTTAAATTTCATAAGTACAAAATATACATCTTGATTGGGGCAATTCAGGGTGAGGAGGAGGGGGAAAGCATTTCAAATTGAGTCTTTTTGTAAAAACAAACAATTCCATTCACCGTACTCTTTCACATACAAGCCTGGTCATAATTAGAAATATCCCATCCCTGTCTCGCATTGTTGTTGAATTGTACTTACATTGAAATGTGAATCTGTTTCTTTAATTGGCTTAAACTTAATAAAAGTAATGTAGAACCCAGATCCTCAGCTGCAAACCTACTGTTCCTAAGTACATGCATCATGCAACCCCATTCATCACACCATTGCTTCTGCACGTACTGTGTTGCAGTTTCAGTATCAATGGGGCTGGGTTTGCAAGGCTGACTGAAAGCTTGGGCCTCATGATCACAACCAATAGGGGAAGGAAGGTGATTGGGCTGAGGATCATTCAGGTGTTTGCTGATTTGAGGAGACTTAGTTTTATTAGGCTGCCTGAAGGTACTCTGCCTCTGAGCAGGTTTGTAGTAAATTAATATTCACAAGGACAGATAGTAACTACGTCATGGTTTCACTGTGTCTTGTATTCACAATATACTCAGGACTAAAAGGATGCTATATCATGGTATAGACGTGTTGATGATAGTTACATTCTTGCTGGAGCTCCTTAAAATGTTGTAGGCAGCCCATTTCAAGACTGGTAATGCCAGCCTCTGCTTTTACTTAATGCCAGCCACTGCTTGTGGCAGTGAAGAGGGACTAGATGGTGAAAATAACAACACCCTAAGGCCTTTGGATGGTGATAAGGTAATCAATGAGTGACAGAGAACCACAATAAAATGTTTTGTCTAATGATGCATTATACAGATGAAATCTTTATTTTCTGGAGTTGTGTTACAAACACTACATCTTGCACTACAGCTGAATTCTATTTAATGGATTCATCCATTTTCACTGTTTTGCAGTTCTTGGCACACCAGCTATGTGCCATGATTTAGAGGAAGGTCTAATATGCAGATATCAAACAGAGCCTGGTCATCACAGAGCTATGTGGTACCCCACTATTTAAGAGGTTGGGTAGATGCTGCAGTAATTCAGTAAAAGGTACTGTAAATTATCAGGCGTATCTACTCATGTCAAGGTTCCTTCCCCACTCTGAACTCTAGGGTACAGATGTGGGGACCTGCATGAAAACCCCCTAAGCTTATTTTTACCAGCTTAGGTTAAAACTTACCCAAGGTACAAATTATTTTACCTTTTGCCCTTGGACTTTATTGCTGCCACCACCAAGCATCTAACAAATATATAACAGGGAAAGAGCCTGCTTGGAAACATCTTTCCCCCCCAAATCCTCCCAAACCCTAAACTCCCTTTCCTGGGGAAGGCCTGATAAAAATCCTCACCAATTTGCATAGGTGAACACAGGCCCAAACCCTTGGATCTTAAGAACAATGAAAAAGCAATCAGGTTCTTAAAAGAAGAATTTTAATTGAAGAAAAAGTAAAAGAATCACCTCTGTAAAATCAGGATGGTAAATACCTTACAGGGTAATGAGATTCAAAACATAGAGAATCCCTCTAGGCAAAACCTTAAGTTACACAAAGACACAAAAACAGAAATATACATTTCATTCAGCGCAACTTATTTTATCAGCCATTTAAACAAAACAGAATCTAACGCATATCTAACTAGATTACTTATAAGTTCTAAGACTCCATTCCTTTTCTGTTCCTGGCAAAAGCCTCACACAGACCGAGAGAACCTTTGTTTCTCCCTCCCTCCAGCTTTCAAAGTATCTTGTCTCCTCATTGGTCATTTTGGTCAGGTGCCAGTGAGGTTATCCTAGCTTCTTAATCCTTTACAGGTGAAAGGGTTTTTCCTCTGGCCAGGAGGGATTTTAAAGGTGTTTACCCTTCCCTTTATATTTATGACAACTCAATATCTAAAATATTGCCTTGTTCAATATGTCTCTCTTCTCCAACCATGTGAGCATTACATTAGCTTTCTTCTTTCACTGAAAAGGTACAAGAAAGCTAGCTTTCAGTTTAACTCTGTTTTTAATTTTTAACATCTTTTTAACTCTGTTTTTAATTTTATACAGAAGCATCAGTGTTTTGATTTGTTTTTGCCTATTTTATTTGGACTTTTTTTTCTTGCATGTGAAGGATCTAGACTACAGCATAGCATTGTTTTTGAATCTTTTCCAACAGCAGTCTGCTAGAAAATGGTGAATATTTATTGATACTCTTTTGCGCCAATTTTCAAGCCAGGCATTTTGCTTTAGAGAACCTTGACTATTTTTGTATATGCAGGTCCCTGGATCTGGCCCTCTCTAACTTCATGTTAGAACCTATAGATGAGCTGGCATTTCCTAAAAGGAATTAGATAGAAAAGAGTAGGAGTACTTGTGGCACCTTAGAGACTAACCAATTTATTTGAGCATGAGCTTTCGTGAGCTACAGCTCACTTCATCGGAAGTGAGCTGTAGCTCACGAAAGCTCATGCTCAAATAAATTGGTTAGACTCTAAGGTGCCACAAGTACTCCTTTTCTTTTTGCGAATACAGACTAACACGGCTGTTACTCTGAAACCTGTCATAGAAAAGAGTATAGCACATATATCCAAGAAGATACTAGAGATCTAGTGTCTATTAGATTCAAAAAGCTCTTTAGATTTTTCCATATGAAGTCTATAGTTTTCACAAAGTAAACATAGCCTCTTCACTACTGAAATAAAATGCTTCTTGCTCAATGTCTTTTTCCAGTCAGACTCCCCACTGGAAGGGGGCATATTAAGCAATAGGATATATCAGGTACATTTAGATGCATCGGAGGTATGCTTGTTCCTAATTTACTCAGCATATATTGTTTAATAATAATTGGGTTGAAATCATCTGGATCTTTCTCAAAATCAAGCTTGCAAGAGCAATCTAGCAAAATATCTGGTTGATCTCCGGAAGGGGATGCTCTGCACAGTGTCTTTAAGGATCCTGAATACCACACTTGAATCTTGAAAGATAACTACATGCTGTGTTTTTCAACAGCAGTCTAGGTAGCTTTTCACCTTCAACAGGATGCAAAACTTGTATTTGGTTATAAATAAGTGTAAATGGGTTTGGTAGCCTTATCCTGTTCAACAATTGTTCAGTTCACAAAATCATTGGACAACTTTGCTCATTTAGTGTTTGCGCAAGAGAATCTTGGGACAAGGATAACAGTTGTATTGTAGGTATTAAGTGATGTGCATTAGCAGTGATGTGTGTGGAAGCTTGCACAGTGCCTGCCTCCCTGTCCTTCAGTTGCTTGTCCTTCAGTTGCTGATTTTAGACCCTAATTTTCATGGTCAGTAAATTCACTCACAGATGAAAAATAAAAAGTAATAAGTAATGCTGCAGGCCGATAGCTGTTTACAAGTCCGCTCTAATGAGTTGGTAGCTAAAGGAAAAGCAACTCCATCTTATCTTGCAGAAAGACCAAGTAAAGGTTGGACATACTCATTTCATCTGTACACTTTCTGTGCAGTGAACCTTCACCCTGATTAAGGTTTTACCCAGAAGCGTGGCTAATAGCATTGCAATGAAAAAGACCCTTTCTTTATGTCCCTAGTTAGCTGAAAATGACTTATTGCTCTGTCCTTCAATGGTAACAAATTCTTGGGTAAAGGGATTGACCTATAACTCGAACGGAAATGGCAAGTTGTGGCTAGAAGTTTTTACACTATCTGTAAGAAGGAAAAAAGTACATATTTCCTGGTTTCTGTGAGTTGCATACACACATGGCACCTTGACAACTATTTCTCAGAATGATCACAAATGCTCATAGTGCTGTCAGCTGAAACACTGGATCCAGAATGCAGTATGTTGAATCCTACAAGGTATTCGTGGGAGTAGTTAGTTTTTTGCATTTTTTTTAACAATGTAGATTTGCTAAGTTCTTTGAAGAACCTTTATGATACAGGTTAAGACAGAGGTACTTCGATACAAATCTATGAAATTATGTCGCCATTGGCTCTAGGCAGTGCCTTTACTGTGTCATGTACATATACATCAAATTCACACACTTAAGTAGAGACTGTGCCAAATTCAGACCTGTAGTAAATAATTTAGTCATGACACACATTTGGAGTCACTGAAGTTATTGAGGAATTTTAGTAATGTGAGTGAGAGCAGAATTTGGTTCACTGACTTCAAATGTGAGTTGGGCTACTTAGGCCATAGTTTAATTTGGTCTATTGTTCTTGAAACATTTTTCCGGTGAATTACTTTTGAATTGGCAAATTTGTTACTTTCCCTCACTGTCTCTTAAAAATGTCCATTTCTGAAACATGAATGATGCACACTGGTGTCGTGAAACCATTTTTTCTTACAACTGAATCATACGTCTCTAAAAAGATAAACTGGTTATATCACAGTACCCTGGGTCCAAGTTACAAGTGAAGGAATAGAAACACATACATTTAAGACTCATACAGTATGACTCATACATTAAAAAAAAACCTTAAAAATGATCTATCATAGTTTTTGTTATAACTCTTAACGTCATAATTTTAAGCTTCATTAACTGATGACCTCCCATGTTTAGAAACAATTTCTGTGTTTAACTGGGGGAAAAGGGATTTCTAGCTCTACAGTGGTACAAGTCTCTCATTCCTCCTGGTACTGATTGTTCATTGAACCTTAGAGGTAATGGAATCACATCTTTATCTTGACGTGTTACCGACCATTATTACAAGAAACACTTAAGATTACTATAATTGAAAAAGACTACTAAACAAATTATTTTCTCTTTTTCCACTTTATTTACTTTGTGTATTTGACAGTACTTAGTGCAGTCAGTTTCACTGACTCTATGATCAGTCATTTTCCCTTTTTAGTTTGTGTAAGCCTTTCACACAGCAACAAGGGAGTGAGTGAACAGGTAAAATTTTCAAAAGCGCCCAAGACCCATTTTCAAAAGCAATTTATGCACTTTGGTGCCTAAGCCCATTGCCTTTCAATTACATTAGGTTCCTGACTGCCTAAATCACTTTTGAAAGTGGGTCTTGTGCACTTTTGAAAATATACACCCAATCTGTATACACATCCACATAAGATATATCATATGTAATTATTGTAATTTTAAAAAAATCATGTGATAAGGATATATAAATTCAATTAAACTTGAAAGTTTTCTTCCCTCATTTGCACGTTACACTCTTAATCCATCTCCTCTGGGACTACTTATAATGAAGCCAGGTTTAGTAGATGGTAAGTTTACAGTATATCACTGTTTAGAACACAGTATTTGTAATCAATCCTACTCTGTCCTTTTTCCTTTGTCCAGGTTATTGAAATTGGATTTAATTTTGTAAATATGTTTTCTTACACTTTTTTGTGAAGGAACCCTCTCTAACTGGGTACCTGCTTTCTGTTGTTGCTCTCCTATGAAATACTACAGTAAGAACAGACTCTTAACATTTCAGTAAAAGTTTTTTTTTTAATATTCATACTTTGATGAGCAAAAATGCATTGAGTGCATAATTTGCATACAAATGTGCTTTCATGTATTTCCTAAAGTGGCACTCTCATTTGCATATTGTCTTTAATCTGACATTTTTAAGTGCCAGAAAAGTTAGCAAGTGTTTCTTAGTTTCTCTTTTTTATGAAGTTTCTCCACTCTATTCTGTGTTTGTTCTTTCTTTCGATTACCGATGCCTGGCAAATACTGTAACTTCCTTCCCCTCCCACTCTACTCTGCTCGCCTCTCCATCCAACTACTAGAATATGTTCCACTTTCATCCTCCAGAACCTAGGAGCCTGAGACCACTCCTAAACTCAATCTTCCTGACAACATTATATCACGTACTAGTGCACCCTTGCATATACTGAGTGAAACTGTTGACAAAGAGATTTTAATGTGATATATAGAAGTCATCTTTGCTAACAGTAACTTTTATATTTATATGAATGCTGTTTCATCACCAGATTAATTCATCTTTGAAAATACTTACATTGTACATTATGGTTGGTCTTTTCTCTTGTTTTGTTTATAAATAACTATAACAGTAGCAAGATATTATATTAGAGTGACAGCACCAATATAGTTAAGATTGAGATTCTCTATTTAGTTATGGCAGCTGAAAGTATATAACTCTCATGCTTATTTGAGAGTTGAGGAATACTTTAAAAACTAGGCTTTAGGTACTGTTTTTTGTGCAGTGAAATAAAATTTTATGCTAACAAAACCAAATATACTTAACATTTAAGTAGGTGAGCTGCTTTATCATTTTCTCCTGAGGGAATGGGTTGACAAGTTAGATTTATTCATTGCATTCTTTTATATTATATATAAAGCAGGACTGTCTGGAATAAACTTTTAACCTCAAACAGGGATTTTTTTCAATATGTGTATTATTCTATATGTAGAACTCTGCCCACAGGAGAGACAGTTTGCTTGAAATCAAGTCTGTAAAGGCACACTTATAGCTTTTATTGAACTGCCAGATTAAGTGTCTGTGCTAATTAGGTTATATTGATTTTATGGGAGTGTTAGTGATCTGTGAGTTTGACAGTGAAACAATGATTTTTGCATAACATTTATTTCCTAGTGAAATATCTGAAAAATTAGATCCCAATATTTTGTACTCAATCGTTTCCATTTTTACATGTTTGAAAACACAAATTATAATAAATACTGTTTGTGATAAAATCTATTACTTTTATTTTTCTCTTGGTTTTGTTACAAATATAGCTACAGAGGCTAAAATGTATTAAAAATGCTTTCACCAAATATACAGTTATACATGCTGTACTGTTATCACTGTAAAGAAAAGATTTTCTAGATGAGTTGCTTCCACTGAGAGGAATATTCTTTCTCTTTTAACCTGTATCCTACTTCTCTGTATTTTTTTTCTAAACTAAGCACAAGTTTAAAACACTTTTGAACCATTTATTAAGTGTTGCATGAAGACTAAGTTTTTGTGTTCAGTGTTACCCAGGGAGAAAGTATTGTGACTCGTGACACTATACAGTAGAACCTAAGAGTTACGAACACCAGAGTTACAAACTGACCAGTCAACCACACACCTCACTTCTTGTTACAAGAAGTGCACAATCAGGCAGCAACAGAGACAAAAAGAAAAGGGGAGGGGAAAAAAAAAAAGCAAACACAGTACAGTACTGTGTTTAAATGTAAACTACTAACAAAAAAAAAAAAAAAGGGAAAGCAGCATTTTTCATCTGCAGAGTATAGTTTCAAAGCTGTATTAAGTCAATGTACAGTTCTAAACTTTTGAAGGAACAACCACAACATTCTGTTCAGAGTTACAAACGTTTCAGAGTTACTAAACATCCATACCTGAGGTGTTTGTAATGCTGAGGTTCTACTCTACATTTCTTGAGACTTAGATTTGTATTTCTTTCTTGAACTTTTCTATTATTTTAGGCTGAAGTTGACCCAACCTGTCTCCACAGAAGTCCTGAACAATCGGGTTTCAAATACCAATTTCTCCCTGTAATCAGTGGGTGAGGTGCAGAGCGACCGTATATCCCCTGCACAGCTTCTGTTCCAGACTATGGGCTAGACTCTAGATCCTCTTTGCACCCTGTGTGCTTATTTTTGCTCACTGTATCCATGTAAATATGGATCCTTTTTTCCCCTCAAGAGGCCTCTCCCATGCTACCCTGTTTGGGACTTTTATTAAGAGCCTCTGCAGCAGTGGTTTTCAATATTTTTCCACTTGTGGACCCCCAAATTTTTTTGAATGGAGTTGTGGACCCCTTTGGAAATCTTAAGGGTATGTCTATACTACGAAATTAGGTCGAATTTATAGAAGTTGGTTTTGTAGAAAGCGTTTTTATACAGTCAATTGTGTGTGTCCCCACACACAAATGCTCTAAGTGCATGTAGTCGGCGGAGTGTGTCCACAGTACTGAGGCAACCGTTGACTTCTGGAGCATTGCACTGTGAGTAGCTATCCCAACCTTCCCGCAGTCTCCACCGCCCATTTGAATTCTGGGTAGAAATCCCAGTGCCTGATGGGGCTAAAACATTGTCATGGGTGGTTCTGGGTACATATCATCAGGCCCCCCTTCCCTCCCTCCTTCCTTGAAAGCAAAGGCAGACAATCGTTTTGCACCTTTTTTCTTGAGTTACCTGTGCAGATGCCATACCATGGCAAGCATGGAGCCCGCTCAGCTAACCATCACCATATGTCTCCTGGGTGCTGGCATCATGGTACTGCATTGCTAAACAGCAGCAGTTATTGCCTTTTGGCAGCAGACAGTGCAGTATGACTGGTAGCCATCGTCGACGTAGTCCTGGGTGCTCTTTTAACTGACCTTCGTGAGGTCGAGGCACCTGGGCAAATATGGGAGTGACTCAGCCAGGTCATTTCACTTTTAAGTTTCGTCTCATGGCGATTGAGTCCTACCGGCAGTGCACTGTCTTTTAATCAGCAGCCAGAAGAAGATGATGGCCAGCAGTCATACTGCACCGTCTTCTGCCGAGCACGCAGCAGATAACGATGGCTAGCGGTCGTACTGCACAGACTGCTGCCAGCAAGATGTATAAAGATAGATGAAGTGGTTCAAAACAAGAAATAGACCAAATTTGTGTTGTGTTGTTTTTTTTCTCCTCCCTTCCTTTGTGAAATCAACGGCCTGCTAAACCCAGTTTTGAGTTCTATCCTTGAGGTTTTGAGTTCTCTCCTTGAGGGGGCCATTCAGTTTCTCGCAAAGCCACCTCCTTTGTTGTTTTTAATTCCCTGTAAGTCAACCCTGTAAGCCATGTCATCAGTCGCCCCTCCGTCCGTCAGGGCAATGGGAGAAATCATTCAGTGCCTTTTTTCTGTGTAGATGGCAAACATGGAGCCCGCTCAGATCACTTTGGCAATTAGGAGCACATTAAACACCACACGCATTATCCAGCAGTATATGCAGCACCAGATCTTGGCAAAGCGAAACCAGGCGAGTAGGCGACATCAGCACAGTGACAAGAGTGATGAGGACATGGACACAGACTTCTCTCAAAGCATGGGCCCTGGCAATGTGGGCATCATGGTGCTAATGGGGCACGTTCATGTGGTGGAACGCCGATTCTGGGCACGGGAAACAAGCACAGACAGGTGGGACCGCATAGTGTTGCAGGTCTGGGATGATTCCCAGTGGCTGCAAAACTTTCATGGAACTTTGTGACTTGCTTTCCCCTGCCCTGAGGCGCAATAATACCAAGATGAGAGCAGCCCTCACAGTTGAGAAGCGAGTGGCAATAGCCCTGTGGAAGCTTGCAACGCCAGACAGCTACTGGTCAGTCGGGAATCAATTTGGAGTGGGCAAATCTACTGTGGGGGTTGCTGTGATGCAAGTAGCCAACGCAATCAAAGATCTGCTGATATCAAGGGTAGTGACCCTGGGAAATGTGCAGGTCATAGTGGATGGCTTTGCTGCAATGGGATTCCCTAACTGTGGAGGGGTCATAGGCGGAATTCATATCCCTATATTGGCATCGGAGCACCAAGCCGACGAATACATAAACCGCAAGGGGTACTTTTCAATAGTGCTGCAAACACTGGTGGATCACAAGGGACTTTTCACCAACATCAACGTGGGATGGCTGGGAAAGGTACATGACGCTCGCATCTTCAGGAACTCTGGTCTGTTTCAAAAGCTGCAGGAAGGGACTTTATTCCCAAACCAGAAAATAACCGTTGGGGATGTTGAAATGCCTATAGTTATCCTTGGGGACCCAACCTACCCCTTAATGCCATGGCTCATGAAGCCGTACACAGGCAGCCTGGACAGTAATCAGGAGCTGTTCAACTACAGGCTGAGCAAATGCAGAATGGTGGTAGAATGTGCATTTGGACATTTAAAAGCGCGCTGGCGCAGTTTACTGACTCGCTTAGACCTCAGCGAAACCAATATTCCCACTGTTATTACTGCTTGCTGTGTGCTCCACAATATCTGTGAGAGTAAGGGGGAGATGTTTATGGTGGGGTGGGAGGTTGAGGCAAATCGCCTGGCTGCTGGTTACGCACAGCCAGACACCAGGGCGGTTAGAAGAGCACAGGAGGGCGCGGTACGCATCAGAGAAGCTTTGAAAACCAGTTTCATGACTGGTCAGGCTACGGTGTGATAGTTCTGTTTGTTTCTCCTTGATGAAACCCCCCCCCCACCTCTTGGTTCACTCTACTTCCCTGTAAGCGAACCATCCTCCCCTCCTCTCTTCGATCACTGCTTGCAGAGGCAATAAAGTCATTGTTGCTTCATATTCATGCATTCTTTATTAATTCATCACACAAATAGGGGGATAACTACCAAGGTAGCCCAGGAGGGGTGGTGGAGGAGGGAAGGACAAGGCCACACAGCACTTTAAAAGTTTAAAACTTTAAAACTTATTGAATGTCAGCCTTCTGTTGCTTGGGCAGTCCTCTGGGGTGGAGTGGCTGGGTGGCCGGAGGCCCCCCCCACTGCGTTCTTGGGCATCTGGGTGAGGAGGCTATGGAACTTGGGGAGGAGGGCAGTTGGTTACACAGGGGCTGTAGGGGCTGTGCTCCTGCTGCCTTTCCTGCAGCTCAACCATATGCTGGAGCATATTAGGTTGACCCTCCAGCAGCCTCAGCATTGAATCCTGCCTCCTCTCATCACGCTGCTGCCACCTTTCAGCTTCAGCCCTCTCTTCAGCCCTCCACTTACGCTCTTCAGCCCGCCACCTCTCCTCCCAGTCATTTTGTGCTTTCCTGCACTCTGACATTGTCTGCCTCCACGAATTCGTATGTGCTCTGTCAGTGTGGGAGGACAGCATGAGCTCAGAGAACATTTCATCGCGAGTGCGTTTTTTTTGCCTTCTAATCTTCGCTAGCTTCTGGGAAGGAGAAGATCCTGTGATCCTTGAAACACATGCAGCTGGTGGAGAAAAAAAAAGGGACAGTGGTATTTAAAAAGACACATTTTAAGGAAAAGTGCGTGCACTCTTTCACGGTAAACCTTGCTGTTAACATTACATACATAGCACATGTGCTTTCGTTCCAAGGTTGCATTTTGCCTCCCCCCAGCACGTGGCTAGTCCCTCCCCCCCTCCCCTCCCCGTGGCTAACAGCGGGAACATTTCTGTTCAGCCACAGGCAAACAGCCCAGCAGGAACGGGCACCTCTGAATGTCCCCTTAAGAAAAGCACCCTATTTCAACCAGGTGACCATGAATGATATCACTCTCCTGAGGATAACACAGAGAGAGAAAGAACGGATGTTGTTTGAATGCCAGCAAACATACACTGCAATGCTTTGTTCTACAATGATTTCCGAGTATGTGCTACTGGCCTGGAGTGGTAAAGTGTCCTACCTTGGTGGACGGAATAAGGCTGCCCTCCCCAGAAACCTTTTGCAAAGGTTTTGGGAGTACATCCAGGAGAGCCGTGAATGCAAGGGCAAATTAATCATTAAACATGCTTGCTTTTAAACCATGTATAGTATTTTAAAAGGAACACTCACCAGAGGTCCCTTCTCTGCCTAGCGGGTCTGGGAGGCAGCCTTGGGTGGGTTCGGGGGGTACTGGCTCCAGGTCCAGGGTGAGAAACAGTTCCTGGCTGTCGGGAAAACCGGTTTCTCCGCTTGCTTGCTGTGAGCTATCTACAACCTCATCATCATCATCTTCCTCGTCCCCAAAACCTGTTTCCGTGTTGCCTCCATCTCCATTGAAGGAGTCAAAACAACACGGCTGGGATAATGGTGGCTGAACTCCCTAAGATGGCATGCAGCTCATCATAGAAGCGGCATGTTTGGGGCTCTGACCCGGAGCGGCCATTTGCCTCTCTGGTTTTCTGGTAGGCTTGCCTCAGCTCCTTAATTTTCACGCGGCACTGCTTCTGGTCCCTGTTATGGCCTCTGTCCTTCATGCCCTTGGAGATTTTGACAAATGTTTTGGCATTTTGAAAACTGGAACGGAGTTCTGATAGCATGGATTCCTCTCCCCATACAGCGATCAGATCCCTTACCTCCCGTTCGGTCCATGCTGGAGCTCTTTTGCGATTCTGGGACTCCATCATGGTCACCTGTGCTGATGAGCTCTGCATGGTCACCTGCAGCTTGCCACGCTGGCCAAACAGGAAATTGAAATTCAAAAGTTCGCGAGCCTTTTCCTATCTACCTGGCCAGTGCATCTGAGTTGAGAGTGCTGTCCAGAGCGGTCACAATGGAGCACTCTGGGATAGCTCACGGAGGCCAATACCGTCTAATTGTGTCCACAGTACCCCAAATTTGACCCAGCAAGGCCGATTTCAGCGCTAATCCCCTTGTCGGGGGTGGAGTAAGGAAATTGATTTTAAGAGCCCTTTAAGTCGGGGAAAAAAAGGGCTTCGTCGTGTGGACAGGTGCAGGGTTAAATCGATTTAACACTGCTAAATTCGACCTCAACTCCTAGTGTAGATCAAGGCTTAGTTAGTGTCCAGTGTCACCAGTTTATTAATGGTTTAATTAGCAGCCTAACCTTTTTTTCCTTCCTCTGCCCAAGGTTATGTTCTCAGTTTTTTCTGTCAGAACTCAAAAAATGTCTCCACATTTTTCTGAGGAATTGCTATAGTGGCACACACCATTGATCTAGCTAGTCTTGCACTTTGTCTCCAACAGCATCCTTTATTCGATTCAGAGGAGGTGGTCATTTCCCCACGCACTCCTGGAATGCACACAGGTATGAGGCTCACATTAAGCCTTGAAAAATGAGTGTTAGCTAGTAGTGACTCATAAAAGTTGAGTCCTTGTGCTGTGCTCTCCACAAACCTGAAGGAGCAGAGGTTGAGGCCAGTCTGTGATTGTACTACTACTCATATCACTGAAATGACATTGTTCTCTATAGCCATCATACTTGTAGAGAACGGCTAATGGACTGTATCATTCTGATTTGAACACAGCATTTTTGCAATGAAACTAAAGTAATAGTTTAAGATGACCTGTACTAGGGAAACACCTACTCCGTTACTATAAAGACATAACGGATACAATCAACTTTCAAAATATGTACTCACCAATGCTAAATTATTGGCTAGATGAATGCATTCCCTCTCCCTCCCACTGAAGCAGCCAGGCTTGAACCTACGGGAATAATGTAAAATAGGAAGAGAGGGAAAAGGTGCTTTTAGAGAAGGGGAATGGGGACATTGTGAATCTCCTGTTTTCATTAGGCCAGTGGGGCAGAAAATGTGGAAAACATCTATATGACTTCGTCAGGAAAAAAGGCTAGAGATGCCCTCCCACTTGCTTCAGATACCCAATAGCCTGATGATTAAAGGCCTGGTCTTGTAAGGCCTGGTCTACACTTAAAATTTTGCTGGCATAGATATTTTGGTTAGGGGTGTGATATCTTACTAGCAAAGCTATGCCTGTTAAAGCCCTAGGGTAAATGCAATTATACTAGCAAAAAATATTTTTGCTGGTATATCTTATTTTGCTGCAGGAACTAGTTTTTCTGGTTAAAAATCCCCCCCCCCCATTTATGGTGTTATAAACTGCATTTACACTATGAGAGTTTGTTATTATACCTGCAAACCTTTTAAGAGTAGACATGGCTTAAATAAAGGCTGAAAGATGATGCTGTGGAAACCTCTGACTGTCCTGGATCCAATGTGGGCCCATCATTTCAATCAGTTTTGCTTGTAACATTTATATACTACACTTTTAAAAAAACTTAAAGCTGATTTAGCTACTCAGTTACCGACCAATGGGTGTCTTTATAAAAAGGAAAGTGATAGAAATATGTTCCAATTCCATGCTTTAGGTGCCCCCCCCCTTTTATAGTTCATCCTTTAGACCCATTTCTTTTGCAAGGCCCACAAATGCTAACCCTCACCACTTGCCATGAACTTTATCATTTCCCCCTCATTGACATAATCAATATTGTAGAAAAAATGTTAGAAGATAGGATATCCATTGGGGACTCCCCATGCACATTTCATTGCCTGTTGAGATTCTAGACTCCTGAGACAGAGACTGTTGTTTTCTGTGTTTAGGAATTGCTACCCCCAGAAGTTCAAAGATCGTGCATGAGCACCCCAAAATATCATGAGTTTGGCTCAAAACATAAGATTTTAAATATATAATGACAGCATTGTCATCTATTTCACATTTATAGTGTATGATACAATTTTTGGCCCCCACATCCCTACATGATTTATGCACCCCTCAGACCCGCAATCAGTTCTGCACCTCCTCCAACCCTTTGGCTGCCTCTTTTCCCCCAGAATGCCTCCATTTCTCATGTAGCTGTAGAGGCATTTCACCCCCACTTTCAGGTCTGGGGAGGCCAATAGCTCCAGGGTCTTCATTTCACAATCTCCTCCTTTCACCCCAAAGCCTCATGTGGGAAGCAGTTCCAATGGGGTTCCTCTCCTCGTCCTTTCCATGCACAGTGTCTCAACATAGAGAGGGGAGGAGAAGCAGAGAGGAGCTGACCCATTTTTTCTCAAGAGCGAAGAGGACAGGAGCTGCTTTGAGCTGCTAGGTTATTTCTTCCTCCTCCTCCTCCACTCTCTTCTCCTCTGAAAATAGTATCAGCTACTCCTTCTTCCCCTATCCAAAAATTCTCTCAGCTCCTGAAGGGACGTGGACAGCTCAACCTGCATGCTGCAGCATGTCTGATTGGCTGTTTTCTACCAGGAGGCAGGGAACTGAGGAAGGCAGCCAATCAGAGGAGGTTTCCCCTTGGCACTCTGAAATTTATGTGAAGGATTGCTGCTTCTCATGCCCAAATCCCATTGCTCACGATAAAATCATGAGAGCATGCAACACTGATGTCCCATACGCAACTGAGTGCACTGTTTGTCATTTAGCAAACAAAAAAAATACATTTTTTACAGACTTAGAGCTCTATTTTGAAGCTTCTGAAGGACACACTTGGGATAATTTGTTGATCATATATTCATCGTGTTATAACATCATCTGCTTCTAGTTTAAATTAAGCAACTTTTAGGAAATGATGTACTGACTGAGTTCCTTTTAACATAAAGCTGAAGCCTCTTATTCAGCAAACATCATGTATTAAGTGATAAAGTTATGCAGGTAGATAGATGTTTGAATAATTGAGGCTTAACTGAGTTTTTCTAGAGACTGCTACTTTCTGACTTACTGTACTTGTGTTTCTAGGTATTGCTCTAGACAGGTTTTTTCTATAGTTTATTATTCTTAAGGTTTCCATGGCAAATTAAATACTTCTCCTAGCTATCTATTAAAGTGTGCTTTGGGTGTAGTTCTCACCCATTTCTTTTTTGTGGAACATATGTTTGTTCGGAGGAAGTTTCTTTCTTAGCTACAAGCAGCAAAGGAATTTCTGTAAAGGAATTTTTAAGTACAGCTTATATGGTATTATTGTATTTTCAAAGTGAAAGTGATAGTTACATTAATAATTTATTTCTAGTTTTGTAATGACTTTAGAATTTCTTTTCCAAGACAATATTGTTTCCCTCAAACTGGATTTTCAAATTAATCTTACAGCTAGTCACAGTAATACAATGTGTCTAGTAAGGTTTAAAATGAAATGTTTTCTTACTAGCCAAAGCATTATTACTGCAGGGTTTTCCAATCAAAATTGGATCATGACAATCAGCTGTGCGTGTGGTGTTTTTTTTAACCCAACATACACTGTTACTCTAGTTACCCTACACAATAAATAGCATTCTAGCAATATTTTCATCTAACAAATTTTGATTTAGTGTAAGCAGTTTACTGTTCATTTTTGGAATGTAGGATCTGTTCCATGCAGGATTGTAGGAGCTGTAATGTAATACAGATCCATCTAATTTTTTAAAATAAGATGTCTGGGTTATTTATTTTTAATTTTTAAAATAAAATATGGTTGCTTTGGGTGCTCACAGCTGAGGAAGAAACAAGAGACTAGTAATTGCTGTAGAGGCGTATTTGTAGCTATAGTTTTATTAAATCAGGTAACATAGACTGGGAGGCCACTTTATAATACTTGGTTTTTCTTAGATACATGTGAGGTGTATTTTCCAATACTTAATATTATTTCCCTGATAAGATGATTAAGATTTTAATTGTAAAGTATTCTTGGCCCAATGTTGAGCACGTTCTTGTTTAAGAAATGTGTACCATGGATTCAGTAGATGTGGAAAGAAGTCTCTTTATATATTTAATTGAGGGTTTCTTCTCACCGACACATTTACTTAGAATTAAGGCAAGGCATGTGTGCCACGACAGGTTGGTTAGAATTAGGAAACTCAGAGACACCCAATGGTTCATCAGCCAACTATGGTAACAGCTATTCCTGCTAGCAATTCCCATCCTCTCACCCATAAAATCAGCATAAAATTGACCTAACATTGCTAGATCAGATGGAGTATCTGGAAAGTAATCCTCAGGGGAAAAGAAAAATCGGTCTTTGTGAATCTGAAGATAAAGTGCATAAAGTTGCAGAATCGGATTATTCTGTATCTTTCTATTTTTAAATTCAGTGCCCTTTTGTTTCTTCTGCAGCACTTGTGAGAAGTTGCTACAAAGATATGTCAGATGTAGTCTGAGTCTAACCCCCAAAGCCGAAACAAGCATAATCTTTTATTAAAAAAACAAAAATGGACTCAGATGATTAGAATAAAATCCAAAGAAAGAAGGGTAGGGTGGACTTTTTTTGGGTAGTGTTGGTTGGTTTCAGTGAAACAATGAAAAAAAAGAAAAGAAAACTAGTAAACTTTCTTTCTGTGGCATAAGCAATACAGATATTTTTCTTTTAGATATTATGAAATAACTTTACTACATCCATAAAACTATTAATAACAGATGAACACAACCACATAAATATTAGTAACTACAGTTCTGTGAAGCCTGTCTCTTTGAACATTTGGAGGAGATTGAGAGGTATGTTCCCCCCCCCCATTTGTGGGGTCGGATGCTTTTGTTCGAATTAAGATGGGGATTTTTTTTTATGGGCTGTTTCGTTTTTGGGAGGGATTGGCTAATGGCCTGCCATTGCTGTATTGGACTGTATAGTTTTAGAGATCTGTCAGAGTCCATAGAGCTGGAGGATAGGTGTGTCTTTTGTCTTTTTAATGTGTTTAACTGGAAATAAGTAAAGAGAGAAATCACACTGCAGTACATATAATTGTAAATCACTTACAGTTGTTGGAACATGAAAGCGAGAGTATGATAAAACCAGGTGAAAATAAGAGAGAGCTGGTATAAAATAAATATTATGTAATGAGGCAGACACATAAGGCTTTTTGTCTGGCTGTACCGAAAAAAGGACAGGAGACACTTGATATGGTTTTAATCAGGCCACAACTTTATTATTACATGTCTGGGACTACCTGACAGATAAAAGTGTACAGTGCAGGTAACTCCATGATCATTCAATATTTACATGGGGACTTCAGCCAGCCCCCCCTTTTTCCATCCAGGTCCCCCAGCCAACCCATCACTAGGACCTTACTATCTGTCCCCCTTGCCCTCCCTCCCCCCCTCCCCCGAATGAGGGTTAAGGTGGGCGATAAGGAAAGGGGGTTTACTCCCTGCAGTGCCAGTCATAGGAAACCTGAATCCTGCCCCCTCGGTCCTGCTCCTTCAACAAACACCTCCTTTTTAAGTCCTTTACCAAGCCATTTATCTGGTCACTGTATCCATTCCCTATTGAGTACCTGCACTGAACTGAACTGTAGTTGTAGGATTTATATTGGTTAAGGTACTATGGAAACAAAAAGGAGTTTGTATTATCTTGTTTATCTTGTAGTTTACAATCTATAGGGCACTGTTGCAGGATGCCATTCAAGTCCATTTCTATATTATCATTGATAGATAAGTATGGTTCATTTTTCTAATGACTAAGGAAAAGTAGCTGCTAATAAATAATAAAAATAGTGCTTTTCGCATAATTTCTAGTTTACAGAATGGTTCTGAATAATAATTTAACTATAGTTAGAATATGGCAAGATGACTTTTTTTTTAATGGAGAGTAATTTTACGATTGTGGGAAATTTCTATCTAGATTAACAGTACTTAAATTTTTTTTTAAAATATGTCTTACGGTAAATACTTAGTAAATAGTAAATACTTAGTAATGCAGTAACCAATATGTATGATTTCTAGCATATCTTAGAAGTGTATGCATGTCCTCTGTATTATGAGAACTGTTCGTAGTGAGAGTCAGAATTTGGTCTGTGTTATAGGTCACCTAAGTCACCTGATATGACTTCTGTTCTCTGAATTGATTATTTAACCTTTATGAAAAGAGCCATGGTGCTTGGAAAAAAAAATCACTCAGATACTGAATCACTCAAGGAGAGGTTGGGAGTACTTCAGGGAGATAGATAAATGAGTTAAGTAGACCTAGAAAATCTTTTGCTGTCCCCTAGAAGGGTTAAGGAGACTTGGCCTGCAGTGCCTTGAGTATTCTGAGAATACCCATTTTTGCAACGCCATCATGTATAATCCTACTGATGCAGTGGAATGGGTGGCCCAATGTGTGTAGGACAAGGCTTTCTGTCTGAGGCTTACTCCAGGTAATACCTAGGTAATGGTAGACTAAGGAAACAACTGGAAAACAAAACACTCCACCCCGCACACAATTCTAGCCCTGGGGAGAGGATGAGAGAAGAAGCCACATGTTTCAGATATTAGTCCTATCGCTAATGCTCTGCTGGAAGGCACTAAGTCTAAGAACCTATATAGAATGCAACTGTGAGCACCTGGGTGGAATTGAAATTGTTTGTTTTGACCTTTAAACCACTAGATGGTTTGAGAATGAAACAGCCTAGGTTGGAAACAGCAGATGTGCTTGAACTGGAGCATCTTCTATTTAAACAGGAGGAATTCTCTATCGGGGTCTGAGGTCCTCTTCTTGAAATTTTGCTTCCCAGTCAGCTTGGTTCACGACAGCACAGATTCACTGCAAAATACATCTTTTTCATGGGGTTAGGCTGATAGGTGAGGAGGTTCATTATTGTTTACAGGTGGATAGATAATTGTAATTAGTAATTATAAAGCCAGACTACACAGTTTACCAGGAGAACTCTGATTGCTTATAGTTGTTTCAGTAAATTTCAATAAATGTATGTGGGCCATGCAGCATGGAGAGGAACAATTGTTCCTGGACATTGACCCCGCCATCCTTGTGTTAGTATCTGGCAACACCACAGATATCTTGCTGTATGTTCTGAAGCTGGCACAGGTGTCAACTGGCTGCAGGCAAAGGACCTTTCAGAAGTATCTGATCCCCTGCTCCCTCTACTCTCTCCTTATTGGGCTTATGTTCAGTGAAAAAATAGCATTCTCTCTCTCTCGTTTCCTACCTGCCTCCTAACATTCTTGCTTCCAAACATACACAATAGTACGTATTGGGTATGTATTGAGAACTTGGGCAGGTGGGCTAGCACTTCGAGTGCAAATATGCAAACTCACTTACGAATAGCTGTATTCAGATGAATAATAACTTCTCCCAAGTGTTCACATGAACAAAAACAGGTCACCTAAATGTTCTTGGTCAACTGAACAAAAGAGGACCTGATTAGGGTTAGATTTAATAGTGAGTTGGATTTCATGAACTCATTCACAACTCCCTACTCTCAACAACCAGCAGGCTTGAGGAGCAGCAGAGCAGCGTCGACACACCCTCTCAATCTCATCAAAAGTCAATAGCTTCTGGCAGGAGAATGGGGAAAAAAAAATTCTTTTTCCCCTTTCAGCCAGTGAAGGGTGTGGGGCTTCAGATTTATCAGACAGAGGTAGCCAGAGGCTGAGCTGTTCCAATAATCTCAGCCTTTGTGCAGGTAGGAATCTCAGCACCTAGGGGGAGCAGGGGCGCTGGACTTCTCATCTGGGCATTTGCCCAGGATTTTACTCATGGGCTTCCCCATCTGATGTATTTGCCTCTCCTAATTAGGCCTTTAGCCCCTGGTTTAGTAGACATCTGAAAGATTTTTCTATCCCTAGGTTGGAGTGTGGGAATGGTACTTGGGAACTTGGATTCTTATCCAAGAACATAAGAACGGCCATACTGGGTCAGACCAAAGGTCCAAAAAGCCCACTATCCTGTCTTCTGACAGTGCTCCAATGGCAGGTGCTCCAGAGGGAATGAACAGAACAGGAAATCATCAAGTGATCCATCCCCTGTTGCTATTCCCAGCTTCTGGCAAACAAAGGCTAGGGACACCATCCCTCCCCATCCTGGCTAATAGAATTTATCTAGTTCTTTTCTAGATACCTTGTTATAGTCTTGGTCTTCACAATATTCCTCTGGCAAGGAGTTCCACAGGTTGACTCGGCTTTGTGTGGAAAAAATACTTCCTTTTGTTTGTTTTAAACCTGCTGCCTATTAATTTCATTTGGTGACCCCAAGTTCTTGTGTTATGAGAAGGTGTAAATAACACTTCCTTATTTACTTTCTCCACACCAGTTATGATTTTGTAGACCTCAATCATATCCCCCCTTAGTCGTCTCTTTTCCAAGCTGAAAAGTCCCAGTCTTAATCTCTCCTCATACGGAAGCCGTTCCATACCCCTAATAATTTTTGTTTCCCTTTTCTGTACCTTTTCCCATTCCAACATATCTTTTTTTAGACGGGGCAACCACATCTGCACATAGTATTCAAGATGTGGGCATACCATGTATTTATATAGAGGTAGTATGATATTTTCTGTCTTATTATCTATCCCTTTCTTAATGATTCCCAACATTCTGTTTGCTTTTTTTTGACTGCCGATACACATTGAGTGAATGTTTTAGAGAACTATCCACAATGACTCCAAGATCTTTCTTGGGTGGTAACAGTTAATTTAGACCCCATCATTTTATATGTATAGTTGGGATTATGTTTTCCAGTGTGCATTACTTTGCATTTATCAACATTGAATTTCATCTGCCATTTTGTTGCCAAGTCATCCAGTTTTGAGAGATCCTTTTGTAGCTCTTTGCAGTCTGCGTGGGACTTAACTATCTTAAGTAGTTTTGTATCATCTGCAGTTTTGCCACCTCACTGTTTACCCCTTTTTCTAGATCATTTATGAATATTTTGAATAGGACTGGTCCCAATACAGACCCCTGTGGGACACCACTATTTACCTTTCTCCATTCTGAAAACTGACCATTTATTCCTAGCCTTTGTTTCTTATCTTTTAACTAGTTACCAGTTCATGAGAGAACCTTCCCTCTTATGCCATGACAGCTTACTTTGCTTAAGAGCCATTGGTGAGGGATCTTGTCACAGGCTTTCTGAAAAACTTGGCCCACTATATCCGCTGGATCCTCTTTGTCCACATGCTTGTTGACTCCCCTCCCCCCCCCGCCCCAGGCAAAGAATTCTGGTAGATCAGTGAGGCATGATTTCCCTTTACGAAAACCATGTTGACTCTTCCTCAAAAAATTATGTTCATCTATGTGTCTGACAAATTTGTTCTTTACTGTAGTTTCAACCAGTTTGCCTGGTACTGAAGTCAGGCTTACAGGCCTGTAATTGCCAGGATCATCTCTGGAGTCCTTTTAAAAAATTGGTGTCACATTAGCTATCCTCCAGTCATTTAGTACAGAAGCTGATTTAAATAGGTTACAGACTATAGTTAATAGTTCTGCAATTTCACATTTGAGTTCCGTCAGAACTCTTGGGTGAATACCATCTGGTTCTGGCGATTTATTACTATTGTTGATTTACTCCACAACCTGTAATAAAACATCAGTCTCCGTTTCCCCATCTGTAAAATTATAATAATACTTGCCAGACCTACCTCATAGGGGCATTTAAGGGTTTATTAATATTTGTGAAACAGTTTGGAATAATTGGATATAAGAAACTAAAGAAGTATTTCATTTTAGTAAGAGGGGTTAAAAGCTCCAAAATAAAAGGAGGTATGTCATCCTGTTTTGACTGTTGCTCAAAGTTAAGTTATGATGCTTGCACGTCATAAGTACATAACAATCAGTTTTCTAATCCATAGCTTAAATGGCATCGATATGAGTCTGAAAGGAAAATGGATAAACAAGAATCCCTGAAAATAATGACCATTTTTGTATTCATGTAGAGTGTGTTTACAAATAGTCTATGATCTTGCCATCTTACCTGCAGTGGCTGGAAAAAAGGCTCTGTTCACTTGATGCCATAACTGAAATAGAATTTTGAATATTGGATTTACTCCTTAAAAAAAGGTTGAAGTACTCAAAGTTTAAAAGAATATTTAAATCTGAAAATATCTCAATACATTGTAACCTACCATTGTTACATAAAAATATACTTGCAGTTCCATAAATATGAAATAAAAGAATATTTTTAATAATCCACTGTCTTCCTCAGTTTTGAGATACATTTTTGACTTGCCAGGGAGCTTGAAGCTATGCTGACCCTCTCTTTAATATTAATGTACTCTGACTGTACTACTCTGTTCCTTTGCCTCTGATTAATGCTGTCTGTCAATTATTTACAGATCCGGTGGTACTGTGGAAGTTCCCGGAGGACTTCGGAGACCAGGTTGGAAACATGAGATTGAACTTTTTTTTAATGTTAGAATAATAATAAAAAAAGCTCTCCTACTCAGCTGTGGAAAGGCAGATGCTAATGATATCGGTGAGCAAGTCTTCACCAACTGATGGATTGGTAATTAGAATGCATTTGTGAGAAGAATATGAAATAGTAGTTTTGAAGCATTTTATCCATAGTAGTGTCTTTAATAGATTTCACATTCTTTCTATTATATGAACTATAATGTATTCAATGAGTTTTTATGCAGTTCAATTTTTGTGGTGTTTAGGGTTGAAAAAAAGGTACATTTCTCAACAAAGCTTTACAAAAAATCTTAATGAGACAAACATTTGTCTCAAAAGATATATAAATAAACAAAAACATCCTGATATCTATTTTTAATATTGGAACCTTTATAAATAATGTTGCCATAGTAGTTTACAGCTCAACATTTTGTATTGTTTTATAAAATTACTCTACATTGTGCTTTGTAGGACTGTTGATTTGCACATGCTAGTAATGGACAAAGGGGGTAAACCTACTGATTGTGCAAACACTGAAGCTCTAGTTTCTTATTATGAATTGTTCTCAAAGGTAAACTTAAGTCCACTGTATCTAAAGGGTTATATCCATACTTGATAGCATTAATAGCAAGTTTATTAATTAGGTAGTCTGCTTAGATGGAGAGAATATTTTATTTGTAACTGTTTTTTAGTATTTCACTATTATTTAGATGTATCTATTCTATTGACACCATTTTGTATTTGCATAAAAAAAGCTTATGTAGACACATTTAATAGAAGAAGTGTTTCTGATGCCAGAGATCACCTTCCTTTGCTTGCTTTCTTATATCCATATTGAGTCAACCAAGCATTGATAGTGTCACCACAATAGTTGCTTAGAAATGTCTGAAGAGTAGATTTTGTTAAATTGGAGAAACAGTCTGAAATTAATAACATGAGTTTCTATAAAGATAGAAATAAGATGGTTCAGGATTTAAAGGAATAGTTAGCTCACACTTTATATTTGTGACTTTATCTGGTTGGGAGATTATTACCAGTCAAGGATCTGGAGGTTATAAGTAAGGGATAAATAGAATATGAGCAAAGTACACCGTCATACCTTCTTAATCATATATTCTGCAAGCTTTGATAATACCTTTCTGAGGAAAGAATGATTGTCTCTTTTCTGGTTTAAATTCAGAGGTTTTAGGAAGGACTCACTCAAAAGAGGTTAGAAATGAAGTATGAGGACAAGTTGGAATTTAATCAATAGGTTGAGGGTTAGTCAGTGAACATTGGATGTTGAAATATGACTAGAAGATGAAGTCTACTGAAGACGGGAGGGAAACATGTAATGCTGGAATGGACGTGGCCAACCGAATTTTAAAGGCATCTGTCTGGAACCTGGCTTTGGGCTCTGCACAACCTGCATTCACACCTGTTCCACAATTTGGGGAAACTAATATTCTGGTATTATGTCAGCTTTCATGGAAAAAAGTAAATTTCAAATCCCCTTTCATGGAGAAGTTGCCTTTAAAATGTAAATTGATCAATAGGTTTTGAAAAGAACAAACCGCTGGGCTTTGCTTCTGCATGAAGGGCTTGATCCAACCAACACATTGCAGTTAGTGGGAGCTTTCATTTACTTCAGTAGGCTTTGGATGAAGCAACAGAAAAGGAGACTTGGAGGATCTAAATAAAGTCCTCTTGCACATTTCTATTTAGATCTAGTCAGAGCATTTGTAATGAAATAATTAAACTTAAATTAATGTTTTGTGTATTTGTGTTTGAGGGGGGATTCACAAAAGAAAATCATGCATGTTTCTCTCCCCATTTTCCAGTCAGCTCTGCTTTAAAAGTAAAATGTGTTCAATTTTGAATGTATGCCAAGGAATCATCTTTCCTAAAATCCCTAGGCACTTGTGATAATAGTGAATTGGTTGCAGTTACAGAGAGTAACACAGAATTGCTTTTCTCCCATGTTGAATGGCTTGACAGCTTATTGCCTTCTCTTGCCTTCACTTTCGTGGTTCAGCAAAACCTTTTTCCTGCTTATTTCACTTGCTCTGATTTTCTCCTCCTCCTTCTCTTCTTATGCTCTTCCTAATCTTTACTGCTTCCTTATATCTTTTTCATCCTCTTGGCTTCACATTTTTTTCCTACTAGCCCTAGGAACATTTTCCTATCTCTTGTTTCCCAAGAGACGTTTGCTCTTTCATATCTGGCCACTTTTGCAAATTCTTCCTGGACAGATCTCACCAAAGTTGTCTCTAGGTCACTTTGCACCAGAACTATTTGGTTTTGGTTTGATTAAAAGGTCATTTCTTTGAGGCAGGAATTTTGTCATCTTATTTATTTTGTCAAGCATTCTGCACATTTAGGGCGCTGGGGAAATAATAGGCACACAATCTGAAAAATGTTCTGTCAGAGTAAACTGGTTAATTATAATCACAGTTTGCATATGTGGGAGGAAGATGGTCCAATGATTAGGGTGCCAGCCCAGGACTCACTCTGCCACAGACTTCCTGTGTGACTGTGAACAAATCAGTTTCTCTGTGCTAATTGTTTAAATGCCTGCAAAGCTATTCATGTGGCATGGCAGACGAGGCAAAAACAAAACAACACAACCCCTCCCCCATTGAAATGTGGAAAAATGCTTTTCCTGATACTTTTACAATATGGATCTCAACACAGAATCATAGAAATGAAGAGCTGGAAGGGACTGCCAGAAGTCATCTGGCCCAGTGCCTTGCTCAGTGGCAGGACCAAATACACCTACCCTATTCCAGCCTTAACTATTTTCATTAGATGCTCTTCAGTTTCCCCATATCTTTCTTAAAGTATGGTTCCCAAAACTGGACATAGTACTCCAACTGAGGCCTTACCAGTAGGGGGGGACAGTTACTTTCTGGGTCTTACATACAACAGTCCTATTAATACATCCTGAAATGATATTAGCCTTTTTAGCAACTGCATCACATTGTTGGCTCATATTCAATTTGTTATCCACTGTAATCCCCAGATCCTTTTCAGCAGTGCTATGACCTAGCTGGTTATTCCCCATTTTGTAGTTGTGCATTTAATTTTTTCTTTCTAAGTGTAGTATTTTGCACTTGTCTCTAATGATATTTCATCTTGTCAATTTCAGACCAATTCTCTAATTTTTCCAGGTCTTTTGAATTCTAATCTTGTCCTCCAAAGTGCTTGCAACAACTTCCCAGCTTGGTGTCATCTGAAGATTTTATCGGCATACTGTCCACCCCGTTATCCAAGTTAATGAAAATATAGTACTGGACCCTGACAGATTCTTGTGTGGCACCACTCAATATGTCCTTCCAGTTTGACAGTGAACCACTGATAACTATTTTTTGAGTGTGTTTTTTTCAACCAGTTTGTGCATCCATTTTATAGTAGTTTCATCTAGACCACATTTCCCTATTTTGCTTATGAGAATGTCAAAAGCATTAATAAAATCTACATAAATCATTTATGCTTCCTCATGTCTACTAGGTCAGTAACCCTGTCAGAGAAGGAAATTTGGTTAGCTTGGTATGATTTTCACCTAGAGATTGGCTGTATACCATACAGTGAAGCTGAGCCACAAGCAAGTTGTACAGAGTGCACTGCAATAAAGACCTCTGTATGAAGAAACTAATCATATCATTGAGATGTCAGACAACTGTACAACTTACCATTATGCTGGAATTTCTGCTATGGAAATGTAGTTTGACAGAGTTGGAGAAATTCTATTATAAGATACCTGGAAAAGTAGGGCATTGAAAAGCCCTTCATTAAAACAATGGCACATCAGCATCAATTGTATATTATTCTTCCATGCAACAAACATGGTCACAAAACACAGTAAAGGAATTTTTCAGAACCTGGAGTGAGATGACAAAAGTCTCAACATCAGTGTAGAAAGATGAAATCATTTAAAATAGCAAGCCAATAGAAGTCACAAATGCTTAAGTTGGGACGCTCTAGTAATCAATACAGAAATGGCAATTAAAAAGTTCATTGATTAATCTAATACTGAAGTTAAACTAGAAAGATCATGACCAATTCACTGACTGAAGTAGGAGTAAGGTACCATCAACCGAGGAAACAGTTGTCTTTACGTTTTGGGACCTGTAGATAGAAAATGTATTGTGGGATGAAAACACAATTTGCAGTTAAGTTTATTCATTTAGGAAGAATGCTCTGATACCCCTTTTGCAATAGTATTTCCATATCTGTTTGATGAGGGAGGTTTGGTGAAAGATGTCATCACTTTCAGAAGTACAATGATGTTTGCAAACACATTATTTTTGTCTACTACAACCTTTCACCGATTAATAAATTTGTTCATTTAGTTATCTCTTGAGAGAAAACCAAACTTCTTTCAATCGAATGTGTAGTATTGAAAGTTTTTCTCTTGTATTTTGCACTATGACCCCATTCTGACAACAAAAATTACTATATGGCCCCGAGGGGGGGGCCCAAAGTCTGACCCTGCCTGAGCCCCACTACCTCAGGTGGGAAGGCCAAAGGGCTTCAGCCCAAGGTGGGGTCCTGTAACCTGAGCCCCGACACACAGAGCTGAAGCTTTTGGGCTTGGGCTCAGGCTTTGGCTCTGGGCCCCCGCAAATCTAACTCCAGCCCTTGTGATGCCATTAAAATGGGGTTGCGACCCACTTTGTGGTCCTGACCCACAATTTGAAAGCCACTGCTTTAAAACGTAGGAAAAAAAATCAGTGACAGCACATTTTGTTTGACATTTTTTTGAAACAAGGACAACAGGCCAGATCTTCAGCTGATGTAAATCACTGATCTACGCTAGTTGAGGATCTTGCACAGTATCTTAATTTTGTTAATCTTTAAAATTAAGACTTCTTATGCTGTCATCACTACCTTTGTACATGCTGTGCACCCATGCAAGGGTCAGGTTAGGCAGAATCTGGTCTTCAGTTGTACTTTTAGGTAGAATAGCCTCTAATGGCTAATTAATCTGCTCATTGTAGAAACACTCTCTTTGTATGGTTGCCTGGTAACCTCTACAAACTCAGATCTATGTGAATGGCAGCTGGTGGGCAGGTAATCTTAAATTTTAGATGGATAATATATTTTGTACATCTATGCCTGCACACCCCTTTCTGAAGTCCAATTACATTCAAAACTCCCATTTGAATTCAGTGGCAGTTTTGTGACAAGACACTGAATATTTAGGTCTGTGTTTTAGCCATTAGAATCCACACTTCTTCGAGTGCTGTTTCTGTGGGTGCTCCACTCCAGGTGATGGTGCGTCCTGGTGCTGTTGATCGGAGATCTTTGCTAGCAGTGCCTGGTCAGGACGCACGTGCTCAGCTGTTGTCTCGCGGCGTCGTTAGGTTCTGTCTGTGCGCGTGCGTCCCGCACCTCCTTAGTTCCTTCTTAATGTCTTCGGCTGAAGACAGGACTTGGGGCAGTGCTGAACCTCTTCCCCTGGACACTGAAGGAAACAAGTAGAAATAGTTAGCTAGAAGTATCCCAGTTCTTTCCCTTCCTTTAGAATAGTCGTTCATTATTTGTTAGTTTAAAAAATAAACACACACACTTTTTTTTTTCTCAAGTTTCTCTCCCGCTGAGACTTCCTGCCCAGGCAGTCATAGCTTCATGATGCCGGGGTTCCCTGGATTAAAAGAATGCGGCTCCTGCAATGAGTTGTGCTGCGGTCTGATGGACACTCACTGTGTGTGAAGTGTCTAGGCTTGATACACATTCCTGCAAAGTGTGTCCATTGCAATAGCCTGAAATCCAGGGCTAGCTGCGACAGAGACCTGCAGCTGAAAATGCTTCTTATGGAGAAATCCCTGCAGCCACCAACAGAGAGGGGCATGAGTAAACCCTCTCCCTCATGCTTCCCTGCCAGGTCGGAACTGACCAGGAACACGGCTTCACCCTCTCATGCGAAGAGGCAGGAAGCCCCAACCTTTCCACATAGGGACCTAAATAAACGAAAAAGGTCTCCGGCGAAGTCACTTCCCCCTGTGCTGACAGCACCAAAGACCGGCACAGATGACCACCCGAGCACCTCAGGCACAGCGCACATGGGGCGCAGAAACAAGCACTTGACCCCCCACAGCGGGTAGCTTTCCTCAGCACTGAAGCTATTGGCACCGCAGACGGACTCGGTACCAGCTGTGTGGTTCACCCCGGTGCCAACAAGACCGTCAGCACTGAAACCAACAGTAACCCCCACTGCAGATGCGCCACCAACGGAGGGCACCTATATGCAGCTACCGGCGCCCTTCAGGGCTAAACAGAAATCTCTGTGGACATCAGCTCACACTCCAAGACCCGCAGCACCACAGCCCATGGAGCACCAACAATTCCAAAACCATGCTGACATCTCCATGACCCCAGAGCCTGACTGTCCTCTCCTCTCCTCTCCACCGAGCGTACGCTCTTTGATCAGCTGCTCTCACCACCTGACCTGGCCACGCTCACTGACCGTGAGAATGACATACCACAGCAGGCAGAGTTTTCCCCACCTGACTGTCCTCCACCACCAGAGCCACACCTATTTCAAGGCGTGGTTCCCCACAAGAACCAGCTTCAATTTCCCTGTTTTGTCCCCCCAGGGGCAGGGCCTCACATTTCATACTGTATGCAGTGGCCACAGTGGTATCCATGGTCTGCCTATGATGCCAGTCATTCTCGCGGACCCTCCATCAGACCACAGGCCCGGTCTGCACCTCTATATCCAGCTCCATCCACAGCTACTGAGCCCCCTCTCAAAGAAGTGGGCTACAAACCTTTCCCTGAATTATCCAATCATAATTCTCTGTCAGCCTATTTCATGCAGACGCTTCCCTGATAGGCTGGGGAACTCACCTGGGAGATTTCCAAGCAACGACTCTCCAAATGGATATCTGAATGCATTAGGTCCTGCAGAATGCTTAACCCCCCCGAGGGTATCAGAACACACTGTACTAGAGTGATGTCAACATCCATTGCATTCCTGCAAAACATACCTATTACCAACATATGCAAGACGGCCATATGGGCATCAGACCACACGTTCACCAAACATTATGCTATCACGCAGGACACTATGGCAGACACCATAGTAGGTGTCAAGGTTCCGCCCCCACTCTGAACTCTAGGGTACAGATGTGGGGACCTGCATGAAAACCTCCTAAGTTTACTTTTACCAGCTTAGGTTAAAACTTCCCCAAGGTACAAATTAATTTTATCCTTTGTCCTTGGAATATCCACTGCCACCACCAAACTCTAACTGGGTTTACTGGGAAACGCAGTTTGGACACGTCTTTCCCCCCCAAATCCTCCCAACCCTTGCACCCCACTTCCTGGGAAAGATTTGGTAAAAATCCTCACCAATTTGCATAGGTGACCACAGACCCAAACCCTTGGATCTGAGAACAATGAAAAAGCATTCAGTTTTCTTACAAGAAGACTTCTAATAGAAATAGAAGTAGATAGAAGTAAAGGAATCACCCCTGTAAAATCAGGATGGTAGATACCTTACAGGGTAATTAGATTCAAAACATAGAGAATCCCTCTAGGCAAAACCTTAAATTACAAAAAAAGACACACAGACAGAAATAGTCATTCTATTCAGCACAATTCTTTTCTCAGCCATTTAAAGAAATCATAATCTAACGCATACCTAGCTAGATTACTTACTAAAGTTCTAAGACTCCATTCCTGGTCTATCCCCAGCAAAAGCAGCATGTAGACAGACCCAGACCCTTTGTTTCTCTCCCTCCTCCCAGCTTTTGAAAGTATCTTGTCTCCTCATTGGTCATTTTGGTCAGGTGCCAGCGAGGTTACCTTTAGCTTCTTAACCCTTTACAGGTGAGTGGATTTTTCCTCTGGCCAGGAGGGATTTTAAAAGGGTTTACCCTTCCCTTTATATTTATGACAGTAGGCCACACAGTACTGTCTATCGTTATCAACGACGCAACTCCAAAGTCCCACCAACCATAGTGGGTACTGCTTCACATTCACCTGGAGTGGAGCACCCACAGGGACAGCACTCGAAGAAGAGAAGATTACTCACCTTGCAGTAACTGAGGTTCTTTGAGATGTGTGTCCTGTGGGTGTTCCACTACCCATCCTCCTCCCCTCTACTTTGGAGTATGAATCAGACGACTCTACGGTAGAGAAGGAACTGAGGGGGTGCGGGACACCTATGCAGACAGACTCTAACAATGCAGCGAGACAACAGCTGAGTGCATGTGTCCCGACCAGGCACTGCTACCGAAGATCACCAATCAACGGCGTCAGGATGCACCATCACCTGGAGTGGAGCACTCACAGGGACACACATCTTGAAGAATCTCAGTTACTGCAAGGTGAGTAACCTCTTCTGTTTTGTTTGAACACTTTTGTTGAAAAAAATACAATAGTTATATTTCAAAGTAATTTTAAAATAAAACAAGCCAAAATAACTCCAGCAAAACAAACCAAACCCCCCAAATCCTGTATAATTGTTTAAAAACAAAAAAGTTATCTCTGGCAGAAAATGTAGTAATGCCGTGATGCAGCACTGAACCGCAGTAACTTGACAGACTATGGAGGAAATTTTGGTTCCACTGAAGTCACTGGCAAAAAACTATTATTGATATCAATGGGGTCAGGATTTAATTCTCAAGCTTTTCCCCAAGCAGCTTTATTCCTGGTTGTCCCTTTAATAAACTGAAAACTCATTGAGAGTGCTCCCTTCATAATATCATCAAATAACAATTTACCCTGGCAAAGATGTGGAGCTTCTTTCAGGTCATTTTGGGAGTTACAGTTCAGTTCTCCCTAGGAATATTAGAAACAACAATATGGCACCGATGAAATAGAGAATTGATAAGTATTCAGTATAACTAGTCAGCCAAATAGCAGAAGGATGACAGATTTTTTAATCAAATTTCAGACCATTATAATGCATGCTTTTTAAATAATGGTTGGCCTAAGAGGTTGGTATAAGCCCTGAAGAGTAGGGTTTAATATCCCTTCCAAAGTTTTTATCATAATCAATTATGATAACTCTAGATATTCTTGGTATCCGTATGAACAACTGATCCCTTTTTGAATCTTCCTAAGTTCTTGGTCCGTGGTATAATATATGTGTTGTGTGAAGAAGTATTTCATTTGATCAGTCTTTAGTTTGTTACCTTTTAATTTAATTTATTGCTCCCCTTGTTGCAAGACAGGGAGACGTTTCTGATCTGCCTTCTCTAGACCTTCTTAATTATACTGTGTAGTTTTATCATGTCCTCTCTTATTTATGTCCTTTCTAAGGTAAACAATTCCAGCCATTTCAGTCTCTTCATGTGAGAGCTTTTCCATGCCCATGCTCATTCTTGTTGTCATTCACAAAAACCTCTCTAATTCTAATATCTTTTTTGAGATGGGGTGACCAGTAATATGCACTCTATTCTATATGAGGCTGCACAACTGATTTACGTAAAGGAATTCTAATAGTCCCTGGTTATTGACTGTCCCATTTCTTAGGTGTCCTAACATCCTTTCCAGTTGTGAACCATTTAGGCAAGGTCTGATTTTTGTGGTATAACAGATGTCTGCTCTCGTGGTTCGATCCTACCAAGTGCTGAACATTCTGATCCTGATCCAGCAAAGCACTTAAACTCATGCTTAACTTTGGACATGTGAGTAGTTCCATTGAGGTTAATGGGATGACATTTGTGTTGAAAATTGAGCACATGCTTAAGTGTGCTGCTGGATCACAGCCAGATTGCTCTGCATCTTGCATCGAGTGCTTGGTGTCTGGAAGTATCAGTGAAGTCAGCAGTAATAGAGACCAGAGCAATGTGGAGGAGAAAATATTGTTTTCTGACTTAAATAATAATACAAGCTCTATAAAAGTACAAGCGCTATAAAAAGCTGGATTTGGTTTTCAGAAGACAAACTTGTGTTCTGGACAATGAACACTGAGTCATGTGAAATTCAATGAAGTATAAAAGAGAGACAGGGTGGGTGAGGTACTATCTTTTATTGGATCAATTTCTGTTGGTGAAAGAGACAAGTTTTTGAGCTTACACTGAGCTCTTCTTCAGGTCTGTATAAGCTTGAAAGCTTGTTTCTTTCACCATTAGATAAAAGATAAAACATTTTACTGCACCCACCTTGTCTCTCTAATATCCTGGGACCAACACTCCTACAAGAACACTGCAAACAATAATTTATAAAAGACAGCTGTAATAGGCTTGAAATCCCAGCTCCTCACCTGTGAGACCAATACAAGCCCAGGATATCAGGTAGTTTGTACTTCTATCAAGGCTGCAGCGATGATATGAGGACATGCATCTCACCATCTTTCTTCCCTTCTTGATAGGTTCGTTCTTCTGCACTGATGGGGCATTAAATGCTCCTTTCACATGCTCATGGGAAATACAAGGGTGTTTGCATCAGGGATGCAACAAATCTTTGGTTTTGTTACTTTGGTCAACCAATCTGAAAGGGGAATTTAAGATATTGGTGCTGCTCTTATGCTGGTGAGTTGATGGTGTTTTTGTTATCTGGAGAATATTTGTGTTTATGTATTTGAGATTAAGGGTATGTATACACAGCAAAGAAAAACCCATAGTTGGCCCATGCCAGCCGACTTGGACTCGCGGGGCCCAGGCTGTGGGGCTGTTTAATTGCTGTGTAGAATTCTGGGCTTGGGTTGGAGCCTGGGCTCTTGGGCCCTGCAGGGTGTGAGGGTAACAAAGCTCTGGTTCAAGCCCAAACACAGCAATGAAACAGGCCTGCAGCATGAGCCCTGTGAGTCTGAGTCAGCTAGCACGGGTCAGCTGTGGATTTTTCTTTGCTGTGTAGAGGTACCCTGAATGTGTCAAACATGGGTCTCTGCTAACCTTGAAAGTATTCTTTTATTTAAATGGTACTGTCACTGCATTGTTTAGGGAAATTTAGGAACTTGCTGAACTTGATCAGCATATAGTACCAGCTAGCCTCATTTCTACCAGCTCTTTCATTATTGTTATAGGTCTTAATGACAGTTGTAAGCCATAGTACTGGATGCAGGTGTTAGTCCACCCTGGGGAGAATCATGACTGGTATAGAGAAAGTAAATAAGGAAGTGTTATTTACGCCTTCTCATAGCACAAGAACTATGGGTCACCAAATGAAATTAATCGGCAGCAGGTTTAAAACAAACAAAAGGAAGTATTTCTTCACACAACACACGGTCAGCCTGTGGAACTCCTTGCCAGAGGATGTTGTGAAGGCCAAGACTATGGCAGGATTTTAAAAAGAACTAGATAAGGTCATGGAGGATAGGTCCATCAATGGCTATTAGCCAGGATGGACTGGGATGGTGTCCCTAGCCTCTGTTTGCCAGAAGCTGGGAATGGGCTACAGAGGATGGATCACTTGCTGATTACCTTTCTGTTCATTCCCTCTGGTGCACCTGGCATTGGCCACTGTCGGAAGTCAGGATACTGGGCTATATGGACCTTTGGTCTGACCCAGTATGGCCATTCTTATGTTCTAACTTATAGCCTTAAGTGACATCCAGGAAAATTCTTGGTCTAACTCACACAATAGCAATGTTCTGCCTGCTAGCTAAACCCTGCTGAGGTTAAGGTAGATAATTTCCTATGAATTGCTGGCTCTTTAACTTCCTTTATGGCTGAAAAGCATCTAATATTTATTAAGTCAAAAGGACTTAAGGAAAAAATAATTAAGAAACTCTGTGTGTGTAAGTAAGGAATGCTTTTATTTTTCTTTCATGCGCAAATTGCAAATTGTTTCATGCGCAAACAACAGTTATTTTTAGCCATTTTATAAATGTTAGTTGCTACACTGAGTTGTTTGAACAGAAGGTTTCCACTTTGCTTTGGAAAACTTGCTTTAGGACAATTATTTGTTTAAATGTTTTAAAAGCAGTGAAGGTCACTAAAGACTCCCATAACATTCAGGATTTAAAATGTTCCAAGATGCAATCTAAGCAATGTCTTTTATCCTTTCTTTCACCCCAAAACACACAATAAATCAATTATATGAGGGCACCATTTTTAACAAAGTGAATGCAGCACTGATGTTCAAAATCAGGACTTTCCTGCACTTTTGGGGACAGGTGGCAACTGCAAGTATACTTATTGTTAGGATTGTGATGGTTTTGTTTTATAGAGCTTTTTCATGAGTTAAAAATGCTGAACTTGATCAGCATATGGTACCAGCTAGCCTCATCTCTACCAGCTCTTTTGTTATCTTGTTATTGTTATAGGTCTTAATGACAGTTGTAAGCCATAGTTCTGGATGTAGGGGTTAGTCCACCCTGGGGAGAAGAGGGAGAAACAGCAGTGTGGATTATGGAAATATGAATTGATTTAAAAAGCAGCTCTCTTGTAATAGAATGGGGCTCAAAGAAAGACGGAGGAGAAGCTGGTGAAAAGACGATGGAATATGATGTGAAAATGATCATTTGAATGCCTTCCTTTTCATTCGCAGCTGCTGTTTCTGGTGAAAAGACATGCATTTGTATATCTTAAGGCTGGGTGAAAAAGGGCCAGATGAATGGAATTACTTGTTAGATATGTTTTCATTTTGAGTCAAATAAATTATGTGCATTTTAATAGACTGTGTGCATTTTACTAGACTGTATGCATATGTTAGCAGCTTTTTTATCATACAGCTGTAATATTAGGGACTACATTTTGTAAAAATGTTCTCTTCTGTGTGTGTTCAAGTAAGTACAGTATTAGCTTAATATTTGACAGTCCTTCAGATACAGCCTTCAAAATTTAATTATGTTAGTGGTTTGACCTATCCCTATAACCCTCAGTAATGTACAATCCAAAGAGGGAAAAATGTAGTCCATGGTCAGGTGTTGGATCAGTGATGATGAATCTTTTAGATCATCATTTTGAGCAAGAATGCCGAAAATAGTTACCTGGTGTCATTCTTAGTAGACTTCTATTGCTCTCACTCCATTCCAGTTTACTGCTTACTTTTCCCTTCATTCTACTCTTCTGCTACACTGTCTTCCCTCCCTTTTCAAGTCATTCTTTCCATTTTAGCTTTCATTGTATTGACATATTTTGTCCCTCCACTGGCAATTCTGTCTCCCTCTGCTTCAGGCCATCCACTGGGGTGGGTGGGGGTGTGTGCGTGCGTGTGTGTGTTCCAATTAGCTCCGCCTCCCTGGATATTTGACATTGAATGGAATACTCTGCATCACTTGGATGCATAGTTGTGACTCTACTATTGTACTTTTCTGGGATGGGCAGTGAGAAAGTAAGGTCATCTAATTGCTTTTGCTATCACTAGGGCAAAGTGTAACAGGTTTTAAGCTATGCTCATGAAATGTCTTTCCCCACTTGCTTCCCATTCCCACTTGGTGGTCCTCTCATCTTCATTTAATTTCTTTTGTCCTTTTTTCAACTTCAACTATGATAGCAGTATTTTGCACTGAAGAACACTGGTTCTCCCCAGTTAGTGATTCTAATTAAGTTGTATGATTCTAATTATGCTATGCCATAATAAAATTATGCATGGCCTACATTGTCTGTAAAAAGTAATTAGAATCCTCCACCCATAACTGCTGTTCTAATTTTGTGTGTTACATTAGTAATGTTGTTTGTTTGCTGTTGTTCTGCTGCTAAAATGTTCCTGGATAAAAGTTAATTTCCTTTAAAACTTAAGGGAAACGTCCTTATTTTTTAACTATTGTAATTTCATTGTGACCAGATCTGTCTCATCTATCTGCCTGTAATAACATGCATGTTACGTTAAGCACTATGGCTTTTGTGCTGGTAATGCTTGACAGGAGCCTTGAAACAACTTGCATTGGTTGTCAAAAATCTGTTTCATTGGTTGCATAGCCAAAACGCTTAGTGCTCTTGAGGTACTCCATTGGAGAAATACTATTTACAGGGGGGGAAACAGTGTCTGATTTGCAAAGAAAATAAGTTTAACAGTCCTGTACCTTCCACCCCAGGGAGTCCCCTTCGTCTTTTTCGCTTGATTTTTTATTTTCGACCTAATCCTGAATAATGATGTGTCCTTTCAGCTCTTTCTTTCAATGGGAATTGCAGGTGCTCTGCTGTTTTTAGTATTAGGCCCTTTTATGGGACAGTAACCAGACATAGTGGGGGTATGATCCATTTTTGACTCTCACTACTATATATTACTGTTCACTAGGAAGTGAGACTAGGACTCATTAACAAGTAAAAACTAAAATTCAAATTTATCATTTAACTTGAGACAAAGAAAAATAAACATGTTTGGGATTATTTAAAATAGTGGTTTCAAATATATAAAGTAATGAAAACAATACTTTAAATGTTAGATTCTGATCTTATTTCAAAAATGTACCTTCTACAGTAGCTTATTAAAATGTATAGTGATTAGTTACTACTAAAACTCTGGCTGTTTTCTACATTTTTTTTTACCAGTGTTAAATCAAAAATATTGATGCGGCTCAGTTTTTTTTGCAGATGATCTGTACTGTTAAACATAGTATACTTTTACTTTGTAGTTCAGTTGTACTCTGAAAAGTGACTCTGTGAAACTGGCACATTATTACTGACCTGTTTTTTGAGCGTATTCAAAGTAATATCTCCTTTACTGGCTAAAGTAAGTGTTTACTGTGTGTACTCTTTGCAGAACCAATACAGATATGGGAGAGTTGGCTGGATTCTGTTCCTTCTTTTGCATCATAAACAGAATAGTTAAGAAAGATTCTTTATCATCATCACCATCATTTGGGCCCTGAAAGAACCCAGCCTGAATTTCTGATGTCAGGATGAGGGGATAAGAAGTCTTTGTACTTGTAAACCTGAGCAGTTTTCACCTGAAAGTCATTGTGGGTTCATAAGTGTGGAATCCCTTGATGCTATTCTTACAATCACTTTTCAAAGTGAAACCACTGCTTTAAGATGGAGTTCTGAATATTTAAAGAAGGTAATAAGATTTGTGGATACTTACTCTGAGCCACTAACTTGAAATCTTGTAAAAGAGATTACAAACATTACCAGTGTAAACCAATAATCATATAGGAACTAATTAATTGAACTTTGTGCTCTTCTATGTGTATTCATTATATATACACCACTGAAGAGGCAAAGGAGAGCTTTGCAAAAAATCCTACTTTGTTAATGCTGGTTAAGCTCTACTAGTCTCAGCTTTGGGAACCTCGAGGCTTGTGTATGCAATGCTGCAGTCCAGTTCAGTGTGATTTGTAGAGCGCTCTAAAGTGTGGTACTCTAACTGCCCCATGTAGATCCTGCTGGGGCAAACAATAAGATACCTAGTTTGCGTTACTGTAGACCTGTGTGATCATGAGAACAAGGTACCTTTTAGTTCCTGCCAGTAGTGTCTACATGGGACAGTTTAGCGCGCTCCGCAAATCACACCCCTGTAGTCTGGACACTGGCGCCTTATAGAAGGGTCGATCACGTCAATTATGTCTGCTCTAAGACAGATTAGATGACACAATGCTTAAAATGTGTGTGGCTATCTATACTAGAATGGAGCTATATCAGTATTAGCAACAGTGGGACATTTTGACTAGACTTATGTGATGTGGTACATTAGTACCCTCTCTGCTTGTGGAGAATGGTGAAAGGATTGTAACTACATGTTAGTTATGTTTTACTTCATGAAACATTCTGCAGACAATAATTACCTTTTTATCTTTAGTTTCAACTGCTTTTCAGATCAGTTTGTGAATAAAGCCAGAGATGCTGTCATTGAAGCTGTATACTGGTGAAGACACCCCTTTTCGTTTACTGGATGATAATAGAGGAATGTTTATTATCTTTTAGCAAGTGGAGAGCCCAGAGTTTTTATGAACCAGCAAGCAACATGGAAATTTTCTATCTTAGAAGATAATTATTGTCCACATAATAATCTATACAAGTGGCATTTGATGGAAGGGAGTACCCCCCCCCCCCCGCCCGACAATCCCCAGACCTCCCATATTGCTCAGGGAATAAGAATCTCACAAGCCAGAATCAAGGAAAAAAAACATCAGTAGAAGTTGCTTGTGGATGCATGATGTAAGAGACAGACTTCAGACTTTACTATACTAGCCCTGCAGTAACCCAGTGGTCTTTATCATACTCATGTTTGTTCACCAATAGTTACAACAGTTATTTAACTCTGTCTGAACATGCTCTCATGGAGAAGTCCTTTGTGGAATGCAGCGTTGCTGACTCTCATGGTTTTATCATGAGTTCCATGGTATTTGGAGCTTTTTTTCCTCAAAGCCCCAGCTGCTTGACTCAGTTGATTACATGAGAATTCCAGAGTTTAAGAAGAGTACGTTTCGAGCCCTGATGATTGCGCTCTGAACAAATAAAGTGCTATGAAGTGTTAATAAAATCAGGTGGCAGTCGCACAGGCAGCCTTAATTCTAGCATTACCTAAATTTTGAGTGCTTGACTCTGCAACCTTAACATTCTTTTAATGTAGTTTTTTATATGTAATTTAACAGATCTATTAAAAAAAAAAAGTGGAAAAAAACCAAATTCCTAAAAAACCCAAAAAACCCATCCTGCCTGGCCCCTGAGCTCCCGTCTGGGGAGGCTAGCCCCCAGCCCCTCCCTTGCTGTCCCCCCTCCCCCGCAGCCATGCCACTGTGTGGGCAGCGCTCTGGGCGGCGGGGCTGTGTGCTCATGCAGGGCAGCGCAGCAGCATGTCTGGCTCCGGCTGGGTGGCACAGGTGCCAGACATGCTGCTCTGAGTGGCATGGTAAGGGGGCTGGAGCTGGGGGGTTGGGTAAGGGGCTGGGGGTTCCGGGGGGCAGTCGGGACAGGAAGCAGAGGCTGGTTTGATAGGGCAGAGGTTCTTGGGGGGACAGGGGATGGGGAACAGGGGGGGTTGGATAGGGGGTGGGGTCCTGGGGGCGGTTAGGGGCGGGGGTCCCAGGAGGGGGTGGTCAGGGGACAAGGAGTGGGGGGGGATTGGATGGGTGGGGGTCCTGAGGGGGGCAGGAAGTGGGGGGGTCGGATGGGGGCAGGGGCCAGGCTGTTTGGGGAGGCACAGCCTTCCCTAACCAGCCCTCCATACAGTTTTGCATCCCAATATGGCCCTTAGGCCAAAACGTTTGCCCACCCCTGCTTTAAAACATCATCAGCAAACATATATTTCTTGAATGGTTCTTATTCCCAAACTGGGTCTCTTTTATGGCCTGCTGCCATTATAAGTTTTCCCTTCTAGTGAGAGAATGGTATGGTAGACCTCAAATCAATGAAGGCTACACTCAGAAGGACCTCAAGACTTCTGGAATATGCTGCTCAAACAGTTTCACTTTTTTTTCTACTGCCTGTCCCTCCCTTCTCACATTTATCTACAGACTTCTTCTCCTTGTTCAGATCTATTCTGCCCCCAACAATCTTCTGTTCATTGAACTTTTTGAAACTTTGCACTTTTAGAGAGAGGTAAGGGATTGACTTTGTGTACACAATTTTGCAGCGGGACAGTAGGGTTGAGGTCTGTTATTTCTCACCTCTCTCTATATTTATTTATTTAAAACATTTTTGCTGTTAAAAAGCATGTTATCTCTGGAGACACAAATCCACAGTTTGAGAACTGCAAAACTAAGCATTTCTGATGGCATCTTCCAGACTGAGCACTGAGTCCCATTGGGTAAATGGAAAGATTAACCTAACTAATCTATACAGAAGCCCCTGGAACCACATAAGATTGGGTCCCTAATCCATGAACTATTGGAACTCATTTACAAAATTTTCTTAAACATTACAAGAATATATTGTCTCATACTATAGAATTAGAATATATAATCCCTATTCCATGATGAGATATCTTTGAGCTATAATGTATCTTAATTAAAACTATCTTTCAATAGGTTTTTTCCTCAAAAAGCATTTTATCAAAAAAATCCGATTTAAATAAAAATCAATTTTTTTTAAATCATTGATTTTTATCCACCCTGCATTCTAGTCTGTTAATTCCTTCTGTTTCCTCCATGATTCCGCTCCCAATAGGGAGAGCATTGAGAGTTCAGGAGAGATAGTCTGCTTTAATATCTTGTGCCTGGTACCACAGCAGCTCCTGACCGCTGGGAGGAGCAATTGTAGGACAAGTGCAGTTCCGCCCTTGCAGCCTGGGCTGGAGCATACTCAGTGTAGATGGAGTCTTTGTGGAATTTAGCTTCCAGAGTCTAACAAATCTCTACTGGCCATGTAAAAACTGAGATTTTTCTGAGGCTCACAATTTGGTGGTATGACAAGAGTGATTAAGTTATTTTTATTTTTCTCAAAATTTCACTGGGCTGTTCTTGTTCTTTTTTTGTTTTTAAAATAAATTACTATTTCAATAAAAACATTTCCTTTTGAGGTAAAATTATCCCTTTTTAGGGTTGGATCTGTAGAAAAAGCAATCACTTAGTTTTTTTCATGTATCTTTTGCCGAGATTCACACAGATGATTGTTAAAGGACAATGTTATGAATCATTCTGTGTTTGGTAGCATTGTACCAAACTTAAAAATGCAAATCAAATCATTTGAAAGTATGAGCAAAAGTTTGTTTCCCTTTTTTCTGTTTTTTTTTAATATATTAAACAATCCATCCAAAGAATGACATTTATTTTTTAAAAAACCTTAAAATGTATGAGCTTTTGGAGTAAACTTGGTACATTATTACTTCTGGACAGTGCTGCAGCTGCTGTTTGTATGTTTCGTGGCAGGTTAGTGGTGGTTGATTTTTGGCTCCGAAGTCCCACCTCTGTACTGACAACTTTCTTTTGTGGCATCCTCTGTGTCACTCGAGGCTGTTGTCTTCCTTTTGGCTAGGCAGCTGGGACTCCTCCTTCCTGCTGGTTTCCTGACTAGGCTGTGCCCCAATGCTCTGCAAAGCAAAGAGAGGAGCCAGGATGTGGAACCCTAACTCTGAATTTCCAGATTTCAGACCTTTTGGTTTTTCCATAAATGTAATCTAAAGTCTGGAATTTCCTGGCTTTCATGGATTTAATTTGGATTTTTTAATGTTCTGATGTTTTTAGCAGAAGTAAATGATAATGTCTTTGACATTTAACAGTTTTTTTTCCTGGGAATTGCCTGATAAGGTGTACTGAGACCTTATCTCTGTACTATTAACAGTGTTGCTATCTATCCTGCTTCCATAGAACAGTGCAGTGGTCTGACCAGTGCATTTCTCTTGCATGCGAGAATTGTCAGGCTGGGCTAAATAGCTCTCTTCCTTCATCTCTCCACTGCTAGGGGATAATTTTATGATTCCCTCTTCTCTGCTCTCCTTCTGTTAGGTTCATGCTCCTCTGTGTGTGTCTCATACAGAGGGGGTGACCGAGAAGCCAGCAGAGGAAGATCAGAGAGAGGACTGAGCTGCCTGGCTTTGCATTGGCCATCTTACGTGGCAGTATCAGGGTTTCACACTGCTAGGGGCTTAATGGTGAAGGACTCAAACGTGAGAAGTTTGGCCTTGATCCAGCAAAGAACTTAAGCATGTGCTTAACTTTAAGCATCTGAATAATTTCACTGATGTCACCGGATCAGGCCTAGGTGCTCAGCACAATAACAGCCTTTAGTGTGGCTTTTTTAATGGACAAAGGAGGAATAAAAAAATGGTAGGAACTCTGAAGAAAGGAATTGCTGTGGAGAGGGGAAAGGTTGGAATAAAGCTGGGTGGGTCCCAAGAAACAAGAAAGTTGAGAGTTGGAGGGAAAGAGACATGAGGGAGTTCCAAGAGGGGAAAGAGCTCGGGGGCAGGAAGACCAAAGGAAACACTACCAGGATGACACCCAAACAGGGCATTTTACAGTGGAGAAAGAGAGAAACAGGGAGTGCAAGGAGGAAGAAAGGAAGAGTTGAGAGAGAAATAGGTGAGATGTCCTGGAATACAGGAGAGAACAAAGAGCAGGACCTGAGCAGCAGCAGCTGTATTCAGCAACATGGGAAAAAGCAAGGAGGTACAAAATAGAATGGGGTGGATGTGTAAGAGGTAAACAATTGAGAGAAGAGGAGTTGCTTTCTTTCAAAAAAGAGAAAAGGAAGTACAGAAAAATGAAGGAGAGTTTAAAAAAAAAGACTGAGGGGGAAAAAAGCCTTAGGCAGAAATGAGAAAAGGAAAAATAACATGGTGAGAAAGAAAAAGGAAATAACGAAATAGAATAAGTGAGGGGGTAGTGAGGAAAGAAGATGTAAAAACCTGTCACTTCTAAGTTAGTGATTTTTATTTATGCTCCTATATGTGATAATATTTCCCTAGCAGATGTCCTGTCTCTCTGCAAGTTTATGGAGATGGTTAGTTATTTTGAGCACCTGTTATATGAATATTGTTTGCTATCTCATCTCAGTTCTGTAGTTAAATAATTGGTGTTGTCATGGTTGCTACTTTTTAAAAAAAATATTTTCCCCCTCTCCCCTGGGCAATTCTGAAATGTTTCTGGAGTGGACCTAGTGTACCTGTCTCTTGGTGTAGGATTAATCCCTTCTTCCTAAAGGGACACATTCTCTTTTCTATTTCTTTGCTTATAATTAGGGTTCAGAGTAACAGCCGTGTTAGTCTGTATTCTCAAAAAGAAAAGGAGTACTTGTGGCACCTTAGAGACTAACCAATTTATTTGAGCTTAAGCTTTCGTGAGCTACAGCTCACTTCATCGGATGCATACTGTGGAAAGTGTAGAAGATCTTTTATACACACAAAGCATGAAAAAATACCTCCCCCCACCCCACTCTCCTGCTGGCAATAGCTTATCTAAAGTGATCACTCTCCTTATAATGTGAATGATAATCTAGTTGGGCCATTTCCAGCCCAAATCCAGGTTTTCTCCCCCCCACCCCCACACACAAACCCACTCTCTTGCTAGGTAATAGCTTATCTAAAGTGACGACTCTCCTTACAATGTGTGTGATAATCAAGGTGGGCCATTTCCAGCACAAATCCAGGGTTTAACAGGAACGTCCGGGGGGGGTGGTGTTAGGAAAAAACAAGGGGAAATAGGTTTCAGAGTAACAGCCGTGTTAGTCTGTATTCGCAAAAAGAAAAGGAGTACTTGTGGCACCTTAGAGACTAACCAATTTATTTGAGCATGAGCTTTCGTGAGCTACAGCTCACTTCATCAGATGCAAATAGGAAATAGGGGAAATAGGTTACCTTGCATAATGACTTAGCCACTCCCAGTCTCTATTCAAGCCTAAGTTAACTGTATCCAATTTGCAAATGAATTCCAATTCAACAGTTTCTCGCTGGAGTCTGGATTTGAAGTTTTTTTTGAAGTTTTTTTGTTGAAGAATTGCAACTTTCATGTCTTATCACTTTAGATAAGCTATTACCAGCAGGAGAGTGGGTTTGTGTGTGTGTGTGGGGGGGGGGGGGTGAGAAAACCTGGATTTGGGCTGGAAATGGCCCAACTTGATTATCATTCACATTGTAAGGAGCGTGATCACTTTAGATAAGCTATTGCCAGCAGGGGAGTGGGGTGGGGGGAGGTATTTTTTCATGCTTTGTGTGTATAAAAGATCTTCTACACTTTCCACAGTATGCATCCGATGAAGTGAGCTGTAGCTCACGAAAGCTTATGCTCAAATAAATTGGTTAGTCTCTGAGGTGCCACAAGTACTCCTTTTCTTTTTATGATTAGGGTGGTCACCTCGTTGAGGGTCTGCTTGTTTTCTTAAGGCCCAGTATTGTGTTGTGGATTCAACACAGAACCAGTTGGAATGGTACTGTTCCTTTTCTTAAAAAGAAAAAAAAATGTTTGAATTTTTGAATTGAATGGGAAAATGGATTTTCCTGCCTCTGATAAAGTTCAGTTCTGGATACATAAAGCATCCCTGCTAGGAAAGATAGAGGTGCTTTGAAAAAGCCAGTCGCCAATGCCCCCAACCCTCATCCATCCCATTAAAATACAACAGATAGTGCATACTGGCAGCATATATTATAAAAAGAAAAATAAATAAATTTCTCTGATGGTATACCTGCAAATCCCCACCCAACACATTTTAAAAGTTAATCAGTTCAAACAGTGTGCTTGTACCAAGTAACATGTTTACTATAGTTTTAAAGAATCAAGAACAAAGAATTCTAGCAAGTTCACCACACTCAAATTTGGTGTAGTATTAGGCCTTGTCTGTGTGGGAAAATTTTGTCAGTTCTACTGGTGTACTTAAACTCCTTCCAAAGTGTCATAAACTAAGCTGGAAAAAGGCACTCTTATATTGGAATGAGAGTGTTTAAATAGTGGGTTTTGCTGGTATAACTAAATTCACACCTAAGCTACATTGGTATAACTTTCCCATGTAGACAACACCTTAGTCTCCATTCATTTATAGTTAGGTGCCAGTGTTTTTTGTTTAAAGAAAAATATAAATTTGTACATTTCCAAGTTACCTTTCCCATCAGTCTGCACACCTTTCTGTTTGTTATACATGCTTTATTGTTTAATGTAATAGTCTCTCCTTTCAAGTTGGTAAATCAACTATCAAAATTCCATTATGCATTTCAGACTCCAACTTTCTGAATATGACACAATTTGAACTTCTTTGTTTATAGTGGATCATAAATCTGCTTTTTAGGATAACATTGGGGTGAGCAAAGAATATATCTTACAAAACCTTTATGAAAATGTATTGTATAGACATTATGAGTGAAATCCTGGCTCTGTTGAAGTCCATAGGAGTCTTGCCATTGACTTAAATAAGGCCAGGATTTCACCCTATATTTTTAGCCATTTGTGGTGGTCTGGTTGGGAAGGGTTTTAGTACTTTTAGTGTCTGACTAAGAGAAAATCTGATTGATCTCACTCTTGATGATTGTTTTTGCACAAAACGAAGATTAATTAAAGGATTTTGCATTTCTGAGTATTGATTTGTGTAAGTTAATGAAGATCCTCTTCTCTTTGCTGATGACTTCCATTATTAAAATTCCAGCCTTTTCCTTCCTAGCTAGTAATGAATAAAGCTACATTTTAGTCACAGGTATTTTTAGTAAAAGTCATGGGCAGGTCACGAGCAGTAAACATGACTTGTACTATATACCCCTAACTAAAAGTTGGGCTGGAGGGCTGCAGATGCTCTGGGAGGGCAGTCCGGGGGCGCCGCGGGTGCTGGGGGGAGGTGGGCAGCGGCGCACAGCCCAGGAGCTTCGTTGATGCTGGTGGGGGGGGGGGGGAAATGGGCAGAGGTGGTGCGTGGCCCGGGACCCCTGCTGGTGCTGGATGGGGAGGGTTGGCAGGGCTGGGAGCTCCTCAGAAGTGGCTGGCATGTTCCTACAGCTCCTAGTGGGAGGGAGGGATGGGGGGCTCCAGGCACTGCCCCCGCAGTGAGCGCCGGCTTCACAGCTCCCATTGGCCGGGAACTGCAGCCAATGAGAGCTGCAGGGGTAATGCCTGCAGGAAGGAGCAGCACGCAGAGCCTCCTGGTCCCTCCACTAGGAGGTGCAGGGATATACCAGCCGGTTTCGGGGAGCCCCCCAAGCTAACCGCTGCCCCGTACCTCAACCCTCTGTGCCAGCCCTGAGTGCCCTCCCACACCCAAACTGCTGCTGCTGCACCAGCTGCTGCAGAAGTCACAGAGGTCACAGAACCTTAGTAATGAATGTTATGCCAGTCGTCTAACTGAAAGGGCAGACCAGTAATATTTTCCAAAGGCAATGCTGTGAGTTGGCAGGAGAATTTCCTACAACAGATGGTCATCATCACCTGTACATTAAGCATCATTCTTATATTCCTCAGCTCTACTTGCTTTGGATGATGCATATACCATGGTGATGGATGCCATATAATAATAACCCAGATAGATAGACGTACAGGTAAGCAAGAAAAAGAAAATTATTCTTATATTTCGGGTGCCTGCAGTGGCTTTCTCCACAGAAGAGATCTCTGTTTGTGGGAAAGCTGGAGGAATGGTAAGGTGTGGTCAGTGAAATTGTGAACTGCCAGGAACTACTGGACTGTAATCCCCATGGGAGGTGCAATATCTGCTACAACATTATATAAATAAATAGACTATGCTGAGATGCTTCATGCCCTGCCTCTGGAATGAGAAAGTGACTTCCATTCCCCTTCTACTTGGGCTTTGCACAGGGGACTGGGCTTTCGCCCACAGAGTGTGATATTTCAGGAAAATAAATCTACCCTTTTTGTAGTTGAGGGATTTTTGAAGCTTGCATAACTGCACTAATGGTTTTGTTAATGTTTATATGTATATACAGAAAGTTTTCTAAAGAGTGAGGTAGTTGCCTGTTTTAACAACAAAGTTAATTTGTTTACGCAAATATTAACAAAAATTCCTATTTTTAAAGGCAACAATGTTACTGCTTTTAGCATTAGCTAATACGTTGCAAAATAATTTTATTTCCCACGTTAAACAGTCAATACTCTTCTGGAAGCACGCAAATCTAACATTACAGTTTCCATAAATGAAAATAATCCACTAGAAGCTAGAATTAAGGATATTTCTTAGTGTTTGAAGATTCATGTAACTTTTTCATCAAAGAAGAATAAATATTTTTATTAAACCTTTAAAATAAAAGGGGATATAAATTAGTGTAGTGCTCTTTTTCTAATGAGTACACCTCTTTCTGTCCAATAAGCAGGTATGTCTTAGGTGCAGGCCCGTGGAAATGAAGATCGATTAGAAAACTGAGTTCAAGTTTCATTCAGGAGAAAGGGTCACTGTACAATAAGTGTCAATTTTGAATCATAGAATATCAGGGTTGGAAGGGACCTCAGGAGGTCATCTAGTCCAACCCCCTGCTCAAAGCAGGACCAGTCCCCAATTTTTGCCCCAGATCCCTAACTGGCCCCCTCAAGGATTGAACTCACAACCCTGGGTTTAGCAGGCAATGCTCAAACCACTGAGCTATCCCTCTTTAAATATGTTTTAATACTTAATATGTATGAATACATGTATAACATGATTATTTACAATTAATACACCCCAACAGTGTTTAGAAGACACCTAGAAAGCATCTTAGATGCATCTTATTTTCCCACTTTTTAAAAATCTGAATAGTACCTGTAATTAAGGGAGAAAACTGAGCCCTGGAAGCTAGGTAGGACTTCCAGCTATTGATCTGTGTAAACCCAGCTTACACTGTCAGGGGAGAAGCAGTCAACTGCTGAGCTGCTTTGTCACTGACATAAGCTGAGAGAGGATTTTTTTGTCTATACTGTTTATACACCAGTCTATAGACCTGCTGGCTGGTTGAATTTTAAAGAGTGCGGAGGTTTAAAGACTTGTCCCCTGAGGGATGCTCCTGCCAGTTGGGAAGCGAGCTGAGGCTGTGTTTTGCAGAAGTTGTGTGTGTGTATGTGTGTGCTGCTCAGGGTGGGGGAGGGGTGGGAGGCAGCGCAATGGGAAAGTACTGTAGTTCATCTGAGTCTCAAAAATGTTGCAAAATGTACTGATGATTTTTATGTTGTGCTAATATCTTTCTTTTGTTTCCTTCTTTATGCAGTAATTTATTTTTTTAAAAAAAGCTCCAATGGGAAACTTAGATGAATATTGGAAATGCATTTCCTTCCCTATTTTAAATAAGCCCTATAGTCACCAAGCAGCAATTAATATTGTTGATAGTAAGACAAAAATGATGCTTTAAACTAAGATGTATATTAAAAGTGAAAATGATTGAAGGTACCTGTGTTGAGCTTTATTACCTGAGGACCGCAAATTTAAAAATGAAATTATTTCTTTGAAAAAAGAAAATTAAAATTTTGTGAACCTGAAAGAATGATCTATTTGAAAATTAATATATTACAAGTTTGGACTGTTTTTTCTTTAGTTTGTGTTTTTTGGTTTTGTTTTATTGCTTGTTTTCTGCTTTGTGTGTGTGTGTGTGTGTGTGTTTTATTCCCTGCAATTTCCACATTGGCCCCTTGCTGCCAGCCGAAACAGAGACTGAACAGCAGTCTCTTCGGAGAATATTATATGTGCTACTACACAGAAAGAGATTTTCCATAATCAAGAGAGTTAGTATCCTTCCCCAAAACACAGCATATTACTTTCATCCTATTCTTTATCTCTGTTATCACACAGAGTGAAAGTCTCATAGCTGCTCCAGAACTCATAGGCTTTTTCATTCTTACTGTATGCACTAATGTAGTGGTCTACCAGGGCACACGCTATAGCCTTGAAAAAAGCTGTACACATTTCACTCATGCAATGTTTACAGAGTTTTAAAATATACAGACCTTGCTGGTTAATATATTAATATTTTTCTATGGGTGTTTTACACTGTGTAAAACCAGGCAAATACTTAAGATAAGGCAGTACAATTCAGTATAATTCAGTACAGTGCACAGGAATTTAACTGCATGACTTTCAGGATATGGGAGTTGCTGTCCCATCCTGCAAAGTGCTCAGCATTCTTTCACTTGAGTGAGTTTTGAGGGTTCTCAGCACCTTGTAGGTCAAGCACCTAAATCCTGACCCTTGGCACTGGAAGTTTGGAACCTACACACTCAGTCCTGCAAACACTCACTTAGCGGGATGACTGATACAGGTACCTTTATGTACATAAATGCTGGCAGGTTTGGTATAGTAAGCAAGTGCTGCACATCGCTGACCCAACTACATTTCATCATCAACAACCTTCCCCCTAAGTTTAAACATTTCACACAGGACTTGTTTTCCCAACTGGTTTGTTGTAAGCAAGAAAATAAATACGGTTTTTTGGATCTTATATGATCAGTATTATACATTTATTCAGATTTGCTGACAGCTGATCTGTTAGCTCTGATTTTTCTAGAGAGAGATCTTGTACTTCTTAAAAACATTAGGACATTTTTATATTTGAATTAACACATTTTATTTGCCACTAAACAGCTTCTTAAATAAAAATGTCCAGAAAAGAAACACAGTATCCATTACATGATGATCTGAACACTGCAGGGATGGTCTTACTTCTAATTAATTAATAATGAGGTTTGCTTGTGAATGCCTTACTGCTCTACTGAAGGGATAACTGCATAAATTTCTACTTTATACCAACAGAAGATTTTCATCGTTTTCAGCATTTGACTATGAAACACATATAGAGTTGTTATACCTCTCAGTAATTCATTCTGCTGCCAACTTCATTCCCTTTTCTCTGCCTGCATTTTAATTGAAACAACATTTGTATTTTTGAGCCAGGATCTGTCAGAAGTCCCTGTGGCTAGTCTGTGGTACAAGTAGCAGCAGACGTGGCTTACCCATATGGTGCAGTGCTTCTTGTAAAATCCATATGGCCTTGTTGAAGGGAATCCCAGCGGGGATGTGAAGGGTGTTAATACCCTTCAGGCCAGGCCTTTCCCTCCTGGGGCTTCTATGGCATTGTCTTTGCAATCTGCCAAAGCACAAACTTAATTCCTTTTTAATAATCAATTATTTCAGTCCAGGAACGTGTGCTATATTTCTTACAACCAAATATTTCTTTAAAATGTTTTTTCTAGCAAACAGTATAACAGAAATACTTAAATAAAATGTCATTTTAAAATCCTAACATTATTTCTTTAATCTGTATTTACAGGAGGTGCTGCAGAGTGTGCCGAAGTTCTGCTTTCCCTTTGACGTTGAAAGGTTTGTAGTACAGTGATCATTTATTTAAAAATATTTAACTCAGTGTATTCTAAATTATATATCTATTTAGTGAAGATGAAAATAACTTTTTGAAAGTCTAGACTTAAAGAAATAAGAACAAAATAAAATGCACTGCATCCTCTAGTCTTGCACCTGGAGGTGAAAAGAATAAAGACTAAACATTTTCTCCTTTGTTCTCGAAGTATGTATTTAGGCACTAGTAGAAAAATATCACAGTATAATACACCCTTGCTAGGATTTTAAGAATTCTCTTTTGATATAGAGCTGCATCCTGGCTCCCAACTTCCTCTAGCCCAATTGTAAACACCATCTGTGTAATATAACTATACAAGATAATTTCCTCCCAATAAAGAAATGGTGCAATATACTGAAATATAAAAACTCACTTGCAGTTTTAAAAATAACCCATGGTTTGTGTTTCACCTTATATAAGAATTAAAAGAACTTCAATTACATGCCAGTAACTGAATGTGCACGGTCAGCAATGGATTTTTCTGAGGGTAGATTCAAGACCTTTGTTTGTAAATGGTAGTTCACCTTCCTTATATCGGTTTTAGTGTGGCTTCCACATGCCAGTTGCCACTCATTTCAAATGTTTGTACAAGATATTTTTTATAAGCACCAAATATTTATTCTACTTCATCAAAATGTTTGATCATGAGTTTAATGATTATTAATTTAACCAATTGTGTAGATTTGTAGTTTGGGAAATTCACATTGTGTCTGTCTGTGAGTCAGTTGATACTGTGTTACCAGTAGAAGCTTGGTTTGTACAATTAATGAATGTGCACCCAAGTAGCCTTCAGATTTCGCTGGTCTCAATGGTATTAGCATCAGTTGCATGATGGGATTCAAAGAGAAGGGTCCCCAAAGGTGTTACAATTTAGGAAACAGAAGACAGTAAAACTAATGTGTATATGGGAGCGAAGAAGGGCTTGGAAGAGAAGACAGGTGCAACATAGAACCTTACAAATACATGTTATGTGATAGTAAACTTGGTCACCTAATCTCTTAGATGTTGCGCTTCAGTTGAGTTGTTTGGCTTTTGAACTGGTTAAACACGCAATCCCTTACACAAGTTTTATGACTCACGCAACACTGTTGATGATATTTTGTATTCGTGCATTAAAGCCTGTACGTTCTTGAGCTTACAGTATGTACGAGTATCTGTTTCAAGTTAATAGTGAAGGTGTGGCATGGAAATCAACTTTGGAGATGACAGAAGCGGGTGAGGTTCTGTTGCTGCCATCCAGTGGCAAAAACTTAGCCAGTAGCAGTAAATAAATGATTTCCACAAATTGCTGTGTGTGATTGTTAGCTATTAACAGGCAAACCAATGTCTGTAGTTTAGGTTACCTAGCATTTCCATTTTAAAGGCTCTTGTTCAGTTTACTGTTTTCTCAAAGTTTTACCTGTTGGGCTGAGGTTTGGTAGGTGTGCTCTGTGCAGGAGTGAGGAAAAGAAGCATTTATTTTTGCTAAGAAAATTTTGTTGTGAACTGTTTTTTTTTAAATGGCTGTAGTGCCCAAATACAAGATAATGGAAAATTGAAATTTGTCAGGGACATATTCCCTAGGTCATAGATGTGCCAGTCATTGGTTTGGTGGATTTAATTTGGACAAGTTATAAAGATTTAAAATGTTCATTTTGTGCATACTGGTTTATTCTAACCAGAAAACTAAGAAACTCCCAAACTTTCTTCTGACAATGTACACACATGATTATATACATGTAGTAAAAATTTTCATTGAAAAGGTGACCTCTCAGAGTGCCATTGGGTGTGCTTTTTTGTGTGTTTAAATAAGTAGAATGGAATCTCAGGCTTTATAGTTAGAACATTCTGGAAAACAGTTCTTGAAGGAACATATGAACGGAGGCATGGCTCTGAAGGAGTCCTGCCGTTATACATATAAAATAGAAAGATACAAATAATTTGAGGCAAGAGCTCTTGTCTCATTGATTCTCCATATTGCACATTATAGAGAGTTCTGTGACTCTCTTGTATGATATGATGGAATTAAATTCTTTCTTCTTTGTTTATATTAAAAGTGGAAATTCCATAAAAAGAGTAGATTAATAATTTTTAAAGTTAAAATTTTTAAATGACAAGGTACCCTGCACATCCTAAATGTTACGATGAAGTCTTAATTGTGTAATCACATATTACATCTTTCCACAGGACACCTTCCTAATTCTGTGCACAAACTGGATAGTGAATGAGGCAAGGCTATGTAGTGAATTGGGCTGAGTCTTGCCTTATTCACCATACTAGTTGTATGGTTTGTCACAAATGAGGTAAGAGCCTGCAAGAAAGGGAAGATAAAGGTAATAGACTGGGATCTATTGTGGGTTCTGTTTCTGCCTCTGCCACAGGTTTCCTGTATGATCTTGAACTTACTCTTTGTTCCTCAGACTGGGATTTGTAAAGTGGTGATAATATTTGTCAGCCTGTTGACATAAAGCCTGTAGTGATGTGAAGATAAATTATTCAAGGTGTGTGAGGCTCTCAGATACTTGATGAGAACCCTGGGAAAGCCTATAAAAGGTTGTGTGCTTCAACCTTAATGTTCATTTGATGCAACATTTTTGTATTTACTATATAATGTTGTTTTCCTGGACAGAAACTCCACATTGTAAACTTTTACATACTGACCTAGTCACCTCAAAGAAAGGTCACTGTTAATGTTTTGAGAGCATCCCATGGACTTTTACTGTGTAGGCCAGTGTAACTAAGTGTACCTCAGAGATACTAGTCTTGAGGGAAGAAGGTGATAGAAGATTACTTTTTTGAGCCAGTGGCAGTAGCTTCCCACAGAAAGATCTGATACCTCCTTCCTGGGCCCGGAAGGGTAAACACAGGGCTGTTGTTAAGGTCTCCCACTCACCCACGTAGGCAGAAGCAGGAACTAGAGCTGCTTTCGGATTCAGCACACTCACAATAGGTGGAATTAGGGAATTTCTCAACATGTTTGTGAATGTGGTATTTTGCTTGGTCACTAGCATTGGGAACCAAATGGCTCAGTTTGCAGATAACAAAAGGAGTTTGTGTAGGTGCATGAAATATCTCATTTGTGTATGTCATGTGCCAAAAATGAATGCATTATCAGATCTGTTATCCAGCACTGCATGCGTACACCAGATTGTTGTCATCCAGTTACTCAAAAGTACTGGACTATTGCCTTTGGGCCAAATCCTACATCTAGTACACAGCTTCTGGATACCCCAGATTTAGAGGGAAGATCTGTGTGGAGGGAGGGGCGTGGGTGCAGAGTCTTCATCAGGCCACTAAGCATCAGTAGGGCAACTCTGCAGCAGCTTGAGGCTGCAGTAGCCCCAGGTACTCTTACTTCCAACTCTTGCAGGGTTGAGGAATAGCCGGTGGATGACTGTAGTTAGGGACCAGCTCCCTTGCCCAGCTATTTCATCAGCTCACTATGTAAAATTTCTGAGTGCTGGGGCGCAAGGTGGTGGGTTACGTGGTCCAGAATCTTTGCAGTGGTCCACTTTGCGGTGGAACTGCATCAATTCTGCTACAGCCAGGGTATTCTGATACCATAATCTTTGCCTCTTTAATGTATTTGTTTTTGTATAGAATGCTCTTTTGGGATGAAAACTTAAAAAAAAAAAACAACCAAAACCATAAACACATAAATAAGGCTAGGTGAAGCGGGGCAGATGTGGTAAATACTTAAGACATTATTCCTTCTAATTTTCAAAAGTAAATAATATGACTGGAGGCTAAAAATCTGTGATCAGTACTTAATTTAGCCACTGTACAATAAATAAAGGCTGAAAAGCAAACCAGAGGAGGACACGGTTGTATAAAGTGCATATCAGGATTTTACTTTTTAACTTCAATTTCTGTACTATTGGTGATTTAACTCAGACCCTGAATTTCATTAGTGATGATTGTGGTTGATTTTTTTTTAAGGGAAAAATAAAACCCATACATATAAGTGCTTATAAGTTTACTCAGTTGGTGCTAAGAGTTCTAGGTCTGGTGTGTAAATAAATAATTTCATACTTTAATAAATGACACTCAGTTGTATAATAGTTGTAATAGCTCCTTTGGTGCCATTAATGGGTGGCTAATTTCACTTCTGTTTGTCATGGGGATTCCCTTCTCCTCTCCTTTTTGTCTGGGGCAGATGGATTCTACCATTCAGGGTACAGGGTATTTCCGCATTTCTTTTGTATTGTTTGGCAAAACAACTCTAACACAGCTTGCTTCTTCCTTCCTTCCTTCCTTCACCAAATTAAACTAATCAGTTCTGTTTCTCCTCCTTCTCCATGTCTTCGTGTTCTTTGCCTGTAACTGCTAGTCTCTGTGTCTGTCTGTCTCTCCTGTTTCTTCAGGGGCCTCACATTCCCCATTTTCTCCATCAACCTCTGTTCATTGTGGTTATCCTCCCTCCAGCCAAAGAGTCTGAGCTGTGGCTCCCTATAGAGTCCATGACTGCAGATCCCTTTAATTGGTCAGAGGGTCACTAAAGTGCCATGCAAGCTGTGTCATCTCTCCTGTGGCTGCCTTCATAGTATTTGTAGCCCAGGGTGTGAAGGATCAAAGTCAGTCCCTAACTGCAATATGTAACCCCTAGATGACTCAGTCCTCTTTCTGCTTTGAATCTCCTCTCCTTTCATTTGTCTCTGCCCTCTAATCCTTTCTTCCTATCTTCTGTTTATCTCTTTTCCCCCCTTCAGCTTGTGATCCTTCTGCAGAGCACCTCCCAGAAGAAGAGAGTACAGTAAATATGCGCTTGCAGGTAGCACGTTCCCAGAAGTATCACAAAGAGTAGCGAAGTGACGCTGATAGGTACCTCATTAATTTCACCTGTTGGTCTTGTGGTGTCACTTTGGAAGCATTATGTGCCGGAGTCCTACTACCCCTGCTGGTACGTGAGGAGAAGGAAGAAATCTAGCAATGGAGGATCACTCCTATGCTTTTGGATCACACCTGGGCTCCTGTGCACAGCATTTCCCCAGTGACCAAGTAGGATCAACAAGTGAAAACGGTGGGGATGATGTCATTTTCACTCTGCTGTTTTTGTTGATGTGTCTAGGGGAATTGCTAGGTGCAGAAGCCAGGTGTGATCTGAAAGCATGGTAGTCAGTGGAAGTGGGAGGTCACTGGATCTACAGTCCTCACCAAAAGTACCTATGTAATTTATCACATACAGAAAACTTTGCTTTAGAAGTAAGTAATGAAAGTGCATTTTTAATCCAGGCAAACACTGAAAATAAGGGAAATGTAGAGTTAAAGTGATTCCACTATATACAGCATTCCCTTTATACTTTGTTCATCCCAGATCAATGTACAATCTTAGCTGTGACCATAATATATACCAGTTATCTAGTCTGTTACTGCATACTTTATTAATAAAGACCATGTTTATTAAAGATTCAGTCCATATTTGCTTATACATAGATGGTCTTTGGATGGAAGATTATATAAATTTTCTGGGCTATGGAAAACAAATGTTAGCTTGTTGTTGAATACTTGTGTTTATAAGGTTGTATTCAAATATCTATTGAAAATGGCTATTCTATTACATTTTGTGTTGAGACTTTTTTGGTCAAGTAACTAATTTGGCAAAGAAAGGTTAGAATTAAGGTTGTGATCCAAATGGGTCATTTAGTTATTTTGTGCAAACTGATCATATAGATGTGGATATATTATCAAATGAACAATGGAATCACTGTATCCTGTCCAATTTTGTTTCTTTCAGTTTTTATGTTGATTGAAAAAGACATTTTAGCAACCTTAACTCTGTTAACTATTTTTTTAATGTGGGAGTTTCCTAGATTGGAAACTTTTTATAATTTGAGCTGTTTAAATCTTTCTTTGCTTTCAGGCTGCTGCCTGTTTCTGTTGGAGGCATAAGAGATCAGGGAAGCTGGAAAACAGCTACTCTGAGTTGGCTGGAGCTAGAGTCAAATCTTAGAAAAGTGTGCCTGAGTGCTAGAGTTATAGAATATGGATTGGAACTGGGGAGGCGGGACAGGGGCCTGGATCCGGAGTCATGGAAAGGAATTCGTTGGGGGACTGAGGACCCAAAGCTGGAGATTGCCAGAGGTCTTTATCTCACCATTCCCTCAACCTGTTTCTAGCCTCATCTCCCAAACCTCAGTTAGAACAGCTCCTTCGAGTGTCTGCGGAAATTGGCCTTCCTTACAGTTCATCCAGATAAATGCTGAACTGCTGAAAGATTTTTGTGTTTAGAACTTTAAGTGTTTCAAAATCTAACTGGCTGAGCTGTAAGCAGAATAGTGCCATAGCCATCAGTTTTCCTTGTCATAATAGACATGGTTAGGATGAATAATGGTATTATATTTTATTTCACATTTTCTTTAAATATATCCTCAAATCCTAGCCCAAGTATGAAAATTTGTTTAACTGTGTTACATATCTTTCTTAAGTTTCACAGATGAAAACAAAGCCATTTAGAGGGATCCTAAAACTTCAACAAGGAGTCAGTTTTAATGTTTTCAGTCTCCTAAACTGTTAAACAGATTTGCATATAATCACAGAAAAATAGTTATGTCTCTTAGAGTAAGTGGTGTAAGCTTGGGGATGATGCACACTAATTTCTATATGCGAGGAAGGGATTTAATTCCAACGTTACCCAAAGATCTCAAGGAAGCCTTAAATTTATGTCTCTATAATATGAATAAGGATATTTAAAAGTACTCCCTATCTACTGTATAATCCAAAGAGCTGTTTCAGTATTATGTAAAAATGGATGTAGACAATTTAAAAAACTTGATTTATTTATGTGATAGATTATAGTGACCCTGAAAGAGCCCTTTGTAGTCTGTAGTTAATAGGTGTTTATACACATTCTTCACTATTTTATGATTTATTACTGTTAAACTAAAATTATATATAAGCATGCATTGCAGGAGTTGCGTATAAAAAGAAAGGCAGAAAAGAGGAATGAGAGAGTGAGTAAAAGGTCAGTAACAGAATATGTAACAATTTGCATCTGTTCATTTTGCTCAAGAAGAGTGGACTACATTCAGTTAAAATTATCTGCTTTTGACCAGCACTTTAGAAAATATTTTTTCAACCAGAACTAGACCAATTAATTCTGTGCTCTGTAATGAAATGTGGAACTATATATAATAATTTATATATGTCAAAGATCTGAGGGGAATTTTCACAATGAGGAAAGCTTGCAGCAGCCATCTTTCTTGTTCTCTGGTAATTGCATAAAGGACTGTTAAGTATTTCTGTAAGAGAGACTTGGGTCCAAAGAAGCTGATAATATTAAACTAATTGGATTTAAATGACATCACTCAAAATCTCTGTAGTCAGAGAATTTATCACAGCATAATGTATACTGTAGGTACACGAATTGGAAGTGTCAACATTTGTTTGTATTGGTAACATCTGCTGAATTTTCATAAAATTTACAATATATGGTTAAGTTGAATTATTATTTATATTCAGAAGACTCCTATCACCATAGTATCTCAGAATTTTGTTATGAGGCTTGAATTGGATCAGCCTGTGCTCTAAATAAGAGGAGAAAACACCAAGCGCTCCTTATTCAGTTAGGAACCCAGGAATTAATACTATAGTTTAGGCTTTGATCCTGCAATCTGATCCAGGTTGGGGGACACTCATGTCTATGTGCAGCTGCGTAGAAGCAAATAGAGCCCCACATAAGCTTGAAGGTTTGCTTGCACAGATTTGATTGCAGCGTCAAAGCCTTCATCTTCTTGCACTTTTTTTTCTTAATGTGCTAGATCTGAGCGTAAGTGTTTTTCTTTGGGAAGCAATTTCCAGAGATAGTGGCCTGCTACTGAGAATGTCTTATCTCCAGCATAAAGCTCTTTTGGCTCAGACAAGTGTAGATGGTATGGTGGATCAAAGATGCTGAGGTGGTCCTTTAATGTAACCTCCTACTGAAACAGTAAATTAGAAACACATATTACTATGTATAGGAGAAATTATTAATTTTATTTATTTGTATTGCTATACTGCCTAGTGGCTGCACCCCCACTGTGCTAGGCATTGTATACTCATACAACAAAAAGAAAATTTCTGCCCTGAAATGCTTCAATTTGCAGTATAAGACTTTGGACAATAGGATACAACAAGCAAATAGGGAAAGCACAAGGTAAGTGAGATGATTATGCTAAATATGCTGTGATCATGTGTAACTACAGACCAGCCATTGCTGAGTGAATTATGGGTATCAAAGAAGCTGTGAGTTCAGGAAGAGATTTGAAAGAAGTGCAGTGCAGATTTTTATAGGGACATCCTCTGTTGCAAAGGGGCAAGGTGTAGGAGAAAGCACAGAGGTGTTCACTGGAAAAGTTAACTGATAGGCAATGAAGGTTGATGATGTTGGCAGAGCAAAGATGTGGTTGACAGCTATATACCATATTAGAGGTTCTAAGCTGTGAGAAAGGGCCTTGAAAGTAAAGACAAGTAGTTGATTATTTACCTGCATACTCAAATAGGGCTCATGTTTCAGTACAGCCAATTTATGTGCAGATAGGACCTAATCCAATTGGTCCTTTGGAGGACCAATTTGTTATGAATGCCAAACCGGACATGTTGTTGCTTGTTCTGTATTGTTTTTTTATATGGGCTTGGTGCTGTAGAATCTGAGCACCTTCCAGATGTGGATTAAACAATGTGACTAACATTCATTGAATGTAGTTCATTCTTTCTCTCATCTTCTCACAGGAAGAGAATTGTGTGTGCACTATAGAGGTCATTTCCTCCTCCCCCCCTTTATATGTTAATGTTGCTATGTGACAGAAGGCAGCTTACAGAAGTGTATCTTGCATTTGGAGTGGAAGGTGGTAAAGCTTGTAGTGGTCCTTTGTTCCTATGGGAGTTCATTCCATAGTCTCAGACAGGCCTCTGAGAGGGAGCAAACCACACGTGATAGATGTTATTCACTGAATGCAGTGTTGTTTTAGCCATGTCAGTCCCAGGATATTAGAGAGACAAGATGAGTCAGGGAATATCTTTTGTTGGACCAACTCTGAGTAAGTTTTCTAGACCTGAAGAAGAGCTCTGTGTAAGCTCAAAAGCTTGTGTCTTTCACCAACAGAAGTTGGTCCAATAAAATATATTACCTCACCTACCTTGTCTCTCTAAGATGTTACTTGTGTTACTTAAAGAAGTAGATTGGGACAAGGAGCCTGGGAGGGTGTGGGGCTGACAGGAATGGGAACCCCAGGGGTAGAGACTGGGACTTGCTGGGCAAGAAGACTTGGGCAAGGAGTTTCGGGGTGAGAGAAATGAGAAGCTTGGGGAGGGTTACTGCTATACAACCTTAACTCGGCCTCCTTGTGTGTATGCATTATGATGCAGTCTTTAATTAAATTACCTCACACTATTTTTTTCACAGGCACTTAGTGACTTTTGAGTGCTTGACTTTGCAATATTAACATAACTTTAACGTGTGTGTGTTTGTAATAAATTAGAAAGCTCTGTCTCCTGCACAGACAAGCTTTCCCTTTGTGGTAGAATGTTCCACTGTGCATGAGGTGTGGTATGGTGGATCAGTCCTCATCTTGGAATATTATGTGATCTTAGGTATTCAGGACCTAAGCCATTGAGCACCTTGAAGATTAGGATCAAAACTTGCTTAGTTTTGATTACAGGATTTGTGAAAACTTATCACTGTGTTCTCATTTTTCATAGTTTAAAATACTGTTTTTTCCTAGAAAAAGTATTGTCCATGCTGCTAACTGATTTAAATATTTGTAAAATTTTAAAACTGTTGTTTTCTTTTTCAGTGTATTGTCATATATGATTTAGCCATTTTACAATCTGTTTTTAATTTTTTTTAGGGTGTCCCAAAATCAAGTAGGACAGCACTTTACCTTTGTGCTTACAGACATTGAAAGTAAACAAAAGTTTGGATTTTGCCGGTTAACATCAGGAGGCAAAGTCTGCCTCTGTATTGTAAGGTGAGTGAATATAAGAGAAACTGGAGTTTCTTACTCCATGGACTTGTTATTTTTAGGGTTATAGTCTGTTGTGCTTTAAAATGCATAGAGACTTTTTTAATAGCTCAAAAATCTTCTAAATGATGATGTATACTCACATACCACTGTGTTTCCTTTGTCCATAATAATATTAACAATTAATTTTTGACAAAGTTAAATGATTTTTATAAAATTGAACCGAGGGATAAGCTAAATATTCCTACATAAATAATAGGAAAGATCTGCTTTAAAGAGATATTTGAGAATATTATGTAGCTTTTCTGGCCTGAAATGTTACATGTGTGCTAATATTGATACAGATGTTTCAAGTAGTTCAATATTTATTATTATTAGTTGTATTAATTCTGATGCTATATTCCAGAGTAATCAGTAGGAATTCTTGAGTCCTGAAGATCATTGCATCACAGCAACATTTCTATATACATTCCCTTATGTGTGCATAATTTTCACCAAAAACGAAAGTTAAAATATCAAACATTTGCGGATCAAAACATTTTGAAAAATTTTGATTCAGAAATGACAAAACATTTTGTTTCAGCATTTTCAATTAAAAACGTTTTGATATTCCTGAATCAAAATGTTTTGATTTGGTTTGTTATACTGACCTGAGATGTGCCCTTTCATGTTAGTTTGACATTAAATTGCATTGCTGTGTGGTGGCGAATTGTCTTCTGGGCTGTGTAGTTTTGGGTGCCTGATGCCGCCATTTTCTCCTGTGGTCTGAGCTCCTTAGCTGGACAACACCTGGTATAAGGCACCTGCAGATAGGTGATTCTTACAATGCACCATGCTGCTTGGTTACAGGAGAGACTGCATTGCATCATAGGAGATGTAGTTCTTGTACCAAATATTTCAAACTGACCAGAGCTAAATATTTTGTTTTGGTTTTCCTTATGGAAAATAATTTTTAAAAAGGCCAGTTAAAATTTTCTCATGGGAAATTTTAATTTTACAGAAACTTCATTTTCCATTGAAAAATGATTCTGACTGAAAATTCCTGACAAGTTTTAACAAGCAGCTCAAAAGCTGACAAAACCTAAAGAACAAGAATGCAGCAAACTACTTAATTAAAAGTAGAGCAAAACAAGGATCATCCTCTTTAAAAAGGAGCCTGGCTGCTTGTAAAACCAACTAGGAAAAAATTGGAGGAGCCAGTCTAGCTGCAGTGAAGTACAAGGACAGGAAACAGAAGTTGGTCTCAAAATGAGAGCCAGCAGCAGTACTTTGCGCGATTCTCGCCTGCAGGCACCGCCACCCCCCTGATCCCATTGGCCGGTTGCTGGCCAATGGGAGTGTAGAGCTGGTGCTTGAGGTGGGGGCAGTGTGCGGAGCCCTGTGGCCCCACTGCCTAGAATCCGGACCCGCTGCTGGCCGCTTCCGGGGTGCAGCGCAGTGTTGGAGCAGGTGGGCACTAGCCTGCCTTAGTTGGGCAGCGCTGCCAACAGAACTTTTAACAACCCGGTTGGCAGTGCTGACCAGAGCAAGGCAACCCAGTGCCTGGAATGCCATGACCCAATACCAAGTCTTGACCCACGATTTGAAAAACACTGGTCTAGAGGAGCTGGTGAAGGGCATCAGGAGGTTAGGTGATGTGCTCAGGAAAAGGCCTAGCACCATGTATAGGGAAGATGGGCATAAGTAGGCTGGATACAAAGGGAGAAAGGGAACAGGCAGCAAAGAAGTTTGTAGAAAGAGCATTTTTGTTGTTGCTGAAAATGCCCAATCAAGTCTTTACTGGGATATTCAGCAGCCTCTAATGTAATGACATTGCCTTGCAGGCAGGGTTTTTGGAGTGATTAAAAAATCAATATATTAATGACAAACTGTCTGGTGTTCACTTTTTGCTTTGTCCAAACCAGTGAATAAGGAATTGGATATGAATGTGAAAGTCTGTATTTTCTTATGTATATTAATTGGCTTTCTTACAGTAATGATGATAACTATTTAATAAAAACACTTGAAAAATATATCCATCTTGGCTTTTGTGGAGCGTGAGGATACTGAACCATTTTCTTTGTTATACCTTTTGCTGGCATGTCTTGTTTATGCTCAGGGAAGATTTATTCATGTGCTTTAGCTTAGTGGTTCTCAACCAGGGGTACATATATCCCTGGGATAGGTAAAGGTCTTCCAGGGGGTACATCAACTCATCTAGATATTTGCCTAGTTGTACAACAGGCTACATAAAAAGCACTAGCGAAGTCAGTACAAACTAAATTTTCATACAGACAATGACTTGTTTATACTGCTCTATATACTATATTATACTTACCTTTTAGTATATTTATAGTCCAATTGATTTATTTCATAATTATATAGTAAAAATGAGAAAGTAAGCAATTTTTCAGTACTAGTGTGCTGTGATACTTCTGTATTTTTATGTCTGATTTTGTAAGGAAATAGTTTTTAAGTGAGGTGTAACTTGGGGGTATGCAAGACAAATCAGACTTCTGAAAGGGGTACAGTAGTCTAGAAAGACTGAGAGTGACTGTTTTAGCTCACTCCCTTTGCCCACAACCCTTCCTTTCCACATCAGATGAAGAAATAACGTTTTCTACTTGTTCTTCTAACGTTGTCTGACTTATCTCTAATGTTGTCATAATAAATGCTTCATCAGTTCCACACACTGTAGTTCTGTCTACTTAAAAATAAGTACTGGAGCCAGATCCTAAGCTGGTGTAAATTGGCATAGCTGGACTGTAATCAGTGGAACCTACGTTAATATGAATCAGCTGAGGATCTGGCTGATGGTCTGCTACTTTGTAGAAATAACTAGTGAAATGAAAAGTGGCAAGCTATAATTTTTCACTGAGTCATAATAAAAACATTGCCTTTATTGCTTCTGTTGTGACAATTTCAAATTTACAATGCAATGCCGAATACATAGTTGTACCAACTTTTATAAAACTGTACTTCTGGATTGGTAAAATATTCATCTTTAACTCGAGAGGGAGGGTGTGGAAAAACATCGTTAACTCTGAGTGCAAAGAAATCTTTTCAGGAGTAGAATGCTGCCTTTTGGTTTTCAAAAAGATCATGCTGTTACTTTGTAACACGTTAAATCTTTATCTCCAACAGGATGAGTATTGTTTTTCCACTGTTTTCTTTGTACAAATGGAGTACAATATAAAAGCATCAAGTACTGTAAGGTGATTGTATTAAGTAGTCCTTAATACTGAAAATGCGCAGTTTACAAATATGAGATTTCATTTGCTTTAGCAGCTGGCTGTTTGAGATTGCATTGAAACTTTGCTGATAGAATGTATGTATTTCTGATAGATACATATTCGGATCCAATATGGTCTGTACTGTGCATCCAAAATTCATTAGCAGTGGCCAAATGTGTTAGTATTCACACACAGATTTGTGCTAGAATTGCATCTGAGTATCCACAGTGTATGCTTTTTTTTATTTTAAAGATTCACCACATACAAAGGAAATCTTAAATTGATGCAAGTTCTTGAACAAAAGATTAATTTTTGATTGCATCAACATTATCTGTTCTTTTAAGGATTGCTTAAGATTGTTTCCTGTAGCTTTAATAAAGGCAAATTGGGGGAAGATCAAGGGCAGAAGATGAAGAGGGCCCCATTTAGCAAACTGAAATGGTAACTGTGATGGATTCCCCCCGGGATGCCACTTGGAACAGGGGTACCACTGAGTCTGCCTGATCCACCAGCCTAGGTTCGCTTTACACTGTACTGCTGTGCAGTCTGCCGAGCCCTCCTTCAGGCTTCAGACTGCACTTTACCACCACACATAGAGGTAGGGACATATCCAGCTGCAGCTTCACACAGATGCTGAGCTTGGCTCTGAATGGAAAGGCTCAGCTAAGGAACTGCCCGGTACTCAAGTACACCCATCCATAGGGCAAACCCAAAATTGTACCATCTTGTGCTGTGCAGAGATCTGTAGAGCATAAACTCATGAAATTCACCCCCTCCCTCAATGTGGAGAGGAATATACAGTTTTCTGTCCCACATTTATGATTTCCACACGCTGGTTTTAGACAAAACAAAACAAGTTTATTAACTACAAAAGATAGATTTTAGGTGATTATAAGGGATAGCAAACAGATCAAAGAGGATTACCTAGCAAATAAAACAAACATGCAATCTAAGTTTAATATACTAAAGAAATTGGATATGTGTAGTAAATTCTCACCCGTAATGTTTTAGCCAGATTCTTGAAGGCAAGCTACACTTGTTGCAGCTTAAAACTCCAGTAATTCCTTTCACAGACTAGACAACCATCTAGTCTGGGTTGAGCCCTTTTCCCCCAGTTCAGTCTTTTTGTTTCTCAGGTGTTTCCAGCAGTCCTCTTTCTTGGGCAGGGAGTCAGTGAAGAGCGAACCATGATGATGTCACTCCTCTGCCTTAAATAGCTTTTGCGTATGTTGGAAACCCTTTGTCTCGCAGTTTGATTCCCACTCCCATCAGTGGAAAAACACTAGCGTTATGATGGAGTCCAGTACCAGGTGACTTGGTCATATGTCCCTGTAGGGCCACCGCAGCCATGACTCAGAGGCTGTTTGCAGCATCCCCAGGAAGGCTTCCCGGTGAGAGCTTAGAATCTTCAAAGACCTATTGTTCTCCCTACTGGTCCTTCCCAACCTGCCATCTAGACTGATTGCATTCTGCCTATGGGCATTCCCCAGGTGTAAACACATTTGTAATAGATGCATAGACAATATTCCTAACTTCAGATACAAAAATGATACATGCATACAAATAGGATAATCATATTCAGTAAATCATAACTTTTCAATGATATGTCACATGACCTATCGTGTATAAGATACATCATAGTTATGCCCTAATCATATCATAACAATATCTCTATGAAGAATATGGGGCATAATGCCACAGTTACATGTAACTAAATTCAGTACAGCCTGTGAAGGTTGTATGGGGAAGCAGGAGCAGGCCAAGCAGAAAGGAGAGAGGAAAGTAAAGAGATTGGGTGGGTTGTTGAGTGCGCAGGTGGAAAGCAGAACAAAAGCAGGGATCCTTCCTTTCACCTGTAGCTTCCTTTTATGGATGGCACCTTGCTATGTGCTAGTCAGTGCCAGACCTCTAAAGAAATAGATTTGATCGGTGGCAGTCCTGCTGAGGTAAACATGATGTCATTAAGTGGCGGCTTCCAGCTGGCTGTGAAATACTGCCCGTCTTGTAGTTAATGGGTTCACTTCTCTTGTAGTTTATTCTTCACTCGAAACTTTAATATGAGGAAACCAGTTTTGACATTGTAGCCACAGGAGAATAAATACCACAAGATGTACTCTTCTTGTACTCATGAAAATGCTTACAGTAATAAAAGAAGAGGAAGAAAAATGCAGACTGTAGGTGGGTGGGTGTATACAGGGAGAATTGTCTCTAAGATAGAAGGTTTTTTTCAAAGTTTTCTATAAGGTGGCATGTAGTGTAAGTATATTTTGTTTATGTTGACACAGTGAAAGAAAAATAACCCAGTATATAGATTTAACATCTTTTAATTTTAAAGAAAGAGACATTGATACAATGTACCTTAAATGATTGTGCAGATTCTGATTCCAGCTACCAAACCCAAAGCCCATTAGAAATAAGTGGGAAACCAACCATATAGTGAATCCAGAAAAAAAATCTGTTGGATTCACGTCCATTAGTTGTGCATGATTCTTTGCAGGACTCTTTAAGACTGCTTTGTGAAGCTCACAATGTAGACTCCTGCTGTGTGCGTGGTCCCCTCCGAACTTTTCAGCTAACATGCCCTCTAGTATGTAAGCACAATGGGGTGCCCCTTCAGAGTGTTTTTTAAATATACCCTGTTGTGTCTGTGTGCTAGATTGGGTCTTTTTTCCAATTCACTTCTTTATATGAATAATGGCAAATGTTTGCAAATTCAGATTTGATTGATATCCTGTAATATGTTTGTAAATTTTAAGTATTCTTCTGTTATCATGGGGGGAAATGTGATTCTTTTATATTTTATTACTAAATATTTTGATAATATTTAGAAAAAACATGTACTACAGATATTGAGCAATACTAAATTAATGTTTTATTGTCTACAACTACATTGTTTGAATAGAAAGGCCAACTATTACAGCTGTGATTCATTTTGTTAAAATTTTGCAGTTGCTGACTGCTTCTAATATTGACCTTATGTACACTGAGAAATGCAAGACATCATTAAAAATTTTCTGCCTTAGATTTGATTAATGAAATTTTATGACTGTAAAATTGTCACCTACATTTCCAAATGAAATGCTCTAATAAGGAAGACAGGTTTATATGGTAAGCCTTTGTAGTTCTTCAACTCAGACCATGCTTGAAGCTTTCTCACTCTTCCTTTAGGCAAATCCCTTAGAAGCAGAATGTTTCAATTTTGCACATTTTGTGTCAATTTTCCAGACAGAAAAGTAGCCCCTAGACATTAGACATTTAGCTACGGAAAGGCGGTTTCCTTAGTTTTATTTGATTACTAGAAGTTAGATTCCTGCTGCTAGTTCAGGACTGTTAGTGGTTACCTGACTATTTGACAGAAAACATTTCCTTTCCTTTATTTAACCTTTGACTCATGAATGTAAAAGTTTTATCAGAGCTATTGTAGAAGTATAAGTGAGGTGGAAGTCTACTTACTGCAACAAAGATGATGCATGACTTTGAATAAAAGTTTGAGCTCCTGCCTTGTTGCTACTTTGGATTAGAAAAAAATGCTAAATACGCTTTTTAAATTACCCATGAAATATCTTGTGGTAGTGTTTTTTTCATGACCGCAATGTGCACATTTTTAGATACAATCTCCTGGATTTTAAAAGCATTAAATTTTCATTTTCATGATCTGTGTTGCAGAAGTTGAGTTATAGGATTTATTCTTTTCATTCCAAGAAAAATTGGTCATAGCACCTCATATGCCAGTGAATGAATAGATTGTCAAGTTTTTCCATATTTGCTTTTCAGAAGCTTATACATAGTAAACTCTTCAGGGCAGAGACCATGAGTAAAGTTTTCAAAAGTGATAGGAGCTGAAGTCCTATTTTCAAAGGTAATTTAGACATTTAGAAGCTCACATCTCATTGCAAATCAATGAGATTTAGGCTCCCAAGAGTCTGAGGGCTTGTCTGCATGGTAGGGAGTTGCACGCTGTGGGAGTGTGATTCCTGAAGTGCACAAATTAGTTGGTCTGTGTAGATGTATGCACCAACAGGGTCTTCATGGACCGATAATGCACAACACATGAGTATGCTTTGGAAATCACTCCCCCATAGCGTGCATTATCTCACCCTGAGCCCTCTCTGGAGAGGAGACTTAGCAGCCTAAGTCACTTAGGTACTTATGAAAACTCCATTGCATATCTTCCTTTGTGTTTCTACAGTGGCTACCACAATGGGGCTTCAAGCCTTTTGTTGTTATTGTAAGGCAGTGAAATAATAATATAATAAATTGATCATACATATTTGTATGAGTTCAAACTTGGGTAGCAAGTGCTTCCTTATTTAGAGACTTTTCTTTTTAATTGCACTCAAAATAAATCAGTGTGGCAGTTTGGAGCCCATATTTATTTTTAATAAAAGCATTAAGGCTCATTTTCTATCAAGATTGTCCGAATCCTGCAAATACTTTCACAAGTAATCCTGTTCAAATCAATGAGATTATTAATGGGAATAAGTGTTTGCAAGCTCAGGCTTTGATATTAGGCTACCGTTGCTCGACAAGAGCCTCTATTGTCCAGTGACAAATAATACTGTATCACATCACTTTTAAAGTAATTTTTAAACACGTACAGTCGTCTCTGTGAGCTTGAAACTGACACATTTCCTCACTGATATTTTTTCTGTTATGCACACATGCTGACTTTTTTTGCAGTGGTGCATATGAATGCAGTGCTGCTTTTACATATATTTTCTTTTTCAATATAAAGAGAAACGATCAGTTAAGCATTTGTTTTAAGAATAAAATTCTCATATAATTACTAGCACCTATTAGATAATCACACCCAAGAAAAAAAAATATTCAGGAGGTCCAATTGCCTTCTTTTCCCCTCTTTGCAGTGCACTGTTGGAGTATTTTAAAGAAAATAAAGTTAAAAATCTGGGCAGAAACACTGGACTTAATTTGCACTATTGGATACCTGAAAAAAAGATTTGCTTAAAAACCACTCTGAGGTTGTTTTTTTTTTTTTAATTAGTTTTGTGCTGTCAGGATGATGTGTATATTTTGTTCTTTTTGTTTTCTGCAACTGTGTGAATTAAGTTTTGCTTCCCTTGCTCTTTTGGTTATAAGTGGCATGCTTAAAATTATTTTAACCTAATTTTCTATGGTTTTAACAGTTTTTAAGCTAAAGGTAATTATTGTTTTAGTATTCCAACTATGAAGTAAAAGGCTTTCTACTGTAGTATTTAAAACATTGTATTCAACTAAGATTTTTACTTTGTTTTCCTTCACTTTATTTTTTATAATTCAAATTTTTGTTAGCAGCTAGAATGTGGGCATATAAAATTAGTTTATTTTTTCTTAAAGGAAGAAATATTTGAAGCACAGTAAGTATGCCTACTTATAAGGAAGGAAAACCTGTCTTAGCTGTGTGCTAAGCATCACTAGTTTCAGAATATGAATATGACCTTTCTCTCTGCATCTATTTTAATATTGTATCAATTTGTGTTTTTGTAGTAAGTGGGAGCTAAGTTCATGGATTGTTAGAGATAAATATAAGCATTATGTGAGATTAAAATGGGAACACTTGTTTTTACAGTGTGCTCTTGATAATGAAAAATGAAGACTCAGAAGTCAAGGGACATATATTTTAGAGCTTTGTGTTTTCTACTGAAAAGAGAAACATAGTAGGAAAAGGGTTCAGAGTAGTAGCCGTGTTAGTCTGTATTCGCAAAAAGAAAAGGAGTACTAGTGGCACCTTAGACACTAACAAATTTATTTGAGCATAAGTTTTCGTCAGCTACAGCTCACTTCAGTAGGAAAAGATACTGTAGTACTACTGCTGAGATGTTGCTACATGGCACAACACAGGAAAATTGATGGATAGTCTAAACTAACACCACGTGACCAGTATGAAAAATGATTCTGTAATTTATAAATTGTACGATGATTTTGTAGATATATACTTAGAACAAAACACGAATCTACATCACTATATTAGACTGAGAAAGTCACTTTTTATTTGCTATATGGTACAGTGTTTGATATGTGTTGGGTTTTGCAGTTCACAATTTCCCCATTAGACATATATGTTGCATTTCAGTCACCCAATAAACTCTACTATTAACATATTTCCAAAAGATAACAGGAAAGATAATCTATCAGGAAGAAACTTCCAGAAGCAATCATTTTGTGGAATTTTATAGTCCGTGTTTCACCATAACACACAACATTCACTGAGTGCCCTTTAGTTAAGTGTGGTGGGGTACACTGAACAATTATATCCTAGGGTATTGAAGAGCAAATACTGTAATCAAGTTATGCAGTAAAGTCACACTTTAACTACCATAAATACTACCAGGTAGCATAAACGTCTGTTAAAGCACTGAGATATGGACTCAGATGTAGTTAACAGACGGCACAATGTGCATTAAAGCCTTTTAAAAAAGGCTAACTGTCTAGTGTGTGTCTGTAGCAGCTTTCAGGAAACAGGCTGCTTCAGCCCAAACTCTGCTGACTTGCGGACTCTCTGCAGGAGCCTAAAGCCTCTAGCAGATTTCAGAAAGACATCTGCTTCAGTGTGAGCTGCAGTCACATATTGGGCAAGACATCTGAAGTCGTCACAGTTTGGGGAGATGTGTGTTTCTTCAGACAGAAGCAGATTCTTGAAATCTTTATTTTTATTTTTTATCCCATCAAATTTTCCAATATTTTAAACCTTACCCATCATCTATATAAAAAAATAAATACTAGTTCAAATTTGTCAACTCTCTTGGACAGGTCAGTGTCTCTGAACTACACAGAACTGGGACTATCTACTCTTGTGAATTAGCTAGGGTGCAGGCATATATTTCCCAAAAGCTGCTTCAGGGAAAAATATTTTCATTCAAAGTCAAAGCTAATCAGCCTCAGCTGAAATAATGAGAGATGTTAACACATTGCCACTTGTTTTTGTGAGCATATTGATATATGAACAGCTAAAATAGCTAAGTCGTTTCAAACTCTGCCATTTTAAAGATACAGTAGAACCTCAGAGTTATGAACACCTCGGGAATGGAGGCTGTTTGTAACTCTGAAATGTTCGCAAAAAGAAAAGGAGTACTTGTGGCACCTTAGAGACTAACAAATGTATTTGAGCATAAGCTTTTGTGAGCTACAGCACACTTCATCGGATGCTGTAGCTCACGAAAGCTAATGCTCAAATACATTTGTTAGTCTCTAAGGTGCCACAAGTACTCCTTTTCTTTTTGCGAATACAGACTAACATGGCTGCTACTCTGAAATCTGAAATGTTCATAACTCTGAACAGAACGTTATGGTTGTTCTTTCAAAAGTTTACAACTGAACATTGACTTAATACAGCTTTGAAACTTTACTATACAGAAGAAAATGCTGCTTTTAACCATTTTAATTTAAATGAAACAAGCACAGAAACAGTTTCCTTACCTTGTCAAATCTTTTTTTAAACTTTCCCTTTATTTTTCTAGTAGTTTACATTTATCACAGTTCTGTAACATATCTGGTTTTGTTTGTTTGTTTGTTGTCTCTGCCGCTGCCTGATTGTGTACTTCTGGTTCCAAATGAGATGTGTGTTTGGTCAGTTCGTAACTCTGAGGTTCTACTGTATGCTAGATACACTTGGTACAGAACTACCATCAGTCAGTTTATCCCACTTTTTAAAAACCAGTTCACATTTTAAAACCTTGAGTTTGATAAAATTGCAATGTGGGGGAGAGGTAATATTTGACATATACATTTAAAAATCTTTTTAAATAGGAAAGTTTTCAAAATAAATGCTCCCTTTTGCATGCTTGCCTCTGAAAATTTGCATATTATTGACCCTTTTTTGGGTTATAGCCTTTCATAAATAAATGTTAGAATTATGAAACCAGGCAGTTTTAAATCAGATGGTATAGATGCCATATTTTATGTGTATTGCATAGTCATACTTGCAGAATAGTGTGTGCTTTTTAAAAAAACTAACAAACAAATAATGGTGAGATATTTGGAACTGGCATAATATGCCAAATGGAAAATATTGTTTTTTCTGTCTCCATTTGTGGAAACAATCAACCCCTCACAACCCTCCATTAATTTATTCTTACAGACATGTCTGGTTAGACACATGGAAAACATAGGATGGGCTTTTATATTCTGTGGAAAGCTTTCTAGTGGTCAAAGATCAGATTTTAAATCCTGAAACTCCTTGGAGTAAAATCCTTGGATAAAAGTCAGTCAGAATCAATGAAGTTTTTCTTAGGTAGATAAATTGAACACCTTACAGTTTCCTCTGGGTTTCACCTGACCCATGGATCATGAATTGTCATTCTTCAGAAGTGCAGATACAGACAACACCATTTATTTCCTTCTGCTGGTCCGCTATCTTTGTGCATTTTTCTGCACTGCCTCTTTGACATGGAATAACTTCCTATTTCTTATGCTCAAATAAATTGGTTAGTCTCTAAGGTGCCACAAGTACTTTTCTTTTTGCAAATACAGACTAATACGGCTGCTACTCTGATTCCTATTTCTGATTCTCCAAGCAAACCATCCTTTCCTTTATTCCTCCAAAAGTCTTATTTTTAAACCCTGCCTAAAGGAAGCAAATGCAAAATAATATTTAAGAAAAAGAAAAACATTGCACGTTAGCTTTGGCTTCCAATGTTTCCCGTCTCCTCTATGTCAGCCTTCTACAATTTAAATTCCATGAGGCAGGGACTGTTTTTATACTTGTCTTATGCAGCTCCAAACACTCTGTAGGCATGTAATTAATACTAATAATGTTGTTTATTTCCATGGCTTAATAATCTTCTTTCTGGATTTCTCTTACAGTATTTAGTAGTGTGCTGCAAAGGCAGTAAAATCAGCTGCTATTTCATCCCTTTTGAACACTGCTACTATTATTTTTAATAAAACATTCTCCATAAGATGTGGGAAAATAGATTAGAAGATAACATTGATTCTCAGACTATAACTTTAGTAATGGGCTATTCCCAAACATACAAAGATAGAAAAGGAAAACTGAATCAGGCAAAAGAGGAATTACTATAAGAACCAACAGTGAAGTAACTATAAGAATAGCAAACTAAAATTATTTTTTTCAGAGTAGCAGCCGTGTTAGTCTGTATCCGTACAAAGAACAGGAGGACTTGTGGCACCTTAGAGACTAACCAATTTATTAGAGCATAAGCTTTCGTGAGCTACAGCTACAGGTACAGCTCACAAAAACTTATGGTCTAATAAATTGGTTAGTCTCTAAGGTGCCACAAGTCCTCCTTAAGATTACTTTGTAATGTAAACAATCATCATGTCCCAAACTCAAACTAAAATAATAAATTCATACCATTCCCTGACTTGAAAACTGGAGATTCTGTTTCTTCCGCCTGGCCCTCTATTTACTTGGCTTGGTCACCTGAGCTTTTATGAAAAAATCTTAACTCTTCAGTCCACTCATTGGACAAGACTGGCTTCCACACCAACTCAGATCTCCATGAAAACTACTTTAACAGGTTTCCCTTTCCTCTGAGGAAAAGCTTCTAGAATCTTTATCCTGGGTGTTTTCTTTGGCAATTGGCATGCAGCTAGCATAATACTCTCTGATGCATAGCCTTTAAACTTCACAAATATATCCAAAACAGGTATTGGCTGTTATAAATGCAGTATTTCACAGTATTTCTTAATATCCTGTACAATGTACATCTGTGGGTTTCTATGTGATAAAATTACATTACAATATTTTGCTAATGAAATAAGCCTTAAAAAAAGGCTTCCTCCCAAAACTTTTAAACCAATTATAGAATTTGTAGTATTCAATTGGCAGTATTCTGCTGGTACCATTATGTTTGTGATGAAATACTAAAACAGAAGAAAACGTACATAGTAGCTTGTACATATGTAATTTATTTTGGTATTGTTCTGGGTAATAATGGTAAGATTGACTAAATTTAAATTGTGTGCATGAAATTTTTTTTTTTTTTTTTTTTTTTTACATTTTAAAAGAATTAATGTCCAGTCATTAGTGACGTCAGAGATAAAAGCCCACCATCTGGACACACAATAATTTGCTGATGCAAAGTTACCGATATGTGTAAGGACTGGAAAGATCGGGACCACGTTTGTTATCTGATAACTACCTTGAGGTCTGAGAATGCCGCATGCATGCGATCTGCAGACTTGGGTTTGAAGATTATTAAATATTCTTTATGTTCATATATTTGTACATGTACATGCCTAATATCTGTACATGAACATGGCTTCTCAAGTCTCTATGTAGAGATTATTTTGCAGAGAGACCAATATTTATTTGAAATATTTTTGAATCTATAATAGTGCTTTAGGGACCCAATCTTGCATGGGGTATTGTGTGTGTGGGCTGTTTTGTCCACAGAAAGCCCTAGAGACTTCATGGGGGTTCCATACAGTTATGGCAGTCTGCTCATGAACTACACAATATAGGACTGAGGTCTAAGGCAAATCTAATTTTCACAAAAAGAAGTCGCATGAGTGCATGGAACGATAGCCACTAAGCACATGATGAATTACATTTATATCCACTCAGGAATGTTTGAAATGCTTTTGGTCTTAAAATATAGTTAGAAAAATCAAACAGTTTTGAGATCTTTCTTCACTTTTGTGTCTGTAATGCTTGTTTGTCTTACTGTATAACCAGAAATGGCTTACCTATTGCATTTTTCCTATGAAGTGCTGAAATATAAGCATTAATGGTACTGCTGAACTGGATGTTTAAAAGTATAGTTTTGTATAACAAGCACAACTTTAAGAAATGTAATTAGTATGCTTCCTGGAAATAATATACTGTCATAAATAAAAAAATACGCAAGTTAGCATTTGCTCAAAATGTTTATGATGGAAGTATGATTAAAGTTAATCTGCAATAATATTATGGGACACTGGAAAATAGACAATAATTTTCTTATTATATTTGGTAAAAATAGTAACAATATACATATTTCTATTTTACAGTTACCTGCCATGGTTTGAGGTATACTACAAGTTGTTAAATACTCTGGCAGATTATTTGGCTAAAGAACAGGTACTTTTAGATACTTGTTTACATCTAATAAACTATTTTACTTGAAATTAATCGTAATAATTTTAAATCCTACAAAGCTGTTTCATACTGTCTGCATGTTTGAACAATGTATTTAAAATTTGCAACAAAATAAAAAATGTATGCATTTTAATTTTGTAAGTTGTCAGAAGTTTGACATATCCCAATGGAATTAAAAAAAAATTGGATATGCTGCTGCCACTATTATGTGGATGTCATGTATTAATTTTTAAAAGCTGCTGAGAACATACTACAGCAAAGTGTCAGAGTCCTTCTGTAAACAAATCCTGGGCTAAGTGTGAGCAGAGTGTCAAGCCACTGGAGAACTCTATGATATGTTGATTGTTAACCAGATAAACCCCAAATCTCAGGAACTATCAGATACAAACACTTTTTCTGAACTGCATTAGATTTGATGTACTACTTTGCCCTTCATATTAACTAAAAACTACTTCGTCATACTGTCATCTTGACTAGAAGGGGGAAACTGCTTGCAGCACTCAGTGAAGAATCATGATAGTTTAGTTTGCATATTCATGAGCAATTAGATACATTCACAGGATTACTCAGGAAAGAAAATACTGGCATCTGTCTTTATTAAAAGTATTAAAGATAAACTTTCCTGCTTCAAGTATCTAGGTATACTAGATGGTCGTTTTCAAAAGAGAAAAAAGTTAGCCATATGCTGTTGGCTGCAGATGTTGAGATTGAAAGAATATACATGCAATAATTATATCTATTGGAAACAGACTAAAGAAAACAATAAAATTTTATGTATAAAGAAAATATAATAGCCCAGTTGCATTAACTTAAGTAAAACGGATTGTAATGGTCACTGAACTCCCGTTGTTAGCATATTAAATCATATTAAATTTTGTTTTGTCTTAATCTTACTATTTAATTGTAATAGTCGGGACTTTTTATTGAGGTTATGCTTGAAAGACGAGGCTCATGCAGGGCAAGGACCGTCTTTACCTTTGGGTCTTTCTCATTGCTTGTTGGCACTAAACAAATAAATAGTAGTTCAATGTATAGCTGACAAAGCTGCAACTTTATTATAGTATATGTTAAAGAACTCTACGTTTTAGTGGGCCAGAAGTTCTTTCTGGCACTGTACAAAGTGAAAGTATTCGATTTGGTGTACTGCCTTGTCCCCTGTCTCTTGGACTAATAAATCTATCAGAGAGCTCCTTCTTGTCTCCCTGACCCAGTCAAAGATCTAAACCTAAGGCCTTATTTGCTAATACCTGAGTAATTCCACCCATCTTTGCATAGAGAGATGGCAGCCCTCTTCAGACAAATTGGTTCAGTTTATATGAAAGTTGAATGTACAGTTCTGCTGACATGCTGAACCTTTCTCCACATTTAGCCTGATCTCATTAGCCAAACTGTTTTATAATATTTCAAACTGTTGTGCTTGCCTGTTCCATTTAGGACCGAGTTTATGAATATAAAAATCATGATCTAGGTTCCATTATCACTCCTAAGTACAATTCCGTTTGGAAACCAGGTTGTGACACCTTAAACAGACCCAGTAACAAAAAACACATTTGAGTTGTGTTTCCACAGCAACTTTATTTACTGTACTACCGTATGACATCTGTATGCATTCACATGTACCGCTTTGCCTAATGATGTTTGCGTTAATGCATTTTGGGAAATTCAGAGGTGCTACCGCATCGTCTAAGTAGGGGTTAGAGTGCCTGTAGGACATATACATGGAGCGCCACAAGCAATCCAAAGGGAAATGCATCCTGGGAGACCCTATTATATGTAGAGCTGGGAGGAAAGAAGACCCAGGCAACTCAGTAACACAGATATGATTAGGGAGAATTGTCTTTGAAGCAACATAAGTATAGTGACCCGTTCAGGTCACAGAAAGACAACCATGTGGCAGCCTAGGCACATTAACTGCCATGGTGATTAAACTTGTGCTAACCATGTTGTGTACAGATCCAAGCCATATGTAGAGTCCACCATATCTTTGCTTGATTATAAATTCAGTTAAATGTTGTATAGAGAGGTCCAAAGGCTAATACAATTTTAGAAAGGTGTTGTCAGGCCAGATAAACTGTGTTAATACCATTTTTAGCTTGAACCGTTTTGAAGGGGTTCAAGTAACATGGTTAAATTACATGTGTATATCAGGAATTGTAGAGAAAGAAAATAAATGTTAAAAAAACTGACTTCAGAACTTGCAAGTGATGATCATTCTTTGAGCCATAAAAATAGATTGTGCTTGTACTTTAATATATGGCAGTTGCACTATGAGATTATCTGTGATGAAATGAAAATATATTTGTTAAAGTGGAATATGTATTCTTTGTATATGATTATTAAGTATTTCTTTTTAAATATTTCCTGTAGGAAAATGACTTGAATGATATGTTAAAATCACTGTATAGCCACCCTGTGCCAAAGGCAAACACTCCTGTCAGTTTAAACGTGGTAGGTATCCTGTGTAATGTCTCTCTATTGTAAAAATGTACTCAGTTTCTTGTGGTATTGGTGCTAAATTATTATCATCTCATCATATTGCCTCCTATTGTAAAATGGCTTACCATACTGTATTCACTTACTATGTAAAATGTGTGTGTGTGTGTCTATGCAGACTCCAGTCCTAACCTAGCAGAAATTGAGGTTTGCTGCATGGGTAAGAGGGCAAGCTACCATAGCAACTGGCAATGCTACTCCCTATCTTGTTCATTGCCAGCTGTCTCAGATGAGTATCTTTAGTTCCTCCTGCTGTGGATCAAGATCCGCTCCATGGCCTCTGAACACCTGAGTAGGGAAGGGTATGTCATATGTCAGTCTGAGCTTGGCTTTTCTACTGCCTGCCTGCAGTTGCACCTTTTCCCATTTGTGCTTGATCATGCCAGGGTGGAGTGTGGAAAAGGGTAGGGAGGGTTTTACTGAACTGTGTAAAGATTTCTGCAGGTCCAGACCAATGAACTTGCACACATGTAAGCTGATGTGGGAATGTGTCCTAAAATTGTAGAGGATTATGGCTCCCACAGGAACAGCAAACTGTTGTACTCATCACTTACTGCTATCATACTGGATTTGCTTTTCAAAGAGTACAACTCCCTTAGATAGGGTGACCAGATATCCTGATTTTATAGGGACAGTCACGATATTTGGGGCTTTGTCTTATATAGGTGCCTATTACACCCCACCCCATCCGATTTTTGACACTTGCACCTTTCATAATTAATATTTTTTCTGGGTGAAATGGTATTTTTGAATGGCATGCTAAAATATATACTGGCTGGGTAGAAAAATAAAGAAGCATGCCAAATGTGGGCAAGTTAATGTTAATATGAGAACCAAAATTTTTGCAGTTCTTGACCTTTTTTGTCTTTTGAATTTTTAATATTAATGAAGCATTAGGTTGTAAGTTTTTTGCATATAATATATAGTATTTCCGATTTGTGTTTAGAATTGTTTGGGGTAATATTTTCAATTGACTCAAAATGTGAACTGTCCTTAAAATGATTGGAATCTGGTTGCTGACTGCATCTGGATTAACAGTATTGGGGTCTTCCTTGATTTACATCCAACATCCAATCTTGATTTAAAAATTATCAGTGATGGACAGTCTACCATGACTCTTGGTATGTTGTTCCAGTGGTTAATTACTCTCACAGTTAAAAATTTTCACCTTACTTCCAGTCTGAATTTGTTTAGCTTTGGCTTCCAGCAATTGGGTTGTGTTATATCTTTCTCTGCTAGATTGTATATCCCATTATTAAATATTTGTTCCTTATGTAAATACTTGTAGACTGTAATAAAATCACCACATAACCTTCTCTTTGTTAAGCTAACTAGATTGAGCTCCTTGAGTCTACCCCATAAGGCATGTTTTCTAATCCTTTAATCATTCTTAAAAAGAAAAGGAGTACTTGTGGCACCTTAGAGACTAACAAATTTATTTGAGCATAAGCTTTTGTGAGCTACAGCTCACTTAATCATTCTTGTGGCTCCTCTCTGAACCCTGTCCAATTTATCTACATCCTTCTTAATTGTGGACACCAGAACTGGACACAGTGTTCCAGCAATAGTCACACCAGTGCCAAATACGGAGGTAAAATAACCTCTCTACTCCTACATGAGTTTCCCCTGTTTGTGCATCCAATGATTATATTAGCCCTTTTGGCCACACTGGCAGCTCATGTTCAGCTGATTATTGACCATGCCCCCAATCTTTTTCAAAGTCATTGCTTCCCAGGGTGGAGTCCCCTGTCTTGTAAGTGTGGCCTACATTCTTAGGTCCTAGATGTATACATTTACATTTAGTGATATTAAAATGCATATTGTTTGCTTGCTTGCTGACAAAGTGATCCAGATTGCTCTATGGTATTGACCTATCCTCTTCTTTATTTACCACTCCCCCAAATTTTGTGTCATCTGCAAACTTTATCAGTGACGATTTTATGCATTCTTCCAGATTATTAATAAAAACATTAAAGAGCATAGGGTCAAGAACTGATCCTGTGGGTCCTAGAAACACCTCCATTTGATAATGATTTAGTCTTTTCAGTTACATTTGTGACCTATCAGTAGCCAGCTCTTAATCCATTTCATGTGTGCCATGTTAATTTTATATCTGTATAATTTTTCATCAAAATGTCATGTGATACCCAGTCAAGCGCCTTACAGAAGTCTAAATATATTACATCAACCAAACTTGTAATATCATCCAAAAAAAATCAAGTTACTTTGACACTATCTTTTTTCCCATATAACCATGTTGATTTGCATTAATTCCAGTACCAATTCATTCTGTATTAATTGAGACCCATATTGGCTGATCCATTATTTTGCCCAGGATTGATGTCATCCTGTTTACCCTTTTTAAAAATTGGCACAACATTAGCTTTCTTCTAGTCTTCTGGACCTTTCCCAGTGTTCCAAGATTTATTGAAAATAAACTAACGGTCCAGTGAGCTCCTGAGCCAGCTCTTTTAAAACTCTTGGATGGAAGGTATTTGGACCTGCTGATTTAGAACTATCTAACTTTAGTGGCTGCTTTTTAACATTCTTCTGAGATATTAGTGGAGTGGAAAGAGAGTTGTTGTATGATATGACTGCATAATCTGTTTTTTCCCAAGTACCAAAATAGAAATATGTATTGAATACTTAAGCCTCTTCTGTATTATTATTGATATTTCAACTATTTCCATCTACTAATGAACTGGTTCTGTTATTAGGATTCTTTTTCTTCCTGTTGTACTTGAAAAAGTTGTCCTTTACTCTATTGACCATAGATTTCACCTTGCTCCCTTTGCTTCCCTTATCAGTTTTCTACAGTTCCTATTTTATGATTTATATTAATCTTCTAAAAGGACATCCAGTCTTGATTTAGAGTCACTGAGAGATAGAGAATCTACCACTTAGTATTTGTGCCAATGGTTAATCAACCTTACTGTTGAAAATTTGTGCCAAATTTCTAATTTGAATTTGTCTGGCTTGAGCTTCCAGCTGTTGGTTCTTGTTATATCTTTCTCTGATAGATTGAAGTAATTTAGTACCTAGTATTTCTGCCCATACTGTAATCAAGTTACCTCTCACTCTTCTTCCTGCCCCTAAACTAAAGAGATTGAGCTCTTTGTCTTTCATTTTATCCAGCCCTCAAATAATTTTTATGGCTCTCAAATGTTTCAACATCGTCAAAATATTTCAAATTATTTTAAAGAGAACAACCAAGTGGAATATATTTTTTTGTAGTATTGTATTGCAAAAGTATTGCAATTTACATTCTTCCTATTTAAAATTTCTACTGTAGTCACAATTGGATATAGCAAACTTCTTCATTGCCTCTCTTACCTCTTGAGAATTGCTACTGTTCTCCTTTACAGTTGTTGCATTTCATCTTAGAGAGATTGCCAGTGTTAAAATATGTTCCATGATACTTTAAAGGGGATGGGGCTTTGTCTGGCCAGCAGCAAGAAAGGGATCATGGCTTCTCCTATGGGTTCCCCTCTCCTTTGGGTTAAGAGGATGGAGGGAAGAGGTGGGATTAGCTAAACTGTGGGCTGACTGGAAGGGAAGCTGTTCCTTTGGCCATCATCCCCTGCGTGTCTGGGGGAAGGAGAGAGTACTGTGCTAAACAATTTTTGCTTTGGAATCCATTTAGATGAAAGGTACTTATATAAATGCAGACCCAATGCCAAGTGTTGGGCTGCAAATAAAGACAGGAAGTGGTGTGGAACCAAATTTTAGGACCTTTAACAAATAAACATATGGACTAAATCAGTCAAACTGTGTGAGAAGTTCTTGCTGAACTTGATCTAGAGCCATGTGCCCTAGTAACTGGCACTGTTGCAGGACTCCAGAAACTGTTTTAGTCTGCAGCCTGGCTTAAATTTTTATGTCTGTTTGTTATGTCCCTTTCTCCCATATTGTAAGTGGCAAGGTCTTAAACTGTGGATGCTAATAGATTTAAAGTTAAGTTATAGTCTGAAAAATGACTATAAAAATGGCACTATGGAATTCCCTGTTGACTGTCCCTGAGTGGGTCTAGATCAAATTTCTTGGTGCAGAAGTAAAAAGATGCTGACAGTTGGAAAAAACTCCACAAACTCATCCTGGGATGTGGAAGCCAAACTGTGGTCTTTCCGTCTCGCACATCAGCACTAGTTAAAAAAAAAAAAAAAGATTCTTCAGATGGCACTTACCATATCAAAGCATTCTGTTGATATGTGAGCCATACTGGAATCCAGGTCACACACTCTCAGACTCTGTTTACAACGCCCTTCAGCCGTACTGCTGAGGTGTCAGCTGCAGAGCTCACTAAAACACGGCATGCAAACTGCTCCACATGGATGCTACTGGTGCAAACTAAAAAGTACCTAGTTTGTGTTAACATCCTGTTTTGGAAGCACTACATTACTGTGAAGTAAACATCTTTTAGTTTGCACCGGCAGCATCTACACAAGGCAGCTAGCACGTCACGCTTCGTGAGCTCTGCAGTTCACACTCTGTTTGTCACTGTGGTGCCGTGTAGACAAGCCCTTTGATGTTTTGGCCCTGTGTAGCTAACAGGAATAAAAAGTAATAATGGTTCACTTTTGTCAGAAATGTTAGCCAGTTGTGGTCTGAATATACACGGGTAACAAATCTGATGAGTGAGTTACCCGTCTGATTATTACCACACTTCAAGCCTGTCCATTCCCCTGATTACATGTACATTGGAGTGTGTGAGTCATAAAGCTGCACCTCTAGATAGAGCTTTATTCGGGGGGTGGTAGAAAGTTATGGACTCTTACTGATACCTATACTTCAACTGCACTGAGATGCTTTTATATCACAGTGTGACTGCTTTGATGCTAAGGAGGTGAAATCAGAACTGTCCAACCAAGGAAATTTGTTTCAATATATGGAACCCAGGCATGGGTGATGTCATCATTAATTGTTAAAAAACTAAAGTCTAACTCCTAGGTAGATATAGCACACAACATAATGAGATTTTCTACTCCATCAACCAACAAAAATACAAAAACCCCCAATCTTTAACTTTGCTTAATCACCCTGCAGATACATTTTATGCCCTGCCATTTTATTCATGGCTATTATGCATTCTCTGTTGATCTGTTATATTATTCTAGCTAATTATATTCAACAAATGAGTCTTGCATTGTTATGTAGAAGGTCAGAACCTGAAATTCTACTGATTAAGTCATTCAGCATTTTCATTCTTCTAAAAAGATTATCGCATATGAAATCTTTGCCCCAGTTCCATTTATAGTTAAAATGTTATGAATCAGATGTAATTTTTTGGTTTAAAAAACAAAATGTTCGATTTTTCTCTCATGTTGCATAAGAATCAAGAGATGTTTTTTGCAAGTGAGCAAGTTCTGAAAAATCAGCCGTACCTAGTATCGGTGAGTTTAAAAGAACTGGCTACCTAAATCCTACCGATGAAAGAAATAATTACTTGCCAGATGATGTCTCTGTTGATTTCAGGATGTTCATATATGGTCTTTTGGAAAATGATTATTCTGTGGTTTTCTAGTCTTAAAAACCCAATCTTTATTAATATATTTCTGTTTATACTAACCTTATTTTAAAACTGCAGTATGTGTGAATTATAATCCGACTACAAAAGCAAAACACAATTTAAAATGGAATAAATATCCTACATTTAATCTCACTGCCACTTTTTAAATAGTAGAAGCATGACAGTGGCCAGTACTGGTTAATTTCATACCTATTACAAGATCTTGTGTGTCTCCCTAAGAGACCTCATAATACGTTGCAGTACTTGGAGTATAAATTATTTCCACTGGAAATACAGTAAAACCTCAGAGTTACCAACACCTCAGGAATGGAGGTTGTTCATAACTCTGAACAAAACGGTATGGTGGTTCTTTCAAAGGTTTACAACTGAACATTGGCTCAATACAGCTTTGAAACTTTACTATGCTGAAGAAAAAATGCTGTTTTTAACCATCTTAATTTAAATGAAACAAGCACAGAAACCGTTTACTTACCTTGTCAAATCTATTTTTTTAAACTTTCCCTTTATTTTTTTTAGTAGTGTACATTTAACACTATACTGTACGGTATTTGCTTTTTTTTTTTTTTTTTTTTTTTGTCTCTGCTGCCTGATTTTGTACTCCCGGTTCCAAATGAGGTGTGTGGTTGACTGGTCAGTACATAACTCTGGTGTCCATAACTCTGAGGTTCTGCTGTAGCAAATCATGGCTCTGGTGTCTGGCAGTAGTGGGTGATGGCTTCCCATAGCACATCTCTGCTGTTCTGATCATTGAACTGATTATTTCTCTGTTAAAATTATGAACAGTTAGAAAATCATTGATTGTTTCACTTCTAAGTTACTACTGAATAATATTCTGTGGCCTTAAATACTGTGTGTGCGTGTGGCAGTGAGGGAGGAGAAAAGAATTCAATGTTTGGTATAAACAGAAAACAGAGGACTTTTTCATTGATCTGGGTGTATTCTTGGTCTTAGCAATTGGAAAAATAATTTTCTTTGTCTTTCATAAATATATTAATGCACATCTGTACCTTGGTTTATTTATTATGCACAGGGCACAGTGTTCATGTAATGCATTGTTTTTTGTATAGCTAGTGTTTGGACTTTTTAGCTCATGTGAAATAAACTAATTATTGTTAAGGGGAAAATGTTCTTTAAGTCCATCAATCTGGTGCAGTAAGATCTTCCTACATGCATATAGTAAATAGCAATAATAAATTACATTAGCTATACTAAAATTTTTATATACTTTTATATACTTCATCATGTTCTAGTTAATCTTTTTAAAGTTTGATGAGAGATACATTTGATTTTTATATTGGTGGTTCAAATATCTATATCTAGGTATAGATATAAATCTATAGATCGATATAAACAGAGGCAGTTATTTTAAATTGTAGAGTACATGCTCACTAAGAAAATGGGATAAATAAAGTTTTTTCTCCTACAAGATTTAGGCTAGGACACTAATGATATGTTAAACTAATTGAACCAAATTCATTCCTTGTCTAAGTATTGAAGTCACTGGATTAATGTAAATTAGTGAATTACATCTGTACTGAGTTTAATCTGGTCTGTATTTAAATCCTGACTCATGCTTAACCTTTAAATATATAAAGTTGTAGAAGGTTGTTTTGGTCTGCTTTATTTTATCTCTCACACACACTCTCTCTCTCTCTCTTAGTCTCTTTCCACACAAAATATTAATTTTGTTTTCCCTCCACCCCATTGATTAGCATTCGTACTTCATTACTCCTGATGTAACTGGATTGCCAACAATCCCAGAAAGTGTAAGTATGTTTGTTTGTTTTTAAATATCTAACCAGCAGTGTTAACCTTATTCGATGGGTGTGGCTGAATTCAATTAGTAATTATGGTCTATAGCTGGGCCTACAAAGTTAGAGCCATATACTGCTTTCCACAGCAGATCTCATACTGGTGTCAATCGGAGGTTTTTACAAAGAATGAGGGGAGAATACAGCCTTTGTCTAATTACAGAATCTTTAGTTAGTGAAAGAACTACTGCACTGAGCATCATCCAGTGATAAAAAATTATACAAGGTATTTTTATGGCTACCATTTCTGTACATTGTTTGATCATTTGCACATTCAGTTACTCAATTTGTGTGTGCATTTATGGTAATTATGTATAGAAATCATGCCTGCCACTTATGCACCTGAGTTATTTGAATATCTGGCCCCCCAGAATTGCATATTTAAGTTCCAGAATTAACATCCCATTGAGATGAATGGAAGCAATTTATTTTTCTGAGTGCTGTTGTTGCAAGCTACCTAACACACACGGGTTCACATTTGGAAGGTCATCTTGACAGCTCTAATGGTTAAAAGATTTTTCTTAGTTTAAATGAAGGTTTGCATTATACAGAATTCAAATATGTGATGGAGGCCAGATAAATACATTAAGCAGGCTGCAAATGTAGTGTCTGTGATCTTCAAGTGTGTGCTTGACTACATGTTTAATAGCTAGCCATTGAAAGCGTAGCTTATTTAAATAGCCCACCTTCTTTAAATCTTGCATTTAAATGTGGGATCAAGGGCATTCATGCTATAGCTGGCCATTTGCTACAGTTTTGAAATTATATCATCTTCCCCTCCTGCCCAGAAAATTAAGTCTGCATGGTGGCATGAAGAAATTATGTGATGCACATAGCAGAATATTGATTCACTGAAGTATTCAGATCTGTGCCTGTGGTTGATAGATGCTGTGGTTGTTGTGAAAGTGATGCGGTATACTTTTATACAGTTCACAGGAAGGAAAGGAAATGGAAGTAGAGGTGCCTGTCTCTACCATCTCTTTCCCACTGATTCCATTTGTAACTGTGTGTCCCATCCTTTCAGTCTGAGAAGAAGTAATAAGATGCTGTGATTTTACATGGGGAGTAAATAGATGGGGGCAAACCGTAGTAAATTAATAATAAACTGTAGTCCACTAATTCTTTGCTGTGAAGCTTAAAATATTGCAATGAACACTTACTTTTAAAATATAAATAAATCTGACATTTTTAGCAAAAATAAATAAATCTACATAGCAATGTAGAGTGCTTTACTGAAGTGAAGAGCTAGATGTACCTTTTGACTTTTCTGCAGCTTTAGCAACACAGAACCGCGATATAAATAAGATGCTATGCGTCCTTCGTAATTTAGAATCAATCCAGTTGTTATGGCACACATCTCTCAGATGGGATATTAACATGCTGTTCAAAGAGCCACGGTTCCTTTCTCCACACAACAATTTGGGTCCTAGCAGCCCCTACCTTCATCTCGTTCATCAGCTCTGAGCCCTGATGCCCCAGGGCCAGGGATTACTTTGTAGGCCTTCTCCTGGCATTTATGCAGTATGCCCCAATTTATGTGAAATTGGGCCCTACACAGTTGCATCCACATGCTTTGAAAATGTCAAGGCTTCACCTTGCAATTTTTACTCACTCTCCTTTCTCTACCCCATGCCCCAAAGTACAATCACAAGGGAGAAGGTGACCATTCTTACCCAAGCAAAATGTAAACAAATATTTATTTATTTAAGGTTTATTTGTAGTATTAGCCCAGTTCTGGTGAACAGGAATTTCCCCTCTCTCTTTCCAGCCCGGTGCAGTCTGGAAGTAATCTTGTTCCTGCTACCCCTTAGAGGAGGTGATTGTGTTTGGCATCTTTGTCATATGAAGGGAGGTAATGGCAGAGGGACTCAGCATCTTCTCTAAACGCCCCAGGATATTGAGGGCACAGGACCTGTGGGCCAACCAGTAGAGCTGAGAGTAACATTAATCATCATGCCCCTGCTCTTTTTGGCATTGTGAGAACCTGGCAGGGTAGCACACTCTGATGTCATAGCTAGACCAAGGGACAAATTCTACAGGTGTGGAATTGCAGGAAACCTGGAGTAGGGGGGAAGGTTTGACCATACAATTGGTTGGTGGTGATGGAATGTGAGATGGACTTTAGGAAGAAACTCTACCTGCACTCTGAGCCCCCTGGCTGGCCAGTGATAGCTGCTTTCCTGTTCAGTTTAGGACCTATGAAATTAAGACTCATCATCCCTGACCATGCAATCTGAGACTCCCCCTCTCCCTCCGTAATTAGTGAACCATGAGGTCAGACGCTGGGCCACACTATCCGTAGAGGCTGGAGAAACCTAACTGACAGCTGTGAGTCCCATTTGGGTTCCTTGTCCCCACCAAACATGGCGTACCCTAAACCGTGGGATTCAGCCCATTATGGAGTAAATGGTTACCCTGTATAGGTACTGCCAATGGGCAGCTGTCTAGTCAGATCCATTCTACCATTTCACATTAATAAAAATACTAGTAGCTGAAAGCCCGTGCTGTTACAAAGGTGTAATACATAAAGTCATGCATATAAAAGCTGAAAATTTCTGAGAACGTCAACAGTGACAGACCACAAATCCCAGGTAGTGGTGGTGTGTGTGATTGTGTTGATTTTCATTTGGTGGGGGTGGGGTTGTGCTGGAGATTTGTGTTGTTTCGTGCAGCTGGCAGATCAGAAGTGTGTACTACAGTGAGGGGTTATATATATTTGTAGTTACTGTATGTGCTGGTTCTGTTGTTGTGTGCGTTATTCTACAGAACAATGGCATCTGGGTCAAATAATCCACCATCTGTGTAGTCTCCTTCAGACAACCAAAGATATTGTTGTGTGCATATTAGCTGTAGAGTAAGGCTGATGATTGGTTGAGTTACCACTGATATCACAATGGTCTAGGACAGAGGTTCTCAAACTTTTGTACTGGTGACCCCTTTCACATAGCAAGCCTCCGAGTGCAACCCTCCCCCCCCCTTATAAATTAAAAACACTTCTTAATCTATTTAACACTATTATAAATGTTGGAGGCAAAGCGGGGTTTGGGGTGGAGGTTGATAGCTCCCGACCCCCCATGTAATAACCTCATGACCGCCTGAGGTGTCCCGACACCCAGTTTGAGAACCCCTGGTCTAGGAATCTTGGCATAGTATACGTACATGCCTTACCAGCTGGATGCCACATGGGAATAATTTGTCAAGTCAAAATGGCTGAGAACTTAAAAATTTGACAATAACAGACCAAGAATCCCAGTGATGAATGAACCTGGTGATATTCTGAACAAGAAGTGCCCTTAGCAACACTGGTAGCTGTTCCCAGTGCTTCACACCGACTCAACAGACATTTTAGGCTTCAGAGTGACATATAGAGTGACATATCTGGAATCTTCTTATACGGATTAAACTTCTTGGTTTATGCATTAATGAGGAGGAATTTACTAACGAGACAAAGTGAGTGAGGTTATCTCTTTTACTGGGCCAACTTCTGTTGGTGAGAGAGACAAGCTTTCAAGCGTACAGAAATTGGTCTAATAAAAGATATTACCTCCCCCACCTTTTCTCTCTAATATCCTGGGACCAAGATGGCTACAACAACACTGCATACAACGAGGAATTTACTAGTTAAATTTATTAGGGTTGGTATTAAGTCTTTGTGAATGCTTTTGTATATATTTTACAAAGTAATGCATTTTAAAAAATTGTAATGTATAGTCACCTAGGGCCCATGATGCATTCATACTAAAAACCCAAAATATAAATAAAAATGAATAGCTGTTTTAAACAGAACTAGCACATATTATTCCAAAGTTTCCATGTTTCCAAATTTATTGAAAATACAAAGTTCCCCTCCACCTAGAAGGATAATTAAACATACAAAATGAAGAGATGATCTTAAAGTTAATTTTACTTTGTGTTTAAAATGGCAAGGAATTGTATGAATGCAGATATTTAATGAACAGACACGTTTCTCTGGCAGGATTGATTTTCATTTGTATTGTAAGAAATTTTATAAATAATGTAAAAATGTTCCAATCAATTACTGTTGTTAATATATGTTAACATTTTTATTTAAACAGAGAAATCTTACTGAATATTTTGTTGCTGTGGATGTGAACAACATGATGCAACTTTATGCCAGTATGTTGCATGAGAGACGAATCATTATTACCTCTAGCAAACTAAGCACTGTAAGTACTTCACACATCTCCTTTTAAGTAGAATATATTGAGCACTTCATAAAAAGACCTACAGACCTCTGCAGATTTAGATATGTTCCATGTGTACTTGTAAGACAATATCTACATACTTTTTTGATATATGGTTTTAATCTGGCTCTTGAAGTACCAAAGTCTGATTTATATAAGACCTACTCAGATACATTAAGTCAGGTTAATTATTTTTTCTTATCAGGAGATGAGAGTTCTTTAACTCTCCAGAGTTCATTTCTGTGCCTGCTCCCTATAAAGAATTCTTAAGGGCTATTATAAGATCTTTATTATTCACTTGTGGCTTATTCCATTGGAGCTACTTGAAGGAAATCAAGGGGCCATGATAATAGCTGCTATCCTAACCAGGTAATAGGTAGATTCATCTTTGTTGCAGAGTAGTGGTTTGGGGTATATACTGTAATAGCTCTGATTTGGAACAGCTCTTGTGGCTGATAATAATTTACAACTCAAAATAGCATTTTTATTACAGGTTTTAGGGTACTGCCCACATTGAACTGTTTTTCCTTATGTCAATGGGAAAATGAAAGAATGTCTATATTTGGTTACAAAAACATATCTAAATATTCAGATATTCTTTTGTTTTAAACTTTGAGATTTTCTTATAGTTTGATGCAAGCTTGAGAGGTTAACTCAGGTTGCAAGTGACTATAATTTTACAAACCAATTTGTGTCATAGTATATATTTGTCATTTAGTAGCTTTAATCTTTTGTTAAAACTCAATCACAGAAAATCCTTTTATTTCTTTTAAGTAGTGCTGTATAAAGCCTTTTGTCTGACACATTTTCCATAGTAGTAATTCAACATTACTAACTTTACTGAAGAGTAAACGAACAGTTTTGTTTGGGAGTAGGATTTAGATGCAATTTTAAAAACACAATTTGGAGCAACTTTTCAGAGGGATATAGATGTACTATTATGTTTCTAAAAACAAATTTCTATATTATGTAATATTTTTTGAGAACTCAGAGAATATATGGTATATAAAGAGTAATTTAAATTCCATTGAGCCAAAAATGTTGTGTGGGAAAAACCCTGTGTTGCCAAAGGATGCTAGTAAGTAGCAGCAGTTCCTACAATTAAAAAAGAAAAAGAAAACATCACAAGTCCCCAAATATACAATTTGTGTGGCTGCTGCATTGTGCAGAGTCCCACATGACTTTAGTGGGTCTTAATGCAAGCACATCAGTTCGCATGCCACAAGGTGCAGGAGCAGAGCCAAGCTAAATAACCCATAAATAGTTTGATCTTGAATGAGTGATGTGCAGCTTTTAGAAAGCAGTTGATGATGTAAGTACTGTAAGCTTGCAAAAAAAGATTCTTCTATTTAAATCCCAGTGCCTTTGACTTTTAAAAGCTAGATCTTCTCCGTTAAATTCAGACTAGGCTAGAATCACCCATTTCACGCATACAGTCCAATAGTTATTTCAGTTTATCTAAAATGCATCCATCAAGAGTAGTGCATGTACAAAACTTATCAATAAAAGATAAGCAATAAACAGTTTAAACTGATGTTCAAATGCAGAAGTCCTCCCAGCCTCCCCTACCCTAAACCAACATTTCACATCATCAGCTTCCCATCACTTCACGCATCCTTCCTCCCTGAAAAAGCCTAGGAGAATAGACGAGCATCACACCATGAACAACAAATTTGGACTTTGTCAAACTGTGAGGGAAGAGAATTCTAAAATGATGGCTCCTTCACAGAAAACATCTTGATCCTCACCTTCTAGGCTGGCCAAACTCTGACCTATATTCTGAAGTCCAGAGGGGTTGGGCAATAGGTAGCATTAAGCCATCTTTGCAACTCACCAATCCAGCTGCATGCTTGGTCCCTGATAAGAGATATAATAGCCATAAGGGTCCAGTAAATAGCCCCAGTGCTGCTGTAGGAGAAGAGATGTGTAGGATGTGTGGTGTTCCTTATGCCCCTATAAGAATCCTGTATTAGTCAGTTAAGCCAGGTTTAAGTCTGCTTTGTCCTGGAAAGCTTAATGGGATGTATAATCGGACCTGTTTTTGCTTCTAGCTCCCTCCCGTTTAAGACCAGGGCTGTTAGCCTTAGTATCTCAGTTGATCTCAACGGCATAGTAAGACACTGTGACCAAGGAACCTCTTAGTGCCAACTGGCAAGGGGCACGTAGGAGCTACAGGAATCTCCTGAGTTTGATATGAACATTCTAGTTCACCAAAGAATGTCATGTGAGGTCTCAAATAAAAGCCAGTGTCACGTGCATCATCAGTATCATTGTGAAATGCATGTGCAAATGTTGTGCAAGAAATGTATGTGTATATATACAGAAAATATGTTCTTAATGTCTGTGTCTAGGAACTGGTCAGCAGCAGAGGTGAGAAACAGATTCTCTGTCAGACAACAGATGTATTTCCATCTATCTTTTTACATGTAAATTGAGTATGGTCTTGTTCACAATGGGTCTCCTATCACCAGTCTGAACTGAATGCAAATGAAGGATTGTGAGCACTTCAGAAAGAAACTAACTGAGGTAGAGGGGGAGAGAACCTTATCTTGAGGTGCTCTTCAAAGGTTTGCTGTATTATATTTGGGGGGCAAAGAAAACACCCCTGTCGTCCTTCACTGAGAAACTAAATGTGCAATGAGTTTGCTTCATGACAAAGGGGTCTCAGCCAGAATTGGTTGAAAACACTGTAGGGAACTTTGGGTGAAATAAACTTCTTTAGACAGTAGGTTAACCTGTTACTTTGAATTTAGTTTCTAGAAAATGAATCATGATTTTGTTTTATATGTAATCATTTGTTTCTAATATTTTTACTCTCTATCACTTGGATCTCCGTTTTCTTATAATAAACTTATTCTTGTTTTCATTATAAATGTATTTAAGTGCTTTGGTACTAAGTGATGATTCTGAGTTGAAACTTGCATGCTGGTGTACTATTCCTTGGGGAACTTGCAGGCCTGATAATTTTGTGAGTGTTTAGTGGATGAACCCTCAGGGATTGGTGTATGCCCGTTGCTACCTGTACAGGGAGAACAAGGCCTGTGGGGGTCTGGAAGGGCTGGGCAGCTGTATTCTGAACTATCTGAAGTTTCTGATCAGTTTTAAGATGCAGCCCCATAAAAATTGCGTTGCAATAATCCACTAGTGAAGTGACATAGATACTATGGTGGAATCTTCACCAGAAAGAAAATGTTGCAATCTCTCAACCAACTATAGGTGAAAAGATATTCATGTCCAGATAGTAATTGAGACCATCCCAAAACAGCTTAAGATACAATAAAATCCACAAGGTGTCAACCCGAATAACAGATCGCAGACAAATTCCCATGAATGATGGAGCTGATATCACTTCCTCAGTTTCTTCTGGTTATTTTTCCCAACCTACCAACAATATCAGAGTCTTAACTGGATTAAATTTTAGTCAGCTAGCCCATTTCCAAGGCATAGTACTGGCAAAGACAATGTTCCCTCTAAATTTTCTTTGTATTGAGTGGGCTATAAACTCCATTGAGTGTTACATTTTTGTCTTTGGGCAAGCTTACAATTTATTATTAAGGACAAAAAAAAAAAAAGAGAGAGAGAGAGAGAAATCCCTCACAGAACTATGTGAGAGTATACAAAATGGATGGCAATTGCTTTTTAGAAAGATTACATTCTAGTGTATAAGTGAGTATTTCAGGACTGTTTAAAGTATGGATTATGTAAATATGTAGTTAAGGACTTGAAAACATGTGTACTACGATAGGGTATCATGTATATGTGTGTCCAGGAAGTTTTAAAGACATGTATTATTGTGGAGTAGTGTGCCAATAGTTGGACATTCAGTTGGAATGCTTGAGACCTTCTTTCACATCTAGTAGCAATGACACCCATGATTAAGTTATGAGCTGTTGCTAATAATAATTTTGTTCAGGATTCTTAAATTTAATCATTAAACTTAGGATCATAGATGAAACTAAAAATACCACATTTGGCATTTGTTGGTACTCTGGATAACTGTACTCACAAACAAAATTGATTTTTGCCATCTTCAAGCAGTAATTAATAATAATACAAGAAAGGAAAACAGTCTCATAACTGATATTTGAAAATTGGCTACTGTAATTGTTACCTAAGATATTTTAGGAACATCTGTGTCACGTTCAGGAGCCTCAGCCCTCGAGAGAGCCATCTTACCATCTCCTCCTAGGAGCCCCTATCTCCCCCAACCCAACTCCTTATCCCTCCCTGTTGCGCTGAGAAGTGGGTGCTGAGATGCCCTGTCCTGCCAAGGGGGGGGGGGGTAAGCCCATCTGCTACCTACATCCTATTTCTGCAAGTGCTGCTCATTGGGGGTAACTTTTCTTTCTTGCTGTCCCTCGCTGTCCTGGGATTTTCCCCTCTGCCACTCTCAGGCAGCACATCTCCCTCTTTCTTAACCGTGGCTCCTACCCTGTCCCTGATTTTACCTATCTGCCTCTCTCTTTTCTCTGCTTGCACCTGTTTGACTCCCCTGCACATACAATCTGACTTCCCTACATAAATTCAGGCCATCCCTCCCTTCCAATTTGCTCTCTCTGCACTCTGGTATCCCCCATTAATATCAGGGAGCCAATTTTAGTTCTGAGTGAGGGAAGAGTCAGCAGTGGCTTCAGCAGATGTTACTGAGCATGCTCAGATTGCCCAACCAGGATCAATAACAGCAAAGTAGCAAATCATGGCAGGGAGCAGTTTGTGCCGCTACACCACCTGTGCTTCCAGCAATGTGATATATGGTGGATACAAAACAGTTGCTTGGCTGTGCATATGTGCAGTTTCCAGGGAATGTTGGGCAAAGGACTTGGTAAATTGGTCAACTGCACTAGTGAGGTCTGATAAAATAGAGATGTAGAGTTGAGGGTCACTGACATAAGACTTCAGTACACATTGCCTCCCCATCTCCCATAACAGCCTCTCGTACAAATTGAACAGGACTGCTGGTAGAATTACTTACTGCTGTACTTTACTGTTTTTTTTTTATATATATATAATCACTCTTCTAAATTATTCTATCAAAACTATTTTCAATAGTTAAGAATGATTAAATTTGCTTTTTGGTATGATTAATACATTGCTTCATTAAAATGATTGACTGCTGGATTTAAATATGCATGTGTCTTAATAAAAATATTCCAAATAAACAAACAGTCTCTATTTGAGTGATGTGTATGCTAGATTTAGTTCTCTTGGCTATTGCATGTATAAAATAGTATTTTGTTGACTGTGCTGAAAAGGTATCCTTTTGATATTTCTAAATTAAAGTTTGATTCTTAAGCAAATTTATCTTTCAAAGGTAGTGATATCAGATGCATTTTATTGTTAAGGGAGTTGTCCCTTATTTTGGGGGTTAACTTAATACCAAGTGTTTATGACAGTTCATGAAGACTGGGTTGTGATGTCACTTTCGAGTTATCAGCTCTGTTTCGGTTCACTATCTCAGGGCAGTAGGGACGGATAACAAAAGGCATAATTCAAGGCTTCGCTCAATCTCTCCTTACCCTTCTTTTGTGGGGGATGCAAAATTACTTGAATATATCTGTAAAAAAATTCTTTTAAGTCTAGGACTTCTCTGCTATAAATTTGATGTGTTTGTTGTATTCAAGATAAAGGACTGGCCCTGACATGAAAGCAAGAGAAAAATACGATATTGCATTTATAAAGAAGGTTTACTTTGAGGGAGGGAGTATACAGAAGAGAAGGTTGAATCATTAAGTTATCAATTAGCCTTTTTAATTGGTGATTGTACCACTTGCATTTTTAATCTAATTTGTTCAAATAGGTTTAATGCAGTGAGACGCTTGCATTTCATTCCCAACCAAGCAGGCTTCTGTTTTGTATGCATCTTTTCATAATTGCAACTCTGTTTAATCTTTTGCATGTTTCTATAAACTGATTTGCAAGGGTTATTCCTCTATTTTTAAAAACTCCCTCTGCTTGAATTTTAATAGCAATCTGCATGGTGAGCACAAAAAGGTGTAGGTGGAAACTTCCCTGTACTCAATTCTATTATAGCTTCATGGTCATTATTTGCCCTAGCTGTTGACTCTTTTACTGGTACAGCTTTCCAGCTCCCTTTAATAATATGGTTGTTATCAACCTTGCAGCTTGCTTGGGGTTTAGTATTAGAGTGGGCTAGATTCACCTAGCCTGAGGATCATGTTCTGTAAGATCTGTTTGTAGCAAAAACTACAATTTGTAGCTTTTGAACAGGTATCTATAAAAGAAAAGCAAATTACGCTTTGGAATGAGTGAACGAAACAATGCGTGGGATATATTCAGAGGTGATTTTTGTTGTTTCACTTTTACTGAATAAGGAGGACTGGTTTAAGATGTCATGTTAAAATATTGAGTATTTTTGTATATTAGTATTTTGGCATCCACTGTTATATTTGTATGAATTGTTTTATTAATTAAATGGGGATATAATAGTTTTAATGCAGTTTATTTTTTATTCAATCTTTCCATAAATTATTAAGCTAGAGTGGAAAGCTTTTCTATTAAGGCTGAGCGAGAACATTGATTTTATGCATGCTGTAGGCAGGCCCTAGATGTTTAGGCCCCAAGTGAACCTGCTGTGGTAGTCTACCAGAACATCATACCATAGTCTCATGTATTCAAAGCAAAGGAATAAATCATGATTTTACAACAGTGCATCAGTTGACTTATTGCTGTTTTGTGACCAGAGGTAGGAAGGATTGCTGTTTAAAGCCATGTCATCGGTTCTCAAGTCAGTCAAGCATGAAGGCCTGTCATATGCCTCTATAATTGTACCTCACCAGACTTTCTCTAACTAGTCAGCTGGGGCTGTGCATTTTGTCTCAAACACCCGGCTGGCCAGCGTCTGACAGGAGCTTTCTCATCATGCTGTCAGTAATATGTTAACTAGAGTGTATCTTTTGTGGCCTATGTGGCAGGTGGAAAGGAAGCTTCACTTTAAAGCAGATGTCTAAATGTTATCTCCATTTTGACCAATATTTGTTTTAGCTAATACCAGCCTGATCAGTCTGTAAGCGCTGTAGTTAAAGTTTTGACTTCACTGTCTGTGAGCCCTTTCTGGAGAAGCTCACATATAAAGGAATGCACTAGGAATTCTTTCATTATGTTAACAATAGATGTAACTGTTTTTTGTAGGTATTTGACTGTGGGCTTTTCCTTGCTTTTATGCAAAGAGAGCAGCCCCACTCAGTTACTGAATACAGTATAGTTAGTTGGATTGAATGGGGTCTTTAGAATCTTGTTGAGTCCATATGGATTACTGTTACCCATTAAATTCTATTCAGTTCCCTTGCCTTGACAGTCATGGTATCTATAGTCAACCAGGGACTAGGAAGACAAGACGACAAGACTCCTTTAAGGAGTAAACTGAAGGAGCCAAAACAGTACCTGGGGGTCAGCTTCAGTTGTGCCCATATGCTGGGGGAAGGCATTGGCATAGGAATTGCTATGATGGCTCTGTGCCTGCAGAGTGATCCCCCTGCACTGGGGTGATCCTCCCATGGCTAGTTATACCAGCTCTTTAAGCAGATTCTGCTGGTGACGCAGTGCAATATGGCTGCTCTTCATCTGAGAAACTGATTGTAAACTTTATAGCAGCAATCATGTTGAGAAGAGTTATCCTGATAATTCTATGCAAAATACAGATTTAGGATGAAACTCTGCTCTCAGATATATGCACAAAATTCCAATAAGGTCAGTAGGGTGTGTGTGGACATAGCTGAGGGCTGAATTTAGCTCTGGAAAGTAGGAAAGTGATATTAAGTTGTTATCCCATTCATAAAGCATTGCAAAGATTTAACTGATATTAAGCGAATGCCCAGAAATCTCATTAAAACACACACACACACCCCATTATTACCACTGTTGGTGCCTGCAAAAAATGATGAACAGCAGCATTACAAAAACAAATGTCATTTTACAGGTGGGGAACTGACACACACAGAGGCTAAGTGACTTGCCTAAGGTGACGTCAAAAGACCTGGGCAGAGGAGGGAATTGAACCTATGATACAATAGGAAGATGAATGACACTAGAGATGAATTGGGGAAAAGCAGTGAAGCCTGTGATCAGGAATTATGCTTTTGACAATTCTGGTTTTATCTGACTAGGTTGAAGTTGCATAACAGTATTGTAGTTTTTCTCCCATTACCTGCCATCTGTATAGAAACATAAATAATAGTACTATTGTGCCTAAAAATAAGAGCTTGTTTTTGTTTCAAGAAAAGGTCATGATTCAAAGGTGGATCAGCAAATTACCTTTTTTTTAAAAAAAAACCACCATCTGCAGTTTAACACTAAGACAAAAAGAAAAAATTCCTCGTCTGACTGGGACTCCTCCTCACTTTCCATGTCCAGTAATCCCTGGCAATTCAGTCAGGACTGCCAAACAAGAGCACCAGTAAGTGCCAGATATAATGGCGGTTTTTGTGGACCTGGGCTGAAGGTCAGTGAAAAAACAACTCCTCTTCAGATGCTGAGTCACTATTTAGCTGGGCCATATTTGGACTGGTGACCTAAAAGTGGAATGCCCCAGATTCCATTATGAATTGCCAGAGCAATCAGGTCCCTTGAAAAAACTATTACTCAGTTGATCAGTGGCTGCGTAAAAGTAGGAGATTTGATCAGTGCCTGAACTGAACTGGTATATCACACTGGCACTTTTTGCCCGCATACCATACCAGCAGTATTTAGCTATCTGCTTTTTCCTACTTAGCACAGCTCCTCACCCATCCCATCACTTCTCTTCCTCATATTCACTATTGAAAAGATGAATTACAACATAGCCAATGATGCTCTCTGGTCTTGCTTGCAGTAAATAAGTCACTTGTCAACTATTCACAATGATCGTTGTTCCCTGCTGCTCCTTAATTAGTGGACAGCAGGAGAGCATGCCATGGAGTTCCTCTACTTTTTGAGGGAGGATACAAAAATTATTCTTGGGAATTCCCCCTTCAGAGGGGAGAAACATATGCAGACCCCCCTTGTTTTACGGTAGAGCCACTCCTTTTGCATAGAGAGGGGAAGTAGTGCAGGGGGAGGGGGAGAAAGGAAGAGGGAGAGACAGGATTATCGGTGAGACAGAAGGTAGTAAGAGGCGGGAAATGGGTGAGGAATCCTGTGTGTGGGAGAAAGAGAGGTTAGGGGAGCCGGGAAAAATTAGGGAGCGATTTAGAAAGTAGGGTATAAGTGAGCAAGAGGGGAAGGAAGGATAGCACATGGAAGTGGAAAGAGTACAGGGAGACTGAAAGTGAACATTAGAAAAGACAAAAAAGTGAGAAGAAAGAAGTGGTAAGCGGAGTTAGCTTTTTCAAGATTAAAGCAGCACCAGAATGGAGAGACATTCTTTATTTAGTCTAACACTTAAGGGGACACTCAGTTTGAACTTGAACTTGTGTTAAACTTGACTAATATTTTTCAAAACACTCTTTTCTAGAGCACCCTTTAAAATATGTTCTAGCTTGTTTTGGAGGAAAAACATTTTAAAAAATTTACAAAGAGCTGGTCTCTGCTACCCCTTATGCCTCCACCTCCACTTATGCCTAGAATGGTGTTTTGTGCAGGCAAATAAGCTCATTTTTCTCCTTCCACCTGCTCCTTTCTGGGCACTCACCTGCACACTGCCTCTTCAATTTCATTTTCTGCTCTGCTGCTATTACTGGGAAACATCCCTTTCTTGAGCTCATAAGGCTCGGCAAGAATTGTGTGAGCTCTTCTCCCTTCCAAGGTAGTATACAAGGGTGATATCACCATGCTGCATCATGAGAGAAATAGCAACTGCCCATCAGCAATACAATGAAATGACTGTAAACAAAATGCTGTCAAATGCACAGAATAAACATATTGAAAATACAGATAAAAAGAGGACAAAATTTGAAAAACAGGAGGTTGTTTTTAAAATATGCCTACAAGTTTAAACTTAATGTTTTCATGTAATTTATTCAAAGTCCAACATTTCATTTTATTTCCTTGGTTGAAAAGGTGAATTTAAATAGAGGGGTCTGATCATCATCCTTGAGGTGGGATTGGGAGGGAGACAAACCATTAGGCCTATGGGACTTTGAGAAAGAGTATGCCAGTGCTCATTTCCAGACATGACATTCAAAGCCACTGACAACATTAGAAAATGTTTTGGGGAATTAATTTTTAATGCTGTAGCTCATATGGTAGATTTTTTTAAAGGTGATTGCATGGCACCACAGGTTCATTTTACTTGCACATTTTGTCTAATTTGAGTCACTGTGTTTGGCTTGCAGATAACATTCTGCTAGTAAATTTTCATAAATTCTTATTTTTCATATTGTCATGATTGTAAATCTTGTCATTTGTATTCTCTCAGTTTTGGTTTCACTGGAGGTTGCGGAAAGTGCTTTGAACAAAGTAATTTATCCTGATAGAATGTTAACTGTCAGATAAGAAAAATGGTTTGTGTGATATATGGAGTTATTGTTTTCAGATCATTCACTTGAATTAGATGAATCTGCATATAGCTATCAAATAAATATATTGTAGAAATCAGTTAACAAAAAGCTTTCAACTCAAAATAGCATTGTTTCAAACAGATAGCAGTGTTTCTGCAGAAATTAAAAAAATGTAACTTTAAATATTGTAGAAAATTGCTTTTCTTGTTGACATAGACTCCAGACTACAAAAAGGTATAAACTTAAGTCAGTCTCTATTGCTACTTTTAAATAAATTAGTTTACTAGAGAAGTGTAATTCCAAAAGGCAAATCCTTCTGGCTTGTCAAAAGGTTTAGCGTGTAAACTTGCATTGTTGTGCATTAAATATTGTTAACTAGTGCTCAGATGCCATGGTGCTGGGTATTGTTGTAAGAACCTAAATAGAAATAATATAAAATCAAAATAGAGGTTCAAATGTAAAGATTTCCCGAGGATACTTTACTGACTGACAGTTCTCAGCTAGTCAATGTTTTTTAGAGATAAATCTGACATGTTTGAGCATGTACTACTGCTGAGAGAGCATACAGTATTAAATGTGTGTCCCCTGTGTGCAAAGTCAGATGATTAGGTTACAGTTTTCCCACAGTTCCTGACAGAGCATTGACTTTAATGTGTACAGGTCATACAAACTTCTGAAAGTGTAGTCAAGTTTTGTTTGTTGGTTTGTTTTAAGGATATGTTCCTTTATGCCATATAAAGACTCATGCATTTCACAGTCTGGAATTGACAAATGACCTTTTAAAACATATTATTGTATTGAATCTTTCCAAAAAGGTAACACACAAGCAGAACTGGAAACATTTTTTAAATTATATACTTCTCTTGCAGCCATAATCACCTTCTTAATAATAATAATAATATCTAGCTTTTATATAGTTCTTTTTGTCTGTAGGTATTAAAACACTTTACAAAGAAGTTAACTATAATCATCCTCATTTTACAAATGGGGAAACCGAGGCACAAAGGTGCAGTGACTTGCCCAGCACCAGAAATAGAACCCAGGTCTCCTGAGTCTGTCCACTACTTTTTCCACTGGGTTCCAACGCCTCCTATATAGTATGTGGATATTCAATAAATATAAACATTTTGGACTAGGAAATGAGTTTAGGAACTCTTTAAATTGATTTCGAACATGATTCTGACATGATTTGGTTGCCAATTATAAACATGATTTTAAAACATGATTCTAATACAGTTTAATACCATTCTTTCTGGCTTGACAAACCATATAAGAAAATAGTTTAACTGGAGACTTGTTTAAGCTGGTTTTAAACACAGTTCCAAATTCAGTTCCATGCCCAGTTATAATGGAATCTTAGAAGACAAGAAGATATATAGAACCCCAGACCCTCAATAACATACTTGTTGTCCACCATGAGCTTTAAATATTAAGATCAAAATCTGAAACATAATCTGTACCCAAGCAGGCGACCAGTACAGAGTATAACCACGAGCAGGCAGAATCCTCTCTGTTGACACCATAGACAGTTGTTTGCCCTAGCTGCAGGCAGTTGACCAGTTATTTTGAAAGCTCATAGTAAAGGTTCATTGATAGGGTTGAGCATTAGAGTACCAAAGGCACATATCAGAATTGTCAAGTTCTCATGTGTGTGTGAGAGAAAGAAAACTATAGTCTTTTGATGTTCTTAGGGAAAGAATAAACTTGCCTTGACCACATCTGACCTAGCACCACCTAGCAATAGTCGCTCTTCAAGGGTGCCTCTGTTTTTGAACATTGTCAGGCTTCTGAAGAGACTACTTACCTGAAATAGGAAGATGTAAGGAAACTCTGACTTGCCTCACGTTTCTTGCCCAACTTGCTCAGCATAATTTCAATCTTGTTGGGATTCAGTCTCTGCTAATTTAGTGCCATATTGTCATTAATTTCACTAAGGAAATTTCTTAAACAATGAAATCCCCTAAGTGTCTGGAGAAAGTAGCATATGTAGCTTGGTATTATCCGTAAGCACCTACTTCCTACACACTTTTCAAAGAGGTAGCAGATAGAATTAAAGAGCACTAGAGTTATTATTATACATCTCATGGGAACACAACACAAGATTTCAGGGGTGCTGGAACAATTTTTATAGTGGGGGTGCTGTGAGCCATTGAACCAAACTGTAAATCCCATATATGATGGAAACCACTTCAAGTCAGGGGGTGCTACAGCACCCCATGGACCTTTAGTTCCAGCACCTACGATTGATGTTGATAATACTGACTAGAATCCTTTGTCAGGTAGCACCGGAAACAGATGTAAACATTCCCAGTCATACTTGAAAATGCAATAGAATCTATTGACAGTATCAAATGATTCTGACAGTCATAATAATACCAACAAAGGCAGGCCTTTTCTTTCATGTTATTTGTGACTGACAAAGGCTATCTCAGCACCATATTTCAGCTCCCTGCCTGAAAACAGACAAAAAGTTATCAAACATTTCTGTCTAGATGCTTTTATAGCTGTTTTGCCACCACTTTCAAGACCTAGAAAATCAAATACTGGTATAGAAATACCAAACAGTCAGGTCTAGCAAAGTTCATGCAACAAACTTTCTCCATCTTCTTTAAAACCATAGAATTATGTGCCAATCAAAACATCTCATGTTACAAAAGGAATTTTGCCAGACAAGAATGTAAGCCACAAGTTTTTGCAGGGGAATGGAATACCAGTTTCAACATATTACATTGGACTATTCTGACTCTGAAACTAAGTAATCCCTATTAAACGTGTTGGATTGTTGCCTCAACAATCCAACATGTTTAATAGGGAAGTTCTGCATGCATCATTTTCATATCTTTAGAAATAATTATGCAGAAATTGATCAGATTTTGCAGTTGATGTAATCTCCAGTAGCAACTGACAGGATGGGTAGGACTGGCCACAACCTTGAAGACAACTCCAAGACAATTTACTAAAGATGCTTTCTGCCCTGAAAAATATCTAAACCACACTCTCTTTCGTAATTCTTAATCATCCCGGTTAAACCACACTCTCTTTCGTAATTCTTAATCATCCCGGTTGAAATGGAATTCAGTCTGGATGCAGTCTCCAGTTAAATGCACTCTTCTCCTCAGATAGCAAAAACAGTCCTGCATTCTGCCAGGGACTCACATAAACCGCACTGTTCACAACTTGTTTCAACCACAATCATTGTTTCCTATACCACTTTTCTCTGCATCAGCACCATGGGACTCAGACTCTGCTTTCTGCCCCATGTCTTCATTACTCAGTTCCCCACAGCATGCTAAATACTGCACTCTGGTGGTCATATATTACCATTCCTTGCAGTCCTGTGAACAACAACTCTTCGATACCCAATTAATTGCTCCCTTAGCAGTCACCACCGGAACCTAGAGTCAGGTCGTCCACTCCCCTCTCAGACTTTCAGCGGTTTCTCCTGTATCCCACTGAATGCAATGGTGGACTTATAAACTGCTAAGCTCATAAGAGGTCAAATGGTCAAGTATAGAATGTCCCTTAAATATTTTTCAATTTTTCCTTAAATATCTGGTTATTTAAAGGTAAAGATAGTTTTATCCCAATATCTACAGAATTCCCTATATTTTCCTGTACCTAGTGGGGGGAATACTACGAATATTGAAATGCAGTTATTTAGATGGATGATGAATTTGGGATATAACATTACAGTTTGTAACTTTTTTAAAAAAGTAAAATCACAAGGTAAACCAAAAGCAAAATAAAATACCAAGATAAAAGTGCAAAATCCTTTCATACACAAAGGCCACAGTTATCACTTTACAAATGTTGTAATGTAGAGTTGACACAGTATTCAGAGTCATTCAGCTGATAAGCATCTTTGTTCCATATATGCTTAAATTACCAAATTTCATTAGAAGTTAGAATGCACACTAAATTTTTATATACCTCCCAATGGTATGTTTATAAATCCACTTAGTCTTGTTTAAAGAACAGATAGAAATGTTAAAACAGTACACTTTTGGTGTATTAAGTACAAAATGTAAGGAGAAATATAATGAACTTTGTTAAATGAATAAACCAGTTAAGTCCATACTTTCACTGCTAGAAAAGATTAAAATTGTCATGTTATGCATTAATTTAACATGAACATTAATTTAACATTTTTATCTTCTGAATGTCAGCCCAAAACATGGATCACAAAGTAGTAAAGACCAATTATAAAACTTTAAATATCTTGTGCAATGTAATTATTCATTTCCTAGATTGTTTTGGTAATGAGCGCGAACCAAAACATAATGCACATTTTTCAATTTTTTGCATAACTAGAAATAGAAATGCTTGTGCATGTATCTATTTTTTGTGTATGTGTAAACATAAGATATACAATTTTAGAATCTTGAATAACACAACTTCATTAACTAGATAAAGAGATCTTTATCTAAATTTTGGGAATCTTCTAATGAGCACTTCGCTTTATTTCAGTCTGTGATTGAAATGTCTGCAACAATAATTCTTAATGGATAGTTTGGCTTGAAGTACAAAATATAATATAATATATTTTAATTTGTGAATCCACATCTGGTTTGTATAAAATACTTAAAAATAGTACTGAATTGGTTGTACAGCTTCAAGAATATTACTTAAAGTGTAAAGGAAAACAATCCTAGGTAAATCCAACAAATAATAATGAGTGCAAGAGAGAAAGGATGTTCATTTGCCAAAAGATAAATGAATAATTAACTCTTTGTAACAAAGCAATAATTATTAAATTGGACATTACCTTAATGCCAAAAACAGTACAATTGTAGTTGTTTAACATAAAGCTAAGAAACAAAATGTTAATCTGAAATGAACAGTTTAAATATGGAATTATGATATACTTGGCTTCCTGTAGTATAGCTGTCAAGCTTGGGCAGTTCGTTGGTCAATAGTGACATTCTATGTGTCAGTGAACAGAGTCTCTTGATACCGTAACCTGCAGTTCACACATTACTGAAGCTCCAACTGTCGAACATTCAAGTCCCTTGGTGGTATTGCAGTTTCCAGACTCTCCTGACTGGCTCATGTTTCATTCTTTGGCAATTTGCCCTAATGATATCCCTCAGGAGCTTTCAGACCCTCTTTTTTTCCATACTTAATCGTATTATATTAATCTGAGTGATGAGCAAACTGTGCTGCACAAATTGTAATTGTCTATGATTTCTGCCAAGATGCTCTTATAATTATTTTTTCCATTTTTATTATAAAAATGTATATGCAAAATTGTTCTATAATTTTTATAAACAAGTATAACTGTCCAAGATACCCAGGATGCTAAAGCTTTAATTGCTGCTTTGTTCCATGAAGAGATTTCCCCTATAAAATCCATAACATTTCAGCACTGTACTAGCAGGATCCACATTTTTTTAGCTCTTACATTTGCTACAGTAGAAATGCATGCTTTATAAAGACCAGTACTAATTAAGTCAATATTGGATAGTCACTTTATCGATGACCTAATAAAACATTATAACCATCTTTTTTCTTCCATAAACAAGGTGGCTTCTAAACCTCCTTCTGTCTATGCTATTATCATAGATCTCCATTGGATTATCTGTGGCAAATCAAGTACCAGGGAAGGCAATTGTAGCACCAGTAGTGGAACTAAAGAGATAAGATTTTGAGTCCTATTATGTCTGGGTTTCTGAAATCCTCTGCATAGGAAAGATGTCTTCCCCCCCCCCCCCCCCTTCTTTTACTCCATCTGAGAACTGTAGATCAGTAGGATTGTGTTCTTGGTGATGCCTCATGTGCTGGATCTGGGCTACCTCTGTTTGGAAACAGTGTTGATATTTTCTCATTCTGTGCAATTTCTCACCTATTTTATGAATAAAATCAACCAGATTCAGTCCAGTTTATCTGTCTTCATGGTAGGAGGGCCCTGTATGGGAGAGCAAATGCAAAGTAATTATTGGTTGTTTCAAATGATTTTATTCACAATAGTGTGTAGAGGTATGTCCTCCAGGTAAGGATCTGTGGCATACAGCCCGCAAGATAGCACCTCATGAATGGTAAAACAAACTGGGCTGCTGGGACCAATATTAGTAGAGACTAACCTCTCATTACAGGATACCAAGGTGCTAGCTTGCCTCATACAAGAAGTTGTTCACTTACTGGTCAGGGAACCATTTCTTGTCAACTTCTGTCCTGTCTCTCACCATGAGTTTTTTGGGAGGGGTTATTTGAAAAGGTGACAAAGCTGGTCTCATATCATTTGGAGTATCCTGATTTACTGGACTCTTTTTCTCAAAAAGTGTTTAGAGATGAAGACAGAGAAAGACTAAGGAGAATTTAGTTCAGCCCTTAGGAATACCGCCTGAAAGTTACTTATGCTCCTTCTCAGATGAATTGACTGTTGTGCAAGTTCACTTGAGTCCCAAATGTCCACGATGATGATACCCGATCTGTCTTCTACCTTTCTGTTGATTATGACGTGGTGTTGAGTTACAGGAGTAGAGGGAGCTTCTCTTTTGTGGCTCAGGTCTTTTATCCAAGATTACCAAGGGTGATTTGCAGGAATTTGCATCATTTCCCCAAAGACAAAGACTATTTGTTTGCTAAGATTTTTGTGGAAAGCTGAAGGTTTGGGTATTTGGCTCTTTAAATTATTGGCTGGGAAACTATTTCAGTTTTGGGGCGTGTGATAGGCTTGTTACGCTATTGGGTGGCTATCCTTTGTATGGCCTGTTAATGGGGATTTTAAAAAAAATTAAAATAAATAAATTGTAGGATTCATTTCTGATGTTACTCCGACATATCTGAGTTTGTTGACTTTGCAGGCATGATGCAAGTACATCTGTTTGCTCAGGCTTTTTCTTTTTCTTTTTTTTTTCTTTTTGAGGGAGTATGGCTGAGGAAGGATAACTATGAGGGGCATCCTTTTCAAATTGTGTCAGTTCATCATTTTATAAATGTTTGTACACTTGAAGTCTTTAAATCCAGATTTGAGGATGTCAGTAGCCCAGCCAGAGGTTAAAGGCCTACTGTAGAAGTGGGTGGGTGAGGTTCTGTAGTGTGCAATGTGCAGGGGATCAGACTAGGTGATCATGATGGTCCTTCTTGCCTTAAGGTCTATGAGTCTGTGTCCGGAGGTTATGATGGTCTGTAATACTTTACTTTGGTTGTTGGGTTTAGTGTGTGGGTACTGGCTGGTGTTGATGGCCTGTGATATACAGGAGGCCAGACTAGATGATCTGGTGGTCAGTTCTAGCCCTAAACTCTGACATCTTAACAATTAAAAATAATATTAACAATGCTACATTTCAACATTTATTTTTTTCATGCAATTGAGACTTTAAGGATATAAACATTTTATTTTAAATTTTGTACTTTCTTCGTGTTAAAAATTTTTTGTTGTCAATTCTGTGTATATATTTTTATTTTCAGTTAACTGCTTGTGTTCATGGGTCAGCGGCATTGTTATATCCAATGTATTGGCAACACATATACATCCCAGTGCTTCCTCCACACCTTTTGGATTACTGCTGGTAAGATAGCTAATATATTATATAATGTTTAATTCTGAGATACTTAGCCATAATAATGCCTAGCTTTGTCAATCTAAGTAACTCATGAAAACACTAATAAATTCTGTGAATGAATACACTAATAATGATGCATGCCCCAATTCAGGAAGGCACTTAAGCCGGAACAAAGATGAACTTAAGCATGTGGTTAAGTGTTTTCCTATATTGTGACCTTAAACTGTCACCATCAGGACCCCCTCCAGTTTCTGCCCCAAAGAACTTAGTCTTCTTTTTGGTATCCCAATATCTTTGGGGAGGAAAATTTTTGTCAACAAATACTGCTGTTAAAGAATTGAGCCAAACTGCAGTGTGCTGATCATATGGCAGACTTTGTATTCTTGGCAAGTTAGAGTTGAAAGTTGTGCTTTTGGTCTCTATGGCCACTTCTCATAGTCATTGAAGAGAAAGTGGCTCCAGTTATACATATTTGGTGGCCACGAATTATTAGGATTGTCAGAGTATTTTCAGAAGTAATTTACTATTCAAAAAGGCTGGGGCTTTAAGACTTAGGAGTACAAATGATTTATTATTCATTTATTTCTATTACCATAGTCCTTAGTGATGCAACTGAAACAGAGGCTTCATTGGGCTATACATACACATAGCAAGAGATAGTCCCTGCCCAAAAGAGCATATAATTTAAACAGACAATTCAGAAAAGAATGGGAGAAAGAATGATTATGCCCATTTTACAGATAGGGAACTGCAGCCTAGACATGTAGAGTAACTTGTCCAAGTTCAGACAGGAAGTGTGTGATAGAGCCAGGAATAGAGCCCAGATATCCTGAGTGCCTTAACAACAATATCTGCCGCCTTTCCTATATTTAGTTAATGTTTCCTGTATTTCCCACATTTGAAATAATGTTTACGTGTTTGATAGGTTGCTGGATTTTCTATAGAACCTATGAGTATTGGTGTTTGTTTCATTGAGTTTTGTTCAATACATCAGTAACTTCTTGATTTCTAAAGAAGTTCTAAATATTTTTGCTTAAGGCTTCTTGGTTGCTGTCTTCTTAAGCAGATGGTTGATCTTTGTGGATTGTTTTTTCTTTCCATGGTAGTATCTTTACTTTATTAGTAAATTATCTTTTCTCTTTTTTTCCCTTCAAAGCATACCCAAGCCTTTCATTTCAAATGATACATTTCTTTTGGAGAAACTCATTCCTGTTTGCTTTCTCTTCAGCATTTGAGAAAATGATTCAAGACAGGAGTATAGTTTCGACACGGTTCTTTTAGTTTTTGTGTCACTTGAACTTAGCATCAGAACTCCTGACTCGTCTTCAATATCATCCATTTTTTCTCTTCTCAGAAAGAAGGCAGATTTGTGAACCTCAATTCTCACCGTTTTCTTCACCTGGTACCCTATGATATTTATCTTGTACCGCAGGGCTTTTATTTCTCACTACTAAGCTGTGGATAGTATACCCAGACATTGTAGTGGCAGGTCCTGTACACAGTTGATTGTCATGTTAATAGTTGAGATTCTAGGTCTTTATGGCATGATCCAAACATTTGATTCACTCACTAAAGAAGCAAAAGGTTTCTAAACCTGTAAGACTTGTTTATATCCTCTTTCTTTTTTTCTTTAGCACTATAGAGGAAAACAAGTTTATAAAGTATTCAAGTTACAACATAAAAATCACAAAAGCAACAGTATGATAGGGAAAATTACCACAGCAATTATGATTCAACTTTTTGTTGCATATATATGTTTCTCTGTCTGAGTGCTTCTAATACAGGGCTGTGTTCTTTTTAGCCAGATAGAAGTATTACAATAAGGGTTACATGAAATACTTCTCCTTCCCCCAGTTCTTGGCTCTTATTAGCAAAGTAAATATTTTCCCCTTAGGCATAAAACATGACTCAGTGTTGAGGAACACTAGTTAGATGTAGGACCATACTGTATGATTTCAGGGCCTAAATGTAATGAGAACAATCTATGGGTGCTGCCACAATTCAGAACGAGTAAAATGACCTTCATAGACTTTCTTGTGCATTGTTATTATGTTGCCATTGTCTTGACATAAAAATATTGTTTTTATTTTTACAGTGTTGCCGTTATTTCCGATTGGCTCAAAATGTCATGTCCTAACCAGAGATTGCATCAATATTATTTCACTTGGTCTTAATTATGATGTCTCCCATAGACTTAGTCACATTGTCACAGCATCATTGTAACATGAAACTCAATTCAAGAAACAGAGGTATTAGCAGCTTGCCACAAAACTTGTTTGTGCCAGAGAGGTTTGGCTGTTTTAAAATGATAGTTAAAAACCCCAAAATAACTAAGATGATTTAGTCTACTTAAAGGATGTAGGCCCTGATCTTGCAAACACTTACACATGTGAGTAACCCCATCAAACCAAATAGAAATCATACAATATAGGGCTGGAAGGAAACTCAAGAGATCATCTACTCCAGCATCCTGGGCTGAGGCAGGACCAAGTATGCCTAGATCATCCCTTTGTCCAACCTGTTCCTAAAAACCACCACAACCTCCACTGGAACCTATTCCAGTACTTAACTATCCTTATAGTTAGAATAAATGTTTTTTCTAATTCTAACCTAAATCTCCCTTCCTGCTGATTAATTCTATTACTACTTGTCCCATCCTGAGTAGGCATGGAAAACAATTGATCACTATCCTCTTTATAACAGCCCTTAACATGTTTGAAGACTCTTATGAAATTCCCCCTCCCCTCCAGTCTTCCTTTCTCAGGTCTAAACATATCCGTTTTTTTTTAACATTTTCTCATAATCTGGTTTTTATTCCAGCTAAAGTCTCACCAGTGACCTGTAGAGCAGGACAATTACCTCACAGGTCTTACATATGACACTCCTATTAATAAACCGCAAATGGTATTAGCCTTTTAACAACTGCATCACGCAGGTGACTCATATTCAGTTTGTGATCCGTTATAACCCCCAGATCCTTTTCAGTGGTACTACCAATTTTCCCCCATTTTGTAGTTATGCATTTGAATTTACTTTCCTAAGTGTAGTACTTTGCATTTGTCTTTATTGAATTTCATCTTGTTGATTTCCCATCAATTCTCTAATTCGTCAAGGTCATTTTGGATTCTAATACTGTCCTCCAGAGTGCTTGCAAACTCTCCCAGCTTGGTGTCCTCCACTAATTTTATAAGAATGCTTTCCACTCTGTTGCCAAGTCATGAATGAAAATATCGAATAATACTGGACCTTGAACAGACCCCTGTGAGTCCCCACTAGATATGTCTTCCCAGTTTGACAGTGAACTGATAACTACTCTGAGGACAGTCTTTCAACCACTTTTGCACCTTTTTATAGTAATTTAATTTTTAGACCATATTTCCCTAGGTTGCTTATGAGACTAATATGGGCCCATGTCAAAAGCCTAATATCAAGATATATCGCATCTACAACTTTCCCCGTAACTAGTACACTGGTAACCTTCTCAAAGAAGGAAATTAGGTTGGTTTGGCATGATTTGTTGTTGACAAATCCATGTTGACTATTATCTACAACCCAGTTATCAATTAGGTGCTTACAAATTGATTGTTTAATCATTTCATAGATTCCAGTTGCAGAAAGGACCATTGTGATCATCCAGTCTGACCTCCTTTACAGCATAGACCTTATAACTCCCCCAAAATAGTTCCTACAGCATATCTTTTAGAAATCATCCAGTCTTGATTTAAAAATTGTCCATGATGGAACATCACCACCCCCTTTGGTAAATTGTTCCAATGGTTAATTACCCTCGCTGTCAAAAAATGCATGCCTTTTTTTCAGTCTAAATTTGTTGGCTTTGACTTCCAGCCTGGATTGAAGAGCTCATTATTAAATGTTTTTCCCCATGTAGGTACTTAGATTGTAATCAAGTCACCCCTTTGTTAAGCTAAATAGACTGAACTACTTAAGTCTATTGTTGTAAGACATGTTTTCTAACCCTTTAATCATTTTCATGGCTCTTCTCTGAGCCTGCTCCAATTTATCCATATCCTTCTTGACTTGTGTGCACCTGAACTGGACGCAGTTTTCTGGCAATGGTCGCACCATTGCCAAACACAGAGGTAAAATAACATCTTTGCTCCTACGTTAGATGTCCTGCTTATACATCCCAGGGTCACATTAGCTTTTTTGGCCAGAACGTCACAGTGGGAGCTCACGTGCTGCTGATTACCCACCACAATCCCCAAATCTTTTTCAGAGTCACTGCTTCCCAGGTTAGAGCTCCCCATTTTCGAAATATGGCCTACATTCTCTGTTCTTAGATATGTACATTTATATTTAGCTGTATTTAAAGGCACATTGTTTGCTTGTGCCCAGTTTACTAAGTAATCCAGATCACTGTGAATCAATGATATGTTCTCTTCATTATTTACCACTCTTTCAATGTTTGTAGCATCTGAAAACTTTATTAATTATGGTAGTATGTTGTCTTCCAGGTCATTGATAAAATGGTAAATAGCGTAGGCCCAAGAACCTATCCCTGCTGGACCCCACTCGAAAAAAAACTGCTTTATGACGATTCCCTGTTTACAATTACATTCTGAAACCTATCAGCCAGTTTTCATCCATTTTATGTGTGCCATGTTAATTTTATATCATTCTAGTTTTTTAATCAAATGTCATGTGATAGCTATTTTGATTTACATTAATTACACACCCTCTTTTAAGTATTTATGAATCAAGTCCCATATCTCTTGCTTGGGATTGATGTTAGACTGACAGGCCATAATTTCCCAGGTCATCCCATTTATCCTTTTTAAAAATTGGCAAACCATTTGCTTTCTTTCAGTCTCCTGGAACGTTCCCACTGTTCTAAGACTTATTGAAAAATCAACATTAGTGGTCCAGTGTGTTCCGCAGCTGGCTCTTAAGATTCTTGGATGCAAGTTACCTGGATCTGCTTATTGAAAAATGTCTAACTTTAGTAGCTTTTGTTTCATATCCTCCAGTGTACTAGTGGAATGGAAAGAGTGTATCAACAATTTGTGATGAGACTGTGTCATCTGTTTCCCCCCACCCAAATACATAACAGAAATATTTCTTGAACATTTCTTTTCTGCATTATTATTGATAATTCTACCATCTCCATTTAGTAGTGGATCAATAGCATTGTCAGGATTCTGTTTTTTCCTCATATATTTTAAAAAACTCCTTCTTAGCTCTGCTAGCCATAGATTTGTACTTGTATCCCTTTGCTTCTCTTATCAATTTTCTACAATTTCTAACTTCTGATTTATGTTCATTACTATCAACTGCTGCTTTCTTACATTTCTTCCATTCTAAATAATATATATTTTATATTTTATGCTTTCACTTCCCTTCTGACCCAGGTTATTTTTTTTAACCAGCACAGCTGGTTTGTGGCTGATTATGGCTTTTGGGGCATCTAATAAGATATTCTTAACTGATTCCCAATTATCACTCACAATTTCCTGACTAAACTCTTCCTCACAGCTGATTTGGCTTGTAACTGTTCTCAGCTTTGTGCAGTTGGTCCTATTTAAGTACCAAGTATGTGTGTATGTATAGATATTACTAGTCTGGACTTTTTTTTGCTTGCACATTATAAATGTGATCAGGTCATGATCACTTGTACCTAAGCGACCATTAATTTTTAGTTTTCTGATTAGTTCCTCTTCATCTGTTAGGACAAGGTCTACTAAAGAATTCACCTGTGTTGGCTACAACACTTTGAGATCATACATAGTCATCTATAATGTTCAGAAATTCCAAGGATGTTGTAGTACTGACTGTGTGACTATGTGAGAATATGTCACTTAAATTGAAGTCCTCCATGATCATGCAGGTTTTTTGCCTACACATTATAGGTAGAGGTATAAGGAGGTGGTCATCCTGTTCCCTAGTGTGATTTAGTTGTGGTGTAGCAGACACCAACTAATACCCCATCTTGGGCTTTATCTGTTAGGGCATTTATGCATAAATATTCAAGATGATTTTCTTCAGAGTTATCAGTGACTCAGAAACACTTACTGCCATTTTTAACTTAGAGTGCCACTCCCCCACGCCTTTTGCTCACACTGGATCCTTCCTAAATAGGTTGATTTTTTTTAACATTCCATTCACGTGAATCATCACATCAGGTTTCAGTAATACAAACTAGAGCAATTCCAGTTCCTCTTGCTTGTTACCCAGGATCCTAGCATTGGTGTATAAGCAATTCAGGATTTTTTTCTCTTCATGTCTTTTAATTCCTTGAATAATTTTTTTCTCAACATCTTGATTTTGTGCTGAGTGCTCATATCTTCCATCTTTTACCCTCCCCTTTCACTATTAATTTAACTCCTTCCTGACTACTCTAGTCAGCCTGTCCCCAAGAAGATTGGTTCCCCTTCTACTGAGGTGGATGCCTTCCAAGCTATACAGCCCCCTCTCTGCACAGAAGGGGGACCAATGTTCCACAAAACCAAAACTCTCCACCCTACACCACTTACCCAGCCTAGCCAGTATTTTTCCAGGTGTCAAAGTTAGGCTGAATGGTCTGTAAGTCCCCAGGTCCTCCTCCTAATCTGTTTTAAAGATAGGTAATATGTTTGCCTTTCTCTAGTCCTCTGGGACTTCACCCGTCCTCCATCAGTTCTCAAAGTAAATCACTAATTGTTCCCAGACTGCTTCAGCTATTTCCTTAAGAACTTTAGAGTGAGTTTCATCAGGCCCTGCCAACTTGAATACATCTAACTTGTCTAAATATTCTTTAACCTGTCTTTTCCTTCTTCTGACTTGTATGCCCTCCTCCTCTTTGTTAATATTAATTACATTAAGCATCTGTTCACAATTAACACTTTTAGTGAAGAATGAAGCAAAATAGGCATTAAACTCGTCAGCCTTCTTGATGTCATCTGTCATTAGCTCTTCTTCCCCATTGGCTGGGAATGGTGAATCGCAGCCACAGTGAGCTGCGGGGGGCTGTGCCTGTGGAGGATCAACATAAACAAAATATCTCGTGGCCTGCCAGCGGATTACCCTGGTGGGCCGCATGCTGAAGGTTGCTGACCACTGCTCTACTTTTTTAAAATAGCACAGTTGTTAATGGAGCAGATCCTCAGCTGTTATCAGTCAGAGTAGTTCCTTTGAAGCCAATAGAGCTATGTCAGTTTACTCCAGATGAGAATCTGTGTGTGTAAACTGACTACTAGACATAGGTAACTTTTTCCCTAGTAGCTTTTTCAGCTCACATCATCATTAACATTTAAATTGCTTGACATGATGAACTGAGGGAATTATTTTGCAGAATTTCCCTTTTTAACAATGTCTTCATATACTATTCAAGAAGCTGCTTAAGGGTTTACACAACAACTGAACTCAGTGTGTTCTGAAAATCTTCAAATCCATTTGTTAGTCATTCTGGTAGTCTTGGTTAAATACTTTGTCAGGCAATTTGAAAATGTTTATAGGGTGTTTTAAAGACATGAAGTTATGGGTTTCCATTATTTTTAAGCTAATGTTTGCTATACTTATGCATATTAAAAGGGCACACAGATAGATTAACTGAAAAGAGATGAATTTGGGTTTACGTCAGTTACTATAATTAATACTTTAGGGAAGTAAGTCCTTACAAGCTGAGTTTGGGGAGCATCATGCTACTTATCGTTTATCCCCAATGCCTTTATCAGAAGGACCCCATATTCTTGTTCAACACTAGTTGAGCAATAGAGTGCTGAGGAGAACCTGGGAGATGTTTCTACCAAACCAGTCTGTTTTTTGGAAACATCTGCTACAGTGCAGTTCTGCCCTGTTCACCTTGACCAACAGTCCCATGCTGGCCCTTGATTACACATTATTGCCTCCCAGGGGAATCTGGTGTCAGGTCATCTGTGCCTACATTGTATATCTTGCATGAGACACGTAACCTGGCACATCTTCCCTGGTGATCCAGACTGTTTCCCTGTGGAATCCCTGCTAGGATACCCCTCCCCCGTTGCCTGGATTTTGCCAGCCATTTGTATCTGAACCCATGAGCCCAGAAAGTAACATTTTCAGAATCACTTAAAAGTGGCTTGGAGTGAAACCAACGAGACTTAGCCTCCTAAGATCTCAAGTCACTTTTGAAAATAGGACTCAATCTCCTAAATCACTTAAAAGTCTTTCAAAAATTTTACCCCTGACCAATATCAGTAATGTCAGAGTGGTACCAATTCTGGAAAATACTAGGAAGGAAGTGTGAGGTATGAGTCAAAAGTATATGGAGGAAGGGCCCAAGCAGTACCTTGTAAGAGCCTCATCTGTAAGCCTGTGGTGACTGTTGTAGCAGCATAAATGGAAGAGTGCTTTTCATTCTCACCACAAGAGAGGAGGTCCTGCAGAGAATGTTCAAGAGCAGGTAAAGCCTACTCAGTGGAGCAATAGAGTTCTAAACAGAAGTTTCATTCTGGCTCTTCCTCATGCTGTCTTTGGGCAATTGCCCTCCCATGATCTGTGCTTGCCCACGAAGTAGTCTGTCCATGGGCAGATCCATCACACAGTCCAATCTGAATTAGAGCGAATCTCAGTGCCATTTTCCTGGCTACGCTTGGGCCAGCATGCCTACCTCATACACTGTATGCAGTGTAGTTGTAGGCATGTTGGTCCCAGAATATTAGAGAGGTAAGTTGGGTGAGGTAGTATCTTTTATAGGACCAATTTCTATTGGTGAGAGAAACAGGCATATTCACAATGCGATTATTCTATATCTGGCCTGTCAGTCTTCATCCTCAAAAGAAACGGGTACAACACTTTCAATAGACAAGCCTGGGAGCTTAAAGTCATAACTTTGCTAGACACTAAAAATCATGGACCAAACAGAGATTCTTGATTTATGGCTTATTACAACAATCTGTAACCCACTACACCTCCCTTTTGTTCTATGACTGCAGAGGTGACCGTGGGCCAGGCCCTTAGAATATGTGCTAACTACTTATGCTAAACAATCTGTTCCATTTTGCATTTAGCTGTGATACTTGGAGTACCTTTCCCAGCCCTGAAGAAGAGCTCTGTGTGGCTCGAAAGCTTGTCTCTTTCATGTGAATCATCAACTGAAGTTGATCCAATAAAAGATACTACCTCACATATCTTGTCTTCCCCATATGCTGTCAAGAGTGCTTGTTAATGCCAGAGGTTGCTGAATCTTTATACCTGTCTTAAGACTTTCTCATCTACCTACCCTTTTAGCACTCTAAGCATGAGACTTAAGAATAAATTAAACAATGTTTTTAAAAAATGGAACTAATAGAATGTTTGCAAATCATCATATTGTTCATTTTGCTTGTATGTTAGATGTTTTTATGTCTGCTTTTACACATTCACACTCAGTCCTCCTCCTACGTTACCTGTTTACTCTGTAAGCTCTGCTAGGCAGGGACTGTTTCTCTGCTGTACTGTGCCTAGAACAGTGGGGATCCAGTCTTATTTGGGTCCTGTAGGCACTATGGTAGTTCATCTATTCCCACAGCTAACCAGCGCTGCCAAGGAGTAGGGAGCACTGTGGTACTACTTGTATGGTTGCTGAAGGCTCTAGTGATACTGCCACTTTCTGCAGTTGCATTTCAAAATGCCTAGAAACAGGTATCCCATAGAAACAGTGTTGACCATCATGGGTGAAGGGAGGGGACAAGAGAACTAGGTTCTCCATCATAGCATGACAGCCCTTTATGAGTAGGCAAATGTGGCAGGCTGGTCAGTCTGAAATGTCACTGCTGTTTCCCATACCTTGACCCCTGTAAAGTTACTGGGCTACTGTTTCCCTTTATCCTTCCTCACACACCTGGCAAAACAGCTGGAGGGCTGACCTGAATTAGGAAAAATAGAAGAAATTCATACACACAGACTACAAAATGTAATAATAAAAGTCTGATTTAGATTATTGGAAAATCAGCATTATGCCATAATGCTATTGTTAATTTAGCTTTGAATCAGGGAGGTCTTAGAAAATGGGGGGAATTTACAACATATCAGTGTGGAGTGTGCTAAGCACAGAGTTGTTCAGCCATAACTTTGAACTGCATTGTTTTTATTAGCTAAAACTAGGTTTTAATATTCTGTGACTTTTTCATGTGAACGAACATGCTACCATAACATTTGGTTTGTTTACTCATTGCTGAAAGTTTATGTTCAAAAGTGATATATGCTTATTTATTTCAACTTAAAAACTTGTCATCTTGTCCTCAGGCTATGACCCATGTAACATTTGATCCCAAACTCTGCAATAGTGATTAAGGAGAATTTATATTTTGTGTCCATTAATTCTGATTTTTATCAGGACCTCATTGTAATCTGGGTTTTTTTTCATAATATTCTTAAGCAGGGTTTGATACCTCCATAACTGGGATAGGCCTCCCCGTGATGAGAATAATTCTAGTTGTCACATAGCATCAATGGAAAAGAATGCTGGAAAGCACATTTGGAAGACTATTTGACAGAATATTATCTTTATGAAAAAATTCACAACCTTAAACTTTCTTTATTATACGGTTATGTGCAAAATGTGGTTCTTTGAAGTACATCCCTAGCTTGTTTTATATTTATTCAACTATTCTCTAATGATCACCGTGCACAAGTTTGTTTCATATATCTAAGTTAACGTGCTATTATGCTGTACGCCTTTGGTAGTTACCTTGCTGTTCAGCGTTTGCATGCTGGTTCTTGGATCTTTTTTCCACCATTTATAGTTGTTTTCTTACAGATATGGATATTGTCAGTGTAGCTAACTCTAATTAATTTCTCCCCATTAGTTTTGTCAATATTTTCCCCTGATATCAAGCATTGGCTGTAGTCCTATGGAAATTAAATTCAAGTAAAACGATGTTATTAATTAGTACAATGGGTCATATGTACTCTTTAAGTGATGCTCCTTTCTCTAATTCCCAATGATAGCATTGCTTTAACTTTTTCTTTGAGCATGAAGTCTTAGTATGCATCCAATCTTTCTTTTGATAATCAGTTTACTTGTGAGACTGAATAAGCTACTGGTTTGGAAAGATATAGAAATGGTGATAAACCCTTTTATCATCTCAACTTGACTACAATATCTTACTGATACTGTACTCTCAGAGGTCTAAATCTGGTGGCTTCACCTGAATTGGAATGCATCATTTCATGTTCTATTTTGGGTGGTTGTTGGACAGCGTATAGTTTCTTGTCTTAGTTCACCATTGAAATGACAGACTTATGATATGGAATGAGAGACTTACGGTATAGAGTTTAAAACTCCCAATAACAAAGATAGGCATTAGGATCTGGGCTAATGTAAAGGGGTAAGGCCTGGATTGTAGCCACAAAGCATAGAGAACCCAAACTGGCATCACATCTTTATGATATTTATGGTACAATATGGTGATGTAATCATTCCCATTATATCAGCCAAGAGGAACACATTCTCCAGAATGGCAGATAAGTCTTCTTAAATCAGCTTTCCTCATGCAACTCTCACTCTGGAGCCAAACTTATGGAGTATGGGCTCCCTCAGGTTAGCACTACAGCTGTGTCTGCTGAACCTGAACTTGCGCTACTCAGGTTAAGTTCAAGCCAAGTCAAAGAGATCTGATTCAGGCTGGCTAGAATGTATGTCCCGCCAAGCTGCTCAGCCAGCCTTACACATCTGATTTTATCTGTCTTAATTCCCATAGTTGGGTACTGTGTCTTGAGTTCTACAGAGTCCGCTTCTGTTGGAGATTTAAAAACAGAATAAATTCCTCTGCTTAATTTAGACTAAAGATGTGTATGCTCAGTACCGCTTTAAATGGTGAAAACCAGTTGGAGTCTGCTTTATGTAGAGCTTTTCTATATTTGTTTATCATATTATGATGATGAAGATACTGGTGGTTTGTATTTCAAGAAAAAATGATTTTTTTCCATTTTTTATTTCAGTGCACCAATGCCGTATCTAATTGGAGTCCACTTAAGCTTAATAGAGGTGAGTAATTTTCAAACTAACCTTTATATTTCATATGTGTGTGTGAGAATGGAAAAGATTACAGGGGGCATTATTTTTCTCCTCATGGAGAAAGGATTGGTGAGCATTTTGTCAATTGTTTTATTAAGAACATACATATTATAGAGAATAATTTTAATGAAGTTCCTTAGAGAATGATTACCAGTTTAATTAGCATAATGAAATGACTGACTTCAAACACTGGAAGCAGCATGGAAGTAGAAATGTCCTTGGTAAAAGTTGTGTTTTCAAATGTGCTATGTGGATATTCAGGGCTTGCATTATGTGCTTTTGCTTATACTTAGTTTAACTATCTTTGTATGAATTTTCTTGTGCATTATGTTAGGTGTATTTGACCTCCTGTGTAAAATAGAGTATACCTGCTTTACTAGTCTTTAGTGGAAAGTCAACTTAATTAACATATGTCTACACTGCCTAAAACACCCATGGCTGGCCAGTGTCAGCTGACTCAGGCTTGCGGGACTCGGGCTGCAGAGCTATAAATTTGTAGTGTAGACATTTTGGCCGTAGCCTGGGCTCTGGGGCCCTCCCCCCTCATGGAGTCCCTGCCCATGAACCTGGACTCCAGCCCAAATCTGAATGTCTATGCTGCAATTTTATAGCCCTGCAAACCAAGTCAGATCACATAGACCAGCCACAAATATTTTGTTGCAGTGTAGACATACCCTCAGGCTACAATACTTCATTTAATAGAATGAGAAAAAAGGTTGAAGAAACTGCTGCTTTTCATCTCCTTGTATACAGTTGTCATCCCATAAACTATTATGGAATCTCTAACCTTTAAAAAAACTTAGAAAAACTGGTTCACTAGTGCTGTAGACATTGCAAATGTGCCTGAATGCTTAAGTTTTTTCTGATAACAAAAATAATGATAATAGTAAATTAAACTGTCATTCAGTAGTCATGGAAGATTCAGGTTAATTTTAGGATGGTTAATGTAGAATTAATGTAGAATGGAACTTCATGTTCCATTTGAGTAAATTTGCAGAGTTCTAGGCATACTTTGTGGAGACATTAGTGCATTGATTCGAAGGAGAATTTTGATAGTGCAATCTCACATTTACTTTTCCTTAAGTAACCTTCATTAGCTCACCTCATAATGTTCCCTGTTTGCTAATCTGTGAGACAAGAATTCTCCGAATGTGTATCTTTCTGAGACAAAGTGAATGGGGTAATAACTTTTATTGGACCAGCTTCTCTCTCCCATATTCTTGCATAATAATGGAGTTTGTGAAAATAAGTAAAAAATAAAGAGGCAGATTCATGTCCTAAAGTATTTAATAATAGGGTCACATGCTAGGTTGTGTACATTTAGTAAAATGAACAGCAGACAAATCTCTGGTTTCAGACACTGTCTGTCAGTGTAGTTAATTGGGGCAGAAGACATTGGAAAACCTAAGTTGTACTGTTTTACCAACAAGATCAACTGTTTAAGGAAAGCAATGTCAGGAGGCAGTGGGGAGGGCAGACACTCGCTGAGAATTGGGGCAAAGGGATGAGAGGGGGAGCAAGGGCAGTTCCATAGCCTACTCCAGACTGGATAGGGGAAGAGTTTTTATTTCTGGTCCTATGGCAGTTCCTTGGTCGCTGGTGCCCTGTGTTTCCACATTCCATCGGCGGCTGGTCTCCTGTATGCTGATGCGCCCTGCCTAGATGCTGGTGCCCTGTCTCCCACTCCATCCTGGTGGCACACACATGTGCTCCTGGGCCTAGTGTCTCCTCTAGGACCCTTGATGGCCCAAAGACTGACCTGGCTTGGCCAGGGAGTCACATGAGCAGCCAGCTCCCCCAGCCAGCTCAGGGCATAAGCTGTATCACCCCTGTGTGGTCGCTGCCCACCAACCCTGGATGCCACAGCCTCTACAGCTAGTCAAGTGAAATAAAAGAGGAAGAGGATAATTGTTCCTACATACTCCCCAACAGGTGGTGGGCCTGATCCCATGCCCCATGGCAGCCAGTCCAGCTCTTCTTCCAGGCCCACTCTTATTTCCCCCTTCCTTCCTGTTGTGTGCAAGGGGTTAGAAACACACCGGGATTCTGCTCTTGCCTCTATGAGGTATTGTGTGGCAGAAGACATGGCAGGACAGAAACATACATCAGCCCCTACAATATTTCCATTGTGGTGGCACTAGTGCCTCGTTGACTTCCCTGTTCCATCGCTCCTGATGATAGAAACAACTACAAGTTCACCTGATCTGCTTCCTGTCATTTATAGATTTCAAATAATGATGATACCTAACGTTTTTGATTTTACTTTAAAAGAATGCTAACAGTTTAATTTGATATTTAGTTAGTGCTGAACCTGTTGACTAGTCCTTTCACAGTAAGGATTTTGAGATCATTTGCTTTCCTCTTCTTTATATTTTATGCCATGCCCTTCCCATCTATAGTTCAAATGCTATTCAGCACCTTCCTTTGTTTCAGTAGTAAATGAATTGTAGCTGCAGCTGTCTCACCAATCGTCATGCTCTTTGGCTGGCTGGCAGACAATGCTATTCTGACATACTGATGTAAAAGACGTCGAACTGCTGTAGCATTATGGTCACCCAAATCATTTGTTCGGCTCCCGTGATAGAGTTTATTAGGCAAATCTTCACATTTTGTCCTCATTGTAAGCTTAATTTTTTTCTTTAAAAATAAAAGGCAAACTGGGTGCATATATTATGTCACAGATTACAGGATATTCATTTTACCTTTTATAATTTCCCTGAAATTAAATGGTGACTGTGTACTGTTTTTTAAACCCAATTTTGCCACTTTCACAATCTCCATACTACTTGGGGCTACATAATTCATTTGTGATTTTGAAAACTTTGAAACACATAAAGATAGGTACTAGGCGTAAATATCATCAACCAATTGTTAAAGTATAATGCTGTGTCCCCTAAGTGCCCATTCATAGTTTCATCCCACATTATTTTAGTACTGGGGTGAAAATAAACAAATGAAAACTCTTTGAACTGATTAATATTTATCCAAACAGTTTCAGCATGAAGGATCCAATCGCACCTTCAGTTATATCTCTGCAACCCCATTGCCAGCAACAGGATTGCGTGGATGTAAATTGAGGACAGAAATTGTTTAGAAAAATATCTGAATAAACTTACGGATTTTAATTTTGAGGTTCCATACAGTACATTCTGCTATTTCAAAGTGTATGCAGTTTTTGCACTGTTGCTGTTCACTGAAGAGGAAAGTACTTTTTAAAACTTCATATAATGATATCCTTGATCCAAAACATGAAAATGTTACTTTTTCATTTATTTGTAAATTGTTATAATCCTCATATAATCCTCAGTTAAGCATAGAAAATTGTGTAATTTTTGAGGACAATGTATTAAAATACGAATACCCTCTTGCATTTTTTCTTGAACAGAGAGTAAAAAATAGATCACTGGAGGATGTGGTTATGCTAAATGTTGACACAAACACTCTAGAAAACCCATTTAATGACCTGAACAACCTACCTAGTGAAGTGGTAAGTCTGATGGGTATTTCATGTTGTTGTTGTTTTTTTCTTTTCTAGTAGCTTGAATTACTAATAGTGATTTTTGCCTGCTTTTGCTAACTGAAATAAAAGGAATAAGGAAAAAAAGTACCAGCTGTGGCCCCATATTTAAGATTTTAACTTTTTTTGACAGTTGAGGAGATGTTGAATGGAACATCATATTCCTTATTGTAAAAGCAGGATCATAATTATAAAGCTAGCTGCATTCATTAGGCATTGCTGCTTTAAACGCAAGAGTCTCTTCATCTCATCTTAATCATTATATTACAAAGTAGGCATTTCTGTCTGCCTAGTGGCATGTCTTGCAAAAGAACGAGAGAGTTTTTGAAGGCAAAAAGAAGAAGGGGGCCAATTATCGGCTTCTGCTTCCCTGCCACCTGCCAGCACTTTTCCTTTTAATTAATGATCTGATGGCACTGGTCAATATAATAAGAAATGCTTGTACAGTTGGGGTCAGAAAATTCAGGCTTTGATCAACTTCAACTTTCTGAAACATTTATTTGTTTTCTCTAAATTATTTCAGTTTTATTTTAATCTCTTCTATCCTGCTGAGGGTCGCATGAATGAAAACCTACACTGTTTGTCATTTGCTCTGGCAGAGCAAAGACTGCTTACTTAGAATTCTATTTGTAAATTAAACTGCTAACCCAGTTTGTCATAAAAGACATCTGATCCTTTTGAAATGACGAAAACTGTCTTTTGTCTGTAAAGGATGATAAATTAAGTGCCAGTTCTTTTTGGACTTTGATCTTGCAAAGATTTTTTTTTCCCCTGCTGCTTATAATGGAACATATTCTGTATTTCATGTTAAATACTCTCAAAAATGCATTACACTTACCTTGCTTTTCCTTAATATAGTGCTGAAAGGATACCCTTTTGATACCAATGTGTGTATTTCAGGTTTTAGATATTCAAGATATAATAGTAGTATGCTATTTTAAATGTGTGTCAACAAAAAGTATTTTATAGAAAGGAGTGAAATCAAATAGTAGCCTGTTTCCAAAATAGCAATCTTTTTAAAACTCAGTATTTTAACCAAACTAAGGCACTACAGTGACTGATGAGCCCTATCTTTCTCTCAGTGGTAATTTGTCTGAGTACAAATGTAACAGAAAGCAAAATCCCGATGCATACATTAATGGTCACAGATAGTTTATTTTAATATTACTTTCTTAACTTTTTTGAGATAATGAAGGCATAGTTTGACCAGATAAAGTGTCAAATACAGCAATCTCCAAGATCTAATAAAAGAATTTGATATTGTTTATATTTAATCTGATTGTGGTATATTTGTCAGTCATTTAAAATGTATTGTATTTTTTATAAGAATAACAAGTTAAATCAAAAACTACCAGTCATTCGTTGTTGTGTCAGTAAGTCTGGCTGACTTTGCATTAAGTGAAAAATGTTATTTTGTTGAGGTTAGAATATATGCCATAAAGCATATGTCCTTTGTGACGTGATAGTTAGATGTGAAATTCAGAATTAAGCGTAATCTTCAGTTATAGACCAGTATTGTAAGTGACAACGATTTCAAATTGTAAAAAAGGAGTGCACACATTGAAGGAAATCTGTTTGTTTTTAAACATGCTTATCAAAATACTCTGATTAGGCAGGCTGGATTAAAATAAAATTAGTGAACACAAACTCCCATACTTTTAGAGGTATGCTGTCCCCCAGGATGTGTGCGTGTAAGTGCTGTTAATGTTAATAAGGGTTACCCAGGCACATAGAGTGCACAATGGACTTTTTATAAAATACAACATTCCATATACAGTATGGAACAAAACAGGGAAACTGTGTTTTTATAGATGTCTCACTTGCCAGATTTTATTGGAACATATTTTTCTGGATGAAACAAGTTTTAGTAGGTTACTTTATATTTTGTTTGAGTCTCCCCATCTCTTTCTGACTTGAGCAGTGAAACAGTTTTCTGTGTGGAACTAATTTGTTAATTAAAAACACGTACAAATGTGAGTGAAAAATCCTAAACAAAGGGTACAGACAGTATACAGATTTGGCATATAACATGACCGGGGAGAGCAAACTGTCTTTCATTCGTAAGAGAAATTACAATTGCTAATATATGGATTTTGATATTTCAAGTATATTATAAACAATATAGAACAAAAATGATAGATCAAATTGAAAAGATCACAGCATATATTTGCAGATGTAAACATATAAATACATATAAATAAAACCCACAAATGTACAGACAAGGATAATAAACCTTTTGATGAAAAAATATATAATCAGGAATAGCAATTAAGAGTGTTAAACCAGAACAAACTGCTGAAAGTATAAAGGCAGCTTTAAGTTTACCATCCCCCTCCAAAAACTGATTTCAGACAAATTAACAAGCCACCATAATAAATTTAACATTTTCAAAGGATGTTCTAAAACTGTCTCTTGTGTCTAAAAGGAAATTGGATAACAGCTTTCTTAATCAATAAGCCTGAAGATAATGTTTTCAGTGGCGAGGCATATAACAGTTTAGCAAAGTCTAGTAATACAACTATTAAAATGTTAATATTTCTTGTATTGTGAATGGATTTCTTAAAAAAATATAATATGAAATCTAAAAAAATTACTATTTGATATTATGTCTAATTCATTATAATTAACTGAGATTTAAAGGACCTTTTAAAATCATTCACTTAAGCATTTAAATTATACTTACAGGCTAAATAACTTTCTGTGCATGTGAACTCTATTATTTTGTCAGATTGACCAGTGGTCTTGACTGTTCAAAGGTCAGCGGTCACAGTTGTCCTGAATTACCAGTCCTTTTTTCATGTGGACCCTCTGCTGCGTTGCATGCTGTAATCTTCTTAATGGCTTCATTCCAATATTCACACATAATATTCTAGATTTATTGACTGTTAGAAATACTACCATGCCAGTAGCAGTTCCGCTATTCCTAAGGTATTTAAAATTGGAAAAATAAATCAATGCAAGACTTTCAGGAATCCTTTGTTTTCCTTAAGGGGGGAAAAAGCCTTCTTCCTGTCTTCTAACAAGAACACTTGTTTTTAGATTTCATCATTTCACTATAGATTTGTCTCATTTCTTTAAAGAAAAATAAGCAGCTATTTCAGTAAGAGTAAATTTTCTAATACAATAGTCCTTAGAACACCATTTTTTCTTCTTGTAAGGCCTTATAAGTTTTCAGTGGTGGTTGAGACTCCAAGAACCTCAAAATTATAAATGCTGTGCCCAATCCAGCAGTGACTTACACACATGCTTAACTTTGTCAGTGGGACTACTCATGTACTAAGCATGTTCTAAGCATGTTCATAAAGACTTGCAAGACTGATGTCATGTGTTTAATACCATGAGCAGTTCCATTGACCTCAGGATTGGGCCCTCTGCTTGTCTTGCTGTGTGTCAATGCTTTGCGAAATATTTATATGACTTGTGGAAAATTATGATTTCTTTAATATTTTCTGCATTTTGTTAAATAATGGTGTCAAGTACTAAAAAACTATAGAGCAACTGAAAGAGAGATGGTCTGTATAGCATTTAGAAACTACAATGCAGAACAGTACCTATATGTGTCCTTTTCATCAAGAATTATATTTTAGATACGTAAACCTGTTTCAACACCGTAAATCCACTCCATATTTGATAAGTAGACGCTAATTTATTCAGAAAACTGAGTATTTGCTTTGAATAGTAGTTCTTGTGAATGTTGTTCCTCAAAGTACAAGTTAGTTCTGTTGTAAAATAAAGTGTGATTAGTTCCTAACTGTGACACTGATTGCATTAGTCAGAATATTTAAATTTTTTTACTTATGAAGTGTGAGTAGAAAAATGTATTATAAAAATAATTATTAATCCATTAGAAATTCAGAATGGCTGGCTAGCAAAGTAGGCAATATTGTGAGAGCCAGTTGCTTACGTGCAGAGATTTTTACAGTCATTTGGCATCACAGTGAACCTTGGTATACGTTTAGAATTTAGAATATTAGGTTAAAAATTACAGCATTCTTTGAACCCTATTTGGTTTTGGAAATATCTACATTTAAGCAGATACCTGTCATTGTTAAAAATAAGTGGATATTTAATGTTTGATGATGAAGGGCTGAGATGTCCAAAGTCTGTGCGTAGAGAAACTCTTAATTAAAATAATGATCTCCATATTCTGAGGTTATCTTTTGTTTAAGTAAATTTGTTTTAATCTGCCCTCCACTTCTGTTCTTTAGCCAATCCACTTTCTCACTGCTCGTCACTTGTCTTATTCTTACAGTGGCCTGATTTAATAGGAATGCTGATTGAAACATAAGCAATTCCCACTCATACTGGAATAATATCTTGAATATCCACCTGGGAGATTTGAGAACTCTGTGCTTAGGTTTGTAGAGAAACAAACATGTGATTTGTGTCAAGAGGCCTGTGACAAGTTTATTTTAGAGAATTTACAATCAAACTTTAAAGGAATACTGGATCCAGTCCGGCAGTCTCCGAAGCTCTAATCCTGCAGGCCAAATTCATGCAGGTGGTTTCTGAAATCAGTGGGACTATTCACCCAACTTTGATTCTGTAAACATTTGAGCACTTGGTTTACTTAGGTACTATGGAGTAGGGGCTATGCACATGTATAAGTGTTTGCAGGATCAAGGCCTGGGTGAGTAATCCCATTGATTTCAGAGTGACCACTTGCATGAATTTGGCCTGCAGGATTGAAGTTTTACAGACTACAAAGATTGGATCCCGTATTCTTTTAAAGTTTGTTTGTAAATTCTCTAAAGTAAACTTGTGAAAACTTTTGTAAATTTTGGTGCAGGACTGGGTCCACAGTGAGATTAAAAATAAGCGTTTTAAACTATGTTAACAATTTAAATGATGAAAACTGAGAAAATTTTATGAATTTATTTTGCATCATTCATTCTGTTTTTACTTTTATATTTCTTTCTACTTGGGCAATAAAAAAAAACTAATCTGTTTCACTTTTATTTCTAGTCAGTTTCTTGTCATCTTTACTTTTTTGCCCTCATGCACTATGTAGCCCAAAGTATGTGGGTTGCAAGAACCCCAAGGGAATGTTTCAATTAAAAATCCTCCCAAAATGTTTCCATTGGAATATTAAATATAAATGATTATTTATATTGATCATAAAATATTTATTTATTCTTCTTATGAAGGGTGAATTTTGGCTTCAGTCACCTTTACAGGGTTCATTGACATATATCAAGCAATCAGGGTACAAGTCACATGTATTTAAACTGATGATATTTTATCCTGAGTCAGTTGCATTTTTGAAAGTTTAAAATCTTCAGGGAAATACAGTGATTATTTCCAAAGTTGTGACACATTCTTTGCTTACCTCTTTAATATGTCTAGATTTTACGTTTCAGAATGTCCCAGCATGTGGTAAAAAGCACCAGCCAACCAACCAGAAACCCCGACAGTCTCTTGATGATATCCTATTAGTTCCAACTTTTCCACATCTCTGCTTTACCCTTGCTTGCTAGTGTTTAACAGTCAGTGAAGTGACCTTCCCAAGAGCATCCAAGAATGGTCAGGGCAAGATAAAGATAAACATTTTGCTTTCAGTGCAGTTTAAGAACCCCATCTCTGACTGTCCTAATGGATCACTAGTGTCTCCTGGAAGCAAACTTGACTGTTATTCCTGCCTCCTGTGAATTGCTTGATTCCAGTTTTAGCTTTTGTGGCTTCCTGAGCACCAACTGCCATACAAGCTACATAACAATTCACTTTCAACCTTATAACATGTTTGATTTTGTTACTGACATTGTATAAATATACATTTGAAATTTGTTAATCTTTGTTTTATCCATTTGTGTTACTAATATTGCCACTATCATGTCACCCCAGGTGATTCACATTTCCCCTCTTTGGCTTACCACCTCTCGCAAATTATTTTTCCACCTTTCCCTGTTAACATGCTCCAAGATTCCACCCCACAGCCAAGTAATTGAAATTAATCCTTTCAGGAGCACTTCACAGCACCTTTCCCCTCCTCTGTTCACACTTGAATCACTCCACAAGTACTGATCTATCCTAGTTCAGTCTGGCTTACTTTCAAGCTTCTCCTTTGTTTTAACCACTGCTTTCTTTAGCTAGGTTCTTTTTGGAGAACCTTGTGCCGATACCACACCAATGACACAGTTCTTGTGGGGACACTGCTAAAGAAGCTCTTGCCACTGCATATGGTCTGTGGGAAAGACCTGAACTACTGGCAAACCATAATTGCCAAGAGTGGGAAGTCCATTATGATCTGGTGGAGCTACCCCTTGCCTGTAGCCCAGTGTTCTTGGGGAAGGTGGGAACTTGTGGGAGCTTCCCTTGAACTATAAAATAATCTTTTGGAGGATAGATTTGCCTTCATTAGCAGTCTGTATGGGAGCTGTTAACCCAACTCTTACGGCTAGAGCACAGTTTGTCTTGGAGTGAGTAGAATTCTTACCATATTTTATAGGGGAGTACCTTTGCCTTTATGCTGACACACCCTGCTCTTATTTATACCAGATAGATCCACGAGATGGTGAAGTTCTCCCATGTGTATAGCTTACTAGCTTACTTCTTACCATACAAGGCTTTGACCATGTTGATTGCTTATCTTTAATGTCTCTGATTGACTGAACATACAGGCTGGTCCCTCCCTCACCAAGCTTTATTTAATCCTTACATCCTTTCTCCTCCCTCACCTCTACCCTTACACATCTTCTCTTCCCACAAGCTCCCTTATCTCCCATCCAACTCTTTCTCCTGTACTCACTGCAACGTTGTCTCTCCTCTCAACAGAAAATGTACCTTCCCGTGCTCTTCAGTCTGTCATTGCTGACTCTATGTTTTGTCCTTGCTTACAAAGATAGTTGGGTGGGTGAATCATCAACATATATCGGTAATCTCTAGCTCTCCCATCCATCCATATGAAAAAATAAATAGAGACATCAAGATCCATGTATGTCATGCCAAAGCAACATGCCCTCCCTTTTAATAATCCATGCTCTCCCTTCTTCTGACATTTCCATTGCTTAATTTAATCATTAGTGATCTTTAAACTTGGAGCTTGATTATGCAAGTGCTTATGCATGTAACTATACTATGTTTGCAAGATGGGGGCCTTAGATAGTAAGCGCTTCAGGGGAGTGGTCTATTATTTTTAAATGTCTGTAGAGCACACCCGTGGCACTGCAGAAGTAATAATCATATTTAAGATAAATTTATTACTTGGTTAACCTTGTGGTGAAGCTGGTGATGCATCAACAGAGTGTGGTTTATCCCTTTTTCATCAGTGAGGTAGACACTTGTGTCAGGTGCTAATTGTTCCATGTGGCTCAATTTTTTCTTGCAGCAATACTTCTTTAGGACTCTGGGCAAAAAATAAGTATCAGTCCATCAGAAGCTACATTAGAACATTAAGGGTTGTCCTTTAGTTTGGATAGCTGGATCTTACATTGGGATGAGGAAGGAGTTGCCTAAGTGGCAGTCCACAAAGGGATTCTGGCTCACCACCCAGAATGCCTCAGAGAGATGAGAGGCATATGTGACAGAAAGGGAGCTGTAACACCATTTCAGATGGGTGCAGCATAAGGTCCTCCATTGTTGACCTTTCTTTGCAGGCTGATGTATAGGGAGTAAGCCTGAGGTCTTATTTCCTCTGATCGTCAAGTTCACTGCCAGCACTAAACACTCCTGGTTCTTGTATATGGCAGCTTGAGCCCGAAAGGTGCTCAGCATTCTGGCACTTATCCAGTAAAACATTTTAGCACATAAATAGCTTAAAACCATGCATAGTTCTATTGATTTCAAGCAGTAAGGTAAATTACACCTTTCTCACCAGTATGTAATAGAATGCATTCTTTAAAAAGGTCCTGTCTCAATAACCATTTTTACCATAAACCAATGAATTCAGTTGACATAATTATGTTGAAAACAAAAGTCTCCTAATTCATTATTTGGGAGGTGAGAAATATTTTCAATTACATTTTAAAATGTCTGAGCTTTTTGTAATACGTTTCCATTTTGTGAAAACCTGCCAGATTTTTATTGTGTTTATTTTCTGTTATTGCTTTTGCTCAAAAAATGAACCCCTAAGATTTGTTTAAAAAATTAGACCAAATACTCTGTTTTAAAGAGTGAAATTTCAATTTGATGAGGATCAGCTTTCATATGAAAACACACAAGACATGACATTATACAAAAAAAAATTAAATTCAATATGCAAAATTTTGCTGTCCAAAGATGGCTTGGAATCACATGAACATTTTTTCACAATTTTTTTCACAGCCCTATTTATAATATATAATTTACATGAATGCAAATTTTTCTTTTTAAGGAGGAAAGGGGGTAAACTTCTGTCTCTTGCATTTAGGAAATGTTCTACTGGATTTAAAAAAGTGGAAATCTGGTTTTCATTTTTGACAAACCAGGTTTCTATACACTGACCCCTGCTCTCTTATTTCAACATTAGTGAAATATAACTGTAATTGCTGACACATCTCTCCGTTTAAAAGAACTTATGCATGTTTTTACCCTTGAATTAAATAAGCTTCAATTTTAATAACTTTCAAAATAATCAAACTACAGAACAAAGAAAGTGAAATGACAAGCATTTATTTTTGCAGCCTTGAACTGTGTAACTGTTTCTTGTACTCGCTCCTTTTTTTTTTCTTTTGAGGTGTAAGTAAAAATACTTAAATGAGCATTGGTGTGTGCTCTCCATGGGCTAACTGAATCAGACTCTAAACTTTTATCTGGATCTATGGAGCTTGGATATAAATTGAAAAGATCACAGCTATGGGGAGAAGACCTATACTGTAAAGGCCTTTCTGCATAGATTATGAACATCAGAACTCAATAATTTTTTTTCAAAACTATAGTTATAATTGGACCCAATGGGGGTCTCTCTCTTTGATCAGATCATAGTAACTGTGACTTTACAGTGGAAAATGTCACTACTGTGAAGGTTTATCACCTGTAGAGCTGGTCTTTTCTCTGATGCCATGTTCAGTTCTCATTAGCATTATTCAAAGTTTAGTTGTTAATTAGGTTGACACTTCAATTACAATCATCATCTACAAGAACAGTCATGACTGCTTGCATAAAGAAACAAAAAGATATTCATTCTTGCATACATTTATAAAAGAATGAAACCTGTTTTGGTGATACTTTGTGCTTATAAGGGTAGCCTAAATGTTCTGGTTAAAGAGTAACCCAACTGAAAATAAATGATGCTTTGGACAGAATCTGATAACTTATGTATTGTTTTGCAAGGCACTTTGCAATAAAAATTAATATGGAAATACATCTTCATAATAATTGCAATAGATTTTTTTCTCCAACTGTCTGGTATTCAGCTTCTTAAAACAAGAGTGGAAGAACTGCTCTTATTAACTGCATTCACACATCTTTCTTGTTTTTAGGAATATCAGAATAATTCCAAAATATATGATCTTGCTCCAAAGCTTCCTTAACTAAAGAATGGCCTTTTAATCTAATGTTACTCATGCCTTCCAGAATTGTACAATCAGAACTTGTTTACCACATAAAACAGGGTAGATCTTCAGAAATCAGATGCTGGAATTAATGTTTTTCTTAATGCAGGTGCCTCATCACTAATAAAAGGGTGCTATCCCCTTCCTTCTCCATCCCTTTCACCCCCTCCACCCCATTCAGATGTTTTATTCCTTAGGCCAATTCTAAAGACACTGCACTATTGAATTTATACAGGCTTTCCCCAACTAGCAAACAATAGTGGCAACAGCTCCCATGATGCATGAAAAATGATGCATGCTAATAAGTTGGCAACAAAAAAACTAAAATTGAGAGGTAAGTGAGCTGGAAGTGCCCTTAAAAAATAACCCTCCACAGCATAAATGAAAGATGCCCAACTGGCTTCATCTCAGACAAGCAGACACATGTTATGATTGCAAAAAATCTGCAGAAAAGTGGCTCACAAGCAGTTTACTGTAAAATAATTAAAGCTTATTTATGTCAAGAGGCCTTGGGAAAAAAAAAAAGAGAGCATAAACCAATTTACATTAGCACTTTACCATCATCCCCTGCTTTCGTTTCAATTAACAGACCAGCAGGTGCTCTTTGCAGTTAAAAAGATAAGCTATCGAGGAGGAGGATGAATTTTTGGCTGACCTGTAGACACTGTGGTTTGCCTGCTGATTGGGTTCATACCTTGCTGTACCAATTTCTGAGGTGTTAATTTAACTGTTCCTCTCTGTCATACAGGTCTCAGCCTTGAAAAATAAACTGAAGAAGCAGTCTACAGCTACAGGTGATGGAGTAGCTAGGGCCTTCCTTAGGACACAGGCAGCATTGTTTGGATCCTACAGAGATGCACTAAGATACAAACCTGTAAGGCTTTTTATTATTTTAATTTGTTTTCCTTTATTCATAAGAACAGAAACTCATTATTTTGCTATCTGGAAGAAAAGTACTAAAGTCTTATCACAATCTTAAGGGTTTCAAAAAATAAAATGTCCTAAATGTTATCTTAAACTTGATAATAAGGTGGTAATCTAGAAGTTGCTTCTTTGACTTTTGAACCTTGAGCATCTGAATGATCTGTGTTTTACTTACAGTAGGTACTTGCCCGCCAGCAAACTACTTTCCCTTTGTCTCATTCATTGAAACAACTAAATGGAGCTCTAATAAAGAAACTACTTGTATGACTCACTTAGGATTATTGATGGACTGCAGGAACTGACAAAGTTGGGAAAGGGGCTGGCTAATTTGGAGGTTGGTCATTTTCTCTACTTAGAATCCACCAAAAGTGAGCTTGGTGGAAGCCAAGAATCTTTTACTACCTCCTAGCAAAGGCTTGGAATCATCTAGTGGAACTGTTTTAGGTCTGGCTGTGTCAGGAAGCAGGGCCTGCAGAAGAGCCAGTCTCCTGGCAAATTAAGGAGCACAGCTGGCCGATAGTAGGCTGCCTGATTGGCTACACTGACTGATTGGTTAGAAGAGGAAGCACACCAGCTCTTCAGCTCTGCAGCAGAAGCCCTTCAGCAGTTGCTCAAAATATTTGCCATGGGCTTGTGTTAGTGCCTGCCAATGGCCCCAGCCTTGTGCCCGCCTTCCCTAACTCCAGATAACCTGCTCCTGATTCTTGGCTTCAGTTCCTGATTCTCTTCTCTGGCATCTGGCCTCTGCTTCGGTCTTTGACACCGGGCTCCAATTCCTGACTACCAGCTCCTGCTCTAACCACTCGGTACAACCGCCCATGCCCTGGTCACTGACAGGCTGTTTGGTGAATCTAGCATGCTCATGACCTGTGACATTCCTGCTTTGATATCAGTAATAGAGCAGGAAGGGATGAAAGCCCAGTCTGTCTTAGCAAAATTTCAGAATGTGTGTGTTTCTGAGGCTCAATTGGTGCTTCATAGACTGGAGCTAGCATGGATCTTTGTCTTTTCTGTTTTGTTAATGCTAGTGGAATAATGCTGAGCCTATTGCTGACAGATGTGGTTAATGCCTATCAAAAGATGGCACTTTCACAGCTGCAAGTAGATCTTCAGAGAAGCAGCCTACTTAAAATACTTTCCTCTAACACTGACTTATTTGCAAACTACTGATTGGTCTCTCCGTTTGGGGAAGGATAGTGAGATCATGTTGGTTTGGTAACTCCAGTATTATCATGATCTGATATTTCTGACACTTCTGTCTAAATTCTGCCTGCTTGATGTCCTGGATTCAGCTCTAGTTAACAGAATTGTTAGTGATCTTATGATAGACATGAGGGATCTGTCCTTTGAAATCTGACAATCTCCGATTCAGATGATCACTAGATGTAAGAGGGTAGGCTGTGGTTCATGATACTAATAGGCAGAATTGTTTGTTGACCTCTGATTACACTCATTCTGGGATGTGACATATCAGAAGTAATGATGGGTGCCTTCTTGTTGCAGGCTGTCTTGTTTGTTGTTGACCTTTTTCGTATTGACCCCTCACTGTCATTCTGACTGGCAGAGACAAGGCAAGTGAGGGAATATCTTTTATTGGACCAAGTTCTGTTGGTGAGACAGACAAGCTTTCGAGCCACACAGAGCTCTTCTTCAGGTTTTCTGTGTGGCTCGAAAGCTTGTCTCTCTCGCCAACCGGACATTGGTCCAATAAAAGATATTACCTCAACCACCTTGTCTCTCTACTGTCCTGGGACCGACATAACTACAACTACACTGCATTCTGACTGGCAGGCATTTTTCTTTAGATGAAAGACAACTGACTAAGTTGAACCCATATAAGACTGAAATGGTGTACCAGGTATAAGCAATCGAGATAAGCAATTTTAAGGAATGTGTGAATGCGCTATTTTTTTCAGTGGCTGGCCTCTGGCAACTACAGAATTTTAGAGTTAAAGTAATTGCTATTTGACCTGAAAGTCCACGTTGCAATAGTATCTAAAATGGCTATGCAAAATTTCAAGATCCTGTAGAATCCAGTGCAGGACTCGAGTTATGAGTGCATTTCAGACACCCAAAGTTCTCCCCATTACAGACCTTCACAGTTATTTATTTTTGCTGTCTCCATGATAGAATGATGTAATTTGTTCCAAATGAGATTTATATGAAATTGCTTTGGAAGCTGCAGCCGTTGCAGAATGGGGTTGCCCATCTGCTCATTGGTATAAGAGTGGCCTTTAAGGGAGTCTTTAGCGTTGATTCTCTGCAGTTTGCATTGACTGTTGGTGAGCAAACAACTAAATTTCAGTGTCTCGTTCACATATATCAGATGTAGATTAAGACAGTGTTGTTGAGGTGGAGGAGGCTCTCCTTACGTTCTGACCTGATGTTTGGTCCTGGAAATGACCAAGGAACAGGTCCTTTTTGGTTCAGTAAGTCTGTTGGAGTTCATCTATAACTGTCTTCAAGATGCTGCACGAGGTCCCTTTTTACTTTGGTGGTTTTAAAAAGTAACAATTTTTCAATTTTCAGTTTACAATTTTTCATCAGTTGCTCCATTGCAATTTGAGAAACCCATGTTTTCCATTGTACTGATAATATGAAATTGTAATACAAGTTGGCAAACATTTTTTAATAATAACCTGTGTAGCTCCTCCTTTCAAGATTATTTGCTTTTGCCCCTCCCCCCCCTTTTTTTTTTAATCCAGTGGTCATATATAAGAGAAATGTATTTGTGGAATCACTATGGAAAAGGGTCTAATTAGGGGCACCATTTTGGAATTTCTCAGCCTGCTGGCCATTGTCAGCCTGTCTTAGGTCGGCAGATACCAGTTAAAAATGAAAAAATATAACTTAAGAAATACCTAATATAGCTAAAACTTAACATTTTTTCCAAGTGTTAATATTCGATGTCAGTTGCTGTTCATATTGTTTTAACTAATATAGGTCCCACCATGCCCAGAAGCTATTTTTCCTTGGAGATAAATCTGACCTCTTCTAAATTGCTGTATAAGATAGAAATGCAGTACACAGTATTTATTTATGAAATTCATATATTATTTCTTTAGGTTTCTGATTTACAGGATTCTTAGTATGTTGTTACAGTTGTGACAAAGTTCCTCCTCTACCTTGGTGGGTCCTGTGCTTATTGGTGGATTTGCTTGCCTCAGAGATTTACGGCAGCGATCAGTTTGGCCTAAACAACCTAAGCTATAAGCACTTTTGTGGCTCAAATCTGCCGTTCGCTCAGATAACCTCATCACTGGCCCTCATGGGGAAAAAGAGAAGAACAACCCCCACAGTCTCTGCTGATCCACCGTGTAGGTTGGGGAACAGAGACCTCCCCTCTGGTGAAACCCACAGTCCAGGTCAACTCCTCCTGTGTCTGATCAGGAGTTGGGAGGTTTGGGGGGAACCCAGGCCCAACCACTGCTCCGGGTTCCAGCTCAGGGCCCTGTGGATTGCAGCTGTCTAAAGTGCCTCCTGTAATAGCTGCGTGACAGCTACAACTCCCTGGGCTACATCCCCTGTGGCGTCCTCCCAACACCTTCTTTATCCTCACCACAGGACCTTCCTCCTGGTGTCTGATAACGCTTGTACTCCTCAGTCCTCCAGCAGCACATCCTCTCATTCTCAGCTCCTTACATGCCCTCCTAACTGATGGGAGGTCCTTTTTAAACCCGGTGTCCTGATTAGCCTGCCTGCCATAATTGATTCTGGAAAGTTCTTAATTGGCTCCAGGTGTCTTGATTAGCTTGCCTGTCTTAATTGGTTCTAGCAAGTTCCTGATTGCTCTCGGGCAGCCCCTGCTCTGGTTACTCAGGGAACAGAAAACTATTCATCCAGTGGCCAGTATATTTGCCTTTGACCAGACTCCTGTACCTGGTCTGGGTCTGTCACAGGTTTTATCTCTGGATTACCAATTTGAACTTTGTCCAGGTTAATAGTGACTGAGAGTTGTTGTCTAATGATTGATCAAAGACCTACATGAAATGAGTTGATATCAGTTCAAAAGCTAGTGGATGTGGATCTATATCACAAAAAAACCTCATCACAATTAATTGGCACCATTTGGGAGTATTCTCAGAAGAGATGTGTCCTGTACTGAATGGGTATAGAGAACGTACTCTCTCTCATTCCAGAAAACCATAGTGATGGGTGCAGTATGAAAACTCAAATATGAGTCACAGACAGTATCTACTTTCATACTGGGGTTCATATAATGTTTCACATTGGCATTTTAAAGGGATATACTTAAAAGAGAAGCTTCACTCTATAATTTTAAAACAATTATAATGATATAAATTGACCATATTTTCAGAATCAAAACCTGGAGTGCTTTTGTGGCACCATTTTTATGGTCACAAAACAGCCATACAAAAGTACACTTTTTTAATTGTATGTTGGGGTTACTACTGTTTGCTTTTGACTCAAAAGCATATTTTTCAGTTTGGTGGATTTTTTTCCAATATCCTAATGCACTGAATGAGTTTAGCTTGAAACATGGAATATTCACTTTGGGTAAAAGAACAGCTTTGTTGGGTTTGCACTCATTCAACTTTCCCGTTCACTCCAAACACTGTTCTTCACAGTAAACGCTTATTTCATGGGACTGTTTGTTTCTAGTAAACAGAGAACAAAGTTTCCTCAGCATAACAGTATGCCTTGAACATACATATTATGGTTATTAAAAAAAATAGATTGATGAAATGGAAAAGTGGAATACTGAAAGAAGTTCTGGGACACCAGCACATCATATGAAAACTTGGGACCGTCCTGTTAAAGGCAGGACATCTATAAAGGTGATAGTTCATATCATTTGAAAAGAATAATTGTAAGAAATACACTCTTGCTCATAAAAGTTTACTTTGGTGTTATTCCTTGTAAAAGCAATAATAATCCATTGCTCTCACTTAATACAGTACTACAACAAACTAATATAAAACAATCACATTGATACTGCTCCAAACATTGGTAATTTCAGTAACGGTAAAAAGACAGACAGACAGACTCTCTCTCTCTCTCTCTCTCTGTAACCCTACAACTTTAAAACCTACAACTTCCCCATATTTACCATTGCCTTTCCAATATTTCCAATGAAGTGGAGGATAAGGGGGGATCTGATAGCTGCTTTCAACTACCTGAAAGGGGGGTTCCAAAGAGGATGGCTCTAGACTGTTCTCAGTGGTAGCTGATGACAGAACAAAGAGTAATGGTCTCGAGTTACAGTGCGGGAGGTTTAGTTTGGATATTAGGAAAAACTTTTTCACTAGGAGGGTGGTGAAACACTGGAATGCTTTACCTAGGGAGGTGGTGGAATCTCCTTCCTTAAATATTTTTAACGTCAGGGTTGACAAAGCCCTGGCTGGGATGATTTAGTTGGGGATTGGACTAGATGACCTCCTGAGGTCCCTTCCAACCCTGATATTCTATGATTCTATGACCCTAAGAGAAAATAATAAAATTGATTTTGTTCTTAATTTCTCTTTATTTCTTCCCTATTATTGGGTAAATGGCTATGAAAATGGGAAATGAAATCAAAACTAAACCTCTTAATTGGCTCACTGAATAATGATGAGTTTGTACACAACTCCTGCACAAGCAAGATTTGAGTCAGATTCTTTATGCCAGAGGAATTTGGCCATAAAATTTACTTACCTGGCCCATCAGGAATTACCCCACTATAAGGGTGATTCTCTACTAGAGTAGAGCTGATGTAGGGGAAGTTAGGCCACTCCCCCTTTTTGCTGCCATGAAAACAACCATCATAAGAAGAAAAGGGGGTGGCTGGGATATCCCTGTGCCATGCCAATTCTCAGCTGTTAATTTTTGACCCTTTGGGCTGTTTGCAACTGTTGTAAGCTAGAAATACCCATATACACCTCTACCCTGATATAACACGACCCGATATAACACGAATTCAGATATAACATGGTAAAGCAGCGCTCTGGGGGGTGGGGCTGCACACTTCGGCGGGTCAGCGTGTCTGGCTCAGAGATGCCGCTCTGAGCGGCGTGTTAAGGGTGCCGGGCTGGGGCTGAGGGATTGGATAAGGGGCAGAGGGTCTTGGGGGGTGGTCAGGGGACAGGGAGTGAGGGGGTTGGATGTTTCGGAGGTTTGGGGGCAGGACGGTCAGGGGAAGGGGAACAGGGGCTTGGGAGTCCCGGGGGGCCTGTCAGGGGGCAGGGGTGTGGATAGGGGTCAAGGCAGTCAGGGGACAGGGAGCAGGGTGGTTGGGTAGGGGGTGGGGTCATGGGGGTGATTAGGGATTGGGGGGTCTTTGGAGGAGGTGGTCAGGGGACAGGGAGCAGGGGGGCTTAAATAGAGGCTGGGGTCTTGGGGGGGTAGTTAGGGGCAGGGGTCTCTGGAGAGGGTAGTCAGGGGACAAGGAATGGGGGGGATTGGATGGGTCGGGGGTTCTGAGGGGTCAGTCAGGGGGCGGGAAGTGACTATTAATAACGGAAATGCTTGAGGCCAAAGCAAGTTCTATACAATGCGGATTCACATATAACGTGGTAAGATTTTTTTGGCTCCCGAGGACTACGTTATATCGGGGTAGAGGTGTTGTCAAGGTTCCTCCCCCACTCTGAACTCTAGGGTACAGATGTGGGGACCTGCATGAAAAACCTCCTAAGCTTATCTTTACCATCTTAGGTCAAAACTTCCCCAAGGTACAAAATATTCCACCCTTTGTCCTTGGATTGGCCGCTACCAGCACCAAACAAATACTGGTTACTGCGGAAGAGCTGTTTGGACGCGTCTTTCCCCCCAAAATACTTCCCAAAACCTTGCACCCCACTTCCTGGACAAGGTTTGGTAAACAGCCTCACCAATTTGCCTAGGTGACTACAGACCCAGACCCTTGGATCTTAAGAACAATGAACAATCCTCCCAACACTTGCACCCCCCCTTTCCTGGGAAATGTTGGATAAAAAGCCTCACCAATTTGCATAGGTGACCACAGACCCAAACCCTTGGATCTGAGAACAATGAAAAAGCATTCAGTTTTCTTACAAGAAGACTTTTAATAAAAAATAGAAGTAAATAGAAATAAAGAAATCCCCCCTGTAAAATCAGGATGGTAGATATCTTACAGGGTAATTAGATTCAAAAACATAGAGAACCCCTCTAGGCAAAACCTTAAGTTACAAAAAAGATACACAGACAGAAATAGTTACTCTATTCAGCACAATTCTTTTCTCAGCCATTTAAAGAAATCATAATCTAACACATACCTAGCTAGATTACTTACTAAAAGTTCGAAGACTCCATTCCTGGTCTATCCCCGGCAGAAACCAGCATATAGACAGACACACAGACCCTTTGTTTCTCTCCCTCCTCCCAGCTTTTGAAAGTATCTTGTCTCCTCATTGGTCATTTTGGTCAGGTGCCAGCGAGGTTACCTTTAGCTTCTTAACCCTTTACAGGTGAGAGGAGCTTTCCTCTGGCCAGGAGGGATTTCAAAGGGGTTTACCCTTCCCTTTATATTTATGACAGGTGTATTGCTCTAGTTCAGCACAGGAGACCATCCCTGCCCAGAGACATTGCTAGGATTGGGGGATTGTGAAGGTGAGTTTTAAGTCACTTGTGCACATGCAAACCCAACTTGTTATTCAGTACAGGTGTAACCCAGACTCCCGCCTTCCATTCTCAAGTCTTCCTTTTCAGATTAGGTTCCATAATATTTGAACGTTTATCATGAGAACAGTGGTCCATATAGCCAAATATCCTGTCTTCCAGCAGTAGCAAGTGCCAGATGTTTTTGAATGAACAGAACAAGGCAATTTCAAGTAATCCATTCCCTGTCACCAGTCCCAGCTTCTGGTATTCGGAGGTTTAGGGACACTAGGAGCATGGGTTTGCATCCCTGACCATTTTGGGTAATAGCCATTGATGGACCTATCCTCCATGAATTTATCTAATTCTTTTTTGAACCCAGTTATGCTGCTGGCCTTTCAGCCTCCCATGGCAACAAGTTTCACAGGTTGACTGTGTGTTGTATGAAGAAGTACTTTCTTTTGTTTGTTTAAAACTGTCTGCCTATTAATTTAATTGAGTGCCCCTTAGTTCGTGTATTTATATGAAGGGGTTAATAACACTTCCCTGTTCATTTTCTCAACACCATTCATGATTTTATAAACCTCTATCATATCCTCTCTAAGATGAGCAACCCCAGTCTTTTAAAGCTCCCCTTGTATGGAAGCTGTTCCATACCTCTGATCATTTTTGTTGCCCTTTTTCTGTACCGTTTCCAACTCTAACATAGTTTTTTTGAGATGGGGTAACCTGAACTGCACGCAGTATTCAAAGGGTGGGCATTCCATGGATTTATAGAGTGGCACTGTCTTATTATCTGTCCCTTTCCTTATGGTTCCTAACATTCTGTTAACTTTTTTGACTGCCGCTGCACATGGAGTGGATATTTTCAGAGAACTGTCCACAATGACTCCAAGATCGCTTTATTGAGTGTTAACAGCTAATTTAGACCCCATCATTTAGTATGTATAGTTGGGATTATTCTTTCCTATGGGCATTATTTCGCATTTATCAACATTGAATTTCATCTGCCATTTTGTTGTCCAGTTACTCAATTTAGTAAGGTCCCTTTGTAACTTTTAGCAAACAGCTTTGGATTTAACTATATGGAGTAATTTTGTGTCATCTGCAAATTTTTCCATCTCACTGTTCACCCCTTTTTCCAGATCATTTATGAATATATTCCTTTAGGAATACCAATCCATAACTTTACATAATGGTTCAAATATTGCAGTTACGTAAACTGAGATGAGAGTTACACATCAGATGCAAAGGTTATATGAGCGTAATTAGCATAAAGGTGTTGTCATTCAATTTGTGTGCAAAATTGGTATTCTTTCTCTCCCCTTTATTTTCACTTTCTTGTTATGTTGTGTTTATGCTACAGGCCCTTTTATCCCACCCTGTGAACATTGCAATCATTTCCCTCAACACTTGAAACTTACTTTATGCAATGCATACTGCTAGACTGTTTGCATCAGATATGTAGTTGATGTCACTATTTATGCCACTGCTGAATTTGACCCAAAGACTCCTATGGGGTGGTATCCAATTAGACCAGGTCTCAGTTTTTGCCAAGATATCCTGTTCCAAAGCTGCAAATTATCTCCTTGGCAGCACTAGGACACAGGTATAGTTTAAGAATTGTAACACCTAGTCTTCAGAAACTGAGCAATCTGTTAGTGTTAGAGGGCTTATTCCTTCACCCACTTACTTCCCTGGTCCTTCTCACATGAACAGAGAGCAACAATACCCGAAGTCCAAAGGTGCAAACAATTCGATGTTTATTGGGGTGAACTTCCAGCAAGCATGATTCCAGTTTCCTTCCTTAGTATCCTCCTTCCCAGCTCTGACACCACAGAGCCTTACACCTGTGTCCCTGTTCCCATTCCTACCCTTTTCCTTACTCCCATTTCCCCCTTTAGCAAAACATGATTCCAATTTTCTTACCCCCATTCCCTGTTCCCATCTCCGCCTTCAGCAAAACATGATTCCAATTTTCTTACCCACATTCCCTGTTCCCATCTCACACACCCACATGCCCACCCCCACCCACACCCAGTCACTTCCTCATTGACTACAGATTATATAGTAAAACTTGAGTTCTGCTTAGCTATACCTTAACCAATCATTTTCCTGAAATTTAACTAACCAATCCTAACATATTGTAACATGATTATGTAACCAATTATATCCCACCACCTTAATTAGTTTACACCCAGCAAAATTAATTATACAGCAGACAGGAACAATCACAGAACCAGACAGAGATTCTACAGACAAACAACAGCAAAGTGGGAACTATAATGACAAAACAATACAGAAGTGAGGATTTCACATCCCAGCTATTGATAAATGAGTTCTTGCCAGACAGGATGCTGTCAAACTAAGTTTCCTTTTACATTTTCTAGGCACTTCCCTTTGTCTGGAGGTGATAGGAATACAGTCCTGTCCTGATAGTGCCTAACAGCCCAATAGCACCTTATTTCAATGTGACTAGTTTGGAATGTGAGGAGGGGACCAGTCGCTTTCCAGCTTATGGCTGCCTCTGCTGCTTAGCCAAAGGCCTTAGCCTAAGAACAGGGCCTCAGACTGTCACAGTAAGAGAAGGCCCTTACACCAGCAGACAGTGATTTTGATTCTTTCTTTTATACCTCTATCACTAGCCAAGTGATAAGAATACACCTAAATTCTTAGAGTATAGGCCTTTACAGACAGGCCTGAATATCTATAGCCTAACAGTTAGCCTTTCTTTTAATTTGCTTTTCACAAATGATGTCTGAGCCTTATCATTACTCAAAGTTTTGTTTGGGTCAATTTCCTTTCTGTTTTAATGTTAGGTGGTTTATTCTCCCCCCACTCCTACCCCCGCCCAAAGGGGAGGTAACTTCAATATATTTTTTCTTTTGTATGACTTAATCTTTCTGTGCTGCCTAACTTTTTGAGAGAAAGCCAGAATTTTTTTAGCATGGAAAATAAATCATGCCAGTTTATACTCTTAACTCTTTTTTTAATGAGATATGTTTTTTAAGGAAGATGATTTGTTTTGTTATTTTATGTAAAATAGATTATCCCCCCCCTACTTTATCATGATGAATTACACTTTTATCACACAAGTGTTTATTCCCCTCCAATATTTTTAACAAATTCGTAAACAGATTTTCTCCATTGCTTATTTTTATGATGTCATGTTTAGTCTTTAACAAGCATAGACTTCCACTCCCATTCATTACAAACATTCACCCTCTTCTTTGCCAGGATCAACCTGTTTTGCTTACACAACCTTTCCTGTTCTGAACACAGACTGGGGATAGGCATACCTGGTTAAGCAAGAAGTTTGTATACCCTGAAAAGAGGTATTAGCTGACTGGTATTAGGGTATATTTAATGCTTGGGATTGGTGATTCCTGTTCTTATACCCTGGTTTTAACCAGCAAAGTGTATGTGTACCATGCCTTCTTCCATGGCATTCTGTTAGGATCTGCAGCCAGGTTATCTGGTTACACCTTCAGCATGGCATACAGGTTCACTTATCTGTGGGGAAATATTTGCTTATGGTTTATTTAGGCTTAAGTTTCAGAATTTGATTGTTATAGTTTAGAGGGCAAGAGTACCTTGCAATGGGATCTGATTTGCCTTAACCCTTCTCCCAGAATTTGGGCATGGCTTTGGCAGTGGGTGCAGCTAAGGCACTTTTGGAGGAAAGAAAATCTGATGCAAGAATAGGCCTTTTGATTAGGTGCAGTACTCTCACACACCACACTAAGGTTTTTAGCTTGAGGAGTGTATTAAGGGCCACAAGTTCATTTACAGGGAAAACATACTTTGGGCCTGTAGGGTCTTCAGTATGGCTTAGTTGTGATTCCAGGAGGTGCCAGGTAATCTAGATTTTGCTTTAGGTAAATAACATTGATGACAGAGGACTTTCAACTCAGACATTTGTTTGTAAATTTTATTGGCACCATCGTAAGTGGAAACAACAATAAAGTCCTGCTTTGTTCTTGGTTACTATCTGGATCTTTATCTGCTAAGAATGCTAGAAATTGTGGTATTTTCATCCTGGTACTATTAGATGCACTCTTGTTACAAAGCACAATGGTTTAATGTAAAAGTAGAGATGGTTTTTAAAGACTCAGAGTTTGGTCAATGCAGAGTTGGAGTCTACAGTTCCCCTTGTTCTCATAATGCAACCAGCATAGAGCTACTGTATACCAAAACGGAATTAAATATGTTAAATAAACTTTAATATTAACAATAATGAGTAACTGACACAAGTGTCAGACTTTTTTGGTAGGAAAAGAAAACCAAATAAGAAATTTCTGAACTACTTCTGTGCATGGAAATAATTGAAATGTGTTTATTGCTGTTGTTAAATATTACGAGATTTGGAAAGCAACAATATCTCTGCTAACCAAGATTGATTTTGATTTTAGTATAATCATATAGGGTTAGTTTAATGTTTTATGTTTAACTTGAATGTTTCATCTGAGTCTGTATAAATAGCTTAATGAAAATGTGAATGCAATTAGAGGAACTGATTCCTGCTGTGTGCGGCAACCCATAGAAGGGCAAAAAAATTCTATAGCAACTGTTGTTAAAAGGACAGATATCTTGTATGGGCATAGATTGTTTGGTCTGAGTATTAGCTGTCTACTTTTCAATATAGAATCCCTACTGGGTTTTGATCGAACTTGCTTTGAAAGTACATTGTAGATCAATACTAAAGGGGCTAATGGACTGTGTGCTAGTTAAATATCAGTGAAACATTCCTCCAAAACTCAAAGTTTCTGAATTTATTTAATAGTATTTGTAAAAATAAATCTGTTAGAAATGTGCAGTTCATATCAGAAAACTGATATAAATATTTTTATTCATAATTGGTAATTCACTCTACTTTTTGTAATCAAGCATTTCAGAGTCCTTTTATAATTACAGTACTTCAGGGTTATTCCTAATGCAATCTTATGTTAATCAAAATATTTTACCCAATAAAATATAAGACATAAGGGTTTGAAAAACTTTGGTGTGAGTTCAGTTGCTAGATGGAGTTTCAGAAGTACAAGGGATGCCCCGAAAAAATTGCACTGATCTGAAAAATTCTGCTGGTTCTAAAGGAATTCTTATTCTGTATTTTTGATTTCCTGAGCAGAATCTTTCAAACGGTAAAACTTTTCAAGCAAGCCTGCTTTATACAGGTAAGAATAACAATAAACTAATGTAGTCTTAAAGGCTTTTGTTTTTGAATGTAAACTGTTTATGGATCTAAATAAAATTACATTTAACATGCAGTTGTTCTGCTTGTGAATCTGAGTTGCACTGCAAAGGGAGCGCAGATAGAACAGTGCTTACTGGAAATATGATGTCCCCGTGGATGCTAGAAAAAGCCTGCTGGGGAACATCCCTCTCTGTGCTTTAAAAATATGGATGAAGCACGCTCCCAACGGGGTCATCACATCACAAAGGTACATGGTGCCTTAGAGCCAACATCTCTTAGGCTGCTAATGCCTTTAGTATTGCTCGCCGCCACCCCATCCATGCTTTACACTGCCACATACTGGGACTAGCCTCTTGTATATGGATGCACTGGAAGGGAAAAATTCATTTGTGCTCACTTCCTCTCTTCAGAACTCTTACACATTGGGGGCATAGTTTAGACCTTATATTTTCAAATCAAAATATTTGAAAATAATTTTCTTCGTTATTTACCTGTCATGCCCTGAGTTTGAAGTTCTAGGGTACTTCCCTGGTATATGTTGGTAACATCAGAGGGTCTATCTGTTCTCTACATGCAGCTTTAGATGCTTTTTTTATTTATAAAATAAGCCTCTTTGAAATTTCTAGGTGCACGTATGTATTTAAAGAGTAATCATTACAAGCTGACTCAATGTCTCGAAAAGAATCAACAACTTTCCATTCCCAAAAGTGTGCCACAGGTCAGTTCCTCAGGTAAAGGCCTATGTAAAGAGGTGGACCTTGCAGTGTACTTGTGATGTATTGAACAAATGGGGGAAGTAAGTTCTAGATGAGAAATGCTCTCTCAAAGACATCATGCTTCCAGTTTGCAGCCATTTAAATCTGAGGATTCAGTTTAAGCATTTCTGCTATCTCAGCTGTTGTGATCTTTTGTGACAAATCTACTGAACAAAGAAAGGTTCTGTGGAATTGGGGGGCTGGTTGGTGATGAGTTGGTCAGAGAGGCAGATGATTGGGGGCGCCTGGGGGGAGGGTGGCATTTTGAAGATATTTGGTAGATCGCTTATTCAGATCTAATATGTACTACAGCCTAGCAGCTACGGCAACTTAAATTGTTTGCCCTGAGATGTGGTATAGCTGGTGAGCTTCCAAGTACTGCATTGAAAAGGGATCGTGCACCACAGCTTCCATACATCCCATAAAGAAGGGAGGATTGTACAATAAAAATTAAGCATGTACTTTAGTGCTGTGCTGAATAGGGATGAACTTAACCATGTTCTTATGTGCTTTGATGAACTGGAGCCTAAGGCATCCAAGATCTAGTCTTTGAAAAATCAATATGGAAGGGAGCACTTGGAAATATCAAAACAAGGTTTTAAAATGACATCAGTGGCTTTAATGTAACATCTCTTTAGATAATACTCTTACCATTTACAAATAAATATAACATAAAGATCATTTGAAGATGATTTAGGGATACTTTTGGACAAACTCAATAAAGTGCTGACAGATCACATGAGGGAAACTCATTCTCTCAATCCTTAAGCATTGAATTACATTGTAAACTAGAATTTAGGACAATTTGTGTAAAGCAGCACCTAAGGTTGCCAGAGTTAATAGGAATAGGAGCAGGAGGAGGCAGTGATCATTGGCAGAAATATGTTTGTCTTCAAAGTGGCCTGCAGTTTGTGTTTGAAAGGTTCCTCTGTTTCTTTATGGTAGGGATCCACATAAGGGGTATCTTTTACCCCATTCTGGGCTTTTACCATGTGTAAAAGTCCATGGTAGTAAAATGTTCTATTAGCTGAGTCAGTTGTGCATTCTAATATTTTATGCAGGACCTCAAATTGTCTGATTTACCTAAATCTAGGGTAAACTCCTCCAACCTGGTGTATTTTTTTTTTTTTTTAAACCATGAAGGCATATGCTCTTGACGGGTAGGTCCTTTGCCTGCATGACAATACTCCCTGCAGTATATCTCTCTGAATCATTATCATGGAAATAATATGCAGAATATACATTGATGTATTAAAATATTTAGAACCTTCTCTGTGCTAGTGGAGTTTATGGAAATTAAACAGCAGAATAATATAATTTAAGGGAGTCTTCTTCCTGTAATTTGATTTGGTCACTATACAGTAGAGACAGATACTCTTTTAGGCAGTTAAGGGATAACACAGGAGTTACAATATAATTTTACTATTTTCATTTACTTTGATTAGCATATATTAGCTTGCAGTAAAGACTATATATATTTACCTTGTCTCATCACTTTATGTTTTTGACGTGTCTACTCAGTATTCTTCATATTATTCTTACCTTCTTTTCCACAAGCCGCACGATTTACTGCATTAACAATTCATCTGACCTCTTTTAAACCTTTTGTATGACTATGTAATAACTCCCAGAAATGACAGGAGGAGTCTTTAATTTGACAGTGAAATTGGTGACAGAAAATAGTTATGTTTTCTTAATTATTTCCTGGTTAATCAAATTTAGCTGCACACACATTAATGTTATATTTAGCACAACAAATAGACAAATAATCTGGTGATAATCTTAACATGTTGGTGTCCATTCAGAGTTTCTGCTTGCTTCTGCCGTTGGTTTAAGTGCAGTTAAATCAGAGTAATGTTGTACAGTAGTTAAGATTCATAACTCAAGCAGAACATTGTCACCATCAAAATGCATTTTGGTGAAAACTTTAAAGTGTTTGCAGTGTTTTATTACACTGTCTCTGCCTACTTTCCTTTTGAATTCAGTAAATACCTCTTTGATTGAAGGGCAGTAACTGTACGTGCTAACTTTTAAGGGGGAAAAATTGATGAAGGAGAATTTTAAATGTGCCAGTACTGGTTATAGCTAGGAGTACCTTCTAACTCGCTCTGTTTAAATTTAGGGAGAGCCTATCACTTTCTGTGAGGACAGTTTTGTGAAGCATCGTTCAAGTACTACCAAACAGTTCCTGGAAACTGCAGTGAATCTTCAACTTTTTAAACAGGTATGACAGGCCAATTGACCTCGTGATCTAACAGTTTCCTTCTAACAGATATCAGACGTATATGTTGTCCTCTCTGCCTCTGTATCCATTGCCTGTCAGCTTTTGAAAGCTCTCAGGAAGACCATTTTGAGAGGAAATATAGGAGAGAGGGGGGAATGGCAAATGTTTAACTCCTATAAGTGTGGAAAGAATCTTCCCAATCCCATTGTATCTCAGTGCAGGCACAAACACAGTCCCCACTTTTACCCGCAAATGACTGGCTGTGTCTGCCTCTGGAGCCAATCAAGAACTCCCTTGAAAAGGAAAAAGCAAGGAGCTCCCTGAACTTTAGCAGCTGAACTTTTCAGCCTCTTCAGTATAGTCAGGCTCTATTGGTCAACGGACAAAGGACCAAAGCACTTAACACTTTGTTACACAGAATTTTTCAAAATCAGGACCTCAGCCAAACAAATAAATTAATAGTTTCATGAAAATTCCTCCGTATTGAGTTTGGTTGACCGCAAAACAACATTTCCTATGGAGGATTTACAGCTCAGTAATAACTATTGTAGTATTACACAACATGGCTTCAGCACGATCCATGATACACTTTTTTCATGCTATTTTCTCCTGGCTTTTCTCTTTGTCCTCCCTTTCGATTCCCTTATGTAATTTAGTTGTTTGAAAGAGGGTCAAGAGACCGACCATAAACTTGTAGACCAGTAAGCTTATCTTTGTTTGCGCGCAAATCTGAGAAAACATCTTCTGGGATAAGGTGGGAAAACTTCTAGAAAAAACATGGTTTGATTGAAGCTAGCCTGAATGAATTCAGGCAGGGGAGTAAATGCTTAACTAATCTGCTAGAGTTCTTTGAAGATATACTATCATAATAGATAAGGAAAATTCATTGGATGTAGAATACTTTGATTTTCAAAAAGCATTTGACAAGTTTCTGTATCAAAGATTAATGGCTAAGGTAGAGATTTATAAACTACAAGGATGCTAGCTTGTAGTAGTCATAGGTAGACACTTTTCTAATTGGACAACATTATGGAAATACCTACAAATAAATAACATAAATACAGACTTTAAAAATAATAGAATAATAGATGGAGTACTCCAGGGATCAACTCTTAGAATCCAGTTTATTTTATTTAACTGTATTATATCTGCAGGGGCAAAGGTTTCATTTATATGAAGTGTTAAAAGAGGTATTTTAAACATTTATAAGTGTTTACCAGATTAAGATTGGTGGTAGAGAAAGTAATATAACATGGAAACATCATTATTTTTATTGCTGTGATCCAGTGTTACATGTTTCTGAGTATCTTCAGCTATCAGGGATATTTGTCAATAAAAGGCTACTGCTCATGCCGAAGAGTCTGAATTATGATATGAGTATTGTGGCCAGATCCTCAGATGGAGTAAATTAGAGTAGTTCCACTGAAGTTATTAGAGCTCTGTCAGTTTCCATCTGGCTGTTCAATTGTAATTTATATGTAATTTTAAAGAACACTTAACAATTTTATTATTTTTCTGACATTTCTTCATACCGAGGAAGTAATATACCTTTGAAGATGAGAATATCTTAAAATTATTATATTTTAAATGTTTTTAATAGCTAATATGTTGCCTTTTCTTTAGTTATGATCTGCTGTGTTTCCTCTCACTTCTCTAATTAATCCACAGCGCAGCTGCCTCATCTCCAGCAGTTCCCCACTGACAACTGGGCTGCTTTCAAGGTTGTTTGTGTTTTCAAAGGCTAACATGAGTTTACTGGGTTCCTGATACGGAGCATTATTTTTAGCAGAAAATAATTCTTGAAAGCAGCCTAGACACCTAGGCTGGTCTGCCTGGAGGTGTTTTAACTGCAGTTTTTTTGCTGCATATGAGCTTTGTCTGCCACTTTCAGAAGTGCTGCCCTGGCACTTATTCTTTTTTTGTTTTTGCAACTGAGGTCCATTCTTACCACCAAACTCTGCAACACTTCTCAATGGATGCAGTACTTTCAATGGTGGATTTGCACCACGGAATAGCTAAATCAAGAACCATTACATGACTATACTAACTCCCAGGAAAGTTCATCTTCTGATAGCTGACCTAAATTATCTGTAGCTCCTTGTTATCCAGAACAAACACTTGTCTTCATTGTCTGTTGTTTACTTTATTATGTATTTGACCAAACTTATTCTATATCCCACATACTATTTGAATAATAATATGAATTATTAAGCTTTGTAATAGACATTTATTATCAAAGATGGCCTGTCCACTGTTGAGTGATTATGAAGTGTGTTTTTCAAGATCTCTGAGGTTGGTTGGGGAAGAATCTATAGACTGTAATGTTGCACTTAACACCTCTGCTATCTTTTGTTGTAATTAGTTTCTTTCTTTTGTTTAGCACATAAACTGTCTCAGATACTGCAGTTCCTTCATATCAAAAGTGTATCTGAACATTATGTTACCGCAGTGGATAACTTCGCAAACACTGACATTTAACCAGTAATCTGTAAACAAGTTCAAGACATACCTATATTTGTTTTGTGGAAAAGAAAAGGAAGAAGGGGGAAGTAAAAGAAGAAGCCATTGGAATTAAGTAAACTAAAAAGGGCAAGCATTCTGTGTTTAGTTGCCTTTTTTCTTTTCCTAAAGCTTCTTAGATTATTAATGTATTGACTGCTTTGACTCTAAGAAGTGACTGTGTACAAATTTAACATTCTTACTCAGCAGATCTGCTCCTTATGTATGTCCAAAGTCAGATCTTTTCACTTTAGTGACAAAAACATTTTTTTAAACTATTTTTTCCTCCTGTTGGCCTTGCATCTGTTGTAGAGGCAGTTGGATTATTTCATCATCAGAGACATTAACTACACTCCATTGCAGGGCAAACTTTTACCCACAGACTCATTAGCATTAGTCTCTTGAAGTCAATAGTGTAGCATTGGTGTAATGGATGGCAGACTTTGACTGACATATTCTGTGTTACAGATGATGTTGCATTAGCCACAGATAACACAGATTTCAAATCCCAGGATAAAATTTCATAGGTGGAAATTGGTCTGTCTGCTTAAAAACTGATATTTTCAAGACAAAAATACAGTAAGCTTGATTAGGGTACACATTACAGGAGTCTTGTAATGATACCCAAATCAAGCATAAATAAATCCTGGAAATTCACAGGTTAGGTTAAATTTAAAAGAAATCTAACCACCTTCACTATGCCCTGTAGTGACACTATGCAGTAAGAATACAATTATGATTCATGCATAGTAGGGTTTGTGGTCCCAGATCAGATTAAATTTATTTTTAAAGACCCACTAGAATGTTTTTTATTATATCCGTAGAAGACTGCTGCCTTCGTACCGAAATCATTAAAGTCCTCTCAGTTGTATAATTTTAGCATAGAATCTGGCCTTCCTCCTGCTATACTTCCCCATTGACATGGCAATATTTTAACTAAAAGCATGTTATATGGAACAGGGTTTATACCCCTGCGGCATTTGGTGCCCTTTTTTATAACCCATTTGTGGATTTTTAGAGTTTCCCTCAGCCCTGATCAAGACTTTTCATGTTTAAAACCAAGATAGCCTTATTCTTTAGTTCTGAGAGGAGATTTAATTTCAGTAGATAAAGCTTTGTGCCTGAGAAGAGGTCCATATTTTAATTAAATAAGTCAGATATGCCAATTTTTCCTTCAGGCTCAACAGCTTGTATTTCCTTAGATTTGACGGCTGTGTTACTCCTTTTCCAGCTTTTCTTCAGCCTTTTGGGATGACTTATTAATTTTGGGTTTTTTTCCAGTCCAGTCTCCTTTTATTAGGATGATGTAATATTACTGTTGTTAAACCTCATGTTAGAAGTCTGGAGTTTAGCTACTGCTTGTTCCCAGCTTCAAACACCAGCTATAAGTCGTTGTATTTTGGACCTTAAATATTTTTGATGGGTGTCCAGTGAAAATAATAACTCATTCATAAGGAATATCTGGACCAGCATAGAGATTTTCTAAGGTACATACTGTTAACTATAAATTCCCATTATATAACATATTGGTATTTTTCCTCGCTGAACTCTGCCTTCCTCCAGTTCTTCCCACTGCTTATATCTTTCTCATTCTTTCTACAAACATCCAGCTGGCTTGGCAAGTTGCCTGAATTGTGAGACCTTTGCCTGAGCACTCAGATGCATTTTTTAGTGTGTTGGTGTTTATTGTTTTGGGGTTCCAATGTACATTTTCCTTTCTCGTTGCATCAGCAACCTCTTAGTGTTTCCAGCATCTTTTTTCTCTTTATGTACCCCATCTTCAAAGGAGGAAAGAGCTCTGCTCCACAGCTTAAAGCCATGCAGCAGAACTATATTCAGTATAGACAACCATACTCTTTGCACTGTGCCTAGAAGTCAACCCCAGTGCACACGTGTTAGATTTGCATTCAGATATCACCCTATTTGATAAGGAAACATGGGCAGCACCTCTCAAGCCTCTTTGGAACATCCCAGGAAAACGCCTATAAGTCTACCACGAAATGACCCAGCTAGAGCAAAGTGTAAACCCTTGAAAGAAAAAGCTTGAGTCAGCCAAGACCAGTGAGCATCAGGAACGCAGTGCTAGCACCCTCCCTAACGGCTCTAGCAAAATCAGCGTGAATGCTTTATGATGTTCTGTTGATGCTCCAGGCCCCCACTTCACTTACAGAATTCTAGCTGCTTGAGTCAGAGCAGGCAGAAGTTCAGGGTGATAAGGACTGCTGTCTGGACTCAGATACATATCCTTTTGAAGGGGCACCAAGACAGCAACTTCATGAGAAAAGAAACTGTTTCCTCCAGATTTTGCAGAAGCTGTTAAACCTTGGTTATTTTTTTGTTATGAGTCACTCCTTAAGCTTCCTCCTCCTCGAAAATGAGAATACTCACAGATTATATCTACAGAGAAGCGGAAATTACTTACCTTTAATTCTGCTTTCCTGAAGATACAATTTACGATAGGTTTCAGAGTAGCAGCCATGTTAGTCTGGATGTGCAAAAAGAACAGGAGGACTTGTGGCACCTTAGAGACTAACCAATTTATTTGAGCATAAATTTTCGTGAGCTACAGCTCACACTGCATGCATCCGATGAAGTGAGCTGTAGCTCACGAAAGCTCATGCTCCAATAAATTGGTTAGTCTCTAAGGTGCCACAAGTCCTCCTTTTCGATTTACGATAGGATTTTCATTCATTCTCCTACATCACTTCAGAAATTATTTTCTTTAAAGTGATTTCTTTCTCATACCTGATTGTTTTCTCCTCTGAAGCATGCTTTTAGATTGCATTACCTAATTTTGAATTGGCTTATCATGGGAGCTCTGTCTTCTGCACAACCAAATGAATTGGCTGGCGTCTCCTGTTCGCTACAGGCAGTGGCACACAAAGTTTCACAAGGGAATTGGCTCATATTTTATCCTCAAAGGGCAAAATGCTTAAAGAACTCTGGGAGTCCTGCTATTCTTTTACTGAGGAGCTAAGACCCAAAGGAAGAATCCTATCAGAATGATGTCTTCAGAGAAGCAACATTGCAGATAAGTATTTTTCCTTCTGAGTTAATTATGCAGTGCCACTGAGTGGTTTGTCAATAGTGGGTATCAAACTCAGGTTCTGTGGATCTAAAAGCATGAGCTTCTACTACCTTAACTAAAAGACCGTGATCTAATAGCTCAAAGACCAGACAGAATCAGAAGCCTTTCTGAGGTCCATCCTACAGAAGGGGACAGAGAGCCATGCTGGTTATACTTGGGCTGTACTAACGTTACCCAAGCTTTCCGCTATGTACTGCTTTTAAAAAAACAAAAAAAACCCCAAAAACTGGAATGGCTTTACTCTCACTTCTGATACTCGATATAATTAATAATAATACTGTTACTTCCTTCAAATAAGTTTCTATCATTTCTGTTAACAATTATATTTGGCAGTATTTACTTTTAAATGTTTTGCTAGACTAATCCGTGCACTGAAAACTAAAAGCCAGCCTCTCCATTTTCTGTTGATATTTTACCAAATGATGAGAGTGCCCATAAATCATGGGTTGGTTTATGGCATGGAATGAATTCATAACTTTCCCCGAAGAGATAATGTCTTGCAGTTCAAAGTCTGTTTTCTGCACAGCAGTAGCTAAAGATGCTCTTATTGCTCTTATCTCTTTTTCTTACTGTGAAATAATCCAGTGATCCCATAGTGGTCTGACCATGAACCAAACCCATTTGGAAAGAAGCCTACTTGGAGTCAGAATGAAAAAATAAAACAGAGTTTAGCCAAGAAAGAACATGGAATGATTATCTTCGACAGCATGTGCTCTATTATTATTGCTGCTGGAATTTTTTGTACTTGAAGAATGGTGTTTGTTTCATGTCATCAGTCTATCCATTGACAAGCATCAGATTGTCACTGACAGTACTGTTTGGATAATCTGTGATACTGTATGACACTCAGCCAAATAATTAATTTCTGTTAGCTTCTATGTGCTATTTTAGTAACTGGGAATATCTAGTAACTCCTGCTAGAAAACAAATAATCAGTAAAATGTTTTCTCAATTTATCTCTGTACAGACTTGAGCTTGCTTACTCAAACTAAAATGCATAGATTAGTTCTTGAAAGCATATTAGAAATGCCTGCATTACTAGTCTTAATCCTGAAAGGCAAACTGAATCTTTAAAAGAATGTGTTCATTTCTTCTGGGAGGTTATAGTAGATGATCGTTTATTTTATGTTCACCGTTCTTGGTTTCTGACATGTTTGGGCATATGCACCTGAATATGGACATGTGTTAGAATCTGTATCTGCAAATCCCATTAAGTGAAAGTTGTTTTGTGGGTGAAAATTCTGACACTTCCATGGATTCATGCACATACACACAAACGTGCAGGTATTAGAATTTTCAAACATGCAGGCATGTATGTGTTTGCACCTGAAAAGTGTGGCTGTATGGACCAGTATGAGCACACAGTCAGGTGTAGACTGGCAGAGGTCAAGCTTAAAATATGGTTCTGTATTACACAGTGCTTCTATGTTGGCAGTTCAGTGCATTGAGTTTTCCTACATTTAAATAAAATATCCTTCCATCCCTCTTGTTGCTGTTGCCACTGTTCCTTAAAGGCTGCAACTACCAGCTTCTCTCCATCCATATAAAATGATTGTGATCCAAACTCTTCTCAGTTTGCATAACTCCTCACCCAGAAGAGTTTCAATCCTCAGCCAGAATTCTCAAGTGCACAGTCAGTGGGCATCAGATATCCCAGCTCAGCCTTGCTTTGAACTAGAGATGGTCAAAATGTGTCCAAATTTCAACTACAAATCTTCCTCATTTTTCAACTAGCTTTTTCTTCTGATTCAATGATACTTATCTGGAAAGGCATCAGGGACATGACATGAGGCCAGTTCATGATCTTTCAAACACGACATGAGTGAATGTCTCAATATCCATAAGTGATTATAATTTTAAACTTGAAATTAAACATTTCTTATGAAATAAATTTAATAAACTTTCACATCATCTCCTGTGAAAAAGAATGAGCTAGAAAGCAAATTAAAATACTTTCAAAGCAACAAGTTATTTGGAATTTCATTCCAGGAATAACCTTGTTAGTTTAAAATATATTAAGTTTTATATTTGTTCACACACACAACAAACAACACTAGAAAAGAATACTAAAACCACTCGTAAAATGGTGATAATATTTCTGCCACTTGTATGTATATCCATTGTTATAATATCTATCCAAAATTATTACAGCATTCTTGTGATCTGTTATATTCTTGTTGACATAGATATTTTACATATAACGTATATATACTTTAATTTAATATTGTGAAACCTAAGGAAGGCCAACATAGTTTTGACTCATGTTTTTTATATTGCAGTTTATTGATGGTCGACTATCAAAGCTAAATGCAGGAAGAGGGTTCTCGGATGTTTTTGAAGAAGAGATCACTTCTGGAGGCTTCTGTGGAGGTACAGAATTATTTTAGGAACATTTGTTTCGATATATCATTGCCTCTTCCACAGGAGCTGTTGAGGACGATATCATATTGACTTGAACATAGTCAGATAAGCACTTATCCAGTTTAAATGCCTCTGATTCATTCTTAGCAGGGTTTCAGTCTGTTATATATCGGTAGCAGAATAGCGAATTAGCTATTTAGCCAAACATTTGCAGTGCATTAAATGAAAATAAATGGAATTGTTTTACTGTAATAAACTAGTTTTTATAAAATCAAGATCAGATGAGATTTTATTAGATGTTTTTAAAATATTGGCTTGCTCAATAACTGATTAGATATTTACTGGCTAAAGTATATTTTTTGTAATAATTGGAAGACTTTAGTTCCCTAGTTCCCTTCCTTTTTAATAACGGTTAATTTAGTTATTTTCTAATGTCTCTTTTAAAAATTCCTTCATGTATCTCATGTAGTTCTGCAATATACCGAAGTCAAATTTCTCCAAAATATGAGTAATTACTATCTCAAGCAAAATGCACTGTGCTTAAATAAATAATCTTAATGTGCAGTTCGAGTCTAAAAAGTGACAGTATAAAAATATATCTTCTTCTTAAGCATATCTACTATTTCCTGCTTGTATTCAGTCATATCCATTGACTTCAGTGACTGAAATAAATTTTACCTGTACTACTTTTAACTCCTGCTAGCCTTGCCAAGCCAGTACATATAAGAAAGCATAAGGTGGATACAATTCCATGTTCTGCATTTCCAACAGGATTGTCTAACCATTTCCATGGCAAGTTAGTTATACCTTTTTAGTTATAAACCAGCTCTATTTCCTTCAATAATTGTGATCCCCCAGAATGCCATTTTTACAGTCAATTTTCATAGCAGAACCTCAGTTTTTTGTATAAATGTGAATTGCGTGAGTTGAACCAAATCATGTCTCTTAGGGCAGCTTTGTGACAGTCTTCTGCTACAAAGCTACCCTCAAGCTAGCAGATCTGGCCAATGGAGGATTTGTCCTGGAGAGCCACCGTAAGAGATTCTGTGCCATGTCCCCTGGACTCTCGACATAGAAGCCTACTTGTCTAGAGTCTGACTATAAAGTGGCCTTGCTCCCTGCTTTCTCCCATCTTCCTAGCCTTCTGCTGAGATCTGGCCTGCAGTCTATTTTTTCCTGAAGAGGTTAGGAGAGAATGGAAGTAACAACAAGATTTAGTCTGTTCCCCTCTCACTCCTGCCCTTCAGGGCAACTTACTCATACAACTTTATGAATAGCTTTTATGCAGTGGACATGTCCATTCAGATAGGTAATGTCAGTGCTTAAAGTTCCTTTGCTCTTTGCAGTTAAGAGGTCAAAAGGGTGCAGTGAAATAACATTAGAACTTGGATAAAGTTAGGTTCTTGGCTCTACATTGATATGTTTTGTCAACTACATGTCTTATCTGGCTATGCTCAGGAGGGAATGTTCACCTTCACTAGCAGTTTTGTGTTAGAATTTATTGTATCCTTACTTTTCAAGTCAGACAAGCTGTACCACATTGTGGACAAATTGCTTAGGGCACATATTCAATATTTACATAGCTGCTGTCTCATCGTCATTATGAGGTGCAGGCAGAGCAACAAGTATGGAATTGAGGGTGACATTTTGTGACAGTAATGGGATAGAACTGTGGTATTTTTCATAGTTAAATCCCATCAACTTTGCCATTGGTTGAAGACTACACAACTGGGTGGAGACCAGCTTTCAGAAAGGTTACTAAAAGTCAAAGTAACCTATGCATTGTTGAAGGGGCAGGTGAACACATCATGAAGAACAGTGATAAGATTTTCATGCTATTGAGTCAAAAGAAAGGACTTTCTTTCAGCCTCTCCATTTTCGTTAATATTTTATTGCATTTTCCAACAAATACAAACATAGCTAAACTATGTAGAAATTTTAACTGAAAATTTGAAGCAAGCTTGCATTTAATCCGTTCTATATCTATAAATAGAGTTTTCTTTAAATATAGTGATTTGAAACTACAATTTTTAGTCTGAAGGATGGAAAAAAATTGTCTACCATATCAAAATGGCATTCTGTATCATGCACCGTTCCCATTAAAACTTTTTCACAAGTTTACACCTTCCGTCACATGCATTCTCCTGCAAAGATAAATATAAGAATCATCAGTGCGAATGTAATTTTCAGTGCACTGCTAGGATTATTGATAGTACACCCTGTGGCCTTTTTCTTCTACTCTGTGTTAGCTCTGCTGGAGGGGCAGAGTTGTTGAGTCCTTATTGTACCTTCTAAGTGTGCCACATGAAAAAACAATTGTTAGCTAGTAGAAAGTTTGATCCCCACCTGCTGCAAAACCTTTTTCAATCAATTTTTTTCCAAGGTAAATGTAAAGTAGAGGCAGGGAATGGGGAACGATATGCCATAGCAGTCAAAGGCCTGGGAATAATGTTGAGAATCAGGTGTTCAACACCCTACTTCCCAGAAGCCTACCAATTGCAGGGGTATTAGGATTGCTAATCATCTTAATGTTCCCTTTGGGCCGTCTGCTTTTTCTTTTTTTTTCTCTTGCACACTTTCACACTATGCTTCACTGCATTCCCTTTCACAATGGAAAAACATTTTTTATTGATGGAAAAAGTATCTCATGTTTATTCCCAAAACCTATGAAATTAATTTCATCCGTAGAGCTTTCTTTAATATGGTCATATTGGAAAACAGGCTAAAACCCAGTGTCAGTTTGTGTTGCATTGCTGCTGTTCAATTAAAACTTTACGCACAGTTATTTAAACTTGTTTGCCCCTGGTCACAGCTGGCTGCTCAGAAATACAAACTACAAGTCTTGTAATTCCCAGCAAATTGCCTTCATACATAAATAAGTATTAGTAAGAAATTTAACTAGGAATTTTTCCTGCTTCTATAAGAGCAAACCATCTGCACCTTTGCACCTATCAGCTATTTTTTTCTTGGACTGGGGCTTGGTAATAATTTTGACAGATGCATTTTACTCATCCAGAGAGGGTTTTTTTCATAACCCAAACGTATTGGCAAATTTAGTGAAGAAAATATCAGCAAACATTCGTATTTTATCAGTACACTAATTTTTTTAGTTGTGGTGACAACCTTGGAGCTACTGGTGGAAAAAGATTCTACTTAACAGTAAAGAAGTCAAGAGACTTTGAACCTCTGTTGGGAATGTGAGATTTATAATAAGAATTCAACATTTTCCTATTTAAATTTGAGGTAGTTCAGATATTGGCTCAGCATAAATGGTGTTTGCTTCATGTTTTCCCTGGTTGAGTATGTATCTGTTTTTCTTCACAAGTAAATGGTAGAACTCGGAAGACTTTGTGATCTGCAAGCCTCCCCACCAGTGTACTGGTCTAATAAACCTCTTATTAAATTACAAAATCTCATCTACTGTAATCTCTTGTAACAAATGGAATTCAGAGGGGCCGTGATAAACACACTTCAAGTGCGGAAATTTCTTTCTTAAGCAAGAGCCGATGGTAGTCCATTATTTCAATGGGTTTTTGATCAAGCCCATAATCATTATTTGGTTAACTTTGCCATAACCCTGAGCAATAAATTGTTACGTTCTCAAGTTCATTATATTAGTGAATGAATAGTGGCTACATTCTACTTTATGGTGAGGAAATAGTTTTTGTATGTATATTATGTGTCCTCCACTAACACTAGTGAGTAGCTCACGAAAGCTTATGCTCAAATAAATTTGTTAGTCTCTAAGGTGCCACAAGTACTCCTTTTCTTTTTGCGAATACAGACTAACTCGGCTGCTACTCTGAAACTAGTGAGCCTAGTCAATCTTAAAAAGATAACTGTTCAGTCTTTGTGAATGTAGCATATTGGTTAAGGCACTTGTGCCGTGGATAAGTGCACAGTCAACTCTAGTAAGCTCTCTTTTCCAACTTGGCATCCCTTTCACTCACTGCACTGTTTCTGAGAACTTGGGTATTGCAGAATTGCTTGCAAGGAATTTAGTGCAATGGTATGGAACGTTTAAATGAAAGCATTTCTACAAGTCCAAACAGCTAAATCCCTTCACTTGTTTCCCTCAGAAATTGCTGTATTAGCTTTTACGATTATCCAGTTAGTCCTCAGACATGTTCTATGAGAGCTAGATTGTTGGTGTTTTGGCTTTCCACCAGCCAATCCAGGTTCTAGTTATTAGATTTATTTCAGAGCTTAAACTTGTGAAATCTCCTATTAAAAAGCTGATGTTTTGTCAAAGGATATCAGTGTGTTCTTTGCAAAGTTGATAAATTCTCTCTTTGAGCAACATGATTTTTGTGATCTCAGATTTTTTGCTTGGAAGCATTCGTTCATAGTAACTGTCGTTGTACTTCACAATATTAGTAAATTCAAGTGATTAAGCTACTCTTAACATTTCTCAAAGGTAAGAAAGTCAGTCTTGCATGTTCAACTGAAGTGTCTTCTGAAACTGATGTTTCAGTTCTACCTCAACCACCTTATCAAATGTTAGCATATCTTCTGTAGCCAATTTAATAATATAATAGCACCCAATGATTTTATCTATGTTGTTAGTTGTCTTACTCATCCACTTGCCTTCTACACTGTGAAGGAAAGAACATGTAATTTACATTTCCAATCACAGTGGGTTTCCCTGCAAAGGAGATGTGAAGCGATATTAAAGTCCTTATGCCTGTTGCTAGTCCTTTTCCCTCTGATATTAAGATGGTAGTGTCTGTAGCACAGTTCATTTTCTCACTGCAAGTTTTTCTTTTTGCCCAGAGGAATAGGGGAAGGAACCCAGTTCTAGGTAAAAAGGGGGAAATCACCATATCCAATACAAAATATATTCTTAGCACAATATATACACACCCCTCGTTCAGACTTTTTTTTATAATTTTTTCCTTTCGTTTTTAGTGAGTCTGAATATTTGATGGCGACTTTAATTTCTCATCATACTTGAGTCAGAGTTAGCAGTTTTCTTCAGAGAAAACGATTGGGTATGGTGAAAAAGAAGCACTATTAGAAAGAAAACAAGGGGGTTCATAATAGGGTAGCCCCATTTTTGCTTTTTGTGTACATGGATTTCCCTCCTTCACAGTATTGGAAGGCTCAAACTCATGTTTAACAATCTATGGGGATTTTTTTTTAATACAAACTGTATTGTGGAGGGGGCAGGAACACCCAAAAATGTGCTGAATGTGTTTCTGATTATTTTATTTTATTTTACATTCACATCTTAGGAAATTCAAGATCTTATCAGCAGTGGGTGCATACAGTAAAGGTATAACAATTTTATTTTTATTTGACTAGTTTATTTATCTTTGAAAAAGTCAGCATACTGAACATCGAGCTTTAAAAGGATATTTGACTTTATATGGTCAATTAGCCGCAATCTCTAAATTTTTGCAGTGTTCCTTGTATTATTGTAACAGAGAAAGTATATTACATTAGTAAGGAAGTTATTTTTACCCAAATATTTTTGTCATAAACTAGTGTCTTTGTCATGACAATATGTTTATATTAGTTTAAAAATGAGAAAATGTCTCATGCACAAAATAAATGCCAAATTTTGGAAAGCACAGAATGTTTTTCTGTTTATCTAGCCAAGGTTTTTTCTGTATGCTATATTGTGTTAAATTCCATAACTGTGAGTTAGGTGTGGCACTAGGATTTGATAGGAATTTTATCACTTCTAGTAAACAGCAGTTTGGTTAATATTAATGTTTTTACATAGTCTGACAAACAGAGGACCTGTGTTGCACAACGTTGTTACTAGGCAGGATTAGTAAAAGATAGTACTGTTGACAAAACTCTTGTGATTAAATAGGACCTGATTACCTCAATGTGATAGAAATAGATTTTTTAAAATGATACAATATATACATTAATAAGCCAAGGAAAACTTCCAATATGACATGTAATATGGTAACGGTTCATGCATGGGTATGAGAATACGTCATTATGTTAGAATGCATTGATAAATATGTGTCAGCCATGATAATGACATACTGTAACCCTTGTGTAGATGTAGACAGTAGGTTGTAGATAGAATGCAGCTGTGGAAATTTTTCCTAATTTAAAAAGAGGGCTATTATTTTTGTACTTTATTTTATGTCAGCCTGTCATCTATTTTTCTTGCTAATGTTTTAACTTTTAACCTGTGTTATAAGGGTTATTAAAATATGCTTTTGTATGTTTCAGAAAGGAGGTGCACTAATCAACACAGCGATGACCAAAGCCAGCCCTGCTGTGAAGACAGCATACAAATTTGTAAGATCAACACAATCTGTGCATAAAAAATTGCAGAAACCACCTACAATCTCCAGTTATTGTCAAAAACTGAAAAATCTGTATCCTTCCGATATGTATTACAGAAAAACATTACAGCCTAAGAAATTGTTTTCAGCTTTTATTCCTATCTTGTGGAGAACAGTAACCACTCCATGTTACTGTTTTGAGTGGTTCAGTATGCTATTTCTGGCTTCATTCAAAATATACAGTAGATTCTTATTTGAATACCTGTTACATATTTGAAATACAGCTGAAAACCTCTACTTAGCTGATGATACTAAAAACGGACTCTGAAAATACTAAATCTCATTTACACTAAGGCCCCTTTACTCCTCCCTGGCAGTGTAAATTAAAAGTCAGTATAAATGTTTACAGTTCTAGGTGGTGTAAAGGAGTCTCTGTATAAATAACAATAAGACCCTAACAACTCCACTTTGACACTAAGTAGTAACCTATCCAAAGTAGGTTTGGAAGCATTTATATTGTGTGCAGGGAACGATTGCAGTCCAAAAATTCCACCATAAGCAAGCTATTACTTATTTTGTTGTGAGCATCTTTTAAACTTATTGCTATAGTGTTAATAAAATAGCACTAATTCAAAAAGTTATGGACTTGCACTCTTGGCCATTGATTTACAGCTTATCTAGATGAAGCTGGGGTGTAAATCTGCACTGCTCTAGCATGCCACATGCCAACTGTCCACATGAACCACGCTACAGTAAAAGTTACCTGATGCATTTTGATCTAGCCCGCTTTGAAACAGGAATAGGATCCAAGTGTTCCAGGGAACTTTTAGTGCATGGTAGCAGGGTCCACACTGGCAGTGCGCAGCAGGCTTGTGTAGTGAAAATTTACACCCCAGCTCACCACACGCTGTTTAACTAGTTTTATGTCTTCAGTCTGACAAGCAGTCCAGTTTTTAAATTATCTTTAAATATCCCTAGATTATAAAGAATGTGAATTACATTATATTATCCAGGGTATAGAAACAGTGTGGTAGCTCATAAGAAATGACACAATGATTAAGTATTTTAAGATTGGGTTCAAAGCACACAGGGGAAGAATCTTCTCTGCCTTCCTTTTGGCTTTTCCAAGGGCTCTTTAGATTGATGCATAGTACAGTAGTTCTGAATAAATCAATGCTACAGTGTGATGCTAGTAGATTTTAAATAAAACTTTAAAAGAGAATTTTTAATTATACATCAATTCAAACCCTCACAAAAGTCATGAGGAGAGAAACAGGTAAATAAATTAAAGGTACTATATATCAACACACTCATTTATAATTTAAAAATGGTTCATTAACAGGCTAGCAGGAAATTATTCTCCTCCTCTGTTTTTCATGATCTTAGATGAAGTTTCATGATTTCCTCCCAGCCACCCATTTTTCCCATTGTGTCCCTGATCCTACAACTTTTTCTGCATCGGCAGACGCCTTTGTGTGCAAGAAGCCTTATTAATTTCAGTGGGAATCTGTGCATGTTCAGGCATGGAACAAAGTGCAGGAGCAGGTCTATATGTCCTCTATTTTCCTTTCACCTTCCATACATGCATGCATCTACTACATGGCACCCTGTTGCTTGTTATTGAGCTACTGAGTTTATGATTTCAGGGTCACATTTTCAAAAGTTCCCTAATCTGGCCTTCAAAACTGTCCCAAGTTGTTGTATATGGAAACACTCATAACTCTCCCCACAAACTACATCTCCTCGGGTGCAAAATCAATAATTGAGATGTGTATGTCTGTGATTTTCATGGGTAGATTCTGAAATTCTTTATATATGGCCCTTAAATGTGAAAAGGCATGGGCATAATTTTCAAGGCTACTTTTGAAAATTTGGTTCTAAAAGTTAACTTGAGTCTAACTCGGTTCGTGTAAGGAAAACTTTCCTATTTCTCTTAAGACCGGTTAGCATTTTTTCTAGCAAAAATAAAATGTAGAAAACTTAAGAATATAATTACTTGTCATCTAGAATGGTAATTCATCTCTAAATAGAGGGATGCCCTTGGGTCCATTTTCTGTGCAAATTATTGTCATGAACAATCATGGGACTTGGCTGTCTATTTTAATGCACACAGTTTCCTCCTATCAACACTATGCTGTTCAGCAGCGCTGGAGAAATTCTCCATCTGCATATAAAACCACTTCATTTCTTTTAAGATTGATGTTGCCTTGCAAATTACCACACTGGAACACTACAGCAGTGAGCTTGAAAATCTTAACAGTTTTCCAACATGAGTTGCTATTAAAATACTACTTCAGATTTAAAGTACCATCTCAAATAAGGGGATGGACACAAGAGACCAGCAGGACGGTTCATTTTTAGCAATAGGTGAGAATACATTGGCTAAATTAATGTGTTTTCACAACATTGGCATGTATGTACATCTCTTACTAACTGACTGTTATTAGTATAGCTAACTGGGACAGCCCATGTGAAATTAGTGATAGAGAGTATTATCCTTATATCACATAGAATTAAAAAAAATAATTTCTCATTAAGTAGGCCTTACGCAGCATATTCTTTGAACAAAGCCTATCTCTTGCACCACCAGTTAAGTCCTTTTGTTTTAATTTTCTAGGCAAAAAGTCATGCAAAGCAGGGAATAAAAGAAGTGAGGAGTAAGTTAAAACACAAGGTATGTAATACAATTTTACTTTCTTACCTTGCTTCTTGTATCAGTTTGAAGCTTATACTTTACAAATCACATGAGATTTGTGTTTTTAATGACTTTTGAAATATGCTTAGCCCTTTGTTCAAGAATACATTTTTCATAACGAGCCCTCTGGCAACTATCTGTCATTCTATGCATCCACTGAATAATCTCTTTATTGTTTGCATATTTTATCATAGAACAACAGAGCTCTTCAAAGATACATTAACAGGATGTATGTTTTCATAAAGTTGATTGCTTTGATATCACAATTGAAGCCTTTGCTTCAAGCTGAGAATTTAAGACAGGATAGTCTTGCAGTACAATGTAATTCAGAAGGTGTAGTTGTCTGTTTAGGATTTATAAGATCCAAGCACAATGTTAATTTTTAAAATAGAGAAACATTTCAACTTTGAAAAGTAACACAGAAATATCAGAATGAAGCTTGATTTAGGCATTTAAGGACAGTTTTCCTAATGAGTTTTATTTCTTCACTTACGATTTTCCTTGTGGGAAGGGGGAACTAACTACAATGTTATTTTATACTTTTCTCAAATATAAAGTTTTAAAAAATATGTCATAAACATGAATGGATTTAAATTGTTTTATATACATTCTAAAAGCTTAATTTGAAAACTTCACACTGGGAAAGATGCATTTGGTAACTATTAACTTTTTGGAATGCTGTATTTCATTTTGTTAATAGATACGATCTTATGACAGATATTTAATAACAAATGATCTGTGTTAACAATGATTTTTAGTACTCTTAAGTATACACCGGGTATGTAGATAAATATTATAAACATGGGATTTTAAATCTATTCTGTTGTGTAGGAGAGTGATGAAGAATATGGAACTTGTAGCTCTGGTGTACTACAGTGTGCGCCAGTGTACACATTACACAATCAGAAAAGAGGAAACTCAGAAAAACGAAGGCTTGCTCAGGTAAGTCACCTGAAATCTGTGCTCACTTTCTTAAAATATGGGGGGAAACTGTTTTCCTGTTACAGTAGTGTGTTAAAATATTATGGTAAATACCTTTATTACCATCTGTATTCAGGAAATATGATAAGTAGTATTCACAATAATATTGCTTGCATAATATGCTGTTTTGAGCGTAGAGAGAATGGCTTATCATATATCATCCTCCTGGAGGGAAAAAAATAGGAAATTCAACAGGGGAGATGAGATTGCCAGGTACATCTCCAGGAAAAGAAATCTCAATTGATTCTTAGAAATAGGACTATTTTCAAAAAAATATTTAAAATTATTTAATAACTACTGTTTAAAAGTACTATAAGAATCAGTACTAAACAGTTAGATAAATGCTAGGCATATTGACGGTGTGATCTGTTGAAAAGTTTACTTAGTAGTCTGTATCTTTTATGGACTTCCATTAGATAAAATAATTTCATAGGCATAAAACACACATTTCAGATCAGGCTTGAATATTAGTTTTTGAATAAAGGAATTCTGGTATATTCATATATACCCAAGCCGATTTTCACTGCTAAGCTATCTTTTTACAGCCCTAAAATATAGTGGCATGTGTTAATACTTTACCTAAAGCCAGTTGATTTTGAGAGAGGGCATGCCTTTAATTCAGACCTTGCTCAAGCTGATTATCATATAGTGAATTTACTACTAAGTCAACTAGCTAACAGTGTGTCAGATGTCTTGTCTTTCTGTTCTCAGTTCCTTTAATGGGTCTGATTCTCTGTAACAGGTGTAATATCTCAATTTTAACCCAATACTAATTCCCAAATGTCCAAATTCTATTTGAATTATTGCTTTATTCTGTATAGAGTAATGAACAGTTTGCGGGGTTTTGTGATCTCTTTTGAATAAGAATATATATTTTTAATAATATATACAGACTCCTGTTTTTGATACCACAAATGTTTCTTCCTTAGATAAGATGGGTGTACTGTAGGTCAAATGAGTACCTCTTCGAATTGACAGTTGTATTTACCTGACTATTGACATTATTTTACTTTATATATAATAATAATAATGTTATGATAAAATTCTAGTTTTGTAAGCCCATGCATTCAGGTTTTTTGAATGATAAAAAAGAAAGTGTTTGTGGAAACTAATATACAATTAGAGTAGATCAATGACTTGCTCAGTAGAATGTTAGAAAATATATGGTAACACTAAAGCCATTTGTTTCAGTGGTATAAATAATTTAGGCATATCTGTTTTAATTATGCAGGCGGATTCTCTTCTGTAACATGTTTTTCAGGTTTCTTTTTAAATACAGTAATACTAAAGTCTGCAGTGTATTTCACCTAGACTAACACAGTGCATCCTTTCTTTCAAGAACCTTGTATAGTTTAAATTTCTTATCTTGACTGTTGAGACAGAAGATATGCAGATACATTTAGAATTTTAAAAATGTAGTATTTATAACAGAAATTGATACTTAACATATTTATTTTTAATTGGTAACTGTCATTCTAATATACAGAAACTTTTTCTTTAACCACATCTGTGTCGCATAACACTGCTTTTTTCAGGACACAGTAGAAACACATACCCAAATCTGTTTATATGTTCACTTAAACTTTTATGCAAATGTACAACACAAATGTAGCTAAAATATGTGTCTGCACATTCAGATGCTTTTAAATGCTGCACATATACAAAAACTGTGAGTTTATTAATTTACTTCATGGTCAGGTCTGTCTGCTGTTCCACTTCAACTGTTTAATTTTAGTACTGGAGTCTACATCAATAAATTGTACCAAAGTAAATTTTATTATTAGATATTAATGTTTCTTCTGAAGGACTGTGTTATTGCAGAATACTTCAACATTTATCTGATTTTTCATTCATACAATCGTATACTACTGAGATTTAGTACATCTTTTCTGCCAACTAGCCAACTTTTTATTTTTGAAACAGCATACACTTCTTTCTGAATGATACAGTGTATCAGGTCAGAACAGCAGAGATTTTTTTGTCCTATATAGAGCAAGGAAAATCTTAATGTGCTTTAAAAAGCAGGGGTTTGTTTACAAGACAAGCTCTCTTACTAAGGGCTCCGTATCTGTGCCGAGCTGAAAGAGCAGCATGACCTATGTCCCCACCCCATCCTCACCCTGAATGTCACATGCACTCAGTGGGCAGGAAACAACAGGCTATAATCACTGACCAAGAAGTTTGGTCTTGTACAGTTCCAAAAAATGCAAACTGGGCTTTGTGGTCCCAAAACATCATTATCTATATGGAGTCTCAGGCTGTCCTATGTGTTATAACTGGTGCGGTTTTTAAACATGGATGCTATTAGCATCAGCTAACAATAATGCAAGATCCATTGAACTAACTGCTGGCTTTGAAAGCTTGCATCTATGTAAATTATATTACTTATTATTAAAAGCAAGTGAATTGCATTCATAACTACACTTCATAATTGTAGGACTTTGTCTGTCTGGAGCTTTCCTTCCTGCTGATAAATCTTTTTGTCCAGGTTTCTAAAATGGCACCGCTCACTGTCCTCTCAGTGTAGTAACTGAAAAATAAGATAGTGCTAATGGTCATACGGTAGCTTATTCATTTAAATATACATTTTAAATAATGGATAAAGATTGGTTCATTGAAAAATCAACTATCAGAATACTTCTAAAATCCCAGACAGTTTAGATTTTTACGTCTTCTTACCTCAAGACAATGTGGGCTTCCCCCACCTCCAACCCCCTCATTATTAACCATCTCACAGTAAGTCTTTTTAAAGTACTGCAACATAAAGAATTTAATGTTGCACTTTCTGTTTCATGTCAGGCCTATGGATGGGAGTTTTTATTTCCCCATTGCTGCTTTCCAGTAAATCATAAATGTCAAATTAGTCATTTGAAATTAATTCAAAAATATTGTTGATAATTTAAAAAAAACTTTTATAAAATAGTGTATAATGCTGAAGTTCTCTTGATTCTAGTGATCAGTTTAATGACTGTTTCATTACCAGGAGATTTTGTACAATAGAATGTGAATCTGCTTTTTACTCCAACAAATAGTAGTTTGTATGCTGGTCTACTAATTAGTACGGTTATTTCCTGTTTTGTTGATGAGGCTTAAATAAATGTCAAGGGTACAGCCATGAAGATCTTCCAATTAGGCCTTGCGTTTGTAAAACCCAGCCCCTCTGCTTTTGTGTGAAGATGACAGTTCCAACTGCAGCCTCAGCCTAACAGGGCTCCAGGGAAAGGATTCTTCTCTGGTTTTATTGAAAACAAGGCCAGTTTGGCCCAGTGAGAATACCAGCACTGGTCACAATGCAGAGCCATTTTTAACCATGAATATTTACTGATCTTTATCATTGCTCTTGTGGTTGTTTTTAAAAAAAATTAGACTTTTAAAAAAATAATAAATCAGAATGAATTATGATATGTAAAATAGCCGTTGAAGCTTAATCAGAGGGTAAATAATTAAATCTGTTATCACAAACTATAGTGATTATATTGGTTTCCTTTCATTAGCATTTGGAAAATCTTTCCCAAAGAAAGCAAAACAAAACACAAAAAACCCCACAATTCAACTTAACGTAAGATAGTGTTAGAAGAATTGTTCTCTCTCTCTCTCTCTCTCTTTCTCATATATGTTTGAGCCCACTCTTGCTTAGGTTAGCTATTCTGGGCTTTTTGTGTGTGCGTGAGCTTAGCTGTATTGCAAGTCAACATTAACAGATGGATTGCCCTAAGCAAGGGAAAACCACAACAACAAAATCTAGTGAAAGTAGAGGATTGAAGCTTTTTATTGTTAAGCCTTATTAAAACCTTGGCATGTACACTGCTGTTAACTGTTTCATGCCTTAAACTAATAGCATTTCTCTGATATTTTCTATATTCTAAGTGGACAAGGTACCTGAGATAGTATGAGAAATTTCTAGTTAAATGTTTTGAACGACAAACTAAAGCAAAACATGAGATTGTTTCAGCCCATGTTTACATTATTGTGCCACATATTATTAGCAAATTACACTGTGTTGACTGTCTTTTTACTATTTACCAACATTTTTTGGTAATGCATGAATTAAACTACTGAGAACTCAGTTTTTCAGAATTCATTTTGATTCCTTTTCTTTACATGCATTGATGCAGTGCAGATTTTGGGTGGGGGAGAGTGTACACAGACCCAACTATTTTTCTACCATATTGCTTAAAATACAACCCCCCCCGCCTCCGCCCCCCCCCAAAAAAGGAGTTTCAATAAGAATAAAGGAGGAATACCAGGAAGATCTGTTTGTTTTCATGAATATGATCTATGTAGTTTTACCATATGTAACCATTATCCCAGGTGATTGGTGGCTTATTTAAAAGGGAACATTGCTGGGTTTAAATAGTCCTTATGTATTCAGTGGCTTATAAAACATGCTAGCAGGTTTGCAGAGTACTGTGTAATGGCTATGAGCTCACTTGATAATTAATAAGCTACCAATGCACCCTTGTCTCAAAGGAAATAGACGTAAGACTTATAGGCATGCAGTAACTTGTAGCCATAATAAAAAATAGGGAATTTGGACTGTAAGTGTGGATTTACTGGGAATCCCAATGTGTCCCTGCTACTTTACTACATATATATCGAAGCAACCAGGTGAACTACTTGTCACAACTGTGCAGTATTTTAAATATAATGTTTTAAAAATCTCATTTATAATTGAAACTTCTTTATGTAACAAGTATAACTAAAACCAGTTGAGATTAAACGTTTTATCTTGCTTTCCCCATAAGTGAATTGACCAAATAAAAGTATTTTCCTCTTTTCTTTTTAAAGCAGAACATAGAGGTGAATTTCAGATACGTAGTACAATATATCATAATAAATAGAACACACACAGTTCAAGTGAAAGAATGTGTACTTCGGCTCGTCCTCAACAGCTATAGCAAGTCTTGCTGGAGGAGGCAGTATTTGGCATCTTCAGGAGAATACCGAATGCCCCATACATTAATACCATCTCCAATGGCTAGCAAAAAAATGACATAAATATTAGCTGCAAAGAGCCTCCAGTGCCTGACTACCCTCCAAAACTGGCAAAAGGTGATTATGGCGGGTCATGGTGGGAATAGAAAGGAAATGGGAGAAGAGGAGACTGGAGCAAAATTGGGCCATTGGAGTGCTGCTGAATATAAATACTGCAAAAGAGTCCCACTATCAAACACGAACCAAACATCTTCATAATTTAAAAAATATAAAAGTTGTGGTTCTATGCTTTCTATTTTATTTGGATTCAGCTGAAATGTTTGAGATCACATTTGGGAAACAGAATAGCAGCTTCTGTCCACATGCCTCATATCTACTGAAAATCCTCCATGGAGCTTGTGTAGCTTTAATCCTCATTGAATAATTAAATTAATGTAGATAAAATATTACAATTGACAGATGTCATATACAGTAACAATTAACAGTTTTGAATTCATAAATAAGAGTGTGCTTCATCTTTAGGGAAAATTTTCCTGTAAAATATTTGTTCTGCAATAAAGTTTGGTCAATTAGTAAATGATGTATTTTGAACAAAAGAGGGCATAATTTGAAAATATTGTGGGCAATTTTAGTTTTTTTTAATTTATGGGGAAGGTTTTTTGTCTTTGTATGTCAAGTAAATCTCTTCATTCTGCAAATTGTTCAGCTTTTCTTTTAATTAAAAATGAAAAACCTAGAGAACAAAAAATTCAAATTATAGATTACAAGACTGCCCTCTGGTGGTCCTGATGTCTTCCCATATACTACAAGCATATATGTAGCCAAATCTCATATGGTGAATGCTTGCTCTTTACATCAAAAGATCTTTTAGAAACAAAACAGTAACCATTATCTCAATAGAATTCTTATCTAAAAGAGTATCCAGACTTATAGACATTGGTCATATCCATGTCCTTCAAACAGAACAATCTTTTGTAGATGTACTCTCTGAACAGTAACAATCTATAAGTTTCCTTATTTTACTTAAAATATTTCTGGCATAACCATACTATTGAATTAATTATGAAAAATATTGAAGGGGGACTACCTCATTTCAGTGATTTATTTAGCAAATTGATGTATTTAAAACAAAAAAGAGACAATGCAGATATCATAAAGCTTTTTATTTTTATCTCTGATTGTTTCTCTTCTATTCTCAGCCCATTCATTTTTTCTTCCTGTTAAGGTCTTACCAAAACAGAAAGAACGCTTATGGTACTAGCTGCATTACTGGTGCAAGTTTCTCCTTTACTCAGTGTTGACTTGTAGTCTTATATTTCATTGTATTCCATCGAAGACATCTGCCCTTCTCTGGTTTTGCCTCCCCAGTGGAAAACCATAATTGAGAGCCATCTCTGTCAGTCATCAAGTTTCCAAACAAAAAAAAGGAGGGCCTGGAAGCTGGTCCAGAAGCTCTTGCTGGCTTTTGTGGCATTTAGATGAGTATTTGGCCTTTTCATGGCAAAGGCACCAACACATACTGCATCAGCTTTATCCAAATGAGAAACCTAGAAAGTGAAAGCTTGGCAGGTGGATTCTTTTGACATATGCAATCTATTTTACTTCTGGAACTAATGAATGAAAAGGCAGTTCAGCTGTGAGTCTGTCACAAAAACAACCTTAGTGTTGCACAAACAAAGGATTCTTTTAAGGGTCTGAAAGAGAAACACTGTTGTGCTGAGTATGCTGTAGAGAATCAGAAGAAGCTCTTTAATATTTGATAATTAACTGAAGTAACTAGGGGTAGACTACTAATCGAGATAAATTACATTGATATTTATATCTTACTTTTATTTGCCATGCAGCCCTCTTCTCCCATCCTACCTAAGAACAGCAGTTACAGATAGTGTTATGGCTCCACCTAGCAGAAGGAAGGAGTCAAAAGTTCCGTCAGTTCAAGACACCAATCCATCTGCTTCCTTTCCAACTTAATTTTGCCTCCTGACCTTGAAGCACGGAGAGAGCAGCCTTAAGGCTCCAGCTTCAGCTCTCATTCTGTCTATTCTCTAACCTCCTGTACGTTAGAGGGAAGCAATGAAAAAAAGAAGTGATTCAGTTATAGGACAATGAATATGGCTGATGGAAAAAGCCGGGAGAAGAAGAGCAACAGGAAAAATCCTTTCCAGACCTTACAGCTAGTAGAGTTGGCTGCTGGAAGGGATAAATGTACATGGAACTAGCAGGAAGATTTCCTCCTCATGATTAAATCTTCTGCTCATGGACTCTGAACTGAGATGATGTTGGAATCACCCCTAAGGCTCAACTCCATTGCCCCGCAACACAGATTTGCTTCTTAGATTGCACAGTCAGCCTGAGAATTCCTCACTTGGATAGGCTCTAACAGAGCCTGTAGGTCTGTGTGACAGAGTTGCAGCTGATGCAATGTTGTCAACTCTCCTGGTTTATTGTGAGTCTTATTTGAATCTGTTCCTAAAGCTGTGATCCTGTGATTGATGTGAAAATCTCAGTTTTCATTTTTAAAAAAGTTTATAGTCCTCATGGTTGTATAGAAAAGCTTGAAAACATGAACCCTCTGCAGGTTTCAAAAATCAGAGGGGAAATAAAAAGAACTCAACATTTATTATTTGTGGGGGGGAAACAACCTTAATGGTTTTTTAGCCAATTGCAAACATTGGGCTCCAAAAATCATGACTTTTGTATGTTTGGGATCGGTAATATTAATGCCAAAACTACCAGCATATGAGCCCTCTTTGTTTTCAGAGCCTCCATGCTTCCCAATTTGGGCTTATGTATACTGGATGAAATCTGTTCCCACCATCAGGCTGTTGCCCAGCTTCTCATGGCAATGATCCTTCTGGAAGAGTTATTCCCACTCCTGGGGTTGATGTCCTTCTTCTCCTCATGGAGGGAGCTTGAAGCTGATAGGCTATCTTCCTCCTCCCACATTCTAGCCAGCAGAGGCAACAGGGTCCCTTTGGCTCTTTGGCTCTTTGCTTTTCTGGGAATCATTACAACATCCCTGTAATCTCTTTTACTCCAAATTACTCATATGTACCCTTAACCTTAGCTCTATTTTCACATAGGTTTTGGTTTGGTAATTTCCCCTTTAGCAATAATTTTGTATATGAACTATTAACAGAAATCCCAAAGAGAATGTTATCATGTGATATTTCTAATGATTTGAAGATACGGTGTATCAACTTGAAATTCATTTTTCTTTACTTTAACATTTTAGGATCAGATTAACTGATATGTTCTGGCTGCTTCACCCTACTTAGCAGCAGTGCAAAGCAACCCGAGTGTTCTGGCCATGTAAACTGGGTTTACAGCTGTTTTGTATCATCAGAGTAGCACAAAACAGCCAGATTGTATATCCCAGGTTCCCCAATCTCCTGACCTCCGCATCCCCAAATTTCGTCTTCCTCCCCGTGTTTCCCTACACACATACCAGTGTCACTCTCCTGTCGCCCGCATTCCCTGGCGCACACACATCCTTCACTCTATTTAATTCCTTGCTCTACTTGGTGAGTAGTTTACCTTTAAGGGAAGGACATCATCACAGAGAACTAGTTTAGCATGAGCCACTATTAACTATAACAGTAATCATCCCTGGGAAAGGAACCTGTGTCCTCATGTTTTTCAGAAGGTTTGTTAATACCTGGGCTACAGCTCCCAGACTAGTATTGTTTTAATTCTGTCTGATTTCAAGAAAGGTCTGTAAGACCTTTACATCTGCTTTAAATTGATTCTCTCCAGGTCCATTCTTCAGCCTTCTGAACTATTCATAGTCCCATTAAAAGTAGAGAAATTGATTCTCATCGTTATGCCCCAAAGCTTCTTTATTCCCTTTCTTCACAGAAACCTAAATACCAGCAAGTAGTTTTCAAATTTCCCGTGGTTCATGGAACCACATTCAAACTTTGAGAGACATATCCCTGAAATTATAAGTACGGTTCTCTTAAGGTAGCATTTCAGTTGCTGTCAAGATATCCCACAGAGAGGGGGGAATTAAACTTACTGATTATTTCTCCTTCGGTGGTTTGCGTCTTTCAAAACCAGACAGTTCACTGACTTTCCCACTGAGTTTGTTCTGGGGATTAATTCAGAGTTGTATGTTAACGAGCCTATTGGTTTACTTAGGTTGTGCCCTTATCTGTATTTGCTGCTGCAGAGAAAGTGTCTTTTCCCACAGCTTTGAAGTCATTTTCTATCTTGCACTCATAGTTTTAGAAGTTTCCTGTTTGTGATGGTTATAACAAGTGGCAAAAGGTACCAAAACTACAGTGTTTTGGCTGATTAAAGACTATATCCTATTAATTTATGTCCAGAGCAAACAGCCAAATGCCATTTTGTACGAAGCCTGGACTGTTCCAGACTCTCAGAGCAGAAGTACACGATACTGAAATTTGTGAAGTGGCCATTTGTTCATCTCCTCCCCTCTGCATCTGCCATTTCCAGTTGGATCAGTCCTTGCCTACTGAAATGTATTAGCTATTAGGTGCTCTGAACACTATTGTCAAGTAAGCATAACTCCTTTGGCTCACTTCTTATGATATCATTTGCCTGTAATTGTGGTTGCTTGGTATAATGGGGAAGAGGAACACTGAACGAGAGAAAATTTACTCAACTGTAATCCTATTTGTCATAGTCCTCTCTTTTCCTCCCATTTCCTGCATCATTCTAGTCTGCTGTTGAGGAGTGTAACTAAAAGTATTTTCCCTATGATCTCATTGTCCTTTACTATAGCCTGGAAGTCTCTAACTGGAAAGGAGTGGGTAGCTTAGTGCTTACATAGTACCCTGAACTAACTGATTTTTTTGCCTCCTTCGTTCTGTCTGTAATTCTTGCTATTGGATAGGATGGGAGAAGGAGGGGACTCAGAGAAATAGAATTTCTGATGACTGAGTTTTCCTTAGCTAGCTTTCTCATATTAAATGAGTAACTTTCATACCATAAACCAGCAGGAAATTTACTTCACATATTTTATTTTAAACACAGTTGAAAACTTTAAATGCTGATGTATTGAATAGTTAGTCAATGTGAAACTATATATGAGCTGCCATTTTTCAAAGGTTTATTTGTTTCTCACGTTGAGGACAATTAATGGCAGTAGCCTTATCAAACTTCCTGTGTTTGTACTGATTAACAAGGGCTCATTACCTGAAAGTTATGATCCTGAAAGTTGAAATATTAAATTAAAAAGCTGACATTTCAAACATTGGCTTTCATGCCCAATCAAAAACGTAACAATTTAACTTTTAAATCCTTTAGTATTTATGTATTTCTCCTACATTTTTGAGATTTTTGGGCCATCATAGCAAGTTTATGAAACCACTGCCATATGTAAGAGAACCTTTTTCCTTTTGTAACTTTCCTCATTTTATTTGGTTCTGTCCATATTTATAGTTTCTGCTATAATCTTCACTTTATTCACAGTTGCCAGCATCCACCTCAGTCCTCTAGATAGCAAACCTTGTAAAGATGGAGGTTTTCCAAAGAAGCAGAAACCAGAAAAGACAGAGTTGTGAAAATTATGGCTAAACAGTCATAACTTTATTAAAATAACATACATTATTGATGAAAGGAAACATGTCTTGACAGTAGGGAAGAAGCAACAACATCACAGATATGTCACCAGCCCACCAATTCCAGTGCTCCATAGAGGCTCCAGGATGGGTGAATGGCTCAAGCTATCGTGGCATCAGCTGGCACCATGATGCCATCTGGGAGTTGGAGATGGGTCTCTGAACTCATCCCCATGCTGGCTACAATTAGACCTTCCCCATAGCTCCTGTACAGGCCAGTTAAGCTTGATGGGTGGTTCAGTGAAATGGCTTATGGAGTCCACCAACGAATCATTTCTTAAATTGTTTCTTTGTGGAACTTACACTATATTTCACAGAGAGCAAGGAAAAGATAACATAGCTAATAATCTGTGTGAGCCAGAAGAGGTGGGGATATCTATCAGAGAAACCTTCACTTTACTCTTATAAGTAAGTTAAGAAAAATGTAGAATTCATGAAACGTGTTTGTGTGTGTGTGTGTATATATATATATTTTATGAATATTTTATTATTAAATTTATTATATAAACAGTACCAACTGGAAGAAGCCATATGAGTTTAGTAATTGTGGGAAGTTTTACTTTATAAAGCAAATTATGACAGCAGTTTATTAAGTCTTTATAAAGTTTTGGTGCAGCAAGAAAGGAGGGTTACGATCTTGTTTTTTGTGGTAATGAATTTAAGAGGTCTGTTTATTAGAACTCGGATCAGGAAGGAAACAAAGGTCTGTCCCTTTTTTTATGAAATGGTATAAAAAGTGTGCACACTTCAAAATGCAGAAAAGACAGAAATTAAAAGCTTAAATAACTCCAAACAGCAGGGTTCATCAGTAATGGAAGGTTTTCTTAAATGTCTTTGACAGCTTTTGCAGGTGCACATACTATGTCACTTCATCTAGTGGAGCTTTGAAAAAGATTTATGGCTCTCCATTTAGAATTTATTAAGAGGGTTTTTTTCTTTTTTGCAAAGCAGTCTGGACATACTCCTCCCTCCTCGTCATTTTTATTGCAACTCTGAGAGGAAAATCATCTATTCAAAAAAACATATGTTGCATTTTGTCTCAGTGGCTATTTCATGGTGCCTTAAATGATTGTGAATGTGCTTGTTTAGTCCTGGCAATGTGCCTATAGTATATTTCTTTCTTTTAAAATTTTTAATCAGGATTTTAAATATTGTTTATGTACATCTCATTGTATTTGTGTTAGCATTCACCAATTGGACGTAAAAAAAAATTTTCCTCACACCCATAAAAATTCAAAAATCCATCTCCAAAGAGAGAGTGAAAGTCAAGGGGAAAGGCAGAAATGTCTCTCTTATTTTTATTTACTTCATCGGCATATGTTGTGTCATACTCATGTACTATTCTATTGCTGCTGTTATCCACTAATGTGCAGAGTAATGGCAAACTGTAATACTTTCAGAAGACCTCTCAAAAGAGCCCAGGCAAGGGTAATTGTTAAGCCCTGTGGCATTTACCAGTTGTAATCAGTTTGTTCAGTTCCTATTTCCCAAAGACACCTTTTTTTTTTTTTTAACCTGATGCATTCACTGTTTGCAACTATTTTTACTGTTTGTTTCTAGGAGCCAGTCAGTGTAATCCCATGGCAGTTTATTCTGTTGATAGAATTAATGCTTCCGTATAAAAAGCCTGTTGCAGTTGCTCTTTTTAATTTGTATTTTTGGTGAGCTAGAGCATCTAAATTTTTTAAAAATGGAATGAATTCTTCATTTTGAAATAGCCCTTCTTCTCTTGAAGACTTCTTGTTTCATCACTGGGGTGATTTATGGTTGCAACAACTAAATCTGATGTGTCTACAGGACTGGGCTCTGCAGAGCCACTTGCTGGACAGGGGCCTTTATTTGTATTAAATGAGAAATTTATCCAGAATCGACACATCAGTGGGAATCTCCATTGAGAATTAGTTCATTCCCTATGGAATCAAAGTATTTTAATGGCCCCAACACAGATAAATGCTTAGACAACTGAGTGTCACTGCTGCTAACCATAAAGAGGATATGTTTCAAAAGATACGTTCAGTAGCATTAGTCACTGACGAGTCAGCTGTCCACTATTTCATTAGATATTGACTGTACAGAACTCTGTTCCACGCTCAAATATTGGTTTCATTGTAAAGTTTAGTCTGGGTTCTTTGCCTGATTTCACCCATAAAATAGAAAACTCAGTAATAAGTAATACCTCCTCAGAAAAGGTATATTAGAAATAGAAGAAGGCCAGAAAATAACTGTTGGGGATGTTGAAATGCCTACAGTTATCCTTGGGGACCCAGCCTACCCCTTAATGCCCTGGCTCATGAAGCCATACACAGGCACCCTGGACAGTAGTAAGGAACTGTTCAACTATAGGCTGAGCAAGTGCAGAATGGTGGTAGAGTGTGCATTTGGACGTTTAAAGGGTTGCTGGTGCAGTTTACTGACTCGATTAGACCTCAGCAAAACCAATATTCCCATTGTTATTGCTGCTTGCTGTGTGCTCCACAATCTCTGTGAGAGTAAGGGGGAGATGTTTATGGCGGGGTGGGAGGTTGAGGCAAATCGCCTGGCCGCGGAATACGCGCAGCCAGACACCAGAGCGGTTAGAAGAGCACAGCAGGAAGCGCTGTGCATCAGAGAAGCTTTGAAAACCAGTTTCATGACTGGCCAGGGTACTGTGTGACACTTCTGTTTGTTTCTCCTTGATGAAAACCCGCCCCCTTGGTTGCTTCTAAATTCCCTGTAAGCCACCCGCCCTCCCCTCTTCTATCACAGCTTGCTTGCAAAGGAAATAGTCACTATCGTTTAAAAAACATGTATTCTTTATTAATTGATTACAAAATAGGGAGATAACTCACAAGGTAGCCCAGGTGGGGTGTGGAGGAGGGTAGGAGGGAAGGAAAAGGCCACTTTAAAACTTCTTGAATGCCAGCCTTCTGTTGCTTGGGCTGTCCACTGGGATGGAGTGGTTGGGTGCCCGGAGCCTTCCCCCCCAGACCCCTCCCCCCCGTTCTTGGGCATCTGGGTGAGGAGGCTATGGAACTTGGGGAGGAGGGAGGGCCGTTAAACAGGGGCTGCAGCAGCAGTCTCTGATCCTGCTGCCGTTCATGAACCTCCACCAGACGCCAGAGCATGTCCATTTGATCCCGCAGTAGCCCCAGCGTTGCCTCATGCCTCCTCTGATCTTCCTGCCGCCACCTCTCCTCACGTTCATCGGCCACTTTCCTGTACTCTGCTACTGTGTCCCTCCACACATTCTGCTGAGCTCTGTCAGTGCCGGACGATTGCATGAGCTCAGAGAACATTTCATCACGCGTGCTGTTTTTTCGCTGCCTTATCTGAGATAGCCTTTGGGACAGAGGAGGGAGGCTTGAAACATCTGCAGCTGCTGGAGGGAAAAAAGGGAGTGAAGTATTTTGACAGATACATTTTACAGAACAATGGCTATACTCTTTCATGGTGAACAACACTATTCACATTACATAGCACATATGATTTCGGTACAAGGTCGCATTTTGCATCTTATATTGAGTGCCTGTGGCTTTGGTATTAGAGATCACACACGCAGTCTCAGGCAACAGAATTCAGCTTGCAGGCAGCAATGGTAAGCCATAGTCTTTTGGCTTCTGCAACCTTCATAACAGCAGCGCCCTCCTCTCCAATACCAAGCAAAGCCCGTTGAGTTGGCCATTTAGTGCTGCAGTTTTCGTGTTAACGTGCAGCAGCAGAAACCAAACTAACCCCCCCCGCCCATCCAATTCTCTGGGATGATCGCTTTACCCCACTGTGTGGCTGGTATCAGGGAAGATCCCTGCTAGCCAAACGCAAACAGCTCAGCGCCAATGGCGTGGCTAACTGCGGGGAGGATTTCTTTTCAGCCACAGGCCAACAGCCCAGTAGGAACGGCCACCTCTGAATGTCCCCTTAATTAAATTCCCCTATTTCAACCACGGTACCAGGAACGATATCACTCTCTTGAGGATAACAGAGAGAGATAAAGAACGGATGTTGCTTGAATGCCAGCTAACACCGGGACCGTACGCTGCCAGCCTTTGTCACGCAATGATACCAAATTACTTGCTACTAGCAAAGCGTGGTAAAGTGTCCTACCATGGAGGATGGAATAAGGCCGCTCTCCCCAGAAACCTTCTGCAAAGGCTTTTAGAGTACCTCCAAGAGAGCTTCATGGAGATGTCCCTGGAGGATTTCCACTCCCAGACACGTTAACAGACTTTTCCAGTAGCTGTACTGGCCACGAATGCATCCCAAGTCCTCAGGGCTACTTAATCATTAAAAAACGCTTGCTTTTATAACATGTATTATCTTTAAAAAGGTACACTCACCAGAGGTCCCTTCCCAGGCTTTGTTGGGTTGGGAGGGTATTTCAGTCAGGGTGATAAAAAGATCCTGGCTGTTGGGGAGAATGGTGTGCTGTGTGCTGTCCTCAAGCTCATCCTCTTCCTCCTCATCTTCCCCGTCCGCAAAATTCTCAGGCATGGGGGAGAGTACACCATCATCGGAGTCCATGGACAGGAGTGGGGTAGTGGTGGAGGCCCCCCCTAGAATTGCATGCAGCTCAGCATAGAAGCGGCATGTCTGGGGCTCTGTCCCGGAGCGTCCGTTTGATTCTTTGGTTTTCTGGTACGCTTGTGTGAGCTCCTTAAGTTTCACGCGGCACTGTGTTGCATCCCTGCTGTAGCCTCTGTCCCTCCTGGCCTCAGAGATTTTTTGAAATGTTTTGGCATTTTGTCTTTTGGAACAGAGTTCTGATAGCACAGATTCCTCTCCCCATACAGTGATCAGATCCAGTACCTCTCATTAGGTCCATGCTGGAGCTCTTTTTCGATTCTGGGAGTGCATGGTCTCCTGTGCTGATGAGCTCGCCTGGCCAAACAGGAAATGAGATTCAAAAGTTCCTGGATCTTTTCCTGTACACCTGGCCAGTGCATCCGAGTTCAGATCGCTGTCCAGAGCGGTTGCAATGGTGCACTGTGGGATAGCTCCCAGAGGTCAATACCTTCGAATTGCATCCACACTAACCCTAATTCGAAACGGTGATGTAGATTTCAGCGCTAATCCCCTCGTTGTGGAGGAGTACAGAAATCCGTTTTAAGAGCCCTTCATGTCGAAAAAAATGGCTTTGTTATGTGGACGGGTGCAGGGTTAATTCGATTTAACGCTGCTAAATCTGACATAAACTCATAGTGTAGACTAGCCCTTAGACATTCCCTGAACCATCTGCCATAATGATGTATGGATTTCTGGCAGTAGCACTTCTCTATAGTAGTGTATAGTTGGTTTATTTTGGTTTTGTTTTTTTTAAGTTAGCTAACATAGGTACTTTGGCTTTCCATACATTTCACAATGGTCAGTTTTCCGATTTGTGAAGATCTTTTCTGTGGCTCTTCTGCATAGGTTAATTGTCACATAAATATTAAAGCTGCATAGAATTTTGAAGCAGGTTTCTGCCCTTTCGATTGTACAAACCACCAAAATTTCTGTCCCATAGTTTTTATTAAGGTAATTGAGACATTTGTTCAAGTAGAGTAAAACACTTCAACAGAATACTGCATTCTACATGGTAAAGAAGATACATAAAGAGCCTCATGCTTCGTTTAATAGTCGCTATTCCCAGAAATGAGTTATTCTCATACACAGTTGGCCACTTAAACTTGAGAACTTCACACAAATACATGTCTGGAGACATTGAACCACAGTTCTTTGTCCAAGATGCTTGCAAGAAAAAATAGCCCGTGCTCTCCAGTGCAGTTTCTTCATCTTCAATGGTCAGTCTTCAACTGGTGTTAAGGGTTTACATGAATTATTCGGCTATCTATGTCCATAAAGAAAAATGTACTGTGCTGTTTGCTCTTTTATCGGTGATGTTTGAGTTCTTTTGGTCCTCCTGTGAGAATCCCTAAAGGACCTCTCTTATCAATACATAATGCTGCCCATCAAGGGCTCAATTCCTGTAGGTGCTCAGAGCCTCTGCTCTCATTGAAATAAATGAATAGAGTGTGGTCTGACCCCAAATGAACAGTGATCAGAAGGCAAGAAAATAAAGAAAGATCACAGTGTTGATTTTTCCTCTCCAGACGCGTTTCAACCAACACCTCGCCAATGTCAGCAATCATGATTCTGTCCTGGATGATGACGATGATGATGAAATGGACAGAACAAGCAAGTAAGCAACCTCTGTGTGTGTGTGTGTGAGAGAGAGAGAGAGAGAGACACACACAGAGAGAGAGAATATATGTATGTCAGTCTGTCCCACAAATGGATTTTTAAACCAGTTGAGTTCATGTGAGTGAATATTTTGCCAGTGTGACTCCTGACCTAAAAATTGCTACATGTTCTAGTGTCTAATATGGAAATAAAATCCTACTTTTAGTAGCAGAGAAACAAGGGCAGCATATTATTATTATTATTTTATTTATTTGTATTATTATAGCACCAATGAGCCCTAGTCATGGACTAGGACCCCTTTGTGCTTGGCACCGTACACTCAACAAAAAGATGGTCCCTCTCCCAAAGAGCTTATATATACCTGCAAGACGAGACAACAGACTGATACAAACAAGTAGATGAGGTAGGAGGCAAGGAGACAAGGAAACAAGGAGATAATATTGGTCAGCATGAAAGTCAGTGATCTCAGTGCACAACCAGCCTAACCATTGTCAAGTCTTTTTAAGGCATCACAGCAATGGAGAGCTTTTAGGAGGGTTTTGAAGAAGAATAATGAGGTAGTTTTGTGGATCTTTATACACAAATGTAAGGCATATGGGGAATGAACATTCTCATAAGCAGACTAGGGAAATGTGGTCTTCATGAAATTACTATAAGGGGAGGTCACAACTGATTGAAAGACTTTACTCAATATGTAGTTATCAGTGGTTCACTGTCAAAGTGATGGGATGTATCTGGCGGGGTCCAGCAGGAGTCTGTCGTGGATCCAGTATTATTCAATATTTTCATAAATGATGGATAATGGAGTGGAGAGTATTCTTATAACATTTGCGGTTGACACCAAGCTGGAGGGTTGCAAGCACTTTGGAGGACAGAATTAGAATTCAAAAGAACCTGGATAAATTGGAGAATTGATCTGAACTCAAATAAGATGAAAGTCAATAAAGATAACTGCAAAGTACTACACATAGGAAGGAAAAAATCAAGTGCACATCTACAAAATGAGAATAATTGGCTAGGCTATAGTATTGCTGAAAAGGATCTGGGAATTATAGTGGATCATGAATTGAATGAGTCAGCAATGTGATTCTATTGCAAAAAAGGCTAATAATATTCTGGGGTGTATTAACAGAAGTGTTGTATGTAAGACCTGGGAGGTAGTTGTTCTGCTCTAGTTTCCACTGGTGAGGCCCCAGGAGCTGAAGTACTGTGTCCAATTCCGGGCACCACATTTTAAGCAAGGCAAATTGGACAGAGTCCAGAAGAGAGCTACAAAAATGATAAAAGTTTAGAAAACCTGATCTATGAGGAAAGGTTAAAAAAACTGGGTATGTTTAGTCTTGAAAAAAGAAGACTGAGGGGGGACCTGATAAATGTCTCCAAATATGCTAAGCACTGTTATAAAGAGGATGGTGATTGATTGTTCTCCATGTCCATTGAAGTAGGACAAGAAGTAATTGGCTTAATCTGCAGCAACAGAAATGTAGGTTATATATGAGGAAAAACTTTCTAATCATAAGGACGGTTAAGCACTGGAACAGGCTTCCAAGGGAGGTTATGGAATCCCATTACTGGAAGCTTTTAAGAACAGGTTAGACAAACACCTGTCAGGGGTGATCTCCCTTCAAGGTCCCTTGCCTCCCTGCATTTCTATGTTTATAAGGGCTTTTTCCGAGCAGGAGGAACATCATGGGAGAAAGCATAAAGGTATTTGTTTGGAAAAATGATGAGTGGGCAATGAAGGCTGGCATCATGGGCTAACCGGAGACATAAGTCAACATCTCAATAGTGAATGAAAGATGATAAATAGGATGGGGATACATCATGAGGGGTCATGGAAGTGAAATCAGGCAGCATATGTTTGATGTGAGGGCACTGAAACTTGTGCCTAAGGGGTCAGGTGGGACATCAACATCAAAGTTGAAGTCACCGAGGGAGATTGTGAGGAGAATAGAGAGAGAGTCAGGAGACAAAATCAGAGAGGAAGACTGATGAGGAGGAGTTGGGCGGATGATAGATGAGAGCAACAAAGGGAGTTGGGGAGAGGAGGGAAAGGTTGCATGCAGTGCTGTCCAGAAGGGAAGGAGGAGGGTGAAGGAAGTGTCAGGAACAGGAGAGGAGAATCTCAACACCCCTGCCACGATCCAAAGCAGGGAGTTTGTGAGGAGGAGAGGCCTCCATAAGAGAGGAGAGCTGCAAAGACAAAGTGAGAGGAAGGGATCCAGATCCCTCTGAGAGTCAGGGGCTGGAGGTAGCCAGCTATGAAGAAGTTGTGATCTTTTTAGAGATGGAGTAAGCATTCCAGAGTTGGTAAGAGAAAAGGAGAAACAAAGGAATGGGGAAGAAGGGGAATGAGTACGAGTGTAGAAATGGTGGTGGTGATGAGGGTGGGAGGTGGAGAGGGTGGGAGGGCTAGGACTGGGGTAAATGTGGGACCTAAATTAAGAGGAAAGTAGATGTGGGACCTATATTTGTGCTGCTGGGAGTCGCTGACTTTCATTCTCTCCTTCCAGCCGCTTGGCTACAGTTATTGCATCCTGCTGTACTTCTTAACCAGAATGGTAATAAGCATTGAGACTGAAGTTACAGTCAGTGCTGATCTCCTTTACTTTGATGAATAGAAAAAATATCTACATGCTACCAGTAGCAACATGATTTTTTTCCTTATTTATTAATGGTGTCTGTGTTATCATTTTCCAGTCAAATACTGTTAATATGTAGACCATATTCGAAAAGGCTGTTTGTACTCTGTGGACTTTATTTTCGTAATGCTACACATAAAATAAATCCATCACTACTTAATGCTGGCTTTACAAGACCTGGCCTCCTTTTTTGTTTCTGTATGTTACTGGGGCATGTAGATACCTACTCCCTGATTGCACCTGCATCTGTCCGCATGTTCTTATTTGCCGGTGAAATTGTTGGAACAAACGCCAGGTTAAGTCCACTTTCAAATTCAAATGGCCTCTGAATAAGCTATCCTTATTTACTTACAGAAGTGGCCATTCTGACATCATAAAATATTTTACGTTTTTAGCTGATGGAAAGTTTATTGTTTTTAGGTTATCATCTGAAGACAGCGAGGAAGCTTCCGCTTATTTTTATGATAGTGACGATTCTGGTGAAACAGGAGTAATGTCTTATCACACAGGAGAAATGGACTTGCTGGGAGAGATTTTGGACACGCTGAGCACACACAGTTCAGATCAAGGAAAGCTCTCAGGAGCAAAGAGCCTGGATTTCTTTAGATCAACAGATGATATTGATTATAAGGCTATGGTTAGTCATCTTTTTCATGTGTAAAACAACCTCATTAATTTAGAATAGAAGCTGGCATTCGCTGGTGGAAACTGCATGCATGGCCCAGTATATGGAAGAATGGTTCACACATCACAACTGTGCCTTGCTGCTGCTCCAAAAACCAGAAGCATGTTTTTCTAACAAACTCATGCTGCTAGCCACAGTATGAATGCTCCTCAGCTGAGGATTTGGGTATACTCCTTTCCAGTTTATCAGTGGTGTGCCATTAGATGCGGTAACCACATCTGGGGCTTGTTGGGAATCCTCCCTGCTGCTGCACGGGGGTCTTATGTTCTCTCCCTCTATCCCCTGGGCAGGAATTGGTCTCAGTTATCGTTCTAGAGGCTGTTGATAATAATTTGGACTCCCCAATTGAAAATAGGGGTAAGTATATCACTCTGGGGAAGTTTCCCAGCTTGTTTAAGTCATGGGATCCAAGGAGTCATTGCTTTACAAACGATTTCATTTTCAGTTTAGCAGTCTAAGGCTCCACCCTACAAATGGGTCTGTCCACTCAAGGCTTCTAATTCACGGTCCCATTGGACCCAGGGCACAGATTCTTTTGCAGGATCAGAGCTTTTGCTAAATCTTTAAAATCTTCATTAGATCAGCTCCCTGGTGTTGGTGACCACTGTCAAAAGACTTTTGTATCTGTAAGTTTCAACTTCTGTGTTTGGTGCTTAAGATTTGCTGTTGTCAAAAGCACTCCCATATTAGCGATCCTTTGCTGGAACAATTAACTCTGATGCTAATCCAGATCAACATTGATGTTATAAGCACCATACAAGGATTACATTAATAAAATATCCATTTTGTTTGTGAACTAAAAGATTAATAATAAATGTGTGTGGAACTGATTACTGAAACGAAGAATAGAAATCCCAGTGATTATGGGTGAGACAAGGTGGGTGAGGTGATATCTTTTATTGGATCAGCTTCTGCTGGTGAAAGAGACAAGCTTTTGAGCTTACACAGAGCTCTTCTTCAGATCCGAGAAATGTACTCAGACTGTCGCAGCTAAATACAAGGTGGAAGTAGATATACCGTGGGAAAATCTGCTTCAGTACAGGGCAGAGAACCTCTGACCACACACCTAGTTGTCACCTACCACTTTACTCTGAAACCCACGTGAGGTATCATTAAACAATTAAAACCCATACTCCATGGGGACCACATCCTGAAAGAAGAATTTCCCAAACCTCCTCTTCTGGCCTTCAAACAACCCCCAACATCATCATCAGATGCAAGCTCTCCAGAGATCAGACATACCAATTCAAAGCAGCACCAGACCTGCCAGAACATCATGCAAAACCAGTAGACATATCTCTGCTGCTAAAATGAGCAATATCCCCCACAACACACCTTTCAAGATTTGTGGGTACTACACATGCCTATCACAACATGTGGTGTACCTCATCCAGTGCACTAAATGGCTCAATAACAATTATGAGGTGAAACCAGACAGTCACTACGCTCTCGAATGCACTCACACAGAAAAGTGATAAAAGACAAAAACACCCTATCATCTAGGGGCAAACACTTTTCACAAAGTCATCACTCTATATCTGACCTGTCAGTCCTCATTCTAAAAGGAAACCTGCACAGCACTTTCAAAAGATGAGCCCAGGATCTAAAGTCATAGCTGTGCTAGACACTAAAAATCATGGTCTTATAAAAATACTGGATTTATGGCTTATTACAACAATCTGTAACCCACTAACCCCCCTTTTTTGTCCTATGACTAGAGAGGAGTTAACTGTCCACTTCACCTTGAAAGGTATTACAGTGTGTTTTAACTACTTATGCTAAACAACCTGTTCCACCTTGCATTTAGCTGTGACCTTGGGAATACCTTTCCCAAACCTGGAGAAGAGTTCCATGGAGCTTGAAAGCTTGTCTCTTTCACCAACAAAAAATTGGTCTAATAAAAGATATTATCTCACCCACTTGTCTCTCTAATATCCTGGGACCAACACTGCCAACAGTGGCCAGGGGTCTGAATCTCAATTTCTTATCTCATAATGCAAAACCACAATTGCAACTGACACAGGCTATACCTTTGTGGTCAAGGTTGAATGGGCAATGGAGACTGAACTCTTTTGTCATTCCTAGAGGTGATCTTTAAATGTCGGGATGAGGCAGTGTCAAAAAGCTTGCATTGCAATTTCCCAGCTATGCCATTCTGTATCTAGGGAAATTCAGGGGATGTATATCCTTTCATGAAAACAGGATTTTTATTTCAGTGATGCGAGAGGAAGGGTTCTTCTTGTAAGATTAACTGTAAAAACACATGTTCTTTGTTTCAGAACAAGTCTAGTGCACCTAGTGAGAGCAACCTCGCTCTGCTCTGTAGTGGTACTAATGACCCAGTGGAGTGGAATCTTGGTCAGGATGATAGTGTTCTCCATGGGAAACAGCTCCCTCCATCACCAAGGAAGCAAGTTGATTTTAGTGACCATATGGAATCTGTCTCTGTGCTGCAGGAAGAAAACAGTGACAAAACCCTTAGTGCTGACCACGTGGATTTCCCTAAAGATTTTGTAAAGTCAGCTTCTCCAACACGATCAGTTGCACAACTTGCTTCTCTGGAATTTTCCCAAGTAGAAGACTCCTTCCATAGGAAGATAAAACCGAATGAAACACTAAGCAATACCTCAGAGGATCAGCTCCCTGTGAACCTTTGTCAACATCCATCCATTCTAATTCCTTGGCAAAAAGACGGGGATGAAGGAAAGGAAACCCCAGAAGAAAGTGGGCTTCTTCATGAAGTTGTATCATTATGTAAAGTGACCTCTGCTTTTCACCACAGTTTAAACATTTCAGAGGATAATTACTCCAGTAATAGCAGTGGAAATAAAGCATAAAGGAACTTTGAAACTATTTCCATGGGAGGTTAAAGAGAGACTACTCAGGAGTCCATGTAATACATGATAACCAAAAGATCCCAAAGGAATAATTACTTTTACGTTTTAAAATCCTTGTGTTTTGATTAGTACATGGATTTAGACATCTGCTTATATGTTTCTCAGTTAATTTGTTGGCTGTGTTTAAGTCTACAAGATGGAACTAAATATACTAATGCACTCTTAAATCAGGTACTAGTTTGTATGTATGTGGAATATACAACTGGTGCATGGTGCTTACTAATGTTCCTTTGTGCAGCAGGAAGTGTATCATCTTTGCATATATCCAGATACTGAAGGTACTGTATTAATCCTGTTGGGCGTGAAATGAACAAAACAGTTTAGATTTGTCTGAAACTTACAAATATCGATGTTTGTAATGAGTTAATTGCCTTAATCATTTGGGGGAAAGGTTTATATATCTTAGAAGGTGACTTGCAAACGTTCAGAAGAGTAATAATGATTTTCCATGGCAGGTATCTGCTTGAGCAAAGGGGGAAAAGATCTTTTCTAAACTAAAGGATCTCTTGTGAATAATAGGGAGCTTGTTATAAACAGAAACTGTGGCCATGTCTTCTAGACCTTGAAAAGGTGGTGCATACTTTTTTCTTGTGAAGTGCTGAATGATAATGTGAAGTTACTTAACTTCTGTTTACAACTAAGGCACTTTAAAGACATATTATCCAGTGTCCCAATGTAGATGTTTTCATCTAGGAATTTTCAGAAAGGAAACTGTAAGTGAAATTGATAGATTTTATTGCTGTTTTTAAAATTTCTACAATTTAATAATTCTGTACTAACATTAATTTGTGCCACTGCTGAACATGACCATTTGATTTTTACAAGCCACCTTTAAAAGAAACATTAAATTATCACTTTGCTTCTTAGGAGTTTTGTTTTGTTGAGCTGTGCAGTATTTTAAAGAGCAGTGAATGAAGATTACTTATAACACTAGACATCTAAAGTAATTGGTTCAGCAATTAAGAACACAAATACCCCACCCTCATGTATACAAGAGAATCTTTTTGCAATTACAAGGAAAGGAATTAAATGGATGCTGCATGTACTATATTTAGGCATAAACATTTATCCCCTTTCGAGCACATAGCATTCCTAGAGGATATTTCAGTATTTAAAATTCAAAAAGTATTTTTTTGAGTAGAGCACATCTATTCATTCTCCTTGTCCACCCCTCTTCTTCCCCTGCCCTCTGTAGATCAGAATGAGTACATTCTGGGGTGAACCACACTAGGCCAAAAATGGCAACTTTGAATACTGTCTATTGGCATGTGTAACACAAAGCAAGGAGTAACAGGATTTGTCATTGCGAGGAATGCTCTCCCACTCTTCCTCACCAACAGCAGGAATCTTCTTCTGTGGCAAAGACAGCTTAGTGGTATCCTCAGCACAGACCAGGGAGAGCAAGTTGAAGTCAGGGGTTGAGGCAGGTTGGGCTGCAGTACTTTGGTAGTGGATCACTACACAGGTTAACACCAGTTGCCATGTTTGGGTTTACAAAAGAAGTTTCCTTTTGACTAAAGCGATTTGGCTTTTCTTTTCCCGTTTTATCACCACGAGCATCAGGCAATTGGTTATGTCAGGTGGCTCAAGGGAATTCGTGTGTGATCCCTTTAGGGAGGTTGTGGGGGGAGGGGTGGCTGTTTGATGCTCTGCCCATGAGATTTAGTGTCTAATACTATCTTGTCATTTCACATAACTTTGTTGGCAATATCCCTGGCGTTGTAAAAGAAGGTCTTGTATCCCAAACTACAGACTCTGAATAGGAGAAAAGGAGCGGGGAGGCAGATTTCAGCCACACCACTGGTGAGGATGGGCCACATTACTGGGTAATGGTATGAGGCCCCTTCACCAAAGTGCCCCGTTTTACGTGCAAGGGAAAAGGTCAGGTTGTGGACTCACAATTCATAATATAATGACCTTGGAAAGTTTTTATAGGTGTGTTCAGTATATATTTCTGAAGAGGACCTCAGCAGCTTATTGGTGCTGAGGATGATTGTAAGATTTGCATCCTGATCTGCCTTAGGGTTTTCTGTAGTACATATCACCATAGTATCTGAGATTCAGGTGGCATCTTTATTTGTGTTATCCCAAAAAGGGGCACTTGGCAAAACTGTGTTTGAGTTACTGAGGACCAAAATTATTATTAACCCATAAACTATTAAACATTTTAGCTGGGTTATCAGATATCAAGAAATAGGAAGTGTCAGGTCTGAACAGTGTTTAGATGGGGGAGCTCCAAGGAAAACACAAGATGTTGCAGGAGGTGGTTCAGGGAGTCAGGAAGTGGCATGCTGCTTTGTTGGTCCTAAATCAGTACCCAAGTAGGTTATGCTGTGCTGTTAGGTGCGTTTAGGATAAGACAGGAAAAAGAAAAGTCCTACCAATCTCATAGCACTTCTTGTTTGATTGTTACTCTGATAACACTAGAAACATGAAATGCTCAGTTGCATTCTTATTTGTGTAACTGCATTTTGCTAACCTTAATTCCATATACCAGAGGCTGGCAGGGGAACCCGGACCCACTTGTTTTACCACGTTCCAGCTCAGGGACCTTATAACCAGCAATCCAGGTCCTCATTCCCATTCCCTGTCACTGTTTCCCCAGTCTCCTTCCTACCAAACTTCTGTATCTTCTCTTTCCTGGTTCTCGGTTTACCACTGGAGCCTACTCTACTTCCCGTGGCTACTTCACCCCTCCTAGCCTCTTTCCAGACTCCTTACACGGCCTGCTGCTTTCAGCCTCTTGGTTTTTTAGTGCTGGCCCAGCCCTTCCCCAAGCGGGACTTCCCTCTCAGTTACCCTGGCCCTCCTTCTCTCAGGTGATGTCAAGTGACCTAATTAGCTTCTCAGGCCCTCATTAACCCAATCAGGGCTGATGTGGTGCGCGCACCCTATCATAGTAGGTGAAGTGAATTCTTGGGTAGAACTACGAGGAATCAGAATGAGATAATGTGAAAAGACATTAGGAATCTACTAGGATAATATGCGCTATGCACATTTGTAAGATGTTTAATATATATTAAATGCTTTTATATCTTATAGACTTATCAGTTTCTGTCTCGGAGAAAAAAATAAGCTTATCAGAAATTTTAGTGATGTTTACTTTTAAATCTATAAAAGCATCTTTCAGGAATGCAGCATGAGATTTAAGAATGGGGTTTTCAAAAACATCTAATGGATCAGCTTTCACTGACTTGATACAAGTTGGGCACCTGACTCCCTTAGGCACTTCAGTGGAGGAGAATTTGGAAGCCATACCAGGTTGCTAATGTCCCTTTAATGATTATTAGGAGTATAGCACTGAAAAAAATGATTTGGGAATTGTACAACATTGATGCCTTGATGGGTCATTGTTTTATAAGTAATATTCATGTATCTGATAAGTGAAATTGCTAAAGTACAAAGTTAAAAGATGGCTGGTAAAATTCAACTTTTTGAATCATTTTTTATTGCAATAGCCATGAATGTGTTAGGATTGCACACTAATGTCAAATCCTTCGCATATTGCTGATGTGATTAGTAGAATGTTTACAGTATTTTGACTATTGTGTCTTCCTTCTTTTCGAACCCTAAATACCTTAAAATATAGCCTCGTTGTTTATGTTTGATTAATTTAAATTTAGCCACATTTTTAGATCCTTTACCACTTGATATCAAAGATCTTTTTGAAAGGCTAATATTGGTGCCTTATTTAAACATACAAAATTACCAAGCATCTTCCATATCAACAACAAAAAAACCAGTTAACCATGCCAAATTTATCAAATAGAATAGCAACTCTGATATCTCCAGCCAGCGCAGTTCTACTCTGTTCTTCGCGCAGTATCAGTCTGTCTGTAGGCCACGTCTACAGTATTTTGATTGTCACAGACAGTCCCATGGTAAGAAAAAGTGTCCAAGTCAAGGATTTTACAAGTTTTCAACTATTCTCATCTGTGTGAATTCTCCCAATGCATTCTAAAGCATCAGCATTAATCTCCATCTACTGGTGAGAGCTGAACTCAGTTCAGTGAAAAAGCTCCTCAGGACTCCAGTAGAGGCACCTGTTTTGTAGCTGAATCAGTATCTTTCTGAGCTTCCTATTTTTCCCCGGTGAGGGAAATATGAGATTTGTTTATTTAACTTTGCACTCTCTTATCCATACTTAGGGACAAAGTCCTGACCTAGTCAGTTACACTGGGACTTGAATTTCAGGTCTTCCGGTTCATCTCTAATAGCTTATGCACCATGCCTCCATGATGTGAGCCATATCCCCATTCTGCTTAGGAAAAAACAAAGTGAGAGCATCAGAAGGGAGAGATGCTCTCCAGGATTCCCCTCTCTGACTTTTCCCTGTATTGTTCCATTGGGGTGATACAGCTGGGAGCCTCAACCCGTGAGCAGAGGGTTGAGCCCCCAGAACCTGTGGATCTCAGTGGGTATTCTGGAGTCCTGGGCCTTGTCTCATTCTAGCTGTTTTGCAGCATGACTCCAATGAAGCCTTTTCATCAAATCCCCCACAGGGGGAAGGATGATCTGTGGCCCCCATTATCACCTTCCCATCTCTCCATGTATAGATCCCCAATACTGTGAAAATCCTTTACAGAAGTCCAGGGATGGACAGAACCATGGATGCAGAGCCAGTCACTGCCTTCCCTGTATGCATGTGGAGCGAGATCTGTTCAGGAGATGTTTGAGAACAGTGTGACAGTCACAGTGCCATGTTTTGGGGTAGCATCACTTCCAAAATAGCCTTGTTTTGAAGGAAGAGTGTAGTTCGAGAAGCTGTGAAATAACTGTCATGACTGAAACCTTCAGTCACGTAGCATTCTGAGAGTGATATTGCTGATTGGCTAAAGGTGGGATTTTCACAAAGTCTCAGCATTAGCTAGACTCTGCTTTCAGGGAAGTCACGGACATTTTAACATTGACTTCAATGGGAGCAGACTTAGACCAACGCTGAGCACTGTTGAAATCCTACCTATTAAATTTTTGAAAGATTTTAAAATTTGGGTTTGTGTCTCTTTCAGGCTGTAGAATGAGTTTTTCCTAACCCCATGTTATTATTCATTATATATTTCTAGGCAAAGAAATTTTAAGCCAGTTAAACTGTTTCTAATTTTGCATCCACAATTAATTGTTGGGTTCAGTTCTATAGAACAATCAGTTGTGCAACCCTCAAATCATATTGGTAGGTAAATGTCTATAATCTGTGTTATGTGCATGTAATTGATTGCAGGAGCAAAACTTCATGCAGGGAAACTAGATTCTAGGTTGAGGCCCTTTTGAAAATCTGGCCCTTTGTCTTATAAAAACTTGCATTAGTACCCCATTCAGGAGCAAGGAGCCTACGCAACTGCTGATCTATGGAAGCTTTGCCATCCATCCTCCCTGTCAATACTATTAAAAGGATAGTGTCTGTTCCAAGGGGTTTACATGGGGGTTTCTGACTTAGCAGATGTTTATTGTCACATGGGGCACCATGGGCTGACTGCCCAAAAGGAGTTAGGTGCCTAAGTCTCCAGTTTTGGGATCACTGCAATCCCCAGTATTCCTACTGAAACCCTGTAGGCACCTAAACTCACTCGGCGACTTAAGTTTTTGTAGTAAAAGTTCCCTAGGAGTCCATGTTTCTGCCTCTGAGCACACACACTGCTTCTTCCCTGTGGGCAACCAGACACCTATTTCCTGCGTAAGCCCCAGAATGATGTACAAACCAGGAGAAAACAAGCTTTTGGCGTTGAACTTGCCTGAGGGGCCCAATCCAGTAGGCATTCTCAAAGACTGCCCACTGAATCAGGCCCCCATAGATGAGTTTTTACAGAACAGCCAGAGGAGGCGGAGGAAGACCTCTCTCGTAACTTTTCGTACAGTGGTTAGGATACTCCCCTGGGAGGTGGGAAAAGGGGTTGGAACAGGGATCTGCACCTGTCAGGTGAGTGCTCTAATCATGGGCCTGTGAGATTTTAGGGGGCTAGGGGGTTCAACCAAAACAATTTGGTGAAGTTACGCAAATTCATTAAATGTTTTGATGTCACTGAATCTGCATTTTTCACCAAAACCAGTTTAGGTTGAAAAATTTTGCCCAGCTGTAGTTGGGATGAAAAGTTCAAAGTTATGAACTATATCCCAGGCTTTACTACATGGGCTCAACGGAAGCTAGTTTTTACATTACTTAGGTCAGTTTTAACAGGATTCATATTTAGAGTCCAATAACAGTATTAGCCCTGGAACAACAGAAGTGGAATTCAAGTAAATTGACATTTGATTCTGATTGTGTAAAATGCAATTATGTTTCTGTTAAAATAAGGGAGCTACTTGGATGTGGAGGAACACGTATTGACTTTCAAAAAATTACTGGATTTTGTGCAATATTTTTCCTTTTCTCTTTTTAAAGTAATTTAGTTCCAGCAAATATGCACATCTGCTTTTCAAGCCGATCCTTGAGATCATATTTTTTGGAACTGTATAAAATTACTTGTAGCATTTAATATGGTTGTATGATAAAAACATAAACAGTAAACGTTGTCACCAGGCAAATGTGCATCTCCAAATGTGACTGAAAATGATTGTGGTTGTCATGTTATTGCATACTATAGTAATAAACATGGTTTCAGCAATGATTAATATACAAGTACTCAAAAGTAATAATCCCTATATTCTACTCACAGTATGTTACAAGAACATAGTGGGAGTAATTTCTGTTTATACATTTAGAACTTCTGATGCTTAGTTTATCTCTTGATTTTTTTAACAAGTTAAGCGTCTCTTATTAATACAATCAATTCTAGATAATAATTTATGGTGGTGACTGTATGTATATCCAGAATCTAGTTTGTGGCAGCCCTAATTGTGATAAATCATTGCTTAAATCAATTGTTGCAAGTACCTTTTAATTTTTTGTAAATTAAATTATGTATTGATGTACATTTTGTTGTAACCTTCAAGCTTCTGTCAAGAACTGGTTTAAATTAATTTACTTGAATGGAGCGATAAAGCACTATGGAATAGTTAGTTTTGGATGCAACACACAAACAAGCATATATTGTGTTAATTCACCATTTTGTTCAGAAGATAAGTAAAAATGTTTCATTTGGTCAAGGAAATAACTGTTTTTTTTAATCTGTGTCTGAAAGAGAGAAGGAGAGAGCATCAGCATTGAACAGAGAGTAATAACCTATCCTGGCATTATTCCAGAACTTTTTTTTCAGAGCTTTTTTTAGCCATCTTTGGGAAAAGTTTTTATAAAGCTCTTATGGGCCAGTAGGGACATCTTTAATTACCTACAGGAAAGACATGAAGTACAGGATGTTTTGAGATGTAATGCTTTTATTGATCCTTTCAATAATCACAGAGGTTTTTAAATAAATTAACACTGTGTTCTAACATGTTTATAAATAGAATCAGTCACTGGCTTTTATTAAAACTGCCACCAAATTTAGGACTTTACTCTGTGCTGTTGCACACTTTAGCCTACAGTATGAAGTCATCTCCAGAATTACAGACCAGACCTTAGACTACTACCAGTAGCACACTGTGTATGTACTATAAATTGTGTTTTTTCCAAGTTACAGTGTCAGTGCAAAGTTTTTTGTGAACTCCACATTACCATGAAGTGCCCCACATTGTGTTGTAAAATAAAATTTACCAAAATCAAAGCCATTGTGGTGTGCAGGTTTTTGTTTGATGTAGTGATCTGATTTACCTATTTCATGCAAAAGGATGTGAGATTATCTTTTTCCAGCAGAAGTGTAGTTTACAGCAACATGGTGATGTTGTTACGCTATGAGCTTTTCACAACCCGCTGGATGATCATTTCAGCTTCTCCATTTTGGAGACGCTAATCAAGTGTTTATTATTAATAATTAGCTTTATATAATGCATCTTCAAAGTGTATAAATATTAACTATCACAATGTCCTGTGAGATAGACAGTTGATAGGCACATTATCCCCAAGCTAGACTCAGAAATGTTACATGATTTGATCGAGCCTACGCAGAGAGAGCCAGCAGCAAAGCAGGCATTACAACTCAGTAGTTCCTAGCTCCTAGCCCCAGGTTCAGACGACTACATTATACAGCCCCCTCAAATATTGGAAAACCAGAAAACATTCAGTTTCAGTTCTGTCACACATCCCTTCAAAAACATCAGTGTTTCAACAAAGCAAACCACAACCAGAAAGAAATCCCAGGAAATACACAGTTATGGTAGCACTACCCAGACAAACGTAACTCTGCCTGCTTTGGGATGCTAACATATGTAGACATGATAGCTAGCAAGAGATGTTAAGAATAACAAGAAGGGTTTCTTCAGGTATGTTAGCAACAAGAAGAAAGTCAAGGAAAGTTTGGGCCCCTTACTGAATGAGGGAGGCAACCTAGTGACGGAGGATGTGGAAAAAGCTAATGTACTCAATGCTTTTTTTGCCTCTGTCTTCACGAACAAGGTCAGTTCCCAGACTACTGCACTGGGCAGCACAGCATGGGGAGGAGGTGATCAGCCCTCTGTGAAGAAAGATGTGGTTTGGGACTATTTAGAAAATCTGTGCGAGCACAAGTCCATGGGGCTGGATGTGCTGCATCCAAGAGTGCTAAAGGAGTTGGCGGATGTGATTGCAGAGCCATTGGCCATTATCTTTGAAAACTCATGGCGATCGGGGGAAGTCCCGGACGACTGGAAAAAGGCTAATGTAGTGCCCATCTTTAAAAAAGGGAAGAAGGAGGATCCGGGGAACTACAGGCCGGTCAGCCTCACCTCAGTCCCTGGAAAAATCATGGAGCAGGTCCTCAAGGAATCAATTCTGAAGCACTTAGAGGAGAGGAAAGTGATCAGGAACAGTCAGCATGGATTCACCAAGGGCAAGTCATGCCTGACTAATCTAATTGCCTTCTATGATGAGATAACTGGCTCTGTGGATGAGGGAAAAGCAGTGCATGTGTTGTTCCTTGACTTTAGCAAAGCTTTTGACATGGTCTCCCACAGTATTCATGCCACTAAGTTAAAGAAATATGGGCTGGATGAATGGACTAGAAGGTGGATAGAAAGTTGGCTAGATTGTCGGGCTCAACGGGTAGTCATCAATGGCTCCACGTCTAGTTGGCAGGCGGTATCAAGTGGAGTGCCCCAAGGGTCGGTCCTCGGACCGGTTTTGTTCAATATCTTCATTAATGATCTGGCGGATGGTGTGGATTGCGCCCTCAGCAAGTTTGCAGATGACACTAAACTGGGAGGAGAGGTAGATACGCTGGAGGGTAGGGATAGAGGGCCCTAGACAAATTAGAGGATTGGGACAAAAGAAATCTGATGAGGTTCAACAAGGACAACTTAGGACGGAAGAATCCCATGCACTGCTACAGACTAGGGACCGAATGGCTAGGCAGCAGTTCTGCAGAAAAGGACCTAGGGGTTACAGTGGACGAGAAGCTGGATATGAGTCAATAGTGTGCCCTTGTTGCCAAGAAGGCTAACAGCATTTTGGGATGTATAAGTAGCGGCATTGCCAGCAGATCGAGGGACGTGATCTTTCCCCTCTATTCGGCATTGGTGAGGCCTCATCTGGAGTACTGTGTCCAGTTTTGGGCCCCACACTACAAGAAGGATGTGGAAAAATTGGAAAACGTCCAGCGGAGGGCAACAAAAATGATTAGGGGTCTGGAACACATGACTTATGAGGAGAGGCTGAGGGAACTGGGATTGTTGAGTCTGCGGAAGAGAAGAATGAGGGGGGATTTGATAGCAGCTTTCAACTACCTGAAAGGGGGTTCCAAAGAGGATGGATTCTCAGTGGTGGCAGATGACAGAATGAGGACTAATGGTCTCAAGTTGCAGTGGGGGAGGTTTAGGTTGGATATTAGGAAAACCCTCTTCACTAGGAGGGTGGTGAAACACTGGAATGTGTTACCTAGGGAGGTGGTGGAACCTCCTTCCTTAGATTTTTTAAGGTCAGGCTTGACAAAGCCCTGGCTAGGATGATTTAGTTGGGGATTGGTCCTGCTTTGAGCAGGGGGTTGGACTAGATGACCTCCAGAGGTCCCTTCAACCCTGATATTCTATGATTCTATGATAGCTCTTTATCTAATGCTTCTTGGGAAATTAGATGTCCCATTTCCTCAGTGTGCTCTTTCTTAGAATTAAATTTATAATAATAATAAGGGCTGGGCTTTTCTAAGGAGCCTAACACAGTTTGGTGCACAGATCTCATAGAATTCCAATGGATTTGGGGCCCAAACTCCCTTAGGCCCCTTTGAAAATCCCAGCCAATTATAACCAGTGTTTATATAGCATTTTTCATCTGTAGATCTCCAAGCACTTTACAGAAGAAGCAGTTTGCAAAGGAAGCAAACATTTTCCCCATTTTGCAGATGGGGAAACTGAGGTACTAAAAAGTGTAGTTACTTATCAAAGGTCACATAGCAGGCCAGTGTCACAGCCAATAGAACCCAAGTCTTCTGAATCCACCCAGTCCAGTGGGATCACGCTGTCCACTACAAAGTGTAAAGACCTCAAAGGCAGCTCTTTCCAGCCATTAGTCACTTTCTATATAGCAGGATACAGAGCAATGAGAGAAAATCCCTCAGTCCCCCAAACACCATAACATGAGGTGCTTGCACAGTTGTGGCTCAGCCTCTCATAGGATCTAACCTCCCTGAGCCAGTTCATGTAGAATTACAACCAGAATCCACACAGGCAGTGTGACACAAAATGGCCACACAGCAGAATCTGATCAGTGATTTAAACAATGATTCCTTTGTCTGAACTGGAAAAGAATGCCAAAAGTATTTTGCTGTGTTATACAAACAAAACATACAGACCACCAGATCATTGTTGATACCATTGATCATCAGTCAATTTTTTAAAAGTTACATCCATGTATTCATCTCTTAATACAGTCGGTTACAACAACAAAATCTTTGTCATCTGTCCAAGTTGTGATGCAACAGAAGACACAATGAAAATGAACAGCGACAGGGAGTCCTGTGGCACCTTATAGACTACTTTGCCGCTTTTACAGATCCAGACTAACACGGCTACCCCTCTGATAATGAAAATGAAAACAATCTAGCTGTGAGACTCGGAGTACCTTTCCCAGACCTGAAGAAGAACTCTGTGGAGCTCGAAAGTTTGTCTCTCTCACCAGCAGAAATTGGTCCAATGAAAGATATTACCTCACACATTTTGTCTCTTGAATTACTCCTGTCAGAATTGTAGTGACATTGTCACCACAAGCAGACAGTTGCTTCTTGGATGCAGTGTGAGAGAGCAAAGTACTCATCCAAGTATGAAAATAGCTTAATATAATTAACAATTGATTCATTGGTTTTCTTTCAGCTTCAGCTTGCCCATTTGCTTTACAGTGTAGGTGCAATTGAACCCCTTAAATGTTGCAATTACTGGTTATTTCCTATAGTAAGTATAGAGGAGTACAGGGGATACAGCGGATAGTGAAGCAGCCTCATCTTTTGACCTTAAAGTGGCAGATTTTAAAGCAGCAGCACTATAGGGCTACTCTAATCCTGTCAAGAAAAATTATGTCAAACATTTGTGGAAAGAAGAATTTTTCAGAGTGCTTTGGTAAAACAGTCAGATGGGACACACCAGGTAATATCCAGGTTGGTACATTATTAAGAATTGTGGTTTATTAGGAAAAAATGTAACTCAAAATTCAGTCATTTTGTGGCATTGCTTAGGTATGGAGGTCATGAAATCGCTATTCATTAATGGCCACCATATCATGTGTGTGCTCCTTAAGCAGCTGAGAACATTGCTATTGCAACATACACATATACAATGCTGCTGCAACCATACGTGAATGACAGGCAAAGCATTTCATTTTCTTTCCAGAACACCCAGTGCCTGAACCCTCATGATCCCAAAAGAAAAAGTAACTTTTATCAAATGCAGGGATTTAGATTTGTATTTGATGTGACAAGTCCTAACAACAATAGAAACAAAAGCAATGCCTCAAGTTATGATGTGGGTCTGTTGGTATCCAGTAAAAGCAAAGGGGAGTGAGTTTGTGGTTTTTCATCAATCAGAAAAAATGCTGACAGCTTCTTTCTTAAACTTTAAAACCCTGAAGGTTGTCAATCCTGTTACAAATTGTGCATGAAATATAAACAAGGGCTAGTGCTAAAAATAAAGGTTAGGGACTACATTTGAAATATAGACTATCATTGACTTAACACCCTCTCCTTTAAGTTTCCTCTTATAGTATAAGGGCCAAATTCTCAGCTGGTGTATATTGGCATTGCTCCATTGGCTTTCTTCATGAGGTCTATAAATCCTACTTCTCCCCTCAAATAACTGTGAATAGATGATAAAACAGAAATGAGGGTTATAGGAAACCCTAAACTTCACTGCAAATTGCAAATTGCTTCCTTTCTGCCATATTATCAATTCTTATTTGTTAAGTACTGTTGATGGGCTCAGTGCTGTGGAAGACATAATTAAAGATGGCTCCTGTCCTGTAGTGCTCACAGTATTAAACTTCCCCTCCCCACAAAACACAGGGCTTGTCTGCAGGGGGAAGCGTTATCAGTTATACCAGTGTAACCTCTCCATGTGGACACTTGTATTCTGGTATAAGAGCGCCTTTTTGTGGTTTAGCTTAGACCCCTTCCCAAGAAATATAAGCTAACAGAAAAGAGACCATCTCATACCTGAGTAAGAGTGTCCCCATGTGGGCTATACTAGTATAACCACCATGGTGTAATGCATAACTTGAGTTATGCTGAAAAAACTTCCCCATGTAGACAAGGCCTCAGATCACAAGAAGTTGCTGGGAGATCCAGAGAAAGGTGTTAGTTTTTTGGTTGTTTTTGTTTTTTGTTTTTCTTCCTTCCAGTTTCCTGGGGTGGAGAAAGCATTAGGCTGACATGGCTCAGCGTTCTGGGGCCTCTCAGAGGAAGTTTTTAGCAGTGGTTTGGACTGATGGGCAGCTGCTCTTGCTGGAGGTAGTTCCAAGTACAGGAGGCAGCATGGAAGAAGGGGCAGAGATGAGGGATAGGAGGAGGACATCATGGTGACTTTAACATCACTGGCAGAGCGAAGAAGATGAGGGAAAACTCAGATCCACGTTGTAGATTGGGGTGCTTTTGCAGAGCTTTGAAGATGGGCAAAGGGAAGCCAACAGAGGGAATTGAAGGAAGATGTGTTGTCAATTTAGACTGCAAGCTCTCCAGGTTTGTCTGTTTAAAGACTAGTACACTGATGGTGGTAGGGAAATAAAAACCATTGGGGACCAAATAATGGCTGCTCTGGGCAGGGGGACTGCACAGGGGTTTCCACCAATAATAGTGCTGCTGCTTGCATTCCCAGTGCTCAAAGGGATGCCGGGCGCTGCTGCTATCAGCACTGGACAGCTCAAGGTCATAGGCCAAAACGTTTCAGAATGGCTCCTGACTCGGGGAGCTCTCCTTTCGGGTCTCCATCTTTAGATTCTCTGGGCCTGATTTTCACTGGTGCTGAGTGCTGTTAATGAGTTCAACTAGAATTTTGAGTGCTCATCATCTGAGACTTAGGTGGGCCCAAGATATCTTGAGATGGGTTCTAAAAATCAGAGGTCACTGTTAACTTTTGTCCACTACTTTTCCCTTCCTTCCCTCATGCACCCCTCTTCATCTCAGCTTGGGCTCTGAGAACCATAATATAACTCCTAATATCAGCAATTTCTTTTATTCAGCACTAACCTGTTCCCTGTCATGAGGATAACCTATTAATATAATACAACCTGTTTAGCATTGTGGAAGATTGTGTTTTAAACGTTCACCTGAATAAAACATACGAACAGCTGACATTCAGTCTGCTCCCAGAATAGGCGACATGCTTATTTAATGATTCTGAAAATGTTAAAATGGCGAGCTTGAAATTCAAATGTCATTTTAAAATATTTGTATTTAACTTCACTGAGTCAGTCCTTTGCTATCTCTCCCTCTGGCATATTCAAATCGGGGGTTAGGGCAGCAGTCTGACACTACGGATACTTTGAACAATGTATTGAGCAATGTTGGCATTTCAGTCTAATTAGTTACAGCCTATTTTGTGACTTGTCTTTGGTCCTTTTGGTTGCTGGCCAAGTATTTTTTATATCTTTTTTGTATACTCCTCATTGTCTCATTTTGAATGTCAACAGACCAGTATTTGTGTAACTGTTTTTTGTTTTTTTTTCTTTGTCTTCTCTCCACTCCGATCTGTGTCAGGAAGTCTGACTCAGCAGTTCTATGTCTCAGCCCCACCGTTGGAGAAAAATACAGCTCGGGATTGATTGGCATGCACAACACAGTTTGGTAAATCCACATCTTCTGCGGGACCATCTATTTTTCTTTCTAGTGTTTAACAGCCATTGTTTTTCCTGAAAGTAGTGTTTTCCTGGGCTGGTTAAATCAGCTTTAGGCTACATTACATCAGTGCTACAATGCAGCTGTATCAAGAGCTGGATCTGAATTATGCTTGTCAGGCCCAGCTCTAATTTAAACAGACTAATGTAGATTCCATCTCTGGCATCTGATGGGAAGGGTAGGTAGGTATATTGAGCTAAAGCCCTCACACAGATCACTGGCTGAAAGGATATTCTGGGAGAGGGAGCACCTGACTAGTTTACCTGGAAATCGGGAGGTATGGGGGAGGGACATTAAAGGTGAAAAGGTGAGCACCACCCTGCGAATTTACTGTTAATGTTCTCAAATTGACACACCTAGGCACTGAGTAACACATTTTCATCTGTGAGGTCAATGAGGCAACAACAAATGAGGGGCAACATCCAGCAGTTGAGAGAGAAAAGGAAGGGCAAATATGTTCATAACATTTCTGTTTCAGATTCTGTTTGACTGTCATGGTTTTCAATGTGGTTCACTCAATGGTTCTCTGATCACTTGGACATTGTGTCCAATTCTTGAAATGTCTGTCTTGCTAGATTTGGCACCAGTACTTTAGGCAGCCTCAAGAGGGTTGTTGGAAAGTCTTGTATTTTCTGCCCTTAGGTGGGATGTGTCATGCCCTAACCTTTCTAGTCTTGACTGAGGGCAGCAGAAAGGGTGGCCCATCACTGCTGGGTGCACACAGACTTGCAGCTTTGGGTGGTGTTTCTGCACAGTAAGGAGAAGCTTGCAGGCAAAGCAGTTTCTAGTAGTTTAAGCTCATTTTCACTATGGCAAAAATGTATCAACAAATCCCATTAATTTTCTTCCACATAAGCTCGCACTTTGCCAATTTGACTGTGATCGTGAAGTTGGCTATTGACTGACATTCTGTGTACTACTGTGCAGTGACATGGGTGCGCAGCACACATTAAACCAATGATTGTAGGGGACATAAAGTTGATGTTTAACCTGTGAGTCCTTCACGCTGCAACCACATATGCACTGCAAACAAGCTGTAGATGTATATTCATGCAGATGAAAATGTCATTGTGGGAGGGTTAGAAAGTACTGTCATCCAAACAACTTGATGTACCAGTGCAAATTTTCTGTCCTTTAGGTTTGCACTCCTCCTTCGAAACCTATTTTGCTGACAGCGTTTTCATATTTCTGCAGAAAAGTAAAATTCAGCACAGGTGCGAAATGAAACTAGGTGGGTTTAAATTGGAAACACACACTTTTGTCATCACTATTTATTACAATACATGCCAATGAAAATTGCACTTCTGGTGAAACTACAGGTGAAATTTGAAAGGTCATACACACTACTGAGCTAAGAAAAATGTCACACTTTGAACAGTACCATGAAGAGCACAAAACCAGATGAATGCCTGCGTAGTTTGTTATGATCAAAAGGAGGATTTAAAGTTTTGGAAATGTCAATCTTACTGTTCTTAGACAATGTTGGATGAATGTAATTGCTTTGCCAAACAATGTTAAGGAAAATACTTGCAAGATAATAAAAACAGGAATAAAAAACAACTTTTGTGAAACCAAGTTGAAATGTAACCCAAAATGGTTTGGATTGGTTAGAGTATAAAAACCCAATAATTTTTTATTCCAGAAATAACATTTAAAGGGAATCCGCAGGAAGCCATCTCACCAATGAAATGAGAATGCTTATTCTGGTCTTTGGGATTCCCACCTCTGCCTTGATTCATAATTTAAACTCTGCAATAGGCCTTGGCGCTTCATGGCATCCATCATAGCTGGAGGTTAGGTTAGAACATGATTTTATTGGGGTGCATGGGGTATTGCCTATTTTTCACATCAAATGCATGTGGACAATTTAAACAAGACCTTACTCTGCTCCGAAGAAATACACACCAGATGTATCTTTTATAAATGTTACATTTTGCAGCATCTTGACACATGCCAGTAGGTTGAAGGCTGTGCATGCTCCATTGGGGCATGAAAGCCCCTTTCGTGCACTCAACTGTGATGTTTTGTAATAGGCAAAAATTTTAGTTTTGTCAACGACTCAGTGTTTACTTTATTGACTTACACTGCGCGATCTGATGTTCTTATTTGAATCATATACAGAAGTGTCAGGTTTTGTTATTTGCAAGGCAATCAGATAAAATAGGGAAAAGGAACATTGCCAGCATCCTATGATTCCTGGGGCTCTGCATTTGCAGCTGCAATGCTTGTCCTGAAAAGAGTGGGTTCCCAGCTCAGGGCTTAAATGAGTAAAATGCAATGAAGAATTTTTCAGTTGCTCTGCTAGCTGGGGAAAGAGAATAGGGTAGAAGTTTTCAGCTATAGGTTTCTTGTGCTTGTCTCACTCATCTCCTTAAGTTGCATCAATCACCACCACCTTTTTTATTTAAGTTGTCATATGTATTATGTCCATCATCTGGGTGTTTATAAAAATGAACAGTTAACATTGATTGCTAACTGGCTACTAAACCGGTGTGTCTCACTGTCACATGTGCACTCACACTCTGATACTAACAATAAATACTAGCTCAGCTATTGAACAACAGGCCGGATGAACCAGATGGATCTTGCATCCTAAAAGGTTATTAGACCTGGATTCTGCCAGACCTCAAAGGGGTGTGGCTTCCAGATCTACGGACACTCTGCTGAGAATGGCCTGCCACAGCTGGAAAACTGAAGTGGAGTTTCTTGAATGGCAGAGTAGCCTGTTAACATAAGTCACATAACACAGCAATTTCTCAGGTAAAATAACACTTTATTGAACGGTGAAAGAATCCTTGAGAATTACTCTTTCAGGGTTTCTTGGCAACACAGTAAAATGTTTCCTTTATTTTCTTATCATTTCACCTTTCACAGTGCTACTTTAAGGCAAGGCAGTGTTTTCTTTTTATTTAAAGTTCACTGCGGTGAATCCTCATCATTTGTGTTACTTTGAGAAGATCAGAATCCCTTCGCATTCAGTTACTAGTATGATGGCGTAGTTTGGTTTTAAGTTATGGTGATTTAATTCAGCTTGCAACTTGTCCTGACATCCAGGATTAAATAAGTAGTGACTCGAAACACTGAATGTATTCATTGTCCAACACAGAGTTAAGATTGACCAGCAGCGGCTTGTACCCTTCCAGAGTGTTGATTGCACCAATACTTGAAACTCTGAAAACCAGGAAATACAGAGTTAAGGTACACTCCAGCTCTGCCCTGAAAATCTACCTCTACTCCGTGTGTTAGCCAGGGCTGCCATTTACTAAGCAGACATGAGGATTGACTAAATGTGCCACTTTATGTGGTATGTTGTCCCACAGAACTATATTCTATAATTCGTCTGCATGCGCTGCATCTGCCCTTCACTGTCCTAGGGACTGGTGCAGGGATGACCTGTTGCGATAGGAGGAAAGGTGCATCTACACTCAAAGGGATTGCAGATGGCTTATTTCTGTGCTGAGTTACGTAGGTTGTGTTTCTAGAGGACCAAAGTAATCTGTTTGTGATGTGGGAATTTGTAACCGTCTGATAGCATATAGGACCGTGCACTGCAGGTTAGAGATGATATTTCAGAGGGAAACCTTGGAACATGGGGTGGTAACATCTGACAACCCTCATGTGGTTTATGCAAAGTAGATGCAGGCGTTGAGGATAGGTCAGGCACAACCAGCTGACGTTCAAATTTTCCTTAGTGAGGACACAGTATGACAGTTTCTCCTATTGTTCCATAACATCCATCTGGTGGGTGGGTTGGGGCATCACTCAAGGAGGGCAGAGTTAAGGCTGTGAGGCAGGGCTGGTGTGTACCTGAACTCTGCACCATCACAGAGTGTGCTGGGAATCACAGCCACTGCAACCCTTTTTTAAGAGTGCCGCTTGCATTTCCCAGAGAGGGAAACGTAACCCAGCCTCTCCCTTGGGGAAGTTAATGCCACTGCAGGCTGAAAATGTTCAGTGGGTTCCTAGTAGTTCCAGCTGGCTACTTGGTTTGAGGCAATGGGTCTGCTGCCTCCTGAGGCTCCTGGCCCTCCAGGAGAAATCAGCAGAGACCAGTAGACACCAGATGAAGGATTGGAATGTCTCCTAAGGCTGTGAAATGTGCTCATCTCTTCCTCCGGGACAAAAGTGGGTGTGGAACTCTTGCCGTTAAGCACCTGCACAGGACCAAGAAGAGTTGGCCCCAATTATCTCTATTTGACCTACTCTCCAATTCCACACTTAGTGTGAGTAACAACAGGAGTAGGAAACAGGAAACAACACAGGAAAGACCAAAGTCAATTAGGAAATGGAGATCTAGATTCTCAACCAATGTAAATCAGCATAATTTCATGGACTCCAATGGAACTTTGCTCATTTCCACCACCTGATCACCTGGTCTTAAATATTTTCCCTTAAACACATATAATGCAACCTCTCAGCATGAACATATTACCAAAGACATGTAGGCAGCAGGAGACTGATGCAGACAGCCCCAGATCCCAGCTACAAAGCACTTTCATATGATTTCCGTAGATGGTAAATGTTTATGGATCACTTGGTTCCAAACGGAATATTTCTTGATTTTTGAGCAGCAAATACGGTTCTGGCCTGGGGTTAATTTTATTTTTAAATGTCTGATCACATAGTCCCACAGAACAAAACAAAAACATGGGCAGTTCTTGTGCATGATTTGCCACAGTCCCTATTTGTTTGCCATTTCTGTATTTTAAGGCTGCACATAGAAATAATAACATTATGTACCACCCATGCTATAAAATTATATTCGCAGAGAGAATTGAGTTAATTTTACATTTAAAAAAATGCAGAAGGCACATACTGTCATAATGTATAATTCTATTAAATCTTGTATCCTGGCCAGGTTCCAGATGGGATAATTAGATGCTGCCTAGTTTAAATCTCCATGGAGTTTCACTGGAATGCAGGCCTCACTATCTCTTCCTATCCTACACTACTGGATAGTGGTATGTGCTCTTTAATAGGTACTGGGTCCCACCTCTTTCCACTAGAGATATGTGAGGAGCAGCTTGGGGCGGTGATGATGCCAAAACGGTGGATGGGATTGTGTTTGGGGCTCGGTGGGTGTGTTGCATGTGTTGGTTGATCCAAATCTTCAATTTTTTGATGAAATAAGTTTTATCTGAAAAATTTAGCCTAGCTCTATACATACCAAATCTCCTTGTGTTCCTTATTTGTCTGAATCATCAGGACTAGTCTCATACTATAATGGCTAAGCTAAGTTATAAGCTAGTGCTGAGGGCCTCAGTGTCAGTCATCTGAATATAATAATAAACAAATCAAACCCTGCCAACGGCTCAGCTAAAGCTCCACTGTATCTACTATAATATTTTTTGTTTCTTGCTTTCTGTTAGTAGCTGCCATTTGGGTTCATTGAAGTCAGGAGCAGCTTAAAAGATAACTGACATTTACTCATTCAAAATACAAGGTGCAGCAAATTCTACCCTAGCTTTATAGTCTCTGCAATTCCATTGAGTACAAGGTATTCGACTTCAGTGGAGCTGTAGGAGTTGTAACTAAGGAGCTTCTGTGCTGGTTTCTGTTGGTTTCCTAATTCACTAGGTGTTTTAGGGCTGGACAGCAGCTTGTTCCGCCCTTCCTCCCCTGATTGTTCTCTGTGATCAGCTGATAGTCCATAAAGAATATAAACTTTGGTCAGATTTGGTCCTCAGTAGCCCATTGAGAACTGTGGTTTAGCCATTTAAAAAGTGGGATGCTTAGTAGTAGATCCCAGCTGATCTCCGTTGTAGTACTGGCATAACCATTTGAGCTATCTACATGTCAAAATCTGGGGACGGATTGAGGGGATATGAAAAATGCTATGCACTTGGAACTCCAGGAGAAGTAATTTGGGGAAGGGGGCAAATTTTCACTGGCCTCGCCTCCATTCTGCGAGCATTTGTGGGAGCTTAAAGCTTAGTTATGCTTTAACTACCTGACTATATATGCAAATCAGCTAGCCAGATGTGTGCTTACAACACCTGCACCTACATTTAACTTATAAGCACAAAACAATGTGGATGCATTTTGGCAGGTGCTAGTTACCCCCACCAATGGGGTAGTTGAGCCTTAAGTCCTGTTGAAAAATTACCCCTTTGTGTCTGTATTGTTCGGAGACTTTCCAAACTTTCCTTTGCTCCATCAATTATATTCCACATTTCTCTAGCTCTTCCAACAAAAGTTTTGACACACATCACGGAAATGAGGTAGGCAAATAGTATCATCCCTCATTGGAGGGAAACCGAGGCACAGAAAGGTGGATGACTTGCCCAAGGTCACATGTGAAATCTGTTGAAGAGCTGGGAACCCATATCTCATGATTCCCAGTCTGGTGCTTTTGGTACAAGACAATTCTTCTCCTTTTCTGGTATTTTCCAGCAATCTTGGGCAACACATTTTTGAGCAAGCTTGTCTGTTGTGTACTTAATGTATATTTATGACCTGGGTTGCATGAGGGCTAGTAGTGCACGTTAGTGTAGTGATGTAGCCAGAACAAGACAGTGGGGAATGCAGGGTTGAAATGATGGTTAGATTCCATGCATTGAAAGAGGTCTGGTTAAATAACCTGTGTCACCTTAACAGTTTCGAGTGTCGTTTCTGATGCTTGTGTAAGCGGGGGAATAGTCCCGCTATTGTGGGGAACTTTCCTGGCTTCTGCACTACCCCGGTGAAGTGGGCTAGCGAAAGGATCTAAGTCCTCGCTCCCACTTCCTTTACCCAGTGGCCTCCCTGCCCTTGAGGACTCCCCTTCCACGCTCCTGTCTGGCAGAGTCCTCGTAACCCTGACAAGGCTGGGCCCAGGATTCCTGGGGGGCTCGACCCCCAACCCTGCTGTGGTCACCTAGGACAGGGGCTAGGGTGTCCCCACTCCGGGGTACTCTCTCTGCACTGGGCATTTCCCTGACCCACTGACCATTACATACAATTTAAAGCAAATACAAGTTATTTAATCAACAATTAATTTTAAAAAGAATAAGGAAAAATGGAAAAGGTTAAAGGAAAACACATCACCCTGCTCTGTGGCAGGGAACATCACAAACAGTGTCTCTGGAATGTCAGGGCAGTTCACAGTCTGTTCCTTGTAAGTCCCAGGCCGCCTTCTCAGGCCCTGGCTGTGGGTTGGACACTTGCTCTAGTGGTGGCCACACGCTCTCAGGCTCTAAGTGGCAGGACCCTTCTTCCCAGAGTCGCCCCCGCCCTGGCGGGGTTATGATCCAAGCCTGGCCTGCAGAGCCTCTTGGCTGAGGCATCTTCCTGTGCTGGGCCCACTGCCCAAAGTCCCTCTCGCTCTCCTCAGCTGCTCACCGCACCCAGCTCTGGACTGCTCCAGCCCCATCTCCATCCCTCTGTCTCTGCTGCTCTGCCTCCAGCACCCTGGGCTGCTTCTTTGGCCCCTCTGCCTCTGGTTGCTACAGCTCTGCTCCCAGGACAGGTCTTCTCTGCAGGCTGCTTCTGTGACTCTGCTCCCAGCACTGACCTGCTTCCTGGGCTGCTTTTCTGGCCCCTCTGGCTCTGGCACCGCTCTGCTCCCCAGCTTAGCTTGAGCCCCTGCTTTCTCCTTAGCTCGGCCCCACTCTGTCTGACCCAGGCAAATCCAGCTCACACGGAGGATGGGACCTCCCTGGCCTCCTGACTCCCTGATTATCCTTTTCGCCCTGTCATTCAGGCTGACCTGGAGCATTGGCCTCTCCCCATTGTTCCTGGGGACTATCAGTCTCAAGGTCCTGATTTCCCAGAGACCCTTCTCCTTTTTAGTACTGGGAGCTAGCAACTAAAACACCCCCACTGAATGTTAGTAAGGGGGCAACAGTCCCCTTACACTTAAAGAACGGCATGTGTTTGTCACAGGAGGCTACTGGCATTAGAAAAGGGTGGTGAAACAGAAGGTGAAATTAGTGCATTGAAGGGAAGCAAGCCAATAACTTTTGAAAGGTTTATTTCGCTTCATGGGGAGCTTCCCCGGAGCTTCCCCAGACCTTCCTTTTAATCCCTGATTAAAGAATGAAAATAGATATGCTGAGACACAGTTCTAATGCTAATACCTCTCATGACATAATTATGATGAACTTATTGTACAGGCTTATTTTATTTCTCTGCATTGTCTTCTGCAACAATGATCACTAGGCAGTCAAAGGAAAAAGCAAAACAGAAGCTGTGTATCTGAGAGATGGGCACTTACATGTATCCCAGAAGCCATTACACTCTGTAAGGCATACTGCTGATTACCAAGGCTGAAAATTCCAGTGCAAGCAAAATTGTCCTTTGAGAAGCTGGTCCAAGTTCAAGAAGTCCAAGAAGCTGGCATCAGTTCACTCAAATACTGAAGACCCTTAAGGTTATTGGATTAAATGCCAAATATTTTCAACAGCCCCTAAAGTCATCACATATTCCTTGGTATCAAAAACAAAATTAACAACCATTTCCATCATATTTACTCTATTTCCTTTCAGCCAGATGCCTGCCAGTGTGTAGCACAGAGGAGTCTTTTCTGCTATATCAGTCTTTCCATCGGTGGCGGCTGCACCATGTTCCACATCTCCACACGGGATCCCTCTTTCTCCTGCCGGCTGGGGCTGTAGGTCCCTTGAGTCGCCCGTTTGTTGGCAGCTATGACGGAAATCACAATTGCCAAGAAGAGGATCAATAATAAGGCTAACGTCACTGAGCCAATGGCGGTGAATATGTTCGAGATCAAGTCAGCTGTCAACTGAAAGGATTGAAATAATTGCAATATAATTGATGTTAAGAACATAGAGGCACGTACACTGGAGCTACCATGGAAGGAAAACATTCTAGAGTAATCATTTCAAATATAATGTAAAATCTAATATTTTAAAGAACATATTTGCTAGTAGAAAAGTAGATTAGCCTTCCAAAGTTTGGTGCTTTAGGTCCTATGGAAAGTAAACCTATTGCAGCATGCTATCTTTCGAGCACTTACCCAGAGCTGAGTGAATCATGTATAATGACTAGTTTATGTGACAACTTTCTTTCTGTTTGCAAATTATTTGTGAGCAGATTGTGTTTTTCACAAACAGAGTTAGTATTCAGAAATTGTTTGCTGAATTTTTAATAACAATTCTTTGTCCATAGGTTGTTCACAAGCAGTTCATTGCAAGTCTTTGATATTTTAAATTTTAACAGTTTTCATTGGATACATAGGCACATGGCATTTCTATTTCCTTCACTGAATGAATCAGGTTTCTGGTGTGAAGAGTTGCACTTACAATTTCAGATTTTGCTTTCCATAAATACTTTTGTAAAACACACCATTTCTCTGAACATTCCTGCCAGTACAGTTGTTTCCTGGAATAGTTGCATAAGGCGAACACACAAACCTTCCCTGGGGACTGCATCTTCAGGCAGTGGAAAGACTTGGGTATTTCACTGACCCTGAGACCTATGCTGATGGGAATTTTGGTAGGGCCGCCTAAGCCAGACAGGTCTAAGGGTAGAGACCAGAGAAAAGCAGCCCACTGATCCTGGTTGGGGGTTGAATGATTGATAGATCAACAACTTATCCTAAAAAAGTGGTAGAAACACAACAAGGTAGCTATTCCAGCAAACAGCACAATAGACACAATAGGGTTGGCGGATCCTTGTTTGGATCCTAAACGATGTCTGGTGGTGTAGGAAGGTTTCAGACTGAGAACACACAAAGGACACACATGAACATAACTGAAATGCATTTGATGGGAAATTCAAATCAATAAATATTCACAGAAAACATTTTGTAGTATCCCCCCAGATCGTACAGAGCTTGCGTCTTTAATTATGGAGACATGCTCATGTTTCCATAATTCCTTTTCAGGAAGCAATACAGTGCAGGATGGATATATAAATTGTATTCTTTTATACCCTGTTTTCATACAGCAATGGGAAAGGTAATAACATCAACATGCACCATGTACATGCAAACAAATCTGCCAGAAACACCTTTTAGTGTTGGATTTTTGGCAGATGAAAACATTTGTTTAAAACAGTCTTTCTGCAGTCATGGAAGCCATGGAAATGATGTGGGTGTCATGGAAAAGTGGTCCCTATGGACAGAATCACCCTGCAAGGAATTGGTCTTCCAGGCAGATTTTGCCATCATCTTTTGATTTGTATTACAAGTGACAATTGAACTGTTGTAGATGCACATGTGCTTGCGGCAGAACTTTCAAATCCAAAAGGTTTAGAAACAGAAAACAGCAGGTCAGAACTCAAATCCCATTTCCCAGAGAGTTAGGTACAGCTTGTTACAGAATACTATTACCCACACTGAGTGATCTGCTTAGTAGTCATTCCCAAGGAGTATGCAGGGATAGTCCTAGTGCTGAGGATAATACTGCATTCAGAACAGGGATACTCTAAGCTGGGCATTAATTCCTATTAATGTCAAATATACACATCTTGAACCCCACTGTTCAGACTCTTCTGCAATACAATGACAGAGCCACAGGAAAAATATTAAAACAATCTTTTATTTCTGGATTTTAAAAAATCCAGCTACAGTAATGAAAGCAAGTTTGACTCAAGGTCTCTCCTAGGGGGCTTTATGACCAGCTGCAATTACTCTCTCCTCTGCCCTTGATTGTTAAATATGACTCCTCTATGATTTAAAAAATAATTAATTTTCCTGTATAGAAATAACCTACTCCAGGTGACAGATCACACAGTACCCAAGGACCTGAGATGAGGCGACACAGAACATGTCAGTCTACTATATTATTGAGTCATATTGAGAATGTCATTTCATAAGCTCTTCAGCAGGCATTTAAAAATATTGTTTTCTATTCCTATTGGAGATCCAGTTCTCTCTGTGTGTGTCTGTATGTGCTTATATGGCCCTCGTAGTACCAGAGCATCACACAATCATGAATGGATTTTTATCCTTAGGACACCCTACCAGGTATCACCTTCATGTTACAGATTGGGGAAGCAAGGCACAGGTGGATTAAGTTAATTGCCCTATCTCCTGCATCCCAGGCAGTGCCACTAGTTTATCCGTTCCCCTCACTCACAATTAACTCTGTGTTCCTGGGTTTGAATGAGACCATCTGTGCAAGTTTTTGTGCTCAATACAGTGGTTACTAGCTTAAATTTAATAGCTTGCAGTAGACAAGAAGTCAGACTACGTAACCTAATGGTTCCATCTCATCTTAAACTCTTTGAATCTGTCTGATGTTTTTCCAGTCAGCAACAGTGTAAATCCTATCATAACTACACCTAGGAAGAGACTTGAATCAACAGTAGATTCTAAGTTCATGTCCTATCACTGTATTTTTTGGAGATGAGGTTTAATTCCTCACAAACACAAATTGTATGATAATTTATAGGTACAAAAAACACAAATACAATAGGAATAAATGTCAGAATTATCAAAGCTGCATTTGTACTGTATACTGATCAGTATAGAAATACATTTCTGTCGTTTCACAGTAGTCATTCTGCTTAATTTGTCACCTTTCTTATCTTTGTGCATAGCCATTCAGTGCCTGGATATTCTAGTCTAGTGCAAGAGCAAATTACTATAGAAATGCTATGATGGAGAGGAACACTGCCTCGTCTGTATGCCTCTTGTGGTTGATTTAGGAGCATTCTTGACTGGATGGTGACCAACACCTGAGGAAGCCAGTGGACCTGCAGATGTTCCTAGAATTGAAACCTGTCAAAACATCTCAACCTGATCCAATCTGTCAAGTGGCTACAGCTTTGAGTAAGATCTGCAGAGCCATTTTCTATCATAAAGGGACATATTGACCAACTTTACTTCTCTGTTCAGTGTTCACTGCTGATTTTCCAATATTAAAAAAAATACACTTTTCCACAATCCACTCATCTAGGCCCTATTGAGCTATTAAAAACTTTGGGTCATAGGCTGTCCTCCTGATCTGTAAGCTCTCATAGCAAAGCTCAGGTTTACAGTGCGGGTAGCCTGATTAGCACTAGCAGTGAACTGATCTAGAGTTGCCAGAAGGTTCTGTAGTCTGGCCCCATCAGGATCAACTGTTTCTTCACTAATTGATTGCTGAACAGTTAATTTAATTTGGAAAACATAATACAAATTGTACTGTCTGAAAAAAGAATCCGAAATCTCAGAGGTGGGCATCGGGATTGGCGTGTCACAATATTTGGTGTTGATAACAACACTTGGAAACATTAAAAAAAAATCGTTCATGGACCCAGGAAAGATGAAGCCCTGACCAGCATCTTTAGGAACATAATTGTCCTGCTTTTTAATGGGAGGTGGTGTCAATGAACAAACCCACAATAAAAACATGTTTGAATAATGGTAGGAGCTGGATTTAAAAGCAGGAAATGAAGAATTAAAGTCACAACTCTGTCTTAACTCATCCTGTTATTTTCCCTGGCTATTGCCTTGCACTTTGTCTGGAGCCAGACTGTGAGCCCCTTATTTGCATTAGTGAGCAGTTGCCCACATAACTAGTCCCTTGGACTCTAATGTGATTCCTCACGTGAGTAACTGCTTACCAACAGGAGTAAGATGTTCACTGGCCTGTGATACGTGTAAGGTCATCCACTATTCTAAGACTCCTGCAGTACTAAGGCACTGAGTAATGTATGGGTAATGTCTCCTTGAATACTGCACAGATCATCACAGCGGTACATCACTTTTCAATTTAGTATCACATTTTGCTATTATACTATGCCAACTTTCCCATGATAGCTGTGTTAAGAGCTCCATCTTTGATCTGAGCATTAGGTCATGGCCACTTGCTTTCATTATACAATATGCTTAATCGGTTTGTCACAGGGCTGTAATGGTATCCAACACAAGCAGTTTTCCCAAGAGCACTAAGAACAGAGAGAAAAAATATCCTGAGAAGCAAGGAAGGATGTGTGGTATATTTTATTACGTCTCAGCACAAACAAATTGCTGCAGAACACCTGGAAACTTCCTAAATAGGAGCATGTTGTAAAATTATTCTTCGGTACAGCTGGTTATCAGAATGTTACACTCAGTGGCTGCCTTTCAAAATTCAATATTTGCTAACAGATACCACACAGTTGCCACAGTTGTTTTCTAATCCAAGTACAGTGCTGTTTACAAATAATTAACTGTATGTAGGGAACAGATGTAATATTAAATGACTTATGTTAGGTAATATTGAAAAGATTATAATGGTGATCAATTTATAGGCATGATCCGTGATGTCTCCACTCCCAATATGAATAATTATTGGCAAATGCTTGCTGCTTAATGGTGACCACTATAGATGGAGGAATGACTCTGACATACTCAGACACCATGGTGATGGGCACAGCATAGTGCCTGAATGGGTGAGGTAATTTCTTAACTTCTTTGCCTATACTATAAAGCTTGGATCCTGCAAACTGTTCCATGGTGGCAGCCTTTGTACTTGAATGAAACACCATGACTTCACAAAGGCACCATACAGGCATAGGGGTCCATCAGCATGGAGCAGCTTTCAGGATCAGGACCTGCCTATAAGTATCCATAGCTTTATCTTCATGTTCACATCAGTCTTGCAAAAAAAGAGCTGTGTTTGGCTGAGGTTTTCTAAGGGGCCTATGAGATGCTCAGTGGGAGTTGGGTGCCTAATTTCCTTAGGGCTCCTCTGAATCCTAGCCTTTATTATTGGTGAATTACACCTGTTGCTACGTTTTGCACTTCATCCTACTGCAGGTAACAATCATCAATAAACCTTTTCTCAGGGCTCATTGCTTTGTGAGTCAAAGAAAAACTTGTGCAAGATGGTATTTTTATACCTTTTTAAGCAAGAAAATAATAAAAGTCAATGTTACTCAATTAGTTCTTGCTGAAAATTGCTCTTAGTTAGCTACTGGACTTAAGCAAAAAGAAACTCGATGTTTGTTACATCACCCACTAAGCTGGGCTAGAGATTTTTAACATAAATTACTTGAATCCATTGGTAACTCTGTAATTGGGTTTGTGAATGGCTATTGTAAATTCCAGACTGGATGAAATAGGATACTAACTGTTGCTGTGTTTGCAGAATTATGTCGGTTCCATTCAGTATTGAGAAAACAATAACAAATAATCCTTATAATACTTCCCTAAAAAGTACAGAACTATGAAATCTAATCAGCCCAGATCTCCTACATCTAAGAAACAGTTACACTTCCCTGAGCAGTTAACTCAGAGGTGTCCTGTTTTCCTGGGTGCTATTGCTGAGGATTTGTAGGATGGTGAAGTGAAGGAAAAATACTGGTTTCATCTAGAGCATGCTAAAGCTAAGGTAAGTCATTTAAATGGCAGCTGCTTGCTGTGGGGTAATATGCACACAAACCTTCTCTGGCAGTTTGCACTTAACAGACTGTGGAACTCACATACACAGCAGCAGGAGACAACAGTTGAAATTTAAGGGCATCACCAGCATGGTGATGAGTGCCCACAGCTCCCCTGACAGTGCAAGCAAGGCTAAACACCAACCTTATTCTCAGTAACCAATAATCACTTACATTCCCCAGATTCCAAAGGCTTATGTATGAACTGTCCACAGGACAGCTCTGGCATGCACCCTCCTCTCGGGTGAAAGGGGAGAATCAAGTCCTTTAACTTTTAAAGGCCTACTAAGATTACCACGCAGGTGATTTTGTTAGTGCACTCTAGATGTACATACTTAGTTCCCAGCTCCCATTGTGTAGAGTGTGGGCAGACTGCTGGATAAGCAGGGCCCAATTGCAAAGCCAAAGTCACATAACACACACCATTCTTTTGTAATCACTTCTCACTCTTTTTGAAGAAAATTTGTAGCAAAGGAATTGCTCCCTTCTGAAAATTAGTAGTGTAGAATGGGGCGAGGTTGCCCCAGGAGAACACATTTTGACTAGAAAACATTTTTAAAATGCTTGACTGAATTCTGGCTCTGGGAGTCAGTGGAGTGCTGGGGCGGTGGGCTGTAGGGGGTAGTGCCTGAGGAGATGTGCTGGGAGGCATTATGGGCCTCATTCTCTTCTCACATCATTTTATACTACTGTGGCTCCAGTGGCTTCACTGGAATTAATCCTGATTTATGCAAACATGAGTGATCAGAGAACTGGGCCCTGTATCTCCAGGTATGGGGAGGGGGTTGGGGAATGCAGGCCAAAATGGCTCTTGCTGTCTCTGTGCAAAAGGAGCCACATGTGCTGCCATCGTGGTGATTGCTGTTGCATAGGGTAAGTAGTGACATGGCCTGAGAATAAATGTCTTTGTTGGGGCATGTGATGTGTCCAGAAACACGAGTGGGAGCTTACACTCAGAAAGCACAAATGGATGGATTCTGGCTACCTCTAGCACAGGGAGTGGTCCCCTTTTATTCCAGCACCTGCATAGGAACAGCCATAATCGGGCAGTTTAACAAGACAGAAACATCACTGGCAGCTTTACAATATGGGGAATTGTAAAGCCTCTGGAACATTCCCTGCACTGCCATTTGCATCACTTGCTTAGAAGTGTGCGGCTGCTGATGTGCACCACCAGCATTCCTTGAGCTGAGTAACCTTGAGTCCTGACGCTATTGGTCAGCTTATCGCTTAATTCCTAGTGAAGCAAATCTGGTCCATGTCTTCATGTTTACTGCCTAGAAATCAAAAAACATTTGCTATAGTACTGAATGACTATTGGCTTGAGTAGCTCTAATCCAGGTCAGAATTACTTTAAAGGGGGGGAGGGCATATAGCGATAATTTGACCAGTCAAAGAAAAGACATAACATTGACTAAAAAGCCCATAGATACACTGATCTTGATTTGCAACCTTCTTATCAGAAAATCATTCTAAGGTTGGTTTCCAACAGGAGCCCCAGTAGTTCAGTAATAAATCCAGCCACTTGTACATAAACCTACCATAATGTGATGCACCGATAACCTTTGGCTTGGGGCATATGAGGCCTCACTTTATTTATAACAACAGTAAAGTAGCAATAAATTAATATCTTGACTTTGTCCCAATATCTTAACATGGCATTAAATTAGCAACACATGCAGGGCTAAATGAATTTTCCTTTTCCTGTTTAAAATGCTGTGAGTTCTTTACATACACAAATGAACACTGATTGTTCTGACTAGAATCACCTAGAATCAACAGCTGCTGTTCCAATATTAAACATCGACCAGCAGAGCCTGAGAGCTGTGCAGACCTGTATGTTGGTTTCTCTATCTAAAATAATAGACACTATGGACTCAGTTGAATTTAATGGATCCATGTCTACTTGAGCTGTATCTTGCTCAGACTTTTGGAGGTGACAAGCTGTTTCTTTAACTCCCTCATGTAATGACCATTAGTCTAATTCCTTCAACCTATCATTTAAAACTTAATTTTATTTCATGCATATTATGGTTTAATAATACCTTCAATGTCTTCTCACTGAATGGTATTCTCTGAACCTTTTCTTAAAAGAGTCTCAGAAGTAACTAATCATAATCATCACTGTCAACTCTCCACTGAAGTACAGAACATAGGTTGAATGGTTTAAATGCATTGCATAATCTGAGTAATTTACTTTCTTGGAACTGTCAAAACTTAGTTGTCTAACAGCCATTTGGGCTGGGGATTTCACAAGTAAATGTCGGGACAGCTGGTCATAGCTATTGTGATCAATTGCTAAACTGGATTGTATTTTTCTAATTTACAGTCAAATAGTCTGGTTTTTCAAACAAGAAACATCTCATCTGTGACCTCTCGTTATAAAGCGAGCACACATGCAGATGGTTGAAATCTGTGGATTTAGCTGTGTATTGTAATCTAGCCTAGCAAGGTGAAGAATGAGCCTTGGAAGGTACTGAGAACATTCATTCTCACTGGAAGAAATTCTGGCCCTATTGAAGTCAATGGCAAAACTAATCTTTACTGCAGTGAGGCCAGGTTACACCTACTGATTTCAAGGGACGTTGAGGACTGAGCCCTATAGGAGTTTCATATTAACAGCGAGGCAGATGTCATCAGCTAAAACATTTACAAATGTTGGCCTCAGTCCTGCCATCTGATCTGCATAGTTAGGATTCCTTATGGGATTTTGCTCACGTGATTCAAACTGCAGGATCAGGGCCATCATCAGTGTTCCTAGAGCTCTTAACAATGGTGCAATGTGTAAACCGAAACACTCTCTCCAAAATTCCAGTATTTGGTTGAAGCAATAGTCAGTTCAACTAACATTTTATTTGCATTATTAGCCCTTGGAAATCCAGCTTTGCTGAACTCAGTAGCTGACTCTAATGAATGACTTTATAGGAAATGTAACAAAGGACAAATAGATCTAAAGTATATTTTCTGTAACTGCTTGCTATATTAATATCTTGTTTATGTTGTATTCATTGTACAATATTGGTTGGTTAATGGAGGTGGTCTGATGATGCAGCATTGCATTCGGTATATTTGGAGATTATTTGGGGTGGTCTGTTTAGACAGGAGGCAACCTAATAAGAGTGATCTTTTCTAGAGGGGTTCCAATCACTGTTCCCTCTAAACTGTGTGCGTGTGCGCGTGCACACAGATCCTAAACCCTGCGCACACGGCGAAACACTGCGTGCACAAAAATTTGCACAGAAGCACAAAAATTTGCACAGAAGAAATTTTTTGCGCACACGGCCTGTCAAAAATTAGAGGGATCACTGGTTCCAATGTGTTATCTATGCTGAGTGCTCAACATTCTGGTTCCCATCATGTACGTGCTTAATTTCAAGCATGTGTGTAGTCCCTTAAGTGCATGGTTAAATGTTTTAGTCAGTACCTCATAGGACTGAGTCTGAAATGCCTTTTCTCCTTCACCATCACTTCTCCATGTCTGGAGCAGAATGCCTCAATTGGCTGCTTCAGGAGAAAAGCCATGATTAAGGAGTGGCTTTTAGCATACAAACTGATACTGTTTTGCAACAACTGCCAATGCTAATTTTACAAATGTGCTCAAATTCTCTTCAGGACCATTCTGTTGGTGCTGCACAGATTGACTGTACAGCTTCAGTGTGTTGTTATACGATGCCTTTTAAAATTCTACTGACAGCCTCTGGTGTAAAACTTAACCATCTGCTGCAATTTAAAAACACAAGAGGGAAAATGCACCCCTCATGTAAACCCCCTGAACTAAATGAAATTAGGCTCAGGACAAATTTGGCCCACAGTTGCTAAATCTCAGACCAGGCAAACAATAAGACACCGTGTTTTAGTAAATGTGTCAGTCTCTGTGGATTGACATTTCCTCCCGTTTGGGTAAAGCTTCTAGTTATTACATATCATTATAACTTGGTTTATGGTGGCACAAATAGCACAGTACGTTCGGTGCTGGCCCCTAGTCACTAGTCTCTCTGTAGAAATAATTTACCTTGTGAATGAAGAATATTTGTTCTGACCAATTCCAATGAAAGATCTGTCCAATGCAGATCCTGCAGACAGCACTGCAATTCCAAGGCATGCTGTGCTCCAAAAGATGTGCGGACACTGTGTTTGTTACTAGCGAGTTCTGACGGAGGAACAAATGCCATTGGTCAATAAAAATAGAAGAATGCTATGGGAAACGTATGACCTCGCTGTGACTAATTTCTGTATGCAGCCAGCGTATGTGCATATGGTCACAGTGAGCACAAAAAAACCCCTACACAAAGGTAGGGCCCAATGCTGTGATATGCTGAACATCTCCTGAGAAGCACTAGGGATTCTCATCTTCCATTGAAGCCAGTGGGAGCTGAAGGTGCTCATCATCTTTTGGGCAAGGGCTCACCTTCTCGCATATGGGCATAATAGGCTTTAAGATTGGGATTTTCAAAGGGGCCCAAGGAAGAGAGACACCCAACTCCTGTGATTTTCAGTGTGAGTTGGGCATGTACCTCTCACAGGTCCCTTTGAAAGTCTCAGACAAAATAAACATCTTCTCTTTGCCATTTGACGTAAGTGTGAATATTCCATGTGGCTATTGTACATTGTATTTGCTATTTGCTCACCTCTAACTAGATGCCCCTGCCCCTTCTCCTCACAACAATGTTGGGCCGAGAAGAGTGACAAGATACATATGTGAAGCACAAGGTTTGCACTTAGCTTCAAGTGAGGCCTCCATTAATGGTCACAGAGAGATATTGACAGGGAGTGTTTCCATATCTCCCCCCACATCTCATTATAATAATTACTGATATGGCAGGTTTACACTGTCCACCATTTCACACTGCAGAGTGTTGAGATGTTTGAGGGCTTCCATTATCACAACACATTTTTATGTGGGTGGTGTATTCACACTCTTCCCCCCCCCCACAATATAACAAATGGCAGTACTTTGTAGAACAATGCAATTCTGAGATAATTCTCTAACCCTACTGGGTTTTAAGACTAGAAACTCCAAAATTTCCAGTACTTGAGCTAAAGGAGATGTCCCTTAAATGATATTAGTAGTAGATCCTTTATTGTCTCTGAAATTAGATCACTGGAGTTCAACACTAGACTAGTCACTGCAGGAGAACATCATCACATGCACAAAAGACCAAATTACACTATTTTGGCACTGGTCCATGTTGATGGCAGTGCTACCAGAGGTCACCAGCTCCCCCTAGAGTTGCCATCCCTCTCCATGGGCTTCTGCAGAGGGAGGTGAGGCCCTGGTCCTACTTCTCCCCACACTCTCTGGGGTAGAATGCATGACTGGTCCTGGTATAGATCTCACAAAGTGGGGGAGACTTCTTGAGCCTTTTTCCTCTGAGCATCTACCCAAGTGCTAGTCACAATCTGACCCAAAGCTGGTGCATTGCACTACGTTCCCTAGGATCAGAGTGTACCTGTTATACCTATCTCCATTGTATAATATCCTGATTTCTGAAATAATGATGATTAATAGTTTACAGTAACAGACTGTATTTTGTCCAAGTTTCTCAGTTCTTTGTAATTATTAAGCCTCACAACTCTGATGGGAAGATTTGTAAAATGGGGAAACTGAGGCACAGAATGACGGTAAGTGATTTGTCCCTGTAACATATAAGTCAGTAGCAGTCTGGAATGCCCATGAGTACTTCAACTCAGTGCAAATTTGCTAATCAAAAAAGTATAATAATGCAAACAATATCCGGAGAACCTGTTTCCCCGGTTGGTGCTGACCTTCTGCAAAACAGCCATGTGGTACTACCTAGCATTACCATGATGCTGTCAAGTGATGATTAAGAAAGTAGCTATGTGAATATTTTACACTGTCAGCCTACAAGGTATCAAGTCAATAGCTATTGTTTGTTGGTGCAGCATTTAGATTGCAGCCATCTAGTGCTTCCAACTGTAAATATTAATGGTAAAAGATAGACCTTTATTGGCTACATATTACTGGCCTCACCACATGACACCCCACTGTTATTTTCTGATATGTAGTTAATTATAGTTCTCGTTAACAAGTTTGTGTATATTTTTATCTTGTCAGCAGTTTCCTAATAGAAAGTCAATTAGTGCCCAGATGAGGGAGAACTAACAGCAGCAAATACTAGGTTTGAAGGAAATTTTGAAATAAATGCATATTTGAAAAGGATAAATAAAATACAATATAAAATATATATTCCTGGCCTTTCATATCCTGATTATCATCGGCTGGAACTCCAGCCTTTACACATAGTCCCTTTCTGGATTCAGAGATTTGATTTGCCTCTGGGTATGTTAGGATTTTGGTATACCTCTTTGTTGCTGACAGGAAGGTGTGTGATTTTCTGTCTGACATACAACCTGAACTCCGACCACATAGTCTCCTGTATTAAATACTGGGCATGGCTGATGATCACACATACCACCCATATAAAATGTTATTCTATCTTACCATTACAGACATTGCTGTTATGGTCTGGCGATTGAGTGTGCGTTGGATGAAGTTGGGGCACAGGTTGCTTTTTGCTATCACTTGGAGATAGAAGTGAATGCTTGATGGAGTATTCCCAGTATGTTGTAAACAGTGATGGGGGTGGCAAGAAATTTGGGAGACTTCTCCCTTAACTTCCTAGTTCTGTGCTCTAACTTCACCATCACCTAGATATAACTGTTGTTGCCCGTTACGAATATTAGAATATATGTTACAATGCAAATGATATAAATTTACTCCTAGTTACTGGAAGGTAATAACAAAATGTTCAATAGTTTCCTTTGTGTGTTTCCAGGGTCCTTAGAGACGTATTGAAAATCATAGTAGTTAAAGATGTAAAAAACCTGCTAGGTAATTGAGTCTATTTCTATGTAAAAGCAGAAAATAGTCTGGTCCCTCAGTGGACATGTATCAAGTTTGAATGTGATCCTCATCTTAGCCAAATGGAGTGGAAGCTCCTTGGGGGAGGTGGGGGGGAGGGGGCAGAATAGGCTTTGTTTACTTCGTTCTGGGTCAGATCAAAAGGTATCTTTGCCTACTGAGGTGAACTGGCTCTGAGACACTTTTACATTTTATTTTTGCCTACCACTTTCAGCTATCACTAATGTCCTCTGTAAAAAAGCAGTGTGGTATTTCTCCCCTCATAAATATCTCACAATCCCCAACAATCATGGTCTATCACCCCACACGACACTACCTACAAAGGAGGAACATTCCAATTCTCTTGTAAAATATATGTAAGAACAATAAGAGGAATAATTTGTCTTTTCCACTTCTTAGGTCTTGTCCTTTCTCATGTAAGCTGTCTGGGGCAGAGAATGTCTTTTCCAATATGTTTGTACAGCACCTAGTACAAGGGGGCCCAAACTGCTTGAGGTCTCTAGATGCTACCACAGTAATTATGAGAATAATGGACCCATATACATTTGTGGTGGAACAAACACCTTGTGTATTATTTTATCTTTGTCAATGCATCCTACACAACTGAGTGCTCAGGGGATTTTGCAGCGCTGCTGCTGTGGCAGCTGGACATCTGAAGCTTCTTGCTTGGGGAAAAAAGTAAAAGCTGAAGCTTCTATTTTGTTTGAATTTCAGGAATGTTGCAGTTATCTGCACATGGACACTACAGTGGGCAAGCTGGCTTCTGCAGTCCCCACTCAGACAAAATTTCCATTGAACTCAAGGGTCAGAGTTAGCTATTTTTAAGGCTAGGACAATCACTCCATCACAAACACTGACCAGCCAATCACTCTTCCTAATGTAAATTCTGTTTAGGAAAACTTACACGTCCTTCTTTTCCTCTCCAACTCAACACTCCAGTGGGCATATTGCCTGAGTAAAGAGTGCTGACTAGCACCCTCGGGGTCTTGTTTTGAGCTAAAATATTCAGAGACATTGAAATGATCTGTTTCCATCCATCTCATTATCTGTAATTGCCCCAAACCAATAAAGACCTGTTTCTTTTAAGTCAGAGTGTGTGTGCTTTTGATTTCTCTTTCAATAGAAGCAATGCAGGTGCCACTAGCCATCTACATAGACTTGAGATCCGTTTGAAGTCCCTTAATGTTTGTGTGCTAAGAAAGGGAATTAGCCCTGTACAGAAATAAACAAAAGATTTAGTACTGCTACTGTGCAATTTGAGATTAATATGGAATTAAATCAAAATACTAAAACTTTCCCCAGATTTTGAATGCAAGTTTCACATACTGGTTTTTCTGAAGACCTTGAGGGGCATCCAAAGCATTTGGATAATCAGGGGTTTATATATAGGTGACTGAGTACGCTAGTGACAGACTGTGACAGGTGCCAATAAATTCCATATATTGTAATATATAGTGCCTAACTTAATAAATGCACATATCTATGCTTTATGCAAAGAGAGAAGTTAGAATTTAAAGCCTTAAAATACCACACAAATAAAATTAATTGTAATTTAAACTCTACTGAATCAAAATGTGAGTCAAATTCATTCTCAATTAGAATTCACTGGCATAAAGTCAGCTACTGTGATCAATGAAAATGGTTATTTTAAGAGATTAAAAGGTGCTGAAATTAGGCTGACTAGCATCAGTGAAACAGCTGTGAAAGATGCAGACATTTTAGATAATGCAGGTTTGGATTAGAGGGGTTTGGTTAAACAGCATTCACCTGAATTAAGTCTGAATAATGCCAAATACACTGGTTATCAAATACTCAATTATTTGCTTATACAATTAAAACAGAACACTTTTAAGATTCACTTTTTCAGTCCCCATCTTTTCCTTATGTGATAGGATTTACCTGATTTTGTGTAAAGATTACTGGTCATTTTTTGCCATGACACCATGTAAAACAAACAAACAAACTAACGTGTCTTTAAAATCAGTTTAAACCAGTTTGAGCCCACATTTTGTTTGCCTGAACTAGTCATTTCCAGAATTCAATATGTTTGGATTCTTTTTAAATTTAACTTTGATTTTCCTGGAGTTGTAATATTTGTTTTTAGGGTAATAACAGCAACACTGTAGTGTTTGTTACCCTTAAATTGCTTATACCTGTATGTTCTCAATCTTAACTCCACTTTAGCAGACCTTGTAATCTCAGAATATGCTATCGATTATGAACCACTCCTCCTCATGGTATCTTGGAGAAATGAGAGAGCAAAATTGTACTAATCTTTTCTGATTTGCTCAGCTGATCCCAGTTAGTTTGCAGCTGGACACCTGTTCTGACTTGCTCGCTAGGGGAAATGCTGAATGGCCTGATTAGCTTTAACCAGAGGTTGGATTCCTAAGCAGATTCATCTCCTTCCTAATACAAAGGTGAAAAAGAAAGTAGTGAGAGCTGGGAGACCAACAAATTATCTATGCAGACCCCAGCAGAAGGACATTTGAATGATCTGAAAGAGTTTGTTGCTATTATAAATATAGGGGGAAGTTTAAGAACAATAAATGACTTTGTATGAGTTATTTTGAAGTCTTTTTCCTTCTGTCAAATGTGCCTATAGTTCCACTCTTTTATTATCATCCTCTGTTACTGCTGTTCATATTTAAACCCCAGTTATGCAACATATAGCATATGAGTGGACTGCTGCACCTATGTGGAGCCCCAATAAAGCCAATGTGCCTTCATGTTGGTGCAGTACTCCACCCACATATTTGGTGTTGCAAGATTGGTGCTTTAGCTTGTAGTTTGTGTTGGAAATAAGGATCATCTTGTTCTTATTTCCCTCACTGTGTGACTTCTGTTTTTATTTATTAGGAGTAGTACGTAAGGGAGAGACAGATCCTTAATAATATTGACATGAACTACTCCTTACTGGCACATCCTATAGAAAGATCTGGGAGGCAACTTTATATCTGAGCACTTTATATAATGTTTGGGTGGCAGTGTGAACAATTCAGTTTTGTCAATTCAGTTTTGAACAATTCAGTTTTGTCTCTAGAAGAACCCCTCCAGTTGCCTTGCCAGGATTGGTTCTGGGTGAGGAGTAAACATGGGCATAGTCAGGAAGTTCAGATCCAAACCTTCTCCAAGTTCAGAGCTATGCAGTTTCAGGGCACCAGTTCAGGCCAATTACAGAGGCTCAAGCCACAAAAGCTTGCATCCAGATTTTAACTTTCCTAAAAGTTTGGGGGGTTGGATGTGAGGTTCCAGTTGAAACCCATCTCCAGCTAAGGGAAGCTGGTTTTAACACTGTAAGAATATAACCTATCACACAGTTACATGAATGGGGGGTACCATGGTTAAAATAGATCTGTGTCACCTTGGGCAAGTCACTTTATCTTTCTCTGCCTTAGTTCCCAATGAAGCAGAGTGCCAATTAGCTAAGGCATGAGGGAATGAGGAGAGTTGCCCCCCCCCCCCCGCTGCACACTTTGTACTATGTGAGTACCACAGTCTCCAGGCCCAGAGCCTGGCTCTGCTCCCTGAAGTCCTCAGAGGCCAAAGCCTTGCAGGCAGCGTGGAGCCCCTGCTCCCCAACCCTGCCAGCCCAGCTCTTGGGACCCGCTTCTCCAACTCATAGACTCATAGATATTAAGGTCAGAAGGGACCATTATGACCATCTAGTCTGACCTCCTGCACAAAGCAGGCCACAGAATCTCACTCACCCACTCCTGCAATAAACCTCTCACCTATGTCTGAGCTATTGAAGTCCTCAGATCATGGTTTAAAGACTTCAAGGTGCAGAGAATCCTCCAGCAAGTGACCCATGCCCCATGCTACAGAAGAAGGTGGAAAACCCCCAGGGCCTCTTCCAATCTGCCCTGGAGGAAAATTCCTTCCCAACCCCAAATAGGGCAATCAGCTGAACCCTGAGCATGTGGGCAAGATTCACCAGCCAGATACCCAGGAAAGAATTCTCTGTAGTAACTCAGATCCCACCCCCTCTAACATCCCATCACAGGCCAGTGGACCTATTTACCATGAATAGTTAAAGGTCAATTAATTGCCAAAATCATGTTATCCCATCCTACCATCTCCTCCAGAAACTGATCGAGTTTAATCTCGAAGCCAGATACGTCGTTTGCCCCCCCTGCCCCAACTGTAGCTCTGCTCCAACCACATCCACGGCCACGCCCCACTGCTGACTGGCCCCAGGCATGCAGTCTAATGGATGTGTCTGCATCTGTAATTTTCACTCCATGCATCTGAAGAAGTGAGGCTTTTACCCACGAAAGCTTATGCTCAAATAATTTTGTTAGTCTTTAAGGAGCCACCGGACTCCTTGTTGCTTTTGTGGATACAGACTAACACGGCTACCCCCTAATACTTATTTCCCACTCTGTGGACTATAGTGCATGACTGGTCCCAGCTCCTCCAGTGCCAAATTGCAGCACCCCTAGCCCAGTGGTGGGCTGAGAGCCATCTTCTGCTTCAGAGTCTCAGCTTTTCCTAGGAAAAGGACAGTGAGCTCTCACCCTTGGAAGCTGTGAAGGGGACTGGCTGATTATGGATTTTTACATTTTATCCTTCAGAAAAATCCAGGAGCTTCTGAACCACCGCTGAAAGTTGCCCCCTTCACACCACTGAAATGTGAAATGGTGCCCTTGTGATGGAGGATGGCATAATATTATTTCCATACCTCTCAGTGGTGGTTTGAGCATATGCTCAAAATGATTGTGGGGTGCTCAGATACTAACGCTGTGGGCACCATATATGTACCTAGATAGATGGACATTAGCCAAAGATGGACAAATGATGCACTAACTGAATCAAAATGGAAGATTATCTTGCTAGAGAAACCCCCCCACACATATGCCTGAATCAAAATTATATTTGGTAGCTACTCTGAAGAGGTTTTGGTTAACATTATCCAATTATCAAATTGGTATGAAACAACAGGCCAACTGCAAGGGGAATGTTTGAGGAAGAATGTTTCCCAAATGGTGATTTTAATCCAGAACCTCTCTGTTAAATATGAAGTATATTTATAGGAACATTGTCAGTCAATACCAAGTATATACAATTTATCTTTATAACAGAGGGGCCTCATTGTTCCTGAGTGGCATAGTCAAGTTAAAACTATTTATGGATAATGAGGCCGTCCTTATTGATACATTCCCCATGTTCAGTATTGTTCTGACATGTTTGATTTATACAACTCCATTATATTTCAGATTTTCCACTCTTATGGCTCCGACGCCCCTCAGTATTATTGGGTACATCTTTGCTTCTGTCATCCTGCCTGGGTGCTACAGGGATCACCACAGATGCTTTCTTTTTGGCAGCTTCAATGAATGTCATATGATATTCTGGCTGTTTCAAGGATCTCCTCTGGGAATTACCTCTCTTCTGGATTCTTCAGATATCTCCTTAGGGGTTGCTAAGGCTGTCTGGGAATATCATACACAGGAGGCCAAACCGTCAAGCTAATATAGCGTGTATAACTCCCAACTGTGTAAACGGCTATGAAATGGGCCAGTTTAGCCAAGTGAATTTCCCAATGTGAGAAAAGTATTATGCTTTTTGATACACAAAAGGCAAAAACATATACTTTCAAACTGAATTACTTTTATTTTCAATTAAGGGAAAGAACAAATCAAAAAGAGAACAAAAATAAAATGTTTCCAAGAGAGAGCACTGTGTGAGTCTCCCCTGTAACATGTTGCACCAGCCTACCTCACACAATGACAGCTGCCCTTGATGATAGATTCCTTAGAAATGTAGCAGTGCAGACCTTGAGAAAGTGAAGACATAACAGTTATATAGCCATGCTAAGGAGATCTTCAGCTCCATCCAGCTCCACGGCTGACAGCTCTAGCTCATAGCAGTCAGTTTGCTGTATTTTCCTCAGGCCATGCAATCTAGTCAGTCTCTCCCTGAATGACAGTTAATCAATTGGGAAGGAAACTTCCTGTCACAAGGCCATCAGGACAGCCACTGCTAATGTCATGTCATCTACAAAGGCTTCACTGGCCTCTTTGGTAGTTGTGGCTGGACAGAACAAGGGACTTTGCCTCTCAGGAGGGGGTATGGATAGGGCAGCTGTGTAAATGCTACAAGGTCAGCTCAGACCGGGGATTTCTTTCCCTTTAGGTTATGCCCCGTTTCTTCTTCAAGTAGATACAGCCATGTAGTCCATGCAGGTGTGCATGCACCCAGAGCCCTGGAGCCGGAGAACTTTGCCTAGCAGTACGCATAGGGGTGTCACTCACATCTCGTGGCCTTAGCACCTCCCCTAGCTGTGTAAGGGTGCCGCCCTGACCCCTATTAGTTCCTTCTCACTGACTGTGGCTGGAGTCAAAGCTCTGAGTGGCATTCTTTCACCTCACACTTTCTGTCTCAGTTACCGAGATTTTTTTCTTGTATATAGTTGTAATAGTGTCTTAGGTTTAGTTTAGTGTTAGTTAGATTTAGTTAGTGTAATTGGCTGCCCTATGTGATGCCCTCATCAGGGTTCAAGCATTGTCTGTCACATAGGGGGGCTATCCCCGATAGTGATTCCCCACACGAGGTGCTTGTTGTGCCTCGGCGAGGAACACATCAAGGAGGGGTGCTCTATCTGTAAGTCATTTACAAAGAGGACTCAGGTGGCAAGGGACTTAGGGTTGAACCAGCACCATTTGGAGCAGGCCATGAGGCCTACTTTGGCCCCGAGGGCCGCATCTGATCAACGGTTGACTGTGGATCCAGCTAGTGAGGCACCTCCATGTTTGCATTCCCCCGTTGGAGAAGAAGACATTCACCTTCCTAGGGTACACCGAGGAAGAGGTCCCACAAATCCAACCTGGACCATTCCAGGGCTCAAGCAGACTCTATGTCCTCTTCCAAGAGTAGTGCTGACTGGCACCATGCATCTCCCAGCATGCAGGAGGGAGCTGGTCCATCTAACTGCTCCCCGGTACCATGCTGAACTCACTGAGAGCCTGTACTGTCACCTCTGGTTCTGGCCATGAGGTATCCACTGAGTCCAGTGCTGACAGCATTGGCACCAGTGCCAACTGTCTCCATGCCAGCCACATATCAAGCGGCATCAGATTGGCTTTGTCTTCAAGTCCTGGACTCTCCATTGGTGCAGGAGTCCTCCAGTCCATAGCTTCTTTCTCCTCATCCTCCACTGTGCCCTTGGCACCTTCAGGCCTTGTGTCAGAGCCACCCGGGGGGCCGGGGGCGGGAAGCACCTCACAGGCTGCAGACAGTGGAGTTGAGGCTGATGCTGGGCCCAGCACCGAAGGACTTCTCAATACAGGTGCACCCCTTGGGACAGTCACTGCTTTGGTGGCAGACACCATAGTTCAGCTCAATACCACCATTTGCCTTGGTGCAGACACCTCTTCTGGTGTTGGGTGGGAGTGTCTCTCACCCAGCACCACTGGTGCCAACTCTCCACTCCCATTTCAGAACCAAAATAAGTGGCTGGGTTTCAAGAGCTCAGCTTCCATTTAGGCACTCAAGTGAAGGGGCCAGATTTTCAAAAGTGCTCAAGATCCAATAGCTACAAAAGCTGGCCTCTGACCTTAAACTGCCATTTATTAAAGGATCATCTAACAAAGACTTAATTTGAGAGAGAGAGAGAGTGCAAAACCATTTGCCTTTTAAAAAATGGCAGTAAACAGGGTAGCTTAAAGACAGAATTACCTTTGGCCATAGTCCTGCAGTGAGCTCCATGCAGACCCTTGTGCCACAGTCAGTCCCATTAGCTTCACTGGGGGTCCATCCATACAGAGCTCATTGCAGGATCAGATCCTTAATTTTCAATAAATGAGACAGACATCCCACCTGATGAGACTGCAGCCATCATGACCTAGCTGCAAGTGAATTAAGTTTTCCATTATAAATGCATTCTCCTTACCCCATATCCTATTTTCTTGTTCTTTTCATTAACATTCTGGTGAAAACTTGGACTACAAGCTTTCAGCTTGAAGGTGAAGTTGCTGGTTTTTGTTTGTTTGCTTTTGAATTAAGCCATTTGTGATTTATGGGATTGGTACAGATTTAGGATCTAGTTTTAGACAGCGTTTTGCCCAATTCTCCAGCAAATAAAAAAAATCTGAATTTTTAAAAGTGAAAAATGCAGATGATTAATGCTGCTGTAGAGGGAGCACTGTGTTTTTTTTAATTTCCATAATTGTACAAATGAACATTTTTGAAAATTAACAACAGATCATAGATACTATGGAACATAGATATCAGAAGCTATTTAGAGCAACAAAAATCCCCCATTCATTTAACTGATTTTAAAAAGCAATGTTAATGCAAGCTTATGATGGTGATGATGTGGTGCTCATGTAATAGCAGTATACGGAGACTGTAAGAAAATACAATATTGGTGCAGATTTAGAAAGTCAGTGTAAGTCGTAAGAGATTTGGGAAAATTATATTTGAATCCATGATCGTATGATGAAAGAAAAGGCAAAATAATGTTGGTGCTTTTATGGACAAATTATTAGAGTGAGTATTGTAAAAATAATACGTGATATTTACATATATAAATTAATTGTCTTTCTAAAGCAACCCCCACCAAAGGGGCTCAGTCTGCAAATGGTAATAACAATAGATAAAAGAGAAAACAATATTAAACCCTGATGAACTATAAGAGAAAAGGATATAAAATTTAACATATAAACAATGCAAGGCTGCATTACATGAATGTGTTATAAGGTGAGAAATTATTAAAATAAATGCCTGTGTGATGTAAACGTGAGTCTCTAACGAAAACATTTGAAGGTGAGGAAAGGGAAAACAATGCCACTGCAATGTAAGGGATGTTGTACAGACAAAATGTGTTAGTCTGAATACTAACTCTGTTATGTGAATGCTGTACTTGAACTGATTCCTATATTACAGTGTGTTATGCTATCATATGTCATCTTGACTCCCTTTTCTGCTTATATTTACCATTCACATTAAATATTCAACTGCTTCTCACTGATGCATGCAGTAATGCTGGCCTTTTGGAGAGCTTTCCTGTCTTTTACTGCTATGACACATTAGCTAAGTTTACTGTCTTTACAACGTAATGTTTATGCACATTAAGATACAGCACATATTAAATATTACATTTCTTGCAATATCCTTTTTACAACTGTGGTTAAATCAAGAGAATACTATGCAACTAATAAAAAATAACAAAGGACATTAAAGGGCTGTTCTGCTTTGAAGAGTGACTATAAAAATGGCATTGTGATATTTCCAATGACTTCCAGAGCAGAACCACTCAGTTTACAAATCTTAAGATGTGTTTTTTCTTACTCCACACTCAGTCTAGAACAGGAACAAAGCTGGGTTCTTTCTGTCACATGCATCAGCAACAATAAAGATTCTGCAGTGATAATGAGTTAGCAATTATGTTGATGGTGCAAAATCAAGCCCCTCCTCCTCTTCCCCCTGCCCCCAAAAGTGGTGACATCTCTTCAGGGCTAACAAAAGTAGTAAACACTTATTTCAGTCAGAGTCATTGTTCGTTATTTCACTAACAGCCAGATTGTAATAACTTTACACATGTTTGATAGTACCTTATTCTGATATCAGTAGGACTTAACATTGTGACAAAGTTCCTGCTCTACCTTGGTGGGTCTTGTGCTTATTGGCGGACTTGCTTGCCTTGGAGCTTCACGGCAGCCCTCAGCTTGGCCGTTTTTCTGAACCCACAGTCCAGGTCGACGACTCCTGTGTCTGACCAGGAGATGGGAGGATTTGGGGGAACCCGGGCCTGCCCTCTACTCCGGGGAAGGAATTTTCCTCCAGGGCAGATTGGAAGGCCCTGGAGGTTTTTCGCCTTCCTCTGTAGCATGGGGCACGGGTCACTTGCTGGAGGATTCTCTGCTCCTTGAGGTCTTCAAACTACAATTTGAGGACTTCAATAGCATAGATATAGGTGTGAGGTCTTTTTTAGGAGTGGTGGGTGAAATTCTGTGGCCTGCATTGTGCAGGAGGTCAGACTAGATGATCATAATGGTCCCTTCTGGCCTAAATATCTATGAATCTATAATGCAGCTGTCTAGAGTGCCTCCCGGAACAGCTGTGTGACAGCTACAACTCCCTGGGCTACTTCCCCATGGCCTCCTCCCCCTCCTTTATCCTCACCATAGGACCTTCCTCCTAGTGTCTGATAATGCTTGTACACCTCAGTCCTCCAACAGTCCGCGGTCTCACTCTCAGCTCCTAGTGCCTCTTGCTCCCAGCTCCTCACACTCACACCAAAAACTGAAGTGAGTTCCTTTTTAAAACCCAGGTGCCCTGATTAGCCTACCTTAATTGATTCTAGCAGCTTCTTGATTGGCTGCAGATGTTCTAATCAGGCTGTTTTAATTGTCTCCAGAAGGTTCCTGATTGTTCTGGAACCTTCTCTGTTACCTTACCAGGGAAAAGGGACCTACTTAGCCGGGGGCTAATATATGTGCCTTCTATTATTCTCCTATAGCCATCTGGCCCGACCCTGTCACAACATAGAATAGGATACTACACAGTGTGAGGAAGGGATATCACAGTCTAGGCTTACATGCTCACAGAAAGATGAATCCAATTTTACATAGTTACTTTTGTAAGCCATAACCACTTGTTAAACATGAAAGGGCCAGTTCTATATTCCTTGGCTATCCAAAATTCCACTGACCACAATGACAGTTTTGGACATTCAAATGATAACATTTTTAGCATCCCAGATCCCATAGTGTTAACTTTCTGTCAAAGCAGGGATCCTGCTCCCACAAGGCCTGACAGTACAGGAAAGAATTCTAAGAAAACAATTCTATTTTTAAAAGATTTCACCTTTAAATGTTAGTCTTTCCCTCCAGAATGCCATAGCAGGACAGAAGATAAAAGCCACAGATGCAACTATTCTTACTGTGCTGCTAAGACTGCTCTCCCTTCCTCACCAGTATGCATCTTGCAGGCCCACTCCTCCATCATGAGGCCAGCCCCATTCTCAGATTTCCATCTGTGGCTGTGATACCCAAGAGGCCAGGACCAGCCTACTGGCTTTTCAATAACAGCCTGCTAGAGGATGTGGGATTTGAGTTGTCCTTCCAGAAGTTCTGGCTAGCCTGGAGGAGGCAGAGATGACCTTTCACTCAGTGCAGAGGTAGTGGAACAAGGGGAAGGTAAGTGCCTGGCTCTTCTGCCGCAACTACACCCCATGGGCCAGCTGGAGTATGTGCGTGGTGACAGAGTAGCTGGAGGGGGAGGTTTTGGAGCTGAAGAGGCACATGATTGCTAATATTGGGAATCCATATTTCTGCGGTGAGTGTGAGGAGAAGTGGGATGAGCTCCAGGCCCTCAATGACCAATGTTTTTGCGCATTAAGGTATAGCATATACCTTTGTTCAATCTCACATTCAGCTCCTTCAGGAGATGGATTACAGTTCCTACTTCTATGTCCTGAAGAAAACAGGGCTGAGCCCTGCCTCTTGGCAGAGGACAGCATCCCCTCATGGATCTGGTGGGGATGCAGCTGCCACCCTCCTCTCCCCAGATCCGGGGGACACCAATGCCTGCAGGGTGGTGTGGGATGAACTTCCTTCCATCAGTGTGGGTGACCAGGACCAGTTAGAGCAACTCTCGCTCTGGCCGAAGTCTTGGAAGCCCTTCATCTGATGTCCACCAACAATTCTCTGGGCATCGATCAGCTGACTGTGGAGTTTTATTGTGCATTTTGGGATGTACTCGGGTCACACTTTTCCACCATTTGGGCCAAGTCCTTGCGGAATGAGGTGCTCCCCCTGTTGTGCTGGCATGCTGTGCAACCTAAAAAGGGGGACCTCTGCAAACTCAAGAACTGGCACACAGTTTTGCTCCTCAGCACAGACTACAAGATAACAGTGAAAGCCATCTTGCTGTGGCTGGGGCCTGTGCTGGCGGACATGATCTACCCTGACCAGGCCTACATTGGCCTGGGCTGGACCATCTTTGATAATCTCTATTTGGTCTGGAACTTATTTCAGCACTGGGGTGGGCAATAATTTTTGCAGGGGGTTGCTCCATGAATTTTGGTAAGTCATCACGTGCCGCACATTTCTCCTATATTAATGGAGGGAGTGCGGGGTTTGGGAGGGAGTTTGGGTGCAGGAGGGAGCTCCGGGCTGGTGCAGAATGTCGGGATGGAGGAGAAGGTGAGGGGTGTGGGCTCAGGGAGGGAGTTTGGTGCAGGAGGGGGCTCTGGGCTGGGGCAGGGGATTGGGATGTAGGAGGGGATGCAGGGTCTGGGAGGGAGTTTGGGTGTGGGAGGGGATTCTGACCTGGAGAAGGGGGTTGGCATGCGGGAGGGGGTGTGAGGTGCAGGCTCTGGTTGGGAGGTGCTTACCATAGGCGGCTCCCGGCTAGTGGCACAGCAGGGCTCAGGCAAGCTGCCTGCATGCCGTGGCCCCATGCCGCTCCTGGAAGCTGCTGGCATGTCTCTGCGCACCCCTTAGGGGGAGGGGGGCAGCAGGTCTCTGTGTGCTGCCTGCAAGCACTGCCCCCGCAGCTCCCATTGGCCAGAAACCGGCCAATGGGAGCTGTGAGGACAGTGCTAGGGGTAGCATGCGGAGCCGCTTCCCCCCTGCCGGGGCGCGCAGAGATGTTCCAGTAACAGCTGGCTGCTTCCAGAAGTGGTGTGGGGCCACAGCAGGTAGGCAGCCTGCCTGAGCACCCCACTGTGCTGTGGGACTTTTAGCGGCCCAGACTTGGAGATCGTGAGGGGGCAGAGGAGGCCGGACAGAAATGTTAGTCATGGCAGGCTGGACAGAAATGTTAGGCCAGATCTGGCCCACGGGCCGTATTTTGCCCATCCCTGCTCTAGCATGTAGGGATGGGCTGTCACTTGCCCTCCTGTCCCTGGACCAGGAGAAGGCATTTGACAGGGTGAATAATAGGTATCTTATTGGCTACTCTGCAGGCATTTGGCTTTGCGCTCCACTTTGGGGGGATTGGGGTTTTTTATGCCTCTGCAGAGTGCCTGATCAAGCTCATCTGGGCTCTGACTATGGCCTGGTTCATATTCACAGTCAGGTCCACTTCAGGCCCTTCAGAGACTTATTTACTGTTTAGGTAATCTGGCATGGAATGTGCTCGTGTATGCCTTCCACCACCACCTCCAAGGACTCTGATACAGCTGGCATCTCTTTTATCTTCACCTGACAAGTCTCCCACAAGACCTGTCTGAGCTGCTGATCTTTTTCCAGGACATCCTCAGGATCTGGAAGCTGGTTTCAGTGCCCAGATCCATAGCAACCACCAAGCAGGAGGACCTCCTCATACGACCCATACTACATACTCCTCATCTCCGTTTGCAGGTGGTGGAGTCCCCCTTGATGCGCCAGATGTTGGTCCTGGCTGGTACCAGCAGACTTGGAAGGACTGGGGGGACCCTGTGGCGCTCAGCCAGCACAGGGGGCTGTCCACCCCATGTATCCCCTGGCATGTGCTCTAGAAGGTGAGGGCTGCCCTTTTCTGCACACAGCCTGGCCTATGAACACCCCATCCGTAGGCCCCCCCCAAAGTTGTGGAACCTTCTCCTCCTGGGGCTGGCCGAGGTGGCCCTCCATTGTTCCAGGAGGAGGAGCCTGAACAAGGTGGAGGGAATGCTCTGTGGGGCTTGTTTTCAGTCCCTTGCCCAATCAATCCTCCAGGCAGAATTCCTCTGATATGAAATTACTCAATGTAGTTAAGTTCAAAGCAGACTGCAAAGAGTTAAAAAAGTATCTCACAAAACTGGGGGACTGGGCAACAAAATGGCAGATTAAATTCAATGATGATAAATGCAAATAATCCATATTGGAAAACATAATCCCAACTATACCTACAAAATGATGACATCTAAATGAGCTGTTACAAGACAGAAATCTTGGAGTCATCATGGATAGTTCTCTGAAAACATATGCTCAGTGTGCTGCAGCATTCAAAAAAGCTAACAGAAAGTTAGGAACCATTAGAAAAGGAATAGATCATAAGACAGTAAATATCATAATGCCTCTATATAAATTCATAGTACGCCCACACCTTGAGTACTGTGTGCAGTTCTGGTCACCCCATCTAAAAAAGATATATTAGAAATGGAAAAGGTGCAGAGAATGGAACAGCTTCCATATGAGGAGAGAGTAAACAGATGAACTGTTCAGCCTGGCAAATAGATAACTAAGGGTGGGATATGATATAATGGTGTGGAGAAACTGAATAAGGAAGTGTTATTTATCTCCTCACATCACACAAGAACCAGGGGTTACCCAGTGAAATTAATAGGCAGCAGGTTTAAAACAAACAAAAGGAAATACTCCTTCATACAATACACAGTCAACCTGTGGAACTTGTTGCCAGGGGATGCTGTAAAGGCCAAAACTGGATTAAAAAAGAACTAGATAAATTCATGAGGACAGGCCCATCAATTACTATTAGCCAAGATGGTCAGGGATGCAACCCCATGCTCTTGGTGTCCCTAAGCCTCTGACCGCCAGAGACTGGGACTGGATGACAGGGAATGGATCACTTGATGATTGTCTTGTTCTGTTCATTTCCGCTTGAAGCATCTGGCATTGGCCACTGTCGGAAGACAGGATACTGGGCTAGACGGACTATTGGCCTGAACCAGTATGGCCATTTTTATGTTCAGTGTCCATTGATTCCCTAGATGTCTTTGAGGAGCAGTGGGTGCTGCTGTGGGTTCTCTGCTTGGTTTACCCCTCTGGATCCCTGATTTTCAACCTTTGACTTTACTCCTGTTCCTTTGTTGTCTCAAGTATTCAATTGTAGCTTGGGCTAAGTGGTTCCTCCCCATTAACTGAGGGGCTGGGCCTTTAGTTGGGGGTGGGCCTACATCTGCCTATTTCCAAAACTACAAATAGTACCAGTAGGCAGGCCCCCAACTTGATACTTTTAACTGCAGGTTCTTCAGCAACATCATTTCCTGTGTGAAATCCAGGGCTGCAGTCCAAAAATGGAAGACTCACCAGCAACCTTCTGAAATCAAAAACACTTAGGACCAGCTTTTCCGTGTTCCTGAGCTCCTGTCGACTTCAAGTGAAATTGTGGTTGCTTCACACATCTGAAAATCAAGCCCCTTGTGCTTTTAACTTTCAGTGCGCTGAACAAGCATGAATTTATCTACAACATCCTCTGAAATAGGCAGGTGAATATTATTATCCCAGTATTGCCAGCCCCATGCATTCAAAAATGAGTTAGGCCATTTGACCATCATGAGATTGGCTTTAAAATCATGACATTTAAAAATATAATCAATTTGGAGCTCTTTTTATTTGCTTTCTGGTTTTTCAACCTTTAGGGGGTCATGTTTTTCAAGTTTTTCTTCGTACCCAGGAGGGCTAGAAACTTGTGAAAGTGGAGATTCTTGTGTTGGAGTTGGGGCTTTAGCAACACTAAGGTTCTGAAGATTAAATTGCAAGTGCTGGCATCGCTGGTGTTTTCATTTTACAGATGAGGGAACAGATAGAGCAGTTACGCAACTTCTGCGTGTGCACAGCAGGAGCCAGTGTAAGAGCCAGGAATAGAACTCACATAAGTTCTTGGCTTCTGTTTCCATTCCCAGTCTAGTCTATTCAGGTTTGTGTGTTCAAATCGTTGGACCAAAGCAAACTCCCAGAGAACAAAATCCTTAGGGCCAAATCCCTCTGAGAATTATCAGGCTATCTGGAGATGCAAAGACATCTTTTAAGGTTTGGGAAGTTTTCTTTGCCACCCTAAGGGTTAGAAGCTTTTCTTTTTCAGTGGTAGCTGACAAGCTGCAGAATCTTACTAGGGCCACCAGATGAGGTGCTGGCTCAGTCTGAAACCATGTGTGACTGTCTGGGCCCATATGTATCAAAGCATTGCATTAAAACTCTTAAAAAAGAAAATACATTGTATCTCCTTCTGCATTCACAACATGCTATACAGGAACCAGACAGAAAGGTGGGCTGGGAGGGAGGGTTGACAGGTGAGCGGGGAGAAAAGTGAACATTGAGAAGATGATAGAGTTGTTACTTTCCTGATGTCCATGCTTTTTAGTCAATATGATAATTACTCATGAATAACTGCATAAGTATGAAAATGCAAATAGCTGGCGATTACATTATTCATGAGACATCACGCATTAATTATTGTAAATAAGTATCATTAGATACATTCATAGTACTAACACTTGCAGTTAATGAATATGTTAACTAATCACTGAGGGGCAGATTCCATCACAGTCCCAAGCTTCCACCCTATGGAAGCCAGAGTTTTTGTTGAATCTGGACTCAATATTGAACGTATCATACATGCTTATTAGTGTATTTTAATGAAATTTAATGTGACGTGTAACCATGCAGCATGTGGCATTTGTCCATTTGCTCAGGAGGGTGAAGTGGTACCAGCTGGAAGAGGTTATGAAAGTAGCAATGGTGTGAGTGAGGGAGGAGGGGAACTCTAGCCATCATAACGCAGAACTTAAACTCTGTGTCCTGAATCCAGCCACCACTTCTACATTACTTGTACGTGTACAATCAGGGTACCTTTTGTGCGTGAATACTGTGCCAAAGGTGCAATCCATGTTGTTGTTCAAGAAAACTTTCCAAAGTACAAACAAAACTGCAAGCTAATTAGGGCAGGGGCCATATTTTCCTTTGTGTGGATGTATTCAGTAGAAGTAGTAATAGGCTTAATCTGCAACAAGGGAGATTTAAGTTAGATATTAGGAAAAATGTTCTATCAGGATAGTTAAGCTCTGGAATAGTCTTCTAAAAGAGGTTGTGGAATCCCAGTCTTTCGAGGTTTTTTAAGATCAGGTTGAACAAACACCTGTCAGGTTGGTCCTGTCTTAGTGTCTTAGTGCTGGGGGCTCGAATAGATGAGCTCTCGAGGTTCTTTCTAGTCCCACATTTCTATGATTACATAGCACAATGTGCTCTCAGCCTTAATGGGGCCTTTGGGCACTACGGCAATATAAATGGAAATGACCAGCCAAACCCCACCTTATGCTAAGTTCCTGGAGGTGTATTTCAGATAATATTTTATTGAATACCATGCTGCCAATGCAACTAGCACTACGTTGGGGCTATACTGATTCCATCATGTTGATGGTTTTGTAACATGTTCTTGATGTAGGAATCTTAAATAATTTTTCACTGCAAATACGGAGTCCTCCTCCCATGCCCATTACCACCAGTAATGGTTCCTTCTCCCTACTTGACAGAAATCTTACTTTCCCTTTGAATCCTAGGGTCTATTTGTATCCCATTACCCACTGTCTTCTGTGAGCGTTAAAGACCCTAGTAATTATTTGGACTAGTTTGTGTTATCTGGCATACACTATGTCAGTTATTGTTCCCTCATTGTGTGCTACTCCTTTAAAACCCACGGCATACTTTGTTTATAGCTGTTACACTAAAACATAGCAAACTTCCAGCATCAGAAACTTGGGGAAGAGCAAGGTTCAGGTTTAAATAGGGAAGTGCCAAGTGAATGCTTTTGCTGATGACATTTGGTGATATCAAAATAGCAGGCATCCAATATATTCTGGAATAAGAAATAAAGGATGCTTGTCCTGGGGTGCAGAATAATGCTCCTCTGACTAAATGGCATCAGTCTGAAGAGATGTTTAAGTGGCCGCATATGTTAAAAGGGTATCATTACAGTGCAGAAGAGCTACGGTTTATATATTTGTGTAACACACGAGTGAAGTGTAAACATTCAGAAATCATGGTACACTTAAAGCAAATGAAAGCAGTTCTCAGCAGAAAAATGAAAAGTATACATAAAGAGACAAAGGCAGAAGGTTTATTTTGTGTATAACGATGGGAAAGCTATGTACACACACAACGTAGTTGAGAATACAGAAGTACAAAGAGGAAGGAGCAGCAGTTCTGAGTCAGGAAATGTTTCATGATGACAAGGCATTAGAGGAAGGAAAAAAGTCATTTACAATCCCAGTGGATATAGTGGCATTAGTGATATGTAAACAGGGGGAGAGAACCGGGGATTGCTGCACTGCTATTTAATATATTTGAAATGTGTAACTTTTTATGTAACATGTAATACATATATAATATATATGGTATAATGTATATATCTATGCGTTTGAACATTTCTAGAATTGAGGAAATAGTGTGTTTGAAATCTGTATACATGCATATATTCTTTGGTTTTCATTTCTTGTTTGGTGCATTATAAATACAGTATGCTAGGAACACTAATATAAGATGTATCTCTTTCCCCAGCTTTCCTTTTCACTAAGAGCAAACTGAAATCAATTGTCTGAGACAGCTTTGTGGCATGATGTTCAGCAGACTTTGCTATGCAACAAAGCACTTAATCAGGTGCTTAACTCCCATTAATTTCAATGGGATTTAAGCAAGAGCTGCTTGGAAAACCAAAATTTTTCCTGTGCAAAATTTTGAACAAAAAATCTTGGTTATTCAGATTTCCTGCTGGAAGTTTCAAATTAAATGATTTTGTTTCAGATTAACATCTTGAAACAGTATGATAATGTTCATTTTGACTTGAAATGTCATTTTGTTTTCATGTTTTGGTTTCAATAAAACCAAAACAACAGTTTAAATCAAAATAAAATAAAAATTGCCATTTTGAACTGACATTTCAACATAAAATGCTTTGTTTTTCTTTTTCAGGTTCAAGATGCCAAAAGAAATTTACATTTTAAGTCAAAATGAAATGAACTAGTTTTGTTTACTTTTGGAATGTTGAAACCAAAACATCGAAGTGTTGATTCAAATGAAAATTTTCATTTTGACATTTCCTGTAGGCAAATCAAAATGGTGGCCCTATTTGTCATTTTGTTGTGAAAAGTGTTAGTTTCAGTTAAACCAGATTTTTCAGTGGGAAAACTTTCCATATAATTTTTTTAATCAGCTCTAATTTAAGCATGTGCTTAAAGTTAGGTATGTGCCAAAGTATTTTGCCAAATTGGGGCCTATGTTGTATAAGTGTAATACCATTACTTGAATATTTGCTTGCCTCCATAGTCTAAACTGGCTAAGAGGCATATTATCCAAATAATTCTGGTCTGATCTAAAATAATCCAATAGTATATATAATAAAACACGTAGTGTTTATGTTTTTATATTGCTACAATAATTTCATCCGCAATATGAAACATATTTTGTTATATTCTATTCACAGAAGTGTGGTTATGTATAAATCACAAGAGAGGAATAAAACATTTTTACAGGAGATCAACAGCAAAATTACCTCAGGCATTTCTCTAGTAAAAGAAAGATGATAAAGAGATTATCTTGGTGTAATACAGTTATTATACAGCAATGTATTACACTTAAGTTTTCAGACCAGGGCAGCTCCTTGAGACATTAACATGCTACATGTAACAGAGACAAATAACAGCATTTTGCACACACATACAATAATGAACAGAATCTGAGAAAGAGAGTCAGGTGTCAGTTTTGGGATGTGATGCATGTGACACTTAGGCCACGCCTACACAGGGATAAAAAACCCTGGCTGGCCAACATCAGCTGACTTGGGCTCTCAGGCCTCAGGCTCTGGGGCTGACAAATCGCTGTGTAGACTCTTGGGCTCAGGCTAGAGCCTGAGCTCTGGGACTCTGTGAGGGTGAAGAGTCCCACAGCTCAGGCATTAGCCCAAGCCCGAACATCTACACAGCAATTTTTAGCCCCCGAGCCCAAGCCTTGTGAGCCCAATTCAGCTCACAAGGGCCAGCTGCAGCAGTGCCAAGGGTCTTTTATCCCTATGTAGATATACCCCCAAGGGGCTTAGGGATTGAAGCAGAAGCCAAGCTGCTGTCTCTCTCAAACTGTAGAGCCTCAGCATACTTAATAAAGATCTCTTTCCCATAACTGCCTTCATCCCATAACTCTGCCACATCACTTAATAATAATGAAACACAGACCTGTAAACACTTATTCTTGTGAATACTGAAGTCAAGAGGACTAGTAAAATGTGTATTTGTAGGTCTGAACACTGTACTAATATAACATGAGTAGTAATACTCAAATGAACAACTGCACAATTCATTAATGTACTTGTCCTGTAAAACTCTGCCCAGAAAGAACAAAGTACGAGATGAACATATTGTCCCAGATTCAGCCAGGCACTAAAGGAGGTGACTAAATTTAAGCAAGTGATTAAATCCCATTGACTTCAACTTATTCGTGTGCTCAAAGCCAAGTACGTGTCTAAGTACTCTGCTGAATCAGGCCTGATCTACAATGGTGAGCAATATCATGTACTTAATCCTCATTCATTAAGGATAACCATGCACAACCCATCAGTGAGCAAGGTGATTGATTCCTGAGGTGAAAAATAAGCATATTCCTCTGCCTGGAATTATGTATTACAGTACTGACATTCTCAGTTCACAGATAAAATAGATCTACTTAAAGTGGTAGCAATATTGCAACTAACAAATTCTGCCTGTGGATTTGAAATATGATATCCTCATTGGAGCTTTGGTTAAAATGAATAAATTCATACCATAGTGCATGTTTGAAAACCATTCCATGTGAATTCATAGAATAGTTGCATTTTGTTTTAATCAAGTGAACTTTTTATTCAAATGAAATGTACAGATAGTAGTCCTAATCCTACTCCCAGTGAAATCAAAGACAATTCTTCCATTGATTCCAACAGGACAGGGCTTGGGACAGGGCTTGGTATATTGCCAGTGGTTTATCCAAAATAGTTTCACATTGTTCACTGTTATGACATATCTGATTCCACAGACATTGAACCAAACTTCTAAATCAACAGCTGTGAATAATGTGGGATGTGATATATTTACATTTTAAGGGTGAAATCCTGGTCTCATTGAAGTTGATGGGATCTTTGCTACTGACTTCAGTGGAGCCTGGATTTCACCCTGAGCTCTTAGAATATCTCGTCATGGAGTAGTCTTATGTATTACACTGTAAGAAACCTAGAGACCATGCAATACCCCAGTAGAAATGGGTTAAAGCAGTATTTTCAGAGTGATATTCACTATCTACTAGCATCTGTTAATTAAGCAAAGGAACCAAAGTAGAGTGAAAATGATTCCTAAATAGGTGAGAACCAAGATCTGAATGTTTACTTTTGAAAGTTCTATCTCTCATTTTTTACACAAAATAATACAAAGAAATATGATGCTACTTAGAAACTTAGCTTCTGCATTTAAAGCCATAGTTGGAGAATTAATTATTTACAATAAAATATTTTAATATGTTCAAAACATTGGTAAAAGATTTTAAAAATGTGGTTCTTATTGCTTTTCTGAGTGCTAAACTAGTTTCCTGTTCATACAAGGCATCTTCCATTGTGTTTCAATGGCTTTAAAATACGAAGAGTGTACAGACTGCTAATAATCTTCCTGTTCACCCCACTCAACTGCTGGATCATCATCCATTCGCAGAATAAGGTAGGAGAGAAGCTGAAAGAGATTCTGCCACAATAATAAAGAGACAAAAAAGGAGAGGTCGCTTACATCTACCTCACAGTGGTCGCCAGCATAGTTTACATCACAGATGCACTGGTATTTGTTAAGTAGGTTCTGGCAGAGGCCTCCATTCATGCATGGATCAGAGTTGCACTCATCAATGTCTGTTTCACACCTACAGTAAAAGACCAAAAGCGCTAAGCAACTGTGGTAGCAACTAGATAACATTAAACGGACAAGGGTTTCTCACTGTCTTGAAAATAACAGACATTATCAGCTACACTTACATCTTTGATGCCTTGTGTTGTTTTCACATATAGGTACAAAAATGGGAAATCCCATATCTGTTGCATTTTGATGCTCACATTGGCACTTAGGCATGTAAAATGGGCATTTGTGACTTAGGCTGTTTACACAGGGATGAAAAACCCTGTGAGGGTAGAGGGTCCCAGAGCTTGGTTTCTAGGCAAGCCTGAGGGTCTACACAGCAATTTTTAACTCTGCAGCCCGGGCCCTATGTGTCCAAGTCAGCTGACCCAGGCCAGCCGCAGATGTGCCACGGGTCTTTTATCCCTGCGTAGACATATGCTTAGAGGCTGGTCTTGGCTACCTTCTGTAGAGAACTGTGCTCCCTCCACTCTTACTGATGTCCATGAGAGTTTAAGGCACTTTGCATCTTGAAGAATTGGGCCCTAAGTCACAAAAATGCACATTTTCATCGATTCATAGATCCCGCAGTTAGCAGGGACCATTGTGATCATCTATTCATATGTCTAAGTCCTATGTGAGCATCCAAATACCTATTGCCTACTAGAAATCCCATTAGACTCCTAATAGCATTCTTCTGCTGGCCTAGTTGAGGACCATAATACCAGGAAATATAGTATGTCAAGTGTAGCATTGTACCAGATTTTAAAGGCTTAGTTAAACATTATTTAATGGTTTCAAATAATATTTATTATAAAATAGGGGCTATCCCACTTCTCATGACAAATAATTTATTAATGAGATGAGGTGGATGAGGTAATATCTTGTATTGGACCAACTTCGGTTGGTGAGAGAGACAAGCTTTCAAGCTACATGGAGCTCTTCTTCAAGTCTGGGAAATGTACTCAGAGCGAATGTCTACACTGCAATTAAAAACCTGACCCTGGCCCAGGCCAGCGGACTTGGAGTTGTGGGGCTTGGGCTAAAGGACTATTTAATTGTAGTGTAGATGTTGGGAGACAAACTGGAGCCTGGGCTCTAGGACCTTGTGAGGTGGGAGGGTCCCAGAACTCAGGGTGCAGCCCAAGTCCAAATGTTTACACAACAATAAAGCAACCCATTAGCCCAAGCCCAGTGAGACCAAGTCAGCTGGCATGGGCCAGCTGCAGGTGTCTAATTGCAGTGTAGACATACGTAGAGTGTCACAGCTAAATACAAGGTGGAACAGATTGTTTAGCATAAGTAGTTAACGCATATTTCAAGGAACATTCAAGGTTAAGTGGCCCATTAATACCTCTCCAGTCATATGGTGAGAAGGCTGAGTGGGAAGTTTAAGAGGGTTACAGATTGTTGTAATAAGCCATAAATCTAGTGTTTCCACAGGCACCATTTTCCAAGTTTCCCCAGGGGTGCTCAATCCCTGCTCAGCCCCAGGCCCTGCCTCCACTCCACCCTTTACCCCAAACACCCACCCCCACTCCCACTCAACCCCTGCCCCCAATGCTCCACCCTGCCTCTTCCCCACCTCTTTCTGCCACTCCCCTGAGCGCACCCTGTCCCCGCTCCTCCATCTCCCTCCCAGCGCCTCCTGCATGCTGTGAAACAGCCAATCCATGGTGTGCAGGAGGCACTGGGGGGAGGGAGGAGCTTGGCTGCTGGTGGGTGCTGAGCACCCGCTAATTTTTTCTGTGGGTGCTCCAGGGCTGGAACACCCACAGAGTTGGCACCTATGAGTGTCTCTGTTCAGACCATGATTTTTAGTATTTAGCAAAGTTATGATTATGAGCTCCCAGACTCATCTTTTGAAGGTGTTGTGCAAGGTTCCTTTGAGGGTGTGGACTGTGAGGTCAGTTATAGAGCGATCACTTTGTGAAAAGTGTTCTCCCACAGGTGACAGGGAGTTTTTTGTCTTTTATCATTTTTTTGTGTAAGTGCATTCAATAATGTAGTGATTGTCTTGTTTCACCCACATTGTTGATATTGGGGCATTTAGTGCATTGGATGAGGTATCCCACATTGTGTGATAGGAATGTGTAGGAAACATGAATCTTGAAAGATATGTTGTGGGGGGAGTTGGTCGCCATAATGGTGGAGATATGTCTGCAGGTTTGCATCTGTTGTTCTGGCAGGGTCTGGTGCCCCTTTGATTTGATTTTGAGCTTACTTCTGATGATGAGCTTGGCAGGTTGCTTGTAGCCCAGAAGTGGGGCTTCAGGTAAAATTTCTTTCAGGATGTGGTCCCCATGGAGTAAGGGCTCTAACTGTTTGATGATTCCCCATACGGGTTCCAGTGTGGGGTGGTAGGTGACAACTGGAGGTGTACAGGATTTTATTTCTGAATAGAAGTAGGTTCTCTTGGGGTATTTGGGGAGCCCAATCCAGGATGTGACCTACTTCTCTGGTGGAATGTCCTCATTTGCTGAAGGCAATTTTAAGTGTGGTAAGTTTTATATCCCTGGCTTTCTCCTTGGAGCATATTCTGTGGTATCTGGCAGCATGGCTGCAGACAGAGGTGACACATTGGGGGGAGCAGGCAGGGTCAAGAGCCCCCTCAGCAGCTGGCCCAGGTGGGGAACAGAAGGGGCAGGGCCAGAGCCTCTTCTGGCTGCTGGGACGCTGCCTGGTGCAGCGCAGTAGCTGCCTGCAGCAGCGGCGGGTTGCCTCGCACCCAGGCTTGGCTTCTGGGGACAGGGGATGAGTGAGCCAGAGCCCCATTTCTCCCACCAGCCAGCATGCATGGCACCTGTCCCAACCTGGATCTCTCTCAGGCAGCTGCTTTACTGGACAGAGCAGCAGGGAGGGCAGCTGAACGTGCCAGGGGAGGAGCTGGTGCAGTGGAAGGACAGAGCCCCTTCCCCCCACAGATAACTTGGGGTGGGAAGGTGGCAGGGAAAGTGTGCAGGCCCCTGGCAGAGGTGGGGTGTGTAGGAGACACATGGGGAGGTCACGAGTCCTCCCCTCTAGATTGTGCCCCTTTCCCAGTATGGGGAGGCACCAGTCTATGGCTTAGATAACACATTTCTTGGTGTGTTTGGGATGGTTACTGGATCTGTGAAGATAGGTGTGGTGGTCTATGGGTTTCTTGTATATAATTGTCTGTAGGGTTCCATTGCTGAAGCTGATCATGGCATCCAGGAAGTTGATGCTAGTGTGGGAGTGTTCTAGAGAGAGTTTAATGGATGGTTGGTGGTTGAAGCTGTGGTGGAAGTCTATGTGGGAGTTTAGGTCATCTGTCCAAAAAATAAAAAGATCATCAAGGGATATCATAGATTTCATGGTGCATTGTCCAGAAATTCTTCTTCAAAGTGGCCCATGAAGAGGTTGGTATATTGGGATGTTCCCAGGGTTTGGACAAAGTGGTTGTTGTTAAATGTAAAACTGTTACGAGTGAGGATGAAATGAATGAGTTTGGCGATATGTTTGGGGTGGATATCTGAGGGTTGTTCATTATCTTGTAAATATTTGAGGCAGGCAATGATGCCATCATTGTGAGGAATGTTTGTGTAGAGAGAAGTGACATCCATGGTGATAAGAATGGTGTTCTGTGGAAGGTTGTTAATGTTGCAGAGTTTCTGGAGGAAGTTGGCTGTATCCGAGAGGAAGTTGGCTTTTTGGGTGGTGAATGGTTTGAGGATGGCTTCCATGAGTTGAGATATTTTTTCAGTAAGAGTGTTGTGGCCAGATATGATGAGTGCTGTGGGTTCCTTTGTTTGTATATCTGAGAAAGGATGTAGACAGTCCCTGTGGTTGGTTCATGGGGATGAGGTTGTAGAGTTTCTCTTGGCGTTGTTTGGGGAAGGATTTGATGATATCCTTATATTTCTGGGTAAACTGTGGTATGGGGTCATCTCTGAGTTCTTTATAATAGGTGGTGTTGAACAGTTGTCAGTTGGCCTTGTCAGTGTAGTCATCATAGTTGAGGTCTATGATAATGCCCCTTTTGTCTGTGGATTTGATCACTATTTGGTGGTTGGATTTCAGGGACTGTCCTGTTGGTGGCAGAGAGATTATGGTGGATGTGATGTTTCCCAGACCTGGAGAAGAGCTCTGTGTAGCTCAAAAGCTTGTCTCCATCACCAGCAGAAGTTGGTCCAATAAACGATATTACCTCACCCGTCTTGTCTCTCTTATATCCTGGGACCAACATGGCTACAACACCATCACAAAAAACAATTTATTGTTAATTAAAAGAGTGTGCCAGGACTAACTTTTAAAACTAAAATTATGACTTCAGTATTTTTTGCTGTGACTACATTTTCCCCATTTTTAGTGAGGACAATTAACCAGCCTTAATAACATCTGATTAGAAGACCTGGTCTGTTCCTGAAAATGTAAGTGTGTGGATTTTTGTCCAAATTACTAAAAGCTGTTCAGTTTAACCAAAGTCATGTCCAACTGCAAACATTCATGCCAACAAGTTTGTTTGCATAAGCATTTGGGGAAGGGCTGGTTTTCATATCAAACAGTCACATTTGAATTTTCTACATTCACCAATCAGGAACAGAAAAAATACTATCTTACTTAGTGGATCAATTACTGTCCTCAAAAATCTGAAACAAAAATTGTTCATCAAACTAGTTGGCAAATACTTACGAATACAAATGAATTCATACATACAAAAATAAATCAAGATTGGTTCACATACAGGAAAAAGAGCCATAGCAGTGGAAGCCGGAAACATAAGTCCCTTAGTCAAGTTGAAAATCCCAGCCTAAATTCAGTGAATAATTTCTTTGCAATAAACAGTCTGACCAACTCTACTGAGGAATAACTTGACCATCTCTAACAACTATCAAATTCTTTCTTTTGGTCCTCACACAAAGTCCATTGCATTCTGTGGAAAGACACCCACTGATTTCCATAGGTTGTAGATCAAACCCTTTCTTAGAGATTAGTTATACTTTTAAAGGAAAATATCTGTAATATCAGTCCAATCAATCATGGAGATGGTGTATTTTTTTAATATCCCATTATGTGAAATAGTTTGCATTTGTTCTGGTAAAATAAATCTTGTGTGTGTTCTGTCTGATTTAGTTTACTAAAGGTCTTCAAAGAGAAAGACACTGCTAGTTTACCTTGCAACATTTTGGCAACCCGGAAAAAAGGAGAATAAATACAGTGGCTATTTAGGATTTAAAAAAGAGAATAAAGTGTAGAATGTCTCATTGCAGTGGTATGTTACCATGCAGTATGCTCACTATTGGATCACCACTCAGTAGTAGGACCTTGGGAACCATAAAATAGAGGTTATTGCCAGCCAGTGGGTGTGGATATAAAGAAGGACTCTTATTTCTAAAGCTTTAGTTAGCAAGATGCCTAAGAGTGAAAGGAAGAAGGAAAAAGCACTTTCCACCTACCCTGAAACTCCAAGCTAAATACACAACAAAAAAGTGGTTGAGACCGTTTTTCTTCTCCAAATCTTCTGGGGTTGGCAAGGGGCCTTTCTGGATGCCTGAATTAAATATTACAGCACAGCAGCAATTGCCAAGTGCACTCTGTACTGGGTGGGCCACAATTTTTTATTTCATCCATCATTTATGACTTACCGCAGTGATTCCACAAAGTCAGTGGGTGTTAAAGAGAGAGAGAGGGAGAAACCTTTTCTTGAAAGATTTTCTGAATGTCATAAGGCTACATATTGCAGGCCCACTGGGCCTTTGGACTTTCTATACCACTGATTTAATTTTCATTGTGCTGAGAGAGAGAGCAAAACCATTTGTTTTATATTTTCTACCTTCTTTGTACTGTATTTCCTCTCTTGCTATCAGCTGAATGCTTCTGAACAAACCTCGGGATAACCTATAGGTGTCAGGGCCATGTCTTCCTCTGTTTGTACAGCACCTAGAACAATGGGCCCCCAGTCTTGACTGAGGATACAGGAAAATATAGAGAATTGGGAATAATATAATAGACAATAAATATGGGTTGCGGAGGTGTACACCATCCACTACAAATTTAGTCACGAGTGAAGTTGGTGGGTCCTCGTGCTAAGAGCTGCCCTATATATATATATATAAAAGAAGTTAACCAATTTTGTTTTTATAATTGTTTTAGAATTTGATTCTAAACTGGCAAGATACAATATGAGTGGGTGTCCTGTGCATAACACTTCCCCTGTGAGAGTACACTTCTTGTATTTCCATTGGATGTCAGTTAAAATAAAATCATTAGTTTTATGTCTGTCTATTTGTGTATTATATGAGGATTTGTGTGTTTAAGTGTCTATACACAGAGAGATAAAATAATTATACTGTTCTATTTTGTTGTGTTTGAAACCGACATAAAGCCAGGAATATTTGTACGCAGAGGGAGATGGGATCAGTAGAATGTTATTTAAGAAAAAAAGCATCTTGGGTCAAATTCAACTGTAATTGAAGTAATTGGAGTTACACTAGGGATGAATTTGACCCATTGACTATTGACTTTTGTAGAAATCAGATTCTCATGCTGTGAAACCCTGGAAGTCATATTTAGCAAAGAGAGGATTAAGCTTGGCAAATAACTGATTTTTGGTTCGCTGGCTGAACCAAAATATTGGGAAAAAATTGTTTTGGTTCAACCACATTGTTTTGTTCAACACAAAACATTTTGTTTCTTTTTTGAGTTTTTTAACACTTAAAAAAAATAAAATATAGGCAAATTTCAAAATGAAACGTTTGTTGTTTCAAAATGAAAAATTGGAATGTTTCATTTTAACAATATCAAAACAACATGTTTAGACTTTTCCAAACTTTTTATTTTAAATTTCCAGCCAAACTATTTGGCAAATTTGACCTGAATTCAAAAATAATTTCAGTTGACCTGAAACTGTTTTTTGTTGTTGTTTTTTTTGCAAATAACATGAATCAAAAACATTTTGCCCAGTTCTAACTCTAGCTCATTTTGAATAGACTGAACTGTGTCTCATTGCTGCAGGAAGTCTGCAGCAGGTGAGATACCATTTCAATCACTAATTTTGGATATCCAAAAAGGAGCCATTCTGGAACTCATGTTGGAAAAAGACAATCCAATATTCCTACAATAACCTGCTGAGGGAAAGTGCACATAAAGTTCTGAAGTGTCTCACCGTTCTCCACTAAAGCCTGGCAGGCACATACATCTCAACTCGCCTTTGAGCTCAGTACAGTTGCCATAATTGTAACAAGTGAGATTTCTCTTCTCATTCCCACAGACGGAAAAAGGAAGCCTGATGTGCCTAGATGAATAAGAGACAACAGCAGCAATTAATAACTCTTTATTTATTTCAGGTAAAATCTAATTTTCCCTCATTCATTTATTTAACACCATATTAAAATGCTAGTCTGTTTCAGTTGAATGCGTTTAGGTTTTCTGTTTTACAGATGAATTGCTTTAATAAGGGTCAAATTCTAATAGCATTGGGCTCACAAAAACAACAGGAGTACTTGTGGCACCTTAGAGACTAACAAATTTATTTGAGCATAAGCTTTTGTGGGCTACAGCTCACTTCATCGCATGCATAGAATGGAACATGTCAAATAAATTGGTTAGTCTCTAAGGTGCCACAAGTATTCCTGTTCTTTCTGCGGATACAGACTAACACAGCTGCTACTCTGAAACCTGTCATTGGGCTCACAGTAAGCTGTACTTTACTTCACAAAGGTGCCTATCAGCTTCAGTGGCTCTTTGGGTAAGGTACTATTCAATGTGAGTAAGGGTGGCACAATCTGGCTGTAAATCAGCACACAGCTGTGAATCTCTAGAAGGATGCACTGCATGTAGACAGACATCTTCTACGGTCTGCACAGTTTTCTTGCAGGGAACAACGCTCCAGACCTGTATGCATCTATTCAATTGCTATCTGGCATACTTATTATCTTTGCTGCTGAGTGAAATTCAGGGGGTGTCTACAAAGGAAGGAAAGTGTGATACCAAGCAACAGTGAATCTCAAAAACTTAATTTCACATCAGTTCAACTGGCTTTCCCAAGCTCCAGTAATACGAATTTAATAATTCACTCTGAGGCAAAAAATGGGCCAAATCCTTTGTTTAGGTGAGTGTCTTGGAGCTATTTGGTAGCAATATAATTTAGCACTTTATCTGAAAGAATCTGTGTATAGGACATAGTATGTCAAATGCAAAAACAAAATTTGGTAATGGCTCAAAATATATTGTTTTCAAGTTTGTCTGAGTTTTAAATGAAATTAGAGGGCCAGATCTTCAGCTGGTGTAAATCAGTGTAACTCCATTGAAGACAATGGACTATAATTCCTTATGGTCCAGTCTCTATACCAATTAAGAACAAAAGGGACCCAGTATTTTATTTGTCTTCAAGTTTATTGGACTAATCCTGCAAGTCCTTATTCAGGCAAAACTCCCAGTGCAGTCAGTTTCTGTCATCTCAAGGAGCCATGTATGGGGCTGAAATAAAGCCGTCTCTGGTCTCCTCATTACATTTCAATTCTGGATGGTGGAAGTTCTGTGAGGAAAGCAATTTCCTATTATTTTGGCCCCATAAATGGCTTCCAGAGACACTAAAAGAGCCTTTTCAACCAACAGACAAACAAAATTATGTGAATTAGGAGCCAAAGTTCCTAAGTAACTTGGATGCTTTTGAAAATTTTACCCAGAGACAAATGCAAAGTACATGTTATTTGGATTTACCTGAATATGTACACATTATATTGGTGATCCAACAGAATACAAGATCTGCACAATTTCCCTAGATTCCTTTGAAATGTGAATGTCTGTGGGGTAATAATTCTGCAGGGAAAACCTAAGTCCTGTTCTACTTAAATTTAGGTTGACATAACTATGGAGCTCAGAGGTGTGAACAATTCCCATCCCTGAGTGTTGTAGCTATGCCTTCGTAATCGCTGGTGTAGATTTGGCCAACAGCAGGTCAACAGCACAATGCTTCGGTTGACCTAGTTACCACCACTAGGGGAGTTACCATCACTAGTTACAGTGACAGAAAAAACCCTTTCTTTGCATCCATGCTGTGGTACTACAGTGGCACAGCTTTGTGCCACGGCTATACTGCTGTAGGACCCATTGTGTAAGCGTGGCCTCAGTATTAATGTAGGATTGATGTAGGGGTTGATCTTTTCTCAGTTTAATTTAAACAATTTGGAAAACATCTGAGAGGTGAGCTCCGATGGCAGGAGTTTCTTTAGCTTCTGACAGGTTTCAGAGTAACAGCCGTGTTAGTCTGTATTCGCAAAAAGAAAAGGAGGACTTGTGGCACCTTAGAGACTAACCAATTTATTTGAGCAGAAGCTTTCTAAGGTGCCACAAGTACTCCTTTTCTTTTAGCTTCTGAAGCTTTCTTATTTATAATACCTGCAAAATTTTCCAGTGAAGTTACCAGCACACAGGCAGGAATAAGTGTTAACTCCGTCTATGCAAGTTGCCCCATTTGCACACAGGTGACCACGGCAGTTGTCTATGTCCTCTTCACAGTTTACCCCAGTATAACCAGGGTCACATCTGCACTCATAGGATGCGATTCTATCCAAGCAGTTTCCATGAATGCAGGGGTTTGAAAAGCATTCATCAATGCTGGTTTCACAGTGCATGCCAGTCCATCCCTTGGGACACGTACAACGATAGTAACTATATAAGTCTTCACATATCCCATCGTGCATACAGGGATCAGAGCTGCAGGCATCCAATTGCAAACAGCCAGTAACAACAGAATTTGCAGATATTTTGAGGAATTGCTCTTCTTGAGGTTTTTTTGTGTGACCGTCATAATTTTCAATGTACGAGAGATAAATGCCACTGATTTCTATAGTGCTCATGCATCCCCGTAGGCCATCCAGATTGTCAAAAGCTTTGTCGGCAACATAAATATCTATTTCTTCTCTTAGGAAGTTGAGGCTTCCTGTGGCGACTGTACTCGTTGCAGTGTCTTTTTTATCATCTATATCAATGTGCCATCTAGACGACTGGGATAGGGGTTCTGTCATCGAGAGAATCACTTGGTGCCATTTCCCATCATTCACGGGCTGTGAACTAGCTAGGGTCAGCACGTAAAAGCCGTTGCCGCTTTGCAGCTGAAACACTAGCCTGGTGTTCTGAATGCGAATGGTAATGAACTCTGGCTCCTTCTCAGCATACAGCAGTATCACATCAGCATCCCTAGTCCGAAAGCCAAAGACAATGTTGGTGAGGTCTCTCCGTATCTTCCCATTGGTTCTGTAAAATATTGCACTGCTTCTGCCGCTAAACACTGCATTGGCAACACCTGTGCAAAGATAATAATATCGGTTGAGAAAGCAGGCCAATTTACGATTGATACCTTTGCAACATTTTCCCTACTCCACTGTGCCAGGCTGCCTGCCTCTTGTAATTTCAATCTTTCCACTTCGTTCCATGAAGCATGCAAATTCTAATCAGTGTCAATATTATGCCTCTTGGCTTCTCATTTTAAAAAATAAGAGTAAGATGCCAATCCCTGTCTCCACTGAAGTCAGTGAGCTATGCTGATTTTCATCAGCTGAGGATCTAGCCCTAAATGTTGTAACCTCTGCGGCATGCTAAGTGTTTTTGTCTAAACTCTCACTCTCTCTTAGGCTGCAACTGTGACCCTGATTCTGATCTCGTGTAAGGCTGTTCAAATCAGGAGTAACTCCATGGAAGGCGGTAGAGAAACACTAGTATAAAATGAATGCATGTGAGATCAGAATCAAGCCCTATTTCTTTGTCTTGTGCCACACTTAACGAATAAACAATAATAAAGGTCCAATCCTCAGCTGGTGAAAATCAGCATAATTCTCCTGAAATCAATGGAGCTGGGATGATTTACATCAGCTGTTGAGCTGGGGAAATAACTTTGTAAAGGTTTGTGAAATTCAGGCTGAATAGAACTGTAGTGACTGGTGTTAATTTATGTGTTGTTTTTTCCAAGATGGTAAATAGGTGTATTAGCCAATGGTAGGAATTACAAAGAATGTCTAATAATTAGTTCATGTGTTGTTGATACAGTACTTGCCTGAATTTACAATCTTTGTAAACACCCAGTAGTTCCAGAACTGCAGAAAAAATAGAAACCCTCCCACTTCCATTTCTCTCCTTTGTGAAAAAGTATCTTTAGGGGGGTTTACCAATTTAGGATGATTATGATTATATAAAGCAACAACTTTTGATTGTGAGTCACTGTCACAAATCAGGAATATTCCACTAAAGTCAGTGGAGTTACAACCAGTGTAAAACTAATGTAAGGAAATTCAGGCCCATGATGTTGATGTTCCCTCAATTTCACACTGGCATATTTCCACTGACTTCAGTGATGCTGCACTGATGGAACTTGGAGGGGAATATAGCCGTAATCGCATAGGGCTGTGAGTGTAGTTTAGTGAACAGAATTGTGTCCATTTTTAGGGCCTGATAATCTGATCTTTACACATATATTTGACATTTTTCATTGGCATTTTGTCCATTTTAATAGACAAAAACAGTCAGATTTTAAATGTGCATTCCAGGCTTTTTCAGGGTGTGTGCTATTATATAGGGCAAGGGTGGGCAAACTTTTTGGCCCAAGGGCCACATCGGGGTTACGAAATGGTATGGAGGACTGGGTAGGGAAGGCTGTGCCACCGCAAACTGCCTGGCCCTCTCTCACTTCCCGCCCCCTGACTGTCCCCCTCAGAACCTCCGACCCATCCAACCCCTCTCTGCTCTTTGTCCCCTGACTACCCCCTCCCGGGGCCCCTCACTCCTAACCATCCCCCTGGTCCCCCTATCCACACCCCTGCCCCCTGACAGGCCCTCCAGGACCCCCAACCCACTTCTTGTGCCCTGACCACGCCCTCCCGGGACCTCCGTCCCTAACTGCCCCCCCAGAACCCCCCCATCCAACCCCCCTCCCTGTCTCCTGACCACCACCCTCCCTGAACCTCCACCCCATCCGACCGCCCCCTGTCCTCTAACTGCCCCCAGGACATCCTGCCCCCTTACCATGCAGCTCAGAGCAGCAGGACAGGCTTATTGGAAAGCCTGGGAGGTGGGTGGGCACAAGCCACGCTGCCCACATGGCAGCATCACTCCAGGAGAGAGGGGACAGCGGGGGAGGGGATGGGGACTAGCCTCCCTGGCCAGGGGCTCGGGGCCGGCGGGATGGTCCTGCAAGCTGGATGTGGCCCGCGGGCCGTAGTTTGCCCACTTCTGATATAGGGGGAGGGAAGAGAGAAGGAAATGTCTCCTATTCATGCTTCAGTTCAAATCTGTATGGGTGTTAGGGTTTGTGAGAGCTGTGGTGGTCAGATAAAGCAGATTGCTAGGATATCTGTGGGCATTCTTTCCCAATTGTGGCAAATTTTGGCTGAAATAACCCTTGGGATTACCAATAAGGGATTATTAATGGGAATCCTCACGAGAAAAGAATCTGCCCTTCACTTTACTGTAAATACTAGAAAGTAAGTTTATTTGAAATAGTTTGGGAATGGAGATATAGACACTAAGCACTGTGAATGATCACATTATGCCTGTGTACTCTAAATGCTAAGGCAATGGATGTACCATTATGTCTCTTGGCATACCAACTCTTGTGCCTCATAAAATGGGAACGTGAATAGAAACAGTTTTCCTAGCATAATTTATGGCATTTGGAAACATCAGTGTTTGTAATGTATGTATTTTCAAAGTTTACTTCAGTTCTCAGAGAAACAACCAACTAAGATTTTTTAAATCAAAAACTTAAATACACTCTTGTGTGGACATTATTAAGCACTTGGCAATGACTAGCTGGCTAGTGTGCTGTTACTCCTGTTTGTGACAGTGATCATAATTATCTGTCTCTTACCTTGTGCCTCCCACATCTACTTCTTGCCTCCCACATCTACCTACCTGTTGTGTTTCATCATAGACCTACAATGCAAGCTTTTTAGTGCAGAATCTGAAATTATTATATGTGTGTATAGCACCTATCACAGCTGGACCCCAGTTGCTGATTGGGGCTTCTAGGTGTCCACCCCACACTTGCCCTGAAGGGGTTAATGCACGCCAGATGGGCCAGTTAACTTATTAGGCTGAAGGCCGAGAGAAAAGCCCTAATTAGGGGATGCTCACCTGTGCAGGAACAGGCAGGTCTTCTATAAAGCCAGGGAGCTGATAGCAGGAAGGCAGCTGTGGGGAGGTAGTCTGCAGTCACTCCCTGGCAGAAGGGAGGTGTGTTTGGGGGCTATAGATACAAGTAGCTCACAGTTGCTCACTAAGATGAGGGAGAAGAGAGGCCGGCAAACACCAAAGAAGTGGGTAGTGCCAGAGTAGGAAGCAGCCCAGGGAGAAAGCAGCAAAGTTGGGGACTGAACAGACCTTGGCTGCATGTTGTAGAGACTTGACGGACTATACCTCGGAAGGGTGGAACGCTGAGTGACCTAGCCAAAGGGCCAAGTCACAAAGAAGATGCTGCATTTCCTGGAGGAAGAGAGGGGCTGCAGACCAGAGAGAGAGATGGAACGATGGTGTGTAACCACTAGGAGAGGCGTTGACCTTGTGAACTAATCCCCAGAGTGGCCAGAAGGAGGCATTACCCTAGCGGCGAGTGGAGGCCCTTGTTACACACCTCAGTACTAATAATAAACAATAATAACAACAAACCGATTCAGTTCTATTGTCTGTGAGTTTAGGGGAATATTATTATGTCTGTCTACATAGAAGTTTGGAAACTAATGCATGGAAACAAAGAGATAATTAAAGATACATAACATATCTGTCTCCCAGGAGTTTATGAATGTCCATTATGGCAACCCCTTACCATTGCCACATAAAAGAACACTGAGATCTAAAGTTAAAGACTGCTAAAGATGTAGATTGCCTTGTTTTTTAGCAAAAGGAAACAGTGCAATTACTTCCCATCCATATGTTTATACTCCACTATAATCAGCTAAAATTGTTGATAAGATATCACCTATTAGATTTTTATAATCAAAGAGAATGTGTAATATGTTATTTAGGATATAAATATAACTATGTATTTTAAAATATAAATGTGTTTTAATACTCACTCTGACTGACCTCTTTTTCCTGTCTCAACAATAACCTGCATCATATGGATCTATTTGCAGGGTGCTCCGTTTCGTCTATGTTAGAAATCTTTTGCTGACCAACTCTTCAGTTCCTAGGAGTCAGCTATTCTAACTGCTTCCATTGCACTTTGTGTACAGTAATCCTGCTTCACAGCATCATGGGGGTATTTTTGGAGAAAAAAGGATGATTTTTGGAAAACACCATAACAAAATCTCAGTGTGCTTTTTAAATTCCATGCTATTTCAAGGGAGGGGAAATAGAAAAGCGATATCCAACACATTGGCAAATGTTCTTATGATAAGTAGTGGTCATTAATTTTCAAATGAACAAGCTTCTTGGAATTCTCATGCTCTTTATTAAGATACCAGTTGAAATGACTATCCTTCAAATGCATTGCTAGTGTTAGGATGCTTAAGATAGCTTTTAAAGATCCTTCACTTTAAGAAAATGGAATAAAGCAGTGTGCAGGAGTATGTCATCTGGCATGTCTTTCCGGAGGAGGGAGAACATCTTAAGATTAATCCTCTTATCTCCTTGCAGTGGTGCTCTGATGGAACAAAGTGGTCTATTTTATAAACATGCCAAGTAGATGCATTGATTAACTGAAGAGTAAAGCCCCTGCAGGCAATATTATCTGAATCCTCACTCCACTGCTTTCAAAATGGAAGGGTAATTTTAAAAAAGAGGCCCAAGATTAAATGGATCTTAATTTGTGATCAGCCACAGATGATGGCTGAAACTTGAATTTTAGTATCCCATTATTCCATTCATAATACTTTTAATAGCAGTGATCAAGATTCTATTATTTATTATTTTATATTATCATCATTAACAACAAACAAAATTCTGCTGGGTTGCATGAGAATTGGAATGCTTGATTTAATTGAACAGGTCATGAAAATCAACGTTATCTGAAGTTCTTTCAGTTTCCCAGAGGTTATAGGGATGATAGAAATGTACCTACATTCAAATCCTTGGTGTACCAGCTGGCACTGTGCTTCATGAGGACAAGGGCTGAGCTCACACCACTTAACTTCCTCGCATGCTTTCCCTGCTGTGTTTGGGGGGCATGTGCAAGTGAAGTCGTCCCAGATAGAATAGCAAATGCCGCCATTGTGGCAAGGGTTGGACTAAATGGAAAGAGTAGAGACAAAGTGTTAGCAAGTAGCAGTGGAGTCCCACACAAGGGAAGGCAGGATTTCTTGGGATAAAACGGAATTGTGTTTACTTTGGATTGAAAGCTATAAAGCCTTACAGGTTCCAATCATGGATAGCAGGTTTAGTAAATGGTTATCCTTACCTCACCTTTCATAACCCCATATATTTTGCTGCTGATGCCCACGATGTTCAGCACTATTCAGCAAAATCTGCTCTTACCAGCATGTTTATTTGTTTAAGATGTCATTACTGTCACATATTGCATGGGAACATTCATGGGCCAAAAGAGGAGTCCTTGCTCTAAACATGGAAACATGCTTTGAGAAATGGCATCCTCACCTTGCAAAGATTGTCACCAGTACAGCCCTGGGTCACGTTGATCAGTGTTCGGTTGATGACAGAATACAGTGATGTGGTAATGGGGAAAAATTCCAGTTGTTGGTTATTCAGTCTTAAATCTTGGATACAGCCTTTAAAATACCCACCATTTATATCAGTTTCTTGTTTGTCTGGTAGTCCTCCAATATAGAGAATATCCCTACTTTGGACTGTTAGTATTGGAGTAGAAATGTAGCCTAGCTGTTGAGATGACTGGAACAATTCAGCCCTATTTGGCTGTATTTTTAATGATATTAAGTAAAAATTTCCATCACTCACAGTCCATGTGCCGAACAATTTGGTGGAATTTGAGGCTAACATGACTAGTTTCCCATCTTCCAACCAGATCCTTATATACAGAGATGTACTGTTCCTCACAGCTAGTAACAAGCCAGAAGACTTCCGTGTTCGGACAAACATTGATATAGTCATGTTTTCGTTCTGACCAGCATCAACAGAAAAAGCAGCATACCCTGAGGAGTCCTCACGTCCAAATCGGCCTGGCATGTACTCTTGAAATGAGGGGGGAAAGAGAGAGAAAATAAAATAATTTAAGACTAATTGACTAATGCAGGCAGCACAATGATCAAACATCTACCACTAATAAAGAGAGGCACCTGCTAGCATTTAAGGACAAAATAAGGATTTGATTCTGGTCTGAGTGGCTTCCATGGGAAAATTCACATTGGCTTCAATGGGAGCAGGGTTAGGCTTTATTTTGGTGCTATAAGGTACATTATTACACCACATTCTTCCCCTTTTGCAGCTTCTGTACATCTTGTGAGGATGTGTATCCAGATGGTTTCTCAGGGCAGACTCCAGCACAGTTATTTGTACTGGTCATAAGAAGGGTGTATTTTGAGCCCAACCTAACTGTTATCATCCCCTAAAAACCAAGGGTACAATCCTGGCACCACTGAAGTTAATAGAAGTTTTGTGATTGACTTCAGCTGGGGTAGGATTTCACCCCAAGACCATATGCACTACTGCTGGCGTAGGGAAGTGTAACCCATTCCAAGTGGACCCCTATGCACCATTAGGGATTTATCCTCAGGGAGGGCAGGAAATGTTTCCCCTACATATACTCCCTAAACATTCCCATCAAGGAAAGTGGACAATGTTAAATCAGGACTAGGTCTCCAAACAAAGAGGCTGATAAGAGCATATGCTGATTTAGCACATGCTCTTATTTTCTCTTTGGTTTCTACACATCACCACCCACTCTGGAGCTGTGATAGCCCTTTATTCCCTTGGCAGATTACACCTATGCTGATCTGCATCAGCCTAGATCCATCAGTGACTCTGGCTCCCAAATTGTCATTTCTATATATGATCAGTCTCTGCCAACACATGACACTGCTGTACCACCGGGGTAGGCAAATGATCTAGAATCCAAGACACTTTTTAAAAAAATTGTGTTTATCAGTTAAGATGATTAAACCAGAACTCCTCTCTTTCTGTCACTCTCTATTTTCCATAATGAAGCTAGGGATTTTTAATTAAGAACAGAAAATGTCTCCCAAACCACTGTAATTGAAACTATTTATTCTGATGCATCAGCTTTTTGAACCACGGTATTTCTATTCGTTTTACATTTTTTAAGTTTCAAAATCTTGTTCTTCATATTGTAGGCTTTCTGCCTAAACGCTTTCAAGAGCTATTTTTTTTTAGCATGTCAAATGCATAAAAAGTGTCAACCTGGTTTAAAGAAAGAAATCGCTCCTGTAACTAAAGAGTCAGAGTCCTCTTTTGTGCAGTAAAACTCATATGTCAAGTTTCTGCCTGCAGCACGACTTTTTTTATAACTCGGTTATAAAACCCATGAAAATAGGGGATTGACTGTGGAAACCCTAACAATCCTTTAACAACCAGGGTGTTACTATGTGCCACAGTAATATTATTTAGTAAGGGGAATAAATCCCCGACTTGCTCCTGAATAGACAATTTCATAAATAACTACGTATGAAATATTTTAATTTTATGAAAGAGATTATCCACATTTTTTTCTTTATCTGCTTGTTAAAACCATGACATGTAGAAATAAATCTTCCCTTTTGCTGGAATGGGTGTTTTGAGGTATGAGAGCATTGTAGAGTGCACCCTCTCTAGAAGGCAGTCCTTGAGAACTAAGCATTTTCCATGTGAAAAAAAGCGAGCATTTCTAATGGAGTGAGGAGCTGGAGCACAGGAGCCTTGCAACCTCCGAAGGACGGGTGAGTCTTAGAAAAAGGTAATACTGTACTTGAAATTTTTCTATTACTTTGCCCCCCACACACACAAAAAAAATACTGAATCTGATCTTGGGTTTGATGGGACACTTAGCATCCCCTTGGTCAATATTAACCTCTTGTGTCTCTACATCTGGATGCTGATCAAAATAAGTCAACATCTGTTTGTTATTTTGTATATGTAGTGAAAATATTGCCTCATGTCAATTAAATCCTTGGCAGCAACTTTTCTTCAAAAGGACACCAGCATTTCTTATGTTATCCCTCGCCACAAGTCCCTTCCTCCCCAATGCCATACTGTTTTAAGTCCTGCATATATCTAACATCCATGTATCAAAGTGGCATGGTGGTATGATTTGCAAGGAATATTGTGGTTAGCAGAAAAAAATACCAAATACTTTTTAATCATTCTCAACAGTTCTAATGCAAGAATAAGCCTCTCCCGGCCCTGAATGGTTTTCATTTCACTTCATATAAAGAGTCAAACATATTTACCAGATGTTCTCCTACACTCCAAAGTTGCTTTTCAAACCTTTGGATAAATTACAGCTGGAGTTCAAAGCAGTCTGTTAGAATTACCTCTCAGACTTTATCATTTTACATTAAAAAAAAAAGAAATAAGGTATCAATAACTATTAAATACAGCACATGAAATGATATAATATTTAAACATTTTGAAAGGGACTTCAAGATGCAGCTTTCTGGTGAAATACATCCAATAACCCCCTGGGACCAGATCCTCAGCTGGTATAAATCAGTGTAGCTTCATTGCCTTCAATGCAGCTATGCCAACTTGCACCAGCTGAGGATCTGGCCCTTTGAATCTAGCTAGGGCACTGCTGATGCTCTTCATTTTTTTCCAGACTGCCTGGTTTAAAAAATAAACTGTCTTTTATTCATCCCCAAATTATCATGTGTTAGTAGAAACTTAGTAATTTGTACCAAGGGGTGGGGGGCATTTGTGTGTGAATACAGGGCCAAATCCTGCACACCTTCCTCAGACAAAACTCCCAGTCTGAGATCAGTAGGCTTTTGCTGAGAAAGGAGGGGAGGGTCCAGTTCAAAGTGTTCCAGAAAGGTGCTATATTTACAACCCTGGAGAATGGCGCACTCTGTTTATCCACATAGCCGGTAGAGCATAGCAGACAGCAATACAGGGACCTCATATTGTCCCTCCAGTTTCCCTCAGCTCGTACGTGGAGGATCACATGGAGTAGGGTTGCCAACTTTGATTGGATGAATTCCTGGAGATTTCATCACATGACATAAACTTTAATTAAAAATTCATTGTTAATTCCTGGAGACTCCAGGACAATCCTGGAGGACTGGCAACCCTAATGTGGAGGAAAGTGAGGGTAATTCAATTTCCAGGCCTATTCAGGTTTTGGCCTTTCTGCTGATTCTGCCCATAAGGATGCCAGTTAAATGGTTTTTGAGATGTGGGTGCATGTTCAGTGGGAAATTGACTCATTTCACAGAGGCAACCAGGCAGCTCTCAGATGGTAACAGTTATTGGTAACTCTTACCCTGGGATGGACTTCAACCAGCTAACCAAAGATCCGATTACCAATCCTCAGGCTGTTCGTTCTCCCTAGGTTGGTTGGTAAAATGATGCTATTGACTGTCAGGCTTAATCTGCCGGTGAAAGCTCAGATATGATTTTTTTTTAAATGTCTAATTTTTTTCATTTGTTCAATATTTTATTCATTCTTCATTTACCCTCAAAAACAGGAGTACTGCTTTACATACAGATACTGAGACTCACTAGTACCTAAGTGAGTTTTAAAAATAGGACTTAAGCTCCTAAGGCTATGTCTATATTACAAGTTTGTGATGTGATTCCCCTGTCATGGACATGTACTCACACTAGCTGTCATCAAGCTAGCTAGCCCAGTTTCAGAGAGGTTTGTAGTCAGCCTGGCTCAGCTGTGCTTCCACTGTTGATACCAGTGTTACAGTGGCTTCCCTGCTACTTATATTCACTCTATCTGGATGAGAGCTAGGGCAAGTATGTATACATGAGCAGGGGAATCACACCATTAGCTTATAGTGTAGACATAGCCTTTAGGTCACTGGGTGCTACACCTACAGTAAACCTGAGTTTCCCAAAGTTTAATGGCATATTAAAACTAAAAAAAAATTAAAGCACTGGATGAGCAGAACCCATCAATTTAGCTTGACTTTTCTGCCTGATTGAAATTTAGGCTTCCTATAGAGAGAACTAGAAAATAATGAACAAGTGCTTCTACTAACCTCTTGTGTTTTCTCACCAGTTGAAAGTAAGCAGCGGAGGTCTTAAGGGTCATGGCATTTCATCACTGATATAAACAGATTTGTTATTTGTGATTATGCTTTGAGCTGGTGTTTATTACACTAATGCCAAAAACATTATCTTACCTGTTGAACAGTTTGGCCCTGTGTAGGGCCTGTAGCAGTCACATTGATAACTCAGCCACAAGTTGATGCAGCGTCCCCTATTTTGACAAGGGTGGTTTTCACACCTGTCCTGTTTCGTACAGCCTGATTTGACATTTAAAGATGTTTCACTTGATATGTTCTCAGGGGTAATAATGTTCAAGTCTATTTCAATGTCCTGAAGACAGCCTACAAATGAAGGTGCCGAATGCATATTATAGATGTTAGGTGGAGAGTCACTGCTCATGTTTCCCTCTCGTAAACCACCCAAAAATATGTTCTGAAATGCAAGCATCAGTTGATCACTATCTATTGCAGCAGTAGATTTATTGACACATGATTCTATACAAGAGCTGTCAAGTAGATTAAGGGTAACAGCTCTTGCTAAGGTTACCTCCACAGAATGCCATTCTCCATCACTGACATTATGTGAAATATGCAAAAGAACCTGTGGCTGGTTATTGACTTGCATGAATAAGCGTAAGTAGCCGTTCAGTAACTCCAACGTGACAAACGTATCTTTCTTCCCGCGGTGAAATATAAAAGCTGTAGGTTGCACAGTCTGAAACCTCAGGTTTATGTTATAGAAAGATCCCTGTACAGCGGTCATGTCACTGTTCACCCACAGGAAACCATTTCCCTCAAAAGAAAAGGTGGTTATTGTTTCACAGTGTGTTCCAGTATACCCAGGTGGGCAGATGCAGCTGGATCCATGGTGGCCATTTTTTAGATGTGGGATACATAAACCACTGTTTTGGCATTGATGGTCATTGCAGCCAAGGAGGACCTCAGTACAGTTCCTGCCACCAAAAGAAATCCCCTCCTTCTCTCCAAATGGGCAATGACAAGTGTAATTTCCAGGAAAATTCTCACAAGTGCCACCATTTTGGCAAGGGTTCATGTAACATTCATTAATGTCTTCTTCACAGTGAATACCTAAAAAAAGAAGAAGATTTGATTGGATAAGTGCAGGCCAGTTTTTCTCAAACTGTTTTAGATATTTAATAAAATGAACTCTAATTACAGGGGGGAATCTGTTTATCAAGGGATGGTTGGTCCCCAGTGGTTGACAGCAATGAGAATAGATGCTGTTATTGTTTTGTACTGCAGTAGTGTATAGTGGTGCCAATCAGGGTCAGGGCCTTGTGCTAAGCTCTGTACATACACTGTACATGTGGTAAGTAAGTGATGAAGAAAAGAGCAAGCTACAAATTTGTCTTGAATGGCAGTATAATCAAATTGAGAGAAGATGTGATCCAACAAATTGCTTTCCATGGCAGAGTGGGTGTGAAAGTGGCAATTCTTCTGGAAAAATACATTTTTTTTATCACATGGTAAAAGCCAAGAACTGTTCATTAATATGTATGAATAATAAAATAATACATAGCTCAGAGACTGCAAGTTCTTCTTTCTCATTTACATTCATTCAGTTGAGGGGAAGGATGGTCCCATGGGTAGAGCGCTACTTGGGCTGCGGGAAACCTGGTTTAAGTCCAGCTCTGCAGCAAACATCCTGTGTGACCCAGGGCAAGTCTCTCTGTGCCTCTGTTCCTATCTGTAAGGTATGGAATACTGGCACTTCCCAGACTCACAGGGGTATTGTGAGGATAAATACATGAACGATTGTCAAGTGCTGAGAAACTACAGTGATGGAGGCCATATACGTACCTTAAATAGAAAAAAGCTTTCCCATAATCATGTCCCCACTCCTCCTTTTATAGATTCAGCTTTCTCCAGGGTGACCCGTTAGTTCTGATATTCAGTGCTCACTTCACGACATTTCGGGAGTGACCTTTCCCTTCCTTCAACAGATTCACTCTGATGCTAACAATACATATCTGACATAGATCTGAAACTTAATAAATGGGGCCTATATCCCCCAGTTTCCCTTCTCATGCAGAACAGCCAGGAACCACATCATTCACGAGTGACCAGTACATATGCAATGGAGAGGGGAAATCCATTTACACTCCCATGGAGGCCTGCAGAAGATCCCAGTGGGATTTTTGGTTGAAAACTCACATGCGTTGTAACACAGAGATTCCATTTTCCTCCCCAGTTTTTATTCCAGAGAATGAAATGAAATGTATGGAGCTCTTCAGTTGAAATATAATTTCAACGTATGATCATTATGAAGTAATTAACCAAAATAGTGTCTGAACTCAAATATCTCCCACTGAAATTAAATTGGCTTAGATTGGTCTATGTTGGCTCTCCAGGAACTGTATAAGAACTCTGTAGTGCAGTTAACAGCATATGATAAGAAACTATTCCCTTCATTGAAGATAATTTGCTATCACATACTGTACCTGTCTTTGAATGTAAACCTATAAAGAGATTGACCTACTACAGCAAAACACAAACGTCCTCCAAGGGAAATTATAGGAACAAGTTAAACTATTTTGATTAGTTTGGAATAGCAGCCATACTAATTCATTGTCTGTCCACTTTACTCAATCATTATCAAAGCTAGACCCCTGTCTTAGCAATGACCCTTGTCATTTATCATTCTCAAATTATGGTGTGAAGTTTCCAGACAAAACTTCAGATCATCAAATGTAGCCAGTACTATCTCTTATGTTTTGGCAATGGACTATTACTGCTGTAGTCTGTCTATTTCCCAACTAGCTTATAAATATTCCATCATGAGATGTCTATTTGTACATTAATGTGTAGTGACACCTGACAGAAATAGGAATAATTGGGACCGACTTTCTTAAAGTCAAGTTCACTTTCTAAACCTTCATTGACTGGGGGCCAGAACAATATCTGCCTTACCCAGTTTACAGTAATCTATATGCTGTAGTCCTGTCCTGCTTTTTGCTATACTAGAAGTTATTTGACTATATGAAAAGTGAAGTTCCATTGAGCTGCTATGCTTCAGCCGATGTTTTAATACATCATCTTCCTGATGTAGCCCACTTTTTCTGCCTTTAACATAACGAATGAAGTGTCCACAAGTGTACAATGTACAACTCAATCATGCACTGCTTTTGTAGCCCTTTAGGTGTCACTGGGTTTTTGTGTCAGGGCTAAAAATGTATGTAATATTGAAGCAGTAGAATCAGCTGGGTGCTTAAGTATGCCAAGAGCTGTATGCCCTCAGAGTCTTCAGAATTCATTTAACAATGTATGGATCAGAACTTCATACTACACCTTTCATAGCGTGAATTGGCAAAGTAGACGGCACAATATATGGTCTGTCTAGGTACTTATGTATCCCCATTTCACCTGTCTGAGCCCTGCACATATATCATTGAGTCTATCCTTCCAGTTTATCCTTCCTGCCACTCATAAAGGTATCACAAAAAAGGGCTGATTCTCCACTTTTTGCAGTTAGTGTAGTCATTCATACCCATGGTAAGTGGGTGGGAAGTCAGAATAGTAGCAATCACACACACTTTGTATTTATTTTGTGTAGGAGTCAATGACTACAGAAGGTACAAAGCAGCAGAGAATCAGGCCTTAAGTGCACATCAGTATAAAAATTAAGTAATGAAAATAATTCCATGAACAAAGAACATTTGGTTGTAAATCATATACATTTCCACTTTTTAAATTAAATAGAACATTTACTAATGGTGATGTATGACCAAGAATGAAACCACACTACAGTGTTCCTTTGCCTACAGAAGGAAAAACCCTGGAATGTAAAGAACCTGCATGTTAGGATAAATTTTAGGAAACATTATTTCATAAGAATTTCAATGTCTGAATGTGCATCTCTGTTGTTTAAGCAGTATTATATGAGATTTCAAAAATAATAACAAACAATATATATTCTAGTTTGTATTAAGATCAACATAAAACATACATGCAAGCCCCACTGAGAAGCCAAAGATTAAATCCCTGTTTAGTTCTCAAGAATAATTAAAAAGAAAAGGAGTACTTGTGGCACCTTAGAGACTAACCAATTTATTTGAGCATAAGCTTTCGTGAGCTACAGCTCACTTCATCGGATGCATACTGTGGAAACTGCAGAAGACATTATATACACAGAGACCATGAAACAATACCTCCTCCCACCCCACTCTCCTGCTGGTAATAGCTTATCTAAAGTGATCACTCTCCTTACAATGTGTATGATAATCAAGTTGGGCCATTTCCAGGGAGGGTGAGAAAACCTGGATTTGTGCAGGAAATGGCCCAACTTGAGTATCATACACATTGTAAGGAGAGTGATCACTTTAGATAAGCTATTACCAGCAGGAGAGTGGGGTGGGAGGAGGTATTTTTTCATGGTCTCTGTGTATATAATGTCTTCTGCAGTTTCCACGGTATGCATCCGATGAAGTGAGCTGTAGCTCACGAAAGCTTATGCTCAAATAAATTGGTTAGTCTCTAAGGTGCCACAAATACTTCTTTTCTTTTTGCGAATACAGACTAACACGTCTGTTACTCTGAAAAGAATAATTAAACCTCCTTACAAGCACTGGCTGATATTGCTTGTTATTTGCCAATTGGCTGTGCAAGCAAGGACCACTGTCACTCAAGATAAAAGGATTAGTCAATATTTATAGAACTGCCTATGTGGTTCACCAATCTCAGTTTGGTGTACAAGTCATCATGTAAAAAATAGTTTGCATACAGGTAGGCCATGAGACAGACCAAAAATTAGTTAAGAAGGAATAGTAATTGTCACTTCAGTGCTAATTGTTTTGGTAGTTATAAGCATCTGCTCAGCTAAATACATTGTACATTCTTTTAAAAGTAAAATTAGCCAGCCTTCTTTTGTACACCATTTATTTCATAATACAATTTGAAATCAGGAATACTTTAAAAATGTTTTTCTTCATATACCATATTTTAATTTTTCCCCATCTGAGATGATGCAATTTATTTAAAAAATTGGATGAAATGTGTCCATTTGACCTTGTTCTTGAAAAAACTGATAATTTCTTTGCATTTTAATGTGCTATTAAGATATTAAAGCTGTTTACTCACCAAATTCTTAAAATATTAAATTAAGCTTTTTGTTTCAAAATTAGTAGCAAGTGATTGCCACAGAAATTGAATGACAAAAGCAATTATTCAAATTTAATTCTGCCAAGTGTCCATTAATTTTCACTCCATTCAATAATTAAAATTAAAGCTATTATCTGAATTAAACATTTGTTTGCGTCTTTGTTTAGAAATCCATTTACCATCCCCTCCCATCTCAATTTCTCAATGCATTCTAAATATTATGCAAGTACTATTCAGGTCAGTAACTGTATGTTCAGTACAGTCTAACTGCCAGAAAACACTGAGAGGTCTGAGCCAAGACACAGTTTAGCAACAACAACAAGAAACCCCAATTACCTGTAAATACTGTCATTATAACAGCGTAAGCCTGCATCCTAGTTGCAATCATTTCTTTCCGCAGTAAAATGGATCTTACAATATTTATGTGGTCCATGAAATAAGTTTCTGTAAATTTTGAAACAATTCTAGAAATGAGGGCTTCTTTTCCAGGATTAGCTTGTTCCATGTACGTACTATGTTTGCTGATGTAGCTGACAGTGTATTTTCCCCAAGCCAGATCAGTAGGGCTTAATGTAAGACTCATTATGCTGCTTACGCAGTAGACATGTATACTTGGACTCTTTCTCAAGCTATAACTTATAATGCCCCATCTAAATGTGCACTGTCACACTCCTTGGGGGGTGAGGGCACCTTTAAAAGGTGGTCATAGTTCTACAGGAGCCCTGCAATTTGAATCTGTCTGGGGTATGGTATATCAGAACATCCCTGAGTGCCTGGGACATGCAACACCCCCCCCCCTCCCCCGTCTAGTGGTTACACAGACTGGCTTTGAGTGCCCACACCCAGTATCAGGGTTGTCAGAGCTTTGTGTCTCAGGCATATGGCTTTTATGGTCCCAAAGATGCCCATATACAGGAAACTCAGTTGCTCTACCTTGATAGATTGAAGGACTGAGATGACCCTGCCAGCATTTGAATCCAGAGTGCCATGGGACCTGGCTGTTTGCAACCTGATGTTTAAATAACTAAGCCACCCCCTTCAGCCTGAAAAGAGTTATGTATATAGTGTGATCATGCATATAACAAATGCATATGCTTTGGAACAGAGTAATTCAGACTCTTTCAGAAGTAACTCAGGAAGTCTTATACAAAATTATGGAAACACTAGTAACGTGTTATGATTAAAGATTATTATCAGCATTTATCTGGTGCTCATGCTGTGGTATCTGGGTACTTTACAAGGCTCAAAGTGCATTTCTCTACTGAAAAGTCACTCTGGTACAATGGCACTTGGGAGTTTGCTACTGTCACTGGATTATTTCTTTAACAAATGGGCTCAATGTACAAGCAAAAAGTTTCACATTTTGAGAATCAGGATCTCAGCTAGAGAGGTCAAACAACCTGTTCCATGGCTGCTTGCAAGGGGAGTCAAATACAATCAACCAGTCAGCTAAAATCAGCATTGAATCCTCACTGAAGGCCCGAGCAGCTGCTTTTACAGTTGGTCAAATTTCTGCTTGCTCCACCTATGGAGGAAGTTCTGCCATCCACACCCAGAAAATTCAAGTTTATCAACTACACATTTGTTCTACAGGGAGATGGGCGTGAAAGAAAACCATGTTTCTGGATTCCAGTTTGCAGCTTGAAGCTAACACTATCATGAACCAAATCTGAGCACCCTGCAACTTGGGAAGGCTCAGATGTGGGGTTCAAACTCCAAGTTCAAGAGTGCTCAGATCTGAGGGTTTTGGTTCAGAACCTTACAAAGAGTTCAGATATGGTGTTTTGGTTTTGGCTCATCTCTCTCACAAAGCTGAATAATTCCCAGTGTCTAAAGTGTAAATGAAGCTAACTCTAATGCAAATAAGAGTCAACCTTGCAGCAACCTAAATGATAATGTGCCCTTTAAAAATATGTATTCTTGGGGATGGACAGGGAAGAATCTGTAATTATCCTTTCCCCGCCCATCTTAACAGTTGTATTGGAACAGTCTCTTATAAAAGCCCCTTCACTCTCTGCAGCATCTTCTATTCAAGAGCCTCATTAATCCTGAGGCCAGCTGAATGATCTCGCTGGGTACATATTCTTCAGTGCTCCAAATCTTATTGAATAATCATGAAAATTCAAATTTTGCCACATCTGTGCTGATAATTGCAAAGAGATAATTACTTTTTGCTGGAAGGAGGAAATGCACCTTTATAAGTGAGAGAGTGCAAGGAAGCGAAATAGACTGTCCTCAAATAATGGTAATTAAATCTCATGCTTCAGGGTGTAAATCAGTTACCACAGGGGTCAGGAGGGAAATTTTACTGCTTCGTACACTGCAGAGCTGGTGAGGTGAATTAAAGGATTTTTTTTCTCTTACTTTTGGAATGTAAAAAAATGACTTTTGCTGGATGCTGGTCTTAATCCAACCAGCAATCAGATATGCTCTGGCAAATCTTGTGTGGCTGTTTTAGCAGGAAAAAGTCATATAGTACAAAAGACAAAATACAGGGTAGGGCTGACGCACGTGGAAAGTTGAAAACCCTGTTTAAAACTGCATTATAAAAAGCTTTTGCTGACATTGAGATAATGTACACATGATACCTTTCACATAGAACACACGTTTTGTAAAGTCCTAGTAACTTGTTAGTTATTGCTTTATTGCCTACAAATTCATTATTCTGCTATTTTTCCTATTGCCAGTTGAAATGTCCATTTTAGCCTAATACAATTTTGGGAAAAACATAAAATGGAAACAGAGCTGAATGACTTGGCTTACTCATTAAATATGCCACTCTTGCTGAGGGAATATGGAATTCATAATGTGCTACGTTTGGTATAATATGCTGTAACTCAACCTTTTTAAATTGCACTGGGCTGAAACTTCATAGACTGGTTTGAACTTTTCAGCCTTCATGGATTTTTTTTTAAGCAGGGGGGGAAAAGGCCTTAATCTCTTACATCATTAAACCTTTTTGAGCGCAACAGCATTTGGACATTTTTTTCCATTTGTTAGATGTTTGGTAACACCTTAAATAGATTTCATTTGAAAACAAAAATACCTGCTGTAGGTGATTGTGTAGTGAGGACCGGCCTGTTTATTTTATTTTACAAATATTGGAAACAGCCAGCCTATTTAACCACTGGCATCAGCTTCTAAGTCATTTCAGCTGGGCTTTTTTCATGAGATTGCTTTGCTAGGCATCAGTATATCTTACTCAATAGTCTATGTAGAGCATGGTTAGAGGCTAGCAACTCTTGGGCTTGAGAATAGCATGAAGCCTTCTCATAGAAGAACAGCATGGCATAGCTGTTGCTTGCCCCTAGGCCTACTCTAGATTCACTTGGACAGCCCCCCTGAGCCTGCCCATGTGGATCTGCTTATAGGACTGGGGCCTTAATCAGAAAAACAGGAGAAACAAGTGCTACTAATGCCATGCCTCCCCTGAATGGCAACCAATTCAAGCCCCAACCATGTCCCTACTTCTGTAGAACTGATTAGTTCACTTGCATTTCACTTTTATGGGGCAGGGTGTCTATATCCACATATGTTAGCCTGTTTGTATCTGCTGGATGAAAAGGTGTCTTCTGGAGGATACAGCTAATATTTATACTCATTTACTAAGATTTGTTTGGGGGGTATTTTTTGCCTTGCTTATTTTATTTTATTTTTCTCATTTTCAGACATTTCTATATTTCCAAATGATTTTAAACAGTTCTAGCCACGGACCAGTGATGTTCATGTTCTCTCTGCTCTGGTCCTCTTGAGATAGCCAGTAGGAACATAGCTCAGTTTGTAAATAGCTGCAGACACCAGACATTGCTACTAGTTCACTGACTTACGCATTTATCACCAAATCAGTGTACAGAAGACATTGAATAGTTCCATTTTTTAAGAGCAGAGATGGCATAACACTCATGCCCACAGCACCCTATTATGCTTGTCCATAGCTCAGATAGATTGTCATCCAGTTACTTCCCTGGCCTCTGGGGTACACATTGGCAACTACTGAGCAGACAATTCAGGGGCCTTTCGGTCTCCCCCGTCCTTGATCCCAAGTTGGATATGAGCCAGAAAGGACCAACTGGGACAAGGAGGGTGGCAATAGTAGTGGAGACACAATACTGGTCTCAGCATCCCCAACTCTTCAGTCAGCTGCATCAAGCTCCCCACACAACAACCCCCAGGCCTGGTGCAATGAAGAACAATCATTCCTGGGCTTCCCCTGAAATGATGTGTCCCTATGCCACGCCCCTGTGAGGGTCAGTGTCTATTTGGCACTGTCCGCCCTGAAAGGAGTAGCTGAGAAAGCAGCTTAAGGCTCTGCACATGCTGTAGAACGGACTGTACGAAGAAGTGAGGTCTGGAGCCAGCTTAAGGAGAAGTCTGAAATGAAATTCAAAGAATGTGGGAATCCAGAGAAGAACTTTAAAAGGAACATGGTCAGAGTGAGAGCACAGGGCAGATTAAAGTGAGGAATGAGTTATGAGGAAGCCGGGGGGTGGGGGTGGGGGGAAGTGCAATAGCCAAGACAGAAAACAGAATAATTTTAGTGGTGACAGAGATACAGCAGGTAAGATTTTGGAGATGAATTCGTGGCAAAAAAGAGGAGGATTTGGAGAGGACCTTAACATAAAGGGAGAATCCATTTTGAAGCACTTGGAGGAGAGAAAGGTGATCAGGAACAGTCAACATGGATTCACCAAGGGCAAGTCATGCCTGACCAACCTGATTGCCTTCTATGATGAGATAACTGGCTCTGTGGATATGGGGAAAGCAGTGGACATGTTATACCTTGACTTTAGCAAAGCTTTTGATATGGTCTCCCACAGTATTCTTGCCAGCAAGTTAAAAAAGTATGGATTGGATGAATGGACTGTAAGGTGGTCAGAAACCTGGCTAGATTGCTGGGCTGAACGGGTAGTGATCAACGATTCAATGTCTAGTTGGCAGCTGGTATCAAGCAGAGTGCCCCAGGGGCCTGTCCTGGAGCTGGTTTTGTTCAATGTCTTCATTAATAATCTGGATGATGGGATGGATTGCAGCCTCAGGAAGTTCATGGATGACACTAAGCTGGAGGGAAAGATAGATACACTGGAGTGTAGGGATAGGGTCCACCTAGACAAATTGGAGGATTAGACAAAAAAAAATTTGATGAGGTTCAACAAGGACAAGTGCAGAGTCCTGCACTTAGGACAGAAGAATCCCATGCACTGCTACAGGCTTGGGACTGACTAGGTAAGAGGCAGTTCTGCAGAAAAGGACCTGGGGATTACAGTGGATAAGAAGCTGGATATGAGTCAGCAGTGTGCCCTTGTTGCCAAGAAAGCTAGAGGCATATTGAACTGCATTAGTAGGAGCATTGCCAGCAGATCAAGGAAAATGATTATTTCCCTCTATTCAGCACTGGTGAGGCCACATCTGGAGTACTGTGTCCAGTTTTGGGCTCCCCACTACAGAAAGGATGTGGACAAATTGGAGAGAGTCCAGCAGAGGGCAACAAAAATGATTAGGGGGCTGGGGCACATGACTTATGAGGAGAAGCTGAAGGAACTGGGCTTATTTAGTCCGCAGAAAAGAAGAGTGAGGGGGGATTTGATAGCAGCCTTCAACTACCTGAAGGGAGGTTCCAAAGAGGATGGAGCTAGCTGTTCTCAGTGGTGGCAGATGACGGAACAAGAAGCAATGGTCTCAAGTTGCAGTGCGGGAGGTTTAGGTTGGATATTAGGAAAAACTTTTTCACTAGGAGGGTGGTGAAGTGTTGGAATGTGTTACCTAGGGAGGTGATTGAATCGCCTTCCTTTGAGGTTTTTAAGGTCAGGCTTGACAAAGCCCTGGCTGGGATGATTTAGTTGGGGTTGGTCCTGCTTTGAGCAGGGGGTTGGACTAGATGACCTCCTGAGGACTCTTCCAACCCTAGTCTTCTATGATTCTATGAAAAGGAGATGAAGGCATCAAAGATGACACCAGAAATACTGGTCTGGGTGATGGGGAGGATGGCATCAATGATGTAAGAGAAAGACAAGTAGAGATAGTTTGGGAGGCAGAATAGTGATTTTGTCTCAGCAACAGTGAGCTCACATTTTATATATATGTGTACGTGAATATAAACAGGGGGAGGGAGAAAGAGGCTAAAAAAGATCGAAGGTGGATTCAGGGAGGAGAAAATCAGCAGTGTCAAAGGCAGAAGATAGAAAAGAGTTAGGAAAAACAAGAGGCCATTGGATTTTGTAATGGAGAAAAGGCAGTCATATGAGGGGAAGCAGACTGTCAACTTACAAAAGGTGGAGGAAAATAGGGACCAAAATAGAACAGAAATAAGTGGGACAGGGGCGTCAAAAGGACTGGAGACAGGATTACAACTGATTGGAAGGAGCTGCGGACTAGACATGTGAAAGCCAAAGAAAGATGTTTTATTTTCTACTTGCAGTATGTTGTAATTGCAAGTGCCATGGCAGAATGTCAGAGAGAGATTTGTTAACAATTCACCCCATTTTTCATGTTTCACTTTGCTGGGTATCCCAACCAGACTGTTAAATTCAAAACATCAATTATCTGTTTTGTATTTTGTGTAGATTACACACTTGTACCAACATATACTGTGTATGTTTGAACTGCCAAGTATCCTTAGGGATCTTAAAGCAAACAATCCCTTTGAGCTCTTTAATAGGTTCATACAAGGTCATGTGTCATTGACTTAAAATCTGTTTTGAGCATTTGATTAAAGAAAACCTCACTCTGGAATTTAAAAAAATAAATTAATTTTCACTCCTAAAACTTCTGAAGGGTTTTTAAGAACGTTTGCTGTTTGATGAATACAGCTATTGAGAGTCTTGGCTGCATCCAGTCTCTTGTAAAAGGAATTTTGTATCTTGTCTCTTGTCGGCCATTTCCTCTTTGTTCTAATTGAGATAGGCATGTACAGCCATTGTGCTGTCTAGTGTGAAACTGCTCCTGCCCCTAACTGTTGCCCAAGGAGATAGTAGCTTGGGAAAATATTTCAGTGATTTGCAAGAAATTTTGTTTTGCTAAAACCAATGTGCATCTCTACAATCTATAAAAGTGACTGTGTTTGCATAACCTCATTGTCAGTCCATATTACAATAAATTCAAAAAGCCAGTAGGCTAGAAAATGATAGTTTTAATAGGGCATACCCAGCTAAAAGGAGAATAGAGCCCTAAAAATAGATGTGTATATACTGTATGTATATATTATGCTGGATATAAAGTAGAAAAATGAGTCTCTACTTCTCCTCGAAACATACTTTCAATAACCTTTGTCCTCACCATTGTATTTAATTATGGTTTGCTCTGGACTGGGTACAGCAGATTGTAAGGGCATGGATTTTACTATATATGGGTGTTGCTGTACACAAAGCAGGATAGATCAAAAAGCACACTAGGGAGCTTTTACAATGCATCAGCAGTGTTCACATGGACACTTAGTGCATGGCACACAGGCATGGGGTAAATTCACAGCCTTGATTGCCATGAACTAAGTGTTCATGGAGACAAGCCCTAAGGCTTAACCTCAGACACAGCCCCTCTCCATATGCACACAACCTAATAATAAATAAGCATAAATTAGTTGGTAGGAAAAAATCAGTGCCGACATTACAGTGTATTATCCATGATCCTATTGAACTTTATGATTATCTAATAATGTCTTCTTGTTAACATAGCTAGAATCTCAGAGTTTACACCAGAGTGAGATCAATCTGAACAAGGCCCAATGAATCTATTTCTAGCAACTAATTACCAGCACAAATTAGCCACCTATGCTGCATTTTTCCTTTTCCTTAATCCATTCCCTCCTAAACAAACAGCAATGTCCCTATTTTCAAGGTAATTAAAATATTTTCTTTTTAAAAAGGTGATCAGCATCCTTAAGGGAAGTAAAAGGTTAGTTTAGCTTCTTTTAACTTCTCCTTGCACCTGAAAGAGTCAGTAAGCATATCTAAACAAAAACAGGTCATACCTCATTATAATCACTTCAGTGTTGACTTCAAGCAGTGCAAATGAGCTGATATAAATATGCAAAGTACTATCATTCATGTTCTTACTACCTGCAAACACTAAAACAATTAAGAGCGCGATGCTACAGGGAACAATTGAGGTAAAAGAGCTTTTATGTGACACACCACATAAAATACAAATTTTTTGGTACTCATTTCTCCAGATTATTTTACTGCTTGGTATTGTGACATACTTTTTCATGTACTTGAGAAGACCTTAGTCATGGGACTAATCAGTGATAATTAACTGTCAGCAAAATGTAAACCTCCTGGGTTCAGTCAAGAAGCATGAAAACACACACAGGGTTTTTTGGGAGGAGGTGTTTCAGGCAGGGGGATTTTTGGTTTTTGTCCTTGATGGGTTACAATGGGAAATTGGTGTATGTAGTTTTATCAGAAAACAGAACATTTGGGTAGTTGAAATACTAGTCAATTTTCTGAGGCAAGAAACCATCTTTACAAGGTATAAAATAGTAGGAGTTCTCTTAAAAATAATAAAACCAAGCAACGAGGGCTTGATCTTGCAAACATGACTAGGCTTCATTCTTACCTACTATGTTTAAAGCTTCCTCACAGAAGCATGAGGTCCAGTTGTAGTGGTTTGTAGGATCAGGGAGCCTGACATAATGCTTTTCAATTTCAAATGCTGTGCATTATTAACTAAATCTAAGCACTTCTGTGAGGCAGGTGTGACAGTCTGTAACCTTATGTTCATCCTTTTTACAAGACTATGATAAATTTTGTACCTCTCTCCTCTCTTTCTCTCTGCCCACGACATCCACAACACCTGAAGGACAAGAAAAGAAACACTGGACCGGGGGGAGGGGTCCTGGATGAAAGGCATCCACCCAGTAAGACCGCAAAATCATTTGTGAGAGAGACATTTTGCTTTGAATTCATTTAGCTTGTTAAGTTAGTTCTTAATCGCATTTTACCTTTTATTTTCTTGTAACCAAATTCTCACTTTTATGCCTCATTACTTGTAATCACTTAAAAGCAATCTTTCTGTAGTTAATAAACTTATTTTATTGTTTTATCTATGCCAGTGTGTTTGGATTAAAGTGTTTTGGGAACTCCATTTGAGATAAGGTTTGTGCATATCGTTTTCTTACAAACTTAGATGCTTCTCACCACAGGGTGGCTGGTTACTTTTCAGTCAGGCTCTCCCTTTGATCAGAGTTTCAGTCATTTGGTGGTGGTGGTGGTGTCTGTAGATGTAGGTAGAAAAAAGAGAACATGGCAAAATGTCTCTCCTTTTATCATGTCCTTTAATTCCTCTTGACTTCCCCGCTACCCCTTCAGGGTCAGGTGAGCATTACTTCATCGCAGTCCCAAACTGACCAAAGGAACTGGGGTGGCTCCCTTGAGGGGCTAACAGATTCTTTTGTTGCTGCCTAAGCTGGCGTCCATTGTTCCTGTGAGGCTGAGCTGGGTTTGTCCCATCCATGCCCTGACGAGGTGTGAACTGCCTCTCTGTTCTTGGAGAGTTTTTGCCTGGGCTTGCTGTAAGCCATGAGGATACATTTTCATCCTCAGAACTATATACATGTAATTATAACCTATAACCATACTATAACATTACTGTAACAATTACAATAACATCACTATAACAACCATGCTCAGTGCATTATGAGCCTTTCGAAGACACCCAACATGACAAACTTTGCACTGGATACCACACAATCATTTTATAAAGATGAACATGGGGGTGTAGGGTGTCCCCCTGAGGTACAGAGCGTCACACCATGATGACCTATAAAAAAGTAGGTTGTATTCCCTGTGGAGCCTGACACTACATCTCTTTAACTGTTTGTGAATCATCCATGCAAGACATTCCTTTCTCCCAGGATAAGTGTGGTGTCTCTGCAGTGATTCCCATCCATGTTGGCCTCTGAAGTAAGAGGTCACATCCTCGACTGAAACTCACATCTCTTGCAGGGAAGTACTGAATTCTACCACCAGCCAGCCTGTTAGTTCAGCCCACTTAATTTACTTCAGGCTGGATCTTGGCACACAATTTCTCAGTCCAGATGCAATTATTTTTTGAAGGAAAATGCCCACAATTTTGCTTAGCCTGGAAATCTGAAAGTTCAAAAGGGTAAAAAAGCATTTCACACCATAAATAAACTATTAAATGTATTTGAAAACAAAGTTTGTAATTACCCTTGACATTTCAGAGCCTAGATGTAGGTGCCCATTATGCTCAAAAGGTGAGATCATTTATGTCACTGGTACTATGGGAACCTTATGTAAAGGACGGCATACTTGTTTCTAACCTACTTTAATGCTGTTTTAACAATCTGGAGAACACGTGTGTGTGTGTGTGTATAATATATATATATATATATATATATATATATAAAATACTCAAAATATTTATTTTGTTGAGACTGCAGTGTGTGTTGTGAGTGCTCGGGATCTGGCACTTTGACACTTCCTTCCACACTGTCCATCTTAAATATGAAGTCATTTCATCAATAAGACATCCTTCCCCATCAACAGGACACAGCACACGGGAATGGAAGTACCATGTTATTTTCCTGTGTGAAAGCATCAGAGACCTATTCACCTTTCAGTGGATGTTAGCCTCGGTTCAACTATCAAGTTACTTCTTCATGTCTGCACAAAGCTGCAGCTCCTGATTTTTCATAGCATCTCCAGGTCTGTGTGAATCAACACGACACCAAAGCTCAACTTCCATAATCTCCTGAATCCTGAGGCCCAGTGTTCACATTATGCAAGCCTAAGAAAATGCTAAGGACCTGAGTTCACCCAAAAGTCCTTGACTGTAAAGAGTGAGTACAATCTACAGGAGTAAGCTCTAATTGTTCCATTGGGACATAACAGGCTAAACTCCATTCGGACATAACAGGCTAAATCTAAAATCAAACAATTGACAATGTTTATAAGGTCCTACACATCTATAAAACACTATGCTCCCTCTGCTGGCTCAGCAGATGCAGGGAGTATGGGGAATTTTCCTATTACTCTGCTGATATCAGTGTGGTGATGCTGGTTCATAAGCAAAGGATAAAGCATCATGTAAATTTCAAGCTAGAATTTCACATTGAAAAATCCAAAATAACATTTGCCAAAGTAATGGGCCAAAACAAGTAGGAGCATAAAATCTTCTCAAGTGTACAGAGGATACTGCCGACAGTAGAGTAAAAGAAATATATTAACTAAATGCAATTTGTGACCCTTAAAGGATCTAAGCACCACAGCATGAATTAAGGAGAGAATTACAACATTTAATGTTATTGCAACAGCAAAATACTGGCTAGGCTGTATTCTTGTACATTTAAGAATCAAGATTAATACAGAGTTGACATCTGAATAGTGGCCAGTATTATTGGCATAGCAAATATATAAATACTGCATACACATGACATGGTTACTGTTATCTGAAACCTCAATATTACATTAACTCATTTGTAAAGAAGAGCAAAATAAATTCTGGTTCACTAACACACACATGCCGTAGATCATGAGAAGTGAAATGATGACAAATGTTTTTCTCTTACCACAAAATGCAATCCATCCAGCCAAGAGAGATTGTGCAGTTTAATACAGATAATGTAGAACATTTGGAACACTTTAATTAACAATCATAGCTATTCAAGAAAGACTTTCTATAAAGAAAGCAATAATGTAACTCCAGGAACATTATTATATATATAGCCCAGCACTGTGTAGCCATTTGTCTAACTTCTACCCAGATTTACACTTATGTTAACTTCTTTGACTTCAGCAAGGCTATGCTTGATTTACACAGATCAGAATCAGGCCGTCTGTCTTTAAAAGTATTTATCGAAATAAAGTTAATTTCCTGAATGCCCAGTACACTGTATTTTAATAGGTTTTATAATGGTGAGTTTATAGGGCTGTTTTCAAAATTCAAAACAGCAAAATATGCATGTTAAGAAAACTTTTTGTTAAAAATCTAATACTTGGACAAATTTAATGCTGAGGTAAGTTGGTGCAGCACTCAGTGAAGTTAGTTGGGCTGTATAGGATGTGATTTGATCCTTTTACATTCATTTTTGAACCATTACATTGGGTCATTTTGTTTACTACTTAAAGTCTGATCTTAAATATCCCATTCATACTCTAGAATATATGGGGCATGTAAAATGTATGAGTCCTACACGTCCAACATATTCCTCTTTTTTCTTCTCTGTATATGTCAGACTCTTTCAGGATTTTCCTAGGGACCTGTGAGACTATATAATGCTCCAGTTCATTGTCTCATTGCAAGTCTTATTATCCAAAGCATAGCATATGACAGGTTGTGCATCTGTCATAATTTGGCAACCTGATTGTAAATTTGACCAGTACAATGTGGACTTGTACAATATTATGCTGAAAAGCATCAACTCTACAAACTAAAGTTTTCCATGAGCTGGAGAAGCAGACTATTAAGTAACAGAGGCTGAGTGACTTTCTGTTGTCAATTACGCATGTGCGGCATTATTGACTTCAGAGGGGGTGTTGCCTGCTTATAACACAGCACAATTTTACCCTCCATGGCCAGTGATAGAATTGTCTTTGTCTTCAGTCTGCCGTGCACAATCAAACTTGTTCTTTAGACAAAGAGCTCAGTCGGACACGTGGGGGAAGGAAATATCTAGTTAGGAAAATATGTATCATTAGCTGAAACAGGATGCCATGAGTTTCAAGAGGCACCAAGATCAGCATCCACATTGTTCCAGGAAAGAGATCTTACCAGTCTCTGGCTGTATTAGGGAGCTGATAAATATTTTCTATTCAGTCATAGGACGGTCACAGTTTGAGTTTTGTGTTCAGGTCTCAGTTGCACGATACTGAATGGAACCTGTTAAACTGGACAGGTACAGTTAAACTGACTGTAAAGGCCATACCACCATGAAAGGGTTAGAGAGCATATTCTATATGGGGGAGATTGAAGTAACTAGATTCATTCAGTTTAGCTGAGAGATGACAAAACTGGGACATAACACACTCTAAATATCTAATATACTAGAAAAAAAGCTGGGGAAGAATTATTCCTGGTAGTTAGAAGAAACAAGGTAAATAGTAATGGCCTCTAAAAGCCTCAAAAGGAAAGCCTCAAAAGGAAAAATTCTTGATATTTGGAATATTTTCAAACAGTGTATCCATCCAATAATGGAATAGTCCACCAGCAGTGGGTGCAAGGAGAGAAGGGGAAAGATGTCCTTGGAAAATACATTGCATAGACACTTGAGAAACACTCTCCTGCTGCCAATAATACACAATTCTCTTTCCATAGGAACTTGCTCAGCCCAAGTACAGGATATTGGGACTCCCACAGTTCTAAGTATCCTATCTGTACCAGACTCTGGGTGCTCATGGCTGAGAAGATACTTGTCTTTCTCTCTCCTGCCTCCCTCCTTTAAGGAAACAAGTTTGCTAAAAAGTGTTTATGAACAGCAATGTTTTACACAGAGAGATGTGCCAGATTCAAAATATCCACTGCTTGCAGGCACTGTCAGTCATGTCGGGCTACATTATATAACACTGCGTAACAATGTAACCAGACAAGATGGATCATAGTAATGATGGGTCAGCTATGAAATCCTAAAGCAAAAACCTCTGCAGATGTTTGAAAATAGTGTTAGTAGAAGCTCCCTGGGTTTTAATTTCTTATGCATTTCCAACTCAGAAAAAAAGAATTGAATATTTATACATTTTTTTCTGCTGAAGAGATGCCTGTTACTGTGAAAATTTTGAATTTCCTGTTGCATTTTCAAGGAGGAAGAAATCCAGGGAGATGGCTTTGGGAGTGGCACATCTCTCATTGAATTCATATTCTGCATGAGGAAAACATACACAGCCATGTTAGAGCCCCAAATGTTATCTTCAGTGGGGCAAAGCAGTTGTATGAATTGGGGCCATATTTTTATTTAGTGTCCTCATGAAAAGTTCCAGAGCTCCTTCCTGAATTACCAAGGTTCAGCCCTGGCATGACTGCAGCACAGATCGTCATTGCAAATGGGTCTGTATTTGCCTGTTTGCAGTTCTATAACAAACTTTCCTTCTAAATCAGGAATATCATAGTCAGGCTGAATTCATTTGCAAAGTCAATTCTCACTTCATTAAAAAATCTTTCCTATTACTCTAAACGTAGGGACCCATCAAGCATGCTTAACTTGGTCTGACTAAAATGTCCTTATGTTACCTCAATGGGAAGTTGTGAGACTTCATTAATCTTTGCAAAGCACTTTGATATCCTCAGATGAAAGTCAGAGTCAGAAGGAGGTTTGTGGTTAAGGCACTGGACTGGAACTCAGGAGATCTGGCTCTGCCACAGATTCCCTGTGAGACCTTGAGCAAGTCATATAATCTCACTCTGCTTTTATGCTGTGGCTGAGAAATGAGGATAATAATGTTTCTGCACTTCCCAGTGGTGATGGGAGGATAAATTCACTCTTGCTCATGAGGTGCTCAGATCCATGGGCAATAGGAGCCACCCACAGTAAGTATCTAGATAAGTATAGAAGTGCCCTAAGAAAGTAGTAAAGCAAAATATATTGTTACACAGAGATGCCCTGCCTTAACAAAAGGCTCCCTGTGATGGGGCTTGGCCTCACACGTGTAAAAAGGGTTAACCTCAGCAGGGAGCAGTCCTCCAACTGACTCCTCCAAGTGGTCTAGAGAGGCTGTAAGGAGCAGCCAATCTGGCCCAGCAGGCTTAGATAAGAGGAGCTGCAGGGCAGAGCCAACATCAGTTGTTGTTGGGAGCTCTGTGAGTGAGGATTGGGTCTCTAGTAGGCTGAGAGAACTGCGGCACCTTGGACAGAGCTACTGCTGGCAGGGACCAGGGGAACAAGAGGGAGCTCCTGGCTGGCTGCTGGGACTGAGTTGCATGCCCTAAGGAAGAGAGAAAACGGTGCTGGGGCCAGGACCGGCCTTACATAGGGGTGAACTGGGTGAAAGCCCAGGGTGCCATTATTAATGGGGCACCTCCGGAGCATGGCTGCCCCTTCCCCTGCTGCTCTGCTGACATCTGCAGCCCTGCTGCTCTGCCCCCTGCCTTGGAGATGCTCCTGGCCAACTGCTCCTGGGAGCTTCCCATTTGCTGTACGGAGGGGGTGGGGGGAAGGAGGGGTGCTGATGTCAGGGTGTCCCCTGCCTCTCCCCCATGTATCCCATCTCCACAGAGCAGGGTGCGTGTGTGCGTGCATGTGAGGACAGGGCTCACCAAGAGATGGACGGAGCTGCTGGGGGCTGCTGCTGTGTCTGAAGGAACTTTCCTTCAGGCTGGTGAGTGCTGCTCTCTTAAAGGGTCTCTCTCACAGTCCCCCAGCTCTCACAGTCCCCCAGCTCACACACTGTCTCTTTCACACTCACCCCCCAACACATACTTATGTTACTGTTGTTACGTGTTGGTACTTCCTGCAATGCATATATGTTGGGGGTAATTTTATTCTTTCAAAGTGCTGTTATCTTAGTTTTTTGACTGGTCTGTGCATTCCCTAATTTTATTTCTCTCTCATGCTTACATTTAATTCTTTGATTAGTGAGTTCTAAAATTCCTAACCTGTCCTGACTGGAGTAATTATCATTATTACTTTTATTATCATATTGTGCTTTGTCATTCATTATTTAAAATGGTACAATCAAATAATAGTATCCTTCTAGAATGTAACTTTAGCTTGTACTAACCTTAGCAGTGCCAGGTTAAAAAACATTAGCTAAACACATAACTTTAGATGCTGGACAAATGAAGGTTGCTTATTTTCAAATTGTATTTTTAGTTATGTCTGTTAAAATAACTTAAAATTCCCATGAAAATCGATGCAGTTCCAACTACGGTACCAATAGCAATGATGGAGTCCAATGTTAGGGAGTCACGTACATGATTGTGATTGGTAAACATAAATGCCAAAATAATTGGAAAAATAAATTCTCTTTCTTAATAAAAGAGGGGAAAAATGTCATTACATATGTTTCAATTATTTGTCAATGAAAAACAATTGACTAAAATAGAGTGGATAATGGCAGTAACACAGATTTTCAGCAGATTTTATTTATTTTATGTATCTCTGATAAAGATAGTATACAGAGTATCAAACGTGTGTTTCTGATATCTTTGTTGAAGCTCTAGAAATGATACCTCGAGGCTTGGGATTGGGAATATTTTGCTGTATTCTCTCCTGATTGTTCTAAATTTACATATAAACTTTAAATGTGGCTTTAATTAGAGTTTGTATATATTTTTTCTTTCTTTATATAACAATTAGAAACAGTACTCCTGTCAGCCAATTCCTAAGTTGTTATCGCAAAAAACTTAGAGTTTTCAGGTGCCTCAGTAGTCCCTGGAATCATGGTTAAAGTTTCCTCCCCCCAACCCCCTGCAAATCTGAAATGATGCCCTGGGTGAGCCAGGAGGGCCATGGGCTCTGGCAAGATGCTGTCCATGTGACAGCATGAAGCCCGCTTTGAGCCACATGGCGAGCATCAGGCACCACAAGCCACAGCAGCAGCGCAGAAAGGTGGCAATACACCTTATACCAGACCCCTCTTACTTCTGCGCTGCTGCTGGTGGTGGCATTGCCTTCAGAGCTGGATGCCCAGCCAGCACCCACCAATGTCAGGCTGCCCTGCCAGTGCCAGGGCTGAGTTCTAGCCTCTGGCATCTCTTTCAATACAAATTAGACACTGGGGGAGGCAGCAGGGCCCAGAGGTGAGGGGGTGGGGGTGAAAGCCCAGGGAGCCCATGGGGGCCAGGAGTGATGCAGGAAAGGAGCGCCAAAATACAAGTTCACCCAGGGTGCCATATTCCCTAAGGCTGGCCCTGGCTGGGGCCATGGGGAAGTGGATCAGGGAGATATAGCAGCAGATATTGGGAGACATAAAAGAGTCACAGAAAAAGGCTGCCATCTGTAGGGTCCCTGGCTTGGGATCTGGAGTAGTGGGCAGGCCACTGGGGAAGTGGCATGATTATTAGACTGAGGCACTAACCCCTGGAAGGGGGAAACAAGGATGGTGACATGACTGGAGGGCCGAGTCACGAAGAGGATGCTGCGGTTCCTGAGGCTGTGAGAAGGGCTGCAGGAGTTCAACAGAGACAGAGCGACGACGTGCAAACAGCGGACTGGAGGGCGTTGGTCTCAAGCTAATCACCACAGTGACCAGGAGGAGGTGCCAGACTGGCGGTGAGTGATGCGCCCTGTGACACTCCTACAAACACGGACCCGCTTAGCCTATGATAAATCCTAGGTAACGTGCTACAGAAAAAAGTGTTCATATTTAAATGAGTACTGCCCCAACCACAACTCAGAGAAGAGACCAATTTAGGCTTATCAGGGAGGAGCTGGAAAAGGCAATGCCGTTAGTCTTTAGCCATTTTGGTGACTGACACAGGCGCAGGAAGGTGAATATTATACCTTCCTGCACCTTTGAGGCTCTGGTGCTGAAACCAGGCTGGGGATTCACCCCAAGGGAGAGCAAATGGTGTTTCCAGAGCTGCATAACCTCATGGATCCTGAAGGGGTGCGGCATTAAACTCCTGTTGAAGTGCCATACGAATTCTGCAGGTGGAAACTTATAGAAGGAAGTGCTTATTTGCTACATTTCCCAGTGATGCTCACACCCCACAAGTGCCACCCACTTTGGGGGCTGTAGTATCACCCTGGCACAAGGGAGGTGGCAGCACTCTCCTCTCTGATGGATTATCCAGGGTTAACCTCAGCAGGGAGCAGTAGAGGTAAATCCTCCAAGAAGCCTAGAGAGGCTGCAAGGAGCAACCAATCTGGGCCCAGCATGCTCAGATAAGAGGATTTTCAGCGTACTTTGAGAAATGACTCTCAATCTTCTCGAAGAAAAGGGGTTGGACTGACAGTAAACAAAGATGGAGACTGGAATTGAACACAGATGCAGCTATGCACTCCCGAATACGTGCAAAGCACTTTCACACTCACCTACTGGAGATTTGCAGAGGAAGTGGCTAATGGAACAGCATATGTAATTCAACGCTTTGTTGGGTTTCAGGAATTAAAAACAACCAGCAGGAGGAGGAAGACTCAGAATAATCAGCTCACTGTGAGCACAGCTGATGACAGAGTGAACAGCTCCTGTACTAGGATGCCAAGGATTGACGAAAGGTTAAAAGCATTGGAGAAAAGAAGTGTTATAAGATCTATTTGAAGCCTGTCCAAATGCTCTTTCAAGATCAGAGGCTTCAGGAGAGAGGGAAAAGTACTTTAAAGTGCTAATTGTCTTTTTTGCAGTGGGATTTTACAGGCAGTGAGTGCCTGCCAGGCCCTGAGGGTGCCGTGTATTGATGTACAACACGTGCATACTCCAGTCCTGTAGTGCAGGCTGATGCTGGAGACTGACTGGTCGTAGTAGCACAATTTCCTTATTGCCCCACATGTTTCTGGGCAGAGTAATGCATGTGACATACAAAAGTGGCGACTGAGCGAACTTGGTTATTACACCCTTGAAACTGAAATGGACATGAACTGCATAAATGTCTTCAGAAAAAAGAAGGGGGCTTGCAGCAGAACTTCTGCCAGTACAACTTTTGCCCTAGTGTAGACAGGGCCTGACCCTCATTACCACTGAATCTCCTTTAAACTGCTCTGACAGTGTAAAGATGGGTGTTAATAAAATTAGGATGGAGCAGATGAAAAGTTGCCCTGATTTTAAGGCCTCTTTATACTGCTAGTGTGGTGTAAAGGGGGCCTCAGAGTAAATGAGAATTAAGTCCTAATGCTGCATAGTATATCTTAGGTACATTGTGGTTGATCTTTAACACTGTTCCTATTCCAAAGATTGCAGTGGAGTCACTCTGATTTACACTGATGTAAGTGAGAGAAGAATCAGGTCTACTACATACAAACTGGAACCATTCCAGACTATCAGGTAAACAACGGAGTTTGTTTAGTAGAGGTAATGGTCTCAGGTGTTAGATTTTGGACTTTTTCCTTCTTCCACCTAAGTCTAGCTAGTGTGCATGCCTGACAAGGGCATTCTTCTCTCCTTGAATTGAAACAAGATCATTTCTGGTCTGAGTAAGAATCACACAGTCTTATAGTGGTCCAGAATCTGGTGTGGCAAGTCTACCAGGAATTTTGATTCCAAGTGCATGCCATAGCTACCATGTGGTATCTGATCCTCATTGAGAGGCCTAAGAGATCTTGTCGAGACCTGACCTAATTTGGCCATTGAGGGGTCAGAGGCTTATGAATTTTTGTGTAAGGGGAATGTTGTGCCCTTACTAAAACTCAGCGGGGGTGTTTTGGTTGGCTAGCTCCCAGTACCGAAAGGGGAAGGGTCGATGGGAAATCAAGACCCTGAGACTGACAGTCCCCAGGAACAATGGGGAGAGGCCAGTGCTGCAGGTCAGCCTGATTGACAGGATGGGCAGGCTAATCAGGGAGTTAGGAGGCCAGGGGGGTCCCGTCCTCCGTGTGAGCTGGAATTGCCTGGGTCAGACAGAGTGGGGCCGAGCTAAGGAGACATCTGATCTGGGGAGCAGAGCTGTGCCAGCCAGAGGGGCCAGAAAAGCAGCCCAGGAAGCAGGTCAGTGCTGGGAGCAGAGTTCAGAAGCAGCCAAGTGAACAGACCTGTCCTGGGAGCAGAGCTGCAGCAACCAGAGCCACAGGGGCCAGAGAAGCAGCCCAGGGAGCTGGAGGCAGAGCAGCAGCCGTGCTGAGGCAGAGTAGAACTGGAGCTGGAGCAGTCCGGAGCTGAGTGCGGTGAGCAGCTGGGGAGAGTGAGGGGCAGCGGGCCCAGCACAGGGAGATGCCCCCAGCCAAGATGCCTTGCAGGCCAGACTTGGAGAGGGACTGTAACCCCGACGGCGCAGGGGCGACGCTTGGAAGAAGGGTCCTGCCACCTAGAGCCAGAGGGCGTGTCGCCACCGCCAGAGCAAGTGCCTGACCTGCAGTATCCCTGCAAGCACAGCCAGGGCCCGAGAAGGAGGCCTGGGACTTGTGAGGATCAGACGGAACTTCCCTTATATTCCGGAGATGCTGGTTGTGATGTCCCCGTGCCATGGAGCAGGGTGACGTTTTCCTTTAACCTTTCCCATTCCTTGTTTTTTTAAAAATGGATTGCTGTTTAATAAATTGTATTTGCTTTGAACTGTATGTAATGTTCAGTGGGTCAGGGAAGCATCAAGTGCAGAGAGAGCACCCTGGAGTGGGGACACCCTAGCCCCTGCCCTAAGTGACCACGACAAGGTTGGGGGTCAAGCCCCCCAGGAATTCTGGGCCCAGCCTTGTTGCAGTTATGAGGACTCTGCCACATGGGAGAGTGGAAGGGGAGTCCTCTCCGTCAGGCAGGGCTCTGGGTAAAGGAAGTGGGAGCGAGGACTCAGATCCTTTTGCTAGCCCATTTCACCAGGGTAGTGTATAAGCTAGGAAAGTTCCCCACAACAGCAGGGCCATTCCCCCGCTTACATATGCAGAATTTCACTTTTGTTTCTATGACCCCCAACAACTGACAGTATTACCATCACATTCAAATGTATTAGTCTTGTGTAACATGTCTGGTTACATGTTTGTCATACTCCTCGGCCCATATCGTCACAAAATTGCTTACTGGCTGCTTTGCCAACCAATAGGCACACATCATCCAGCCATGTGGGGAGCTGTACCTTTAAGAGGCTCTGGCAAGAGCTAGTTGGAAGCCATTATTATCTTATGCAGCGGCCCATGTTACACAGTTCTGATCAGTTAGAACTAAGACCTCTGTCAGACTCCTTGTTTCAAAGTGATCCCTGCGCACCACAGGCCATTCTCTCATATCCTCCGAAAAGTTTGGACAGGTTCTTGCCACCTTTACAACTTCCCAGGCTCTGCTTAGCCTAATAGGAAGTCAAAGTTAGCCTGGCATGATCAACCATTGAGCTGTCTGTCTAATCTCTCTGGTCTGTCTGTCTTCAGCGTTACCAACTCTTGCAAATTTATCAGACAAAAATTTTGGTTTCTGCTGGAGTATGAGAAGCTGCAGCCTGCAGGCAATTTTCAGCCCTGCCATTGGGGAGAACCCTATCTCGTCCACCTTCTGAGGAAGAACAGCCAATCAGAGCTGTTGTAGGAGGCAGCCAGAGCTCTGTCCTTTCCATCAGAAAAACAGAGGAGATTATAGGTAGTAAAAGTGGGAGACAAAACAGCTTGATGCGGGAGGAGGAAGCAGAAAGTGTGCAGCAGTTCAAGGTGACTCTGTTCCCTCCTCCCCCATCCTCCTGTGAGAAATGTATTGGCTTCTCTCTGTTCCCCCGCCTTCCCTTTCCAACTTTGCAACACTGGGCCTGTAATGATTTGGGGGTTTCTGATTCATGGTTGTTGAGATTTGGGGTTGGCAACCTGTGTATAGTATCTTGCCCATTACTGTATACCGCAAATAATATTTATCTCTGTATAATATTCTGGGCCTAAATCATCCACAAGGGCAGGAACTTTAATTTGCAGCTCCTGCTTCCACAGGAGCAGCTGCACTAAAATGAGGAGTTACCTCCAGGAGGTATTGCTGTTGCTGCCCTTTGCCAGGGGGTTTACAAGAGGCGAACAGCTGTAAAATCTACCCAGGGCTCCATAAGCAGCTTGCCTTGAGAGGCGGCTTGGCAGTGGTGCATTGCAGCCAGCTTAGCCTCGTTTTCTTTCCTCTGCTCATCCAACCACTTGTGCTAAGCAATGAATGCACATACGACACCAGTCTGGTCATATCATTTTCTCATGAGTTGCCCCAACATACTGGGAAAAGGGCCAAGGAGACTTAAAAGGAGAAAAGAGAAAATGAAAAAAATTCCTGTGCCAAAAACCTCTTGGGAACTCAGTGTGCCAAAGCAAGCAACAGTGCTGGTGGCATAACTGGCAAGGTGGTTTAATGTCAGAAAGCCACCGTAAATGGTAAAGTCCTTAATACTCAACTTTAAGTCAATTGGCAGCAGGTGCTGGGCATAATCACAAACAGCTTGGTTAGCTCTGCTGTCACTACTCTCGCTGCAGCTTACATAGGTTTATTAATGTAAAACTGCTGGGTTTTGCTGATGGTTTTCAGTCAGTCCCGCTCTCATTGAGACTAATGTTAACCTTTCTCTGGGATCAATTCAGTTTTAGAATGTGCCTGCTTGGACAAACCTAGCAAGCTCTGCAGCATCTAAGTGGTTGCACTAATCTCCAATGTATGCATTTGGCCTGGGGGCTTCATTTTGTTACTATCTAGTGCAACAAGTCACTAGCAAATCAATAGTATGTCCCCCCTGTACAAAGGTGGTTTTGCTGAAATGTCAGTAAATATTTCATTAAACGTTTCCATGCATGGAAGTGAAAAGTTTAATCTTTCAGCCAACAGCATTCTTCAAACACATGTAGTACTAAGCCATACAGTACACACATGTCTCCAAGCCAGCACGTTAGCAGCTACACTGGTGAAACCCACATGTAAATGGCTATGCATCTAGGTCCCAACTGAGCAAGTTACTTAAGTACATGCCTAATTTAACACCAATGGGACTACTCACTTAATTAAAGTTATGCATATGCTAAAGTACCTTGCTGAATCAAGGCCACAAAGTATAAATTTTAGTACAATAATTGTCTTCAGACAAAGGTAGCAAATTGCAAACATATTTTATCTTAAATAAAAAGAAAAGCCAACCTATTAAAAGTACTTTAGGATACAGACACTATAGTCAGAGAGAACATCCACATTCTAAGGGCCTGATCCTACAAAGTGCTGGTACCTCTTGAAACTTGAGCATCCTCCATGTGTATTGGCTTAAAAGGGAGCTGATGATCTTAGCACCTTGTAGGAGCTACCTGGCACCTTGCAGCCTCTTTGCGGGCACTTTGCTCCTCCCTAGGGCCTTTAGCTTCTATTTTCAATCACTTGCAACTCCCTCAAAAAATCCTCTTTGGGGATTAAATTCCCCAGACTTCTTTTGAGCTGAGAAGCAAATCTTTTTGGTGCATTTTAATTCAGATCTGTTTAGCTGGCTTCAAGTCATCCAAATATGGGGGGGGGGGATTTTTTCCCTCTCCAACTCTGGGGGGTACGAGTGTCCATACACAAAATTTTAACTGTACAGTTGAGACCTATTTCACTCAACCAACCACCATCAAAAAGTCAATACTGCCAGAGACTATTTCTTTCTTTACCTCCCACACAGATGTCCTGAGGCCTAAGATGGGCAATATTTTGCCCTGAAGTAAGTTCTTTATCTTCTGACCCTTTGGGCTAGAAAATGGGATTTCATACCTTCGAAAAGGAGAGAGTCTCAGTTTTCCACTGAGTTACAGCACTTACTTTTAACCTTATATATCTAACTATGGTATTTCAAGGGTATATATTAGAAGCATTTTCAAAATCAATGCCTGATCCAAAGGCCATTGAAGTCAATGGAAAGACTCCCGTTGACTTCATTTTAGATCAGACCCTTAGGTAGTCTCACAGTACATATGGTGGTATTTCTCTCCGCTCCCCAATGGACAGTAGAGTACAACTATAAATGTTCACTGCCGTGCATGTGACTTATTGCAGCAAGGGATGGTGAAACTGTGCCCCAATAGAAGAATGGAGACCCGATCTTTGGCTGGGGTAAATCTGTGTAGCTCTGCTGAAGTTATTCCAATTTACTCCAGCTAATGATTGACCCTAGCAGGTAGTGCCATGTATTCAAGGGAAAAATTTGGCTCTACTATGTGTTGTGGGGTTTTTTGGCTATTTGAATTCACAAGTTTAATTTACATTCCACTGTAATAAAATGGGTATAATAAAATGTATAAGATTATTTATTAAAGAGAACAGGCTTTATTCTACTGATCCTTTGCTTTGATAGCGATCTGTGGCTGCATACAGTGTACTTAAACATACACGGATCTTTAGGTGTTAAGGTCAGAAGAACTCAAGATCTTCAGCTCCAAAAACACAGACTTTAACAAGCAAGCCAAAGCAACTTAGTTTAGCCAGTTAATAGAACTGATAAGCAGACGACAGCATCTGACATTCCATACTGTAGAAGGCAATTGTACGTATATTTATATACACATACACAAACCAGCAGCCAATATGTTCCCGTGTGTGAACTTCATTATGGATTTATCTCCAGACTGAGCAGTGCAACCATTACAGACCTTGATCAACCCCAGTCTTCCTTAATTCCCACCGAACAGTGTGATTTATTATTTGAAAGCCTGGGTACCTGGCTCTAATTGGAGAAATGACTTACCACCCCTAGAAGTGAATGTTTCCATTCTAGTCTCATGGAGATTTTAGCATCAGAATTTTTGACATACTAAGCAGCTTTTTGACATACTAAGCAGATTCTGAGTACATTCATTTTCAAGAATATATATATGATAGAATGTAGATTCTGCCTCTGACTATAGTGTCTGTGGGTATGTACACACACACACACAAAAGACTGGAATTGGTGTGGTTACTAGCACTGCAACTAAGGGCACCACATTCATCAGCACTAACTCAGATTTTATTCCTTTTCAAATCAGTCTCACTGCATTATCTCTAACTCCAGCAGACAGTTTTCTCTAGTTGTTAGAGCAAAGCACTGGATGCCCAGGGGATCCTACAATCCAGTTCCAGCAGAACAGCTGTCTTACTGTGTGACTTGGAGCAAGACACTTGACCTCCTTGTGCCTTGGCCAATCCAGCTAGGAAAGTGGCTAAAAGCTGGACCACTTTGAGAACCAGATGCTGCAGCTGAACTGTCCTGAGTAACGAGAATAAACCTGTTTTGCCACTGCCTCGCACAACATGTGGCTGCTGAATGGTTCTTCAGCAGCAGTTTCTGCAACCTTTCTTATTACACATACCTTCTTCCTGTGTCTAGCCAGTCCCCTATCACACTGAGTGCAAAGAGTGATTCTGTTCATTCTGACTTGCGTTTTTGCCCCATGGTACATTCTACAAGATGACTACATAATATAAACACTTTAGCAAGGACTTTCAAAAACAGTCTAAAGTGATGCTCCTAAATTCATACACAGTCAATGGGAGCTCTGGGTGCTCAGCACTTTTGAAAAATGAATTTTGGTGCCTAAATATGGATTTAGGATCCTAACTATTGAAAACGTGTTATATTCCATGTGCCCATATTGCATATACTTACACAGGAATTATACAGCTGTGCAATAGACTTAGCATTTGCTCAAAGCTTTTGTAGGGAAGAGAGTATCTGCCAAGCACCAATGTCATCTAGGCCACAGAGCAGATATCAGCAACTATTATTATTTATTGTTGTTAAACATTCACATAATGCCAAACTTTACAGAGAATACAAAATATACTGTCCCGTCCCTAGAGAGTTTCTGATGTAAGGGCTGGATTCTTCTTCATACTGAGCAGTATCTGACCCTGTAAGTAGTCCCATTGACTTTCGTGGTACTACCCGGGGAGTAAGGTTGGCAAAATCAGAGCCTCAATCAGGCAAACCTGACATATGAAGGTGTCATAAATATAAAGGGAAGGGTAAACACCTTTAAAATCCCTCCTGGCCAGAGGAAAAATCCTTTTACCTGTAAAGGGTTAAAAAGCTAGGATAACCTCGCTGGCACCTGACCGAAATGACCAATGAGGAGACAAGATACTTTCAAAAGCTGGGAGGAGGCAGAAAAACAAAGGGTCTGAGTCTGTCTGTGTGATGCTTTTGCCAGGGACAGAACAGGAATGGAGTCTTAGAATTTAGTAAGTAATCTAGCTAGAAATGCGTTAGATTATGATTTCTTTAAATGGCTGAGAAATTAAGCTGTGCTGAATAGAATGGATATTCTTGTCTGTGTATGTTTTTGTAACTTAAGGTTTTGCCTAGAGGGATTCTCTGTGTTTTGAATCTAATTACCCTGTAAAGTATTTACCATCCTGATTTTACAGAGGTAATTCTTTTTTACTTTTTACTTCTATTAAAATCCTTCTTTCCAGAAACTGAATGCTTTTTCATTGTTCTTAAGATCCAAGGGTTTGAGTCTGTGGTCACCTATGCAAACTGGTGAGGATTTTTACCAAACCTTCCCCAGGAAGTGGGGTGCAAGGGTTGGGAGGATTTTGGGGGGAAAGACATTTCCAAACAACGCTTTCCTAATAAATAAACCCAGATAAACGTTTGGTGGTGGCAGTCCAAGGGCAAAAGGTAGAATAGTCTGTATCTTGGGGAAGTTTTAACCTAAGCTGGTAAAAGTAAGCTTAGGAGGTTTTCATGCAGGTCCTCACATCTGTACCCTAGAGTTCGGAGTGGGGAAGGAACCTTGACAGAAGGGAACAGGCAAAAGAGAGTGGTAGGGAAGGGAGGGATGAAGGTTAAACCAAAGAACAATAATGGGAGCCATATTGAACAGTATGTGAATTTTTAAAGTAGGCTAATCAGGGAGGAACAGAGAGCTGAGGGATGCACGGTGGGGATGGGATGCAAGGTGATAGAGGAGGGATTGGGAGGAGAGTGAGGGTGCTGAATATACAGGGGGAGGGATGGATGCCTCAGACAGAACAAAGTGCAATAGCAATACTTGGTGACAGGACAGGGAAGGATAGTTAAGGGAAAAGAATGGAGCAGAATCATTTAGGCTCACATGACCACTCTGTAGAAAGCCATCCAAAATCCAGAGAGACAGACAGAGGAAGAGAATTGCAGAAGAAAAATCATTTTCTGTACCTGCTGAGTCAGAGAGGTCAGTCATGCTACCCGCTGGAGGACACTGCAGATTTTATAAACCACTCAGGAGGTGAACGGAATGTCAAATTGAAGATAGGTAAAATTCATCCCTTCTGTTTTTAAAGACTCATTCTTTTTTCTTGGGGAATAGGAGAGTGGAGTTGACAGGGCCAGACTGTAGATCCATAGCCTTACACTGCTGGGCTTTTTTAAAGGATTAATACGTTAGATAACTGAACATAAATCTCAGGACAGACCTACCTTTCTATTATAGAATTATGATTATCACTAAAAGATTTTTATTAAACATACAAACTCCTTTGAAGTTAATTTTCATTTAAGATGTAGAAGCTCACCAGTGCCTTACATGTTACATGTATCAACGGAGTTGCATTTGGGTCATTGTGAGGGAGGGTTACCACTGATACCTAGATTTTACAATATGGAGTGCATTAGGATTGCAGAGATTGAGAGAGAAATTGTAAACTTGTCAAGTAGAATTTTTACTTCATGTCTGATTTACAAAAATGCCCACTGTGGAATGTTATAAGTGTGCACAGTGATCCACAAACAGATGAGAAAAGAAGACCCTACCAAAAGGAATTTTTAGTAAAATTCAAACTCATGCAATAAGAGCAACAGTGTTCCAAGCACAAAAATGCAGAAGACACAAAGTCTCTCTTTCTGTCTCCTTGCTCAGGGATTGGTTTGGATATCAAATTTAGCAACTCCTGGTAACTTGCTACCCTCACAACTCCTTTTTTAATAAATTAGTAGTCCCTCGGTAATTACCCATTCATTTAAATTAAGTAGCCTGATGCTTTTCTTAAGTAGCTTTGTCACTGAAGTGTGTGGCAGCTTTTTTTATCTTGTAGAATTGGGAGCCTTGCCCTCAATATTTCTGCTAAAAATCCATATTTACTATGACCACCAGGGGGACCCTTTGCACTATGTCGCCTATACAACATGTAACTCTATTCTAAACCATAGGATACTGTAACAGATTATATCTTCAGTTTTTCCCAACAGGTTTACCTGTGAATCCTGGGCGACAATTACACACATAACCTGATGCTCTGTTGTAGCTGAAATCTGCTGGCAGTTCTAGAATACGTCCATACCAGGTTGTCCAGGACCGCTCCACACATTCACTCTCGTAGAAGCACGGATTACTGCTGCATTCATTTACATCAATCTCACAATGGGAACCTGCATACCCTGTGGAACAGAAATCAGGTGTTTGACTCAGTCTTGAAAAACATATGAGTCTCCCTGGATAAGTAAGCCACTTAAGATGTGTTGTAAAAGTTTCAATTCTCCAGGGGAAAATATTACTTCCAAAATTGTAGTCTCATAACAAATACCTGAGAGAATATTATTCCTCCTTTAATTTCCCTTAATTCCACAACAAGAATGTGTCATCATCAAACAATCTCCATGGCCAGTGTGATGGTAGAGAGTAGTCAGAACCAACATTCTGGATTTGAAAATATTGAGCACTATAAACCATGGATAAATCTGGAATCAAACTTTACAATGTGTCAAACTGGAACCATGGATCTGAATGCCCTATGTGGTTCAAAAGGTGCAGTTAAGCCTTTTTATGTTTTCTGTTTTAACTGTTTTCTTTCTGCTGCTGTTTTATGGTTCCAAAAATCCACAGCAAGAGGGGATATTTTCATGGTACTAACTAGAAGAAGGAAGTACTGGTAAACTAAGGACAAAGAGATGATTCTTATAACATTTTTTGCCAAATTTTACAAACCCAAAAGGTTATAAATGTTTACAGTAAGCATCCACACTTTGAGGTGATTAACTTCCAACAAACCTTTAAGTGTTGTCCATTACTATTCCACGCTTTTCTCAGTTTCTACATGCCTGTTTGTTCAGTTAGTATTCTTTGCCTAAGAGGAGCCTTACTTGGAAGCAGCTGGCCTTTTCCAACCATTGCTTTTTTCTGTTTTATTGGTTCGGTTTTTCCAAATACATCATTTACACCTTGGTAATAAGCAAGTAGCAGATGCAGCTAGACTAGAAAGAAACCACTCAGATTCTAAAATCTCCCAAGGAAGAGAGAAAAGTAAGAACCCTCAGCTTTACCTCAATGCCAGTTCAACTGTATACACATTTCAAAAATAGCAGGGCATATAAAAGAAGGATGGTAGTCTTGTGATTAAGGCAAAGGACTGGGAATCAGGAAACATGTTCTTGGCTTGGCTGCAAGCTCCACAGGAGTGTAGGGAGGCCAAATAAACTAATATTTGTAAAGTGATTTTAGCTCCTTGAGTGGAAGGTGCTACAGAATTGCAAAGACTTGTTATTCCTGAGAATCCTGCATAATTCTAAGAATTCTGTCAAATTGATGCATTTCTAATGCAACAATCACCTTATTATCTGAGCTCCCACTACACTGTAGTAAGCAGGAAAACAATCTACCAGCCTACAGACTAACCACAATGAGTCTCTCTGGAAACTATAGTGTCTGCATCCTGTCTGGGGTTGCAGAAGTGTTTTCTCAAACAACTGACTATGAAGCAGTTCCTCAGTTTAGCAGGACATGGCTGCAGGAAGGGGTATGTGACTCTGAAACTGCACCCTGTGTGCTGACCCTTGTTCTAACCTGTAAGGACCTGCGCTCAGAGGACCACAGGAGATTGGTTTCCAAAATCCACTTATAGCTCAATTTATTTCCAGCTGGAGCATTCAACATGTTGTGTGGGAGCACCAGGGTTCTCATTTCAATCGAAAAGTCCCTTTTGTGAAGACGGAAAACCTGGCGGCGGCAGCAGCAACAGTTCCCATGTCCCATGGGCTGATGAATTAAGCATGCGATTGGGAAGTAAACCCCAGATTATAGTTCCAACTGTGCTAATGACTTGACTTAATAATACTTTGTACTTGTGGAGTACACAGACCTGTAATTTTGTTCATTTTGACCTCATATGGGGACATCTGTCCTCAGCTGGGGTAAACTGTCAGAGTTCCATTGAAGCCAATGGAGCTATACTGAGGTTCTCTCCCAGGAACACTTTCCAAGGCTGGTCACAAACAATATTTTTAAATGTATGTAGGTGTCAGGGTTCCTTCCCCAATCTGAACTCTGGGGTACAGATGTGAGGACCCGCATGAAAGACCCCTTAAGCTTATTTCTACCAGCTTAGGTTAAAACTTTCCCAAGACAGAAAATTCCCCGTATCTGGGATTCAGTATGCTGCCACCACCAAGCAACGTAACAAAGAAAAGGGAAGAGACCACTTGGAGACTCTTCCCCCAAAATATCCCGCAAAGCCTTACACCCCCTTTCCTGGGGAGGCTTGAGAATAAACAAGATGAGCACAGACCAGCCTTGGGTTTTTAGGACCCTAAAAACCCAATCGGATTCTTAAAAAACAGAACTTTATTAGAAGAACAAAAAAAATACAAGAACAACTCTGTCAGATTAGAATGGAAGATAATCTTACAGGCAGTCAGACTCAAAACATAGAGAATCCCTCTAGGCAAATCCTTAAGTTACAAAAAGACACAAAAACAGGGATACACATTCACAGCAAATTTCACAAGCCAAAAACAAAAGAAAATCTAACGCATTTTCTAGCTAGATTACCTACTAACTCTAAAGGAGTTGGATTGCTTGCTTTCTTCATCTGTCCCCAGCAGAGGCATCACACAGACAGACAGACAAAGCCTCTACCCCCCAGCCCAGATTTGAAAGTATCTTGTCCTCTTATTGGTCATTTTGGTCAGGTGCCAGCCAAGTTACTTGAGCTGCTTAACCCTTTACAGGTAAAAGGATTTTATAGTATTGTATCAGAGCTTCTTAACCCCCTTCCCTTTATATTTATGACAGTAGATATGTGTTTTCTTGTATCTGAGGGAAGTGAGGACATTTCTGCTTTAAAGGATGGTCGAGTTCAGGATCCTGACAGAAGGAAGAGCAGTAGAATACAGACCTTGGACTTTAGAAAAGCAGACTTTGACTCCCTCAGGGAACTGATGGGCAGGATCCTCTGGGAGAATAACATGAGGGGGAAAGGAGTCCAGGAGAGCTGGCTGTATTTTAAAGAATCCTTATTGAGGTTACAGGGACAAACCATCCCGATGTGTAGAAAGAATAGTAAATATGGAAGGCGACCAGCTTGGCTTAACAGTGAAATACTTGCTGATCTTAAACACGAAAAAGAAGCTAACAGGAAGTGGAAGATTGGACAAATGACCAGGAAGGAGTATAAATATATTGCTCAGGCATCAGGAGTGAAATCAGGAAGGCCAAATCACACTTGGAGTTGCAGCTAGCAAGAGACGTTAAAAGTAACAAGAAGAGTTTCTTCAGGTATGTTAACAACAAGAAGAAAGTCAAGGAAGTGTGAGCCCCTTACTGAATGAGGGAGGCAACCTAGTGACAGAGGATATGGAAAAAGCTAATGTACTCAATGATTTTTTTGCCTCTGTATTCACGATCAAGGTCAGCTCTCAGACTACTGCACTGGGCAGCACAGCATGGGGAGGAGGTGACCAGCCCTCTGTGGAGAAAGAATTGTTCAGGACTATTTAGAAAGTCTGGATGAGCACAAGTCCATGGGGCCGGATGCGCTGCATCTGAGGGTGCTAAAGGAGTTGGTGGATGCGATTACAGAGCCATTAGCCATTATCTCTGAAAACTCATGGTGATCAGGGGAGGTCCCAGATGACTGGAAAAAGGCTAATGCAGTGCCCATCTTTTAAAAAGAGAAGGAGGAGGATCCGGGGAACTACAGGCTAGTCAGCCTCAGTCCCTGAAAAAATCATGGAGCATGTCCTCAAGGAATCAATTCTGAAGCACTTAGAGGAGAGGAAAGTGATCAGGAACAGTCAGCATGGATTCACCAAGGGCAAGTCATGCCTGACTAATCTAATTGCCTTCTATGATGAGATAACTGGCTCTGTGCATGAGGGGAAAACAGTGGACGTGTTATTCCTTGACTTTAGCAAAGCTTTTGATACGGTGTACCACAGTATTCTTGCCAGCAAATTAAAGAAGTATGGGCTGGATGAATGGACTATAAGGTGGATAGAAAGCTGGCTAGATCGTCAGGCTCAATGGGTAGTGATCAATGGCTCCATGTCTAGTTGGTAGCTGATATCAAGCGGAGTGCCCCAAGTGTCGGTCCTCTGGCCAGTTTTGTTCAATATCTTCATTAATGATCTGGAGGATGGTGTGGACTGAACCCTCAGTAAATTTGCAGATGACACTAAACTGGGAGGAGTGGTAGATACACTGGAGGGTAGGGATAGGATACAGAGGGACCTAGACAAATTAGAGGATTGGGCCAAAAGAAATCTGATGAGGTTCAACAAAGACAAGTGCAGAGTCCTGCACTTAGGACGGAAGAATCCCATGCACCGCTACAGACTAGGGACTGAATGGCTAGGCAGCAGTTCTGCAGAAAAGGACCTTGGGGTTACAGTGGACGAGAAGCTGGATATGAGTCAACAGTGTCCTGTTGTTGCCAAGAAGGCCAATTGCATTTTGGGATATATAAGTAGGGGCATTGCCAGCAGATCGAGGAATGTGATCGTTCCCCTCTATTCGACATTGGTGAGGCCTCATCTGGAGTTCTTTGTCCAGTTTTGGGCCCCACACTACAAGAAGGATGATGAAAAATTGGAAAGCATCCAGCGGAGGGCAACAAAAATGATTAGGGAACTGGAATACATGACTCATGAGGCGAGGCTGAGGGAACTGGGATAGTTTAGTCTACGGAACAGAAGAATGAGGGGGGATCCCGATAGCTGCTTTCAACTATCTGAAAGGGGGTTCCACAGAGGATGGATCTGGACTTTTCTCAGTGATAGAAGATGACAGAACAAGAAGTAATGGTCTCAAGTTGCAGTGCGGGAGGTTTAGGTTGGATATTAGGAAAAACTTTTTCACTAGGAGGGTGGTGAAGCGTTGGAATGTGTTACCTAGAGAGGTGGTTGAATCGCCTTCCTCTGAGGTTTTTAAGGTCAGGCTTGACAAAGCCCTGGCTGGGATGATTTAGTTGGGGATTGGTCTGCTTTGAGCAGGGGGTTGGACTAGATGACCTCCTGAAGTCCCTTCCAACCGTGATATTCTATGGATGCTTGTAAGAGAATACAGAGCTTACCTGGCCAACAGTGGCATGTATAATTCTCAGCGCTGTCCTCACAGGTAGCATTATTGTGGCATGGTTGTGACTGGCATAAGGAAATTAAGATTTCACAGTTCAGGCCCGTAAATCCACTACTGGTACAGTTGCAGCTATACCTACAATACAAAAGGCTGACAGTGAGGCCAACTAGAAGTCATAATGATGACTCATATATGATCTTTGGACTGAAGTGCTTTTACAGGGGAAACATTTTCTAAAGCATCCTGTGCTGAGATGACCCATTTAAAATGAAAACGCTTTTTTAAAGTTGAAAGATCAGGGCAGGCACTGTGCCTCCTCTTGTGTTTGTACAGCACCTAGCACATTGTGGGCACCATGGGAAATAAATAATAACAGTACTTATTATTATGTAACAGCTCAATGCCTTGCAAGCCTAAATGACACACTCATAACACTTTCAACAAGGGTTGTTTTCCCAGCCTTGGGTCTTCTGGCTAAGGAACTGGACTGGGACTCAGGAGATCTGGGTTCAATCCCTAGATTTACCACAGACTTCCTGTGTAACCTTGGGCAAGTCTTGGTGCCTCAGTTCCCCATTTATAAAATGTAGATAACGATGCTTCCTTTCTTATACTTGCCTGTGTCTGCTTGGTCTATTTAAGCTATAAGCTCTTCAGGTCAGGGACTGCTTCTTACAATGAGGCCTCTGTGTGATATTGTAAGAGAAATAATACTAATATCTCTTTAACTTGGCAACAGTGCTATTGTTTTCTATTCAGAAATAAAGTAGCTTGTGCTTGAAGATGAGATCTGAATATGTGCAGTAGTGAACTATTTGCAGGCAATCAATAGTGCCTGCTTTTTAATCCATTGTGCTGATTTCAGAAATGCCAACTGTGTCACATTACACATAGTATCTTGTAATCGCACCGTGATATGTCATACTTCCTATGTTTCTGGCATGATCCAATCACCTAATGCAACACATGTCATACAAAACGACAGGCCTCTGCAAAATGGCTGAGTTATAATATGCTTGTTGGGGTGATTTGCATTTCATCTTTATCTAGTAAGAACAGAGGATCTGTGTATGTCATCAGAAAGTAAATTAATTCAGCTACTATATTAAATTTCCTTTATTTTGAAAAAAAATCCCTTGGCTTTTGTGCAATTAAAACCATGAAGACTTCTGACTGAACATGACATCTCTAGCCTTGAGATAAAAAGACTACACTTCTTTTCTGATGTCAGGGTTTAACTCCAAAGCCTTATTCTGGAGAAGCAAGTAGTGCTGTTGAACACCAGAGCATAATGCAACATTTCTACTATAGTATTAACATTCTACAGTATTTCTTTGGATGGTAGGGAAAAAAATTCACAATGGGGAAAATTCATTCGTAATGTGTGTAACACCGCTAAAACCAATAGGCATGTGGACTTAGACCATGGATGAATTTGGTCCAGTGTGTATGGAATTTGGGAAGTCAAATGTGAGGTGAGAAGATCTTCTCTGATCAATTATATAATTTTTCAGCCTGAGAGGAACTCTTAAAAGTGTTCTCAGAACAGAAAAATGTCATTTCTTTTGTTAGTTTTTCATATGTTTCCTTGATACATTTTCTGCTTGGTGAAGATCTGTGTTTAGCCCATCCTCTCTTCTCCCTTGACCCAGAAATGAAGTCACAGTGAATTTTCAAATAGCGTTGCTTGCACTGCCAAATCTGCATATGTACCCATTTCTCATGTACACGCAATTGTTACACATTGCAATGATTTGCTAGGGAATCCTTGAAGTTAACTTGTATATAGGATTTGGTTTGCATAATTAATAAAAGGAGGGCAGGGTGGATAGAAAGCCCAGTGAGACTCTAAATTCCGCACCCATACCTCCTAGTGCAGAGGGCTGTGATTTCATTGGTGTACGCTTAAACAGGCCACCAGACCGATCTTTCTGGAGGCACCCTGCTTCAGATCTCACAATGTGCAAAATAGCCACTTGTCCATAGCAGTGCTTATTTTAGGCCTGACCCAAATCCCTCTGAAAGTATTTCCATTGCTTTCAATGGGCTTTGGATCAGGTCCTTTGAGCACACACAACTATAATTTTTGTGTACACATATTGGTATTTTGTGGGTGCGGGTTAGGTACCAGTGTAAATTAGCAGACGCTCTACTGATGTCAATGTAAAATTTAAAACTGGTTTCAGAAGAGAGTTGGGCCCAGTGTGTCAAGTTCTGCCCTATGTTACACCCATGTAACCTCATTGAAAGCAATAGGGCTTCAGGACTGAAGATTAGGGCAGAATTTGGCCTAGTGTTTGAATAAATAGCTCATAATGCTAAATATGTGACTTCACACTCATGTTCATAGCAGCAGATTGTCCCATCAAAGGATTATAACTTCACTGCAGGATGAGGTAGAAAGTAGAAATGAGGATGTGACGAATAAAAGCTTTCTTCTAACTCAAACATCTTAATAAGATGAGGGATGGCAGAAACTGACTGGCTACCTATCTTCATATTTCAGATTTGCTCTGCTGTCCAAGCCCCTTTTTCATGTAATTAGGGTGCAGATCCTTTTTCATTATGATTACCAAATTGACCTCCAGAAACACTGCAGTATAATCAGTCACTTCAAAGCATTCCTACATGTGCCACAGTTTTGGTCTCCAGTAGGTAAATGAGTGTGATCTGGTCTGGTTAGAATGAGCATTATTGCTGCTCACAATATGTGTGTGCCCTCAAAAGGTCTCAGGCTTTCTAAATGATTCTGCTGAGTGGGTGTCAGATGCAAGGCGACCTCTTTCTCTCACTCCACTATGCTTGAACTGCACTGGAAAATGGAGAATTGCTTTGTATTGCTCAGAGTCATTCAGGACTACAGAAAGGGAATTCTACAAGGTTAGCGTAATGTTGCAATGTGGTGCAAAAGTTCTTTGCTGGAACATGATCTTTCTCCTCTTGTGAATTAAAGTCAAGCCCAGGCTCTTGATGACATGGCTCTTCTGATGGATTTCTTTATAACTGGTACCTTCAAAATAGCCCCTTAAGAATTGGAATTCACATGGTAGGGAACAATCCAGTACTGACAGAGGAATTACCTAGCTGAACTAACTGAATCTTTCCAGCCTAACTTCTATAATATAGACTTTACTTTTGCACAGTTTCCCCTCTTTTGGAATCACATGTACAGTATGCAATGCTATCATCAAAGAGCCGAGACCTGGTTTTTGGCCTGCCTGGGTTGCACTTGAATCTCCTTGTAGGATCATTTAATTTCAGCAAAAGGAACTTGCTTGTAAGTCATGTCCCTTTTCCTTATTTTTTCCTGTCCTTTATCTAGGCAGACTGTAGGCTCTTTGGGTCAAGGATCTGTTGCCTTATATATCTGCAAAATGTCTTGCACATTTTCTAGTGATGTCTATTATTATGGTTACTATTACCCTGTCTTTCACTTTTCTTTAATGTTTCTATTCTTTCAAAGTGGACAGCTGAACAATGCCAACATGTTATATTTTGTACATGTCCTCATCTTGATTAAGAAACTGAAGTTTTGGCAAATTAATATGATTTTCAAGATTTGTTTCATTAAAATGGTGCAGCATTCACCTTTAAATAATAGTTGTGCAGCGCTGACTAAATAGCACTTTGTAAAGTTACAAATATGAGGAGTCTACCTAGCAATCAGTCTTTGCAGCAGACTCCCATTGGTTTACCAGCTCTGGGCCCAATCTTGCATTTCTTAATGCACCCAAACTTGCACTCAGGACAGTGCAGGATTGGGTCCTCTTTTAGTAAATGAAATCAACAATTTGACAACTCAGCTAACCAGATGTTATTTCAACCTATTAGTGTTCAAGTTACAGAGCATCGGTCCTTCTTGTGTATAAGTTACCCTATATCTAGGATACATACCTATTGATATCATCTATACACTGCCCTCCATTGAGGCATGGCTGACTGGCACACTCATCAATGTTGATTTCACAGAGTTCACCTAGGAATCCAAGTGCACAGGAACAGAAATAGCTACCCAAAGTATCATGACAGGTTGCACCATTTAGACAAGGCTGTGACAAACACTCGTCAATTTCCAGCTCACAGTTTATACCTTTAAAAAAAAAAGTTTAGCAAAGTGTTAATTCTTCAGGTTTTCTCTGGGAACACTTTAAATGTCATATTTATGTAAGCTTTCTTCAAGCAAGTATCTCTTTTAGAAAATCATTTGCTTCTTCAGTAGGGATTGCAAGATTACATTTTTGCAGATTTGGGGGAATTTACAGAAGAGAACAGAACAGCTTTCATTCACAAGGAATAATTACAATCACATCTTATTATTTAACTATTCACATGGAAACCAAACCCTTTAATTTTCAGATTACTTACACCATGTTACAATTACATTTGTATTTAATAGCATTTGTGAGGAACCAGTCACTTAAAGGGACTCTGTCAATATTGGTAGGCCTTACAGTTAGTTGAATTAATTGGAAGATTGTCTCATTGTGTTGGTCTTTGCCTTGGCAATTCATAAATACGCTGGTGTGTGTGATATCTTGTTGACAACAGAAGAGCTGTTACAATACAGTATTGTAACAGCTCCTCTGGGATGTTCTGCAAAGTTAGCTCAACTCTGAAGTCTGTTTACCCATATTTAGGATACCATGCAGGTTAAAAGAAAGTCTCTTCTACCTATTCCAAAGGATGCTGGTATTATTTGCTAAGTTATCTTTTTCTTTTGAGCAGGAAATTCTCCTAAAATACCTTTTTAGCACTATTGCTTTCTTCTTAGCTAAATGGAGGGCAGGAGATTCTACTGAAAACTGTGATTTTGCTATCCAAATTTGGCAACTCACATTTATTCAGTGGCGATATTGTAGCTGGCAGAACACTTGCAGTTGGCAGGTTAAAACCATCAGAAAAAATAATATTTATTATTTAAATAAATTAAATTAGAAGTGCATAAAAATAAGAAAATCTGGCACCCAGAGCAACATCTACAAAGTGTTCCCTTTGTTTGGCTTTGCAGAAAAATTAAATGCTTCCTTGCTCCTAACAGTAATTCAGAGAAAGCATATGTTTTTGTAGGGGGTGAGGAAGGTCAAAGTCCAAATCCAATTTGCTGTCTTGCTTGGTCTCGTTCAGAATCCAGCCTTCATGGTCAAGACCTTTGTTATTAATTCTAACATAGTGACAGTGTCCATTCCGCATGAGAAATAAAATGTGTGTTAGAAAAAGGTGTCCCTAAACACAACGTGGTTTTACTTGTGGTGTAGATATGTGTGTTAAGAACTGTTAAATCAGACTATGGAATCTTCACGTACAAATTAGGGCTGCTCCTCACATTTTTCAGGTACATAAAAAACCAACAACCTTGGGGCAGATATTCAGCTCATGCAAATCAGAACTATGACAATTTACACCAGATAAGGATTCAGCCCATCTATTTTCAAATTACAAACTTTGCCTGTTTTAGCACTTGAAGTCTGCTCCTGCTCCCACAGTTTTGCCAGGCTAGATAATTGGTGTGCTGAGGCCATGGGTTTATACCCAACATAACTGTGTTACTGTTACCTTGTCATTCTCCCTTCCTCACTGCCTGTTTGATCCACCTCCCTTGTCATATGATTTGACTGTATGCTCTTTGTCTTTTTGTATTAATTGTGGGTACAGTGACTAGCACAGTGGGGTCCTGATTAAGATATCTGGGTGCCACCACAACACAATAATAACAACACTCACGTCTAAACTGAAGGCTAAACTTCTATTAACTTCAATAGAAACAGGATTGGGCCTGTAGGCCTTGATTCTGAACCACTAAAGTTATTGGGAGTTCTGTGCCTTTGACTTCAGTAGCAGTAGGATCAGGGCCTTAATGTATATGTATCGGATCACCTACCTATCTATAATTCCAAAGTTCTCTCTCTTGCTGCTTGTGGGCATCGCTCATCTGTTGAAAACTGAAGCCAATGTGGATTTTGTCTCTTGAGAATCGAGGCTGGAATTCTCAAAGGGGCCTTAGGAGACTTAAGTACCCACTTCCCTTTGGCATTCAGTGTGAGCTGGTCACCTAACTCCCTTAAGTACTGGAGTTCCTGTTGATTCATGATATTTGGTGTCACCCAATACATTAGAATTCCAGAAGGGGGCATAAGGACTCAAGAGCAGAGACCATGTTCCATCCTCAGTGACCCCTGGGGGCATGTTGCTTACATCTTGATTTAATGCTGCTGGCCTAGAGTATGACCTGGATGCTTGCATGGGCATCTTGGAGGGAGATGCAATGTGTGCCAGGGGGTAAGAATCCTTGTGGGGACTCCCCAGCAGCATACACCAGTGTAGCATTTACATCACCCTTGGAGAGGGCATGCTATGCTCCATCTTCCACACTTGCCCCTCCTTCGCCCTGCTCCCTTTCAGGCAGCCAATGCCAGTAGAGGCACTAGGATGGAGTGTGGTCTCCGCTCTTCAGCCACACTATGGCTGTCCTTTGCGTGAGGTGGAGCCTTCGGCCGTTTTCCCCATTACCTACCAATGCAGGGGCTTGAATTTAAAACAACAGCCTGGGGTAAAACAAATCCCTTGTTTGCTCATCAATGACTGGAGTTCCTTTTGTCTTCCATTTGCCTCTTCAGTCCTTGTGTGGCCATGCCTAGATACAGAGGAGGCAGACACCTGGGATTGGGCTATTGTTGTGGCTCTTCACGCAGCCAGCTGATGGTGAGATCATCCTTCTTGTTTCAGTTCTGTTCCCTGATGCACAGTGCTGTGACCTTGTCTGCACTGAGGATTTCAGGGAAATCGCTTAGTTGTGCTCAACTACTGTTGTGACTTTGCTGGTGCTAGCAAGGGTAGGAGCTCTACGTGAGTTTTGGTGACATAGTGATGATAACACCGGCAGCATTTCTACTCCAGTGCTCCCACCATTGCCAGGACCAGGACTAGAGCAATAGAAGGAGATTTCCCTCAGAGTGGTCCCAGCCTTTGAGTTTTCATGTACACTCTTCTGCTTGCTGAGATTTACAGTTTGTTGACTTTTGTTTTTGCTGAACTTTGATCTTGGGCTGAATTTGACTCAGCCCAATGCCCAGTTAAACCAAAGGTTCACCACAAATATTGTTGCAAAACAATAAATAAATTCCTTTTATTTAAGTCCATTTTAAAATCACATTTGATTCAATAGCTAGTGATAGTAGCAATGACTAGGGGTTTGGTAGCACCTACTCAAGGATCTCGAAATGCCACCTCAGCCTGATCCTCCACTATTAAAGTCAATATGAGCAGGATTGCAAGCTATCAGCCTGAATGACTCAAGTTTTACCCAGGGTCACACCAAAAGTTCATGACATTGCCCCGAACAGAAGCCAGGCCTGTGCTGCTATGACAAGAACATGTTTTATAGTCTCTGCAAACATCATACAAATACCGCCCATAGAATCCTAATTCCCTCCACAAATATACTTGCTGCTTTTTTTTCTTTAGTTCCAGAAGGGCTGTATGCTTCATTTTAGCTATGATAGGTGTTGTCTGTACTCATCTTGCTGGAAGCAGCAGTGAGAATAGTGCAGTGCTCTGATCTCCAGCTGCTTATCTCCTTGCCATTTGCTCACAGACGAAATAGCAGTGTCTTTGTATTCAAATCTGTGGCATTTGAGAGCTCCACAGACAGGCACATACAATATGAATCAAATCACTTTCAGCAAGTATCCTGCTTGTAATTATCAACCCTAACAGCATGCCTTATATCATGACTTTAAAGCGCATTAATATTTCTTATATGATGGGAAACTCCCACTGGAAAAAAATTGTTGCTAGAGATATGATTCTGAAAAGGACCAAAATGCTACAGTGCAGCCAGACACAGAGAGGAAGAAAATTAATGTAGGGTCAGGAGATGGCAACATTTACAATATAAAGATAATGCATTTTAAAACATTATTTTTTGTGTGTGATAAGGGGTAATTCAGACATTTCAAGGGCATTTTGAAGGCTTGATTAGAAAACCAAAAATAGTCCTTGGACAAATAGTCTGTTTTGTCATAGTCCCCTGTTTGCTAAGATAACTTTGGAAAGCTTTCTATAGCCTCCATCAATGGTCAGAGTTAAAACCAGGTTGTAGAACATACAAAATTCCAGATCTGAACATACCCGAACCTTGGGGAAGTTTCGTTCCAGACTCATGCCCAGCTCTGCCAAAAGAATCAGTGAAATACATAGCATCAGCACCATTTAGGCCTTGTCTACACTGCAGAGTTTTGTCACCAAAAGGCAGCTTTTGGCAATGAAACAGTGGAGGTGGATACAGTGCAATGCCACTTTTGGCGACAAAACTCTTCCGTTTCAGCAACAAAATAAAACCACCTTGACGAGAGGCATAAAGCTTTCTGTGGCAAACTTAAAGTGACAAAGTGTCAGTGTAGATGCTGCTGTTCATTATATCACCATAACTGGCCTCCCCTAGTATCCCACAATGCCTGGTGTGACTGCTCTGCTCACTGTTTTGAACTCAGCTGCCCTGCAGGCATGCACCCTTCCCCTTTCAAAGCTCTGGGAAGTTCTGACAGCTGAGCTTGCCTCTCAGCTCCTGCAACAAAGAGCAAATCATTAATGTGGAATCCTCCTGTTCTCCTTTGCACTAGAAACACAGCTGCTGGCAGGGGCAGATGTGTGGTGTTTGTGTGTGTGTGAAAGAGAGAGAGAGAGAGAGAAAGAGACTGCTGTGCAGCGCCAGAGAGGGAGGTGGGGGCTGATGTCGCGGGTGTCCCCCTTCCCCTGCCTCACGACTAGTTGTTTCCGGCAGCTGTCTGAACTTAGAGACAGCATGCTGACACACTCACTCTCCCCCAACATACACACTCCCCCAAGACATGCTTTGTCTCTCTCATTTCCACCACTCTCTCACTCTCCCCCAACATACACTCTGTCTCTCCCCTCCCCCCACACTCACACTCTCTGTCACACACTCTCCCCACACACACACTTTAGTTGAAAAGCAGCTGGCAATCTAGTAGGATGCCCATGGAATGATGGGATTGAGAAACCTGCATCATGTGACACTGTACCTGCCCCATGAGGCATTGCAAACCCTTCCCAAAGCACCCTGCAGCCAGTGGGATAGCTACCCACAGTGCACTGCTCTCGGTGTTGATGCAAGAGCTTCTAGTGTGGATGCACTCTGCTGACACAAGGAGCATAGTGTGGACATGCAACAGTGGTTTAATTAAAGCAGTATAACTTTTGTGACAAAACTCTGCAGGGTAGACATAGCCTTAGTCTCTGCATTAAATATTAATGTACCCAATCTTGCATTCCTATCACACATTGACTTAAATGGAGCCCCTGCTCTGCAAACTACAGGAAGGCATAAAAGCTCACTTTTCCACAGATGATGATAATGATGATTATTATTTATACAGTTTCCTAAATTGTATAAGGCAGGATGTACAAGATGTTCTATTCTTCCATCAGTATTTATAGTCAACATCTGACATTTAATAAGGGTTTTATTCATTGTGGTGGGGTGGAGCTACTGGTGCTGGAGGCCTAAGGGTCCTTTTACACCTGTCCCAGGAAAGGAGCAGTGGAGCTAAGCCCTCTAAGAGGCCTAGAAGGACTGCACAGGAAGCAGCCAATCAGCAGGGGATGCTATAAGGGGCTAGCCAATAAGAGGGTTGCAGGCTAGTATAAAGGCAGCCGCAGTGAAAACCAGGGTCAGTTCCTTGCTGGAGCCAAAGGAGTGTAGTTTGTGTTCCTGGCTGGCCAAAGGGAACTGCAGCACCATGGACAGCTCAGTGCTGGCAGGGACCAGAGCAGTAAGAAAGAGCTCTTGGTTGGCTGCTGGGCCTGAACATAGAAGTGCCTTGAGGTAAGGGTGAAGCATTGGCAAAGGCTGGGGCCATGGGGAAGTGGCCCAGGGAGCTGAAAGCAGGTTAGTTAAAAGGACATGGCCCTGGATGGCTGCTATTCTTAGGGTCCCTGGGCTGGCACCCAGAGTAGTGGGCAGGCCTGGGTACCCCCCAGAAGCCACTGGGGAAGTGGCTGACAATTGGTGAGTGATAAACCTCCAGAAGGGGATCTGAACTGTTAAGAGGCCTAGCTGGAGAGCTGGGATCAGAAGGGCCCAGAGAGAATAAAACCATTGCCTCCAGGGATAGCTCAATACTAGGGCTGGGACAGTTTAAAGACGGAAGACACACCCAACCAGAAGGGGGCATTTGCAAGAGGTGGGTACCACGATGTTACATTCAGACACAACATAATGTACCTTGGGTTAAATCTATCATGTTTTTTGTGATACATTTTTCCTTCTAACTCGTATTCAATCAATGCTCAGACTTCCAATTTAGAAGCAAATATTTATAAACCTCTAAAATTAAACATGAAAATTTGATTTCCCAGCACTTGCATATGCAAAACTCAGTATTGCAAGGGCAAACTGTATTTGCAGATGCACATTGAGTGATTATGTGAAACTACCCAATATGAGAATGAAAACCTTAGAATCAGAAATGGTGGATTGTAATTTTAGAGACCATTTCTGAACATTTGATCCAGAGAAAAATATTTTCATACACTTAAGAAAATACCTATTATTGTTGGACTATTTTTGCACTAAAAATACTCTGTTGGTTCATAAATGAAAATTTCCCAGGTAGTAGGCCATAATATATTTTTAAAGCACAGTTATAATCTGAAAGGTTGCCCTACAGAAATAGCATTGTGGGGTTCCATGTTTGAATCAATTACCTTATATCATATTTACTCGTTTAATAATGCTGATGATGATACATGGCATCCAGGTTATTCTCCTGTAGCTGTGTTGTTACTGCAGTATTAATAGCAATAAAAAATTATTATTCTTTTCTTCATTAAAGTAAGGAGCTATGCCTGAAAATTCACAGGGTAGGAAGGCTGGCATTTTTACAGTTACTTTGCAGAGTAGAAATATATACTTTTAGTTTCCATATAAAGTATCATTTAACAATTAAAATTGCCTACATAGATGTATCTGGCCGAATTATGCTGTCAATCACTCCACATGTATCCAGGTTAAAACTCTTTGGAGTTACTCCAATTTTATACTGGGGTAACTGAAAACAACCTGTTGATACTGTTTATCCATAGATACAAAATATATGTTTTGTAATATCTGTACAAAACCTAGCACAATGGATACGTACTCATTTAATAAAATAAAATAAAATAAAATGAAAGGTTCTCAATTGGCTGTAAATAATTTTCAGTTTTAAAATAACTATGAATTTACAGATAGTGTATATGATACACTGAGTGATATGTACACTTTGATTAAGAGTATTTTCCCCAAACCTTTAGGCTGCTAGTGTTAAACTCTGTATGACTTGGTCACTGACTTAATTTGGCCAACAACAAATGCAGCACATTTGTAAAATTCTGTATTAGAGCCGGAGATATCACAATAAATCAGAATAAACCTTGAAAATGGGATCTTTCGATACAGTTGTAGTAAATGCTAACACTGGTGGTTTAAAATGTTCTTTAAAAACATACTGGCACATAAAATAACTAGGATTATTATCAGAGGTTATTGAAGTATATTTTCTAAAAATATAATAGGTCATGTCTTCAATGTATGCAAAACAACAATATTCTGAGGCTTCATTGCTTCAATTAACCACTGATTTCAGAGGGAGTTTTGTGTATCTGAGGAGTGTGGTATTAGGTCCTACAACTGGAATGATCTCCTAAGGTTTTGTGGTAATGTATATTTCACCAGATACAGCAAGGAACTCCTCCATGGTTGCTGCCCTATGAATAATTGAACTTGTAAAAAATGTGTTTCCAGAACTATGTCTAGTGATCATAAATCTGCCAGAGTTCATTAAGAGATTGCTCCAAACACTGGAAACCATGTGACAAAATGAAACTAGTGCAACAGTCTCACTTCAACCAGATTTAAAATTACAGGCCAGAGAATGCCTGATTATTACCACAAAAACATTGGATTTGCTACATTGGGTCATGCCTTTGGTCCATCAACTCCAGTGTCCAGGTGCTTCAAAAGGAAACTCCTCTCCCGCTTCAATGTATCTACCCAACATGATATGATATACATTGTGGGGCTGACATCCAGAAGCATGACATTTTAAGCACAAGAAAAGAAAGGTGTGTACCTGTGTTTAACTGTAATGCTGCCCTAAATACGGTAAAAAGGCAATTAAAATAAAACCGCAGCAACAGAAACCTCTATTCATAATATACAGGCCTAACCCATAAAAGAAAAGACATTTAGCCTTTGATCCAGCAAAACATTTAACCCTGTGCTTAACTTCAGCGCACTTGAGTAGTCTGAATTGAAATCATTGGGACGGCTCACGTGTTTTAATGGCCCACCTGATGATCACTTTAGATAAGCTATTACCAGCAGGACAGTGGGGTGGGAGGAGGTATTTTTTCATATTCTCTGTGTATAAATAAAGTCTGCTGCAGTTTCCACGGCATGCATCCGATGAAGTGAGCTGTAGCTCACGAAAGCTCATGCTCAAATAAATTGGTTAGTCTCTAAGGTGCCACAAGTACTCCTTTTCTTTTTGCGAATACAGACTAACACGGCTGTTACTCTGAAACGTGTTTTAAGTTAATCACATGCATAAGTGCTCTGCAGAATCAGGTCCATTATTCATTCTGTTCTTAGCTAATTACAAAAATGAACACAAATATTCACCTGCATGCACAGCCCCAGTCAGAGAGAGGGAGCTCAGGAGAAGATGATAAATGTTTAGTGGAGATTTGTAAAGCATCACAGGTGGGTGCTCAGAGTTAGGCACCTAAGTCCCTATTTAAGCACATAAGTGAGCTGATTTTTTAGAGGTGATGAGTGCTCCTGTCTCCCGTTCTGACCTCAGTGGGAGCTATATGGGTTCTCAGCACCTCTGGAACTAATTCAGTCACTTGGAAACTTTGGCCTTCAAATTACATTTTGCCCAAGCATGGCAGGAGTGAAAGAATGGGCAAACATTATAAACTGACTTGTATGGGGGAGTACAACTACCCTGTGCTGGATGGACTATATCAGCGCTCCTGTAGCATATCTCTCTGTGTCAGTATCTTACCTTCTAGTGACTGGCTTGAAAAGTGGATCCTACCTCTTGAACGACTGAAAATTAAAAGAAAACTCTTAGCTCAAACAGAGGAGTTCTATGTCTTTGGAGCAGTAGGTCATTATCCATACTGCCCATATATCCTAGCAATCATAGTGTCAATACATGTGTGCAATCACACATCATTACAAGTGGATAATTTAGTGCATCATAATTGCAATGCTCTGACACAACAGGGAAGGAGGATGGAGTTTTATAAAGCTACCCTAAATACCAGCGTGGCATGTCCACTACTGCTGGAAATATTACATCAGTGCAAAAAGGCAGGGTGAGGACTTAGTTTTGGGCATGCAATAATATCCTCACATTGTGCTGAATTCAACTCAAGTATAATTCTACTGTACTAAATGGAATTGCACCTAGGATGAATTTGGCCTATTAGATCTATTTGATCTGTTGCCAAGTGCAATCAAAATGGCCTTTTCTGTTGTCTCTGAATAGGATTTATTTTTGGAACCACAGTATACATATTTGATCATTTACACTTAAATGTTCACCTACTGGCAATGGTTTCAACTGTGTCCAGTTAGATAATAAATGTGATTGGCTATCAGCAAGAAGCAGGCTCTTATACCATGCTCTGTTTGCTTAAGTGAAATGAAAGTGTAATTAGTACAATGGAGAAATATTACATTTTGCCAGCATATCCAGCAAAGGTTTGGCAAACCAATTGAGCTTTATTATTTAACAGCTGTATGACACGTCTTGTACATAATTTCACACATGCAGTGCATTATCATAGTAAAATAGAGATTTCATGCTACATTTTCCATTCTTCAGCTCTTTAGACATTCTAACCTCTCCCATTTGTGTAAGAATTATGTGAGAAATTTCTCAGCTATTTTAGGAATTGCATGCAACATACCAATCACACAAAGTAGCAGTGATAGCCCATGAAACTGGTAGCAACTAAAGCCAGTAACTCAAGCATTTGGTTAACATTACCGCTGTAGATTTACTGTGCAATCTCCACCTATGTATCAAAAGTTATAACCTCTTTAACATCCTAGGGAAATGAGATGAGGTTGGATGACTTCCCACTGTGATTCATGGTGTCAGGCCAGGATAATAACAGTTGGCAAGATCCTCTGACAGAGTAAATGAGGATTTTTATTACCAGCGGGGACACCTCAGGGCTTTCATCCAATAATCCCTCTGGCTTATGCATTTAACACAACTCACAGCAAGGTGCAGAAAATAACAAAAATGGCTTCTGATAAATCATTTGGTTAAGTGGGCTTTAAAGCTGGCATTTTACTGCTGAAGGAACAGCCAACTACTCCTTTATAGAATTATTGTTATTAGCCTCACTACTGCTGGAAGTCATGCCTGAGCCGTACATCAGAACGGTGCAATTTCTTCTGCTTTGTATACAAGACCTCTTTTCCTTCCTTAGCTTCCACCTCTTTCCTCCACCTATTAACTCTTTTAATTTTAGTGTTCTGATTGTGGGGGGGGGCAGGAGGGGGTGAGGGTCCCAGTGCTGGGATGCAGCCTGAGCCTGAATGCCTACACCACATTTAAACAGCCCCTTAACCTGAACCCTGTGAGCCTGATCCAGCTGGCACAGGCCACTCGCAAGTTTTTAATTGCAGTGTAGACATTCCATCAGAATGATAGTCCCTGATTTTGGGAAGAGCAGAGAGACTCAGCCTGGGAAACAGCAGAGCTCTGAGATAAAAAGAGCGACTCCAGCAGAGTGAGCTTCCTCCAACAATCTGTGTTGCTCTAATTCTTCATTTCTCTCCTTTTTTCTTTCTTATGTTTTCCCTCCCTTTGTCTCTATAGAGACAATCTTCTTTCCTTCAAGCAGATCTCCTGTGCTGTAGATCCAGCCCTGGATCGAGCTAACAGCACAGGTTAAACAAATACAGCTTCCTGAGTACATCAGGAGGTCCGGGTCAAGTCTGATCATTTCAGAATAGCCATGCTTCTTGCTAATAGGTTTTTTCCTTCTTTCTCCTCTTTGGCTTTCCCCTAGTTCTGTAGTTTTCTCATCCCTTGGCCTGGGCTGAGACACCCACTGATAGCAGCAGGGTGGCAGGAAGGCAACAAGCTTCCTTTAAATAACATTCTCTGTGCACATGAAGGATATTAACTGAGGGCTGGCTTCCAAATGAATTCTATGTCAGCAATAGAAATCTGCTTTTACCTTCTGACTTCCACTCCCTGGTGGAGTTTTTGGATGGGGTTTTAAACCACATCTTTTAGTTCTTATTCATTTGAATCGCTTGAAGCAACTGCTATAATTTTTTATACTGTCTAGTGCTTTTTTTCCTTTTTTTTTTCTCCCCTTGCCTCACTACAGATCAGCCACTTAATCTCGCTGGCTGCTTTTTTTTTTAAAGCTTGGTAGTGCTAACCCTCCCCCTATGCCGTCCAAGAACAGAGCTCTGCATTCTGTGAGACTGTTTATTACACAAAATCAGAATGCCGACTAAAGCAATGACCTGGAACCATGAAAGTGCTTCCCCATAGAGTGAATTACATGATAAGCAAGAAAAAAAAATCACTTGATTTTCAAAATGCTGTGCTGGAACCCAACAGTGGTGTTTTGTTTTTTTCTTGTGGCTTTGTTATCTAACTCCATGTAGTCTTTAAGATGTCAAATGAAATCCAATTAGATAATGAGGGAGTTCATTGATTTTAGTTTTTCAATAACCTTAACAATAAAGCCAATTTTTTCAGGCACTGGAGCTAAATGGCAAGTACAAAAAAAAGTGTGTGCAGCCACTGAATGTGCAAAGAACGTGAGTTTTGTAGACACTATGAATGCACAATTTTGTTTCATAGGTTCAAAGTGGAAGGATGAAAGTTTGGCTCTAAATATCTATTTTTCTTCAAAGGTAAAAGACATTTTCCCCTAGTCCTACAGAGAGAACTTCCTCTAGCCTGATGCTTTATCACAGTGATCTTCCTCTTAAACCTTTGTAATCATCTATCATCTTTCTAAGGCTTTTAACCCACACTTAGGTGCTATGACACCAGGGCAAAATCTGATCAAGAGGGCCCATTGTTAATAGTCTTAACTCAGAGATGCAAGGTGCCAGCAAAGGCGGAGTAAGCTGCCTCTCGAACACTCTTAACCACTAGCAGCTTGAAGAATTAGGAACTGGATATGGGTAATGAATCTAGGTCTGTTGCACGGCGAACATAATGCTAATGACCATTGGACAAATGTCCATGCTTCTGAAGTGCACTTTCTAAATATAAAATGTCTGCATCACTTAAAGGATCAACCTGACTACTTAAGAGAGGAGGGTGAAAAATGCATTTTAGAATACATTGGACCCACTAAACTACTGTTCCCAGTTTCCATGCTGGAGGGAACTTTCTGAGCTTTGTGTTCCATTCAGAATCTTTTCCCATGGTTTTGAGGAAGGGTGTTTGACTGGGGAGCCAGCCACATAACTGGTTGCAGGTGCTGGCTGAGAAGTGGTGCAGGAAAATGAGTGGTAGAGGAAACTACTGGATCGAGTATATGCTATCAGTATGTTGCATAGACTAGGAGAGACCACAGAAAGAAACTAGAAGTAAACAATATGAAGGGTAAAGTCATGTACAGTGCAGTAGGTGAGAGTGATCGACTGAAAAATCAAGTGGACATGGAGGTCCAAAAAAGTGGAGAAGGAGAAAGACGGAAAGAAAGAAGGAGCAAGGGTATGGAGAGAGGGAAAGAAAGAAAGTTTGAATCAAGCATTTGAAAAAAGTCCGGAAAACCCCCAACTCTCAGCAGAGGAGAAAGTGAGAGAGAAGGGGCTGTGAAGGCAGAAGGCAGAAGAAAGGGATCCTGAAAAGCAAATGCAAAGGCCAAAGAGCTTGGCAGATAAATCCAGTCCAGGGGATCTCAGTCTGAAGTTTTGAAACATTCTATGCCTGAAGATCTAATACACCTGATTTTATTTGATTAGCAAAACACATGGTGTAGCATTCTGAGCACATCCAGTTTAAGAAGGTTGCTTTAAGAGGAAAGTTATTCCAAGTCTGTGAAGTAGGTTGATCTCTGTCAAATGTTCTGTAGATTTTGTGTAATGTGAAACTTCCTGAATCCTTCCATCTCTAAAACTGATGTGATAACCCAAAAAGTAGCAGCACTCAGCAGAGAACTTGATCTAACTTTGTTATGAAAATATGAGTAAATAAACAGTGAGAAAGATAGCTTGGAACATAAAGTTGCTCTGCATGTCAAAATGAAAAAAGATCTCTTTAATAGAGCTTACCCATGTACTCAGCTGGGCAGATGCAGTCATACTTGCCTATCTGGTTCAGGCACGTAGCCCCATTCAAGCAGGGATCTGAATCACATTCATTCACTTCCAGGTCACAGTGCTTGCCTTGGTAGCCTGGGACACAGTAGCAGGAGTACCCGTCAATTCCTTCCCTGCACAATGCTCCATTGTGGCATGGATTTGAAATGCACACATTGAAGTAAGTCTCGCACAGCATGCCCGTGTATCCTGCACTACAAACACAGGTCGGGCCAGCCAAGCCATTCTGACAAGTGCCTCCATGTCTACAAGGGTTTGTGTCACAGAGGCTGATGGCTGTTTCACAGGTAGTCCCACTGTACCCAGTGGGGCATTCACAAGTAAAGCTGAGGTTTCCTGCAGTGCTTAAACAGGTAGCATTTTGAAGACAAGGGTTTGAGGAGCAAGGATCATCCGTTTTATTGCAGTCTTCCCCCAAAATATCAACTGTGTCCGCACAGCGGCAGGAATCGTCCTTAGCAGCAGCATCACATGTAGAGTTCTTTTGGCAAGAGTTTGACAGGCACCTGGAATCATTTCTTATGCTAAGTGACTCTAGGAAGGAAACACAAAAATTACTGAGAAACTTCCAGAGCAGTTTAAATAAGAAAGAACTACAAATCTTAGTATAATGTTTTAAACTCCACCTCTCTCTTGTAATTCTCACTGTTGAAAAGAAAATGGAGTTGGGGGAGGTGGTGGCAATGAATTCTTTAATACAAAACAAACAAAAACGAAAAAACCAGTACCACAGCCTGAACAGAGTGTAATTTCCTATTACCCATCCCTTCCAGAGACCACTGTCAGCAGCGGCAAGATTTGCAAACTCACCGCCTAATACCAATAACAAAATGGTGACCCAACCATCACTGAACATTAGTACAGTCAGCCAGTGGTTTGGAATGCATATGATGTGGAACACTGGATCCTAAATTGATTTTTTTGAGAGGGATAATAAAGTCTTACATGTATACAGCATCTTTCATAAGAACAGCCATACTGGGTCGGACCAAGTGGATGCAGCCACTTGTGGGGGAGAAAGGAGACATGGCAATTATTTAACTGAGCACAGCATCAGTTCAGGGCAACAAGTGAAGAATAATTTATCCAACTGAAACAGCACAAGGAATTTACGTAAACAGAAATTTAGCTGAATTAACTGGGTTAATACTGTCTTCTTACAGAATGCTATGTGATCTTTCTTGCTCATTAATAGTCAGGACTTAGAAGACCTCTCTCTTCCAAAATGAAACAGCTCATTGACCCTATCATCACAGGGCATTACTTCAAGACCAATCCAGAGGAAAGCATACCACCTAGGGAATCATCAGCACCATTTCCTAGAGCACCTTAGAGTTCTCTCATTCAGGTCTGACCTGACTCACCCACAGCTTAGTTTGTAAGGTCTGAGAGGATCATTGGAGAGATGTCAACAGAGATGATCCTGTTGCTGCAGGATGTCTGTTACCCCTGGCCCCAGATCAGCAAAACATTTAAGCACATGTTTAAGTTCATCCCTAACCAGCAAAGCACGTAAGCCTGTCCCTAGGTGCTTTGTTGAACAGGGATGGACTGCTGACTTGGGGCCTGAGGAAGCAATTCTCTGATTGCCTCCTACTAAGCCAGTAGGCAATCCTAACATAGACTTTAGACAATAATGGATCAAATGTCACATCCAGTCACGACCAATGAGTGGAAATGAGGAGGAGGGGTGGTTTAGTTATTGACACAGCCCATGAAATAAAACAGAAGATGTAGAAATAATGTTAAAAGCTTAACACATGTATAATATTTAAACTGTTACTAGAATATTAGGATTACAATTTTATCCAATGCAACTTTTTTTGTAACCAATTGCCATCATGCTATGAACAAATACTGTCATGTCTAGTGAACATTTGAGTAGCACGTAATTTCTTCAGTGATGACAATATAGTGCTCCTGGAACTGTGCAGCATTCTGGAGTCAGAATAAAAGGAGTAAAGCTGTTTAAATAAACAAAAAGTATACTACTGGAGGGGGAAAATCTGTATTCATACGTCGAAAAAAAGATGCTGTCACACCATGGCTGAGAAGCTACTAAATAAAGCTGAATGGACCCTTCAGTCAAGAGACAAAAGAGGTGCATGTGTGTTGGAGAATGCATATTATATTAAACTATCTGTGTTGCAGTCCTGGTCTGACTGCATCATATTATGTTTTTTTTCCCCCCTTTCAGTTTCTGTTCTGGAGCCCTGTTTTAGAAGTAGGCAGTATACATTCGTTGTATTGTAGCTGCTTGATAACGAATGGTGGAATGTTCTATTTAATAATATGCTGTTCCTTGTATGTGGGTGAGCTGTCCCTTTAAAGGGAATTCAGGCTCAGCTATCATCTGTCTCTAATTTATTCCTGGGTCTTGGGACTGGCAGTCCAGAGAGCAGGTGACTGAGAGGCAGGCCAGCTAGGATATGTAAAAGGCAGCCTGCTCTCGGGGTGGGGCAGATGGTATTGGTAGGAGAAGCAATGAGCTGGGAGGCTCATCAATAACTGGGCTGTGGAGACAGATCAGTGATAGTTAGTTCACTGCTGAGAGATTCCTGGGGTAGAATAATGGCAGACTGGGGACACGCACCAAGAGCCAGGGGAGTTCCTTGTAGAAAGGGAGCCAAGAACAGAGCCTGTGAGGGAACTGGCTATGAAGGCCCAAGGAAGGGATTGGCAGTGTAGGAAGTGGCTTGGGGGAAGTGAGGCAGGGTGGGGTGTTAGTGAATGAGATGGCCACTTCACTCTCAGGGTCCCTAGACTGGAACTGAGGGAAAAGGAGAGCTGAGGTTCTCTGACACCTCAGCTGTCGCACCTGGAAAGTGTGAGCTGATATAATGACACAATCAGTCCAGAGAGAGAGAGAGAGAAATCTGCCACTGACAGGAGGTCGACTATCTACAGAGCTCTGTAGATGATAAACTTTTTAGCCTAGGAAGGCAATGGAACAGTGGTCAGCCTGTAATACAAGAGACTTGGGGAACCTCTTCACTGAGATGGAAGGCGTAGGAGAACAAATCTGGGGAGAAAAAAAGACCAATGAGGCCAGTCACAGAGGACAAAAGGGCTTATACAGTATTTTGGTTTGGTTTTTTTGTTGTTTGAGGGAGGATACAGGAGGACTTATTTAGTTTGGACTCCCTGGTTTTGTCCTGCAAGGAGAGGACTTTTTCTGGGGCCAGAGGGACAAAGCCTCAGATCATCTTACCAGGAAAGCATGCCTATAGTAGGAACTGTGGCAGAGTGACACATCTGGACATCAGAGAGGTGAGCTGTGCCTCATCATGTGGCTTCCTCTTTATGAGATGTGCAGAGGAGCTCTGGGTATATGTGAAAATAAAATATACTAATTTGGAGGATGGGTCCCACATACGCAGGGATGGATATATTTATTGACTCAAAGGCCTAATTATTGCCTGATGAAACAAGAAGCCTGTGTGTGAATATTATATACCATATTAACAATGATTCCATGATTTGACCCAAACCAGTAGTGGCCTTTAAGGTATCCTGCAAATGAAAAACATGTGTTTTATGCCTTTTTGTTTCTTTATTATGATGTATAAATAAGACCTGAAAAGAGTTGGTTTTGCTTCTTAAACTGTTTTTTTTTCTAGCCACCTATTCCTCCCCTCCCACTGTCTCCCAGAATATCATGAAAACCAAATCTTTTACTTCCCCATTTACGAGGATTATGGAAAAAAGAGTAGGAGCTTCCCTCCCCTCCCCCCCCCAGCCCTGAATTATCTATAGGAGTTTGAACTAAATTTTACTAATAAAAAACTAGGGAGTTTTAATCGGTCTGTGAATAGAATCTGGGATGGGAAGGAATTTTTTATGGAGGCCCTGGTTGTGACACCATAGTTAAGGTTGACTTTTGCACTTATAGAATGATTTCAGCCTCCCAGTTATGAACATGGAGGGGCAGGGAGGGAAGCAGATCCTCCCAAACTTACTTGAGTATAGAATTCATTATCTGAGATTTACAAATAAATCTGTTAATTAGTTTGTTAGAATTAATGAAGCTGGGTTCTTTAAGAAAACTAGCATCTATGTTAGGCACTTCTTAGGACCATATGATCTTAATAACACAATAATGCATTCTTCAAACTGTTTATATAGTTACATTAATTGAAATTGTATGATTAGGATATATCTGAAGAAATTAGGCTGTTTAAGTAATTAGCAATTGTATCTAGCTATGACTATACAGGCTACAAGAGGGGTAGGTCGACAGCTCAGCTGGGGAGATTCTCAGGGGCACGCTTCTGTCTGGTTTATGTCAGAGCAACATAAAGGGCCCTTAGGGCCACAAAGAACTGGGCACTTTCTCTCTCTCATGTGCTTGGCTTTGGGTTTTATTTGTATAGTCCCAAGGAGCATAAAAGCAGTCCTGGATGGAGATGCTGTCGTTGCTTAGGATGGGTCCTGCCCTTCGGATGGCTTTGCCGACCAGGATCAAGAATTTGCATTAACAGCATAGGCAGATTGGAGCTCCTGGAAGAAACTATGCACTATGGTCTCTTGATGGTAGCCTCTCCTGTTAAGAAGGCAGGTATCTGGATTTTTACCAAGCTGTAGCATCTGCACTGCTACCATCTTTCTTCCTGTAGCTCTCCTTGGGGAAGAACAGATCTGCATGCCCCTCCTTGTGGTTCTTTGCCACAGTGTGTGGTCCATGATCTGGCCCCTAGTGTATTTGTCCAGACTGTATAATCACACTTTATTTTTCCTTTCCAGTTTCAATTTGACACACAGCAATGTTCTCTCTCTACAAGCTAGATTGGCACCGTGCAATTGCTCTGAATAAGGGGCATCATGTAGCCATGCTTCCCCAGTAGCACAGCAGGGACCAGGCTGTGACTCAAAGGGTGGGAATTTTGAAAGCCCATAAGCAACTTAGGTGCACAAATTCCATTAATTCTCAAGGCTCCTAAGTGAGTTAGGTGCTTTTGAAAACCCACCCTCTGAGTCACAATATGGTCCTGGTTCCCCCCACGCCCACCATTTTCCATGCCACAGCCCTCTTCCTGTTGCAGGTTACTTCTCCCCCTCTGCCCAGCTCAGGTGTGCTGGTGAGTGCATACTGGGTAGGGGAGAATAGGGTCAAGGGTCTACTTACTCCCCACTTACCTGTGCAGGATGTGACCTATGGTGTGAGTAGCCCATGCCCAGGAGAAAGGGCACACGGGTGTACAGGATGGCTCAGGTTGAGTGCTACATGGTAGCTATCAGAAGAACAATGTCTCAGTTTAACATAGTAGGAAAGGAGAGTAGGGCAAGTGACGAAACATTTGAATGTTCTTGGGAGCTAGATTTTGGCAGCTTTATATAGAGATCACCTTATGTGTCTTCACATGTTCCAAACTAAACTCTGCAGAGAATGAACCTTTTGCATTCTCAACCAATTAAGATCACTTGAGCAGTGACCTGCTCTGACAGAGATTCTTAAAATTAATGTTTTAACATTAGAACAATTCAAACAAAGCACTGATCACTTTAGATTTAGACTGATTGACACATGAAGTAATTATCTGAGTCTCTTTAAAACATCACCACATTAATCTAATTACTAGAGAAATTAGCGCCAAACCTTTTACCCCATGGTTAAGGCATTTTGATGTGAAATGCTTGGCAGTACACTTCATAGAAGATGGAATATATTGGATTCTCTGAGTTTCTATACTAAATTCTTTGCAGTAAAGCTCGCCACCTACTGGTTATCACCCATACTACTAGAAATGGTGTAAATAGTCTGTAACATTAATGAGATGGAGTTAGAAGAAACTAGTCACATTTAAGAGACTTTTTAGAAATAAAGGGGCCATATCTTCATTCAGATAAGATGGTTTAAGTCCACTGAAGTTAACAGGGTTGCACTTGTGTAATTGAGAGCATATTACCAATCAACACTGAAAAATGTATGATGCTCTCTCTTCTTACAGATTTCTGCTTTAGTGGCCAGAATCCACCCTCGTGATGTTACAAGACAATGTTATTTATGAGGCTGTGAATGCACAGCCATGTGCACCTGAGGGCCAAATTTGACCCTTTAAGGTTAAATCAACAGAACAATAACAAAGAGAGGAAGATTCTAGGGTGGGATTTTCAGAAGTGACTTGGCACAGTTCCATGGACTTTCAATGGGATTTGTGCTCCTAGGTCACTCTTAATACTTTTGCTTTAGGGATCAGTTTCTTCTAATATCTGTCCTATTCAGAGCTAGGTGCTTCATGGGTTTGGGGGTTTTTAAACATAAAAAATTAACAGACACAAGAATAAATGATTCCCTCAGTTCTGATCCTATTCAGGTCTTATTTAACAGCTCTTATCTCCCTCAAATGAATGATTTCAGGCTCAATGGGGAACAACCTCTGCCCCCCAGTAAGTTGAATTATACATCCACCTTGTTTATAGACCACATGCTGGTTTCCTCCTTAACCTTCACCCAGCATCCCCTTTTATACTCATATATTGGTATCAGAGTAACAGCCGTGTTAGTCTGTATTCTCAAAAAGAAAAGGAGTACTTGTGGCACCTTAGAGACTAACCAATTTATTTGAGCATAAGCTTTCATGAGCTACAGTTCACTTCATCGGATGCATACTGTGGAAAGTGTAGAAGATCTTTTTATACACATAAAGCATGAAAAAATACCTCCTCCCACCCCACTCTACTGCTGGTAATAGCTTATCTAAAGTGATCACTCTCCTTACAATGTGTATGATAATCAAGTTGGGCCATTTCCAGTACAAATCCAGGTTTTCTCCTCCCACCTCCCCACACACAAATTGTGGAAAAGCAGCATCACCTGCCCCATAACCTCAGCCGTGCGGAACACAATGCCATCCACAGCCTCAGAAACAACTCTGACATCATAATCAAAAAGGCTGACAAAGGAGGTGCTGTTGTCATCATGAATAGGTTGGAATATGAACAAGAGGCTGCTCAGCAGCTCTCCAACACCACTTTCTACAAGCCATTACCCTCTGATCCCACTGAGAGTTACCAAAAGAAACTACAGCATTTGCTCAAGAAACTCCCTGAAAAAGCACAAGATCAAATCCGCACAGACACACCCCTGGAACCCTGACCTGGGATATTCTATCTACTACCCAAGATCCATAAACCTGGAAATCCTGGGCGCCCCATCATCTCAGGCATTGGCACCCTGACAGCAGGATTGTCTGGCTATGTAGACTCCCTCCTCAGGCCCTACGCTACCAGTACTCCCAGCTACCTTCGAGACACCACTGACTTCCTGAGGAAACTACAATCCATTGGTGATCTTCCTGATAACAACATCCTGGCCACTATGGATGTAGAAGCCCTCTACACTAACATTCCACACAAAGGTGGACTACAAGACGTCAAGAACACTATCCCCGATAATGTCACGGCTAACCTGGTGGCTGAGCTTTGTGACTTCGTCCTTACCCATAACTATTTTACACTGGGGACAATGTATACCTTCAGATCAGCGGCACTGCTATGGGTACCTGCATGGCCGCACAGTATGCCAACATTTTTATGGCTGACTTAGAACAACGCTTCCTCAGCTCTCGTCCCCTAACACCCCTACTCTACTTGTGCTATATTGATGACATCTTCATCATCTGGACCCATTGAAAAGAAGCCCTTGAGGAATTCCACCATGATTTCAACAATTACCATGCCACCATCAACCTCAGCCTGGTCCAGTCCACACAAGAGATCCACTTCCTGGACACTACAGTGCTAATAAACGATGGTCACATAAACACCACCCTATACTGGAAACCTACTGACCGCTATTCCTACCTACATGCCTCCAGCTTTCACCCTGACCACACCACACGATCCATCATCTACAGCCAAGCTCTGCGATACAACCGCATTTGCTCCAACCTCTCAGACAGAGACAAACACCTACAAGATCTCTATCAAGCATTCTTACAACTACAATACCCACCTGCGGAACTGAAGAAACAGATTGACAGAGCCAGAAGAGTTCCCAGAAGTCACCTACTACAGGACAGGCCTAACAAAGAAAATAATAGAACGCCACTAGCCGTCACCTTCAGCCCCCAACTAAAACCCCTCCAACGCATCATCAAGGATCTACAACCTATCCTGAAGGATGATTCATCCCTCTCACAGATCTTGGGAGACAGGTCAGTCCTTGCTTACAGACAGCCCCCCAACCTGAAGCAAATACTCACCAGCAACCACATACCACACAACAGAACCACTAAACCAGGAACCTATCCTTGCAACAAAGTCCGTTGCCAACTGTGCCCACATATCTATTCAGGGGACACCATCACAGGGCCTAATAACATCAGCCACACTATCAGAGGCTCGTTCACCTGCACATCCACCAATGTGATATATGCCATCATGTGCCAGCAATGCCCCTCTGCCATGTACATTGGCCAAACTGGACAGTCTCTACGTAAAAGAATAAATGGACACAAATCAGATGTCAAGAATTGTAACATTCATAAACCAGTCGGAGAACACTTCAATCTCTCTGGTCATGCGATTACAGACATGAAAGTTGCTATATTACAACAAAAAACCTTCAAATCCAGACTCCAGCGAGAAACTGTTGAATTGGAATTCATTTGCAAATTGGATACAATTAACTTAGGCTTGAATAGAGACTGGTAGTGGCTAAGTCATTATGCAAGGTAACCTATTTCCCCTTGTTTTTTCCTACCCTCCCCCCCCCCCCGCAAACGTTCTTGTTAAACCCTGGATTTGTGCTGGAAATGGCCCACCTTGATTATCATACACATTGTAAGGAGAGTGATCACTTTAGATAAGCTATTACCAGCAGGAGAGTAGGGTGGGAGGAGGTATTTTTTCATGCTTCATGTGTATAAAAAGATCTTCTTCACTTTCCACAGCATGCATCCAATGAAGTGATCTGTAGCTCACGAAAGCTTATGCTCAAATAAATTGGTTAGTCTCTAAGGTGCCACAAGTACTCCTTTTCTTTTGCATATATTGGTAAGGACTCTGAATCCAGGATCCTATTGTCCCCTGATCAACTGGGCTCCAATCCCAGCACTGACTCACTTGTCCAGCTGTGCACTGCACAGTGCAACCTGCACTCCCAATAGACACACAGCTGTTAGTCAGCTTTGCAGAGTGACCTGGCCTGTTCCTATCTAGTAGCTCCCAGAATAAGTCAGATGGGAATAACTTTTGCCTGTAGAGAAGAAGGTGGATATGGTATAATCTCATCTTTGATTCCAGTTAGTCTCAGAATCTTTGCAAAGCTGGGGTTCAGCCCTTTCCACAGCCCCACCTTGTCCAGGGTGATTTTTTTTAATATACTGGCAAAAAATATTATCTTTGGTCCCTGTCACCGTATGATAGGTGAGTAGAGACTTGCCAGCATATAGATGCACTAATCAGTTTCCCAAAGTTGTTTCCCCCTGACCCTTAGGCTTTTGTACTTTGGCAAATTTTAGGCATAGATATGGACAATCTAGGGTATCAGGGCAAAAGTTGCTGCTCTGAGTGCACACTGTTTTCCACCTCTCTGTCTCAGCACCATGGCTGGTTATGCTCCTGGTTCTGCCTAGTGTCTAGCATTGTTTTGCTAAAATGACTGTTTGCTGGAGACAGGCTGTTGAGATTGGGCTATTAGCATTTAAAATATACTAAAACATGTTTATACAATGCTTTTCATCCTCATATTTCATAGTGCTTATGAAAGGTGGTATGTATCGTTATCCCTATTTTACAGAAAGGCGCTGAGAATAAATGACTTGCCCAAAGTGGCAGGCTGAGTCAGCTGCAGAGTTGGGCCTGGAACCCAGGTCAGGAGACTTGTCTTTGTGCTTGGACCATAGCAGCACTTCATAATACTTTGCACTTCTATAGCACCTTCCATTGAGGATCTCAACACTTAATAAATGTAAATCATTTACTGATAAGATGATTAGGTAAGAGTTTTTTTTTCTTTCCTTTTCTTTTTCCTCTAAAAAGCCCTACAAGTGTAGGTAGTAGTCAGAGAAGAAAAACACATCCTTTGGCCCGCAGAATTCTGCTGGGTTGTTTCTGATATATATACACAATCCCAAATAAATGTTCTTTCTGGACACATTTCCATAAGGTAGCTAAATACTGTAACTCGAGGCAGGAGTTTTTACTAAATTTCAGTCACTAAGGGCCTAGTTCATCGCATTCAGGTGAACTATTGTCAGGTCTGGACTGTGCTAACTAGTTCATCATGGCTTGCAGATGCTTGTTGTTAGCAAACCGATTCCTCAGTAGGGCCTGCTTTTTTTTTCTTGGAGAAAGAAGGGCCTGATCTTCACTGGTGCTTTCAGCACCAACAGCTGTAGGGTCCTCTCATGTAATCTACAGACATTTTCTGACCTTCTCAAAGCAGTTGGTATATTTCATAGGAGAAGAACTCCCCTGCGGAAGACAACTAGATCCTGGATACATTTTAAAGTCATCAGCACTGACAAGCGCATGGTGCCTGGCAGGGGACTTAATTGGCTGCACATTCCCCTTTATTGAACATATAGCTAGTTCTTCACTTGTCTGCTAAATTAAAATCAGGAAGTTTAAATTATTGTGACTCTCTCTCACACACATTTAAGTAACAACCACACACACTAACATAGGCAAGGGAGATCAAAGCGAAGACTGGTATTCTGTCCTTGCCCAGACCTTTTGTTTCATATTGAGCAGATCCAGCTGTGCATCACTATACATGGTTCATCTGAGGGGAGCACCATCCCCTAGTGTTGCCTAACACATTGTCAAAGGCTTGAATGTTTAGCCTTATACCTGCCACTGAAGTGTTAACACGTACTACTGTTCTTTGTCCTGCTGCAGCACACATGCTGGACTATTAGTTGGTAGCTGAGACTTTCAATTTTAAGTGCCTTTAGTCATAACTATTTAATTCCTTAATTATTAATCAAGTGGTGTTGAGCAGGGGTTATATTTGAGTAGGAGAAATTGCGTGCTGCTCCACTCAAGTACAACCCACAGTCCCTGCCCATATGGGTTGGGATTTTTTGCTAAAATGATCAGCAGCAGAATAGTTAACTATGTTGACATGTGGAAAGTCCTCATTAGCTTTTAGAGGTGACAGTGCATTGAGATAAACACAGCACCATTGGCCTCTCAGTCTGTCAGGTGACTTAGCAAAAGTAGATGGCATTGGTTCACATTCAGAAGGTTTCCTTCACAACCAGATAAGGCTAGCAGAGAAGTGCTGGTACAACAAACTCCTGAGTAGCTGCTTAGTCCTGTCCCTGGGGTTTGGAGTCAGAACCATCCTTCAACATTTGTTGTTCATTTCTTGTTTAAACAAATCTGTCACTGAGATTATAACACAAATGTATGAGTTCCTGTCACTGAAATATCAAGTTCTCTGGTCCTAGTAAGGTTTTGAGAGAATTAGCATTTAAGTGGATGTATCTGCATTGCTCAAAGTGCTTAGCACTGCACTGGAGAGTGCTTAGCTCTGGTATACCTAGACATATCTCAGTTTATCTGCAATGTGCCAGTGAAAACATGTGGTTCATAACTATGCTGTGACTCCCTGGAAAAGACAGCCCTAGAAGGCTCTGGCTGTGCATATGCATTAAACCTTGGGGTGGCACTGGTGACACTTAAAGAAGCACTGGTGAATATGAGACCACAGAAGCATAATACGGAGAACAAAGAGACAGGGATTGAGTTGTCTCGGACATCTTTAGCATGACTTTGAAGGAACGGATGTTATGATTGGATCAACACATGGGGGAAGGAAAGCATGCCAAGGGGGTAGGTACAACACCAATAAAGCCATAGGAACGTGTACTGATGGATGGGAATACCTCAAGAGATACAAGGCACCACCAACGCAACTTCATCCACTAGCATTGTCTGAGGTCCAACCTCTACCTTCCCTCAGTACCGCTCAAGTTCTCCTAAATCATATAGCTCTCACAACTACTGTTCTCTCCATCTCTCTCTCCCATTTCTATCTGTGTCCCATTCCTCTTTTCCCAGCTGTGCTCCATCATTTAATACAATGAACAGTTTAATTACATTGCCACTCTACGTTTCTTCTGGAGACCAGATCAGCACTCAGGCACCTGATGAGAGCCAAAGAAATGCCATCCCTTCTTCCTCATGCTTCAGCCATTCTCTATGACCTGACTTTCTTGGTCCAGAGCCTGTGCACAATTTAGAATTAATACCCAATGTTTACTTAGTTTCATTTTGGAAATAAGTGCCATACTTCAGAAGGTCTAAACATGCTTCTGTCAAACAAGCAAGCACATGCCAGTGAGCCCTAGGAAGATGCTAACCATTTGGTCATAAAAGAGTTAAGATTAAGGGTCTCTTAAATGTGTTTACTTCCGTTGTGTTTCCAAAGCATCCTATCATGTTGTTATAGAAACCACAGGCAGGTTTAAATCTTGAATCAAGATTATTACCATAGTAACCAGCACCACCAAAAAAAAAAAAAGTCAGTTATTCAAAACATTCAATTTCCATGGAAAAGGCCAATTTTGTTTTCAAATGCACTTGCATCGGCAGAAACAAAGAAACTAAATTAACAACATATTTGCTACAGCAGAAGCACTATGCAAGGCATATTAGTATATCAGTAACTACTGAAAAGCATTATAATTTGAAAATGTTGTTTAGGAAACACTTGAAGATCAAAGACATTTGTGATTCAAATTACAGAATTGGCTATTAAATGGGTGCCTTCATTTCATTATTCTTCCATGAGCCCTGAAAGCACATGCTAATGTGACACTGCTCCCAGAGCATGAAGGCTGTTACTGTTTTCCATTGTTTTCTGTTGCTACCATTTTATCTTTGTGCAATCCCAGCCTGCCTTCTCCTATGAGCACCATACAGTGTGTGATTATACTAAACACACTGACAATATGACAGGTTTTCCTACAAAACAACCACACACTGATTACCTATCAAGTCACAACATGGTGTGTTTGTTCAAAGGCACTAAGTTGGCATCACACACCCTCACAGCTTCCCCTCCCCATTAAGGAGCACTGGAGACAATGAGAGAAAGGGTGCTGCTCATTAACTCATGGAGTATCTTGCAAGCTAGTGCACAAGAACACAAACCTCCTAAGTGTCCCTGCTTTCTTCTGGCACTTCCTCTTCCACTTCCATTCTTTGCTTAGATGTAACCAGACTGCTCTTGCTTCCATCTGTTTTGCACCAGTGGGCTCAAAAGGGCTTTTAAAGCCGTTGGCATCGTGCTACTGCCAGTGCTACCCTTTGCAGGATGTAGGGCACTGTTTCTTTGCCTGGGCAGGGAGAAACCATGCCATGTAGGGCTGGGGGACGTTGTTCAGATGAAACTAGTTCCATCAAACAAATTCAGTTCATCGAAAACATTTCATGAATTCCCATCAGATTTGCTCAATTATTTTGATCTAAAAACAAAACAAAAAAATCCAGTGGTTTGGTTTTGACTTTTTTTATTGTTATTATTTAAAGGAAACATTTCGGGTAAGCTATGTTGCGCGTTTGTAGAGCCATAATATAAATAGAAAAGGAGGAATTGTGGCACCTTAGAGACTAACAAATTTATCTGAGCATAAGCTTTCGTGAGCTACAGCTCACTTCATCGGATGCATACTGTGGAAAATACAGTGGGGAGATTTATATACACACAGAACATGAAACAATGGGTGTTACCGTACACACTGTAATGAGTGATCGGGTAAGGTGAGCTATTACCAACAGGAGAGCGGGGGGGCGGGAAAAAACCTTTTGTAGTGATAATCAAGGTGGGCCATTTCCAGCAGTTGACAAGAATATCTGAGGAACAGCTGGGGATGGGGGGGGGGAGAAGGAAATAAACATGGAGAAATAGTTTTACTTTGTGTAATAACCCATCCACTCCCAGTCTTTATTCAAGCCTAAGTTAATTGTATCCAGTTTGCAAATTAATTCCAATTCAGCAGTCTCTCGTTGGAGTCTGTTTTTGAAGTTTTTTTGTTGAAGAATTGCCACTTTTAGGTCTGTAATCGAGTGACCAAAGAGATCGAAGTGTTCTCCGACTGGTTTTTGAATGTCATAATTCTTGACGTCTGATTTGCGTCCATTCATTCTTTTACATAGAGACTGTCCAGTTTGGCCAATGTACATGGCAGAGGGGCATTGCTGGCACATGATGGCATATATCACATTGGTAGATGTGCAGGTGAATAAGCCTCTGATAGTGCGGCTGATGTGATTAGGCCCTATGATGGTGTCCCCTGAATAGATATGTGGACACAGTTGGCAAAGGGCTTTGTTGCAAGGATAGGTTCCTGGGTTAGTGGTTCTGTTGTGTGGTGTGTGGTTGCTGGTGAGTATTTGCTTCAGGTTGGGGGGCTGTCTGTAAGCAAGGACTGACCTGTCTCCCAAGATCTGTGAGAGGGATGGGTCATCCTTCAGGATAGGTTGTAGGTCCTTGATGATGCGTTGGAGAGGTTTTAGTTGGCAGCTGAAGCTAAAACCTCTCCACTAACCCAGGAACCTATCCTTGCAACAAAGCCCGTTGCAACTGTGTCCACATATCTATTCAGGGGACACCATCATAGGGCCTAATCACATCAGGCACACTATCAGAGGCTCGTTCACCTGCACATCTATCAATGTGATATATGCCATCATGTGCCAGCAATGCCCCTCTGCCATGTACATTGGCCAAACTGGACAGTCTCTACAGAAAAGAATAAATGGACACAAATCAGACATCAAGAATTATAGCATTCAAAAACCAGTCGGAGGACACTTCAATCTCTCTGGTCACTTGATTACAGACCTAAAAGTGGTAATTCTTCAAAAAAAAAAAACTTCAAAAACAACTCCAACGAGAGACTGCTGAACTGGAATTAATTTACAAACTGGACACCATTAACTTAGGCTTGAATATAGACTGGGAGTGGATGTGTCATTACACAAAGTAAAACTATTTCTCCCCTCTCTCCCCCCCACTGTTCCTCACACGTTCTTGTCAACCGCTGGAAATGACCCACCTTGATTATCACTACAAAAGTTTTTTCTCTCTCTCTCTCCTGCTGGTAATAGCTCACCTTACCTGATCACTCTCATTACAGTGTGTATGGTAACATCCATTGTTTCATGTTCTCTGTGTATATAAAATCTCCCCACTGTATTTTCCACTGCATGCATTCAATGAAGTGAGCTGTAGCTCACAAAAGCTTATGCTCAAATAAATTTGTTAGTCTCTAAGGTGCCACAAGTACTCCTTTTCTTTTTGCGGATACAGACTAACACGGCTGCTACTCTGAAACTTGTAAATACCCAGTGATGGCATCTAAACTAGAGCCTTTTCAGGGAGATCTTTTTCAAGACATGGCATGTTTTACAGTCCCAAAGGGCATAGTATGCAGGGCTGAAAGGCTGAAGAATAGATTTAGAACTAATTCCCGCTACTTAGTACTTTAGGATTCTCAAAAGCAATTTTTTCCAGGGATCCTATTTCCTTTGATCTTGCGATAATTAATTGTTATAGGTAGCCTTGAACGAAACTAGGCATTCTGTTACTGTACTCCTAAGACACTGTGTTCACAGTTACAAGGAACAAACTATCTGAATTAATAGTTTCAGTATAGGTGCATGAGTGGTGTATTTTCGTGACTGCTTGGTACTGATATTTTTAAGGAACTGATTATTCATAAATACCAATATAAAGTCTGCTGCAGTTTCCATGATATGCATCTGATGAAGTGAGCTGTAGCTCACGAAAGCTTATGCTCTAATAAATTGGTTAGTCTCTAAGGTGCCACAAGTACTCCTTTTCTTCATGTTAAGTTTGAGACTCCAAGAGCTTGGCTTGTTTAGCCTAACCAAAAGAAGGCTGACAGGAGATATGACTGCTCTCTAGAAATACATCCGTGGGATAAATACCAGGGAGGGAGAAGAGTTATTTAAGTTAAGCACCAATGTGGATATAAGAACAAATGGATATAAACTGGCCATCAACAAGTTTAGGCTTGAAATTAGACAAAGGTTTCTGACCATCGGAGGAGTAAAGTTCTGTAACAGCCTTCCAAAGGGGAGCAGTGGGGGCAAAAACCTAACCGGCTTCAAGACTGAGCTTGATAAATTTATGGAGAGGTCAGTATGATGAGACTCCCTACAATGGCATGTAGCCAGTCTGCAACTACTAGCAGCAAATGGCTCAAATGGCTGGTGATGGGACACTAGATGGGAAGGACTCTGAGTTACTGCAGAGAATTCTTTCCCAGGTGTCTGGCTGGTGGCTCTTACCTAAATGTTTAGAGTTTTTCACCAGATCAGACTGGCAAAGACCCTGGGGTTTTTGGGTTTTTTGTTTTTTTTTTGCCTTCCTCTGCAGCATGGGACATGGGTCACTTGCACTTAAACTAGTGTAAATGGTGGATTCTCTGTAACTTGAAGTGTTTAAATCATGATTTGAGGACTTCAGTAACTCAGCCAGAGGTTATAGGCCTATTACAGGAGTGGGTGGGCAAGGTTCTGTGGCCTGCAATGTGCAAGAGGTCAGACTAGATGATCATGATGGCCTTTTGACCTAGACTATGAGTCTGTTTTAATTAGCTGACATTCAAAGTCAGAAATGTGTTGGTTAGTTTTCATTGGACACATAGGTCACACGGTATGAATGTTTCCTTAATGGATGAGCTTAAGCCTTAGGACTTGTCTACATAAACACTTAGTTAACAGCAAGCTGAAATGAATCTATCCCACACTAGCCTGCCATGCACTAATTGCCCATGTGGACACTCTAATCCACTCCTGTTTCAAAATGAGGTAGATCCAAGTGCCCTCGGGAATTCTTTTAGTGTGCAACAGCAGGGTCCACATGGACACTTAGTGTGTAGCAGGCTAGTGTAAGGTAGATTTACATCGAACTTGTCATGAACTGAGTGTTTATATGGACAAACTTTAGGATCAGGTTGCCAGCGTAAATATTCCATTTTTTAATAATTCAGAATTCATATCCTGTAAATATTCTTCAGTATTTGCTTAAATTGCACTGTTTCACCAAGCACTTCTATCCAAAAATTCCTTTGCTCAAATATTCATAGAAAGTAAACACAAAAGGATCATGGACATAGCCAAATGGAAATTTTTAAGATTTTGAAAAAAATATTTGCAGACGTTTGGCAGGATTGCTCATCTGTACTGAATACAAGTAATTAAGACAGATATCTAATTATAATATCTGATTAGCACCATTATCTTTACTGAGGAGGAAAAACTAATACAATGAAATATAAAATTAAGAATTTACTTATTTTATTCCTTAGATTCACAAATATGTAGTATCTTTGTAATAATTTGCTAGGAACATATAATGATACCTAGTTTTAAGCAGAAGAAAGGATAGTACAGTATGGCACTACTAGTGATTTCCTAGCAAAAATAGTTACTTCTCACAGTCCCCTTCTTCCCAGATTTTTCCCTAAAGTCCTCAGCTTGCCCTCATTCTACACACAGTTCCCACTGATCTCAATAAAAGTTGCATTTGCTGATTAAGAATACTGTATTCCTCTTAAGTGGTTTTATGACATAAGAGAAATTTGCTAACTCTTCTCTAATCCTGAAATCCAAGATACACATGCAATAGTTAAATGCAGGAACTGCCAGATTTATTGGTCCATCAACAGTTTTTTTCATTATGATGGGGGACACTGCTCTCAATTCATCCTGGCGAAGCACCCAGAAGAATGCTATTGTCCCAATGCAAAATTCCCAGGAAAGTCAACTGGAGTTGTGTTGGATTATTAGAGTACAGAATTTTGACTCTTGGGGCAGATATAAGCAATCTCAGACCTGTCAATTGGTTCCCAAAAACATCTAAGAAATTTATGATAGAAGTTAAATTCACCAAACTGGAACAGCAGTAAATTACACAACCCTGAACCAGCTGATCAGTCTATACCCCAAGTTAGATGCACCCTAAAGTAGGTTAGGTAGCACTGCTTCTGTCTGCCTGTCCATGGGATTTTGGTGGGGGAGGGCATCCCTGATCAATGGATGAACTGAAACAGTGCATCTCCTAGCTGCATTCTTTCCGTGCAGTGATAGCCCCTGCACCAATGGAGAATGTGCAGCCAGATTCTACTGCAGGTGGATTTACTGCTTCTAGGGCTGTGCATCTAGGTCTGCTCTGGCTTCCATTGGACATAGACCCAGGATTGAAGCTGGGCCTAGAGAGGAGATATGGCATACAAGATAAAACCATTATAATAGTCTTTATCATCTGATTACTTTACACCGGGGTTTCATGTGTGTCTATGTGTGTAACCTACACAAAGCAGCCCTTGTAATACTCCCGTCCAGGGTTTCTTTGTGACTATTTCAGGTGAAGAGAGTGGGCTAATAAAGTCTACATTGGTATCAGGCTGCTAGAGGTTTGCTTTAATCTGTTCATCTACTTGAGATAAAACCTACTGTTAATGAGTTATCTGCAATAGCCATATATAAAGTCCAGGCACCTGTTTCCATCCCAGCATCACATGCATCAGTGAAGTGCTTAGTAGGGTATAGCAACTGGCAGAGTTCATGTCCACATTTCATTTGTGTGAGACTATGGTTCCCTAGCCATAGCATGTACTTAATAAAGCAGACCAGAAAAAGGGGCCTGCTGTATGAAGATGTGAAGCTACATCTTCCAGGATACTAAGAGTGCTTTGCACTTCCCTGGTGGCCCAAACAAGCCCTAAAGCTCATTTAAATGGCCACTTGAGATTTCCCTCTGCATAAGGGAATCTCCAGGTAATGTAGAGCTCCTGTGGTACTCTCTCTCTCCCAGCTTTTGGAGCAGAGGATATTGCCAAGAAATAGGGGATAGGGTTGGGTCTGCGTAAGCTCAGTGGCCCTGTGGAGCCATTGGCAACTGGTGTAAAACAGAGTAGCCCTGAGGATACTTTAATTTACACTGGAGACCAGCCAAGCAGACATATGGCTGCCTCCCCTTCTGAGCTGTCCTGAGGATGTAGGCAGTACCACAAACAGGCTGGAGGGTGTATTAAATGGCACCTTATTATACTCCACTTCAGAAAAATCTCGGTGTGCATTTCAAACCCTAGCTTTAAATTTCTACTACAAGAATAATATTTTGAGAGACAAAGCTCCGCCTGGCCAAAATCTGGCAGATCTTAAAAGTGTGGCAGGAGTCTGAAAAGCAATTGTAAGGCTGATCCCTCACTACTCAACAGATCAGCAGCACGTGCATATGCAGAATCATCTCTGATGAGACAGAATGAGCTGGATTCTCATCAGTTTTGTGCATCATCAATAGAACTGTGCCCTACTAATCCCCAGTCATTCCTGTGCACACCCAATAAAGGTTAAAGAGGTTGCACCAGTGCCACTATAAGGACACTATTTGGCCTACAGAAGCTTTATTAGTGGCAGTGATGTGGAGGGAAAACACTTGAATCATATCCCAGGGCGAGTTTTCAGAACTGATGATTAAAAACACCCCCGTAGTTTCACCTGTTAGCTGAGAAAACTGGATCTGATTAACAGTGAGTAATGCTAAACATGGAACCCCACAATGCCATGGAACCCCACAATGCCACTTTTCCACAGTAGAACTGTACTTTAAGCTCTAATCTGACTAGATATGATATCACCAGCCCAGGAGTCAGAAAGATGTTTTTTCTGGAGTTGTGCCCACACTGAAATATCAGAACCTAAGCCCCTTCCCCTGAATTTGATGAAGGCTTTTATCCAGAACCAGTCTCTACAATGGGCTAAAACAGAACACTGAATCTGAGTAATCCTGAAATTCAGATAGAAACTGGACCTAGATCCAAACTCTCTGGCTTGAGCCCATCTCAAAGATACTAAAAATCTAGATCTCCATTCATCCCTAGTTCCCTTATCACAAGACAAATATATATATCTCCAGTTTTTATCATTAGAAAGTCCATCCAGTCCTCAGATGATGCCTGTTGTACATTGTCCAAACTATCAAGGTCTTTATCTATACTTAGTGCTCACTGTACCACTCTAAAGGTTTCTAACCACACAGTTCTGATTAACTTCAGTAGGAGTTACTGAGAAGACACAATCTGGCCCTTAGTGTATTCTAACCATTACTTTCCTTGATTTGTTATGCAATCATTTGCATACGTAGAGCTATGGCTGCCCCCAACACTGAGATCCTTCTTTCAGGTTATTATTACTTACTATTTTCCTTAGGTCCTTTTCCTCCATTTTCCTTGAGTAAAATGCCATTCAAAGTCAAGTTTGCTTTCTTTTGTCTCTCCCTAGCTGCATCCGTTTACATTTACTGAATTCACTAAACTATACTTTTGCCCATTGCCTTTGGTGGCTCTACCTTCTTAAATGCAGTGGTCTTGCATTAGTCTGAGTGCCAAAGGACTACTAGCTGCTTCCAAGTTCAAAACCACTTCCTTTTTGTTTGCTCTCATTAAAATTAAATTCAGTTTTACTACCAAATAGGAAATAACCCCTACTAATATCAGGATGAGCCTCCAGCTAATTTAACGGGATCCTAAAAGGAATTCAAGTTTGAATTCTTGGAAGGGAGTGTAGCTCGATGGTTGGCGAGTTCACTAATTCAACCCCTTCCAACATTCCAGCATGCTGATTTCCTATAGGAGTTCCTGCTAGGAGTGAAAGCAGCTGCTAGGAGTGAAAACAGCTCCTCTGCATGAGGGCAGTAGAGAAGACACTGCCAGAGGGTGCAAAGAGGTGTAACTAACACATCCATGCATCAGTTTTACTGAACCTTGACCCACAGCTACAAAGAAATAATAATAATAAATTGATTCCTCTTTGAGATGCATTTTTGCCAATCATGAGACAAGTGTTTTTTATTTAATTACAGTTTGTAACGCCTACTAGGAATTTGTCAGACATCATTTTCAATGTCATAACTCCTTGCAGTTATTTTACAGTTTCCATAGTACTTTTTCATTTCCTGGCAACGCTGCCTTCACCATTTGCTACAGGGGGGCTTAATATAAAGATGAAGTTTTCATAAGTGTCTAAACAATGTCAAGGCAATGTAAAGATAGTGTCAATGCAGTTCTGTGCAGATGACATTGTGATGGGCGGGAAGGGGAAAGCCCTGTCAGTACTCAGTATAGGTCTACAGAGCAAATATTTCAATGATAAAACAGTGTCACTGTGAGTTGAGAGGGACCGATCAAGATATGCAAAAGCAGAATATAGCCACTGTGAAGCTGTCAGGGCAACAACACAGTGTTAAAACTAGAGAAAAGTTCAATTGGCAGGGGGACCTGTCCTAACTAGTTGCCCCTTGGTTTCCCTACTTCTCTCCTTTGACATATTCCATTTCCAGTATAGCACAAGGGGGATCCCAATCTGACTGAGGTCTCTGGACGCTGATGTAATATTTCAATAATATTAATTCAAAGTACTCCACCCCTTTTTGTGCTACACAGTGCTGGAGTTTGTACCTCTATAAACGAGGATATTCCGGGGCTCAGTGGTAGGTCAGAGATGTTGCTTATCTGACGTACATCCAAATAAGTGCTGTCAATACGCCGTACATTGCTGTAAATATGCCGTACTTCTGGAAATAGCATACAGCTGTGCTGCACAGCTTGATCCTGGGAAGCGCTGAGCACTCTGCCTCCAGTTCAGCAGAAGGTAAGCATGTGCTTAATTTTAAGCATGTGAATAATCCCACTGACTTCAGTGGTAGTACTCACATGTATAGAAGAGCATGGATTGAGGCCACATGTTCAACACTTTGCGGAATCGATCCCATAATGACCTTCACACAAAGTGCTTTATAGGCTTGATCTTCCACCACTGAATGGGGACTTTGCTATTACCTTCAGAGGGTGCTGGATCAAATCCTCTAAGCACTGTATAAATAAAAAAAATCTCCATTTAACTTTTAAAGAAGTCTAATGTCCTATGACCAAATCCAGCTCCCATTAAGTCAATGAAAACAAAATAAAATCAAACCAAACCCCCACAATGGTTGGCTTAATGGAAGTTAGATCTGGCCCTTTATATTTCAGAACTAATAAAACCCTGTTGGACTGGGTAGAACACTAATGTCTTAAGCTTAGCTGGTAAGACCTGAAATATTATTGGCCTATGGACCAATTGGGGAGACAGATATCATAATAGCTCCTGGTCTCTGACATTATGTATTTGTTTGTATTACAGTATCTCTTAGGAGCCCCAGTCATGGACCAGGACCCCGTTGTGCTAGGTGCTGTACAAACAATATTCTACTGTCATTCCTGACAGATAGTAGCATACTGAGCTATGTAGATAGCCTATCTCTAGGCAAAGAATCTGGGATTTGGATGTTCATTTTTAACACACAATAACTATGAATATTAAGTATTGTACGTGGTGAAAGGATTCAATACCTAGAAAATATTTACAGCTGACAATATTTGAGATGTACAGGAAAACTGAGATTTGGATAACCCTACAACTACTTCCCTAATGAGCAAAAAACATAGAGGATAAAGGGTTGACCCCCAGGAAATAGAGTCAGACCACAAACAAAACACAGTACCCCTGAATCAACTTTTCTTGTAGCAAGATCCTTGGAGAGTGGGAGAGAGACATCCTTTGGAGAGGAGGAGTAGTGGGAGTGGATGTATAGCTCAAATATGCCAGTTTCTGATACTCTTACTCATGTCAGACAGTATTCGGCTCATGTAGTTGCAATGACATCTACTGCTGGAGTGAGGTCCTCCCCAACATGACTTGAGGACACCAGAATCCAAGTGAATCCATGTGGGTGGAAATCTGTGACCATACAGAATCCCTCTGAACTCCATATGCCTTCAAATTAAAGGTGAAAATGCTAAGTGTTTCTTAAAATGATCTCTATATTTATTTGCACTCCTTTTGGAAAAAAACATAGGTACAGATGTATCAGTCAGTAACAAATTTTCCAGCACACTGCTTATGAAACACAAAATTTTTCAGATTGTGTCCCCCCTTACTCCTCTCCATGCCCTGCCCTGCCCTCCCCTCCCTTCCACTCCCCCGGAGCTGGGACCAGGAGCGAGGCCAAGGCTGGGAAAGGGAATATGGAAAGGGGTAAGGGGGTCGAGGTTGGGGCCGCAGCTGGGGGTAGGTCTGGGAGCAAGGTCTCGGCCAGGGGCTGAGGCTGGGGGCAGGAGTGAAGTTGTAGCTGGATTGCAGTGGGGGCCGGCAACTGGGCCTGTGGTCAAGTGTAACTCCATTCCCAGCCTTGCCCCCAGCATCTGTTCTGGGCTGGGAACAGAGCCGCGGCAGACGTTGAGGATAGGGCTAGGCACACACGGGGTCAGGAGCCAGGGCTGCAGCTGGTGGCAGGACCAGAGCAGAGCTGGCAGTGGGAAGAGTTGGGTGGTGCTCCCTCCCTGCCCCTGTGGGGGCTGGCCCACACCCCGCCATAACTCCATCCCCCCGACAGTCCTTCACGCCCCCATAGGTGGTGTATCCTACACTTCGGGGACCTCTGGATTAGAGTAGAAAAGATTTCTGTTCCACTACTATGGCCATTTGTTCAGAATGAGAGCATGAAATCCAAAGCCCTAACCCTATGTTTTTTTTTATTTGAACTGCAAGTAGTATATGAAACTAAGTTCAACCTACAGCAGCACTGTTCTTAGTAAGCTGTTTTAACTGATTATACCATAGATTGTTATGTTGCGTTAAAACGTGAGGGTTTTTTCCTCAGATTCCATTAATATGAAAATGTTCTGCCCATTTGGATCAGGCGTCAGCTGTAGTTGAGTGTTTCTCTCGCCAGAGGCTCAGATGCCTCCTACCATTACTGTTCACACCTCACCAGTTATGTGCCTCTAGTAAATATTGCAACTAGCCAATCATCATAAAGGAAGGCCTACAGGATGGCAGGTTGAGGATTATAGTCGGTGGTTGGTCTAAGGTGATAATGAGAGAGTGCAAGGAGTGTTAACCAGATAAAGAAATGCTGTGCAACTGAAACCGTTTCAAACCAGTAATGGAAGTCACAGACCCAGTGATTGGCTATGATTGTTATGTAGTGAAATGTGTATTGATTTTTGTGGCGGGGGGGGAGGGGAATCAAACTGGTTACTTGAAAATATAAGGCTAAACCCTGGGACCCTTACTCAGGCCCACTAGGAGATGCATATGGGTGTGCTGCCACTGGAGCCCACAGGTGGAATTGTGGCTGACCAATTCTTCCTGGGCTCTCCCAGGAAGCACACACCAGAGTGGCAACTCTATCCTCTCTTTGGTAGGGTCAGTGTGCCCCCAATTATCTCTAGCACTTTTGGGTGAGCTAGCCAGGAGCTTCTCAGCAAGCCTTTGCTGGTCCCTGCATAGAAGTACATGTGTGATAAGTTCCTTGTGTCCTTTCCCTGTACATCTGAACAATACTCATCAGAGTCTGCCCTCAGGTTTTACTTATTCCTCTTTTTCATATATTACTCAGGACAAAACCCATCGGGCTAGTGTAGGTGTGGCACTACAGTCTGGAACCTTAAGGCTGAGGAGAAACTAAGGTCTTTTAGTCTATAGTTGGTGTAGTATCCTGGGGAATCTCATGTTAACTACTCCCTTTTCCTATTTAATAACGGATCTATACCAAGAGGGCATATTTCTGTTGAAATTCTCCACTGATTTCAATCACAAAATCAGAGTTCATGATTCTAATGAATGGCAGGAGGGAAAACAACAGAATAAAGACAATGGACTTCAAGACAGCAGTCTTTAGCAAACTCAGAGGATTGTAGGTAAAATCCTGTGGGAAGCAAGACTATGGGGAAAAACAAGGTCACAAGCATTGGCAGTGTTTTAAAGAGATATTATTAAGGGCATAAGAGCAAACTATCCCAATGCGCAGGAAATATACCAAGTAGGTCTCAGATCATTTTGGCTTAATCAGGAGATCTTCAATCATTCGAAACTCAAAAAAAGAGTCCTACAAAACGTGGAAACTAGGTCAAATTATGAAGGATGAAAATAAAACAGCAACACTAGCATGCAGGGACAAAATTAGAAAGGCCAAGACACAAACTGAGATTAAACTAGCTAAGGATATAAAGAGTAACAAGAAAATATTTTACACATTATTAGAAGCAAGTTGAAGACCAGGGACTGAGTAGGCCTATTACTCAATGAGGGGGAAAAGACAATAAAGAAAATGCAGCAAGTGTTAAATGCCTTTTTTGTTTCAGTTTTCACCAGAAAGGTTAGCAGTGATCAGACAACAAACATAATGAACGTGTAAGTGGGGTAGGATCTCTGGCTAAAATAGGGCAAGAACAAGTTAAGAATTACTTAAACAATTTAGATGTTTTCAAGGTGGCAGGACCTGATGAAATACATCCTAGAATACTTAAGGAACTGGCTGAAGATATCTCTGACCTATTAGCAGTTATCTTTGAGAACTCATGGAGGACAGGAGAGATCCCAGAGGAGCAAATATAGTACCTGTCATAAATATAAAGGGAAGGGTAAACACCTTTAAATCCCTCCTGGCCAGAGGAAAAACCCTTTCACCTGTAAAGGGTTAAGAAGCTAGGATAACCTCACTGGCACCTGACCAAAATGACCAATGAGGAGACAAGATACTTTGAAAGCTGGACGGCGGGAGAAACAAAGGTTCTCTCTGTCTGTGTGATGCTTTTGCCGGGAACAGAAAAGGAATGGAGTCTTAGAACTTCGTAAGTAATCTAGCTAGATATGCGTTAGATTCTGTTTTGTTTAAATGGCTGATAAAATAGCTGTGCTGAATGGAATGTATATTCCTGTTTTTGTGTCTTTTTGTAACTTAAGGTTTTGCCTAGAAGGATTCTCTATTTTTGAATCTGATTACCCTGTAAGGTATTTACCATCCTGATTTTACAGAGGTGATTCTTTTACTTTTCTTCTTCAATTAAAATTCTTCTTTTAAGAACCTGATTGCTTTTTCATTGTTCTTAAGATCCAAGGGTTTGGGTCTGTGTTCACCTATGCAAATTGGTGAGGATTTTTATCAAGCCTTCCCCAGGAAAGGGGGTGTAGGGTTTGGGGAGGATTTTGGGGGGAAAGACGTTTCCAAGCAGGCTCTTTCCCAGTTATATATCTGTTAGACGCTTGGTGGTGTTAGCAATAAAGTCCAAGGGCAAAAGGTAAAATAGTTTGTACCTTGGGGAAGTTTTAACCTACGCTGGTAAAAATAAGCTTAGCGGGTTTTCATGCAGGTCCCCACATCTATACGCTAGAGTTCAGAGTGGGGAAGGAACCTTGACAGTACCCATCTATAAAAAGGGGAATAAAGACAACCTGGGGAATTATAGACCAGTCAGCTTAACTTCAGTACCCAGAAAGATAATGGAGCAAATAATCAAACAAAGAATTTGTAAGCACCTAGAAGATAATAACAATACAAAGCACCTAGAAGATAATACAATGATAAATAACCATCAAAATGGATTTGTCAGGAACAAATCATGTCAAACCAACCTAATATCCTGCTTTGGTAGGGTAACAAGCTTTGTGGATCGGGGGAAGCTGGAAATGTGATATCTCACCTTTCGTAAGACTTTTGATACTGTCTCACATGACCTTCTCATAAGCAAACTATGGTGATAAACCCTAGATCAGGGATTCCCAAACTTGGTTTGCGGCTTGTTCAGGGTAAGCCCCTGGTGGGCCGCGAGACGCTTTGTTTACCTGAGCGTCCGCAGGTACTGCTGCTCACAGCTCCCAGTGGCCGCGGTTCATAATAAGTGGGCTATTATCAACAGGAGAAAAAAAAACTTTTGTAGTAATAATCAGGATGGCCCATTTCAAACAGTTTTCAAGAAGGTGTGAGTAACAGTAGAGGCAAAATTAGCATGGGGAAATAGTTTTTAGTTTGTGTAATGACTCATCCACTCCCAGTCTTTATTCAAGCCTAATTTAATGGTGTCCAGTTTGCAAATTAATTCCAGTTCTGCAGTTTCTCATTTGAGTCTGTTTTTGAAGTTTTTTTATTGAAGAATTGTGACTTTTAGGTCTGTAATTGAGTGTCCAGGGAGGTTGAAGTGTTCTCCAACTGGTTTTTGAATGTTATAATTCTTGACGTCTGATTTGTGTCCATTTATTCTTTTGCAAAGAGACTGTCTGGTTTGGCCAAGGTACATTGTATGCAAAAGAGTTGGTAGGGCAACACCCATTTTTTCATGTTCTCTGTATATATATATCTTCCTACTGTATTTTCCACTGCATGCATCTGATGAAGTGGGTTTTAGCCCAAAAAAGCTTATGCCCAAAGAAATTTGTTAGTCTCTAAGGTGCCACAAGTACTCCTCGTTCTTTTTGCTGATACAGACTAACACGGCTCCCATTCCAAAGTAATACTGTTGCCAAAAAAAAAAAAGCCCCAATTGGAGTAGTGTGGTCGGTTCTGGGCACCACACTTTAGGAAAGATGTGGACAAATTGGAGAAAGTCCAGAGGAGAGGAACAAAAATGATGAAAGGTCTAGAAAATGAGGAAAGATGGAACAATTGGGTTTGTTTAATCTGGGAAAGAGAAGACTGAGGGGAGGGGACATAACTGTGTTCAAGTAAAATGTTATAAAGAGGAGGGTGATAAATTATTGTTCTTACCCACTCAGGACAGGACAAGAAGTTATGGGCTTAAAATTGCAGCAAGGAAGATTTAGGTTAGACATTAAGAAAAACTTCCTAACTTTAAGGGTAGTTAAGCACTGGAACAAATTGCCTGGGGATGTTGTGGGATCTCTGTTACTAGAGGTTTTTAAGAACAGGTTGGACAAACACCTGTCAGGGATAATTTAATTAACTTAGTCCTGCCTCAGGGCAGGGGACTGGACTAGATGACCTATTGAGATCCCTTCCAGTCCTATATTTCTATGATTCAATGATATCTTGTGTCTTGTATATCTGTCACTGCAGTCACACTATTCATGACTTAGCTTTCTTTTAGTCCAACTGTAACATGTCATGGGCATTAGTAGCCCAAAAGAGGAGAAATCATGGTTTAAACCATAGCACCAGTAGTCAGGTGACATGGATTCTATTCATGACTGTGGTACTGACCTGCTGAGCAACACTGAACAACTAATCTCCCTGTCCCTCGGTTTTCTCATCTGTAAAATGGCAATAATACTCACCTCTCAGAGGTGGTGTGAGGATTCACTCATGCATGTTTATAAAGCGCTCTGAGATCTTCACATGACAGGCACTATATCTAGTGAAAGTATTTTATGGATACTTTGTCACTAGCTCTGTGCAGACAAACAAACCAGTGGAAGAGTGTGCAAGAAGCCCCCATCTACACAAACACTTGCAGTATTGTGCACAGCCTTGTCACAATTGTAAGCTTGCACTCTCTGAGCTAAATTCAGAGTAAGTCTAGAAGAAGTCCAAACTGATGTAATGTTCCTCTTCTGGTTTAAACAACATCGATGTTACAGCAGCTTAGACTCCCTTAGGGTGACTTCTTTACACTCATACCCACTTGCCAAGTGGGTGTAAGCAGGTCCAGTGGAGTCTGAGTGTAGGGGATCTAACTTACACCTTCCCTCTGAATTTGGCCTTGTGAGCGCAATGATTGCTTGCATCACTGGCAGCACTAGCTTCTCCGAAGGAGTGGGATGGGAGGAGCTAGATCCCATGGGGTGGGGTACACGCTGCACACTTTCAAAGGGTGGTGGCAGAGGTCACTCTCTGTCCTGTGTTCCCCTGGCACTTCGAGACTCTGTGCCTGCCTGAGGCACAATGTCTCTGGGAGCAGCTTCCAAACCCCTGTACCACCAGCATGGTATTACAACCCCATGCTGTCGCTTCCTGTATAAATGGAGCAGCAGCAAATACAGTATCCATAGAAGTGAAACCAAGGAGGACATCTAGGCCTACAATAAAACTGGACTCCCCTGTAGCTCTGGTCACTGTTTTAATTCAACACTGTTAGTAAAATGCCATTTGAAAATCTGGCCACGCAACCTGAATTAAAATATATCGCTCTGAGTGCTGAGAGGACAAATGAGTTTCACAAGGTGAAATGGGAATTTGACCTTGAACATGAAAGCAAAGCCCTGATTGCTAGCATACAAAAATGTTAGCTTCCAAGACTTCACTTAAGAAGCAGAACTAATTAGAGAAGATTAACAGAAATGAGGCATATAATAGCTGGAATGAGGCATGACTGCAGTATGAAAGGCTGAATTGCTGGCCTTGGCATCAAGGTCAAAATCCTAAAAACTACACAGGTTGTGGTTCAGGTTTTTTTTAAAAGGAAGCAACAGATTTTGCAGATGTTCCTGTGATAGCAGCACTCATCACGTGGCTATTTTGTATACAAGTGCCTTCCCCACTCCGATATTGTTCTAAGCTCTAGTGTCATGGTATGGTTCTGAAGGCGGGCGTCTCAGTGATGGTAATGCTCAGCATTCCTGTGGCTCCCCAGGAGTTCTGTTAGAAGGGCATAAGTAATAACATGGTTGTGATGCTGGGATCCTGCAGGGGAGATTTTGAAAGGAGAGGATTTTGAGCCATGCTTCAGGGCTAAATGTTATATGTTTTTAAGGACACTGATATTTGATTTAGTTTATTTCCCAGCCCTAATCTCCCTCCCCAGTTTTTTTTAAATTGTGTCTGAAGTGGGAGTTAAAGGCCTCATCCCAATAATTCTATCTCCCCCATTCATCTCCTAGCATTCCCCAAGCCCTAAATCATCCATTGGATTGCTACAAACATCCCAGAACTGATAATGCAGTTCTTCTGATGGCCTGGCTCAGATGACTGCTATACCAGCACCGTGATAACTGACTCAGCCTGGCTGAAAATGTTTCATTTCTTTATTATCAGTTTTATGTCAATTCTTCTAGCCCTTCCCAAAATGCTTTGTGGTATGGCTTTATTTTCCAGAAGCCAATGTTATTGTAAGTGCATAATACTTCTCTGTAGTTACCACTGAAAATACAAACACTGAGCAGTTGATTGCAGAAAGGAAGCAGTCACCCATGAAGACAGACTCAAATTTTTCAGTTCAAACTAATTCACAATTCTAGTATAAAAGCTATCCAAGACTGAAAGATGAGAGGTGAAGCAATCTGCCAGCTGTCTGAACATCCAGTATTTGTGTGTGTGTGTGCACGCATGTGCATGTGTTGATAAAATAAGTGAAATCTTTATCTGTTTGCAAAGTATTTGACACAGCTCATCTGTACTAAAATAAGGTATAATTAAATCATTTGTAAGTCCCTAAGTGCATTTCCCCCAGAACAACATGTTCCTTTGTTAGCTCAGAGAACACATCACTATCGTTCAGATAATATTAAAAAAATAGATTTCTAAATGACTGCATCTTGTCTGTTACATAGAAATCCGTGTTATGTATAACCACAACCCACTTGCATTTAACAGAAAGCAAATGCAGATGCTACTACCACAGAGTAGAGCTAACATTGAATGGGCAAGGATTATTACCACCATTCAGTCAGTCTTTCAAAGAAGATTAAAGAGTGTGGTCCTACTTGTGATGCCTCCTAACGCAGGGAAGGAGTCTCAAAGGGAATTCTCCTGAATCCACTTGAAAATAAACTGTTCCTGATCATAAGCTATTAAACAAAGTTTGTGTGTATAAACATAAAATAGAATGCTGGGCCTGACCAGTGATAAAACAAAATGGAATGGAGTTATACTAGTGTAAGGCCAGAATAAGTAAATCTAGAATCAGGGCTACTGTATGCTGTGTTTGGTGCTGAAGGTGCACCTCTGAGTCTTTTGGGTCATGTGATGCAGCCCATATGACACAGAAAGCCTTGAATGCAGCATAACTACTGTGGTTCTGTTGCTCAGGGAGAACAGCAGGGAGTGCTGTATGGAACACCTCTCCAGGAAGCCTTCCTGGGCCCTACAGCAGATAGGATTTTTCAGGGCAGGGTGCAGGGCTAGTACATCCCTGTCTATATGGAATCACCAGCCAACTGCCTTCCCTTGGGTGCAGTGTCTGTTGGATCTGTTGTATTCTTCAGGCTATAGCAGTGGCCACAGAGCAGCTCCACTTTTGCTCTGCAGCCTGTAGGGAAGAATTACATCTCTCCCCATCCAGCCTACCAGATCTCTCCACCGGCCAGCCTGTTTAATCAGCCCATGTGCTGGGAAGAGGATTTGGTCCTTTTCTCTAGCACAAGCAAAGACCGAAGTACTGGAAGGTCCCCTATTTCTTTGTGAATTTGAATGTACTTTGGAAAAAGCCTTTAAAATGCAAAAATAGTAATTGATTTAGGCTACCTGGTGTCCTCACTCCATCACAGGAGCCCCAAATTGGCTGCATGTTGGATGTAATTGAACTAGACATGAAATGCTAAAGATCGAAAGGAACAGACAGTTCTCATTATATCAAGCAGAGGGCGTTTTTACACAGACCAAGACTTGCAAAATGTTCAGTCTGATTAAGTGTGAATATAGAATTACAAATGTCAGTGATGTTTCACTTGGGGAAAAAACCCTCCAACTGAAAGGCAAAGATGATGTGGATGAGTGTGGGGATAGCAACTGAGCCTTGTTTTATAGGTGCTACAAAAATCTGGCCATTGATTGGCCTTTTCAGTTACATGGTAGATACATCGTTTTGTGCTATCCTATAACAGGACACACTGTAATGTGCCCTTTCGAATCCTGAAATATAAGGGCAGTGAGCAAATAGGTTGGGGTTTAGGAAGTCTCCTTCTCCCATTTGCTCCCCTCATATCCTCATATGATTTTTAGGTGGAAATTCAAAGGGAATTTATCAAGATTCTGAAATGTTCAGAAAATGTTTTCTTAAACTTCTGTTCTACAGCTGGGACTAGAACAAAAAGAGTCTTGAAGGCCCGGCACAGCTCCACTCCATCCTATGGCTTTGATCTCATCTCCGATTACATCCTTCCCAGCTCCACCAATAAATGCCAGATTCAGTGCTGCTGCTCTCACTGACAGCTCCATGCCATTTACCACACCAGCTTCTCGGCCCTCCTCGCCCAATCTGCAAAGCTGGTACCTTCCCTCTCTTTATGCCCTCCTAAATGCTAACTCTCCACTCTGTACTGGCACTGTCAAGTGGCCATGGCTGGAGGAAAGCGAGTGTGACCAGGGCTTTTCCTTACACGGTGCCAGACTTCAGCTGTGTTTCTGGCCCCCTGTGGATCTTGAAGCCTGGTATGAGGGAGGCCAGCATGCACAGTGGAGCAGTGCTGGTATAAGCCAGTGATATATGTACATCCTAACCTGTGCTCTGCATTGTTTATCCACACCCCAGGATCCGGCCCATAATCAAAGCCATGCACTTGATGCTCAGAAACAGTTTACTCTTGCACCTGAAATTCTACTGAAATGTACTCTCTGGCCAGCCATTATGGCACATTCAGCAATGGATACTTCACATATTTAAGAAAATGTATTTAAAAATCAATATCACCATGCAAACAAACCTGAGGTGCCAGTCACTGGTTTTGAAAGGTGGGTGAGTTATGCTCCTACCTGTTGATTTTATATATCATGGACTCCTCCTTCAGGTGTAAGAAGTCTGGATGCTATACTGTCACCAGATTTATGAATGGTTATGTATCCTGGATCCATTACTGAAACTTATTTTCAATCATCTACAAAATATCACCAGGATCAGATCACTGCTCAGCATATCCGATTTGGAACAACTAAGATAGGTGGCTGCCTTTTCAGTGCTAAATTATTGCACTTGATTTTGGGAGCTCCTGTTCTCATTACATAATAAATGCAAATTATTTGAAATGCCTTATATCCACATCCTTATTGACATGTAACGTTATTGGATGTTTTTCTAAACAATATGCTCTATGAATTATTTTGGGGAAATTCTGTGTTCTCTGTCATACAGAAGGTCAGACTAGATGATCACAAGATTAGATGGCCTTGGAATGTATGGACTGTCTGAGCATATTGCTCCTGTTTCAAAGTCTTTGCCTTGGCTCCCTGTCAAATTATACATTGATTTCAAAGTCCTTTAACTCCCATTCAAAGTTATGAATAAATGTGGCACAGTCTACACAGCAAATCTTCCCTCTTGCTGAGTACAGTTTTCTTCATGATCCATTCCCTTTGTGGATGGAGAGCTGGTAAATATGGCCCCCGGAGATTACACTCAGTGCTGAGGTTCTCCTTGGCTGGCACAGAGCTGTGAAAAGGCTCCTACTATCATCCCCAAAATGGGGATATGTTGCCAGAGGCATAACCAACACACAGTGTACTTCAATTATTCTCAGCTCTCTGTGGCCACTTGGGTTCCACTGGCAGCTTGAACATAAATTACAGCAGCCTTGAGGCTTATTATCTGAACTAGGTGCCAGGCAGGTCTCTGATAGCCCCAGAATACAGGAGGCACAAAGATGGTTCCCACAGACCTGGAACAATGGAGACTCAGGGCCGTTGTGTTTGTGGCTGATTATTTAGGTAGGAATCAGCACTTGGTTTGTCCAAGTTATAAATCTGAGTCAGTATGATTCTGTGTGCCCTGTCTGTGGGACTCGCTGAGATCTAAAGATGCTTTGTCTGTCTCATTCTAGGGGAGATTAAAGAAATAGGATTCAATCGTGCCTGGCCTTGTGCAGATGAGCCAGGGGAGGAAGAGAGCTCTCCCTTTGAGCAGTACTCACTCAGGATGCATAGGCACAGTGCCAGACCATGTGCTCCCCAGCATACAAAGACAGCTCCAGGCTAGTACCACTGTCCCCGCTAAACTCTGCACCCTGGTTAGTAGAGTGGGACTCAAGCAGGAACCATTCACACAGTGGTTTAGTGGCCACACTTCTAGAGGCATTGTGACTCCAGCCCCCATTGCAGAGGCTGCATAGAGGCTACTCCAGCCTGAGCTTGCAGCAACAGCTGCAGAATGCCTGGAGAGAGAGGATTATTTCCCTGTAGCCTCAAGGGGTCCTCTAATCCCAGCTGCTTGGGCTATGTATGAGAGAGAGGCTTTGGGACTTCCTGCAGAAATATTGTACTATTTGTGCAAAATAGTGACTTATTTTCTAGAGGAGTAAAAACCAATCAATATAAAGTGAATGTAAGACTCTAACTTGAAAATCTGTTTCTGTTTTTTGCCAGGTTATTTTTAATTTAATCTGAGAGGTCTTTCACTGATAAGGCCAATGTGAAAAACTATAAGGAAATAAAGAAAAGTTCAATTTAAGGACTGATTGATAATCTTTAAAATCAACGATCGAGAATAATAGTATCATCTGCATGATGCCTGTTGTCTGTGCATCCAGATTTAGGATAAAAGTCTCCCCTAAGAAAAAATAGTAAGTATCAGGAACAAAAATAGTCATCTTTGATTATTTTCTTGACTCTTCAAACACTGCAAAGTTGCTTAGAGGTTAAAATATTATGATTGATTTTTTTTTTATTTTTAAAGAGGTGTCTTACAATTAACCAAACAGTGAATATTTAAGTTGTATGGAAAAATCTAATTTGGCTGATGGGGTTTGAACAGCCTTTTAAGTAATCCTGCCCAATAATCCCATGGTTATTGGTTAACTACAAATTTTCACTGAGTTCACACCTGCATACTTTGTTGGAGAGCATTTGGAATTTCATTGCTGTAGGATCCCTAGCTATTTAATTCAGCCAATGTGGCATTGAACAAAATCAGCTTTACCTGTTTCAGTGTTATATGCATACATAGTATAACACGGAATGATTAATTATTATTATTATTCTCTGCATATATTTGCTGCCTTTTATCCAAGGAGCATTGTGTGCTCTTCAAACAATTAATTCAGCCTAACAATACGTTTAGAGTTAGAGAAGGATTATTCCAGTGCTACAGATGCTAAAACTGAGACACACAGATATTAAGTGACTTACTCAGCATTATATATGAAAACTGCAGAATAGGACCCCAGTTTCCTGGCTCTCTGTTCTGTGACTTAGACATAAAATCACCCTTCCTGGGTTCTATGGATATACACCCTAATTTATTTTGAATTTACTGGACCAAATTTAAATGATTTTAATGTGTGGTACACCCTTGGACTCTGACACTCAGTTAAATATCACACTCTCATAAAGTAATCTGTGTAGGAAAGGGATTGGGAGATTTTTTCCATCAGGATAGGTAGACTGGCTCAAGAGAAGTGATCAATTTGCAAGTGTGCATTCACTTTTCACTTAGAATTTTACACTTGCATATGCAAATACTGTTCACAATTATCTATTGTGCACAAGGAAGTTAAGTATTTGCATTTGCAACTGCTGAAAAATTGACCAATAAATATTAAATTCCTAAATACACAATAGGACATCATACCAGTGATGTGAACCCTGAACATTACAAACAAATCCAAGTCTCGTAAATTGTGAGTTATACATGTTACCAATCTTTTGATGTACGAAGTGCACTTTGATGGTAAACCTCTGTAACCTGAAGCTAAACCACGAGGCAGAATCAAGTCCTGAGAATTAACAAAATATACCTTTGTAATAAAATTGCAATTCCACCAGTTCTAACATGCATGACTGCCCACTAGAGGAATAACTCCCAAGAGAAACACTTGACAAGGGGTAAAATTTTGGAAAGAGCCTATGTGACGTAGGCTCCTAAATTTCAATCTCAAAAGTGACATTGTAGCCAGGTTTCATTGAAAATCAATAAGAGTTAGGCTCCTAAGTGCCTAACTCACTTTAAAAAAAGGGAATTAGGCTCCTAAGTCACATAGGGCCAGATTTTCAAAGGTATTGAGGCACCGATATGAATCTTCAGGTGCCCCAATGGGATTCTCAAAAATGCCCAAGCATGTTAGTTGCCTAACTCCTATTTCAATCTGCATCTTTTGGCACTAACGCACCTTTGAAAATATGGCCCTTAAGCACTTCTGACACTTTTACCCATCTATATATACAGTTTATTTGTTTATATCAGTGCTCAGCTCTCTTAATATTTTATTACCGGTCTCTCACTACATTTTCTCTGATACAAAATATGTCAATGCTTCAAAATGATGTGCACAACCTGTGCAGGTAGCTGGAAATAAATGATAAATACCCTTCATCTAAATTCTTTTCTTTCTTGTTATTGATGTAATAGATCATTATTCATAGACAACACCAATTTATAGGGTTGATTAATGATCTTCCTACTGAATCACCTTCCTTTCCCTAGGTCTTTCTGATTTGTGACTATTTATATTCCTGTATTGAACTACCCAAACTTTTTTTAAAAAGAATAAAAAGCTGGTAAGTTAGATTTCAGCAGATTTTGCAAAGGTAGCAATCTTCCCTGAAGTTGATATTTTCTCATTGGTGGTCCTAAAGCTCCAGACTGTTAACATTAACTACAAAGGCCAAATTAAAGATCCACAGTCAAGGTCTGTAGACTAAATTAGTAACTAACCTGAGAGTGAATTTTCCTACTTTAAAGATCTCACCTTGATGAGTCACCAGTTGCATTTTCCCTTTAGTATCATTTTCTCATTCCTTTCTTTAGAATCATTATTTCTGTGTGCTTCATAAATGCACACATCTACACACACACTCATAAACAAATGCATGTACACACACACACACGCATTTTTATATAAACAAACAAATACAGTAAAAGCTGTGTCATGCGGCACTTTATCAACCAGAAAGCTCTATACACTGGCATTTCTGATCTTCATTGAAAGTTTGGTTTATAGTCCAGTTGGCACAGGGCTGGCAGGCTTACTACCTGACTCTGCGTGGCTCCCCGGAAGCGGTGTCATGTCCCTGCTGCTCTGTGGTGGAGGAACAGGCGTGGGGGGTTTGGAGTGTGGGAGGAGGTGCGGGACACAGGCTCTGGGAGGGAGTTTGGATGAGGAAGGGGTTTGCGGATGCCAAATCTGGGTGGCTCACACACCCAAACTCCCTCCCTCTTAGCTAACTGGAATTTTTGACTTACCAGCACCCTCTCTTCCCCCAACATGGTGGATAGCAAAGCTTTTACTGTACATGGAGAAAGCATTTTTGAGAGGTCAGAAAGAACAAACAGTTATAACACTTACATATCCTTCCTGTCTCTGCCAGTTTTGACATGGACTTCAATGGGAGCAGCATCAAGCTGTTGCACATAAATTTTCAGAAGCGTCCATAAATTTTGAGTGTTTTCATTTTGGCAAAACCACACTGGGATATCTAGAGACTAATGTAGAGAGTCTCAGCACCCCTCAGTTCCCATTTTAGCTCCTTCACAAAACATGCAGTAGGGATGGCTTTCTCTCTATATTGGACTGTGAAATATTTAATTGCTGTGTTGTAATCTGGTTGTGTTGTTCAGTTATTGAATGGTGGCTATGAAAAGAAGTGGAACCTGACCCAGTTCTTTTAAGATCTTAAGAAGTTACTTTCAGTTATTAGGAAGACACAGATAATAGTAATGGGGGATTTGATTATTAGAAATATAGACAGAAATATAGACAGTTGGGTTTGTGATGACTGGGAGAACCACCTGGTGAATTGTCTGCTGGGTAGGAAGGTTGCAGATCTCTTGAGACATCTAGATAGACTTATGTGCAGTCGTGGAGAGGACCTTGTGGTTGTGGTGCATGTAGGTACCAGTGACTTAGGGAAAGGTAGGAGAGAGGTGTTAGAGGTGTAATTAGCTTATATTATTTGCCAGGTGCAATTCTTGCTACCACAGAAATTTAGACTTTACTCACAACTTGCAGAAGTTATTACCTTGTGCATGAATTACAGTGTGGCCAGTGCCACTTTATATCCTTGTGATTCAGACAGTTTGCTTCCAAAGGCAGTGAGGAAATTTTGTGTGTGTGCATTATAATGAGGTACATAAAAGGAACTTAAAAAGGACTCCAGTGAAGTTAAAGTTCTCACTTTGGGCTTACTTTGGATGATGATCTGAATGAGAAAGAGGAAGAAATATTTTATTTATGATGAAATCTGTGCAAACCAGAATTGAAGGGGAAAGCCACAAGGCTCCTCACATTAGCACTCTGACATAATTGAATGCATCTCTAGCTGCCACTGCATTCCGCAGTTAACTAATGAGGAACTATTAAAGTACAGTATCTGTTATGAACTCATCAAACATTCATTCTAACAATACTTCATGATTCCCTTGATTGCTGGGAACCTGCCTGATGTCATCCTGGTATGCATGAGGGACCATCAACATGAGCAAAACCACAAATGTCTTTGTAAGAAGAGCTTTATTCTGACTACAGTAATTAGGCATTAATTAGAAGTTTACTGAGTAATGAGAATAGTTACAGGAAAGAAAGTTCTTGTTCATAGGGAAAAATTACACAGTGCTCACATTTCAGAGGGGAAAAGGAGGAGGTCAAATAAAGCTGAGATATTTTGCACAGAACTCCCAGATGGAATGACAGTCTCATTTATGTACATTTGGGGTAGAAAATTTTGGAATAGTATACATTAATAAATGGTTGATTTTTTTCAACTGAGCTGAAAAATCATGAAGTCACTGTAATGGATTAAGATAGTTTTAGATTTTAAAATTTATCCAGTGAATTTTTATTAATATTAGATTATCCTTCATTAGTATTAGATTCTTCATTGTGTAGAGTCTATGATAACATAAAGCAAACAACAACATTGATGATTGGTCTGTTATAAAATGGGGTTAAAATCTAAGGCCCTGATCCTGCAAATGACTCCTTTGAGCTCAGAGGTCTGTCCACACAAAGTCAGCCTCAGAGTTGGGGCCTAAATTACAGCTACATTTGGCACAATTCATTTACAATGGTCATTTTAGAGAGATAATGTGCAGTTAAGAGGCCCATGTCTGTCCCTAGCTACACGGTGCCAACTTCTATGAGATAGTAGGATGGGAGCAACTTGTTATCCATGTTCTTCTTGATTTTTGGCAGAGTTCACTGCATCTATTATTCTATCTGGTGACGCATGCTCCCTTCTCATGTAGATCTCAAAATATGTGGGAATTTCCCAAAAAGAGAAGTTCACTGTAATTAGTTCATTCATCAAAATTTCTGAACACAAACTGATTTAAACTGCTGCCTTGCATGCAGCAGAACAATATCCATAGTAGGCTTGCTAAGTGTCCGGTTTTCAACTGGAACGCCTGGTTGAAAAGGGACCCTGGAAGCTCTGGTCGGCGCTGCTGACCGGGCCGTTAAAAGTCTGGTCAGCGGTGCAGTGGGGGCCCGGAGCTAAGGCAAGCTCCCTACCTGCCCTAGCTCCGCGCAGCTCTCAGAAGCGGCATATAGGTGCCCAGGGAGGCTCAGCGCACTGCCCCTGCCCCTAGTGCCAGCTCTGCAGCTCCCATTGGCTGGGAACCGCGACCATGGCCACCCATGAACTTAGAGGCTGCACTGCAGGGAACTGGCAGCCGCTTCCTGGGAGCCGAAGTAAGTGCCGCCAGGACCCCGCACCTCCCCAACACCCTGCCCCAGCCCAGAGCCCTCTCCCGCACCGCAAACCTCTCATCCCTGGCCCCACCCCAGAGTCCGCACCCCATCTGGAGTTCTCGCCCCCCTCAAACACCCCAATCCCCTGCCCCAGCCTGGTGAAAGTGAGTGACTGTGGGGGAGAATGAGCGATAGAGGGAGGGGGATAGAGCGAGCGGGGGCGGGGCCTCAGGCAAGGGGTGGGGCAGGGGTGTTCTTTATTGTGCTATTAAAAAATTGGCAACCCTAATCCATAACTATCTATGGACTGCAACCAATAAATCATAACAAGATCTGCATTGTGTATCCCCAAACTTACCATTATATGGGCCTTTAATGGCATGAAAAAGCTTCTGTCCCACTGGTAGGACTTTGTGTGAATAAAGTTTTAACTAAAGACTTGAAGTGGCTTCTCTTGTAGGGAGGCTTTGTGGGGAAAAAATTGGTATATCTCTAGCTGTGCCTGTTCGTGCTTGGAGGGTCCTCAAAAAGGGATAGAATCAGAACAAAAGTTGGTGGGATCATAAAGAGAACACTGATGTACTGTACCATTAGAAAAAGATGAATGGGGAGAATTTTGAGCTGAAATTAGTGCCAGCCTTAGCTTGATCAAAGTGTTCACATGTGTAGCTATTGTTGATTTGTCAATCTACGTGTTCTTTCATATCTGCCATCTAAATGAAAAATGGAACTCTCAGGGATAGTCTGTGGATTTGCGAGACTCCATGGAAGACATTGGGCATATAAAGCAATGATTCAGTTACATAGATACATAGCCACTGTGTTTTTATCTGATTTAATATTTCCCAAATATTGTTCATATTATGGAAAAGACCTCTCTACTGATTTTTTTTGTAGGAGAACTCTGACATTTTCATTAAAAAAAGGATATCTGAGAATGAGTGAACTGAAAATTATCCATGAAAATTAATGATACTATCTTTCATACCATTACAGCTTTGAGATGAACACAAAAGGTACGGTTTTCTCTGAATTGTTTTACAGTGCCATGTATAAGCAAACACAGCAGCATGGAAGCAGCCTATATAATATATGAGATCAGTTGCAGTATTTTGTGGTATGTGACGTGCACGTCTGTGAAATGAGAGAGATGTGACACATCTGGACTTCATCTTTCCACAAACTAGAGTGTTGTGGCATAGCCATAGTGGTTCTCAACCAGGGGTATGCGTATCCCTGAGGGTACGCAGAGGTTTTCCAGGGGGTACATCAACTCTTCTAGATATCTGCCTAGTTTTACAACAGGCTACATAAGAAGCCCTAGTGAAATCAGTACCAACTAAAATTTCATATATACAGTGACTTGTTTATACTGCTCTAAATACTGCGTGCTGAAATGTAGGTACAGTATTTATATTCCAATCAATTTATTTTATAATTATATGGTAAGTGAGAAAGTAAGCACTTTTTCAGTAATAGTGTGCTATGACACTTTTGTATTTTTTTTTGTCTGATTTTGTAAGTAAGTAGTTTTTTAAGTGAAGTGAAACTTGTGGTCCAAAGACAAATCAGACTCTTGAAAAGGGTACAGTAATCTGGAAAGGTTGAGAAACACTGGCATAGCCTACATGATTTTTCCACAGCCAATAGCCATGTGTGTGATATGCCTCCCATTTCATCTACATGCATGACACTAGACACACCGTGCTGTAACGCCTATTGCATACTGCTACAATGTATAGTTGCAGGTATATTGAACAACAGCTGGAAGCATCCTAATTTTCTGAAGTGGAAAACATTAATAAGATGTTAGACTGCTGTTGTGTCTCTTACAGCTATAGACAGAGTTCAGATCCAGACTGGATCCTGGTCTGCACTTCCCCAGTGTTTGGTGGTATTGGAACCCAGAGTTTTGGTTTGGCACACTTTCAAGTAATGGAGCTGTAAATCCATATCTGAGCTTCTCAAAAGTTCAGTGCTCGTTGGATCCAGGTTTCGACTCAGACTCTTTTTCACTGACAGTTTTATGTATGGTACCATGTAACGTCTCTTTATTGCCTAATGTCTAATACAGCGGTGACCATCCTGTGGCTCTGGAGCCACATGCGGCTCTTCAGAAGTTAATACGCGGCTCCTTCTATAGGCACCGACTCCGGGGCTGGAGCTACAGGCGCCAACTTTCCAATGGGCCGGGGGGGCTCACGGCTCAACCCCTGGCTCTGCCACAGGCCCTGCCCCCACTCCACCCCTTCCCGCCCCACTTAGTCTGCCGTGCCCTCGCTCCTCTCTCTTCCCCCCCAGGGCCTCCTGCACCCCACAAAACAGCTGATTGGGAGGGAGGGTGAGGCACTGATTGTGAGGGCTGCTGGTGGGTGGGAGGCTCTGGGATGGGGGAGGTGCTGGTGGGGGGAGCTGCTGACGTATTACTGTGGCTCTTTGGAAATGTAGGTTGGTAAATTCTGGCTCATTCTCAGGCTCAGGTTGGCCACCCCTGGTCTAATATTACACTTCCAAGGTATCCTGCCTTCACGTATTTTATTTCTATATTTATCACTGTTAAGACACAGTCGGAAATAATCATTCAAATTATTTTGATAGTCTGGTTTCTTTGCAGAAATATGTGTATCTGATAATGATACTCCCTGTTATAAAAATTATCTACAGACTTCAAGGAAAGAAAATAGCTTGGGATACTATTATGTTCTTTAAGTACCTGGATTACAAATCTTGAATTAAAAAAAATGTAACTTGCCAACGGAGAATTCCCTTGCTGGAGGGTTAACGTCTAAGGGCATAAAGCCTGAAGTCAGCTCCTTCACCAGCTCCCCCCTGCCACCACAGTGGACTTTATGCCAATCGCAAAAGACCCGAGGCTGCTCTCACAGCGGGGGTAGGCCAGTGGAGAACTAGGGAGCTATCTGCTCTGTAACATGGCCCCTTCTCCTTTGCCAGAGGACAATTGAGCCTAATCTCCTCATATTTTTTCTCCAACAGCAGCAATCTCTCCCTCTCAACCAAAACACCCCATCTAGCACGTTTGAGAAAAGAGATGAGTTTTTCACTATGACTTAAAGAACACCAGGTTGGGCACTGGCAGATCATGGAAAAAGCATATTCCAACATCATTGGTCCTTCACTGAGAATCCTTCGCCACTAATACCAGATGTTTCAATTTAGCCTCTATAAGCATGAGCACCTCATATGACCTCAACTTCTGTGGGCTGAGGTGGTAACTGAGGTAGCCAGGAGGCCCAAACCATGTAGGGCTTTATGAGTATAGTTGACACCTTGAATCAGCTGAAGCAGAAGCAAACAGGCAACCAGGAAGTAGGCATCTTCTGCACCAGCTGTTATTTCTGAGTGCTCTTTAAATGTGGCCTCATATGGGTAAATCTATACTACAATAAAAGACCTGCAGCATGGCCACGGCTGGCCCTGGTCAGCTGACTTGGGCTCAGGTGGTGGGGTTAAAGATTGCAGTATACATGTTTGGTCTTGGGCAGGAGTCCAAGCTCTGAGACTCTGCAAGGGGGGGTGGGTCTCAGAAGCTGGGCTCCAACCTGAGCTCAAACATCTACACTGAAATTTTTAGCCCCACAGCCCAAACTGCATGAGCCTGAATGCCTCAGGTTTTTTATTGCATACCCATATGGACCAGGAAGAAATTTAAGCAAGAGCTTTAAGTATTTCCATATTCAGAACAGCAATTACTCAAGTGCTTAATGTGAGGCACATACTTAAATCCCATTGACTTTAACAGAACGGAAGCTTATGACTAAAGGTAACCCCCTTTTATATGCAGTCCTGAATAGAGAGCCTTCCTGAACTGGGCCAGAGTGTGCACTGAAGTTATTCAATGTGGAAGTCACAGAGGCTTAGTCTGGTCTGATTCTAAAATAAAAGGTTGCAGCTGAATAAAAGAACTCCACTTTTCTACACCAAAAAACATTTGGTCTCTCCCTCGGTTAATACACTTTAATGATGATTACGAACAAGTGGTTACAAATGATAGCCAAAGAGAGAAGCTAAAATTGATTCTGCTGTACAGCATGTCAAACAGTAGGGTGTCTGCATCTGAGGTGCAAATTACCTTACTGATGGCAGACAAGATAAATATTGAATCATTTGAAAAGAAGCAAAGAACGTTGGCCTGAGCCTTTCAATTAAAAGGCAATTTCACAATGACATATTAAAGTAGAGCCAATGTTTCATTCAAGAAATTTAATATCAGTATCTGAGGTGGCAGATGTTCTACTATATTTAGAGTTTAAATAGGGAAAGACGGCATTTTCCACTGCTCTTCATCAGCTTTATCTAGCAGCTTCACGCATTTTATTTGTAACATGAATTAAAAATACTGAGCTCAATGGCCACCACCACTTGTGGTGTCTCAGGAGAACATAGTTTCCTGTCTAGAAAATGTTCTACAGTTAGATATTGTTTTCATATCCCATGTAAATGAATTGGCTGAACTGTACATTAGACACTTCTGTCATGCTCACTGTATACAGGCGACATACATCAACCCCCCAGATCTGAACACTTACATATCTAGAGCTGAATCTGAACTTTGGAACTCCAGACCATCCCTTCCCTGGTATGAATATGGGATGAAACTTGGGAAAGATCATCATTTATGCCTCTGACACTCTTTCACAATCAGAGGAAACTGCATGTTGAACAAGCCTCCCGAGCAGCCTTTGCACCTCTTCTGCTCTCTTACTCATCCCTGCCTCACCACTGCACTACTCTGTATCGCCACTTCCATGGGGAGTACTGCTTCTTGCTGATGGATGGGAGGAAGAACTGCTCTCAGGATGTCAGCTCAGGAAATGCAACTGATTTTAAGGAAAAAAAAAATATCAAGTATGCCATGGGACCCAGTGTAAGTCAGACAAGAACTAAACTATCAATGTTTATTTCCTGCTGTGTAATATTTGTGGGTGGGGATGCCGGGCACCTCAGGTCATGCTAGTGATCAGATTAATACATTTCATATGTAATTATTCTTTGTTTCCTAGGGGATAGTGCACCTGGCACTGGAATATACTAGGCAACAAATTGATTTTGAGGGTGATTAAGTGAAGAACAGTGCTCAGATACCATGGTGAAGAGCCTGGCATAAATGCTGAGATTAAATGGTCGCTGAAACATCGGATAATCACAAAAGACATTTGCCATCCTGAATATACTGTGGTCACTATTAAAAAGTCATCTTACCCCAGTGTAATACCTGAGTTACTGGAGTATTTCTTCCAGATTCCATGGTTTAGTAACTGTTGACAAATGCCTATGTTTTAATGGGTACCACTGTATATCAATGCCGTAGCAGGACAAAAAGATTTTTTGGCAAAACAAATGTTTCCTTTGCCACATGAGTGTTTTGAACATTCTGTGCTGTTGCTGCCTCATTTCTTCCGATGAGGTCACTTAAGAGATGGGGTTTGGGAAAATCAAGCTTCAAGGATAGCTTCTGAAGAAGTGAATAATAATTACATGCACAGTGGGATGTGTGAAAGTGGAGTGATGTAACTTGGCGCAGATAGCATCAACAAGGATTTAGATATTGTTTGAGAGAAGATAATATTTTATTTTTCTGGGTTGTGATTTGCTGGCTGAAATTCCTCTCACTGTACAGTTTGATGTTAAGTGATGTGAGTACATCTAATAACGTAAGTAAAACACAAGTTTATTCACTGCAATTTTTCGAAACTCTGTTTCATTAAAAAAGCTGTTGTCCCCCAACTTTACAGAAGGCTATTATATGTTCCCCTGATTATATAAATTCCCAGTATTATGAAATTTTTGGATGTCCCCCAAGACTTTAATAAAATGAGGGATTTCCATGTACTCAACACTTACATCATGTTGTACAAGAATTAAATAACTAATCCTCTTAACACTGTTTGAAGTAAATATTATCATTGTGTCACATAGGTGGAGACTGACACTTGATAAAAAAGCACCTTGAGTTGTCCTTTGAAATTATCTTTTGTGTTCTGGATTTGTGTGGGAAAATCTTTTTATATCAAATTCACAATAATTTACAAATGCTAATTAATCTAAAGTCAGTGCTAAGTAATATTATTTCTGTTTTAGATATTTCTATGTGAATGTAAAATTAAAACATGGTTACAAAGAAGCCCTACTAGGCAGACTCCTGGGATCTTCAATGGGATATAAGGGTACTCAACACCTTGTAGAGTCAGTTCTTAAATCTATTATAGACCCGCACCCAAGCCACTGTCAAATCCCACCTTGCCCAATGGAAGAATGAGAAGCAAGGAGGTATCCTGCTGGCCAGAGCACTGTGCCATAGTGCTGTACTCTGCTGTTCTTCTAAGTAGGAGTGTCCACCATCTGCCAGATAGTACTCACTGGTGACAGAAATATATGCACTTGCCAGCTGCTGAGGCTGGATACATCCTACTCAGCAGATAACCCCACTTAGAGACATGGTGCCTGATTCTCCACTGCCTTGACCTTATGCAGACATTTACACTTGTGCAAAGTGTGTAGTAAATGCTATCATTCTGATTTAGTACCACTGTACATTCACTTGCACTTGCTCTGCACAGGTGTAATTGATTGTACAAGATGCAAGGTGGGGGTGAATCCAGCCCAGGGCCATCATAATGCTGAACGCACTCCCATGCGCTAAGTAAAGCTGGTAGAAAAATGGAATTGCTCTCCCATGGAAAGTCTGAGATTTTGAAATTTCATTTCATCCCAAATCAGGACAAAAAATTAAAAATTTGCAATTTTTCACAAAGGAAATATTCTGAAAAATTTCATTTTGATCTTATTAAAACGTTTCATTTCAATAAGGTCAGAACATTTCAGCTGACTATCATTTTGACCTTTACATTATAATATATAATATTATATGTAAAAGCTGAAACATTTAAATTTTTATATAACATAAATTATAAAATATGAAACAAAACATTTCCAAAATTTTGACATAATCGCAATGTTCCTGCAAAACACACACAACCTCTTCCTCGAAAAATTCCTGACCGGCTCACCCCAGCTGTCTTTTGTGTCAGGTGTCAGGTTTTATGAGTGCTCTGAGTATGCTTACAGGATCAGACCTCACTGGCGAGATAGACGTTCTCCTGCCTAGTTTTGAGAACCCCACTCGTGAGCTTCGGCTTAAGTTAGGGCTCTGAGCAGCTCATTAGCTGTGAGATGGTGTTGGCACTTAGGTGCTTTTGCGAATGCCAATTGGTGGAAATTCAGGTGCCTTGGGGAGTTAGGAGCCTGTGGGGTTAGGCAACAACTAAGCAGCATTTTTGAGAATGTTAGTGGAATCTTAATGGTAGATTTAGGAACCTAAATACTTTTATGGATCTGGGCTCTAGTGCCTGTGTTAGACTAACTGTTGAACTATTTGGGGAAAGATGTGCCCAATAGGATAAAATTATTTGAAAAAAATCAACTTCTATAACCATGTATACCTATTGTCGCTCATATTTTATATAGCCTCAGTTTTGCTGCACACCCCTTATACCTATGTCGTGGTCTCCTTTTATACTTATCTTAGAAAATAGCTGTAATCAACAATTTTGTTTACCGCTAAAAAAAATCAGTAGCTAAAAAGTTCTTCGAAAAAGTTTTATGCCATAAAGTACCCTGTTGAGATTGCAGAAAGTGCAGTACTTAAAAATCTATGTTGGTCCAGTCCTTGCTGTGGTTGTTCCGTGACAGTCTTCCATCCAGTGCAAAGCAGTCACAAATCAGACAGCCAACTGAGAATTCAGTCACTACACGGAATCCTCAGGTGGTATAAGGCAACCCCCTGCTAGCCCTCCTCCCATATGGACATATCTAGAGAAAGGAAGAAGGTCTGCTTTAGTTTGTGCCAGGGTTGATTTGGGCTGATTGGGGAAGGGAGTTGAACGGTGACAAAAACTACTTTTGCCTGCCCTGGGGTCTTACATCAAGCCAGGCTCAGCCAAACCCAGGACTGAGCCCTGCAAATTGATATTATTTTTGTTGTTTCTTTACTGCCTCTGGGGTACTGCTTGTGGCTTACATTCAAGGGCCTACGCATCTATCAGTGGCTTGGGTGTGTGATACTTTTACTATAACATTCTTAATCTTATAAGCTTTCTGTGTTTTCCCCTTTAACACAGTATCTGTCATACCGTAATTTGCCTCCATTGTGCAGAAATGAAATCTCTTCATTATCATCATTTCAATTCCTTTAATTACGGTAGAGGATTCTCTCCAAGCGACATTTACATAGAGATTTAAAGGCTGTTTGTTTATGAAAAAGTACAGTGACTATAAAAACTGCATCTTGAAAATAAAAGTTCCAAGAAGTCTTTTTCCAATAGTTGTCCTGCTGTAAGATGTTTGGAAAAGAACATTGGTGCAAGCAATGACTACGTATCGCAATACGTCTTCCAGCAAGAAAACTAATCAGAAACTATACTTGAATGTATAAGATATGTCACATTAGTCTTCCTGGCTCTAAAGTTTTGTTGTAGTTTTTTTTAACAGTGCTAATTCATGGAACTGTTTCTGCTGGGTGTTCAGGGTCTGATTTACGCTGAGCTGTAAACTGTACAAGTAACAATCTGACTGATGCAGCAACAGAAGGTGACCCAGATTACAAAACACTGTACGCTAATGCCAAGTCTTCTTTAATGCCAGCTGCTCAAAGCTTTGTCTTATTGCAATTCAAACTCAGCAGTCACCAATCACACAGCCTCTTCCCACAGACACACACTCTTGCCGTCTTCATTTTAAACATGTTCAATAGCTACTGCCTTTCATAAACTTACATCAGCTTCACCAGCTGAGGCCATTTAATCTCCTTGGATTCTATTTACTGTCATCCAGCTGACAAAATTATTAAGGAAACCCATTGTGCATACTTCGGCTTATGTGGAAGTTTGCTGAAGAGATTTCTTTAATAAAAATGATCAGACTAAATATCAACTAATGTTGATATTTACACAGGTTAAAATCAAGGCTTTTAAACCACAAAACATATCATATTTGTTTAATTAATTTTCCTACAGTTTTTTTTTAAAAAATGATTGTATGGTAGTGCTTAGACAGTATCTTGATGGACACAATAACAATACATAATCGAGATGAGCAGTTAGTATAACAAGTAATATGTTGGATTAAGAAACAAAAGAGAAATCTCCATATTAACACATCATTTTAAACATCCAGGTTTAAATGGACTGTTTGTCAGTTTCCAAAAGTGCAAAGGTTGAAATGGATGTGTATTTGTATGTGAATATTTCTTATGGGTTTCCTAGCACCAAACTTTGAATATTCAAACAAAAAAAAATTTAAATGCTTTCATTCTCTATGAACATCAAACAGTGTGAACACTCAGATCTTAAAGCCGTCTGTTCTATGAATTTATAAAACTTATAGTTCCCTGGACCAGCTCATTTTGGCATCTTTAACCAATGGCTTAGAGGCTTCCTGACAAAATTAGCTTTCTGCCAGAGGTGTTTATCTAGCCACCTAGCCCTAGGACATGTCAGAATGATAAGAAAAAGAGGAACACTTACTTTTTAAATGGATGAGCAGCAAAAAACTGAGGTAGAAGATGAGTAGAGAGTTAATTCTTGAATGAGCCATATTCATCTTGATAGGACATCCTCCTCTAAGTTGCCTAGTTGCCAAGGGGCTGGTGCTGATCATTACTGCTTTCTCCTCACCTCTGAGACCAGGATGATAGCCAAGACACAGAGTCCGCTACATCCCATCTCTGCCTGTGACTCTCGTCAGCTTGTTCACTGCAAACCTACAGACTTTGATTCAAAAGGCAGTTGTGCCTGTTAAGATTTTAGCTGAGCATGTTTGGGTGATTTTTCAAACCTGGTGCAGATTTCTCTGCTGCATGGATTGGAGTCTTTCCCCCTGGCTTTCTATTATAGATCTGTGTGACTAAATGCCTAGCTCAAATTTCACACACAATTCCAGGGTAATCTGTCAGGCTTTCAGAAAACAACACATTTTATTCTTTATTTAAGGCTCCATTATATCCCAGGCTCTCTGATATAACATTAAAGAACCATTGCTAATAATAATACTTTGTACATTTTGCATTCCTGCTGTATTAACCCCCCTTACAAAATGGATTAGAAACATGGAGCAATTTCATTTTAGCTACAAAAGCCAGAGGTATTCCCTTCATCTTTGGTTAGTTATTTACAGTGTCTTTTCTGTACTATATATAGCTATGGAGGTGCATTAAAAGGGGATTTTGCCCAAGTGCTCTGGTCTTCATTAGAACATATTTATAGTTCCAAGCTCTAGGTGGGAACCTACCATCATCTCCATTACAAATCCTGGTTTTCTGGGAGTTTATAAATTCAGACATAAAAGTTTGCTCTGGGATAACTCTCACTACATAGACTGCATGTCCCTAGGTCCAGGAAAAAAAATGGTTGTGTACCCTTAAAAATCTGTTTGGCTGTTGCTTTGTTATAAAAAATAATACTTACTAATTTGGGTTTTCCTGGTACTTTCCTTTGACTCAAAGGAAGTTTAACCTTTATTCAGAAAAGCACTAAAGCACATGCTTGACTTTGAGCATGAATTCAATGGAACTTACATGCTTAAAGTTAAGCACAAGCTTAAACGTTTCACTGAACGGGGATGGGATTGTTCATGTGCTTAAGTACCTTGCTGAATCAGGACCTTAGTTTGAGGGAGTTGGTTATTTCTAAGTAATTGATGGTGCGTACTCTCAATGTCCACTGACTGGAACATCAACCTTTTCTACACACTGAAACCAACCCATTTTAAAGCACTTTTCCTCAGCTTTCTAGCCTTTTCTTCTCTTCCACCTCAATCAGGCTCAGGTGCCACTTGAGCCCTCCCCCCCCCCGCCCCCTATCCTCCTATCAGTGAGGCTTCAGATTGTCCACTTCTAAACAGGGGTGCGACCCTTTCCTCCCTTCTGCTTGTTCAGTATCTGAATTGGAAATCCAACCACTCCCTTCTTTCAGGCCTATAGCTTCATCTGTGCCTTCCCACCACCAACTGATTCTGAGAAAGACCTCCAGTCTCTCTGATGGGGTTCGAGGTTGACTCTTCTAGCCAAATCTAATGAGATACAAACCTTACAGTGAACTGTATTCCTAGTGAGAAACAGTAACATTTTGCAGACAACCATAATTCCATGTTAAAGTCCACGTTAATGGTCAATCAGCTTTCTCTGTCTTTAAATCTTTCCTTTGATTTATATTTTGCTTCACTGCTTTGTCTCATTGCCAGCTATTTAGTTTATTTCTAAAATTACTCTGCGAAATACATGAGCATAAGTATATGAACATGAAAATAGTGTTCTGCCTTTTGAGAATTTCTTCTGTTAGATTAAATTATGCCATTGAATTCAATGCTGAGTACTTAATAGAATTTAGGTTTAAATTATTAATTATTATTTATTTTATTTGGAAGCTTGACTTTTCCCTTTGCAATTTTCATTAATCCCTAAAATGTTTTTGTGGCTGTACTCACTGCAAATAAGAATTTGATAAATATTATTGTGCTGGAGTTATGATGAATGATTAAATTAATCTTACTTGGATTAAGAAGACACTGGGCGCAACTCCATAGTTAAGGTTGCAATCTCAAATATAATGCTTATTTTAATCAGCCAGACCTGCCCTCATCCTCAAATTTGTATGTGGAAGAATATGTCTGAATTTTATGTATTCACTGTAACAGAGGAGTAAACTTTTTTTCTTCATGATTGTCAGAAGTGTATGATCAGAATTGTTTATAGGGTAAGGACTCAAAAAATCTATAGTTATCACATGGATTAAAAAGTCCTTAGCTCTGCCTTGCAGCAAAACAGTCACAATAACTATTAAATCTAAACCAACATTATCCATCCTTTAAATACCTGTCTCTTATAACTGTGAATAAAAAATATCTTACTCTTATTCATGCAAAAATTGAATGAAGTCTGTGCTTCTATACAAATCCAGAGGAACAAAGACATGCCACCTATTTTAGATTATAAGAATACCTTATAAACATCCATGTTTTCTCATTGATCAAAACAATTCCATGCTCTCCTAACTAGATCATTATTACAAGATACAAAGTTAGTGTATGGACAAATCCTAATCCCTATGCTAGTTCATAAAATGGGTAGCATCTTCAGGGCAGCCAAAAGTGACCACTCTTCTTCAGCATAGCATCTATCTCTTCATTCTTGAAATTCCCCTCCACAATTTTAAAAGGTCTAAATAAAATGTTTCTTCCTCTTTGCCAGCCATTGCTAGAATTTAAATGTGCTTCTCACCAAATTAATTTCAGATTTAGGTGCTCCTGATTCACTGAAGAACTTGAAGGAATAGGTAGAAAGGAACCCCATTATTAATACTATTTTCATGCAGCAAACATGAGATATAAATTCAATTTGCATATAAATACAATTTAGCCTTGATGACATTTTTGCAGTCACTTAATTCCGTCACGAAACCATTTCCCCTGCATTTGACTCTCACAATCTCATTTCTTCACATTGGAATCTACTGTCTTTCACCTAAGTGCTGCCTCTTGTAGTTCTGATTGCTCCACTTGTGGTGATTGCAATACAGTGTGTGTCTCACACTCTCCCAATCAATGTGATTTCTTCTAGAATATCTCTTTTCACCTCTGGCCAACAAACTTCAATACCTACATCTTTTCTTTCCTCCGCTATAAGTGATATTTTCCAACTTTGAGACGTCTTTAACACTGATTATCCCCACATCTGCCTCTCTGCCATAGAGCATATTCTTTCTTGATTGTGTGATACTATGCCTGTTAAGATTGATCATTTTCTAGTTCTCTTTCTTTTAGTTCAGATACCACTAAGGATAATTTTCCTGGCTGATCAGTATTTCCTTTAGAGTCCGTGCAACATTTGTTTGTTTTTTCGTGTAAACTGAGCATTACATGAACAGAAATCAAAGTAGTTGAATAATCTATGTACAGGTTACAGTTTGAAAATTTAAGACATGATGTTACAAAGCTGTTGTTGTTGACTAATGATGATAAACAGAATTGTTTTTTTTTTTTTTGGCGTGGATCCCTTCTTCCCACTGGCAATTAAAACACCTAGTAACTGCCATTTATTATTAGCTAACAGCAGACAGATTTTTTTAGGTGGCTGCTTTCTCATGAATGCTTCATAGAGGCAGAGATAAAGATAATAGACCATTAGGCCTCCTGCACAAACTCAGTACTATTTCCCTTCAGTTCCAGTTTTTGCACACCTGATGCATGAACTCTGGTTTATGTTGTAATGTGTTGCCTTTCCTCTGGGCTTTGGCTATTCCTTGCCTTGCAGTACTTATTGTCAGCCTTGTGTTAGATGATAGCTACATTTTATCATAAATGTGTATCACTGGCAAGGTTATATCTTGCAATAGGGACCCATGGAACAACCAGGTCAGGGTTTGGGCCAATCAAAGTTTTGTCTGAGTAAAGACTCCAGGCTTCGACCCCACATAAATATAATTTCTGAAATAAATGTTTTTCGTTTGCTGTGCATCAATGCCTTTAAATGACTAGTTTGGTTGTGAAGTCACAGTAATACTATATTTTTCTCTCCAAAGAGAAATGTCCTAAATAATTGTCTTGGTAGGGAAACAAAATGACCTCAAGTTATTCAGGTGCTAACTTAAATAAAAAGATAATGTAATGAGATCAGTACTGCAAGCTCTGTAATAAAAGTAACAGATGTTCCTCATCTGTGGCACAGATATCCTAAGTCATCCAGTTAGAATATAATAAAGCATTAGTTGGCTTTCTATAATGCTTTTCATAGTCGAGGCATCACGGAATACTTTACAGTCAGCACACATCTTCAAGCTGCTACCAGAAGAAAAGAAAATGCAGAGTATACAGGGAGGTCTTTTAATCCCTGCATAATAAATAGATTTTAGGAAAACTTTCATCAAGAGAATGGTAAATAGAGGCAATCTAAAACAGGTGGATTATAAAAAATACATTTGAAACCCATACAAAGTATACAACATTTTAATTTCTGTAATGCTATCAATATAGCCTTTTATCAAGCGCATCCAACTCCTTTACAAGCAACTAATTTGGTCTCTTAATATGGTTGAGGCAAGTAATTATTATGATATCCATTTTGCAGATGGGTAAACTGAGCCAATTAGAGGTAAACAGCCACATTCTGCATTCCACACTACCCTACTGAAGTCAATGGAGTTACACTGGGTGTAAGTCAATGCAGGATGTAAGCAACTTGTCTGGAGCTGTGAAGTTCAGACTCCCAGTTAGGTCATCTAACCAGTGGACAACATTTTTTCCTTTAACTTTAAAGTACGGAGTCACTGAAGTAACTGAAGGCATTGACTAGGGAGTCAAATGCTGCTTGCTTTACTCATGCGAGTTGTCCAACTAAGCCCAAGAAAATAAACCAAGCAAGCTGGAGTAAAGCTCATATGAGTAAGGCAAGCACGCTTTGACCCTAGCATTGTAGCCATGGCTAGGCTGTATCATAGCAGCTGACTTTAAATTACATGTGACCAACTCACAGAACAGCTGATACTGATACTTTATTTTGTTCCACCACCAGTGTGGATGCCCTTTCCATGAACTTAGGAAAGAAAGAAGGTAGACACTGCCATCACATTTTTGGGCACTGAAATATACACCTACCCGGAACCTTTAGATTCATGGAGTCTGCCAGATCTTGTTAGCATCTGTGGGTCTGAAACACACATCTGCTGGCTCCTGGGTGGTGGTGTAGACATGGCAACCACCCAGCAGCTCTGGCAAAGTGGGCAACAGCAGCCTATGACCACTACAGCTTCAAGTACCCCTGGATGGCTACACTGTCTACAGCATTTCCTGATTGGCCAAGCCACGCTATTTAGGACCTAAGGAAAACACACATGGGCTGTCTGTGCTACTCTAAATGGATGCCTAGCTTGCTGCTGCAAACAGACCCTGCTGTACACTCAGGATGCCTTGCTCCTGCTACTGGTCCTGACATCTGCTCTTGATACCTTCCTCTGTCTCTGTTCCTCTAACCCTATTTTGACTGACTCACTTGGCTCGGACCTGGTATAGCTCATCAACCTCAATCCTGAGCTCATCCTACAGTGCAACACTGGTACCGATTGATGCTTCTGGCCTTCACCCTCTCGACTGAACTCAGACCACATTCTCTAGTCCCCTCCTATCCCAGCCTTGAGCTTGGCCTCAGTAGTTGGATTCCTGACAGAACCATGGATCCCACCACAATCACACACTCTACCAGCCCCAGGGATAATATACTTGGGAAGTAGCTCAGATCCAGAATTATCTCGGACTGATGTCGCTATTTGGGTAATTGGTCGAAATGCGTAAACTGGTTTGAATAAGGCTGGCTTGGCAGTCCTCTGGATAGTGAGCAGTCTCCAGTGAGGCAATAGAAAGCTATTTGACTCTCACAAATTTGTCAAAGGTCTGTTCACACATTTAGCCAGGAACCTAGTAATAGGAACAATTACATGTGCATCTATTCCACATAACACTGACAAAAGCAGGTGTCAATAACACAACAGTCTGACATTACTTTCACCCTGTCATTTTTGTGCAGAAATATCTTGTAATTAAGTTTTATTTTGCATATTATTTAGTAAAAATATGTTTTTCTTTTGAGTCCATTTTCTCTTAGCATTTTAAAATATTTTTTCTTAATATTTTTTCTTTTCTCTTGAGCTCTTGATTTTGCTCTTGTGTTGAGCTCTTTTTTCTTTAGCCAGAACAGGACTGAGAAGTGAAGCAGAACACCCTGTTCCGGTCAAAAGGACAGAACACAAGCTTCACAACTATGCCAATTTGCTGATCAATGGACTACGAAGTGAAAGGGTTAGATTTGAAAATTTACAGTCATTTTGCAAAATCTGCCAAGCCTACTGGTGCACTACAAAAATTTTTCTGAGATTCTGGGCACAGAGCTGTTTCCCCATGTAGCTGCTATTCCTGTCAGAAAAGGAGGGATTTCTGAACTGCTGGCCTAAAATGTCAGGTTAACTACAGATTGCTGAACTGTGCTGGGCAGATGGTAGGACAAAGGCCCCACCCCACTCAGACATACCTCCTTTGCAGTGTTCAGAAGTGGTGGGAGCGCTGCCTGGCCTCTTCTTGCATTCCTGGAGTGTAAGCGGAAAAATTATTGCTGCCTCTAGTAGGTGCACTAGGGGGAGATGGGTCTCCTTGTGCACGGTAGCCATACAAAAAGTAGAAACATGGATAAATTGCTAAAGAAGAGTACAAAAGAACAGCACAAACCCTGAATTGGTGGTGAGTTCTATCGTGAGATTTCACCAACCAAGTATCACGTGTGAACTCCTACAGCACTATGGCAGCCTTAATATGGAGTCCCAGACAGTGCCTTTTAGCACTCCAGTCTACCTTGGCACACAAGCATGCCTGCCTTTGTGATAGATGGTCCCTTACACCAACAATCACAATATGCTGGTTACTCCCAGTCCCAAAGGACCGGTCAGTTATGCCAGATCAATTGTACATTATCTCTCACCAAAGACAACACTTGTAATCAACTAACTAAAGACGTATTAACTAGGAAAAAGCAGTAAGAGTTATTTACAAGGTTTAAGCAGATAAACATACACACTCCAGTGAGTTAGTCTTGGGTTCCATAAATAATAGAAGCTACTGTAATGTGCAAGCTCTGTATCCTTTAGGGCTAACCCAAGCTAAGCAACTTGGGATCCCTTGCGTATGCTTAGAAATATTGTTCTCTCCAAATTCCAAGCAGCATAACAATTCCTCCTTGACAGGGATTTTTATTTCCTTTCCCCATCATTCAAGCCATGATGGGATGAGAGCTTGTTCTCTTGCCCTCTTCATGGGTGTGGGGGAAGCAATCAAATAAGTCTTTTCTCCTGATGTTGCACAATGGTTTGTCAGGTGTCTGTAGGCCTTCATGTACTGGAGGAGATGACACCTCTTGTGGTAAACTAGTATTTCACACTTGGTCATGCTTCTCCCCTAACTCTGGGGGTTTACAGTCTTAACAAAGATTTTTATAGTTAAAGAACAAACACTAACTATCACCTTATAACATGGGATACAAATATTATAAGTAAGATTAATACAGGGTCCTACAAGCATTTGATAAAGTCGAAACACGAAACAGACTCTTATAACTCTAACATCTATTTTAACAATACTAACACACAGGTTAGAGCACAGGTTTCCAGCTATGTATTTATCAGTGTTCAGTGAGGCCTCTGGGCGTTGGCATGAGCTGGCACCTGGTCTGATAGCATCATATTATTCTGTGAGGTCTTAAAAAGCTTTGATAGAGTTTCATGGAGGTATTTTCAAATCAGGATTGTATAGGGTCCTTGCAGACTGCACACTGCAAATTCCCACAATTTGCATATCCTTCATTCAACCAATGATAATATATGTGTAGCATAAACCCTATTGTGTTCTAGTATGCCAGTAGAAATCATATTATTTTTATCAATATGTTTAATACACAAGATTTGGAAGACATACTAAATTGCCGGTAAATTTATAAACAATATGGGCCTGTGTCCTCAAGATTAAAATGGTATTTGCTATTATTTTTATAAAAAGAAAGATGTCTTCCATGGCTGAAAATGAAGTGTTCAATTGTTGTGGTGCCTGAAGGGATAGCCAACTAAGGCAGTGCATACTTGCTATCAATATTTTTAAAACAAATTGCTAAATTACAACTGTAGGCTGGTAGGTATTAGATTCTGATCTCAGTTACACTAGGATAGTGGAGATACGCTAGGGTAGTGGAGAGGTTCACATCAGTGTAAATCTGAAGTAATGGATCAGAATCTGTCCCCTAGATATTTCAACTGTATGTACTTATAACAGCATTATTGATCCAAGTACTTGCTCATGGTCAATTTAAACCAGTTAAGGAGCAGGCTGTTCAGATCATTGCAGTTTCAGACAGGAGTTTAGGCTGTTTTTCTTTTAATATGTAAAGTGCCCCCTGGGTATTTTACACTTTACAGACAAAACAAACTGACTCTACTAAGGTACTGCAGGACTCCCCTGGGAGCTGCAGAACTCAGTAGCGTGTGATTCACTTATCCTTACCTTTGATGAATACTTGCACAAAGAACATGTTTTTACTGCATAGTGTGTGGTTGATACCACCAGGGAAGCGATTCCACTGTCAGAAATGAATGCTAGGTCAGCCCTTGTCACTGCAGATGAAACTCTTGTGATTAGTATTCTGTACCTTCCTGCTAATGAACTGTCTAATCATGACGTTTTTGTGCGTCCTGATAATCTTCCAGTGATTGTCAAGGTTACAGAAGGGTTTGACAAAGAGAGAAGTGATATTTTATAAAACTTTAACATACTCTGTTAAATGTATTGCAAATTTTACTTTCATTGCTGTGCCTTTTAACTTCAGTGTTGGAGGTTCTGTTTAAACCACTATAAATAAAGGTCTGAGAGCTATCCCCCTATAATTTGTTTTCGGGTTAGATATTTCACCCACTGAAACCAAACACCACAGGAGATCTGAAAACTTTGTTTACTTGGAGTGAATTTCACTCCGGTGCAGAGGACATGCAGGAGGACTTGTGTATTATGGGCTTGATCCTTGATCCATTCAAGGCAAAGGAAAAACTCCCATTGATTTTAATGATGCAGGATTACTCTCTAGTATAGAGACAAGATGGGTGAGATAATATCTCTTATTGAACCAACTTCTGTTGGTGAGAGAGAGAGACAAGCTTTCTAGTTTACACAGAACACATCTTTGGGACCTGAAGGAACTTAGTTTATGGCACTTAGCTTAATCCTACTAATTTCCGTAAACTTTCATTAATCTTGAAACCAAGAGTCACATTTGTGACTCATAGCCAAGTTAGAATCAAAACAAGAATACCACCATTACTATTTATAAATGGCCAAACTTGATTGGGAGTCTGGGAATGTGCCCAGATAACAATAAGAATATTGTTGTGGAGAGTTTTCTATTTTGTTTTTTAAAACAAAACTCATCACTGAACATCACACATCTTATTTTAATAAGTGTACTGTTTATAAAGAAATGTATAGCTTAAAGGTAGCAAAAATATTATTGTTCTTACATTTTGGTAGAAAATGAAAATAAAATAAATGAGGTTTGTTTTTTCATGGTATTTGGCATGCAAGTAAATCTTAGTGTTAACAGCTAAAATTCTTCGATTCAATTTTTTGGTCAAAGATTTTTAGTCATTTTTGTGCATATAATCATACTAATGTCAATTTTTTATTCATAATCTGATGCATAAAAATGAGATGCAAGTAATAAGCAGGTAAAAAAACCCATGCTAAACATGAAGTATTTCAAAGTGTTTTCTGAATGTTTGAGGGCATAACAGAATCCACTGCAGTGTCAAGGATTTTCTTAGCTGTTGAACATCGCACAATTAGCTAGGTGTACATGAGAAGAGGTGGGAAGTACCAAGTATTGACCAAGATACTGAACTTCATTGGCCATTGGTCTGATTTGATATAGCAATTCCTATGTTGTGTACGTTATTGAAACATGCCATAATATTTAATAACTATTACAACCACAGAGATGGAGCGAAACTCAAATATCAGAAATAAACCACTTAGAACTTTGGGACAATTTATATCTGAATCTGAACTCTGGGACACAGGTTTACTCATTTTTGATTGTGAACCCATCTGTTTACAAAATGTGAAAGAGAAATCAGTTCAAGGTTCGGTTGTCTTACAGCCAGGATTTGGTGCTAACTGAAAACAACGTTTCAGGACAAACATATTTCCATCTATGGTTAAAAAAAATTATGGACAATGAGAATAGAAAGAAATCAGGAAGAACAAGATTTGGATTAGACCTATTGAGCCTTCTTAAAACTGTCTGTAAAAGCAGCACTAAAACAGACTGCAAAACAGAACATTGTTTAAAAACAAGTCATGTATAAATAAAATGAAGACATCATTAGGACACATACAGAGCTTATTAGTGGACCAGTTCTTTGATCTGTGTAATTCTAGGACCATAATATCCTAGCCAGGGCTTGTTAACCTCATCACCTTCCATGATGTCAGTCTATACCCTTGGAAAAACATAGTCTTAATTTAATGTAACTAAAACTTTTTAAAAATGGATGTGATTATAGGGAACACTTGTAGGGTGATGTTTTCTCAAAGCTGGTCTTATACATGTTGCCACCTCAGCAGTTTGGGACTTGGAGAGAAGCAGCTCCCTCAGACAAACTGCAATCCGCCAGATTACCTGTTCCGGTGAGGACTCCTCTCCCTCCTACCGTAGTGAGCTATGTGGCCTTTTCCTCTGCAGCAGCCTCTTTTCCTTCTACATGCATCGTCAAATAGGCTGGTGACAAGGTTCCTTCCCCACTCTGAACTCTAGGGTACAGATGGGGGGACCTGCATGAAGGACCCCTTAAGCTTATTCTTACCATCTTAGGTTAAAAACTTCCTCAAGGTACAAACTTTGCCTTGTCCTTGAACCCTATGCTGCCACCACCAAGTGTGTTAAACAAAGAACAGGGAAAGAGCCCACTTGGCGATGTCTTCCCCAAAAATATCCCCCCAAGCCCTACACCCCCTTTCCTGGGGAAGACTTGATAAAAATCCTCACCAATTTGTACAGGTTAACACAGACCCAAACCCTTGGATCTTAAGAACAATGAAAAAACAATCAGGTTCTTAAAAGAAGAATTTTAATTAAAGAAAAGGTAAAAGAATCACCTCTGTAAAATCAGGATGGTAAATACCTTACAGGGTAATCAGATTCAAAACATAGAGAATCACTCTAGGCAAAACCTTAAGTTACAAAAAGACACAAAAACAGGAATATACATTCCATTCAGCACAGCTATTTTACCAGCCATTAAACAAAAGGAAATCTAACGTATTTCTAGCTAGATTACTTACTAACTTTTTACAGGAGTTCTGAGCTGCATTCCTGATCTGTTCCTGGCAAAAGCATCACACAGACAGACAGACCCTTTGTTCCCTACCCCTCCAGCTTTGAAAGTATCTTGTCTCCTCATTAGTCATTTTGGTCAGGTGCCATCAAGGTTATCTTAGCTTCTTAACCCTTTACAGGTGAAAGGGTTTTGCCTCTGGCCAGGAGGGATTTTATAGCACTGTGGACAGAAAGGTGGTTACCCTTCCCTTTATATTTATGACAGCTAGTGGGGCGCCAGCACTAATGTGGGCCCCAGTGCATCACATATCCCTTGAGCTGGATGTTGTTCCTCCCATAATGACAGAGCAAACTGATGAGAGATATCAGATGCTGTCACTATGAGGGTGCTGACTCCAAGGGTATGTTGTGGAGTCCTTTTGCCCCTCTTGTGTTGAAGAGGAGGCAGAATCATTTAGAATGTAAATCCCTCTTTAGTGAGTATTTCGAGAACAGCAAAGGACCAGAAGGTCCTGCCTCAGCAAAGAGGATTCCAGGGGACCCTGGAGATATCCCTTCATCTTGTTTCTTGTAGTTTTCTACTACCCTGTCCAGGATTGGTCATTTTACATTATGTTTGTCTGCTACATGGCCTATAGCTAAGGTAAAAAGGAAGGCTACCTTTGCTCATTCTTAATTGCAGAGACCACATTTCAGCTTGAACAAGGACACCCGGGACCTGGATGTTCCCTTCTTGCCCTGGCTATTCATCTTGCTATCCTCCACATGAGGAAGAGGAGGTCTCCACCAACAAGGAGATAAATTCTGTTGATGTTTAAGGTTGATCAGAAAATGGGTGATAATGCTCTGGATGAGGAGATGTCCATGACCCAGAGGAAGGAGGTGTCATCCCCAGAGTAAGAAGACAATTCAGCAAATACTAATAAACACCCTAAGGTATTTACCATCCCTATGGTGATCCAGAAAATTCTGGAAATGTAATGGAGACTACTTACCCACTTTGAAAGAAATAGAAGGTGAAATCCTGGCCTCACTGAAGTCAATGGTGACAGGATTTCATCCAAAGACACTGTGAGCACACAGCTTTGTGCATGCAGTCATGTCTATGCATAGATTTTGTGTTATTTGTGCATACATCAAATTTACATGCACATAACCAATTTGGGTACCCAAATTTAGTATAAACAGGGAAGAAATTGAGCAAAAATATTTTGGTGCATATTCTATTCCTGGTGAGTGTTCATAAAAATTGGGAATGGACATGAGGTCAAGTTGAGGTTCCTTTGAAAATATGGCCTTTGAAGCCTATTCCTGACATTGATGTAAATAAATTTTCATTAGTATCAGTGGAAATTATACATGGCTATAACCAAAGGAAGCAAAAGCTGGAGTGCTAATGTAGACAGGACTAAAGACAGCTACTAGCATTTTAAATACCTTCTCGTCTAACCCTTCTCAAATCAGATCTACAGAGTACTGAGGTTAAAAATGCCAGCAGTGGGCAACACCTTGAGTACACTAGCATACACACCGTTACTGCCATTAGTGAAGCTGCAATGGTGTTAGCGATGGTGAGGAATGTTTCAGAAAGAAGCTCACAGTACTAAGAGGATGGATTAGAAACAACTTGCATAAAGGACAATTTAGCCTTTTATATAGGCGTTTTACAGGTGCTTCTTAAATTTCTTCTAACGAAAAGTAAATTCCTTTTAAAAACCAAGGGCCTGATTCACCCCTGCATTATTCCAATTTTATGTCATCAATGAAGTTATACTGTCATACAATGGAATAAGACAGTGGTGACTCAGACCCTTAGTTTTGCAAGTGTTTAAGGAATAATATTTATAGTAGTTCAGAGGATTTCAATTATATTGACTCACATACTACTCTGAATGTTTTCAAGCTAATGGACTGCAGCCTTTAGCTATTTTTAATGGAGAAGCACAAACCTCTTAAGACATTGCAGTATTGATATGGGGAAATATTTACTACATAGACACATTCAGTGATGGATTAGCCACTGGGCCAATGGGGCCGTGCCTAGGGGCCATTGCCAATTGGGGCCCCCGCCCTGGAAAAATGGGCGCCCCTACGCCCTGACCCTCTCTGCCCAGTGCTCCTGCCTGGGAGTAGAGTGGGGGCGAGGGGTGTGCCCTGCTCCCCAGCAGGAGTGCCAGGCGGGAAAAGCGGGGCAAGGCCCCGCACCTCAACACAACTTCCCGGCAGGAATGCTGGGCGGGGGTGTGGTGGGGCACACCCCCGTGCCTCAACTCCATTTCCCCAGCAGGAGTAACGGGGGCCCCCTGAAGGCAGAAGGAGTGGGGATGGGCCCCCACTTGCTCTGACCCAGGAGCCCACAAACCCCTAATCCGCCTCTGGACACAGTATAAGAACTACTTCTAGGAATGTTTTTCACAAAGCATGAATGACTGACCATAACAGTTCATAATAACCCATGCATCCAATAATTTCTCAGTAAAAGACAGTTCTTTAAAATTTCAAAAGACTAAGCAATTGGTATGGCATACTGTTGCATTGACACTGTACTGGCTACATGGAGAGATTATGCTGCCATTACATTTACACTGACATTTTACTAACTCAGTTGTCACTTAATTGCCACTAGACTTTTAATTGTTCTTCTGCTGTTAATATGAATTTTTAAAGTGCTCTTCTGCACCTAATTAAGATTTTCCAGCATAAACTCCTATGCTGGCAATTTATACACGTGGAACTACGAATTAGTCAGGAATAACACTGAATTTCCTGGCTATTCTGAGTTAGATCAAACCCTTTTCTTTAATATTGTGCATTTATGTATTGTATAATAACCTAATTATGGCTTTTCCTAACAGAAAATAAGTATGTACTGCTTTATATATTCAACAGTTGTTTAAAGTTTAATTGATCTTCATGTAATAAGGATTTTCAGTTGAACCCTCCATACTGATTAATTACACCTAATTGTGTTTTCATAGTTAAGTTTTGTAATCACCACTTTAAAATATATAATTAAGGAATCCTAATGACTAAAGAGTGTCATATAAGTAAAAGGATGGTTCTATAAATGTCTGCTTCTAGTGTAGTCATGTTCCAGAAAATGGATATGCTGCTCATGCTTTCATTTTGTAGTAGGTTATTTTTTTCCTGCAAGTAATAAGCTATACAGTATAAGCTTCATAAATGTATCCTCTCACACTGCATGTAACTGGACTGATTGAATACGTCATAGAACACACAACTGGGCTCAGATAAATGCACAATGTCTGATAAAAATGCTCTGATGACCCTAACGGGCATCCTACAGTTTCAATGAAAAAGTTCCTTTAGGAAAAATGTTGTGGATAACACAATAATATCTATTCTATTTATCATTTAAAATTGATACTATATACATGTTTAGCAAATCCTGATTAAAGATGGCACAGAATAGAACTTCCATCTCCATTTACACTGAGAAACACCTTGCCTTTCAAACCGAGAGATGAATGTTGATTGCCTGACAACTGTAACCATGTGAAGTTTCATCATAATGGACAGGAAAAGGGAAGAGCTCTACAAAGCCTTGATAAATGCCTAGTTGATGATATTTTATTCTTTCCCAATTCTTCTAACAGTCGTTAGCATTACATATGGAATATTATGAGATGACAAGATGGTTTAGAACTTATTGGTAGCATGTCAGTTTAATGTGTTAATCTTTTGATCAAATAGCATTTCTGGCCTTTTAATTTTTTTTACAATATCAAGAAACTACCATGCTTGATATTTTATTCCTAAGCATTAATATTTTGATGTAATGGTTCTTTGAGGCAATTTTTTTGTCTTAACAAATTGAAAGTATTGAGTGCACTGAGTACATAAGTGTGTATATATCTTACCATACAGCCCAGTTTCTATTTTTTATTATGCAACATCAGTATTAGAACATGAGTAGAGCTGGCTGAAATTTTTCAGTTGAGAAGTTTATTCTCCAAATGCAGTTTTGTGTAAACCCAGAACTATTTGGAAATTTGCTTTGGTACCAAAAAAAAAAAAAAAAGCTTTGGGCTAAATTCACCAGAGGACTGGGGCCTCGTTCATAATACCAGTGGAGGAGAAGGAGAAGTTGGTACCTTCCTTTATATAGCCCAAGAGGTTAGGGTATTTCCCTGCGCTGTGGAAGACCCACATTCAAATCCCCACTCTAGAGGGATTTTAAGACCTTTTAATCCAGGGCAGCAAACTGGATTGATTAATTGATTATTCACAGAGCTCTATATGAGGGGCCAAATTATGTATTTATTTACTTTCAGTGCAATCCCTTTAAGCAAGGTGTAAGTAAGGTGCAAAATTTGGCATACTTTACTGGTTGCAAATCAGGGCATACTTCCATGTGCAACTGAGAGAAGGATGGAAGGTATATTAGCCCAAAGGGTGCAGAAATTGTACCATTTGCAAATTCATTATACAATACTTTTGTACTGGGAGCATTCCTCAAATGAACACCTATCTAAGACATTTTCCTAAAGTGTCTGTCACATCACCAAGGTACAGATACTTTTAAGTTGGGTATAATAACATAGTAAGTTCTTAGCTGAATAGCGATTGACCTAAGTACAAACTTTGCCTCGCTGCTTCAGTTTTGCTGAATCAGGAGTTATATAATACCCCAAGACCTCAATTCCAATTATTACATGCATTACTAAGCAGTTATATTTAGTCTCAATTTTCAAACCAATGTACAAGTTGGAGCTTTATGTATCCTTACATGGGTATGTGATTCAAGGCCTACCTCTCAACCCGAAACCTCAGTCTGAGGCTATATAACACAACAGAACTACCTTTAGTACTTTATCTCTCAAAAACCTTAACAGCTGGAGTTACCTTCTGGTTTCAGTTTGGTAGGGCTAAATGTATTAAAGATGGTTTATTTTCATGTTTGCTACACCTGTTCCAAAATACCACTACTTCTCTTGAGGAGAAAAGCTAAATGTATATGTAAGGAGGAGTGGGGAAGGGTAGGAAGACTTTCACATTTATCTTATGGCCCAATGAGCACTACCAAGGATGATTGCAGTGATACTCCAATTGCCTAAATCTAAGGGGAAGAGGGCTGGCATACCCTACTATTCAGTGATATAATTGGACCTGTCAGCCAGGGATAATTGGTTTCTGGTTGACTGAACAAAGTGAAAATGGCATCACCTCTCTGTTAGCCTTTATTACGGGAACACTTGTTGTATTATAATAGGGCCTCAATGAATAGTTCACTCCTGCAAGATGATTTGCGAGTCTCTTGGTGTGCAGTGCAGTGGGATGCCCAGCTATGCTGGGGCTTCTGGAGAGCCAAAGATTGTTTCTGTGCAGGAAGGTATGGTTTTGTGTCCATGATTAGAAAATGACATTTTTGATACTTGGAGTATTTTCTCATAAGGGGCTGACATCTTGACTCAGAAGGTCATGCAACCAAGCACAAGACGGCCACTGTTCCACATATGAAATTTCCATTGAAATCAGAGGAGTTTTGAGTATGCACTGATGAGAGGATTACCCCTGAATAAGCATTCCACACCATGTTAATATAGTAATACAACTTCAGGGTTTAATACAACACCAGCAGAGTGTCAAGCCTGTTAAATTAGAGATTAACTTTGACCTTGTCTAGTGATTGAAACTTATCTATAAAATTTATGTTCGAGACACATACTGATAAGATAGAGGTGAGTCTAGTTTCAGTGTGGTTTGTTTTTTCTGTAGGTGATTTTACATTTTATATTCTACTTTCTGCTTCTCTTTATGGGTCATTTCTGGGGCCATAACTCTGAACTATTTCAACAGAAGAATTACCTTGAGAAAAATCTCAGACACCAAGTGAAAGCTCCATATAAGGGGGGAAAGATGCTGCTCCCCTAGCTCACTGTTTCCCAGGTTCCTGGAATAGAAGTGGGTTTTTCTGAATTTAAATCAGCTGCTAGACAAAGCACAGAAGATTTGTATAGATTCATAGATACTAAGGTCAGAAGGGACCATTATGATCATCTAGTCTGACCTGCACAACACAGGCCACAGAATTTCACCCACCCACTCCTGCGAAAAACCTCACCTATGTATAAAAAGAAGTCTGATACTTTCCAAGAGACTTCGTCAGGCTTTGATAAAGAGGAGTAATAATTTCAAGGAATAAGAAAATTGTAGAAATCTGAACCACTGATCTTAACACTATGGGCTAGTTTCACTTAGGGTCCACAATGGCACAGGGTCCCAGCAGGACAAAGTGTGCTTTTCAGGGAGTCTCCGGCAGGGCAATGCACCAGCAACTTCCTTTCTACTTGGAGGACTCCCCAGCTGGCCAGCACAGCTTTAGGAGAGGGCAGCTCTGGTTGAGGTTGTGCTTATTCAGCAAACACCCACGACAGCCTCTGCCTGAAGATCCCTGAAGATACTAAAGCTACTCTCTCCAGAAGAAATCCTGAAGCAGCACAAGCAGCAGGACTACTGCCAGTGGTCCCTTGCATTGATTGCTTTGCGGGGTAATAGGATAGGCTGGCACAGTGAGAGAATCCGACCCTCATCTCTGCACATTGCTGCTTCTGCTGCTTGGTCAATAGGGCACACATGCCAGGAAATGACATTGTTATTACAAACCTCCAACTGATTAGCATCCCACAGAGAATTGAATCGGAAGACCTAGGCTGTCTTTTCATGGCCTAGTTGAAATTGCATCTTGGTAGCATTTTCCCTAGTAGGTTTAATTCAGCACAGTTTGCTAGAAAATTTGTTTAAGCCTCCAGCCAATATTTTGATTCTCTTTCTTCATGGCCTAGTTTAAAAGTTTTGTGTGAATGTGGCTACTAGAAATAAAATACAGAAAAATCTTAGAAAAGAGGACAACCCAAGTTTCAGGACTTTTTTCCTCAGGCACTCATTCCTCACTGCTGAAATGAAATAATCATAAAACAAATGTCTGAATGAAAATATGAGTCATGTTTCAGAGACGGTAGGCTAAGAGTGACCATTAGAAGTTGCATGTACTGTATATCTTCAAGACCTGTAGGGATGACAATTCTTACATTGGATAAGACAGAAGCTATGGGTAAGGTGAAGACTATTCATTAGAAGTGGACGTGGTCTTTTATGCTAGTGGATTTGTCATGGGGACATGTTGTGAACAACTGCTGGAGAAGATTTTAGTTTCCCCATGAATCAATGGGACTTGCTGTCACCTTTTAAAAGTTGAATGCTCTTTTTGTGTAATTTTGCGTCTCTTAAATTAGAGTTAGGATGATTGGATATAATGATCTTACTACTCACTGCATTAGATCCCATCTGAATTTTTTTTTTTTTACTAGAGCCTAGATGTGAAATTTTTGACCTGGGAGCATGTGTGTAGGGTTGAAATCATCACCTTTAATAACCTTGCAATTTAGGGCAAAGCAGAATTCCCCTGATTTTCTAGCATTGCAGATGAATTGTGTTTTTATAGACCTATTTGGTCCATAGGATTACTGATTTTACTGAAGTGCTGTATTTGTAAGCTATGTAATGTATCACAGGGCTTACAGCTACAGTGCAGTGGACTGAAGTTAAAGCTGAGGCAGGTAATTGGATAGCTGGTGAACATAGGGTAAGGCCAGCTGGTGTGTACAAAGTTCTTTGTGGCTGATAGACAAATGCAAATACTGAGCTTCATAATGCAAAATAAAAACAAGTTGAACTTTACCTAACTGTGTTGCAGTCTCTGTTTAGTTTGACCTAAATAGCAGCATTTCTTGTATTGTTACTTTGTCTGAAGTCTTCAGGGTTGTACTGAGAGCTATTTTAGGTTCAACTCCTCCTTCCACTCTAGTTCATATCAGTGCTTATCTGGCATTAATCTCATTCCTGTTTTATTATTTTAAGATATATTTTACTATTCAGTCTCATGAAGAGATGTTACCAGTCTGGGTGTCAAAACGGATTGCTATTTTTTGTCAAAAAATAACTGACTGTTCCTTAGTATGGCTCTAGATTCTGTACCAGAAGACTTGGAGACCTGTCCCAAGTACTTGCAGCTTGGCCGTGACAGATTATTCTCCTTTCCTAATGATGATAGTAGTAATAGTAATATGGCTGTAACATTTATATATTATTGTGCTGTATGTAGGCCTGGTCAAACAATTTCTGTTTAAATGGTTTTTCAATAGAATATTGAGATTTTTACGAAACAGAATTTTTTTGTGAAAACTGTCTGGTTCTATGGAAAATTTCAACATTTCATTGAAAAACCAAAAATTTTGATATGAAAATGCCAGTATGATGTGTCATGGAAGTTGTAGCGCAGGTTCCACATGGCATCACCTGGCTCTGTTGGCTGTGCTCCCCACCCAGACTATATTTCCCGTGATGCACTGGAGCCATGGTACTCCTCTGATGTGTCATGGTGGCTCAGCAAGAGGGCAGACTGATGCATCATGGAAAATGTGTTGAAGGGAAAGTGTGTGTGTGTGTACATTATATATATATATATATATATATATATATATATATAATAAGTTAAAGAAAAGTTTATAGCATTAAAGAAGGATTATATATGAGCAGGAGGTGGCAAAATGAAATTTGGCAGGGATAGTCTCTCGATTGCAGATGTAACTTTCAAAAATCCAATAAATATCTGCTTAACTTGGCTGAATTACAGTAGTTTAAAACCAGATTTTTGCATGTATATTAGTTTTTGTTCTACATGATGGACTTTGTAATGTGCATGGGCGTGTGAATAGTGAAGATTTTTGGCACACTTGCGTTGGCTATCCATGTAGAATTTTTGGCCAGTAGTGTCTCCTCTTCTCCCATAAGTGGAGTCCCAACCTCTTTACACAAGAAAATCAAGTTGCTGAAGCACAATTTCAGCCACTTTGGCCTGCTACCAGAATAGCTGACTGAATTGGTGGCTGAGAGTTTGGCTTTAAATTTACATATATACCTTCCTCTTTTTTGTAGACCCAATTTTTCAAAAATTCAGGTGCTTCTTTATTTTCATTCTTGACAAAAGTCTACAAACTTAGTTATGAAGTGAGTCATTTTTCATGAATGACTCATTACTTTAATATTCTGCAAATGTAGAGATTTGTTGAAATTTCCTACCTCTCATGATTTTTGCAAATGTAACTCAACATTGAGATTTTTATGGAAATACTAATATAACATAGTGTTATGCTGCTGCTGCTGCTTCTACTTCTACTTGAAACCCTAGGTAAAACATCTTTCTGTGGACACCTAGCTTGCTGGTCTCAGAGCGACTTGCTTCCAGCACTCATACGATCAAACAAGCTCGCAGGCAAACCAGGAAGAGGAAGAAGAGTTTGGAAACATTGCCAGTAGACTGGTATCCAAAGGAGAGTGGAAGTTTACAACTGGTTGTGATTGTGAAAGATGGAAGGTGATGGTCAACAACCTCTGCATCAAAAATGTCACTTGAAGAAGAAGAAGAAGAAGAAAATAGTATTACGCTTCTACAAACAATGTAATATTTAGGCTTAAACAAGCCACTAAATCAGGAGTCGGCAACCTTCAGCATGCAGCCCAACAGGGAAATCAGCTGGCAGGCCACGAGATATTTTGTTTACATTGACTGTCCACAGGCACTGCTTGTCGCAGCTCCCAGTGGCCGCGGCTCGCCATTACTGGCCAATGGGAGCTGTGAGAAGTGGCAGCCAGCATGTCCCTGTGGCTCATGGCTTCCCACAGCTCCCATTGGCCAGGAACAGCGAACCGCAGCCACAGGGAGCTGCGAGGGTCAACGTAAACAAAATGGTTGACCTGCGGATGGTCAATGTAAACAAAATGTCTCACGGCCAACCAGTGGATTACCCTGATGGGCCGCATGTTGCCAACCCCTGCACTACATATTCTGAAAGTACAAGTGACTGTAAAAGTACAATCTGGACCATAGCAATTAAATGTAAAAAAAAAAATAGTAACGTCACATTTTCCACTTTTTATACATCTTCATTAGTATGAGTAGGACAAATAATATTGTGTATATTACAATTCAAATATTCAAATATTTGCTGCTTTCCTGTATTAATAATTTAATTCAGCCCTTCCATTTGATCTAGGTGACAGATGTTCTGGTAAAATTGGCAATAAAAATCATTATGAATAGCTGCATGAAGACTAGCAAAATAAGAATTAATACATGGTTAAAATTTGTCTGTACAACTTTTAACTATGAAAGAATTACTACTGAAATAAACATAATTATCTTAGAGTTCAAGGACATCAAGTTTCCAAAGGAGAATTATCTTAGTTATGCCAATCATGATGATGAATCAGTTAGCATTGTATCGTTTTTATTCTTCATGAAAGATAAAACTGACAGTAAGTCTCGCCAAGAGGAAGAGAGTGTTGTCTGCTAAATTTTATACTGTAAGCAACTCAGGGCAAGGACCATGGCTTTCTCTCTGGTTTTCACAGCTATTAGTGTTCAACTAAAAAATAATATTAGCAGTAATAATGAAGAAGAGGAAGAGATAAACAGGCTTTTTAATTCATCTGTTTGTGGGGGAGGGGAGAAAATCATTGCTTTGGGCCAAAATCTATCCCGAGATGCAACTCCTATTGCTATCAATAAAAGATGTGTCTATTCTGAGGGGATAATTTGGACACTAGTATTGAATTCTGCTCGGAATACACATTACTTCTGCTTGGACTGTTTTTTTCAGTTAAATACATCTCAATGAGAAGAGTGGCTGCCTGAGAAAATCCAAACCAATAAAAAGATTTTTCTGAAACTGCAATAATAATGTTAAAGACCTCCAGTAGCTATCTGGCTTGTTCAATAGAGAATAAAAAACACCAGTAGGGCTGAGGGAGGGAGATAATACTAAGTATTGCTCCTTAAATGAAATCAAAGGGCCACGTGCACTGTCCTAACTGAAGTCTGGCAGAACATAAATACGCAGCAGAATACTCTAAGTTTAAGCATGCTGAGTTTCTACTTGACTTTACTCACATAAAGGAATGGCTGGTGAAATTATGGTGTCTAGAGGAGGTAGTAGTTGTAGTCTGCAAGCCTCAGGGATCCCACCAGAGAAGAAGACAACCGTGAAGGTGCCAGGCCACTTCTATAAAGGGATTTCCTAGTATTTTCTCCCTGCTGGCAGCCTTACTGCCTTGGGGTTACTCCTACCCACATCCAACCTTATTACTTTTAAATTGAGCAAATTTGATATAGAAGCAGTGAGACCTAATAAACATGAAATTCACTGCATGTTGTGATAGGTATGTGTAGGACCCTTGGATCACTTCATCCAATGCACTAAATGCCCCAATAAAAATAATGTGGGTAAAACCAGACAAGTACTGTGCTCTCTAATGAACTCCCATAGAAAAATGATAAAAAACAAAAACACCCTACCATTTTTGGGTGAACACTTTTCACAAAGCGATCACTCTATACCTGACCTATCAGTCGTCCTCCTCAAAGGAAATTTGCACAACACTTTCAAAAAACAAGCCAAGGAGCTTAAATTCATAACTTTACTCAACACTAAAAATCATGGACTGAACAGAGACACTAGATTTATGGCTTATTACAACAATCTGTTACCCACTAACCTCCCTTTTTGTCCTATCACTGCAGGGGTGTTTACAGATCACTTCACTTTCAATGATCCCTTAAAATATGTGCTAACTACTTAGGCTAAACTATCTGTTGCAACTTATATTTAGCTGTGTCAATCTAAGGCTATGTCTACACTTACAGCTTAAGTCGGCATAATTTATGTTGCTCGGGGGTGTTAATAAACTACCTCTGAGTGACATAAGTTACACGACATAAGCGTTGGTGTGGACAGCGCTGTCAGCGGAAGAGCTTCTCCCGCTGACATAGCTTCTGTTCCTTGCAGAGGTGGTTTTATTATGCCGATGGGAGACAGCTCTCCCGTTGGCACCAGATGTGCTGCAGGGGCACAGCTGCATTGGGGCAGCTGTCCTGCTGCCACTCTGTAGGTGTGGACGTGCCCTTAATACCTTTCCCAGACCTGAAGAAGAACTCTGTATAACTGTATCTCTCACCAACAGAAGTTGGTCCAATAAAAAAATATTACCTCACCCACCTTGTCTCTCCAATATCTTGGGACTGACATGGCTACACCAACACGGCATACAAAGAAAATTAGATTTTTGCCTGTTGCACAAGAAAAACCACAATGAATACTGATTGCTTTATTGTTATTTAATGATGCCGTTATTACATTTTAAGACCAACAATAAAAATGGAAGGAAAGAGTTGAGACATATTTCAAGTATTATTTGAAAATTTAGCCCTGAATTTTAAAAATATAATCTTATTTCATGCAATATTAAGAACATAAGAACATAAGAATGGCCATACTGGGTCAGACCAAAGGTCCATCCAGCCCAGTATCCTGTCTACCGACAGTGGCCAATGCCAGGTGCCCCAGAGGGAGTGAACCTAACAGATAATGATCAAGTGATTTCTCTCCTGCCATCCATCTCCACCCTCTGACAAACAGAGGCTAGGGACACCATTCCTTACCCATCCTGGCAAATAGCCATTAATGGACTTAACCTCCATGAATTTATCCAGTTCTCTTTTAAACCCTGTTATAGTCCTAGCCTTCACAACCTCCTCAGGCAAGGAGTTCCACAGGTTGACTGTGCGCTATGTGAAGAACTTCCTATTATTTGTTTTAAACCTGCTGCCCATTAATTTCATTTGGTGGCCCCTAGTTCTTATATTATGGGAACAAGTAAATAACTTTTCCTTATTCACTTTCTCCACACCGCTCATGATTTTATATACCTCTATCATATCCCCCCTTAGTCTCCTCTTTTCCAAGCTGAAAAGTCCTAGCCTCTTTAATCTCTCCTCATATGGAAACCGTTCCAAACCTCTAATCATTTTAGTTGCCCTTTTCTGAACCTTTTCTAATGCCAGTATATCTTTTTTGAGATGTGGGGACCACATCTGTACGCAGTATTCAAGATGTGAGCATACCAAGGATTTATATAAGGGCAATAAGATATTCTCCGTCTTATTCTCTATCCCTTTTTTAATGATTCCTAACATCCCATTTGCTTTTTTTGACTGTCGCTGCACACTGCGTGGACGTCTTCAGAGAACTATCCAAGATGACTCCAAGATCTTTCTCCTGATTAGTTGTAGCTAAATTAGCCCCCATCATATTGTATGTATAATTGGGGTTATTCTTTCCAATGTGCATTACTTTACATTTATCCACATTAAATATCATTTGCCATTTTGTTGCCCAATCACTTAGTTTTGTGAGATCTTTTTGAAGTTCTTCACAGTCTGCTTTGGTCTTAACTATCTTGAGCAGTTTAGTATCATCTGCAAATTTTGCCACCTCACTGTTTACTCCTTTCTCCAGATCATTTATGAATAAGTTGAATAGGATTGGTCCTAGGACTGACCCTTGGGGAATACCACTAGTTACCCCTCTCCATTCTGAAAATTTACCATTTATTCCTACCCTTTGTTCCCTGTCTTTTAACCAGTTTTCAATCCATGAAAGGATCTACCCTCTTATCCCATGACAACTTAATTTACGTAAGAGCCTTTGGTGAGACCTTGTCAAAGACTTTCTGGAAATCTACGTACACTATGTCCACTGGATCCCCCTTGTCCACGTGTTTGTTGACCCCTTCAAAGAACTCTAATAGATTAGTAAGACATGATTTCCCTTTCAGAAACCATGTTGACTTTTGCGCAACAATTTATGTTCTTCTATGTGTCTGACAATTTTATTCTTTACTACTGTTTCAGCTAATTTGCCTGGTACTGACATTAGACTTACCGGTCTGTAATTGCCAGGATCATCTCTAGAGCCCTTCTTAAATATTGGCATTATATTAGTTATCTGCCAGTCACTGGGTACAGAAGCTGATTTAAAGGACAGGTTACATACCAAAGTTAATAGTTCTGCACTTTCACATTTGAGTTCTTTCAGAACTCTTGGGTGAATGCCATCTGGTCCCGGTGACTTGTTACTGTTAAGTTTCTCAATTAATTCCAAAACCTCCTCTAGTGACACTTCAATCTGTGACAATTCCTCAGATTTGTCACCTACAAAAGATAACTCAGGTTTGGGAATCTCCCTAACATCCTCAGCCGTGAAGACTGAAGCAAAGAATTCATTCAGTTTCTCTGTTATTACCTTATCGTCTTTAAGTGCTCCTTTTGTATCTCGATCATCCAGGGGCCCCACTGGTTGTTTAGCAGGCTTCCTGCTTCTGATGTACTTAAAAAACATTTCGTTATTAACTTTTGAGTTTTTGGCTAGCTGTTCTTCAAACTCCTTTTTGGCTTTTCTTATTATATTTTTACATTTAATTTGGTGGTGTTTATGCTCCTTTCTATTTACCTCACTGGGATTAATCAAATGCAAAACTAAAATAGAACCAAATATAAAAGAGCAGAAGAATTAAATCATTATAAATAGATGAGTTTAAAATAAGAAAGTACAAAGAGACAATAAAAGTAGCATGATGGTTAATGAGAGGATATACTATTGATAAATACAATGCATTAGCCTACCTTTTGACAGTAATAATTCTTGAAAAACACCGATTGCGAACTATGAGCAACAAAAGTCACTAAAGATATCATTTACAAATCACATTGATAATTACAGAACAAAGATCCTGTGGAATAAAGCCCAAATTTCCATTCATGTAACGGTATTTATTTGCAGCTTTCTTAAAGGCATAATTAGTATTCTAGAGCGTATTGTCACTAAGAACTAGTTCTTAGTGGAATGATGAAATGACTATTAACAGGACTGTAGAAGCCCTTGATATGCTGATAAATTGCACCCCCAAGTGGATACATGTCTCATGTATCTCTGACAGTTGTCTTTTTTACCTTTTTTTTTTCTTTTTTTGGTCATTTGGAAAGCATTAAAACAATGACAATTTCATAAATACTTTTTGTAAAGTGCTTTGAAACCCTCAAGTGGAAAGCACCTAAGGGCAAAGTATTATTATTACTGAAAGATATTTGACTTTGTCAGGAAGAACGTTCTCAACTATTTTTTTCTGGACAACTGTGGTGTGGACAATATAACTTTGCATTTACACAGACTTTCCAAACTATGGGTCAAAGTCTATCTTTTGGATGCATGTGTATGACTTTTGTGCAAAACAGTGGGAGCTCCATATGCATGTAATTCAGTGTGGAATGTGCCCGTATACCTAGCACAACTTGAAACAGCCACGTTTACTTTATTCACAGACATCAGGTTATCACAGGACTCTCCCTTGGCAATATTTTTTTGCACTGAAACTGTACTTCAATCTGTCCCTGCTTCTTCAAAGTTGGTAGTCAGATGAGCTGTAATTGTGTATCATAGCCTTTCTTTTTTCAGTGCTTAACTTGTAATGAAAGTAGTGCTGGGGCTCAAGCAATTTTTTTACATTCATAACTGATGCAGCAAGCCCAGAGGTGCCGGGGTTATGAACTGCTAAACCTAGAGGTGCTGGGGGCTCAGGCCAGCCACAAATTAAGCACTTACCCTACTGCCTTGTGATGTGCCAGTTGTTGCCACTTGTTCACTCACTGGAACCAGTGAGGTACACTTCCACCCTCCTACTGGCTGCATTTCAGTGCTACTGCATGTGTAATTTCTAGATTGTGTCTGGACAGCCAACGGTCATGTCGGGAGTGACACAGCGCTGCTTGCAGTAGCTATTGTGCTGGAGAGAGAAATGCTGCCCCTGGGAGCGCCCCTGGGTGGTGGTCCCAGTGATGCTCTTTGGAAAGTTTTCAGAGTAGCAGCCAATTTAGTCTGTATTCGCAAAAAGAAAAGGAGTACTTGTGGCACCTTAGAGACTAACCAATTTATTTGAGCATGAGCTTTCCTGAGCTACAGCTCACTTCATGGGATGTGAACCTGTAACATTTGCTTCCAGGGACGCCTAGCAGGTGCGCGCCCTGAGACAAGACACTTTGACAGGCAGGCTCCGCCCTGCTCCCTGGGCGGGGCTCTCCTCCACAAGCTGGCTGGGCAGCGCACAGGGGATGCCGCGTCCTCCAGCGACGCAGTGACGTACAAGAGCTGCTCTTACTACCTGCGCATGCGTCGAGATGTTCCTTCTCAGAGCGAGGCTGCGTCTGACACAGGCGCGCCGGAACCCGGAAATGGAGGGGGAGGTGCCTGTGGTGGCGAGCGCAGCGGAGGAGTTTAGCGGCTGACAGGCAGCGGCGGGCGAGTCGCGCGGAGCGCCGGGCAGGTGTGTGCTGCTGCTGCGACCGCTGCTGAGCGGCCTCTCTGCGGCTGGCGGGCGGATCCAGTGGGGCGAGCGATTTACGCCCCCCGTGGCTGGACCGTCGCCCTGTGTGGAGGGGCGGGTGAGCGCCACAGCCCGCTGGGGCGCGGGGAGGCGGCTCCGTGGGGTTGGGGACTCTGCTCCCGTTCCGAGGCAGGGGAAATCGGGGGCCCTCCGCAGGCCCCGGAGCGGGGAGCAGGAGCGCTCCTGTCGCTCCCCTGGGGCCGAGGGGCTGTTCGGCTCCCTAGGGGTGAGGTGAAGGGCCCCTCTTCCTCTCTGTCCTTGGGGACCGTGCGGCGGTGACCACAGCTGGTCGCGGGGGGGACAAAGACTCTCAAACGCCCGAGGTTGTTCCCCGCATCCGGAGCCGAAGCAGGGGCGTGCGGGGCTGGGGATTTGACATTTGGAGGCAAAACGACCTGCCACCCGAAATCCCTTCTCCGAGCCGCACAGGAAGTATCGCGCTGCTGTTCTGCAGGAGCACAAAACTCCCCAGTCCGGATGTCAAGAGGAGAATGGAGTATTGAGCACAGAATATCTGATTGGCCTCAACGTGAATGCACCCGTTTCGAGTTCAGCGAGTGTTACCCAGCCAACACCAGTGTGAGACGTGCACAGTTAATAAGGCCAATATTCAATGGGTTTTGGTTTTAATTTTGTTCTGGTTCTGAAAAGATGCTTCAAAGAGCAAAGCAAATCTGTTTAAGAATGATATGTTGCATTTGTCTTGGAACATTTCACAAACTATAGGAGCACACTCTTCAGCTGCCCGATAAACAGATGTCACATTATTTCTTTTATCAGTATACAGCAATGTTACATGATAGGCCAGAATGGGAAGAGACTAGGTTTGAATAATTTAGTAAATGCTTAAAGTATGCAGAGAAGTAAGTAGAAATTGTATATAGTTTTAGACAGTAAATTATATACTGTTGTGTCCCAAGTGTAATTATTAATAATATTCTTTTACAGATTATGAAAATATTCTGATCAATCTGTTTTAAAAAAATTCAGAACTGAATTAAGGCTTCACCATAAATCTTTTCTGCTGCTTATGAAGTTTCTGATATTAAAGCTGTACTATTGAAATGAAGAAAAGGAGAAAGTTCCCTGGAAATCTAAATGAGAAGATACATCTTGGCCATGAGAAAAATATTTCTGATGGGATTCTTGTAGATTCTGACCAAGAAACTGTCACCAAATCTGCTGAAGTAGCTATTGCAGGCCAGCTTGAGTGTTCCCAAGAACTTCCTCCATCACCAGAACAAAGAAAACTCTTAAGTTCACTGCAGTATAATAAAAATCTACTTAAATATTTAAATGATGATAGACACAAACAACCATCTTTTTGTGACTTACTTATCATAGTAGAAGGAAAAGAATTTAGTGCGCACAAAGTTGTTGTAGCTGTTGGCAGTAGTTATTTTCATGCTTGTTTGAGCAAAAACCCAAGCACGGATGTTGTCACACTGGATCATGTAACTCATTCTGTTTTTCAGCATTTGCTTGAGTTTTTGTACACATCTGAGTTTTTTGTGTATAAAAATGAAATCCCTTTAGTGTTGGAAGCAGCTAAATTTTTAGACATAATAGATGCAGTCAGACTGCTCAATAATGAAAATATTTCCACCGTACAATCTGAAGTGGTAACTGAAAACCCAGTACCAGTTGAACCTCTCAATGAATTGACTGGAAAACTATCAAATAGTCACCAGTGCACTTTTTGCAGTCGAAACTTCTGTTACAAGAAATCCTTAGAAAACCACTTGGCTAAAGCTCACAGATCCCTTCCACTGGAAAAAAAACATGGGTTAAAAATGGTTGAGAAAGCAGACTTTTCTACCAGAAGATCTACAAGGAACCGTAAATGCCCAGCTAAGTTTGATAACAGTGATAATGAAAGCAGTGATGTGTCTGACAGCAACTTGGATAAAGTGCATTCTGAGAGAGAAATGTCTGTTAAAAATGAATGTGAAGATAGTGGAAGTGAGTGCAATGCAGATGAAGAGGGTCAGGAAGAAGAAATATCAGATGAAGATTCAGATAGTGAAGAGCAAAGTAAAAAAGAACATAATGATACTGAAATGAGTCCTGAGCTAGTTGATTCAGTAGGAAATATTCCTGAAGGTTTAACTCCAGTCATCATTCAGAGTAGTAGCAAAAAACTATTGCAGTGTCCCAAGTGTGACAAAACATTTGATCGAACAGGTAAGAGCAATTAGTTCGTCTCCTTTCTCTTTACCACATGGTGGTACTTTCAGGTGGTAAATAAACTGAGTTCTTTCTGACTCTTATGTTTATAGACAATTATCATTACTGTAGCACTAAAATTAGGAAGTGAATTAATAAGAGTGCTATTTTTTAAAATCCTGCAACTGACAAATCTTTCTCTTCCCCCAGTCGTGGTCTCAATTCTTAGTATATAGAAGAGGCTTGAAGAGAGTGCAGTAACTTATTAGTAGAATGGAAGGTAAATTGTAAGAAATCTGAAACATGGGCTTGACTTCCCACCAAACTGTCCAACTTTAGCTGATTAAGGTAGCTGACTTTTCTGTTAGAGTTATACTATATTAAATGCTACAGAAGCAATTATTTCTTATGATAAAAACATGGTCTCCCCAGCATGTGGCTCCCTGATGATGAAAACACTTGCATGTACAGTTCTAATTCATAAGAAATATAGATGAGGTCTGTCTTTCAAAATGAGCCTAGTATGCTTGTACAAATATCATAACTAATAAGATGTTTTGACATGGCTGCATGTCAAACAGAAGAACACTAAACTCACTTCTAAATTTTTAAACTAGGTCTGATTGCAATATTAAGTGGTCTTGCCATTAATAAACTTAAATTTTGTTGAGATCTGAAGGCAGAATTTTTCATGTGTGGATCACTAGTAATAGTTTATTTAATTGCATTTTTACTTACAAGACATGATCCATTGAGATTTTGTCAAATTTAATTTTATACCACTTGTTGAGGGACGTGCTGGCTGAAATTTTAGGTGTGGGATAAAATAACACTGCTTTTACAAAGCCAGGTTAAAGTCTTTTAATCACGCATTAAGTTCTGGTTTAGGTGTGATAAATGTTCCTCAGGGTATCAAGACAGCTCTTCAGTCTGTACCCAAAGCTTCCCCACTATCTTTCTAAACTGAGGGTCAGATCGTGCTGCCTTATTCACATAAGCAGTCCCGTTGACCCCATGGATTTGGCTCGGAGTTTTTCCTTCTTCATGAGTATTTTTCATTTCAGCTGGGATAGTTAATGTATTTCTAAACTTTGATTATGAGGTACTGAGCTTCCTCAACTGATTGCTGAAGTCATGGGAGTTATGAGAGCAGCATCTCACGAGATCAGGCCCTTTTTAGTACTACTAAAACACTACCACTATAAATTTGTCATCCTAAGATCTAAGAATTTATAGTCATTATATGGGGAAAAAAAAGCTGATTTATGTGTTTAGACATATTATAGTGAAATGGACAAGCTTGCTCTGATGGTATTTGAATTTAATCATTAAGGCAGGAAACCATTTTGGTTTCAGACCTTTCTTGTAGCAAAACTTTATTATTGGCTAGATACTTGATAGCTTTTATATAGTGCTCTTCATCTTCAAAGCACTTTACAAACATTAATTAGTTGATCCTAACAACAACCTGGTAAGTATTATTATCCACATTTTACAGATGGGGATACTGAGGCAGAGGTGAAATGAGTTGTCCAAGGTCACAGATTATATAATAATAACTATTCAACATTAAAAAAAGGTGAGACATCTCTCTCTCTCTTTTTTAAAATAGAAACTTGTGGAAAATTCTCTGAATTTGATAACTGTTGCTGTGGTTTTTTGATACTGAAAGTCCAGACTACAGAGCCTAATAGTCTGAAGTTTTAGGTTTTGTTTTTTTTTTTTTAATGAAATATTTTGAGTGGTAGTGCAAAGTCAAACTTTTTTTTCTCTTTGCACTCTTCTAATTTAGAGCCACGAAACTTCTGTGTTTTAAAAGGGGGGATGGGAGGAGGAGTGGAAGGAGAAATAAAAGCTTGTCTTCCATTGGCGATTTTAATAACCACAATACACTTCTTTCTTTGTGTTTATAGAGTGTCCAAAAGTAGTGTGTAGGTGTTCTTACAGAGAAATAAACCCCCTTCCAGTCCAAGGCCCTGCAGTTGATTCCACAAGTGCAGACCCACAGTGCAGGATTGGGGTCCAATTTTAGCCAAGTCATGAATGAGAATGAAAGTCGGTGTAGAAGGAATGAAGGCGAGATTATTATTTTTATTTTATTTTAGTATTGTTATAATGCCTTGGGACCCAATCATGGATGAAGTATGAGGGTCTCTCTCTTTCTTAGTCTTTGATTATACCAAAATAAATTACACGAAGCTCTGTTTTTAAGTTTCCAGACTGCTCCCTATTTTGAAAGAGGTACTTCGTGAACTGGGTTATTTAAAAAAGAAAAAGTAATGCATCTCTCAGTCGAGGATAGAGAGTGCTTTACAGAGATGAATATGTAGGCTCATGTATACAGGATGTGGTAACAGCATATGTGGAGTAAATATAAAACACATTTTAAAAATAGTGAAGATTAAAGTATTTTGGGAACCTTTATTTGATTTGTCTATATAATCCTTATAAGCTACCCAGTGAAACTCAGTAAAATAATTGTTCATATGTATGTTGAATATGCCTAGATTTATGGAGGTTGGCTGAAAGCATTTAGTGCATGTACTATACAAGGACACCCTGGTCTGTGTGCTGTGAATCAGAACTGTGTAAGGCCCCATATTGTTTTAGGCTTCAAAACACTGAGTGGAGATTCTAACAAAAACAAGAAAGTACTGAAGATGATAATGAACGTAAGTTAGTTTGTTTGCCCGGTGGTATGTGTCTTTAAGCTGACTATAGTTGATAGTTCTATGTTAAAGTAACACTTTATTTTTTAGGGAAGCTCGAGATCCATACCCGTGTGCACACAGGTGAGAAGCCCTTCGAGTGTGATATTTGTCATCAGCGCTATTCCACAAAATCTAACCTGACAGTTCACAGAAAGAAACACAATAATGAAACAGAATTTCATAAGAAGGAGCACAAATGTCCATATTGTAATAAACTGCATGCAAGCAAAAAGACTCTAGCAAAACATGCAAAGAGGTAAGTATGAGTGGGATTGTCTGTTACACTTCTGTGTAATGTATTTTCCAGCCCCAAAGCTGTAGTAGATAAAAACACAAAATATTGGAAAACTATTTAACTTTTGGTTTCTTTCTAGAATTGTTTTTTAAAAGACACCTCTTTTAACAGGCATAAGAATTAACAGTAGTAAGTCACCTACCCTATAACGATAAGTTAGTCAATGTTTGTACAGCACTTTGAAAATGGAAACAAATTATAAATATATATATATTGTGTGTGTGCGCACAAGATATTAGGGTACTGTGAAGTGATAGTATCACAATAGCTTTCTACTATAAATTTCAACTTGCTCAAGAAAGCTACTTATTAAAGTTGACCCTCTCAGTAATTATCTCCCTTTTTAGGTAAGATTGTGTTGTTTTTTCTGGCAAGGCAAATCTGATAATATCCAAAGTCCTCCTGTTTCCTTGATCCCTTTCACTGTGTTGTTAGGTTTGGGCTTGATGCAGGGACAGCACTGGTTTTGTTGGCAATGATATAGCCTCCTGGTGAATGATGAAAATCAAATGTCCATACAGAGTCTTAGATCTATCAGATGCACTTAATTCAGTTAACAGTGAAGTATTTTTATTTACCTATAGACCCTGGCAGGGATATATTCATTTAAGAGGACCTCTAGAGTGGTGTAATACAAATGATCTGGCCCATGGACTAGCATGTGGTACTGCAAGTTTCTTTAGTCAATTTTCTTTAATATGCTATGCCTTCAGGATTCCAGTGTCATCAGCAGGCTGATGACAGCTTTGTCAGTTCACTGGATTGGATTGGAATGGTAATGTTTGACTAGCTTTCATGGTGTACAGCCAGAGTTGAGGCCTGCATCAGCTTAAGCTGGATGAACTTCCATTAAGATACAAATGGTAATGTTAGCAGACTATATTTATTTGAAAAGGAAGAGGCTGAATGTAAACTGGGTTTAACTTCTACAGTAGAGCTGTCCAGGGCCATCTGTAAATTATATTCCTGGTATGGTTTTGGGCAGATATACATTTTTTTGAAGTTATACCTCTGTTGACCTGATTTTAATGTATGTGGTTGAATGCATATAACTTCAGAATCTGTCATGTCAAGCAATAGATATTTCGTATACTGCATATTTGAACAAAGGCTATGTTTTTAAAAAATGTTTGTCAAATGTGGAGATACATAGACTTCGAAATGACAAGAGAGCTGCATGCTAATGCTGCTTGCTATGCTAACTAACGTGCATTAGTATAAATAACATCGGAGTTAAGAAATGTATAGCTAACATTACTCATTTTCATTGACCTTTCCTCCTAGGTTTCATCCAGAGAACATACAAGAATTTCTTTCCATTAAAAAGACAAAGAGTGAAGGCTGGAAATGTGATGTAAGCATTGATTTTTTGGTAGACTTAAAGTAAACTTGAAGTTTTTTCTACGGGATTTTTTATAATTAGTTTATACAGAAATTACTTGGTTTAATGATTTAATGAGTATTTTCATTGCATCATTCACCCTGAAGTCTAAATAAGCTGTGTAAGTTAAATATTGTGGTTTCAGGTTGATATTAAATACTGTATTTTAGTGTGTGCATAAGACTCTGTGGCTGTATAGAAAGTACCGGACTTAATTTTACAAAATATCTGTGGCCATTAAAATAGGTATGTTTGCATATATTTCACATTAAATGGGAGTTGAATATTATGACTAGCAAAAAGACAAAAATAAAGCCAATAGTGAGAAACTAGTGGAATATCTTATCTTTAAAAATGGGAACAAAGAGGACACTGGGAAGTTATAGACCAGTCAGCTTAACTTCTATGCCTGGAAAGATCCTGGAAGGAATTTAGCCCAGTTTGCAAATACCTAGATGATGATAGGGTCACAAGGAATAGCCAGCATGGAATTGCCAAGAACGAATCTTGCCAAACCAACCTAATTACCTTCTTTGACATGATTACTGGCCTAGTGGATAGGAGGAAAGCTGTCAACTTGATGTATCTTGATTTTTAGTAAAGGTTTTGACACCTTCCAACTGATGTTCTCATACACAAACTAGGGAAATGTGATGTAGATTAAGTTACTATAAGGTGGATACAAAATTGTTTGAAAGACTATACTTGAAATAGTTAGCAGTGGTTGTCTGTCAAACTGGGAGAATGTATATCTAGTCGGGTCCCGCACAGATCAGTCTTGGGTCTGGTACTATTCAATATTTTCATTAATTACTTGGGCAATGGAGTAGAGTGTGTGCTTATAAGATTTGCACATGACGCCAAGCTGGGTGGAGTTGCACGAATTAAAATTCAAAATGACCTTGAGAAATTGGAGCGTTGCTCTGAAATCTACATAAATACAAGTGCAAAGTACTATGTGTAGGAAGGAAAAATCAAATGTACAACTGCAAAATGGGGAATAATTGGCTAGGTAGTAGTACTGCTGAAAAGGACCCAGAGTTTAGAGTGGATCACAAGTTGAATGAGTCAAGAATGTGGTGCAGTTTCTAAAAAGGCTAATATCTTTCTGGAGAGTCTTAACAGGAGTGTCATATGTGAGACATGGGAGGAAATTGTCCTGCTGTATGTACTTGGCATTGGTGAGGCCTCAGCTGGAATGCTGTGTCCAATTCTGGGCACCATACTTAAAGAAAGACGTAGACAAATTAGAGAGAGTCCAGAGAGAGTAACAAAAATGATGAAAGATTTAGAAAACCTGATCTATGACAAAAGATTTTTTTAAAAATAGGCATATTTAGTTTTGAGAAAAGAAGACTGAGTGGGATCAGATAAGTATTCAGATATGTTACAGGCTGTTATAAAGAGGACGGTGACCAAAATTTCTCCATGTCCGCTGAAGGCAGGACAAGAAGTAATGGCAGTACGCTTCTGATGTCTTTGATCATAATCATACACTCCATACGCTGCCCATAATGTATATTCTTGGAGGTGCTCCTTCAGGGGAAGACCAAAAAAATATGTAATGTAATATGGGCAAAGTTCGCACCCCCATACTTTCTCATTTGGCTGTATGCTGATACCTATTGAACAATAATCAGATACCAATATAAGCTTTAAGTGTCCTAAAAGTATTGTGCAGACCTCCCAAATCTGGCTTTAGATATAAAGCCATAAATGCCTTTTCTAGTTTTCCCCAAGAAATTGGGTATCAATAAAGTAACAATTTAGTATGAAAGTTTTGGCCGTGTGATTTCTCTCCCCTTTCCCATTTCCCAAGTGTCAATGGAGTCAGATTTTTTTTTTCCCCAAATCATGTTTTTACAAGATGTGGAACAAAATATTTTTTGTCAACAACACAGTGGTTGTACCTATACTAACTCTGCTGTATGTCCAGAAGTTCATATCATCGCGAGCCATAACATGCTACCTTGCTAAGGCTTATAAAACTAAGCAAGTTTGGGCTTGATTAGTAGTTGGCTGGGAGACACCTAGATGCTGTAGGAAGCAGAAATGTTTGTTCATTAGTTTTTCCTTTGAGTCTGTTGTGACGCAGTGCATATTATGGTAAGGGGCATTATGTGACAGCAGGTTCTGTCTTTTAGATGAGACGTTCAGCTCTTTACAAATCCCATAGTCATAGCTAAAAGTGAAATTAAAAAGAGCACTTAGATTTTGAGAGCACTTGTTTGGGAAGCTTGATGCTTGCCTGGACAAATGAGTGAGTGGATTTTGCAAGCCCTGCCTTTAGAGAGAGAGAGAAAATATCCTTTGTGTTATCTGAGTTTTTAAAATGGGAGTATTGTTCATTTATCTGAAGCGGTGCACATTGAAAGTATTGTTAGGAAGGACTTTGGAGCAGGGATGGGATTTTTATCACGTATAACTGAACAAGAGAATGAGGTAAGGCCCTAAAGTTGTGGCCTTGTTTGAAATAGCTCCTCCACTCAGATGCACTAAATGCATACCGGCTGCCTGATGATGTTTGATCGGTACTAGTAGTCTGGGTTTGAACATTAGGACTTGGTGCACTTACACTCTTTGGCTATGCAGCATACTAGATAAATTCCTGGACACATCTGAATACTAAAAATGGGAGTAGCAGCAGTTACAACTAGGCTTAGAAGGATTTGACTATTTATCAGTAAATGGCGACTTCACCATATGCACACAAATGGAGGAAAAAAAAAATTTCTATTGATGATTGAAGTTTACGGACAGGCAAAGTAAGACTTCATTGGCACAATCCAATGATTTTGACTTCTGAATTAGGCTTGGTACAAATGGACTAGCAAATATTTAAAACTGTTGATTTAAGGATATTTACTTAGCACATATTGACATGTGAGACTGACAATGTGTTTTAATGGTTTATAAAACTTTAACTTTTTGGGTCTCACCATCTACTGTCATGAAATGATTGTCGAACATCCATCCATAATTTCCCACAGTTGTGAAAATAAGTTGATAAGAATCTAAATGCTTAAAACCCATAATTTGTGCAACTGTGAAAATTTAAAATGATAAAAATCTAAATACTTCAAAATAATTATATATATTATTATAAAAAAAAAATAAAAATCTAATTCTGCAAAGCCTAAGTATAAGCAAGCTGAACGTTCGAATTTTCACAACTACTGGGGTCTCTTGCCCTTAGATTTGAATTAAGTTATTTGGTCATAATATATATATATTTTTAAAGAGGCAATAGAAACTTCCTGAGTTTGTCTCTAGCTAATGTTTGACCAAGTATTTTGTCATTTTAGATTTGTAAGAAATCTTTTGCTCGAAGACCCCATTTGGAAGAACACATGATTCTTCACACTCAGGATAAACCTTTCAAGTGTACCTATTGTGAAGAGCACTTTAAATCCCGGTTTGCAAGATTGAAGCATCAAGAAAAATTCCATCTTGGTATAAAAACCTCCTTCTGACATGCAAACAATAGATTTGAAGTAAAACAGTCTTCTCCAATGGGTGCAGAGTTTGATATTTTTTTCCTTTGCTCCTGTTTAAATATTTTATTTTATTAGATTTCTTAAAAGCTTTTGAAAGATTAAAAAAAAGCTTGGTACTAATTTTTGATTTTTTTCATTAAACTGCAATGATATTTTTAAACATATGCATCCAAATAACTGTACCATGTACACAATCCAATGTTGGACTAGCTGACTGGGAAATTCTGGTTATGATTAAAGGTGTAGATATGTTAATCACCTACAAAGTACGTGTATTGCCAGTTCACTTACTGATAGGCAGCACTCTTATACAAATAATAGATAACTCTAGGAGGGAGAAATATTCCATGAGTCTGGAAACTTTAATAAAACAAAATCCAAAGATATGATATAATAATATAAACTTCTAAACATATTCAAATTATTATGAACTTTGGTCTCTTGTACTAATTTTCCGATACCGTAGCAGCTGAGATACGACGTTTCAGAGTGGTAGCCGTGTTAGTCTGTATCAGTAAAAACAACGAGGGGTCCTAGTGGCACCTCAGAGACTAACACATTTATTTGCTCATAAGCTTTCATGGAATATAACCCACATAATCAGATGCATGGAGTGCAAAATACAGTAAGCAGGTATATTTATACAGCACATGAAAAGATGGGAATTGCCTAACCAAGTGGGGGTCAGTGCTAACGAGGCCAATTCAGTTAGGGTGGATGTGGCCTGTTCCCAGCAGTTGACAAGAAGAGGTGAATATCAATATCCACTTTGATTGAATTGGCCTCGTTAGCACTACAAAAAGTAATTTTCCCTTTGTTGATATTCACCCCTTCTTGTCCACTAGAATAGTTTTAGAAGAATCCAGGCCGGTTCACATCATGGTTGTATACTATTAGTACTAAATGGTTATGTTTTTATGGTAGTTGTACAAGAGTTCAGAGCATTAGATTCTCAAACTGAAATTTAATTGACTCACAAATGGCAAAAAATATTAAATGTTTAAATTTTACATACTGAAAAAATGTGAGGCATGTTAGAATAATAGTTCATTAAACTAGCCTTTTATTCTTGTAGGTTGCTTAAGATATTTTTTTTGTTTTTGGGTCACTGACCCAAAATATACATCTGTTTGTGACTTAATGTAATTACTCACAGCTAATAGCAGTTCTGGTTATTTTCTTTCAGGCCCTTTCCCATGTGATATTTGTGGTCGTCAGTTCAATGACACTAGAAATCTAAAACGCCATATAGAATGTACTCACGGGGGGAAGAGAAAATGGGTGTGTTTTATATGTGGAAAATCAGTCAGAGAAAGGTAAGAAGGAATATCTCAATCAAGGCTTGGCATAACATGAGTTTTTAATATAGAAAGTAAATAGCTTTGAGGGTATAAAATCAGTTTAATTTCAGAGGGTTAATAAGACAATGTATCAAAGAAGCAGTATCTCTACCACAAACAATATATGCATTTATGGTATTTTAAATATGAGAGTGGAGAACAGAGGTGATTGACCGCAAAACACTAAATATAGAAGACCTACTGGGGAATTTGGTTGGCCGTATTTGAATTTGCTGCATTTTGCAAGAATATCTTTCATTGGCTACATAACTGAAGAGGGACTGAGATTTTTCTGTGACAGGTGCATTGCTGAGTGTGATAATGATAACAAGAAAGAGAGAAACAATTTATAGGAGTGGCTGGGGGAAACTTGGAGAAGTTCTGAACTTCTAAAAATATATATATATTCTCTTCTGCCATTCCTGCCCCCCTTCAAAAAAGAGAAAATGTCATGAAAGATTTTAGAAAATTGATTGGACAAACTCATTTTTTTTTTTCCCCTCTTCATTTCCTAAATGGAGCAAAATTTACTGATTTCTAGCCATGTGCAATTTGAAGTTCTAAAACCTGGGTAATAGCTTCTGCCATTATTGTTTTGGGTATGTATCTTTACCATGTATATAGTTCCTGGAATGGCAGATGCTTAACTTTTGATGCAGAACACAAGCATTTTAATATAGCTGGGCCAGTGGTTGGCTCCTATAGAAACTGTATAAATCCGTACAAAAGTAGGATTTTTGTTCTTCATGGGTTAAGGCTTAACTGATTGTATGAGAAACCTGGTATGAGGGTTTTTTAATGAAACAACCTTTCACAATGCTGTGCAAAGCATCTGAGCTAAACCAGGCTGTCTTTTTTTATTTTAAACTGTGGTTGAAACATCTTACATTAAACTTTATATTAGTTTATATTTGAGTCTCATGTAAAAAGGTACACTTTTTTTCCCCTTTTTGGAGAAGGTAACTTTTATTAATTTCTTGGTTTGACAAAATCATCTCTGCTTTTAGTCATTGGGGCTGAGATGTTCCACACGTCTTAAGATATCATACATCGAAAATTTCTGAGCTTATATATGTTCCCTGTGGACTCATTCCAAATCGCTGACCGCTCCCACTGAGTACTGTTGGAAGAGGATTTGGCCCCAAGTGGGACTAGTTCTGTTAAAGCAGTCAAGCAGAACACAAGAAGTGGAACATCAGTGCTGCTTAAAATTATAGAATGGAAGGGCACGTGCACATTTAAATAGAACATGTACTGGCTTGTTGTAATATTTGTACATAAGGCACAAAAGCCCAGCAAAATTTTCAATTCCCTGTAACTCATTTTTAGCTTGTAACACAAGCTGTTGGTAAATAAAACAACTTTGCATTAGCTTAGGTTTATAGATTTTTAGTGTAGTTGTATATGTGCACAGAAGTAAATATATTTGGAGTTACTGGTTTCAATAGCAAACTTAAAAATCACAGTACTTCTAACTGAAAATATTTTAACTATTACTGGTAACATCTAGAATTACTAATTAAAAGAAACTAGAGATTTTTTTCTTTCAGACAGCTTATATATTTGACAGCACTTTGTGAATAGTAAATTTCACCGTTTCAGTTGTATAGTCAATCAGTTTCCTTTGTTGACTGGTCACAGTCACAGGAAGAGAATTAGAAAAAGAAAAAAGGAAATTGGCAGGGCTGCGTACTTTCACATTAGTGCATATGTGAACATACGCACTATGCTGAATTAGGCTTGCAGTGAGGACTATAATTTTGATTTTTCTCTTTTGACTTTAAACTATAGATTTGCAGTAACTTTTTTGCATGGAATTTTCTTGTCTTCATGTAAGCAAAAAGAAGCAAAGAGAGGTTCCAGTGATTTCAGTGATATACAAATCCAGAATTTTTGGGTGCATGCAGTGAACGAATATCTTAGGATCAGGCTGAAAAAGAAGTTGTACTGGGGAGGGATAAGCCACCATTAAGACACAAATTGCCAATAACAGTGGGGACAATATAGAAAATATTAGTAAAAATCACTTTTTTTTTTTGTATAAACATGCATTCCTTATGTGCTTTGATATGTGTCCCTTTAAGAGTATCTTGTTTCCAGAAGAAACCTGTGGAGAGAAGATTAGACATGATGAATGAAATTCAGGACCTTTATTTGTTCATATTCTATATAATTTAATACAAATACTTGAGTATTTAATCCTCTGTTTACCTAAAGTGATGCATCAAGATCAGAGAACATTTATTCTGTCTACACTTTAAAGTAGTAGTAACACTAAGTTCCTAAAACATTGCTTTTTTTTTTTTTTTAACCCAGAACAACTTTGAAAGAACATTTGAGAATTCATAGTGGGGAGAAGCCTCATCTTTGTAGTATTTGTGGGCAGAGTTTTCGTCATGGAAGTTCCTACAGGTAATGAAGCAGATTCTGATTCTGTTTAAAGAGATTAAGCTACCACATTCTAGATGGTGATATAGATAGATCTCTCTCTGTCTCTCTCTCCCCCTTTTGCCTGCACACCATGAAGAATTATGTTGATGATGTTTGATTTGGGTTTCCAATATGAGTAAACAACGATTTTCAAAATTGTTTTTTAACTTAAAGAAATTTGGGGAATTTAGATTGATATTGGTGTGAAAAATCCTTTTTTATTTTAATCTAAATTTGGGTCTTAAAGTACATGACAGAATCCCTTTCACATATGAAATATATCAGTTTCAATGACAAACTGCAAGAAACAAAATGTTTGCGTTGTTCTTTTCCTCAACTGTAATACAAATAATATTGAAGTTGACTTCTTCCAGACCTTCTGCAAATTTTGAGTAAGTGCTGTTTGGGGGGGCAAACCATGGCAAGTAATGTACTGCAGTTTCCATGTTCGTTAAGGTGAAGCTATATTTTAAAAAGACATCCTGAGTTCTCAGTGACTTCTATATCAAGTTTGCGTAGCTTTACAAGTAAAGAAGAAAAAGATATTACAAGCACTGCAAATTTAATTTGGGATTTGAAAGTAGAGCTGTCATCTTTCTGGCTCATTTAAGAACAGTAAATGATTCTGCAACTGGAAGTTATTTAGTTGAGTGAGCCAGAAAGGAATCCAGCTTCATATCCTACAGCTGTACTAGTTCTGCATGCAGATCTGTTGAGGAAAATGCTATTTTTATAATCACATTAATAACTATAAACATGTTAAACTTGAACAGTGACATAAATTTCTCTGTCTATTAATATAGACTTCATCTACGAGTTCACCATAATGACAAGAGGTATGAATGTGAAGAATGTGGGAAAACGTTTATTCGGCATGACCATCTAACAAAACACAAAAAAATACACTCAGGTAGGCTATATCTTTGGAAGTTTGATCAAAGTAAGTAAGAGTGAGCAAAACATTAATTTTGGATGCTTTATACTTTTTAAAGGTTTTAATAGGAGTGGTATTTAAGCCTATTACAAATGTTACTTTCAGTGTCCTATGGACGGATTTATTTATCTCTTCAAACACTTGCAAAGTTTAAGAGTAGAATGTTTCCTCTCTGTTAATACAGAGAGCTGAGGGACAGTCAAAAGGTGTAACATTTTATTTATTTTATTTATTTATTTTAAAAAGCAAATGTGATAGAAGAGGATTTTTTTGAGTTAAGATTTCTTTTCTAATAGCAGCTGTTGGAAATATTAACACCATAACACAAACTAAGCTGTCATTCACACAATCTCTGTCTAAGTTTGCATCCTGATCACTTTAATATAGAGTATAAATATGGGAAAATGACACTTGAACTGTCTGGGTTTCTAAAGTTCCCCATTGTGGATTGGTAGTTAGGAAATCCTACATATGGGGAGAATCAACTCTGAGCACAGCAAAGCAGGTGGAAGAATAGAAATGTTTTAAACCACTCCCCTTTCCCCCAGCTATTTTGCATCTTGAGGCAAATGGATTAGATCTGTAGAGGAAAAGAAAGATTGGAACCATTGGAGATTTCTTTCTTCCAGAACAGACTCCTAAGGGAGTATAAGATTCCCCAGAGGATGGAAATTACTTTCCAAAACAGTGTGAAGATATGAAAGTGATCAACGACTAAACTTTGCGAGCCCTTGTTTGAATAAAACCGCTTATTTAGTGTTTGAAACCCTAACACCCGCTATAAAACAAAGAAATCTTTGAAAACTCAGATCACCCCCCCCCAAAAAAAATCCCCTTTTCTACTCTATTTGCCTTTTTTCCTCCAGAAAGTTACTTACTTTGACTGTCCAAACTCCCTCTACTTACATGAGAAGAAATATTCTGCCACTTTGTGAAAGATCTCAAGATGACTCAAAAGAAACATCCAGACTTTTAAACAACATAAAAGATAAAAGGTAACTTGAAAAAAGATTAACATTTGGATGTAGCACTAAGTTCTTAAATTTGATCGCTGAACTGGCAGTGCAAGAGACAGCAGTCCTACATTTACTCCCAAATTCAGGCTTTTTCAAGGCTTTTGGAGCTTGGATTGTTAAAGGTGAAATTTCAAGTCTCACGAAAGAGGGTGAACTTTCAGTCATTCTCTTGCCTCTCCCTCCTCTTCTCTCTGTGGCAGCATGGGGTAATGTCCCCCAGCCATGAAGATTAGCTAACCATACAGGAGGAAGAAGAGACCAGGGAATGAGGAACCAAAAATGAAGATGTGACGGGTTGGATCACAGAAACCCCTTTGGGACTGCCACCTGTTGTGCTGAGACTACCTCTGAGCCCGTTTTCCCTGGCGGCTTGGGATTTCAGTGCCCTGCCTGGTTGTGCTAGACATGCCAGCCTGCTACAAACACAGACGCAGGCTTAACTGAAAACAGCTTAAGAAGTGTTCCTGTCTCCAGCACTCAGATACGCAACTCCCAATGGGGTCCAAACCCCAAATAAATCTGTTTTACCCTGTATAAAGCTTATACAAGGTAAACTCATAAATTGTCTGCCCTCTGTAACACTGAGAGATATGCACAGCTGTTTGCCCCCCCCCCCCAGATATTAATACATACTCTGGGTTAATAAGTAAAAAGTGATTTTTATTAAATACGAAAAGTAGGATTTAAGTGGTTCCAAGTAATAACAGACAGAACAAAGTGAATTACCAAGCAAAATAAAATAAAACGTGCAAGTCTAAGGCTAATACAGTAGGAAAGTGATTACAGATGAAATCTCACCCTCAGAGATGTTCCAGTAAGCTTTCTTTTACAGACTGCCTCCTTGTAGTCTGAGTCCAGCAATCACTCACCCCCCTGTGGTTACTGTCCTTTGTTCCAGTTTCTTTCAGGTATACTTTGGGGGTGGAGAGGCGCTCTCTCTAGAGCCAGCTGAAGACAAAATGGAGGGATCTCCCAGGACTTTATATAGACTTTCTCTTGTGGGTGGCAACTCCCTCCTCTTTTATGGGGAATCCAGCTGCAAGATGGAGTTTTGGAGTTACGTGGACAAGTCATATGTCCATTCATGACTCAGAACTTTACAGGTTGAGCTACATTCCCAGGAAAGCTCAGATGTGGATTGGCATCTCTCAAAGTTCATTGTTTGCTTAAGTGTTTCTTGACTGGGCACTTACTGAGAATAGTCTGTTCTCAAGAAGCTGACTAACTGGTTCACCGGGGTTACTTAAAATCAAACAAGTACATAGCCAATATTCATAACTTTGAATACAAAAACGATACATATGTAAATAGGATGAATATATTGAGTAGATCATAACCTTTGCAGAGATATGTTACATGGCATATCTAGCATAAAACATATTCCAGTTATGTCATATTTACATTCATAAGCATTTTTCTATAAAGCATTATGGGGGGCAACATCACAGAAGAGATGGGTAAAAACTACATGTCTGCTTGGATCAGCCCAAGGTCATGAAGTCATTGCTTTGGGTAATAGAAAATCCTTTTGAGATATGGAAGAGCTTTTGTTGTTTGGAGGCTTTGTACTAAACATGGTTGTACTTTTTCTGAAACTTGAGTTCTTGTTACAACTTAATTTATATTTGTTATTGGTCTCCTTTTAAAGGTGAAAAAGCACATCAGTGTGAGGAGTGTGGAAAGTGTTTTGGCCGCAGAGATCACCTAACTGTCCATTACAAAAGTGTTCATCTAGGAGAGAAAGTGTGGCAAAAGTAGGTATTTTTTAAAGTTTAAAAATATAAACATTTCCATATTGTAAACGAAGTTGGACAAATTTTCATAAATTATTCTGATAATATGTGAAATGTTAGTTTTGCCTTTCTCCCTAATTCCGTTATGTCAAGGTCCTTAGGTGACCTAAAGCCAGTGCCAAAATCTGTGTTTTGAAATAGCCATGTGGAAATCATAGCCATCTTGGCAATCCAAACAAGACCTTTTTTATACCATAGTTAGACTGAATAACCTTAAGCTTTAAAAGTGATCAAATTCAGTTCTTCTATCAATCTGTAATTTTGCTGGTAGCCTGTTTTCTACAATAATGTAATCTAATTATCCTGTACAAACTGGGCAAATGACTGAATTGCAAAAAATCAGTTCAGTAGTCTGTGAGCTCTCCCAAAGTCCTTATACTTTAAGATGGAACTATCCAGAACTAGGTTTCAGGATAAAGACATTTGCTTTTAATATTCATATTTTGAATAATTTACTGTAAATCTTGGCTAACAGAAATGCATAAAATCAATTACAGGGTTGTTTAGCTTTTATTTTGTCAATACTTAAATCCACTGCCTCAGTCAACATGTTTCATTGTCACTTGTTTCCTCTTGGGAGGAAAGGAACATAAGCCAGTCTTAAGCTTGTTTTGTAGCATAACTTGCTGCTAAACTGAAGACCAACTCTGGATGTTGATCTGAAGTATCCTCTTCAGGGCACATTTCGGTTTCAGATGGGAAGTTTTAAAGGGATTTGCTGTCTGAATACAAAGTACTAGACTACTCATTTTGCAGAGAACAAGATTAAATATAGAAAATCTAGATGGCCCTCTGACAAGTGGATGCCTAAAGGAATTGCCTGTCCTCTCCAGTTATGTGTTATATTGTAATATAAATGTAGAGGGAGAAATACAGAAATATGTGACTCTCTTCTGCAATTTGTGGAATCTTTAAAGGCTGTGTACATATTTGAGACTTTTTGGAAAAACCTGATCTTCTAATATAAACATATTTTCTTCTTTGCAGATATAAAGCAACATTTCATCAGTGTGAAGTCTGCAAGAAAGTTTTTAAAGGGAAATCAAGTTTGGAAATGCATTTTAGGACACATTCAGGTAAAACTTTATCTATCACTCTGTGTTACTGCCACCTTGGTGTGACGGGAGATGATAAATTACCACAGGACTGACCAGAATTCTTCTAACACTTCAGGCTTTATGACGCTTTAGGGCAGCAGTAGCAAGATAGAGCATGAACTGAGCTCCCTACTGCTTGTTGTATGCCATCCTTTTCTGAGTGTGAATACTGCCCTCTGAATGTAGTAGTTAGTTCTTTTTAGACTTCTCCAGGCAAAGGAGCTTCTGGATTCGCATGTGTTCTACTGATGCGCATTGTGTATTTTTACCAAATTTACTCATACCTTCTGCTCGGTCTGGAGATCTAGGGAATACTTAATTTCAGTTTGTAACCTAAATCAGGATTTGGAACCCAACTATCCAGGGGAAAGTGTCTTAATACTCAGCTCTTCATTCTGTGCAAGAAAGTAATTGTTCACTAGAAGGACCTAAAAAAAAAAAATGCAAATTTGAGCTTCTTTAACAATAGTACAATAACGTGAATGTTGTTAGGTTTATTGACTGGTCCCCTTCATGTGCCCTTGGCAGAAATCCGAACTAGTTGGATTTGACGAGAATGCTATACTGATATCATTTCAAAATTAACTTTTCTGTTTTCACTTAGTGAATTGTTTTCTCAGATGCCAAACATATTTTTCCAGTACAGCTACTTGAGAACCGTGTTTATTATATAATATAGCACCCCCATCCCCAACCATATGATTTCTACACAGTGATACTTGACTTCACATTTTATCTATTAATGCTGACTCCTTTTCTTCTATAGGTGAGAAACCATACAAATGTCAAATTTGTAGCCAATCCTTTAGAATTAAGAAGACATTAACAAAACACATGGTTATTCATTCAGATGCTCGACCTTTTAACTGCCAGCATTGCAATGCAACATTTAAACGAAAAGACAAGTTGAAATACCATATTGACCATGTGCATGGAACAAAGGCTGCAGAAGAAACAGTAACCACTTCTGAAGAAAAAGTAATCTCCTTGCCAGTACAGTACACCCCTGATGACAAAGTTTTCCAAATTGAGTCTAAACCATACATGGATCAGCCTGAAGTTTACGAAACGGAAGTCAAACCTATGCTACAGAATGTACCAGCAGAAGTATGTGTGCCAGTAACACTGGTACCAGTTCAGATGCGGGAACCTCAAGCTGATCTAGTACAACATAACACTACTCTCTCACCCCAGTCTCATGGTATTCTTCCCCCACAGGCACAGCAGCCAGATTATCAACGAACAGATTTGGCATTTCTGGAAAAATATACTCTCACTCCCCAGCCTGCAAATATAGTACATCCTGTCAGACCTGAGCAAATGTTGGATCCTAGAGACCAATCTTACCTTGGAACTTTATTAGGGCTTGATACAGCTCCAACTGTACAGAATATGTCAAATAATGAACATTCATGATTGGACCCCTAACATTCCACCTAACTTACTAAGCCATTAGCCACCAGAAGGCTAATATGGCTATTAAGTTTTGTAGTTCATTTGGACTTCTAGTCTTCTGAACAGTTTTGTTAAGTGCAAGGAAAAAATAGATTTGTTTACATATATGAACATTAAGACACATTTTAATGTATATTTATAGTGTTTCTTGTGGTTTTAAAGGCTTTTAAAAATCTTATAGCAGGTCTTTTGAAAATAGGTTCTCAAATATCTTTTAAGAATACTAGCTGCAGCAAACTTTAATCCCATACCTGGCCATTAATAAAAATAATTGTTCATATGTCTGCATCTCACTTTCCAAATAAACCTTTCTGTGGATAATGGAAAATATACTAGAAGGTTTAAGGGTTATGTCGAATTCATTAGGGTCACAATCGGAAAAACCATGAAACTAAACCTCTTAATGATCCCTCACCTTAAAACAAAATGTAACTTAATCCCAGATGAACCTGGTTACATTTTTTTACTGTAATTCATATCTGAAGAGTGGAATTATGAATCTGAGAATATAAAAAGTACTTGTGCTCTCTTAACCTTGGTTCAGTCTTCTATAAAGTTTCCAACATTTGGGCCTTGAAAGGTTGAAAGAGGTGGTGGTAATATACTGTAACCCTCAGGCAGTAATAAAAGACTGGACTACTTCATCCTTGTTTATGAGCACAGAATCAAACCAAGCTGAAGCCCTTACTGGTATGCCCATTTCTACAATACTGATATGTAAAGTAATTTAAAAAGCTCTTTTCAGAAAAGTAATTTGCTTAAATTTGTTAAAAGATTAATGAAATCAGTAATTATAAAACTTCAGCTGGCTTCTGGAAAAGAAAGTGAAAGGAAGTCATTTGTTTTTTCACCTTATGTGATATACATTATATGTAGGTGACAAATAATTAGGAAGAGGAAGGAAGATTAGAACATGTAATGCCTTTAACTATTCTTTTACTGTTTCCTTACTGTTTTTCTAATGTGGAACCAAATCAAATCCACTATCTAGAATAATTTAAATTATTAAATCCCTCAAATTCTCTTCTAAGTAGAGCCCTGCAAGTCCATGGACATCTGCAGATCATTTTTGTGGATTGCAGATTAGATGCGCATACAGACTTTGTGTTCGCACAGGGCTCTACTTCTAACCTCATTCCCGAAATAATCCTTTCCTTGTTGTAGGCTCAGTCAATCGTGTGCCAAAGGAAATACATAGAATCATACTTGTTTCTCAATTATGTCTCATTAGAGATTACATTTTAGACTAAACTTTCCCTACTTCCCATAAAAACCTGGTTTTCTCACTTTTATTATTATTGTAAATTTTTTGTATCCAATTTCTAAATTATGAAACTGGAAATTCATTTGCCACAGTGAGTTATTAAACTTCTGCATATGGTAGGAGCATAATAGGCTCTGAAAAAATGTCAGCATCCTACTGCTACAAACTCTTAATGGCCCTGTCTTGTAAAATGCTAATCACTTTCTGTGAGGTGTTTGAGTGCTTTGCAGGATTGGGGCCAGACCTGGGTGTTTGGTCATGTGTAGAAGCTTTTCAGTCTAACTGATTCTCATCTAAGTGCACCAAAGACTTCTGTTAGCAGTTGAATAGTACTAGCATGCATAGAATTTAAATGTATCATTATTTAAATAAGGACTTGTCCAAAGAAGCACAATAGAAGTCCTAGACTTACAGATCTTTAAAATTCAGTTCCTATAGTAGGACCAAGTGTATGTTTAACTGTTGTGTTTATATGTACAAAGCAAGATGAGAGAAATACTCTGGGAATGTTCATACTGAGATGCTGTATATATGTCAGGTAAAAAGATGAGTACTAATTAAGATTATACAACAATATTCAGCCCATTGAATGCCATCTTCTAAAAGGACACTGTCAAGTACTGCGCTTCCTGCTTGTCCTCTGCAAAAAAAATTTTTAAATCACCACCATACTTACGCTCCAGTGCACAAAAGTACTATTTAGTTTGTACCTTTCAAGTTGACAAGCACTGGAGTTTTTACCCCTCTGTATACCTTTCCAAAGTTTATGTTCATACTGTCAGAGAGAAACTGACATCAATGCTCTCGGCACAGTTCTGAGACTGACATTCTACCTTTGCATTCTTTACTGACTTTCTTCCTCTGCAGTGAGTGTGGAGAGGATTGCAATTAAACAGTGGTATAAAAATATTGGTGGTTAAGTTCTGTTGTTTTGTTTTTTTAAATCCAATCAGTCTGGAACACACTTCACATTATTTAAATGTTGAGATTGAAGTTGGGGCATATATTACTTAATGTTCTTTTTAAGTCTGTCATGATTGTGCCTATTTATACATTGGCTGATCACTCTAGTTGATTAATTATTAAAGACCATATTAAAGCGAATATTTTCAAAAGTGCCTAGTGATTTTTGGGTGCTCAACTGGAGCCACTTTAAAGGTGTTTAAGTTGGGTACCCCAAATCACTACAATCTTGAACTCTTAGGCCAACATTTTTATCAGTGCAGTTTTACAGTTAACCAAACTAGTTTGCATCTTTACCTGCTGGTCAGGCTCAGTCGTTGCCTGAAGGGAAAAATAATTTATGTAGGAAAACTTACATAAAAGTGCTAAATTATTAAATAGTATAGCTTTTGGGGTTTTTTTTATGTGCTGAGTTTTGGTTCTTATGCCCTTATGGGTATAGTGAATTTGCATGTGATCTCACCATTTAAAGCTGAAGGAGGAAGTGGGTCTCTCTTTAAAATGTCACATTGTGATCAGTGCCAAATATTTAAAAGTTGTTTGTTTTTCTTCCCACAAAAACAGCTGTGGAAGAAAAATTGAACCTTCGTTTGTGCTCTTCTGTCTAAAAGGTTTCAGAGTAACAGCCATGTTAGTCTGTATTCACAAAAAGAAAAGGAGTACTTGTGGCACCTTAGAGACTAACCAATTTATTTGAGCATAGGCATATGCATCCGATGAAGTGAGCTGTAGCTCACGAAAGCTTATGCTCAAATAAATTGGTTAGTCTCTAAGGTGCCACAAGTACTCCTTGTCTATCTGAAAGGGTTTTTGTGAAATTTTCTTTAAATCTTAAACTCTTGTGTAGTTCTGCAAAAATTACTGCATCTGTGTTCTGTTTACATATTGCATATACCTTTCAAAAAAACCTTTTGATTTTTTTTTTTTGCTTGTATTTATCGGGTCACTGGTTATTCCAGGATATCATATCTTTGAATGGTTTCAGAGTAGCAGCCGTGTTAATCTGTATCCACAAAAAGAAAAGGAGGACTTGTGGTACCTTAGAGACAAACAAATTTATTTGAGCATAAGCTTTCGTGAGCTACAGCTCACTTCATCGGATGCATTCAGTGGAAAACACAGTGGGGAGATTTATATACATACATGAGAACATGAAACAATGGGTGTTTCTGTACACACTGTAACGAGAGTGATCAGGTAGGGTGAGCTATTACCAGCAGGAGAGTGGGGGGGGGAACCTTTTGTAGTGATAATCAAGGTAGGCCATTTCCAGCAGTTCATAAGTACGTCTGAGGAACGGGGGGGGGGAATAGTTTTACTTTGTGTAATGACGCATCCACTCCCAGTCTTTATTCAAGCCTAAGTTAATTGTATCCCGTTTTGCAAATTAATTCCAATTCAGCAGTTTCTCGTTGGAGTCTGTTTTTTTAAGAAATTCTTCCTGAGCGTTGCTACTTTTTTTTTTTACAGTAGTATCGTTTTCCAAGGCTGTCCTTATTCTGAACAACAGCAGTAGTAGTGATAGTGGTATAGCTTGGCTTATATTGTGGTGTACTTTGAAGATAAAATATGATTTTACTTTTAATTTGCATCATTTTATTTTTAAAGATGAATCATGTCTCAGAAACAAAAGACAAAGTGTAAAGAAAACTGATACACTGTAGTGAACAATCCTGGTGAGAAACATTGGGAACAGACAGACAGGTCACTTGTTCCAATATCCAAAACATAATGCTTCAGAACAAGTCAATAACTTCTTCATAATATGTTTTGATCAGGTATAAAATTCATTATTATGTAGACAGGGAATGAATTAACCCCCCCCTCTTTTTTTCCCTCCCCCCCGAAGGTAGAACTTTCATGTAAAGCAGACGTGAACTGTGAGAATATAGTTGCAAATTAGAGCTTTTTTCCTTCTTGGGTTGGGGATGGGGAATCCATTCATGGATATCTGCATAATAGTAACAAAAGCAATTCAAGATCAATTTCCATAATATATATCCTTATGATTGCGGTCATCTTTGACCTTGTTTATAAGATCAGGAGTATCTAGGTCATGTCATCATGGGCCTCTTCTTTAACAAGTTAACATGCATAAGTATTATTACTGCTAAAAAAAAGGGGGGGGCAGACACTTTGATAAAATCCATAACTGTCCTTTCTCTATATTTTGATGATGGTTCTGGTGCATTAAAGGTAACAATATTTTTAAATTGTTTGAAGTCTCCCATAACAAAGTATTTCGTTCATTTTAAAATGTTCTCTTTTTATATAAAAAAGAGCAAAGTAAAAAAAATAATAATTTGGCAATATTTTGCAACTGTTACATGAAATACTGTGTTTTTAGTATGGTCTGTAATAGGTTGCTATTTTAGGTGGAAGTCTTTTAAAGTAAATTTTTTTTTTAAGGGAAAAATCTCTCTGCTATAAGGCATTGTAAATGTAGAATAACTCAGTCCTGTGTGTAATTCTTTGATATTAAAAATTTAAAGTTCCTTTGTCCTAATGTTGCTTGCATTTCAATATTTCTTGCAGGAGTGGTTGTTGCTCTAGATTTGAGCTGATTTTAACAGCATGAAAATGCAGTATTCTGCTTGTCTTTCAGATTCAAAGATAATGGAAGATAAACTATCTGGGTTTTTCTGGAAATTTTGTCAAATTTGTGGCTGTCTCATGATCTTACTTTTTATTTTGTAAATTTAAATTCAGTTTAGGAAAAAACCCTTGGTTTGATCGGATCTTTGAATGTGGGAAGCCTTTTTTAAAAAAAAAAATCTTAAGGCTTATCAAAGCCATTTGTAGTTGATCTATCAAAGGAACGGCACTTATTGTGCTATTTAACGTAAAATTTCCAAAACTGAAACAGGAATAGATATTCATATACCGAGTTATGCCTGATCTCTTAAACCATGTGCAAGCAATAGACAGGAGTAGAGAAGGATAATGCATTAGGCATTCCAATGGGAAGTTATGGGTGAGACTTTCAAAGACTCAGTGGGAGCTGGATGCCTAACTCCGGTTTGTGCCTTTGAAAATCTCCCCCAGCATGGACAGCTTTCAAAATGCCTGGGTGAACTTAGAGAAGTGAAATTGATTTTATGTGCATAAAAACACATTAGCTGTTTAACTGCCTCAATTGATAAACTAATGAACCTTGGAAGGATCAGAAAGTTTGGATGTTGCAGTTTTTCTAGGCTTTGGACTAGACAGGCTTGATAATGGAACATTATTCAAATCCTGCCCAGGTTTGCACTAAGCAAAAGTAGTTGCCATTCTTGGAACCATCACAACTGGCCATCCCTTTTATTTTTTGACACTCCTGACATGGGAGAGGGAAACAACTGCTTTCAACCTCAAAGGTGATCCTTCTCACTCTAGATTCAGCAAACTAGCCATTTTAGATTTCTTTTTGGGGATGTTAAGAGTCAAATACAGGCCTGTGGTTTGCCAGTGACGTAATTTAAAAATGTCTGCCATTGCCTCTATTTTTGTAGTCCCTCTTCCCCAAACACATGTTAATCTGAGTAAGGAACTAAAACTATGCATCCCTATTCATTGAAAGTTACCAGATGAAAGTATTCACACTATTACCTGTGAACATATTCCAATTCTGTGCGTATCACATTACCTTGTGACATGCCTTTCATCAATTATCTGACAATAACATAGTTGGGTAACTAAGTCCAGCAGTGGAAGTGTGAAGAAACTGGCTTGGAGAGGAGGGGAGTCAGTAGCTCAGTGAAAATCTCAGTATGCTTACCTGAAGGTGTCAGCCTTGTGTTTATCTGTTGTTGCAAACAACTGTTTTTTCCAAAGCCATTAGCAAAACAGTTTGTGAGATGGTAATCTAATTTCCTTGAAAATCCATTGCAGGGAATGTTTATTAGCATACAGTGTGTGAAGCCAGAATGATTGGCACCAAGGATTTTTAAAATACATTAACTGTAGTTAACATCCCACATTCTTTATGAAAAGTGAGTCAGAGATGGACTTTCCAGCATTCTGTTAACTATCACCATTTGGGAAAGTGACTCCTTTATGGGCATGGTTTCTTGTATTTAAAAAAAAAAAAATCACTTTCTAGGCTGACTTTAGCTTAAGAAAGATTAGTTGTGTTTTTAACATGTACTGACTGTGGAATGTGAGACCTAAAGGATTGACTGCCCTGAACTTTAAGTGGGGGGAGGGGGTGCATCTGGCTGGCTGAGTGAAGGGAACAGTGCTTTATGGCTGGGGGCAGGTGGATGAAAACATTTGCAAAAGGGGCCCCTGTGGTCGCTGACTCATCCCCTAGGAATGCAGGTTTAAAGGAGGCAGCCCTGGGCCAGAAGCCTCCCCTTTACAGGGAGAAATCTAAAGCAAAATGTCCTACAACAACTGAGCCGATGAAGTGAGCTGTAGCTCACGAAAGCTCATGCTCAAATAAATTGGTTAGTCTCTAAGGTGCCACAAGTACTCCTTTTCTTTGAGCTGTGGTAATTGGGCTAGGGCAGGGGTGGGCAAACTTTTTGGCCTGAGGGCCACAGCGGGGTGCGAAACTGTATGGAGGGCCGGGTAGGGAAGTCTGTGCCTCCCCAAGCAGCCTGGTCCCTTCCCCCTCCCACTTCCTGCCCCCTGACTGTCCCCCTCAGAACCCTTGACCCATTCAACCCCCCCTGCTCCTTGTCCCCTGACTGCCCTGACCCCTATCCATACCCCCACCCCATCACAGGCCCCCTGGGACTCCCATGCCCTATCCAACCCCCCCCCCATTCCCTGTCTTCTGATTTCCCCCCTGAACCTCCGTCCATCCAACCGCTCCCTGTCCCCAACTGCCCCCTCCCCCCCCCGGACCCACTACCCCTTATCCAACCCCACCGTCGCCACCACCCCTTACCATGCCACTCAGAGCAACAGGAGCTCGCAGCCCCACCACTTGGATGGAGCCAGCCACACTGCCCACGTGGCAACATAGCTGCGAAGGAGGAACCGGGTCTAGCCACCCCGGCCAGGGGCCAGGCAGGATGGTCTCGCAGCCTGGATGTGGCCCGCAGGCCGTAATTTGCCCGCCTCTGGGTTAGGGGCTGGTTTCAGGGTTTTTGCGTGGGGTGCACCCAGGGAATTTTCACTTCTCCCTTTTCTGTTGGGCTCAGCACTAACAGTGGGAGAAGGGGGTAGGGATTCAAAGGCTGCACAGGGCATATATAGTGAGGTTGTGGGAGTCAGGGGTAATAGCCGTGCAACTGGGACATGGGGCTGGTGCTAGGCCAGGGGCAGATGGACCCTGGGGATTTTCTGTTTCATTACCAAAGGCATTCCTCCCCAGGTTCATGGCTTGGGGGACTCCAAGGGAAGCAAAATTCTACCTCAGTCAGCAGGAATTTTCATGCAAGTGGTTAAGACTGTTGTGTGTCTAAGGTTGTCTTCACAGCATTTGGTGTTTCCAAAGTATATAGGATCACCTGGAGCATTGATGTTCTTTCGTCTCAACTGATTACAAGCTGTGAGGGCAATGCTGAAAGCAGGGGTGTGTCAGGGCAGCAACAAACGCATGTGGCATTTGGTGTTCGCTTCGGAAAGGTGTATACGTCCATCATGGCAGGCGTGTTTATGGATTATATTTTGGGGCACATGCAGTATGTTCTTGCCACAGCAGTAAGGAAAGGGTCCAAGGGGAAACCAGCATAGGGGTTAAATCAAGTGCCACCCAACTCAGCTGCAGATGTTATGGTTGCTAATTTGGAAGTACCTTAATAAAGCAGATGGGGGTACATTTCTGTGGGTTTAAGATTCTGTTGATGGAGACTATAAATAATACGCTTGTGACACCCTGACACCACCCCACTATTCACCATTGTCATGTAATTAGAATATGTTTTGTACAAAGTATGTTTTGTAGATATCATTTTAAAAGTCTTGATCAGCTAGACGTTAATATCTTGTTGGATTGTATGTGTTATCTTACGTGAAGTTATGAAGTTTGGCTATGTATGTATTACTGGACCATGATGTAAGGTTGAAATCACCCACAAGCAGCCTTTTGGGAATGACAGTAAAACGGCCAAACAATGTTAATGGCTTATTGAGGAAATGCACACAAGCAAAAGGATTACCCCAGGAACTGTGTACAATAGAAAACTCTCACAGATAGCACTACACAATGGGAACTATCTGACTCAGGTCACAGCAAAAGAGCTTTCGAGCAAGTGGGAAGAAGCTATAAAAGGGGGACAATGACATCATCAGGGGACCTTAACTCTACCTGCAACAAGACACCTGGAAATACCTGAGGGGCAAGGACTGAAGTTTTTGGGAAGTGATGGTCCCAGACTAAAAGGATCTTTAACTTTTGTAAAGTCAAGGCAACTTGTGCCTTAAGAATCTGACAGCCTGTTTATCTCTCGGGGTGAGAATTTGCTAATTTCTATCCTACCTATGTAATTTTGTTAAGGTTAGTTTGTGGTTTTTGTTTTTTTACTAAATTAATCTGCTTTGATCTATTTGCTATCCCTTAAAATCTAACTTTTGTACGTAATAAACTTGTTTTGTTTATTCTAAAATCCAGTTTGTGGAATTCATAAGGAGGGGAGGAAGGCCAAAAAGCTGTGCATATCTTCTTCCACATTAAGGGAAGGAGTGAATTTTATGAGCTTACGCTGTACAGTTTTCTATTCAGTGCAAGACAATACAGTTTTGGATTTGCATCCCAGAAGGGTGTGCACTTGCGTGCTGGGCAATCCTCTAGCTGATTCTTCCCATGCTGAGCTGATTTCAGTGTTTGTGTCTTTCTGCAACTGGGCGTGTCCCTGTATGTGTGTGTGTGTGTGTGTGTGTGTGTATATATATATATATATATATATATAAAATATAGGCTAGAGAAGTCTTGAGGGCCTAGGACAGGGTGATGGAGCCAAGACTGGTGGAATGGGCGGCCTCAGTGAGCATCCAGTACATCAGGTGGCATCCCAGAATGGGTGGCAATCTGTCAGAACACTGTCAAACAAAACCACTATGAGTCATGGATGGGGTACGTAATGTGCTGTCAAACAAAACACATTAAAAGTCAGGGACATGCTTGGGCTACATGATTTAAACAAAAAAAGCAGGGGGAGGGGAGGGATTCCACAGGAATCAGTTGAGGGCACGGTAGCAGGGCCCTTCACACAATGTCCCGCACATAACTTGCAGATCTGTCTCCTGGGCCTTGGGCCACAAATAGACTCCAGGACAATATCCATTACTTTATTACCTTTCCTGGGTTTAGTTGGGCATAGCCAATGCCTTGCCTTGCTTTTACATAACAGGATTTGGAAGCTGGCACCAGGAGCCAGCCAAGAACCTGAGTAAATTCTGCTAGCTACATGGAACCTGGGGGTAGGATGGTTAGCAATGTAGCATGGAGATCCACTGCCTCCTTTCTGATGGCACAGCTATGGGACAAGTCTTAACAAATTCATGTAATTACAGGAGTGGAAAGGCTGATCACCAAATGTCCCATTACAGTGCAGCGGGTGCTGCAGTACATGGGGTCACGGGCAACCTGTCAACTGGAATCCTCAACAATCTTGGAATCGCCTCTCACCTGTTACATTTGTCAGTGGGCTAAATGGTTATTCATATCCACACAACAGTCTTAACTCAAAGATTGCTGGCAGAGTGGCTGTATTCCAATGCCCGGATGCAGCAGTCATGTGGGCATATCACAGTTAACATTCTCAGGGATCTAAATGGCCTTGCTCAAAGCAGCATTCTTAAAGCAGTTTTGGTACTTTCAGAATCAGCAAGCTGATGCCTGGGTTACGTAGGAGCACTGTCTAGCGGGGGCTTGGAACTGACTGTTGTACACCAGGAGGGGCAAGCAGGGATATTAAACTTGTGATGATCAACGACTGATCAAAGAGACTGGGCAGCATTTGTTATCTTCTGGAAAGTCTAGGAGCTTGGTTCTACCCTATGGAATTTGGTTCTTAGTCATTCACAATCAGGGGCCACAACAGCAGTGGTGCAGCGGGGCATAAGGGCACAGGCAATTCTGACAATTGGGTGTTCACATTTGGAAGCATACAATATGGTGTGCAATATCGGGTGGTCAGTCGCCATTAATGTGTTGTGATTCCATTCCATATGTTGGCAGCCAGGCCATGGAGGCAGTGGTGTGGGTCTGTGGGCACAGGATTATTTTTCTTATGCACGTAGGCAGACATCCTAGTGGCTTTAAGGATTGGTAATCAGGGTCCAGGGATGGGGAAAGTCTGTGTTGGTATGGAAGGAGAAGCATGTTATTGGACCAGCTCATGCCACTGCTGTGTGCCAAGGGGCTTGTCAGCAGTCACTGACATGATGTGGCACACATTGGAAAACACTATTTGAGAATGTGTAAAGGAGTTCAATTATTGCTCAGAATAAGAAGGGACTTGATGCAGATCCGTGTTGTCAGACATGTATTCATGCAGGTTCTGGCTGAGAGCTTTGGAGCACCACCTGGGTGCACAAGACTTGACAGATTCTAAAAGGGGAGGTGGCAAAATTCCTTGGGGTCATAAAAGGCTCAGCAATTTGGGTATCCTGGGGTACCAAATTATTCAGGGAGTACAGGGTTCCCTTGTAAAGCTTTGGAGCCCATTTGTTTTGGCCAATGTAAAAGGGGAGGGAGGGCAGTAAAAGATGTTTTGGAACCCAACTGGATTTGCGGGGTGGGGGAGGCAGCCAGCTAATTGCTGGAGCCTCCTTGTGGCAGATGTCCAGTGCAGGTACTCCATAGGAAAGGTATACAGTAACTGGAAAAAGAAGCGTTCGTTAAAGGAATGAATGGGGGGCGGTTGGGGACTCCTATGATTGGTATGGCAGGGAGCCAACCCTCTAGTCTTATACCCCACCTTAACCCTCATATGAGGGTAAGGTCCTGGCAATGAAGTTGCTTGAGGGACCTGGAAAAATGGGGGAGCTGGTGGGAGCCCTCTGGGTATGGTAAGGACCCAGCAATAACTTTGCTGGAGGAATGTGGATGGAAAAAGGGGAGCTAGTGGAAGCCCCCCAGGTATGGTAAGGTCCCAGTGTGACGTTATTGACATGAACTGTGACCATATAGATCATTGGTGCAACCAAGGTCCTATAGTTGCACCAAATCTCATACAAAGGAGGTCAAGTAAGGTGTCTATGGAAAGATTGTAATTTGCTGGTTATGATTATGCTGTCTGTATGTGTGTATCATTTTTGTATTTGAAGTTATGAATATTGCCTATGTACTTGTATCTCAATGTGTTTGATTCTAAGTAGCATCAGTGAAGCATTTGGTCAGCTTCTTGAGAAAGGACTATTCTGAGTAAGTGCCCAACCAAGAAACACTTAACTGACAATGGACTTTGAGAGACGCCAGTCCACATCTGAGCTTTCCTGGGAACATTCAAATGAATATGTAAACAATGGTGTTGGCCTGCAAAAAGCTGAATCATTCATGGATCTATGACTTTCCCAGGTGGCTACAAACTCCTTCTTGTTGCTGTGGTTTTGCACAGAAGAACAAAGGGGTTCCCACAAGAGAGAGAATATAAAAGGCCCTGGAAGCCTCTCCATTTTCTCTTCAGCTGGCTCAAGAGATGGCCTCTCCACCACAAAGAAAGAAACTGGAAAGAAAGAAAGAAACTGGAACAAAGGACAGTAACTATGGGTGTGTAAGGGACTGCTGGACCCACGCCATAAACTACGTTGGTCTGAAAAGGATTGGATCCAGACTAGAAAGGAGTCCAGTCTGTGAAAGAAGCTAACTGGAACATCTCAAGAGTGTGAGATTTACCTATATTCAGTTTCCTATTGTATTAGGCTTAGACTTGTGTGTTTTGTTTTATTTTGCTTGATAGCTTACTTTGTTCTGTCTGTTATTACTTGGAACTACTTAAATCCTGCTTTTTATACTTAATAAAATCACTTTTGCTTATTAATTAACCCAACTAAGTAATTAATACCTGGGGAAGCAAACAGCTGTGCATCTCTCTCGATCAGTGTTATAGAGGGCGGACAATGTATAAGCTTTATACAGAGTAAAACGGATTTATTTGTGGTTTGGATCCCATTGGGAGCTGAGTGTCTGGATGGTAGAGACAGCAGCACTTGCTAAGCAGTTTTTAGTTAAGTCTGCAATTTTGGGGGCATGGGTCAGAACGTGGGTCTGTGTTGCAGATTAGCGTATCTGCAACACAGATTAGCGTATCTGGCTCAACAGGGCAGGGTTCTGGAGGCCCAAACTGGCACAGAAAACGAGCTCAGAGGTAGTCTCAGCACATCAGGTCACAGTGCCAAGGGGGTCTCTGTGACCGAACTTGTCACACCCAGCAATAAATTTGCTCGAGGGACTTAGATGAAAAAAGAGAGGGAGCTGGTAAAAGCCCCCCTGGTAATCACAGAATAAACATGGGGTTACCTGCACTGTACACTTTTGTCTGCTGGATAGTCCCAGCCATCTAATAATAAAGCTGTGGCCTGATTAAACCCATGTCAAATGTCTCCTGTCCTCCTTTCAGTATAGGCAGACAATACAGTATTCTCCTGCTTTGTGGTTTAACCTTGTCTTATAGTTAGTTAAATTAACCTACCTTTAGGCTCCTTAGAGCAGGGATCTGTATAAAATGGCTTATAAAATGTCATGTGTATCTATGGTACTATAGACTTTAATTATTTTAGCTTCTTAGTGAGAGGATATAAGGAAGATCCTGCTTCCATTGAAGTTAATGGTACTTTGCTATTGTAGGATTGGGCCAATAGTAATTATATGGCAAACCAATGTTGCCTCCTGTTGCATTAAAAACTAGAGGATAGGGTGGATATTTGCTGCTTTAATAGGCACAGGCGAGAATTAGTATGTTAATGTCATGCAGACCATAGCATGGATGAAGTTGACAATTACAAAAATATATCCTCTATCATAGTAAAAACTAGGATGTTCTGATGCATGGGTGTATTTTCAGAATTGATCAGTATTCAGCAGCTCCTAAATCAAGTGGGCAGATGTTTTAAAAAACACTCAGTATTCAACAAGAAAAGGAGTACTTGTGGCACCTTAGAGACTAACCAATTTATTTGAGCATAAGCTTTTGTGAGCTACAGCTTATTATATAATAAGATCTTCAAAACTTTCCACAGTATGCATCCGATGAAGTGAGCTGTAGCTCACGAAAGCTTATGCTCAAATAAATTGGTTAGTCTCTAAGGTGCCACAAGTACTCCTTTTCTTTTTTGCAAATACAGACTAACACGGCTGTTACTCTGAAACCTGTCAGTATTCAACAGCTCCTACTGTTTCCACTAGGAGCTGCTGAGTGCTTTTGGAAAGCTGGCCTCAAGTGTAGGTTCCAAGTATTTCTGAATATCTAGATGGCGTTCTATAAAGAGGACTACACAGTAGATCTGTCTGCAAAAAAACCCCAAACCCTATTGTATTAGCACAGCAGTTTCTTCTGTGGAATGGCTGAATTTCAGTGTATATAACTGTGGCAGGTGCTTAGGTGAGAGATGTAGAGAAGTTTTCTAACCAACTTGTAGTCACTGCATGCCCATGTGTATGCATGTACAGACTGACAATAGATTTCCTTATGTGTACTTGGAACTCTTGCAAGTGTTAGGGGAGCTATTTGAGACACAGTCTGACTACAAAATACTTGTATTACATTGCAAACTCTGTATGGCAGAGATTACATTGTGCTCATCGCATTTTACTTGCCCTAAACCAGTTCTCAACCTGTGAGCCACTTGCAGCCCTATCAGTACACAGTTGCAAACCATGTGATAAGGCCATAACTAGAGTGGGGCAGAAGACGCACCTGCCCTAGGATGCAGAGCTGGGCAGGGGTGCAAAATGGGGTGGTGTCAGCCCCTCCCACCCCCTGCAGGATCAGGCCCAGCAGCATTGGCAGGAGGGTGCTCAGAGCTCTCGCCTCCTCCCCCATAGGATCATGGGTCCATTGACCCCGGCAGGAGCAGGCTCCCTGGCACTAGGACCACAGTGGCAGGCAGGCTGCACAGCTGAGCTATGTGCAGCCAAGGTAGGAGACCAGCAGGCACAGGGAGGGGGATGCAAGGGGCTAGGACCACAGGGAGGGAGGTGCAGGGGGCTGGGGAGCAAAGTGCAGCCAGTGCGTGGAGGATATACTGTAGGTGGGGGGACTGATGGCTCGGGGTAGTCTCTGGATTGGGGGCTAGATACTGGGAAACTGGCTTGGACAGGAGGGTAGCGTAGAGGTCAGCCATCGCAGTAATTACATAACAACAACATACGTCCCTTACAGGCTGTGGTGTAAACGTGCCCCCACACCAGCCTGCCCTCCCGAAGACAGGCCTGGCTCTTGCAGCGACGCGTCCATTACACACGGGAGTGGGCTCAGGCTGGTTGTCAGCCCGTGGGGCGGGGGCAGCTTCTTAGGCAGGCAGGAGTAGGGAGGGGCGAGGCGCCTCATCCCTAACTGCCCCCAAACATGGCGCGCATGGAATTCTCCCCGGGGAATCCTCTTTCCCTTCCCCTCTGTGCTGGGGGCGGCGGCGGCCGAGGGAGCCAACCCCCTGCCCGGGCTGCCTGACCCTGCCAAGTCCCGCCCCGTGAGCGAGTGGCTCGCCCGCCAGCTGAAGTTACTCTGGGGAACTCACCTCCAACCAACTAACTCTGAGCTGATATTTAAATAAAACGCCGCGTTGTGATTGGCGGAGAGGCTAGAGGGCGGGCACTGTATGGCGATTGGTGGCCGGAAAGAAACGCTGCGCCGCTGGTTGGTGGGCGGGTTGGGCCAGGGCTGTGTGGGGATTGGCGGGCCGTGGGGGCGCTTGGGGATTGGCGGTGGCGCTGGGTTTGAATGGTTGGCCTGGTCGGTTAGTACCGCGCTGCCTGTTTATCCGTCTGGCTCGTGCGGGTCTTCTGGCTGCGCGGGGACTGGGCCGCGCTGAGGCCCGGCAGCAACAAGCCGGCGATGGCTGCAGAGCTGCTGTGCAGGGGAGCCGCCGCTGCCTGGGATCTGAGCCCGGCCGAGAGCCCCGGGCGGCGGAGGCGGCGCTGGGCTGATAGGGAGAAGGAGGAGGACCCCGCCGTGCTGACTCTCACCCACTTCTCCCGGCCGCCCTTCCTCAGCTTCGGCAGCCTCCGGCCCGGCGCCTCCTGCACCCGGCTCCTGGCCGTAGACAACCCCAACCCGGAGGAAGCTGATGTGGCTGTCGGCCGCTTCCCGGCTCCCTCCACAGGCTTCAGCCTGGAGCGCCGGCGCTTCCTCATCCAGGTAGGGCCGGGCCCGGGGAGAGCCTGCGCTGCTGCCCCGTGCGGCTCCGCGTCCTCTCACCAGACCTCTGCGGGCAGCCCCCCTGGCTGGAGGGGCTCGTGGGGGCGGTGTTGGAGGCTGGGCAGAGCCGCCCGCTCCGCTGCTGCCCTCCCCGGGCGACGGGTCTCTTCTCCGGGAGCAACGGGCCGCGGGTTACCCGCGTTGTCCGTGCAGCCTCTCGGCATCTGCGTCCTGGGGCGCCGGGCCTCTCAACCCCCTGTGCTGTCAAAGATGCTGGGCAGATAGTTAAGGAGGAGAAACTGACCAGTCAACCCTGCAGAGGGTAGGTGTGTCTCGAGGAAGCTTAGCCTCTGTCTGTTTCAGAATGGTTAGGCTTTAGGTAAGATAGACATGTGTCGCCTTTTGTGTGTTTGAAGAATTTCTTATGCTTTGTTGTTCCTACTCTTAAGATAAAACATTCTAGAGTAGGTCTCCCGTATACCAGAACAGCGTCCTGGCTGTGGAGCATTTTGAGGTGGGTCTTTCTCAATCTCTCGTATGTGTTCTTTGCGGTTCCTACTCTTAAGATAAAACATCATACAGTTTAATCATAAGGCTGTTTTGGTCACTACTAGACACAAACTCCCAATGGGAAGAACCACAGATGAGGTTATGACGTTATCTGATATGCCTAGTAAGGAATCTATTTGTCAAAGAACATTTCCTGAATCTTTTTTGTTGTATTGTTACAGACATACTTTCTGTCAGGTATCTTGAAATAAATGACCAAAAATAATTGAAACTGGTGTGATTATATTGTGCTATTTTGACAAATATAATATGCAGAATTTTAAAATATTGTGTGTGGAATCTTTAATTTTTTGGTGCAGAATTCCCCCAGGAGTATACGGTACATCTTTGTAACAGCAAGTAGCTAATTTTGACAAGTACCTTCCTGACAGCAATATTTATCTATACGGTACTTAGTATAGGGAACAGAATCTGAGGAAGTGATAGCTGCCACAATTTACTACCAGTAGTGCAAGTAAATGTGTTAGATGAGTTAATTGTGTATGGAACCTCTTTCTAATATTAAAGAAGCATAAAAAGGATGTACGGTCAGATTTTTATTTTATTTTATTTTTTTTTGCTACAAAGACCAGTAAAGTATAGTGAGATTTTCAGGCATTACATAATGTCAGTCTTTGGTTTTTGCAGTGCTGTCTTGTTTCTCTCCTTCTCCATCATCAGCTGCCTGTTTTGCTGCTATATTGATTCAAATATCCGAGAGAAACGACAGAAATGGTAATGCTAGAAGTGCACAGAGTGCTTCAGATACTGGCATTTTTCACTCTACCGGTGTTAGTGTCAGCAGAGCAGCAAAATGTACAGTAGCTCACCTAGTGTTTGGCAAGAATCTTCCCTGAGTTCTAGCTGTTCAACAAATTAATTCTAATCCCCTGCACCATCCCAAAATTGTGCTACTGGCATGTAAGAAGGACACTATCTTCATTATTTTTCAATGACCTTATTGGTCTATCTGCTGTAATCAACACAAAACTTAGAACTTGGGTACTTGAGCTAAATGAGAACAAAATTACTTAGAAAATCTAAATATGCTTATTTAAAATTTTGCTTACATTCTGATAATTATTTTGGGTATTTAATAATATTATTCTTGCATGTCTGTAATTCACCTTCTTGCTTACAGTACTCTCATATAGCCCTTTTCACAAGCATTCAAATATATGTACCACAAAATATGAATGAAGTACTGATCTTTTTAACAGCTAGTAATGTAATGAAATAATTTTAGCAGGTTTTCCTGTCAATGAAAATCACATCCTTTTCTTTCTTCATATATCCATTCTATCTCCTGACCTCATTGTCTGTTTTGCACTTTCTCTCCTGTGCTCCATCATAACTGTAAATTCATCCGATAAGTAAATGTATGCACCCAACTTTAAAAATGGTGAAAGACCAACCCATATTTATGCATTCAGTGGCTGAAAATGTAAGCCATGCTATTTAGCATTTATATAGCACTTTACTTAAAAGCATTCACAGACACTAACGCTTTTGTTCACTGCTTCTTTTTTAAATAATCGATTCTCTTAAAAATATTTTCATGTCCTTACAATGTTTTTGTTTTAACACTTCATTCTCTTGTAGTCTGGAGAAAGAATCTTTATTTCTATAACATGGATGCCATTAGAAGAAGGAAAAGTTCGAGAACTGGTAACTTTTATTGTTAATGGCATTGTAAAACATCAGGCTGTGTTGTTGGGTGTTGCTGAGCAGCCTCTGAAGAAAAAGGTAAGAAATGTATTTTTAATTGACACTAATTATTTTTGTCTTATTTGTTTCTTGCTTGTGAGTCAAAATTTTGCAATGTAGCAATTGTTTCTACTTGTGTAGGCACGGATGAATTGTTGACTGGGTATCCTCAGTGGGAGCCCCCAATAAACTTGGAATTTGCTCTCCTTTGACCTGAAATAGCCCAAATATGATGAACACTTCAAAGTTGTTCTTTTCCCATTTGAAAATGGTAGAACATCTTAAGGGTGAATTATTGGAGTAGAAAAGTGGCTTTAGCTTATTTTCCTGGTTGGTTTGATTATGGATTATATTGCATTGTGTTGCTGTGCTTCAGCTATGTTGGTGTGTTGTTTCTGATGTGGGCATTTCAAAGTTTATTGTAAGTGCATAGAGCATGTGGCTACATATTACTTTTTAATGTGTATCTATTCAAAATAACTTAAAAAAAACCCACGAAAATTAAAAACTTAGTATTTGTATGTGTTAGCTATCAATTCATTATCTGTGTGCATAAATATATATGTGTATTATATTTTTAAAAAAACAACTACTTTGGAAACTCTTTAAACTTTTTTTTTTTTTTTTGGTGTGTGTGCTTTTTCAGAAGAGTCTTTGGGATGCTATTAAAAAGAAAAATACTTCAGAAGGATCAGTTTCTACAAGAGCTAAGCAAAAACATTCAAATGTTAAAAATGTAAACAAAACATTTCGTGTTTCCAAAAAAACAGATACAGTTAGAAGCCCGCTCCAGTCCTGTGAAAATTTGGATGTGGTAGGAGGTAGCATGTCCCCCTCAAACTCGCTTATCACTTTAGAAAACAAACTGCCTATATCTCCTATCAGTCCTGTATTGCAAGAACAGCATGATACCATTTGCACACCTCTTTCAATGAGAAGATCTACTACATACTCAGTTCTTGGTACAGTGGTAAATGATGAATTATTGCAAGAAATAGACACATGTAACATCAAGAAACTTCATAATCCTAATGAGCAAATAAAATCCTCAAGTATACACAGTTCTCCTTCTGGATTAGTACAAGCACACAGATCAAATACACATGTTTGTGCTCTGGAATGTACAGCAGCCTTGCACTCTTCTTTGAGTCAAAGGAGAATTTTAAGTCCAGATTCTTTTATAAATGACAGTTATCAACTTAATGTAGAAATTGTAGCAGAGCAAGTTGCTCCCATATTGTCACCCGATCAGTTTGTAAAAGACAACTTAGCTATAGAATCAGTGTCTCAAGTCCACGTATCTGTTTCACCATCCTCTTTATCCTCCAGTGTGGAGACTTGTATCACAAAGAAGTCGTCATCTTCAAAATGGAAAGAAAATGAAAAAATGCAGTACATAAGTGTATCTGTAGAACATAAGTTTCCAAATGATGTCCTTAATGAGACTCCAATAGTGAAATCTCAGTTACTTCATTGTACCAAACCTGAACAAAATCATTTCTGTTTTCCTCTTTGTGATGAGGATCTTCAGATTCGCAGTTGCTCCCAAAGAGAACAACCAAAAAAACGTCCTGTGCTTTCTGCTACTGTCATCAAAAATAAGTTGTCTGCTGCTGAAAGAAAAGGAATGGAGACAACTAAGCCAAAATCTAGAAAATCTCTTAATATGATACGGGAAGATGTAAGTATAATTCCTAGACATTCAAAGTTAGAAATACTCCAGAACCTTCCGGTTATAGATCCCATCTCAGGTGAAACCAAATGTCACAAAGATGAAATACATTCCTGTTCCATTGGATCTACTTTACGAAGTCGTAAGAGGAAAAATGAAGTATACTTAGAGGATACTAAGACTACAGCTACAGAATATGTGGAAGAAACAGAAACCAAAAGAATCTTTACATCTTGTGTTGACAGTAAAATAAAAACTACTGTAAGACCACAGGTCTCTAAGCACATAAGCAGAGAGAAACTACACCACAGAAAGAAAGCTGGTAAGCATTTTTTATTTGTGTTCTCTAGTGAAAGGAAAATAACTTAAGTGTCTCCATATTTTGCCAAAATGTTGTAAGGGGACCCCTAGAACTCTCAGCATTTCAGTACCTCTTTCTGCAGCAAGTATGACGACACTGTAGCAACTTCTCAAGTTGTCTGGTAGCAATAAAGTGTGGCTATAGAATACACTGTCTGCATTCATTTAGCAGAAGCCACTTAACTGGTATCGACTAAATAGTCTTGTAGTATGCTAGAAGACTTGCCATATTTAGCAACATTGCTGGGGAAGTACTAGATTTGTCTCCCGTGGCTTTGTGGAGCAATGCCCTGGTCCTGAGCAGCTTATTTCAACAGGCAAGAAATGTGGGTAGAGGTGGTAGATGAAGGGGATTTTAAGATGGGGAGAGGAAGTGCTAGATAAGCTTTGGTGGGGCTGTGGAAAATCTAGCATGGAGTGTGATGTGCTGCCAAAAATGCAAATAATTGGTATTAATGCATTTCAAAAAGTTTGCTTAAATGTCTCACCTGGTATTCTCTAAAAGACTATTCACAATAGCTCATAGGTGTGAATGCATTTCTGGTGCCATCAATTTCTACACGTGGTTCTCTGCTCACTCTACATCTTACAATTGGCTCATTTAGCAGTCTCACATTAGTATAACTCTCTTTGGTGTGCTAACACTATAATTTTCTTAAAATATACGTCTGCTCTGAAAAGTGACCCTTGTGATGCCATTTCTTAAAAAAGGAGTCCAAGTTTTATCAGTTGTGCAAACTCACCGTGGGAACTGAAAGCTAGGATGCGGTTTTCCTGCCCTTGTATAACTGCCTGTAAAGGTTCTTGCAGGTGGAAATCTGTTCTATTATACCTCTGTAATCTCTTTGTCTTCCAAGTATGTTCACCATTGTCTTCATAGGGTTATACCGATATAACAGCACAGAGGCAGCGTGACGAGATAACAGTACACAGTTTGCCCCAGCCCTAAATATAGCTACATTTCATTATTGAAATGTAATTTTGAAACACTTACACCCAATTTAACTTTTCTGAGGCCTAACATTGTTCTACTTGAGCAATGTGTTCACATATAAATGCTGAATGGTGCCTGGCTGTGGAACAGCACAGGAGATCAGAATGAATTCATATCTTGCCGCCTCCAGTGATGAACACAAGGTAAAATCCTATTTTATAATGGGTAACTGATCCAAGACTAAATGACTTGCCCAAGATTACATAGGGAGTCTGTGTCACAACAGGGAGTTGAACCCAGGAGGTCTCATGAATCTCAGGACACTCAGGTCTCGCACGGCCCGGGCTAGGACCCTACTCATTAGACCATCCAGATAGATGCCAGTGGCTTAGAATTTTGAACTTTGGAAATTAATACCTTGTGCTGGTAATAGACTTTAAAGTGGTAGTCCATTAGGATGTGCATCTTCTGAGAATAATTACAGGTAATACTTTTTTCTCAGTGTGGTGAGGAAGCATGGACTGTAGTAGTGTTTTTTAACTGGCAGCTTACACTTCAATTTTTTTCTTCCACTCTTTTTGCAGTTGCCAAGCAAAGCAATTTATCTGCATTCTTTTAACATTCATTAGCCAGAAGATTTATATATAATTATGCTTACATAGCATCTAGAGAATTAATGTTTCTCCATCACAGATGACATTGAAATATTGTTTTTGACTTTTCCTGAAACACACTGAAGGAAGGTAATTTAAAGATAAAAACAAAACCTCTAGTCAACCTATACCAGCTAGATTTAAGGAATTTTCTATAGCGATGATCTTTCTTATCATGTTATACTCCTCCCCATAATTGATAGGGTTGGTAAAGAATGGACTCAAGGCTATAATCCTTAACTATACCTTGCTTGCTTGTTAGTGGTAGTCTCACCTTCAGTGATAAATAGGTTTTTTTGCTGGCATCTGATATTTTGTTAACATTTTTAGGTTCTTTGTCTAAAACTATCATCAAAACTACTAAGCCCATTGATGGTGTGGCACAGTCTCAGCTGACCTTCATAAAACCATTAAAAACAGGTAAACAGAGGTTTTCAGTATCCATGAAGTCAGAATTTTTCTTGAATTGAATGTCCGAATTGAACTGGGAAAATTTTTTGGTTAATAGTTTTTGTTAAAAGTGTAGTTCTCGTTGACCCAAAACTGTTTGCCAGTTCATGTAGACTTTGCCAGATAGTTATGACTGAACCAAAAAATCAAAATGTTTTGGTAAGAGGAAAATGAAACAGTTTGTTTTGATAATATGAAACAGTTTTTTGGGGGGTGGAGCCATAAAACGGTGGGGAGGAGGTGGTAGTGTGGTGATGCCCTCCTTATAAATTTTAGCTTAGTGGTTAGGACGCTGTCCTGGGATGCGGGAGACTAAGGGTCAAGTCCACATTCTAGAGTAGGTCTCCCGTATACCAGGACATTGTCCTGGCTATGGGGCATTTTGGAGTGGGTCTTTCTCAGTCTCTTTTATTTAGACTGTTTCATATTGTATAAGATATTAATTGGAGCAGGGACTGGAATTTGACTCTCCCACATCCCAATGGAATATTCTAATCACCAGGCTGCAGAGTCATTCTCACTTTCTGGCCCAATTAATATTTAATTAGTAATGCAAAGTGGAACAGCTTCAGCAGGAGAGATTGAGAATACTCCTTAACGTAGAATACTCCCATACTCAGTAGTTGGGGCGCATACCTGGGATATGGGAGACCTGGGTTCAAGTCCTTGCTGCACAGGGAGATAAAAGGGGTGGGGCTGTCTGAATGGTGCCGAAGCTTTTGTCTACACTACACAGCTTTTAGCAACACAGTTGGTGTCGCTGAAAGTTGGGCAGTGTACTTGCTGTTTGTCAGCACTTTTGCTGACAAAATATTTCCACCCCCAATGAGCGGTGTTCACGGTGTCTACGGGAGAGTACTTCTGCCAACAGTGCGCTGTTCACACTGACGCTTGCCATGGCAAAACTTTTGTCTCTCGAGGGGGGCGGGTTAATGCCTCTGAACGACAAAAGTCCTGCTGCTCAATTGCTTGTGTAGACCTAGCCTAAATCTCCTTGACAATGTAGCCCCTTATTCCCAGATTTTTTACTTTTAGTAAAAAAAAAGAAGTTGGATGCCTAAAATGTGTTGTTTTTGGGATCAACGAAACGTTTAGTTCAACTTGAAACTTTTTTTTAACAGCAAACCAAAAAATCAATTATTTGTTCACCTCTACTAATAACTTGTGATTCTGAATACACTCAAGGAGCAGATATGTGGAATCAAATGGTGCTGTATTTATGGAGGTAGAAATGTGACAATAAATCATGCTTCAAAGGTTTTTCAGTATACTTAAAAGCACTAGGCTACTTAACATTACTGTTAATATTGATAAAGCACTAGATAATAGCATGAACTATCATACCAATAACTGTCCTTGTCTTCAGAGTGGTAGTCATGTTAGTCTGTATTAGCAAAAACAACGAGGAGTCCTTGTGGCACCTTGGAGACTAACAAATTTATTTGGGCATAAGCTTTTGTGGGCTAAAATCCACTTCATCAGATGCATGGAGTGGAAAATACAGAGTTGGGTATAAATACACAGCACGTGAAAAGATGGGAGTTGTCTTACCAAGTGTGTGGGGGGTTGGGGGTCAGTGCTAACGAGCCAATTAAAGGTGGAAGTGGGCTTTTCTCAACAGTTGACAAGACAGTGTGAATACCAAGGGAGGGGAAAAAATCACTTTCGTAGTGCTAATGAGGCCAGTGTAATAAAGGTAGCCCATTTCAAACAGTTGACAAGAAGGTGTATGAGCATCAGTAAGGGAAAATTAGTTTTTGTAGTGACCCATCCACTCCCAGGCTGTATTCAGGCCTAATTTGATAGTGTCCAGTTGGCAAATTAATTCCACTTCTGCAGTTTCTCTTTGGAGTCTATTTTTGAAGTTTTTTTTTGTTGAAGAATTGCCACTTAAGTCTGTTATTGAGTGTCCAGGGAGATTGAAGAGTTTTCCTACTGGTTTTTGAATGTTATAATTCTTGATGACAAATTTTTGTCCAATGTACATGGCAGAGTGGCACTGCTGGCATTGCATCAAATGAAGTGGGTTTTAGCCCACGAAAGCTTATGCCCAAATAAATTTGTTAATCTCCAAGGTGTCAGAAGGACTCCTCGTTGTTAGTCCTTGTCTTGAAGAACTTATTAGTTGAAGACAACAGCAAGCACAATAAAAGTGGCAGGTGGTCTATAAATACTTTCCTCATAATTCCATTTTTGTGCAAGTCATTGAAGTTAAAGTGAAGAACTGCATATTTTAAGAAAACATAAATAATTTTAATTTGGAACTTTGTCTATTTAGATAATCTTTCTCTTCCCTCCACCCCCCCCTTAAGTCATTCCTAGGCATCCAATGCCTTTTGCTGCTAAAAACATGTTCTATGATGAGCGCTGGAAGGAAAAGCAGCAGCGAGGCTTTACCTGGTGGCTGAATTTCATACTTACACCTGATGACTTTACTGTAAAAACAGAGAGTTCAAAAGGTAAAGTAGTTTGAAACAGTGCACTCTTGCTAAATCATGGGAACACTGTAATGTCAATATATAAAGCAAAACTTGCTCCAGGAATTTTTTTTAAGTGAACTCATATATGATGAATGAAACCACTAGCTAAAAGCTAGTATCAATTAAGCTTTCATTAATTTATCTGTATGTATGTAACTAACTTTTCAATAAGGGTAATTTTTATATTAAGAAGTGGTTAGTTCCCCTCCCCCATCACCCCCTTCATGAATTTCTGTCCTGAGATTGGAATGAAAGGAAGTTCAATTTGCATCCCTACAGAGCTACTTTGATAATTGCAGAGCTAACGTCTGGGTGTCTGTTTCAGTAGAGGTTGCACTGAAGGAAATTCTGAATGCTATTTTGAAATTTTATATATTTGTGTTTTTTCCATGTTCTTTAACTGAAAGTGTACAGTCTTGAGAATCTGTGTATTAGTATGCATTAAACTAAAAGTAAAATGATAGCAAAAATAGCTAACTCCTATAAAACAGATGCTAATTTACCTTTATGTCGGATATATAGACCTATTTTTCTTTTTTATTCTCTTTTTTTTTTTTTCAATTAGTAAATGCAGCTGCACTTATCTTGGGAGCAGAAAATCATCATAAAGCCAGTGTTCCTAGAGCACCAACAAAAGAAGAAATGTCCATGAGAGCTTATACTGCTCGATGCAGGTTGAATAAACTACGACGTGCAGCTTGCCGTTTGTTTACCTCTGAAACAATGGTTAAAGCTATTAAGAGACTGGAGTTTGAGATTGAAACTAGACGTTTGCTAGTTCGGAAAGACAGGCATCTCTGGAAAGATATTGGTAAGAATGTACAAAGGTTGTTGATATTTAGTATTTTTGGTAAAATAGCATTGAGTCATATTATAAGTGTAGCAAGTAGAGTAGAAAAACTTTTAACCAGATGGCTTTGTAACAATGAAATATGGTTTAAAAGTGTTTGCTGAATTTAACATTTCACCATACTTTACATTCATTGCAGGAGAAAGACAGAAAGTCCTCAACTGGCTTTTATCTTACAACCCTTTGTGGCTACGCATAGGTCTGGAAGTAAGCAATGCTTCTTATGGATACTCTATTTTTGTAAAGCCTATGCCAAGAGTGGATCTCAAGTTCAACTATAGCTGGCAGGCAGCTCTGGTTTATTATCAGAACAGAACAATTTCACATTTCCTTTTAATTCATGATTGTCTTGTTACAAAAAAGAATATTTCATCGGACAATTTAAAAGTGCCTTTCTGTGAGGAATACCCTGGAACTGGGCTGATGCTCCTTTGCTGTTGCTCAAGTAACTTTACCTTTCAGTAGTCGCTAGGAAATTGACACCTAGCGCGCTCCCACTACACTGCAGCCAGCTATGTTGGGACTGGTTAGGAACTCCTAATGGAATCAGAGGACACTTTCCAGACATCAAAGAACCAGTAGATCCCATTGATACAAATTTTAACTTTTTAGATGGACGTTGTATTTGGGATACCTGCTGGAATAAAACTAGGATTGAAACTTTGTTTGCTGCTTTTCAGATGAATCTGTTTTCAAAGAAATGGGCTAGGTTACTAATGATTTGGGCAAGTGAGAAACTCTTAAATAGTGTATTGCTATTTATTTTGAATATAGCCTACTGAAATTCTAAAGAAATAAATGATACAATTGTGAGCATTTTTTTAAATTTTAAAAAGGTTTCCTTTTTTCTCATTAGACTATTTATGGAGAACTGATTGCTTTGGAGAGTAATAGTGATATTATGGGTTTGGCAATATTTATTCTCAGTCGCCTACTTTGGAACCCCGATATAGCAGCTGAATACAGACACCCCAGTGTACCTCACCTTTATCGGGATGGTAACTACTTTTTTTTTCAAAATAGACTATTTTTAGCATTTAACTTTGCATTAATAAATAACATCTTTATGAACTTAATATTTTTAGGTCATGAAGAAGCTTTGTCTAAATTTACACTGAAAAAATTATTGCTGTTAGTTTGCTTTCTTGATCATGCCAAACAGTCTAGAATCATTGACCACGACCCTTGCCTCTTCTGCAAGGATGCAGAGTTCAAGGTAAAATATGATAGCCATTTCTTTTAATAATGTTTGATTGAACATATGACTTTGTATGCATATAATATAAAGTTGCTTTTTTAATGTTAAGACTTTAGTACTATTCACACTCAGCACATCTTCCAGGAGGTCACTAGTTGTGTAAGACTTACCATCAGGACTTCTGAAGTGCATATCATTTATAGGGAGAGCTCAAAAGCCTTGTATTGTAGAGGTGCTTTCCTTTTCTTTCTAAAACTAAATACTGCTTTGCCACATCATTTATCTGAAGTTAAATCCTCTTGCATTTTGAAAGTTTATCTGGGGGCTGTCCTACAATACTTTGTTCCAGAAAGCTAGGCTGCATGTCCTATCTGTAATGCTATATGTTTGATTAGTAAATAGCCTCATTTGTGTTGAACTAAAAACCATTTTTACTCTAGTCAGTTGAAGTCATGGTATAAATATTGTATGTAGTCTATTAGACTGCAACACTGTTTAAGGAGTTAAATGCATGAATAAATAAAAAGAAAAATTATTCATGAACTAGGATGCAGAGCAGGTATGATTAACTAATGTTACGGCAGCTTGATATTTTTTGTTGTACACTAGGGAAGTTATGAAATCTGTCATTAGGAAACCAGTTAGCTATCTGTGTCAGCGTTAGAATATTGTGGACACAATTTAAATGCCATGAAGAGATATTTAAGTACTTGAATTTTTGTATCTTATGCGTAGTACTAAACGACAAATAACAAAGCTAAAGGCATTTGGGGGAAGGGATCAAAATGGTCATTTGGTCTAAGTTTATTTTATTTCCCCTTAGAATAGTAAAGATGTTCTACTGGCATTTTCACGAGACTTCCTGAGTGGTGAAGGTGACCTTTCCCGTCATCTTGGCTTCCTGGGATTACCTGTTAGTCATGTTCAGACACCACTTGATGAATTTGACTTTGCTGTTACAAATCTAGCTGTAGACTTGCAGTGTGGTATTCGTCTTGTGTAAGTTGATACAGAATGGTTTTATGACTATCTATATTTGTCTAATCCTTCTGTAAGATGAACTAAGACACTTTATTGTTAGGAGAACAATGGAACTTCTCACAAAAAACTGGAGTCTCTCAAAGAAGCTAAGACTTCCTGCAATAAGTCGTCTCCAGAAGATGCATAATGTTGATGTTGCCCTTCATGTTCTTAAAGAGCGGGGAATTCAACTGAAAGACGAATGTGGTAAGAATTGAAAAGTAGCACTAGAATAAACTATGCATTTGAAGAACAGGAATACATATTTTAATCGCTGTTGTATTTGATTTATAGGTGCTTCAATTGAGTCTAAGGATATTGTGGACAGGCACAGAGAGCGAACTTTAGCACTGCTGTGGAAAATTGTCTTTGCTTTCCAGGTATTGCATAAAGTTGTGTGTAGTTGTAAAGAATTTTAAGAAATATTACAAACAAGAGGAGATAATGCATGACTTGCAACAAAGAATTTGTAGCCTCTGAAATTGTCAAGTCTGGATTGATCTGGCTGGGTGACCCATGAGAATGATCTTTTGTGGATTCTCATGGTTAGACCTCATCGTGTGATGTATGTTCAAAGTGCTTTACAACTATTAGCTACATTGATGAGCTAGGCTCTAAAATGTAATACAATTCAGAACTCCTTTTAATTAGGTTCTGTACACTTGTTCATAGAATTTCTTTTGTACTTGTGCCAGATACTATAACAAAGGTTAAGTATGTGATAACAAGGGTCAGGTAATTTGGCCACAGAAATTAACTTCTTGCTGAGGAATTCTCTTAGCGCTACTAAAAATAGCTCAAATAGATGGATGTATTTAGTACCACTTCCAAACACTTGAAGAATGAAATAATCACCTTTGGACTTAGTATGGAGGCTAATTAGTGTACTTGTAATTTGAGTCAAGGAGTATGTATAGCCCTAAATGGAAGAAGGAAGCAGAGAGTAGGAGAAGAGTTTGGCTTAATGGCAAGGTTTAAGAGGTTACTTGAGCCAACTAAATATTCTTCAAAAATCTATATCCAGCTTAAATGAATCCAATAGGAAGGAGTATACATTATGGAAAGTAAAACCTATTAGGCAGGAATTTGAAAAGCAAGTCGCCAGAGACTTTTTTTTTTTTATTATATATAATACCTGATGTAAGAATCCTAAAGAGAATACTGCTGCAGAATTATCAGGAAGCCAAAGGAGCAATTGAATGCTGAAGAATATTGCAGAGAAAATGAATTTATTCATTTGCATCAGTCAACAACAAGATGTTGAGGTAGATCTAGAGTCTCTTTAATTAGTTATATGGATGACCACTTCCACAATTGCATTAGGTAAGATTAAAAAAAATACATGTTCAGGGTATAAACCAACCATTGATCCAGGTAGGAAGACAATTTCCCTTTAAGTTTATTTTAAAAGCATCTGGTACTGGCCACTGTCATCTAGGATGCTGGATTGGAGTAACAGCTAGTTTGATCCAGTATGGAAACTGTTATATTAGTAAATAGTGGGAGCAGTCAGTCCCTGGCACTTACTTAAGATGCTTTCTTCCAAACCATCCCCTCTCTGTTTAACCACATCAAGTTTACAAGATCACTGTAACGTCTTTTTATGTATCAGAAAAATTGATTTGTTTGTTTCCATTAAAGGTGGATGTTTCCCTTAATGTGAAGCAGTTAGAAGAAGAAATTTCTTTTTTAAAGAATACACATAATATTAAGACACAAATGGCTACTCTGGTGTCCTGCTCTTATCAAAGTAAAGTGAGAAAAAACAGCAGTACTTACTCATCTGAAAGTTACAGCAAAAATGTGAAGCTGCTGATGGATTGGGTCAATGCTGTTTGTGGGTTTTACAATATTAAGGTAAGTAGTCCTGTTTTTTTTGTGTATATATTTCCAGATTTTGTACATCTGCAAATACATTGTCTTGTAATGGGAAATGTTTATAATTATATGTCATTCAACGCTAAATGTGTTCTATCAAATATATATTGATTAATAGTGATCTGTCATAAGTATTGTAATGGATGAAGTTCTATCAGTCTTATTTGGACTATCCCATTGGTGGGATGTCAGATATCTAGGATGTGTTTTCATGGGCCCACTTGCATTTCTATCATTTTTAATACATTCTCCTAGTAGAGAATTCCCACAGTGAATGTCTGTACTACCTGCCTGGCTACATACCAATCGAGGGAAATCTTCCCTCTATTAGTGAGCAAGCAGAATAAACTCTTTGAAAGACTTCCTTGAAGGATCCCATTGGTGACTGATTCTAGTCTGCGGGAAAGGAGATGGTTTTTAATGAGCCTCTTGGTCCAAAGTAGTTCCTCCACTATATAAGCTTTTCATAACCTTCAAGAACTTCAGGTACTAAGATTAACATTAAAAGATAGTCCTGTGAGTATTTGTCTCTCCCCAAGCAGTCATATCATTTTTACAAGAGGTAGGGCGTTTCTTACGGACAGGGAGCAAGGAGTGAAACCCTGTTCAAGGACACTTACTGCTCATCAGAATGGCTGGCACACTTTAGGAAAGCAAAATCTAACTTAATTATTTTAAGCTTAGGAGGCTTCAAATTCATTTCCCAGGCATTGCCATTTCTGAGTCCCTAATCAATGAAGCCACTTTTGTCTCTGAACTTCATGAATTTCACTTTGTGTGTCTTCCTCTGTCTCAAGTGCATCCATGCCTACTTCTCTTTAATACTTATGTATGTGGAATGTCATCCCTGATATTGTGTCTCTCACAATCAGTCTTCATTTAAATGCCTCTGGTCACAGTCCCTCACACAAACCATTCTTTAACTCCCATAAATAAAAATAAAGGAACTAAAATGATGGCTACTGTACCACACAAGCAACTACATAGCATTTTGTGTATTCCGTTCTCTATTCTGCTTGTCTTGCTTTCCATATACTGCTTCTCTACATATTCTTGCTTTCCAAGATAGTAGTCAGTTGGTTAAGAATGTTTAAGATTTATGGGCTACAGGTGTTATCTTATTCTGAAAATATTTAGCACATTTTTTGACAGTAGATTAAAACATCAGTAACATACTATGCTGTAGAAGGTCCTTTCTAGGATCCTTCCATAGAATTCTCCAGGTCTGGTTTCTTTAACTACTGTTGTTCTATGAGGTGCACTTTTACTTTGGGTAGACATCCCTTTATATTTCTGACTTTCAGGAATGGAGAGCCACAGCATGGACTCGGCAAATGAGCATTACTCTCAGATAACTTGAATTTCATATATTTAATTTTCCTTTGTATATATTAAAAGAAATGTGCATAGCCACATTCCTATCCAGTTACAGATATATTATGACAAATGAGACCTATTTTAAACTTGTACTAATTAATGCGTGTGAAAAATTTCAAGGTTGTTTTTTTTTTTTTTTTTTTTTTAAACCAGGTGGAAAACTTCACAGTATCTTTCTCAGATGGCAGAGTATTGTGCTATTTGATTCACCACTATCATCCGTGTTATGTGCCTTTGGAAGCTATATCCCAACGTACCACTCAAACAGTAGAATGTACAAAAACTGGTACAGTAGCACTAAATTCTTCCTCTGAATCTGATACATCTCTAAATATGTTGGCTGGAACATTTGACCAAAGTGAGTCATTCTTTAATATAAGGTGTTTTTTGAAGCAGACTGCATGTTTTTAAAAAAATAAATAAATAAAACCCTTAATCTGACTGACAAACATGATTATATTTTTCCTTCTGTTATAAAGCTATAACTACCTCAGTCGTCTATAAGGAACTTCTGGACAATGAAAAGAGAAATTTCCAGTTGATTAATACTGCAGTTTCTGACCTGGGTGGAATACCAGCTATGATTCATCATTCAGATATGTCAAATACAATTCCTGATGAGAAGGTGAGAGAGGTGTTTTTTTTTATTTTATTTTATTTTATATAATTTCATATAAACTGGACAGTCCTAACTTACCATGGTGTTTTTTTATGTATATTTCTTTAGGTTGTTATCACCTATCTGTCATTTCTGTGTTCACGGCTTCTAGATCTTCGAAAAGAGACTCGAGCTGCTCGGCTAATTCAGTCAGTTTGGAGGAAATACAGACTGAAAGCAGAGCTGAAACTCCACCAGGTATTTTTATCAAGGACTTTATTCTTTTGTGAAGTAGTATAGTAAAAGCTGTGTTGTCCGGCCCTGTACCAACCAGAAAGCTCTCTAAACCAGCATTTCTAATATTCATAGAAAGTCCAGTTTATAGTCTGGTTGGCGTGGGGCCAGCAGACTCCCTACATGGCTTCGTGTGGCTCCCCAGAAGTGGCAACATGTCCCTGCTGCTCCTAGGCCAGGGGTGGGCACACTACGGCCCATGGGCCGGATCTGGCCCCTTAGGGCTTTGGATTTGGCCCACGGGATTGCCCCCTGTGGGCTGCAGGCCCCGCGCCATTCTCGGAAGCGGCCGGCATCACATCCCTGCAGCCCGGGCTGAGGGGCGGAGGGCTCTATGCGTTGCCCTTGCCTCCAGGCACTGCCCCGGCAGCTCCCATTGGCTGGGAACGGGGAACCATGGCCAATGGGAGCTTTGGGGGAGGTACCTGGAGGCCTGGCAAGGGCAGTGCGCGAAGCCCTGTGTCCCCCTTTTCCCCCAGGGGCTGCGCAGGGACATGGCTCCAGCCACTTCCCAGTGTGGCGTGGAGCCAGGACATGCAGGAAGGGAGCCTGCCCTGGCCCCAGTGCGCACCTCTGCCACCCTGGAGCCTCTTTAGCTAAGTGAGGCTGGAGCCCGAACCCCTCCTTCACCCCGCTCCCCAACTCCCTGCCTTGAACCCCCTGCCTGCACCTCACACCCCTCCTGCACCCCAAACCCCTGCCCTGAGCCCCCTCTGGCAGTTTGCACCCCTCCTCTGCCCCAATCTCTTGCCCTGAGCCCATTCCTGCACACCGCACCCCCTCTCACACCTCGACCCTCTGCCCCGGCCCTGCATACAGTTTCCCCACCCAGATGTGGCCCTCGGCCCAAAAAGTTTGCCCACCCCTGTCCTAAGCAGAAGAATGGCCACGCAAGCACTACCCCTCCCCCAGATCCCATTGGCCGTGGTTCCCAGCCAATGGGAGCTGCGAAGGCAGTGCGCGGGGCAGGGGCAGCGCACAGCCGCCTGCCACGCCTCTGCCTAAGAGTAGCAAGGACAGGTAGCCGGTTGCGGGGAGCTGCCTGAGGTAAGTGCTGCCGAGAGCCTGCACCCTGCAAACGCGCCCCCGCATCCAATGTTTAGTTAACTGGCATTTTTCACTTACCGGCACGCCCCATGCCAGATAAAAAAGCTTTTACTGTAATAATCACTCTTGGTTTGTGGTACAGTGTGGGATACAAAATCAACCAAGTTGTGAATGGATAGTCTTCAGAGAGTAGCATTTGTAACTACTTTTTGAAGACTTCATATGTTACTAAGAAGGTGACACAATCTTGATTTAAAGCAAAATGCATCTTTTCATTCTCTTCAGAATGAGTAGTCAATGTAAAGACTAGTGCTCTGCCAGTGTTACATTTAATATTAATAAGAGTATTTCAGTCCTTTTCCCAAGTCAAGGCTGAAGTGGCTTTACTGAACTTTATGAAGAACTCCACACTTATTAATTTTACTTCTTTGCAATTTAAAATAAGATGAAAAGAATACCACGTTTGAGCTAGGTCTTTTGCCGCTGTGCAATGTATAGGATTTGACACGCAACTTGACCAAAGCATTTCAACTGCAATTTTCAACTATGTTGGTGTTCCATTTCTGACTTTCTACAGGGAATTATGCTAAATTATATGTTCATTCTGAAATATACAAGACTATACAAATTGCCAAACAACTTGTTGCCCACTTCAAACTTTAATTCAGGTACTTAAAAGTGAAAGGTAGCTGGGGTACATTCAAGGCTGCAGGATTTCACCATGCTTCTTTACCATGTATATAGCATTACATTTTTCTTCTTTGAGTAGTGTCACTATGGGTGCTCCACTAAGTGTGCTTGCGTTCCTACACTGCTGATTGGAGAACTTTGATAGCACTGTCTGTTAGGCCCACTCATGCACTGTCTCTCCTTGTGCTGCCCTTGTGTGGTGCACCAACAGCATGCCTCTTGAGCCTCACCTCCTAGAACACCCCCTTGTCCACAGCATCTAGGGCTTCTTAACTGCCTCAAGAGATCGAGGAACAGGAAGCTGGTACCAAGGAGGAAGTGACACCTAGGTGCATATTCTAGTCTCCAGGCGAAGCCGTCATGCCTCCCACACCATCTTTGACAGATGACTTTCGTGTTTTCCAGGAGCTGGCAAACACCCTCAAGATACAATTGGAGGAAGTCAAGGGCACCCACCATCAGCTCTTTGACATCCTCCCCTCTTCATCCTCCTCAAAAATTGCCCTCTCAATTAATTAGGCCATTTTAGTCCCGGCAAACATCTTGTGGCAAACTCTGGCATCAGTGGTGCCAACTTGCAAGTGAGCAGACACAAAAATATTATGTCTCAGCCCAGGAATCTGAATTCCTATTTTCTCACTCCTCACCCAACTCCATTGTGGTGGATGCCATCAACTCTTGCAGCCAATAACACCAATCAAAGGCTACTTGCTATGATAGGGATTGGAAGCATCTTGATCCTTTAGCAGAGAAGTGTACTTCTCAGCCACTTTGCAGTTCTGTATCGCCAACTACAAGCGCTCATGGCGAAATACAACTGCATAAATTACTCAAAACTGAATGACTTTATTGAAAAGTTGCCAGAGACACATTACAATTCCTTTAAGGCCATTATCCAGGAGGGCCAATTAGTGGCAAAAACATTGCTGCACTCTGCCCTCGATGCAGCCAGCATGGCAGCTAGGTTCATCTCTACAGCTGTGGTAATGCAATGAGCATGATAGCTTCATTTTGTCAGGATTCCCGAAAGAGGGGTAGTCCACAGGAGGACCTTCCCTTTTGAGGGCACAAAGCTCTTTTCTGGGAAGACTGACACCTCCCTTCGCGCTCTGAAGGACTCCAGGTCTACCCTTCAGTCACTGGTTATCTGTACACCGGGACAAAAGAGATGATTTAGTCCCCAACCCCAGCATAAATCACACACCACCCACCCTCCTCCACTTCAGAGTTTTTGTCAATGACTCTGTGGTAGAGAAGGAAATAAGGGAGGTTAGCATGCGCTTGCTGATGAGTGTTGTGGTACAGTACGAGGAGAGACCGCACGTGTGCGGCCCTGGCAGACACTGCTACCAAAGTTCTGATTAGCAGCATAGGGATGCAAGCACACCTACAGTGGAGCACACATATGGACCCACATCTTGAAGAACCATCATTACTGCAAAAGGTGAGTAACTTCGTTTAAGAGTTCCTTAATATTGAAGTTAAAAGCTAGCACTACTGCTAATATCTAAAGTTAAAAATGTTGAAGACCGTGAATAAAGAGGGCACGTTGTCCAAGGGAAGAAGGCAAGAACATAAGATGTACCATCTATAATGACTTACCAGCTGAAATCCCTAAGATCTATTTCAGGAAAGTTTTTGCTTCCGGTAACAGGAGGTGAAGAAATAACATATCTTCTCATCTAAGCTGAAGGGGTGGGGGAAGGATTGAAATATGACACTACATATATTTTAACCAACTTTTGTTATTAGTGGGAAACTCTCTCTTTGACAAATCTCTAAAAATAACTATAATCAACATAGTAGTTTTACTAATTAGCTTTTATGTATTAAAATTAGAGGGATCCTGTTTTGATGCTGAAAAAGCACATGAAACTTATTTGAAAATGTGTGTTTAAGGGAGAAATAAACATTGTTACTCAAACTAAGATACAGTGAAATGTGTATTCGAGTAAATTTTTGCAACTGACACTACTGTGATCTCCGAGAAACGATGGAGGCATAGCTTTGGGTATCTACTCTGTTTGTTTTTTAGTTTAAAAAAACAAAACCCACAACTTTCAATGGAAATTCACTCCTTGCAGGAAAAAGACAAAGCTGCTCGGATTATTCAATCAGCTGTAATAAATTTTCTGTCTCACCGTCGCATCCAGAAAAAAGTTAATGCAGCAATTTTCATTCAGAAACACTGGAGAAGATATTTAGCTGAGAGGAAAACTTTGAAATTAAAAAAGGCAAAATTGGAGGAAACTAAAAGTGAATCAGCTACAGTCATCCAGGTACGATTTAAGTTAACTGGGGGGAGGGGAAAGCAATGAAGCTTTTTAAAAGGAGCTTCTTCTCTACTTAAAAGTTGAAGGAAAAGGCACATTCCCATGTCAGAGGTTTTGCTGGTGGCATCACAAAGGCTTAAAGCAGTATATTCTCTGTCTTCAGTAGCTGCAGACTAAACTACCCAGAACTCTGGACTATTCCTTTTGAAAGTGCCAAATGGGACATAATGCTGGTATTTGCTATTGTTTTTAAAGTTTCCCATTGGTGCACCAAAGGGTTTAAAATAGTGGTTCCTAAATTTCTGATCATGTGGTGCTGTTCTGCTGCTTTTCCAGCTGCTAAATAGCACTGAACCTGAAAATTCATTAATTTCTTAATATTCCTTCCTTCTCTATATAAGCAATTGCTGTAGGTGCCACAGGGATGCTTGCTTTTAGTGGGAGAAGTAGTCATCTACTGCCTCATTCCTGATTTGTGCTAATACATAAGAAATTTTCTCTATTAAGATGTGGTACATACTTTGAATATGTATGAGAGAACCCTTATTGTTACTTTTAATTCAGAACTCTTATAAATAAGAATATATAAATAAATACCCAACAGTAACTTGTGGACTTCAACCCAAATGTTACTTAAACTGAGAATTAACACAAAGTCCCAGAGTTTTCTTAAAAAAAAGTTTTTCTCAACCGTTTGAAAGGTAATCTTAACTGCTTTAATAGGTTCACCCTTTGGCATAGAATTGGTATGTAAAAAGGAATAGCCTTAATGCATTCTGTATTTGTGATCATGAAAAAAGTTCTGGATCGTTAGTCTGGGGATAGGGTAGGAGTGAATAAATTGGAACCCACAGACCTATAGTCCATAAACTGAGGATTAATGCTGAAAGTGGCAAAATTGGGGGATTTTGTTTTTTCTTTTTCAATAAGAAAAATAACTAGTTCTTGGGGTGAAACTTCTAGGCTAACTTGAATATTAATATAATCTCAGTTTAATTCTGTTCTCTCTCGCAGACTTACTGGAGAAGATTCTGTGCTAGAAAAAGATATCTGCAGCTAAGATACTATGTTATCCTTGTGCAAGCTAGGATAAGAATGATGATTGCTGCTTCTGCGTATAAACGACTTCTTTGGGCAACTGTTACAATTCAGAGACATTTGCGTGCTTCCTTGGTGGCAAAACAAGATCAGCAAAGATATGAAACTTTAAAGTCTTCATCACTTGTCATTCAATCTGCATTTAGAAGATGGAGAAAACACAAAATTGAGCAGAAAATTAAAGCTGCGATAGTGTTGCAAACTGCTTTCCGAAAATGGCAAGCCTCAAAATTAGCTAAGAGAGAGCGAGCTGCTGTTGTCATACAGTCTTGGTATAGAATGCATAAAGATTTGAAGCAGTATTTACATGTTAGAAAAAGTGTTATCCAGATTCAAGCCTGGCTTAGATGTGTTCAGGCTAAACATGTTTATGAGGAAAAAAGGGCTTGCATACTGATGATTCAAAAGTATTACAGAGCTTATCGGTTAGGTAAAATTCAAAGAAGAAACTATTTGCAAAAACGTGCAGCAGTTACAGTCCTCCAAGCTGCTTTTAGAGGCAGGAAAGCTCGTCTGTTATATAGACAAATAAAAGCAGTCTGTGTTGTTCAATCACACTGGAGAATGAGGCAAGAGAAGCGAAGATTTTTACTCCTGAAACAGTCTGTTGTTACATTACAGTCGCATGTGAGAAAATATCAACAACTAAAAAGATACAAAGAGACTAAAAATGCTGTTTGCATAATTCAGACTCGATACAGAGCATATGTTGCGTCCAAAAATGCTGTCTCTTCTTTCCAGAAAATACGCCTTGCTGCTATTGTGCTACAATCTGCCTATAGAAGAATGCAAGCTAGGAAAGAGGCCCACGTATTGAGATGTGTGGTGAAAATTCAGTCAAGTTATCGTGCTTATGTTGCCCAGAGAAGATTTGAAAATTTAAAAGCTGCTGCAGTGAAGATTCAGGCTTTTATAAAAATGATACAAGCACGTAAACATTATCGTGCTTTAAGGGAGGCAGCATTCTATGTTCAACGAAGATACCGTTCCCAAAAATACATCCTTCAACTTAAAGAATATAGAAAACTGACGATAGCTTGTGTCAGCGTTCAAGCTGCAGTGCGAGGGCATCTGATCAGAAAACGAGTACAAAGATGGCGAGAGGCTGCAACCTTGCTCCAGGCTTACTACAGAATGAAAAGGGATAGGCAACGCTATCTGAGGGTATATAGCGCTACTGTTATCATTCAGAATCGTTATTGTGCATACCAAGAGCAAGTCCATCAGAGGCAGAAGTTCTTGAAAGTCAAAAAGGCAGTTGTCTGCTTGCAAGCAGCCTACAGAGGTTATAGAGTACGCAAAATGCTTAAACTTCAGTATACGGCCACTGTTAAGATCCAGACAGCTTTTAGAGCTCATGCTGCAAGAATGAAATATCAAGCAATGATTCAGGCCTCTCTTGTGATTCAGAGGTGGTACAGAGCCTACAAAACTGGTTACAAAGTGAGACTGAGCTTCTTAAAAAGAAGAGCAGCTGTGATTTCTCTTCAAGCAGCTCTTCGTGGTTGGCAAGTACGAAAACAGGTTCAAAGGCAACATGGTGCTGCAGTTATAATACAGACTGCCTTTAGAAAGTTCCAGGCTCAAAGATTCAGGCTTGTAAACAATGCTGTGCTAACTATCCAGCAGCATTATAGAGCCAGCATTGTAGGTAGAAAACAGCGGCAAGAATATATGGAACTGCATAACTGTATTGTACAGCTCCAGGCAGTTTGGAGAGGAAGAACTGTGAGAAAACAAATTCAAAGGAAGCATCAATTTGCAGTAATCATACAGTCCTATTACAGAATGCATGTAAATCAATCAAAGTTGAAAACTTTGAGACAAGCTGTCTTAGTGATTCAGAGACACTACAGAGCTTACTGTATGAAAAAGAAACAGCGTACACTTTATCTAAAAACAAAAGCAGCTGTCTTAGTCTTGCAAGCTGCTTTCCGTGGAATGAGAGTGAGGAAACAATTATGGGAATTCAACAAAGCTGCTACTACTATACAAGCAACCTACAGATCCTATGTAGTAAAAAAAAAATATGCAGCACTTAAAGCTATGACTATCATGGTTCAAAGGCGGCATCGTGCAGTTGTTCAAGCTAAGTATCAAAAGCAGGAATATCTGTCTTTAAAGAATGCAGTTGTTAAAATTCAAGCTATTTATAGAGGTATAAAAGTAAGACGACAAATTCACTGCATGCATCAGGCGGCTATTTCAATTCAAGCCATGTTTAAGATGCATCGTATAAACATTAGGTATCGGGCAGTGAAACTGGCAGCAATTGTAATTCAAATTAGATATAGAGCATTTCATCAAGGGAGAGTGGAACGTAAAAAATACTTAGAGCTACAGAGATCATCCCTTGTCCTTCAGTCTGCCTATAGAGGCATGAAAGTTCGAAGAAAGGTAAGAATTATGCATCAATCTGCAACAATAATACAGTCATATTATCGAATGCACAGACAACAAAAAGATTTCAAAAAGTTATCCATGGTAACTAAACAGATACAGCAGTGGTATCGTGCTTGCAAAGAACGAAATGTTCAAGTACACAAATACAGGATTATGAAGAGGGCCATACTCTGTATCCAGGCTGCGTTTCGCGGTATGAAAACCAGAAGACATTTGAAAATGATACATGTAGCTGCAGCCCTTCTTCAAAGGAGAGTTAGGTCCTTTCTTAAAAGGAAACAATATATTTCTCTTAAGGCAGCTGCTGTTATGATTCAGAGAAAATATAGAGCAACAGCACATGCAAAGCAACAGCACCAAGAATATCTTCATATCCGTAAGGCTGTTGTTACCATACAGTCTGCTTATAGAGGCTTTGTGGTAAGGGAAAAGATGCAACAGATGCACAGGGCTGCTACAGTTATCCAAGCAACCTTAAGAATGTATAGAATGCGTGTTTCCTATCAATCTGTCAAATTTGCTTCAATAACTATACAACAACATTACCGAGCTTACAAGGAGGGAAAACGTGTGAGAGAAATGTACTTAAAACAGTACAACTCTGTTTTAGTTCTTCAGGCTGCCTATAGAGGAATGAAAACAAGACAGCTCCTAAAGAAAAAACATAATGCTGCAACCATAATACAAACCAATTATCGAATGTACAAGCAAAGTTTTTACTACAAAAAAGTACAGTGGGCAACCCAAGTAATACAGAAAAGACACAGAGCCAGTAAGCTGAGAGGAATTGCAGTACAGCAGTACTCTTCTATGAAGAAAGCAGCAACTTGCATTCAGAGAGCTTTTCGGGAGATGAGGGCAAGAAAAAAACATCGAGAAATGTGTCAAGCTGCTGTTGTTCTTCAGAGATGTTTTAAAACATTTAAAGAACGACAGAGGTATCTTTCCCTTAAAGCTGCTGCTGTTGTCCTTCAGAGAAGATACAGAGCTTTAATTTTGGTAAGATGGCACACTCAGGAATACCTTTCTTTTCGTAGAGCAGTTATTCGTATACAGTCTCTGTACAGGGGTATTCAAACAAGAAGAAACATTCAACATATGCATTTGGCTGCCAGCACAATCCAGTCAGCATTTAGAACGCATAAGATTAAAATCTCCTACCAGAGAATGAGAATGGCAGCTCTAGTCATACAGAATTATTACCGATTCTATGTTAAAGGAAAAGTTCAACGGAAGATATATCTGACCATTCAGAAATCTGTGCTGATCATTCAGGCTGCTTATAGAGGCATGAAAGCACGACAAGAACTGAAAATCATGCACACATCAGCAACTGTAATACAGTCTCTTTATCGTATGCACAAACAGCATAATCATTATAAACAGTTACACTGGGCAGTCAGAGTTGTACAGCAAAGGTTCAGAGCTAACAGGGCAAGAGAAGCTGAAGTAAAAAACTATACCAAAATTAAAAAGGCTGCCCTTTGCCTTCAGTCTGCTTTTCGTGCTAAAAAAGCTAGGCAGTTGGCTACAATCATACAAGCTGCACAGCGTATTCAGTCAGTATTACAGATGTACTTAGACAGGAGACGTTTTCTTAAGAAGAAGACCGCAGCAGCAGCAATTCAGTCTGCATTCCGATGCCATAGAATGAAAACTCGCTACAAAGCAATTCGGGATTCAACAGTTGCGATTCAGCGATGGTACAGAGCCTGTCGAATGGCTCGTTTACAGAAAGCTGAGTACTCTGCCCAAAGGCAAGCCGTAATAATTATTCAGTCTGCCTATCGTGGAACAGTAGTACGAAAAATGGCAAAGCAAAAACGTGCTGCAAGAAAGATTCAGGCTTTTCTTCACATGGCTGTGCATCGCAGAAAATTTGTTAGACTCAGAGCAGCAGCTGTTACATTGCAGTCTTACTACTTGATGAATAAAACCAAATTACAGTATATGACCTACAGAAAGGCAGCATTTGTATTACAGCAGCACTTCAAATCACATTTAGCTATGAAACACCAAAGAGGAGCTTACTTAAGAACCCGGAAGAGCATTATAATTATACAGTCTAGAATCCGGGGATTCATCGAGCAGAGAAAGCTTCAGAGATTTAAACAAAGCACAGTAAAAATTCAGGTATGTGAAAATGCAATGTGTTGTGCTGTATACATCCCTGGTTAATACTGTAACATCCAATGACAAACTGTAATATAAATTGTGTTTAAAAACAAGACCAGAGGTACAATACTGGTTGCCAGTACGTGATAAGTTTCTGAAGCATGATTGATATAACTGCTATAACGATCATCAACAGATGAATCAGTTATACTTTGAAAGGTGACTTTAAAAATGGCATTGTTAGTGACTTCCACATCCAAAATGCTCATTTTACAAGTAATAACTTTTCCTAAATTCTAGTCCTACAAACTCAGCTTTCAGGCTGCGAAAGTCAAGTTGGTGTTTTTCCTGCTTGCGCAGGAAACAAAGATTCTGCAGGTTAAACTATGCCCTCGTATTCAGTTGGTTTGTACAGATGTGACTAATGGTAACTTAATAGTTCTACTGATATGAGAAGGAATAGAAGCCAGCTCATTTACGTAAATGTGTGGGCTCTGGAGTGGTAAATACAGTAAAAGTAGTCACTTATTTTGTCAAAGTGAGAAGCTATGACAACATACACAGAGCAAGGGGTAAGAGGCCATTTTTACATAGTCTCTGTCAGCCCTCTTTAAAAGGCTCTCTTTTAGAGTGAATAAATGGTGATCTTGATCCCTTTTAAAAAACTTGTTAACCTTAGATATTTGAGGCCCCTGACTATTTTTTTTTTTTTTTCCCAAGAGGGGGTGGGAGGCAGCTGAACATCAGAGGGAAAATAGTGTGGTCCACGAATCCAGAGATATGTCTAGAGATGTGAGGAAAAACACTCAAAAACCCAGTCTTCCCTCCTCCGTGACAGGTCAAAAGGCTGCTGGGAGAAAGTAGAGAGCACTGTTCTTGCCTCCACAGACAGCAGTGGGGAACTAACCAGTGCGTTCACAGTAACTGGTCCTCTGAACTTCCTTTTGGTGTTTCCCACTTTTTTTGGCTGAGTGTGTCTCTCGCTACCCCCATAGGCTGTTTGTTTGTGGGAAGAGCTGCAAGTGATTTCTTTCCCTTGTCCATTTAGCTGTCTTGTTTGGGGGACAGGGAGATTGCTCCTTGGACTGCCATAGCTTCCTGGAATAGGGGGTGCCACGATACTCCTTACCTTTTTACATTTCCTTCTCCTGCACGCCCCAAAAAGGGGAGTAGGAGTTTTAGGGTTTCTTATAATGTTCCAGATTTTTTGTTTGGGAGAAGGGAGAAACCCTCCCATTTATTTTTCAGTTGCTGGAGCCCCTGGGAGAGTTTCTGCTGCCTTATCTAACCTCACCTCTTACTAATGTGCAAGTGTACCTAGACAGGTGATTGCGCTTCTGCCTTCAAAACAGAGAGTGCATAAGGTGGGAGATCCTCAGCATCCCAAATTCCCATAATATAGATGCAGAAATCATTTGATTGGCCACTTACAAAAAGTGAAATTGGTGAGTAGAGCCACAGTTTATGGTAAGAGCAGAAAAAAAGGACAGTACAAACTGAAATATGCTAGGATTTACCATGGATTTAGAGACAACAATACCTTCACTACAAGTTTCCAACTCTGTAAATACAGCAGTGCTACTGAGCACGTCACCTTTGAAATATTGAATAACAAAAACAGCTTCAAATCAAAATAGTTGTAGTTAAGTTTCAGGTTGTTCCAGGATGATCTTTGAAATCTGTAACTTTTATCTTTTAATTCATTTTGGGATTTTTTTTCTCTTTGTGAAATTGACATTGATGAAAGTGTGTGTAGTATTTCCCAGCTTATACTTGCTGTGTGCAGGAGAAAGTGACTATACACAAAGTGCTATTAGTAAAGAAACTGACAAGATTTTTTTTCCCCCCTCTTCTCTAGTAATCTTGTGTGTAACTTGTCACAATAAGATTTAAAAAAAGACATTCAGGCAGAAGTGACTAGTTGTGGGGACGGGGAGGGTTATCCTAGTTTGTCCCATTAAATACAAAATTAATTGCTTGTTTGTTTTTATGTTTGATAGGCTTTATTTAGAGGTTTTAAAGCCAGGCAGTTGGCTGGTAAAATGAGAGCTGCACGAACAATTCAAGCCTGGTTCAGAAGATACAGAGCACGAAAAGAATATATAGCTGTGGTAAAAGCTACTTGTATCATTCAAGGTTATTTCAAAACCAAACAGCAGAGGACCTGGTAATGTACTATTGTGTGACATACTTCTTTTCGTGGTCCTGAGCTATTATTGTTTCATAACTTAATATTGCTTTGTACTCTGGCAAAGCTCTGTTATCTCTTTAGGCCCTGATTCTGCAAAGACTCAAGTATGTGAGTAATCCATTGACTCCTTGTGGCTAATGTGCATAAAGTTATTCACATGTTTAAGCCCCAGCCCTCAAAAACCTAATCTTTGTATTTGGTGTGAGTTTTGTGTTTGTTAATCTTGGAAGGACAGAAGGGGAGAGCCAGCTGCGGGTACTTTCTTTCATTTCATATGTGAAGTTTAGTTTTACTACACTGCTTTCTTCTCGAGACTTATGTCTGTGTTTTGAAAACTCCAGAATTAAAAACATGTGGGTTTTTTTTTTTGTATTTTAATTAGTCCTAGTTCCTGCTCCAAAGTTAAACTTATTTTTGTTTTCTATTTATTTGTCTTGAGACAAGATCTAAAATTTCTCAAGTCACTTTTTACTAGTTTTACTCTTAATGTTTCATGTTTCCATTGACTTTAGTCTTGAGCCTTAAGAGCTGGGCCAGTGTTCTATTTACATTCTGTGTGTGTAAACCAAAATGTCTATGGATTTGATAACTTTCCAATGAATGCCACTTGTTTTGCTAATGTTCTGCTGATGGCAATAAATAAATGCAAATGAAAACCTCATTTTTAAAACTCACGTTTTTGTTTTTTAGAAAAACTAAAATGTTCATTTGCAACAGGTTTTTGAAAGTGAAGGCCTCTACAGTTACTATTCAGAGGAGATGGAGAGAAACCCTCACTGCAAGAACAATTCTGCTACAATTCCTAGCAACCAAGAAAGCTGCAGTTAAGATTCAATTAGGTTACAGAAGATACAGCACTAGGAAACAGATTAAAAAGGTATTTTCACTCTTAAATTCAGCTAAGACATGAGTGGTGTTGAATGTTAAATATTTTCAGTGTGTGCAGTAAACTTGTATAATGTACTCAGCCAATAATTTAGCTTTCTCTCTAAAAAGTGAGCCTGTTCATTGCCTTTGATATATAACTACTTTTATTCAAGTTAATTTTTCCTAAAGAAAATCTTCTTGGTTGGGCTCTAGTTTAAATCTATACTATATTTATAAAGAAAATTACATTAAAAAAAATGTTAAAGTTGAAAAGAGAAGTACTTGAGTCAGAAAATGCCAAAGTGAAATCCCCTATCAAAGACTTAAGTATGTGCTTAACTTTTGACACTTTGAATAGTCCCATTGAAGTTAACAGTGGAACGCAGTAATCCTTCACTGTAGCTGTCGTTGTCTGCTTTACTTATAATTTACGGCTGTCGAGTAATCGCAGTTAACACACGATTAACTCAAAATTAATTGTGATTAAAATAATTAATTGTGACTAATTTTAATTGCACTGTTAATAGAATATCAACTGAAATTTATTAAATATTTTGGATGTTTTTGTACATTTTTCATATAGTATTTGCTGTAATTGAAATCAAAGTGTATATTTTTGATGACAAATATTTGCACTGTAAAAATGATAAACAAAAGAGATAGTATTTTTCAATTCACCTCATACAAGTACTGTAATGCAATCTTTGTTTTAAAAGTGCAACTTACAAATGCAGATTTTTTTTGTTACGTAATTGCACTCAAAAACAAAATAATGTAAAACTTCAGAGTCTGCAAGTCCACTCAGTCCTACTTCTTGTTCAGCCAATCTCTAAGACAAACAAGTTTGTTTACATTTACAGAAAATAATGCTGCCCGCTTCTTATTTACAGTGTCATCAGAAAGTGAGAATAGGCGTTTGCATGGCACTTTTGTAGCTATCGTTGCAAGATATGCTGAACATTCATATGCCCCTTCATGCTTCGGCCACCATTCCAGAGGACATGCTTCCATGCTGATGCCGCTTGTTTTTTTTTGTTTGTTTGTTTGTTTTTAAAAAGCATCAATTAAATTTGTGACTGAACTCCTTGGGGGAGGATTGTATGTCCCCTGCTCTTTTACCTGCATTCTGCCATATATTTCATGGTATAGCCGTTTCGGATGATGACCCAGCACATGTTGTTCATTTTAAGAACACTTTGTGTTTTGTCAAATGTGCAGTCGAAGGTACCATTGTGAGATTTCTAAAGATGGCTACCGCACTCGACCCAAGGTTTTAAGAATCTGAAGTGCCTTCCAAAATTTGAGATGGACAAAGTGTGGAGCATGCTTTCAAAAGTCTTAAAAGAGCAACACTCCAATGCGGAAACTACAGAACCACCAAAAAAGAAAATCCACCTTCTGCTGGTGGATCTGACTCAGATAATGAAAATGAACATACGTCAGTCTGCGCTGCTTTGGATTGTTATTGAGCAGAACCTGTCATCGGCATGGACACACGTCCTCTGGAATGGCGGTTGAAGCATGAAGGGACATATGAATCTTTGGTGCATCTGGCACATAAATATGTTGTGACATGAGCTACAACAGTGCCATGCAAACGCCCGTTTTCATTTTCAGGTGACATTTTAAGCAAGAAGGGGGCAGCATTATCTTCTGCAAGTGTAAACAAACTTATTTGTCTGAGCAATTGGCTGAACAAGAAGTATGACTGAGTGGACTTGCAGGCTCTAAAATTTTTATTTTTGAATGCAGCTTTTTTGTACATAATTCTGCATTGGTAAGTTCAACTGTCATGATAAAGAGATTGCACTGCAGTACTTGTAGTAGGTGAATTGAAAAATACTATTGTTTTTTTTACAGTGCAAATACTTGTAATCAAAAATAAATAAAGTGAGCACTGTACACTTTGTATTCCGTGTTGTAATTGAAATCAATATATTTGAAAATGTAGAAATAATTTAAATAAACGGTATTCTATTTTTTAACAGTGCGATTAATTGAGATTAATTTTTTTAATCGTTTGACAGCCCTACTTATAATACTTTCTGCTATTTAAAAAAAGGTTTGTCACCAAAATATCATGAAGTATGGAAGGGGAAAAGAGAAGTAAAACCAGAACTAAGATTGCATTGATTTGTGAATGACACCTAAGAAATATATCAGAGTTGTTCCCCCCCACTTTTTGAGCTCTTCCATTTCCTTAAAGGTTCAGGTTTCCTTTACTTTGAGAGCAAACAAGATCCCAGTCACTTAAACTTTGCCAAATATTGCATTTGCCTAATCTACACATATGATAATAAGTCCTGCACTTTAAATAAATGTAAAAATGGTCTATTGCTGTCATGGCCAACCTGCTTAAAATAAAATCCGTTGCCAACATTTTTAAGTCCTTTCAGGAGGAAAAAAGCCTCTAAGTTGTGAAAACTCCTACTGCTATTAGTGAATGCTGACTGACTTGCTGAGTTGAATTTAAGTGAGAAGTTTAGTGGCACCTTCATTTTATTTTTGATCCTTGGCCACTTCTTTCCATCTTACAATAGAGGGTAATGCGATAAACATGAAAACCTAAGTACTTCCACTATGGCAAGAAAAAGCACACTTGACTATCAACACACAATTTATTTTCTAGATGCAGCAGGCTGCATGTTTGATTCAGGCAGCTTATCGAGGCTTCAAAGAAAGACACAAGTTTCATCAACAAAAAGCTGCTGCTTTGGTCATCCAAAAACATATACGAGCTAGGCAAAAAGGAAGACTTGAATGCATAAAATACGTCAAAACTAGAAAAGCTGCTATTAAACTGCAAGCATTTTTACGGGGGTGGTTAGTAAGAAAAAAGGTAAGTGTCTTTTTAAGTGATTATAACTACATAGACATTTAAAATATATGAGATTGATTAGGAGTTAGGCTACAGTGAAAAACTCTGGTTTCAGACATTACACTAACCCCAGCTATTTTTTGTGGAACTCCATTTCTGAGTTAGCATAGATTATGATTATGATGTAGCAAAGGCTACCTCTGGATTTGATTATTAATGCTGTTTCCTGACTCTGTTTTTCTTTCTACAGATTTTAGATGAGAAACAGAAGAAGCGGCTGCTTTGTTTTTCAGCTGCTGCATATCATCATCTCTCTGCTATTAAAATTCAGAGAGCATTCAGAATTCACCTTGTATTGAAACATGCACAAATGCAGATCTCTTCTGTCATATGTATTCAGGTTAGCATTATTGGGAGGGAGGAGCTGTTGCACACTATTCATTCTCTTCAACTATTTTATTTAACTATTACCTAACTGGAATAATCACCAAACTACGCAGAAGAGTTGTTGCAGTACTGTCAGCTGTCACCAGTGGCCCCACTGTGGATGTGAAGGCCATGTCCCCTCCACACTCTCAGGCCTGCCAGTGACCCTGACTGGAAACCAGAGTCCTGACCCACTCTCTTCTCTATGCTGGAGGTAGGAGAGACAAGTTCAAGGGGAATCACAAGCTGCATGAGACATGGAGTCATATCCCCTACACATGCAATAGCATGCTCAGAACCAATGTGTAAGCAACCCCAACTAGGTTACAGGGACCTTATTTGGATACTTTCTAACCCAAGGGTAATCCAATTATTTTTTGTTAAGGTCCAAACTTTTTGGTCAAGATCTAGAGAAAATAATACAAAAACAATAACAATAATAATAAGTAAATAAAAAGATTTCATAGTCTGTTCAAAATCATCTGGTGGTCCAGATTTGGTCCGTGGTCTGCCTATTGACTACCTCTGTTCTAACCTAACCAATCACACAGGGACCTGCCTAAGTTGAGACCACTAATTTAATCTCCCCAAAACAAGACTCAGGCTGTGAAATGGAAAGTGGAGAAAAAATCCACATGCCAAAACAGGCAAATTTACTATAAAGGAAAAATTCTTTCCAGACCCCAAAACTGGTGATCAGCCTAGTCCTCAGCATCAAAGGAGACCCTGCAACTGGATTAAGGATGGGGCTAGCAACTTCTCTCCCCATCCACCTCTGCCAAGTGCGAGCTAGTCACCCAGTCCCATTACTACCGTCACAGTCCAGTGGCAAATCTCCCCCTTCACCAAGGGTTTCTTTAGGTGCTCCCAGCCCTTTCAAAGCCACACCTTTGCTATTGTGGTGTTCAGTTCCTGGCTTTGCATCAATTAAATCCATAATAAATTCAGATCTTAGTCCTTACTCTATCCATTTTGAAGTAACGAGAAGTGCGTGCATACATGCATGTGTGGTGGTGTCAGGAAAAGAAAGAAAACTTAATTTGTCTCTTAAAAACTCCCATTTATCTTAAACAGAGGTGGTTTCGAGCAAGACTTCAACAAAAAAAAAGTCTACAAGATCATCAGAAAATCACTAAAATACAGCGAATGGTTCGAAGGTGGCTGAAACAGAGAAATGAGGCTGCAACCACAATCCAAAGAGCTGTACGAAAGTTCCTTTTCTACAAACACAGAAGAAAGCTGAAGAATGGAATAATTAAATTTCAGGTATATGAATTCTAATAAGTGAATTCCATCTTGCTCATGTCTGCTATTTTATAGTTCTTAGAAAAGCCTGCTTCTATTTTATTAACAACCAAAGGTGTTTCTTTAAGAGAACAGATTTTTTTTATTTTTTTTTTATTTTTTAGATGAATACTGGATTGGAAAGCTAAATACCAACTAGCCATCAAGTAATAGTAAAAGACACTGTTTCTGATAGATGTATTTTTGAACTGGGAATCTAGTATTCAAAGGACTGAATACACTACATCTGATCATAGGCTTATAACTTAGAGTTCTACAACTGAAGTATTTTGAGACTAAAATTTTATTAAACTCCTATAAGGTTGATTTTTGAGATTCTAATGAATAGTCTTTCCTAGAGCCACTCTTACTTGTAAATCTTTTCCCCATTTGTGAAATCTTTCTGCCATGTTTTCTCTCAGGCATTGTGGAGAGGATATTCTTGGAGGAAGAAAAATGACACAGCAAAAACTAAAGCGTTACGACACAGTTTGGAAATGGCTAACAAAGAGAGCAAAGAAGAAAACAAATTGTGTAACAGAACTGCAGTTGCCATTGATTATCTTCTAAAATACAAACATCTTTCTTACATTCTTGCAGCGTTAAAACATCTGGGTTAGTAGTTTCTTTTCGTAATTAAATATTGGGCACTCTCAAGACAGCAGTGGACTCCCAAACTTCTGAGAAAGGGGAGCACGTGATTATATTCAAGCTTACAGTACAACTGGGAAAAGTGACGAAGTTAGAGGACACAACAGTATGCAAAGCCATTTCCCTCTGAATCGAATACGACACTGATAACAAGCTGTCTTAAAGAACTACATCAGAATGTAGTCATGAATGCATTATTCTAGTTCCTGGCCTTCCCATGCCCAGCAGTACTACTTACTACATGTAAGGCATAAAGGGAGTCCTACTTACTTTTAATTTCACCTTATATGCAGTATCACATACACTGGATACCTTTGACTTGCCGGAATGTTCAAAATCCTAGTTTAGAAACATGGCTTGAAATTGATTTTGTTTTTGTTCTCATGTATTTGCCAAGCCTAATAAAGAAAAATGTTACTGTTTGAAAATAACTTGATTAGCATTCACAAATGAACCCTTTTATTTTAGAGGTGGTTACCAGGCTCTCCCCTCTCTGTTGTGAAAATATGGCCCACAGCGGAGCAATCTTCACTATTTTTATTTTGATCCGGAATTGCAACCGCAGTATCCCCTGTATGGAAGTTATCAAATATTCAGTTCAAGTCCTGCTTAATGTTTCAAAGGTATTTCAGTGTTTTGCTTTTTAAGTTTCATAAGCTGTGGACTGTCTAATTTACAGATACTTACTTACATTTATCCAAAGAGATTAGCATGAATTTATCCAGTGTAATAACTGATAGTGTTGCAAAAAAAACCCCAAACCCTTTTTCCTGACTTTAAAACCAATTACGCCAAATTATTTTGAACAGATCATCAGATTATTTTTTCTTAATGTGAACAATTATTACATCCTGTAAAGTAGTCTAATTTTAATCATGGCTTTCAATGAATTAATTTTATTCAAACTAAAATCTGAGTGGTGGCAGAGGGTGCATGGTTGAAAAAGTACCAGGCTTTTTACATTATGGAATTGGAAAACCGTTTTGTACAGAAAAGAGAAATAATCATTGGTAGGGTTTCACATACTGAAGTTTTCTGTAATATTTTAATTACAAATCATACATAAAACACTGGTGTAGGATGCTTTTCCAAATTCTCACCTTTTCATATCTATAGCTGTGATAAACAGTTCTATAAGAAATTATTATTTAAAGCTAACTCAGCATAACTTTGGGTTGGAGATGGATTAGTTCTATTTACAGATTTAATTTTTTAATGGAAATGTTTGCAAAACCAATGAATTTTAGATGTACCAACTTGAGTGTTGGCTATATAATACAAACATGTATAGATTTATGAAACAGTCATTCATATGTGATGTGCTGAAATCAGTAAAATGTTTAGCATTCAAGTCTAATAAATTTTCCTAAGTGAATATCTTGTATTTCATTACAAAAATAGTATATTTTAATCAGTCAAACTGATTTTTAATATTTTTTGTAGGCTTGCATGATTTTAAAAGAAGTATACAGTGCTGAAAAGTTTGAAAGGATAAAATGTTGGTTAGACAACTGAACTGCATTGTAGCTGGCTAAGAAATCTGAGAGCACAATATGTACCTCTGCTGCCCCAGTTTCTAGAAAAAAGTTTTAGAACAATTTATCATAGGGCAATTTGGCACTGTAGCTTAATGCCCAGAAATTTGTTTCATCTGAACTGCAATCCATATAATAAAAGTATCACCCAGTTGGCCTGAATGAGTGTAGTCTTTATTTTCTTATAGCTTGATAAGGCTATATTTGAGATCTATTTACATCAGCTTTTCTGTCTTCCTTTTAAGTATGAAAGAACTACTCAAGCAGTTTATGAAGTAGAAAATTCTGTAGATACATTACTGGACCTACTGCAGATGTACAGAGAAAAGGCTGGTGACAAAACTTCAGAGAAAGGTGGAAGCATTTTCACAAAAACGTGTTGTTTGTTGGCCATTCTTTTAAAGGATTCAAAGAGAGCTGCTGTAAGTTTTAGTGCTTCATTTTTCGTAGTTTCTTATGGCTTCTTCCAGCTGGTTGCTATTGAATTATTCAGACTGCCTGTTGAAGTATATGCATCTGACTGTAGCAGTGTCCACCACAGTTACAATAGTACTTGTTGCTATAATAGTGTAATATGGTGTATATTTCACCTTGAGTGTGATGCATGATCTTTGAGTTGCACAACAGGGTCTTTCCACCCCTCCTTTTTTTATATATTTAAAAACATTGACAATTATCCACTGGTACTTTCTTTTTCTTGATGACACTTTGTAAATATTGTCTTTGCCCTTGCTCTCCATTCCAATCCAGTAAGACTTATTGATGTTCTCAAATTCTACTTACCGTACAGTTGGTTTGTGAGACTTCATGTTGGCATGCACCATTGTTTCCTGGTTCGTGGCAGACAAATAAACTGTGTGTACACTAGCTGTATTTCTAAAATGATTCCCATCAGTGTAGCCCAATTGGTGGTAGCAACACTGCAAGTGTTAGTGTAGGTAAGGCTCCAGATACAAATTGCCACCAGCTGTTTATCCACATGTCATTTTAAATCTCTTCAGACCAGCTCTACGTTACTCACTGGTAATATTGCTGGTATCCACCTGTGTCCTTGTCCAATCTAGCACTTCCACTGGTGCAGCTGCAAATGAATTAGTTAATGTTTGCTGTATCTTTGGAACCATCATTAGACAAACTGTATTCAAGGCATAAAATTACTTTCTGGAAATAGTTTAGTTGGAAATATCTGGTTATAAAGCTACTTGTGTATCTTCCAGTGTCACTGATAGTTCAAATGTCTAATGCCATCAGGATGTTGAAATGCCTACAGAAATTAACAATCTGTTGCTTTCAAATTACCTTTCAGTGTGTGTTCATGGGGAGAAGTGCTGCATGTTCTATGAAAATGTAGACTATTGAGCAAATTGAGTAGTTTTCTATTATTTATTAACTTCCTATTCAATTGCCTTTTGAGTATTGATTGTGTGAAATTTGTATTTCTTAGGACATCCGAAGCACATCTAGAGCTGCTTCTCGTATTCATAGCTTGTACAAACTTACAACTCGTAAACACAAAATGGATGCTGAAAGAACTCTTTCCAAACACAAGATGCACACATCCATGAGTGGGAGTTTCTTTGTTCCAGTAACTCCTGTACGAACAAAAGTAGTTTCAAGGTAAGAATTCTAAATTAACCTGCTTTTTTTTTCTTGTGAAAATATACTGTTGTCTAATTTCAAGCAATTCTTTTTTTCAGAATTAAACCAGACTGGGTTTTAAGGAAAGATAACATGCAAGAAATTGTAGATCCTCTGCAAGCTATTCGAATGGTAATGGATACACTTGGTACTGCTTACCACTAAAATGTAGATACTATCTTTGAAAGTGTGTGTGTGTATTCAAAATGGTTAAATGCTTTTTAGGGGGAAAACAAATTAGTGTCAAAAGCAATTACTTAAAGATGCAAATTTACTCTCAAATTGGCATTTTATTTTATATTTTGTATTATATACATTTTTTTTAATGCTACTTTGTACTAATGCCTAAAGCAATTGTACAATAAAATACTGAACTGCTTTGAAGCTCTTGGGTGTTTTCCTTGCTTTACTATTTCAAATATACTGTTTTTATGCAGCTGTAATCTTATTAAAAAAAAAAAACACCAAAAAACAAGGCAGCAATTTAACATGCAGTTTCTCACAAAGGCTGAATGTGTTTTGGATGTCCATTTGGCAATGAGGACTAAATATTAGTGTGCAAGTCAGCCTGCAGAGATGGTATACATGAGAGGAAGGATGGTCCAGTGATTAGAGGACTACCTTGAGCTGTTGGAGACCCAAATTTCAATTTTCATTCCATTACAGGTACCCTGGGCAAATCACTAAATCTGTGCTTCAGTTCCCTGTCTGTAAAATAAGGATAATAGTACAGGGGAGTGTTATGAGGATAGATACATAAACCTCACAATCCTTATCTCTAATTAGACCCTTTCTTCCTGGGCCATCAGTTACTGACAGGGGCCAGGACTCTTCCTGTTCAACCAGCAGTGAACATGGATACATCCCTCCAGCAGCCCTCCATAGCATCTCCCTTAAATGTTTCTTCTTTCCTGCTTCTTACCACATCTTTCTGAAACAAGTCTAAGGAACAGCACAGAAAGCATTAAAAAGAAACAAACAAAAACTGCATAGGGAGTCTATTTGGAGGATGGAGAAATTTTCTTTCTCGGAATCATTCCATTGAGGGCTGGCTTTCTGAAACCAATTATTTAGATAGTCTTATTGGCAATGTCCAAAACCGCCTCTCAAGAGATAAAGAGAACCTAGGTGCATCATAAAGTGAAAGCCAAAGGAAGACTGTCTTTCTGGTCACTAAATCATCAGGCAAAGTTGAACTTCAAATGGCTGTGCTTCAGATACATGCAATACACTGGACAGGTTTTTAAACAAAGTCCTGAAGGTCAAGCACTCAAAGTTTTCCAGTCTCTAAACCCCTAATTACAAACCTTAAGAAAACTTCTAAGGAGTAATCACTTTGAAAATGTGCCCAATGCTTTCACTACAATTTTTAGAGACCTTTTTAAAAACAATGTCTGCTAGATGATTCCTGTTATGTCAGACTATTGGATGCTAGCAAATAACCCATTCATGTCTTATATGATCTTATATGGGGCTAGTCTTGCCAAAACAAGCAGCTAGCAGTGACATTTCTGTGGGCATATGCCCTGAGAGAAGAATGATTTTGTGTTCTGAGTGTGGTCTTGATTTGTGAGTGGCTTGCTGCAGGTATGTGGCATAACTCAGTGCTTTCTGAACATCCTGTAAGAGGAGGGCGGTGCTGCCCTAGTTTGGCTAGGTTTAAAAGCCAGTCACGAGCAAATATTGGAGCAGTGAACAGCGAAAGTGGAGTTTCAGTGGTAGTTGCGGGGGCTGGGACCTCCTAGGAATTGGGTCTGGGAAGAGAAGACTGGCTACTGAGTTAGCACAAGAAGTGACCTGAGGAAGAGAGGAGACAAAGAAGATAGTCAGATGCAGAAACTTTAAGATGTATGTTGGGAAGGAATTTTCCCCCAGGTCAAATTTGCTGTAATCTTGGTGGGTTTTTACATTCTGCAGTATGTGCGCGTAGGCCTCTTGCCAGGATTATGTGGGTATATCTGTCATTTCCCTGCCATTGCAGGGGCCTATGGTATTGGTGCATCCTCCTATTCTCTCCCAGTGACAAATGGTCTAGACTTCTGTGGGCTATAATATTTGGATCTAATTTTGGTTGCTAGGTTTAGCGTGCTGGGTGGTGTTGGCGGCCTGTGAAATACAAGAGGTCAGATGGTCTGACCTTAAACTCTATTACTCTAACTCAGTGATTCTCAAATTTATTTGCTCATTCTCCCCCTTCTTTGTGTCTGTAATTTACACACACCCTGCCACACAAGTACATATACCAATATATGTGGTGGCAGCACTTCACTTGAATCAGTTTCAGCTTCTTTGTTTTTCACTTTTTCTTTTCCTTGTCTCATGAATGAGCCAAGGATCCATTGTGAGAAGAGTAAAAGCAAAATTATGATTGTGGTCCATGCTTGCAATTAAATGTGCACATTGAGTCATAGCAAACGGATTAACATATAGATGGCAATACTTTGTATAATGCTATGCAAAGTTTAACAGAAATCCATCAAAATGCACAGTACCTTGTAAAGTCAAATGCACAGCGCCATCTGAGGCCCTGAAAGGTCTGGAGGGATCAGCTTTGCTAGGTATTCGTTACTGTGGGTAAAATGTACACAGTACATGGTTTTTTCCCCCCCTAAAGCTTCTCATGACCCCAGAATGTATTCCATGCCCCTCCCCGGGAGCCAGCCCCCCAGTTTGAGAATCTCTCCTATAACTTGTTAAAAAGCCCAAATGTCAATATTTCCCAAAGTTCCCCAGTCTTGACACAACTTTAGCAACTCCAAACCAATATATCTGAAACAACATGCTACATTCTTGAAAGTGTAGGGGAAACCAGAAAGTGTTCAATATAGATCTAGCGTTTCTTGTATTTGGCCACGTTTGTTCAATCCTGTTTTCAAAATTGCAGAAGCCTGCTGTAACAAAGGTAAAGAAAATCCCCGTCTATACTTCCTGTTTATAGTTACCCAGAACTCAACTCTTAAGTTGCACTCTCAGGTCATGCACTGTATTTTTAGTATACTTACATAAGCCATCACAGGTGTATTAAAAACATAAGCTCTGGGCTTTGTGCCCCAAAAGGCTTTCTCAATATGCAATCTGTCCTTGTGTATGATACATTTGTATCATTCAGAAACATGTGTAACAATGTCACTATTGAGTTATGGCAAGATCCTTGGGGCAAATTAACACAGTTCTGAGGAGTTAGCCCTTGGTCTGTACCTCATGTGTCCATCAATTGAGATCTTGTTTATATTTCTGCATATACAGAGTCCTAAATAAAACCATGTGATGTCCTTAGCTAAATAAAGGAAATGCCTGGAACTGTGGAGGTTGTAATGTTGGCAATAATGCCTACATTGTTTTGGAATTTACACAACATCAGAAGAAGTTTGCAAATCATCTAGGGCAGAGATAACTATAGGAACTGATAATTCAATACTGTAACATTTCATATTAAGCTCTTTGGTGAAAGGACTATTACTTATATGTTTAATGGTGCCTAGCACAGTGGGGTCCAACTGGGTTGAGGCCTTCATGTGTTACTGCACTATAAATGCAGAGTAATGTGACATGGTTGTGTCTACTAATAATTTTCAGTTATTTTCAATGTAGCCAATGAACTGTCTTGTGAAACTAAAACATACTAACCACCGAGAACTTAACGACAAAAGTAACCCTACCAACACCACCATACCTCCAGCACATAGGTGGAGACAGGTTTTCTTGATTTTTGGTTTTAATTGTTCTTAATCTCTCTTCAGAGGCACTCATGTAATATAATAAAATTGGTGATATGCAGGAGGGGACTCTTGGGAGCTCCCTGTTTAAAATTTTATAATTTCTTTGAAGGGAAGATTTGGGATGATTTTTCTTGTCTATAAGGGAATTGCTGTCTCTTGGGTACTGCTAACTGATCTTTACCAGAAAATATCTCCTGGGGCTCATAATTATTTCTGAAGAGCATTGGAAACTCTCCAATTGCACCAGCTGCCAGGTAAGGGCTCACCATCGATGGGCTACCTGCTTTAGTATCCATATATGGTACTCTGTGTTTTTTTTTCAGTGAAAAGTATAAACATTTCTAGCAAAGGGCTTTTAATAAAATGTCTAACTGCTGTGGTGTCTCCTTGTTTGATTATAGAAGAGTATTTTTATTTAAATGGGGAAGCTATCTAAACAGATCATCCAGTTTGTTGCCTCTCTTCTACAGGAACCTGAACCCCTGGTTCATGAAGTTCTACAGGCTGAGGAAGAAAATTTTATGGAAGCCCTTGTTAAAATACTTGCAGTATATTATTGAATCAACTGGTAGCAATTCTTCTAGTATCTCAGAAACTATGTCTTTAGCTTAATTTATCAGTTGTGTCTTTGCTTACAACTTCTAAGAGAGTGCATGTAGGTCAGAATATGAATGTCTTCTGCTGGAACTTGTAAAACCAAAAGATGGGATTATCCTGTCCGTTAAAGCCGGGGAATTCATAAAACAGTCTGATCATGCAACAAAGTTTTTGTTTGTCTAGTAGACAAAGGGTATGACCGTTCTCCCCCTCACCCCCTCCCCGGACCTAGCAGCGCAAACAAACTAGTAGAATGTAGCCAGTTAGGGATAGAAGTAGAAGAGAAAACTAGACAAGCTATCAACTAAAGTAAATAAATTGATAACAGCAAAATGGCCTTTAAACCAGGGGGCCTGAAAATTCCCAGCATTTATGGCTACTTGTTTCCAATTAATCTATTTTACCATTTGCCAAAGTTCATTTATTTTTATAGAGAAAGCAGCTACCATTTCCAGCTTTTTTCTCATTATGCCTCACTGTTGTTGAACTTCTTTATTAAAATAGAGCTACTTCAGGTCTAGTCATTCTATTTAAGGAATAAAAATCAGGCAGTGCTTTGAAATATCTTTTTTGTGTGTTACAAAACTTACTCCAAATACCTTTTTGTAAATAATTAACTGAATTTTCAAAAGAAATACTGAGTTAGCTACTAGTGTTCACAGAATGGTGAAAACTATTGTTAGAGACAACACTGAATATGGCATTTAAAAGCTGGATTTTTCTCATAATTTTGGTTGATTCAGGAGAAACCTCTGCAGAAGGTAAAAGTACTGAGGCATTCATTTATTTATAAAAATATGATAATCTAGAATATATAGTTTACATATTGCTCTTAGGAAAGTGCTTTATGTAGTCACTTTAATTTGATAAATGGGTTTATTCTTAATGGGGATATATTTTTGCTAGTGGGGTTTGGATTTCTAATATTCTTGATTGAACACTTGCTATGAAGAGTGAGCTGTTGCTGTGTTGAACCTTGAAATTGACACAGATATAGCACCTCTGGGAAAAGGTTCAGACAGTAACATATGAACATCCCATCTTATTATTTCTGGAACCACTTCCTTTGAGCTCATTCTGCAGCAGTTAAAGAAACAGACTTTAGTTCCATTTTATTTGTAGACCAATCATATAAATTGCAATGGTTGAAGGTACGCAGACTTATAAAAGTAAAAAAGCACTAGGGAATCAAATGCTAGTCTGTAGCGAATATGACCTAAGATAATGCTCTGCATCTCATGTTCCTGGTCCCTCCAGCATGGGATACTGCTTCCTTCATCCTTATTTTCTAGAAGCCAAGATTTCTAACTATTCCCATCACTAGATAATATGACAAGCCACTGATATCCACCTCCCTTACCTTTTTTTTTTTTTTTCCCTGCAGGCTGTGTCACTTCTAACTGGACCAATCTACTCTTGTCTATATTTTTAGTTTTTCCACTGTAAGGAAGTTACATGCTGTCAGTCTATAAATTCCTGCCATGTAGCTTCCAGAGTGCGGATTGGTTTACAGACTGCTCTCTTGGTAGGACCTCTTTGAATTAAAATGTCCCCTCTTACCGTCTCTTGTTACACCTGTCAAAAGGAATTAGGAATGCAGGTATTTCAAGTTTCTTCTTCGAGTGCTTGTTCACGTCCATTCCACATTAGGTGTGCGCACGCCACTTGCATGAGTGTCGCAAACTTTTTCCCTTAGTGGCTCCCGTCGGTGGGGGGCCCCCTGAGTGGCCCCACTGCGCCATGCATATATACCTCTGCTGGCCCAACCCCCTCCTGTTCCTTCTTGCCATCCATGGTGGAATTGGAACAACCTCTCTCTCTCTCTCTCTCGTATGAGAGCAGTCCCTTAGCGTTTCTCAGAGTTAAATAGCTGCTATCAGTTAGTTAGCATACCTTTGTTGTGGACACTTAAGTGATTAGGTGCTTGGAGGCTTCCAGCACCTGCCCCGGGCTGCGGGGCATGCTTCAGGCCCACGGGTTTAAGGCTTGTACCACGTGCCGCAAGCCTATGCCATTTAGTGACCCCCACGACTCGTGTCTACGTTGCCTGGGAGAAGAGCATCAAACTGAGCAGAGTAAGATTTGCAAGGCATTCCAGCCAAGAACAAAGAAAGAAAGAGACTTTCGTTTGAAGCAGTTGTTGATGGAGGCCACATTGCAGCCACTGGGCCCAGAGCACATGACGTCGGCTCCGGCTTCCTCGGTGCATAGTGCTCCAGAGTCGTCGAGAGACCCAGCAGTGGCTAAACACCAAATGCTGTCGGTCCCAGAGCACCAGACTAGGCCCCCGGCACTGCTTGTCCTCCCCAGTGCGACCCACAGCGCAGCTGGAAGGAAGGTACGGACATTCCCAGTATAGGAGGCCAGCGCCTTCCAAGGCCCTGAGCACCGATAAGAATGGGAAGGCCGCTGTCCTGGCCACGGTGGCTCTGGCACCACAAGTCCCACCGAGTCCAAGCCTAAGTGACCTCAGTGTGGACGGTGGGCTCGAGGACATAATGGATCAGCCCTCCACGCTTGGCACCTTTGAGGCGGTGAAGGACCTCATTGAGCTGTCAGGGGCGAGCCACCTCCCATACAGGGAGAATCCTCTGCCACCCCATGCCACGAGTGCTGTCGACGGGTAAGCCGGCAATGGTGTGCCATTCGAGGACACCGTCCTGGAATCGCTCCTGGAGTTGGTCCCAGTCGAGCTCCGCATCCACGGACTCCCAGTTATCCACGGAAGGGGCACAACGCTCTCCAGCACCACTCAAGAGACCGGCATCGGAGAAGTCAAGACGGCCCTCGCCAGAGGACTCCCTCAGATGCCGATCCTAGTCCCACTAATGCTGGCGCCGATCCCAGTCCGGATCCCGGTTCCGGACCTGGGGATATTGGTACCGGTCCCGCTCCCATTGGGTTCGGAGCCGCTCGTCGATCTCCCGCCAGCACAGATCGTCGGCACCGCTGTGGCCTTCGTAGTCGGTGTTGCCACAGTCCAGCGCAGACTCCAGCCATTACGGTTACTTATACCGTGCTCCAGACAGCAGGGACCCTCAGACGGGTTGGCATCCCCAGTGGGGGCCTCCAGGTCATTGGCCCTTCTGGACTCCTTGGGCCTATCAACAGCGCCAAGGGGCCCTGTCCAGGGCAAGCAACTCGGTGCAGCGGTCCCGGTTCCTGCACCGATGCCTGACTGTGCCGGAAGCTACAATATCCAGGCCTCCAGCATCCCCCCAGGATAAACCAGCACCGAGTCCGGTGCCACCCCAAGGTCTCCCGCACTGGCCTGAGCTGGAGGGCCCTCCATGGGAGAGCGAAAGCAGGAGGACCAGCCAGAGGGCGTTGAGCAGCTGCTAACCTCCTCGTCATCCCCGGATGAGGCGGTGGCGGGTACAGCGGTATCCGGCCCTCCACCGATAGACCACAGAGCCCACCAGGAGCTACTGCGTAGGGTCGCCCAGAACTTGGGGTTGCAGAACGTGGGGATGGTTGAGCAGAAGGACCCCATGGTGGACACTTTGAGCCCCAAAGGTCCATCTAGAATAACGTTTCTGCTCATTAAGACCATCCAATCGAATTATAAGACTATATGGCAGATCCCGGCCTCTAGTGCTCCAACGGCCAAAGGTGTGGAGCGCAAATACTTTGCCCTGTCAAAGGGCTACAAATTCTTCTTCTGCCATCCAAGTCCATGCTCCCTGGTGGTCTTGGTGGTGAATGAAAGGGAGCACCATGGACAACAGGCCCCGGCCCCTAAGGCTAAGGAGGCAAAATGCCTGGACCTTTTTGGCAGAAAGGTGTACTCCTCACAGGGCCTTCAATTGAGGATTGCTAACCAGCAGTCCATCCTCAACAGGCATAACTTTAACTACTGGGTGGCAGTGGGGAAGTTTAAGGACAACCTCCTGCAAGGTTCCCAACAGAAGTTTACGGCTCTGGTGGACGAGGACAAGTAGCCAAGACCTCTCTCCAGGCCTCCCTGGATTTGGCAGATGCAGTGGCTAGAACAATCGAGTCAGGGGTGGTCATGAGGCGCTCGGTGTGGCTTCAGGAGTCAGGCTTGCTGCCTGAGGTCCAGAATACGCTTAAGGACCTCCCTTTTGAAGGGTCCGGGCTCTTTTCAGAACAGACCAATGCGAGGCTGCATGCCCTCAAGTCCTTGAGGCTTACGCTTAAGTCGCTGGGTATGCACACCCTGGCGGCCCAGAGGAAGCCCTTTAAGCTGCAGCCTCCCCCTCAACGCCAGTACCAGCATCGCCATAGGCATGAGCCTTACCGTAGGCGAGGCAGGGATAACAGGCGACAGCGCAATAATAACAATAATGCGCCAGGTCAGAACCAAGGTCAGCACAAATCCTAGCCAGGCACTAAGCCAGGCTTTTGAAGGTGTGCTCAGGGACAGCGTACCAGACCAGTCACCGGATCCGTCCCTTTGTTTACTGAACCGCCTGTCCCGTTTCTCCTGTTCATGTTCCAGCATTATGTCGGACCGTTGGGTCTTACGCACGGTACGTAACGGGTACTCACTGCAATTCTCTTCCTTCCCTCCCTGCCTCCCTCCCAGCCCACTTCCCCGTCCCTCTTCAGGGACCCCTCTCACAAGCATCTCCTAGAGAAGATGGTTCGCTTGCTGCTAGAGGCAGGGGCGATAGAGGCGGTGACACACGGCCTAAAGGGGAAAGGTTTCTACTCCTGGTACTTCCTCATCCCCAAGGCCAAAGGGAGCCTTCGTCCCATTTTAGACCTGCACGGACTCCATAAGTTCCTGGTCAAGGCCCGGTTCCTCATGGTGTCTCTGGGCATCATCCTCCCTTCCCTGGATCCGGGGGGCTGGTATGCTGCCCTCGACATGAAGGACGCATACTTTCATATCGCCATCAACCCAGCACATCGGTGGTTCCTGCGCTTCACCATGGGCCAAGAACATTAGCAGTTTGCGGTTCTCCCGTTTGGTCTAGCCGCGGCCCCACAGGTGTTCACGAAATGTATGGCGGTAGTGGTGGCCTTCTTACGGAGGCAGAGGATCTGGGTTTACCCGTACCTTGATGACCGACTCTTGGTGGGTCGATCTGAAACGGAAGTGCAGGGCCACATGGAGGTGGCCCTGAGATTGTTTCACGAGCTGGGGCTCCTGGTCAACATCCCCAAGTCCACTCTCGTGCCCACGCAGAGAGTGGAATTCATAGGGGCGGTCATGGACGCGGTGCAAGCCCGAGTAAGTCTTCCAGTATCCCGATTCTGGGCTATCCAGCAAGCGGTTACCTCCCTGCCCCAGTTTCCAACTACAACAGCCAGGTTGACCAGGGTGCAAGCAACTTCCATGGCTTTCCTGGTGCAGGTCCCGATCCAGGAGATTTGCAGAGCAGCCACCTGGTCCTCAGTGCACACCTTCACGACCCACTACGTGGTCAACCAACAGGCCAGAGAGGACGCGGCAGTTGGCAGAGCTATTCTCCTATCAGTTGTTCTGTGACTCCTACCCTCCTCCAGAGGTAAGTCTGTGATTCACCTAATGTGGAATGGACGTGAACAAGCATTCGAAGAAGAAAAGACGGTTACTTACCTTCTCGTAACTGTTGCTCTTCAAGATGTGGTGTTCACGTCCATTCCACCACCCACCCTCCTACCCCTCTGTCGGAGTTGCTGAGAATAAGGACCCGGAGGGGGTTGAGCCAGCAGAGGTATCTATGCACGACACAGTGGCACCACTCGGGGGGCCCCCCGCCGACCCAATGGAAGCTGCTAAGGGAAAGTTTCGGATGCTTGTGCATGCAGTGCACGCACACCTAATGTGGAATGGACATGAACAACACATCTCGAAGAACAAGAGTTACGAGAAGGTAAGTGACTGTCTTTTGTTTAGTACAGCAATATGTTAATTCAATAAGTATTAATCAAGCCTGATGATGTCAATAATAGTTACTAGTAAGTAGTAGTTACTTTCCTTTGTTCTAACAAAAAAAAAAATGCAGGGATGCCAATCTTGCTTGGGGCAGAAGGCCACATTCCATGTTAAGTGATAGACCGTGGACTGGAATGTAACTTAGGATTCAGTTCTCCAGTCCCCAGCAATTTCCCGCTGATGTCACAGTTAGGGCTTGTTTACACTTGCAAGTTTTGTCAACAAAAACTGCCTTTTTGCAACAAAACAGCAATGCCATATGCACTGCAAGGTCACTGTTTTAAAAAAACAAAAGAAAAAACCCTAGTTTTTGGAAAAAAAAACCCTGCGAGACTTTTCTTTTCCCCTCCCTTTATTGTCGACAAACAGCCAGTGTAGACACCACAGTTTTCCCCCCGATTTTATTGGCCTCCAGAAAGTACCCCACAATTCCCCTGCTGCCGCTCTGGTCAGCGGTTTGAACTCCGCTGCCCTGCAGCCAACCCACTCCCCCTTGCAGGCCTTGGGACTTTTAAAACTCATTTCCTGTTTGCTGGCTTCCCAGAGGAGCTTCCTGGGTGAGCATACCCCAAACGTGCTCCCTCTTGGACCACCACTGAGTTGTTGGATCTGATCAGTATATGGGGAGAGGAGTCTGTTCAGTCGCAGCTGCAAGTGACCCATAGGAATCAGGACACATATGGGCAAATGTCTCGAGGCTTATGCGATAAGGGCTGTGATCGGGACACGCAGCAGTGCAGAGCGAAGATAAAGGAGCTGAGGCAGGCGTACCACAAAGCGCGGGAGGCGAACCATTGCTTCATGGTGCACCGAAGACCTACTGCTTCTATAAAGAGCTGAATGCTATCCTCGGTGGTGACCCCACCTCCGTTGCCAATTGCCCCGTGGATACTTTGCAGGCAGCAGAAAGAGGGGGTAACCTGGAGGCTGAAATTCAGGATGAAGAAGTTGAGCTAGAAGAGGTTAATGTGCTCCCGGAGGGGTCGCCTGGTGGGGCAAGGAGCCAGGAACTTTTCTCCACTCCAGAAGTGCTCAATGGTGACCAGGAAGCCGATGAGACTCCAGGTAAGTTGCTGTGGCTTGTGTAGGAAATCGAAAACTTGGAGGCAGGTAGTGTGTAGCTAATCTGTATGGCCAAGCAAGGTGTCAATGGACATCGAGACCTGCAGGGAATCCTCTAGAGAGAGGCTCTGGAAAGTTTCCAAGAGGTACTTGTTAATCCTCTACCTCAGATTCCAAGGGAATGCAGTCTCGTTAGGTTCCCCATTGTAGGAAACTGTACCATGCCATTTAGCAGTCACTGGAGCTGGGACCAACGTGGCACAAAGCTGAGCTGCATATAGACTGGGGTGAAAGCCGCAAGCATTCAGAAACTAGTCACCCTCATTAGCGAGGTGTCAGCCAGCAGGTGGGCCACCTGTGAAAAATTGTGAGATAATTTTAAAATGAGTTCCCTGCAAGCCGAGACCTTTTTGTCCATATGCACAACTGCCTTCCCCCCCACACTCCCGAAACTCACCATGATTGGGGTGCTTGTGGAGCTGTGGGCCTGCCTCGAGTCTCAGAGAGAAAGTGATTTCTACTAGCAAAATCCCCTTTTTACTAAAACGTTTCAATCGTTTGTTGGAATGTAACAATCTTGAATGTAACCTCTTCTGTTCAGCACAGCCCTTGAAGAACTCACCACGTACCCCCGCAGACCGGCCGCGACCGATAAGAAAAAATCCTAGGCGCAGCAAAGAAGAGATGTTCTGCTAGGTGCTGCCGCGTGATGAGAGACAGGCCAGGGCACAGAAATAGTGCTGGGAAGCCAAAAGGCAGGACAGAGAAGAGACTGCTGCTTTTGCTCTGCAAGCGACGGAGGGGATGGTAAAAGTTATGGAGGATCAGACGGAGATGCTCAAATCATTGATACAGCTATAGACTGAGCAGATCCGAGTTCGAGCACCTCTGTAGCAGATGCACAATTCTTTGCTAACCCCACCCCCTTCTATGCCCACACATTCCTTTTCACTCCACAGCACGCCTGAGTTTCCCCATCACTCCACCCCCCCTTACAGCTTGCACAATGATAGCTGGAGCGACACACAGTTGTGAGGTTTTACCCTTTTTAACAATAAATAAAGGCAAAGGTATTTAATGGTACAGTGTTTTTATTCTGTGTTCTACAAAAGCGTGTACAGCAATCAATTCACTCTCAGGTACTGGCTTCGGAAGCATTGTGTTGCACGGATCTTGGGCCTCAAAATTGTACATGGATGCAACAGGGAAGCAACTCCAAAGCAGACATGTGTTACTGCCCCTCATTGTCAAAGTGGTTCCTCAAACCCTCTCTGATGTTAATAGCAGCCCTCTGGGCTCCTCTGACAGCCCTAGCATCTGGCTCTTCAAACTGTGCAGCCAAGCGCTCTGCCTCAGTGCTCCACACCTGAGCAAACATTTCACCCTTCGATTCCCACAGATTATGCAAAGTGCAGCAGGTGGCTATGACCAGGGGAATATTCTCCTCGGTAAAGTCTAGCCTGCCATTGAGACACCTCCAGCGAGCTTTCAAATGGGCAAAGGCACATTCAACTACCATGCGGCACCTGCTCAGCCTGTTGTTAAACGCTCCTTGCTGCTGACAGGTGTCCTGTGTAAGGTTTTATGATCCAGGGCTTGTAAGGGGTAAGATGGATCTCGGAGGATTACTATGGGTATTTCCACATTCCCCCACTGTGAACTTGTGGCCTGGAAAGAAAGTCCCTACCTGCAGCTTTCTGTACAGGCCACTGTTCCTGAAATGCATGCATCATGCACCTTTCCAGACCAGCTTGCACTGATGTACGTGAAAAGCCCCTGGTGATCCACAAGCACCTGCAACACCATGGAGAAGTATCACTTTCTATTAATGTATTCAGAGGCAAGGTGGTCTGGCACTAAAATTAGAATGTGTGCGCCATCAATTGCCCCACAACAGTTAGGGAAACCCATCTCTGCAAAGCCATCCACTATGTCATGCACATTTCCCAGAGTCATGGTCCTATGCAGCAGGATGCAATTTATTGCCCTGTACACTTGGAGTAATAAAGCCCCAACAGTGGACTTTCCTACTCAAAATTGATTTGCGACTGACCCGTAGCAGTCTGGATTCGCCAGCTTCCACACAGCGATTGCAACACACTTCTCTACCGAAAGGGCAACTCTCAATCTGGTGTCCTTGTGCCACAGGTCAGGGGCCAGCTCACCTCATAGCTCCATGAGGTTGCTTTATGCATCCTAAAGTTCTGTACCCACTGGTCGTCATCCCACATCTGCATGACAATGCAATCCCACCAATCAGTGCTTGTTTTCCTAGCCCAAAAGCAATGCTCTGCCATATGCAGCTGCTCTGTGAATGCACAAAGCACTGATAAGTTGTTGCTGTCCATATCGCACTTGGGTGCCTGCAATTCATCCTCTGTTAACTTTGCAAGTAACTGTGCTGCCATGTGCGATGTCCTCATGACAGCTAACAGCGCATAGGAGGGAAGTGCAGGATCCATCCTCTCTCATTGCAGATGCTGACACGCACTACAAAAGAATGACAGTTGGAAAAATGGCGCAAAAGAAAGCCAGAGACCTTTGGAGGGGTGGGATACAAAGCGGTGCATGATAGTACATTTTGCACATCCCAGGACACCTAGCGATGGATGGTGTCACTAGGCACTGTGGGATACATACCCACAGTCCATTGCTCTCACTCTTGACAAAGGTGCCCTTTGAATGTGGACACGATCTGTCGACAGAGGGAACAAATGTAGTCATGCTTTGGCAACTTTGCTTTTGTTGATTTCCCCTTGTTGGCATTAGTTTCATCGAAAAAACTTGCCAGTGTAGACAAGCCCTTAGGTCAGGGGTCTCAAACTCCTGGCCCCCAGGCCATCTGTGGCCGGAGAACCTCCCCAATGTGGCCCCTGGGACTCCAGCAATTTTGGTCTCTCCCTTCCAGAGCCTGTATCCCAATCCCCTACCCCAGACCTCCTCCCACACCCAAACTCCCTCCCAGAGCCTTCGGTGGGGGGGAGGAGTTTTGAGGGGGGCAGGTTCTGGGTGTTAGATTTATTACAACCATAAGGCCTAGAACTCTTTTTAGATGAAAACTGAGGTTCTAGACCATCTGAATGTGTCTAGCATGCAACATAAATAGATCAAGGGCTGAATCCATCCCTTAGGCCATAAATTTTGACATCCCCTTTCTAAATATATTACCTTTTTAGTTTCACTGAATCTGCCCATTTCTTGTAGTATAGGACAAGGTGAAAAGAAATGTCTTTGGTTTTCAGTATAATTACTAACAACTAGGCAAGTCAAGTATAAGTTTAAAGGGTAAACGGTTGCAGAATTGGACCACATGTATGAACCCTAGGTACCTACAGAGCATTCAGCCAAGCCAATTAATTTCAAATTAATCCAGAAAGCACTGTTATATGCATGGGATAAATTTGTAATGAACAAAACATAATTAAATCTTTTGTAGATAAGCCTTGTGATTTGCCACTCATAGAAAATGGGAAGATAGCTCAGTATTATTATAGTTTCAAAAGTTATTATTTTCCAATGAGTAAGGAGAAAAAGATTTCCTACACCTGCGTGGCTGGCTATACAACTGAATCTGGGAGTCAAGATGCAAGGATAACATGCACAGCAACAGGATGGTCGCCAGCACCAAAGTGTTATCGTAAGTCAATTTCATTGGCCTTTTTTGTTTCCTGTGGACACTAATGGATTTCACCAAGAGGGTGTAGTAATGAAACCATAAATTAGGGAAAAATTAGGAAGTGGAACTGGATATTGACAGTGTTTTTTTTTTACCTCTCTCTGAAAATTGGTACCAAACCCAGCAATATTGCCTTTTTGTGAAATCAGATAAATTCATAGAGGATAGGTGCATCAAGGGCTCTTAGCTAGGATGGGCAGGGATGGTGTCTCCAGTCCCAGTTTGCCAGAAACTGGGAATGGGCAACAGGGATGGATCACTTGATGATTACCGGTTCTGATTAACCTTCTGAAGCACCTGGCATTGGCCACTGTCGGAAGACAGGATACTGGGCTAGATGGATCTTTATTCTGACCCAGTATGGCTGTTCTTATGTTCAGAACATCCCTATTTATTTTATATTTTCAGTGTTTGTGTTTTCATTATTATTTTTATTCAAGGGGTACTGGATTCCCCTTCCATCCTCCATGATGAGCAAATGACCAATTTCAGTCAGATTTTAGTTCACATTGCCTCCCCTCATCTTCAGTAATTTTGCCTCTTACAGGTGGAAACCCTCCCCCAATACAGAAATTTCCTGGCTCATCAGCAGGGGTTAAACAAAGTGAAAGCTACACTTTGGCATCAGTAGGAGTTGCCTGCAGGTGACTGGTTGGCTGCTTCCTCAGTCAGTAAGAGCATCTCAGAGAGTATTTAGGGTGTTACCCAGGGTTTTCAGAACCCAAAGCAGTGGTAACTTGACTGTTTCTCTTCAGGCAGTGTCAGGAATAAATCAATCGAGACACAGCTCTTCTGTCTGATAAATGATTGGTACAAACAAGAATGCTTTAACCTAAAACTACTTTATTAGCTTTCACGTGCACACAAAAAAGTGCTCTAGCAGTAGGTTCAGAGCATCCTACACATTTATATTTACCCAAAGTCTGAGATGGTTTTGAATAATAAACAACTAGAATTACGTGCGCCCTCCTTCCATCCAGCCATTAGGGAGTTTAGGTGCCAGCTCCTTGCCCAAAGAAAAGCTTCGTTGGATTGCTCCAAAGTGTATCCTTTTGCCTAATCTTTTATAGCTAACTTAAACTAAGCACATAACTCATCGCGACTTGTAGTGGGTCACCACAGTAACCCCAATGGGTCACCAATTCTCCTAATTTAAGCAACATACTCATTTATCTCTTAACAAAGCATTTTGTGTATCTCTAGTCATAACATTAAAATTTATACGTAGGGGCGCTTAAAACCAAGGACTGTTCAAACATTCCTTCCATTCTCATGGTACATTAACTCTGTCCCCCCTCCCATTCTCATTAGCAGAAACTGCAAACATACAGCTGTTTGGCCTTGCCTCTCAAAGCCCTAAGATTATTTATAGCTATGTGGTATTTGGTTTTCAGCTAGCAGTGGCTGGACATACAAAATGGCTGACTGCAGTAATGTCAGGTTCCAGAGTTACACACAGTAATATCAAGTTCTGAGGTTATGGAGGAGTGGGGAGAACATCTGTGCCTCGTAAAATAAATTGTAAAAACACTGAACTCTTTCTTGCTCTCCTTGTGCTCTCATCTGCTTATGATCTGCTGATGGTCATCAGTTCCCTTCCTGGTGACCTTTATTTGCTGCTGGGAGAGAACTCTCACTATGTCTTTGCAAGTGCTCCTATTTTACTCACTGGGAGAGAGTCTTATAGCTTGGAAGGTGAGTAATTTCTCCAATTCTCAGGACTCACTGTGTGCACTGCAGTTTCAGTAGTGATCTGGAACAGAATAAAGAGAATAGTTAAGACTGGCAAGAAAGAAGATTGTGTGAACCCCACCACTGTCTAGCTTCACCAAACTAGGTGACTTTTATCTTTCTAATTTCAACATTTAAAATACCTATTTGATATTGGGTTTTTTGTTACTATGTCAGGAGAGTAACCAGATAGAAAAATCGTTGGGCTCGTTATCTCCTCACTGTAGGCAAATATAGGAAGCAGACAAATCCCTATGTACATATATACTTAAGTTACAGAGAAGCATAATACTCTGTCAGTTGCCTCCTTCTAATCAACCTACTTATTTTCATGTAGAAAAATGTAGGAAACCTCTCTTGGAAAATGGCATCTTCTCTGATACAAAAGTGTCCTACAAAATATGGGAACAATTACTGTACAGATGTGCTCCCGGCTATCAAACTCCAGGAGGTAATGCTAAAGAAACAGTGCAATGTCTTCCAGAAGGATGGTCTTCTCACCCAAGCTGTGCTACAAAGTTTGGTATGAATTTACATTCCTCTTTATAATTGACTTTCTTTGTATCTTTGCTGCTATACAATACCATTACAGCTGGAGTCTCCTTGTGTTAGGGCAGCTTTTAAACTCACTGTGGCAAATTTTCAGCTGGTTGAAATCAATGGGGCAACATCAATTTGCATTAGATGACGATAGTCCCCATTGGGACTACTCACATCACATGCATAAAGTTAAGCCTGCATGTAAAGGCGTATATAGGATCATGGGCCAAATAGGTAGATAATTGCTTAAACGATTGAAACCGTCCACATTTTCTAATGAGGTTAGGGATAGTATAAATACTGTTTTACATTGAATGCTTCTGTGTCCTTCCACTGTTAGGATATTAACTTCAGAAAGGGAGCTACTATACAAACACCATAGCATTGAATGACAGTGGGTGATAATCTCTATTGATGTCACATTAATACTAACTTACAATGTAAAAGTGTGGCAGTGAATAATTAAACTTAAATGTGTAGACTTATCTATAGATTATGTTTTAATTATATTAATTACTTAATGTAACAGGGTCCACGACCCACCCCTCTTCCTGGGGCCCGCTTTCTGCCTCCAATAAGTCTCAGGGAGGCTTCAGGGTTGTGCAACACCTGTGTCTTTATTTACCTACAGTTATCCCATCACCAGTGTCTATCTGTTTACAAGGCTTGCAGGATTAGTCACCTCCTTTACAGGCAGAGTCAGCCTTCAGCTAGGAGGCCTCCAGTTCCCTCCCTGACTGACTGGCTTCTCCCTGGCTGCCCCCAGCCTTCTGGCTTCCTCCAGCCCTTATAGCCCTTGGCTTGTCAGGCCAGCAGGTGTTGCCAATCCTCAGGCTGGCATCAGACCTTTTCCATCAGCCCCAATCTGCTTCCCTTGATTGGAGCTGACTGGGCAGGGGCTAATTAGGTGCTTTTGCCATAGCATCCTGCTACACTTAAGCATTCCCAGTTATCACTTAGAGGGTTAACAGGTTCTTCGAGTGCTTGCTCATATCTATTCCAGTTAGGTGTGCGCGCGTGCTGCGTGCACAGATGTCACAAACTTTTTTCCCTAGCAGCTACCCCTCGGGCCAGCTGTGGAGCCCCCTGGAGTGGCGCCGATAAGGTGCTCTATATATGACCCTGCTGGCCTGACCCCCCTTCAGTTCCTTCTTACTGCCAGTGACAGTTGTTGGAACAGTGGTCTCTTGTTCACAAGTGCTCCACTACTCCCTAGCTACTCTACTTATCTCTCTTGTTAGTTAAATGTTAGTTATTTGTTATCTTTAGTGTTACGTATAGTCGTTAACGCTTGAAGGGGTTTCCCTCTTCAACGAATGCCCTATGGGGCATGCCGTCCCAGGGCTTCAAACCTTGCAGCTCCTGTGGCAAGTCTAAGCCCACGGGCGACTCCCACGACTCCTGCCTTTGGTGTCTGGGAGAGGCCCATCAGGTGGATAAGTGCAGGATTTGCAAAGCATTTAAACTTTGCACTAGAAAGGAGAGGGACATTAGACTCAAACAACTCCTCATGGAGTCTGCTCTCCGTCCACCACAATACTTGGCCCTGAGTGCCTTATGCGGAGCGCTCCTCCAGCGGTGCTGTCTACAGCGCCGAAAAAGGACTCGGCATGCCCCTCTAGCGCCCGGCGGTCTCCTGGGGCCCAAAAGCGCTCTCCCCGGCACTGTTCTCACTCTCCAGCCACCCGTAAGAAGCAGGCCATGGAGAAACCCCACAAAGGCCCGAGGTGGTAGTCGCACCTCCGATAGGACACGGTGCAGACCAGGGACATAAGGCTAACAGACCTTCCAGTCGGCCTCATCCTGCATGAGCCTCTGCCTCTCCGGGAAGCCCTGTACCGCCGGACTTCCTGCAGCTGTAGGTTGAGGAGGTCATGCTGCCTTCCACACCCGACAACTTTGAGGCCTCCAGAAGGCTCATTGAGATGACTGCGCCCAAGTCTCCGGTCTCGAGACCTACACCATCTTGAGCCTTGGCACGGTAAAGAGGCAAACTGGCTATCTTTGGGCTGTCTGCCCCCAGACCAGCACCACTGTGCTGCTCTGAGTCCCGGTACCGCACCCATGCTCTGCACCGGTCCGTCTCGTGGCGTCGGTCTGACTCGCCGCACTGGTCTCACAGCCTCAATCCTTAGAGCTGCTCCCGCTTGAGGTGGTCATCGGCTGACATGTCGTGGTCCTGCTCGAGGTCTTGGTCAAGGTCTGAGACCTTGTGGCACCGCTTGAACGGACACTGTTCCGTGCAGCGGTACAGCTCCCCATCGTATCACCGCACCTCTCCATGAGACTGTTCGTGAAACTGCTCTCCCTCGCGGCACCGCTCTCCACTGGCATGGCACCATTCCCCGGCACAGCACCAGTCGCAGTGGCACTCCCGTGGCCGCTCTGCACCGAGGCCAAGTCCAACATCTCAGCGCTGGTCGATCTCCCAGTACCACTCTTCACAACGGCACTGCCGATCACTGTCTGGATCTCATCACTCTGCATGGTACCCATTCCACCCATCAGGGGAAGTGGAACCCCCCCAGCACAGCGTACTGCCCCTCTTTGGCCGTCCAGCTCCCAGTCACCCTCTCCCAGGTCGGGTAGGGCATCGGAGGCAGCCCGATCACATCTGGGCAGTCTCAGACGGGATGCTTCAGCACCCTGCTGGCAGCCCCAGTGGCAGTTCTGGACTCCTTGGGTGTACCACCAAGCCCAGGGCGCCCCTCCAGGCGTCCCTCCACCATCACGTTCTGGGTCCTGTATTCCCGAGGCAGCCGTCAGTCGTCGTCCTGCACAAACCCCAGTGAAGGCTACACCCTGGGCCCAGGAGGAACCTGAACCAGTGGACCAAGGGGCTGTCTCAGACCCAACCCTGCTGGTCACCACCTCCTCATCCTCTCCTGATGAGGCAGTGGTGGGTACATCCGCATCCATCCCCCCACCCATGGACAATCGGGCCCTACAGGAACTCCCATGGCAAGTGGCCTTAAACATGAATTTCCAGGTGGAGGAGGTCATAGAAGAAGAGGACCCCATGGTGGACATTCTGACACCAGAGGGGACCTCTAGGGTGGTGCTGCCCGTTATAAAGACCATTCAGTCAAATGCCAAAACAATCCGGCAAACTCCGGTCTCCATTCCCGCCATGGCCAAAGGGTCTGAAAGAAAGTACTTTGTCCCCACTAGGGGACACTAATACCTTTTTACCCATTCCCCCCCCCCCCCCAATGCATAGCCTGAAAGATTCAAGGAACACAATTAAGTCTCTAGGCATGCATACCCTGGCGACTCAAAGAAAGCCGTTTAAGCCCCAGCTCACCCAGCAGCAATCTTTCCCCACTAGACTCAGGCAGGACTTCTCCTGCAGGAGGAGTAGATACACCAGGCTCAGACCATCGTGTCCTCCCTCTGAACAGGGCCAGGGACAGTCCAAGCCCGCTCCAGGCCCTAAGCACCCATTTTGAAGATGCGCATGAGGACGGATTACCAGTCCATATCCTAGCGAGTTATCTCTCTTCCTGAACAGTCTATTCCGCTTCTACTGTGCACGATCCCTTATTACATCGGACCAGTGGGTCCTCCGCATGGTAGAGGCAGGCTATTCTATCCACTTCTGCTCCTTCCAGCCCTCCCACACCCCCTTGCCCATTCCTCTTCAGGTATCCCTCTCACAAGCAACTCCTGATTCAGGAGGTCCAGTCCCTCCTCGCTCTAGGAGCAGTGGAGAAGGTACCTTGGGAGCTCAGAGGCAAGGGTTTCTACTCATGCTACTTCCTCGTTCCCAAGGCAAAGGGGGGGTCTACGGCCCATTCTGGACCTAAGGGAACTCAACAAGCACATCGTCAACTCAAAGTTCTGCATGGTCTCCTTGAGCACGATCATCCCCTCCCTGGATTTAGGAGACTGGTATGCCGCCCTCGATATGAAGGACACTTATTTTCACGTTTCAATCAACCTGTTTCACAGACGTTTTCTCCATTTCATAGTAGAGAAGACACACTATCAGTTCATGGCTCTCCATTTGGCCTGTGTACCAAATGCATGGTAGTCGTGGCAGCCTTTCTTCGCCTCCTTCATGTGCATGTTTGCCTGTACCTAGACGACTGGCTCATACGAGGCCGGTCTCGTCAGCAGGTAGAATCACAGGTACAATTGGTCTGGGACATGTTTGACTGCTTAGCTGTTATTCTGAATGTCAACAAGTCTGTTCTCACCCCAAAAAGAACAATAGAGTTAATTTGGGGCAGTCCTGGATGCAAACCAGGCGAGAGCATTCCTCCCAGAGGCCCATCATCTAGCCCTCACACATGTGATCACCGGCCTTTGCAACTTTCCCACCACCATGGCGAGACAGTGCCTCAAGCTGCTCGGCCACATGGCATCCTGCACCTACGTGGTGCAGCATGCCAGGTTGCAGCTCAGGCCCCTGCAGGCGTGGCTTGTGTCCATGTATTACCCGGGCCACGACAGTCTGGACATGATGCTGACCGTTCTGGGACATACCCTTGATTCCCTACAATGGTGGCTGGACCCCCGCATGGTAAGCACCGGAGTACCGTTCCACCTCCCCCAGCCCACTCTGACATTGGTAACGGATGCGTCAGCACTCGGCTGGGGAGCACATCTCGGGAGTATGACGACTCAGCGCCTATGGCAAGTAGAGGAACTGGCTCTACATATCAACATCAAAGAGCTCAGGGCAATCCACCTCTCATGCCATGCGTTCCTGTCCTGCTTGCAGGGCTACTGTGTAGCAGTGCTGACAGATAATACCACGGCCATGTTTTACATAAACGAGCAAGGTGGAGCCTGGTCATCTCCTCTCTGCCAGGAAGCTCTCCTTCTATGGGAATTTTGTTTAGCCCACTCCATCCTTCTCCAAGCCTCATACCTGCCAGATGTTCAAAACGTACTGGTGGACAGCTTGAGCAGGCAGTTCCTCACACACGAATGGTCGATTCGGCCAGACATCATCCACACCATCTTCTGCGGCTGAGGGTTTCCCCAAATTGACCTGTTCACCACACGGGTCAACAGGAAGTGCCCAACCTTTTGCTCTTTCTGGGGTCACAGCCCGGGCTCGATTGCGGATGCCTTCCTGATCCCATGGTCCGGTCAACTACTATATGCCTTTCAGCCATTTCCTCTCGTCCACAAGGTGATTCTCAAGGTACTCAGGGACAAGATGGATGTCATCCTGGTGGCCCCAGCTTGGCCTCACCAGTGCTGGTACCCCACCCTCATGGACCTATCGATCCGGTCACCGATCCGCCTACCTCTCACTTCCAACCTTATCTCACAGAATCACAGTTGCCTCCTCCACCCGGACCTTCAGTCGCTTCACCTCATGGCCTGGAGGATCCGTGGTTGAACCAAGTTGAGCTCGCCTATTCGGACCTGTGAGGCAGGTGCTCCTGGAAAGCTGCAAGCCTTCTACCAGAACCACTTAGAAAACCGTTTCCACTTTGCTTTGTATCTGGTGTGCCCAATGGCAGGTACTCCCACTCCAGGCTTCAATCCTGTGCATCCTGGACTATTTGGTGCATCTGAAAGATCAGTGCCTGGCATTCGGTTCTCTTAAGGTTCACCTTGCGGCTATTTTGGCATTTCACCCAGGCGTTTCTGGGTGCTCAGGGTTTACACACCCTATTGTGGGATGTTTCCTAAAAGGATTAGAAAAGATCCATCCTCCGATGAAGCCCCCGGTCCTTGCCTGGGACCTCCAATTTAGTCCTGTCTCGTCTTATGGGTCCTCCCTTTGAGTTGCTAGCTTCATGCTCGCTCCTCCACCTTTCCTGGAAGGCTGCTTTCCTAGTTGCCATCACTTCGGCATGACATGTTTCTGAACTACGAGCCCTCACATGTGGGCATCCGTATACCATCTTTCATGAGGATAAGGTGCAGCTTAGGCCTCACCCAGCCTTCCTACCAAAAGTCATGTCCCGCTTCCATGTCAGCCAGGATATTTTCCTGCCGGTTTTCTATTCAAAGCCGCACGCCACCCTCCTTGAGCAGCAGCTGCATTCGCTGGACGTTAGAAGGGCGCTCGCCTTCTATATAGACCGAATGAAGCCGTTCTGCAAAACAACCCAGTTGTTTGTCGCTCTAGCGAATCAGATGAAAGGTTTGCTGGTCTCTTCCCAGCGGATATCCTACTGGATCAGGGCATGTATTCGTACTTGCTATGACTTAGCGAAGATCTCTTCGCCTGTTGTCACGGCTCATTCCACGAGGGCTCAGGCCTCGTCAGCAACCTTCCTGGCACATGTGCCCCTCCAGGAAATCTGCAGGGCTGCCACATGGGCTTTGGTGCACACCTTCACGTCGCACTACACCATCGTCCACCAATCACGTGATGATGGGGCCTTTGGCAGGGGGATTCTCCAGTCTGAAATTCCTTGACTCCGACCCCACCTCCGAGGTAAGGCTTGGGAGTCACCTAACTGGAATTGATATAGAAGAAAAAACGGTTACTCATTTTTTTGTAACTGTTGTTCTACAAGATATGTTGCTCATATCTATTCCATGCCCCCCACCCTCTGTCTGAGTAGCCATCAAGAAGGAATGGAAGGGGGTCGGGCCAGCAGGGTCATATATAGAGCCACTACAGGGGGCTCCACAGCTGGCCCAACGAGTAGCTGCTAGGAAAAAAAGTTTCAGACATCCGTGCACATGGCACACGCGCACAAGGCACGTGCACACACCTAACTGGAATAGATATGAGCAATACATCTCGAAGAACAACAGTTACAAAAAGGTGAGTGTCAGGGTTCCCTCCCCACTCTGAACTCTAGAGTTCAGACATGGGCACCCGCATGAGAGACCCCCTAAGCTTATTTCTACCAGCTTAGGTTAAAATCTCCCCCCAAATTCTTCCTTGTATCTTGGATTAGCTAACGCTGCCACCACCACGTGATTTAGACAAACTCAGGGAAAGGACCACTTGGAGTTCCTACTCCCCCCTAATATCCTCCCCCCATAACTCCTTTCCTGGGGAGGCTTGAGAATAAACAAGATGAGCACAGACCAACCTTGGGTTTTTTTAGTACACTTAGAATCTGATTGGTTTTTTTTTTTTTTAAGAGAAACAGAACTTTATTAGAAAGAAAAACAGTAAAAGAAGCCCCTCTGGAAAATTAGAATGGAATATAACCTTACAGGGAAATCAGATTCAAAAACACAGAGGATTTCCCTCTGGGCCAAACTTTAAAGTTACAAAAAGAAAACCAGGAATACACCTTCCTCTCAGCACAGAGAAAATCACAAGCCAAAACAAAAATAAGCTAACGCATTCCTTTGTTCGTACTTTACTGACTCTAATGGAGTTGGATTGCTTGTGTCCAGCAAGCACACACAGCAGACAGACCAAAACCTTCCCTTCCCACCCGCCCCCCTCCACCAACCAGATCTGAAAGTATCTTGTCCCCTTATTGGTCCTTTTGGTCAGGTGCCAGCCAGGTTACCTTAGCTTCTTAACCCTTTCCAGGTAAAAGGATTTTGTGCCTCTGGCCAGGAGGGATTTTATAGTACTGTATACAGGACGGTTGTTACCCTTCCCTTTATATTTATGACAGCGAGTAACCATTTTTTCATGTCCTAAGATCAGGTCCAGTATTATTAAAATTACTATATAACTGGGAACCTCGATGCACACAGTGGCAACACTCATGCTATAAGAACTCTTTTGTGTTTACAAATTTATTAGTACATTCAGGATAGTCACACACACACACTGTAACTCAATAAGGTAGATAGAGATAACACAGAAAGTACACCTGAACATCCATACTCACACCATTCCTTGCAGAACAACCTTAAATGTTAGCCATTATCTTCCTCATAACCGTCACCTTCTTCATCTTCACCAGTGGCCCTTATTCTTACATCTCTCTCTCCTATTGCCCACAGGTTGGGATATAACTTTTATAATACGTTACGCTGATGCCAGTATGTCTAATGCATATTCAGTAGGGGTATTTCCCCTCTTCCTTATTTGTGTTTTCTCAATCTACTAATGTTGAGGTGTCCTTCTATAAGTTAGTATATTAATGATTTCAACTCTTTATCATATATGTCAATTTGTTGCCATCACACTCTTGTGGTTGGAGGGTCCTTCCAAAACTTTCCAATAGCTGGTGTTAGCTAATGCTTCTATGGTTGGCTGATGTCATTATGGACAAAATTCCCCTTTACACTCTTCCAGTTCCCCAAAACTTAGGGGTTTTCTTTGGGCCATTTATCTATGCCAAAGTTCATAGGCCTCATGCTAACTGCTGAAGCCAATGTCTGACAGGATACAAGCCTGTAGGTTCCTTGCATTCTTACTGAATATAAGAACGGCAAGGCAGTGAATATAGTAAAGGCAAGCTAGCCCTATGGGCTAGAAATATTGACAGTTAAGTAAATTTCCATTGTAAAAGTAGAAAATGTGGTAGAATTGCATTGATTTCCATCTTCTGCACGTCCATGCAGACTTTGGCTCACTGTGTCAAATATAAAAACGTCTGGAGTGTGGCCACCCCTTGCTTTCCTGTGGCTTGTAAGATAGTTCCACTGGAAAATACAACAAAGTATGATTAGAAGTAGTACATGCTAAAAGCTAGAGCTGGCTGAGTTTTAGAATGTGAGTAGTACATTTTATTTATTTAGGGTCAATTTTTCTTTTGAGTTTAATCTGTTTGCAATTCAGAAATACTCAGTGAATGGTAAAAATACAGAGAAGCACTACAGTTATTTGTAAGGTTTATCTATGGAGTCGTATTCGTAGTTCAAAATATATTTTTCTCTGGCCCCTGGCTGGCTGCCCTACCCTAGAGAAACAGCAGGCATGCCTGAAGAGAACTCTTTGGGCCTTGATTCTCTCTGGTAAAGGGTGGACTCGGAAGGGAAGGTTCCATTTCTTTTGCTATTTCCATTTTGAAGAGTGCAGGATTTTTATGACCACCCTACTAGTATAATCTAAATCTTGTTGTCACACACGGTACGCTTACTGCTGGGTGGGAATGTTGGTTTATGTCTGTGAGTTGCAGTTAAAATCTCAGCTTCTTCCTATAGCACCCTGTCTAACAGGCAAACTGCTAAAAGCTCCTATGCTCTCCCACGCTACAGTGAGATACTGTGTAAGTATATGTAAAGTTGGGAAGTTGCAGAGTCAGCAATACTGAAACAAACACATGTATGTATCTGAATGTACTTATTTGAATCAGTTTAGTCAAACATGGCCGTGCATCTGGTGCAAATTAATCCATTTCCCTCCAAACTTTGTTAATAAATGTATATCAGAGGACTTGAATAACTGGTGCCCCAGCTATTTACAAATTAAGTGCAATGCTTTGTGTCAGATTTGAATAGTCTACTAAAAACATGAGACTTTAATGAGGATCTAGCGAGAAAAATCCTATGTCATTAACTTTTAATGAAATAAGCCCCAAAAGTTATGTCTTTTTTTTTTTTTTTAAGAGAGCTGTTTAGTACCAGACTTACATCACGGCCACTACTCCACAACCCAGCAGATCCTCAAACTGAATGAAACACTGATGTATGAATGTGATGAGGGATATCGCACCAGAGGAGGAAACACTACTGAAAAGGCAGTCTGTGGCACATATGGATGGTCCCTTACTCCGAACTGCACTAGTATGTTGTTGTCTTTAGAATCACTTAACCTGAATCTTCCGAAGTCTGGTATTTTTTAACTCTGCAGCCTTTGGGGTTTTTTATGGGAGAAAAGCTTCCAAACATTTAATGGATTTATTCTGATAGAGTTGTTTTAAATCTGTTTTACCCAGTGTGTGTGTTTCTTTTCTAGAAGTATTGTGCTCCTTGTTAAGTGAGATAGAACATGGGAATTTCTATCCCAGGAAGAAAAGCTATGAGGAAGGAGATGTGGTTCAGTTTTTGTGTCAGAAAAATTACTCTTTGAATGGATCTGATTTAATTCAGTGTTACGACTTTGGATGGTATCCAGAGCCTCCAATATGTGAAGGTAACTCTCTCTGTGTATCTCTTCCTGCCCCTACACCACCCTTACTATTACATTTAAAAATATACATTAAAATAACATTAACATTTCAAAGTGAAGCCCTCAAAAGTTAGGAAATGTCAGAATTAAGGCTGCCTGTGCAACCTTAATTCAGCCTCCTTATGCATATGCATTGATAGCCTTTAATTACATGATCACATACTATTCCACCTTCTCCCACCAAGCTCCAGCCCCTGTATCTGCCTCCTTCCCTTTCCGCCTCAGCTCCCCGTCCCAGCTCTTTATCTCTTTGTATTTGAATCAGGCTGCACACTGCCTGGGTGTCAGCAGAAGAAGCATTGAAAGCACAGAAAGAGTCTCTTCCTCCTCTTGGTTTTTGTAAACCCTCGTGGCCTGCAGCCGCTGGGAGCAGCAATTTCAAGGAAAGTCCTGCTCAGCCCTGGCAGCCTAGGATGGAGCATGTTTAGTTACTGTGTGGGAATGTCACGTGCAGTAGAATATGTGAGGGGATGGAGCATGCTCAGTGCAGATATAATCTTTAGAAAATTTAGCTGCCTAATTCTAAACTTCTACTTACTGAATACTAACTGCAATTTTCAGAGACTGACACATTTTCAGAGAAATGGCAAAAATTTCATCACTTACCTCAGTGTTTCCCACAGCCAAATGTAAAGTCCTTTCTCCAAAAAGTGGAGGCTCTAGAGCTTATCAATAAAAGAGTTGTAAAAATAAAATTTTATAATGGTCAAAACAACATATTTTCCCCCTAGTCTTCTTGTGGAAAACTGCTGCACCATTTAGCTGAATCGTTTAATAACACCACTACCACAAAAGTCAGCTTGAGGCAGACACCCAAAATGGGAAACTTCACCCTTAACGGTTCAAATTTGACTGTTTTATAAGCAATTGGAAAACAGCATCTTCTAATGGAAAGTGTCAGACAATCTTTACTATAAGAATTGTTACCTGCACCACCTGTCGTACAAGTGTGATAATTTAATGTGTCAGGGTTTGACCAAGAGATAATAGTAGCAATGTGACTTTGTATGAGACTCTAAACACTTCTCATGATGGTCTCGTCCTTCTGAAACCTGAAAGTATGTTCTCGGTTAAATGCCATATTATCTATCAGAGGAAAATCCTTGTCCCCTTGAAATCAAGGGCAAAACTCTCACTGACTCCAGTGGGATCAGGATCTTTTCCTTAGCATTTTACATTCACAACATACAATCATTTGGAGCTTAAAACTGGGACCAAATCATGTGTCCCTTGAAGGCCGTGGAGTTTATCACTGATGTCAGTGAGAGCAGTTTCAGGTCCCTGATTAATTTCTTAGCTTGCTCAGTTGATTCAAGGGGATCAAATGTGGAAAACATCAACACAAAGGCAAAAAATAGATCTAATTTTGGAGTGCAAGTTACAACTGAAAAGAAATAAGTAATGGTCAGAACATGTTGCAACCAAGTTGCTTGATTTGAATGCACATTAGAAGTGGGCATGGTCTTCCATAAAGAAATTAAGTTCTCTCTCTCTCTCTGTTACTTTTCAAAAGCAGAATAAACACGGAGCAAATTGTACATGTTTACTGCTGCTTTAACTTGAACTTTTTGTCACTGCACATGTGGGCTTATGCCAGTTATTAGTGCTGCTGTTGGAGACTCTGGGAACCTGTGGGTTGTGCCAGAGACTTGTTGCTATTGATTCATTTTTCATCCTGAAATTATGCAACCAACATGGATATGGTGGGATCTGCACACATCAGGATGCATATTGTTTTGTGCTCAGTTGTATGTAATAGTGTGGATGCCTCTCTCCATTATAGATTTGTCTCTGAATGGGGCAGATGCATGTCTGTGTATGATCCCTGTTCATTCTACAATGTTGCAGATGTTTTTATTATTTTGAATGTAACTATACTCTATTCTTCCAACAACAAGCACCTCAGGGAGGTGAACCCCTTCCAGCATTGACACGCATGCAGAAAGCATATATATGGCATTACTGGGTGTGCTACCTAGTAGCAGTGTTTGCACAAATTTACATTTCAGCCAGCTAACTTCTTTTACAACACCAACAGACTTTTGTTATGGGTTTTCATAGATTCCAAGGCCAGAAGGACCATTGTGATCATCTAGTCTGACCTCTTGTATAACACAGGCTATATAGAACTTGCCCAAAATAACTCCTAGAGCATATTGTTGAGGGGGGAAAAAAAATCCGATCTTGATTTAAAAATTGACAGTGACAGAAAATGCACTGCAACCACTGGTAAATTGTTCCAGTGGCTAATTACCCTCACTGTCAAAAATGCACGTCTTATTTCCAGTCTGAATTTATCTAGCTTCATGTTATACCTTTTTATGCTTGATTATAGAGCCCATTCTTAATTTTTTTCACCGTGTAGATACTTATAGACTGTAATCAAGTCACTCCTTAACCTTCTCTTTGATAATCTAAATAGATAGACTCAGAGAGATCAATCACTATAAGGCATGTTTTTAATCATTCTCATGGCTTTTCTCTGAACCCTCTCTAATTAATCAACTTCCTTCTTGAATTGTGGGCACTGCAACTGGACACAGTATTGCAGCAGCAGTTGCACCAGTGCCAAATATTAGAGCTGTAAAATAACATCTCTACTCCTAGTTGAGAGTCCCCTGTTTATGCATCCCAAGATTGTATTAGCTCTTTTGGCCACAGCATCGCGCTGTGACTCCCAAACCTTTTCCAGAGTCACTGCTTCCCAGGATAGAGTCCTCTACCCTGTAAGTGTGACCTACATTCTTTGTTCTTAGATGTATAGATTCAGCTGTATTAAAATGCATATTGTTTTGTGCCCTGTTTACCAAGTGATCCAGATCTCTCTGAAACAGTGACCAGTCCTCTTCTTTATCTACCACTCCCCCAGTTTGTGTCAGCTGCAAACTTTATCTGTGATTTTGTTTTCTTCTAGGTCATTGATAAAAATATTAAATACTGTAGGGCCAAGAACTGATTACTGTAGCATCCCACTGGAAACACACTTGCTCAGTGTGACTCCCTGTTTACAATTATGCTTTGAGACCTATCAGTTAGCCAATCTTTAATCCATTTTATGTGTGCCATGTTAATTTTATATCATCCTAGTTTTTAATTAAAATGTGTGGTAACAAGTCAAACACCTTACAGAAGGCTAAATGTATATTGCGTCAACACTATATTATCTTTGTCGACCCAACCTGTAATCTTGTCCCCCCTCCCCACCTCAACCCCCGCAAAAAATCAAGTTAGTTTGACAGCATCTGTTTTCCATTAATCCATGTTGATTTGCATTAATTACATTACCCTCCTTTAATTCTTGATTAATCAAGTATTGTATCAGCTTCTCCATTTTCTCTCCTATGATCGATGTAAGGCTGACAATTGTATAATTATCCAGGTCTCCCCGTTTACCCTTTTTAAAAATTGGCACCACATTAGCTTTCTTCCCGCATATAATTGTGATATGCTCTGTAATAGTGTATACTTGAAGTGTTGGGTCCTGGGTCACAGTTTACAGTTCCATCTTATCATTTTTATTAGGGCTGTCAATTAATCGCAGTTAATGTCTGTGATTGAGTGAAAAGAAAGTTAACGTGTTAATCGCATACTTCTGGGCGTGGAAGGAGGCATCAGCGGCAGCCCCAGCATGTAGCTCTGCCGGTGGCTGAAGGCCGGAGCCCTGCGTCCTGAGGGAGGCTGAAGCCCAGAGCTACCAGCCTCAAGCCTATATTTGAAAATATAGAAAACCTCCAAAAATATTCAAATAAATGCTATTCTATCATTGTTTAACAGTGGGATTAAAACTGCAATTAATCGCAATTAATTTTAATTGCTTGACAGCTCTAATTTTTGTTGGTTTAAGCCCAATCTGTAACACTCCTTTTACCATAAATTTTTGTAATGATTTCTTGCACTCAGTGTTGTCTAACTTCACCTTCATAAACATTCTTGTTTTCTTATTACTAATAGATAAATGCTTTCACTGAAACTGTCAGATTGAACTTCTGAACTGGTTCACATTCACAACTGATATTTGCAGAATAGTCTAATGCAGCTGAAGACTAAAGTACCTGTGGCTATCGGATGTTGATCTTTTAAAATCTAGGACATGGTCTGAATAAGCAGCATGTGTTTCAAGATTAAGTTCAATACTTTTTAAAATTGACTGTGAGCTTTACCTGTGGGCTCCAAATTTTAGTTTTCAGTGGAAAGAGAAAATTGCATCCAATTTTTAAATAGCATTGGAGTGAGAACTGCATTTCAGTTATCAGTAAACTGGATTGTTAAGATCATTGGGTCAAATCCAATCTCTTTTAAACTCTGTTGAACTACATGGTTGACTGAGTCTGTGGGTGTAATTAATGTCCCTTTTCTGTGGCTACAATAGAGTGACAATACCCAGTGAACCCCTAGAAAGCAGAGTGGGACTCTGTAGTCCTTTGTTCATCATGGACCTAAACTCAGCAGGGGAGGTTTGGTGAACAGTTCAGAAAAGTGAACATGACCACTGTGTCCATCAACTACAATGATCACTAGCAACCCCCCTCTCCCCCCCCGATCAACAAAAATCGTTTTGGGGTGGATACCGCAGACCATGGCTACTCTTGCAGGACAAGAAGCTGTGGACAAGCTGCACTGATGCCCTATATCTGGATTGTGGAGGAGGATTTCCTTAACCTGTCTGTAAAGGCTTTTTTACTCAGGATTTGTGCAGACATTGAGAGTGTCAACCTATGAAAATAGCACCATCTTCCCAAAAATGTCTGTTATAGTGCTGGTTAAGTGTGTCAGGTCTGACTGTGGTGAGCTAGACTCTTAAGGTAAAAATTGGAACAATATGTATCACCCAGAGCTCTCCAGGTTCTGCTTCTATTGTTTCTTCACCAAGTTTGTTTCTCTGGCATGATCTTTTAAAATGTGCATGTGCATGTGTGTGAACCTTAGGAAACCAGTTTGCTTTCTTGATAGAGATGATCTGATCAAAGCCTCCACCACATGTCCAAATATGTATTTTCTTTCTAGATAGAAGAAATAAATGCCCTCCTCCACCTCAGCCTCCCAATGCCAATATACTCACAGATTTAAGAACATATCATAATGGAGCCAAAGTACATTTGGCATGTAAGCTTAATTTTACAATGAAAGGATCAGAAGAAATCCAGTGTGAGAATGGAAAATGGACTTCACCCCCAAGTTGCATTGGTTAGTAGTTGCTTTACAACTGTTTGGAGCTGAAGTAAAACCCCAGTTCAAAACATGTCTTAATCTTCATGTCTGTGTCTCAGTTTCCCCATCTTTAAAATTGGGGTGATGATATTTACTTCCTTTGTAAAGTGCTTTGATGCCAATGCATGAGAAGTGTTATGTAAGAACTAGGTATTGATCATTTTGGGACAGGATGAGGGAAGAGCCAGGATCTGAAGATGGAAGATACAGTCTATAAGACCAATCTTTTTTTTTCTTGTGCATTTGGATGTAGTGTCTCGTGGGGAGGAAATAGTTTGTAAATATGAATAATTTGAGAGTGGTGTTTCCAATTTTTTTGCTGTAGCTTCAGAAGCCAAAGAAAAAATACCATGTGATCAGCCCCCACCTATTGAGAAGGGTACACCAATAACTGAGGACAAGATGTATTACACAGGAGACACTGTTAGGTACAGTTGTGATCATGGCTACAGTATAAATGGATCAAACGAAAGAACCTGTAAAATGGGCAAATGGACATCACCTCCGAAATGTATTGGTAAGTATTCTGCTTGCAGTGTTATAACTCCTCATCCCTGGGAGGTGCTCCCATACTACAGAGATTGTTGATGGAACAATCTGGATGGATAGATTAATGGTCATTATTGTCATTAATCACAATAAATTGTATACTATATTTGCAGTTATATTTCAGTTAATTACTGGTGCTGGCACTTGTATTTAAATATTTTATAACTGTTTTCTTGTCCATGCTGCTTTAAATATTTTGAAATATTCAAACTCTGAGGCTTCATGAGTTGCTTTTTTGCTTAATGGCTTCCATATCATAGACTCATAGAAATGTAGGACTGGAAGGAACCTGAATAGGTCATCTAGTCCAGTCCCCTGTACTAGTAGTGTCTAAACCTCCAGTGACTGAGATTCCACAACCTCCATAGGTAATTTGTTTCGTTGCTTATAGTTCCTTACAGTTAGGAAGTTTGTTCCCAATGTCTAGTCTAAATATCCTTAGCTGCAATTTAAGACTATTATTACTTGGCCTGTCCTCAGTAGTTAAGGAGAACAGTTCATCGCCCTCATCTTTATAACAATGTTTTTTACGTACTTGAACACTGTTACCAGGTGCCCCCTCAATCTTCTCTTCTCCAGACTAAACAAATCCAATATTTTCAATCGTTCCTCAGAGGTCATATTTTCTAGACCTTTAACCATTTTTGTTGCTCTTCTCTGGACATTCTCCAATTTGTTCATCTCTTTGATGAAGTGTGGTGCTCAGAACTGGACACAGTATTCCAGTTGAGATCATATCAGTGCTGAATAGAGTGGAAGAATTGTTTCCCATGTCCTGCTTACCACACTCCTGCTAATATATCCCAGAATGATGTTGCTTTATTTGAAACAGTATTACAGTGTTGACTCATAATTATTTTATGATCCACTGTAACGCCCAAATCATTTTGTATTTGTACAATTGATTATTCCTTCCTAAGCGTATACTTTGCATTTGTCCTTATTGAGTTTCAATCTATTTATTTCTGATCATTTCTCCAATTTTCAAGTTCATTTTGAAGTCTAATCTTGCCCTCCAAAGGGCTTGCAAACCCCTCCAGACTGCTATAATCCACAAACTTTATAAGTGTATTCTCTATGCCATTATCCAAATTATTTATGTGGGAAATAAATAGAACTGGACCTTACTCAATACGCCCTTCTAACTTGATTGTGAACCGTTGATAATTACTCTAAATATGGTCTTCCAACCAGTTGTGTATTCATCTTATTCATCTTCCAACCAGTTGTGTATTCATCTTCCAACCAGTTGTGTATTCATCTTATAGTAGGATGCACAACCATATTTCTCTAGTTTGTTTATGAGAGAGTCATGTGAGGCAGTATCAAAAGCATTAGTAAAATCAAGGTATGTCACATCTACTGATTTCCTCCCATCCACTGGACTCCCCACTGGTTCAAGGGTATGCTGCCACCATGGGTTCTATTACCTTGTCCTCTGTTGTGCCCTGGGCAGCTTCTGGCACCGTCACAGAGCTATCGGGCTTGTTGGCACCACAGCTTGCGCTGCTTGGGCCTTAGACTATGGAGTTGAGGCAGATTCCAGGCCCAGCACCGAAGGTCCCCCTCAACTATGGTGCATCCTTCAGCAGTGTTGTCATTTTGGTGGTAGATTTCTTCAAGTTTGGTCTCACCCTTAGCCTCAGTACCAATGCCTCTCCTGGTACCAGGTGGGATTGTGTCTCATTCAGTACTGCCGGTGCTGATCCCCCATTCCTCTACAGCACTGATGCAACCCCCATATTGGGTTTCAGATTACTCTGACCATTTGTTTGCCCTGTCGGGGCTGGCTCCCCTGTTGTCTACTCAAGATCCAAGTCAGGGTTGTCCTCCCACTAGTTGTTGGACAGGCATCAGAGACTCCCCTGGGATCACTATTAATACTGAGATCAACACCTGTCCTGCAGTTGGGACAGGGGTTCTTGGACCTGGCCTACTGGCAGCCAATGCCTTATCTTTAGGTCCAGTGGCCTCCTTGAGATGCTCCTTGATCCCTGAGGTCCCACTCCTCAACCCTCTCCACAGTGAGGTCACTCATCCTGATGGTGGCTCCCATTTCCAAACCACCTCAACTGCAAGCAATCACTGAGTCTATTCCCCCGGGACCTCCAGGACTATTCTGACTGGATCTTGTGGTTCAAGGACAAGACCCTCATTGGCTGAACAAATCACCTTCTCAGACAACTCCACTGTGCTGGAATCATCCTCTCCCTTGATGCCCAAGGACTTTAAAACATATCAGGACCTCCTGAGGTATGTGGTTGCTACCTTGAGTAGAAGGTAGCATTTCCAGTTAGAAGCAGCACTATAGACTGGGATTCTACTCTGGTATTTCCTGATCTCCAAGGGATGAGACCTATCATCGAGCTCCATGAAGTCAACAAATACCTCAGATATATGAGATTCCATATGATCACCTTAGCAACTATCCTCCCTTGTTTCTTAAGTCACAATGGCTGGTTTGCTGCCCTGGACCTTCAGGGTACTTATTTCTATGTAGTAATTCTTCTGATCCATAGGAGATTTATCGTAGCTGGTCAGCGCTACCAGTATGTCATGCTGCCTTTTGGCCTGTCTTCTGATTCCTTGCCAAATGCATGATTATGGTAACAGTGTACCTCAGTAAGAAGGGAATTCATATCTTCCCATATCTGGAGGATTGGTTACTGAGGGACAAGTCCAGAGAGGAAGTCCTCTGTCATGTCCACTTCTCCCTATGCCTCCTCAGTCATCTAGGTCTAAACAGAAGGATGTCAACACTGGTTCCAACTCAAAGAATCAAGTTCTTTGGGGCCTTGATACTCTCTACAAGTTTGAGAGCAGTTCAGCCAATGAAGCAATTCCAGGCAATCTGCCACCTTTTGTTTGGAGCTGCAGTCTCAACCCTCAGCCACCGCCCAAGCATGCCTGAGGTTGCTCGGTCATATGGCTGCATCAACACAGGTATTCCAATATGGCAGGCTGTGCCTATGTCCTTTTCAGATGTGGCTGAACTCAGTCTATTATCCAAATCATCATCTCTTGGACAATCTGGTTGGACTTCCTCTGCCAATTCTGGACTCCTTACAGTGGTGGATGGCTCAGGGCTATGTGTGCCAGGATGTTCCCTTCACTCAGTCCCCTCCAACCATTACTATTGTCACTGATGTCCCTGTAATAGGTTGGGGAGCACATTTGGGGTTGTTGAAAGTTCAAGGCTTGTGGTTGGAACAGGAAGCTTCCCTGTATGTCACTGTCCTGGAGCTTTGTGCCATCTACAATGCCTGTCAGGTCCTTCAAGATTGTATCAGGGACTCGGCAGCTCACCAAAAATACAACTGCAATGTATTATGTGAACAGATGGGGGAAGCACATTCCAACATGTTGTCAGGAAGTGATCAGGCTCTGGCAGTTTTGCATGGAGGAAAACATTACACCTATGGCTAATCACTTACTTGGGATCCAGAATCACCTGCCAGATCATCTCAGCAGAAATTTCTTCCTGAACCATGAATGGTGCCTGAAGTGCAGCATCCTGCAGACCATCTTTACAGTTTGGGGCATCCCAACAATCGATCTGTTGGCTATGAGACACAAAAAGAAATACTGGCTGTTTTGTTCCTGAGGGGATGTCAGTCTGGGTTCCCTGACAAATGTTTTTCACATGAGCTGGGAATCGATACTTTTGTAGACTTTTCCTCCAATTCCAATCATCCCTCAGGTCATTCTCAAGCTGAAATTGGACCACGCTAAGCTCATTCACATTGCTCCAGCGTGGCCAAGGCCTGACTGCCCATTTCTCTTCCTCTTCATCCTGATCTCCTGTCTCAGCATCATGGTGGATGCTGTGTGGTTAGTTGAGGAGAAGAAACGATGTTTAGAGGCAGTCTGGCAAGTCCTTATCAATAGTAGGAAGCCCTCCACCAGAATGATCTATTTGGCTAAGTGGAAACAGTTCTCAATACGGGCATTTAGCCCAGGGACTTTATCCAAAGCTGGCTTGTATTCAGGACCATCTTGGAGTACATTTTACACCTTCAGTCTTCTTGCCTAGCACTTAGTTCATTGACAGTCCATCTGACAGTGGTTTCAGAGTTTCATCTTCCCATCCATGGGAAGTTGGTGTTTTCAAACCCCATAGCAGTGAGGTTCTTGAAAGGAGTCCCTCATCTCCACCTGCCACTTAAAGAGTCAATTCCTTTGTAAGACCTTAATAGTTTTAGCAGGTCTTCTGGGGCCTCTGTTTGAGACTCGGACTATTTCTTTCTCCCGTCTGTGTCAGAAAACTGACTTGTGACAATGTCTTCAGGGAGAGTGGGTGAGTTTCAGGGTTTCATAGCAGAAACCTTTTGCATGCAATTTTCTAAAGGCAAAGGCCATATCCTGAGTTTTTATCCAAAGTGTTTCCCAATTTCACTTGTACCAAGTATGTATTTACCAGGCCCTTGAGGAAGTGGACAGCCATGGGGTTGGCAAAGATGGTGCACCCTGCCACTCCCAGATGAAACGCAGATATAGCTTCTAGGTGTACCTTGATGGAAGAAGCAGCCAGACCTTGCTGCTTGAGGTGTAACCGGTATTCTGGGATGAGAGGGATGGGGGCCTGCAATGGTTAAGTGCAGCCCTAGGAGCACCAGATAGCAAATCTCTTCCACTTTGCCAGATAGGTGGCCCTAGTAGAGGGCATCCTGCTACCGAGCAGAACTTCTCTGACCGGCTGTGAACACATGAGCTCCATGGGGCTTAGCCATGAAGCTTCCAGGCCGTGAGGTTGTGTATGAGCAGAAATGGGAACACGTACAGCAGATAGTCCGACTATGAGAGGAGGAAGGCATCTGCAATGGAGCCTTGGCTGTGGTTCTTGAAACAGCAGAACAAATAGTACTTTCTGTTGTTTTGAGTGGCGAAGAGATCGATGTGGGGAGTTCCCCATCTCTGGAAGATGATTAGGGAAAATCGGGGTCTGTACCTCCGACGTTCAGTGCAAAGGAACTGAAGGGGTCAGGCTGGTGCTGTCCTTATGGCATGGGGCGGAGCTAGGGCTGCTGGGCATGAGCTCCGCCCCTATGAGTGCTGCTAGGAAAAGTTCTTTGGCTCCAGTGCTCTGGGGGTGCAAGCACCTAAGTTGAAAACACATCTGTAACACATCTTGAAGAACAACAGTTACAGCTAGGTAACTGTTTTTTGTCTTTCCCTCCTCACTGAGTAATGGGCCTACCCTATCCTTGCTCTTCCTCTTTGTTCTCATGTATTCGTTGAAATTTTTTTTACCCTTTATGTCACTTGTTATTTTAATCTTATTTTGTACCATGACCTTGCATCCAATGAAGTGAGCTGTAGCTCACGAAAGTTTATGCTCAAATAAATTTGTTAGTCTCTAAGGTGCGACAAGTACTCCCTTTCTTGTTACAGGTAGGTAACCATTTTTTCTTCTTGGAGTAGATGCAGCCGAGTATTCTATTTTGGTGACTCGGAAGCAGTACTCGTAGGAGGTGGGGCTTGGACTCTATTTAAACAAGGAATGTAGGATTGTCTTCCCACAGTTTGTCAGGGACTGCATCTGAATAGTCAGGACTAGAGGTTGGAGCAGAAGTCAATGCCGAACATAGGATTGGGACTGGGCAAGGATTGCACTAGAACAAAGATCTGGGGACAGGCCAGGGTCAGAATGGCGATCAGAGTCTGTAGACAAGCCAAAATCCGTACTGTAGCTGGAGTCCAGATATAGGCCAAAGGTCAAAGCCAGGTGTGTAGAGTCAGCAGACAGAGGCAAGGCTGGAGCAGATCAGTAACAAGGCTGGAGCCAGATCTGGGTAGGAGAAGGACAAGACTGGAACAGGGCTCAGGTAAGGCTAGGGCAGGAACAGAAACTATCGGGAGCAAGCTGGGAGTCTAGTTCATTGTGATGCTGCAAGAGGGTTCCTGGCAGGGTAGTGCTGTTGAACAGACTGATCTGCAGCTCTGGTGTGGTTGAGGAAATACTTGAGCCTGGGGATCATCTGAGTCAGGCTCTACTCTGGGACAAGCTGCTGCTGCACACCTGAAGGCTGAGTGACTGCAGGCTCTGTGGGAACAGTAAGTTTAGTGCAGCTGAGTTGTTGCCGCATGCCAGAATGGCCACTCACCACAGATCTGTTGGAGGGGCAGCTGAGCAAGCAGCTCTGGTTTGGCTGCAGGTTTGCCTCACTGTTTGCATCTGATCTGGAAACAGCAGTAGTGGCCTACTGATCTGTAAAAGTACGTCCAATATAGGAATGTCACTTATGAATGCTGTCAACATTGCCTGGGTGCTCATGGAATGACCTTGCACCTTTTGAGAAGGTGTAGCTTGGGCTACATTGCATGCTGCCACCATACAAGAAGTTATCCACCTGGATATCATCTGTGAAGAGACCACTTGACACTTCATTCGGTTTGCATATGTGACAAACAATCGAGGTGAGGAGCAGAAAGGTTTGGTCCTATCTAATAAAAAGCTAGACATCGCTGACATCCAGCATCTGAAGATATTGTTCCTCTGGGGTTGAATGCAGCTTAGGTCGGACCATCTGCTGTACATGTTCCCATTTCTGCTCGTACATAACCTCCTGGCCTGGAAGCTTCATGGCTAAGCCCCATGGAGCTCATGTGCTCATAGCTGGTCAGGGAAGTTCTGCTCGGTAGCAGGATGCCCTCTACTAGGGCCACCTATCTGGCAAAGTGGAAGAGATTTGCTATCTGGTGCTTCCAGGGCTGCACTTAACCATTGCAGGCCCCCATCCCTCTCATCCCAGAATACCTGTAACACCTCAAGCAGCAAGATCTGGCTGCTTCTTCCATCAAGGTACACCTAGAAGCTATATCTGCATTTCATCCGGGAGTGGCAGGGTGCGCTGTCTTTGCCAACCCCATGGCTGTCCACTTCCTCAAGGGCCTAGAGTGTCTATACCCACACGTTCGGCAGCTGATCCCTACATGGGACCTCAACCTGGTTCTTTTGAAACTGATGGGATCTCCCTTTGAACCATTGGCAAATTTCTTACTCCTATATCTTTCATGGAAGGTCGCCTTTCTAATTGCGATTACTTTGGCAAGGAGGGTCTTGGAGGTCAAGGTCCTCACTTCTGACCCTCCATACAACTCTTCTTTAAAGACAAGGTGCAGCTCAGGTCTCTCTCAGTTTTCCTTCCAAAGGTCGTGTACCAGTTTCACTCCAACCAGGACACTTTCTTGCCTGTGTTTTATCCCAAACATCATGCGAGCAACTAGGAGTAGAGCCTCCACTCTCCAGACGTTTGACAGGTGCTCACCTTTTTATATTGAATGCATGAGGCCATTCCAAAAGTTGAACTAGCTATTCATGGTGGTGGCAGACTGTATGAAAGGTCTCCCAGTCTCATTGCAGAGGATCGCATCATGGATTATCTCCTGCATCCCCACCTGCTATGAATTAGCCAACATTCCAGCCCCGGCTCTCAATGCTCACTCCACAAGAGCACAGGCCTCATCAACGGCGTTCCTGGCCCAGGTGCTGATTCAGAAGATCTTCAGGGCAGTGACGTTGTCTTCAGCGCACACTTTTGCCACTCACTACGCCATCACCCAGTAAGCTAGTGATGATGCAGCCTTTGGCAGAGCAGTGCTCCAGTCTTACCATAGCTCCGACCCCACCGCCTAGGTAGGGCTTGGGAGTCACCTAACTGGAATTGATATGAGCAAGCACTCAAAGAAGAAAAAATGGTAACTGTGGTTCTTCGAGATGTGTTGCTCCTATCCATTCCAGACATGCCTGCCTTCCCCTCCGTTGGAGTAACTGGCAAGAAGGAACTGAGGAGGTGCCTGGTCAGCAGGGTCATGTATTGAGCTCCATCAAGGCACCACTCCAGGGGGCTCCACAGCCAACCCGAAGGGTGCTGTTAGGGGAAAAACTTTTTGACAACCGTACATGCGGCGCGCACACACCTAACTGGAATGGAGATGAGCAACATATCTCGAAGAACAACAGTTAAAGGAAAGTGAGTAACGGTTTTTTCATAGTTTGACCTACTTTCCACTTCATATATCACTCTCTTTAGTTTTAGGTCATTGACACTATCTTGGTTCAGTCAGGGTGGTCTCTTACCATACTTCTACCTTTCCTATGCTCTTGTGCGCTTAATAATGTCTCTCTTAAAAACCTGCCAACACTCCTGATCTGTTTTTCGCTTAGACTTGCTTCCCACAGCATCTTATCTACCAATTCTCTGTTTGTAAAACCTTTTTGTCTTTATTCTGCAGTTTTTCCTCCTACTATTTCTTAGAATCATAAACTTTAATCGTTTCATGATAGAGTTCATATCTTTTCATCTCTTTATTTTTTCAAGCAGCCAGAAATGTGTTAAGCACCTCAGAAAACAAGTAAAGACACTCCCGTCCCAGACAAACATACAATCTAAATTTAGCATGACCCAAAAACTGAGAGTCATAAACAAAGGGGATTTGGATGGGGGAATGGTACAGGTAGGATAAGTATGGCAATGAGACTGCATGGTGACTCAGTAAGGCATTCACATGTCTTGGTGCTTCTATTCCTTTTTGTAACCCTTTTTTAAAAAAAGAAATAGCAGCTAAATTGTTGGAAGAAGTTGCAATTTTGTTTGTTACCCCAATTTCCATTTATTCTGTAGCTTTAACTTCCTTCCCAGAAATCTAGTTACATTGATTCTGGTACTATCATCTGAGAGAATTGTTGTGTACAGATACAGATTATGGCTACGGTTCTTCTCTTAGAAACGCTGGAAACTTGCTCCTCTCCACCTGCAATTAAAAATGGTGCTAGTTTTGGACCCTTATTGACAAACTACACAACAGGTTCCTCAGTAAAATACAGATGCTATCGGTACCACACATTGGAGGGTCCTGAAACTGTTCATTGTATACAAGGAAAGTGGACAGCTCAGCCAACTTGTTTAGGTGAGTCTTGTAGAAAAACTAAATGTTGTATTCTATTATTTGTGATTGATAAGACCATGAAAAAAACAAACCCATATAGCTCTATGGGAAATGCTGCGGTCTCAGTTAAATTTCAGGTGGATAATGCCTGCCTCACACAAACAGCTACCACGATGATATCTTTCTCTGTAGACTTGCTGAGACAAGTACTTGATGGCTGAAAGAAAGAATCCTTGTCTCGTCTCTTGAATTTTTGCCTTGTGGTCAGTTTTGAGGCATAGTTGTGGGACAGTTTGCATTGTCATTTCCCAGGCTGTAGCTTTTTTTCTGGATAATCAGAGACTTTATTCTCCTGTGCTGTTTCTCAACACCTTTCATAAGAACTAAATTTGCAGGAAAAAATTAGTACGTATACAGAGAGGGTAATAATGGTAGAGCAGATCCTTAGTAGTAACCAGATTTTCTTTAAAATGTCATTATTAGAAAACTCTTTTATAGTAAAGCACAAACAGACAGGGTGCTGGAACAATTTGTATAGTGGGGGTGCTGAGAGCCATTGAACCAAACTGTAAACGCTGTATATAATGGAAACCACTTCAAGTTAGGGGTGCTACAGCACCCCCCGCATCCCTAGTTCCAGCATGCATGCAAATAGAAGACCAATACAATTATATTTACTTATTTAATGTAATAAAATGTGCATATCTATCAATTTAAAAACAACCAAAATAAAACAGACCTTTAACTCAATTTAACTCAAAAGAAAATCAAGAAAAAGCAAACACTCCAAACGATTAAAAAATACCACCCCCTCAAATCAATTCCTCAGTCAGACATCTAAGTAAAAAAGTTAAATTTGCCAGGTGTTGGCTACACTTGTCCTGGAATGGCTGACAAAATCTAGCATCTCTAGTACTTCTGTCAGTTCCGGTAGATGACTCTCTTCCTCTTAAAAAGATTTTCCCAGTTATGGTAACTAAGTAGGATTAATGCTCTTATCTCTGTCATCAGCAGAAGTGAATTATTTACCATCAGTAAACACAGCCTGAGATACCACATGCATCATTGGTACTGATTAGTCTGATTTCCAGGAATGACAGGAATTAGCCTGATTTCCCGTAAAGTTTGTGTCAAAAGGAGTTTGTCCCCTGTGATGGGGCAGTTCACATTCCCCAACTTACCTTTAATTTTACCTATTCTAATTGTGATTTCTGGTGAGTAAAGATCTAAAGAAGTTGTAGCATTTCATATAAAGTTCAAATCAGTTTGCAGGATCATTGAGTTATAAGCCTTTTTTGGCTAAGAACTTTTAAATTTGGGAATTGTTAACGAAATATTTGTATAAACGTAGATGTTTGTTTTCCAGAACCATGCACTCTTAATGTGGATGAAGTTAGCAATAACAACATAGAGATGAAATGGAGACTGGAAGGAGAGTTATTTTTCCTGCATGGTGACACTATCGATTTTGTATGTAAACAGGGATACTATTTGTCAGCCTCCAGCAGGCCGTCTCAGCTAACAGTACAGTGTACCCGTGGAAAACTCAGATATCCAACATGCATTATGAAAGGTAAAATAAAGCTGTTTTTGCAGTCCTATAGTAACTCACCCAGTTCAGACACACTGAGATAGCTTTGCTTGAACAGTAAAGATATAGACTCTGCTATTAATAACAATAGAAGTTTAGGGTCAAATTGTCCCTTCCATAGCAAAGAAGTATTTTAAAATGATATGAACACAGCAGAAGAACACATTTTCCTGGGGGGTAGGGATGCCTTCAGAAGGGGGGTGAGACTTGTCTTTCTAAACACTTGGAGCCCAAAGATTTGCTGAGAATCCCAGCTCCAGAATTTAAGTGCATACAAAGTAAGAAGTTCTTGTAAGGTGCCAGATTCTCCTCTAAGACACACTGTATGTCTCTTTGTTAAAGTTTTTGACACTATTTATTTTATGTAGATCCCAAAGAAAAATGTGGCTCCCCCCCTATTATTAAGAATGGAGATGTTATTGACCCACGACTGACAGAATATGAGAGTGATTCTTCAGTTGAATATACTTGCTTTGATCATCATTTTTTGCAAGGGTCCAATAGAGTCTATTGTTCCAAAGGTCAATGGACTACCCCACCAGATTGCATAGGTATGTAAGATGTGCTTTTGTTTAAAAAAAAAAAATAAAAAGTGACTCAATGATTCAACTTTTGTTTCAGGTTTTAATTATTAATTTCCCGTATTCAAATTAAGTTCTCAATCTGAGCAATTTTGATAGATGTGAAGCCTCTGGGCTTTGGTAGATCTGGGGAAACCTGCAGTTGTTTATCCTGTTTTCCTAAGCCTATAAGAATTGGAGTATGTATGCAACATCCAAAAGTACTATCATCTGATATTTGTCTAATACATAGAAGGGAGGAAGGTGTTTGTGTCTAATTTTAATATACTAGCTATAGCCAAATAATGCAGTCTTATATATTAATATTAACCTGTATATTAAGTTATAAAGGAGATTAACTATGCATCTTTTTTGTGTTTAAGAACCATGCACTTTATCGAAGGATGTAATGGACAAAAATAACTTAATACTGAGATGGAGTTTTGATGACAAATCTTATTTTTTCCATGGGGACTACATTGAATTTCTATGTAAAGAGAATCATTATGGAGCACCATCAACCTCAGAGTTTGATTTTAGAGTAGAGTGTAGCAGAGGACAGCTGACATATCCAAGATGTGTTGAGAGAGGAAGGTAAGGCTAAGGCAGTATTTAATTTGAAATTTGTACATGCATATGTATAATATTTTAATTTCCATTTATGGGCTACCATTTCCAAGATGATTAACCAGCACTAATACTGATTCTCAACCAAACTATGGCTCTGATATAGTTACATGTGGCTTGTATATTTATGTGCATTTCACATATGGCTTCTATGAGTCACATAGTTTTGTGGTTGGTCCTTTTTTGTGGGTTGGAGAGGGAGCAACAGAAGTAGTTGTTATAGAATCTCTGAAAAAAATTAAATATCTTCCTGTGTGACGTGAGTTGAAACTGTTTGGTCTAGTGGTTAGAACCAACGGCCTAAGAACCAGAAAGATGTTGACTGTAGTTTTCTGATGGCTGAATCAAAAGTATTAAATGGCAGGAGTTCTTATACTAGGAGTTGCAACCTCTAGATGGGTGGCACCAGTCTGGCTCGAAAGTTGTGGTGAAACTATACGATCACAGTTGCCATTGGACACAGAAAGCAAACAAAGGAGAAGTTCTTTGAGTGATTGCTCATGTGCATTCCACACAAGGTGTGCGTGCTTGCCATGTGCCCCGGTGCAGGAAGTTTTTCCCCTAGCAGTACCCATAGGGGAGCACCCCTAGCAACCCCTGGAGTGGTGCCTCTATGGCACAGTGTAAGGGGTGCTGCGTGCTCCCCCCACCCTCAGTTGCTTCTTGCCAGCAGTGAAGGTGCATTGGAACTGCTCTGCTCCAGCTTGGCTGCAGCTTTCCTCTTGAACTCTTGTTCGTTCAGTTAGTAGTACCTGTAGTTAAAGTAGTTTAGTGCACCCAGATCAGGGCATGCCCCATGCCCTGGGCTTTAAGTCATGCAACACTTGCAGGCGGCCGATGCCAGTGAGTTATCCTCATGCAGACTGTTTACACTGTCTGGGGGAAACCCATCTCAGCGATCGCGGCAAGATTTGCAGGTCCTTCAAGCCTCAGACCAAGAAAGAATGGGACATTTGGCTCCAAGCCATTCTGATGGAGTCGGCGTTGACCCCTACGCTGGTGCGCCGCTCCGAGTTGGCACCGAGTACTGCGGTGTTGGTATGTGGCGACCCTTCGGTGCCTTCCACCAGTCGGCACCGCTCCTTGTCCGTGGGGCATGCCAAAAAGGCTAAGAAGAGGTCTTCTCCTCCGAGACACCGGAGCAAGACTGGGGGAGAGATTAGACCCAAGTTGGGCAGTTCTCAATCCCCATCAGCCTCCAGGCCTCCGACTCAGGTTAAGCGGAGCAGTCCGGTCCACTTGGCACTAACCTCCCCGGATGTCCAGGTGCCCTCCACGCCAGAGGCCCTGCAAGTGGCCCGGGACATTATGTCTCTGCCCGTAGCAGGGGCACCACCACCATTGGCTTCCCGGTCCAGAGGCAAGTCGCTGCTTGGATCTCCGCAGTCACCGTCTGGTCGGTACTGTTTGCAGTCTAGGGAATGTTCCTGATGCCTTTGGCCGCTCAGCGACCACCTGTGTGCAGTCTGCGCCGGTCCCCATTCACCCCACCAGGTTGTCTGGCTGGGTTCCAACTGGCAGGAGTTCCAGGCACTGCTCCGACTCGAGGGAACATAGAGGTCCTGGTCTCCGAGAGGCTACCGTAGCCCATTGCACTACGGGCATCGATGCCGTTCCCGTTCTTTGTCTCACTCTAGGACCCCACCACAGCACCACTCCTGTGGTCCCAGGCGTCGATCACCGGCACCTCACTGTCGCAAATCCTCCCGTCAGAGCCAGTAGCGGAGCAGCTGCTACTGGCGGTACTCCTGCTCCTCCACACCAGGATCATGGTCTCATGATCGCACCATTCCTGATGCCACCGCTCCTCCCAGTCCTGGGACAGTGGCAGGTCGTATGCCAGCCCGGTCTCCCTTCGTAGTCGTCAGTCAATGGGACGGGCTAGTCAGGCTGAACAGCTTGCTCCGCTGGTGCCACAGCAGGTGCTGTGGCACCGGGCTCCTTGGCTGGCACCAGGGTACCAGTGGGCCCTGTGGCCCATGGTGCAGCCCCCAATGGTGGCTCACTTGGTGGCCGGAGCCTTAGAGAGAGCCTTAACCATCGGTCTCCCTCTCTCAGCCTCCCAGAAAGGAATCGGTGGGGCTTTCATCTCCGGTTCTGCGCCCAGAGGGCGACCAAGTGGTAGGACCTCTGGTATTGGGGGGTATGCAGAGTACCACACCCCCATTCTCATCCTCCCCTGATGAGGCAATTACGCCCCCTCCTCCACCTGTTCTGCAGGAGGACTATAAGGCCCACCAGGAACTGTTGAAAAGGGTGGCTTCGAGCCTCAACCTTCAAGCCGAGGAGGTGGAGGAACCCTCGGACTCCCTTTTCAGTGTCCTCTCAGCCTCGGTACTGGGCAGGGTGGCCCTCCACTCCACGAAGGGGTGGCAAAAATTTCAATCGCCTTGTGGCAAACCCCAGCTTCCTTGCCCCCAGCTCTAAGAGGGCAGAACACAAGTACTTTGTGCCTGCCAAGGGGCATGAATGTACACCCACAATGACCCCAGCTCTCTAGTGGTAGAGTCTGTCAACCACAGGGAGAGGCAGGGTGTCAAGGTTCCTCCCCCACTCTGAACTCTAGGGTATAGATGCGGGGACCTGCATGAAAACCTCCTAAGCTTACTTTTACCAGCTTAGGTTAAAACTTCCCCAAGGTACAAATTAATTTTATCCTTTGTCCTTGGAATATCCACTGCCACCACCAAACTCTAACTGGGTTTACTGGGAAACGTAGTTTGGACACGTCTTTCCCCCAAAAATCGTCCCAACCCTTGCACCCCACTTCCTGGGAAAGGTTAGTTAAAAATCCTCACCAATTTGCATAGGTGACCACAGACCCAAACCCTTGGATCTGAGAACAATGAAAAAAGCATTCAGTTTCCTTACAAGAAGATTTTTAATAGAAATAGAAGTGGTCGCGGCTGACCTTGAATGTCTGTGGTGGCAGCCTACCTCAGACGTTATGGGGTTCAGATCTTCCCCATCTCAACGACTGGCTGGTCAAGGGCAGCTCCAGGTTGCAGGTGCGGGATTATGTGGTATTCCTCCTGTCCACATGCACCACCCTGGGCCTGTTGGTAAACGACACCAAGTCCACGTTAGTCCTGGTGCAGCGCATAAAGTTTATCGGGGCAGTCCTGGATGCGACATCAGTCAGGGCCTCCCTCCCATCAGAAAGATTCGAGACCCTGACAGGGCTCATCAACACAGTCACAAGGTTCCCCGTGACTACCGCCAGAGTGTGCCTCCAGCTCCTGGGTTACATGTCAGCATGCACATATGTGGTTTGCCATGCCAGGCTCAGGATGAGGCCCCTCCAGCTCTGGTTGGCCTTGGTGTTCTCCCAGTCCAGAGACAGGATGGACAAGGTCCTCACTGTGCCTGAACCAGTGATCACCTCCCTATAATGGTGGTCCTCCCCGGGGAATGTGCCCCATGGGGTCCCATTCAGGGGCAGGCCCTCATCGGTGGAGCTGGTGTCCAACGCGTTGGACCTGGGGTGGGGAGCCTATGTGGGGAACGTTCAGACCCAAGGTCTGTGGTCCGTGCAGGACTTTGCCCTGCATGTAAACGTTAAGGAGCTCAGGGCGGTCCAGCTGGCATGCATGGCCTTCTGCTCACACCTGGATAGCAGAGTGGTCAGGGTTCTCACGGACAACATGGCCTTGATGTTTCACATCAACAGGCAAGGCGGGGCCTGCTCCTCTGCTTTCTGCCAGGAAGCCCTCAGGCTGTGGGACTTTCGTATAGCCCACAGTATTTGCCTGCAAGCCCACCACTTATCAGGTGCCTGGAACTCACGGGCGGATCACCTGAGCCAAGAATTCTCCTCTCAGCATGCGTGGTCACTACACCCAAAGGTGAACAGGATTTTCCAAGAGTGGGGAACTTCCCAAGTGGACCTGTTCGTGACTTGGCAGAACTGCCAGTGTCCCCACGTCTGCTCCAGGGACCTGCTCTCCCAGGACCAGGGCCACTTCCTCCACCACAACCTAGCGGCACCACACCTCAAGGCATGGCTGCTCAATGGTTAGGCCAGGAGGAAAGGACATGCTCGGAAGGGGCTCAGTGCGTCCTCCTGGAAAGCAGACGGCCCTCTATGTGCCAGGCCTACCTGGTGAAGTGGTCTCAGTTTTCTTGGTGGGCAGACAACTGGGGTGTTTTGCCTGTGGTTACTCTGACCCAACTCATTTTAGACTACCTCTTTCACCTTAGAGCCCAAGGCCTAGTGCCCTCGTCCGTCAAGGTGCACTTGGCAGCCATATTGGCCTTCCACCCACCGGTGCAGGGGCACACAGTATTCTCCCATGCTATGACTGGCCGATTGCTTAAGGGATTGGTTCGTCTCTTCCCGTACGTTAGGCCCCCAGTCCCACTGTGGGACCTGAACTTGGTGCTGGCCCAGTTGATAGGTCCCCTGTTTGAGCCTCTAGCTACGTGCTCCTGGTCGCACCTCTCGTGGAAGGTAGCCTTCCTGGTGGCGATCAGTGCGTCCAGTGAGGTGCGCCGCCTCCACATGCTGGATGTGAGACGGGCTCTGGCCTTTTACCTGGAGCAGACTAAGCTGTTCAGGAAGTCCTTGCAGCTGTTCATCGCCTCGGCCGAACGCATGAGAGGTCGGCCGATCTCCACTCAGCGGCTCTCCAATTGGATCACTTTGTGTATTTGTACCTGTTATGACCTGGCGGGAATTCCCCCGCTGCTGATTTGTGAGGGCACACTTGACTAGGGTGCAAACCTTGTCGGCTTCCTTTTTAGCCCATGTTCCCGTTCAGGACATTTGTAGGGCTGCCACATGGTCTTTGGTTCACACGTTCACCTAGAATTATGCGATTGTCTCCCAAACCAGGAAGGATTCTGGGTTCAGCAGGGCAGTACTGCGTCCCAAGAGTTGTGAACTCCTATCCACCTCCAACAGATATAGCTTGGAATCACCTACTCTGGAATGCACATGAGCAATCACTTGAAGAAGAAAAGACAGTTACCTTTTCCTTAACTGGTATTCTTTGAAATGTATTGTTCATGTCCATTCCATATCCTGCCCTCCTTCCCCTTTGTTGGAGTTGTCTGGCAAGAAGGAACTGAGGGTGCAGGGAGTGTGCAGCTTCCCTTATACCACGCCATAGAGGTGTCACTAGGGGCGCTCCGGGGAAAAACTTCCGGCTCCGGTGCATGTGGTGAGCACGCACACCTATTGTGGAATGGACATGAACAACACATCTTGAACACCAGTTACGGAAAAGGTAATGGTCTTCCCTTCCCTCCTACATGCCTGTGCGATGGTGTGTTCCAGGAAAACTCTGCTCAAGCATAGTTGGGAGTCAGTTGCATTTTCCCCAATTGAATGTAGTGCAGCAGCAAATTAATGATGCTTTTCTGTAGCAGTGTGGCTGCAGAGAGGAGGAGGCAGCTCCAATCCCAATTCAGTAGTTCCTGCTACCACATCCAACAACCCCCACCCCATAAAACAATCCAACACCACCTCTTGCTGCCAAAACCAGCTTCAATTTCTTACCATGACTCAAAGGATTGTGGAACTGGGACCATGACAAGATGTCCTGCATGGAGAAAATTTGAGAATGCCTGGTCTAAATAATGGATGCCTTCAAATGATTGTGTGTTTTTGCTAACCTATTTTTGGATAGCTTCCTGATTCTGATCCCTAGAGAGCCACTGATTCCGTGACCTTGGGCAAGTCAGTTGGTCATCTTTATGTATCAAGAATGGTCACTTCCTCAAAGACTCTGCACTGTGGAGACCTTCTGTCTAGCAGAGGACAGCTACAGGTTCTGGTGTCCACTTCCACTGGAGTGGGAATATCAGGGAGCAAAGTGAAGTGCCTTCTTGCCCCACAAACCTTCAATTTTTAGGACTGAATGCATTGCTTTGGCAGCAATGTCAGATTGGGCAGTGAGACTCCCAGTCTAGGACCCATACAATAAACTCCTTGTGTTGCGACAGGTTGTTGTAATACTAGACAAGTGGTCAGGTCAAGCAGAACCTTCATGAAAACTGCATGTGGCATCTGAGTTGAGCTATACTGCTGGTTATAGGTATTCCATATTAGGATTATTTCAGTGATGGATCTCAAATTACTGCTTCTCTCCCTGCCGCATTTTTCATGCACTATGGAGCATTATATATAACTGCCTCAGTTAGAATGGAAATAAAATGATCACATAGGATTTGCGGGAAAACCATTCCTAATAGAATACTAGATAAAGAATAAATAAAACAAAGTGTGATGTAGCATCATTTTATTTAAAGTTAGATACATAAGAACTGACATTCATGTCAGATGTCATTTTGGTGGACTTTTGCTTTGCCATTGTTGACACTATTCTCTCCACCTTCTACAGAACTGTGCTCAAAGATCTGTGAACTTCATATTGTAAAGAATAACAGCAGCTATGTTTGCTTTTATAGGTAAGACGTCAACAGCACTGATGCTTCAAGGGATGTGAGACAGGCCACATTTTATTTAGAAATCCAATAAAATGTTACTAAACTATTTTTAAAGACAAAGTGTTTGACCTTGTAGCCCACTTAAAACTTAAGAAACATGTATTTACACTGGATATTTTTTGGTTTTATGAACCTTAAATAAAAAGTCGTCATGCAAAAAGCTTTATTTTGTCTATTGATCTTCTTTTGGTAATTCAGACCATTTTCAGTTCCCTAGAACTGTCCTTAATATAATGCATAGACCATCTATGCATAGACTTTCTATGCAAGATTTCTCATAACATTTGAGCATTGGACTGTCCCCTAAACTGTTCATGGAGATCATGTAGCTGGGGTTTGAACCCAACACTTAAGATTTGGGGGAAATCTGAAGAAATTAGAATTTTTGCCACAAATCCATTAAATGTGTTAGAATAAAAATGTTTAAAAATACTTTATAGAAGCTCCCGTGGCCTTCCCTTTGTTATCTTATCCTCCCCCAAATCCTAGCTTTCTGCAATTGTTGCTGAGACTTTTCTGTAAGTGATCTCCTTAATAAGAACCGTCCAGTATTGCAGCACCACTTTTCTGAGTGCTGTATTTATAAAGGAAAGCATAGGTTATCAAAAGAGATTATGGCACCTCAAGTATGGAGTTGATGGGAAAAACAGTGAGCAATAGGTGGGTTCTATGAGAAAATTTCAACATTGTCAAAAACAGGTTTTCAGCCAAAAAATTCAGTTTTTCTAAAGAAAAATCCATTTTGGGGGAGAAGTATATATTTTTTATGAAAAAATTAATGTAAAAAAAAAAGCTGATAGACAATATGCCCTATTCTACTAACCTTTTTTCAGATGAGATCAAGGCATTGCTTTGTAAAGTGAGAAATGTTAATGAAGGAAATACAGCAGAGAGAGAAAATCATTTAATTGAATGCAATGTATTTGGAGTTGTCCTCAAACATATGTCATATTCCAGTCTTTCCTCCCCACCATATTGTATAGGTGGTTAACAGATATATAAAATGATTACTGTTCATTAATATAATAATGTAGGAAACAATAGTAGGACCTGAATAAAAGAGGTGACAGCCATTTCTAATAATTGAGTTTGTGATTTATCAAGCAGTGTACACTTCACAGTTGTGAATTTGCTGTACATCCTGTAACCATTTGTTTTCGGTAGAGATTAGCGTAAGCCTAAAACCTCAGATCTAAACTCCAGGGACATTCAGCTTTGGATCTGAAGGTTGAGATTCTCATCTATCATTTGAGCTGGGGCTTTAAGAACGTAAAATGTCATGAGAGTGACAACACAGCTTTAGTAATGTCTACAAGATGTGTCCTCTAGTTATTGTTCACTCTGTTAAAGCTCTATTCTTAGAGAGAAGAATCATTTTCCTGAGCCACTAGGTACCACAATATAGGTATGATGAGAGACAATTTTGGTCTATTTGTGCTTCTTGACTGGGAAGGCATAGGTAAGTGTGAATTCAGTGTATATTTGGCAGCTAGGATACTCTGACCATTTGAACAGCTGCTTAATGCATTCTCTCATGTAAGGTTTGTTTGCTTTCTTGCTTGCCAGGTTTGGTGTATGTAGCATATGAAGCCTGAAGTGGATGGGCCAGTGGCAGTATGAGTGGGTTTTATATAATTCTGGTGAAGTGAGAATCTGCCTCAAGCAACAGAAGTGGGTAATGTTTTTGATAAAATTGGGGAGGGGGTCCATTTCAGAATGGCCATCATTCCTTCTGAGGAATATGGGAGATCACTGTTGGAAACTAAGCAGGGTTCAGAAGATACCAGTGAATGTATGAGAGGACAGAAAGCATGTTCTTTAAAGGTGACCTGCAATTTAAAAAAAAATTAGGTTATGCCCCCTTTTGTTTCTTTATAAAGTAGCAAGAAGGCCTGAAAGGACTCTTCTTGTTTACAAAGTTTTTGAATAGCTTTTTTTTCTACTTTAGAAATACCAGGCATATGGACTTCCCTGGTTTAGCCGGAGGACCACTGCGAGGTCTCAGAGCATGTTTATTGTACACTCTAACATACTTAATTGTAGGGGCATGAGATCTTGGTAACTGAAATTAAACTGTAATTCTTTGTGTTTTGTTTTTAACTATCTGACTAAAAATCACATCCTGTCTTATTTGCTTAATTTTCACTCTTTATTCTTGTGATGTCACAATTACGCTCATTCTCCAGTCATCTTAGTCTTTCATTCTAAACTAGGTCTCAATTTCTAGTGCAATATGCTAGGATGGGGAGAAAAAAATCCCACCTTTTAGGCTGCCATTAGCCAACATAAAGAAGCAAGAAAGAGCACAAACCCCAATTTTCATTCTAAAAGGCCTCTGGAATTTTATATTCTTTTGTTTGATCTCTGTGAGGATTGCTTATGTCTTCTATCATCTTGGCTGATTATTTCTGGAGGCATTACTCCTAAAAAGGTGCACACCCAACAGTGTTGCTATAGCATTGGTTAACATGAATTAGTTGTTGCTATTATACAATTCCTGGAGCGACTGCTATCTGGTTGTAGTTCTAGTTTGAATGATAAAACCCTGGGGATCTGTTTCAGAGGGACCACTGATAAGCATAATAATAAAGAGTACTTGCCATTCACATGTGGTGAAGTCTCCTACATTCACCCATCTCTAAGTGCATTGGGGATAAGGTATTTGGCCCACATTGCACTGCACTCTATAATTATTTGAAGAGTTCGGCAATAAACTGGATCTACACTTAAACTCTACAAAATCTCCATGTGACACATAGAGTTTTTGAGCTGAAGCCCACTTCAGATCTATGTTGTGTGATCTCATATCTTCTTGTGTGATAACACATGGCTCTGTAACAACAACAGAAATATTATTAGAATGTTATAGAAATCCAAATGGGAAAATCCTATAGTGAAATTGAAGGAGATCTCATGATAAAATAATTAAGGGCCATTGTGCCCTCTGTGACTCTCATTGAAGCTCGTTGGCTTCAATATGTGATGTAAATGTGATTCCAAGTAGGGAACTTTAGTCCTAGGAGAAAGCAAACAGTTTTTTCCACTTTCTGAAAGTCACTTACTACAGATGATTAGTGTTACCTGAATCTGAATTTAATGGGTAATGTCACTGTTTTTAGACTATTTGCAAGAAGAGTGCAGCATTCCTTTTAGTGATGAAGCAGTAAGACAATAAAAGCATGAAACTAATGGAATGTTTTCTATCTACAATTAAGTGCCTTTGCCTAGCATAAAATAGAAATTAGGAACTATTCCAAATAAAATGTATTTGAAAAAAGTGAAAAGAAAAGGAGTACTTGTGGCACCTTAGAGACTAACCAATTTATTTGAGCATAAGCTTCTGTGAGCTACAGCTCACTTCATCGGATGCATACTGTGGAAAGTGTAGAAGATCTTTTATACACACAAAGCATGAAAAAATACCTCCCCCCACCCCAATTTCCTGCTGGCAATAGCTTATCTAAAGTGATCACTCTCCTTACAATGTGTGAGATAATCAAGTTGGGCCATTACCAGCACAAATACAGGTTTTCTCACCCTCTGCCCCCCACACAAACCCACTCTCCTGCTGGTAATAGCTTATCTAAAGTGACCACTCTCCTTACAATGTGTATGATAATCAAGGTGGGCCATTTCCAGCACAAATCCAGGGTTTAACAAGAATGTCGGGGGGGGGGGGGTGTTAGGAAAGAACAAGGGGAAATAGGTTACCTTGCATAATGACTTAGCCACTCCCAGTCTCTATTCAAGCCTAAGTTAATTGTATCCAATTTGCAAATGAATTCCAATTCAACAGTTTCTCGCTGGAGTCTGGATTTGAAGGTTTTTTTGTTGAAGAATTGCAACTTTCATGTCTGTAATCGTGTGACCAGAGAGATTGAAGTGTTCTCTGACTGGTTTATGAATGTTATAATTCTTGACATCTGATTTGTGTCCATTTATTCTTTTACGTAGAGACTGTCCAGTTTGATCAATGTACATGGCAGAGGGGCATGGCTGGCACATGATGGCATATATCACATTGGTGGATGTGCAGGTGAACGAGCCTCTGATAGTGTGGCTGATGTTATTAGGCCCTGTGATGGTGTCCCCTGAATAGATATGTGGGCACAGTTGGCAACGGGCTTTGTTGCAAGGATAGGTTCCTGGGTTAGTGGTTCTGTTGTGTGGTATGTGGTTGCTGGTGAGTATTTGCTTCAAGTTGGGGGCCTGTCTGTAGGCAAGGACTGGCCTGTCTCCCAAGATTTGTGAGAGTGTTGGGTCGTCCTTCAGGATAGGTTGTAGATCCTTAATAATGCGTTGGAGGGGTTTTAGTTGGGGGCTGAAGGCGACTGCTAGTGGCGTTCTGTTATTTTCTTTGTTAGGTCTGTCCTGTAGTAGGTGACTTCTGGGAACTCTTCTGGCTCTATCAATCTGTTTCTTCACTTCCGCAGGTGGGTATTGTAGTTGTAAGAATGCTTGATAGAGATCTTGTAGGTGTTTGTCTCTGTCTGAGGGGTTGGAGCAAATGCAGTTGTATCATAGAGCTTGGCTGTAGACAATGGATTGTGTGGTGTGGTCAGGGTGAAAGCTGGAGGCATGTAGGTAGGAATAGCGGTCAGTAGGTTTCCGGTATAGGGTGGTGTTTATGTGACCATCGTTTATTAGCACTGTAGTGTCCAGGAAGTGGATCTCTTGTGTGGACTGGACCAGGCTGAGGTTGATGGTGGGATGGAAATTATTGAAATCATGGTGGAATTCCTCAAGGGCTTCTTTTCTGTGGGTCCAGATGATTAAGATGTTATCAATATAGCGCAATTAGAGTAGGGGTGTTAGGGGACGAGAGCTGAGGAAGCGTTGTTCTAAGTCAGCCATAAAAATGTTGGCATACTGTGCGGCCATGCGGGTACCCATAGCAGTGCCGCTGATCTGAAGGTATACATTGTCCCCAAATGTAAAATAGTTATGGGTAAGGACAAAGTCACAAAGTTCAGCCACCAGGTTAGCCGTGACATTATCGGGGATAGTGTTCTTGACGGCTTGTAGTCCATCTTTGTGTGGAATGTTGGTGTAGAGGGCTTGTACATCCATGGTGGCTAGGATGGTGTTATCAGGAAGATCACCGATGGATTGTAGTTTCCTCAGGATGTCAGTGGTGTCTCAAAGGTAGCTGGGAGTGCTGGTAGCGTAGGGCCTGAGGAGGCAGTCTACATAGCCAGACAATCCTGCTGTCAGGGTGCCAATGCCTGAGATGATGGGGCGCCCAGGATTTCCAGGTTTATGGATCTTGGGTAGTAGATAGAATATCCCAGGTCAGGGTTCCAGGGGTGTGTCTGTGCGGATTTGATCTTGTGCTTTTTCAGGGAGTTTTTTGAGCAAATGCTGTAGTTTCTTTTGGTAACTCTCAGTGGGATCAGAGGGTAATGGCTTGTAGAAAGTGGTGTTGGAGAGCTGCCGAGCAGCCTCTTGTTCATATTCTGACCTATTCATGATGACAACAGCACCTCCTTTGTCAGCATTTTTTAATAATGATGTCAGAGTTGTTTCTGAGGCTGTGGCTGGCATTGTGTTCCGCACGGCTGAGGTTATGGGGCAAGTGATGCTGCTTTTCCACAATTTCAGCCCGGGCATGTCAGCGGAAGCACTCTATGTAGAAGTCCAGTCTGCTGCTTGGACCTTTTGGAGGAGTCCACCTAGAATCCTTCTTTTTGTAGTGTTGGTAGGGAGGTCTCTGTGGATTAGTATGTTGTTCAGAGGTATGTTGGAAATATTCCTTGAGTTGGAGACGTTGAAAATAGGGTTCTAGGTCACCACAGAACTGTATCATGTTCGTGGGGGTGGAGGGGCAGAAGGAGAGGCCCCGAGATAGGACAGCCGCTTCTTCTTGTTAAACCCTGGATTTGTGCTGGAAATGGCCCACCTTGATTATCATACACATTGTAAGGAGAGTGATCACTTTAGATAAGCTATTGCCAGCAGGAGAGTGGGGTGGGGGGAGGTATCTTTTCATACTTTGTGTGTATAAAAGATCTTCTACACTTTCCACAGTATGCATCCGATGAAGTGAGCTGTAGCTCACGAAAGCTTATGCTCAAATAAATTGGTTAGCCTCTAAGGTGCCACAAGTACTCCTTTTCTTTTTGCGAATACAGACTAACACGGCTGTTACTCTGAAACTTGAAAAAGTGTTAACTAAACCAAGCTCTGAGGTAGGTAGAGTTTATTCAGGAGCTGTTCAGTGTCCTGTGAGATGTCAAGCCCATTCAACTGGGTTGTGGGCAGGCAGCTACAAGTGCTCTTCCCAGGTAGTGAGTGATGCTGTGATGCCTAATTTGAGGTAATTTAGGTGGCCCCTCTGTTGGACAGAGTCATGTGGAATCCACAGGGAGACGGAGGTGGTGGTGACAGGGAGGGGCATACGAGGGATGGTTTTGGGAAAGGGGCAAAATGAGGGAAGCTGCCAGTTTTACAAAAATGCAGATAATCACAAAAAATGTTGTTTTTTTCTTTTTTCCTGTACATGGCAGCCTTGAGAAGTGATAGGGAATTACACTGCTCCAAGGTGACAGGGTTGCTATATTCTAGAGGTTCCTCTATATCCTCAACCACCCTTTTTCCTGTCCCTCTTCCCAGCTCCCACTGATCCACCCTTGCCTTCCTACCCCCGCTGTGCTAGACTTCCACGCCTGCACTCCAACCACCATCACTAATCCCTCTTTCAGTCCCCACTGGCCCCTGATTCCCATCAATACCCTTGTCCCTACTGGCTCCGGTAGCATGCCAGCTACCTTGGGTATCCCCAGGCCCTCTTACTTCTCAGATTTGTGGCAAGTAAGTTCTTTCTTCCCCATTCCTACTCCCACTATGAGGGGAAATCAACAATTTTTTCTCACTGGTGGGAAGTATCACACATGGAGCTGCTGAAAACTTTGTAGCTACAGTTTACTCCACCTGCAGCACTATGATTGTAATACACCACTGGCTATGGAGGCAGCATGTAAACAGAGCAATAGCCCATTCCTTCATGATATCCTGATCCTTATTAACTCTGCTGGTATGAATTTGGCTTCTTATAGGAACTTTTTCCCCCAACGTACTGTTCCGAGGACTAGTCTTTTTCATTTGGCATAACCTAAAGTGGTCATTTTGTAACTGGCTGCTTCTTGCTACATCTTCATTCCTTCCAGTTTGTCAATGTTCTAAACTCCTTTTTCCCACCCTTAGTTATGAGGGGATGGCACATTCTCACAAGTGTATTTAAAAATACATTTTTATTCTTTTAAGCTTGCTTCATCATCCTGCTAGAACCATCACATCAACTACCAGATAGTCAGATGGGAATGTTAGTCTGGTTAGAATGGCAGCAGGACTCCTTCATGCTGGATTTTTGGCTATACAATGTTCTGGCTCTTTGCCGTAGGTAGGAGCAAATATGGTTTAATCCAATTAACTTCACTCTGTCCTTTCCTTTTTAGCTGATTTGTTAATCATAAAGCTAGTTTGAAAATTACCATTGAAACATTTTAAATGGAAAAGTGGGGAGATAAATTTGTAAACATTTTCATAGAAATATTTTCCCAGACTTTGACCAACTCTAGTTAACTATGCTGTTAAATCTACATGTCACTTAGTTTTTTTAAAAAAAAAGTCAATGCAATGACAGCTTTGAAAATAAATTTCAGCTTCATGAAAAAGAAATGACAAAATAGTAGCTAGGAGATCATGGTTTATAAAATTAAATTAGTTATAAATTAAAAACTTTTTACTCCTGAATATTTTTCTTACCTAAACAAACTGGTTCATTTGTCCAGATTCCATTGTAACAGTATGATTTCCTTTCTCCTTCTATTATATAATAATGCTGGCATCTGTATTCTACAGAAGAGCCAAATGCATACTCCTTTAGCGATAAAGTAGTTATGTCTCCGTTCTCAATAGTAGGTGGACGGCCACACTTTTCCCCAGTTCCTAAATGAAAATATCTGTAGTTATGATTTTGTACAGATACAAATGTTTTTGGCTTTGCTATTCTATATGTAGCATGCTGATGGCACCAGTACAGTAACTCCCCACTTAACATTGTAGTTATGTTCCTGAAAAATGCAACTTTAAGTGAAACTATGTTAAATGAATCCAATTTTCCCATAAGATTTAATGTAAATGCGGGTGAGGGTTAGGTTCCATGGAAATTGTTTTGGGGCAGACAAAAGGCATTATATACTGTACAGTACTGTGCTGTACTGTGGTTGGGAAGTGCCCCTGGCTTACCCCACACAGGCACAGCCCGCTGCAGGCAAGGACGCTAGGAAGCACCTTCGCAGGAGCAGTGGCAGCTTACCCAGAGAAGAACAGGCCCTGACTTTGCTGGGGGATGCTCCAGGCTCACCTCTTCCTGTCCCCGCTCCACTCCAGGCCTGCTCTTCCCACCCCATCTCCTCTCTGGAGTATGCTGCATCCCCGCTTCTCCCCTCTTCCCCCTCTGCCCTAAAAACCCCCAAACTCCTAAGCGCTGCCAAGCAACTGTTTGGTGACTCTTAGGACTTTCTGGGAGGGAGGAGGAGTGGAGATGCGGCCCTTCCCCGTTCCTCCCCCTCCCTCCCAGCACTTCCCCCACCGCCAAACAGCTGTTTGGCCGTGGGGGAAGTGCTGGGAAGGAGGTGGAGAAGAGGACCTTGTGCAATTCTCCTTTGTAAAGTTGCTGCTCTTCCACAAAATCTTGCATGCAGTGGACAGAGCAGGCAGCCAAACGACGTTATAAGGGAGCATTGCACAACTTTAAATGAGCATGTTCCCTAATTGAGCAGTGACCTAACTTTGAAACAACGGTAAGTGGAAGGACGTTAGGTGAGGAGTTACTGTATTCATCTGTCACAATGCTCTGAATTTTTTGGCTTTTCAGGCCTAATCCAGCTCTCACTGAAATCAATAGTTTAGTTATGGGGCAAGATCAAACTGGTATACATTTAAGCAAGGTCCTAAATGCTACTCTAACACACAGTTATACAACATCTATGGTCATAAGTTCCTTTATTTTGGAAATCATGGAATAAACTGCATTGAATTGGTCATTAATAAACATAATCTGCACTCTTAATCCTTTCAGTTTTGTGCACATAATCTACATGACTGGTTTAGTTCGCTGATCTAATTGATCCAGGATGATACCAGAAAATTCCTTCCTGCCTTGCAGTTACCTAAACTGCCAGTTTTACAAAAATGCATGTAACCACACAAAAAGTTTTTCTCCAGTATTTGGTGGCCTTGAGCAGGCATGAGAAGTGATTAAGGAATTACACTGTTCCAAGGTGCAAGGTTTGCTATATTCAGTCCTAGACAAGTAGTTCCCAGATCGCTTGGGCTATAATCCCATCTGAGCTCCTACAGGGCTTGGGTGAATCACATCTTTACACATGGAAACTTTGGATGAAACATCAGGATCTCACGGGAGGTCAAATGTTGCATTTGAGCTAAATTTCCATAGTAAACAAAGTATGTTGTTATGAGTCTGAACCCTGCTTGCCTGACACCGAACTTGTGTGAGGAATGGGACACCATGCACATGAGCCTGGCCTCTGGCAGGTAGCCTAAGATATTCAGGCTCTAGGATACTAAATCCCTGGCTATTTTCAAGTATGGCAAAACCCTCCCACCCTTCAAATGAAAGGATTGTCGGGAAAGTCCAGGTTGAAACTCCGCTTTAAGTAGGTTACTCCCTGGTAGAGAAGACCAAGGCATTTTCTATGGGTTTCAGACCTGGACTGTTGAATTAATGTTGAAACTCTCCCCCTACTTCTGTCTATTAAATAAAGCTTTTTGTCTCTGTAAAAGGAAACATATGTTTTTGAAAGAAGTGGGTTTTCTGCCCACGTTTACCTTTGTCAGTGTTTCACTGGACCAGCTTGGCTGGTGCCAGAGTTTTTAAAGCTATTTGCTTAATTAAATAGAAACATGAAAAGGGTGATTTTTTCAGGAAGTCCTGAATTACCAAGTCCCAAATAAATCTGAAAGGAAGACTGATTTGCTTAACTGTGCCCAGAACCAACATTAACCCACTACACGTATGCTCCCTTCCTTATTGCTCAAATGTATTTGAGGAAAAGAACTGATATAGAACTAAGTACATTTACCAGATATACAAGTTGGTAAATCCATGTGTCCATCTACACACTTGACGAAGTAGGGGATTTTAAGGTCAGAATGTTCACCACAAAGAAATTCCATTGTTTGGTCACTTTGAATCAATACTGTACGTCTTCGGCCATTGGACAGAAGCAATTTTTTTGTTTCCAGTTGTTGCCTTGTGATAATACATGGAGCTTTAAATAGAAAAGAGTTAGCAACGCACAAAAAGTAGATCAAAAGTCTATCTCCTCCCACGTTAACACAGTACTGCAGATTCCATACTACTAGAGACATCTTCCCTTTTTGTTTACCACACAGAGAATGAATGATGCTTAACAAAGAAAAAGTGGACTACTTTCAAAAGTTGTTAGATCAGGGAACTGTAAATCACAACTCCCATGTTCTAGTGCCACCTCGACTATTAATTTGCTGTGTGGTCTTGGCAAGTTCCTTAATTTCGTTGCCCCAGTTTCTCCATTCTTGTAATGGGGACAGTAACTTCCCATTGTTAAAGAATGTATGAAAGGTATTCTAATATAAAGTATTGTTAAGCAAAGCTAATAGGATACTGTTATCTACGCTTTCCATACCAGATAATCTGCCATTTACTATCTATCAATTAGATAGTCCTGTTCACTGATCAGTATTCAGCGCTATCTAAAATTAAATAGTGTATGATGCTTCAGCATGATCCTTTGATACCAGTGAAGTCAATGGGAATTTTGCCATTGCATTGTATGGGAGCAGGATCAGAAACTATGGGAGTGCTGGAAACATTAAGTAGCCACTCATAGAATAGTATCCATTATTAAATAATACTATGAGACAAGAGCGGGACATTATTCCCTACCTACTTTAGTCCAATGAATTAAGAACCAAAACATTATCCTACCCAAGCACTTTGGAGGAGGTGTCCATTTTTCTCCACTGCACGTTATCCTTTCAGGTCCCGCCAGAGTGTATCCTGGGTAGCATCTGTAGTGAACAACATCACCCTCCTGATATTCTGCTTTCTCCCCACTGACAATTTCTGCCAAATCGATGTCAGGTGGATGTGGACACACTTGAACTGCAACACACACATGTGTTAATCTATTACTGATGGGGGTCGAGGGGGAACCAAATTGAAGCAACAGTGTTGCATCAATTTTATGTGGTAAGTTCTTTGGGGTAAAAATTATTTCTTATGTTAAATGCTGTAGAATCACAATGAGGCTCTGATCTTGGCTGGGGTCTTTGTGGCTAGAACAAAACAAATAATAATTAATGGGGGATATTTCCATCATCAAAATTGATGAAAATAAAAGTCTGATGTGAGAACTTCATGAATGTTCGATCGGACTTGCGGAAACACTGCTCCTCTCATTTTCTGTGTTAGAACATTATTTTCGATGACGTACATCCATAGGAAGAAGCTCCAGTTAATTGACATAAGAAAAGAAGTAATATTGTTTGTTTGTAATTAATATCTTGATCTTAAAGTTGATACATCATTAAGTGATGAGAATAGGTGTAAGGGGATCTAAATACAAGTTTAAGCTAGGCTATGGTGATCTAATTTACACCACTGTACAACATTATCTTTGAATATGGGTCATATTCCTTATAAGCTTTCCACATCACCACATTTTCTTATATTTCTAAGGCCCGGATCTGGCACCATTACAGTCAGTGAGAGCTTTGACACTGACTTCATTGAGTACAGGATCAAGCTCTGAATGAATAGCAGATATATTTTACGGTATGAAGAATGCCTTCCTGCCTCTCTGTTTGGGATAATTGCTTAGAAAGGCAAGTCCTCCTCAGCACTCATGTTGATCCAGAACACCATTCTAGCCCTTTCCTTGGAGGAGGCAGAATAGCATTCCGGTATTTCTGATAATTGTAAAGTAAACCAATGATTATTCATGCTAAAATATCGGAATTTTCATTAGTGCGCTTTTTCAAAAATCCTGTATCACAACCCTACTAATTCCAGCTTTTTGCCAGCATCAGTTTATCAAAAAGACAAATGATAAATTGTCTACTTCATAAATATGTAATGCTGTCAGAAAAAGGGTGTCAAAGAGTGCGAAGGCCTGGCTTGTCCATACGTGAAGAAGTGGCTTGCAAAGCATCAATCTGCGGAAGACACAAAATCACTGAAAAAGATACCTGAAGAGGCAGCACAAGCAGCAAACTGATATCGTATTTGGGTAGACAATGAAGAATATGGTGTGCGTACATATAGCATCTTTCAGGTGTGCAATAAAAACGTACATTACTATTATAAGAGATTCTTGCTGTTGAAATTGTGTGTTCTGGCACTTCTTTTTTTTAGGATTCAAACTGTGGTTCTTCTTCATTTTAGGTACTGTGAGAAATTTTACCTGGTTTTGTATTACCAAACTTGAGAGTTTGGTATCTGTTTTAAGAACACATTACACTCCACATTATTTATACAACTGATTGATTGAAAAACCATCAAGTGTTTTAATAATCAAATAAACACAATGTGTCTGAGGGGAAAAAAGAACTAGCAGAAGTTAATCTTAAATGAAAGCTTTCTTACCAGTACATGTAGGTACTGGAGACCAGCCTTCAGAGGTACAGGTAGTTTCATTAATTCCATTTTCAGATTTATATCCATGATTACATTGAAAGGTTGTTTTTTCTTCAACTTTGTCCACTATTTTCCCATTTTCTATCCTTCCGCATTGTATTGCTGAACAACAACAGAGCAACATAACCAAAAAGACTATTGCAGATAATATACAGGAATTCATGGTGTACTGTATACAACATATTGTACTACCATAATAGTTAGCAATGCATTATTAGTAGAGCTAGTCAGTTTAGAAAAATAAATTTTTGACCTTTGTTTTCTCAAAAAGCACAAAATATTTTGTGAAAAAACTTGATTTTTATGACAAGTTTATTTGAAAATTTTTGAAATGTCAATGAAATTTTTTTTTGAAAACTTTAAGCATTTTTTGAACAGGGTAAAATTGTTTTTAAAGCACCTGGACTTTCTACAGTGACTTACGCACTCAGGACCCAGAGTCCCATTGGCTTTCAGTGGTAGTTAGGAGCCGAGGTGTCGAAGTCACTTTGAAATTGGGACTTAGGCTTTAACTCACATAGGTGTTTCTGAAAACATTACCCCAGATTCTCTAGATCTAATTAAGTCACTGACACAAACTCAAAGTTAATTATAGCTCATATGAAAGTACTGGAAACATGAGCAGACAAAAACTCTGTTGACACTTAAAATACACCTATTCTCAGGGTCCTTGATTAAAACATGGTCGTTCTCTAAACTGAGTACGAACATGGTTGCAATATACAGCATAAACTGGACATTATCTGTGTTTTGTAACTTTGGCTTGACTAAGTGAAGGCAAATTGAAAATTCTCACTAATGAGCAAATTCCTTTTTAAAACAGGAAGAGAATCCAAATGTAACTACCAAGTACATTAAATTATTAGAGTTTATGCAATGCTCCTGGAGACTATCTTTCTATATGTTTGTACAGTGCCTAGCATAACAAGCTCTGAACCTGAGTGGGGCTATTACAATACAAATAATAAACAATAATACTGATAAAGTGCAGAGAAGGAGCTCTCTTCTCTAAAATAGTTGCTTGATTTACTCAAGTTTTTTGAAGGATTAGGATTGAATCTGTTCAATAATGCTAGACGAGGTAATGCTGCACATTACCTGTAGTACTTAAAGGCAAACACAATGACAATAGTGCTCTGAAGTATGTTGTTTTTTCATTTAAAATCTATGGTTAAGATTTTTCAAATCTAGACAGGATTTTAGCCATAGAAACGTCCCATAAATTAATGGGAATGATGTAGCTAAATCCCCTCACTGGCTTTGAAAAATTTCATTCCATATTTTGTTTTGTTTAATCCCTTCTACAGTATCTTGCTGCCAACCTACTCACCAAAATATAGGTGCTACATTAGTTTTATTTTTATAATAGCACTATTTTGTCTAATTTTGAACATGTTTTTGGCTAATTTTTGTGCAGTCCTAATTTTTCTTTTAGACTGTGTTTGTGATATTATCAGTGTACACATATATTGCATTATCCCTAAAAGGTGACAAAACTAGTTAAGAAACTGTATGGCATAACAGTGTAAATGTAATGGAAAGTCGTACAAAGTGAAGTGTAATGATATTCAAAGAATCATATATGTACTGAGTGTGTATAATTTTCTGCTATCGTTACTGTATCAGTTTTGGTCACTCTGGAGCAGGTGTTGTGACAATTTGGAGAAGTGGGATGGATAATTTGAGTTCTGGTTGACGCTATGAAATTGTTATGAAGTTGCTGTATCAGAGAATGCTTCCATATGGATGTGGAATCCACCATTTGCTGACAAGGCTGTAAGCCGGGGCCGGCAAACTTTTTGGCCAGAGGGCCACATCTGGGTGAGGAAATTGCATGCAGGGCCAAGAATGTAGGGCAGGAGGATGGGGTGCGGGAGGGAGCATGGGGTGTCAGAGGGGGTGTGGTGTGCAGGAAGAGGCTCAGGACAAAGGGTTGGGGTAGAGAAGGGGTGCAAGGTGTACGAGGTGGCTCAGGGCAGGGGTGCAGGGAGGAGTGCGGGTGGGGGCCTCAGGGCAGGGGGTTGGGGTCCAGGAAGGGTTCTGGGTGCGGCCTCCTGCCCGGCGCTGCTTACCTTGAGCAGCTCTGGGGTGGCATCAGCGTGCACTGGGGCCAGGGCAGGCTCCCTGCCTGCCCTGGCCCCGCACCGCTCCCAGAAGGGGCGGGCACCACATCCCCGCAGGCTTTGGGGGAGGGGGATGCAGAGGACTCCGTGCACTGCCCTCGCCTGTGAGTACCTTCCCCGAAGCTCCCATTGGCTGCTGTCCCCCGTTACCAGCCAGTTATTCAAAAAGCAGCTTCCAGGGTGTATCATAGGGCCATTACAGATTCAGCCCAATCTTCTCTACATCTACAATTATAATTGATGTTAATGATGACCCTGAGGCCCTGCAAGATCTTGAAGTGCCTTCTGAATCATCAAAAATTAAATTATGTTCAGTATAGTTTTAGTATTAAGTGTATTTTTAGTGATCATAGAATCATAGAATATCAGAGTTGGAAGGGACCCCAGAAGGTCATCTAGTCCAACCCCCTGCTTGAAGAAGGACCAATTCCCAGTTAAATCATCCCAGCCAGGGCTTTGTCAAGCCTGACCTTAAAAACCTCTAAGGAAGGAGATTCTACCACCTCCCTAGGTAACGCATTCCAGTGTTTCACCACCCTCTTAGTGAAAAAGTTTTTCCTAATATCCAATCTAAACCTCCCCCACTGCAACTTGAGACCATTACTCCTCGTTCTGTCATCTGCTACCATTGAGAACAGTCTAGAGCCATCCTCTTTGGAACCCCCTTTCAGATAGTTGAAAGCAGCTATCAAATCCCCCCTCATTCTTTCTCTTCTGCAGGCTAAACAATCCCAGCTCCCTCAGCCTCTCCTCATAAGTCATGTGTTCTAGACCCCTAATCATTTTTGTTGCCCTTCGCTGGACTCTCTCCAATTTATCCACATCCTTCTTGAAGTGTGGGGCCCAAAACTGGACACTGTACTCCAGATGAGGCCTCACCAATGTCGAATAGAGGGGAACGATCATGTCCCTCGATCTGCTCGCTATGCCCCTACTTATACATCCCAAAATGCCATTGGCCTTCTTGGCAACAAGGGCACACTGCTGACTCATATCCAGCTTCTCATCCACTGTCACCCCTAGGTCCTTTTCCGCAGAACTGCTGCCTAGCCATTCGGTCCCTAGTCTGTAGCGGTGCATTGGATTCTTCCATCCTAAGTGCAGGACCCTGCACTTATCCTTATTGAACCTCATCAGATTTCTTTTGGCCCAATCCTCCAATTTGTCTAGGTCCTTCTGTATCCTATCCCTCCCCTCCAGCGTATCTACCACTCCTCCCAGTTTAGTATCATCCGCAAATTTGCTGAGAGTGCAATCCACACCATCCTCCAGATCATTTATGAAGATATTGAACAAAACCGGCCCCAGGACCGACCCTTGGGGCACTCCACTTGATACCGGCTGCCAACTAGACATGGAGCCATTGATCACTACCCCTTGAGCCCGACAATCTAGCCAGCTTTCTACCCACCTTATAGTGCATTCATCCAGCCCATACTTCCTTAACTTGCTGACAAGAATACTGTGGGAGACCGTGTCAAAAGCTTTGCTAAAGTCAAGAAACAATACATCCACTGCTTTCCCTTCATCCACAGAACCAGTAATCTCATCATAAAAGGCGATTAGATTAGTCAGGCATGACCTTCCCTTGGTGAATCCATGCTGGCTGTTCCTGATCACTTTCCTCTCCTTTAAGTGCTTCAGAATTGATTCCTTGAGGACCTGCTCCATGATTTTTCCAGGGACTGAGGTGAGGCTGACTGGCCTGTAGTTCCCAGGATCATCCTCCTTCCCTTTTTTAAAGATTGGCACTACATTAGCCTTTTTCCAGTCATCCGGGACTTCCCCGGTTCGCCACGAGTTTTCAAAGATAATGGCCAATGGCTCTGCAATCACAGCCGCCAATTCCTTCAGCACTCTCGGATGCAACTCGTCCGGCCCCATGGACTTGTGCACGTCCAGCTTTTCTAAATAGTCCCTAACCACCTCTATCTCCACAGAGGGCTGGCCATCTCTTCCCCATTTTGTGATGCCCAGCGCAGCAGTCTGGGAGCTGACCTTGTTAGTGAAAACAGAGGCAAAAAAAGCATTGAGTACATTAGCTTTTTCCACATCCTCTGTCACTAGGTTGCCTCCCTCATTCAGTAAGGGGCCCACACTTTCCTTGGCTTTCTTCTTGTTGCCAACATACCTGAAGAAACCCTTCTTGTTACTCTTAACATCTCTGGCTAGCTGCAGCTCCAGGTGCGATTTGGCCCTCCTGATATCATTCCTGCATGCCCGAGCAATATTTTTATACTCTTCCCTGGTCATATGTCCAACCTTCCACTTCTTGTGAGCTTCTTTTTTATGTTTAAGATCCGCTAGGATTTCACCATTAAGCCAAGCTGGTCGCCTGCCATATTTACTATTCTTTCGACTCATTGGAATGGCTTGTCCCTGTAACCTCAACAGGGATTCCTTGAAATACAGCCAGCTCTCCTGGACTCCTTTCCCCTTCAAGTTAGTCCGCCAGGGGATCCTGGCCATCCGTTCCCTGAGGGAGTCGAAGTCTGCTTTCCTGAAGTCCAGGGTCCGTATCCTGCTGCTTACCTTTCTTCCCTGCGTCAGGATCCTGAACTCAACCAACTCATGGTCACTGCCTCCTAGATTCCCATCCACTTTTGCTTCCCCCACTAATTCTACCCGGTTTGTGAGCAGCAGGTCAAGAAAAGCGCCCCCCCAGTTGGCTCCTCTAGCACTTGCGCCAGGAAATTGTCCCCTACACTTTCCAAAAACTTCCTGGATTGTCTATGCACCGCTGTATTGCTCTCCCAGCAGATATCAGGAAAATTAAAGTCACCCATGAGAATCAGGGCATGCGATCTAGTAGCTTCCGTGAGCTGCCGGAAGAAAGCCTCATCTACCTCATCCCCCTGGTCCGGTGGTCTATAGCAGACTCCCACCACTACATCACTCTTGTTGCACACACTTCTAAACTTAATCCAGAGACACTCAGGTTTTTCTACAGTTTCGTACCGGAGCTCTGAGCAGTCATACTGCTCCCTTACATACAGTGCTACTCCCCCACCTTTTCTGCCCTGCCTGTCCTTCCTGAACAGTTTATAACCATCCATGACAGTACTCCAGTCATGTGAGTTATCCCACCAAGTCTCTGTTATTCCGATCACATCATAGTTCCTTGACATCACCAGGACCTCCAGTTCTCCCTGCTTGTTTCCAAGGCTTTGTGCATTCGTATATAAGCACTTGAGATAACCTGTTGATCGCCCCTCATTCCCAGTATGAGGCAGGAGCCCTCCCCTCACAGACATTCCTGCCTGTGCTTCCTCCCGGTATCCCGCTTTCCCACTTACCTCAGGGCTTTGGTCTCCTTCCCCCGGTGAACCTAGTTTAAAGCCCTCCTCACTAGGTTAGCCAGCCTGCTGGCAAAGATGCTCTTCCCTCTCTTCGTAAGATGGAGCCCGTCTCTGCCCAGCACTCCTCCTTCATGGAACACCATCCCATGGTCAAAGAATCCAAAGCCTTCTCTCCGACACCACCTGCATAGCCATTCGTTGACTTCCACGATTCGACGGTCCCTACCCAGGCCTTTTCCTTCCACAGGGAGGATGGACGAGAACACCACTTGCACCTCCAACTCCTTTATCCTTCTTCCCAGAGCCACGTAGTCCGCAGTGATTCGCTCAAGGTCATTCTTGGCAGTATCATTGGTGCCCATGTGGAGAAGCAGGAAGGGATAGCGATCCGAGGGCTTGATGAGTCTTGGCAGTCTCTCCGTCACATCGCAAATCTGATCTGAGTGTAGGCCATGCGCTGCCCATAGTGATATATAGTGTCGTAAGATAACCTACTGTATAGAAAACATTACACCTAAATGTGTACACCTAAGTGCTTCAAGAAGCCAAGCTCTCTGCAGTGCTGTACTACTACGACTATACTTTATCCATTTTATTGTATTCTAATTCTTTTAAAATTTGGTATTCCATGGGTAACTATAGCTCTTAGTTAACTGGAATTTTTGATTAACTTGCACCCCCCATTCTCCCAACATGCCAGATAACAAAACTTTTACTTTTTACATATATTGTTCTTCGTTTTTGTGATGCAGCTCATTTGGTGGGGGAGCTGTGGAAAACAGTAAGAGAGTTTGCCCTCTACCTTCATCTCTGTAATTACAGCTGATCCGTGTTGCAGAGTTGCTTCCTGGGAACTTGGCATTGGTGTTTTGCTGAGAATTCTGAAAAAGGGGGTTGACTGAGGTGAGTGCCCTTTGTGACTGTTCTGTTCCAAGACTGGTGTATATAATGAAAGTAAATCAGCAGTATACTTACCCATTGTACATGGGCTGTATTTCAGTACATCTCGAGTACTATTAAAAACTGCAATGTATCTCTCTTTGAAGGACAATATAGAAGAAGTTAACCTTATTTAAAGCTCACTTACGAATGCATCTGGGTACAGGAGACCATCCTGAAGAAGTACACTCAATTCTGTTGTTGTCATTTTCTGCTATATACCCGGCATTACATTCAAATGTTCTTTTTCTTCTGTGGAAGAAGGAACCTGGCTTTACCCTCCCATTTTCTATGTTACCACATGAAACAGCTGAAAGCAAAGCAAATGCATAAACTCAGACATTCTGTATGTACTCTGAAATCTCTGGTTGAATATTCTGCTGATATTTTCTAACACAGCATAATACATTTAAAGAGAATGAAAAAGGAGTTAAACTTGGTTGGAACCATTTGGAAAAGCTGAGGAACATCTTCTGGGTGAAACAAAATGAAAACTCTCCTAGTAAAGGTTTAAAATGAAAACACTGCCATGGGTAACTAGCAGTGGAATTACTAGTGAAAGTTAATTAAGACACACAAATAGGCAAAGCAGTTTATATAACATGACTTTTTTTAAATTGAGCTCTCACCATTGCTAATGAATCTTGCTTGCTGCCACGATTTCCCCAAAATGCACTAATGCAAATATGGTTAGGCAGCCTGAACATATGGAGAAGCACACACGGTTGTGGTAGCGGAGAAGTTGCTGTGTGAACGCTAGAGCTAAGGCAAAGAATGGATTTTTCATCTTGGTGACAAAAAATGTGTTGGATTGAGCTAAAAATGTCCCGTCCCCCCCCAAAATTTGCAGCCAATAAAAATACCCCCAAAATTGTTTTGGGTTGAACAAAATGTTTCATTTAAATTCTGAGCATAGTGGAACACTTTTTTTTATTTTTTAAAATAAAATGTAAGAATTTTGAAACAAGGCCTTCTTTTTTTTAGAATCAAAAATTGTAACCCAAAAAAAGTCCCAAGAAATTATTTAATTTTTTTGAGACTTTTTAAAGGTTTTTTATTTATTTATTTTTTTACTGAAACAATTTGGCAAAATCAACACAAATTTGTGAAATGTTGCAGAGTTGCTGAATCTGCATTTTTCACTGAAAGCAGTTTTGGTTGAATGATTTCACCCAGCTCTGAAGACTAGAACTCAACCTGTGGTTGGTGGAAGTGGGTGAGATGAGCATGTCAAGACTATATCACCAATAACTTAGTGATGCTTAATCTCTGTGAAATATTATGGAAAAGGGACAGCAATGATGCAAAGAATTGTGCATTTCTGGCGTATTCAGTTGGTATAAACTAGCTAACAGCTAAATTTGGAGAGGAAGAATTTTCTGTATAGCTGTTACACAGACAAAGTGACAGTTACTCCATTAGCATCTTCAAAACAGGCTCTGCCCTTGAAGCAGCATCACTGCTTTACCTTGCCCCTCAGTCGTACTACCAAGTCACCATCCACTTTTCCTACCCCAATAGGCCTAGGTGGTGGTATGTGCTAAAAATCTTTTCCTTCTAGTTATCTCTGTACCTTTACGTGATCTTTTGATGAGTCTATATTTTGTTCATATCTTAACATCTTACCTAATGCAGTGGAGCACGCCCATAATACCAGAATGGCAATATATCCAAGTTGGGTCATCTCTGTGCCTCAAAAGCTTGGCCCGCAATTTTAAAGTGCTGGTGTAGTGTAGTGCTGTGTCCTGGACTCTGTCCTTACCAGTGTCTTTTAAAAGCTGACCTATTGTTTATAATCCCTTCACTGCTGGGCCCCACACTCTGTCAATATTGCATCACAAATGTATGCAAATTTTAATTTAAAAGCAGTCTTAGTTGTTCAAAAAGATCAATTTCTTCCGGTAATTCCCCTCCCACGTTTCCTTGAGCAAGTGAGCCAACTGACTCCCATCCAGCTGTATGGGCTCCAGGTCAGTAAGGTGCTTAGGAGCTAGGACAGGTTTTAAATCTAAGTATTATGGTATCTGAACAAGACTGATCTCAGCTAGGGTGAATACAGTGATAGATCCCACTGTCCCGATCTAATGCCTGTTGAAGTCAATGGCAGATTTCCTGTTGATTTTAATGAGTTTTGGATCATGCCAACTAAGTGGAGAGAAATTCAGTGTAATGCAAAAGAAGCACTTACAATAATTTGGACTGTATTCTTCATAAAGCTCAAATAAATTCTCTCTCTCTACCTTGATATTTAAGGTGAGGTGGTGGAGGAGATTAATACTCAGTCTCCAAAAGCATTTGTTGAGAGCAATATCCAGAGCCAAGTGCAACAGTACATTAGCCTTCAAAAGTCCTTAGTTTACTTTGTGGAGCACTGAAATGATATTGCTCAGCTTTAGTGTCATTCATGCATCCTAGATTTTCTGTGCTGTGCACTAAAAATGATTAAAATATTAAATTGGATCTAACTATATATAGTGAAACCTGTACTTATTAGGCAATCTCCTGTCTTAAGACCATCCTGAAGTATCTCCAGACATGAAGAGTGCAATCATCTTGTACCTTCATTAGGAGGTCACCCCCTGTTGAGCAACTAATTTTTTGTCAGTTACTTGAACAGGTTTTTAAAACAGGCTACACTGCAATTTGATACTGAGATCATAGGTTGGGACTTTCATCTTTTACACAACCAAAAACAGCATGAAGAAACCACGCAAGCACAGCGGGATCCCAAATAGCTATGTTTATGAAAAATATTAAAAGCATACAGGGCCTACCTACAAAGATACTGATGTTCTGATTGAATTTTGATAGCTTCAAAAAGATAACACAGTTAAGCACCACTAGAGAGCTCACAAAGTATTCAAATGGATACTACCCTATACACTAGCAGGAGCCTGGGTTCAGTCCAGGCTGGAGGCTCACCTTCCCCTTTCAGACTGTTTTTTCCCATGGCCACTGGTACTATACATTTTTTACAAATAGTGGGAGAGAGGAGAAGAAGGTTGATAGAGTGGGGAAGGACATGAAAATAGACTAAAATTCGGCACCCAAGGAGGTTAATGAGAGTTTTTCAACTGATTTTAGTGGAGCCTGGATTTTACCCTAACAGTCAAGGCTTAGGGCCAGATTGCAAATGTATTTAGGTGCCTTGTTCTTTTTGGTTTCAATGGAACTTAAGTACCTATGTGCTTTGGAGTATCCAAGTAGGAATTTATCTGAATCTCTGTGAACCTAAGTCCCTCTGAAACCAAAAGCAGTTTGATGCCTAAATACCTTTAAAAACTGGCTCTTAATTGCTCTTTGTGAAATAGTCATACTTAAGAAATACTTAGAGCTAGGCAAATATTTTTGAAAGCTGATTCATTAATACTTTCCCAAATAAAATTGGAGTTCATGTTCGCTGTTGAATGTGTATTGTTACATTTTTGTTAACAAATATTCAGAAAGAAAGTGTCTATTTGTGAAAACATCTTAAAATCCTGCAAGCTTTACAAATTGTAACACAAATGGTTATGAAATTCACTTGATATGTGTTTTGTTAGTTTTTGCTATTTGTTACTCATTAACCTCCTTCTGAAATGTTTCAGTCATTGAATCGGTGAGCAGAAACAACAATGTGGTTTCCAAAAGGAGGTCAGGAGTTGTCATGCATGATCTGACCAATAGTCCAGCTAGCGTAACATACTGTTCCTGGCAGTGGTCAGAACTTCAGGGGAAAGTTTTAAGAAATCCCATAAAGGGCAGGCAATTACAGAAGAATTTGCTCACAGAGGAAATTTCTTTCTAACCCCCAATAGTTGGATTTATGCCCTGAAGCATGTAGGTTTATATGTGCCCAATCTAATGTTCATTGACGGAAAGACTTCTTTTCACTTCAGCGGACATTGGAATAAGTACAAACAACAAGGAGTCCTTGTGGCACCTTAGAGACTAAGAAATGTATTTGGGCATAAGCTTTTGTGGGCTAAAACCCACTTCATCAGATGCACAGAGTGAAAAAGACAGTAAGCAGAATATATATTCTAGCACATGAAAAGATGGGAGTTGCCTTACCAAGTGGGGGGTCAGTGCTAATGAGCCAATTCAATTAAGGTGGAAGTGGCCTATTCTCAACAGTTGACAAGAAGAGGTGAATACCAAGGGACGGAAAATTACTTTTGTAGTGCTAATGAGGCCAATGCAATGAAGGTGGCCCTTTTCCAACAGTTGACAAGAAGGTGTGAGTATCAGCAGAGGGAAAATTAGTTTTTGGAGTGACCCATCCACTCCCAGTCTTTATTCAGGCCTAATTTGATGGTGTCTGGTTTAGAATAAGTGTTCTAGCTATGTAACTGTGGATGCTTTCGTTATTATGGAGGTGCTTGTCATGGGTCCATAGTTAAGATGGTGTTGGTATTTGTACTGAAAGCAGGACTAAACCCACTTTGTTGCATAGTCTAAATAGTAATTTTGCACTAAATTTGGCTCAGTTTTTCTTCATAGGCTAATTGAAATTTCTACATCACTTCCTTGATGACAGATATTTTCAGGTTTATTTTGAAAGGCTTCATATCTAAAAATATTAGCAAGGTATTTTTTTTCAAAGTTCGCATAATGTATCTGTGCAGATAGAAAGAGACTATTGAGAGTTGCAAGAGGATTAGGGGAAGTGATTACAGAAGTCAGGGAATAAAACTTTTACAAGGACCGTTCCAGGAGGCATTGGTGAGTGAACGTAGCTTACAGCAACAGAAAACACCAGCTATCAATGTAAATGTGTCTGGTCTGTTTCTGAGACACTGATACTGCAGAGCTATACTGTTCTACTGCTACTAGGGATATGTGTTGCACAAAAAGGTAAGTTGTTACAATGAAAGACATGCTCTTAACTGATAGCGAGTGTCTCTTGTAAAACTTATTGTCGTATTTCATTTAAATGAATAAGTCAAAATACAAGAACATTATTTATTATATTGATTGCAATGGGCATTCCCAAGGTATCTGTATATGATAAAACATCCATCATTTTAGACAAAACTGTAATAATTAAAATCAACTAGCTCACAAATCATTTCAGGAGTACATTCCTTTGCCCTGTGATGTTACCCTAAACTTTTGGGCTTGGAAAGTTCAGGGAAATATTCAGCCTGTTAGCAGGGTTGCTCAATGCTGTTAATGATGGATTGCTGTAGAAAGAAATTTTTTGTATAGATGTAACCACTGAGTAGTCAGTAATTTAACAGAATTGAATGGAAAATATTGTTGCCTGTTTGTTAAATAAATAAATAGATAAATAAACAAACTGAGAAGAAATCTTAAAATTTCATGAAAAGGCTAAACAAAGATAACTCAGATCTGCAGAGAAATGGAGCAGCTGTGAACTGCATATATTTTGTGGCTTGTGAATGCAGTCTCTATTCTTTACTTCCACTTTTGACAGATTAGAAATTAAATCAGTGCCATCACTGAGAGAAATTTGCAACACTCATAACCTCTGCCTTTTCAGATCGGGTTAACTCTTCACATTCCTCAGTGCTCTCTAGTGAGGAATTGTTAGGGCATTCAGCCATCAAATCAATGAGAAGTACAGGTTGAGAATTCTCTGTACAGCATATCATGTTTACAATAGCTTCTCCATTTGTGATACACTTTTAACATGTTTATGAAAATGGTCCTGTGGTGCAGGCTTGCTGTAGGGCCTTTGTATATTGTAGGTAAGATTGTTAAACTTTGCCACAACCTCCAAAGGCCCCTTCCATGAATTCTGCATTTGATACTTTTTTACAAGGGGTAACACCTTACCAAATCACCCACATCAAATGAATGAACACAGGCATTGAGATCATGATATATTTTCTGAACTGCTTAATTTTTAATGAGGTTTTGCTGAACAATTTCCATCATAGTCTCTAAATCTTCCCTAAACTTTTGCACATATTCAGCCTCTGGTTCCCCCTTTGCTTGAGTGCCATCCTCCCAGGGGTCTCTGATGCGATCCGGGGGACCTCTGACCTTTCTCCCATACAGGAAGTCAAATAAGACAAACCATGTGGATAAGTGGGGTACCTCGGAGTAAGCAAATAATAGAAAAGGTAACATTACATCCCAGCGGCTTGCCCTCTTTTTTTTGTACATATTTCCAGAATAAATTTTAGGGTCCCATTAAACCTCTCCACTAAATAATTAGCTTGAGGGTGTTATGTGGCTGTTTTCCATTGCTTTACCACACACATCTTCCATAACTCACTAACTACCTGGGATGTGAAATTTGATCCGTGATCTGGCAGGATCTCCTTTGGAAAACCGAATCAGCTGAATATAGCAAACAGTTGTAGCCACTGTTTTAGCTTCCACATTAGACAAGAACAACTGCCTCTGGGTACCGGGTGGCAAAGTCAGCTGCAACCAATATAATTTTTTCCCCCCTCTGGGTTGGGCAGAGCATAACCTAATGATATCTGTGGCCAGAGGTGCTGGAACAATTTGTATACAGGGGGTGCTGAGAGCCATTGAACCAAACTGTAAACCCTGTATATAATGGAAACTATTTCAAGCCAGGGGGTTTTGCAGCATCCCCAGCACCACTAGTTCCAGCACCTATGGCTGTGGCCATCCTGAAAAATACTTCCTTGATTACTGGTACTGGGGCAAGGGAGCCTTGCGTGACATAAGTCATAAGTCCTGCAGTATACCTTTACTTCATTTTGAATAATAGGCCAAAAGAAATTTTTGTTGAATTTTTCAGAAGTCCTCTCTGATCCCAAGTGACCTGCAAAAGGGCAACTGTGGGCTCGTAACATTAATGCACAATGCTTAGTGGGCACAATCAATAGTTTACATGGCTCCCTAGCACTACAGTGCACCAGAGCTTCTCTGTACATCCCTCCCTCTTCTATAAAGAACATCCTCCTGTTTCTCTGGGACATTACTGAGGACTGTGACTTTCATGCTTTCTGGGGGTAGAGGGGTGGTTGGCATCCTGCTCTGCAGTAAAATCCATTTGGCTTGCAAGGAGAGCTGTCACAAGTAGGGGGAAGACTCTCCCTCTCCTGCCGTTGCTATTCTCTGCTGCTAAGGGGACAGAGGTTTCCCCTTCCCCTCACCTGCCTTGACCTCCTCAGAGTTTACTCCTGGTAACTCAGGCTACATCTACACATCTTCAGCGTCATGGATGGTACATGTAGCTACAAGCCACAGTGAAAAACAGGTTGTGTCCACATTGCAGTGTGTAGCTACACATGTCAGTGAAAGGCTGTGGTGGGGGGAAAGGCTTCAGCAGCTTCCTGCTGCTGGAGCCTTTCATTGTGGTGAGGAAAGGAACTGGCAGGGAGAGCCCTGCCAGAGCCTTTCCTGGCTGCTTCCTCTCTGCTGGAGCCTTTCCCCACTGCCAGAGTCCTTAGCTGGGACACAGCTGATACATACCCATCTCCTTCAGGTGTGTCTGTATTCTTCTTTCCTAAGCCATGCCTCTCCATCTACACTGTTACGTAAACCCGTGCTAAGGGGGCTACCTGAGTATGTACTCTACATGTTGCAGAAAGAAGCATGCATTGTAGATGTAGCTTCAGAGATGCATTCCCCTTTAGTACAGGTCACAATATTAACAGCGTTGGGAAGTGATATCCTATCATTCCCAACGAACATATCAAATTCTTAAAAATTCTTTACTTTCAAAGTACACTTTAAACCTTCCCTTTCCAATCTGATGCAGGCTAAAGGCACCATGGTTTTCAACTGTCCTAAAACATGTAGTTGCTTTATTTCCTCTCCTGAATCACATCTCTCCTGGCCAGGGAAATCTGAGCACCAGTATTTCATCAGCCCTAGCACACTTTACTATTTATTTTGGCCTTTTTAATGAACTCTTTGTCTACTTCCAGGAGGTCAGACCTGACAAAGTTAACCAGAACTCTCTCTGCCACCACTGAAATCTCTGAACAGGGGAAGCTGCATTAACCGGAACAGATCAGGGACTGAACTGGGACCCCCGTGTACTTAGTGCATTCCCTTCTCATGTGATCAGGGGACCGACATGAGTGATACTTTCTTGGTCCCTCTTTTTGAGCTGGGGTCTGACAATTAGGGCGACTAAAAGGAGGCAGTTACTGGGGTGGTGTGGACTTCACTCTCACCCCAGGGACAAATCAGGAACATCCTTTTACTCCAGGTTTTTGCCCTTCCTTTTGGGGCTTGTGCTCACTATATAGTCTCACTTGTATGTACCACAGCAGCTATTTCAGTGACTGCTTCCACTGATGCTGGAGGCTTCTCCTACACAGTGGTTCGCACTTCCTCGGAGTGGACTTCAAAGAGCTGCCCCTGAGCAATCAGATCTACAGGTTTTCCAAGGAATCTGCCCCTTTACTCTTTATCCATTTTCTCAAATAATCCACCATCTTATGCTCACATTCCCTGTGATGTAATTTATCAGTCTTTTTGAGATTTCTGAATTTGAGGCAATATGATGCTGGTGTAATTTGAAACTGTTTTTATAATACCATGCCTCATAGCTGCATTTACATCCATATCATTAAACACTTGCAAAGCTTTGCCAGTCATTTTGGAAAGCATTTATTCTCAAGTCATCAGGGTACACTGCAGATCCGTTTGAAGGTGGTTAAACAGTCTCCAGTATATCCCTGTAGCTAGGGGGCACAGTTTGTCCCACCCGTGGGATCTCTGGAAAGGATGAGCACCCGGGGGCTGAGGCCACCTGGCCTTGTTTTTCCAGTATGCTCAGGGCATACAGCCTCTCCTCTCTTTCTTGCCTCTTCTTGTTTTTTTTGTTTTTTTCCCACCTTGGGCTTCTGCTTCCTGGGCTTCACACCTTTTGTCTTCTAGCTCCAATGCTCACTGGTGGGCTACTCTGTCCACTGCCTGTTTCTGCTTCTCTGCTTCCAGGTTTTGATTTTTAGCTTCCATTTCCAGCCTTTTGGTCCACTCCACTATCTCTGTTTTCTGGACCTCTATCTCAGCCAGTTTGCTTTACATGGCTACGGCACCAAGAACTGTGTCATGCTGGTCTTCTAAGCCTGTTCCACCCTTGGGCTCAGTCCCTTTTGGTGGATCAGTCTAATTCTCTTTGCTGTTTATCCTGCTTACTCATCTTCTATTTTCTTTTGTTTTATCTCCTTTACCCCAAATCAGCAAACAGAAAATAACAACCCATAACCTCCTCTTTATTTGCATCCAATTTTTCTTTTGAATCTCTCAGAATCTGATTTATAAGTACTTGGAGTGTGATTTTTGGTTAGCTAGAGAACAGTGTACTGATCCTGCCAACTACACCACTGTGACACTTCATGGGCCACTCAAGACTGTGAGGCACCTTATCACCTGCCACCAGCTTGAGGGAGTCTTGCCTTTACTAGCTGGATGTTAGCTCCCTAACACTTGCCCTTGGGCTACACCAGCCCTGTCTTTGCCTTACAGGTTGACAAGTGCACCCCAGCCCCTGAGTCCCTTCAAAGTGCTCCCATGTGGTATCCAGCCCCTGATCACTGGATACCCACAGAAATCTTAGCTCCTCTGTTTCCGAAGGAACAGTGTATGTGAGTTTACTAATTTTACCTTAGCCCACTGCTCCTGTATTACTCACAGTGCTTGAGTTCAATTATAAAACAAAAGGAAATTTATTTAAGAAAGAATAAAGATTCAATTAAAAACCAGTGTTAGAGGTTACATAAAAAAGTCGTCAAACATGCTTTCTAGAGAGTAAACCTAACTAACAAGGCATTCTCCTAACTCCTACAAGATAATGTACCCCAAGTTCTTTCCCCAGCGTTTTCAACCAGTTTGGTTCAAACACTTTGTCATCAGATTAAGCCTGTTGCCAGAATGTCCTCACACACTGAAGGAATGCCATGGTGTCATTGTGCACCCTCCAATATACCAGCACAGACCTTTTATGTTCACCTCAAAATAGGTTTCTCCCCACTGTTTATCTCTTTCTGATAATTTCCTTCTGAAGTCTCCTCCAGCTACTCAGAAGCATTTGACTTAGAATGCTAATAGACTCCTACAGTATGACATAAAACACACAATGGTTCACCCTGGAGATGAGTGTCTCCCACCTCCTGCCTGGAGGAGTGTGTCGCAAGACACACTACCTTTGAGTGACCTGATTTTAGCTACTGTCCTCGGGAACATACTTTTTACCGGTTATATGTAACTCCTCACATATTTTCCATACATATACCTTGCAATAGTTGTGATGACCAGAGTGACACAGGCTCTCATTAGAGACCTTACATGACATTCTTTTGGTGAACTTAGGGGATCCCTATATACTCCAGTGCCCACTACCAGTTGGCATCCAGAGGTTCTTGGGTCACTCCTTCCCCCTTGCTTCAGCTGCTGCCATCCTTCTGCTCTCAAAGCAAACATACAAATAAATTCACTAGCCATCTCAGTAATTCTGCATTCTTTAAATTGTGTGTAATGGAAATTTCATACTTAATGTTGTATTAGTTTACTTTTTTTGCAGCTATTTTTATTATTTTCTGTTCATTCTATTTATTAAATACATATTTTTGGGGTTGGACTCTTTGCTTTACCTCAAAAGTTTCCACATAAATAGTCATGGAGATGTTTCACTGAAGGACAGAGTTACTGAGCAGGACTCTGGCAAACTTTGTGAAGAGGTGTCTGTCAGAAACACCGTTGTCAGCAGTAAGATTCTTAGGTGGAAGTTGGTTGGTCCTTTCTTAGGTGGAAGAGTGGCTGACTCTACTCCAAACCCCAGGATAAGTTACCTGAGAGGCCTCCATGATGACAATTTTTGTCTCTCTAGCCTTCAAAACATGATTTAGTACATACAGTGCTGCTTCTCGCCAGAATTCAAAGTTCTGTTTGACCAATGAACTTCTGATCAATGTTTGATAAACACTTATGCTTGCACAATGCTATCCTCCACAGCCAAAATGTATGTCTCAAGACTTGGCTTCACTCGAGTTTTTTACTGCTAATTTACTCCAGGGACTTAATGCAAGCGTAAAGGGTGGTTTGGACACTTCCCAAATGTTTGTGATTAACCAGAGGTAATGATGCCTAGACTGATGCTTAGGTCAAAGCATGTTAGTATTCTGGGACAGATGTTTGAGAAGAGTTCAGGCTAACTTTTACAGACTTTTACTAGCTTTAGTTAATTGGTAATCAATTAATTTGAGGTAAAAACTCTAGTATAGATATACCATCACTGTCCTGTCTACTGCACCTGCCAGCCCAGCTATACCTCATCCTGCTACCTTTTGAGGAGGGGAAAGCACTGGGCCTATACAAGTATCCTCAAGATCCTGCCACCTTCAGAAAGAGAGGGACCCAGCAACTTGTTAATCAAAAACTGATGTATGTGCAAGAGAAGGGGGCCTTCATAAAGCAAGAGAGACAGGAACTATATTTTGGAATCCAGGAGATCCTAGGGAATGCCATAGAGAAGAAGAGAGGGTGTTTGACATTCAGGGTAATCACCAAAAAGTTCTGATCAGCTTGTGTTTTTGGCTGTTTAGTAAAACAGAACATCTGTGGCTTCTGAACATTGGTTATAGGGCAACTCCTATCTAAGGCTGAATCAGAGTTTCTCTTTATGGGCAATTTTTCAAAGTTCTCTAAAATCAACACGCATAGGGAGTTTGCCTTGAAAATTGCTGTGACATTTCAGGTGTAGGACTAGAGCATATGGTGCAAATTTGGAGTAAATTCATTCAAGGATTTCCAAGATACATTACCTCCCTCAGAAAAAGACTCTGCTTTCTAAAATGGCAGGTTCTTATTATGCTTTTTTGTGCACTGGTTCAGAACAAATGATGGGGAGAGACCACACAAAACTCATATCCCTGAACTCCCCCAGTACTCAGCTTGTTTACTGTACCTGTCTCTGAATATTAGCTGTTTAGTTCAGTTCTGTGGAGCGAGTGGTTTTTGGCCTGACAGTACAATGCTCAGGCTCAGACTCGCACATAGATGTCTCTTTGCTGAACAGTACATGGTTGGGCTAGTCCTCAGTGAGTGCTCACACCAAAAAAATCCCCCTGTTCCCTTGTGGAAGAGCCATTGGTCTGAGTAACCTATGTGTTTGTCTCCTCTTGTAGTACACCTGTTTATGTTGCTGTGCATCTCTGCTGCTCTTCTTGGTGGCAGGTAAAGTAAGTGGGAGTTGGTACAAGGTCAAATCTGGCAGTGCTGGGATGATTATCAAGGTTTCTTAAATTGCAAACTGGAATCTTTCAGAGAGTCACATTGCTTTTTTGAAATGCATGTGCCAGATGAAATAGTCCGACATGATTGAATTGGAGCTGGGTGAAGAACTGATTTGGTTGGTTGGCTGGCAGTTCTGAAAAATTGGAAAAAAACATTTCAGTAAGGGCAAATGGAATCCAAGAATTTTGAAAAATTTCAGCAAATTGGAAACATTAACAAAGGGTATTTCAAGTCAAATGAAATGTTTTTAATTTGGAGCAACTTCAGCAACCAAAGTCTTTCACTATGCCACATTTATTTGAAATGCTTGTGCCAAATGGAATAGTCAGGCATGTTGGAATATCAGTTTAGTTATTGTATATAGTGCATGGTTCTGAAGAAAGAAGAAAGATGATTTATAAAATCTGGTAGTCACGTCAATTATTGTTCTAAATGGGAATTTTTGAAAATTCCACCAAACACTTTTTGGACATTTGGTTCTCAATCTTCCCAAAGCCAGGAAATCCCTCTTTTAACATTTGAATAAGTCATGAACTCCCTTTCCAGCCTTTCAAAATGCCTGGTCTTTGGACCCACAGAAACTCTGCATGATCCCCGAGGTGAGCAGATTGTAGTCTTTAAACCCTGGTGGTAAAGAATTAATTGTTCATTTTGCATAATTAAGCTTTCTGAAGACCAACAGTGTGTCTTAAGCAACCTGTGTTTATCATGAGGGATGTCTCTGAACTCTGAGTAGTTGATACCTTGTGTTTGTCTCAGCAGAAGTATCTTCCACACCATACTGTGAGGGGAGAAATTCCATGGAATCATAGAGGGTAATGAAAAAACCCAAGTTGGACAGTATTCCCAGGGGAGTTTACACATGTTATCTCTGGTATCTTGATGTTGAAAGAGAGGTGATAGAGAGAGGTATTGAGTGGGAGTAGAAAGCATGATCAGTCTTCAAAAGCAGTTGCTGAGGACAGAATGCAGAGAAGCACAGAACTCAACATCAGCCATTGCAAGTACTGGATTTAATTGGTCAACCCTCAGAATGGCTTTGCTGAGCTGTATCATCATTCAGATACTCTGGGCTTTCTCTGCTAAGGGACAAGGTAAGATGCAAAAGGATCCAAATATTCAACAACACTTTAGCTTAACTCTTCCCTGGTGTGGGTGATATTAAATACACTCAATGCTGCACATAGTCAAGTGCTGTTACAGTGAACTCTCAAATATACAACTTCAGCTCACGTCATTTAATAGTGGAGACATCCCCAACCCCGCTTTACAATGGCAAAACAATCAAATGTACAGTAAACAGGAGAAAGCCATTAACAACAGAGTGAATGAAAATCTTTGAAGGCAAAAGGTGTGAATTGAGTCTCATTTTTGGGTAGTGCTAGAGAATATTTCCACGTGTCAGAGCTACTGCCTGTTGAAACAGGGCTGAGTGCATCCCTCAAAATATAGCAGCGTTCAGAGTGCAAAAGCTGGTGAGCCTTCATTGTACCTCTGTATGTGTTACTTCTGTTATCAGAACAGTTGATGAAATTCATTCATATATTCATATGTCTCTTATTTATGTCATCCTATGTGAATTGTAATGATATTCATTGTTTTCTGGTTTGTTTAGAAATTGTGTTTTGTACCATTCCCAGATTTAGTGTTATATGGATGGAAGAAAACACTCTGGCATGTGGGCCTGATTTATAGATACAATGGAGACAGGAACCTTACATATGCTTATAGATAGTGCAATAGGTCGTATAGAGCGAGTGGGCATTTTAATTTCTGACACCAGACCTGCTTTGTCCATGCCCACGATGTCATATAGTAAAATATGTTTTGGAGTGATGACTTTCCAGAACACTGTCGGGTTCCTGAGTAGATAAGGGCTATTTATGTTTAGTGGTGGGAAAGGAGGATCCATCTGAAACCTAATTATTACAGTGGACCTGGTCTGTGGTAAATCAGGGTAGAGCAGTGAAGGAGTCTTGTTTGTAAGACCCTTGTTTCTTTGAATACTAAGGATTATGTTCGGCATTTCTGACCTCAGGGTTAATCCTGCCAGGGTCTACTCTCAATTAAATCAGCTTATCTGTTTAGAGGAAGGGGTAGACTTTCCACCTGAAATGAGCAGGGAGGGTTCTGCCCGGTCTCCTGATCTTGATCACAAAACCAGTAGAGCAGGTCCCAATTACACTGGAAATCACATCTGCATTTATGACATGGCAAGACTGTTGCACTCCTCTGGGACAATGCCATTACCAGCCTAGGAGTGTGTGTGAGCTATTAAGGCACTTTTGGTGAAAGGGTTTCAGCTGTGGGATGAACTTCCAGAAGAGATTAGACAAATCATATCTGTCCAACTTTTGGTCTCACTGCAAGACTCTCCTTTTTTGATATAGCTTTTCCATCCTAATCAGAATGACACTTATAATAACAACTACCTGCGCCCCACCTAAACAATAAAATAAATTTATCCTAAGCAGATCCGCCCAGCAGCAAAGGTAGGAGAAGAGCTACCGACTTCATCAAGTCCACACGGATCTCACTTTGACAATCTTATGCAGAAAATGCTTCTACAATGCAATCCTTGGAGTTAGAAAAAAAAAAAAAGAAGATGGATATAAATAATGTTAATTGAAGGGGATTTACAATCCAATGTCCTGTTTCCAGTTAAACTTGTTTGTCTGTTTCTCTTTAGTAATTGCATGTGATCCTCCAGCAGTGAATAATGGAAACTACCGCCCTCAAAAGAGTGTTCAGAAAAGCGGATATAATCAGAGCAGACTGTAATTGTAGATTTCACTTTGATTTGGACAACAGGGAAAAGACAGCAGAATACACAAAAAATGGCTGGTTACCTATTCCAAGATGTGTCACAAGAAGCCTCCTATAGCATCCTACCAGACAGGGAGAAGTGTGTGCCTTATACTATCTGTTCACATGGTTGTAGCACATTCCCCTGGGTGTTGTGAAGTGTGTTGAAGTGGTGGCTCCGCCTTCCAATTGCTGTTATGCAATAATTTCGAAAGCTGTCACTTCCTGATTGGTAGGAAAAGCTTATAGGGGTGAGAAATAAAATAAGTCAGATCATCAGATTGTATATGTCCTGGACACGGGCTCCTCACTAAATGTCACAACTTGGCTGGTTTATAGACGGCTCAAGTAGTGACACCTGTTAATAGGATGCCCAACACTTTCCATTATAAGACCTAGTTTTCAGTTGCTTATAACTTTTTGTCAAACTTTAATCATTCTGGCTGAAATTGTCTATGCTAAGTGTCTTCCTCAGTTTGAATTTTGTTGGAAAGTTTCTGTTAAAATAGACATTTCAGCCATTTACAAGAATGAAATGAGGAAGAAATATTTTGTTTTGCGTGTGTTAAAATATTCTTACAAGAGTTTTTTGTTAAGGAGCTCTAGCACCCACATTCTCTGGAGTAGGACATTGAAATCTGGTTGGGGTTTTCACCTGGTGTCAGGGATGTGACTTTTTCTGTGCTCCCAAAATCTGGCCAAGTTATAAGCATAGGAAAATCTCAGTTTGCACAGTAGAGACTTGTTAGAGTTTGACAGATACATTCTCTCAAGATTCTGTCTGCACTGCACATGGTCCAGGGCTGCAGGTGTTGTGCAGGACTTCCCTGCTAATTGCTCCTCCCGACTTTGAAGGGCCACTGTAGTGCAGCAGCCAAAACTGAGAGCAGGGAGACTCTCTCATTGTTCCCATCGCTGGTTCTCAGTCAGGCTGGAGGAGGAAGTAGCTTGACTGAACTGCAGTGGGGTGAGGAGCCTGGAGAGCAGAGGCAGGCTATGGGGTGGGGATAAGGAGAAACAGCTGCAGGCTGAGCATTATTACTGTTATTTATTGCACCCAAAAGTACAACTGGCTCTTCACAGAAGATGAGGAAATACCTGGTACCTGTTCCAAGGAGTTTACAATCTAACTACTAGATATGACACAATAAGTGGGGGTGACAAACAGCAGGGATGGACTGGGTGAGGAAGGGCAAATATCACAGCAATATGGTCGCACAGTTGCTCACGTCAGAAATGTACATTACCATGATGAGTCACTTGCTAGAATTGGTATTTTGGTGTTTATTTTAGGCAGACCAAGATAGTAACATGTCTCGAGTTTTTAAACAGGAACACAATAGAACATAAATGCTGCTTACTGTTATGGATGCATCTTGGAGAAGGTGACCAGTCGTTCTTTGTGCATATAAGTTCGGTGTGCAGATTTTCAGGACTGTATCCATGAGCGCACACTCATGAAATGTCATCGCCTTCTTGGTAGGTTTTCCCGTAGTGACATATAAATTTACCATCTTCCAAATGACTGACAGAACACTTTCGTAAAGGCAAAAAGGTTAAGTGCACCTAGCAACTGGGCATTTTTTTCTTTAAAGTATCCTCTGACTGCTCTTGAAGCAATTCCATTCCCAACTCATCAGCTGCTACCCAAGGGTGAAAACCCGACCCCACAGAAGTCAATAGGAGTTTTGCCATTGACTTCCATGGCACCAGGATTTCATCCCAAGGCCCTAAGGCTTCATGCTAAGTCATTATTCACCCACTTATCACTGACTTGGCCTCAGAGTCTGAAGATTTGCTACAGAGAAAAACAAGTTGCTCCCTCCTGCCGAGATCCTAACCAAGAGCTAAACATGCTGACTCCACAACCCACCATGCCCCTTAGAGCCTGGGAGCAAAGAACGAGGCTCGAGACCAAAATTCTGACCTCCTGAATATTTTTTTAACCCTTTCTCACCCACCTGCATGAGTCATGAGTGCCAGGAAGGTGTGATTGGCAACTATATTGTGATTGAAGTGTGAGCTTCTTGTGACTTTGTGCCTCTTATCAAGACACTCCCTTCAGTGGGAAAGCCGCTCACTCTGTGCAAAAAGGGTCCTCTACTTCAGACCCCCTCTTTGGAATTCACCTCTTCCATTGTCACTTTCTACTTCATTGTAACCACCAATGTCTCTGAGCCTACTCTCCTGGTACCAGAACTGCTATCCTGTGCATTGTGATGGTCTGAATTTGACTGTAAGCTCTTTGGAGAAGGGACCTTGTCCTTGTTTGAGCTCTGTAAAGTATGGTGCATACTTATGACACTATTTCATTCAGACAGAATTAAATTATAAATATTGTTTTGACACACTCCTCTCTTCTAAGTTTTCACGGGCAGTAGTTATTCCTGACAGCAACTTTGTAATTAATCAAAGGGGAATTTTCAGGTAGTTTTTCAAATGTAGAATAAAAACTTTTCAAGCATCCAGGCCTCAAAAAAAAGTCTTTTTCTAAAAGCAAAAGTAGGAAAAACCACATGATATTTCTGCCATTTCTAGCTGTAAGACAGAATAGTTCATATGCTCAAAAATCCATACAGTGCCAATTACAGTCCCAGGCCTAGTATAACCAATTAGAATTTCATTTTTTAAGCTAAAAAGTTATGATTGTGTGATGATTAGCCAAGCCACCCTAAATGATTAACCGCTCACTGGTTAAACTGTTAATCACTGAGGGCACAAAGCTGTAAGTGCGAAACTCTTAGCATTTATCATTTTAACTACTGCAGGATTGAACTGCATTCCAAACCGCTAAGAGTGTGGGGAGGCAGCGAGGTGGGGCGTTGAATCAGGGGAGTCTGGAACAGGCCAGGAAGAGGGAGAGGCTTTAATCTCAGGATGTGTGCTCAGTGCAGCTCCCAGGGCCAGTGTGGAGATACATTTTGGGGGCTGTTGGACCTGGTAAAGTCTCATGGAGGAAAGCAGGACCCCTCTTCCCTCAGAGTTTCAGCACCGTCAGAGGAGGTGATTTGTGCCCTCAGTGAATAACAGTGGAAAAGCTAGTGTAGATCTGGCAAGAAGGTATCCCAGGAGAAGGGCTGGCTTGCGACTGGACTCAGAATTGGGCCATATGCTGAGGTGGCTGGGGTCTGGAGCTGAGATGCAAGGCTGCAGAAGGGAAGCAAGAACTGGCTCATGTCTGGGATCAGGCTGTGATGAGTGGTGGCAGAAACAGGGCTGGAGACTCTCTGAAGGGCCAGGGAACAGGGTGGCAAGACTGTAATACATTTATAGGTGCTACATGAAACACTCTGAGTAGCAGACCAAGAAAACTTGGGTGTAGGTTACAGGTTTCTCCAACTGGAAATCAAAGCTTTCCACTACATGTAGTAAGGCTCTAGCTTTGAGAAAACTAGCCTGAGAAAGCTGTTCTTTGGCTAAAAAAACTTTATGGACATGGCTTTTTCCTCCCCAGCCCTGCAATTAGTATTCATCCCAGCAGCAATCTTCCAAGTACCCAGCCTATATACATTGTGTGTGTGTACGTTTCAAGATGTTGACAGAGAATACTTGACCTTGAAGGTGAGGGTGTGCGGGAAATGTGGGAACAAGACTTCCTTTGTTTTAGATGATAACATTTTCAACACCTCACAACCCCTCTGATGGTCTTTTGTGACCTCCCTTGGAGGTCACAACCATCTGGCTGAGAAACACTGGTCTAGTGGATAGGACGCAGGCACAGGAATCAGGAGACCTGGGTTTTACTCCCAACTCTGCCACTGACTTGTTGTGTGTACTTTGGAAGTCATTTCACCTTTCTGTGAGACTTTCTCTTCCACCCTTACAACTGAATATCCCCAAGTACTAAAGAGTCTCTGCTCCTGTTAAGAAGATTTCTCAGCCTACCATACCCCCTCCCAGGGGTCTCTACCACAACAGGTGATAATTGATCATTCTAAACCTACCAGACCTGAGCTCCTCTCTGCAACTCTTACTCTCAGAGAGATCCCAAGACCAAGCTGATCCCCATCTCTTTGCTTCAAGGATGGAGATGCTGATTGAGGGTCCAGCACTGGGGAGGAAGGAAAAGGAGAGAAAAGAACAACCCCTCTCCAAATCCCTCAACCTGTCTACGTAAGGTCTGTTCCCAGCCCTGGCTCCTTCTAATGCTGCTGCTGCTGCCAGATATGAGGAGGAGTCTTTTTAAAGAGACGCTCATGTACCTAGATGATAATTTTGGCAGGGAGGTGTAGGTACCAGAATGCAGCAGTGTTGTGACACCCTGCTCTCCCCCCTGCCAGCCCACCCCACCCCAGTCCTTGTTCCGTGCTGGAAAGGTTCGTTCTTTGTAGTATTCATAATAGTCATCTAGAAGACAGAGCATTAACTGTGGGTAGCCACAGCGTCTCACTTCAAAAGAAAGGTTTAAAACATATAATATTACAAGATACATGCAAGAAAAATTCAATTTGATAAGTTCTGAATACTCACTCATCAGTTCTCCCCTCAGCTTTAGTACTTTATTCTTTGAATGTTACATTAACAGGAGTTGTGAGTTCACCTTCTCCCTGTACCTTCCTTTCTTCTGTAGGGTGGAGAAAAGGGACCACAGGAAGAAACCCAAGATACCTAAGGCAACAACAGTCAGTAGAAAGAGTTCTGAAACCTTTCTGCTCTAGTGCTTTACATACAATGTATGTCCTTATGATTTAAATACAATCAGATGCTGGCAGTAAGTTCTTTTATTTATGACACTGACACCTTCCGAAACAATAGATTGTGACTCGTCAAAGTAAGAAGAAACAATTAAAGAAAGATCCAGACATAATCCTAGGATTTCTCAGTCTTGTAAATTTCCCCATATGAACCACAAATCTTTGCCCCATACATGAGCACAATGCTCATTTGATGGCCAGGAAGAAAGGACCAAAGTGACAAAGGTAGAGAGTTCTTCAACCATTAAATTACTCATGGAAACACTTTGGTAAAGGACCCATCCATCTTTAAGACATTGTGCAATCCACCCTACAGAAGAAAGGACAGCATGTATCAATTTAGTTGGTAAACGAGGACCAGACCATCAAATGGGATAAAAGAGGGGTCAATATTGGAGCCCACATTATATAATGCAGCGAGACCTCCATATTTATTGTTGTATGCTGCTTTCCACCCCAACCCTGTTACACATATGAGACCCAATTCATCTTCTGCTCATCTACTTTTTGACTGTATCCCGACATTAACTCCATTGGTTATATTCATAATCCCATTTTTTCTTCTAAATTACAAGGATGTTTATGGAAGAATTGCAAAGGGGCTTTTACCCATTTCAGAGAATACTGTTGTGGATCTGAACAAAGATTTTCTTTGGAGCAGGACCATGTAGCATATTAATAAATTCCTCATTGTCCCAGGTTTCTGGCTCTTTCCATGCTCCTCATCATGGTTGCCCGTCTCTAGACCTCCTCTTTCTGCTATGTGTATTTTTGCTGTGTAGTGAGCAGTTCCAGGTGTTGGTTTTAGTACAGAGAAGGTGACAAAGTGCAGTACAAGTGCAATCCTGGATACAGCCTGATGGGAACTGAATGGATCACATGCAGTGGGAAAACCTGGAAACCTGCACCACAGTGTTTGGGTAAGGGGAACTGCTTTTTTGCTTTTTCCCACAGGTTGGTTCTTTCGTAGAGATGGACTCAAATCAAACCCATGAATTCAAATGCTCCTCAACTATGAGGGACCAGGGTAGTGGTACCAGAATTCAGGGCAGATTCCTGTGTCCGATGGACCACACTTGATCCTAGGATCCAACTATCTGGTTTATGGCTCAAGCCATATCTGGTCCCTAGGAATTTCTATTGATGAGATCTCTGCAGATCACCAAATAGTTTCAAATATGAAATTTAAATTAGGTGGGTCTCTTTTATAACAAGACAAAAGAACATCTAAATTTATTTATTTATATTACTCCATTTCTCCATTTTATCAAATTCCAAGATTTCTGTTGTTAATAACCCTAAATGCGAGCAACAACACAGGATCTGAATACTGGAGGCAAGGTTTAAAAATATCCATAACAAAGAATATGGCGATGAAACACCATTGTATCATCATAACAAAGAGAAGAGGGCTGCAGCATTAGGAGAAATTGGCAAATAATATTTATCAAGATCCTCATTTCAGTGACATCATAGGAGTTGATGGGCCCCCTAAGGCTGTACCTTGGAAAGGGGTACAGAGGGGTGCATCTCTCCATTTATCATGGCCTGCTTCACTGCTAAAAGTCCTCCCCTGAAAGCAGGGAAAAAGCCACTGAGTGAGGGGGATGTGCTAACTGGATATGCCTAGATAAACCTGGGGATGTGCACTATATACATACTACAGCTGTGGTGTGTAAAGAAGTGAGATATTCAACATCCCTGCAAAGGTCCAACTAACTATTGTTTATTTTTTACATATGCATTACTGTCATAGGCATGGAAGCGATTACAATTCCAAAATTCTATTAGAAAGTCCATGAATTCTATATTAGTGTTGCATCTGAAGAAGTGGTGTTTTACCCACGAAAGCTTATGCCCAAATAAATCTGTTAGTCGTTAAGATGCCACCAGACTCCTTGTTGTTTATATTAGTTTTTGTTATTAGAGAGGGGCTGTGAGTTGATTTTCTTTTAATATAGTTTACTAAACAAATTAGCTGATACCCTGCTAGTTTAGCACTGTAATGTTCAGGAAACTGAACATATGTGATATTTTTACTTACACTGTATAAGAGGGAAAGCAAAGCAAAGTATCCTAGAACTACTTGGTATTGTACAGGGGCGTCTCATCTTTTTAGGGGATACTGTAAGATTATGCTACTTGTTAGGAACTCGGATAATTGAAATCCTGGCTACTTGACTTAGACAAAGTTATATACAAACCAGACGGATGTGTATATTGGTTATTGCATAAATCTGCACATAATGGTATGTTGCTTAGAGACCCATGTAAGCTATTGTGTCACATCCATGTGACCGTCCCCAAACACTGTACACTGCCTAATATGGCTTTGATTGTCTCCTGACTACGTAGAAACTGCGTCCAGGTGAGTGATTTGATTTTACACGCGTACTCTGGCACGAGGCAATGTCTGTGCTCACTTGCACTGAAGTGAGGTTTGGAAATGTAAGAGACTGATTCTAATGAGAAATCATTTATTCTTAATGCAGCATTGGGGATTTTGGAGCTCAGCCTACTGCTGATTTTGACAACCCCTTGAATTTAATTGATGAGATGAAATGCTTGTTAAGTTGCAAAGACCTGAATTCAGTGATCTGTGTATCTTCTCCTATAACTGTTGCCATCTCTTGACACTATTAACACCTAAAACACCTATATTAGGTATTTGTGATGTTATCATCTGTGAGGGGAAATTACTGAATACCAAACTTCAGTCCTGGCAGGTAAGTATAGCAGGAATTAATTTTATTGATTTATTACTGTTCCTTTTACCCTGCCCTTTCCATGTCTAAGTCTTCATATATATAGTGTGTATGATGTAGGATTTTAGAACTTCTATTTCTTCTGATGACTTTTTAGTGCCTCTTTTCATTTCATATGATTGATGCACCTTTGAGTAGTGTAGGAATGGGACAGCTGAGGCCTTTCCATCAAGAAATGGCTAATTTCAGCAAGTCCTGGAAAATACCAGCTACAGTATGGAGGAACAAATGGGCTTGCTGACAAAGTCTATACCAATCTGGTTCCCACTGACTTCACCAGCAGCAAGAGCAGGCCCTAGATGCACTCCTGCAATTCCTATTCACAAAAGTTCTTCGAATGTAAGTAGTCTCATTGGCCTCATTGGAATCTCGTGCATGCGTCCAGTTTGCAAGAGCAGGCCCTTGCTTGACATTTGCCAATAAACATACATCATCAGTTTCTCCTCTTTAGGGATTTCTCTGTTTTTGGACTTATTTCCTTGTCATTTGTAATAAATTAAGGTTATGATTTCTGTTTTATTGAGTGAAAAATTAATTTTATATGACCGGTTTCAGAGTAGCAGCCATGTTAGTATGTATCCACAAAAAGAACAGGAGTACTTGTGGCATCTTAGAGACTAACAAATCTATTAGAGCATAAGCTTTCTTGGGCTACAGCCCACTTCATCGGATGCATAGAATGGAACTTATAGTATATATATATATTCCTTTTATTCCTTAAGTATCCCCACACCTTCTTGTTAACTGTCTAAATGGGCCAGCTTGATTATCACTATAAAAGTTTTTTCTCCTGCTGATAATAGCTCATCTTAACTAATTAGCCTCTCACAGTTTGTATGGTAACTTCCAATTTATCTGTATATGTGTGTGTGTGTGTGTGTATAGATATATATCTTACTATATGTTCCATTCTATGCATCTGATAAAGTGGGCTGTAGCTCACAAAAGCTTATGCTCTAATAAATTGGTTAGTCTCTAAGGTGCCACAAGTATTCCTGTTAATTTTGTGTGGGAGTTTGGGCTACTAGATTTGGACGAGGGTACATTCCCAGATATACATAGTATTTTGAAATTTTCTTTTGTATATGTGGATAAATGTATTTGTTAGTGCCCTATCACTGAATATAGTATCAAACTAGTGACCCATGTGTTAGTTATGGTTGAGATAATACTTTCTTGGTAAAATCCTATTTTCCTGCTATCTATTTAGTATTGCTAACCCCAAGATTCCAGAATTCATGAGACTAGTTTAAAAATAATGAAATTCATTAAAAAAAATACTACCTTTTGGGTATTTTTATTTACCTTCTGCTTTTTGAGCCTTAAGGTACACTGGGATCGTGTTTTCGAGCTTTTCTAAGTAATTGAATTGACTAGAAACTTACTTTATTAAACAAAAGATGGGATTCCTCTGTATTCACTTGACTCCTGGAACTGGGGATTTAAAAATGCCCCAGATATCACTACAGATCTATCATGAGAGTTGGCAGCACTGCATTATGTGTTTGTGTGTGCATGTATGTATATACATATACACACACATCTAAATTAACATTTAGAAATACCTCTTTTTTCCTTCTCAGCAATGTGAATTTTTTCGTTGTTGTTAGAAATACATTTTAATCTATATCTTGATGAAGATAATGGGTCTGATTCCCCACTGCCTTGCATCTTACAAACAATTTACACCCTGCAGAGAAAGAGTACAAAGCAGAATGGGCATGTTTTGCAGTGACTCACTACAGAGCAGGTAAATGGCTGCACAAGATGAAGGACACTGAAAAATCAGGCTCTATCATTTTCATTTTTTCTGGTTTTTCTTTAGCACCGTGTAGCCTCACAAAACAGCAACTGGAAACCAAAAATCTGCTTCTGTCCAATGGCCAAAGACATGCACAGCTGATTCAGAGTGACCACACACTGGAATTTATGTGCAGTGAAGGATATACCCTCACCACCTCTTCAGTCAGGAAGTGTGCTAATGGGCACATGGATTTACCTTTATGTATCTCTGGTAAATCTGCACTGTATTTTGATAATTCAGTTTCTCAGTTTTATTTGATTTCTTGTGTACAGTCAATTAGGTGCATGTAGTGTTCTGGACTGTGACACCCGCCCCTTCCATTAGCGAAAATCACTCACGAGGCATTGCATCACCCTCTGTAGGCATCACTTCCATGATGGTATACTGTATTTTCCACAGCGCTCCTGCCTCATTCAGGGTGAATTCATTGCTGTTCAGAGGGCCATCACAAGGTAGGGCATAAATGGTACATAGACCTTGTGCTGCTCTACACCAGCTGAGGATGAGGCCCTTAGTATTTTGGTCATTGTGCCTAGCTCAGCCACATGAGGTTTTTACAAGTGGTTTCCCTAACCTTGGACAAGGAGCCATTTTCCACGTGCAGTACCAAAGCCAAAAAATTACATCATAACCATTTTTGCATAAGATGATTATAATTGTCATTTTTTCCTTTTAGAAAGAGGAAAAAACTGTAGCCGTCCACCTACTATTGAGAATGGAGACATAACTACTTTCTTGGAAAAAGGATACACATCTGGCTCCTTTGTAGAATTCAAATGCCAAAAATTTTATGCAATGGAAGGACAGAACAGATCGTTTTGTGACAATGGGAATTGGACAAAAGCACCACTTTGTTTAGGTAAAAAAAGATACTGCTTTCTTAGGCTTTGAGGTTTATGGAGAGATTCACTGAATCAGACTCATCACTTGTGTAAACACATTTCTTCAATGTGCTTACTTGGGGCATTACCAAGACAACCATACCTTTATCTTGTTTTAGAGCCATGTGCTATCTCAGTGGAAGAAATGGAAAACCAGATGGTAGAGTTGAATGGGAGAGCAAATGAGACCATATTGCAATGGATGTACCTAAAACGTGGTGATTTTCTTGAGCTTCGCTGCAAACCAGGATATGCACTTGCAACTAATTTATCTCAATCTACTTTTATGGTGCAGTGCCGTGGAAATCCAATTGTCTATCCAGAATGCAAAGGTAGGTGGAGATGGGCCGTAGTGGATATCTCAAATATCCTGCTTTCAATAGAGGGCACTCTGCAATGATAGGAATATGTGAATGTGAAAGAGCTGCTTCTTTGCTCTCATCCCTACAATGCAGTGGGGAAAGTCTTCCAGACTGGACTTGTGTTAAGCTAATTACATTTTAGGGGCTAATAGACACTGTGAGGCAGAGTCTCCCTGCTCCACTCTGCCCCCTCAAATTAATTTAATAACCAAGTGGCTTTAATTTGTTGTACAACAATTTTAAAAGTGTAAATGAGTTACTGTCTGTAACTAGGCAAATCTAAGGCTATTTCAGATGTTACTGAATCTATACATGGAGTATTTAATGGCACTACTCAGAGGCTTTCTCAGCAACAGTGTTCGGAGCAGCTCAGCCCTCTTTTGATAACAGAACTTGGGTCTATAATGGGAAAACCGAGTTTGTGCCTGGAGCTTGGTTTGTCGCTATTGGTTATGAAAGTGCTGGGAGTGGGAGCAGTGTACAGATGGCATGCAGTGATGGATTAGTCACTGGGCCAACGGGGCCCATGCCCAGAGGCCCTGGCTTATTCGGGGGGCCCTGGAAAAATGGGCAGCCCTGTGCTCCGTTCCGCTCCGTCCTCCCAGAGCTCCTGCTGGGGATCAGGGAAAGCACCTGTGCCCCATCCCCTCTCCCTGGCAGGGGCACTGGGTAGGCAGAGCTGGGCAAGCCCCTGCGCCCTGACCTTGCTCCCCGGCAGGAGCGCCCGGTTGGGTGGGGGGGACTGCAGATGGAAGGGGTGGGGCCCACTTGCTCTGGCCCAGGGCCCCACAAAACAGTAATCTGCCTCTGATAGTATGGTCAAGTGCTGGATGTAACAGTTTGTAACTACAGATAACACAATGTCCTTTCAATTTCTATGCTACCAGCCCTGACACAGCATATTTACCAGAGCTGGGTGAAAAATGCAGAAGCAATTTTGTGAAAAGTGTTGACAGCTGATGCTTTTACCATTTTGCAGGGTTTGAAATAGAGCAATTTCATTTTTTCTATAAAATATATACATTTTAATTTCAATATTTTGAATGTTATTTTTTCCCATCAATCCTCCTCCTTCTTTTTTTTTTTTTTTTTAATCTTAATGCATAATCTCCAGGGTTTCATCTCACTTTTTCCACTCTGGAAATTTTGAAAACTCCTCCAACTTTGATTTTTCTACTCTGTAACTATACAAAGATGAAAAAAAGAAAAAGCGGAGGAAAAAGCCCTCAACACCATTCAATCTATTGTATTTAGTAAAAAGGGGAAAATGGGAGTAGAAAGGAGAAAAAAACCCAAAATTTAAAATATTCAATTTTTATGAGAAACTGGAAAAATTCAAACCAAAAAAACACAACCAAACCTTATTTGTGAAAGTAATTGGTTTAGAAAAAAGACCATTTCTCATTTAAAAGCAATAGTTTTGAATGAAAATTTTTGAACAGCTGTGGCATGTGTATTGCTCAATTAAAAATCAGTACGTCCACATTCTATTTGGCAACTTCTTAAACAGCATTACAGTAAAAGTAGGGAACATTGTATCTTCCCTCCTGTGCAATTTCCATATGTTTTATTCAGAGATAAATCACAATAATTGCTGATGGACTGTACAGCCTACTGGCCTATTTTCATTTGTAAAATGTATTTGTCTCATTCTCATTAGAAAGTGTATGTGATCCTCCAGAAGTTGTTAATGGTAGATTCAGACCTCAAAGGAATGTATATAGGGATGGTGATGTCCTTATAATTATGTGTAATCGTGGATTTCACACTAATAATGACCAAGATACAGCTGAATGCACAAAGAATGGCTGGTTGCCTCCTCCACGGTGTAGCAGTAAGTTGCATTTATGTCTTATCTTGCTGAACAAATGTAAAACCCAACTCCATATACTAAACATATCAGATCGAGAATGCACTTGCTAACCTAGTATTTTTTTAAAATGTCAATTGTGGGTACTTGGTCAGGTGTTTGCCCCTTTCCTTTGACAGTACATAGAACTGACAGGTACATTTGTATTATTTTGTCATTTACAAAAATGGATTGGGTCTGTATTCCAGGCCATTTATTTTGTGAAATAACTTATTTTTCTTGTCTTTAAAGCTATGGATGAAACTGGCGAATGTATAAGCAAATGTAGATGTCTCCAATCACCATATATAGTAGGCTGCTGACTTGGTAAAATGCATTGGGATCAGTCAGATGTCAGGCAAGATACAGCAACTTCCAAAACTGGAGGATGACCTTTCCTCTCCATAGCCTCACCCCACACCCTTCCACAACAACTGCTCCTTTTTCTTTGAATGATGATCCCTATAGTATTCCACTGAGGGTTTACTCATGTACCGTGTGTCCGGAGCAAGAGAATTTGAAAGCAGTAGTTCTTCTTCGAGTGCTTGTTCACGTCCATTCCACATCAGATGTGCGCGCGCCGCGTGCATGAGCGTTGGAAACTGTTCCCCTTAGCGGCTCCCGTCAGGCCAGCGGGGCCCCCCGAGTGGCGCCACTGGGCCGTGCATATATCCCCCGCCGGCCCGACCCCCTCCGGTTCCTTCTTACCGTCCGTGGCGCTCGCTCTCTCGTAGAAGAGCAGTCCCTTAGCCTTTAGAGTAGCTGTTAGCAGTTCGTTAACATACCTATTATGGACACTTAAATCATTAAGTGCTTGGAGGCTTCCAGCACCCATGCCGCAGGCCCACGGCTTCAAGGCTTGTGCCATGTGCCGCAAACCTATGCCAGTTAGTGACCCCCATGACTCCTGTGTATGTTGCTTGGAGGACGGACATCAAACTGAACGGCGTAGGATTTGCAAGGCGTTTAAGCCAAGAACAAGGAAAGAAAGAGACTTTCGTTTAAAGCAGCTGTTGATGGAGGCCGCATTGCAGCTGCCAGGCCTGGAGCGCCTGACACCGGCTCAGGTTTCCTCGGTGTGTAGTGCCCCGGAGCTGTCGAAAGACCCGGCACCTGCTAAGCACCGTAAACTGTAGGCCCCAGAGCGCCAGGCTAGGCCCCAGCACCGCTTGTCCTCCGCGGTGCAGCCCCTGGCGCAGCCAAAAGGAAGGCGCGGTCGTTCCCCGCACAGGAGGCCGGTACCTCCCAAGGTACCGAGCACCAACAAGAGTGGGAAGGCCCAGTACCGGCGCTGACACAGGTGGTCCTGGCAGCACAAGCCCCACCGGGCCCAGACCTAAGTGAGCTCAGTGCGGACAATGGGCTCGAGGGCATAACGGATCAGCCCTCTATGCCTGGCACCCTTGAGGCTGCAAAGGACCTCAATGAGCTGTCGGTGGCGAGCCCCCTCCCATATGGGGAGAACCCTCCGGCACCCATGCCTCGGGTGCCGTCGAGGGGTAAACTGACAATGGTGTGCCACTCAAGTATACCATCCCGGTGCTGCTCCCAGAGTTGGTCCCAGTGGAGCTCCGACTCCGCGGACTCACAGTTGCCAGCGGCCCAGAAGGCGGTTGCAGCACCGGCAGTGGGTCGGTGCGAGGAAGCACCAGAAAGTGCATGCTGCTCTCTGGCACCACCCAGAGACTGGCACTGGGAGGAGTTGAGACTGCCCTCACCAGAGGACTCCCACAGACTGTCCCAGTCCAGGAAACGCCAGCACCAGTCCTGGTCCTGATACCAGTACTGCTCCCGCTCAGCCAGGAGCTGCTCGTTCTCCCACCGACACAGATCATTGGCACTGCCATGGCCTTCGCGATTGGCATCACCGCAGTCCAGCTCCGACTCTGGCTGCTACAGCTACCCACACCGGGCCCCAGACAGCAGGGACCCTCAGGTGGGCTGGTAACCCCAATGGGAGCTGCCAGGCCATTGGCCCTTCTGGACCCTCTGAGCCTATGAGGAGCACCAAGGGGCCCCGTCCAGGGCAAGTTACTTGGTGCAGCGGTCCCGGTCCCCACACCGATGCCAGATGGTGACAGAGGCTATAGTATCCAGGCCTCCAGCATCCCCCCAGGGTAAATGGGAGAGACCGGCACAGAGTCCAGTGCCATCCCATGGACTCCCGCCCCGGCCTGAGCCGAGACCCCTCCACAGAAGAAGGGAAGCAGGAGGATCAACCGGAGGGGGTCAAGCAGCAGCTAACCTCCTCGTCTTCCCGGGATGAGGCGGTGGCGGGTATAGAGGTGTCCAGCCCTCCACCGATAGACCCACCAGGAATTGCTGCGCAGGGTCGCCCAGAACTTGGGGTTGCAGGCCTAGGAGACAGTTGATTAGGAAGACTCCATGGTAGACATTTTGACCCCTGAAGGTCCATTCAGAATAGCGCTCCCGCTCATTAAGACCATTCAGTCCAACTATAAGACTATATGGCAGACCCCGGCCTCCAGCGCTCCAACAGCCAAGAGAGTGGAGCGTAAATACTTTGCCCCTTCTAAGGGCTACGAGTTCCTGTTCTGCCACCCAAGTCCATGCTCCTTAGTGGTCTCAGCGGTAAACAAATGAGAGCACCATGGACAGCAATCCCCGGCCCCTAAGGCCAAGGAGGCGAAACGCCAGGACCTGTTTGGCAGAAAGGTGTACTCATCTGGGGGCCTTCAGTTGAGGATTGCGAACCAGCAGGCCATCCTCAACAGGCACAATTTCAACTCCTGGGCCGCGGTGGGGAAGTTTAAGGACAACCTTCCACAAGGTTCCCAACAGGAGTTCATGGTCCTGGTGGACGAGGGCAAGGCAGTAGCCAAGACCTCTCTCCAGGCCTCCCTGGATTTGGCAGATGCGGCAGCGAGAACAATCGTGTCAGGGGTAGTCATGAGGTGCTTGGCATGGCTTCAGGAGTCAGGCCTGCCGCCCGAGGTCCAGAATACACTCCAGGACCACCCCTTCGAAGGGTCTGGGCTCTTTTTGGACCAGACAGACACGAGGCTGCACAGCCTCAAGGACTCGCGAGCTATGTTTAAGTCGCTGGGTATACACACCCCGGCGACACAGAGGAAGCCCTTTAAGCCGCAGCCTCCCCCTCAACGCCAGTACCAACCTCGCCATAGGCATGAGCCTCTCCGTAAGCGAGGCAGGGATAACAGGTGATGGCGCAACAACAATAGTAACAATAATGCGCCGGGCCAGAACCAAGGCCAGCACAAACCCCAGCCGGGCACTAAGCCAGGCTTTTGAAGGTGCGCTCGAGGACAGTGTACCAGAACAGTCACCGGATCCGTCCCTTTGTTTCCTGAACCACCTGTCCCGTTTCTCCCGTGCGTGGTCCACCATTACGTCAGACCATTGAGTCTTATGCACGGTGTGGAACGGGTACTCACTGCAATTCTCTTCCCTCCCTCCCTCCCTGCCTCACTCCCACTCTTTCCCCCTCCCTCTTCAGGGACCCCTCTCACGAGCACCATCATCCCTTCCCTGGATCCAGGGAACTGGTATGCTGCCCTCGACATGAAGGACGCGTACTTTCATATCGCCATCCACCCAGCACATTGGTGGTTCCTACGTTTCACCGTGGGCCAAGAACATTACCAGTTTGCGGTTCTCCCATTCGGTCTAGCCACTGCCCCAAGGGTGCTCACGAAGTGCATGGTGGTGGTGGTGGCGGCCTTCTTATGGAGGCAGAGAATCCGGGTGTACCCGTACCTCGATGACTGGCTCCTGGCGGGCTGATCCGAGGCGGAAGTGCGGGGCCATGTGGAGGTGGCCCTGAGATTGTTCCGCAAGCTAGGGCTCCTGGTCAACATCCCCAAGTCCACGCTCGTACCCACGCAGAGAGTGGAATTCATAGGGGAGGTCCTGGATGTGGTGCAGGCCACGGCAAGCCTTCCAGTATCCCAATTCCGGGCTATCCAACAAGCAGTGGCCTCCCTGTGCCAGTTTCCAATGACAATGGCCAGGTGCTGCCTGTGGCTGGTGGGCCACATGGCAGCATGAACGCACGTAGTCAGGCATGCCAGACTGAGACTCAGAACTCTGCAGGCGTGCCTCGCTCGGGTGTACCGCCCAGGCAGGGACCCCCTGGACTTGGTAGTGACAGCCCCAAGGGATGTGCTGGACTTCTTGCTGTGGTGGCAGTCCCAGCCTGTGATTTGCGAAGGCATCCCCTTTGCTGCCCCACAACCGGACCTGACGCTGGTGATGGACGTGTCAGACCATGGATGGGGGGCTCACCTGGGGGACCTCATGATGCAGGGGTTGTGGTCCAGAGCAGAGCGGTCGCTCTATATCAATGTGAAGGAGTTCAGGGCGGTTTGTCTCGCCTGCCAGACCTTTCACGCCACTCTGAGTGGTCACAGCGTGACAGTTCTGGTGGATAACACTACTGCCATGTTTTATATAAACAAGCAGGGCGGGGCTCGTTCCTCGAGGCATCCTATCTCCCGGGGGTACGAAACGAGCTGGCGGACTCCCTCAGCAGGTTGTACCACATGCACGAGTGGATGTTCAGGGCGGACATCGTGCTTTCGCTCTTCCGCTGGTGAGGGTTTCCCCGGCTAGACCTGTTTGCCACCAGGGCCCATGCCCGCGGTTCTGCTCGTCCCAGGGCTACAGCCCGGGTTCGCTCGCGGATGCATTTGCAATCCCATGGAGAGGGGGCTTGATGTATGCTTTCCCCCCACTCACCTTGGTGCACAAGGTCCTGCTCAAGGTGTGATCCTCATCGCCCCAGCCTGGGCCCGGCAGCACTGGTATGCATCGCTCCTAGAGCTGTCGGTGGAGGCCCCAGTAGTTCTGCCCCTACACTGGGATCTCATTACACAGGACGGTGGGCGGCTTCTCCACCCCGACCTACACTCACTGCACCTGACAGCATGGAGGCTCTGTGGCTAAACGCCCTGGAGAGCCAGTGCTCCCTTCCCGTGCAGCAGATTCTGTTTGGTAGTAGAAAGCCCTCTACCAGGGTGGCCTATATGTCCAAGTGGAAAAGGTTCTCGTCTTGGTGTGAACCCCAACAGATGTGGCCGGGCCAGGCCCCAGTGGAGGCCATCCTGGAGTATCTCCTGCACCTCAAGCAGCAAGGGCTAACCCCGTCCTCACTTAGAGTGCACCTGGTGGCCATCTCTGCCTTCCATCTGGGGTTCTCGGGGGGCTCGGTGTTTTCTCACCCAATAGTGGGACGGTTCCTTAAAGGGTTGGAGAGGGTGTTTCCGTACTCCCGCCCCCCAGTCCCTCCATCCAACCTTAACATGGTCCTTTCTAAACTCATTGGACCCCCTTTCGAGCCCCTCGCTATCTGTTCTCTCCTCCACCTTACCTGGAAGGTGGCATTTCTGGTTGCCATTACCTCAGCCAGAAGGGTGTCAGAACTGAGGGCCCTCACCTCTGAGCCACTGTATACAGTATTTCACAAGGACAAGGTGCAGCGCCGGCCACAGCCCAAGTTCCTCCCTAAGGTGGTCTCTCAATTCCATTTGTCTGCCGGTGTTCTTCCCAAAACCCCATACGGACCCGAGTCACCGCAGCTTGCACACCATGGATGTGCGTCGAGCTCTGGTGTTCTATTTGGAGAGCACCAAGCCCTTTCACAAATCCACGCAGCTGTTCATGGCCGTAGCCGAGAGGATGAAAGGCCTCCCGGTGTCAGCGCAGCAGATCTCATCTTGGATTACAAGCTGCAACCGGGAGTGCTATGAGCTCGCAGGTGTTCCGGCCCCGGCGGTCATGGCCCACTAGACCAGGGCACAAGCGACTTCCATGGCGTTCCTGTCACAGGTCCCGATCCAGGAAATGTGCAGAGCAGCCACCTGGTCCTCGGTGCACACCTTCACGACCCACTATGTGGTCAACCAGCAGGCCAGAGAGGACGTGGCAGTTGGCAGAGCTGTCCTTTGAGCAGTTGTTCTGTAACTCCTACCCTCCTCCAGAGGAAAGCTTGTAATTCACCTGCTTGTGGAATGGATGTGAACAAGCAGTTGAAGAAGAAAAAATGGTTACTTGCTTTCTCATAACGGTTGTTCTTTGAGATGTGTTGTTCATGTCCCTTCCACCACCCACCCTCCTACCCCTCTGTCGGAGTCGCCGGCAAGAAGGAACTGGAGGGGGTCGGGCCGGCAGGGGTATAATTGCACGGCACAGTGGCGCCACTCGGGGGGCCCCGGAAAAAGTTTCCGACACTTGTGAACGCAGTGCGCACACACCTAATGTGGAATGGATGTGAACAACACATCTCGAAGAACAACAGTTACAAGAAAGTAAGTAACCGTTTTTTATTTACTTCTTATTTACTTTGATGTACTTAGATAAAGCACCTGTGAAAATAAGATGATACAGTATAAGTTAATGGCGCTGTAAATAACTATACAACCAACATATACACCATGATTTATTTGACAAAATGTGCTAGACTCAACCCTTCTGCAGGGAAGATTGTAGCTGTGTATTTTATCCATCCAAATGATAGCATGCCAAGCACGATACCATTACTGTATGAATGATATAAAAGAAAATGAAAATCTATTATGATAACTGGATTCTGAGTCACTTACATATACCACAGCCCTAGATCTGTACCATCCTGTAACCGGGCAAGGACTCACCAGCGGTGCCACCTGCTGGTTGTCCTTGGGAATTAGCGTTCCAGCCTCCAGAGCGCCCTTTTCAGGCTGGTATCTCACCTTGCTGCTGGCTCCCGTGTCCCTCCCAGGACCCCGGTACCTCTTTCACTGGGTGTTGCCTCCTGGCTGTACCCCACAGTTCTGGATCTCCCCCTCCAAGGGGAACCCCTCATCCACTATCCCTACCTTGCCTCAGTCATAGGCTTCTGCCAGTCACCAGCTAGTCCCTGCCCTGGGCAGACTGCAGTATGAGCCACTCATCACAGGAAAGGTTGGGTTTGGACCTGCTGCATCTGTCTAACCTTGGGCTGTCCCCTGCAACCCCAGTAACTGTTGGGCCTAATGCTAGGCCGCAGCCTGGGGCTTTCCTGCCTGGAGTGCCCCAGCTCCTCAGCCCTTTCCCAGCCCTGCTCCAGTCTAAGTACTCTGCTTAGATCCCTGCAGCCAGGTCCGTCCCTCTGAGAAGCTAGAGAGAGTCTCCTGGGCCTCTGGCTCACAGCCTTTACAGAGCCAGCTGGGCCCTGATTGGGGTGTAGCCCCCCCAGCTGAGGCTGCTTCCCCAATGAGCCCTGCTGCCTTTCTTCTGCAGTAGCCCTCTCTCAGGGCTGTTTTAACCCCTCTGGGCTCGAGCTGGTGTCCACCTCGCTACCCATCCATTTTTGTTTCCTCATTTATTCTGAATTGTCACAGTCTCTTCCTGAAGAAGAGCTCTGTGTAAGCTTGAAAGCTTGTCTCTCTCAAAAACAGAAACTGGCCCAATAAAAGATATTACCACACCCACTTTGTCTCTCTAATATCCTGGGACTGACATGGCTACACCAACAATGTATACAACAGATTCTTCTCCCTATGCTGCCACCACCAAGCATGTTAAACAAAGAACAGGGAAAGAGCCCACTTGGAGACATCTTTCCCCAAAAATATCCCCCCCAAGCACTACACCAAAGGTCCATCCAGCCCAGTATCCTGTCTACCGACAGTGGCCAATGCCAGGTGCCCCAGACGGAATGAACAGAACAGGTAATCATCAAATGATCCATACCCTGTCACCCATTCCCAGCTTCTGGCAAACAGAGGCTAGGGACACCATCCCTGCCCATCCTAGCTAAAAGCCATTGATGGACCTATCTTCCATGAACTTATATAGTTCCTTTTTGAAACCTGTTATAATCTTGGCTTTCACTACATCCTCTGGCAAAGAGTTCCACAGGTTGATTGTGTGTTGTGTGAAGAAATACTTTTTTGTTCGTTTTAAACCTGCTGCCTTTTAATTTCATTTGGTAACCCTTAGTTCTTGTGTTATGAGAAGGAGTAAATAACACTTATTTATTTACTTTCCTTATTTACTTTGATGGACTTGGATGAAGCACCTGTGAAAATAAGATGATATGGTATAAGTGAATGGAGCTGTAAATAACTATACAACCAACATATACATCATGATTTATTTGACAAAATGTGCTAGAGTCAACCCTTCTACAGGGAAGATTTGTAGCTGTGTTTTATCCATCCAAGTAGCAGCATCCAAGCATGATACCATGAGTGTATGAATGGTATAAAATAAAATAAAAACCTATTATCATAATTGGATTCTTAGTCACTTACATATACCACAGCCCTAGATTTGTACCCTCCATTTTTGTTTCCTCATTTATTCTGAACTGTCAGTCTCTACCTGAAGAAGAGCTCTGTGTAAGCTTGAAAGCTTGTCTCTCTCACAAACAGAAACTGATCCAATAAAATATATTACCACACCCACTTTCACTTTCTAATATCCTGGGAGTGACATGGGAACACCAACAATGCGTACAACAGATTCTTCCAGGCAGTTCTTTTCCCTGTGCAAAATCAAGAAGTTCTTTCTCAAATGTTTACTCAATCTTTCTTCAGATAAAATCCCAGTGGCTGTAATAAGAGTTTTGTTGAGTAGGGACTGAGTAAAAACTTATCAAGGACTTCAGAATTTGGCTTTGATAATTACAAACAAATGACAGCTGTTTAAAACAGGAAGAGGTGTAAGTGGATTTGGAGCCCAGCAATGGTGTTATAAATTAATTCTCTGATAATGTGACTACAGATGTCTTGGAAAACATGGAGTTAATCCAAAGATCTGGATCTGCACATAAAGAGAACCTTTAGTATGTGGATCATGTCCTGTCTTGTGTGGAGGAAATTCAGTCACCTCCATGACACTCTCTTGCCAACTGGTGGATGGCCTTGTATCATGCGGAGATCCCACACAACATGTGGGTTCTGGGGGCTGGAAACCCTGCCTACCAGGTGAAAGCTCTATCTCCTGCTCCAGTGGAACAATTTGGGGAAACTGCGGCTGTAACCTGGAAGAGTTCTTCTCTCCTTCCACCTCTTTGAATTAGTGTCCACGTGCACCTTCTAATATTATACATTTTAAACTTTTTTTAAAGTGAGACACTGTGACTACCCACATATAGAAAATGGAGTATTAACTGACTATTATGAAAATTACAAAGAACAAGCCTTTCCAGCACAGTTGGGCGTGTCAATTTACTACAGATGTCTTGATGGTTACGTATCTGAAAGAGAGGAGAGGTGGCCTCTGATCAGATGTACTAAAGCGGGCTGGTCTCCTGCGCCAAAATGCCTTAGTAAGTAAACATATGTTTGTATTATTTTCTTAAAAATTCTATTGTACTATAACTAATAATTATATCCAGCAATGGACAGAACCAGGACTGCGAGGGAGGGTGGGTGTTACTACAACGCTGCTCCATTGTGGCCCCTTGACTCCCCCAGCAAAGACCGTCACCCAAGGACATGAGTGTCTCTTTAAAAGGATTCAAAAGCATTAGAAGGAGCCAGTACTTGGAACAGGCCTTCAATAAACCAGTTGCAGGATTTGCAAAGGGGTTGTTTGTATTTTGTTCTTTTTTTTCCCTCCTTTTTTGCTTTCTCCTTATTGCTGATCCCTTAACCAGCATTTCTGTTTCTCTTACAAGGGAATAGGGTAGGAATTGGTATCCCTCTGAGAGCGAGAGTGTTTGCGGAAGGTACTGGGATCTTGTGGATTTAGAAAGGGTGAGCAAAGATCAATAATAACCTGTGTGGAGAGAGACCTATGAGGAGGGGTAGGTTGTGTTGTGAAATTTTCTTCACGAGGAAGGGCTTAGTTGGTTCTTTTGTCTTTGGGATATTCAGCTGTAAGAAAACTGCCTGTGAGAGTGACAGAACTATAGGGATTCTTTTCTCTTTTCTGCCATTGCCCCTGTGTGCACATGCGTATATGCACACTCCTCCTGCTATGTGGGAATATATTGTTTCTTAGAAGACTTTTGCAGCTTGCCCTGGAGATTACTTTTTAGGCTGCATATGTTATCTCTTTTTCAGAGCTGCTCTTTGGGTGCAAAGAGGGTGGAGTGCCACTGCCAGATGCTCTGAATATGGAGGCCTACAGCTAGTGATCCTGACACATGCTAAGTCTGCTTTGCAACCGTCTAGCCATATAAAGCAGATTTAAAGCTAACTAGCCAGCTGAAGACTCCTCTATATCATTCCACTTTGCAGTCTCAGGCCATCCATCAAATAACTTAATCTAATAACTGTCTATACAACCTTCCCTCTTATTTGTACAAAGACTAGCCAAATTCTGGTTATTTTCAAAATCATACAAAACTACAAATGAAAGAAACTTTAACAAGTCAGTTGTGACAATGGGATGTAGGCTCTTGTAAAAATTGTATGGTACATCAATATCATACAAATAATAATCTGTATACCCCTAACTAGACAAATATTAGATATATAGCTTATGTATAAACATAGCCTAATTCTCAGTCTTACATAAGGTCATAAAATTATGTTCTTCAAATAAAACCATCAACCATTACTATCATAATGAACAATTGTGTGTAGTACTTCATATACACACACAAAAATTCTACAGAAATCATTTTTACTTTTCCTGGAAATTAATAATAATAATAATTAATAATAATGTTTGGTTGTATTCCAGTAGTGAGTTGAGGCATAACCAAGATTGGATCCCCATCACTTTGTACTGACACAATAAGAAACAGTCCCTCCCTCAGACAGCTTGCAATCTAAATAAACAAAACAGGAAAAAGGTGGAAGAGAAAGACACAGAAAGGTGTTATGACTTGCCAACATTCACACAAGTTAGTGTCAGAGCCAGGAATAAAACCCAACTCTCCTATTGGCCAGATTAATAAGTGGAGGCCCCCTTTTCATGAACACACTATTAATAAAAGCAAAAAAAGTACCCTGCTTTTGACAACCAACAAATCATGTATATTACTGAATAATCATGAAAAGAAAATCAAAGACAATGAACAGAATAAACTACCTGGATAAACATAAAAATATGGAAAATTAAGAGTCAAATGAAATGCTGTGTATTTAGACAGGCATCTTGCCAATTTTAAGTGCTGCAAATTCAGTTATTGCATCTTGAAATGACAGTGTTTGAAATAAATCTCATTCAATTGACATAGTAGCCAGAGCATTAAACTTTGTTTCTGCCGTAGTTGACTGAAGACAACATTTTTAAAGGCAAGCTTAGATAATGATCACTCTGCTTCACAGCTGAAAATAGGTATAGTCAAATACAGTCTCAATGCAATGTAAATATTCATGAAAACATTGCTCAGATATTTGTCATTTGGTGAAAAGCTCAGGTTCTAGATCATTCAGGTAAGCACTGAGAAATGTGTGAGTGCATGTTTTCATCTCCCCTGTAGTTCGCGTCACTTTATTTGATCAAGAAATGTAAGCAAACCAAACCTTGTGGATAATTGGTATACCATTAACTTCTTCTTTTTAGTTCTGAACATAGCTTATGGAGGATAACACAAAAGCAGTCAACCTTGAATTTCCCTTTCCCTCAAAGCAGTGTCACTTCTGCCATCAGGAAATTTTTGCTTTAGAGTATGTTTGTGTACTTCGTGGTTGGACTTATCAGCATAACCTCCTAATTGTTTTGCTTGCTCCTCAAATCATCAAAGTGAGACTTGTAAGCTTGTGACAAATGTTTGCAAAGAAAGTCAGAAAATTGACAGGAACAAGAAGATTCAGACCTGGCTTTTGAAGCTGTACACTAGTTTTGTCAAACCTTTCTTGTATAACATTCCATAAAATACTAATAAAAGCAGTCTCCATGCTGCACGCTTTCTTGTACAATTGTGCTCTCCTCTGAGTTTCACCATTTTCCTCAACATTGTCCATCATTTCTTTCAAACAACTTTGAATGCCTTCATATTTCACTACAATTGTTTTACAGCATTCAGCATGACAGGACCATCTCATACCTGACAGGGTTTTTAGGACAAGGGGAGAGGTCTTTGTTTCCTTTTGATAAGATTGTTTCGTAGAAGCTTCCATCGCCTGGACAATGACACAAAAAAGATACTTTCTGAACAAAACTGAAATGTTTATGGCTTCCATGCAACAACCAATACTGCAAGTTCCAGCTAAGTTCAGAGAAGAGCTGTGCATGGCACGTACACAGCTAGTGGGTTTACTCTTTTTTGATATAAGCTTGAAAATCTTCATACTTTTCAGACATGTTACTTGTGTTATTGTATGACTGATCTCTGGAGTTTTCAATAGCACTGTCATTTGCATCCAATAAACTGTTCATGATCTCAAAGAGCAACTTGCCCACCTGGCTTTCAGTTGGTATAAACCCAATTAAATCCTCTCTTATGGCGCCACGTAAGTAGTAGCATAAAATGACAGAGAACTGATTTTCATGGGCAATATCAGGAGTTGAATCTACTATCAAAAAGTAGTATTTTGCCTGTTTGACTTCAGTTACAATGAATTCCAAAACCTCATGTCCCAATAGCCCAATGAACTCATCACAGTTTGTTTTCGACAAGTAGGATGGGTGACCTTTCTCTTTGTTTCCACAGTGTTTAATATGCTGTCTTACAAACTGGTCAAATTTGATGATGGCTTCAAGAATATCTAGATAATTTCCATTCTGAGGAAAGCCAATAACTTCCTCCGTTCCTCTAACTGCTAAACCACGTTCAGCAAGAAGCTTAATAACTGTCATGATATGCCTTAAAATGTCTTCCCAGTAAGCAGTTTGTGTTAGACGCAGCTGTACCCTCTCCCTATCAATGTGATTCTTGCCTTGTGAACATGCTAGCCATGCAGCTATGGCGTCGCAATGTTCCACACTGTTTTCATGAGAGCAAGTCTTCTCCTCTGCTTTTTTCAGTTGGAAAAGCCTGAGGTTATGAAGGTGCTAAGATTATTAGGCAATGAAGAGTTTTCACATAAAACAGAATACTGCTTCTGTGGATTTAGAATGCTTCAACCAATGCCTCTGATGATGCTCTCCATTTGGTAGTTTTCATTTAAAAAGAAGAGGTGAAAGATACCATTTCTGACATTTGTATTGACACTCAGAAACTATAACTTTGTCATTGCGATTCTGAAAATAGAACAGTCCTTTCTCAATACATGTAGTACAAAACTCTTCCATTATCAAATTTAGCCAGATTTTGTTCAACGCTACCAGCAACATCATCCTCTTTATCACTACTATTCATTCTACCTTCTGTATGGACAGATGTTAGAAAAAGTGGGTCATCTCTTTCATCATTAGTTTTATCCTTGATTTCAGGAATGCTTGCCTTTTCTTCTGAAGTCTCCTGAGGGAACAAGTTCATACTCATATCTTTGCTTTGATTATCATTTTCTAAGAGAGATGATCCACCATCATGGGAGATAATTCTGAAGCAGTACTAACAGAAAATAGTTAGCAAGTTTGGGTAACTTGCTTACAATATTCTCTTTCTAACTTAGCTTTCCTTTTTGCTGCTCTGCTTTGAAATGGTCAACTGGACACCTTGTTTATGCAAGGTTAAAACAATACTGCAGTTCTGTCATTAGCACCAGCAATGACAATTAACACCGCTAATTCGCACCCTCATTACCAACAATTCAAAGTCTAAAAACATTAATTAAACTTTAACTGTGAAAGCTTAAGAAATTGGGACAAAATCAATAGCAGCAGGGTGCATAAATTAGTCTTTTTGTTCTTTTCTTTTTAGTATTAGCACAAGTATGATCAAAATCGCCCTTTTATAATGTATATTTCAAGGATTAGCAGCCCCCCAGGAAAGGAGAGGCTTGGGGCTGCATCCCCCTTACTCCTCACTCTCCAGTCCAGCCTCTGTGCTCTAACTACTAGGCCAGGATTTCTCAACCAGAGGGTCATGACCACCCCCCTCCCCCCAGAAGGGTTGGGAAAGGTCATTAGGGACATTTTGAAATGTTGAATATGCTATTACAATCTGAAACAAAAGAAATCTTGTTCCCCGACTCCGGGCACACCCTTACTCTACCAGGTCAAATATTCTCAATCAACCTTTTGAAACACACACACACACACAGATGATGTATATAGTCTGGGTAGCCAGAGACTGATTCTGGTGGGAGGGGTAACTAATTGGGGTAATGAGAGGTTGGGGAGCAGAGCTGGAGAGGCAGAGAATCCTAAGAGTCCACAAAGTCTTTGAGAAAGCCTGGGCATTAGCTAGATTAGTGCACAAAGCCAGATTCTTTCTATTTTAAGTGGAAAATGTTGAATGCCAGTTGAAGAAAACTGTAATCTATGAGTCTTATCCATCTATTATGCATAATTTTTCATGGAGCACCTGTGAATGTCCTATTGTCTGACCAGCTGTTTTCATGTCCCCTCAAAAGGTACGTCTACACAGTCCCTGGCAGAGAATCTCCAAGTTTGTAGCAAGAGATTTGGGCTTGCAGAGGTTGCACTGCCACAGTAAAGATACCTGTATAGAGATTACAGCTGAGTCTGGAGCTTGGGCTCTGAAGCCCAGGGTCGTCTGGTTGGTGTGAACACAATCAATGACATATTAGTATGAAAACTGAAATTCTAACAAGTAGGCATGAGGATGTATAAATATCTGCCTATGTATGAATTTTTCAGTTTGTAGCTTGTTTTATTTTCAAGTTAGAAGTGGCAGGAATATTGTGAAGGGGTTTTGTGTGTTTTTGATCTGATTTAATTTATTTATATATTTATTTATTTTTACTTTTAACAAAGGGCTCACTTTTTAGATCTAGGTGTTTGAAAATGTTTATCCCACTCTTGGAGAGTGGGAGGAGGACAGGGAACCCGCCTTATGTTAGTTATAAAATTTCTCCTTGAAAAAGCTACTTCCCATGAAAAGTAAAAAGAGAGGAGTGGGTCCAAACAATGCTTGTAATGGAAATATTTTCATCACAACCTTGAGTGTGGAGTTGTGAATAAAATAGTGCTATGAATGTGCATAGGACTTCCACAAAGCACAAAAAAGAACAGTTACTTTTTCCAAACACCTTGCAGTTGAATTCAGACCAACATATTACACAGGGTGACAATTCTAGTACAAGGTCAAAAGACAGAGACTCTTATGGCAAATTATTTTTAATGAGGGATCTGAAGCAGAAGGACAGTTGGTAAACACAGTGGAGGCTTTCCGAGTATAGGCAGTGTCCTGACAGAAAATGCAAAGTTACAAGTACTCCACAAGTTCAATCACACTGGAATTGCCAGTCACACTTTCCTGGCATTCATAGCTCATGGAAGTGGGTGGAAAAAAGTTAAAAAATATTCAGGGAATCAGAATTTTGATACCAAACCTTGTTCTTTGCTCCTAGGCTGTCAGAGGCTTAGTGAGCTGTGAAGGCAGCATCTTTAGCCCTTGGCAGGAGGGAGCAACTTGCTCTGTAGCAAAACTCCTGGCTTAATCTGAGTTAGTGGTAATGGGATCCACAGTAATTTACCATGAGGCCTTAAGGCCTTCAGGGAAAATCCTGCCTCCACTGAGATCAATGCCAAAACTGCCATTGAGTTCACCAGGTTCAGAGTTTGATCCTTAGGTGATAACTAATGAGTGGGAAATGGTAGATCTCCCAGAGAGCTCAGATGAAAGGGAAAAATGCCACTGGCCAAGAGCACCATGTTATGCTGCTAGATAATATTGGGAAGGGAAGAAAAAAAAATCAGGTCTCATAATGTGGCAGGAATAAGAGCCAGGGTTGCCCTCCAGGATTGCCATGGAGTCTATAGGAATTAAAGATTAATTTTTAATTGAAGAGTATGTCATCTGATGAAACCTCCAGGAATATGACCAACCAAAATTGGCAACCCTAACAAGAGCCCAAACCCAAACCTGTCTGAATAATACATTTCAATCTGCTGCATGAAACAAACATGAATTTAGTTTGGAGGGCTTAACACAGTTACCTTTACACTTCATCACGGTAGTCCAGTGACTGAGCATGGGGAGAAGGAAAGTAAGAGAGACTTCCTTTGGCTGTCGGCCTTCTCCTGTCACCTTGTTTATCCTGGGCTGATTATATGATTTCCATTACAATGGCATGATTTAAACAATCCCATTACACCTGACTTTGGTTTTTATTTTGTATTAATGGAACTTTTCAGCTAGGGCCTGAGCCTGAACACAAACTGAATCAACAGCAATGGTATCTATTTCCCTACATGTTGGTGTTTCAGTACCTGTATCATTTGGATTCTGTAAAGATGCTTTTTGTTTTAATAATCAGATTCAATGAACATCATAGTGATACCTGTCAATAAAATACCTTGAGGGCATAATATGATTGATAATGTCCGCTGCTGTAAATGAATGTGTGCAGACGCCACTACTTAAACATATTGGGCAAGATTTTTTGGCTGGTGTAAATCAGTGTAGTTCCAATGAGGTTGATGGAGCTTGCTGTTTTGCACCAATTGAGAATCTGGCCCATGTGACCTGATTCTTCACTGCCTTGCATCTTGTGTAATTGTTTACAGCTGTGCACAGTTGATATCATAAGGTTCAGGCCAGTGGAAAAAATCAAGCTCTTTGATTCACGTTTGAAAATAAAGGTCTTCAGTATAAAGTACTACAGTACTATGCAGCAAGAAGGTCTTATTTGAAAGATTTTTTTTTCAAATAAATAGCTAGTTTTGAAAAGGGTAATTTGTTTTGGTTTGTTTTTTCTTTGTTAAATGTCTGATTTCCATTTGCTAACTGAACTTAAATCTTTTTTTTTCTTTAGAAAAGTGTTCTCCTGGTCATTTGGAAAATGGTAAATTTATATTTAACTATTGGACCACCTACAAAGAACGTGATGAAATTTCATATGTGTGTTTTCCCGAAAATCTGCAGGCCAAAGTTACATGCACAAAGAATGGCTGGTCACCTACTCCAAGATGTACCTCCTAACAGTAAGCAACAGTCATGTTCTATTGAGCAGCTGGTTAAAAAACTTGTAGACATATTACTAGAATCATCTGCCTGAAATAAATACAAAAATATCAATCCTAGCAGGTGACTTGTCACAACAATGCACATTTCTGACCTGAGTAACTGTGCAATTGTATTCCAAATTTGTCACCCAGCCCCTGCCGGCTGTTCATCACCCCTGCTTGTACGTAGGGTGACCAGGTATGGGGCTTTTTGACCAGAACATCTGGTCGAAAAGGGATTCTGGCAGCTTGGCTATTGACTATCCAGTTGTCCAGTCTGGACAGTTGTCCTGACTATCCAGTTGTCCAGTCTGGCAGCTTGGCTATTGACTGTCCAGTTGACGGCACCGTATAGCGGGGCTGGCAGACTCCCTGCTAGCCTCAGTGCTGCTCCTGGGAAGCAGATGATATATCCCCCCTCAGGCTCCTATGCCTAGGGGCAGCCAGGGGGCTCTGCACACTGCCCCTACCCCAAGCGCTGCCTCTGCAGCTCCCATTGGCCGGGAACTCCCTATGCCCAAATAAATTTGTTCATCTCTAAGGTGCCACAAGGACTTCTCATTGTTTTTACTGATACAGACTAATATGGCTACCACTCTGAAACCTTCTGATCCATGGGAGTCAGTTTGCTTGTCACCTCATTTATCTGCCTTGTTGGTCCAGAGTGGGAGTGTTGCAGCTGGCCTTCTCAGTCTGCCCAGATACTTTGTAGCTGCTGCCTGAAGAAAGATTTAGGCCATGTCTATACTTACAAGCTGACAGCGGCACAGTTGTACCAATACAGCTGTGCCGGTGTCAGAGGGCTCGTGTAGCCTTGTTATGCCGATGGAAGAGAGCTCTCCTGTTGATATAATCAAACCAGCGCAGTGAGATCTCTTGTTGACATCACGCTGTGCATGAATGCGCTTATGATGACAAAAGTTCTGTTGGTCGAGGAGTATTTTTTCCACACCCCTGAGCAACAAAATCTTAGCAACATAACTGCTAGTGTAGCCACGTCCTTAGACTGCATGTCATCTCTCAGTCCTTTCTGGTAAACCTCCCACTGTTGCGTCAACATCTTTTGCAAAGTCTCCAGCTCCTGTTTTAGGTGCTGTTTTAATTCCTTTTGGCCATCTTTGACTTTGTGCTTTTTAGCCTAAGCCTTTCGCCAGTATTCAGGGTCTTCCACCTTTTTTTATGTTGGAAGGAAAAAAATTGGTGTTGTGTCAAGTAGTTCCATGATACAGCCTTTTTTATTTACAAAGAATGGACACAAAGTCCTGTTTCTCTGAATGGTTGGATCAGACAACAGGAAGCAGTTTCCTTGCTCATAATTCCAAGCCTACCTTTATATTCACCCATCTGACCAAAAAGATCTTTTCTGTCAGGGCCATGCTACCAGTACTTCTATTGCTGTCTCTCCATAGCTTTCTGGCACACTCACACATGCACACGTGCGCGCACACACTCCCTTCCTCCATCCCTCTTTTAATCCCTGGCCCTCCTATTGTCAATCCCTAGAGAAACCACTCAACCAGAATTGCTCTAGCCTTTTCTCAGGCCTTGCATATGGTCTAGTCCATGGGCAGTGGTTTCCATTGTGCCAGCTATCACTAGACAAAGGGGCATGTAACTGTTTCCTCATTTCGCCTGAATGAAAGATGAGTTTCATGCCATCAGTTTCACTGAGGTCTGTGACTGCCCATAGATCAGACCTGCTTACTGCAACCTACTGTATCTCCAGTACAACAATACTATTGATGGAAAAAAAATCTATTGTCTTACATTGTTCTAGTTCTCCTGTCTTCTGATAAAGAAGAATCATAATTGCTGATCTTCTTCCCTTATTAGGATAACTATATCATTGTGGCAATTCCCACATCACCTTTTGTAAACTGGTGTGAGAAATGACACCACCTTTATAGCATTATGGGAACAGAAGCAAATAATTCTTGCATACGTATGAAGAAGGCTGGCTGGAAGCAGCTGATAAGAAGCAGTGGAACGAAACAGGTTCAAGATCCCTGTTCCAAAAATTCCATCACTTTCAAATGCTAATAACTACACCATGGATACTGATAAAATACAGTAATATGTAGTAAATCAATGTATGGTTTTCTGTGCTACTTTTAAGTTCCACTTTAAAATAAGTCATAGTTTTTAATATGAAAAGTAGTTGAACCACTGCTGTTCAGGGGTAACTGCAACCACTGCTGTTCAGGGGTAACTGCAACAACATTTGATGGAGTTTGTTCCCATTTCCTTTCCAAAAAATATTAAAGCCATCCAGTATGAGTTTTATGCCATTCTGTTGAAATCAATAGTCTGATCCAGTGCAATCCATAGGGGATTTGTACATAATATTTGTTTTAAAAAAATTGACATCTACTAAACTGATTTTCTGCTGTTTGTTCTCTCTCTGACAGATACTTCAGGATGAATAAAATGAAGCACCAAGCAGATAATTTTAACTCAGATCTGAGGATCAAAATCCTTTGACCGGTTATTTGTAGTGTTCACACATTATGTCCTTTGTCAGTATTTTAGCTTAAATTGATTACATGTATCAGTTCAGTCCCTTTTTTTATCGTTGGTCACAATGGTTTAAAATATACACTCATAAAATAATAACAGATGGGAAAATAAGTTCAAACTCAGATCAAACTACAGCTTTTTATGCTATTTGGAAAAGGAAACTTTAAGCGAAATTGTACACATCTGCACATCCTGAATTACACACTTCCTGCTTGCTGAAACAGAAAGCAGTGGTGTTTCCCTCTGGCCCAAATCAGGAACTCCAGGAAGTCTCATTAGAAACCTTAATCTTGAGAGATTTTTAGCCCAATCACCACACCAGAAAGTTTGGGATACGCATGGAGGCTTTTTTGAATTCTGCCCATTGGTATTCACTGTTGGTGATCATTTTTCCAAACGTTTTAGTCCATGCAACCAAAAAATGATCCTGTCATCTAGCACAGTTGTACAGAAAACATTGACTTCTCTGGTTAAAGTTTAAACTCATAGTGTCTTAATTATTTTTCCTTTATAAAACTAAAGATTTGTGTGTTTCATTTACCACTCTTAAAAAGTTTGTTATTTGTACTTTTTTGGGTTTTTTTTTTATTAACACTATAATCTGAAGTAAAGAGGGAAGGAATCTTAGGATTTGTAGAAAAATGGAGACAAAGATGAAAGCCTGCAGCTAATTTAAATAGCAACATGATACATGCATTTGGCAGTGTGTGAATAAATTCTCTATTCCTATTTTCCACTGTATGCAATAAACTGGAAATTAGACTAGTGCTGTGACAGAGATGAATCATTATCAGAATCCACACAGACAAATAAATGAAGGTAAAGTGAATATTGAGGGGATGCTATATGTAGGGAATGGATCAAGTTCTGGACCTGTGGCATACACAAATAAGCACACGTCACTATAAAAGCTGAAAAAAAAAACCTGGTCATGTATTTTCCCCAAAATTATGTGAATGTTGAAGTTTTTCACATTATTGCAAGACTGCCTGTAGCACTTATGTTACTGATTCTCCTAGTGGATCCACAGTCCAAATTTAGTCACCCAGGCTCCCTATTCAATGCATGGGGAGAGTCAGTCACCCTAGGGTACATCTATGTTTGAGCTTGGAGGTGGGATTCCCCGCTTCTATAGACATACCTGCCCTGCACAGGCACCAGCACCAGCTTGGCCTAGCTTCCGTGCGTACAACCCCACCAGACTCTCCGCTACCTACCTGGGGGGGCGAGCCCAAGCTATTGCCCGTGCTGCAGCACCACCGGCTACTTTTAGGTGCTAGGTTGGACTGAGTTAGTGTGGGTACATACATAGGAGCTGGGCGCCACACCTCAAATGTATATATCTTTAGACTGGGATTCACAAAAGCCAGGAGGTTAAGCAAGAGGGCACCTAAGCTAGACAGTAGGGAATGCCAAGGACAAGGCTGTGGCCTAAGCCTTAACCCTCAGTGGCAGTTGAGAGCACTTTTCTCCACTCAGGATACACAGTTGTGAACGCTTTCCTGGAGTTAAGCACCTAAGTCAGGTCAGCTCTTTCTCATAAAATACACACCACTAGGTGATGGTGCCATTGTACCCTACGGTGTGTGTGCATACACACGTGCACACACAGGTAGAGATCTAAGTCCAAAGCTTGGTGCGGAGCAGGGACTTGAAGTCAGGTCATGCAGATGATTCACTAACTACTAGGCAATCGGTTATTCTGGTATATGTCTTTCTCAAGTCTCCAATTGTAGCTGTTCCACTTTGTCTGCCCAACTAACTAAAAAATTCATTAGAACGGGGACTTCAGCTTGGGACTCCCACATCTGAGAGAGTCTCAGAAACCTGGGTGACTGGGCAACAAAATGGCAGATGGAACTGAATGTTGATAAATGCAAAGTAATGCACATTGGAAAACATAATCCCACCTACACATAAAATGATGGGGTCTAAATTAGCTGTTACCACTCAAGAAAGATCTTGGAGTCATTGTGGATAGTTCTCAACATCCACTCAATGTGCAGCGGCAATCAATAAAGATAATGGAATGTGGGGAATCATAAGAAAAGGGATAGATAAGACAGAAAATACCATATTGCCTCTATTTAAATCTATGGTACACCCACATTTGATGCAGATCTGGTCACCCCATCTAAAAATATATATATATTGGAATTGGAAAAGGTACAGAAAGGGGTAACAAAAATGATTCAGGATATGGAACAGCTTCCATATGAGGAGAGATTTGTAAAACCAGGACTTTTCGGCTTGGAAAAGAAACAACTAAGGGGGGGATATGATTGAGATCTACACAATAATGACTGGTGTGGAGTATTCTTTATTCCTCCTCATAACACAAGAACTAGGGGTCACCAAATGAAATTAATAGGAAGCAGGTTTAGAACAAACAAGAAAAAAGGAAGTATTTCTTCATACAACACACACACAGACACACACGGGGTCAACCTGTGGAACTGTTTGCCAGAGGATGTTGTAAAGACTAAGATTATAACAGGGTTCAAAAAGGAACTTGATAAATTCATGGAGGATAAGGCCACCAATTGCTATTAGCCAGGATGGGCACAGATGCAAAACCATGCTCTGAAGTATGCCTAGTCTCTATTTGCCAGAAGCTAGGAACAGGCTGCAAGGGATCGGTTACTAGATGATTACCTGTTCTGTTCATTCCCTCTGAAGAACTTGGTATTGGGCACTGTTGGAAGACCGGATACTGGACTAGATGGACCCTTGGTCTGGATCTCCGCAAGATGAGGTGCGTGAGGTAATATCTTTTATTAGACCAAGTTCTATTGGAGGGGGAGAGAGAGAGGGAAGCTTTTGAGCCACAATGAGCTCTTCCTCAGTTCTGGGGAAGGTACTCAGTGTCACAGCTAAATACAAGGTTGAACAGATTCTGGTCCTGTCAGTGACAGGCATACTGGCTTCAGTTTGGCATTGTCTATTCCCTGACAATAGTGTCAGATATAATTAAGCAGTGGAATTGCTTTGAGAAGAGCTTCAAGCAGGCAGGTGGAAGTGTCACAACATTTGAGTTCAATGACAGTCTGCAATACAAGACCTATACAAAATTCTCCTGGAAGGAATCAACCAGTTAGGGATCATGCAAAATACACTGTGCAAAGCAGGGAAAGGGGAAAGCATAAGGGGAAGATTAGTTATCAAATAAACAATAATGAAGTCAAGAAGCTGCTAACAACTTTGCATACATTTGGTGAGCTTTCCTTGTCTCTGAAGTACAGATATGAATGTATTGGTCAGTCCCGTCAGGGCATGTGCACAGTCATTACACTGTCCATAACCCTCTGGTGGCAGGACACATGAATGGCTATAAACAGGTACACAGAAGTTTTTGCATTAATTGTCCTTAACAAAACAGAAAGATAAATCTCCATAAAACGTGAGCGCCTCTCTCTCTCTCACACACACACCCTCTGTAGTAGGGAGGTTGCCCATGCCCTGGACAATTTGAAAAATGGGTGCCCCAGGCCTGGCAGGAGCCACAGGGTGGAAGCTCTGAGCTCCAGCAGGAGCTGGTGGGGCGGCAGAAGCCCTGAGCCTGGGTGCCCTGGCGCCCAGCAGGAGTTATCAGGGACAGCAGCCCAGAGCCCGGCTGCCCCAAGCCCCAGCTGGAGCCAGGGGGAGGTGGTGGTGGGGGCCAGCAATCTTGAGCCCGGGCAGGAGCTGCAGGGACTGGAGCTACGAGAGATGGCAGCCCCCAGCCCAGGTCCCTGAGCCCAGGCAGGAGTTCCAGGGGGTGAAAGCCCCAAGTCCTGTCTGGAGCCCGGGTGCCCTCAGCTCCAGCAGGAGCCATGTGGGGTGGCAGTCTGGAGCTCAGCTCTGGGGCTGCTGCAGTGCAGAAGTGAGGGTGTATCACCCTCACTTCTGCGCTGCCTGTGGAGGTGGGTCTGATCTCTCTCCTTAACAGCCATGCAGGGGAAGGAGAAGTCCTGTCCTTCCCCAGCCCGGCTGATTTCAGGAGATCATGTTTCATGGGGCAGGGCATATTGTTTGGACTACATTAGTCTTTCTGGTTCCCTTTTGCATTTTTTCCTATCAGCATTTGTTATCTTGGTCAGGGGTTCTCAACCAGGAGTCTGGGTCCCCCTGCGGGGCGGGGGGGGGTCGGGGGTGCTGCAAGCACGTTTCAGGGGGTCCTTCAAGCAGGGCTAGTGTTAGACTTGCTGGAGTCTGGGGCACAAAGCCAAAGACCCACTGCATGGAGCTGAAGCCTGGGGCCCTGAGCCCTGTCATCCAGGGTTGAAGCCACAGCCTGAGCAGCTTAGCTTCATGAGGGGCCCTGTGGCATGGGGCCCCAGGCGATTGCCCTGCTTGCTCCCCCCCAATGCCAGCTCTGGCTTTTGTATGCAGAAAACCAGTAGTTTTGGCACAGCTGGGTGTGATGGTTAGACCCCCCTTTCTGGGGTACCCCCTGATATATTTGGGTCCCACTGAGCCCACCCGTTCCACCAACCTGGGCTTCCTAACTCTGTCCTTGCTGTTCCAGGCCCTCAAGCCTTCTCTAGCACACACAAGTGTGGCCACACCCAACTGCAGACACAGCCTGAAATCAGCTCTGTGAGGGCGGATTCAGCTCGGGGATCTACCCAGCACTCACGTGCAAACTTCCTTTGTGGTGTAAGCCCAAAATAATATTGTCTTGCGCTGTATAGAGAGATCTGTACAGCACACACTCATAAAAATCACACCCCACACCCCCTGCTCAACGCACAGCTTTTTGCCCCTCCCTCATGAATTGCATAAACTGGGTTTTTAAATAAACAAAAAAGAAGTTTATTTACTAAAAAGGTAAATTTAGAGTGATTATAAGGGATAGCAAACAGATCAAAGCAGATTACTGAGCAAATAAAACAAAACACGCAGACTAGGCTCGATAACATAAAAGAAATTGGCTACAAAAATTAATTTCTCACCCTAAATGTTGTTTTATGCAGGCTGCAGAGTTTCTTGAAGGTAAACTGCACCGCTTGCAGCTCAAATCTCCAGGTATACCCGTCATAGGCTGACCTTTCTCAGCCTGGATCCCCATTCTTCTCCCCAGATCAGTCTTAAGTGTTTCCAGCAGTCATCCTGGGCAGGGATTCAGTAAAGAACCAGTGACCTTGATTAACTCACTCACCAGCCTTAAATAGAATTTACATATAGCGGGAATCTTTTGTTTCCCAGTCTGACTCCTCCATCCCCTCCCCAGGAAGCTCCCTCAGTCCTGAGCCCTGTCGTGTCACCCCCCCCCCCCATGGAGATGGGGTAAGTGGGGAGCAGGAGCAGAGGGGAAGGGGACACCCTGACATTAGTCCCCCGTCTTCCCCCTCCTGTACAGCAAGCGGGAGGCTCCGGGGAGCAGCTCCAAGGCAGAGGGCAGGAGCCACACATGGCAATGGGGGGAGGGACAGCTGAACTGCAGGCGGGTGATAGCCTGCTGGGCAGCTGCCGCACAGGGAACTTAGGGGAGCGGCGAGCTGATATGGGGGCTGCCAGTCCACCCTGGTTCCAATCCCCCACCAGATCGCTCCAGCAGGCTGCTCTTCCTGCAAGCAGTGAACAAAGCAGGCGGCTGCCAAACAACGTTATAAGGGAGCATTGTGCAACTTTAAATGAGCATGTTCTCTAATTGATTAGCAATGTAACAACAAAACAACGTTAACCGGGATGACTTTAGGTGAGGAGTTACTGTACTTAAAAAGGCAGTGTACTTAGAGTGGGGTCAGCCTACTTAAAGGGGCAATCTCTCTCTCTCATACAGGGTGTCTGTCTCTGTCTGCTATGCTGTTTCCCTTTCCTCCATTCGTGCTGCCTTGTAGAGTGTGAGGAACCTAACCCCACACTATGTACATTACTTCTTATGGGGAAATTGGATTCACTTAACATTGTTTCACTTAAAGTCACTGTCATGGTTCCCTCCCCACTTTGAACTCGAGGGTACAGATGTGGGGACCCACATGAAAGACCCCCAAGCATATTTCTACCAGCTTAGGTTAAAAACTTCCCCAAGGCACAAATCCTTCCTTGTCTTTGGATGGGTACTTCTGCCACCACCAAGTGAGTTAGACAAAGATTCAGGAAAAGGACCACTTGGAGTTCCTGTTCCCTAAAATATCCCTCCAAGCCCCTTCACTCCCTCTCCTGGGGTGGCTTAAGAATAATATACCAACCAAATAGGTAAATCGGATTCTTAAAAAACCAGAACATTATTATAAAGGAAAAAAAAAAGTAAAAGAAGCACCTCTGTAAAATCAGGATGGAAGGTAAATTCACAGGGTAATCAGATTCAAAACACAGAGGATTCCCTCAAGGCAAAACTTTAAAGTTACCAAAAATTAAAAAAAAAAAAAGAACAGGGATAAACCTCCCTCTTAGCACAGGGAAAATTCACAAGCTAAAAACAAAAGGTAAGGTAACGCGCCTTGCATTATTTACTTACTCTTTTTGCAATATTGAGACTCATGTTAAGATGATTTTAGGAGAAGTAGTTTTCTGACCTGATGCTTCTCTGCTTCCCCCCAGAGAACATACAAACAAAGAGCACAAACAAAGCCTCCCCCCCCTTCCCAGATTTGAAAGTATCTTCTTTCCACATTGGTCCTTTTGGTCAGGTGACAACCAGGTTATTTGAGCTTCTTAACCCCTTACAGGTAAGGAGGAATTCTAGGCTACCCTTAGCTGTATGTTTATGACAGTCGCATTTTTCAGGAACTTAACTACAATGTTAAGCGAGGAGTTACTGTATTAGATACAACACAATGAGGGGGGATGACAAACAGCAGGGACGGACTGGGTGAGGAAGGGTGAATATCACAGCAATATGATCGCACAGTTGCTCACGTCAGAAATGTACATTGCCATGACGAGTCACCTGCTAGAATTGGTATTTTGGTGTTTATCTTAGGCAGATCAAGATAGTAACATGTCTCGAGTTTTTAAACAGGAACACAATAGAACATAAATGCTGCTTACTGTTATGGATGCATCTTGGAGAAGGCGACCAGTCATTCTTTGTGCATATAACTTTGGTGTGCAGATTTTCAGGACTATATTCATGAGCACACACACATGAAATGTCCTCACCTTCTTGGTAGGTTTTCCCATAGTTACATATAAATTTACCATTATAAATTTAGTCATTATTCACCCACTTATCACTGACTCAGACTCAGAGTATGAAGATTTGCTACAGAGAAACACAAGTTGCTCCCTCCTGCCGAGATCCTAACCAAGAGCTAAACATGCTGACTCCACAGCCCACCATGCCCCTTAGAGCCTGGAGCAAAGAACGAGGCTCAAGACCAAAATTCTAACCCCCTGAATATTTTTTTAACCCTTTCTCACCCACCTGCATGAGTCATGAGTGCCAGGAAGGTGTGATTGGCAATTATATTGTGATTGAAGTGTGAGCTTCTTGTGACTTTGCACCTCCTATCAATATACTCCCTACAGTGGGAAAGCCGCCCACTCTGTGCAAAAAGGATCCTCTACTTCAGACCCCCTCTTTAGAATTCACCTCTTCCACTGTTACTTTCTACATCATTTTAACGACCAATATCTCTGAGCCTACTGTCCTGGTACCAGAAGTGCTATCCCGTGCATTGTGATGGTCTGAATTTGACTGTAAGCTCGTTGGAGAAGGGACCTTGTCCTTGTTTGAGCTCTGTAAAGTACTGTGCATACTTATGACACTGTTTCATTCAGACAGAATTCAATTATAAGTATTGTTTTGACCCACTCCTCTCTTCTAAGTTTTCACAGGCAGTAGTTATTCCTGACAGCAACTTTGTAATTAATCGAAGGGGGATTTTCAGGTAGTTTTTCAAATGTAGAATAAAAACTTTTCAAGCATCCAGGCCTCAAAAAAAGAGTCTTTTTCTAAAAGCAAAAGTAAGAAAAGCCACATGATATTTCTGCCATTTCTAGCTGTAAGACAGAATAGTACAGGTGTCACAGTCCAGAACACTAAGCACACTACATGCACCTAATTGACTGTACACAAGAGAGCAAATAAAACTGAAAAACTGAATTATCAAAATACAGTGCAGATTTACCACAGATACATGAAGGCAAGTCCATGTGCCCATTAACACACTTCCTGACTGAAGGGGTGGTGAGGGTATATCCTTCACTGCACATAAATTCCAGTGTGTGGTCACTCTGAATCAGCTGTGCATGTCTTCGGCCACTGGACAGAAGCCGATTTTTGGTCTCCAATTGCTGTTTTGTGAGGCTACACGGTGCTAAAGAAAAACCAGAAAAAATGAAAATGATAGAGCCTGATTTTTCAGTGTCCTTCATCTTGCGCAGCCATTTACCTGCTCTGTAGTAAGTCACTGCAAAACATGCCCATTCTGCTTTGTAGTTTCTCTCTCTGCAGGGTAGAAAGTGTTTTGTAAGATGCAAGAGAGTGGAGTATCAGACCCATTATCTTCATCAAGATATAGATTAAAAGTATTTCTCACTACAACTATAAAATTGACATTGCTGACAAGGAAAATAAAAGAGGTATTTCTAAATGTTAAAATACATGTGTGTATATATATATACACACACACATATAATAAGACAGAATGTGATACCTGCCCCTTACATTAGAGATAATCACTCATGAGGCATCACCCTCTAGAGGCATCACTTAAATGATGGTATACTGTATTTTCCACAGGGCTCTTGCCTCATTCAGGGTGAATTCATTGCTGTTCAGAGGGCCAGCACAAGGTAAGGCATAAATGGTGCATAGACCTTGTGTTGCTTCTCTGTGCCTGGATGAATTTCTGCTTCAGTGAGTAGATTAGATGGTGAATGAGAAGTTTTTTTACTGCATGAGTCGGGGTGCGCAAGACCACTGCAGAATGTGTAGTGAATGAAACAGAGCTCACATTGAACACTGTGAGCAAAAATTAGTATTAAACAACTGCCTCATTCATTGTTCAGCTTTCACTCTGAATGAGGCCGGGTTGCTCTAGAAAAAATACAGTATGATTATGCATTAAAGGCCAGTCATAATGTATAAACACAGGGGGCAAAGTTAAGGTTATACAGGCAGCCTTAATTTTGGAATTTCTTAACTTTTGGGATGCTTCATATAGTAGTCCTAACAGTCTTTTAGCTTAGTTTTGTTGTATATATAGAAAATATATAGTGGTTTTGATGACCATGTGCTAAACTGCAGAGCCATGTGATAAGTGTCTGCTTTGGACAGCATCAACTGCCATTTGCCCACTTACCCATCTCCCTGGGACTGCTTCTAACAGCTGAAAACACTGTGCAGCTTCACATTTAGTGGCACTTTTTTGGGATGGGCTGCATAGTGCCTTCCTCCTGCCTTTAGCATTTGTGAGTAATGAGGCCAATAAGGCAATGGGCTGAACATAGAAAGATGAGGATGAAAAGAAATATTGAATAGTCATCTCATTCAGTGAGCACTGGCCAGTCTGTGCACTGAATGAGGCAGGGGTCCTGTGGGAAAAATAGTGTGTGATCATGCTATTAAAGATTTTAATGTAATGCATGTACGTATTTTGAATGCTTTACTTTGCAATCGTAATAATCTTTTAACATCGATTTTGATGGTGTTTTGTATGTCCATAATACAAATATGGATAATCAAGAGTGTGAAAGAGAAAGGTAGGTACAAAATACGAGATATACAACTAAATATATTACCTATAAAAATTAGTGTCTGAATTAAGTGAATAAAACCAGAGAAATTCAGAGCCCTGTCCTCAGCTGGTGTAAACTGACATAGCCCCATTGTGTTCAGGTGAAGTAACACTAATCTACATGAGCTGAGGATAAGGCCCTTAGTATTTTGGTCATTGTGCCTAGCTCAGCCACATGAGGGTTTCTACAAGTGTTTTTCCTAACCTTGGACAAGGAGCCATTTTCCACATGCTGTACCAAAGCCAAAAAATTACATCATAACCATTTTTTCATAAGATTATTATAATTGTTATTTTTTCCCTTTAGAAACTGGACAAAACTATAGCTGTCCACCTACTATTGAGAATGGAGACACAACTACATTCTTGGAAAAAGGATACACATCTGGCTCCTTTGTAGGATTCAAATGCCAAAAAAATTATGCAATGGAAGGACAGAACAGATCTTTTTGTGACAATGGGAATTGGACAAAAGCACCACTCTGTTTAGGTAAAGAAGATACTGCTTTCTTAGGCTTTGAGGTTTATTTAGAGATTCACTGAACAAAACTCATCACCTGTGTAAACACATTACTTTAATGTGCTTACCTGGGGGTGTGGGGGGTTACCAAGACAACTGCTTCTTTTTCTTGTTTTAGAGCCATGTGCTATTTCAGTGGAAGAAATGGAAATCCGGATGGTAGAGTTGAATGGGACAGCAAATGAGAACAATGGGTGTACCTAAAATGAAATGATTTTCTTGAGCTTCGCTGCAAACCAGGATATGCACTTGCAACTAATTTATCTCAGTCTTATGGTGCAGTACCATGGAAATGCAATTGTCTATCCAGAATGCAAGGGTAAGTAGAGACGGGCTCTAGTGGGTATCTCAAATATCCTGCTTTCAGTAGAGGGCACTCTGCAATGATAGGAATAAGTGAACGTGAAAGAGCTGCTTCTTTGCTCTGATCACTACAACGCAGATGTTAAAGCCTTCCAGATGGCAGCTTGGTTAAGCTGATTACATTAAAAAGAAGAAAACGGGAGTAGAAAAAACATGATTTTAAATATCCAATTTTTATGAAAAACTGGAAAAATTCCAAACAAAAATTTCAAACCAAGCTACCCAAACTTTTCTGTGAAAGTATTTGGTTTAGAAAAAGACCCATTTCTCTTTTAAAAGCAACAGCTTTGACTGAAAATTTTTGACCAGCTCTGGCATGCGTATTGCTCAATTAAAAATCAGTTCATCCACATTCTATTTGGCAACTTCTTAAACAGCATTACAGTAAAAGTGGGGGAGCACAGTAGGTTCCCTCCTATGCAATTTCCATATGTTTTATTCAGAGATAAATCACAATAATTGCTGATGGATTGTACAGCTTACTGGCCTATTTTCATTTGTAAAATGTGTCTGTCTCATTCTCGTTAGAAATTGTATGTGATCCTTCAGGAGTGGATAATGGTAGATTCAGACCTCAAAGGAACATTATAGGGATGGTGATGTCATTATAATTACGTGTAATCATGGATTTCATATTCATAATGGACAAAATACAGCTGAATGCACAAAGAATAGCTGGTTGCCTCCTTCAAGGTGTAGCAGTAAATTGCATTTGTGTCTTGTCTTGCTTAAGAAATGTCAAAACCCAACTCGGTATACTAAACATATCAGATTGAAAATGTACTTGCTAACCTCGTATTCTTCTTTGAGTAGGGTCCCTGTGGGTGCTCCACTGTAGGTGTGCCTGCATCCCTGCACTGCCGATTGGAGATCTTCGGTACCAGTGTCCATTAGGCCCACACATGCGCTGTCTCTCCTCGCGCCCTGCCTTGTGATATGTTTGGTTCATTCGCTGAGTGCTAGGTAATAAAATGAGAGGACTCTATTCTTACTGAAAATAACCTAGCTCTTTAGTAAAGCCACTTTTTACAGAGTTGCTCCAACTGCCACATAACAATGCAAATCATCTACACACAAAGGCTAAGTGCCTGGAGCCCTTCTTCGAACTCTTCTCTTCTGCAACCCATGACCATCCTTCTGGGTTCCATGCAGGTTGCTACATTAACTTTTTCTCTATTTGTAAAACTGGTAAGTTTTGATTGGTAGAATCCCCATGTGATGGAGAGAAATAAGATGACCTGGATCATCGCATTGTTATTTCTATTATTAGATTAAATTGTACACTTAGCGCTAACTTGTTACTTTCTCTTATTCTCTTTATCTGACAGTTACTCAAGATTAATGAAAATAAGAAGCCTGAAACAGATATTTTTAACCAGCACCTCAGGATCATTGAGGCCATTAACCAGTTATTTGTAATATTTACACATTATCTCCTATTCTTTGTCATCATTTGTGCTTGGATTCATCTTTGTCAGTTCACATGCTTGTTTATGTCTTTGATCAAAATATACATTCCTATAACAAATTTGAAGCAACAATTTGAAGCAACAATAAGATGGGCAAATAGGTTTTGTAACTCTAAGGAAGGACCTAAATCTTCACCCAAAACTCAAACCAAACCAGTGCCTCTTCTTAACTTTAAAATGAAATCATGTGCCTCTGCACTCTCTGGTTTTCTCTCTTGGCTGGCAGAAACAGCAACATTTCCCACCTGGTCAAAACTAAGAATCATTTGAAATCTTGATCTTGTGACATTTGCAAACCAGAAAGTTTAGTTCAGGAAAATATTTGGTGTTTTAGCTGGGTCCTCCATCACTGTTGACGGCTGGCTGCTGTGGAAAGAAAATGTTTTGTTTTTTTTAAGAGCTGTAACTACAGACTAGACAGTCATTTAACAGAATTGAAAGGAAAACATTGTTCTATGTGTTAAACACATAAATAAATAAACTGAAAAGAAATTTTAAAATATTATGAAAGGACTACACAAAAATGACCTGAAATCTGCAGAGAATTTCTGCAGTTGTGAACTGTATGTGGTTTGTGACTAAATTCTCAATTCTTTGCTCCTCTTTTGACAGTCAATTAGAAATTAAATCAGTGCTGTCACTGAGGTGAATTTCCTAGCCACCAGATGGGAATAGAAAATAAGTGAGCACTTGTCAAGGTTCCTCCCCCACTCTGAACTCTAGGGTACAGATGTGGGGACCTGCATGAAAAACCTCCTAAGCTTATCTTTACCAGCTTAGGTCAAAACTTCCCCAAGGTACAAAATATTCCACCCTTTGTCCTTGGATTGGCCGCTACCACCACCAAACTAATACTGGTTACTGGGGAAGAGCTGTTTGGACGCGTCTTTCCCCCCAAAATACTTCCCAAAACCTTGCACCCCACTTCCTGGACAAGGTTTGGTAAAAAGCCTCACCAATTTGCCTAGGTGACTACAGATCCAATCCCTTGGATCTTAAGAACAATGAACAATCCTCCCAACACTTGCACCCTCCCTTTCCTGGGAAATGTTGGATAAAAAGCCTCACCAATTTCAAAGGGGTTTACCCTTCCCTTTATATTTATGACAGCACTGATGGGATTCTTTGGCCAGAGTGCAGGAAAATTGTGGGTCTGTCCCAAATAGGCCACAGAACAGGGACACATGCATATTGCAAAAGCGGAATAGATATATGCTTTATTCCAATCATTAGACATCCCATATACAGCTACTTCTGCCCACACCCTTTCTCACAGAGTATTTCTCCTGCCAGGATTCACCTGTCCACCTTGCTGCAGCTGCTGTCATCCTTCCACTCTCAGTGCATACATGCAAATTAGTTCTCTAGGGGAACCATCACAGTACTTCTGCATTTCCTAAATCATGTGCAATGGAAATTTCACCCTTACTATTGCATTCATTTAATTTTTGCACCTATTTGTATTGTTTTCTGTTCATTCTATAAAATAAATATGTATTTTGGGGGTTGAACCAATATGTTTAGACTCGTTGTATTACCCAATAAGTCTCCAAATAAATAGTCATTGAGATGTTTTGCTGAAGAACAGAGTTACCAGGCCAGGCCCTGCCAGATATTGTGCAGAGGTGTCCATCGGAAACACTGCGGACAACAGTAACATTTGTAGGTGGTAGTTGGTTGGCCATATCCTGACTCCACTCAAAACACCAGGATAAGTTACTCCATGATGACAATGTTTCTTTCCTTAGCCTTTGGCATACAAGGGGGATTCTTTCAAAACATGATTTACACATTCAGTACTGCTTCATGCCAGAATTCAAAGTGTCTGTTTGGCCAATGACCTTCTGATCAGTGTTTGATAAACACTCGCACTTGCACAATAACAGCCTCCACTGGTGAAATGCTTCAGAGTAACAGCCGTGTTAGTCTGTATTCGCAAAAAGAAAAGGAGTACTTGTGGCACCTTAGAGACTAACCAATTTATTTGAGCATAAGCTTTCGTGAGCTACAGCTCACTTCATCGGATGCATACTGTGGAAACTGCAGAAGACATTATATACACAGAGACCATGGTGTGTCTCAGGAATTGGCTTCCTTAGAGTTTTTTTACCTCCATTTATTTGACTGATGGTTAACTCAAGGGATTTAATGCGAATGTAAAGGGTAATCTGGGCAGTTCCCAAATGTTTGTGGTTAACCAGAAGGATCAGCCTAGGGCAAACCATGTTAGTATTCTGGGACAAATGTTTGAGGAGAGTCCAAAGTAGCCTTTACAAAATGTTAACTAGCTTGAATTAATTGGTACTCGATTAATTTGAGGTAAAAACTCTAGTGTAGATATCCCCTCATAGGATAGACATGGTTCTATCTCCTGCATCTGCCAGCCTGGCTGCACCCTTATCCTGCTACCTTTGATCAGGGGAAAGGGGGCTATACAAATACATCCAGGATATCGTGCCACCTTCAGAGAGAGAGGGTCCCAGCAACTTGTTAATCTAAAACTGATGTGTGTGTAAGAGAAGGGGTTGGTCATACAGCAAGAGAGACAGGAACTGTATTCTGGGGTCAGGAGATCCTGGGGAATTTCATAAAGAAGAAGGGAGGGTGTTCCAGACATTCAGGGTAACTATCAAAAAACATAAGAACTTAAGAATGACCATACTGATTTTGGCTGTTTAGTAAAACAGAACATTTGCGGCTTTCTGAACATTGTTCATAGGGCAGCGCCTACCTAAGCTTGCAGCAGAGTTTTGGTTTATAGACAATATTTTAAAAGTTCTGTAAAATCGTAGGGCAGCGAGTTTGCCTTGAAAATTGCTATGATATTTCAAGTATAGGACTAGAGCAAGTGGTGCAAATTTGGGGTAATTTCATAAAAGGATTTCCAAGACTCCCAGAAGAATACTCTACTTTCTAAAATAATAGGTGCTTATAATGCTTCTGTGTGCACTGGTTCAAAACAAATGGTGGAGGGGATCCACACAAAACTCATATCCCTGAACTCTCACTGCACTCAGCTTATATTCTGCAGTTGGCTTTGAAAATGCATAAATAAAAATATTAGCTTTTTAGTTCAGTTCTGTGGAGTAAGTGGTTTCTTGTCTGACAGTACAATACTCAGGCTCAGACTGGTAGATTGATGTCTTTTTGCCAGAGAGCATATGACTGGGCAAGTCCTGAGTGAATGCCCTCCCCCAAAAATCCCCTTGTAGCCTTGTGGAAGAGGCATTGGTCTTGTTAGCCAATGTGTTTGTCTCCTCTTGTACTACATCATGTTCATGATGTTGTGTGCTTCACCACTCTTCTTTTTCTTTGCAGGTAAGTGGGAATTTGAACAAGGTCAAATTTGGTGGAAGTGGGATGAGATCCAAGGTTTCTAATATTGAAGACCCAATTCTTTCATTGAGTCTCATTGGTTTTTTGTTTGAAGTGCATGTGCCAGATGAAATAGTCTGACATGATAGAATCAGTTCATGAAGAACTGATTTGTTTGGTTCACTGGCGGTGCCAAAATTCTGGAATAAAGAAAGAAAAATGTTCAAGTCAAAGTGAATCTAAAAATTTTGAAAAACTTTGGCAAATCAGAAAAGTTGAAAAAGCTGTAATTTCAAATAAAATGTTCAGTTTGGAACAACTTCAGCAACTAAAGTCTTTCAATTGGACACATTTTTTTGAAATACATGTGCCAAATGAAATAGTCAGACATGATGGGATATCAATTTAATGGTCTTCCATCGTGTATGGTGTGTTTCTTCTTTCTGAAGAAAGAAAAAAGGTGGTTTCTAAAAACTGATGAAAACCCCCATTCATTTTTCCAAATAGGAATTTCTGAAGATTCCAACAAATGCTTCTTGTGCACGTGGTTCTCAAACTTCCCGTAGCCAGGAACCCCTCTTTAAACATATGAATAAATCCTGAACTCCCTTTCCAGCATTTCAAAACTATAGGCCCCTTCAGACCCACAGAAACTCTACATGAACTCTTAGGTTAGCAGAATGTAGTATGAAAATTTGTGTTGAACAATTAATAGACCATTTTGGAAAGCAGAAAAAAAAAGAATGTAGTAATAGAGATGAAAACCAACCTGGGGAATGCACAGTGAAAGTTTCTGCAGACCAAAAATGTAGCTTAAGCAACCTCAATTAATCTGATATTTACACATGAGGAATTTGTTTGAACTCCCAGTAGTAGAAGTCTTAGTACTTTGTACAAGTATATCGCAGATCACGCTGTGTGGGGAGAAATGTCATGTAATGAAAGAGGATATTGAAAAAAAAACCCTTGAACTGTATTTCCGGTGGAGTTTACATATGTTATCTCTAGTACCTTGATGTTGAAAGAGAGGTGATAGACAGAACTACAGGGAGGGGTTAGAAAGCAAGATCAATCTTTAAAAGCAGTTGCTGAGGCCAGAATCCAGAGAGGAGCAGAACTCAACGTCAGCCATTACAAGTGCTGGGTCTACTTGGTCAACCACCAGAATGACTTTGCTGAGTTGTTTCATCATTCAGCTTCTCTGGGCTTTCTGTGCTCAGGGCCAAGGTAAGATGCAAAATGAATCTAAATATTCAACAACACTTTAGCTTAACTCTTCCCTGGTGTGGGGTGATATTAAATATGCTCAATATTGTACATAGTCAAGTGCTGTTACAGCAAACTGTCATATATACAATTTCACATTATTTGATAGCGTTGACATCCCCAGCCCCACTTTGCAAAGGTGAAACAGTTGAATATACAGTAAACAGGACAAAGTCATTAACAAGAGAGTGAATGAAAATCTTTGAAGGAGGACGGTAAGATATTCACACTCATTTTTACGAAGTTCTGGAGACTATCCATGTACATAATCTACTGCCTGATACAGCAGGGCTGAGTGCATTCCCCAAAACACTGCAGAGTTCAAAGTGCAGACACAGGTGAGCAGTCCCAGTATTTCTATAAGTAGCACTGCTGTAATCAAGACAGCAGGTGAAATTCACTCATGTACTCAGATGTCTCTTATTTATGCCACACTACATGAATTGTAATTGTAGTCATTGTATTCTGGTTTGTTTAGCATTTGTTCTGTATTGTTGCCAGAGTCACTGTTATATGGATTGAAGAAAATGCTCTGGCATGTGGGCCTGATTTATAGGTACCATGGGGATAGATGCTTTTCATATACTTATTGATCATAGAATCATAGAATATCAGGGTTGGAAGGGACCTCAGGAGGTCATCTAATCCAACCCCCTGCTCAAAGCAGGACCAATCCCCAATTAAATCATCCCAGCCAGGGCTTTGTCAAACCTGACCTTAAAAACTTCTAAGGAAGGAGATTCTACCACCTCCCTAGGTAATGCATGCCAGTGTTTCACCACCCTCCTAGTGAAAAAGTTTTTCCTAATATCCAACCTAAACCTCCCCCACTGCAACTTGAGACCATCACTCCTTGTCCTGTCATCTTCCACCACTGAGAACAGTCTAGAACCATCCTCTTTGGAACCATCTCTCAGGTAGTTGAAAGCAGCTATCAAATCCCCCCTCATTCTTCTCTTCCGCAGACTAAACAATCCCAATTCCCCCAGCCTCTCCTCATAAGTCAATGGGCCCTATAGAATGAGTGGGTGCTTTAATTTCTGACACCAGACCTGACTTGTCCATTACCATGATGCCATACAGCAAAATATGTCTTGGAGGGATGACTTTCCAGGAGACTCGGGGATTCCTGAGTATTGAAGGGCTATTTGAATGTGGTGCAGAGAAAGGAGGGTCTATTTGAAACCTAACTATTAAAATCTAGTGGCTCTGAGAATGAATCAGGGTTGTGTAGTGAAGAAGTCTTGTTTGTAGGACCCCTGTCTCATCTGAGCACTAAGGATTATGTTCTGCATTTCTCACCTCAGGGTTAATCCTGCCAAGGCCACCCATAATTTACGCAGCCAATCTAATTAGGGCAAGGAGTAGAGCTTCCACCTGGAATGAGCGGTTGGGGGGGGGTTCTTCCCCCAGAAGCCACATATTGTGGAGGGGTTCTTCTGATCATGAACACAAAGCCATTAGTAGATCAGGATCCACCTACATTGGAAATCACATCTCCATTTATGATGTGCCAAGACTTGCACTTCTTTGGGACAATGCCAATCACCAAGCCTAGGAGAAAGTGTATGTGTGTGTGTGTGTGTGTGAACCAGATATAAGGTATTTTTGGTGAAGGAGATCCAGCTCCAGCTATAGGATGAACTTCCATGTGACATAACAAAAATTATGTCTGTCCAGTTTTAGGTCTCACTGCAAGACTTGCCTTTTTGAAAAAGCTTTCCCACCCTAATCAGAATGATACTTATAACAATAACTACCTGCTCCCCACACAATAAAATAAAATAAAATTAGCCTAAGCAGATCCTCCCAGCAGCAGACACAGGAGAAGAGCTACAGACTTCATTAAGTGCTCAGGGATCTCACATTCACAGTTTGATGCAGAAAGTGCTCGTATACTCAATGTTGAGAGGTAATAAAAAAGATGGATATAAAGAATCTTAACTGAAGGGGATTTATAGCCTAAAGTCCTGTTTGCATTTCAACTTGTTTGTCTATTTCTGTATAGAAATTACATGTGATCCCCCATTAGTGACTAATGGAACCTTCCAGCCCCAAAAGAGAGTGCTCAGAGAAGAGGATGTAATCAGAGTAGATTGTAATCCTGGATTTCACTTTGAAACTGACAACATGGAAAAGACAGCAGAATGTACAAAGAATGGCTGGTTACTATTCCAAGATGTATCTGTAAGTTTTTAAACATATTAAAACAGCTATCAAAATCCCGATGATTATATAATGTGTATCATTGACAGTGTAAAAATATTTAAATTAAAATAAGCTAGAGGCCTCACTTCTGCAGTAAACAGAAATGAAAGATTCATACTTGCAGGGCTTTTCCCTTTTGCAAAGGTTTACTTTGAACGTCTTGGAAAACGTCCCTGTGAAAAGAACATGGTGTGCTATCAGATAGTCGTAAATAACTGTGCAATGAACATATACACTATGACTGACTTGGCAAATGTGTTAGGATTAACCCTACTAGAGGGAAGATTTGTACCTCTGCATTTTACCTGTCAAAATGGTAGCATACCAGGCACAATACCAGTACAGTATGAATGGTAAGAAACCCTATGGGACATATTTGGACGCTGAGTCACTCATATACACCACAGCCCTAGTTTTGTGCCCTCAGATTTGGTACCTTCATTTATTCTGAACTGTTACAGTTTTTTTCCAGGTGGTTCTTCCTGTGCTAAATCACAAAGTTTTTTCTCAAATGTTTACCTAATCTTTCCTCAGATAAAATCTCTGTGGCTGCAATGAGAGTTTTGTTGAGTAGGGACTAAGTAAAAATTGAGGAATTTGGCCCTTGATATTTAACAATAAATGAAAGCTGTCTAAAACAGGAGGAGGTGTAAGAAATTTTGAAGCCCAACAGTGTCATTATAAATTAACCCTCTGATAATGAGACTACAGATTTTGCAGTAAACACTGAGTTTGTTCTGTGTGGTGGGAAATCACTCACCTCCAAGGTACCATCTTGCCCACTTGTGGATGGTCGTGTACTGTGAGGAGATCCCTCACAATATGTGTGTTCTGGGGGCAGGATCCTCTGTTCACCAGGTGAAAGCGGTAACACATGCACCAATGGAACAATCTGAGTGAACTGTGAGTGGAATCTTGCGGAGCTCTCCCCTCCTCCCACCTCTTCCAATTAGTTTCCACAGAACAGGGTAATCCTTCCTGGAGTCTTTGAATAACAAGCTGTTATGCAGTAATTTCTAAAGCTGTCTCATGCTGCTTGGTAGGCAAAGCTTATGGAGGTGAGAAGTAAAATAATCCAGATCATCAGATTGTATATGTCCTGAACTCATGACTCCAGTTAATGTAACATTCAAATAGCAAAGTACTAAAACTGAGGAGAGAACTGATGAGTGACTAAAACAAGTTAATTTTTCTTTCATGTACTCTGTAATATATATATATATGTTCAAAACTTTCTTTTAAAGTGAAACTCTGTGACTACCCACATTTAGAAAATGGCAGATTAACTGGCTATTACAAAAACCACAGCGAAAAAGACTTTCCAGTACGTTTAGGGGTGACAATTTTCTACAGATGTCTTGATGGTTATGTATCTAAGAGTGAGAGCACCTCGAATCTAATCAGATGTACTGCAGATGGCTGGGACCTAATGCCAAAATGTCTTAGTAAGTAAATGTAAATTTGATTTTTTTCTTAAAAATACTATTGTAGCATGAAACACTAATAAATCTGTAGAGTATCATCAGCATTTGAAGGAACCAGGATGGGAGGAGTGGGGAGACTGTATAACAATGCTTTTGTAGTCTGGCTCTTACATCTCCCAGTCAAGACTCGTAATCCAGGGACATGAAAAAATCTTTAGTAGGACTTCCCCCTTGTTAGTCATGGCATACCAACAAAGAAGTTAGATAAACACACAAAATATCCTTTTAGGAAGGTTGCATAATAACATGACTTTATTTCTTAGCGTCCAAAATTTTAAGACACAAAACCAAAAACACAGAGAGAAAGGAGGCTGGTCCCCAAGGCAGGGAGGCACAATTCACCCCATTTTACTGCAAGCTGCCTCTTTACAGCCTAACTGCTACTAGATCCAGATTGCATGCTTCCCTACAGAGCCCTCCAGCCTGCAAGCAGGATCAGGAAAACACTGATCAAGTCCACATGGATCTTACTGTCATAGTTTTATGCTGAAGGTGCTTGTATACTTTAACATACTTATATACTTTAATACAGTTGTCAAGGTTCCTCCCCCACTCTGAACTCTAGGGTACAGATGTGGGGACCTGCATGAAAAACCTCCTAAGCTTATCTTTACCAGCTTAGGTCAAAACTTCCCCAAGGTACAAAATATCCCACCCGTTGTCCTTGGATTGGCCGCTACCACCACCAAACTAATACTGGTTACTGGGGAAGAGCTGTTTGGACACGTCTTTCCCCCCAAAATACTTCCCAAAACCTTGCACCCCACTTCCTGGACAAGGTTTGGTGAAAAGCCTCACCAATTTGCCTAGGTGACTACAGACCCAGACCCTTGGATCTTAAGAACAATGAACAATCTTCCCAACACTTGCACCCTCCCTTTCCTGGGAAATGTTGGATAAAAAGCCTCACCAATTTGCATAGGTGACCACAGACCCAAACCCTTGGATCTGAGAACAATGAAAAAGCATTCAGTTTTCTTACAAGAAGACTTTTAATAAAAATAGAAGTAAATAGAAATAAAGAAATCCCCCCTGTAAAATCAGGATGGTAGATACCTTACAGGGTAATTAGATTCAAAACATAGAGAACCCCTCTAGGCAAAACCTTAAGTTACAAAAAAGATACACAGACAGAAATAGTTATTCTATTCAGCACAATTCTTTTCTCAGCCATTTCAAGAAATCATAATCTAACACATGCCTAGCTAGATTACTTACTAAAAGTTCGAAGACTCCATTCCTGGTCTATCCCCGGCCAAGACAGAATATAGACAGACACACAGACCCTTTGTTTCTCTCCCTCCTCCCAGCTTTTGAAAGTATCTTGTCTCCTCATTGGTCATTTTGGTCAGGTGCCAGCGAGGTTACCTTTAGCTTCTTAACCCTTTACAGGTGAGAGGAGCTTTCCCCTGGCCAGCAGGGATTTCAAAGGGGTTTACCCTTCCCTTTATATTTATGACAACAGTTTTCAAAACAGCACACTCCTCCGCTGTGAATTCCTCAATTAAAACAAACACAGTAAAAAATTTCATAAATGTAACCATGTGGGAGGTCTGTGATTTCACTGAGGCCAGTGGTAACTGCCAGGAAGAGTGAGTGACACCTGACCTTTGTCCTGTTCCTTATGGATCATGCTCAGCAAGAGCATGCTCATTCCCCTTCTTTTTCAGCCATTACCTTCTAGCAGCACCATTTCCTCTGGCCAACAAAATGTACAACCTTCTTTACTAACTTGAGAGGCCACATCCTATAACCATGCTGAGCTTGTATCTAGTAACAGTCGATCAGTGTGCCTCTTCATTGTCTCCTCTTTTACCTCTACCAAACATGTCAGTGGTCCCAATATCTGCTTTACCACACCTTTTCCCCACTTCATCCGTCTCCTGTGATTTTGTACCAACACTGCCTGTCCTATGCAGACAAACCTGGCAGGTTTACATTGTGGGTTTTTGACTGTTTGCTGTATTTCATTGAGTATTCTTAGTAAGTCTGGTCTAAGTAAATCAAATGTAGTACCTAACTAAAGTCTTAAAAAACTCAGCTGACAGACTGAGCTAGACCTATATGAGAACATGAAATTTGCAATGCACTATGTCCCCCATTATTTTGGTCTAATGCTTGTTTCAATATCTGCACAAAACACTCGGCCAATCCATTTGATGCTGGGTGATAGGTAGCCAACCAAATATGCTTCCACACATTTTTCCATAGAAATGTGTGAAAATCCTCAGAAATAAATTATGGACCATTATCTGAAAAGAGCTCTGTAGGTAACCTGTAGATGGCAAACAGAAGAGATTGTTGTCATGTACACCAACTCTGGCCACCGAGAATAAGCAACAACCACAACTAAATAAATTTGCTTATTTTTCTGCAAAGTCAATGTGCAGCCATTGACAGGCTTCATAGCCCCCTTTCATGGGTGACATAGTATCGTTTCTGGTATGTTTCAGTGGCTGTTGCAGGAGTCATGCTGGCTACTTTCCATTTCTATATCTTGAACTAAAGCCAGCCAACTAAAATAACTTCTGGCCACTCCTTTCATTTTTACTACTCTTTGGTGCTGCTCATGTAATTCCACTGGCATCTTTTGCTGTTCACATTTTGCTATTACTACTCATAGCCCCCATAGAAAACAACCATTCTCCATGGATAACTCCAGTTTCCTGAAATAGTAAGGGCTAATTTGCTCTTTGGTTATGAGGTGTGGCCATCCCAGCAGTGCATCGCCTTTGAACCCAGTAGTTTTACCAGTGGCTTATAATCAGTGATGAGGGCAGCGATTAGATCACTTAGCTGGGATGTGGGAGAATGGCAAAGCAGGGACTTGACCTTGGTCTCTCACTTACTGTGTAAGTGCCCTACCACTTGGCTTTTCTGGGATGAGCATCTCTCTCTCTCTCATATTTTTTATGAAAATTTTCAAAAGGTCTCAGGTTTTGTCTTAATGTGAAATAGGAAAATGGTTCCCTGTCCAGATCTATTTCTCAGCATATTCTGGGAACTGGTATGTGCTGGGAACACACTTAGTACCTGGAGAATTGGCTCTGGGCTGGAAAGTAATTCAGAGGTTGGGCGCAGACCAGGGGAGTCTGAGAGACCTAAAAGCATCACAGCTGTTCCATAAAGTCTTTAGCCAATATCTAAGATTTCCCAGTCTTGTGCACAAAGCTTTTTACAAAGCCAGATCCACTCTAAGTGGAAAACTTTGCGTTCCAGTTGGAGAAATCTGTTACCTACACCCAAGTTTTCTCCATCTGCTATGAATATTTTTTTTCCATGGAGCATGTATAAATGTCTGACTGTCTGTCCAGCCCTGCTCCCTGGCCCCTCATAGAGTCTCCAGCCCTGTTTTCCCCACTACTCATCACAGACGATTCTAACTAATTTCAAAACTGAAATTCTGATCACTTATAGTAGGCGAGGGGAATGTACACTAATTGGCCCTGTATGGGTTTTGAAAGTACAGATTATTTTATTTTTATGTTAGAAGTGGCAGAAATATCATGAGATTTTACTCCTCCAGCCCCCAATGTGTAAAGTGCTCATTTTTGAAGTCTTGATGTTTGAAAACTTTTATTCTACCCTTTGAAAAACTAAAGGAAAATCTCCATTAGATTAGTTACAAAATTGCGGATAGGAATAGCTACTTCCCATGAAAAGTTAGAAGAGAGAAGTGGGGGTCACCACAACCTGGTACAGTGTTGTTAATTAAATAGAGCTGTGGGCATGTATGGGTCTTCACAAAGCACAAACAAGGACAAGATCCATTCCCCAAAGAGTTTACAGTCAAATTCAGGTCAACATAATGCACAGCATAGCTGTTCCAGTACAAGATCAGTAGGTTTAGAGACATTGGTGGTCAGAATGACATAGGATGTGACAGTGAAAGAGGTGAATTTTAATGAGGGATCTGAAGCATAGAATACCTGGTGCACAGAATGGTAGGCTTGACAGAAAGTGGAAAGCCAAAGGATCTCATTCCCCCCCACCCCAGTTTAAATACTTGCTGTCCAACGGCTAACCATACTAAACCTTTTTCCTTTAGAAAAGTGTTCTCCCATTTGGTTGTCAAATGGTAGATTCCTAATTCTATGGCAGAAATACTACAAAGAAGGTGAAGAAATTTCATATGTGTGTGATCATGAATATGTCCCCGAAAATCAGCAAGCAAAAGTTACATGCACAAAGAATAACTGGATGCCCACTCCAAGATGTATCTTGAACAGTAAGCAGCGTTTTTGTTCTTTCAGGCTCCTGGCTAAAATACTTCAAAAACATGATCATGTTCTGCTTAAGAGAAATTCAAAAATAGTGTAGTGGTTAGTATAGATAGAACCGTCACCCACAGGTGGTGCTGTATCTTTATCTTAGTGCAAAGTTGTTGCTTTTTTGTTTTTGTTTCTAATATGTTGTTATATCTGATCAGGGCATTAGTAAGGAGTTTTAGCTCTGCCTGTTTGTGCTGGAGTTACTACTTGCAGAGTCCCAATAAATCCTTTGATTTCTATAAGCTAGTGTTATAATACCAATTCTAGCAGATGACTTATCATGAAAATGTTTATTCTTGACCTGAGTAACTGTAAGATCATGTTGTTGTGACCCTCAGCCTTCCTCATCCAGACCCTCTCTGCTGTTTGTCACGCCCCTGCCCTTGTTGTGTCATGTCTAATATTTCGATTGTAAATTTCTTGGGACAGGTACCAAGTATTTCTTTGTCTTTTGTGAACAGCCAAATATATTTGTGGGTGTAATACAAATTATTATTAATATCAATGCTCTTCCTGCAACCCATATTTATTACTCCTTAACCCCACCCCAGAGCCTCTCCTGATTCTTCTTATCTCCATCCTTACAGGTTGGCTCTGCTCATCAATGCTCTTCACCCCACTGTATTTCAGTCATTCTATTTGCTTCTCCTTTTCCAGGTTGACTGGGCACCATCACTGTGGGGAATGAGCATGCAGGAGAGACAATTTTCAGTGGTCTCAGTTTTGATGTTCAGAACCATTATGGACCCTAGAAGCTAGGAAAAACAATAGCAGTGAAGTCCTGCTCAGACCCTGCAACCCTAGAAAACACTCAGTGTGGACAGGATCTTCAAAGAATTTAGCTGTCAAATTGTAACAGATCTATACTGGGCCTTTGAAATTTCAGAGATTTACATAAACTTATAACTTGCCAAATTTTAGTGAATATTCTGGACGAGAAGTAAAAGATACATTCTTGATACCAGGTGGACATTCCAGTCAAGTTTCAAGTCTTTTCCCCAAAGCATCCAAGTGCCTTAGTTTCTTAACAAAACAGCTGTAAGATTATTTTAACATTAGCAAAACAATTTTTTTCCTTCTATAATCTCCTTCTTATAAATGGCTAAACCGTGTTAGCAGATATTTTCAAAAACAATTCATACTGAGTGACACCCAGCATAGAAAATTTTATCTGCAACAATTAATGTTTGACAAAGTCGTAAGCACCTGAAAACAGGGTCTTATAATGGAGTGTGTCCAGCAACTTTAATAACAGGCAAGGTTACCTGAGCCAAATTATGGCATTTAGTGACTAGCCTGTGTTGGGGATGATGTGGAGGAAAACTGGCCCAGGGAGGTATTGTACTGTAGGAAGCCCAATCCCCACCCCAGCCCCCTATCAGTCAGGAGGAGTGTGTGTGTATAGGATCCTGGAGGGGGAGGCCAAAACCAAACTAACAAAATGTGTGTCCCCTTTAAAAAACCAACCGTCCAAACTGACCCCTTCTGGCAGAATTCCTAGTGCTTTCTTATTGTTCTAGGAGGCAGGCTGGCTTATTCTCCCTTTCCCTTAGGTGTCAGCTTGGGGAGGAACTGCTTAACCCATTCTTACGGCCCTTGAGATCTCTGAGCCTTGAGTCAGAGCAACAAAACTTATAGTCAGATATGCAAAGTCTCTAGGGCCCTAGTCAGGCTAGTGACCTAAAGACTAATAGGCCTGCAATCTGTAGCAGCCCGTGTTTACACCCAGGTTGTCTTGGTTGTAAGCACCAGACTGTCCCGTAAAGGGGTAGTACACCCCATCACATATCTCCCCGCTCTGACTAGATCCATTGGTGCACTCAATAATTGTGCCTACATCTTCCTCAGTCATTGAACAGAAATCAGTGTTATAATGTTCCTTTCCTGGACAGTGTTCTACTGCTCAGGAGCTAGTGCAGAGCTATAGGATCAGTGATCAAGATAAACAGGGTACCTAACAGGTAGTGTACTTGCACCCTCATGGCCCAGTGGATGGGCAAAAATCTTTTTGAGGGCAGAGTACCAAATCTCTTTGTCTAGGGACTTCCTATTCATGTAGACGATGGTGTATTAGTGACCTTGGAACAGTTGGGAAAGGACCACACCCAGTGCTCACTTTGAGGCATTGGTCTGTAAAATAAACTCCCGTGTGAAGTCGGGGCTGTGCAGAAAGCATTTACTGCAGAGAATTCTCTTCATCTCCTGAGACACCTGGTCTCACTGAGGTGACTCCAATCTGTCTTGAGGCTCACTTTTCGATAAGGTCTATGAGAAGTGCTGCCAGTGAGGCAAAAATTAGCACAAACTGTCCATAATATCAGACTGGGCCCAGGAAGGACACACCTGTTTTTTGATGCTTGGAACAGGTATGTTGGCCGATAAACATGGCCATATTGCATCAAACTAATGGTCCATCTAGCCCCATATCCTGTCTTCTGTCAGTGGACAGTGCCAGATGGTTCAAAGGGAATGAGCAGAACAGGGCAATTACCAAATGATCCATCTCCTGTTGTCCTGTGCCAGCTTCTGGCAGTCAGAGGTGTAGGGATAACCAGAGCATGGAGTAACTTGAACTAGGGATGTTGAGGTTGCAGCAGCACCCCCTGTCTTTAAGTGGTTTCCATCATGCACAGGGTTTACAGTTTTGTTCAATGGCTTTTGGCACCCAACTATAAAAATTGTTCCAACTCCCATGGGGTTGCATCCCTGACCATCTTGGGTAATAGCCATTGATGGACCTACCCTCTAATTCTCTTATAAACCCTGTTTTACTTTCACAATATCCTCCAGCAACGAGTTCCGTGGGTTGACTGTGCATTGTGTGAAGAAGTACTTCCTTATTTTTATTTTAAGCTTACTGCCTATTAATGTAATTGGGTGACCCCTGGTTTTTGTGTTAGGGAAGGGGTAAATAAAACTTACCTATTCACTTTCTCTACCCCATTTGTGATTTTATAGACCTCTATTATATTCCCCCCTCAGTCATTCTTTTCCAAGATGAACAGTCCCAGTCTTTTTAATCTTTCCTCATGTGGAAGCTGTTCCATATCCCTAATCATTTTTGTTGCCCTTCTCTGTACCTTTTCCAATTCTAATATATGGAGATGGGGCAACCAGAACTGCATGCAGTATTCAAGATGTGGGGGTATCATGGGTTTATATAGTGACATTATGATATTTTCTATTTTATTATCTATCCCTTTCCTAATGGTTCCAATAATTCGGTTAGCTTTTTTGACTGCCGCTGCACATTGAGCAGATGTTTTCAGAGAACTATCTATGGTGACTCCAAGACCTCTTTCTTGAGTAGTAACAGCTAATTTAGAACCCATCATTTTCTATGAATAGTTGGGATTATGTTTTCCAATGTGCTTTACTATGCACTTCTCAACTTTGAATTTCATCTGTCATTTTGTTGCTCAGTCACCCAGTTTTGTGAGATCCCTTTGTAACTCTTTGCTGCCAGCTTTGGACTTAACTATCTTGAGTCATTTAGTATCATCTACAAACTTTGCCACCTCACTGTTTACCCCATTTTCCAGATCATTTATGAATAGGTTGAACAGCACAGGTCCTTGAGAGACTCTGCTTTTTTCCTCTTTATATAGTGAAATCTGACTATTTATTCCTACCCTTTATTTCCTATGTTTTAACCAGTTACTGATCCAGGAAAGGATCTTTCCTTTTATCCCATGACTGTTTACTTTCCTTGAGAGCCTTTGGTGTGGGACTTTGTCAAAAGTCTTTCTGAAAGTCCAAGTACACTATATTCACTGAATCACCCTGTCCACAAGCTTGTTGATACCCTCAAAGAAATCTAATACATTGGTAAGGAATGATTTCCCTTTCCAAAATCTGTGTTCAGTCTTCCCCTACATATGTTCATCTATGTGTCTGACAATTCAGTTCTTGACTATGGTTTCAACCAATTTGTCTGGTCCAGAAGTTAGGCTTACCAGCCTGTAATTAACAGGATTCCCTCTAGAGCCTTTTTAAAAAAAAAAAAATCAGTGTTTCATTAGCTATCTTCCAGTCATCTGGTATAGAGGCTGATTTAAGTGATAGGTTACATACCACAGTTAGTAGTTCGGCAATTTAATATTCCTTAATTTATGCTCTTTTCTATTTTCCCCTCAATAGGATTTGACTTTCAGTTTTAAAGTATGACTTTTTGCCTCCAGTTGCCTCTTTTACTCTGTTTAGCCTTGGTGACATTTTTTTTTATCTTCTTACTGCTTTTTTTTTTTAATTTGGGTGTATACCTTTAGTATGAGCCTTTATTATGGTGTTTTAAAGGAGTTTCTGTGTGGTTTGCAGGCTTTTCACTCTTTTCACTGTTACTTTTAATTTCTGCCTAACTAGCTTCCTCATTTTTGTGTAGTTCCCCTTTTTGAAGTTAAATGCTAGTATGGTGGGTGTCTTTGGTATTTCCCCCCCCTACAAGAATGTTAAATTTAATTACAGGTTTCAGAGTAACAGCCGTGTTAGTCTGTATTCGCAAGAAGAAAAGGAGTACTTGTGGCACCTTAGAGACTAACCAATTTATTTGAGCATAAGCTTTCGTGAGCTACAGCTCACTTCATCGGATGCATACTGTAGAAACTTCAGAAGACATTATATACACACAGAGACCATGAAACAATACCTCCTCCCACCCCACTCTCCTGTTGGTAATAGCTTATCTAAAGTGATCACTCTCCTTACAATGTGTATGATAATCAAGTTGGGCCATTTCCAGCACAAATCCAGGTTTTCTCACCCTCCGCCCCCCCCCCCCCACAAAAACTCACTCTCCTGCTGGTACTAGCCCATCCAAAGTGACCACTCTCTTTACAATGTGTATGATAATCAAGTTGGGCCATTTCCAGCACAAATCCAGGTTTTCTCACCCCCCCCCCAAAACACACACACACAAACTCACTCTCCTGCTAGTAATAGCTCATCCAAAGTGACCACTCTCCCTACAATGTGCATGATAATCAAGGTGGGCCATTTCCAGCACAAATCCAGGTTTTCTCACCCCCCCACCCCCATACACACACAAACTCACTCTCCTGCTGGTAATAGCTCATCCAAACTGACCACTCTCCTTACAATGCTGGAAATGGCCCACCTTGATTATCATACACATTGTAAGTAGAGTGGTCAGTTTGGATGAGCTATTACCAGCAGGAGAGTGAGTTTGTGTGTGTATGGGGGTGGGGGGTGTGAGAAAACCTGGATTTGTGCTGGAAATGGCCCATCTTGATTATCATGCACATTGTAGGGAGAGTGGTCACTTTGGATAAGCTATTACCAGCAGGAGAGTGAGTTTGTGTGTGTGTGTTTTGGGGGGGGGGGTGAGAAAACCTAGATTTGTGCCGGAAATGGCCCACCTTGGTTTTCATACACATTGTAAGGAGAGTGGTCACTTTGGATGGGCTATTACCAGCAGGAGAGTGAGTTTTTGTGTGGGGGGGCGGAGGGTGAGAAAACCTGGATTTGTGCTGGAAATGGCCCAACTTGATTATCATACACATTGTAAGGAGAGTGATCACTTTAGATAAGCTATTACCAACAGGAGAGTGGGGTGGGAGGAGGTATTGTTTCATGGTCTCTGTGTGTATATAATGTCTTCTGAAGTTTCTACAGTATGCATCCGATGAAGTGAGCTGTAGCTCACGAAAGCTTATGCTCAAATAAATTGGTTAGTTTCTAAGGTGCCACAAGTACTCCTTTTCTTTTTGCAAATTTAATTACATTATTGTCGCTATTACTGAGTGCTTAGCTAAATTCACCTCTTGGACCAGATCCTGTGCCCCACCTAGGACTCAGCCAAGAATTGCCTCTCCCCTTGTGGGTTCGAAGGAGCCTTCATTAATGGTATCCACTTTATCAACTAGCTGTTCTATTTAATCTTTTGCCTTCCCATTTTGCAGTTTCTTGGGTTCACCATCAGACTGGCATCTCGCAGTAACTGTAGGACTGTGGCCAAGTCCCAGAGATGGGTGGACCAGTCCTAACTGTAGATTATGACATTGTCTAAATATGGTGCCACATGGCAATGGTGAAGGCATAACCCCTGCTGCATACCAAATGGCTAGTGTCTGGCAGTCAGGACAGGAGGCAGATATTTGCTACCTATTTGTACAGTCTGGCCAAGAAACAAATCAACATCCCTGGACAGTTGGTCCTCGTGTTAGGCCACCTCAGTGTCAAAGATGTTAGTCGGCACACTGTAATCTAGAGTGGAAGATTGTTCTGCTGGGCCCCTCTCCTGGTCATAAAGGGGTTTGTGTTGTTAGGAGGTCCTCTAACAACTCTCTAAGGTCTGCCCCCATGGTTACCTTCAGGTTCTGTGGAGTCACTTCTGGAACAGAACCAGACTTGCCAAACCTTTCCAGCCCTCCACCATTGGTTCTGTGGCTTTCAGGTCTTCTGAGGAATTTCAAAGGTCTGACAGGGCAACAGGGCTAGATCCCAGGTATTTATTTTAAAAAAAAATGTTTGGTTTTTAAAAACTGCCTCGTGAAACTTATCTTCTGTCCCAGTGATTGCTCCCTCTTTTTTACTTCTCTGAGAAAATGAGACCTCTTCTAGCGCTCTGCCCTGCAGGGCCCATGAAGACCATAGGCACAGCTTTTTTGTATCTGAGCACATTGTTAAACTGGCTTTATTGAATTAAGGTAATTTGTGAGCGGGTTTCACTCACTTTCAATTTGTGTGACTATTTTTTCAGAAATGCCATGCAGAGATGCACCTGATGTCCCCCATGCTCAGGCTGAAGGTAGCATAAAGACTAATTATGAACCTGGTGAAACAGTGCGCTATCAGTGCCACCCAGGTTTTATTGCTGTTGGATCACAGGAGGTAACATGTAAAAGAGGGCAGTGGACCCACCTACCTGAATGCCAAGGTACAGTGTGTAGTTTGATTTAATTGTCAGGAACCTATTATAATATTATAGGCACTCAGATACCCAGGGGATGATGATGATTATTTATTTGAATTAGTATAGTTCCTAGGATCCTTAGCCATAGACCAGGGCCCCATTGATTTAGATTCTGTGCAGACGCAGAACAAAAAGACAGTCCCTATACCAATGTGCTTACAATCTAAGTATAAGACAAGAGTCAACAGATGGTTACAGAGTGTATTGGGAGTACAAGGAGACAAGAAGACACTATTGGCTAACATGACAGACAGTGGTATCAGCACACCAATGGCCTACGTTGTCAATTTTTTTTGTAGGCATCATGGAAAAGGAGAATTTAAAGGTGGGATCTGAAGGAGGATAATTAGGTTACTTTGTGAATGTTTATGGGGAGCGTCTCCCATATGTGAGGGGCAGCATGGGAAAAAGCATGAAGGTGCTAGTTTGAAAATGGAACACGTGGGCAGTGGAGGCTGGCATCATGGGCCGATTGGAGAGGAACATTGAGAGTTTGATAGTGAATGACAGATGGTGGGATATTTGATGCAATAGTGAAGCGGGGAGCCAGTGGAGGGATTAAAAGAGGTGGGTGACATGTTCAAAGGGATGGGATCGGAAAATGATCTTTGCAGCAGAATTCTGAATGGATATGACCAGATCAAGAGTGCATTTGTCAAGACCAGAGAGAAGGTTATTTCAGTTATCGAGCTGAGTCAGAGATACAGCTGGAGTAGATCGATACTTTAAGGAGACTGCAGCAGCCAATTCAAAAATGGAGCTTGAGAGCAGTATATTATGGGATGGAACAAGGGAAATTGTAGAAATTTGGGGATCAAGTACCCACGATTTCCTGAGAAGTCTATAGGTATCCCTAAATATACAGTGATTGCTACACAATACACAGGGACAATTCCCCACAAGGTGCACCTGAAGGCAGTGCAGAATACACTGGGATTGGCTACCCACAGTACCACATGCCTTTTGTTGCATCAGATAGATATACTGATAGACTCGATAAATACTTTAGGATACTTGACTGTTTTGTCCTCTGCTCCTGCAGAGGCAACAGAGGGAGCAGAAAGTTAACACCAAACTCTGTTCCATGGCTGTGCTTCATTCACTGGCAAGACTGATACACAAATGCTGATAACTTCAGATATGGAAGGAGCTGCGAGAGGATTTGTTGTTTGTCAAATGGAAAAGGACAGAATAGGAAAGCAAATTGTTTTTCCTCCCAGCTGCTAAAAAGAGAACTTAAATGCATTTTTAAAACTATCAAAAAGTTCTGCAGGTTGTTTTAACATATTTCAATTTACTTATTTGTCACAATATAGAGTCCAGTGCTGCAGCCTGTGACTTTTTCTTTGCCTGAATAAGGAATACAGAATAAATGCTCTCATCTCACATTTACAGATTTGTTTCATTACCTTTGTTATGAGAGTGCCTGGAGTTTTCTTTTATGGGCCATAAAGTATAAGATACTCCACAAAAGTGTTTCACATTGATAAATCTCCCCTTTCAGATGCAACATGCGGAGATCAACCTGCAGTTGCCAATGCTGAGATCATAGACCAAAGATACAGAAGATATTGGCCTGCTGAAAGAGTTCAGTATCAGTGTCATGAAGGTTTTGAAAGTCATGGACCAAATGATGTCACCTGTATAAATAGGGAATGGTCACAACCTCCAACTTGCGAAGGTAGAGGTTTGAATTTTTATTAAAACAATTCATGCCAGATTGTACCTGCCCAGTATATGGGTGTCAAGTAAGGCAAGGAGGTTGCAGAATCCCTTCTGAAACATCCCTGGCAAGCAGAGTCTGAATGAATGTTGCTACTATCCTCCTTGGTTGCAGCTCATTTTCCCCAGTCCATGGCTTGTCAGCTCTATGGCCTATTGTGTAGAAGGATGGAGCAGTGGCCCTGCCGCCCTACCCCTTTTAGAACCATATACCACTAGTAGAGAGAAAGCAGGCCTTACGTGCATCTGAGCATAGGGATTGAAATTCTCTCTGGCCACTACGTAAGCTATTCAAAAGTCAGGGAAGGGTCCTGTCATAAATATAAAGGGAAGGGTAAGCCCCTTTAAAATCCCTCCTGGCCAGAGGAAAAATCCTCTCACCTGTAAAGGGTTAAGAAGCTAAAGGTAACCTCGCTGGCACCTGACCAAAATGACCAATGAGGAGACAAGATACTTTCAAAAGCTGGGAGGAGGGAGAGAAACAAAGGGTTTGTGTGTCTGTCTATATGCTGCTTCTGCCAGGGATAGACCTGGAATGGAGTCTTAGAACTTTAGTAAGTAATCTAGCTAGGTATGTGTTAGATTATGATTTCTTGAAATGGCTGAGAAAAGAACTGTGCTGAATAGAATGACTATTTCTGTCTGTGTGTCTTTTTTGTAACTTAAGGTTTTGCCAAGAGGGATTATCTATGTTTTGAATCTAATTACCCTGTAAGGTATCTACCATCCTGATTTTACAGAGGGGATTTCTTTACTTCTATTAAAAGTCTTCTTGTAAGAAAACTGAATGCTTTTTCATTGTTCTCAGATCCAAGGGTTTGGGTCTGTGGTCACCTATGCAAATTGGTGAGGATTTTTACCAAACCTTTCCCAGGAAGTGGGGTGCAAGGGTTGGGAGGATTTTGGGGGGAAAGACGTGTCCAAGCTACGTTTTCCAGTAAACCCAGTTAGGGTTTGGTGGTGGCAGTGGAGATCCAGGGACAAAGGATAAAATTAATTTGTACCTTGCGGAAGTTTTAACCTAAGCTGGTGAAAGTAAGCTTAGGAGGTTTTCATGCAGGTCCCCACATCTGTACCCTAGAGTTCAGAGTGGGGGAGGAACCTTGACAGGTCCTTGCACCCTTGCCACAAGTGAGCACCTGTATTAGGGCCAAGCAGAATCTGGCCATTAGAATGGGTACAACATTCAGTACTTCACCAGCTCAATGGACAGTTCAAAGAGAGGGGTCATGTAGCCCTGCCCTTAACATGCTTATTATTAATTTTGCCAATTTTGGGTAAAATCACAGTGTCTCCTTCACTCCTCTCATAGTCCATATGGACATCTGTAGGTGACAGAGTCTGCAACTAGTGTCTCCTTTAAAACAGGAAAGGAAAAACTGAAGTGTAGGAAAAGTTAAATTTGAAATGAGTAAAATCAAGGTGATGCAAATATTTTCAGCCAAACAAGCTGACTTTAAGATTTTTCCATTTGGAGAAGTTAGGAAAAAGACTTATATGCTGTTTCTTATGTTTTCAGCCCCTCAATAATTCAAAAGAATTCAGAAATCTGTCTTGTTCATCTTTTTTGAAGGATGTGGAGGGAAGTTCTGGTGTCCCTTGAAATCCCAACCCATTCCTGTCAGCAATATTCTCTTTGATATTCTCTTTGTGACTAGGGCTGCAGCTGATTCAAGTGCAGATAAAACTGATCATTGATAAAAATGTTAAATAGCATAAGGCCAAGGACCGATCCCTACAGGATCCTAGTAGAGACACACTTGCTTGATGATGATTCCCGTTACAGTTATATTTTGAGACCTATCAGTTAGCCAGTTTTTAATCAATTTAATATATGACATGTTAATTTTGTATTGTTCTAGTTTTTTAATCAAATTGTCATGTAGTACCAAGTCAAATGTTTTACAGAAGTCTAAGTCTGTTATATCACTACTTAACAAAACTTGTAATTGCATCAAAGATATATCAGTTTCGTTTGACAGGATCTATTTTCTATAGACCGAGGGTATTTCAGATTAATTATATTAATCTCTGAAGTTAAAAAGGTTTGTCAATTGGTTTTCTACAATTAAAAAGGTTCTGATAAACTAAACACAGTAAATTACATACCTTGCCTGGAGGACCTGAACAGAAATGATACACAGCTAATGAAATGTCATTAAAGATTTGGTTAAACTGAAGTATTTCTTGGAAATGTCAGTGACTGTAAATGTGCCCATGTATCTTTTCAGATATGACATGTGGACCTCCACCTGCAGTTACTAATGGTCAGATTCTAGAGTATGGAAACCAAAGGTATTTGCCTGGTGAGAGAGTGCGCTATCAATGTCAACAAGGGCTGAGCCTCATTGGGTCACAGACAGTGACATGTCAGAAGCAAAAATGGTCAGAACCACCAGAATGCAGAGGTATTTTATTTTATTATTTATACATATCCTAAAAATGAAGATACTGTTGGAATCAAAAGCTGCATTCATACTAAGAAGCTTGTATTTCTCTCTGTATCTTTCTCTTTATATTACAGAGATTGGAAACCTTTGGCACGCAGCCCGCCAGGGTAAGCCCCCTGGTGGGCTTGGCCGGTTTGTTTACCTGCTGCGTCTGCAGGGTCGGCTGATCGCAGCTCCCACTGGCTGCGGTTCTGTGCTCCAGGCGAATGGAGGCTGCAGGAAGCAGCACGGGCTGAGGGATGTGCTGGGCGCCGCTTCCCACAGCCCCCATTGGCCTGGAATGGCGAACCGAGGCCATTGGGAGCTGCAATTGGCTGAACCTGCGGATGCGGCAAGTAAACAAACTGGCCCGGCCCGCCGGGGGCTTACTCTGGCAGGCCGTGTGCCAAAGGTTACCGATCCCTGTTATATTATGTGACTTGCAAAACATGCACCAGAAAAAGAAATATATTCTTCATCATGCTAAGGGCCACAGATCCATTATGATGGTTACTTCAGTCTGCTTGCTGGAGTTTTTCCCCTCAGTACTGCTTCCTCTTCTGAAGAGCTGCAGTGACAGGTCCATACAGTCTTCTGAGGGAAAGTGAGGCCAAAAAAGCCAAAGGCAAAAAGGAAGTTCTGTGTCTCCTGCTTCATCCCACCCCACTTTTTGAGTAGCTCATTGGGAAGCTCTGTGTTCTCGATGAACAGAATGGAGTTTCCATCTCACAGCCCAGTCTGGGTTGGGGTCAGCTTGAAGTCTGTCCAGGCACGAAAGATAGAAGGCAGGCAAGGAAAATGCAGTTCTGATTCCAACATGCAGGAAGCATTTCAGCAGCCCAGGTGTAATCACCTCTGTTCCCTCCAGCAGATGGAGAAAGGGGCAGGTGGAATTTGAAAAGCCAGCTCCAGTGGCAAGTAGTTCCCACTTCCATGCCCCCATCTTCAAAATAGCAACACCAGAAAGACAGTGCAGCAGACTGAAGATTGCAATGGCTCCACCTTATATAGGATCACGGAAAGGCAGCATTAGACACAACATGCACAGTGCCACCACCATGTAGCTGGCTAAGGGGCATTTTTGCCCAGACCCCGTCCCACTCCTGCCACTTGTCAAGGGTCTCCTAGAGGTCTCCCACAATATTCCAGGCTCAAGCCTTCAGAGGAAATGCAGACCCAGGTAAACCCCATGGGTCAGAAAGGGGTAGAGCATGGGAACCTCCCATCTTGGGCAAGTCAGTCCTAAGGATCAGGCTTCTGGAGAGTTAATTTTTGAGCCCAAACCATTCCTTGAGAGAGCCATAGGCAAGCCCCAGAGTGGGACGTGAGTCATTAAGCCAAACCTCTTTGTGGGGAGGGAAAACCCTACTTATTCAAAATATTTTTTGAACACCCTGAGCCCAATTTCTTGCCTCCCTCTGAAACAGGAGCATAGACCTGTCCCTGGGACTCTTCTCAATTGATGGGTCTAGGTTTAATAAAATAGTCACAAGTGCTCTCTTTCTATAATATAATCTTTTCATCCTTCCCAAAACTGGGAAAGAACATGCCCAAAAAATAAAAAAGAATTCAGGTTTCACACTTGGTTTTCCCCATACACAATCTTCCTAGGTTCAGTCTCAGCACATGAAGTTTAATGGTTTCAGCATCCAGATTCAGAATACCTGCAGCTTTCAGCCTTTAAATTAACAGCATAACAATTGCAGTATACTGCCCTCAGCTTCCCTGTCTGATTATCCTGGCATTAGTTCTTAACTAGTTCCAGTTTACAGGCCTCAGCCCCACCAGCACACACAAGGCTCCCACTCTTGTGGAATCATCCACACCTTACAAACTGAAGAAACCTGTTTTTATTTGGCCCTTCCTCTGTCCTGATTGACCCAGACTCTGTTTCCTCACCTAGTGTTTCAGATCAAATCCGGGGAACTAGTTCTTGCTTTTCCTGGCTAACTGTTGTCATGACAACCCCAACTAATTTCCCAATATCAGCGCTTGCTAAACCTCTGGGACTCATTTAATTCCCAACAAAAGTGAAATAGGAAGTAGAACAACAAAATTTTGCAGCATATACGGACATAAAGCAGAGGGGTACAAACACCAAAATCGAATATGATCTCTCATACTCCATCTCCATTTGTATCTCATTCACTCACTCATGCCACTTGCAACAAAAGAGTTTTATCAACAATAGAAATTTCTTAAAGGGAAAACACCTCCTCAATGTATATCGCACCACAAAGTCCCAGACCACTCTGTCACAGGGCCAAATGCCTAAGACCAAAGGGTGAAAAGGGAGTGTCAAGAAATCTTCCTTCCAGGGAAGGAAGGCCTGATGTCTGAATCTGTGTCAGAGGATTACAAACAAGTGCATGAGGGATATATAGCTATAGTTTATCTGAGGCAACCTCGGACCATCTGAGGAACTTTTATAGCATTCCAACTGAAAGAATCTAGCCTTTGTTTATTTTTAACAAACATTCCCATTTTACCATACCACAGATAATTCCCCCCTTTTGCACAGGGATGACAGCTTTTTCAACTCCATTTGGTCTCGAAAGTCTTCCAAAGGTCCAATAATATTAATAATGGTTTTAAGGAAGAAGAAAACATACTCCTATCTCTTTCTGGACAATTCTACTGGTCAGGGCTTTGTACAGACTGTGAGACCAAGAGACTTATTTAGGGGGAGCTCATCAAGCTTCTAGGTTGACTGGCCAATATCCACCCTGTGCCTTCAAAGTTTCTGAACCCATGTTGCTTACTGAAAGAAATGTGACTGTATTGATTTTATAAACGTTACTAAAACTATTAAACAAATTAAAATAAAACCAAGAAAACATATAACCAAAGCTAAGTTGCTATTTCATTAAACTAAACTAAAAGTAAAGTGTTACAACAATCTAATAAAAACAAAATTAATGAAAGTTCAAGCAATCAACAAATTAGTCTCAATATTGGATTGAAATTAAATAATCAAATTAGTCAAATCATCAAATTAATGCAAAAAAAAAATTTCACATAAATTCTAAGAAGGAGTCTGAGGAGATGGCTGTCCATTTCATTGTAAATCCCAAGTAAGGAATTTTACCAAAGTCAATTAAATATATAACTTTGCACTGGTTAAATAGATAATAATTTGGTTTCAGTATTAAGATAATGTCTGAATCGCAATCCCAGAGCCAATTACAAAGCTTCTTCCATCTAGTATAGTGGTTAATACTTTCCTCTCACATCGACAGAGATATTATAATTCAGACTTTAACGGAACACTCTTGATAAGGAGAAGTTTGACAACTATCAGAAGTTACCAGACAAGTTATCATAAATGACAATATCAAATCTCTCAGGACTTTTAAACAAAGAATGCAGAACCCACTCTCTAATAAATAAGTTCTATGAGACATTATTTGGGCTGTGTTAACATAGGGAAATTTTCTTCTGGTGGTTTCCCCATGAAGACTTTATGGGTAGTGTTCTACATAAGCATGCTTACAACCACAATTCCACACCCTAAAATTAAATAATATTAAACAGCTGGGATGTCTCGCAAGGGAGCTCAGCCTTACACTTGATTCTTATTGTTTGTGAAAGTTGCTTACTCAACCTTGATGTACCTCCCCCCTCATAGTGAGAGGCCTACCTTGGAGCCATGCAACTTGATGCAATCAGCTTTGAATTAGGTCATCTTTAGTGAGTATCAACTTGGAAAAGCCCCCCTTAAATTAGCAATTTTAAAAATATTTGGTGTTTTCCATAACACAGAGATTGATGTCTGTGGCCCACCCCAAAAATATAAAAAATCCAGATACATGAGACCACTTTTGAGGAAGCTGGCATGGTTTTATCTGGGTGAAAATTCTTAAGATGATATTATGTCATCATTTTATGGAAATTTCAACATAAAAATACTATAAACATAGCTAATTGAGAGAGAACCCTAGCAATGGCCAGTTACTCAGCATTCTTCCATCAGAAAAATTTAAAATAAGTTCAAACTTCTTATCAGCCCAAGTAGCTGGGGAGCCAGGTAGCCCGCCCACCCAACTAGAGCCTCTGGGAAACCCAAAAGCTGTACATTCCATTGCTTTGTTTAGAAACAAAAAATCAGAAAAATAAGTGATATGGTTCCTCTTCCATTAGTTATAAAGTTATCGTACTCTTAGAGTAAATGTTAACATCCTCTGCTCATTAAAATTATTATTTTTAATGTTGTGGCAATAATGTGAGTGTGCTTATGGTGTTGCCATTTACCTTTTATTTGCAGGAAAATACTATGAAAATGTAATTTGAAGCTGGAGGTGGTAATGCAGTTAAAGAAGTAGAATATATTCTATAATCTCTCTGGTTTCAGAGCGGTAGCCGTGATATCTGTATCAGCAAAGACAACAAGGAGTCCTTGTGGCACCTTAGAGACTAACACGTTTATTTGGGTATAAGCTTTTGTGGGCTAAAACCCACTTCATGCCCATGAAAGCTTACGCCCAAATAAATGTGTTTGTCTCTAAAGTGCCACAAGGACTCCTCGTTATAATCTCTCTCTGGCAGAAGCAATGTAGTCTTAAAAAAGAGTAAGACCTTCTTCTTCAGCTGCCACTGGTATCATTACGATTGGAATGGTTTATTTTTAATAGCAGTTTATTGGTTTATATACATTAAAGTCAAAATCATACTATAAATGTAAACCATTTTAAGTAATTATGACTTTTATAAAAAATAAATGAAAAGTTAAATTGATGAAATATGAACAAAATGTAAAAGGTCTTTTAAAAGTCTAAGTTAACTTCTAAATTCAGGAAAAAAATACAGTTTCTTTAAACATTGCCCCACCATTTAAAGTGCTATAGACTGCATTTGATTTTAGGAAACCATAGCTATTTGGGCAGCTATTTAGGAAACCTGCTTATTTGGGCAGGAAAATTCATAGAGTCCAAGGTCAGAAGGATACGATTTGATAATCTAGTGTGACGTACTGTATAACACAGGCCATAGACCTTCCCCAAAATAGTAATATTAGGGACCCATTGTGCTAGGCACTGTAGCCATATGCATAAAGAGACCACCCCTGCCTCAAAGAGCTTATGAATCTTCGTTTACTAATAACTAGAGTAGACAGAAACATTTCCAAGTAATTTTTTTCAGCAGAAAGATCTTTTCTCTCAACACACACATTTTCCACAAATATAATATTTTAATTTTCCAGTTCTTTTGACAATAAAATAAAACCAGGGTATTTCTGTTAATATTTTTTTTTGGAGGGGAGGGGGACGGGGGTAACAATCATATATTGCAGTCCCTGCTCTCAGTACAGAGCCTGTTGCCCTTTAGTTCCTTCTGGAAAGAGAACAGAAAGGGGAGGGGCCTTGGCTCACACTGGCTAAAGGATCTGGCCAGCCACAAAAGGGAGAACACTCCCCTTGTATTGCCAACCTCAAGCATTCCGTAATTATGAATAAGGCCTGCTAAACTCATCAGATGCACTAAACAATGATAAAATATTTAAAAATAATAAATCTGGGGTGTCAAGGTTCCTCCCCCACTCTGAACTCTAGGGTACAGATGTGGGGACCTGCATGAAAAACCTCCTAAGCTTATCTTTACCAGCTTAGGTCAAAACTTCCCCAAGGTACAAAATATTACCCCCGTTATCCTTAGACTGGCCGCTACCACCACCAAACTAATACTGGTTACTGGGGAAGAGCTGTTTGGACGCGTCCTTCCCCCCAAAATACTTCCCAAAACCTTGCACCCCACTTCCTGGACAAGGTTTGGTAAAAAGCCTCACCAATTTGTCTAGGTGACTACAGACCCAGACCCTTGGATCTTAAGAACAATGAACAATCCTCCCAACACTTGCACCCCCCCTTTCCTGGGAAATGTTGGATAAAAAGCCTCACCAATTTGCATAGGTGACCACAAACCCAAACCCTTGGATCTGAGAACAATGAAAAAGCATTCAGTGTTTTACAAGAAGACTTTTAATAAAAAATAGAAGTAAATAGAAATAAAGAAATTCCCCCTGTAAAATCAGGATGGTATATATCTTACAGGGTAATTAGATTCAAAAACATCGAGAACCCCTCTAGGCAAAACCTTAAGTTACAAAAAAGATACACAGACAGAAATAGTTATTCTATTCAGCACAATTCTTTTCTCAGCCATTTAAAGAAATCATAATCTAACACATACCTAGCTAGATTACTTACTAAAAGTTCTAAGACTCCATTCCTGTTCTGTCCCTGGCAAGCGCAGCATACAGACAGACACAGACCCTTTGTTTCTCTCCCTCCTCCCAGCTTTTGAAAGTATCTTGTCTCCTCATTGGTCATTTTGGTCAGGTGCCAGCGAGGTTACCTTTAGCTTCTTAACCCTTTACAGGTGAGAGGAGCTTTCCCCTGGCCAGGAGGGATTTCAAAGGGGTTTACCCTTCCCTTTATATTTATGACACGCCCCCCAAATCTCAGCTAGGGTGAAACACTGGCTGGGATTTCTTCCTGGAGCTCTAGGAAAACAGAGTTAATAAGACACATGCATCTCTAAATATACTACCAAGTACATAAAGACTAACAATATTTTCCACATCTCAAGGACGATTTTAACCAGTTGATTCTGGGAAACTTTCACGGGAGAGTGCATCAGCCACTTTGTTAGAAGCTCCTGAGATGTGTTGGATGTCGAAATCAAAATCTTGGAGAGCTAAACTCCACCGAAGAAGTTTTCTGTTAGTTTCTTTGACGGTGTGAAGCCACTTTAGTGCAGCATGGTCGGTTTGCAGGTGGAAACGCCGTCCCCAAACATATGGGCGTAGCTTTTCCAGAGCGTAGACAATGGCATAACATTCTTTTTCAGTGACTGACCAGTTGCTTTCCCTCTCAGACAGTTTTTTGCTGAGAAACACTACAGGGTGGAATTCTTGATCAGGTCCTTTCTGCATTAAAACTGCTCCCACACCACGCTCGGATGCATCTGTGGTTACTAGGAACGGTTTGTCAAAGTCTGGGGCCCTTAGTACAGGGTCAGACATGAGTGTCGCTTTAAGCTTGTTAAAGGCCTTCTGACACTTTCCGGTCCACTGAACAGCATTTGGCTGTTTCTTTTTGGTTAGGTCTGTCAGTGGGGCAGCGATTTGGCTGTAGTGCGGTACAAATCGTCTGTAATAACCGGCCAAGCCTAAGAAGGATTGAACCTGTTTCTTTGACTTTGGGACAGGCCACTTTTGGATAGCATCCACTTTGGCCTGTAGGGGGCTGATAGTTCCTTGACCCACCTGGTGTCCAAGGTAAGTCACTCTGTTTAGGCCTATTTGACACTTCTTAGCCTTAACAGTTAGTCCTGCCTCCCTTATGCGCTCAAGGACTTTTTGTAGATGTTCCAGGTGGTCTGCCCAGGAATCCGAAAATATGGCCACATCGTCAACGTAGGCGACTGCATATTCTCCTAATCCCGCTAGGAGACCATCTACAAGTCTTTGGAAAGTGGCGGGTGCATTTCGCAGCCCGAAAGGGAGTACATTAAATTCATACAGCCCGAGATGTGTGATGAAGGCTGACCTTTCCTTGGCAGATTCATCTAGCGGTACCTGCCAGTACCCCTTGGTTAAGTCCAAGGTAGAGATGAACTGGGCCCTTCCCAGTTTCTCTAATAGTTCATCTGTGCGTGGCATGGGATAGTTGTCTGGGCGAGTTACAGCATTTAGCTTACGGTAGTCCACGCAAAAACGTATTTCCCCATCTGGTTTGGGAACTAGAACCACTGGAGATGCCCATGCACTTTCAGAGGGGCGGATTACACCCATCTGTAACATATCCTGGATCTCCCGTTCTATAGCAGTTTTAGCTTGAGGAGACACCCGGTAAGGTTGGACCCTAATTGGGTGAGCATTACCTGTGTCAATGGAGTGGTATGCCCGTTCAGTCAGTCCTGGGGTGGCTGAGAACGTTGGCGCGTAGCTAGTGCACAGCTCCTGGATCTGCTGTCGCTGCATACACCCAAGGGTCATGGAGAGGTTCACCTCTTCCACACCACCAGCACATTTCCCTTCGTAGTAGACACCTTCAGGCCACTCAGCGTCGTCTCCTCCCTGGGCTGTAAACTGACAAACCTTTAATTCTCTGGAATAAAAGGGCTTTAGAGGATTAATATGATACACCTTAGGCTTTCGGTTGGAGGTGGGGAATGCTATGAGATAATTAACAGCTCCCAGGCGCTCCTGGACCACGAATGGCCCTTCCCACGATGCTTCCATTTTATGGGCCTGGAGCGCCTTTAAGACCATGACCTGGTCTCCTACTTTGAAGGAACGCTCTCTGGCATGTTTATCATACCAGGCTTTTTGCTCTTTTTGAGCATCCTGTAAGTTTTCTCTAGCAAGGGCTAAAGAGGTTCGGAGGGTGTTTTGTAGGTTGGTTACAAAGTCCAGAATGTTAGTTCCTGGAGAAGGTGTAAATCCCTCCCATTGCTGCTTCACCAACTGCAATGGCCCCTTAACCTCACTGCCATATACAAGTTCAAATGGGGAAAACCCTAAACTGGGATGTGGTACAGCTCTGTAGGCAAAGAGCAACTGCTGCAATACTAGGTCCCAATCATTGGAGTGCTCATTTACGAATTTACGTATCATGGCCCCCAAAGTTCCATTAAACTTCTCCACCATGCCATTTGTTTGATGATGGTAAGGAGTGGCAACCAAGTGATTTACCCCATGAGCTTCCCAAAGGTTTTTCATAGTTCCTGCCAGGAAATTAGTCCCTGCATCTGTGAGGATGTCGGAGGGCCAACCTACCCTGGCAAAAATGTCTGCTAGTGCCTGGCACACACTTTTAGCCCTGGTGTTGCTTAGAGCTACTGCTTCCGGCCATCGGGTGGCAAAATCCATGAAAGTCAGTATGTACTGCTTTCCTCTGGGTGTCTTTTTCGGAAAAGGACCCAGAATATCCACAGCTACTCGCTGAAATGGAACTTCAATGATGGGGAGTGGCTGGAGAGGAGCTTTGACCTGGTCTTGGGGTTTTCCCACTCTTTTGCATACCTCACAAGACTGGACATAGGTAGAAACATCCTTGCCCATTCCCTCCCAGTGGAATGACCCCCCCAAACGGTCTTTGGTCCTGTTCACCCCAGCATGGCCACTAGGGTGATCATGGGCTAAGCTCAAGAGCTTGGCCCGGTATTTAGTTGGAACTACCAACTGTCTCTGAGGATGCCAGTCTTCCCGGTGTCCCCCAGAAAGAGTTTCCTTGTATAAAAGTCCTCTTTCTACAACAAACCTGGATCGATTAGAAGAGCTGAGAGGCGGTGGGTTGCTCCGTGCCGCCGTCCAAGCTCTCTGGAGGCTTTCATCTGCTTCCTGTTCGGTCTGGAACTGTTCCCTTGATGCTGGAGACATCAGTTCCTCATGGGATTGTGGACCTAGGCTTGGTCCCTCTGGAAGCGATATAGGGGATGGAGCTGTTTCTGTTGACTGTGAACCGCTCTCCGCTGGTGCACTATGTTGGGATTCAGGCTCCGGCTGAGCCTCTTGTGTAGGGTTATCGGCTGCTGCCAGTTCAGGTTCGGTGGGGCCCTCTGGTGTTGAGGTTGCAAGTACTGGATTCAGTGCTGACACGGGGTCTGGTGTTGGTTGTTTGGCTGGTTCCGGTTCTGGGACTGGTTCCGTCTGGGTCTCTGGGACTGGATCCACTACTGCTGTTGCAGACATTGGCCTGGGGTCCAGGTCCATCGCCTCTGACTGGGTCCTGATAGAAGCTTCCGGAACAGAGCTAGGCCTCACGGCTTGTTTAGCCTGGTTGCGGGTGACCATTCCCACCCTCTTGGCCTGCTTCACATGATTGGCCAAGTCTTCCCCCAACAGCATGGGGATGGGATAATCATCATAGACTGCAAAAGTCCACATTCCTGACCAGCCCTTGTACTGGACAGGCAACTTGGCTGTAGGCAATTTGAAAGAGTTGGACTTGAAGGGTTGAATCGTCACTTGGATCTCTGGGTTGATTAAATTGGGGTCCACTAAGGAAGCATGGATAGCTGACACTTGTGCTCCGGTGTCCCTCCACGCGGTGACCTTCTTCCCACCCACACTCACAGTTTCCCTCCGCTCCAAGGGTATCTGGGAGGTATCTGGGCCTGTGGACCTCTGGTGTGATTCCGGTGCAATGAACTGTAATCTGTTGGGGTTCTTGGGGCAGTTGGCCTTTACATGCCCCAGCTCGTTACACTTAAAACATCGTCCAGCTGACGGGTCACTGGGGCGAGGAGGGTTGCTGGAGAACGGGGTGGTGGGACGATAAGGGGTCTGGAGGGTTCTTTGGGAGGTAGGTGGGGCTTTGGGCGGCCCCCGGTAATAGGGTGTGGTCTGGGGTGGTCCCTTCTGGTCTCCGCTCCAACTGCGACCAGTTTTCTTCTTCTCTGCCACCTCCACCCATCTGGCTCCAATCTCTCCTGCCTCAATTACAGTTTTGGGTTTCCCATCTAGGATGTATCTTTCTATTTCCTCAGGAACACCCTCTAAGAATTGTTCCATTTGCATTAGGAAGGGCAAATTTACTGGAGATTCAACACTTGCTCCTGATATCCAGGCATCCCAATGTTTTACAATGTGGTAGGCATGTCGGGTAAATGACATGTCTGGTTTCCACCTTAGGGCTCTGAACCTCCGACGAGACTGCTCGGGTGTTATCCCCATTCTGACTCTCGCCTTGGATTTAAACAGTTCATACTTGTTCATGTGTTCTTTAGGCATTTCAGCTGCCACCTCAGCTAAGGGTCCACTGAGCTGCGGCCTCAGCTCTACCATGTATTGGTCAGTAGAGATGTTGTACCCAAGGCAGGCCCTTTCGAAGTTTTCTAAGAAGGCCTCAGTATCATCACCTGCCTTGTAGGTGGGGAACTTTCTGGGATGGGAAGTGGTACCTGGAGAAGGATTGCTAGGGTTTGTTGGTATATTCTGCTGGGCCTTTATCCTCTCCATCTCCTCCACATGCTTCCTCTCTTTTTCCTTCTCCTCCTCCTTCAGCCGCATGAGTTCTATCTGTCTTTCATGTTCCCTTTGTTTTTCCTCAGCCTGAAATTTGGCTAATTCCAGCTGTAGTCGAGCTGAGGATTTGGCCATTCTAACCTCTCTGTTTTTAACTAACTTTACACCCGAGGTTTGGAAATAAACAAACAAAACTTGGCTGTAAAATTTTGCTGTGCTGGAATAGAATACCTATTCTCTGATAGTGATTGTCAGCCTACAGAAAAAGACAATTCCCTTGTCTCTGCTCTGGGCCCAAATTAAAGCAAAAAACCTCCAACTACTTGGAAACCTGCTTACCCAGCCCAAAGAAAAAAAAAAATTTCTTTTCAAACCTGTGCTCCTTGTAAAACAAAAAAAAAATCAAAATCCTAAAAAAAACCCTGCCACTTTTGTCTCCAGGCAAATGGGTAGAGCACACACCCCCTATTTACTTTTAGGAAGAAAAGAAAAAAAAATAAACCTCTGGGTTGGAAGACTGTGAATTTCCCTGCAGGAGTTAAGTACCCTGCCTCCAGGCAAAGAAAACCTGCAATTCACAAGATAATCCCCTTTTGTCTCTGCTTGGCCATAAAGCAGAGAGAAACCAAGCTGCTTTCAGTTTCAAAGCTGCCTTCTGGACTTCCTAAAAATTCCTTTTTAAAATCTGTATTTCTAGTTCAAAAAATCTCAACTGGATCTCAAAATGATTTCAGGTTAATCCCACCACTGTGCCACCATGTCAAGGTTCCTCCCCCACTCTGAACTCTAGGGTACAGATGTGGGGACCTGCATGAAAAACCTCCTAAGCTTATCTTTACCAGCTTAGGTCAAAACTTCCCCAAGGTACAAAATATTACCCCCGTTATCCTTAGACTGGCCGCTACCACCACCAAACTAATACTGGTTACTGGGGAAGAGCTGTTTGGACGCGTCCTTCCCCCCAAAATACTTCCCAAAACCTTGCACCCCACTTCCTGGACAAGGTTTGGTAAAAAGCCTCACCAATTTGTCTAGGTGACTACAGACCCAGACCCTTGGATCTTAAGAACAATGAACAATCCTCCCAACACTTGCACCCCCCCTTTCCTGGGAAATGTTGGATAAAAAGCCTCACCAATTTGCATAGGTGACCACAAACCCAAACCCTTGGATCTGAGAACAATGAAAAAGCATTCAGTGTTTTACAAGAAGACTTTTAATAAAAAATAGAAGTAAATAGAAATAAAGAAATTCCCCCTGTAAAATCAGGATGGTATATATCTTACAGGGTAATTAGATTCAAAAACATCGAGAACCCCTCTAGGCAAAACCTTAAGTTACAAAAAAGATACACAGACAGAAATAGTTATTCTATTCAGCACAATTCTTTTCTCAGCCATTTAAAGAAATCATAATCTAACACATACCTAGCTAGATTACTTACTAAAAGTTCTAAGACTCCATTCCTGTTCTGTCCCTGGCAAGCGCAGCATACAGACAGACACAGACCCTTTGTTTCTCTCCCTCCTCCCAGCTTTTGAAAGTATCTTGTCTCCTCATTGGTCATTTTGGTCAGGTGCCAGCGAGGTTACCTTTAGCTTCTTAACCCTTTACAGGTGAGAGGAGCTTTCCCCTGGCCAGGAGGGATTTCAAAGGGGTTTACCCTTCCCTTTATATTTATGACATGGGGTCTGTTTGTCTTCTGTTTTTTTTTAACCCTCTGGGCCATGTTTTCAAGTGCTCCTCCACATCCATGAGGTTTATCATCTTTTTATTTTTTTAATGACAGCTGAAATTCTCACATAATAACATAACTCCAGGAGTTGGAATTAAAAAAAAAAAACAGCACATGAAATACCATGTAACTCATCACAAAATCCTGAGAGTTGGCAACACCACCCCCTCTTTCCTTAGGGGTGGTGCAGCATGCACAGACCCCCTGTGCATTATTGGGCTCAGGAGGTGTTCCCTCCTTATGGCACAGTGGCTTCCAGAATTCTCCTTAGGGTGGAAAGGCTACACATGGCTCCAAATGTGGGCCAGTGCCTTCAAGCATGGGGCCAGTTCCTCAGCTGTGCCGAGTATAAGGTAAGCACAGCTGAGGATGAGTGGGGGAAAAGTGGCTTTGAGCCTGGTTCTGAGGCCAATGATGGTTGAAAAACCATAAGAGACAACTCCTCAGCTCAGAACTGGCTAGGGGTACATGCTGCAGGTCATCTCTGCCCCAACACAATCCCTCCAGACACTGCCTTTTTCAGCTGATGACTTCCCCGTGCAGAAACAATCCTTTGCAGCCCCTTTAGCCACTCTGGGCTATTTTACTAATCAAATCATTATCGTTTGATATTTATTGAGAGTAACTATCAAATGATGAGTGGTGCTTCTCTTTCCTATATTTGTATAATCCATTATTAATCTGTTGGGCCCAAGGCCTTTTCCAGAGAGCGAAGCATTAACTCCATTCATGATTACATCACTTCTTATTAATACCATTGGTTTTTCTCCTTGGCATCTTTCCTTTTCTTATTTTCCTCCTCTTTTTCTCTTTTGTTTAATTTCTTTGTTGAACTCTCATTGCTCATTTTCTTATCTAGTCAGTATTTCTTCCTTATTTCATTTTGTGTTTTATGTTACACTTTTTAACCCATTTTCTCCATTTCTCTCCTTAACTTGAATCCTCTTACCTAGTTTTTACCCTCCATCTCTCATCTCTCTTAATTCTCTTTCCTCCTCCTCCTCTCAATACTTGGTCACCACAGGAAGAGTATCTAATGCTCTAATGTACTCAACCACTGTCTGAAATACCTCAGTGGTTAACATGCTCATGGAGAAATGAGGCTCTGCACAGGCCAGTGACTACTTGAGTGACAAGAAGTGGGAACACTAGCACAAATAAGAAGCCTCGGTACAAGATGAATTGTGTCAAAGCCTCCTTCACTTTGTGTGTCAAATATTAAGTTGGAATGGTGTGATTAGTATGGTGGAAATGACTGGCAAGCCAAAGGATTTCAAAACAGGATACATTCCTTGCTTCAAAGTCCACCCAGAACCAATTCATGAAGAGCTAGAGCATCTTGTTACCTAGTTTGCCATCAGTTTCACGCAGTACTGCTGCAACTTGAATGTCCGTATGACTTTTAATATTTTGGTTTCTGTTCCAATATCAGGATAGATATTTTTCACTTTTTCCTTTGATTTTTCCTGGACTCCAAATTAGAGTGAATTGATAGTGCTGTACTGTCATATTACAGCATTTACAGTAACTAAATGCTGCCCAGTAGTTTTATTTTCTATTTCTATACTTCATTTCAGAGGCTGGTGGAAAGTGTGGGTCTCCACCAAGAATTGACAATGGAGACATTGTTTCATTCCCATTAAAACAATATGTACTAAATTCAACAGTGGAATATAAATGCAAAAGTTTGCATATATTGAAGGGCCCTCAAAGTGTTAGATGTGACTCTGGACAATGGACAGACCCACCGGTTTGCTTAGCTATGTACAAAAATCAATTATATGAAAAAGGACAGTAGTGAGTTATGAAGCTGTGTTATTTTTTAAGATGAACAACGCTGCCTGCTTACACACAATACACACAGCCAGAGTATGAGACTAGTAGCAGAGGTGAAACCCATGGAGATGGAGGTGGAAAATAACCAGAAAGGATTCTGAGTGCCAATAAGTACATGCCCCATAAAGCAGTGAATGGGGAAAACCTGCCAGTGATTGACTTCTTTACACACAGAGAATATGGAATTTGTTGCCTCCTTTCCTGGAGTTCCTTAGAATTCAGTTAGTTAATAATTAGGGATGATAGAATGTGGAAAGGAGGAAAGAGGAAAAATTTAGTAGACTCTGTATTTGGGCTCTGGTAATTGTCGGCAACACAGAACTCAGGCTAGCACTAGTACCTATCTACATATCAGAGCCATTCCTGTTTCTGTCTCTAAAGTCTGGGGCTTTTCTTACATTTCATTACACAAGAGTCGTCTTCATCAGCATCTTTACATTCTTGTGAGAAAAGGTTCAAATGAGGGTGGGGTAGGAGCGATTCCATATTTCCACGATTGTGCATAGCTTCTTGTGTAATGCTCTGTCCATGTGATGAGAATGTTGCTTCTGTTTCTGCTCCTGATGCTCACTGCAGAATTCTAGCCCTGAATTTCTGGGTCTTATTTATGTAAAGATTTCACAACAGTGAAATGGGACAGATTCTGGGCCCTGCTAGGGTCACTGTGAAATATTGGAAAAGCAAAAATATTATAATTTATTTATTATCATTTATTACAATTTATTATTTACTATTTATTTGTATTACTGGAGCAGAGTATTTTAAGGGGCAGCTGAGGATTCTCTCAGCTTGAGGAGACTCCTGGGATGGCACAAAGCTGGAACCATCTGGGGTGAGGAGGGGTTATGTCAGGGGCCAAAGGGGGCAGGACCAGATTGAGGTGCACTGAACAAATTTCTGGCTAGCAGAACAGTCCCTAGGAGACCATTCTAGCTTTTGTCAGTTGGGGTAGTCCTGTGGCTGCTCTAAATTCTGCTGAGATATGGGGTGGGGATCAGTCCCCAGCTGTCTCCAGGATCAGGGGAGGCATAAAAGTGGCTTTTAGACAATCTTTGCCACCTCCACAGATGGTGCTGAGCATGAGCATTGATGACTGAGCCTAATGTATTTGTATGATGCTTGTATGAGTGATGTGACTCCCCCTTTTAGGGCTGGTCAAAAATTTTCCATCTAAACATTTTTTGACTGAAAATTGGGTTTTTGACTGATTTTTTTTCACAAAAATTTCTTCTTTCTGTGTAAAGTTTTTATTTTTTGTTGTTGAAAAAACAAATACTTGAAAATGAAAGTTTTCAGTTTCTGACCAAAAATTTGTATTTGCATATGCTGTGGTGGTTCTTCATGGTACTTGTAGTTCCAATGCTTCAACTGTGGCATCCTCCCCTGTAGGCTGGGCTCCCCAGCTGAAATACATCTCCCACGATGCACTATGGCCAGGGATTTCCATGATGCACCACTTATCCTCACCCAGTGGGGGAGACCATGGCATATCAAGGGAAATGCAGTCCAACCAGGGAGCCTGAGGAGAATGGGATCATGAGACGGATGAACTATAACCCCCATAAGGCACTAAGGTGGCATTTCCAACAATTTTTTTCAATTATTATTTTGCTGAAAAGTTAGAAATTCTGCAGAAGAAAACCTCATTTTCTGACTAGCTCTACTCTCTATGCATCATGTAGCAGATAATAATAATTAATTAAGAATAATGTTCCTCTTCCTAAGGCTAAAAGCCTGGCATTCATTATTATCTGGCTACCTGAATATAGCCTGTGGCTTTCATCCAGCCATTCTGCTTCATCCTTCTGGTCCTCAGGAGCTGTTTGCGCTCCACAAAAGCTCCTGCTCTTTTCCAAAGTGTGCCTCCACTCATGGAGAAAAGATGCCCAGCTGTGGCAGTTACTCTCACTGGTACCACCTGCTGGTCAACTTCAGCAGCAGAGACCTTACCACCTGCAGCTTTTATGGCTGTTCCTACTACTGTGTCTGTGGCACCCCATAGCACTATCACTGGCTCTGCTTGCCCTGTCCTGCCTTGCTTACTGATGGTACAAAGGACTGTTCCTCGCAGCTGGAGGGACTGCAGCATCCGTCCTCTTGGCCCACTGTACTACAATCTCCTCATCAAGGTTGCTCATGATGTTGATCGCACCAGTTTATTTATCTTTTAAATCCTTTGTTCACTTTCCCCCTCACCGGGACTCCTGTGTAACCCCAGTAGTGGCATGCACGTGTGACTTCACCCCACATTCTACTGAGCCAATGGTTGCTCCAGTGTTCCTTGTAAATGAGTAAGAATTGATGTGAACATGGTCACATTACAAATGAATTAGGAGTCAAGAGAATATCTGTGGATATTTATTTACTCTCACTATTTTCCTAGCTCTAATTGGGAAGAAATTTTCCCCATAGACATTTGATTGCATAATTCTCCATCAGGAGATGAATTGGGACTATGACTGTCCAGTTTATGAAATCTGGTTGATATTGTGGCATTGTATTATGGAAAACTGCCAATTTGTATATGGAGCCACCATTGCTGACAAGTCCTGTAGCAGGTACACACCAGAGAGAGACAATGGGAAATATTTACAGTTAATGACACAAAGGTTATGCTGAAAAGCAGCTGCATCCTGAAGGGAGAAAGAAAGGTCGGAGCAGTCGAGAGTGACAGAAAAGACAAAACAAAGGAAGCCGGGAGGATTTAAATAACCAACCAAACAGGAACAGAGAAGGCCAGACAGGAAGAAGAATGGGGCAGGAGAGAACAAGGTCACGCAAGCTGGGTAAGGAACTCCATGAGGGACAGAGACCAGCCAGCATGTGACAGGCTGAATGAGGCAGGGAACTGCCTACTTTCCTGGACCCAAAAGGTTCCTCAAGGACACACAAGAGCAGGGTGAACTAGTGTAGGATATTGCAGCCTCAGAGCTTTATTATTTTGTGTGGTCTATACTCTCCGGCATTTTATATTAAGTAAAAGAGCAAATGTGTTACATGCTGTGCAAAGTGTGTGTGTGTGAGCTTCTTCCTAACTGTTGTGTGCCCCTGGGAGTCTTAAACTGTAAACCAGGAGCTTCACACCTTTTGGGTGGAGTTCTGGGATAGGGTGGGTTTAGGTGCAAGGAACTCTGAAGAGTCATCTTTCCATCCAAGCGCTAGGCAATTGGACAGCGGTCTGAGCCCTGGACATGAAAGGTCTGAGCCCTGAGAGTGTGCCTAGGAACCTTAAAATTGTGGCAATGGCTGGTCTTAGCAAGTGTCCACAAGGGGGCATTTGCTAGGATCTATGACAGAAGGGAAGAAGGTCTACACTCTTTACTGGAAAAAGAAATGGAGTACTTGTGGCACCTTAGTTGCATCCGATGAAGTGAGCTGTAGCTCACGAAAGCTTATGCTCAAATAAATTGGTTAGTCTCTAAGGTGCCACAAGTACTCCTTTTCTTTTTGCAAATACAGACTAACACGGCTGCTACTCTGAAACCACTCTTTATTGGAGCATCTGTCTCTGTAACATCAGAGGCAAAGAGAAAATAGCACTGATCTTTTTATTTATTTGAAGCATTTGCGAATACATACTTTACAAAGAAAGTGCTGTTGAGTCAAATATCCAGGTCAGACCCATGTGCAAATAACTAAAGTGCCATTTCTTTTTTTTGCAGAGCCTTGTACCGTAACCCCGGAGGATATGGAGAGGAACAAAATACAGCTGAGATGGCCTTATGAACAAAAATTCTATGTGTTATCAGGGATCTTTGTTCAATTTGTGTGTAAATGGGAATATAAATTGGATCCAACATCTTCTGGACTTAGGGTACAATGTTTAGAGGGGAGTGTCTGGAATACCCTAAATGTAAACACAGGAAGAAGTAATCTTTAGTTTAACCACAATATCGATGACTTGTCCACTAAGCCAAATTATTTATTTATTTATTTGTATTGAGGATGTCTAAGGGTGTATAAAATACAATCAGTACATGACATGGTGACTGAACAGAGTCAAATATAATATTCTCTGAAATTCTAATGTATAAAGTGAGATTTATGCCTTGTTCACAAGATAAAAACTGTTGCTTAATATCAAAGTGTTGAATATTCCAGTAGAAGTATGCAAGTTATTATTAAGAAATTAAAAACATGAGATCAGATCCCCAGCTGGGATAAATCAGTGTAACTCTGTTAATTTGGAGAGGTTATTTTGATAATGGTGTTTTAAATGGAGAAGGAACAGGGAATCTTGGATACTTAAAACATATTTTTGGATTAAAGTGTCCTCTAATGACATTAAGAGATTTTCCTTGGCACCCAACCCTGTGCCAAGAATTATTCACATGAGAGTCTTCCTGCTCATGCTTCATGGCACTTTGACTCAAGTCCTAAGAGCATTTGTTTGTAAAGTTTGTACATAACAGGCAAGACTACAGAGAATTCTACAATAAGGAAATTAACAGTTTGTGGTAGATGATACTACAGCTGGTTGAACATCAGAATGTCCCTTCTGTGGGACATTCTAGAATTTTGATTTTAAAAAAATCACTCTGTTTCAGAACAAAAAGTGAAAATTTCCCACGGAAAGGACGTTCCAAAAAATTCAGTTGACATATAATTGAAGCATTTATTTTCAAAATTTCAAAATGAAATTCCATGGCAGAGAGCCCAAGTCTGAGGTTCCTGGTTCAGCCATGTCTCTTAGGGCTTCCAGATGCCCTGCCACAGAGCTGCCACTGAGCTAGTTCAGTCACTGAGAAAACCTGGGACTTCCTGCCATGGAGCCAGGAGTCTGGAAGCTCTCAGGGCTACTATTAGCTTCAAATATATATCTTTACAAGTAACTGTTTTACTTTCCATTTTTTTCTAGCTGATTGGTTCCTTCGGATGAATGAAAATAAGTATCTAACAGTATCTTTAACCAGCATCTTACGTTCAATATCCATTAACCAGTTATTTGTAATATTCACAGATTGTTTCTTGATTGTTGTTGTTTTTTTTGGCATATTTGCATGGATTACAGTTTACATGTATGGGTTACACACATTTATTTATGTCTTTGATCAAAGGTACATTTCTACAACTAATTTCAAGTAAAGCAGGATGGGAAACTGGGTTTGGATAAAATCAGATCTGAGCCAAATCTTCACCCCAAACTCAAACCAAAGCCAAACCTTTTTTTGATGCTTAAAACATAATCACATATGCTTCTGCACTTCCTATTTTTGCTAATATGCTGATAGAAGTGGTATTTCCCACCTGGCCAAAAGGAGGATGTATGGGAAATCTCACTAGCAACCTTGATCTTGTACCAGAATGTTGGTTTTGTTCAGGAAAACATTCAGACCTTTTTACTTTTGGGGGGAAAAACTGACTTTTGGGAAAAGAAAATAATTTAGTAGATGCAACCACAATCTATTTAACAGAATTATATAGAAATGATTGTTCCTTTTGGTTAAAGATTAAACATGCATAATCTTAATTTTCTTTTTTTAAATGAAAACAGTGTACAAAACATTTAGCAATTAAGATAACCTGAACATTCCTGTCTTGTATATTTTGTGGCTTATTAACAGTCCCATCCTGAAATAAACTGACTGGAAACTTTAGGGTATGATGAAAAATGCAAAGAAAGATGAACCAAGGTCTGCAGAAAACTTGAGCAGTAGTGAGCTACGTGTGTTTTGCAGTATGTGAACAAACTATTTCTGCCTTCCTCTGTAAGCAGTGAATTGGAAAGTTGACCAGTCCTGTGACTGATTGATTTGCCAGAACCAGCTGGGAATAACAAACAAATCCAAAACTAGTGTGCATTGATGGGATGCTCTGTCCCCAGTAAATTGGTCAAATTCTGGAACTTAACCAAATAGCCCCAAAAGCAGGCAGAGTGGAAAGGTGGTCCAGTGGTTAGAGCACTAGCCTGGGACTCCAGAGACTTAGTCTCTGAGGGTATGTCTACACTACGAAATTAGGTCGAATTTATAGAAGTTGTTTTTTTAGAAATCGGTTTTATATATTCGAGTGTGTGTGTCCCCACAGAAAATGCTCTAAGTGCATTAAAAGAAAAGGAGTACTTGTGGCACGTTAGAGACTAACACATTTATTTGAGCATAAGCTTTCATGAGCTACAGCTCACTTCATCGGATGCATACTATGGAAAGTCCAAATAAATATTAAATAATAAAGTCCAAATAAATATTATGCTCAAATAAATTGGTTAGTTGCTAAGGTGCCACAAGTACTCCTTTTCTTTTTGTGAATACAGACTAACACGGCTGTTACTCTGTAAGTGCATTAACTCAGCGGAGTGCTTCCACAGTACCGAGGCTAGAGTCGACTTCTGGAGCGTTGCACTGTGGGTAGCTATCCCACAGTTCCTGCAGTCTCCTCTGCCCATTGGAATTCTGGGTTGAGATCCCAATGCCTGATGGGGCTAAAACATTGTCATGGGTAGTTCTGGGTACATATCGTCAGGCCCCCGTTCCCTCCCTCCCTCCGTGAAAGCAAGGGCAGACAATCGTTTCGCGCCTTTTTTCCTGAGTTACCTGTGCAGACGCCATACAACGGCAAGCATGGAGCCCGCTCAGCTCACTGTCACCGTATGTCTCCTGGGTACTGGCAGACGTGGTACTGCATTGCTACACAGCAGCAGCAACCCATTGCCTTGTGGAAGCAGACGGTACAGTAGGACTGGTAGCCATCATCATCATGTCCGAGGTGCTCCTGGTCGCCAGTGTGAGGTCGATTAGGAGCGCCTGGGCAGACATGGGCGCAGGGACTAAATTTGGTGTGACTTGATCAGGTCATTCTCTTTAGTCCTGCAGTCAGTCCTATTGAACCATCTTATGGTGAGCAGGCAGGCGATACGGATTGCTAGCAGTCCTATTGCATCATCTTCTGCCGGGCAGGCAAGAGATGAGGATGGCTAGCAGTCCTATTGTACCATCTTCTGCCGAGCAGCCATGAGATGTGGATGGCATGCAGTCCTTCTGCAACGTCTGCTGCCAGCCAAAGATGTAAAAGATAGATGGAGTGTATCAAAACAAGAAATAGACCAGATTTGTTTTGTACTCATTTGCAAACCACCCCCCCCCCCCAGGGGACTCATTCCTCTAGGTCACACTGCAGTCACTCACAGAGAAGGTGCAGCGAGGTAAATCTAGCCATGTATCAATCAGAGGCCAGACTAACCTCCTTGTTCCAATAAGAACAATAACTTAGGTGCACCATTTCTTATTGGAACCCTCCGTGAAGTCCTGCCTGAAATACTCCTTGATGTAAAGCCACCCCCTTTGTTGATTTTAACTCCCTGTAAGCCAACTCTGTAAGCCATGTCGTCAGTCGCCCCTCCCTGCGTCAGAGCAACGGCAAACAATCGTGCATCTGAGCTGAGAGTGCTGTCCAGAGCACTCACAATGGAGCACTCTGGGATAGCTCCCGGAGGCCAATACCGTCGAATTGTGTCCACAGTACCCCAAATTCAACCCGGCAAGGCCGATTTAAGCGCTAATCCACTTGTCAGGGGTGGAGTAAGGAAATCGATTTTAAGAGCCCTTTAAGTCGAAATAAAGGGCTTCATCGTGTGGACAGGTGCAGGTTTACATCTATTTAACACTGCTAAATTTGACCTAAAGTCCTAGTGTAGACCAGGGCTGAGTGCCTCAGCACCCCATTTGTAAATAGGGAATAATATATTCTCTACCTCCCAGAGTATGTCTACACTTCAAGCTCGGGGTATGATTCTCAGCTCGAGGGGATATACTTGTGCTAGCTATCATCGAGCTTCCGTACTAAAAACAGATAGTCGTCACGGCAGCTTGAGCAGTGGAAAGGGCTAGCTACCTTGGGTATGTGCCTGTCAGAGACACTAGGGACATACGTGGGACGGCTAGCCTGTCCCTTCACTCACACTGCTGTGGCCACCCTCTATTTTTAGCATACTATCTCAATCAAAGATAATGCAGGTACGTCCCCTTAAGCTACAAATCACACCCCTAGCATTAAAGATACTAAGTTATATGGCTCCCTTTCCAAGCTTAGGTAGATATACATTATGGGCCAGTCTATGATATGTTCTTCAGTCTGAGTAGTATCTTATGCTGTGAGCAGTCTGGGACAGGTCCCTGGGGTGCAACCTGGAGTGTGGGACCGCTGAGCTCTTCCAAGCCCACCAACCTCGATTGGCCCTCACACTGTGATGCTGATATCAAGTTACCAACCTCTGGCAGGTACTGCACTTACACAGGGGAACTTGTCACATAGTCCCTTTGAAATAAATATTATGACATGTATATTTGTGTCAAAAACTCCTATTGACTTCAAGGGCTTTCGATCAGGGCCAGAGAGACAGTTATTAGGGCAAATTCTGGCAGGCCCTGTAGAGAGGTGCCAGAAGAACAGCAGTCAGCAATGAGATCACACTTCCAGGCTGTCACTATTCCAATTTCTAATGACATCAATGGGTCTACTTGCAAGGTAAAGTCCTACTCAGCATGCATGGGGGTATCTCAATCTGGCCCTAAGAAAGTCCATTAAATGTACTTTGTTATTCTGGCTACCACTGGAACCAGGTACAGCTGCCCCCTCCAATAGATTATTCCTTCTGGTTAACTACTGCCAGGGCACTAATACTCTGTGGTGGGGTGAATGCCTCTCCTGAATGACTCCAGTGAAGTGACTTATCCTTAGCTTTGAGTGGAGCTAGCATGGAGACAGCCTACGTCAACTCCATAACTCATTGTTGATGGCTATTTTCTGTCAGACACCTCTGTCCTGTGCCTCTGAGAATTTGTCCCAATAACTGTCTCACGGGGCCTGATCAAAAGCCCTTTGAAGTCAGTGAGAGTTTTCCTCACAAATATGTATGTTCTTTCAATGGTCTTTGGATGAGGCTTCCTGTGTGACTAGCTGGGTGGAGAACTTCAATTATGGGAAAAGTCTAACTATTGTGATATGCCCCTCCCCAAATTCGTATGTATTGAAATGAATGAATATAAATATATAAATAGATGCACAAAATGAATGTAATGCAAGATTAAGGGTGAGATTTTAATCACACAAGACTCAGGAAATGTAGAGTTAATGGTAGGGTTCTCCTGATTCTTAACTGCTCTTTTCCACAACTGCATTCAGAGGGCAAGATTGGCAGTGGCAGCAGTAACAGAAGGGTCAGCTCCTTCTCACTGGACTGCCAGATTCTCTAAATACTACTCTGGGGTGGAAATGGATTCTTTTAGAGATGGTTTTGACACACAGTATGTTTGTCTGATCCCAAGTGTCACAGGGTAGATTGGGCCCCATTAGGAGAGAACTGATCCAGCCCACCTGTCCGCAGTGCTTAATCCGTAATGAAAGAGGTGTCAGGGCTCAAGCAATTTCTTTACATTCATAACTGATGCAGCAAGCCCAGAGGTGCCATGGCTATGAACTGCCAAGCCTGGAGGTGCTGAGGCTCATCCCTGGCAAGCCCTGGCACAAATTAAGCACTGCCCATGCCTCACTAACAGCTTCTTGATGGGGCCTGATGGAGGGCAACCGGACTCTACACAGAGCCAGAGGGGAAGAGGAAACTGGAAGAGGAAGATCTGGCAGAGTGAACTTGGAGACAGTTAGTAGGCTACTGAATGCTGCAAAGAGCAGAATCCTCTGAAGGAGAGCCTGCAGCTTCAGGGACTGTGGTGCGGTGTCCACCCCACACGGAAGTGGAAGGGGTTAATGGAGGCCAGATGGACCAATTAACCTAATATATGGAATGTGGACAGGAAAGAGCTCTAATTAGAGGAACAGGCTCAGCTGTGCCAGAACAGGTGCTGCCTGCCCGGGGGTTCCTGTGGCAAACTCAGAGACTGGGGGAGGCCAGATAGGTAGGAAATAGCTCAGAGCAGCTAGGGGTAGGACTGCAAGAGTAGGGACTGTGGCTGCTTAGTAAAAGGTCCCTAGGCTGGAACCTGGTGTAAAGGGTGGGCCTGGGTTCTGCTACCTGCCACTGGGAAGTAGAAGGGCATGAGAGCTGCCAGACAGAGCACAGTGATTTCCCCGGAAGAGGAGGACTTTAGTTACCTGGCTGGCGGGCCAAGCCATGTATCAGAGGCGGCAGATCCGGGTGTGATTGGGGCAGCCAAGTGAGAGAAGCTGTAGACAAGAGGCAGAGCGATGGCGTGCAAACTGTGGTGCGGGTGTTGGCCTCGAACTAATCCCCAGAGTGACCAGTAGGAGGCACTAGCCCAGCGGTGAGTGAATCACTCTATGACAGTGAATCATAATATCATGTGAGTGAATCATATTATAACATCTATTAACCCTGCACCCATCCGCACAACGAAGCCATTTTTTTCGACATAAAGGGCTCTTAAAATCAATTTCTGTACTCCTCCCTAATGAGGGGATTAGCGCTGAAATCGACATCACCATTTCGAATTAGGGTTAGCGTGGACGCAATTTGATGGTATTGGCCTCCAGGAGCTATTCCACAGTGCACCATTGTGACCGCTCTGGCCAGCACTCTGAACTCAGATGCACTGGCCAGGTGTAAAGGAAAAGCCCCGGGAACTTTTGAATCTCATTTCCTGTTTGGCCAGGCGAGCTCATCAGCACAGGTAAACATGCAGTCCCAGAATTGAAAAAGAGATCCAGCATGGACCGAATGGAAGATACTGGATCTGATTGCTGTATGGGGAGATGAATCTGTGCTATCAGAACTACGTTCCAAAAGACAAAATGCCAAAACATTTCAAAAAATCTCCGATCCCATGAGGGACAGAGGCTACAGCAGGGATGCAACACAGTGCAGCGTGAAACTTAAGGAGCTCAGACAAGCGTATCAGAAAACCAAAGAATCAAACGGACGCTCTGGGACAGAGCCCCAGACATGCCGCTTCTACGTTGAGCTGCATGCAATTCTAGTGGGGGCCACCACCACTACCCCACCCCTGTCCGTGGACTCCGATGATGGAGTACTTTCCGCCATGCCTGAGGATTTTGTGGATGGGGAAGATGAGCTTGAGGAGAGCACACAGCACACCGTTCTCCCTGACAGCCAGGATCTTTTTATCACCCTGACTGAAATACCCTCCCAACACAACCAAGCCAGAGAAGGGACCTCTGGTGAGTGCACATGTATAAATATAATACATGTTTTAAAAGCAAGTGTTTTTTAATTAATTTGCCCTGAGGACTTGGGATGCCTTCGTGGCCAGTACAACTACTGGAAAAGTTGGTTAACATGTCTGGGGATGGAGTGGAAATCCTCCAGGGACATCTCCATGAAGCTCTCCTGAAGGTACTCTAAAGCCTTTGCAGAAGGTTTCTGGGGAGAGCAGCCTTATTCCGTCCTCTGTGGTAGGACACTTTACCACGCCATGCTAGTAGCAAGTAATCTGGTATCATTGCATGACAAAGCCTGGCAGCGTATGGTCCCAGTGTTTGCTGGCATTCAAGCAACATCCGTTCTTTATCTCTCTGTGTTATTTGCAGGAGAGTGATATCGTTCATGGTAACCTGGTTGAAATACGGGGATTTAATTAAGGGGACATTCAGAGATGGTCGTTCCTCCTGGGCTGTTTGCCTGTGGCTGAAAAGAAATCCTCCCCGCAGTTAGGCAAGGGGTAGGGGGCGGAGGGCACAGTGGCACCAAGCTGTTCACATTTGACAATCAGGGATCTTCCCTGATACCAGCCACGTGGTGGGGGGAGGGGTAAAGCGATCATCCCAGAGAATTGGAGTGGGGGGGTTAGTTTGGTTTCTGCTGCTGCACATTAACATGAAAACTGCAGCACTAAATGATCAACTCAACGGGCTTTGCTTGGTATTGGAGAGGAGGGCGCTGCTGTTATGAAGATTGCAGAAGCCAAAAGACTATGGCTTACCATGGCCGCCACAAGCCGAATTCTGTTGCCTGGCACTGCATGTGTGATCTCTAACACCAAAGCCGCAGGCACTCAATATAAGATGCAAAATGCGACCTTGTACCGAAATCACATATGCTATGTCATGTGAATAGTGTTGTTCACTGTGAAATCGTATAGCCATTGCTCTGTAAAATGTATCTTTTAAACTACTTCACTCCCTTTTTTTCCTCCCACAGCTGAAAATGTTTCAAGCCTCCCTCCTCCGTCCCAAAGGCTATCTCAGATAAAACGGCGAAAAAAATGCATGTGCCATGAAATGTTCTCTGAGCTCATGCAGTCGTCCGGCACTGACAGAGCTCAGCAGAATGTGTGGAGGGACACAGTAGCACAGTATAGGAAAGTGGTCAATGAATGTGAGGACAGGAGGGACGATCAACATGAGAGGTGGTGGCAGGAAGATCAGAGGAGGCAGGATGCAAAGCTGGGGCTACTGTAGGATCAAATGGACATGCTCTGGCGTCTGGTGGAGGTTCATGAACGGCAGCAGGATCACAGACTGCCGCTGCAGCCCCTGTTTAACCGCCCTCCCTCCTCCCCAAGTTCCATAGCCTCCTCACCCAGACGCTTAAGGACACGGAGCGGGGGAAGGGGGCAGAGAGGCTCTGGGCACCCAACCACTCCACCCCAGTGGACAGCCCAAGCAACAGAAGGCTGTCATTCAACAAGTTTTGAAGTGGCCTTTTCCTACCCTCCTCCCACACCCCACCTGGGCTACCTTGTGAGTTATCTCCCTATTTTTATAATCAATTAATAAAGAATATATGGTTTTTAAATGATAATGACTTTATTTCCTTTGCAAGCAAGCTGTGATCGAAGGGGGGAGGGCGGGTGGCTTACAGGGAATTAGAATCAACCAAGGGGGTGGGATGAAACAAGCAGAAATGTCACACAGTACCCTGGCCAGTCATGAAACTGGTTTTCAAAGCTTCTCTGATGCACAGCGCTTCCTGCTGTGCTCTTCTAACCACCCTGGTGTCTGGCTGTGCATATGCAGCGGCCAAGTGATTTGCCTCAACCTCCCACCCTGCCATAAATGTCTCCCCCTTACTCTCACAGAGATTGTGGAGCACACAGCAAGCAGCAATAACAATGGGAATGTTGGTTTCACTGAGGTCTGAGTGAGTCAGTAAACTGCACCAGCAACCCTTTAAACAAACGTCAAAATGCACACTCTACCACCATTCTGCACTTGCTCAGCCTACAGTTGAACAGCTCCTTACTACTGTCCAGGGTGCCTGTGTACGGCTTCATGAGCCAGGGCATTAAGGGGTAGGCTGGGTCCCCAAGCATAACTATAGGCATTTCAACATCCCCAACAGTTATTTTCTGGACTGGAAAGTAAGTCCCACGAAATGATTGTCTGCCGTTGCTTTCACAGAGGGAGGGTTGACTGACAACATTTACCCATAACTACCCGTGACAAATTTTTGGCCCCATCAGGCATTGGAAGCTCATCCCAGAATTCCAATGGGCAGCAGGGACTGTGGGAACTGTGGGATAGCTCCCCACAGTGCACTGCTCGAAATGTCAATGCTTGCCACGGTACTGTGGACACACACCGCCGAATTAATGTGCTTAGTGTGGACGTATGCACTTGACTTTATACAATCAGTTCCCAAAAATCGACTTCTGTAAAATCGGAGTAATTTCGTAATGTAGACATACCCTAACTAAAAGATGGTGCACTCACAAACTTCATGAATGATCCTCAGGTTCAAAGATGACTCTGGACTCCTCAGTCACTGCAGAGGGGCTGCTCTCTGCTGGCAGGGATCAGGCTGCGTCAGTCCCAGGATTTCCCCTCACCACAAAGGGGTGCAGGGCTCAAGGTGTAGGTTACACAACTACACTAACATCCAAACTGTAGCCTCCTAGCCCAGCCTCCAGACACACACTCAGCAGGCAGCTTCCCTGGACTAGCAGTCAGAGCAGAGCTGACCATGTGATGACCTGGTCTCACCTAGGGTGCTGGAGGGTGAACTCAGCCTGGCTGGGGAAGTTTCCCAGCAAACTCTACAAATTGGGAATCATCAGTGGAGAAGGAAAAGCCCAGCTGAGGGGTCTGCTGTCAGGTCCCTAGATGCCTGTTCTCAGGGGGAACCCTGCATGCAGGCCTGGGACTCACCAGCTCCCCACACAGCCAGTCCTGCCCTTTTCCTGGCGGGCTCCAGACTGACCCCAAAATGGCTTCTCCCCTTTTCTCAACTCCTTTGGAGGGCCTCTCACTTCCTATTGGTTGCTGGGCAGACTGAGTCTGCCTTGGCTCCCCCTCCCTACCAGGACAGTGTGCCTCTCCCTGAGCTGCCAGCAGACAGGGTCTCAGGAATCTAGGTCATCTCCTTGTGGGTTACATAATTATTAATGCTATGCTTTTGAGTCATTATTGCTGTGGTTCTCCCAAATTAATGCTGTGTTCCCCATCCCCTTAATAGAAGTTTTCTTTGTTGTACACAAACGCAACACTTGTGAGTGGGGAAGCATTGCTTGTTTAAATGCCTCCTCAGGTCCCTTTGTTTTCCTGGGTTTTTGGACAGGGTCTGAAGATGGTTTTGTAATTTTCAGAGGAATGCTTAGATATTGAATCTGGCCCTTGTTGCTACTGACAACACCTGGCAGAAAGATTAAATTTTTGTGAAATAGATTTGTGTGAATTTTGACAGAGATAACAAAGGACATGCCCCTCATATAAAGGCAAACCTCTGCCAAATTTTAAGGACCTACTCCAAAGCATGGAGGCATTAGAACAGCTCAACAAAACAATTGAAAGGATTTTTTTAATGTGGTAAAACAACATATTTGCCCTAACCAAAAATCAGCATGAGACAGAAACCCAGTACATAAATTTTCATTTTGAATGGTTAAAGTTTGGCCAGGTTATAAACAATTGAAAACAGGGTGTTATAATGGAAAGTATGTCTACCTTAACTACAGATGGCACTATTGGCTCTGCCTAGAGTATCATCATCAACTTTGGGAATTTTAATGAAGGATTTTAATGGAGCCTTACACATAGATAAGTATTGTTCATTGTTTTATTTATTTGTTTGTTGTTATGTGAGCTTGGAAACTAGATTGGACAGAATACTAGAAAATGTACCATCGGGAACAATTTTGCATTGGCACAGAGATTGCCTAGGGTCAGTGGTTTTCAAACTTTTTTTCTCGTGTCCCAGTTAAAGAAAATTGTTGATGCTCATGACCCAACATAATTATATCTTTTGACTAGAGTTTTCATAAAATCATAATAATGCAATACATTCTAGCTTAACCGACTTTATATAACTAACACTAGACAAAACTTTTAAACAAAACACTATAAAGACGATCAGGTTGAGTTTCACTTTCTTTATGTGACTGGTGGGCCTGTTTGTTCCTCATGATCTTGTTCCAGTCGGGATCACAGGATGAAAGGGCTACCCGCGTATCAGATCCATTGTTCAGTCAGTTCCTTTCTTTTGGTTTTCAATCTTGTCAAAGTTGAAAACCCAGCTTCACACATGGAGGTTGTTTTGAAAGGCAGCAACAAGAGTACACTTACTTTACTTAGCTGTGGATATTCTTTGGAAACATTGATCCAAAATGACAAGTTTATTGACTTGTATCGTGTTTTCAGAGTATCACAGGTGAGATGCAGCAGTTCATTCTCTTGCTTAGGTGTCAGATTTAGCTCCCTTATTGCCTTAGGTATTCGAAAGCAAAAGGATCATTCACCCAGAGTTTTTCATTCAAATATTAAAACTCCTTTATTGGGAAATAGCATCTAAAACTGTCAGACAGCAATGAGATGTAACTGTATTATAGTTTTCATTTCATTCACATTTTCCTCACTAAAACAATGAGAAGTCTGGTGGCACCTTAAAGACTAAAAGATTTAATTGGGCATAAGCTTTCATGGGTAAAAAACCCACTTCTTCAGATGCATGGAATGGTAATTACAGATGCAGGCAAACCAGTGATGACAGGGCCAATTTGATCAGCGTGGATGTGGTCCACTCCCAATAATTGATGAGGAGGTGTCAATACCAAGAGAGGGAAAATTGCTTTTGTAGTGAGCCAGCCACTCCCAGTCCCTATTCAAGCCCAAATTAATGGTGCTAAATTTGCAAATGAATTGTAACTCTGCAGTTTCTCTTTGAAGTCTGTTTCTGAAGTTTTTTGTCAACACCATAAGAGGACCCAACCACATGAGCCACACCATCAGGGGCTCATTCACCTGCACATCCACTGTGATAATATGATATGTGCCAGCAATGCCTCTCTGCCGTGTACATTGGCCAAGCCAGACAGTCTCTACGTAAAAGAATAAATGGACACAAATCAGACATCAGGAATGGTAACATACAAAAGCCAGCAGGAGAACACTTCAATCTCCCTGGACATTCCATAACAGGTTTAAAAGTAGACATACTTCAACAAAAAAACTTCAAAAACAGACTTCAATCAGTTATTGAATGTCCAGGGAGATTGAAGTGTTCTCCTACTGGCTTTTGTATGTTACCATTCCCGATGACATTCAATAGCAGATTTTAAAGTAGCCACCCTGAAACAAAAAAACTTCAAAAACAAACTTCAAAGACACTCCTGTTTCTTAAAAATAATAACCTTTCATTGCCATGCCTGAAAGTACACTGCTCTGTAACCACTTGACAGTGTAATGTGCTGCCTGGGAACAGTGAACTCTGTGTAGGTGAAGGAATGTTTTCCATTTAGGTTAAAGGTAGTCCATGCAGTTCAAAAATGACCATCATTCATGCCAAATTCAACTGGGGTTTTCATTTTTTTACAGAAATATAGCAGGAGAAGGAGTATGGCTGTGGAATTCTGTGTGTTTGCATGCAGGTTAAGCTAGGTGGAAGCTAATACAGCATCCTGTTGATTCCCTGACCCAATCATGGGAGCTGACTAGCTGCAAAGTTTTCCTGAAGCGGGAACTCCAGATGGGTAGTCACTTTTCAGGGAAGGGCATATTTTCCAATGCCACCATGGTAGCTGACCAGCCTACTCAACTCAAAGATGTGCTGTTTTGTCACTATATGTCTGAATACTTCTATTGTGTACACAGCAGATTTCCCACCAGCAGCTTGGAATAACCTCTCCTTTGCCAATTGCACACCATGAGAACTGTTATGTCCTCCAAAATGTGGAAGGCTTGAAATGATAGACAAAGTTTTTGTAGTGTGGCCACTAGTGGCACATCCCCTCGTCCCCCTCCAAACCCAAGTAGTTCTGCTATTCTTAAAAACTGAAAGCAGTTTTTTGTTTTCTGACTTACCATTGCCTCTGCATTTCTTTTGCTGTGATTAACCAGGCTGTCTCCAAGGAGCTTCTGTTGCATGAAGCATCTGCCTCACTGAAGTTCAGTTTGGAAAAGTAACATTTTATGTCCTTGAACTTCCACAGGGATTTTTCCTATGTTCCTGCACTGAGTTATTTGAGACAATAACCCTTTGTACCTAACTCCTATTTCAGGCCCCTTGACCTCTACTGGCTGCTGTACATCCACAGACCATCCATACTGCAGCAGAAGCCTAGGTCACTGGGCTTTCATGGCCCATTCCAAGAGGAAGTGTTTCAGTGATGAACTTGTGGTTGATGTTCCGGAGAGGGCCAACAAACAATACCAAAGACGGGGACTTCTGGCAGAGGAAAGGCATGACAAGAGAAAAGGCTGAGGCTGGCTGCACAGCTTGAGGTCAGGTTTTCAGCATGGGCTCAGACAGTTGCTTTGCAGTTCCTGGAACAGGAATAGCAGCGAAAGGAAAAGGACAGAAAGAACTGTCTGAGCAGCTGATATCGCTAATGGCCGCAAGCGTACTGGCTCCTGCTTATCACCCACACCATGGCCTGAGTCCCTTGCATGTTACCGTGCAATGCAGTCCAGAAACTGCTTGGGCCCCATGCGCGGGGCCCTATGCGTGGCTGGGCAGTGCAAGCTTGCCCCATGCATCCCTCCATATTGACCCACTCCCCTGTGGATGCCTCCTCCTCCCTCTCCCAGTACCAAGTGCATGGCAAGCAGGGAAAGAAGATAAAGGAGAATGGGGGGGCCAGGGGTCATGCAATGATGGGGTCTCTGTCTTGTAACTGGTTTCACTGTTTCCATTTGTTCAAGCACTTTTTTTTCAAATAGTTTTTGAAAGGTTCTGTTGTTACTGGTGTTTTTCTGTGGCACTGGCAGCTGGCCTGTTTGGCAGTGGGTGAATGTTGTACTTCTCTAATACACATTTATAAAATAAAACTTTTTATTTCATCAACAAAGTTTATTGCCATCACTGCATCAGATCATACAATCTGTATTTAAAATAATAAAGATAAATAATTAGGAATTAGTGTATAAACACTATTCCTCAATACAATCATCTATAGCAATCCATCTTGTGAATTGCGCCCCCATTTCATAAGTGGTCATGTCATTCATAAATAGTTGCTTGCTGTGCAATGTACCCATCCCTCCCTGAGCACTGAAACCCCCATGATCAATCAGCCCCATCCCTACCTCACCACAAGCCTGCATAAAAATGGAGTAGCACCCTTTGCTGTTTATGTACTCATGTGCTCCTTGAGAAGGGCAAGCTATGGGCACGAGTCTCAGCAATGGCCCCCGCACCATTTAGAAACCCCTTTCTCGCAAAGCCAGCAGTTACTTCAGGATTATCTTTTATGCCTGCCACCTTTGGGTAAACCACACGCCTGATTGCCTTACAACCCTCTGACACCACTTTACCCACAGTTGACTTCTCAACACCCAACTGGTTGGCAAGAGACCTGTAGCAGTCTGGAGTAGCCAGCTTCCAGACAGTTATAGCACTTCTGGACCAACATGGCTGTCCTCCTGCTTGTATTTGTATGCTGGAGGGTCCAGGGAAGCTGCTCACAAAGCTCCAGAAATGTAGCTTTCTTCATGTGACAGTTCTGAACCCCCTGGTGGTCATGCCAGGTCTGCATGACAATGTGGTCCCAACCAGCCTGTGCTTGTGGCCCTTATCTAGAAGCACTAGTCTACATAGGGGGCATCAGTGGCTATACCAAGTGTTGTAAGCAGGGTCAGTCAGTGCTAGTCTGCCATGCCTGGGTCCTGGCACCCCCTGCCTTCCTCCTGCTCCATGATAAGCTCTGTTAGGTGCCTTTTTTCTACACCAGTGTCTCATGGCAGCTCTGCTTGTTTCCCAACACAGGCGTGAAAGTGCAAGCAAGAGAAGATTTTCAAAAAGCACCTCCTCCAGGTTGCTGGCTCCAGTAGCTGGGCACACAGACCAAACTAACTGCTTCACAGGATGTATCGGTGGGCTGTTCATAGTTTCTGCAACATGCAGAGTGGACAGTCAAGTTTTCCCACAGTGCACGATGGTCAAAGGGCTAGACTAGCTACATTTTGGGAGGGCACTAGGGAATCTGGGATATGGTTGGTTTGAGTCTGATCTGCATGCTGCAGTGAGGATGTCAGAGTCCTGGGTTTGAGACCAGGTTAAAAAAGTCATAACATAGATGTAACATAAAAATCAGTGAAGCTACTCAAGCCAATAGTAACCCAGGGTCACCTGACTCAAATCTCACTAACGCTGGACTTGTATTGCAGTGGCACCATACCCTATAGCATGGCTTGGGAACATATTCTCCTTACTGGGGTGTTCCCTGAATTCTGAGTGTAGAACCATGAGTTTGGAACCACTATCACAAAATGGGGAGATCAGAACATCACTTTGTGGGTATTTGGTAGAGATGTACTAGATTTTCCATCCCCCAAATTGCTGCTGCTTCTTCCTGTGAAAGCCAATGCCTATCCCATACACGGTACTGTGATACACTGATGCTGATCTTTAATTTGTAAGTGTTTGTGATTTCTGTCTTTTTGGGAGTCTCCACAAAAAGCAATGAACTGTATGTAATATACTTCCCAGAGAGACAGGAGGCCGTGGAAGATGAGGTGGAGTCTGACACATTAAAGTAGTAACTATAAATACTACTAATAGACTTTAGCATTTGGTGGAAAGTTCCCTCAAAACATGATTTACTGGAATAAGTTCTGCTTCACTCCAAAATGCAAAGTGTCTGTGCAGTCAATGAACTCCAAATCAATAACTGGTAAACATTCATGCTTTCACAATACCACCTTCTCCTGGCAAAATGCTGTCTCTCAGGCCTGGGCGTCATGTTTTTAACCTAAAGTTGAGTGTCTGCCAGATAACTTGAGGTCGTTTACACAAATGTAAAGGGTAATGAAGATGCTCCTCAAATGTTTGTTCCGGGGTCCAAATGTTTTGGTTTACCAAAGAGACATCAGCTAGAGTAAGCCACAAATATCTGGGTGTCGTCCAGACAAGCCTTTGTAAATATTTAAATTACATCAAGTTAACTGGTAACCAGTTAATGTGAAGTAAAAACCTGAAGGGTAGATATACCATCAGGGATCTGTCCTCTGCATCTGCCAGCCTAGCTGCCACCACCAGCTGGTGCCTTTGAGGAGGGAAGAGGACTGGGAGTCATGCTGAAGATACTGCCACTTTCACCGAGAGGATGAACCAGCAGCTAGATAATCCAAAACGGGTGTGTGTAACAGAAGGCGTCAGTTGTGATACATTTTAATATATTGAGCAGAGTGTTAAATCCGTTTATATGAACTCTTTTCAGAGTAACAGCCGTGTTAGTCTGTATTCGCAAAAAGAAAAGGAGTACTTGTGGCACCTTAGAGACTAACCAATTTATTTGAGCATGAGCTTTCGTGAGCTACAGCTCACTTCATCGGATGCATACTGTGGAAACTGCAGAAGACATTATATGCACAGAGGCCATTAAACAATACCTCCTCCCACCCCACTCTCCTGCTGGTAATAGCTTATCTAAAGTGATCATCAAGTTGGGCTATTTCCAGCACAAATCCAGGTTTTCTCACCCTCCGCCCCCCCCCCCCCCCCGCACACACAAACTAACTCTCCTGCTGGTAATAGCCCATCCAAAGTGACCACTCTCTTTAAAATGTGTATGATAATCAAGGTGGGCCATTTCCAGCACAAAAAACTGGATTTGTGCTGGAAATGGCCCACCTTGATTATCATACACATTTTAAAGCGAGTGGTCACTTTGGATGGGCTATTACCAGCAGGAGAGTGAGTTTGTGTGTGAGGGGGCGGAGGGTGAGAAAACCTGGATTTGTGCTAGAAATGGCCCAACTTGATTATCACTTTAGATAAGCTATTACCAGCAGGAGAGTGGGGTGGGAGGAGGTATTGTTTTATGGTCTCTGTGCATATGATGTCTTCTGCAGTTTCCACAGTATGCATCCGATGACGTGAGCTGTAGCTCACGAAAGCTCATTCTCAAATAAATTGGTTAGTCTCTAAGGTGCCACAAGTACTCCTTTTCTTTATATGAACTCTGTTATAGTTCCTTAAGCAGGTTATTATGTTGAATCTGTTATTTATAACGGTTGAATGTTTTCCGTCTCTTCTTCTGCAATACAAGAGTCAGTTGTCATGACTCCAACTTTGTACACGTTTCTAATCAAGGATTTGTGCTATACATGGCTGCTGGTAGGTTATAGAGTAAAGGAGTGAGGAAATGTGGTGAGCAGAGACCTTCTGTGAAATCAAAGAGGATATTAAAAAAATAACTTGGGCTGTATTCCTGGGGGAGTTTACACATGTTATCTCTGTACCATGATGTTGACAGAGGGACGTGGGGAGAGCTCTGGGGGTGGAGGGTTAGAAAGCCTTCAAAAGGAATTGGTGAGGACAGGATCCAGAGATGACCAAAGCTCCACGGCTGCCATTACAAGCGCTGGGTTTACTTCATCAAGCACAGGATGACTTTGCTGAGCTGTCTCATCATTCAGATACTCTGGGCTTTCTGTGCTAGGGGACAAGGTAAAAGACAAAGTTAATCAAAAGATTAAACAACAGTTTGGCTTAACCCTTCTCTCGCGTGCAGGGATACTAAACAAGCCTGATATCACACAAAGCCGTGGGCAGTTACAGTAATGGCTGTTTTCAATAGCACAGAGGGATTCAGAGGTGGAAATGAAACAAGTGAGGGATGGCAGTGAACACAAAATATTTAACATGAGATTGAACCATCTTGTCATGGCTTTAAGTGGTGACATCTCCAGCTCCACTTTGCAAGGGCAAAAAGCAGAATGTACTGCACACTGGAGAAAGCAGTTAAAAACAGTGAATGAAATCTTTGATAGGGAAAGGTAAGTTATGCAGCCTCCTTTTTGTGTAGTTCTAGAAAATATTTCTGAATGCCGGAGCTACTGCCTGATAAAACAGGGCTCAGTGCATCCTCCAAAATACTGCAGAGTTCATTGTGCAAAAGCAGGTGACCCTTCCTAGTATTTCTGTATTTGTTTGTAGAAATTCACTATGTACTCCTATCCCTGTTCCTGGTTCTTCTCCAGAATTATTTATTCCACTAAGTGAATTGTAATTATATTCATTGTGTTCATAGTTTAGCAATTGTGTTTTGTATCACTCCCATATTCAGTTGTATATGGATTATAGCAAATGCTCTGGCATGTGGGTCTGATGTATAGGTACCCTGGGGATAGGTGCCGGACATATACTGATAGTACAAAGGAGGCCCTGTAGAGTGATTTCTAACACCAAGCCTGCTTTGTCCGTTCCCATGATGTCATATAGTAAAATATATGTGATGTAGGTGTGACTTTCTAGGTCAGAGACCTGAATGGGGTGATTCCTGAGTAGATAAGGGCTATTTGGGTTTAGTGGAAGCAAAGGAAGATCCATTTGAAACCTTACTATTAAAGTGGACCTGCTCTGGGGATGAATCAGGGTTGTATAGCGAAGCTGCCCTAGTTGTAGGAGCCCTGCCTCATTTGAGCACTAAGGATTATACTTAGCATTCCTGTTCTCAGGGTGAACCTTTAAAGGGTCCACTCAGAGAATCCCATTAGAGAATCCCATTATGTAGAGAATCCCATTAGAAGAGGAGGTAGAATTTTGTCCTGGAATGAGCAGGGGTTCTGTCCCCAGAACTCACATATTGTGGGAGGTCTTCTGAGCATGATCACAAAGCCAGTAATAGACCAGATCCTAGCTACATTGGAAATCACATCTCCATTTAGCAACTAGGGATGCAGTTGATTTCTCTGGGACAAGATGATCACCAAGCTTAGGAGAAAGTGCCACATACAAGCCATTTTTGGTGAAAGGAATCCAGCTGTGGGATGAACTTCCAGAGGAAATTAGACTAATCCAGTCAGACCAGCTTTAGGTCTCACTTGCAAGAATTGCCTTTTTGAGAAGTACTATTCTGATTATGGTGGAAAGGCTTTATCATAACAACTACCCACTCCCCCCTAGAAAAATAAAATAACTTTACCCTCAGCAGATCCTCCAAACTCCGAAGATGGGAGAAGACTTCATGTCCATAAGGAGGATGAAATCGAAGTAGCCTGTAATAATGGATTTTACTTCGATTGGAACTGGGAAATGAAAGAGGGATAGTGTTAAAATAAAAACTTTAATTGATACCTTACATATCAAATGCTGTAACTGTTTTTCCTTTTTATGTGTCTTTAAAGTTATAAAATGATTTTAATAGTGTGTTTGCCCTGGGACTAAGCAGGCTCAGGACTATGTACTCAAAATCCTGAACTATGTTTGTGCTGTACTGTGACAGGGTAGTGTTAACACCTTGAACTATCTGAGCCCACGTATTCCATCCAACTACACACAATAGAAGACCAGTATGGAATGAACTGCCAGAAGAGATAAAAGAAATCCAGTCTGATCACCTTTCGGTCTCACTGCAAGATTTCATTTTTTGAGAAAGTTTGTCCACGATAATCAGAATGACACTTATATCCACCAATGCCCCCTTCTCACCCCCAAAATAAAATATATTATTGCAAGCAAATACTCCAGCTGTAGATTTCAAGTTCATAGGAATTTCACCTTGCCAATTTTATACAAAAGATATTCGGATACGACAATGCTAGTGAAGTTAATTTAAAAAAAAAAGTCAAATAGTCTCAATTGAAGGGGTGATTTAGGACCTAATGTCCTGTTTCCAGTTGTTAAACTGTAATAGTGGAACCTGCCACCCTCAAAAGTCAGAGCTCAAGGAAGAGGATGTAATCAGCATAGATTGTAATAGTGGATTTCACTTTGAAATGGAATAAGGAAAAGACAGTGGAATGCACAAAGAATGGCTGGTTACCTATTCCAACGTGTATCTGTAAGTTGCTTTTGGTTTTATATGTTTTAAATGTCAAAGCCCAAATGATTATACAATAACTGCAATTGACAATATAAAGAGAAATGAATTAGACATGTTTTCAGAGGTTTTATTTTTAAAAGTTTATTTTGACTGACTTGGAAAAAGCACCTGTGAAAATAACATAATATGGTACAAATAAGCCCCTACGTTTTCAGTTTAAACTGATTTTTACCAAAAAAATCCCAGGTTTTACAAAAAAGTATTCTTTTCTTTTTTTTGATTTTCACCCTACTTTTGTATTATTCAAATATATAAAAAATAACTTGTTTTATTAGGAAAACACAGTACGTTGCATGATTATACACTAGTCTGCATATATATGCAAAGCTACCTCTTGAAGTATGGTTATGTATTAGTCCAGAAGATACACACAATAAACAGACAGGCACGCACGCAAACTCCAAAGTGCGTGCACATATGAACATAGTGATGAATCTCATGTTCACCATGTATCCATTTCAAGCTGTTAGCAGATAACAGTTTAAAGATTTGACACACTAAAATGGGAGGAAAATGAAAATCTGTAACAGAATATGTTTCAGAATACAAGGAAATATTTGAAAATTAAAAAAATAACAGGAGAAAAGTATGAATTTGAGTATATGTGCTGCAAACGGTGTGGCATCGAAGTTATAGGCTAATAGTTCTAAGTCTACAGCAGTCAGCAGTTTATTCAAATGAAAAGTTTTATTTGGGGATTAGAGATATATTGTTTTCTTTAACTCACAGGTGGCACTGATATGATATGGATCATATTTGGAATCTGAGTCACACACACACACCACCTCCCTTGTTTTGTGCCCTCAGTCTTTGTCATTTTGAACTATGACAGTTTCTTCCAGACAGTTCTTCCTATGCCAGATCCTGAAGTTCTTTCTCAAATGTTTACTCTGTCTTTTCTCAGGTAAAATCCCAATGGCTGCAATGAGAGTTTTATTGAGTAGGGACTGAGGAAAAACTGAGGATAGTCTTCAGAATCTGTCCCTTTGATAATTAAAAACAAATGAAAACTGTCTAAAACAGGAAGAGGTGGAGCCAGGAGTATTGTTATAATTTAACCCTCTGATAACGAGAGTCCAGATTCTCTGGAAACCAGCGTTTGTTCTCTTTCTGTCTTATGTGGGTTCTGGGGGCAGGATCCCCTGCTCTCCAGGTGAAAGCTCTAATGCATGCTCCAATGGAATAAATTTGGGTAAACCGTGAGTGGAACCTTGTAGCGCTTCACATACTCCCATCTCTTCCAATAAGTCTCTAAAGAAGGGGCCAATGTTTCCTGGAGCCTGTGTTATTCATCCCCTGTGCCTTGGATCATGATAGTCAGTCTCATGAACTGATCCATTGCAACTTCTATCTGGCATTCATCTCAAGAGCCAGAAAAATCAGGGAACTAAAGCTTCATCTTCAATGGAGAACTCTCTACCCCTGGCTTCTGACCCGGCCAAGGGATGCCCCCCCAGGCCAGTCTCTGTGCAAATCTGCTGCCTCCATGGTATCAGACCCCACACCTCTATGGCATATAAAAGGAAGACACAGGATTCCACTCATGAGTCCTCAAAGGACTATGCCCCTGGCTCACCAGGTAGAGAATCTACCTCTAAAAAGCCAAGGTTGACAATGTCTTCAGCAACTCTGGCACCATCTGCTCTCCAATTAGCTACCCACAAGGCTGCTGATTCCTCAGATACCCAGGCAGGAGGTCTGGGGTGTGTGGCAGCATCCCCTTGCTTGAAGTGGTTTCCATAATATACAGTGTTTACATTGTTCAATGGCTTTCAGCACCCCCCACTATGAAAACTGTTCCAGTGCCATTGTACCCAGGTCACCAGTAGGCTGAAAGACAGTAAAGGTTTGGGCTAGGAGAGATCATTGGTACTGTTAGCAGACCAAGGTGGCAAGAAGAGCTTTTCCTCTGCTTCCTCAGTATTGAAGACGCCCACTTGGATTCTGACTGTGCTTCCCTGGGGGGGACTGAGATGTAAGGTATCATCAGCGTCCTCAGCCACCATCACCTCAGTGCAGACCAAAGACTCAGTACTGATAAAAGTCTTGGTACTGCAGGAGTTCCATTTTCCCTAGAACCTGGCTATATCTGAGATGCCCGATTCTCGACTGCTCAGCTCCTACGTGTTGGTACCAAGAACATCGAGATCGCCTGACCTTCACCTGGTACCAACGCTTTCACCTCAGAGCCCTCCAGGCACTCCACCATTCCAGAGTGAGTTTGAGAAAGAGAATTTGATGTCCTAGGTGTCTCAAATATTGATTCATGGTTCTCCCCCTCACACCTATAGAAGCCCCTTCCAAAAGCCTCTGGTGAGGCTATAACTACTCATGGCACAAAGTTGCAACCAATGTCTCACTAGTATGAGAACCCAAAAAAGTCTGCTCTTTCTATGCCTTATGCACCTCCTCCTTGGCCATATTGGCACTCTTGGACAGCCTATTGCCAACAATTTTTCAGACTGTTGAGCCACATCACAGAGAGAGACAACCTGCATCAACTGCTCCTTTCAGGAGACCTGGCCCTCAGTAAGAATCCTTTGACGAGCAGGAAGCTATAGCCAAAGAAGTCATCTCTCCTATGACTAACATCTCTTCATCTCTGGATAAAGCTGGCATACCACCTCCTCCATCCTTGGTGGATGATTTTAAGCAGTTCTGGGATCTGATCAGGAGAACTGCTGACCCCTTGCAGATAGATCCCTCTCGAGGAGATGAAAGAACCTCATAATAAATTGCTTTATATCCTCCACTCACCATCACCTGCCTGCATAGGTTTGCCTGTCAATTAAGCTATTCTGGACCCAGTGAAGATTGTCTGGCACACTCTAGATACTATTCCCCCTACATGCAAGAGAGTGGGTAAGAAATATTATGTCTGAATCAAGGACTCTGAATTTTTATTTTCTCATCCCTCACCTAACTTTTTGGTAGTTGATGCATTTAATGAACATGGAAGGCAGCATCATGTCTCATGAAAAAGATCATAGACATCGGACCTACTGGGGAGGAAATTTTAGTCCTCCGTCTCCTTACAATTTAGAATCACCAATTACCAGGCGCTAATGGCAAAATACAATCATTTAAGCTATCACTTTCCCCTTTCCCCCTTCCCCCCTCCACTACCAACTGGCAGAGCACATTCCAGGCAATTACTGGGGAGCAATTCCAGGCAATTATTCCAGAGGGACAACTACTTGCCAGAACAGCTCTACAAGCCTCCCTTGATGCTGCTGCTAACTATCATTGTAGCGATCAAATGGGCGGCAGTATGAGAAGGACCACTTGGCTGCAACTCTGGATTTCCAAAAGTGTTCTAGAATATGGTGGAAGACCTTCCTTTTGATGGGCTTAAGTTGATCCCAGACAGCACAGATGAATCTCTGCAAACATGAAAGGATGTTAGAGCTACCGTACGTTCTCTTAGAATTTATACTCCCACCTACAGGAGAAGCTCAGCAAGTCCCAGACGGCTCAGAGATCCCACCTGGCCTAATTCCTGACTTCCCAGCGGCCATATGAACTGCACCAAAAGAGACAGAGATGCCAGAGAGGGAAACCATACACTTCTGAGCCTCCCACTTTGCACCTGTCCACCTCAAAGCAGCAATTTTGACAGGTTAGTGGAGGACCTGAGTTACCATCCTCATCAGGTGCTCTGATTTCCCTGCCTTCGTCCCTTAGGTGACTGCCTTTACCACTTCATGCAGAGTTGGGAGTCGGTCACTACAGTCAAATAGGTTTTGGAGATGATCTCTACAGGATACACTATCTACTTTATTACGCCACAGGCATTGGTAGTTGTCGGGGACCCCGTGACCCTGTCGGTGCCAGCATCACTAGTAGCACAAGAGCTGATGCTGTCAGTGCCGACAGGCAGAATAACCAGCAGGATTGCTACAGTGCTCGGTACTGTGACAGTCTTGGGTACCTTTGAGGGCTCATCCTTCCATGATGCTCACATCTCTGCAGGTCTCTCCAACTCAGAACTGATTGCTGGCACCATCTGGAATGGTGCCTTTGTGGTCAACGGAAGGAGAGTCGTCGTCTTCCAAATCAGAGGTCCAGTTCTAGATCTCCCATCCTCGCAGCCACTCTCACTACCCCTCCTCCAGACGTTTTCACCCCTCTATGGATCCTGCGACAGGAGTACCATCAAGTGGTTGGCCAGGAGGTCATTTGAGGCATACACCTGTCCAGTGGCCTTTTTGTAATCCATTGGGCCCTTTTCTAGATCATATTCCAGGCACTCCTATTCAGTGGCATCAGAAATGTGTGAGGCACCTAGCCAGTGGTTTTCTTAATTGCTAAGGATATGATTTCATCATGGAGGTCATGGATTCCATGACTTTAATGGACCTTCATCAGGTCCAACTCCAGATCCTGCTTTGCAGGAAGTCAGGGTTTTGAATGCATTGTTAATGCAGAAAGACAAGACGGCCGTTTAGAGCACATTGTCATCTCTGGCTGTGCTTGTTCTGAAAAGCTGGTGAGGGAGAGCAGTTAGCAGTGACAGATCCTGTAGGTCAGTAGTTTTGGATCTATCTGATTCTGACAGGGTCTCCATGGCTCTGCCTCCAAAACTGAAGTCAGTTTCAGGTTCAAGGACCAAGTCGATCTGAGGATTTCACTGGATCTTGTGCCATTCAGGTCTTCAGTTCTGGCTTCAACCTCTCCTCCAAATCCAGATCCATCCTTTGATCCAAAGAAGGCTTTTACTTTAGTGCCTGTTGTACAACGATTCGGCTTACCAACATTCCTCAGATCCAAGTGCGAAACAGTGAGTTTCAAGGGAGAGACAGTCTTCACCAGTTTTGAGGTCTGCATCCTCTTCAGCGGAAAAAAGGAGAAGGGCAGAGGACATTATTCATTTTTCTCTTGACTCATCCCTGCCTCCTCCTCCTCTGCAGCAATTTTTCAATTGTCCTTTATATGGATTATTGATCCAACGTTTTAGGTGGAAAGGATCCAGGGGCACTTCAGGCAGTGCTGCCTGATACTCTGTCTGAAGAAGATAAGGAGATAGGTCCTTTGGTTATTTTTTTTTTTTTTGCACAGGAACACGCTGACACGGCTCCTGATTTGTCACCACAGGAGCATGAGGGGGGGGTGACTTCTCCCTCTTCATTTCTGACGATGCTCTGCAGTTCCATGATCTGGTGGATTGCAGGGTGTCCATGTGGAACTTACTTCAATACGAATGGAGAAAACCTGGTGTTTGAGGAAAGGTCTTGGAGCTACCTCCAAGAGGAGGCTGTTGTTACCATTTCTCAGTGGTCTGCTGCAGTCTGCTGAGACTGTTAAGTCCATTTCTGCCTCTTGCCTTCTTATTTCCAGCAGGCAGACAAATTATATCAGGTACCCTCAGGGGGGGTTTCATATTTTCGCATACATCCTCTAGCTAATTCGCTGGTGGTGACTGCTGCCACTAGCAAGATGAGGTCTGGACAAGCCATGACTGCTCATAAAAAAAAAAAGAAGTGTGATTCCCTAAGGAGAAAGAAGTTCTCTTCGTCCTCTCTTGGCATTAGGGTAGCAAATTATCAAGTAATTATGGTCTGCTATCAATTCCACTTATGGGAAAAGATGGCACTGTTTGCGCAGGATTTGGCAGATTACAAAAGGAGATTGGCAAACGCAATCCTAATGGAAGTTCAGAATGTTGCAAAGCACATTCTCAGATCTTTGCTAATGCTTCAGACTCTTCTGCCAGAGCATTGGCTTATAAAGTTACCCTGTGGAGATGTGCTTTGCTCTGCTCCTCTTCCTGGGGTCGGTCGGTGAAAGGAACTGAGGTGATAGATAGGTGCCACACCACCTCATATAGACTTGTCCTCCGAATGTTCAGAGACTCGAAGGGGAGTCATAGAAAAGGTGGGTATGAGAGCTTTAAAGGATGCTGCTTGGAGAAGATTACCATTAGGCACCACTAGGTGGTACAATATCTTGTGAGTTGGAAACTGTAGAGCCATCTCAAAGAACTTCAATTACAAACAAGTAACCTTCATTTATGTAAGTGCACTTTTTTAAAAAGGACATTATCTATTTAAAGAAAATAAGATACTACATTTAGAGTTTATCAGTACTAATCTATTTATACATCTCTCCCCTTTCAGATGTAACATGTGGCGCTCCACCTGAAGTTAGCAATGCTATTATTGTCAATAATGAGGAGGGAAGGTATCTGCCTGGTGCTAGAGTGCAATATAAATGTCAGGAAGGATTTGAAAGTATGGGATTGAATGAGGTAACTTGTGAAGATGGAGAATGGTCACAACCACCAACTTGCCAAGGTAGGAGTTTGTATTGCAATTAAAACAAATAAGACGAGGTGTGCGTTGGTGAGCTGGGAACATGGAATGACAGAAATGTGGGGCTGTAGGGGGCCCTGCAAGGTCATCAAGTTCATTCCTCTGCACTAAGGCAGGATTAAGTACATCTAGATCATCTCTGATACATGTTTGTCTGGAAATTCCTCAGGGAAGTTCTTTTGGGGGAGTGTTACCAAATTTTCAGGGACTTGAAGCCTCTTGCGGAGAAAGATTGTGAAGTCAGGCTAAAGTTTCTACTCATGGAGGCAGCCTTGAGAGCTCAGACTCAGCACTGAAGTCAGACTTGGCACTGAGTGTCTCAGCATTTGAAAAGGAGTGCACCTCCTGCGGTGCCCGAGTCCCAACACTCTTCACCATCCTCAGTGCCTAAAAAGATTTGTGAGAAGCAGACTGCCAACTGCAGAAAGGCAGGGATCCCTGGCACTGTGGTGTGCTAGGCATGGGGATAAGACTAAAATGTGGTTTCTGTCTAAATACCCCTCTTCTTCCGTACCTCAGAAGATGGCCCTGTTGACTCCAGCACCTAGGCAGGTTCCATCAAGTCCAGAGCCAGAAGGAGCTGCTTCCACAACTCTGACACCACACCACACTATTTCAGTACTAACTACGCCACAGGCATTGGTAGTTGCCGGGGACCCCGTGACCCTGTCGGTGCCAGCATCACTAGTAGCACAAGAGCTGATGCTGTCAGTGCCGACAGACAGAATAACCAGCAGGATTGCTAGTGCTCGGTACTGTGACAGTCTTGGGTACCTTTGAGGGCTCATCCTTTCCATGATGCTCACATCTCTGCAGGTCTCTCCAACTCAGAACTGATTGCTGGCACCATCTGGAATGGTGCCTTTGTGGTCAACGGAAGGAGAGTCGTCGTCTTCCAAATCAGAGGTCCAGTTCTAAATCTCCCATCCTCGCAGCCACTCTCACTACCCCTCCTCCAGACGTTTTCACCCCTCCATGGATCCTGCGACAGGAGTACCATCAAGTGGTTGGCCAGGAGGTCATTTGGGGCATACACCTGTCCAGTGGCCTTTTTGTAATCCATTGGGCCCTTTTCTACATCCTATTCCAGGCACTCCTATTCAGTGGCATCAGAAATGTGTGAGGCATCTTCCCAGTGGGTAGCACCCATTCCTGTTTCTGGTACTGAGCCTACTACTGGACATCAAGGGCTGGAGAGAACCCTACAGATCTAGAAATGGAGGAAGAGTATCCACACCTGGTGCTGGACTCTTCTTCCTCTTCTTCTGAAGAGGCAGACTCATGAGGGAGCATTTTGTCTCCCCCAGATGACCATAAAGCACACCAAGAATCGTTAAAGAGGATTATCTTAAGTCTGCCATACAGGTGGAGGAAGTAAAAGAAGCCTCTCAATAACTGGCCAATACTTTAGACATTGCAGGTCGTTCCAGAGTGGCTCTGCCTCTCACTGAGGCCATTATGGACCCATTTAAGGTACTGTGGAAGACCCCTGCATCCCTTCTCCACACTTCAAAAAGGGCAAGTATTATGTACCCCCAAAAACTGCATTCATTTCCCTTCTCCTCCGGGATGCCTGGTAGTATCCTCCACCAATGAGAGGGAAAAGCAGGGGCATCAGAGTGCAACACCAAAATCAAAAGACTTAAAGAAGTTAGATCTGTTTGTTAAGAGGGTTTTTTCTTCTGGGAGGCGGAAGTGCATCTCAGGATTGCAAACCAGCATGCCCTATTGGGCAGGTATGACTTTAATATGTGGGACTCCATGTTAAATTTTTAACACATGTTCCTGGAAGATGCTAGGCAGAAGTTCTTCTCGATAGTGGATAAGGGAAAATCTGTGGTGAGGACCGCTCTGCAAGCTGCTCTGGATTTGGCTGACTTGGCTACTAGGTCCATGGTTTCAGCAGTGGCCATGCACGGGAGCTCCTGGTTGCAGTCCTCTGGGCTCTACCAGGAGGTCCAACAGACTTTGCAAGATCTGCTCTTTGAGCGATCCTTTCTCTTTCTGGAGTATACTGATGCTAAGCTCCAGGGGTTAAAGGAGTAAAGGGCAACTTTAAAAATCCCTTGGGTTGTATACCCCAGTTCCTTCCAGGAAGCACTTCAGACCTCAGCAACCACTCCTGTATTCTGCCCCAGCTCTCCAACACGACCTGCAGAGGAAGAAGAGTAGTGGTTATAGGCATAGGCTTCATCTACCTCCTACCTCTTCATCAATGTCTACCCCACCTACACATCCAGGGGGTTCTAAGCAGGTGTTTAGATGGGATGCTGAATGGCGCCATACCTATTTCCAGAAATAAGACCTGTTTTTCCTTTGTTTGCAAACTGCCTTTCCTATTTCCTTTGTCCAGTATCACCACAGAGTGTTGAGCACTGTAGAAGTAGGATACACCCTCTAGTTTATTTTGACTCCTCTTTACCACCGTCCCTCCCAATCCCTATTCAAGGACCCCTCTCATGAAGAACTTCTGGTCTAGGAGCTTCCAGACATGGCTGGGCCTCGGTATACTCACCAAGACATCTTCATTAGGACACTGTGCTCTTGGTACACTTGCGGATTCTAATTTCGCTGAATTGGTGGTTGGATCCTCTCAATGTTTGTGCAGATGTTCTTTTCCTCTGCACTCAACTGTTGAAGACTCTGGTCTCAGATATGTTGGTACTAGGATGGGAAGCTCACCTGGGGCCCATCCAAACTCAGGGGTTTGGGTCCTGGAGGAAACTCGCTCTTCATATCAACGACAGAGAGATCTGGGTGATTTGCCTGTCAGTCTTTCCTACCTCATATCATGGGAAATGTTTACCTCAACAAATAGGGAGGCGCTCGCTCATCCCTCCTTTGTCAGGAAACAATTAACCTATGGGAATTTTGCATAGCCCACTCAATCAACCTTAACGCCTTTTAGCTGTTACCAGATTTGCCCATTACTTTGGGGTACACTCATTTATTAGGGTTACTCTTCTGGGGGGAAGGAGTTCTGTAATTCTATTAATGTACTGCTTGTGTCACTTGTGTTTTCATATGGAGCTCTACTTCTCCCTTCTGCAAGTCCTCTCCCAATGGAGCTATCCTGCAGGACCTAGGTTCCCCAGGGCTGGGTTCCTCCAGCCCCAGAACCAAATGAACACACACACACATGCACACACACGCACCTTAACAGAGCAAGTCTGAGTGGACCGGGTCAATCTAGCTTGCCTTAATCCTATCACTCTTGTCACTTAATCCTATCACTCTTGTGTCTCCCACCGCCCTTCACTGCTCTCTGCAAGTCTTTTCTCTGATCGGTTTTGATTCAAGCAGAGGCTGAGTGTGTGTGTGTCCTTCATGAGTCAGACAGGCTGGATACTGCACCCTGTTTCCCCAAGAACACAGAGCTGACTGGTATCATAGCTTTCAGGTTTACAGAACAAGAAGGCAGACTGTCTGAACAGGTTATTTTCTACTTATCATGTCTGATCTCTTTACCTGGATGTAACCAGATGCATTTTCCAGCAGTGGGGGACTCCCAAATAGACCTATTTGTGAACAAAATTCAACAGAAAATGTCACAGTTCTGACCCCTGCAAGGCCATGGTCCTGGCTCCATCACAGACACCTTACTGCTACCGTGGACAGAAAAGCTTTACTACACTTTTCCCCCAATACCACTCTTTTACAGAGTGCTACTAAAGATCAAACAGGACCATGCCAGGGTTATTTTTATAGCCCCAGCATGGCCCTGCCAACTCCGGTTCCTCCACCCTATAGGACCTCACAGTGGTAATTCCAATCTCACCTGCATTGCACCCAAATTTGATCTATCATGGACAACGGTTGGCTGCTACTATCAAACCTGCAGTCCCTTCATTCATGGAGCCTGAAAGCTCCATGGTTAAATCCCAAAGAGCAGGCTTGCTCAGAGTAAGTTAGAGTAGCAGAAAGTCATCCACCTAGCTGTCAAAATGGAAGGAGTTCTCTATCTGGGCTTGTGAAACTGGAGTCTAACCGATGCATTCATCCATCCAAAATATACTCGCCTATCTTCTGTTGCACCTGAAAGAGCAAAGCTTAGCAATTTCCCCATCAAGGTTCCCCTAGCAGCAATAACAACTTTTCAATCTCATGTGGATGACATTTCTGTTTTTTTTTCTAATTACATAACAGTTACATTCCTTAAAGACCTGAAAAGATTGTACTCTCAATTTAGGGAGCCCCTTCCTCCTTGGGATTTTAATTTGGTTTTGTCTAAACTTACAGGACCACCATTTGAGCCTTTAGTGACATTCACATTACTACACCATTCATGGAAGGTGTTTTTCCTAATTGCTAAGGATATGATTTCATCATCAGGGTCATGGATTCAATTACTTTAATGGACCTTCATCAGGTCCAGCTCCAGATCCTGCTGCTCAGGCAGCCAGGGTTTCGAAGGCATTGTTACTTCAGAAAGACAAGATTGCCTTTTACAGCACCAAGAGCCACATTGTTATCTCCAGCTGTGCTTGTTCTGAAGAAGGTGGTGAGGGAGAAGATGGCCGCTGTTAGCAGTGCCAGATCCTTTAGGCCAGAGTTGTTGGATCTATCTAATTCTGACAGGGTCTCTATGGCTCTGGCTCCAAATCCGAAGTCAGTTCCAGTGTCAGTTTCAAGGACCAAGTCAATCTGAGGATTTCACAAGATCTTGTGCCATCCAGATCCAAGTGCGAAACAGTGAGTTTCAAGAAAGAGACAGTCTTCACCAGTTTTAAGGTCTGCATCCTTTTCAGCTGAAAAAAGGAGAAGGGCAAAAGGAGTAATGGTCTCAAGTTGCAGTGGGGGAGGTTTAGGTTGGATATTAGGAAAAACTTTTTCACTAGGAGGGTGGTGAAACACTGGAATGCGTTGCCTAGGGAGGTGGTGGAATCTCCTTCCTCAGAAGTTTTTAAGGTCAGGCTTGACAAAGCCCTGGCTGGGATGATTTAATTGGGGATTGGTCTGCTTTTGAGCAGGGGGTTGGACTAGATGACCTCCTGAGGTCCCTTCCAACCCTGATATTCTATGATTCTATGATTCTATGATTAATTATTAGTCTCTCTCTTGATTCATCTATGCCTCCTCCTCCTCTGCAGCAATTTCTCAGTTGTTCTTTATATGGATAATTGAACTGATGTTTTATCTGGAAAGGATCCAGGTGCACTTCAGGCAGTGCTGCCGGATACTCTGTCTGAAGAAGATAAGGAGATAAGTCCTTTTTTGCACAAGAAGATGCTGACATGGCTCCCAATTTGTCACCAGAGGAGCAAGGAAGTGTGACTTCTCCCTGTTCACTTTCTGACGATGCTCTGCAGTTCCATGATCTGGTGGATTGCATGGTGTCCATGCGGAACTTACTTCAATACGAATGAAAAAACCTGGTGTTTGGGGAAAGTTCTTGGAGCTACCTCCAAGAGTAGGTTATTGTTACCAGTTGTCAGAGGTCTGCTGCAGCCTGCTAAGACTGTTAGGACCACTTCTGCCTCTTGCCATCTTATTTCCAGGCAGGCAGACAAATTATATCAGATACCTTCAGAGAGGTTTTCATATTTTCACATACATCCTGTACCTAATTCACTGGTGGTGGCTGCTCCCAGTAGCAGGATAGGGTCTGGACAAGCATATTCTACTCCTGTTGATAGGGAAAAAAAGATTGATTCCCTAAGGTGAAAGGTGTTCTCTTTTTCCTCTCTTAGCATTAGGGTGGCAAATTATCAAGCAGTTATTGCCTACTATCAATTCCACTTATGGGAAAAGATGGCAGTGTTTGCACAGGATTTGGCATATTACAAAAGGAGATTAGCAAATGCAATTGTAATGGAAAGTCAAAATGTGGCAAAGCACACTCTCAGAGCTTTGCTTCAGACTCTTCTGCCAGAGCATTGGCTTCTGAAGTTACTCTGAGGAGACATGCTTCACTTTGCTCCTCTTCTCTGGATGTGGATACTAGAATAAAGGTGGAGGATCTCCTCATTGAAGGGGATGGTCTTTTAAGTAAAGAAAAGGATGAGAAAGCTGGGAAAGCTGAAGGAGACTAGAATGAGAGCCTGCTCTTTGGGTTTGATTTGTTCTATTAGCAGGAGACCTTCTGCTCCTTCTTTCCATGATCAGAGGCAGTATTAACCACGGTTTTCTTCAGCTTATTTCTCATCAAATCAAAGATGTCAGCAGCAACTCTAGCCATGTGCATCATTCCAGAGCCAACACAAGAAGAGGTCTTTCAAACTGAGGTCTAAATCTAAGCAATCTGCTCCCTCTGTCATCTTTGTGGAGTACCAGGCTTCAGATCTGATGTGAGGATGGAAAGTCAACAATCAAACAGCAAGGACCTTTTCCTTCCTCTGTCTGGGGACAGACTTGTCCATTTTATCAGCAAATAAAAATCTTATTAGAACAGACAAATGGGTCCTAGAAATTATAAAGAGATTTACCATTCAGTTAAAGAAACTACCCCCTTCAATTATCCCTACCTTCTCTTTTCTGGGAATGTCTCACAAGGCTATTCTACTTTCAGAAGTGCAGAAATTACTTCTGATAGGGGCTGTTAAGAAGGTTTCCAAACAGCTGAGGGACCAGGGGTTTTATTCAATATACTTTCTGTTGCACAAAAAGGATGGGAGGTTTTGTCCAATTTTAGATTTAGATTTAACTAGATGATCTTTCGAGGTCCCTTCCAGTCCTATGATTCTACAAATTCTAAACAAGTACATTAGGAAGTTTGGGTTCTGTATGTTAACTCTGGCCTCCATAATTCCTTTGCTTTCAGCTATGGATTGGTTTGAAACTCTCAATTTAAAGGGCACATATTTTCATATTTCTGTCTGACATAGTCATTAAAAGTATCTTCATTTCGTGGTGGCAGAGCCCCATTTCCTGTACAAGGTGCTCCTGTTTGGTCTGTCCACAACACCAAGAGCATTTAACAAATGCTTCTCTGTAGTAGGGGTTCATTTGTGAAAGCAAAGTATTTTTGTTTACATATTTGGATGACGGGCTAGTGATGCCTGCTGTTCACAAGGATCTATTCAGTCACATCGCTTATACAACTACCCTTTTTTTTCAGACCTGGGTCTGCTTTTGAATGTCAAAAATTCAAATACCTGTCCAACTCTGATAATTTTATTCATGGACTCCATAGTTGATATGACAGCAGAGAAAGCATTCCTACCAGAGTACAGATTTAAAAAAAAAACTGTGCAGTATATTTTAAACATTCAAATATGTCAGACTCATAAAGTATTTTTCTTCCTGTGTCTCATGGTAGCTACTACCTATGTGACTCCATTTGTGCAGCTCAATATGAGGCCAGTGGAACACTGGATTTCTCAGGTCTACAGGCCCAATTTGAACAGTCTTCCAGTGTTAATCAGCATGCCTCCAGATATGCTGGACTTGTTGACCTGCTGGTCATTTGGAAGTGTCCAGTTCAATCCCCCTTCACCATCGGCAAGGGTAACTTTGGATGTGTAAAACAATGTCTGATGGAGAGTGTACATCTGAGTCATTTTACACTTTGAGGTCACTGGGTTTATTTGAAATAGTCCACATCTGTGGCTTGTATGCAGGAAAAATCTGATTCTCTTGTTTCAGTTTCCATACCTTGTGTTTTATGATATTTAATGTACTTTAATAGGGAGGGGCTATCTAACTCATTTTTGAAAGTTCATTTGGCAGCTATTTCAGTTTACCATGTTTTGGTTGATGGTAGACAGCTGTTTGTGCATAATATGGATAAAAAGTTTAGGAACAAGGTGTAGGCTTCAACAGTTCCTGCTATGCAAGCCCTGGAACTGGCATCTTTCTTGGCACCAACATGTTTGGTACCATCAGGAACTGAGCCTTTGTCAGTAGTGCCAGAGTCAGGATGCTCTATTGGGCAGCTGGTCCCTGCATCAGAAAATCTTCAGATGCTTCCTCTGCTAACTGTGCATCTTGCATTGGTCCAGCTCCCATGAGCTTTCTACTCCACACAGTACTGCACTACCTTGGCATTCCCATGCTGGCTCTTCTTCAGACTAGAAGTGGGATCCTACATATTTAAAGGTCTCAAGTCTCTGCTTATTCCTCATCACATTGGTCAAGCTGTGGCACCGTGACTCTTACAGGAGCATATCTAGAGAGACCTTCCCTTGGGGTTGCGCCCCAGTACCACATCAAATACAGCAGTGGCCTTTCTGGAATTTATGGGTGTGTGTGGGGGGAGGTTCCTCCAGACTTCAGGTCATCTTCTCCTAGTCACTGTTCTGTGCCCTTCTCCATCTATTAACATTCTCAGTACCAACACCAGTACCCAGCAGCTGAGGGAGGTTATCTCTAGTTTCTGATTCTCCTGCTATGGATGTTCAGCAAATGGTAGAGCGGATGGACAGTTCAATGCTTCCACTCAGTGTTTCCTCATCGTCGCCAGATGAGGCTACTTTTCAGAATCATCTTCCCCTGTTCTAGATGATTACAAAATGTACCAGGAATTTATTAAAAGGGCAATCACCTCCTTGGGAATAGAAATTGAATTGGTCCAGGATAATCCACACAAGTTGATGAATATTTTGGATTCTGCGAGAGGTAGTTGAGCACTCAGGAAATAAATGCTACCAACTCTTGGTGAGGATGCACCTCAGATCCTTACTCTATACCTCACGGAATCTCTGGACCTAGTGAAAGATCAGCTACAGGCCAATCTTGTGAAGCCCTTGCACTGAGTGGAGTCACAGTTCAGGTGCTACCACTGTTTGCAATGGTGCCAGTATCTCTTGGGAAAGGAGGCTACCTCTCAAGCCTGCAGGTGACTTCTTGTTCCTTAGGCTGCATAAACAGTAACTCATTCCAGTAGCTAATTCTGTTACTGACACATAGTCAAGAAAGGAGTGTGATTTGACACTCCAAGGGAGAACTGCAATTCCTCTCTTCTCTTTTTCCAATGACTTCTTGGGAAGAGCTGTAACACTGGCCATAGGATTGTGTACTAACACTCTGCAAGGTCTCCTAGTGGGTTTGATACCTGCTGGAGCTGTGCTATAAGGGGCCATAGGGTCATCTGTGTAGAGACAAGTGGCTTCTGCAAAGACAACTCTTTTCTCAAGCCAATCACCTGAGAGCCACAGATTTTGAGGTTGAAGGCCCTGCCACTTTTGCATGGAGGGGAAACAGGACAAGTTTATTTCAGTAGCTTACATGGTTTTGCTGCTGTTTTTTTTTTTCAGGGGGAGAATCTGGCAGAGACTAGTTGCATATCCACCTCAGCTACAGAGCATAAACTCCAAGGGAGAACCCATAGAGGAGTTTCTGTGAGTTGGGGAGGAAAAGCAGAGTATGATTTGGATAGGTTGGTCAGAAATTTTCCAACAGAATAAACACTGATTCGTCAAACATGAAACATTCATCAAACTTGAAACTGATGATTTTGACAAATTCCCATAAGTTTTTGACCCTTCATTTTTCATTCCCTGCATCCCAACCCAAATTTTTTTACTACTGGATAGCCCTATTGTTGCCTCCCTGCAATTTGAAATGTTCCTATGAACAGTACTGGTTAAGTTAAGAAGCATCAATACTGGATCTGAATAGATTAATTAATTAGTGACATCATTAATTAATCAATACTGGATCTGAATAGATTGTATATAAAACTAATGGAATACTGTAAGTGATTTAGTTACCCACATGGGAATGTGTCAGTGACTTCAGAAGTTCTCATCTCTTTTCAGATATGAGATGTGCACCTCCACCTGAGATTCCTGATGGTAGGATTCGAGGTGCTAAGCAGCAAAGGTATTTGCCTGGCGATATAGTGCGTTATCAATGTTCGCAAGGTCTGAGCCTTTTTGGGTTTCCGACGGTAAAATGTAAGGAAGGGAAGTGGTCTGTGTCACCAGTATGCAAAGGTATTTTACTTTCCTATTTCTAAAATAGCCTAGTAGATATAGGATATTTTTGGAATCAAAAACTTCAGTCTTACTCAGAAACATCTTTACTTCCCTGTATTTTTGTCTTTTTATAATGCACAAATATAACATCTCTTGTAAACCAGAAAGCAAATCTGTTTCCAGTCTGTGATGTTCCATGGCAATGATAATATAGGTTTAATGAGATCATCCTCCCATTGGGCTGAATCCTGAGCTCCTTATTCAAGCAAGCCCTCAGTGGATTTCAATGGGAGTTTGGCCTGAGCAAATTCTGAGTAAAGGGTGAGGGCCAAATTTTGTCACTCCTGCTCATGCTGAATAGTTAACATTGACTTTGATTAGCCTAGTCCAGTATCGGGACTTCAGGATTTGACCCTCAACATAATGTTAATAAGAGTGATCGATTGTTCTCTATTTCTGATTTTTGGGGCCACAATTTCACTACCACTTGCGGATGAACTAGACAATACACAATTGGTGAAATTCCCACTCCATTGAAGTCTGTCGAAAAACTTCCATTGATAGGACCAAAATTTCACCCTATATCTTCAAGCTTCCTGAAAAAAAGTGGTGTCACTCTGTTGGTTCATTTTGTTTGTCTTTTCACATACCAGAATTTCATTGGCTGTCAGGGTGAATATAAATATTTAAAAAAATGACCGTAATAACTAGCAGTGCAACACCATTTTGTTTTGGAAACCAAAACTGTGGTTCTAAAAACTAACTAGTCAGCCGCCCATGTTCACAGTGAGTAGAACCATGACTAGTTTTCCCTGATATCTCAGCCTTACTGAGCTTTTCCCAGTACAAGGTATAACAGAGATAGTGAGACCCCAGCAATATGAAAAACAAATTACAAATATAAAAAGCAAAATAAAAATATCAGAGTCAATATATTGTGATTATTAATACCAATAAAGATAAACAGACAAAAATATCTATCCTAGGTTATACACCATTAAATACACAGTTCAGTCACATCATTAAAATAATGCCATCAGGGCAAAACATATACGAATATAAACAAAGAGCCCACTATGTCTAACAACCACAACCAACTGACTTCTCTCAACAGTCTCTGAGAGACTGAGAGACTAGCTGGTTTTTGCAGCATGAAAGAATTCAGGGTATGGCAGGCCACAGAAAGAAACAAATTCCAAAGTGAAAAGCCTCTCACAGAGGGTGTCCTATCTTCAGAAGCCCCCTTCTTAAACCAATGATATTCAGTGCCAAATGTAGGAGCTGCACCCAGTGGGATGTTACCCATCACATAGAGGCAGAGGGGCAGGGCCTTAGCAGAAGAGCTAGCCCACCACAAAGGGAAGCATACATTTCATTCCCCCTAAACTACAGTGCAGCATACAATATGCCCTGTGCACTCCACAGAGCACCAAGATAAACCATTGTGTTGAAAGGAGATGCAATGGCTCTGGCGCTGTCTCTGGGGTGGAAAGTTTCCATATGACCCCAAACATGGACCAGTGCCTTAAAGGTTAGCTATTGGCTATAGAAAGTTGAGTGATATGTCGAAAGCTAATAGCTGAGAGACCCTGTGAGAGTTTTTTCACTCACTTTTTGGCTGCCTTTCATTCTCCATTCCTAGGGAAAATTGATACATACTAGTAGGGAAAAAGCTATACCTTCATTCATCATATGATTTTTGAGAGGTTTCCATGTCCCTCTCCCCCTTTGCTCCCCTCCACTCCTTTTGCCTTATATCCTAGGTCTCATTTTTGACATGTGCATTTTTTGGCGCTAATGGGCATTTTGAAACAAAATGAAAGTTTTCTGTTTCATTTATCCTTACTGGAATCATTAGAACTAAATGAGTAAATATAGCTTTCTGGCCTTTTCCTCATTTTAGGAAGAAAATATGATTTTACGCATTTAGTGCAATTCTAAAGAAAAATAAAATCTAGTAAACAGATGTACAAAGTTTTAATGACAGTAGAATAAAAGAGGGTTAATACAATTTTTTAGAGAAAAAATAATTGTAATGCTGTTATTTAATACTTATTTAGAAATGTGCTAATTAACAGAAATCTTCATAATAGCAGAATAAAGTGTTACCACACATACATATGTTAACATGCATTTAAGAGAAAAATATTTTATATGCAGTTATTGCATTTCTAAATAAAGTTTTATGGTCAGAGGAATAAAGGAGAATCATGCATTTTGAGAGAGCTATTTTTATGCATTTCGTAGTTTTCTAATAGTCATTAAATAACTGTACAAAGCGTTAATGATAGAGGAATAGAGGAGTGTTCCATAAAATCCTGCAATTTTGGATAAAATGAATTTCACTGCAGTTAATATATTTCTAAATAAAGTAGTTAATTTAAAAATCCTTAATAACAGAACAAATAAGTGTTAGGACATTTATGTTAATGTTCAGTTTCCTCATTTTTAGAGGAAAATATTTTTAATTCTGTTAGTACATATCTAAATAAAGCCATGAAATAATTCCACAAAGTATTAATGACAGAAGATTTAAGGAGAAGTATTAATATATATAATGATGCATTTTTAGAAAAACATAATTTTATGAAGTCAGTACAGTTCTAAATAAAATTGAGTAAACAATTCCATAAAATTAACAAAAGTACTAATAATAGTGAATCAATTATTTAATGACTATTAGAAATGCCTTAACTGCATTTGGGGGGAGGGATAGCTCAGTGGTTTGAGCATTGGCCTGCTAAACCCAGGGTTGTGAGTTCAATCCTTGAGGGTGCCATTTAGGGATCTTGGGCAAAAATTGAGGGTTGGCCCTGCTTTGAGCAGGGGTTTGGACTAGATGACCTCCTGAGGTCCCTTCCAACCCTGATATTCTATGATAACAAGCATACAGTACTGTAAAAGTTCATAATTCTATAGATTCATGAACACTTCTCAATTATACCTCTTTCATTAAGACTGTATAATTATTGACTATTTAAAAATGTACTAAATGCATAACAAATATTTCTCTGTACAAATAAGAGAAATGCATGGTGTACATATGTAAGGCTGTTTGGAGTGGCTCACCATTGTGAGTGAGACTGTCAGGGCAGACTATCAGAAAACACGGACATACACCCCCAACTGGTGGTATGTTCTATAATTAGATTTCACCAAGCTAGTAACAAATATGAACTCCTGGCTCACTATACCACTCTTACCATGAAGTCACAGTCCCCTTAGCCTCTCCAGCCTATCTCGACACCCAGACATACTGAACTTTGTGAGAAAAGGTTATTAAAACCAAAAAATCACACCATGTCAGGTTGCTCCCAGTCCCAAAGGACTCACCCCAGATCAGTTGGTACTCCGGACCTTACACGAAAGACAATGCTGGTAGCCAATTCCATAGTAAACCAACTATAGGTTTATTAGTTAAGTAAAAGGATGAGAGTTATTGAGATGTTAAAGAAGGTAAAATATAATAAATGGTAAGTCACAGTTTGTAATTCCAAACAGTAGCAGACACACAATAAACTGCCAGTTTCCCAAAAGTCCTTCAGGGCTACCCAGAATAATTCTGGGGAACTCAGTTTTCTTGTCCAGATACTCTGCCCTATTAACAAAAAGAAAAGGAGTACTAGTGGCACCTTAGAAACTAACCAATTTATTTGAGCATAAGCTTTCGTAAGCTACAACTAAGGTGCCACTAGTACTTCTTTTCTTTTTGCGAATACAGACTAACACGGCTGCTACTCTGAAACCTGCCCTGTTTGAATCCATACAGTCCAAAGATAAAGGACCTCTCTTTGAATTGGTACTTTTAGCTTCTTTTCACAGACAACAATCTGACAAGTATCTGTACCAATTGCTTTGAATTTAGCCCCCTTCTTCCTTTGCATTCAATGAGTTATTTAGTTACAGGGATATACATAATGTAAATACCTGTCATTATATTATAATAGGAATAGAAAAGTGAAAACAAGACATGTAGCATTCCATTAGTTTTCATGAAGTTCTAACACCTGAATACACTTACATTAACACACCCTATGATCTAGAGCTATTTAATTACCAGGCATGTATAATGTAAATATAATGTAACAGTAAACAAGAGGATATAGATAGAGGGAAAACAATACAATTAGTATCTCCTTTGATCTCTATTAATACCGCAAGTGAATTGGCCTTTAGCTCGGGCCTGAGCTGGTCTGTCAGCATCGCAACATATATATGTATTATATATATTAAAACTTCTCCTTTACTCCCCTGTCATTAAGACTTGGTACAATTATTTAATTACTTGATTTAAAATTATAATAAATGCATAAAATAATAGAATTGCACTTAATACATTTTCTTGTTAAAATGAGGAAAGGGCAAGCAAACTTTTTTCTTAGTTCTAATGCAGCTAATGAGCATGAATTAAATATAAAGGGAAAAAACCCTCTTCTTTTCAGAATGGCCACTAGTGCCAGAAATGCACATTTCCAAAAATGAGACCTGGCGATGGGACAAGAGGCAAAAGGGGTAGGTCATAAAGCAAAAAGGGGGAAGGGAAACCTGTCAAATTATGTAATGAGTAAAGGTAAAGCTTTATTACTACTCATGTAATTTTTAGCCTTTGCCATTTCAAAACTTCACCTTGTTTACCCCGGTCCCACTTCCCTTTCTGTGAGAAGAGGAGCAATGAGAGGAAATGGAAGTTGGCATTTCAGAGTAAACTTCAAATGATGAGTTTGGCTTCTCTATGAATTCTTTTTAAAATCCACCTGGCCAAGCAGCCTTTCCAAAGGGGAAAGTGTAGCTGTGTCTCTGCTTTTATCAATTATAGGGACACCCAAAGGTTTTTCTGTTCTTGGGTTCTTTCTTTATTTTTTGTTTCCTTTCTCTCCTCATTTTTGTGTGGTATTTCTTATACTATTTACACTCATTTATCATTCCAGTGTTATTCTGTGTTTCATATTCCACTCCTTGGGCCTGTATAATCTAAACTTCTATTTAGCTTGTATCCTCTTACCATTATTTTACCCTCAGTCTCTCTCTCTGCTCTCAATATTCAGATACCCTGGTAATGTCATAATTCACAATAGTTTGAGACAAGTGCTGGGTACATCAAGCACCCTTCATGGTAATATGGTCCTGGAGAAAGTAGGTACTGCACATGCATGCAGTGACAAGTAGCAAGCTGATTGGCCCACATGAGCCTAAGGAGGGGAGGGGTTGGGCCAAAGCCTCTCACTTTCCATTTCCCTGCTAGTCAGTGCTTAAGGCAGAACGATTGGTCCAACGGATCTCAAACTAACCTACATTGCCTGCTTGAAAAGCAACATGGAATCATATCTTGACAAAGGTAAAGCAGCTAGTTTTGCCATCAGTTCCACACTGTTAATTGTTAATGAACAAATATCGAGCTGCTTCTTATCTTAAAGATAAGATTTTTTGTATCTTGTGTTCAGTTCCAATATCAAGAGGGTTCTTTTTCACCTTTCCCTTGGGATTTTTCCTGATCTGTCCGAGTACATTGATAGTGCTGTTGTGTAATATTTCTGATATTACAGCATTTACTGTAAGTAAATATTGATGCATATATTCTCTTTTTCTATACTTAATTTTAGAGGCTGCTGGACAGTGTGGGTACCCACCGGCTGTTGATAATGGAGACATCATGGTCTTTCCACAGAAAGAATATGAACCAGGTTCAAAAGTGGAATACAAATGTCAACATTTTTATAGAATGAACGGATCTGCATCTGTTAGCTGTGAGTCTGGCCAATGGACAGACCCACCAGTTTGCTTAGGTAGATATAAGAATCTATTATATGTAAAAGAACTGTGATGAGTTAAACAACTGTGGTATTTTTCATATTATGGTATGAATTTTCATATTCATATATTTCAGTTTGAAGTCTCTTGTACTGGTGTAACACCAGATTAATTCCGTAAGTGTGAATAGAGTCACTCCTCATTTATACCACGGTATGTGTAGGGGAGACTCACATTCTTTCTATTTTGACAGGTTTCAGAGTAGCAGCCGTGTTAGTCTGTATTCGCAAAAAGAAAAGGAGGACTTGTGGCACCTTAGAGACTAACCAATTTATTAGAGCATAAGCTCTATTCTTTCTATTGACATCAGTGCAGACTTTTCAAAAGAAAAGATCAGCAAATGGCACACACCCACACCACACCACTATACGTATCTAGAATGCACCCATAAAACATCTCTAAAAACTCTAAAAACGTATTATTATCCAGCCAATATTTACTGTAAGCAAACAGATGTATTCAAACATATTTTTAGTTGAAAACTTTACAACTACAGCAGATGCTGTGAAATACAATTCAGTAACTTACGGAAAACCATGAGGAATATTGGTCGCTACTCTTCAGTGCTAGGAGTAGACATGGTGCTGTCTGAGCAGCAGGGGATTCCACTTTTTGAGCAGGGGGAGCTCTAACTGGCATGAAACTAAGGTAGCCTGCTCTACACAACCCTCTCTCCAACCTCCACATGCTTAGAGTGAGAGGATGGAATGGCTAGACTACACTGTGGTGCAGTGATCCCCAGCTGTGTAGCTACTTCTGTGTGGTTTTTAAATTATGGTGAACTGATTGTGTGGGCTGGTGTGTCCTGGACCTGATTTCATAGCTTAGGACTAGCCTGCCATGTCCCTTTTTCTCTTCTGTGATGTCACATAGAATCATAGGTTTAGAAGGTACCACAAGGGTCCTCTAGTCTAACCACCCTTGAAGATTCAGAATTTGTTGTTTCTAAATCAACCATATCCAGCCTCCCTTTGAAAACCTCCAGTGAAGGAGTGTCCATAACCTCCCTAGGCAGTCTGTTCCATTGTCCTACTGTTTTTACAGTTGGGAAGCTTTTCCTGAGATTCAGTCTAAATCTTCAATGCTGTAGTTTGAACCCAATGCCCCTTGACCTGCCATCTGTGGCAAGAGCTATCAACTGTTCTCAATCTGTTCTATGACAGCCTTTTAAGTATTTGAATACCACTATCATCGTCTCCTCTCTTCCAAACTAAACATATCCAGTTCCTTCAGCCTTTGTCCGTATGGTTTTCATTCCATCCCTTTGACCATCTTTTATGCTCACCTCTGGATCTTTCCCCATTTCTCCACATCCTATCTATACATTGGTGACCAAAATTGGACACAGTACTAAAGCTGAGGCCTAGCCAGTGCTGAGTAGAGTGGTACTATCACCTCCATTGACTTGCATACTATGCCTCTGTTAATGCAACCTAAAATTGCATTTGCTTTTTTTGCAACAGTATCACGTTGCTGACTCGTGTTGAGATTGTGATCCACCACAACTCCCAGATCCTTTTCAGCAGTGTTGCTACCAAGCCAGTTATCCCCCATTCTATATTTGTGCATTTGGTTTTTCTTCCCTAAGTATAGCATCTTACATTTGTCTTTGTTGAATTTCATTTTGTTGTCTATAGCCCAGTTCCTTAATTTATCAAGATCTGCTCTATCCTCTAAAGTGTTGGAAACCCCCAACCCTGATGTTCCCCAGCTTTGTGTCATCTTCAAATTGATCAGTATGCTCTTTAGTCCTACATCCAGGTCATTAATAAAGATGTTAAATAAACTTACTCTTTGTGGTTGTTAAACCAATTTTGGATCCTCTTAGATTCATAGACTCTAAAGTCAGAAGGGATCATCATAATAATCTAGTCTGACATCCTGCACATTGCAGGCCACAGAATATCGTCCATTCCTGAAATAGACTCCTAACCTCCGGATGAGTTACTGAAGTCTTCAAATCATGGCTTAAATACTTCAGTTTACAGAGAATTCACCATTTACATAGTTTAAGCCTGCAAGTGACCCATATCCCATTCTGTAGCGGAAAGCAACAACCCACTAGGGTCTCTGACAATCTGACATGGGGGGAAATTCCTTCCCATCCCCAAATATGACAATCAGTTGGACCCTGAGCATGTGGGCAAGACCCACCAGGCAGGAGATGTTTTATGGGTGCATTCTAGATACGTATAATGGTGTGGTGTGGGTGTGTGCCATTTGCTGATCTTCTCTTTTGAAAAGTCTGCACTGATGTCAATAGAAAGAATGTGAGTCTCCCCTACACGTACTGTGGTGTAAATGAGGAGTGACTCCATTCACACTTACGGAATTAATCCATTTCCAGTTTACAATGTCATCCAGATCTTCTGCATCTCTATAATATCTGGTTTCACTTCCTGTACCAGTAGTTCTAGTTCCTTCATTTGGTTACCCAGGCTTCTTGCATTGGTGTACAGACATCTTAAGTGTTGCTGTTTGGCTTCGCCCACATTCCTCACCCGATTGGGTATGGTCATCCTACTGCCAGTATTGCCTACCTGACTGGTATCAGCACTATCCTTCCCCTTAATGTCCATTCTCTTACTGATGTTCCTTTCTCCAATCCTGTATCCTTTTTCACTTGAGTTTCCTCCCTCTCGATGTTAAAATCAGGTATGGAGATTACATAAGCATCTTCCTTGAGTTCCTAGTTTAAAGCTCTTTTAATGAGTTGTGTCAACCTCCATCCCAGAAGTCTATTTCCCTCCCTATTCAGGTGGAGTCCATCCCATGAGAACTGTCCTCTCTCCATGAGTGAGCCTCCCAGTGGTCAAACATCCCAGAGCCATCTGTTGATCATCATAATCTTGTCTCACCTCCATTTTCTAGGGACAGGCAGAATACCATAAGATAGATAACCTTAGCCTCCATTTCCTTAAATGTCTTCCCCAGCTTGGTATAATCTCCCTTGGCATGTTCCAGCAAGAACCTAGCTGTGTCACTTGTTCTCACATGAAGGACAATCAGTGGATTCTTTCCTGCTCCCATTAGGATCCTCTTCAGCCTCAGTTCCACATCCTGTATCTTTGCTCCTGGCAGACAACACCCCCGTCTGTTCTCTGAATCAGCTCTGGTGACAGGTCTGTTTGTTCTTCTTAGTGGGGAATCACAAATCACATATACCTGCCTTTTCTTGCTGATGGTGTGATTCTCCATCCTTCCTCTGGTTCTTTCTGTCTGTGAGTCCTCTTGTCTTTTATTCTCCCTTGCAATCTTCTGCAAGTCATCCAGTATTCTCCTAATGTTTTGAACTCTGAGTATCTCCATTGGCTCTTCCCCTCTTCTTACAGGACTAGCTGCTCTTCTCTTCTTCCTTGCCCTCCCTCCTGCAGTTGCAGCCTGCTCTGCCCCATCTTCATTTTCCAACTGAGCAAACCTGTTCCTGAGCTCTATTTCACCTCCACTAGCTGGTCTTTTCCTCTGCCTGGTTCTTGTAGTCACATGCTTCCACTAACCACTTTCCTTACCCAGAAGTCTTCCTTCTGAGTTCCTCAGTCCAGCTTGCATCTGTAAGTCTTGACTTTTCCCTTCAGTCTCCTCTCGTCTTCCCTCCATTGCCTGCTCGAATCCCCTTCGAAACTCAACCATAGTTTCCACCTGCATCTCCAAGCCTTGTATCTTCTCTTCCCTCAGCTCTATCAAGTGGCACTTCATACAAAGAAATCTCTTTTAAAGTATACGCTCTAGGATCATGTGCATCCCACAGCTTTCATATCCAGTCATCCTCATTTACTCTTCCATGGACTGAGTCACTACATTGCTGCCTCTGTACCTCTCATATCCTTCCCACCTAAATTCTAAATAATGGTAGCTCCACAAAGCCTGCATTTCTCATGTGGGATGGTGTCAAAAGCCTTGCTGAAGTCCAGGTATATTATGTCCACTGCATTTCTCCTACCCACCAAACTAGTTATCCTGTTAAAGAAATAAATCAAACTGGTTTGGCATGATTTGTTCTTGGTAATACAACCAAGGAGTGGGGGAGGTCAATAGGAAGACAGATCTCCCAGCAGAGAGTATCCTTCTGCAAGGAGAGCATTCTGTTGGTCAGCTGTGGCTAAGTTTTGGCCCATTTGCACCACCTGAGTATCACAAAGTGGCCAGCTTATAAAAGAGAATCAAATCCTGTCTCTCTCTGTTCATCTAGCCTCAGTCTCCTCTCTGTCCCTTCCCACAATATCTCCTCGGTTGGTGGGAAAGCCTCCTTCTCTAGAGTTCCTTCTTGGTCTCTCAACCTTACTGTGTCTTCTTTAGTTTTCAGATCTTATCTAAAAATATTTCCCTGGGCTTTTTTTAAATTATGTATTGCATTTGGGGACAGGGTCAGTCTCAATACAGTTACAGCAAATACGATTTCCAATGACATATCCAGATGTACATAATTAAATTACATTTTTATTTTTCCAGAGCCATGTACAACATCCCTGGAAGTGATGGAGAAAAACAACATTAGGCTGAGATGGAGGACGGAAATGAAATTATATTCAGAAAGTGGAGATTTTATTGAATTTGACTGTGAAAATGGATATGCGAGCAATCCACCTTCTTCTGTATTTAGAGTACAGTGTGTGGAGGGGAAATTGGCATATCCTAAATGTAAGAAAAGCGGTAAGTAATCTCCAGTGAAACTACAATACTGTTGAATCATCTGACTAAAAGATTTCTTAATTTTTACTGGGGAATTCTAGGATTTAAATAATACAAAAAAATGCATGGCAGAGTGACATCATAGCGAGGGGTGACATCTGGGCCTTTGTGGGTTACTAACAGAGTAGAAAAGTATAAGTGTCTTGCCTGACCCAGGTTCTCTGGCTGGCCCAATTCCTCATCCAGGCCACTGACTTCCATTGTGTGTCTGCACTACCTTGATTTCCCTCTGAGGTGGATTTTTAGCTCCTAAATCCTTGCTGCAGCTAGCACTGTGAACAAGTTCAATGTTAGGCAAAGCTCCCCTAATCTCCTCTACTTCCTAGGAAACCTTCTGTTCCATGAGTCAGTTTGCTGGTCACCTCATTTATCTTCCTTGCCATTCCAGACTGGGGAGTGTTCCAGCTGGCCTTCTCAGTCTGCCTGGCCACTTTGTAGCTGCCGCCTCAACAAATATTTCATCTGAGACTGCAGATCATATATTAGTCCTTTCTGGGAATCCTCCCACTGCTGCTTAAATACCTTTTGCAAAATCTCCAGCTCCTGATTTAGGGCTTGTTTCAGGGCTGCTCTATCCTCTAAAGTGTTGGTAACCCCCAACCCGTTCCCAGCTTTGTGTCACCTTCAAATTGATCAGTATGCTCTTTAGTCCTACATCCAGGTCATTAATAAAGATATTAAACAATACTGGGCTCAGAACAGATCCCTGAGGAACCCTATTTGAGCCCTCCCTCCAATCTAACATCCTTCCATTAATACTTACTCTTTGTGGTTGTTAAACCAATTATGGGTCCTCTTAGACTCATAGACTCTAAAGTCAGAAGGGATCATCATAATAATCTAGTCTGACATCCTGCACATTGCGGGCCACAGAATATTGTCCATTCCTGAAATAGACTCCTAACCTCCGGATGAGTTACTGAAGTCTTCAAATCATGGCTTAAATACTTCAGTTTACAGAGAATGTAAAGTTGTACAGTTGTAAAGTTGTAGAGTTGTAAAGTTTTCAACTAAAAATATGTTTGAATACATCTGTTTGCTTACAGTAAATATTGGCTGGATTATAATATGTTTTTAGAGTTTTTAAGGGAGATGTTTTATGGGTGCATTCTAGATACGTATAATGGTGTGGTGTGGGTGTGTGCCATTTGCTGATCTTCTCTTTTGAAAAGTCTGCACTGATGTCAATAGAAAGAATGTGAGTCTCCCCTACACGTACTGTGGTGTAAATGAGGAGTGACTCCATTCACACTTATGGAATTAATCCATTTCCAGTTTACAATGTCATCCAGATCTTCTGCATCTCTATAATATCTGGTTTCACTTCCTGTACCAGTAGTTCTAGTTCCTTCATTTGGTTACCCAGGCTCCTTGCATTGGTGTACAGACATCTTAAGTGTTGCTGTTTGGCTTCGCCCACATTCCTCACCCGATTGGGTATGGTCATCCTACTGCCAGTATTGCCTACCTGACTGGTATCAGCACTATCCTTCCCCTTAATGTCCATTCTCTTACTGATGTTCCTTTCTCCAATCCTGTATCCTTTTTTACTTGAGTTTCCTCCCTCTCGATGTTAAAATCAGGTACGGAGATTACACAAGCATCTTCCTTGGGTTCCTTGTTTAAAGCTCTTTTAATGAGTTGTGTCAACCTCCATCCCAGAAGTCTATTTCCCTCCCTATTCAGGTGGAGTCCATCCCATGAGAACTGTCCTCTCTCCATGAGTGAGCCTCCCAGTGGTCAAACATCCCAGAGCCATCTGTTGATCATCATAATCTTGTCTCACCTCCATTTTCTAGGGACAGGCAGAATACCATAAGATAGATAACCTTAGCCTCCATTTCCTTAAATGTCTTCCCCAGCTTGGTATAATCTCCCTTGGCATGTTCCAGCAAGAACCTAGTTGTGTCACTTGTTCTCACATGAAGGACAATCAGTGGATTCTTTCCTGCTCCCATTAGGATCCTCTTCAGCCTCAGTTCCACATCCTGTATCTTTGCTCCTGGCAGACAGCACCCCCGTCTGTTCTCTGAATCAGCTCTGGTGACAGGCCTGTTCATTCTTCTTAGTGGGGAATCACAAATTACATATATCTGCCTTTTCTTGCTGACGGTGTGATTCTCCATCCTTCCTCTGGTTCTTTCTGTCTGTGAGTCCTCTTGTCTTTTATTCTCCTTTGCAATCTTCTGCAAGTCATCCAGTATCCTCCTGAGGCTTTGAACTCTGAGTATCTCCATTGGCTCTTCCCCTCTTCTTACAGGACTAGCTGCTCTTCTCTTCTTCCTTGCCCTCCCTCCTGCAGTTGCAGTCTGCTCTGCCCCATCTTCATTTTCTAACTGAGCAAACCTGTTCCTGAGCTCTATTTCACCTCCACTAGCTGGTCTTTTCCTCTGCCTGGTTCTTGTAGTCACATGCTTCCACTAACCACTTTCCTTACCCTGAAGTCTTCCTTCTGAGTTCCTCAGTCCAGCTTGCATCTGTAAGTCTTGACTTTTCCTTTCAGTCTCCTCTCGTCTTCCCTCCATTGCCTGCTCGAATCCCCTTCGAAACTCAACCATAGTTTCCACCTGCATCTCCAAGCCTTGTATCTTCTCTTCCCTCTGCTCTATCAAGCGGCACTTCATACAAAGAAATCTCTTTTAAAGTACACGCTCTAGGATCATGTGCATCCTGCAGCTTTCATATCCAGTCATCCTCATTTAGTCTTCCATGGCTGAGTCACTACATTGCTGCCTCTGTACCTCTCATAGCCTTCCCACCTAAATTCTAAATAATGGTAGCTCCACAAAGCCTGCATTTCTCATGTGGGATGGTGTCAAAAGCCTTGCTGAAGTCCAGGTATATTATGTCCACTGCATTTCTCCTACCCACCAAACTAGTTATCCTGTTAAAGAAATAAATCAAACTGGTTTGGCATGATTTGTTCTTGGTAATACAACCAAGGAGTAGGGGAGGTCAATAGGAAAGCAGATCTCCCAGCAGAGAGTATCCTTCTGCAAGGAGAGTATTCTGTTGGTCAGCTGTGGCTAAGTTTTGGCCCATTTGCACCACCTGAGTATCACAAAGTGGCCAGCTTGTGGCCAGCTTCTCTCTCTGTTCATCTAGCCTCAGTCTTCTCTCTGTCCCTACCCTCTCCTCTCTGTCCCTTCAATGTCTCCTCGGTTGGTGGGAAAGCCTCCTTCTCTAGAGTTCCTTCTTGGTCTCTCAACCTTACTGTGTCTTCTTTAGTTTTCAGATCTTATCTAAAAATATTTCCCTGGGCTTTTTTTAAATTATGTATAGCATTTGGGGACAGGGTCAGTCTCAATACAGTTACAGCAAATACGATTTCCAATGACAATCCAGATGTACATAATTTAATTACATTTTTATTTTTCCAGAGCCATGTACAACATCCCCAGAAGTGATGGAGAAAAACAACATTAGGCTGAGATGGAGGACGGAAATGAAATTGTATTCAGAAGGTGGAGATTTTATTGAATTTGACTGTAAAAATGGATATGCGAGCAATCCACCTTCTTCTGCATTTAGAGTACAGTGTGTGGAGGGGAAATTGGCATATCCTAAATGTAAGAAAAGCGGTAAGTAATCTCCAGTGAAACTACAATACTGTTGAATCATCTAACTAAAAGATTTCTTAATTTTTCCTGGGGAATTCTAGGGTTTAAATAGCATGATGTGAACAGAAGCAAATAATTCATGGCTACATATAAAGAGGGCTCGCTGGAAGCAGCTGATAGGGAACCATGGGATGAAACAGATTAAAGATCCCTGCTCCAAAAATTCCATCACCTTCAACTGCTGGTTGCTACACCATGGATACTGATAAAATATAGAATATGTATGAAATCATAGAATATCAGGGTTGGAAGAGACCTCAGGAGATCATCTAGTCCAACCCCCTGCTCAAAGCAGGACCAATCTCCAATTTTTGCCCCAGATCCCTAAAAGGCCCCCTCAAGGATTGAACTCACAACCCTAGGTTTAGCAGGCCAATGCTCAAACCACTGAGCTATCCCTCCCCCAAGTGGAACTTGTTTTCTCCTTCCCCTCATCAGGACAGGGAAACTTGTGTTCCTACCCAGCTACCTCCTTGTGCATCCTGTACTCTGAGGATGAGATCCCAGAGTTTGGGATCTTTGAGCTAGATGACTTCTTCTTGAAGTGGAACTTCTCCCAGGGTCATAGGTGCCCCCTCTGAAATGTTGGGCCCTAGGTGGCAGCTGTCTAGTCAGTGTCTAAATCTGCCTGTTTTCGGAATAACAGTTCTCTGTTAGAACACAACACACACAGCTCCTGTTCAAGGAGAGGGTTGAAGGAAATTTACACTAGAGCAAATGGCAGTGGGCCAGACTCCCCACAGCTTTCCTACCATTCTTTGATTCAGTACAAGCTGAGCCAAACATCCAGACTCAAAAGGTTTATGGAAAGTGACTAGAAATGTTTTAAAACACACTCTATGTAAGCCACCACACTTGTGAGTCCCACGTAATCTGGTCATTAGCCAGCTCTGTATTCAGGAAATCACTGATATATAAACCAACTGGCATCTGGCAGCATTCCAATGCAAGGGGACTATTGACTGTATATGATGAAGTCAGTGCCTAAAAAGCATCCCTTCTAATAGTGGGATGGGAACCAGTATAAGGGATACTCTCTCTTTGCAGCCAAATTTGGTGGTTAGTAGTACCTTTGGGGCATTCGGTGAGAAAAGATAATGAGATCCTTACCGCAGAGACTGTTGTTAAGACCTAACTGGCCTCTGGCTTCATATGGTGAAGGGATTTCAATGCATGGTTTTCTGTGTTGCTTTTAAGTTCCACTTAAGAGAAAATATTTGTTTTCAATATGAAAAGTAGTTGAACCACTGCAGTTCAGGGATAACTGCAATTACATTTGATGGAGTTTGTTCCGTTTACTTTCCAAAGATGGTTAAAATCATCCAGTGTGATTTTTATGCCATTCTGTTGAAATCACTATTCTGTTCCTGTGAAAAACCTATAGGGGATTTGTATGTAATACTTCTTTCAAAAAATTGACATGTACTAAATTAATTTTGTAGTATTTGTTCTCTCTCTGACAGGTACTTGAGGATGAATAAAAAGAACCATCAAGCAGATTATTTTAACTCAGATCTGAGGATCAGAATCCATTAACTAATTATTTGTACTGTCCACTTTGTCTGTATTGTAGCCTTGATTGTCTGAATTGATGCATGTAATCACTTATTTTTACTTTTGGTCACAATGCATATTTTAAAACTAATGTTAAGCCAATCATAAAATAGTAACAAAAGATGGGCAAAAAGGTTCAAACTCAGATCAAACTACAGCTTTTTATGGTATATGGAAGAGGAAACTTTAAGGGTAATTGAACACTCTGCACTTCCTGAATTACACACTTCTTGCTTGCTGGCCCAAATCAGAACCTTCTGGAAGTCTCACTAGAAACCTTAATCCTGGGAGATTTATAACATAATTGCCATACCAAGAAGTATGGGATATTGATTGAGACCTTTTTGAGTTCTGCCCATCGCTATTAGCAGTTGGTCATGGTTCTGCCAAAATGTTTTGGTCCATGCAACAAAAAAAGGGTGCAGACATTTAGCACAATTGTATAGAAAACATTTACTTTTCTGGTTAAAATTTAAACTGAGTGTCTTAATTATTTTTCCTTTTTCAAATTAAAGATTTGTATATTTCATTTACAAACTTAATGAAAATCCCTAAAGTACAAACAGATATTTTAAACACAGTAAAGTGGGAAGGATTTGTTGAAAAACAGAGATAAAGATGAAAGCTTGCAGCTAATTTGAATAGCAACATGATGCAGGCATGGCATAGTGTGTGAATAAGTTGACAATTCTTATCTTATCTTTCATTGTATATAATACACTGGAAATTAGACCAGTGCTGTCACACAGATGAATGTATTAGATTCCACACAAATGAGAGTGAGAAATTAATAAAGAGAAAGTGAACATTGATGGGGTGCTATGTGTTGTGAATGAACCAAATTCTGGACCTGTGGCAAACACAAACAAGCACACACTTACACTATAAAAGCTGAAAAAAACACACCCATTTTCCCCCAAATTGTGTGAAGGCTGCAACTTTTCACATTATTGTGTGAAGTTACATTTATCTGAAGTAATTGCAGCCACAAGCTCCCTTAATCAGCAATTCACAGGGGAGGGAGGAAGGGGCCCTGGCCCCAAGCTCATGTATGTAGCTGCATTATAGCAACAGTTATGTTATTGATTCCCCTGGTGTAGTCCACCATCCTAATTTAGGCACCCAGGCACCCTATTCAAAGGCTAGCAAGAAACAGGCACCTAAAGGTACATCTGCATTTGAGGTTGGAAGTGTGATTCCCAGCTTGCATAGACATATCTGCCCTAGTTGTGCTCAAGCTAGCAACACACAGGCACTAGCTCAACCTACGTTGCCTGAGTACAAGCCCTCCCAACCCTCAGCAACCTACATGGGGGTCAGTGCTGCCACAGCAAACTGCTACTTTTAGGTGCTAGGTTGGTCAGCACTAGTATGGTACCTCTCGGTGATCTGGGCATGACTCCTCCCAGCTCAAAAGGTAGACATACCCTTAGACTGGGGGTCACAGAAGCCAGCACGTTGAGTAAGGAGGCACCGAAAGCAGACAGCGGGGAATGCCAAGGACAAGGGTGTGGCCTAAGCCTTTCCTTGCAGTGGGAGTTGGGCACTTTTCTCCACATAGGATTCACAGGGGTGAACTCTCTCCTGGAGTTAGTAAGTCAGGTCAGCTTTTTTTCATAAAGCTCACACCACTTGGTGGTGGTTGCCTTATACCCTGGAGCGTGCACACTCTGTCAGAGGAGGCCTCGGTCCAAATCCTGATGTGGAGCAGGGACTTAAACTCAGGTCACTCAGGTGATTACCCTAACTACTGGGCAATGGTTTATTCTGGCATATGTCTTCCTCAAGATCTCCTATTTGAGCTATTCCACTGTGTTTAACTAATTATTTGTATAAGTAATTACAATATTTATTAGAACAGCGACTTGAATTTGGGATTCCCACATATGAGCAGAGTCCCCTATCCACTGGGCCATAGAGTCCTTCTCAATGTTGCCTTCGCCCAATTACAGTTTAAATATTTAATACAAAATTGAATGTTTTCAACAGACAAAGCTGTACAAGTGACAGAGCATGCCCATACTAGGGGTTAGGGCCATGCTCTTGAGAGGTCGGAGATGTGGGTTCAACTCCCTGCTCCATACTGGGAGGCGGGATTTGGGCCCAAGTCTTCTACACTGGGGTCAAGTGCTCTACCAACAGAGCTAAAAGTTATAAGATGGGGTGGCAGCAACTCCTCCTCAGTTTTTTGGTGAGAAATAGTTTCAGTACCTAATTCCAAGTTTCACAGCTGTGAATCCCTAGTGGAGATTGGTGCCTAACCCACTTTGAGGGGGGTGGGTTTAGGCCACCCCCTGCACCTTAGAATTTCCTATTGGTTTGCTCAAGTGGCTACTGTTAGTGATGAAAAGACCACCAGGGGGACCCAGAGGCAGATTGAGTAAATGGCCTTCTTTATTGCGGTACTTGTTCCCCTTGACCCAATTGTCAAGTAAGCACTGAATTAATAACATTACACTTTTTAAATTTAAGTTAATATGTAAATAACTACTTTTACAACAACACCCCCCAAACCCCTCATTTAGTAATATGAATGCCCATATACTGAATATAATTATCCCTACTCCTGTTTACTGTTTAAAGCATTAAACATATTCTACAGACATTTCTACCCTGAAGTTACATTTATTTGAAGTAATTGCAGCCACAAGTTCCCTTAATCAGCAGTTCACGGGGAAGGAGGAAGGAGCCATGACCCCTGGCTCATTTATGTAGCTGGGAAAGGAAGGGAGTGGAGAGAGAACACTTTTTTACACAAAGAGTATGCTTTGGAGTGACAATCACATTCCTTTTGCAGCTTGAACACTTATCTATCCTTAACCAGCAGAAGGGAAGGGAGAGGGGTAGCACTTTATCTACTAAGCGCAGAAAAGGTGCCTGCTGTGCTTCTACTCCCTAATACCGTGTCTGCACACCAGCAGTTTCCCAGGTCTCTACTTAACTCTTACATACCCTAACATTCCACGACTCTCTTCAAAGATGGTCCCAGGTACCCCTCCTTCCTGCACACTGGACGGTGGGACGGAGCCAAGGCCTCCAGCTCAAGCGGTTAGCCCGATACCTTGGTCCACCAGTCCCGCTACAGGGAGAGAGAGAGAAGGTGGGTCATAAAAGGGGTAAGCTGCTGAATTTAAAAGTATAGCTTTCAAGGAGAGGTTAAGGCAGCACAATTTTAAGCACCCAATGAATACGATTAATAATACAAGTAATATGAATAACACCCTTATAACATGAGTAATATGAGCAAGAAGTGAATGAGTGTTCATTAGGCCTGTCCGAAGGGCACAGGCTACATCAGTTCAAGTACAATCAGCAGGAGGTTTAGTAGCTGGTTGGAAGGCATTCATTCCTCAAAGGGCCTGGGCTTCCAAGACCTGCATTCAGCCTTGCTTGGAGCTGCCCCTACAGTGTTCATGTGCTCTTGTCCGTATTATGAGTCTATTGAATATTTACAGAGAAACGGGGTATTGTCCAAACCAGCTCGACCACTTGGTATGGAATTCTCCAGAGCAATGAGTTCCACAGATTCATTCATGCACCAAAGTCCTGAAGGCAGCATGTAGAAGTGTGTAATTGTGCCAGATGCTGGTGCACTTGTACTCCCAAGTGTGATATTACAGAATTGTGCACACTTCCAGCAGAACACTCCATACCCTATATACATTACACCCAATTTTTCACCCTGGCACAGGCCATTGAGTCTGCTCCTTCATGGCCATTGGGGCGGGGTACATTTAATTTTTTTTATAAACAATTACTTAACCGAATTATTGCTTATTTTACACTATTTTATTTTTAATGTATTTTTTAGTGGTTCCCAATGAGCTTTTTCCTTTCTTATTGTTTTTATAGGACTTATGGGGATCACCTTAGTTGCTGTCTTATTCCAAGGTACTGCTGCAACCATTACCTAGGTGCTAGCCCCCAGTTGAATATTTTGCATTCCCATACATACCTCTCCCCTGCCCCCAGATTCTATACACCCAACCCTGTGGTTCTTACTGCCCATAGATTCCTTTGGCCACAACAATTCCATGTGCATGCCCTCCAATTAAACTGTTGCTTTAACCCTTTTATGTATGTGCTGCAGTTGGGGTGTACCCGGTCCACTCACATTCTCTGGGGTGTACCGCCCATTCATGTAATGGACTGAAAAGACACATTGACGAGCTCTGGTTGCACCCGCTCCCACAAGGAAGTATTTCCAGCTCCAGGCTGCGGCCAGCTTAAATTAGGATCCTTCCAGCTTGGCGTTCATATTACCTGTAGGGTTGCATTCTGCAAAGCGATTAAATTGTCATATTCCCAGCATCCCAGGGGAGACTTTATGCCCAGTCTGGTATGTATATAACTGCAAGCCTAAGAATTGTCCTTTATGGAGGTACCATTATGATTACACATGATAACACCACACCCCAGTTGTGGAGTCCCATAACTCAAACATCCTAGGATCCCAGAGACTTATATTTTTGGGCCCTTCATGATAAACCACATTTCCGGATGACTGTTTCCTGCTGTTATTCATTATGGCATATTTTAAAGAATACCATGCAATATTTCCTGAAAAATTTTACATTCTTTACCAGGTTAGGATCCCCCCTCCAATCCTTACACCACATACCGTTAGGGCCGGCCCACAACATTTTGGCACCTGAGGCAGGGAGCTTAAATAATGCCCCCATGCCCCCTTGCTTGGGCCAAAACTTTGAAAGGTCTCAATTCTGCCTTCTTCCTGTTCTACTCGTCTCATGGTACTGCTCTGCTACCTACCCCAATAAAGAAAGACTAACAACTTAAAATGCCTTGTTCAAAAATTTTAAGTAACACTTCATTTTCAAACGCCTGAACAGCAAATGTAACTTTTCAAGTCTGTATAATAAACACTGGCATTTTTATCAGTTTAATGAATCAAAGTGGTGCTTTCCGTGCCTTCTTGGTTGCAAAGATTTTAACTTCTTCCTGAAGGTCCACAGTCTGGGCCAGTTCATGCTCTACTGAGATGCCTGCAAGGCCGACCAGCCTCTCCTGTGTCATTGTGGAGCATAGATGTGTTTTTATTAACTTCAGTTTGGAGAAGCTGCATTCTCCACTGTCAGCTGTTATAGGATGTGTTAGAAGTATGCACAGAGCAACAAAAGCATTTGGAAAGAGGGTAGTCATCTTATTTGTGCACATATATTCCAGAACAGCCTTTGGAGTTGATCCTGCTGAAATGTATCTTGAAAGGGCTTTCAGTTCATCACCTAAATCACTCACATCAATATCACGCATATCATCATGTGTCAGCACTGTCTCTGGTGCCCTGCATTGCTGGTGTAGGTGTTCTTCAGGTATAGTGAGAAGTTTTGGAATATGAGACAGACAACATCCCAAATATACTGCTGTGTTTCTTGAACAGCATGAAATGTTCAACTGACTGTATTGCACAATCTAGCACCTGGTTAAATAAATCAACTTTGAATTGTTGTTTGGGGTCTCTTATGAGATTATCCCGTGCCTCAAAATCAAAATGTCTTCTTCTTCGGTGACTCTTGTATTCTTGAATGGGTGAGGAAATAGCTTCAATGTGAAGTTCCTCTGCCAACTTCTGTGCACTCTTCACAATGTTTTGAAATCCCTCGTCTAACCGGTAAGACTGTAGGTATGACTTTGCTTTGTCCAGTTGTTCCATTGCTCCAGATATATCAAGGTCAACACCATGGAGTCTCTTGCTTACAACATTTATTTCAAACAGTATATCATGCCACAACACTAAGCCACACAGAAATTGGAAGTTATGTATGTTTCTGGTGATTCCATTTCCCTCTGCCACTGTTCTCCCATGAACAGTTCCTGTTGTAGCATTATCCTCCATAATGGCAATTATGGCATCATCTATCTTCCCAATTTGGTGTTTGATAGGTTTTATCGCCTCCACTTGACTTTCCCATCATGTGGCACTCAGTGGTTTCAGTGTCAGAGAGGATGTTCCCAGATGTTGCTTCGAAATTTGCCATCGATGAGTTGATGAGGAAAAAAATTACATAGATGCTTTGAATTACATTAAAAAATTCAGCAGCCTCAATAGAAGCTGATGCTGCATCACTGATCACCAAGTTCAATGAATGAGAACTGCATGGGACAAAAAAAGCTCGAGGGTTTAACTCTCAGATCCATGTCTACACTCCTCTGTTCCTTCCTCTCATGTTGGCACCATTATCATAGCCCTGACTTCTCATGTCAGCTATCGCAATTCCTGTATCTTCCAGCTTTTTAAGAAGCACATTTGTCATACCAGCTCCTGTAGTATCATCAATGTCAACAAATTCTAGAAAATGCTCTCTGGCAGTCACCATTGCAGGAACATTTTCACTAGGTTCTGTTGTTGTTACAAAACTCACCATTAAAGTCATTTGTTCCATAATGGTGATGTCAGGTGTGCAGTCCAGAATAACAGAGTAATATCTTGCTGACTTCAGATCTGCCACAATCTTCTGTTTCACTTTTGTTGCCAGTAACTGTATGATCTCATTTTGAATTGTTTTTCCAAGGTAGTGGTGGTGTGTGTACATTTCTTGGGTGGTGACTCTTCTTAGATGCTCCTGGAGTACAGCACCAAACTCAGCCATCAGCCCACAATTTTAAGGAAGCTTCCATTGTTTGGCACATACAGCTGATCTGAAGTGCCACACAGTGCTAGGTTTTGGGTAGCAAGCATTCTCACAATGGCAATGAGCCTTTTCAGAACATTTTGCCATTAAAGAGACTCTGATGCAATCTTCTCTTGATGCTGATCATCTATGGTGGCCTTTAACCTTAGTCTCATCTCAAGCTCTTTCCAGCTATGGAATGCTCTCCGGTGATTTGCTGCGTTCTCATGGCATGCCAGATTTCTAGCCAGATTTTTTCAGTCCTTTGTTCCTGTAGAACCCAATGTAGCTGAAACATAAGACTGGAAGAGTTTGCAACAAAAACAATATGCAGCATTCTGGGTTTTTGAGTACATAAGCCATATCCTCTCCACTTTGTCACCCCTGGGTATTTCACGCCAGTAATGTGTGGGATGGAAACTTGTATTTTCATTGTCTTTGGGGAACATGAAGTTTTTCACTTGCTGTGGACCATGCAGTACAAGAAAGTCCCTCAGGCTACTGCTCAACTGGGTCCACAGTCCTGGACCATCTAGACTTAAGGAACTAAACTCAGCAGCAGCTGTTTCTTGCGCCTCCACCATACTCTTCTGTGAGCTACACTTTTCTTCAGGAATGTGCATGGTTACATCCATTTGAGATGGAGATATGGATGCTTCAGGAACTGCCAGGTCACCTGCACGCTGACTAACTGGAATATCAGGCATCTCCTCACCACTCACATCCTCAGTGGGGCCGGAAGGCTCACTGTGAACGTTTGTGTCTATGTATCTCAGGAGAGCTCCTTCCTGCTTAGACAGAAAAAACTTCCTTTGCTTTCTTTCTTTTTCTGAATGCTGCCCCAGAGGGGCGATTTCTTCTTTCACTCATAACTGCAGTTCTGTGCCAGCTATAGTATCTCTCAACACTCAGTTGAAGGGGACAGATTAGCAGGCTGGTAGCAGGGCCTGAGTGAGGGAAGATATCAGCATCTTAAGGGCCTAACTGGCTCCACTACTTCAGTTGACTGTCCGTCCTTCTCAAGTGGGTCCAGGGAAGCAGCAGGAAACAGGAAGCTCCCTGAGAAGCTGGTGTTAATCAGTCCAGGCTCCTGGGGGTGCCAGAGAAGTACATAAGAAGCTCCTCCTCCTCTCTCCCTGCAGCTCCTGCTGCTTTTTGTTATTCTCTCACCTTTTCTCCTGCCTGCCTGTTATGTCTCTTGTGCCCTCCTTCCTTCAGCCCAGCACTCCACCATCTCTGTGCATCTAGAGCAGAGAGAATACATATCCACCAGCAGCAGAAACAATTTTCTACACTCTGGGTCCTAGTGGCGCGCCCCCTCCCTTCCTCCCCCCCCCCGACAGTCTGCCATCTGAGGTGGCCGCCTCAGTTCGCCTCATGGTAAGGCCAGCCCTGCATACCAACATTGCCAAATTCTCATGGGGGGATTAGTAGTACAGTTTTTCATGGGTAAATCCTTAAAGTCGTCATTTGCCTCATTACCACCGCTTTGGGGGTGTAACCATCCATTAGTTTCCTCCCTTTGGTACTTCAAATTGCTGGATTTGGGTAGGGCTTGCAATAGCAAGAATAGCAGCAATGATTATTCTATTCCAGGCCAGGCCGTCCTTGTTTTCCCTTTGTGGGTCCACCTGTGAGATGCATGCAACAGAATTTATTCATTCCCATTTTTAACCCCCACTCTGTGCCTTTTTATTTGTGTGCAATAAACCCATTTTCATCCTCCATTTTGTGTTTCCAATAGCAGCAGGCTGGGCCCCAACTGGTCAAAGACTAGTTAAGGAACCCTCCATTTAGGAACTGGGAATGGATGGTGTTCTCCTGGAATGTGGTACATCACTTGATTCCCCTCCATTGGGTAGACTGTGCTCTCCAGGCAGGTTATACCATGCACTGACCTTTGCTGCTATATGCATTAACCCTCTTTGTACAATATTCACCAAAATAACAGTAATAACAAGACAAACACCATAAAACACACAACACAATTTTTGTTGTGACAGTAGACCCATGATGTTCTGAGTTGTTCTTCCACTGGCACCAGCTTGCTCATAGAATGTCTGAAAAACAAACTAAACATTTCCAAGCCCGTTGGTGGAGATAGATTATTGCTGAAAAATACCCCATTCTTTTACAAATCTTTTTGCTGACTGCAAGAAGAACAGAATAACTACCTTCATACTTTTCTTGTTTTGTTCAAAAGGCAGGCTAGGTTTTTACCCCTAAAGGGAAAGGGTGAATTATCCCACTGTTCATTTATGAGGTTATGTACCACAGTTTCCCCTCTTGTACAACAGACAAGGTTTGTAATGGTTTTTCTGCTGTGCCACGCTTCAAGTTTATTCACAGGTGATATCTGAGAGGCAATATTACCCTGAGACCTTTGACATGAAATTTGCTTTCAATTACTGTTTTTATCATGCTTAATTTTTTTTTAAAAAATCATACACATTATACATTGTTATGGGATTACTCACTAGCATTTATTCCAAGGTTTAACACTGTGACAGTCAGATTACCTAGAACACTTTAAAGCTCAGTGTTGTGTATCTCACCCCTGCTGTTGCTGCAGACGGGCCCTGTATTTTAACTTTGGGGTTTTTTCCCCTGCAGTTTTTAGCAGCTATTTATTTCCAAAAAAACAAACAAAAAAAAGCATCGAGAATCTCTCCCCATTCTTCCAGTTCTGGCTGCCCCAGCCAGGAACATATTCTCTGGTCTTTATTTCAAAGATATTAAACTTTATAAAAAACTTGGAAGTATCCAAAGGGTTAAATGCTAAATAGCAAAGCCACATTATACTAGCTGCCCCTCTCTAGCACAAGGGTCTGTCAGTGTTGCAACTTTGAATGAGAGATTCAAATGGAGTTTTAGTGTCATTGTTTTTTTAATTCAAAAAAACAAAAAGAAAACAAAACCAATTTATATTAAACCTATAAACAGGATTTTACAAACCATGAGTGTTGGTTTAGGTCCTTAAAACCTTACATAATTACACACACACACAATTTTTTTATGCTTAACCCTTTTAAAAATTTTTTACATAACTACCCTGATTACATTTCCATCTTGTACAATTGGAGGCAGTTAAGTTTTAATGGAAAACCCTTAAATTTCTTTAGTGATATTGCTTAAATCATATTTACAAACCATTTCTGTGGGAAAAGGGCCCATTTTCCTTCAGAATAGCTGTAAAGGCTCCAGGGGACAAAAACATAGTGGTGATAGTAGCCACCTGACCTCCTTGTATCATTTGTTTAACTACCAGGATTTCATTCAATATGACTGTACCAAGTTGCACATATATTACATTTACATAACTGGGTTTTATTCTTAAACCACAAACTTTTTCTTATAACGCCAAAACTGTTACTTTTTAACATTTTTACAACTCCCAACCAGCTACTTCCCTCCAAACTCCCCCCAAACTTTGTAGTGTTAATTTCTACAAAAGCTACTTGTAACTCTTCACTCACTTTAAATTTTTTACTTGTGCATTTAATTATTTAAGGTGGTACATTTTGCCTGTAACGACATAGCCACCCTGCAACACAGAGCTGCCTCACCCTGTGCTTCCTTTTCCTTGGAATTATTTAAAAAAGGCAGTAAAATATTTGTTTCCATGGTCACCCATGGATCTTTTACTTTAAAAATTTCAGTGGAATGCAGCAGACTTCTGTCATGCTTTGTCCAAACAAACTTTTCAAAAAGTATCCAAAGTACCATCCATTAAAACTTCAGAAAACCAAAAGTGTGAAAATGGGGAGGTTAATTGGGGTCTTTAAAAGCAGGAGGGGCTGAGGGTGCAGGAGGGGTTGAGGGTGGTGGGGTGGATAAATGCAGGACGGGGAACAAGAATTTTGCTTTAAGGCATCTACTTGGCCCTTCAGAGTCAGGTTTTCTTACTTAAGACGATTAAAACTGTCTATACAAATTCCTCAGCAATTTGCTGCAAAGTTTCCACTTTGCTTTTAAGATTGGTAACCTCCTCCCATAAACCTGACAGGCCCTCACACAGAACCTGCAACAAAACAGCCGTTTTCTTATCCTGGGAGCACTTGGACACCAGGGAAGCTTCCACCCACCCCTGGATGGCTGGCCAATCCTGATGATCCCTGTCAGGGGGAGCCTGCCTAAAAACACCCCCAACATTTCCCCACCAGTTTACTAATAAACTCCTTAACAGGGTTTGCAGTAAAGGGCCCGTTCAACTTACTCATCAAATCCATAGCAAGACGTGGTGATCAGGCACGACTCTCCCCTGGGATCCTGTTTGTGACACCGGATGTTAGAGATGAAAAGAAGAGCAGGGGGACCCAGAGGCAGATTGGGTAAATGGGCTTCTTTATTGTGGTACTTGTTCTCCTCGACCCAATTGTGGGGAAGCACTGAGTTAATCACATCACACTCTTTTATCTAATGTGACAGACCCAGACCAGTGGGGTACAGGAGTCTGGTCGAAGGCAAATGTCCTGGCCACTGGATGAACAGTTTTCTGTTCCCTGAGTGACCAGAGCAGGGTCTGCCCGAGAGCAATCGGGAACCTGCCAGAACCAATTAAGACAGGCAAGCTAATCAAGACACCTGGTGCCAATTAAGAACTTTCTAGATTCAATTATGGCAGGCAGGCTAATCAGGACACCTGGTTTAAAAAGGACCTCCCACCAGTTAGTAGGGGCGTGCACCAGGAGCAGGAAGTGAGAAGGTGTGCTGCTGGAGGAATGAAGAGGTCAAGTGTGATCAGGTTTCAGGAGGAAGATCCTGCAGTGAGGATACAGAAGGTGCCAGGGGGAAGGCAATGGGGAAGTAGCCCAGGGATTTGTAGCTGTCATGCAGCTGATAAAGGAAACATTGTGGACAGCTGCTATCCATAGGGCCCTGGGCTGGAACCTGGTGTAGAGGGTGGGCCTGGGTTTCCCCCGCCCCCCCCCCATCTCCTGATTGGACACAGGAGGAGTTGAACCTGGTCTGTGAGAAACACCAGAAGGCAAGGCCTAAACTGGAAAGGGATCTGCCCTGTCCCCGACCCACTAGCTGGGACACAGAGACTGCGGGGCTTGTTCTCCATTTCCCCCATGCTGGCCAGTGATAAAGTTAGCTGAGTGGATGGCAGATCTGAGCCACTAGCAAGAGTGGCCAAACTGAGGGCTGCCGTGAATCTCTGAGGCAAGCAAATCTGCCAATAAGTGAGGGACCCACTGAGGCAGAGGAGGAACTTTGTCACACTAAGTTAATATGTAAATACCTACATTTACTACAACACCCCCCAAACCCTTATTTAGTAATATGAATGCCCATATACTGAATATAATTGTCCCCCACAGTTGCAAAATCAGAGGAGAACATCACTTTATGACTTTTTGGTAGCAATGTACAGAATTTTCTGCTCCCCATAACTTATTTTCAGTTTTTTTCTGTGAGTGTTGATGCCTATCCCGTATAATGTAGTGTGATTCACTAAAGGATAATCTTGTATTTGTAAGTGTCCCTGCCTCATGGTGTTTTGGATGTCTCAACAAAAGCAATTATCCACATCTGTTATTCTCCTCAGAGGGACAAAAGGACATGGCGGATGAGCTACAGTCTGATAATATAAAATAAGTAAATGTGAATAGCAGTAATAGTCTGTAACCTTTGCTGGGAAGTTCCCCCAAAACAAGATTTGCCAGAATAAGCTCTGCCTCACTCCAAAATTCAAAGTGTCTGTGTGTCCTGATCAAGGACAATAAACAGCCAGGCTTGCCCAATACCAGCTTCCACTGGCAAATGCTATCTCTCAGGCCTGGGCTTCACTCAAGTGTTTCCCCACAACCTAATTGGCTGCCAGTTAATATGAGGTAGTTGACACAAATATAAAGGGTAACATAAACACTGCTCAAATGTTTGTTCCAGGCTCCTGGTTTACTGAATAAACCTCTAGCATAGACATAACCTCAGTGTACTCTCCACTGCACCTGCCAGCCCAGCTACCTCCTCCTGGTGCTGCTTTTGAGGAAGGAAGAGGACTGAGGCCATGCACATTCACCCTGAAGATCCTGCCACCTTCAGAAAGCAGGTGACCCAGCAACTAGATAATCAAAAATTGTGGCATGTGCAAAAGAATGGGTTGGTCATAGAGTAAAAGAGTCAGGAAACGATGTGAGGAGAAACGTCAATGTAATGAAAGAGGAACATTGCGAAACAAACAAACCACTTGTACTGTATTCCTGGTGGAGTTCACATCTGTTATTTCTGGAATTAGATGTTGCAAGAGAAGAGGTCGGGAGTGCAACAGGGAGGGGTTATAAAGGAAGGTTAGTCTTCATTTGCTGAGGACAGGATCCAGAGAAGAGCAGAACTGCATGTCAGCAGTTATAAGTGCTGGGCGTACTTTATCAAGCACCAACATGACTTTACTGAGAGGTATCATCATTCAGATACTATTGGCTTTCTACGCTAAGTGACAAGGTAAGATGCAAATCGAATTAAAGGATCCTCAGCTCCATTTTGCAAGGGTAAAACAGTGACTCATGGAACAGGGTAAATAGGGGATTAGTGACAAATGGAGGAGAGTGAATGAGAACCATTGCAGATGGAGGGTTAGTTATGGAGCCTTACTTTTGTGGTGTTCTAGAGACTATTCCCATGTGTCTACTGCCTAACGAAACAAGGCTGAATGAGTCCGGGGGAAGTCCCGGATGACTGGAAAAAGGCTAATGTAGTGCCCATCTTTAAAAAAGGGAAGAAGGAGGATCCTGGGAACTACAGGCCAGTCAGCCTCACCTCGGTCCCCGGAAAAATCATGGAGCAGGTCCTCAAGGAATCAATCCTGAAGCACTTACACGAGAGGAAAGTGATCAGGAACAGTCAGCATGGATTCACCAAGGGAAGGTCATGCCTGACTTATCTAATCGCCTTCTATGATGAGATTACTGGTTCTGTAGATGAAGGGAAAGCAGTGGATGTATTGTTTCTTGATTTTAGCAAAGCTTTTGACACTGTCTCCCACAGTATTCTTGTCAGCAAGTTAAAGAAGTATGGGCTGGATGAATGCACTATAAGGTGGGTAGAAAGTTGGCTAGATTGTCGGGCTCAACAGGTAGTGATCAATGGCTCCATGTCTGGATGGCAGCCGGTATCAAGTGGAGTGCCCCAAGGGTTGGTCCTGGGGCCGGTTTTGTTCAATATCTTCATAAATGATCTGAAGGATGGTGTGGATTGCACTTTCAGCAAATCTGCGGATGATACTAAACTAGGAGGAGTGGTAGATTCGGTGGCAGGTAGGGATAGGATACAGAGGGACCTAGACAAATTGGAGGATTGGGCCAAGAGAAATCTGATGAGGTTCAACAAGGATAAGTGCAGGCTCCTGCACTTAGGACGGAAGAATCCAATGCACCGCTACAGACTAGGGACCGAATGGCTAGGCAGCAGTTCTGCGGAAAAGGACCTAGGGGTGACAGTGGACGAGAAGCTGGATATGAGTCAGCAGTGTGCCCTTGTTGCCAAGAAGGCCAATGGCAGTTTGGGATGTATAACTAGGGGCATAGCCAGCAGATCGAGGGATGTGATCGTTCCCCTCTGTTCGATATTGGTGAGGCCTCATCTGGAGTACTGTGTCCAGTTTTGGGCCCCACACTACAAGAAGGATGTGGAAAAATTGGAGAGAGTCCAGCGAAGGGCAACAAAAATGATTAGAGGTCTGGAACTCATGACTTATGAGGAGAGGCTGAGGGAACTGGGATTGTTTAGTCTGCAGAAGAGAAGAATGAGGGGGGATTTGAAAGCTGCTTTCAACTACCTGATAAGTGGTTCCAAAGAGCATGGTTCTAGACTATTCTCAGTGGTAGAAGATGACAGGACAAGGAGTCTCAAGTTGCAGTGGGGGAGGTTTAGGTTGGATATTAGGAAAAACTTTTTTCACTAGGAGGGTGGTGAAACACCTGAATGCGTTACCTGGAGAGGTGGTAGAATCTCCTTCCTTAGAAGTTTTTAAGGTCAGGCTTGACAAAGCCCTGGCTGGGATGATTTAATTGGAGATTGGTCCTGCTTTGAGCAGGGGGTTGGACTAGATGACCTCCTGAGGTCCCTTCCAACCCTGATATTCTATGAGTCCCTCAAAATACTCCAGAGGAATTCAGAGTGCGAAAGTATATGAATATTCCTAGTAGCTCTCTGTGTGTTATCACTGTAATCCTGGCAGCTGGTGAAATTTACTAAGGTACTCACATATCTGTTTCCTGTTTGTCTCCATAGTTATTTTTGCCATATTAAATGAATTATGAATTCAACAGGTTTCATGTTTGTTTAGCAATTGTTTTTATTTCGTATCACTCCAAAAGTAATATTGTGCTGATTGTAGAAAAATTCTGGTGTATGGGCCTAATATATAGATAATATGGGGATAAATAGTGCACTGAGCTCTATAGAGAAGGGGGCATTTTAATCTTTGACACTAGACCTTCTGAGTCCTTTCCCATCACATCATTCAGTGAACTAGGACATAGAGAGATGGCTTTGGTACACTAAGGGGTCATTTGAACCATAACTATTAATGTAGGACAGGCTGGTTTTGCTCAAATAATCCATGGTAACTGAGCTACTCAGCAGTTCAATGTATTACCTTCTGGAAGATATGCACTTCCTCAGGCAGGCATATCTAGATAACTGGACTCCACGTACACTAAAATCTGCACAGAAAATGACATGATGTGCCAGTACACTGTGCTGTTATCAATTGTTTTGTTGTCTCAGTTAAGTGTTTTGTACATTAGCAGACATTAATTCCTCAGTAAGACTCAAGAGTTTGTAGAGCTTGAGGTTTTAGATCTGAACTGGTTTTGATTTATCAAAACCTTAAATTTGTTAATGAAGTAACTTCTTTTTTCCTGAGTAATGAAAAATGGTTGATCAGACGCTGGTCAAAATTCCCCCCAAAATTTTACTTTTGGACTGACAAAGAACATGAGAAACTTCAGCCCCAGTAAATGCTTTGAATGAAAGAATTGTCTCAGCCATAACCCTGGCATTGGTAAGAAAGTGCTACACTAAATTAATACTAAGTTTTATTTACATGAACATTACAATGTTCGTGTTAATAGGAAAATATTAGCACTGACAAACAATAAATCCTGATATTGATATATTAATTCAGTAAAAAGTATGAGCGGCTACAAGAGTTGTGAATGCTTGAATCAATATATGGCAATCTCTGCTTTATTGTCATTGATTTCTTATTTGTAACAAGAAAAGGAGGACTTGTGGCACCTTAGAGACTAACCAATTTATTAGAGCATAAGCTTTCGTGAGCTACAGCTCACATCTGAGGAAGTGAGCTGTAGCTCACGAAAGCTTATGCTCTAATAAATTGGTTAGTCTCTAAGGTGCCACAAGTCCTCCTTTTCTTTTTGCGAATACAGACTAACACGGCTGCTACTCTGAAACCTGTCATTATTTGTAACAGTTTTCTTTACATTCAAAGGGTCAAAGCAGAAGGCTAAAGGTAAAGGCCCTGCTCATGTGAGCAGACCCACACAAAGGGATGACTTTTACAAGCAGAGATTACTCACGTAAGTAAGGGTGCTAGACAGGCTTTTAATTAAGAAGGGCAACATGGGGGTGACAAATACAAGTAGGGGAGGACAAAGGTGACAACAGTGTCATCATTTAGTGGCTTAGGTGAGTGATTCACACATCTGAAGTTTACATGATTTTCTAAAAAAAGATTTATATCTGTGGACTGAGATTGTCAAAGTCCCTTAAGAATTTAGATGCATAATAGTCATTGAAAATAATAGTTGTACTCCATCTTCTAGGCACCTTTGAATATCTCTGCCATAGTCTGATTAGTTAACATTTCTCCAGACCTCAGAATTTTTCATTCACTGGATCTAGATTTCCCAGAATTTGTGGGTGTTGGATCCAGTATAATTGGGGGATTTCTTTTTCTAAAAGACTAAATAAAATGGTAGTTGGGAACACTGGTGAATTGATCTCTAGTCTCCAAGTACATATGTAGGTTTTATGGGCCTAATGTATCTAAAATCAAATATAGAAATCTTTTAAAATAAGCCAGATGGTAGCTATTAGTAACATTTTATATATATAATAATTGAGAGGGCATGTTCAATCTTAATTGACAAGACAGAAGCAGAATCTGCCATGATGGGCTCATTATAAATGCTTAGGTAGACTAGTTTAGATTAGACAGAATTGTTTTCAATTCAGACTCAGCAGTTTTATTCAAATTTGGGCAGGGAGGGTTCTGATATTTTGGACAATATTCAGACCCTCCAAATCTAAATGATATCAGTTTTCAACACGAGCCTTTGCCCACTTCTCTCTGTAGGACTCCTTCCCCTCTTCCAGAGCCCCAGGCCATATTTTAGACTTGCATGCATTGACCAGCGTGGATGTGATAAGATTACACAGGTCTTCACTGTTTATCATTTCAGTGGTAATGTCACCAACATGGAATGGGTTTCTAAGTAACAAAAAGTGGAAGCCCAACCTGCCTGCAAAATGATTTTTTTTTCTTTCAGTGATGGTTTGTTTATATAAAATAGAAAAAGAGGGAGAGATAACGGAGTCATATTTTAGCTCAAGTCAGTCTTTTGGAAATATTTATACAATCTAAAATCTACCTGAGCTCTGCACTGCAAGCTGACAAAATAGTCTGAAACGCTTTTTCAGATGCTTAGATTCCCAATTTGCACCTAAAATGAATAACACGGTGTGTTTGGTTTGTGTAGTGCCAGTATGTGAACAGCCGCCTGATGTTGATTTTGGAGAAATTATTAGTGGCGAGAAATCACAATATGTGGAGAGCGACTCAGTGCAGTATGGCTGCTATCCTGGGTACACGCTGGCAGGATCTGAACGGATAACGTGTTATGGGAGAAACTGGATGCCACCGCCAAAATGTTTGGGTAAAGGGAAATTTGAGTCTATTTTATTCCTCACACCTTAGGTCTTGGTGAATTTTTGTTAATGTATGTAGAACTCGATAGTTAATCAGAGTCCATAGGTGAGAAGAATCCTTCATTATTCCACCATGCAGAAAAGCAGTTGGTTGCCGTCACTGTGGTTCCATGTTGTGGAGTCAGGGTGCATTCTGATGCAGGTATTTGACAAGGGAGAAAACAAGTAATGTATTAAATTTCCATCACTGGATTTTATAGCATTGTTTTCTCCAGTGGGTTCAATGTATTCTCCCTCAGTGTAGAGGTTGACATTATAATAACTGTGGTGTCACCTTCTTTCCTTATTCCTGGAACAGCTTTCCTCCAAATCCCTCCACAAACCCTCCTCTTGTGGCTTGGCTTCCCTCACTCCCTGTAATCTATGCTCAGACATTCCTCATTCCAGCTCCCAAGAGAACAATTTATAAATAGTAATTTTAAACATTTGGCAATTTAAGAAATATATTAGAAAGCCTAAGAGGTTAATGTAACATGGCTAACTTTAAACCCCTGCTTGCCTCCCCGCATACATAGAATCATAGAATATCAGGGTTGGAAGGGACCTCAGGAGGTCATCTAGTCCAACCCCCTGCTCAAAGCAGGACCAATCCCCAATTTTTGCCCCAGATCCCTAAATCACCCCCTCAAGGATTGAACTCACAACCCTGGGTTTAGCAGGCCAATGCTCAAACCACTGAGCTATCCCTTTCCCCCATCTTCTAAGAAATTTAACCTTTTCCCCTTGTTTTGTGTATATCACACTGAGCCCCTAAAAGTAATATTCTTAGTCACAACTTTAATAACTCATGTGCCACATTTTCACTAGTACTATGAAACCTATTAAAAGTTATCCATTGAGAGACTGATAAAAATCAGTCAACACAAATGGTCTTCTGATAAAAAATGAAACAGAATTGTACTCAATACCCTTTGGAGTTCATAGGGATGGTCTCCTAATGAAAGTAATTGCTTAATAAAGGTGGTCACTTTGGAGAGGTAATTTGAATTTAGTTTTCTATTCTCCTCAGTGACTTCTCTGGTGACTCCAATTCCAACTACCCAATCAGCAACCATCTCCCTTTCACCATTGTTTGACAAGTTTAATTTGCAATCGAAATGCAATTAGACTCTGAGCCTAATCACCCAATGGAAACCGTTTTAGGCCCCATATCTAATGCATGAAATTTATTATGAGATTTAGTTAATAAATTATTCTTGACATTTGGCATAATCACTTTCTGCAGCCAGATCATAGAAGAGATTATTATTATGGTGAAAGATTAAAATAAATAGCTTTAATTGTGTGTAATCTGATTTGGAGTTTTGGAAATGATTAACTTAAAGCTTTTTGGGGAATAATACATTGTTCTAATTTTTTCCTGTTTTCATTTAGCACCATGTACCATCACAAAACAGCAACTGGAGGACAAAACTGCTTCTGCCCAGTGGCTGCAGACGTACAATAATTATTCTAAATGATCAATTAGTGGAATTTTCCTGCAGAGAAGGCTATAACCCCACAGATCATTCAGCCAGGAAGTGAGTTGATGGACACATATATTTTCCACTGTGTATCTCTGGTAAGTATGATAATTTGCAGACACTGTCTATATCTCACATGAAATGAGGGGAAGATAATGAAGAAAATCTCATCCAAAGTAGCCTTAAGGGTGAGCAAGCAATGATTGGGCATTCAGTATCCTTTTTTTTTTTTTTTTTTGGTTTTATTTGTTTTTTTGCTTAGCCACAGGAAAGAAATGTGGACGTCCACCTGATGTTGCTAATGGAGATATAACTACTTTTTCCCAAAAAGAGTATGCCTCAGGCTTTTCTGTGGAATACAAATGCCAAAAGTTTTATTCAGTGAAAGGGCAAAATAAATCTTTCTGTAACAATGGAAACTGGACAGAAACACCAATTTGTGAGGGTAACATGATGTTTTCTACAACAAAACCTATAGTTTTTTTTTCCAGTGTATCTAAGTATATCTGGTAGCAGGTAAATGTGTTTCACAGTTCAAATCATTTTTGTTACATTATTTTGTACCAATATTATGAACTGTGTAATACAGAGATTTTACTGTTAGAAATCCTAAATATTTTTTGATGAACATTCAAAATCTCCTGAGCTTCTTTTAGGAAATTATTGGAAAATGTATTTTCTTTACTATTTCAATGAAGTCCTTTTAAAGGAACATTCAATGAAATTTCAGGGCAGAAAATTCGCAATTGATAAAAGTAAATACTTTTTCACAGAGCACTTAATTAGATGGTGGAACTCATTGACATAGGAAGTGATTGAGGCCAGAAGTTAGCAAGACTCAAAAAGGAATTCAGTGTTTATATGGCCTACAAGAATATCCAGAATTATCATGATTAATAATGATAAAAATGTGGAAACAATATTCATTCATGTTTCAGGGTTAAAACAGTCTGTAATTATTAGAGATCAAGCTGAGATCTAATATGAGGGGCTGGGGAGCAAATTATGCCATCTCTGCCTGCCTCAGGGTTCTTACACACTCCTGTGATGCATCTGGTACAGGCCACTGGCTGAGATCTAATCTGGGAATCCCAGGTTCTTCACCAGACCATTTTTCTATTACTAACATCAAAACAAATTTGATTATTGGAAAAGCCAGGTAATATCTTGTTCAGTGTTTGTTCCTGACAATCCAGATACTTTTCCTCTCTCTCTGCCCCTGAATCACTCCACCTAGACCTCAACCACGATAACTATACGTACATCATTAGACTTCTGTTTTTCTCATTCTAGAGCCATGTGTTATCTCTCAGGAAGAAATGCAAAACTGTGGCATAGAGCTGACTGAAACATACTATGGAAAACAATACATACAACATGACAATTTTGTTGTGTTTAAGTGCAAATCAGGACATGTACCCCTGGCATTTTTATCTCCTGATTTTACTGTGTGGTGTCATTCAGGCAATATTGTGTATCCCCAGTGCAATAAACGTATGTATTCCTTAATTAAATTACTATTCCTTGGGATATTCTGAGCTGGGAGGAAAATGAGCAAACTTGAAACAAAAGACCAGTGCTTCATAGGTTTATATTTGTTAAATACAGGGGAAAAATGACATCACTATCAAATGTGGAATGTACAGATGACACTTATGAAATGAATTACCTTGTTTTTATTTAGGAGGGCTTCATTGATCTAGTTGTTAGAAAACAAAGATTTAATAGATCAGGGTATATAGCAGCATTAATTGCCCTGTTGCCTTGTTTGTCAGTACACATTGGAAAATTATTAGCCTTTAAAGGAGAAGTCAAATTAGATGCATTTATGATTAAATTGGCTCCCTTGCAAATACAGGTGTGGGTTTATGAACCTAGCAGAGGTGCTTCTCTATTCATTTATCATTATTGGAAAGAGTTGGTAAGACGGTGGATACATGGGACCAGAAAGCAGAATTTCCTTGGGTGGTTTTTTTAAGTGTTCTCAACAAGGTCCTTCACGTCAGTCTATTAAGGGAAATAAATACTCAGAGTAAAGAATACAATTCTATATAAGTTAGAAACTTGCCAGGCAATGGGAAACTTGGTGTAATTCTTAGTGGGTTTGAGAGGATAGAAGGGCATTCAGGCACCTTTCTCTCTCTCTCCACATTCGGGGCCACAAGTGGGTAGTGGGGGAGAAACAGCTCCTGCCATAACTGTAAGTAGCACAAGGACTGTTCTAAATTGTGCTGACAAGAGAAGTGCCATAGGGAACCTTCTACCAGCTGAGGACTAGGTGGAGTGCTGTGAATTACAGCCCTATACCTTTGATCCTGGGGCTGCCCATGACAAACCACTCAATCACACTTGGGGGAATCTTCACCATTCCCAGTTAGGGATAGTTTAAAGGTTTTTTTCATGTCATGCCAGTGGTGCGAAAAGACCTTAACCGGGGTCAAGGATGTGGTCTCTAGAGTTTAATTAATGACAACTTAGAGTGGCAAGAACTTAAGTCAACTCAGGGCAAGCCTCTCAACATGCCATGCCCAAATGCAGGGCACAATGTATAACAAGGACCCCAAATGAGGGGGACAAACTTTTAATTATGCTGGAATTTCTCCTAGGCTCACCCAGACTATGATATTAAATTGTTCTTTAATGCATATTAAGTAGCTCAGTGGAGAAGTGCTTATATCACAATAACCACTACCATATCTTGTACTGGAAACATCACTAGACAGATGTAAGCACCTCTCTACCTTCTTAGTCAGCCCAATGCAGAGTACATAGAAATAGTCTACCCAAGATACATGAACATGACTGAGCCTTGCTAAAGCATGGATCTCATGGTAGAATAAAACTTCTCAGGAAGAGTAATTCCAATATTCTAGCCTTACCACCCTTCCTTCCATGTTATCTGTACAGAGAGAGAGGTAACTACTTGGAATCAGGAACTAAGAGAGACCTGGAAGAAAACAAAATTGAGGCAAGATTAACATTAATTTAAAAAAATTAGCAAGATTGATCTTTTACTTTATTGAAGGCTCAGATTTTACAGGTATAGTTAGGGTAGGGAATAGTGCTGCTAGAACTTCCACTTTAAGTAATTAGTACCCTAATATATTACTCTGTGTTTCAATGTTCTGTGTTTGTTTTAGATGTGTTAGGAAAGTGTGGCCCCCCACCTTCTAGTCAAAATGGAGACATCATTTCTGACCTATTGCCAGTGTATGCAGCAGGCTCTTCAGTGGAATACAAATGTCGAAGTTTTCATGGAATGACGGGATCCAAAATAATTACATGCCACTTAGGAAAATGGATGGCCCCACCAGTATGCTCAGGTACGTATAAAATGATTCTTGTGATATGAAAAAGAAACAGGACTTTGCTCTTGCTTTTTGGGAGGGGGTGGGGTGGTACAAGTCTGGCAGAGACTAGTTGGCATATCCACCTCAGGCACAGAGCATAAACTCCAAGGGAGAACCCACAGACTAGTTTCTGTGAGTTGGGGAGGAAGAGCACAGTATGATAGAGCTGGTCAGAAATTTTCCCACAGATAAAACACTGATTCATCAAGCTTTTTGCAGAAACATGGTTATTTTAATAAATCTCCATCGTTGCTTGGCTTTCATTCTATGCATCCTAACTCAAATGTTTTTACTAGTGTATAACCCTGTCAAGGTTCCTTCCCCACTCTCCACTCTAGGGTACAGATGTGGGGACCTGCATGAAAACCTCCTAAGCTTACTTTTACCAGCTTAGGTTAAAACTTCCCCAAGGTACAAACTATTTTACCCTTTGCCCTTGGACTTCCACTGCCACCAACAAACTTTATCTGCGTTCCTGAGAAAACATTGTTTGGAAACGTCTTTCCCCCCAAAATCCTCCCAACCCTTGCACCCCACTTCCTGGGGAAGGCTTGGTAAAAATCCTCACCAATTTGCATAGGTGACCACAGACCCAAACCGTTGGATCTTAGAACAATGAAAAAGCATTCAGTTTTCTTACAAGAAGACTTTTAATAGAAGTAAAGAATCACCTCTGTAAATCAGGATGGTAAATACCTTACAGGGTAATTAGATTCAAAACATAGAGAATCCCTCTAGGCAAAACCTTAAGTTACAAAAAAAGACACACAGACAGGAATATTCATTCTATTCAGCACAGCTATTTTCTCAGCCATTTAAAGAAATCATAATCTAACACATACCTAGCTAGATTACTTACTAAGTTCTAAGACTCCATTCCTGTTCTGTCCCCGGCAAAAGCATCACATGGACAGACACAGACCCTTTGTTTTTCTCCCTCCTTCCAGCTTTTGAAAGTATCTTGTCTCCTCATTGGTCATTTTGGTCAGGTGCCAGCGAGGTTACCTTTAGCTTCTTAACCCTTTACAGGTGAAAGGATTTTTCCTCTGGCCAGGAGGGATTTTAAAGGGGCTTACCCTTCCCTTTATATTTATGACAAACCCTCTTCTTGCCTCACTGTAATTTAAAATGTTCTCATAAACTGGACTGGTTGATCACTAGAGAATCTGAATCAAAGTTACACACAACTAATGGAACACCATAAGTGATTTAATTAACCTGAGGTCCTTCATGGGAATGTGTCACTGACTCTAAATGTTCCTGTATCTCTTTTTCAGATATGAGATGTGCACCTCCACCAGAGATTTATGATGGTAGGATTCTAGGTGCTAAGCAACAAAGATATTTGCCTGGTGACAGGATGCATTATCAATGTGGGCGAGGTCTGAGCTTTATTGGATCTCTGACGGTAACATGTGAGGAAGGGAAGTGGTCCCAACTGCCAGAATGCAAAGGTATTTTAATTTCCTATTTCTAAAATAGCCTAGTAGTGAGGATATTGTTGGAATCAAAAATGTCACTCTCAGTCAGAAGTGCGTATTTCCTTGTTTTTCTGTCGTCTTATAATGCACAAATATAATATCTCTTGCAAACAAACCAGAGACAAAATCAATTTCCAGTCTGTGATGTTCCATGCAAGTTCTGAGTAAAGGGTAAGAGGCAAATTTTGTTACCCCTGCTCATACTAAATAGTTAACACTGACTTTGATGAACCTAGTCCAATATTAGGATTTGACCCATGACATAATGTGAATATGAATGGTTGACTGTTCTCTATTTCTGATTTTTAAGTGCGCAGTTTCACTGCCACTTGCAGATGAGCTAGACAATTGGTGAAAATGCCCACTCCTTTGAAGTCAGTGGAAAAATTCCACTGATTGCAATAGAAACAGGATTTCACCACGTATCTTCAAGCTTCCAGAAAAAAAGTGGTGTCACTCTACTGGCTCATTTTGTTTCTTTTCATATACCAGAATTTCACTGGCACAGCAATAAGGGTGGCATAATCAGGGTCATATTATTACCAAGCCATAGCACAGGTTTAGAATAAGAACAATGCAGAGAAAATAGATGAACTAATATCCGCTTTCGTTATGGTCGATTGTGGTCCCTATATAAGATACTGTTTCTCTGAATTCTCCCTCTGAAAGAGTCTTACTTTCACTCTTACCTGAGCCTCTCAGTTTTCCCTATCTCAGTCTTACTGACCTTTTAGCAGAACAAGATAAAGCAGAGAGCAAAATCAAAACAATATGAAACAATTACAAATTTAAAAATCTTGAAGCAAACTAAAATGATCAGAGCCAATGTTATTGGTATTTATGGACAAAAACTTCTGTCTTAGGTTATACACCATTAAATACACAGTTCAGTCACATCATTAAGATAATGCAACCAGGTGAAAACATATTAAAAGACTAAACAAACAGCCTATTGTGTCTAACAACTAAAACCACCCAACTCCCCTCAACCACCCTTGAGAGCTTGAGTGACTAGCTGGTATGGTACAGCATCCTCAGAAGATATGAAGAAAAACAATATTCAGCTGAAATGGAAGTTGGAAATTAAATTGGATTCTATAAGTGGAGACTCTGTTGAATTTGACTGTAAAAGGGAACATGTGAGGGATCCATGATCTTCTCCATTTAGAGTACAGTGTGTGGAGGGGAAATTGACATATCCTAAATGTAAGAGAAGAGGTAAGTGATCTCCAGTAAATGACAGTATTGGTAAATTACCTGTCTCAAAGATGTATTAATTTTTACTAGGAAATTCTCAGATTTAAAAAATACTATGGCACAATTGTGATGGGTACCATAGAAACATGTTGAAAATCATGCTTCCTGACTCAGACAGCTTGCAATCTAAATCAAACACAAATGGTGGATTAAAGAGATTCACTGGTTACTTTGCTTGTGAGCACTATTACTTGAGCTGGGACAATCTTCCTTTGACATCTGAGCCTGTTTAGGTTACCAACAGAGCAGAAAAGTTTTGTAAGTTTTCTTGTCTTACTCAAGTTCTCTAGCTGGTCCAATTCCTCATTCAGATAGCTGACTTCCATTGCAGTCTGCACTCATTTGCTTTCCCTCTGAAACTGATTTTTTTAGCTCCTAAAGTCAAGTCCTTGCTGGACCTCGTCACTGTTAGCAAGCTCCATGTTGGAGAAAGATTTAATGATCTCTTCGAGTTACTGGGAAACCTTCTATCCATGAGGGTCAGTTTGCTGGTCCTCTCAATTATCTGTCTCGCCATGTTACTCTGGGAGTGTTGCAGCTGGGTTTCTCAATCTGCCTAGAAACTTTGTAGCTGCTGACCCAACAAATATTTTCTCTCAGACTGTGAGTCATCTCTCATACCTTTCTGGGAAACCACCAAATGTTGCTTCAATTTCCTTAGTGAAGACTTCAACTCCTGTTTCAGGTCTTGTTTTAATTCCTTTGACCTTCTTTGATGTAACCTTTTTTAGCCTGAGTGGTTAGCCAATAGTCAGGGTCTTCCAACTTCTTTTTTGTGTTAAGAAGAGGAATAGGGGATAGAGTCCGGTTTTCTATGATGCAGCTTTTTTTATTTGAGTGTACACAAAGTCCTGTTCCTCTGAAGACAGGAGGATCAGACAGGAGGCAGTTTACTTGATCGCAATTCCAAGCCAGCCTTCACATTCAGCACTCTGTCCAAAAAATGCTTTCACAGTTTTTCTGCGGGGCTACTCTCTTCCAGGGCTTCTCTTGCTGTCCACTGGTTTTCCTGCAGCTTTCTGGCAACTTCTACCTCAGACATAAACAACTCCACCAATTAATCCTCAGCTCCTGTGTTTGTTCATCCCTATGGGCATGGGCAAAGCAACAAAAATTAAGGAGTGCGTGAGGGGGACACAGATTTGCCTTCTTCCTGAATGTCCTCATCCTTTCTCACGCAGGCCACCAACACAACCACAACCAGCTGCTTAAGTGCCCTGGCCCATAAACTCCTAATCCCATCCCCTCCAAATCAGTGCCAGTGGCGTTGTGACCTGGCGCACAGGATCAAAGTGCTGATCAGGTCTGGACCAGTCAAAAGACAATCTGGCCACAGCCCAGGTACCCCCCACCCTGGCTTTATAGCCTATACCTAGTAAAATCCCTTGTATCAGCTGAGTGACACAGAGGGGCCAGATTGTAAAATCGAGTCACGGTGTGTGGGTCTCTCTTTGCTCATCTGGTCCCAGACTCCAACGGACTATTCCTTTATATAGTATGACTATGGTTGTTTTGAAAGCCCCCTTCTCAGGAATTCCTTCTCATTCTTCTTTGAGTAGTGTCCCAATGGGTGCTCCATTCTAGGTCCACTTGCGTCCCCTGCACCTTTGATTGGAGATTTCATGTAGCTCTGTCTTGTGCACCACACTGTAGTTACCTAGCACTATGAGAGTGAACTGCCCTCAATTCCATTTCAAGCCTCAGAGAGTATCATTCTGCATGGGGAGTATTCTGTTGGCCAGCTATGACTAGAGTCTGGCCCATTTGCATGAGCTGAGTGACACAAATGGGCCAGATTGTAAAATAGAATCTAACCTTGTCTCTCTCGCTATTCATCTAGCCCCGGTCTCTTCTCTGTTCCTTCCCACAGGATCATCAGCATTTGTGTGAAAGCCTGTTTCTCTATAATTCCTTCTTGTTCTCTCAAACTTACCATCTCTCCTTTACTTTTCAAATCTTTCTGTAAATACATCTGTTTTATTTAGCTTAGTAAAGCATTTGGCGACAGGGTACCTCTCAATACAGTTAGTTAATCAAATTTCCAACAATAGATCCACATGTACCTACTGAAATTATATTTTTCTATTTCCAGAGCTATGTATAACATTCCTAGAAGATATGGAGAAAAACAATATTGGGCTGAAATGGAGCTTGGAAACAAGACTGAATTTAGAAAGTGGAGACTTTGTTGAATTTGACTGTAAAAATGGATATGTGAGGGATCCAACATCTTCTGCATTTAGAGTACAGTGTGTGGAGGGGAACTTGCCATATCTCTAAGTGTAAGAGAAGAGGTAAGTCACCACCAATTAAACTACAATATTGGTGAATCACCTGACTAAAATTTTGTAACTTATACTGAGAAATTCTAGGGTTTAAAAAAATAGAGAAGACAAATGGTGAGTTAAAGAGACAGAGGTAACAAGCAAAGTAACCTCTATATTACTTGAGCTGGAACCATCTCCCTTTGACATGTGGGCTTCTTTGGGATACCAACAGAGCAGAAAAGTTTTGTAAGTGTTCTTGTCTTACCCAAGTTCTCTGGCTGGCCCAATTCCTCATTCAGATAGCTGACTTCCATTGCGGTCTGCACTCATTTGCTTTCCCTCTGAAGCTGATTTTTTACCTCCTTTAGTCTTTGCTGGAGCTCATCACTATTAACAAGAACCATATTGGGAAAAGCTTTCCTGATCTCCTCTAGTTACTGGGAAACCTTCTATTCATGAGGATCAGTTTCCTGGTCACCTACTTTATCTGTCTTGCCATTCTAGACTGAGAAGCCCAGCAGCAAAATTCCCAATCTGCCTAGAGACTTTGTAGCTGCTGGCCCAACAAATATATTCTTTCAAATTGTGAATCATTTCTCATACCTTTCTGGGACACCACCAAATGTTCCTTTAATTTCTTTGGAGAAGTCTCCCACTCCTGTTTCAGGTCTTGTTTTAATTTCTTTTGACCTTCTTTGATGTAACCCTTTTTGGCATAAGTGGTTAGCCAGTACCCAGGGTTTTCCACCTCATTTTTTGTGTTTGGAAGAGAAATTGGGCTAGAGTCAGGTTTTCTATGAAGCAGTTTTTTTAATTTACAAAGAATGTAAACAAAGTCCTATTTCTCTGAATGCAAAATGAACAAACATCATGAGGCAGTTTCTTTGCTCACAGTTCTAAGCCTGCTTCACATTCAGCACTCTGTCCAAAAAATACTCTCACAGCTTTTCCTCACAGCCACTCTTCCAGGACTTCTCTTGCTGTTCACTGGCTTTCTGGCAGCTTCTGACTCAGGCACACACAGCTCCACCAATTAATCCCCAGCTCCTGTGTTTATCCATTCCTAAGGGCAGGAGCTGTGCAACGGTATTTAAGGTATGTGTCTGTGGGACATAGATTTGCCTCCCTCCTGACTCTCCTCTTCCTAGGCACCCCACCAGCAACACCACCACCAGGAGCCTAAGTGGCCTGGCCCATGAGCCCTTAGCCCCATCCTCTCCAAATCTGAGCCACTGGAATTGTGGCCTGGCACACAGGATAACAGTGATATCAGGTTTTGCCAAGTCAAAAAGCAATCAGGTCACAGCCCTGGTCCCCCTGCTTTCAGCTTCACAGCCTATACCTCAGTAAACATCTTGCATCAGCTGAGTGACACAGAGGGGCCAGATTGTAAAATAGAATCAGAGTCTGTGGGTCTCCCTGTGCTCATCTGGTCCCAGCTTCCAGCAGACTGTTCCTTTATACAATATGATTCATCATCGGTGATCCCTCGATTCGAGGATGATCTCTACCATGGATTTACATATGGGTCCTGAGATGACTGGAACCACAGATCTGCCCGCAGTCGGTACTGACATTTCCTGACAGGTCAGCTGCCTGCTGGGAGACAGTTTTCTTCTGTCTCTCATTTCAGTTTGAGGGCAAAGCACTTCTCCTCAAAGCGGGCCACTGCCTGATGGAGGATGTGGCACCATTGTACTTGATTGGTGGCCTGCTCCTCCCAGCTTGTGATGTCCACATCCGTTTTCTTGAGATACACTTCTAATGTTTCTTTGTAGCACTTCCTCTGACCACCACAAGATCTCTGACCATACTGAGATTCTGTGGTGCTGAGAATAGAGGGCTTGTTTTGGTAGGTGAGAATCTGGCATCCACACACAATGTCCAGCCCAGCAGAGTTGGTGGATAAGGGTCATTGCTTCAATGCTAGTGAATTGGCTTCAGTGAGGATGTTGGTATTAAAGTGGTAATCTTCCCACTTGATATGAAGGATCTTTCAGAGGCATCGTTGGTGGTTCCTCTGAAAACTCTTGAGGTGCTGTCGATAACCCAGGTTTTGCATCCATAGAGGAGTGTAGGGATGACAACTGTCTTATAGACCTGATTCTTGGTGTTCTTCCATAGGTCATGGTCCGTGAAAATGCACCAGAGCAGTTTCCCAAAGGAGGCACTTGTACACTGGATCCTGTGCTGGATCTCACTGGCATTTTTGCATTTAGAGAATGTTGGCTACTGAGGTAGGAGAAGTGCTCAACTATCTCCAAAGTCTGTCTCTCGATGGTGATTTGTGGTGGATCATGTGCAAGGCCAGAAAGCAAACTGATGGAGCACTTTAGTCTTCTCGATATTAAGTGAGAGTCCTAGGCTTCAGTAAGCTTGTTCAAAAAAATGTAGTGTGGACTGAAGGTGTGAATTCTCAGTGTGTGTGTAAGAATGGTACAGTCATCAGCATACTGAAGATCAATAATGGACACCTGGAGGACTTTAGACTTTGAGCAGAGACGTCTAAGATTAAAAAGTCACCCATCCATTCTGTATTGAACGTCAGTTCCAGTGAGGGAGGTGGTCTTTAACAAGGACCAGAGTGACTGCTAAATAGATGGAGAGCAGGGTTGGGGCAATAACGCATCCTTGTTTAACCACAGTTTTGATGATGAAAGGGTCAGTCTCCAAGTCATTACAGAGAACAGTGGCAGTCATCTGATTGTGAAGAAGCCTTAGGACCCTAATAAATTTTGGAGGGCAACCAAAACTGGCCAGCAGCTTCTCTCTCTATTCATTTAGTCCCAGTCACCACTCTTTTCCTTCACACAGTATGACCCCGGTTGGTGTGAAAGCCTCCCTTTCTAGAGTTCCTTCTTGTTCTCTCAACCTTACCCTCTCTTTTTTACGTTTCAAAACTTATCAGAAAATATTTTGCAATTTTAATGAGCTAAGTAAAGCCTTTTTAGACAGGGTCAGTTTCAGTACAGTTAGTGAACCAAATTTCCAATGACAGATCAACATATGCTTAAATTATATTTTACTATTTCCAGAGTTATGTATAACATCCCCAGAAGATATGGAGAAAAACAATATTGGGCTGAAATGGAGCTTGGAATTTAGACTGAATTTAGAAAGTGGAGACTTTGTTGAATTTGGCTGTAAAAATGGATATGTGAGGGATCCAACATCTTCTGCATTTAGAGTACAGTGTGTGGAGGGGAAATTGGCATATCCTAAGTGTAAGAGAAGAGGTAAGTGATCTCCAATTAAACTACAATACTGGTGAATCACTTGACTAAAACATGTTAATTTTTACTGGGGATTTCTCCTGTTTAAAAAATACTATGGCACCATTGTGATGGGTGCCATAAAAACATGTGGAAAATCATGGTTCCTGACCCAGACAGCTTGCAATCTAAATAAAGAAGACAAATGGTAGGTTAAAGAGATTCACTGGTTACTTTGCTTGTGAGCACTATTACTTGAGCTGGGACAATCTTCCTTTGACATCTGAGCCTGTTTAGGTTACCAACAGAGCAGAAAAGTTTTGTAAGTGTTCTTGTCTTACTCAAGTTCTCTAGCTGGCCCAATTCCTCATTCAGGCAGCTGACTTCCATTGTGGTCTACGCTCCTTTTGATTTCCCTCTCATGCTGATTTTTGTAGCTCTTTAATTCCTTGCTGGAGCACATCGCTGCTAACACGTTACATGGTGGGGAAAACTTTCCTGTTGTCCCATAGTTACTTTGAACCCTTCTGATCCATGAGAGTCAATTTACTGGTCACCTTATTTATCTGCCTTTCTATTTCAGACTGGGAATGTCACAGCCGGGCTTCTCAAGCTGCCCAGTGACTTCATATCTGCTGCCCCAAAAAATATTTTAACTCAGACTACAAATCATCTCTCATACCTTCATAGGAAAGCTCCCACTGCTGCTTCAATACCTTTTTACAAAATCTCCATCTCCTGTTTTAATTTCTTTTGCCCATCTTTGACTTTGCCCTTTTTGGCCTAAGTGTTTAGCCAATAGTCAGGGTCTTCTGCCTTGATTTGTGTGAGGAGGAAAAATGGAGGTAGAGACAGGTGTTTTCATGACACAATCCTTGTTTTTTTACAAAGAATGTACACAACATCCTGTTTCTCTGAACAGTTGGATCAGACAACAGCAGGCTGTTTCCTTGCTCACAATCCAAGCCTACCTTTACCTTCACTGTTCTGATCAAGGAGGTCTCCTTTGGATTTCTACCAGGCCATGCTATCAATTCTTCTCTTGCTGTCCACTGGTTCTCTGCAGCTTTCTGGCTGCTTCTTACTTACACTCACACACTTCCATCATTTAATCTGCAGCCCTCCTATTATCAGTCCCCAGAGAAGCCACTCAACCAGAAATGCATGAAAGTGCTTCTTCACTTAGCCTGAAGGCATGATAGTCATCTTTCATATCAACTTCACTGAGTATGTCTACACAGCAGTCTAAACCTGGTCTTGAGCCCTGGCTCAAGCCTAACCCCTCTTGTATCCACACAGCAATTGTGTTAACCAAGATCTCATACTTAAGGTGTCAGGACCCTGTAGTGCTAGGACTCAGGGATCAAGCCCTATTGCTTTCCTGTGTGCACATAGCCCCAGCTTGTCTCAGGTCCTGGAAGTCCTCTGGATGTATCCCAGAGTTCCTTGGGGAATCCCCCTCAGGGCTCTAGATGCCTATAATCTCTGGTGCTGCACTCTATTGCAAATGGAATCCACACCTGCCTTTGAAAATGGCAGCAGCTCAGATCAGCATTAACCCATTGCCTGCTGAACATCAGTTTGAAAGCACACCACCAGATAGCCTGCATGGTTTGCAGTGGAGAGTGATCAGAAGAAGCTCTTTGCAAAGACAGCTGCTTCATGGTGACAAGAGCACAGTCAGATTTTGATGCACACTTCCTGGACACCCCTGCACACACAGCCCCAGGGAGGGCAAGGGAGGCCTGAGAGTGGAGTGGGGTCTCAGCAGCTGCCCTGCAGGGAGGAGGGGCAGCAGAGTTCCCGGCTCAGCATAGCCAGGGAAGGGATGATCCTCCAACAATCTGGCCTCTCCCCGCTGTCAGGGCGGTGAGTGGGAGCCAGGCCCAAAAATTCCCCACAGCCGCCTGGGGATCCCTTATCCCTGTCTCCCAGGGGGCAGGGATAAGGGATCCCCGTGGAGCACACTGCACCCCAAGCACTGAGGATGCACTTCAACACTCTGCAGCCAGTGGCAGCCAGGCTGGGTTATATGTGTCTTTTTTCCTTTTGAATCCTGTATTTTATGTCAAACTTAAAAATGGACAAAAATAAATAAAGCCCAACCAAAACACGCACCTTCATTGACCATCCCATTTCAAAATTTAACAATTGCAAAGTTTCATTTTAATAGTTCAATGGCCCTGGAGACTGGTTTCTGACTTATCCTCAGAATAGGTGTTCATGGGCATTTTCCTGCCCATGTGACTCAGCCTAGAGCTGGAGAGCCCATTTCTCAGATTAGATGGTAGCTTGGTAGAACATCTTTTCAAACTGCAGTCATTCTACTTAGACAGCCTAAAGACTAAAGGGGTTAATTATGCAGTGTATGTATTTATGTGCTCTGTATGGACACCCGAGTCCCATCAATAGCACCATCACAGTTAGGAAACTGGGTTGGTAGTAGTTTTCTCACAGTGCAACATATTCATAAGGCTAGAGTGTCGACACTGGGCGGGGGACAGTGGGGAGGAGATGCTAGGCACTCTGGGATAGGGTTATTTTGACTTGGGTCTGTGCACTGTGGTCTGAATGCCACAGCCCTAGGTTCAAGCACAGGACAGAAAATCCTTAACCTAGGGTTAAAATGCAGTGTAGACGCTCAAGCTGAGGGTTCCTTGACACAGGTCAGCTGATTTCAGTCTCAGTAACCTTAGGCTTACATTGCTGTGAAGAGACTACCCATAGATTAAAGACACACTTACTGTGAGCTAAGCAACCTCCAATACAACAATACTATCAAATCTATTGATGGAACAATCTATTTTGTCTTACATGATTCTAGTTATCCTGTCTTCTGCTATAGAAGATGTGTAATTGCTGATCTTTCTCCCATAATAGGCTTACTCTTATATTATTGTGATAATTCCTACACTACTGCTGATAATGTGTTTTGAGAAATGATGCCCCCTTTGTAGCACTGGGGACAGAAGCAAATCATTTGTGTGTGTGTGTGTATATGTATATATGAAGAGGGCTGCCTGGAAGAAGCTGATAAAGAGTTATAGGATGAAACAGGATAAAGATCCCTGCTTCAAAAATTCCATCACTTTCCAATGCTAGTAGCTACACACTGGATCCTGATAAAATACAGTAATATGTATGAAATCAATGCATGGTTTTCTATGCTGCTTTTAAGTTATATGTAACATGAAATACTTGTTTTTAATATGTACAGTAGTTGAACCACTGCAGTTCAGGAGTAACTGCAATTACTCTTGCTGGAGTTTGTTCCAGTGTGAATTTTAAGGAGTTGTGCTGAAATCAATATTCTGTTCCTGTGAGAGACCCATAGGGGGGTTGTATGTAATATTTGTTTTAAAAAATTGATGTACTAAATTAATTTTCCCGTATTTGTTCTTTCTCTGACAGGTACTTATGAATGAATAAAAAGAAGCATCAAGCAAATAATTTTAACCCAGATCTGATGAGCAGAAGCCATTAACCAGTTATTTGTAATGTTCACACATTATGTCCTTTGTCAGTATTTTAACATAGATTGTCTGAACTGATACATGTAATTACTTCTTTTGTCACAATGTATATTAAACTAATCATAAAATAGTAACAACAGATGGGCAAAAAGGTTCAAACTACAGCTTTTTTTATGAAAATTGGAAAAGGAAGCTTTAAGGGAAATTGTACACTTGGCCGCACTTCCTGCTTGCTGAAACAGAAAGCAGCACTATTTCTCTCTGGCCCAAATCAGGAACTCCTGGAAGTCTCACTAGGAACCTTGATCTTGGGAGGCTTATAGCCCAATTGCTACATCCGGAGGTTTATTTATGGCTTGAGACTGTTTTGAGTTCCACCCATCCCTAATAGCAATTGGTCATCATTCTTTCAAATGTTTTAGTCCATGCAACCATAATGTTATCTAGACATCTAACACAGTTATATTCACTTCTCTGATGAAAATTTAAACTTATGATGTCTTTTTTTCCCTTTTGAAAATTAAAGAGTTGTATATTTCATTTAGCAATTTTAAAAAAAATCTGTTATTTGAGTGTGTTTTTTATTAATAACCCAACCTGAAGGCGAGTGAGAAGGAATTTTAGGATTTGTTGAAAAGTAGAGACAAAGATGAAAGCCTGCAGCCCATTGAATAGCAACATGATGCATGCATTAGGTAGCGTTTGAATAAATTGACTATTCTTACCTTCTACTGTATGCAACAAACTAGAAGTTAGACCAGTGGTGTGACAGAGATGAACTTATCAGACTCCACATATGTGAGAATGACAAATTAATAAAGAGACAGTGAACACTGATGGAATGCTACATGTATAAACCACCTTCTAGACCTGGGGCAGCATACTCCTACACTATAAATGCTGAACAATGCTCCCCTTCTCTCCCTCCCCCCCCTGCCACGTCATTTCCCCAAAATTGTGTGATGGCTGAAAATTGTCACATTATTACACTGGTAATGTTACTGATCTCCCTAATGGATTCTCTATTTCTAACTTAAATGCCCAGGCTTCCTATCCAATGGCTGGGGAGAGTCAGGCACCTGCCAGTAAGTCTGCATGTGTGATTCCCATCTGTTATAGACATATCTGTCCTGGTTGTGCTCAAGCTAGCGCCACACAGGCATTAGCGTAGCCTTTCTTCCCCAAGTACAACTCTGCCAGACCTTCAGCTACCTACTCGGCTGGCTAGCCCAAGCTATTGCTGGTGCGGCTGCTGCACACTGCTACTTTTAGATGCTAGATTGGGCAGCTCCCAGCTCAAAAGTAGATGTACCCTTAGACTGGGATTCACAAAAGCCAGCATGTTGAGCAAGGAGGCACCTAAACCAGCCAGTGGGGAATGCCCAGGACAAGGGTGTGGCCTAAGCCTTGCTCCTCAGTGGGAGTTCGGCACCTTTTTCTACACAGGATTCACAGGGGTGAACTCTCTCCTGTAATTAGGCACCCAAGTCAGGTCAGCCCTTTTTTCAAAAGCTCACACCACTAGGTGGTGATGCCATTATACCCAGGCATGCATTCACCCTGTAGGAGGAGCCTTAAATCCAAATACTGATGTGGAGCAGGGACTTAAACTCAGGTTGCCCTGTTGATTGCCCTACCGGATAATGGCATATTCTAGCATATGTCTTTCTCAAGCTCTCCTATTCAGCTGTTCCACTTTGTCTAACAAATTAAGTAACTAAAATGTTCATTAGCACAGGGACTTGAACTTGGGACTCATATATATCAGGTGAATCGCTAACCCCTGGACCATAGAGTCATTCTCAATGGCTCTGTAGCCTCCTGACTGTTTAATAGAAAATGGAATGGCTTCAACAGGCAAGATTGCGTTTTAGCTTTTTGATAAATGTTGTGTCCTCGTGTAAACCCTCTTTTTTACATGTCAGGATATTTTCAGTGTTCATCTGTGGCAGAGCTAAGAGGAAGCGTTTAGTCTGGGACAGCGTCACACTGATATTGCTGCTGTTCCTGAATGGCTCACACTAAGAAAGATTATTACTACTTGAAATCTACATGGCTAGTTTTGATGGCAATGGCACGACCTATGCTTAAAGACGCTTTGCTGGAGGGTGGCCTCAGATCCTAGTATTTTCTGAGAAGTTTGGCAATTGTCTTCCCCTGCTGAAACTGAAGCAGACTTTGGCAAGACGAAGGGAGGGATGTCTCCATTCCTTGGAGTAGGGGGGACCCTTACTTCCCTAAAAGGAAAAAAGACTAAAAGAGGGTATAGAGTACATTATAACTTGCTGAATTAATCTAAGACAGAAATTATTATCACGTTTTCACTTTATGGGAAGAAGCAGAAGATAAAGTCTAGAATAATAATCTAAGGCAAAAAAAATCTCAAAACACTAAAAAGTCAAAATTTGAGGAGCAATACTCCTCAGTTTAATAACATCCACATTATGTTAATTTGATGGCCAAGTTGGGTGATCACATGGAATAATGTTCTACCGATAACCCAGTGTACTGGTCCATATCCCCATACAGTTGGGATCCACGGGCTCACAAAGCACCTGTACAATGCAATTCACTATGTAACCCTATTCTGATAGGTGGTGCTAGCAGCTTATGAATCAAGGGCCAGGATCTGCCAGTGACAGAAGCACCCATGTAGTTTAGCACTGGTTATTCGCTGGTCAGATATCATTAAGCAGTGAGGTTTTTTTGAGAAGCACTTCAAGCTTCCAGAGAGTATTTACAAAATGGAGGGGGAGGTGTCACTCCCTCACTGAGTTCAATTACAGTTTACAATATAGGACGTATACAAAGTTATCTGGGAAAAGTCAGTTAATCACATGTATTCCAAGTCTGGTGCGCCTGCGTCCTGGATGCTCTCCAATGTCCGGTAGCCGAGGGCATAAAACCAGAGGAGCCCCAACCATGCTCTAGTTTCTTCTTACAGCCTGTGGGTGTGAGACAGAACCCCTGCAGCACCCATGTCTCTGCACAGTAAGTGAATGGATGTGTCCAGTAAATATCCATTTAAAGGGAGGCATTCATCTATCTGTATAGTAGAGCAAATACAGATCTACTACTGTTATAATCAATGTCTAAAGTTGCTAAAACAAAAAGGTCAGAGAATTTTTTTCCCCAAAGTGTTTTTAGTTTGTATACTTCTGGCAATAGGAGTAGGGTGGCCAGATGTCTCAATTGTATAGGGACAGTTCCGATTTTGGGGTTTTTTTCTTATCTAGGCTCCTATTACCCCCCACCTCCTGTCCCGATTTTTCACACTTGCTGTCTGGTCATCCTAAATAGGAGGGAAATATTTTAGGGAAGAAATATGATTTTTAAGTTGATAGTATCCCTTTTACTGTGTGAAATAACAGCAACACTAGCTTTGATTTCTTCCTTCCCCCAACTGTTTAGAGAGATGTGCAGGAATGGAAGCCCTCATCATATATTTAGAACCATGAGCACCATTGGTTTCATCTCTCTAGAGAGACTGTTTGTTTGAAATAATCAGTATCCCAGAAAGGTGCATATGAAACTTAAAGTTGATGTGTGGCACCAAGTCTTATAGCCTTGATCAGGGGTCTCTGAGAGTTATAATCAAAGCTTCTCTAACAATTGTGTAAGCTAAGCAAACTGTGCTTGTTGAGTAAAAAGCAATTCTCAACACAATTATAGACAAAATATATTGTTTTAAATCATAGTGAATAATGCAGAAATATACAGCTTAAATCTTGTTCAGTAACACAACCCTTTAAGAAAAATGTACATACATGACGGCAGAATCTCAACTGGTGTAAATTGTCTCTGAGAGTTTACAGCAGCTACGGATCTGACCCATGCTGTATATCTTGATCTAAACTGAACTTTTTGTAACTAAGAAAAGTTTATTTTAGTTTTAAACAATAAAACATTAAGTTATCTGGCTTTCATAGTGTGTGTATTGTGTTACTTTAAATGAGAGAATTAGAGGAAGGAGCCAAAAACATAGTTCAGATGTGAAAAGATCTGATGTACACCTACCAGAGGTCAGAGGATGTAATTAATATCTCACATCCTGGCTCTAAGGATTGTTGGAAACTTCCAAAACGATTTTTAAAAGCCATCTAGCACCTAAAGAAAATAATGACAAGTAATTAGCACAGCACACACCCAGCTTCATTACATCCCAAAGCTTTCCAAGATGCTACTGAGTTGCCTCTGTTGGAAAGATACATAGAAAGGTGGGGGTCAAGCAAACTCTGTTGAAAGTCATTATTGCTTTTACTCAAGTGCTTAACTTTGCACACACTGTGAATACCCCATGACTTTAATGGGACAACTTGCATAAAGGTAAGCATGGTCATGAGTCTTTTCAGAATTGGGACCTTAGCAATTGCTAATTAAAAATCATAAACTCACCATCAAACCAATGCATCAGCTATATGGCATGTAAAGAATGGTCTAAATATCTTTATAAATTGTATCTGCCTAAATATTGATGAAGAGTCTCCATTAAAATTGTTAATGTTTAAAGTAATATATAAATAGTTTACCAACACCTGAAAGTCGGGATGTCCATTCCCCACTAAGACACTTCACTGTCTTTGCCCCAACAATTACATGGTTTTCTTCACATTCATATTTCACTGTATCTCCATGAACATACTGGTGACGGTCTATATTGACAGCTATCCTTTTGGTAATAGGGCGTGGTAATCCACAGTTTTTTTCCTCTTCTGTGGAAAACAGCATAAATATTCCATATTATATTCTTGGCATATATGAAACACATCATCAAAGTCTAAATTAAAATATTAAGATAATTATTTAGGGCCTGATCTTGCTCCCATTATAGATAGTGGAAAAATTCCTATTGACTTAAATGGGTGCAGCATTAGGCCCTTAGTTTGTAATAACATTTGCCTTTCCTCCAAACTCCTCTCCCTCACTTCCCTATGACCTTGATGCCTCCCAACTCCTGTCCATCTTCCAGGACTGTATTCAGCTTCTCTCTCCTCACACCTAAGCTTTGTAAGAAGTGTCACTTATTCCTCTCTATTTGCATACACACAAAATCATTAACTTCGCATTGTTCAAGTTGTATTTCCTCCCAAGAATGAAATCAATAAAATTGAAAGAAATCAATATATACACTCAACACAATACCAATCTCCAAATTGCTAGTAGTTTACTACTATCTGTAGCCAGACAGCCGCCCCCCGCCCCCCAGACCAGCATTGCTGGAAACACAGGAGGAAGCAGGAACAGGGCACTTAACATATATTCCAGCACAGCCTTTGAAGCTGTGAAAGCACAGGTGTGCTGCTACAATGTGCCTCTGGGAACATATACAATAATTAAGCTCACAGCAGGCAGAGGCCCTGTGACAGACATGGCTCTTAGCCCCTACTAAATATCGTGATGCACACACACCAACATCCTAGGTGGGAAAATATTTACCCTGATAAAAGAAATGTCCAGTAGTCGAAACTTATTGTTTCTCTCCTTTGCAAGTGTAAACTACTCTTGCAAAAGCTGGAGTCACCCCGACAGACCAGCCTCAATTTGGCATAAGAAAGGAGAAAGAGAATAAAGGAGTACAGAGGTATAAGTAGGGGACCTACAGCACCATGATTTTTGAGTGCTTTTCACTATCTATCTGCTGGTCAGATAAGTGACAGCCTCCCAAGGCTTCTGCAGCTAAGAGGGTCCCTACGCCTTGTCCCTTATTCGTCTTTCCGCGGAATTGAGTGACCGATCGTGGCTTGGCACCGCTGGAATCGAGAGATGCAAGGAGTGTAAGAAGCACCCACACCTGATCTCCTATCTTTAGTGTACACATATTTTGAAATAGAGCTCTATACTTTGTTTTCTTTCTTTGGGATTGTGGCTTCAGTTTTGTAACTTGTTTGTGTGTGTAACATCTCTACATTTAAATAAGTAGGCACTAGCAATTTTGTAACCACATGATTAGAATCTAGCTTAATAAATTTTGGTAACCATTTATGCATAAGCCTGACTTGTTTTCTCTGGTTTACTGTAAAGCAGCCAACACAATTAAAGAACCTCAGCCGTTTTGGCTCTAAAGCCTGGCCATTAGGTGAGAGTACTAAGAGCCTAGCGTTGAGTTGTGCTGCCTCCATGGGGCAAACTCTTGGGGCACCTGTCAGTCAATCCTGGCTGCCCGCTGCGAAGGAGCTCTGAGCTCTAGCAGTTAAAGTCACGGGTGTGGAGAGGCTCTTAGTGCTGCCATTGGGGCACCTGTCAGTCAGTATTGACTGCCCGCTGCGAAGGAGCTCTGAGCTCTAGCAGTTAAAGTCACGGGTGGTTAGGACCTTGGGGCATCCGTCAGCCTAGCCCGGGCTGCCCGCCGCGAAGGGACAGTGTGTCCTAGCGGTTAAAGTCACGGATGGTATAAACGGGCATAGCTGGCACCTCACCAAACATCCTTGGCCGTCGGCTAACACTATCATGACACTAAACTACGTGCGTGCACGCACCCCCTCTAATCTCCACTTTCAATTAAAAGAAAATCCTGTCGCCTTTAGTGAACACATCGAAGAAGTGAAATATCACACAGCTACTCACCACATTGACTGCTGCAAGTTCCCTGACCCCCACATTCAAAACTTGCCCCTTTTAATCTGCTCTCTTGCTGCTGTGACCATGTCAACCACTCTACCACTGTTTAAAGCCCTTCTTTAACTTGATCTCTTTTTCTTCGCCAAAGTGAAGCTCCTTATTCTCAGTCTTATAAATTATAACTTCCTCCCTGGGTATGACATTTCCTTATACTGCTCCATCCCAAATTCCTACTCTCCTCCCAAATCTTGCTGCTAACCACTCTCTTTATCTTATACTTCATTTCATGTTGCCCCTTCTCACTTATTGTGCAGCATACAGCTTTCCCTCCCTTTTTTAAGCATCCTTGTCTATACTTCCTTGCCATTCAGTTGCTATATGAATATTTTACACGTTTTAGCTATCTCAAATTCCTTGCTGTGTGCACCTACAGAATGCTATAATAATAATAAACACTGAGTAGCACTTCTCCAGCACCCTCTACTAGTGTCTCACTTTTATCTAAAAAGAAAAGGAGTACTTGTGGCACCTTAGAGACTAACCAATTTATTTGAGCATAAGCTTTCGTGAGCTACAGCTCACTTCATCGGATGCATACTGTGGAAAATACAGAAGATGTTTGTTTTTATACACACAAATCATGAAAAAATGGGTGTTTATCACTACAAAAGGTTTTCTCTCCCCCCACCCCACTCTCCTGCTGGTAATAGCTTATGTAAAGTGATCACTCTCCTTACAATATGTATGATAATCAAGGTGGGCCATTTCCAGCACAAATCCAGGTTTTCTCCCCCCCCCGCCCCTTCACCCACCCCAAACAAACCCACTCTCCTGTTGGTAATAGCTTACCTAAAGTGATCATTCTCTTACAATGTGTATGATAATCAAGGTGGGCCATTTCCAGCACAAATGTGCCAAGCAAGCTTTTGTGTAAGATCATAGTCCAGCATTTATAAGAGGCAGTTGATAGCATTTTCAGAAAAGAGCAAGCCGGTTTTCAGAAAATGTGTGGATGCACAGACCAGACCTTCACTCTATGAAACATAATAGAACAATGCTTAGAATGGCAACGACAACTCTACATAAATGTCATAGACTTTGAGAAGGCTTTTGACAGAATTCACAGGACCAGCCTATAGTGCAGTCTGCGGACACATGGAATCCCTCTCCGTATCATCAACATCATCAAAAGCTTCTATTCCAATTTTACATACAGTATTGATTACAGTGAGCTCAGTTTTGAAGTCAAAACAGGAGTACGTCAGGGGTGTGTCATGTCTGCAATCCTCTTCAACATTACCATCGACAGGATAATGTGGTGTACAACAGAATACATGCCTAGAGGCATTAGATGGACACCCTTCTTATTCTTTGAAGACCTGGACTTCACAGATGATCTCGCTCTCCTATCACATACAAAACACCATATACAAGAAAAAACAACCCAACTCAACACATTCCGCCAGCAAATTGGACTGAAAATCAACAGCAATAAGACAGATATCATAACCTTTTATATTGCCTCACCATCACCAGTATGCATAGAGGATCATGTGCTCACCATAAGAATGGCCTTACTAGGTCAGACCAAAGGTCCATCTAGCCCAGTATCCTGTCTTCCAATAGTGGCCAATGCCAGGTGCCCCAGAGGGAATGAACAGAAAAGGTAATCATCAAGTGATCCATCCCCTGTCGCTCATTCCCAGCTTCTGGAAAATGTAGAAACATTCACATACTTGAGCAGCACCATCAGCCAGGATGGTGGAACAAGCCAGGGCATCTGGAACAGAATCAATAAAGCCAGGAATACCCTCACGAGCTTAAATTTAGTCTGGAAATCAGCAAAATACAACACCAAGAATCAAACTCAAGATTTATCAGAGCTGCATACTTTCAACACTACTTTATAGTGCAGAATGCTGTGGAATGACAAAGTATGACATGCCAAACTGTCTTCATTCCATACAACCTGCCTCAGAAAAATCCTTCATATCTTTTGGTCCAGAACAATTTCAAATCAAGACCTATTCACACAGTGTAGCCAAGAAGATACGAGCACCATCATTACCAGGAGGCGTTGGAGATGGATTGGCCATATGTTTCTGATGGAAACTGATTCCATCACCAGAGTAGCAATAAGATGGACACCTGAAGGCAAGCAAAAACAAGGACACACAGAAACAACATGGTGAAGAGCTGTGGAAGCTGAGCTGAAAAATTTGGAGCACAACTGGGAAACCATTGAAAGACTTGCCAGAAACAGACAGGAGTGGAAGAGCTTTGCTGCTGCCCTAAATGCTAGTGGTGTTTACTAATTAACTAAACTCTACGGGAATGTCCAGGTTATCAGACATCCATTGGGGAAGCTTCCAGAAGATCTTATAGTTGTCTGGCTGAGCTGGGACAGCTGACATGCTAGCCTCATCAGGCAAGAGTGAAGAAATAGCCATAGAAATAGGCTGGATCTGTCTCTTGCCCATTATCTTGCTCACTATCTTTGTGGTGTATACCAGAATAGCTGAGGTCTATGGTGGGAAAATACCTGAGTTTAGAGGCAGGAGCAGTAGATGGTGCCCTTCTTCTGGTTCCCCCATAGAGCCAAGAATGGCTAGGAAGGCATGAGATATGGGTGTGCTGCAACAGGCCACAGAGAATACCATAAAGACTACCATTGAGACTTTCCTATGCCCCCTTTTATAGGCATGTCCTCAGCATTGACTGTCTGAGTAACCTGGCTCACGGGAAGAGGAGTATGACATATCTGTAAGAGACATTGCTCCACGCCTTTCAGATGCAGAGGAAGAGAAAGAGTATCTCTCCACCACAGGTGGAGCCATTCTTTCTGGAGTTCTGGAAGGTCCTGCAGTATCCTGCACTGGCATTGAGCTGATAGATATAACTGGATCTGAGGCCAAATGCTTCCTAGTAGAGGCCAGGAACAGTGGCTCTGGCTAGTCAGTTACCACAAAGTCACCCAGTATTTTAGTCTTACAGGTACTGATTAGGCTGAGTCCAAGATTGTTTTTTCTATATCTAGAAGCATTGTAGGTAACTCAGAGGGAATATGATTACTTTAATAACTATAACACTAAACTAACAACTCACTAGAGAGAAAAAAACATTCACTTACTGTGCAAAGACATGGACACTGCAGGGTTTCTGCCTCACACCCACAGTCTTTTGTACACAGGAAGCCTGAAGCACTTCTCAAAGAAACCCCACTGCTTAATGATATTTGAACCTGTTGCCAGCAAACAGACAATGCCAAACTGAAGTCAGTGCTTCTGTCACTGGCAGATCCTGGCCTCTGATTCATAAACTACTAGCACCACCTAGCAGAATAGAGTTACATAGTAAATTGCATTGTACAGGTTCTTGGTGATCTCAGCTGTACAGGCACATGGGCCAGTATACTAGGATATGGGTAGCAAGCTGGAACATTTGATCACCTAATGTGGCCACCTAAGTAACATAATATTGAGGTTATTAAATTTCTGAATATACCTCAGTATTGATGCTCAAATTATGAATTTATAGTGTTTTGAAATTTTTTTGCCTGAGATTACTGTTCTAGACTTAATCTTCTGCTTCTTTGTATAAAAGGAATGATTAGTAATCATTTCTTCCTTAGACTAATTCAGCAAATAATAAATAATAATACTGTGGTTATACTCCTTTTAGAACTTTCCTTTTAGGAAAATAAGGGCCCCCCTTCTCCAGGGAACGGAGACATCCCTCCCTTGTTCTTGCCACAATATGCTTCAGCAATGGAATACAATTGCCGAACTTTCCAGAAAATACTAGGATCTGAGGCCACAATCCAGCAAAGCATCTAAGCATGTGCTTAACTTAAAGCACAAGTAGTGCCATTGACATCAAAAGTAGTCATATAGATTGCAAATAGTAGTAATCTTTCTTAGAGTGAGCCATCTAGTAGCAGCACAAATATTAGTGTGACACTGTCCCAGACTGAAACTCTTCCTATTAGTTCTGCCTCAGGTGAACATTGAAAATATCCTGAGATGTATTAAAGAGGGTTTCCATGAAGATAGGAGTTTTATGAAACAGCTAAATGATAATGAATAAAGCCAAATATATAATTTAGCTGTTATCCATTCAGACCTAGAATAAGAACATTGCAGAGATGTATAAGCTGAAGTCTTCAACTTTTGTTGTGGTTTATTGTGGTTGCCTTTTTATATGCTCCCATAGCTCTTACATTTCCCTTGTATTGTATCTGTATCTGCTTTCACATAAGCTCATTCTTTCATGCTAGTATATCTCTGCTTTCCCTCAAATAATGTATTTCCATAGCACACAAAACGCTGACAGGAAAAAATCCCCAAACAAGACAAGGTGTGAGTGAAACAGATCCCTACATGCCCCCTGAATTTTCCCAGCATCCCCCAGTGGTCAACTAGAAATATGCAGTGTTGACAATTTAGTCATTGGGTGGAAATCTGAATCGAAATTGAAACATTAATACACACTTTAAGAGCATATACAGTATATGATAAAATATTTTGTGAAGGAGCAGAGAAACTGCCGCCTGGCACAGCCAGATGGCTATAGAAAAGTAGTGAGAAACAGGTATATTAGCCCCAGGCTAAACAAATCTCTGTTACCATGACAACCAAAATGGCAGTTGGTCCAGGTCAATTAAGACACCTGGGGCCAATTAAGAGCCTTCTAGAAAGCAGTGGAGGCAGCTAGGTTGATTGGGACACCTGAAGCCAATCAAGGGCTGGCTGGAATTAGTTAAAAGCCTCCCAGTTAGTCAGTTAGGGGTGCATGTCAGGAGCTGTAGGAGGAAGCCATGCTGCTGGAGAAACTGGGAAGTACAAACCCTATCAGACACAAGGAAGGAGGCCTTGAGGTAAGGGTGAAGTAGATGTTGAGAAAATGGGGGCTGCTGTGGGGAAGTGGCCCAGGGAATTGTACTTTTCCTTTTTCAGAAATCAGCTACCAATAGCCGAAGTAGAGGGTAGGCCCGGGCTCCTCACCCCAGGCTCCCCCACTCTCCCTGATCAATCACAGAGACTGTGAGACAACAGAGACTGTTTGAGGGAGGGTTGCTTTTTCCCACCGCCCTTGCTGGCTTATGATGAAAAGGGCTCAGAAAGATGTGACCCTTGTCTCTAGAGAGAGAAGGGCTATGTGGGCGGTCATAGTGAGCTTCTGAGGCTAGCATAATCCACCTGGAAGTGCAGGAGACGAGGTCACTGAGACGAGGTCAGAGCTTTGTCACAACTGGTGTTGGGAGTAGGATCATTTGTTCACAGTGTGGTGGAAGAAAGAGGTAAAAAAAAGTGCACTGGGGTTTTGTTTTGTACCACAATGCAGAAGGTCATGAGAGCTCTGGTGCAAGCCACAGTGGCCGCCAGATCTCCGCAAATGGGTATTCCAGAACAATCCATCCACCTATGATGAAATAATCATGCTGGTAGAAAGATGGATGACAGCCAGGGAGTTGACCCGACTACCCAAGGAAGGCCCCTTATGAAGCAAGCACTGGACCCCAACCCTGGAAGGTTGGGCAGCCAAACCCCCAAGGAGCCCTAGGTTGAAGAAGAGGGGGTCCAAAAACCAGCTGGGAACCCAGAAGGAAGGGAATGGCCTTAGTGGGAGGAGCCCTGGGACTAAACCCCCTAACCCATGTGATAGGGGAGTGACTAGAAGCAAATATAGATGCTATGCATGTAGGGAGTGGGGACATATAGCAGCACAGTGTCCCAGCACCGAGGAGCCTATGCAATGTAACTTGGGGGATTGGGAGGGCCTGTGCTCCCTTATCCACCTTTCAGGGGTTGCATTAGCCCCACATAACTACACCAAGCTGGTGAGAATAAACAGGGCGGAGACTACAGTGCTTGTGGACTCTGGGAGTGCTATCATCCTCAAAAAAGTAGCCAGCTGCTACAGGCCAAATGCATAGCAATGACATGTGTACATGGGGCCGTGAGCCATTACCCCACCATCCCGGTAGAGTTAGAGGTTCAGGGGAACCCCACTAAGGTGACAGTGGGTGTAAGTTCCTAAACTCCCATATCCTGTAGTCATTGGGAGAGACTATCCAGGGTTTGATAATTTACTTCCCCCAGAGAGGCTGGAGAAAGGAGGGGACCCTGAAGGCAGCGACTCGTCACTGAGGGAATGTCAACCCTTGATGTTTTCTGAGATTTCTCAGGAACCGTTCCCAGCTCCGAGAAAGACCCAGAAGAGCAAAAAAGAGAGGAAGGCTGTGAAAGCTTTGGGAACCCGGATCCTGACCCAGGGCCAGAAGACCGCCCTAGTAGGCAGATGGACACGGGCAGCAAACAGAGAAACTACCACCATGGAAGGTGAGCCGGAGGCTGGCCCCAGCCATGACAGTGGCAAGCTGCTGGAAGAAGCAAAAGCCAGCCCCTGGGAGCTCAGGAAGGTTAGTCCCAGAAGAGAGACTTTCAGGCGGGACCAGGCGGAGGACCCTGTTCCATCCATAGGGGCAACAGTTTTAGGAAGAAATCATTGGAGACAGAGAGCTATAAACCTTGAAGCAGCAATTTATTGCCACACCCTGAACTAACCAAAAACCATGCAAAACTGGCTGGGCTATCCCCTAATAATCTAACTCAGTTGCCATAGCAACACAAGATTCTATTACCACGACAACCAAATACACAATATATACCTCCCCCCTTAATAAGAACATCCCCTAAATAAAACAAACACTAAACTAGAGAAGGAAGGTAGACTGCCTCCGTTCTCAGCTAAACCCCGGGGATTATTTTGCCCCGTAACCATGGGTTTGCCCTAAGTAAAGATCCAGCCATTGAGGAGGCCTTCTGTCTCTAGGTGGTTTATGGAGGACTTCTGGTGTTGTTGCACCCAAAAGTGTCTGGGGCGCAGGCCTGACAATGTGTTCAGGGTTCGTAGGGTAAATGGGTGAGGATGTGGTATCAGCTCATGCCAGGCAGAGGGGTACCTCTGCCACTGGCAGTAATAGAGGGGAAAAGTCAGGAACAGGTGACTTTTGATTTGGTGTCTCGTTGGAAGTGGTGAAGTCAGGCAACTCAACTGAAGATGTGTCCTGAGGACTGGTATGACCTGGCAGTAGCTGATCTACATGTCGCCGCCAGGTGAGATCCTCTGCAGTCCAGACTGTGTAGGAAACAGGCCCTGTCTGAGTGATGACAGTGGCAGGGACCCATTTAGCTCCAGAAGTATAATTCCGAGCCAAAACCGGCAGTCCCAGGCTAAAGGTTCGGTCTTTTGCTCTAGGTGCATGCCTGATGACTTGCTCTTGCTGCTGACGTTGCACAATTTGTCGGGGTTCAGAAGGTTTCAGCAGATCAAAGAAAGTGCGCAGCTGTCGTCCTATCATTAGAAAGGCCGGGGATGCCTTGGTTGTAGCATGAGGTGTGTTTCTGTAGGATAGTAAGAAGGTGTCCAGATGCTTTTGAATGGATAATTGTCCCCTTGCTGATTTCAAAGCTTGTTTCATTGTCTGCACAAATCTTTCAGCTAATCCATTGGTGGATGGATGATGTGGTGCTGAAGTGATGTGGTGTACCCCATTTGCCTTCATAACATTTTGAAACGCCTGAGAGACGAACTGCGGCCTGTTGTCACTCAGAAGTTGTTCTGGCAGACCGAAACGACTGAAGAGTCCTCGTAGTTTTTGGATAGTACTCTCTGCAGTAGTGGACTGCATTATAGAGACTTCTGGCCATTTAGAATGGGCATCTACCACCACCAAGAACATGCTTCCTTCAAGTGGGCCAGCAAAGTCCATGTGAATACGTTGCCACAGGTTTTCAGGCCAGTCCCATGGGTGTAGGGGTGCCCACTGGGGTGCATTCCTCACACTCTGACACAACATACAATCTCTTGCCTTCTCTTCAATAGCACTGTCCAATCCAGGCCACCAAAAATAGCTTTTGTGCAATTTCCTTCATGCGTACTATTCCACAGTGACCAGAATGGAGCTGTTCTAACATCTGTGATCTCAGTGGTAGTGGGATAATGACACGTCTCCCCCACAACAAACACCAAATTGGATCGATAACTCTGTCCTCCTGGACATGTAGGTAACAAGGTCAGGTGAGACTGGAGAGGTTCATCGAGGTGTTCCATGCATCACCAGGTCCATAACTTGGGACAAGACTGGGTCAACCCGAGTTGCCTTCTTTACCTGAGTAGCGGTGATGGGTGTATTCTCTACCTGTTCAAAGTAAAAGATTTCCTTCTGAACAATATCTTGATGTTTGAGAGACCATCCACATTGCCGTGCAGAGTGGATTTCCAATATTTGATTTCATGTGTGTGGGTGGAAAGCAACAATGCCCAATGTTGCATACGACTAGCAGCTAATGGGGAATGTCCATGTGGGGTCCAAAAATTGAAGTCAGGGGTCGATGGTCTGTGAGAAGAGTAAACTTCCATCTGAACAGGTACTGATGAAACTTTCGAATTCCAAAAACGATTCCCAATGCCTCCCATTTGATTTGGGCATAGTTAGTTTCTGCTTTGCTTAGAGTGCATGAAGCAAAAGCAATAGGTGTCTCTTCTCCCAAAGGCATAACGTGTGACACGACTGCTCCCCTCCATAAGGGGAGGCATTGCAGGCCAAGTGCAGGGGTAAGGATGGATCAGAGTGTGTCAGAACTTCGAATTTAGCAATGCATCCTTAGCTTTGTTAAATGCAACATCACAGGCTTCAGTCCACTTCCAGGCCTTGTTCTGCCCAAGGAGTTCATGAAGTGGTTTTAGCAGTGTGGTTAACTGTGAGATGAACTTTTCATAATAGTTCAATAGTCCTAGAAACGAGTGAAGCTGGCTAACATTTTGAGGAAGGGGAGCCTCCACAATAGCCTTAACTTTGGCAGGGGCCTTACGAAGACCTGTAGCATCAATGATGCGTCCCAAATATTTAACTGAGGGCTGGAAGAATTCACACTTGCCTTGCGGACTCGTAGGCCATACTCTTCCAGTCTTTGTAGGGTCACCTCTAAATTCTTTAGGTGATTCTCCTCATTCCTTCCAGTGACCAGGATGTCGTCCAGATAGCACTGGACTCCTGGCAAGCCACACAAGATCTGGTCCACAGCCCTCTGGAACAGGGTGGGAGGAAACTTTATTCTGAAGCGCAGGCGACAGTGTCAATAAAGCCCCTTATGTGTCACAATAGTCAACAGCTCTTGGGACTTTTCATCAATGTGCATCTGTAAATATGCTTGACTCAGATCAATCTTACTGAACTTTTGTCCCCCAGCCAGGCCTGTGAAGAGATCATTGACGTGGGGAAGCGGGTATTGCTCTGCACACAACACTGGGTTGACAGTGACTTTAAAATCACCGCAAATCCAGAGGGAGCCATCTTTCTTCACTTTTGGAACAATAGGAGTTGCCCGTGGGCTATGGGTAACTGGTATTAGGACTCCATTGTGACCAGGCGCTCCAGGTCCGCTTCAACCTTTGGCCTGATAGCATATGGCACAGTTCTGGCTTTCAGATATTTTGGTAGACTCTCAGGTTTAATGTTCAATGTCACAGTGATTCCCTTCATACTTCCCAGATCCTCTCCAAAAACAGCAGCATGTTTCCTTAGTATAGTGGTCAGACCGGTTTCTTCTTTAGTCACTTGGAGCACTTCTGCCCAGTTCATCTGGATCTTCCTAAACCAAGACCTACCCATTAAGGCTGGGTAATTACCTCTCACCACAGACAGTGGCAATTTAGCAGCCTGTCCATTGAGCTCCACCTTAACATCAGTAGTGCCCAACATGGGCACAGCTTCTCCCCTATGTGTCTTCAGCACTGTTTTTGTTGCTTTAAGCGGAAGATGCTGTAGCTTTTCTTTATACACAGTCTCAGAGACCAGCGAGACAACTGCACTGGTGTCCAGTTCCATGCCTATAGGTTTGCCCACTATTCATGTGAGTTACCCAGTATTCATGTGAGCCCACTGCTAAAGACAAAACATGGAGTGGCTCTTCTTCTTGTGATGAGGTGTCTCCTTGGTCATCCTGGGTCTGCTCTAGAGTATGCAGATTTCCCTTTTTGGTCTGCCAGACCACAGGCCTCTTTTTCTTTTGTTTACAGGTGCACTCAATGTGTCCCTTTTTGCCACAGTGTCAACACACCAGATCCTTACACCAGCATTCTGATGCACAGTGACCCGGCTTACCACAGCGGTAACATTCTTGACTGCCCAGTTTTGTGGGTAGGTTCTTGTGACATCTTATGCACCTTAGGGGATGCACCGATATATTGCGCCTCCTTTGTTCCCAGTTCCATACAGACCGCAATGTCAACAGCCTTCTGTAAGGTAAGCTGAGCCTCTGTCAATAGGCGCTTCCATATGGCTTCACTGTGCAGGCCACACGCTAACCTGTCATGTAGGGCATCATTTAATATCTCCTTAAATTCACAGTCCTGCAAGCTTTCTGAAAATTGCTACAAATTGTACAACTGTTTCATCTTCTTTCTGGTCTCTTTTTGTGGAACCTATATCTTTTAGCAATTACCAGTGGTTTTTGAGAAAAATGGGACCCCAGGATTTCCACAATGTCACTGTAAGATTTAGTCTCTGGCTTAACAGGGTGTAATAAGCTGCGTAGCAGGGAGTAGGTCTTAGCCCCTACAACACTTAAGAATATTGGCACCTTCTTCTCTTCTGTAATGTCATTTACAATAACAAAAAGCTCAAAATGCTCAGTATGTACATGCCATTGCACTATAGTCTCCTAAAAAGGTTCCAGTGGCCCTGTAAATGTAGCCATGATTTTAGTTTCAGTTTGCACAGTTAGTACAAACAAGCCAGTTCTCACCCCCTTCCAGAAGCAAAAAGGTTTTTTTGTTTGGTTGTTTTTTTTTTTGTACCTTAACTTCTACTTCCTTCTGTTGCTGGGGGAGCACAGATATTCCACCCTCATTGCCATGTTGTTACATCCATAGGTTTTAGGAAGAAATCACTGGAGACACAGAGAGCTGTAAACCTTGAAGCAGCCATTTATTGCCACACCCTGAACTAACCAAAAACCAGCCAAAACTGGCTGGGCTATCCCCTAATAATCTAACTCAGTTGCCATAGCAACACAAGATGCTATTACCACGACAACCAAATACACAACAGACCCCAGATATGATAACGCTAGGAGAGAGGTGGCTGAGATAGATGGGATATCCATGGATGAGAAGGTCTGGGGACCGGGACCTTACTTTATAGTGAAGAAAGATCTCCTGTACCAGGTTGTGCAAATGCAGGAGCAAGAGATACAGCAGCTTCTGGTGCCATGAAAGCCTCAAAAAGCCATATTGAGCCTCGCCCACAGTGACCTGTTTGGAGGACACCTAGGGGTAGAGAAAACCCAGGCACAGATCCTGCGGAGGTTCTTCTGGCCAGGAGTACACAAAGATGTCCAACAGAACTGCAACTTCTGTCCGGAGTGTCATTTGCATAGCCCTCGCCCACACTTGAGGGCCCCTTTGATACCTCTTCCAATAATAGAAGTACCTTTTGAATGAATAAGGGAAGAAAACTACTAGAGCCTCCCCTGTGATAGTGCTTGGGGTGTGCTATAGACCGCTGGGATCTAATTTGGATATGGATAGAGCCCTCTTTAATGTTTTTAATGAAGTAAATACTAATGGAAACTGCATGATCATGGGAGACTTTAACTTCCCAGATATAGACTGGAGGACGAGTGCTAGTAATAACAACAGGGCTCAGATTTTCCTAGATGTGATAGCAGATGGATTCTTTCATCAAGTAGTTGCTGAACTGACAAGAGGGGATGCCATTTTATATTTGGTTTTGGTGAGTAGTGAGGACCTCTTGGAAGAAATGGTTGTAGGGGAGAACCTTGGTTCAAGTAATCATGAGCTAATTCAGTTCAAACTGAATGGAAGGATAAACAAAAATAAATCTGCGACTAGGGTTTTTGATTTAAAAAGGGCTGACTTTCGAAAATTAAGGAAAATAGTTAGGGAAGTGGATTGGACTGAAGAACTTATGGATCTAAAGACAGAGGAGGCCTGGGATTACTTTAAGTCAAAGCTGCAGAAGCTATCAGAAGCCTGCATCCCAAGAAAGGGGGAAAAAATCATAGACAGGAGTTGTAGACCAAGCTGGATGAGCAAGCATCTCAGAGAGGTGATTAAGAAAAAGCAGAAAGCATACAGGGAGTGAAAGATGGGAGGGATCAGCAAGGAAAGCTACCTTACTGAGGTCAGAACATGTAGGGATAAAGTGAGAAAGGCTAAAAGTCAAGTAGAGTTGGACCTTGCAAAGGGAATTAAAACCAGCTGTGAAAGGTTCTATAGCCATATAAATAAGAAGAAAACAAAGAAAGAAGAAGTGGGACTGCTAAACACCGAGGATGGAATGGAGGTCAAGGATAATCTAGGCATGGCCCAATATCTAAACAAATACTTTGCCTCAATCTTTAATGAGGCTAATGAGGATCTCAGGGATAATGGTAGCATGACAAATGGGAATAAGGATATGGAAGCAGATATTACCATATCTGAGGTAGAAACAAAACTCGAACAGCTTAATGGGACTAAATCAGGCAGCCCAGATAATCTTCATCCAAGAATATTAAAGGAATTGACACATGAAATTGCAAGCCCATTAGCAAGAATTTTTAATGAATCTGTAAACTAACATAGTTTTAATGAACTAACATAGTTCCTATTTTTAAGAAAGGTAAAAAAAAAGTGATCCAGGTAACTACAGGCCTGTTAGTTTAACATTTGTAGTGTGCAAGGTCTTGGAAAAATTTTTGAAGGAGAAAGTAGTTAAGGATATTGAGGTCAATGGTAAATGGGACAAAATACAACATGGTTTTACAAAAGGTAGATCATGCCAAACCAATCTGATCTCCTTCTTTGAGAAAGTAACAGATTTTTTAGACAATGGAAATGCAGTGGATCTAATTTACCTAGATTTCAGTAAGGTGTTTGATATGGTGCCAAATGGGGAATTATTAGTTAAATTGGAAAAGATGGGGATCAATATGAAAATTGAAAGGTGGATAAGGAATTGGTTAAAGGGGAGACTACAGAGGGTCAGACTGAAAGGTGAACTGTCAGGCTGGAGGGAGGTTACCAGTGGAGTTTCTCAGGAATCAGTTTTGGGATCAATCTTATTTAATCTTTTTATTACTGACCTCGGCACAAAAGGTGGGAGTATGCTAATAAAGTTTGTGGATGATACAGAGCTGGGAGGTATTGCCAATTTAGAGACGGACTGGGATATCCTACAGGAGGATCTGGATGACCTTGTAAACTGGAGTAATAGTAATAGGATGAAATTTAATAGTGAGAAATGTAAGGTCATGGATTTAGGGATTAATAACAAGAATTTTAGTTATAAGCTGGGGACGCATCAATTAGAAGTAATGGAGGAGGAGAAGGACCTCGGAGTATTGATTGACCACAGGATGACTATGAGCCGCCAATGTGACATCGCCGTCAATAAAGCTAATGTGGTCTTGGGAAGGAATTTTCCTCCAGGGCAGACTGGAAGAGGCCCTGGGGGTTTTTCACCTTCCTCTGCAGCATGGGGCATGGGTCTCTTGCTGGATGATTCTCTGCACCTTGAAGTCTTTAAACCATGATTTGATGACTTCAATAGCTCAGACATAGGTGAGAGGTTTATTGCAGGAGTGGGTGGGTGAGATTCTGTGGCCTGAATTGTGCAGGAGGTCAGCCTAGATGATCATAATGGTCCCTTCTGACCTTAATATCTATGAACGAATAGTCATGGATCTGGTGGGGCCCCTAGAGAAGACAGGTCTGGGCCACCAGCATGTGCTTGTGGTCCTGGACCATGCAACCCGGTACCCGTCCCCCTATGCAACACGGCTTCCAAGACAATAGCTAAGGAGCCAGTACAGATCTTTGCCAGGGTTGGGCTACCGAAGGAGATATTGGCTGATCAATGGACACCTTTCGTGTCCAAGCTGATGAAATATCTCTGTTCGTTGCGCCACATACAAGCCCTACAGACTTCTGTATACCACCCGCAAACTGACGGCCTTATGGAAAGGTTCACTAGGACTCTCAAGGCCATGATCAGGAAAGTGGTGAGCCGGGATGGGAAAGATTGGGATACCTTATTGCCTTATATCATGTTTGCCCCGCAAGTCTCTCTGTTTGAACTACTATACTGGCGCCACCCCTGGGGCATATTGGATATAGCCAGAGAAGCCTGGGAAGAGGATTAAATCCCGGAAGGAACATAGTCGAGCATATACTGAAGATGGGAGATCATATAGCCCCAGTTACGCCCATTGTACGGGGAACACTTGAAGAAAGCACAGGAGACCCAATGAACCCATTACAACCATCAAGCAAAGGTTCAACAGTTCCAACCGGGGAATCGGGTGATGGTACTGGTGCCAACAGCAGACAGTAAACTTTTGGCCCAGTGGCAGGGACCCCATGAAGTGGTCGAAGCCGTGGGGGAGGTGAACTATAAGGTGCGGCAGCCAGGCCCCTGGAAACCGGAGCAAATTTCCCACATCAATCTTCTAAAACTGTGGCACAACTGAGAGGCATGCTTAGTCACCCAGGAGACCCTTCCCCAAGAGGATATCACCCAGGTTAATGCCTAACCAAAAGACCGAGGCAGCCAACATGATCAACCGCAACCGAGATGTGTTCTCTACGAAAGCAGGGCGGACAACTGAGACCTATCACCATATCCGCATGATCCCTGGAGCCAAGATAACATTCAGACCCTACCCAGCAACCAAAAGAGAAGAGATCAAGGTCGAAGTGAAGAAGACGTTAGAATTAGGGGTCATTGAAGAATCTCAGTCAGTGGTCCAGTCCAATCATACTAGTGCCCAAACCTGATGGTACCACAAGATTCTGCAATGACTTTCGCCGACTGAATATCCCAGTTTGATGAATACCCCATACCACGCATTGATTGATCGACTGGTTGACCAACTGTGTAGTGTCCGATTCCTGACTAACCTGAGTTTGACAAAAGGAAATTGGCAGATTCCGCTGACCAAAGAAGCTAAAGAGAAGACAGCTTTCTGGAGGGGCTATTCCAGTACACCAGTCTCCCTTTCGGGTTACATGGGGCCCCGGCCACCTTCCAGCACCTCATGGATAAACTGCTGTGCCCCCATATTAGTTATGCAGCTACCTACCTAGATGATGTAATCATCTACACACAAGACTGGGGAACCCACTTGGAGAAAGTTGAGGCAGTACTGCGCACCTTAAAGCAGGCTGGCCTCACCGCTAATCCCGCTAAATGTGCCATAGGGCTAGTAGAGCCTAAGTAACTGGGGTATATTGTAGGAAGGGGCATAGTGAAATCCCAAATGAATAAGCTAGTGGTGATTCAAAACTGGCCGCGGCCAACCCGGAAGAAGTAGGTCTGCACGTTCCTAGGCATAGTAGGGTATTACCGATGTTTTATTCCCCATTTTGCCACTAGGGCAAGTCCCCTAATGGACCTGGTAAAGGCCCGAGGTCCAGACAGTGAAGTGGACTGACGCAGCAGAGAAGGCGTTCACAGACTTTCAGACAACCCTCCGTAATGAGCCCGTACTCGTAGCTCCAGACTTTAACAAGGAATTTATTTTACAAACAGACATGTCCAAGATGGGGTTGGGGACTGTTCTGTCACAAATGGCGGGAGAAGGGGAACACCCGATCCTCTACCTAAGCAGAAAGCTTCTCCCAAAAGAACAGAAATACGCAGTAGTCAAGAGAGAATGCCTTGCTGTCAAATGGGTCATGGAGACACTGCAATATTACCTCTTAGGCTGGCGATTTACTCCTGTGATGGACCATGCACCCCCCACCCCCCAGTGGATGCAGCAAAATAAGGAAAAGAACAAAAGGGTCACCAGGTGGTTCTTATCCCTCAAACCATTCCAGTTCCAGATAAGGCATGGGTTGGATGCCAACAAGCAATGCTGATGGTCTGTCATGAGCATACTGCCTGGCATCCCAAATTGCCCAACTCCATGGTGTTGAGCAGAGGTTGGGAGATATGTGATGGGGCAAGGCCACATGCTTATAGGAAAGTAGTGAGAAACAGGTATATTAGCCCCAGGCTAAACAAATCCCTGTTACCATGGTAACCAAATGACAGTTGGTCCAGGTCAATTAAGACACCTGGGGCCAATTAAGAGCCTCCTAGAAAGCAGTGGAGACAGCTAGGTTCATTGGGACACCTGAAGCCAATCAAGGGTTGGCTGGAACTAGTTAAAAGCCTCCCAGTTAGTCAGTTAGGGGTGTGTGTGTCAGGAGCTGAAGGGGGAAGCTGCACTGCTGGAGAAACTGGGGAGTACAACTCCCTATCAGACACAAGGAAGGAGGCCCTGAGGTAAGGGTGAAGTAGATGTTGGGAAAATGGGGGCTGCTGTGGGGAAGTGGCCCAGGGAATTGTACTGTTCCTGTTTCAAAAATCAGCTACCAATACCTGCTACTATTAGGGTCCCTGGGCTAAAGCCCGGAGTAGAGGGAGGGCCTAGGCTCCCCCTCCCCTCCCCCACTCTCCCTGATTAATCATAGAGACTGTGAGACAACAGAGACTGTGTAAGGGAGGGTTGCTTCTTCCCACCGCCCTTGCTGGCTTATGATGAAAAGGGCTCAGAAGGATGTGACCCTTGCCTCTAGAGAGAGAAGGGCTACGTGGTGGGGCAGGGGTCAGACTGAGCCTCTGAGGCTAGCATAATCCGCCTGGAAGCACAGGACCCACTGAGACAAGGTCGGAGCTTTGTCACGTACTATATTTAATATCCAATTTTAGTCATTTCCTTTTAGGAAAATAAGGGTCCCCTCTTCTCCATGGAATGGAGATAGCCCTCCATTTCTCTGATAAAAACTAAAGCTTACTTTGGCAAATGGAATACAAGTGCCAAACTTCCCAGAAAATACTAGTATATGAGGCCCCGGTCCACTAAAGCATTTAAGCATGTGCTTAATTTTAAGCATGAGTAGTGCCACTGACATCAAACAAGCCACATAGATTTCAAGTAATAATAATATTTCTGGATGTGAGCCATTCAGTAGTAGCAGCAATATTGGTGACACTGTCCCAGGCTGAAACTCTTCCTATTAGTTCTGGCCCAGCTGAATGCTGAAAATATCCTGAGATGTAAAAAAGAGGGTTTCCCTGAGGATAGGACTTTTATCAAACAACTAAATGATAGTTACTAAAGCTGTGGTTCTAAAGCCAAATATGTACTTTAGTTGCTATCTATACAGTTTTAGAATAAAAACATTGCAGAGATATATAAACTGATGTCTTCAACCTTTGTTGTGGTTGTCTTTGAATATGCTCTCCTAGCTCTTTTATTTCCCTTGTATTGTGGGTATATCTGCTTTCACATAAACATCGCCTATTGTGGTAGATTTCAGAGTAACAGCCGTGTTAGTCTGTATTCGCAAGAAGAAAAGGAGTACTTGTGGCACCTTAGAGACTAACCAATTTATTTGAGCATGAGCTTTCGTGAGCTACAGCTAGCTCACGAAAGCTCATGCTCAAATAAATTGGTTAGTCTCTAAGGTGCCACAAGTACTCCTTTTCTTATTGTGATAGTGTCTCTCTGCTTTCCCTGGAAATATGGGCTTATGTATTTCCTCAAAGCACAAAACATTGTAATAAAAGCAAACCCCACACCTGACAAGGTGTGTGCTGAAACTAGATCCCTTTGGTCTACTGTTGAGCACAGGATGACCTTGTTATTTTGGCTGCCTGAGGACTCCAGTCTGACTGCAGCACTACAGACGTAGAGCCATAATTGTGATTTAGCATTTCAACACCAAGCATAATCCACAGGCCTGCACTTGGCATCCAGGCTTCCTATACAATGCATGGGAAGAATCAGGTGCTAAGAATAGGCTTTGCAAAAGCAGCATGATGAACAAGGAGCCACTGATGCTAACCAATAGGAAATGCCAAGGAGTGGGGTGTGGCCTAAGCCCACCCCTCAAAGGCAATTAGGCATCTCTCACCACTTGTGAATTCACAGCTGTGAATCTTTTCCTGGAATTAGGTGCTAAAACTGTTTCTCACACAAAACTGAGGAGAAGATGCTGCTGCCCTACCTTGTAACTTTTTGCCCTGTTGGCCAAGTACTCACCCCTGATGTAGAAGACTTGGGTTCAGTTTTCACATATATCCCCATCTGATATGGCACAGGGAGTTGAACCCAAATCTTTTACCTTTCATAAGCATGCCCCTAACCCCTAAGATAGTTTTTTTTTCTCTCTCTCAACCTTGCCTGTTGATCCCATTCCACTTTTATATTAAATAATTAAACAGTCATTGCACTGAGACATTGAAAATGACTCTGTGGTCCAGTGGTTAGGGGAACATAAGAACAGCCATACTGGGTCAGACCAATGGTCCATCTAGTCCAGGATCTTGTCTTCCAACACTGGCCAAGACCAGGTTCTGCAGAGGGAATGAACAGAACAGGTAATCATCTAGTAACCCATCCCTTGTAGCCTATTCCCAGCTTCTGGCAAACCGAGAGTAGGGACACTTCAGAGCACGGTTTTGCATCTGTGCCCATCCTGGCTAATAGCCATTGATGGCCCTATCCTCCATGAGTTTATCTAGTTCCTCTTTGAACCCTGTTATAACCTTATTCTTCACAACATCTTCTGGCAAAGAGTTCCACAGGCTGACTGTGCATTGTGTGAAGAAATACTTCCTGTTTGTTTGTTTTTAAACCTGCTGCCTATTAATTTCATTTGATGATCCCTAGTTCTTGTGTTATGAGGAGGAGTAAAGAACACTTCATTATTTACTTACTCCACACCAGTCATGATTGTGTAGACCTCTATCATATCCCCCCTTAGTTATTTCTTTTCCAAGCTGAAAAGTCCCAGTTTTACTAATCTCTCCTCATATGGAATCTATTCCATTTCCCTAATCTTTTTTATTGCCCCTTTCTGTACCTCTTCCAATTCCAATTTTTTTTTTGAGATGGGATGACCAGATCTTCATCCGTATTCAAGATGTGGGTATACCATAGATTTATATAGAACCAATATGATATTTTCTATTTTATCTACCTCTTTCCTAATGATTCCCCACACTCCATTAGCTTTATTGACTGCCGCTGCACATTGAGTGGATGTTGAAAACTATTCACAATGACTCCAAGATCTTTCTTGAGTGGTAACAGCTAATTTAGACCCCATCATTTTATGTGTAAGTGGGATTATGTTTTCCAATGTGCATTACTTTGCATTTATCAATATTCAATTCCATCTGCCATCTTGTTGCCCAATCACCCAGTTTTCGGAGACTCTTTCATATGTAGGAGTCCCAAGTTCAAGTCCCTGTTCTAATGAATTTTTAAATTAGTTATGCAGACAAAGTGGAACAGTTACAATTGGAGACTTGAGAAAGACATATGCTTGAATAACCAATTGCCTAGTAGTTAGTGAATAACCTGCATGATCTGAATTCAAGTCCCTGCTCAGCATCAGGCTATTCGCTTAGGTCTTTACCTACGTGTGTGTGGGCGTGCTGTAGGGTATAATGGCACCATCACCTAGTGGTGTGTATTTTATGAGAAAGAGCTAACCTGACTTAGGTGCTTAACTCCAGGAAATAGTTCACAATTGTGTATCCTGAGTGGAGAAAAGTGCTCAGCTACCACTGAGGCTTAGATGACAGCCTTGTCCTTGGCATTCCCTACTATCTGATTTAGGTGCCTTCTTGCTCAACCTACTGACTTTTGTGAATCCCAGTCTAAGGGTACATATACATTTGAGCTGTGAGGTGTGGTGCCCAGATCCCATGTATGTACCCACACTAACTCAACCCAATCTAGCACCTAGGGTAGCCAATGGTGCTGCAGCACCAGCAATAGCTTGGGCTCGCCACCCAGGTAGGTACCTGAGGATCTGGTGGGGTTGTACTCACAGAAGCTAGGCCAAGCTGGTGCCTGTGCGGTGCTATCTTGAGCACAGCTAGGGCAGGTATTTCTATGCAAACGGGGAATCGCACATCTGAGCTCAAACATAGATGTACCCTAGGGTGACTGACTCTTCCCGTGCATTGAATAGGGAGCCTGAGTGACTAAATTTGGATTGTGGATTCCACTAGGAGAATCAGTAACATAAGTGCTACAGGCAGTCTTGCAATAATGTGAAAAATGTTCACATAATTTTGGGGAAAATACATGCACAGTTTTTTCAGCTTTTATAGTGTACGTGTGCTTATTTGTGTATGCCACAGGTCCAGAATTTGATCCATTCCCTACATATAGCATCCCCTCAATATTCACTTTATCTTCATTTATTTGTCTGTGTGGATTCTGATAATGATTCATCTCTGTCACAGCACTAGTCTAATTTCCAGTTTATTGCATACAGTGGAAAATAGGAATAGAGAATTTATTCACACACTGCCAAATGTATGTATCATGTTGCTTTTCAAATTAGCTGCAGGCTTTCATCTTTTTCTCCATTTTTCTACAAATCCTAAGATTCCTTCCTGCTTTACTTCAGATGATGATGTTAATAAAAAACCCAAACAAGTCCAAATAACAGACTTTTTAAGAAGAGTGGTAAATGAAACATACAAATCTTTAATTTTAAAAAGGAAAAATAATTAAGACTATGAGTTTAAACTTTAACCAGACAAGTCAATGTTTTCTGTACAACTGTGCTAGATGAGAGGATCATTTTTTGGTCGCATGGACTAAAACATCTGGAAGAATGACCACCAACAGCTAACAATGGTTTAATTTTAATGGTTTAATTTTAAACCATTGTGACCAACCATAAAAAAGAGTACGTGTATCCGTTCAGTCAATCAATTTAAGCTAAAATACTGACAAAGGACATAATGTCTGAACATTACAAATAACTGGTCAATGGATTTTGATCCTCAGATCTGAGTTAAAATTATCTGCTTGATGCTTCTTTTTATTTATCCTGAAGTACCTGTCAAAGAAAGAACAAACACTAGAAAATCAGTGTAGTACACATCAATTTTTTTAAACAAATATTACATGCAAATCCCCTATGGATTGCACAGGAACAGAATATTTATTTCAACAGAATGGCATAAAACTCATACTGGATGGCTTTAACCTTTTTTGGAAAGTAAATGGGAACAAACTCCATCAAATATTATTGCAGTTATTCCTGAACAGCAGTGGTTCAACTACTTTTCATATTAAAAACAATTACTTTCTTTGAATTGAAACTTAAAAGTAGCACAGAAAACCATACATTGATTTAATACATATTACTGTAGTTTATCAGGTTTCAGAGTAACAGCCGTGTTAGTCTGTATTCGCAAAAAGAAAAGGAGTACTTGTGGCACCTTAGAGACTAACCAATTTATTTGAGCATGAGCTTTTGTGAGCTACAGCTGTAGCTCACGAAAGCTCATGCTCAAATAAATTGGTTAGTCTCTAAGGTGCCACAAGTACTCCTTTTCTTTTTGTAGTTTATCAGTATCCATGGTGTAGTTATTAGCAAATGATGGAATTTTTGGAACAGGGATCTTGAACCTGTTTAGTTCCATGACTACTTATCAGCTGCTTCCAGCCAGCCTTCTTCATATGTATGCATGAATTATTTGCTTCTGTTCCCATAATTCTATAAAGGAGGTGTCATTTCTCACACCAGTTTACGAAAGGTGATGTGGGAATTGCCACAATGATATAGTTATCCTAATATGGGAAGAAGATCAGCAATTATGATTCTTCTTTATCAGAAGACAGGAGAACTAGAATGATGTAAGACAAAATAGATTTTTCCATCAATAGTACTGATAGTATTGTTGTAGTGGAGATAGAGTAGCTTGCAGTAAGCAGGCCTGATCTATGACCAGTCACAGACCTCAGTGAATCTGATGGGAATGAAACTCATCTTTCATTCAGGCTAAATGAGGAAGCAGTTACATACCCCTTTGTCTAGTGATAGCTGACACAATGGAAACCACTGCCCATGGACTAGACCATACGCAAGGTCTGGGAAAAAGCTAGAGCAATTCTGGTTGAGTAGTTTCTCTAGGGATTGACAATAGGAGGGCTGGGGATTAAATGAGGGATGAAGAAAGGGAGTGTGCGCTCGCACGTGTGTATGTGTGAGTGTGCCAGAAAGCTATGGAGAGACAGCAATACAAGTTCTGGTAGCATGGCCCTGACAGAAAAGATCTTTTTGGTCAGATTGGTGAATGTACAGGTAGGCTTGGAATTGTGAGCAAGGAAACTACCTCCTGTTGTCTGAGCCAACAGTTCAGAGAAACAGGACTTTGTGTCCATTCTTTGTAAATAACAAGGGCTGTGTCATGGAACTACTTGACACTACACCGATTTTTTCCTCCCAACATAAAAAAAGTGGAAGACCCTGAATATTGGCGAAAGGCTTAGGCTAAAAAGCGAAAAGTCAAAGATGGCCAAAAGGAATTAAAATAGCGCACAAACAGGAGCGAGAGACTTTGCAAAAGGTATTGAATCAACAGTGGGAGGCTTACCAGAAAGGACTGAGAGATGACATGCAGTCTAAGGCCAGGCCTACACTAGTAGTTATGTTGGTAAAATTTTGTCACTCAGGGGTGTGAAAAAATACCCGCTGAGCAACATAACTTTTGCTGTTATAAGCGCACACATGCACAGCGCAATGCCAATGAGAGATCTCATTGAGCTAGTTTTATGTTGACAGGAGAGCTCTCTTCCACCTGCATAACAAGGCTACACAAGCCCTCTGACACCGGCACAGCTGTGTTGGTACAACTGTGCCGCTGTCAGCTTGTAAGTATAGACATGGCCTAAATCTTTCTTCAGGCAGCAGCTACAAAGTATCTGGGCAGACTGAGAAGGCCAGCTGCAACACTCCCACTCTGGACCGGCAAGGCAGATAAATGAGGTGACAAGCAAACTGACTCCCATGGATCAGAAAGTTTCCTAGGAACTAGAGGAGATTAGGGGAGCTTTGCCTAACATGTAACCTGTTCACAGTGCTTGCTGAAGCAAGGATTTAGGAGCTAAAAATCAGCTTCAGAGGGATATCAAAGGAGTGCAGACCACAATGGAAGTGAGGAACTGGGTCAGCCAGAGAAGTTGGGTAAGCCTCGACATTTGCAAAGTTTTTCTGTCTTGTCTGTAACCCACAGAAGCCCAGATGGCAGAGGGTGATTGTCCCAAGTCAAGTAGTAGTGTGGTCACTTTGCTTGCAAGCTGCATCTCTTTACCTCCATTTGTCATGTCTATTTAGATTGCAAGAGGTCTGGGTCAGGATCCATGCTTTCCCATGAGTTTATATGGTATCATCACAATAGTGCCACTCTGCCATACATTTTTGTATTTTTAAACCCTAGAATTCCTCAGTAAAAATTAAGCCATCTTTTAGTCAGATGATTCACCAGTACTGTAGTTTAATTGGAGATTACTTACCTCTTTTCTTACATTTAGGATATGCTAATTTCCCCTCCATACACTCTACTCTAAATGCAGAAGATGTTGGATCCCTCATATATTCCCTTTTACAGACAAATTCAATAAAATCTCCACTTTCTGAATACAATTTAGTGGTCTCCCTCCATTTCAGCTCAAGATTGTTTTTTTCCATCTCTTCTGGGGATGCTGTACATGGCTCTGGAAAAATAAAAATGTAATGTCATTACGTACATGTGGGTCTATTATTGGAAATTTGATTCACTAACTGTATTGACACTGACCCTGTCCCCAAAAGCTTTACATAGTTAAATAAAACAGGGAAATATTTTCAGACAAGATTTGAAAAGTAAAGGAGAGATGGTATGGCTGAGAGAACACAAAGGAACTCTAGAGAAGGAGGCTTTCACACCAAACAGTGTGATATTGTGGGAAGGGACAGAGAGGAGACAGGGGCTAGATGAACAGAGAGAGAGAGAAGATTTGATTCCTTTTTACAATGTGGCCCCTTTGTGCCACTCAGCTAATTCAAATGGGCCACAACCTAACCATACCTGGCCAACAGAATACTCTTCACGTGGAAGGATGCTCTTTGCTGGCATAAAGCTAGCAAATCAGGCTCCCCATTGTCATCCCCCATCCCTTTTGTATAGGTGACATGGCAGGAGAGAAAGGGGACATGTCAAGTGATTCCCGATGTGTGAAGTCAGGTCCAGGACAAACCAGCCAACAAGATAAGTTCACCATAATTTAGGAACTACACAGAAGCAGTTGCACAGCTTTGGAATACTGCACCACAATATACTCCAGCCATTCTCTCATGAGGGCATGTCTACACTTACCAGTAGATCGACACTGCTGCAATCAATGCAACGAGTGTAGATTTAGGGGGTCTGATGAAGACACGCTAAATTGATGGGAGAGTGCACTCCCATCATTTTGTGTACTCCACCTCCCTGAGAAGCATAAGGGAAGTCGACGGGAGATGCTCTCCCGTCAACACAATACAGTGTAGCCACCACTGTAAGTGGATCTAACTACATCAATTTTAGTTACTGAAGTTGTGTAAGTTAGATCGATTTACCGTGATAGTGTAGACCAGGCTCACTCTGAGCATATGGAGGTTAGAAAGACACAGGTGTAGAGCAGACTACATTAGTTTTATGCTCTTAGAGCACCCTCTAGGCAAAAGCGGAATCCGCTGCTGCTCATGCCATCATCATGTCTACTCCTGGCACTAAAGAGCAATGACCAATATTCCTCATGCCATTCCGTAAATTACTGAATTGCAGTTCATAGCATCTACTCTAATTGAAAGCTTTTCAACTAAAAATATATTTGACTACATCTTTTCATTTACAGTAAACATTGGTTTATTGTAGTGGGTTTTTACAGCTTTTAACTGAGATATTATTTTGGGGGTACATTCTAAATACTTATAATGGCATGGCTGTTCACCATTTCCAGATCTTTTAAAAAAAATCTGCAGTGATATCCCTAAAAAGAAGGAGAGTCTTCCCCTAACATATTCCTGTCTAAACCAGGAGTAACTCCATTCAGACTGATGGAATTAATGTGGTGTTACGCCAGTACATGTGACATCAGAATTGGGCTCATAATATGAAAAATATATACTCATCACAGTTCTTTTTCATATATTAGATTTCTGTACCTACCTAAGCAAACTGGTGGATCTGTCCATTGGCCAAACTCACAGCGAACAAATTGAAGTCCCCTCATTCTGTGTAAACTTTTGCATCTATAATCCACGGTTGAACCTGATTCATACACTGGCTGTGCAAAGGCAATGGTGTCTCCATTATCAATAACAGGTGGGGGCCCACACTTTCCAGCAGCCTCTAAAAGTAAGTATAGAAATAGAGAATATTTGCATCAGCAATTATTTACAGTAAATGCTGTAAGATCACAAACATTACACAACACCGCTATCAATATACTCTGGCAGAACTGGAAAAATCCCAAGGGAAATGTGAAAAAAGAATGAGCCTGATATTGGAACTGAACACAAAAGACTGAAAGTTTTAGCTTTATAGTTGAAGCAGCATGATATTTGTTTATTAACAACTAACACTATGGAACTGATGACAAAATAGGTAACTAGCTACTCCAGCTTTGTGAAGACCCAATTCCAGGTTGCTTTTCAAGCAGAGAATGTAGGTTAGTTTGAGATCTTTTGGGTCAATCATCTCTGCCCTACTAATCCCACCATTCTGCCTTAAACACTGACTAGCAGGGAAATGGAAAGTGAGAGGCTTTGGCCCAACTCCTCTCCTCCTCAGGCTCATGTGGACCAATCAACCTGCTTTTTATCACTGAGGAGTGCATCCATGTACAGTACCTACTCTCTCCATGACCATATTACCATGTAGAGTGTTGGATGCACCCAACACTTGTCTCAGACTATTGTGAATTATGACATTACCATAGTATCTAAATATTGATAGAAGAGCGAGATTGAGGATAAAATAATGATAAGAGGATGCACGCTAAATAGAAGTTGGGATAATACACACCAAAGGAGTGGAATATGAAACGCAGAATAACACTAGAGAGATAAATGGGTGTGAATAGTACAAAAAATGAGGGGAGAAAGGAAAGAATGAATCTGAGGACAGGAAAGCCTCTTGATGTCCCTATAATTGATGAACTCATAAATGTAGCTAAGCTTTGCCCTTTGGAAAGGTCCCTCAGTGAGGTGGATTTTAAAAGTAATTAATAGAGAAGCCAAACTCATAATCTGAAATGTACTTTCAAATGCCAGCTGCCATTTCCTCTCTCTGTTTCTCTTCTCATAGAAAGGGACTAGGATAAACAAGGTAAAATTTTGAAAACGCTAAGGCTACAAATTAACATGGGTAGTAAAAAAGCTTTACTTGTACTGATCTTATAATTTGACAGGTTTCCCTGAGCCCTTTTTTGCTTTATGACCTGCTTCTTTTGCCTTATGTCTCATCCCTAGATCTCATTTTTAGAATTGTGCATTTCTGGCACTGGTGGCCATTTTGAAAGAAAGTTTTGCCTTTCTATTTAATTTACTCTTATTAGATGCATTAGAATTAAAGAAATATGTTTCTTGCCCTTTCCTCATTTTGGCAAGAAAACATTTTATCTATTTAGTGCAATTCTAAATAAAGTCTAGTAAAAAAGTATGCAAAGTTTTAACAGAAAAATAGAGAGGCTAACATGCATCTCGAGAGAAAAATGACAGTTTTACAGAAATCTTAGTAATGGCCAAATAAAGAAGTGTTAAGACACAGGTGAACATGAATATTCCTCACTCTTAGAGGAAAATATTTTTAATAGTACATTTCTATAGAAGAATATATAGAGAATTATTTTTACAAAAAAAATGTATGCAGTTAGTACAATTCTAAATAAAGTTGATTATACAATTCCACAAAGAATTATTGATGAATGATTAAATTATGTAATGACTATTTAGAAATGCACTAACTGCATAAAAAGAATATATTCTACTAAAAGTACAGCATTCTATATATGTATTAACACTTCTCCTTTATGCCTCTATCATTAAGACTTTGTATAATTATTTAATGACTATTTAAAATACAGTAAATGCATAAGAATATTTTCAGCTAAAACTCTGATTTTATATATATTAACATTCCTCCCTTATTCCTCTGACCTTAAGGCTTTATTTAGAAATGTACTATCTGCATAAATATTTTTGCTAAAATGAAATTAGGGCTGTCAATCACTGTTAACTCACACAAACAACTCAAAACAGATTAACTCAATTAAAAAAATTAATAGTGATTATTCGCAGATTCAATTGCCCCATTAAGCAATAATAGAATACCAATTTAAATGTATTATAAATATTTTGGATTTTTTTCTACATTTTCAAATATATTGATTTCAATTACAACACAGAATACAAAGTGTATGGTGATCACTTTATATTTTTATTATAAATATTTGCACTGTAAAAAGATAAACAAAAGAAATAGTATTTTTCAATTCACCTCATACAAGTACTGTAGTGCAATCTCTATCATGAACGTGCAACTTACAAATATAGATTTTTTTTTGTTACATAACTGCACTCAAAAACAAAATAATGTAAAACTTTAGAGCCTACAAGTCCACTCAGTCCTACTTCTTATTCAGCCAATCGCTAAGACAAACAAGTTTGTTTACGTTTACGGGAGATAATGCTGCCTGCTTTTTATTTACAATGCCACCTGAAAGTGAGAAAAGGCATTCACATAGCACTGTTGTAGCTGGCATTGGAAGTTATTTACATGCCAGAAATGCTAAACTTTCATAGGCCCCTTCATGCTTCAACCACCATTCTAGAGGGCTGCTATTAAAACTAGGATTAATTGTGATGTTTTTAGTTTTGTGATTAATCGTGATTAATTTTTTCATTGTTTGACAGCCTTAGAAATAACGCATGTTAACATATATGTATTTCACAATTTTTTCTGCCATTACTACATTACATTGCCCTGAGGCTGAAGCAGAAAATGTGACAGAAGTTTCTGAAAGTCACGGATTCCATGACTTCTGTGATCTCCATGTCATAATCTTAGCCTTAGTCATAGTACCAATCAATGTAAACAATTGTTGCAGATTAGTATCTAGTTAGTTTTTAGAATCACAGTTTTGGCTTTCAGAAAAAGGTGCTGTTACTCTGCAGATTTTTTTTTAATATTCATATTCACCCAGACAGCCAATGAAATCCTGGTATGTCAAAAAAAATGAACCAGTAGAGTGACATCACTTTTTTTCTGGAAGCTTAATGATATGTGGTGTTATCCTGGTCCTACTGAAGTCAAACAAAGTTTTTTCCACTGACTTCAATGGAGTGGGCATTTCACTAATTGTCTCTTGTGTATTGTCTAGCTCATCTGGAAGTGGTAGTGAAACTGTGGTCCTAGAAAATACAAAAAAGAGCACCATCATGCAACCTTATTCACATTATGTTGTGGGTCAAATCCTGAAGGCCTAACATCAGACTAGTGAAATGCTGACAGACCCCGGTCATCGGCTGGCAGGATCAAACCTGGGACCTCAGGAGCTAAATGCATGAGCCTCTATGGCATGAGGTAAAAGCCATATGGCTCTTAGCTAAGGCTGTAGCAGACTCATTAATCTCTAAGTGGTCCCTGTGCCATGAGAGGGAAAGAGCACCACACCCAGGAGGTGTGTGGGTTTCACTAGGTACACTGAAGTCAATGTTAACTACTCAACATGAGTAGGGGTGGCAAAATTTGGCCCTCAGCCTTTACTCAGAAGTTACTCAGGCCAAACTCCCGTTGAAATCCACTGAGGATTTGCTTGAATAAGGAGCTGAGGGCCAGAGCCTATGTGAGAATTTTATCATTAACGCTCCACATGACCATTGCCAAGAACATCACAGACTAGAAATAGATTTGCTTTCTGGCTTTCGAGTGAGCATAAAATTGTGCATTAAAAGAAGAGATACAGGAAAGCAAACGCTTCTGAATGAGAGTGAAGTTTTTGATTCTAACAATATCATCACTAGTGGGCTATTTTAGAAATAGGAAAGTAAAATACCTCTGCATTCTGGTGGTTGGGACCACTTCCCTTGCTTACATGTTACCGTCAGAGACCCAATAAGGCTCAGACCTTGTGTACATCGATAACGCACCCTTTCGCCAGGGAAATACCTTCGCTGCTTAGCACCTAGAATCTTACCATAAAGAATCTCTGGTGCAGGTGCACATCTCATATCTGAAAAGACATATGAAAACACAGTCACTGACAAATTCCCATGAAGGACATCAGGTTAGCACTTATGGTATTCCATTAGTTGTATGAAAATTCTATTCAAATCCTCTAGTGATTAACCAGTCCTGTTTAACAGAACACTTTAAATTGTAGGGAGGTGACAAAAAGGCTATCCGATAGTGAATTGTTTTGTGTTAAGATTCATGGATGGGTTAAGATGCAAGTCAAACAAAATTATCAAGTTTCTGGAAAACATTTAATGCTTGACAAATCAATCTTTATTCTGTTTGTAACTTTCCAGCCAGCTCTCTACATATCATATTGTGCTCTTCCTCCCTAACTCACTCGGACTTTATGCTCTATGGCTGAGGTGGCTATGCCAACTAGACTCTACCAAGTTCTCCCACAGAAATAACAAGGGCAAAGCCGTGTAAGCTTCTTCAATAATTTCTTCTGTTCCCCTTCCAATCAAACATGGTAGGGCCTTCAGGACTCCAAATCCTTGACTCTCAGGTGACTAGCCAGAGGAAAGGAGTGTCTTTGCAGGAGCCACTTGCCTTTCCAGTTTTCATTCTGGCCCCTGACAACACAGCTCCAACATGTGCCCGACTAATGATTCTCAAATCCATGAGGAGACTTTGCAGAGTGTTAGTTGCCAGTGTCAGCTCTGATTAAATAATCATTGTAAAAAGAGCAGAGCGGAGCTGAGTTTCTCCCTTGGAGCATCAAATCATCATCCTCTTTTGACTGTTCTGTGTCAGTAGCACTGCTGGCTAGTAGAATGAGATACTGTTTATATATATTTACAGCCTCAGGATCAGCAAATGACCTACCTGCTTGACAGACTACCTCCTTTCCCAACAGATATTGGCACTGGAATCAGTGAAGGTCCTGGATCTGTGGCTGCACTGAATGCAAGGGCTTCACAAAATTGGCAGCTCTCCAAAAGCTAGGCAGTCCAACTTGGGCAGAGCAGGGCCAATATGACTTAGTGGAGAGGTGTATAAGCATATGCTGCACCTTCCCTGAAAGGACAAGCAGCTAAGGGTACAGGACAACTGTATTTGCATAGGTGAGAAGAGTCTTTCTTTTTGAGCTTCAGCCCTTAGCTGTTTAGTTCCTATTTCAATCTGGGTTGCAATAATGGGAAGGAGGTACAGACAGCAATTTCAGCAACTGGATGGGGGGGAAATATTACCATTTAGCTAAATGCACTGTATCTCCTGGCCAGCTGGCAGAAAACAATTGATGGGAAGCAGGGCTCAAATTGGGTTGTGTCACAGTCAGCACTTTTTTGGGGGGGAGGGAAGGGTTATTTTATATGCTTCACACTCTGAGATTTCACATGGAAAACTAAAGTAAAGATCGTGAGGAAAACCATAAAAATAACTGAATGAGTGTAACTGATGCCAAGATGCCTGCCTGGTTCTGCGCTTAGCTTGGAACAATATTCCTAAGTGGGGTGAATACCTTGTGAATCTAAATGGGGTTGGCTCAGATGTCCAACTATTTCACTGGTGATCAAAGCAGGTAAAATAACCAAAAGAGTATCACAGAACTGTACAGTCAACAGAGAATGGATGGCATTTAGGAGATAGCCACCGCTTTCTCCCCCCTCAACTTCTAAGCCCTAATTCTGGGGTCAGAAGGATTCTTTCCTGACTCTAATGGCTCTTGCTGCAGACTCATGCAGACATCACAAAACCAGTTATGTTCAGTTGAATATTTTCAAAACCATGCAGACTAGAACCAATATGTTTTAATGAAGGTTGAGTTTCTGATGTCAACATAGGACCCTGAGAGCCAGAGAGTAGGTTCCTTAACCCAGCCCTGTAGGCTCTTAACCTGTAGAGTAGGTTCTTAACCCAGCCCTGCCCAAAGGTATATGAAAACCACACTGTGAGGCAATCCTGTTTTGAGCATCTGCAGAATCTCCTGAGAGTAACATCTCGCCTTGGTGTACCAAGAAAGTAGAGATTAAGAGAGTACCACCAACTCCCCAACCCCCAGCTTGAGTCACAGTGAAAGGGTGGGACTGACTCCTGCATAAAACTCCCAGAAGGGGATAAAAATGTAAAATACAAAGAGCAATATTATCTGAATCAGGTCACTACAGCTACTAATGGTTTGGTTCAGCTAGTAAAATGGCTGCCAACATACTAGCAATATACTATGGTATGAGTTCCAGCAATGATAATGTGCAAGAAGCATACTCAGGGAGTCCAGACACCAGATGGGGTCTACACTATTTGGTGAAGTTTGCTCTCAGTTCTGGCCACAAGTTGGCAGACCAAAACCAAATGCTTCTTAGTAAGATAAAGTTGGACAGTAGGGATGTGATAAATCTACTTTGGTTGGGTAGCCAAATATCAAACAACTGTTTGTATTTAACTGTTCCTCAGTTCCAGAGAGGCCAGCACTCCCAGAAGGAAAGAGACAGCATGAAGAACTATGGCTGACCACTTAATCGGTCCAAAGATTCCAGGCAGTGCAGCATAAGGAACTGCAAGACATATCCTCACTAAGTATATGTAGCATTAGTTCATGAGTATTCACTCAGGTCCTGCAGAATGCAAAATAGGAGGAAGTTACTCACTTTGTGCAGTAACAATGGTAATTCAAGATGTGTGTCCCTATGGATGCTCCACTGTAGGTGTATCTGCGCCTTTGCGCCTCTATTCAGAGATTTTTGGTAGCAGTGTCCATTAGGCATACATTGAGTGTCCAGATGGGGTGGGATCTGAGTTACTACAGATCATTCTTTCCTGGATATCTGGCTGGTGAATCTTGCCCACATGCTCAGGGTTCAGCTGATTGCCATATTTGGGGTCGGGAAGGAATTTTCCTCCAGGGCAGACCGGAAGAGGCCCTGGGGGTTTTTCACCTTCCTCTGCAGCATGGGGCATGGGTCTCTTGCTGGATGATTCTCTGCACCTTGAAGTCTTTAAACCATGATTTGAGGACTTCAATAGCTCAGACATAGGTGAGAGGTTTATTGCAGGAGTGGGTGGGTGAGATTCTGTGGCCTGCATTGTGCAGGAGGTCAGCCAAGATGATCATAATGGTCCCTTCTGACCTTAATATCTATGAGTCTATGCGTCTGTGAGCCAGCACATGTTTTCTCCCTCCCTCATGGTCTGCCTTGAGGCTACCTAGCACTGCGCAGGCGAACCCCGCTCAGTTCCTTCTCTACTGCAGATCCCTTATGGAGAACTCTGAAGTAGAGGGGAGGGAGCATCCATTGGGGGACACATCTCGAAGAACCATCATTACTCCACAAGATGAGTAACTTCTTCTTTGAGTAGTGTCTCTATGGATGCTCCACTGTAGGTGACTCCCAAGCAGTACCCACCACGACTGGAGGTTGGGACTTTGGAGTGGAGTCTATTACTACAAAGAGTACTGCGGAGCCAAAGATGGCATCAGAGACTGCATTTCCAGTGATCACATAATGTTCTGCGAAAGTGCTGGCAGAGGCCCAAGTTGCTGTTCTGCAGATTTCCAAGATTTGTGACCGAGGTAGAAATTGACCTCATGGAGTGCATACGGACTCCGGATGGAGGCAGCAGGTTGCTCCCCTGATAACAGCGATTAATGAAACCAGAGACCCATTTGGATAGTCTTTGAACCGATATTGCTGAGTGTTTGGATCTTTCCGTGAGTGAAAGGAAGAGTTATGGGGACTTCCTGAAGTCCTTAGCTCTGTCCCAGTAGAGGGGTAGTGCTCTTCTAACATCTAGCATATGCAGAAGCGCCTCCCTGATGTCACAATGTAGTTTTGGGGAAAAAACAGGAAAATGGATCTGTTGATCCATATTCATATAAGGAAAGCAAAGGCAGCTTTAGGGAGAAATTTGGCATGTGGCCTCAGAGTTACTTTGACTTTAAAAAAGACCATGTATGGTGAGTGTGCCATCAGGGCTGCTATTTCTCCTGTGTGCCTAGCTGAGGTGATACAATTAGAAATGCTGCCTTCATACAGGGGTGGCGAGTTGTATGGGCCTGTGGTGCCTGGGCTCCAGCAAATTCAGGGCCCAGGAGGCCTGCCTCCGCCAGTGATCGGGGCCAGGTCTCCTGCTCTGAGTGTCCCTGCCTGCCCTGGGGAGCAGGGGGCTGCCCCCTGGAGCTCTGCGCTGCGCTCCCTCACTGGCTGCTGCCGGCTACAAGGGAGTGGCACCAGGGGCAGGCTGAGGCAGCTGCTTCGCCAGAGGAGGGGAGGAGGTGCATGGCACCCCCCCTCCACACACACCCCAGCAGGCGACTCCGAGTCGGCTCCGGGGGGGGAGGGGGCTTATCCTGGTTGGACCTCCTAAGCAGCAGCCGGCCAGTGGGGAGAGGGCTAGGGGGAGTCCTCTCTGGTCCCCAGCTCTGAGGCTGCCTGCTTGCTGCACCACAAACTCCTCATCCCCAGCCCCATGCCCTGCACCTGCCTCCTTCTGTCCCAGCCCAGAGCCCGCACCCAGCACCCAAACCTGCTCCCACACCCAGCACCCCAAACCCCCTGTCCCAGCCCAGAGCCTGCACCCAGCACCCAAACTCCATCCCAGAGCTCACACCCCTCCCGCACCCAAACTTTCTCACAGAGCCCGCACCTAAACTCCCTCCCGCACCTAAACTCCCTCCCAGAGCCTTAGGCAGGTGTGGTGGGTTGGGACTTGAACCCATTCTGGGCACCATCAAAAATTATACAAACCTGTCGCCCCTACATGGACAGATGTAAGAGAGAGCAAGTTGCCATGGGCTCAAAGGGAGGTCTAATCAAAGCCCTGAGAACTAGATTAAGATCCCAGGCTGAAGTAGGTGGTCTCATGTGGGAAGAGATTCCCAATGCCCTTAAGGAATCTATGTATCAGCAGGTGATCAAACACTGAGTATCCATCTACTTGGTGTTGGAAACCATTTTTGATGTGAGATGTACCTTAAGGGAGCTGAGTGAGAGTTTTGACCTCTTGAGGTCTAAAATGTCGTGTAAAATAAGAGAGGGGAAGATGAAGTTGGGTCTATGTGCTTATAATGACAACACACTTGGAATCATTTCCATTTTTTAGGTACGTACATCGAGTGGTCAACTTTCAGCTGTGTAGAAACATATCTTTCACCTTGTCAGAGCATTCTGCCTCTAAGCCTTGGATCCAAGAAGGAGCCAAGCCTGGAGACAGATGACCTGCAGGTTGGGATGAAGGATCAGCCCATTGTTTTGAGAGAGCAGGTAAGGAATGGGTCAAAGAGGAACTGGAGAACATATTGCCATCTGTGTCAGGTAAGGGAACCAGACTTGTCTTGGCCAGGAGGCGGCAATCAGGATAACTCTCCCTTTGTCTCATTGAATTTTCAACAGTACCTTGGATAGAAGAGGAAACCAGGGAAAGGCATACAAGAGGTTCCCATCATATGGGAGGAAGAGGGCATCTCCCAGTGAATGTTTCTCCGGACTGGCCCTGCAGCAATAACAAGGACATTTCTTGTTTCGGTAAGTAGCGAAGAGATCCATAGTCGGGGTTCCCCAAAGGGCAAATATATTTTGAAGCACCTCTGAGTTCAGTTGCCCTTCGTGGTCGTGAGAAAAATTCCAACTGAGACTGTCAGCTGTCAAGTTCTGTATCCCTGGTACATAGACAGCTGAGATAAGCACATTGTGATGGATGCATCAATTCCAAAGTTTGAGTGCTTCAGTGCAGAGGGAGGGACATCTGGCACTCCCCTGGTGATTTATGTAAAACATATAGGTCATATTGTCCATCATGACCTTAGTGTGGGTGTTCTTGATGGAAGGCAGAAAGTGTGCACAGGCATTCCTGACAGCTCTTAGTTCCAAACATTGATATGGAGGATCACTTCTGTGAAAGGCCACTTGTGCACTGAACCTTGTGGTTGTATAGGTGAGCTCCCCAGCCTATTAGGGAGACATCTATTGTTAGAGTCAGCATCAGTGGCAGTTGCACGAATGGAATGCCTGCTCGGATATTGGATGGGTCTTTCCACCAATCCAGGGAGTGCTTTACTGTGAAGGGTAGTGATAACAGTTTGGTTAGTCTGTCCCTGTTAGAGGACTAGACAGATGTGAGCTGCATCTAAAGACACTTCATGAACATCTGGGCATTTGGAATGACAAAGGTGCGTGCTGTCATATGACCTAGCAGCTGCAGGCAGTTCCTAGCTGATGTTTGGGGCTGGTCTGGACTGTCTCTATGAGACTTGTAAGGGTGGTAAGTCTGTGTAGTGGGAGGAATGCTCTCACTTGTACTGCATTGAGGTTGGCGCTGATAAACTCCAGTCGCTGTACTGGGTTTAGTGTGCTGCTATGATGGAGAGAAGGCTGGAGAATACCCTGAGTGGAACAGCCTATACTGATAAAGGTCCTACCCAAAGGTAAGCCATAGGAATCTCCTGTATGACAGTTATATCGAGATATGGAAGTAGGCATTGTGTAGCTCAAGGGCCAGAAATCAATCTCTTTGCTCTAGAGCTGGAATAATGGCTGCTAACATGACCATCTTGAACTTCTGTGCCTTCCCATATTTGTTTAATGCCCTTAGATCTAGAATGGGCCTCCAACTCCCTTCGCCTTGGGGATCAGGAAATAATGGGAGTAAAACCGCTTGCTCCTGAGTTGTGCCAGGACTGGTTCTATGGCCCCTAGGCATAACAAATGATCTATTTCCTGATGAAGTAGGTTCTGTTGAAAAGGGTGCCTGAAGGAGGATGGGGAAGGAAAGTTGGGGGAGGGATGTGAATTGAATGGCATAACCCTTCGGAATAATCTTCAGGACCTATCTGTCAGAGGTGATATTCTCCCAACGGCTGTGAAAGAGGGCCAGGTGACTTCTGAAGGGGAGTAACAGATGTGCATATGGCTGCTGATGTTGCAAGGTGTAATTGTTCAGGACCTTGACTAACCCATCAAAAGTGCTTAGAGGCGGTCTGAGAGGTCGCGGATTGGAGTGCTGACTGATTCCCTTTTTGAGCTCTGGTCCTCTTATGCTGTGGCTCGTAACATGCTGAGATGGTAGGTTTTGAGGACATGTGCTGTGGCTGAGAGCTATATCTTCTCTTCTGTTCTGCAATGTAGATTCCTGGGGAGTGTAATAAATATGGCCCAGAATCCTTCAAGGTGTGGAGAGAAGAATCTGTTTTCTCCACGAAGAGCTTGGACCCTTCAAACTGGAGATCTTCTTTGGACAACCCAGAAAGTTGTAGCTAAGAAGCCTGCCTCATTACCACTGTCATGGAGACCAAACGAGCCACTATATCAGTTACGTGCAGTGCCATCTGTAGTACCATTATGGCCATTAACTGACCCTCTCTGACAATGGCCTGAAACTGCTCCTTTTGCATCTCCAGTAAACTTTCCAGAAACACATTGAGTTTCCCATAATTAATAAAATCATGTTTGGCCAGGACAGCTTGGTAATTTGTGACTCTAAACTGTAATGTTGCCAACAAATATGCAATCCTTCCAATCCCGATCGGATGGGGTTGACTTGGCATGATGTTGCTTGCCTCATGCATTAACTGCATCCATTACATAGAGTTGGGTTGTGGATTTTGAAACAGGGAGTATGCCTCTTTGGTAGGGATGTAGTATTTTTTGTCAGCTCTCTCGCTGGTTGTTGCAATGGAGGCTGGTGTCTGCCAGACAACTTTGGCAGGATCTAGAATCGGCTCATTAATTGGGAGGGTAATTCTGGATGAAGAGAAGGTGTACAGAATATGCACCAGCTTGTGATGTGTATCTGCCACCTCCTGTAAGGGAATGTGCATCTCATAAGCCACCCTCTTGGTATGACCCTGACAGTTTTTAAAATGATCACCTATTGATGGAGGGGTCATTACACCCTCATCTGGTGGAGATGAGGAGAAGTTTGCTGGAGGAGTAGCTTCCCCTTTGAACCCTTCTTCCTGTTCTGAAAAAGCTTCCTCCTCCCCTGGCTCAGGAGCTCTGGACAGCAGGGCTGTAGGAGACAGTCTGCTGGACTCTCTCCGAGAGACACTGGACAGCTGTGATGTCTACGTCACCTAAAGATCCCAATATGGCCATGGAGATGGGGGAAGGGCATGGGCAGTGGGGTTACCCCAGGGGCCAATACCACAATTGTGGGTCAGCTCGATGGAGTTGAGAAGTCCCCTTGTATTGTGGCAGTGGGTCACGATGAGGGGCCAGGGAAATGACCTCCTCCTTGTCACTGTCAGACTCATCACTGGATAAGAGCGATGACTGGGGTATTGGTGATACATGGCCTGGTGCCGAGAGCGATTCCGGGCACTGGGATGTGCTTGGTATCGGAGCCCCAGTATCAAGTAATGGGGATTGCTGTTCTTCCTCAATTGTCAGGGTACCGGAGCTCATGCGATATCATGGGCTCGCTTGGCACTGCAGAGGATTGTCAGTGGTATGTTATCAGTACCAATGGTTGAGAAGGTGCAGAGCACTCCCTAGATGGGAGTTTTGTTGCACCTGGTACCGAAGGTTTTCTCAGTGCTGCTGTTTTAGAGATGGTATGGTAATTGTCTTTCTCCGTGGAGGGCGGGGGCAGTATTGCTGACTTAGAACCTGAGCCCCTGGCATCATAGTGGAGACCCCCTTTCGGGTTTCGGGTACCGTGCTTCAGCGCTGCTGGTGCCGTGGGTATCAAGGTGGTTGCACTGGGGAACTCGGGCTGGCCATCCACTCGGAGCCCTTTTTATGAGCCTTTAGAGGGGGAGTCTGCTGGTTTTTTTCACAACTCTATCCCCTGTGAAGTTAAAGGCTCTGGGGATGATCCAGAGTTGGCACCGGAGTCCCCTGGAGACTGAAGTGTCTTCTCCATAAGGAGGAGTTTTAACTTCAGTTTCCAGTTCCTGCAATACCGCAGCTCTAGCTGGTGGCAGAGGGATCATTTCCGAGGGATATGGGACTCTCCCTGGCACCAGACACAGTGAGACTGTTTGGCTATTAAAGGAATCAATTCCTTGCAGGAGAGGCATCTCTTGAAGCTGGAAGAGCCAGGCATGCCCCTGCAGGGGGGCTATCGCTCTCTAGCAGTGAGGGATGCCGAAGAAATTGTCTTTTCTTCCTCTTCTTCTTTTCCTCTCTCTCTCTCTCTCTTTAAGTGAATTTTTTTAAAAAAGAATGTCTTCTAAATGCTCTGGGGGAGGGGAGAATCACCCCAGACAGGGCAGTAAACAAATTCTTTTTCTTTTTTAATCCCAATGGGGTAAAAGGGAAATGCTAACTATTAAGGAGAAGAAAAGAAACAAAAACAGTACTATTTATGGTTATGATGCAGATAAGGAAGGGACAACCGCTTTCTCCATTTGAGGACAAAGGCAATTGAGAAGGAACTGAGGGGGCCTCACTCCTCCAGTGCTAGATAGCCTTGAGGCAGACCATGAGGGAGGAAGAGCCTATGTGTGGGCTCAACAGACACTGCTACCAAAAATCTCCTATTAGGGGCACAGCTACACCTACAGTGGAGCACCTATAGGGACACTATTTGAAGAACCAGCACCAGTTTGTGTGGATTATAGAGAATCATAGAATATCAGAGTTGGAAGGGACCTCAGGAGGTCATCTAGTCCAACCTCCTGCTCAAAAGCAGGACCGATCCCCAATTAAATCATCCCAGCCAGGGCTTTGTCAAGCCTGACCGTAAAAACCTCTAAGGAAGGAGATTTCACCACCTCCCTAGGTAACGCATTCCAGTGTTTCACCACCCTCCTAGTGAAAAAGTTTTTCCTAATATCCAACCTAAACCTCCCCCACTGCAACTTGAGACCATTACTCCTCGTTCTGTTATCAGCTACCACTGAGAACAGTCTAGATCCATCCTCTTTGGAACCCCCTTTCAGGTAGTTGAAAGCAGCTATCAAATCCCCCCTCATTCTTCTCTTCCGCAGACTAAACAATCCAAGTTCCCTCAGCCTCTCCTCATAAGTCATGTGTTCCAGTCCCCTAATAATTTTTGTTGCCCTCCGCTGGACATTTTCCAATTTTTCCACATCCTCCTTGTAGTGTGGGGCCCAAAACTGGACACAGTACTCCAGATGAGGCCTCACCAATGTTGAATAGAGGGGAACGATCACTTCCCTCGATCTGCTGGCAATGCCCCTACGTATACATCCCAAAATGCCATTGGCCTTCTTGGCAACAAGGGCACACTGTTGACTTATATCCAGCTTCTCGTCCACTGTAACCCCTAGATCCTTTTCTGCAGAACTGCTGCCGAGCCATTCGCTCCCTAGTCTGTAGCGGTGCATGGGGTTCTTCCGTCCTAAGTGCAGGACTCTGCACTTGTCCTTGTTGAACCTCATCAGATTTCTTTTGGCCCATCCTCTAATATGTCTAGGGCCCTCTGTACCCTATCCCTACCCTCCAGCGTATCTACCTCTCCTCCCAGTTTAGTGTCATCTGCAAACTTGCTGAGGGTGCAATCCACACCATCCTCCAGATCATTTATGAAGATATTGAACAAAACCGGCCTGAGGACCAACCCTTGGAGCACTCCACTTGTCACCGGCTGCCAACTAGACCTGGAGCCATTGATCACTACCCGTTGAGCCCGACAATCTAGCCAACTTTCTATCCACCTTATAGATTATCCTGAACCAACTCAGTTTGTATTCCTAGAGAGGTGGTTACCCTTTTCATAAATTTTTGGTACATTTTATAATCATCAAGGTCCCGGGAAGATGATTCTGAAACAGGAGCCTCATCTGTAAATAATGAGGAAGTGCTGAGTGAAAGGATTAGTGTCAATCTGCTCTACTGTCTGCTGAACATCAGGAGGGTCAGAAACTGGAGGGATAATCTCTTTCAGCTGCTGGGTACCAGTGCTGGTACACAGAATGGTAATAGGTAGAGAATGGCACTTTGATTGAGACCCAGCAGAATGCTGACTATCAGAAGATGACCTGGAGTCTGGAGAAACCACTCAGATTCCAGAAAGTCCACTTCTGTACTTCATGCAGAACCACGCCCAACTCCAAAGGAAGCTACGCCTCAGTCTGCTCCTGTAAAAGTCATGGTGCCAGGGCTTTGACCTGCACAAATAGGAATAAGGAGATGCTTAAGATCTTCTGTAATGAGATTCCAATATTTAGGATCCCACTTCTAGTTTCAAGAAGATCCAGCATTGGAATGCCAAGCTGGCAAGGTATTGTGTGGAGCAGATGGGTTGTGAGACCTTAACCAACATAAGATGGAGAGTACCAGAGGAAGCATCTGGGGCTTTCCTGATGAAGGGACCTGCTGGACAATAGAACTTCAAGACTCTGGCACTACTTACAAAGGCTCAGTTCCCAATGGCACTGAATATGTCAGTGCCAAGGAGGATGCCAGTACTATGGTTTGAGGTATACGCAGAGCCTGGACATTGTCCTGCACGAATGGTAATCCAGCAGCAACAGGCACAAAATATCACTGGCTGATGCGTACAACTCAGGTGTTGTAGATACCAAAACAGTAACATGCATCGCAGCAGAAGTCTATGCTGTTGAACATCTCGGCCAAGAAGTCTATGCTGTTGAATGTCTTGACTGGCTATGAGGTGTTGGAGTCGACAACTTTGCGTTGCTCGAATGTGGAAATACTGGGAAGAGCCTCACAGGTGCTGGCTTAGCTCTAACCTCACTAGTGGTCTTTTGAAGAAGACGACAATGAAGACGATGATGAATTTTTCTGGATGAAGAGGCTGAGGTGCTGGATGACTTCTGCTGCTTGCATGGTACTGGCGATAGAGAATGATGTCTTCTCCCTGGCTCTTTTTGACATGTGGAGGCCACCAATTCTGGTGGCGTGCTTAGAGAGTCGAATCTGAATCCCTGTATGGTCAAGTGGCTGAGTTCCAAATGGGGACATAATGCTGCTTCCACCAGGACATCTCAAAGTAAAACTGCCCTCAACTTCTTTGACCTGGTTTTAAATCCCCTACAAATAGGGTACTTATGCCTAATGTATCCTTCCCACTTCAAGCAGTGGGCGTGAGAATCAGTGTCTGTCATAGATTTGCTACAGTCAACAACACTTAAATCCCAAGGTTTAAGACATGCCCTGGTACTGAAAATAAAACTCGAAGAAAAACAAGAAGATATTTGAAAATTAGTGCCACTATCTAAACTACAGCTATACTAAACCATTTACAGTGAAAGAATGCTAAAAAGATTTCTAATGGGAAAGTGTGAGAGAAACTCACACTGTTCATCTAGGGGTGGCAAGAGAAACTGAGAGGGTGAAGGCAGCTCTGCCCATTTATGCCCTTAGCTACAAGCATCAGTGTGCAGCAAAAGTACACCTTGACAGGTACCACTATGGGAATATGTTCTCTGGCTTTGATGAACTAGTGCACACACAACCAAGGTGGAATGGACAGGTGCAAGCACTTCAAGACACAGGGACTATAGTGGATCACAAATTGAATGAGTAAAAAGTGTGATGCTGTTGTGGAAACGGCAAATGTCATTCTGGGAAGTATTAACAGGAATGTCATATGTAAAACAAGAAAGGAAAAGTTCCACCTTAACTATTGTCTACATAGTTAGAAAGTTAAGTCCCAAATCAGGTTACTTTTTTTCGAGGTTGTGGAATCCTCATCATTGGAGGTTTTAAGAACAGGTTACCTTTCAGGAATTATCTAGGTATACTTAATCCTAAATCAATGCAGGGGGATGGACTAGTCGATCTTTCAAGTTCCCTTCCAGCCCTATGATTGTATGTTCCCAGCTCACTAAAGTGCACCTGGTCTTACTTGTTTTAATTAAAATACAAACTCCTACCTTTGCAAATTGGTGGTTGTGACCATTCTCCATCTTCACAAGTTACATAATTCAATCCCATACTTTCAAATCCTTCCTGACATTTATATTGCACTCTAGCACCAGGCAGATACCTTCTCTCCTCATTATTTATAATATCAGCTTTGGCAACTGCAGGTGGAGTGCTACATCTTGCATCTGAAAAGGGAGAGAGACAAATAAACATACTAGTAGTGAAAAACTCTATTAATGTAATATCTTATTTTCATGAAATATGTTATGTTGCAATAAATGAAGGTTATTTGCTTCTAATCAAAGTTCTTTGAGATATTGGAAGTTCTCTGCATATTCGCACATGTGGGGTATTGTGCTGCCTAATTATGCTTAATGGTTGAACCTTCTCCAAGCAGCATCTTTTAAAGTGCTTATGCACACTCCTTCTATCCCTTCCCTCTCTGTTTCTGAACATTCTGAGGATGAAGATACATAAGGGGTCATGGCACACTCTATCACCTCAGTTCCTTTCACTGCCAACCAGAAGTACAGCGCAAAAGGACTCGGGGAAAGTGGGTGTGAAGTGTGAATATGAATAGCCATTTCAGAAAACTCTGTTTTACAAGTAACCTTCATTTCTTCTTCCAGTGGCTCTTCATATTCCCACTTATGGGTAGTTTGAAAAGCAATGAGGAAAATAAACTGGAGGACATCACAGAGCACTGCTCTACCAAATCTAGTATCTGCCCTAGAAGCCAAATTGAGAATATAGTGATTAGTAAAAGTGTGCACAGAAGTCCATGTTGCAACCCTGCCAATTGCAAGAAAAGGGACTTGCTTAAGGCAAGCAAAAAAGACACTACCACAGCTCTAGTGGAATGAGATCAAAGTATCCTAGATACAAGAATTTGTTAACATGTAACATTCAACAATTCATTATTTAATCCATCTAGAAATAGTCTAGAGAGACACAGTCTGACCCCCGAGACTTTTAGCATGAAACATGAATAACCTAGATTATTTTCAAAACCTTTTTGCTTTATTTAAATAATATGCAAGAGCTCTTCTTAAATCCAAAGTTCATAAAACAGATTTTCCCTTCTTAGCATGTGGCCTTGGAAAAAATGTCAGGAAATTAATTATCTGACTTATGTGAAATTCAGAAAGTCATTTTGGCAAAAGTCTGGGATAAAGGCTAAGAACCACCTTAACTTTATGAAAAGACTTAAAGTGGGCATCACCATCAAGGCATTGAATTCACTCAGCCTTCTGGCTGATGCCATGGTAATAATGATTGCTGCCTTAAATATTAAAAATAAAAAACACTCAGCCAAGGGTTCAAAGGGTGGTTTCATAAATGTAGATAAAACCAGCTTAAGACTCCAAGAAGGGACAGGATCCCTCAAAGAGCATACATATTAGATACCTTCCTTCTCAAATTTATTATCCATATTATGCACCAACTGTAATCTACTATCAAGCAAAATATGGTAAGCTATAATAGCTGAAAAATGAACTTTCAAAGATGAGTTAGATAACCCTTCAGTTTTTAAGTATATTAAATCTTCCATACCTTGTGTTGTGGATGATGAGACAGGAAAATCAGATTTTTTCCTGCATCCAAGCCACAAATCTGGACTATTTCAAATAAGACCAATGACTTCAAACTGTAAACTGACTCAAATGAGACTCCCTCCTCCTCCTCGTCTTCCATTATTTGATACATTTGAATTTCCCCTCATTGATGGTGAAGGGGGAATTGAACTGGACTCCTCAGAGGATAACTGCTCTGACTGACCACCACCACCAGTCCAGAAGGCAGGCTGACTAGTGTTAGAACATTGTTCAGATTTGGCCTGTAGACCTGGGACATCCAATGCTGCATTGGTCTTATTTTGAGATGCACAAATGGAGTCTTACAAGTAGTCACCACCATGAGACCCAGGAAGAAAATTATTTTCTGAGTTTGACATATTTTAATGTTTAAAACATTGCGCTGTTTTTTAAAAAAATCTGTTCTCTGGTAAGAAGATTTTTCACTGCTGCTGTGTGCACTAAGGAGCACATGAATAAAATTATGTGAGTTGGGTAGAGATTTGACTTTTTGACATTCAGATTTAGCTCCACGTTCAACAACCAATCATCCAAATATGTAAACAAAAATATCCTGTTTTCTCAAATGTGATGCTACAACAGAGGGGCATTTCATAAATACTCTTGGTACCGTGGACAGGCCAAATGCGAAGACCTTGTATGGGAAATGGCGTCCTGACACCAATAAGTGAAAATACTTTCAATGACTGTGTCAGATAGAAATATGAAAATATTTGTCCTTTAAATTGAGAGTCGCAAACCAATCCACAGCTGAAAGTGAAGGGATTATGGAGGCCAGAGTTAACATATGGAATCAAAACATCCAAATGTACTTGCTCAGATTTCTGAAATCTAAAATTGGATGACACTAGCCAGTCTTTTTTCTGCACCTGAAAGTATCTTTAATAAAATCCCTGTTCAGATACCTCATTGCAGCTGTTAAGGAAAAGTTAGCACATGTGACTCCATTTTGGTTTGGGGCCCACCATTGTTTAAATGCCAGCACATCATACACCAGGAGGAGTAATCCTTAGATATTGAATCCCTGTGAAAATCCTCCTCCTTGTCTCCAGCCTGCCTTGACTCCCAGTATCTGGTTTTTGTCAGTCTCTAACTCCCTGTCTCTTGGCCTTGATGTGAGGCCTCCCATCCTGATAATAAAAGTTACTGATGCATAGCTTTAGGACCATGCTGTGTAATTAACATACTGATATAGCACGAGGAATGCACCAAGCAGGGATAGGTGGTAGATAAGACAAGGGTTTGTTTATTGGCTAAGGTTTCCGATGCACGAGGGCAACATGCTTTGCTAAAAAGTATATAACCTTTGTATAATCTGCATTCAGGGTCCCCTCCTGGCTAGCAGGGGGGCACCACGCTCGAGCGTAATAAACTTAGTGTCTTTTGGGAACTCTGCAGTTGTGGACTTTGTTTCTGTGCCTCAGCCTAGATTCGAACTGTGCGTGACCTATCAGGTATAATTCGCAGCACTGGTGTGCGTGTCCTATCAGGTGTAATTCGTAGCACTTATGTGCGTGTCCTACCAGGTGTAATTCGTAGCACTTGTGTGCATGTCCTATCAGGTGTAATTCGCAGCACTTATGTGCGTGTCCTATCAGGTGTAATTCGCAGCACTTGTGGGCGTGTCCTACCAGGTGTAATTCGTAACAGTTTTGGCGACCACGAAGGGACTCTAGGCTCACCCCAACAAGCGAGACTACACTCCTCCTCTCGGACAGCTCCAGCCGGCACAGGGTGAGTTCACCTTTGAGAACTCCGAGGAGGGGGGTTGTGAGCCGTCGCTTAGGCGATAAGGTGGCACATTTTGTGTTCTTTTGGTAGCCCATTATAGGTTCTGGGCAGAGTGTAAGTAAGGGGACCCCTTTGGCTGAAATTCTCAAGAATTGGGAGAATATTTCTGGCACCCATGGGTTAGGCAGAAAAAAGCTGTTATTTTATGTAAGGTTGAGTGGCCAGCACGAACAACTCAAACATCTGTTGAATGGCCACCGGATGGGTCCTTTGCTGGGGATACATTAACAGTGCTTAAAAGGAGGCTGGAGGACAAAGCTCCAGCCCAGATGGATTATTGGTATGTATGGGACAACTGGGCTTATGCGCATGCAGAAGGACATCCTCTTTCCTCCTCCTTTTCTTATTCATCTCAGGGGTCTCCAGCCCCGCTCTGTGCTATGCCTGCTTCTGCCCCTCCTCCGGCTTACCCTCGGCTTTCTGACTTATGCCTGTCACCTCCTTGCTTGCCAATTAGCCGTGCTTTCTGTCCAGGTGACAAGCCTCATGTGGGGAGGACTCGGGTAGCCCTTGTAAGTAAAATATTTTAAAAAAAGAGACCAGGAGGGCTGGGGGCTAGTTAAGAAGCCCACCCTCCTTGTTAATTTGGTAGTGAAACAAAGCTGGTGCTCATGGAAGGGACAGTTCAAAGAAAAAAAACAGGATCGGGCCCAAGCGGGCAGGCAACAGATAGAGAGATTGGAAAACAGGTTGAAAACTTAAAGGTCATAGTAAAAAAAGAAGAGTAAATAATTACAGGAATGAAAAACGTAAATCCCGGAATAATACTTAAAATGGTAAAATCTAAGTAATTGGGTGTCGTTTTGAAAAATAAGCAAGTAATTTAAAAAAAAAAAGTAAAAAGTTAACTCTTTAGTTGCTGGAAAGAATTAAGCAGTTAAACTTTGTAAAATACTGAAAAGAAAAAAAAATGCTTGGTTTCTTTGCAGCCATTTTGGAAAAAAATGGGCCCTTTTCCAAAGAAATGCAATTATACAGTGCTACTTAATTAATATCGTATTAGGTTCCAAGAGGCTACAATAGGTGGTGTCTTCCTTTTCAGGTCGCTGTGTGTTTGACAGCAGGAGTTAAAAGTAAAAGGCAATCAAAAGTCTGGTAAAGTTTATTGTGCCCTTTTTAAAGTAAGAATCTTTAACCTGTGGATCCAAAAGCAAGCCGGAAAGCATTTATTTTTTATGTAAATTACCTAACTAATAAGGTAGAGGCCACTGAAACCTGGACTGCCTATAAAACAAATACAAGAAAATATGGGTAATTCCTCTGTTTTGCCTGCAATTAACAAGGGTATTTGTATAAAAAGAAAATATTTTAAGCAATGACTGACTGCCCAAAAGGGGTAGATCTGTGTTTTATTTTTGTCTTTCAGAAACTCAGAGAAAACTGATGCCAGCTAAAAAGCAATTCAACATCTCATGAATTTACTGGCACAATAGAAATTCTGTTCTGTGTTCTATGTCCTGTCTTGTGGTGTTTGTCTTGTGGCCAGAATGGCTGTGTTTAATTTTTCATAGGACAGTTTAGTTTAAAACTAAATAGAAGGGTTAAATCAAAATGCAGATACTTGTTTTATTCAACTTGCAATACAAAGTGTTTGGATAATATCAAAAATGTGATATACTAAAGTTTAATACATTTGCTTAAGTAAAAAAAAAAAATTAATTGGCCAGATCTTTTAATTAAAAAAATTGTTGTTAAAATTTGCACACCAACAGTCTTTGGAAGCAAGGACATCAAAGGTTAACCCACTCCCCATATTATACATGAGATCCTTCTGGCTACCTCACATTTCTAGCCAGAGGGCTGGGGAGGGAAAAAAGCTATTGGACACCAGAAGTTGTACCAAGTGGACTCCTCAAAAGTGGGTGTGCTTGTCCTGGCTTGTTGCTCCAAAGCTCTGTAATAAAGTCATTTTCCTAGAAGGGTATATGTGGCATACATTATACAATAAGACTAAAGTGCTGTATAATGGGCAATGTACATGTGTTCCTTTTTAAACAAAAATGTATAAGTAAAAGGTAAAAGTTTTCTTTGCAGGTTAATAAAAGCCAAGAAGGGGAAAAAAAATAAAACGAAGGACAAGCTAATTCAACGCTGTAGCTGGCAGGCTTGGCAGGCTCGGTCCAAAGATAAGACACTGGCCTGCCCAAGGACACTACTCACAGCTAGGATTTGGCTAACAGCCAAGAAAGAGGGGGGCTTAAATGTGCCCAAACAGCTGTGAGATCTGCAACACACTGCCAGACATTAATGAAATGTGTTAGGTCTCTGTATTTACAGGTAAAAGAAGTCCTGCTTCAAGAATCCTGAGCAAACCTGCCATTTGTTAAAACCAGGTGACTGAGTCTACATAAAGGTCCCTCGACAAAATACTACTCTGGCCCCATGCTGAAAAGGCCCTTATTAAGTCCTGCTAACTACCAACACCGCTGTGAAGTGCCAAGGACTGACTGCCTAGACCCATGCTTCTTACTGCAAAAAGACCCCTCCACCTCGAGGTGACTTCACTTCGACTACTGATCAGTCTGTCCCTCCTTCTGGGTTTTTTTTTCTTTCCTCCTTTTAAACAGCAAAAAAAAAAACAAAAAAAAACCAAGGTGAAGTGCTAGTAACCTCTCCCTTGTCCACTGACAAAGCTAACCTGCATTCAGTATTTGCTAAAGAAACCAAAGCACTACAGGGTGACGTGCTAGTAACCTCTCCCCTGTATAATGCAAAACCATGCCTGTTCCAAGAGAGAAGGAACGCCTGCTCTGCTAAAACCACCAAAATCCAAAGATTCCTAACTGCAAAAGACACTGAAAATTGGCCCTGATGGCAAAGACGGAGCATTGTACATTGGCAGGGAGAAAGTTGCAGAATGTATTCTTGGAAATGTGAAGTAAAGTGGTGGGGTGGGTTTATTCCAGAGACTGGAACTGTGCTTGTAGGCAAGTATAAATACCAAAAACGCCTTACAGCAACGAACATTACTCCCACCATCTGCCACCACTCCTTTGCAGGTAAAGGTTCCTGGATCCATCATAGCTACGTTAAGTTGGTGCTGGGACCCCCACCTGACCCTGACAAGCCATTGGATGAGCCACTTCACGAATGAACACCACGACCAACCCATGGACTAAGCTTTCCAGCTACTGGGACCTTCACAGCCCACCAGGACTTTTTGTGTTCCTGTTTATTGGACTTACATTGGGGGTAGTGTTTTTTGTATAGTACAGGGGAGGATGTCGACATTGGTATGGTTTGCCTGGGAGGGGTTCTCTCCCTATTCCCAAGTCCAGTACAAGGATGGGAGGGCAATAGCTTCTTGAATTTAACCCGTGCTATCAAACAGGGTGTAAATCGAACGCAGTGTTGGATTTGTATTCGTACCCCCACATATTTAGGTCAGGGCGTCCCGTTGGTAGGGGTACCTATCCCCCTTAATCGAACACTCCAAGCTAAGCTATGGGCAAACACTATATTTAACTGGAATGTTACAATCCAAATATGGTTTATTGATATGGTGGCCCAGAGTAATTATGCTTTATGTGTGTCACGATGTAAGGGCATAGAAAATACAGTTTTTGTAGGGAATTTTGTAGGGTGCAAGGACACCACTCAAATCAGCTCTGGTGCGGGAGGCCCCTCTACCTACTCCAGAACCCCGTGGCCAGTCCCCGAGGGGTCTGGCTGGTATTGGTTATGCAATCACACAGCCTATAAGGTTCTCCCAGCAGGATGGTGTGGTCCATGTACCTTAGGGGCTATAGTACCCGCCGTGACAGTACACCAGAACCTGACCCGGGGAGAGATCCGCAATCTAGTATGGAGGGACCGACGAAGTATTCCTTTAAACCCCCTTTCTTATCGGCCCAAAGGCTTTCGCTCCTTTGTGCGTTGGTTTCTGCCATGGTTGGGAGTAAGCGAGCTGGAAAAAGCTATAGTTAACATTTCAGCTGCTTTGGAACTAATGGCAAATGCTACTGCAAACGCTCTCTCTGCCCTTCAAATTGAAGTCACCCAGCTATCCCAAACGACATTGCAAAACCACCTAGCCCTGGATTATCTCCTTGCAAATCAGGGCGGGGTTTGTGCTCTGGTCAATTCAAGCTGTTGTGTATTTGTAAATCAGCACCATAGGATGGAAACTGACATCCACATCCTCAAGCAACAGGCAGCCCTATTCCACCACCTCAGCCTCGACACTACCAAAGCCGGATTCCAGGAGGTCTGGGACTGGCTCACCTCATGGCTACCGGATGTGGGGACTTGGGGACGGCGTATTTTGTATTTACTTTTTTTGACTGTTATTGTTTTTGCGTTATTTTTTGTATGCCTACAATGCTGCAGTATGTGCTGTCGGCAGCTGCTAACCCTGCAGCGTGGTTACTCAGCCCTGATATAGCTTACTGACGTACAAAAAAAAAAAGGGAGGACTGTTAAGGAAAAGTTAGCACATGTGACTCCATTTTGGTTTGGGGCCCACCATTGTTTAAATGCCAGCACATCATACACCAGGAGGAGTAATCCTTAGATATTGAATCCCTGTGAAAATCCTCCTCCTTGTCTCCAGCCTGCCTTGACTCCCAGTATCTGGTTTTTGTCAGTCTCTAACTCCCTGTCTCTTGGCCTTGATGTGAGGCCTCCCATCCTGATAATAAAAGTTACTGATGCATAGCTTTAGGACCATGCTGTGTAATTAACATACTGATATAGCACGAGGAATGCACCAAGCAGGGATAGGTGGTAGATAAGACAAGGGTTTGTTTATTGGCTAAGGTTTCCGATGCACGAGGGCAACATGCTTTGCTAAAAAGTATATAACCTTTGTATAATCTGCATTCAGGGTCCCCTCCTGGCTAGCAGGGGGGCACCACGCTCGAGCGTAATAAACTTAGTGTCTTTTGGGAACTCTGCAGTTGTGGACTTTGTTTCTGTGCCTCAGCCTAGATTCGAACTGTGCGTGACTTATCAGGTATAATTCGCAGCACTGGTGTGCGTGTCCTATCAGGTATAATTCGCAGCATTTGTGTGCGTGTCCTATCAGGTGTAATTAGTAGCACTTGTGTGCGTGTCCTATCAGGTGTAATTCGTAGCACTTGTGTGCGTGTCCTACCAGGTGTAATTTGTAACACAGCACATATAAGCAGTAATTTCTACACTTCTGGAAGTAGCAAGGCCTTGTGAAAAGGTTCACTGGAAAGAGATGATAGGGGGAATTGAAGGGGTTAGTTTCTCTAATTGAATGGCATAGCCCTTGTCTCTAATTTCTATGACCCATTTATCTGATGTAATAAACCTTCATTTGCTGATAAAATTGGCTAGCCTGTCTCCATAAGAGGAAGGGACGAGTCATTGCAGTTTCATTTTCTACTCTTGATATCACATCAAAGTTGAAGCCTGGTGTTCAATGAAGATGACAGGGAGGAAGCAGATTATTTTGATTTAGGCCTCAATTTGAAAGACCTCTTCTTGTGTTACCTCTGGAAAAATGTAGCCCACTGGTGTTGTTGCTGACATCTTTGATTTGACAAGAAATAAGCCAAAGAAGATTGTGGATAATAATGTCTCTGACTATGGAAAGAAGGTATAGAAAGTATCCTCTTAATAGAAGAAATCAAACACAAAGAGCAGGCTGTCATTCTTTTCTCCTTCAGTTTTCCCAACAACTCATCTGTCTTTTAACTTAAAGGACCATCCCTTTCGAAGGGGAGATCCTCTACCTTTATTCTAGTATTCAGAGCCAGAGTAAAAAAGCAAACCCAAGCATGTGTCCTCAGAGTAATTTCAGAAGCCAATGCGCTGGCAGAAGAGTCTGAAGCATTAAAGAAGGCCCTGAGTGTGTGCTTTGCTACATTTTGACCCTCCGTTAGGATTTCATTTGCCAAATTCTGTATGTCATCTGGCAAATCCTGCAGAAACAATGCTATCTTTTTCCATAGGTGGAATTGATAGCAGGCCATAACTGCTTGATAACTTTCCACCCTAATACTAAGAAAGGAAGAAGAAAACACCTTTCTCCCCAAAGAATCAATATTTTTCCCCTATCAGTAGGAGTGAAATATGCTTGTTCAGTTCTCAAACTGCTAATGGCAATAGCCACCACTACTGAATTAGATACAGGATGTGTGTGAAAATATGAAAACACTTCATCCTGATTATCTTATATAATTTGACTGCCTTCTTAGAGATAAGCTGGCAAGAGGCAGAAGTGGAACAAACAATCTTAGCAGGCTACAGCAGAATTAGTAGTGACATCCTACTCTTGGAGGTGGCACGAAGAGCTTCCTCCAAACACTAGAGGGGAGGTTTCTTCCATGGCTATGGATTATAAATTCAACATGGACACCATGTGATCCATCAGGTCATGAAACTCTGCTGCCATGAGAAGGGGAAGAGGCAGAATTCTCATCCATATTCTCATCCAGTGACAAATCAGAAGAGTAATCTGTGTCAGCATGTTTTTATTTTAAAAGAGGAGCTATCTCCTCATCTTCTTCAGACAGAGTATCAGGCAGCAGACAGAGTATCTGTAACTAGATGCAGACAGATCCACTGTAACTACAGGCAAGGATTCTCCACAGCCAGATCCTTTACAGATGAATCATCATATCTCCATCCATATGGAGAACAGCTATAAAGTTACTGCATCAGCACTCAATAAGGCCATGGAGCCTAGGGCTGCCAATCTCCACAGCAACTTGTATTCAGAACATATCCACAGGAGGAGGCACAAACTGGGAAGAAATAGTTCTCTTTATTCTTCCTCTATCTTCATATAAATAATGGAATTGATTCTGGATGTGTGATGGAGTGTAATGGAGACAGCAATGGACCTGGAGGGTGGAGAGAAATAAATGGAGAGAAAGCTGTTTGTGGATACCATGTAGGAGGCTGAGGAGGAGAAAGAGGTAGAGATGGATCAAGAGAGAAAATAATAATCTCTGCCCTTCTTTTCTCAGATGAAGATGACCCAGACCTTGGAATTGATGAAGACTGCCTTCCTTTGTTTCTCACTTAGATCTGAAGAGCATTTATAACTGAATGATTGTACATCAGCCACTGAAGTAAAAGTCCTCGTTGGATCCAAAGATGGACCTGAAACTGGAGCAGATGTCAAAGCCAGCATGGAAGACCTGGATGGCACATGATCTCGTGAAATATTCAGATTCACCCACTTGGTCCTTGAAGCTGAAATCAGAACTGGCCTGGATTTCAGAGCCAGAGCCAGAGCCATAGAGGCCCTGTCAGAATCAGACAGATCTGAAAACTTTCATCAATGGGATCTGGCACTGCTAACAGTGGCCGACTTCTCCCTTACCAGCTTCTTCAGAATTGACAGTCAGGGCCGATAACATGGCTCTTGAAGCTGTAATAAGCAGCCTGCTTTCTCCATCAACAATGCCTTTAAATCCCTGACTGCTTGAGTAGCAGGACCCAGAGTTGGACCCGAAGAAGGCTCTGATTTCCAGACAAAACACCCATTGACTTAATGACTTAAAGGAGAGAAAAGACTGCTGAACTGAGCTCAGTATACTGACAAGTACATCCTGAGAATTGTCATATGCTAAAAGGGAAGAGGGTGAGCACCCATTTTATATTTTTTAAATTAATTAATATTCTTAGCAGCTTGCAAAAAAGATTTATTGTTCTACCTTTTTTTTGGCAAACACTGATTCCTCCCAATCCCCTCTGTATTTGAAATGATCAGTGTATAAGTTAGCTACTTATTGTTTCTGCATCAGCATTCTGTAATCTATTCTATCTGTCTGACCCATGCAGGTGGTCTCTGAGTGTCTATAATAATAATAAGAAATGAGTAACTAGATTCTTTAAAGTTAGATCAAATTACTCACTGTACCTTTACACACAGGTTGTGTGGACCAATTCCCTGCTTTACACATAATATCTGAAGATCCGTGGATGATAAAACCAGGAAGGCATTGATAACGTACTGTTTCACCAGGCTTATAACTTTGCTTCACTGTGTCTTCAGTCTGAGCATTGATAATATTTGGAACATCGGTACATGGCATTTCTGAAAAGACACACACACAAGAGTAAAATGAGTGTAACCCTCCCACAAGCCACCTTTTTTAGTTAAGCCCTTTGTAACTCTTTATATGGATATCTAATTTTAAATAGAGGTTGCAAGCAGAACCTAAACACATGCACTAAGTTGTTGGTGGGCAATGAAACTTACAACATGAGCACTGTTAAAAATCTGTCAGAAAGTTAAACAAACACCAGCCCTAAATACACTAGGAGTTCAGTTACTAATGAAATTTAGTTTGTGCCTATGTCTGAAACCAGTAATTGCAGCTGCTCCTCTTCTTCTGGACACCTCATGCATGGTGTGTCTACTTCCTTCAACAGAACTTTGATGAAAATACATCTGTCCATGTAGGCACTTGATATGGCCCCTGTCACTATAATATGTAAGTGCTTCACAACTATTAATGGATTTATCCTCACAACCCCACTGTCAAATAGGGAATACTATTATACTCATTTTACAGATGGGAAGCTGAGACACAGAGTTAAAAAGACTTGCCCAAGACTATAAAGAAAGTTTGTGCATTAGAGCCAGGATCTGAATGCAAACCTCCTAAGTCCTAGTTGGGAGCTTTTAAAAACTAAAACTACTCAAAACAAACAAACAAAAACCAACCAATCAACCAGAAATCCTGAAATTGTCACACAGTCAGAATCTTTCTAAAGACCCTGGGCCAGAAAACTAAGCTTTTACAGCAATTTGAACAAATATACATGTAAGCAGAGTCTGAATGAGCTCTCCCCTGACATCTAGTGGTGAATTGTGGAAAAAGACTTCAGAAGCTGATCTTGTTTGCATGGACACACCCACCCTGCATAGGTGCTCAGCATGATGGGCTTGCTTGCCCAAATGATCACTTGTGGCTGGTGTTGGATCCCCAGTCTCCTTGTTATTGGGGCAGGAATAATAAAGGGTTGTTATGCTTGTTGTGTGAACTGAGGACAGCAGAACAGTACCTGGCATACCCCAATGGAGGGACTCACCCTCAACTGAATCACACTCGCTAGGCAGGGGACATGGGTTTCAAAGCCCAATGAGTTGAGAGAGAGTGGGGACAGGCAGTTGTATCTGGTGATGTAGGGCCTGTTTAAAGGTCCTAGACACCAACTGATCCTTCCTCTCTCCACGGTAGAATGAAAGAGTTAATTTAGACTCAATTGAGAGTCTTGTTACATGCTGCAGAGCTGAAATTACTGATACCTAGGACTAAGTATTAGGCCTACTTTGGGACAGTGTCTCTATTGTAAGAGACTGCCCAGTATACCAGCAGTGAGGCTCCCCCACTAACAGCTGAAATCACTGAGAGCTGTGTTAAGTGTGTGTGGGGACCTTGAAGACATCTTGGCAAGTGGGCAGCTGGTGGAGAGGCGTGGCATGCGGCCAGCAGGGTGGCTGGAGGAAAGGGCCAGAGCAGAGGTGTGGCAATTGGATATTGGGGTAATGAGCGAGAGCCCAAACAGTGAAGTGTGTAAGATGCCTCCTTACCCCCGCCTTGCCTTCCATGCAGGGTGGGAGGTGAACTCTGCGGATGAACCTCTGAACTCTGGGGCTGCACAGGCCAAGACAGTAACTGTGAGTGTGGTACAGATAAGGGACAGGCATATTAAAGGGACTTTTGGGGTTGCTGGACTTAAGATCCTGAGGGGAAAAGAACACTGCCCAACTTACTTGGGAGTGGGTCTTTTGTTCATGGTTTGTGTTTATGAACCCTGGTTACAGTGTTTTCCCAAATTAATGCTGAGTTACTTCCCTCCCTCTGTTAAAAGTTTTTGCTACACTCAGACTCTGTGCTTGAGAGAGGGGAAGTATTGCCTCTTAGGGGCACCTAGGGGGTGGTGTGTAATTGTCCCAGGTCACTGGGTGGGGGCTTGAGACAGTTTTGTGCTGTATTATTCAAAAGGAACACCTAGATACTGAACCCGGCCCTTGTTGCTGCTGGCTCCACCTGCCAGAAGGGTGCCATACAGAATCATTCTTTCAGTTAGCCTCCAGTTGAAACCTATTACCCTCTCTCCGCTAAATGAACTGCTTTTGAAAATTCTACACAATGTAATTACCAACACATGTAGGAGCTGATGTCCATTTTCCAGTCTTACAAATTATCTCAGGTGACCCACGTAACATGAAGCCAGGGTTACAACTGTACGTTAACATGGTACCGCTCTGATAAGTCATTGGTCCTGATTGCTCCTTTCTTAAGTTCTGATTTTCTAGACTGAGAATCTCACCATTTGCTATGGAACGTGGCTGCAAACATACTTTTTCTTCTGTTTTGGAAAAAAAATAAAATTAGTATGCCATATGCACATATAGTCTAAAACTGAAAGAGAAAGTAACAGTGAACTGAAGTGAAAATAAATTGTCGTGATTTTTTAAAGCTGCGGAACATTCTAGATTAACCCACCCTAAACAAACACTAGGGCCACATATTGAATAATGAGGATGAAACACAATATTGGCTGCTCATTAGGTTAGCAATTATCCTTTGCACTGGATGAAGCAGGATCCTGTGGAAAAAATAGTGCATGATCATGTAATTAAAATTAACATAATGAATACACCCAACGGGGTTAAATTGAGGTTGCACAGCCAGCCTTAATTATGGCTTTTCCTAATTTTTGAATGCTTGATTTTGAAAAATTAATATTTTTAACATATTTTTGTTATAGTGTGTATGTGTATGAGGCTCAGTATACACACACACACACACAATACCAACATTTGTATATGTTTTTTCACAGCACTTAATTTTATTAAATAAACACTGAGAGTCCCATTTGTGCTTTTGAAAATTTTCGCCCTTAGTACTCCCTTCTTCCACTCTTAGTGGTAGGATAAAAAGTAATTAGGTTCTGATATCAGATTGTACTTTTTGACATTACTGTATTCATTTTTCAGACCCTAGTTCACTTTTAACCCATTAACAACATACTTCATACAATTAAAATCCATTAGTCCAGTGTTAATGGTCTGATTACTTTGTTCATTTCATTTTTCAACACTTTATTTTTAATGTGTTTTTGCTTTTCTGCACTGAACAATTGGTAATGACTGCTTAACAAAATATGTGAACACTAATTACCACAATATGTAAGGGGCTAACAGTGACATGGCAGTTGTGATATTGTTTGTACATTTCCTCTGACTGATGCAACTAAAGAAATATAAATAAAACCCCATACTAACCAACACAGAATGGTGGTGATTGCCACTTCCCGTTTTCACACATTATTTCCTTCACTCCTTGGTGTTCAAAATGCTTTAGGCACGTAAAAGCTATTTTTTCACCATTCTCGTAGTTTCGTGTCTCTGTGATCTTGATGGCACCCGGAAGCTCAGGTGGAGGTGGGCATTTTTTTTTAATCTCTTCAGCAAAGGATATTTCAGTTAGATCTCATGATTCAAACAATGGTAAATGTGGAAGTTCATTAGAAACCAGAACAGTTAATAGATAAAAACATGTGCAGTCCATAGATCCTTATTAGCTATTCTCAGCATTTAGTTAGCATCATAATCATATTGCATTGACACAAAGAACTGCATTATATTCAATGAAGTACAACTGTGGGCTTAAAAAAAGACATTTTGTAATGGCCTCTCATTGTGCGCAGTTCTTCTTCCTGCTCCATAACAAGAGCATAACACACCATCATACAGTAATGAAAACTTTATTGTAATTGAAGTTATTTTTCTAGTTAATTCAGATGCTATAAACTGGTAAAGGGTCTAATCCAGCCTATTTCCTGAATGGTGAAAGCAGGGTCATTCCACTGAGCAAATGAGGGGGAGGTGCAAGACTATGCTGTGTGGCAGTCATAGAGGAGATGCACATTGTCTAATATGGCACAGAGCTGAGCTATGCAAGGACCCACATGCATGATAGTTAAGGGAGATAGGAGGACGTAGATGGGTCGGAAAGGGGCAGCGCCAGAGGCTCCACCCTTGTTAAGGAGGGAGCGGTGTGTAAGGATTAACATAGTTTATTCTGTAGTGTGGCCTCTGGAGAAAAAGGATTCCTACACTTTAACAGACCTTTATTGAAAACTGAGATCCATCAGAAATACACACAGACACACACACACACACAAGTTTAAAAGGAATATTCAGGTTGCAAAAGTCAAGTACTCAAGAGTTAGGAAATGCCAGAACTAAAGATTCCTGTTGCCTGTGCAACTTTAATTCAGCCCCCTTGTGTGTTTGCATTATGATACCATCTTTAATTACATAAGTGCATAGTATTGTTTTCTAGGGCTGTCAAGCCATTAAAATTAATTACGATTAATCATGTGATAAAAAAACATAATCACGATTATTTGTGTGATTAATTGCACTGTTAAACAATTATAGAATACCAATTTAAATATTTTTGTGTGTTTTCTACATTTTCAAATATATTTATTTCAGTGACAACACAGAATACAAAGTGTACAGTGCTCACAGTACATTATTTTTCATTACGAATATTTTCACTGTAAAAAAGAAACAAAAGTATTTTTCAATTCACCAAATATAAGTACCATAGAGGAATCTCTATCATGAAAGTTGAACTTACAAATGTAGAATTATGTACAAAAAATAACTGAATTCAAAAATAAAACAATGTATAATTTTAGAGTCCACTCAGTCCTACTTCTTGTTCAGCCAATCACTCAGACAAACAATTTTGTTTACATTTGCAGGAGTTAATGCTGCCCGCTTCTTGTTTACAATATCACCTGAAAGCGAGAACAGGCATTCACATTGCACTGTTGTTGTCGGCGTTGGAAGATATTTATGTGCCAGATGCACTAAAAATTCATTTGTCCCTTCATGCTTCAACCACCATTCCAGAGGACATGCATCCATGATGATAACAGGTTCTGCTCAATGACCATCCAAAGCAGTGCAAACTGAAACAAGTTCATTTTAATCATCTGAGTCAGATGCCACCAGCAGAAGGTTGATTATCTTTTTTGGTAGGTTGGGTTCTGTAATTTCCACATCGGAATGTTCTTTTAAGACTTCTAAAAACATGCTCTACACCTAGTCCCTCGCAGATTTTGGAAGGCTCTTCAGATTCTTAAACCTTGGGTTGAGTGATCTAGCTATCTTTAAAAATCTCACACTGGTACCTTCTTTGTATTTTGTCAGATTTGCAGTGAAAGTTCTTAAAAGAAACAACATGTCCTGGGACAACATCCGAGAGTGCTATGACATGAAATATATGGCAGAATGAGGGTAAAACAGAGTAGCAGACATGCAATTCTCCCCCAATGAGTTCAGTCACAAATTTAATTAATGCATTATTTTTTTAACAAGCATCATCAGCAAGGAAGCATGTCCCCTGGAATGGTGGCGGAAGCATGAAGAGGCAGATGAACATTTAGCATAACTGGCACATAAATACCTTGCAATGCCAGCTACAAAAGTGTCATGCAAATGCCTATTCTTATTTTCAGGTGACATTATAAATAAGAAGCGGGCAGCATTATCTCCTGTAAATGTAAACAAACTTGTTTGTCTTAGCGATTGGCTGAACAAGAAACAGGACTGAGTGGACTTGTACGTGCTAAAGTTTTACGTTGTTTTGTTTTTGAGTGCAGTTATGTAACAAAAAACATCTATATTTGTAAGTGGCATGTACATGATAAAGGGATTGCACTACAGTACTTGTATGAGAAGTGCATATTGAAAAATACTATTTGTTTGCCATTTCATACAATGAAAATATTTGTAATATAATAAAGATAATATAAAGTGAGCACTGTCGACTTTGTATACTGTGGTGTAATTGAAATCAATGTATTTGAAAATGGAGAAAAACATCCAAAAATATTTAATACATCTCAATTAGTATTCTCTGTCCCCTGGTATCTGTGCCTTCTTGTGGCGGTACAGCTTGATTGCTCTAGCAATCCCCAGAGTCTGTGTCAGCGGTGGCTTTTTGCTCCTGGTAGGTTCAACCATGCCGGATTGGTCTGTGGGGGAGGGGCCAGGGCTAACAACCCTGTCCCGTAAAAAACAAAATATGTTATGGAAACAGTGATGATGATGAATTGGTATTCTATTGTTTAACAGTGCGATTAATCAAGATACATTTTTTTAATCACAATTCATTTTTTTTAGTTAATCACGTGAGTTAACTGATTAATTAACACCCCTGGTTTTTTTCATATGACCCCTACCTCATTCAGTACACAGAATGAATGGTATGTGATCATATTACTAATGACTACCCCAAGGGGGCTGAATTAAGATTCCACAGAGGAAGGATGGTCCAGTGCTAAGTGTGCTAGCCTAGGTCTTGGGAGACTTGGGGCTTGTCTACACTGGCAATTAACAGAACTGCAACTTTCTCGCTCAGGGGTGTGAAAAAACACTCCCCTGAGCACAGCAAGTTACAGCACTGTAAAGTGCCAGTGTAAACAGTGCCCCAGCACTGGGAGCTGTGCCTCTCGTTGAGGTGGTTTTTTTAGAGTGTCGGGAGAGCTCTCTCCCAGCACTGCACTGCGACCTCACAAGGCACATTAAACAGGTGTAGAGAAAAGCTACTCGGATGATCAGGGGAATGGAGAGCCTATCTTATGAGAAAAGACTGGAAGAGTTTGGTTTGATTAGTTTCACAAAGAGAGGTCTGAGGGGAATATGGTCATTCTCTATCAATTCACTGGGGGGGTAATTACCAGTGATGGTGAAGAACTATTTAAGCTATGCGACAATGATGGGACAAGAGGTAGTGGATATAAACCTGGTCATGAACAAATTCAGGCTGAACATTAGAGGAAAGTTTCTAAGCATCAGAGGGATGAGGTTCTGAAACAGCTTCCCAATGGAAGTTGTGTGGACAAACAACTTCTTTAGTCTTAACAGAGATCTGGACAAACTTTTCAGTGCAATTTTATAACTGGGTTGCTTGTGATGGTAGGGGGCAGGTCTCAACAATCCTCGAGCTCACTTCTGGTTTAAATTGAAAGTTCCAAAAGCTCATGCTTCAAGGGTTTGGCCAGCCACTGGCAGGGGTCAGGAAGGGATTTTTGCCCCTTCTCCCCCTCCCCCCAGCATATTCTGGGAAGGTTTTTTCACTTTCCGCTGAAGCATCAGGTGATGGCTGGCTGGAGATTGGATATTGGTGGGAGTGGGGCCATGGCTCTGAGGTGGCACCAAGCATTCTCTCTTTGCTGGCTGGTTCTTGCTCACATGCTCAGGGTCTTGCTGATTACCATATGTGGGGTAGGGAAGAAATTTTAGCCCAGGTCAGATTGGATGTAGTAAGAGGTTTGAAGGGTGTGGGGGGGTCTCATGAGTTTCCTGAGGACTAAGTTCAGATCCCATGTGGACATGGGAGGGTGTACTTCAGGGTAAAGGTTCTGGAGTCCCGCAAGGAAATGTTTTATAGTTGGATGTATAAACGTCAAGAATCTGTCAATTTTGTCATGGAAGGTGTTAATAGCCACGAGATGTATTTTGATAGAGCTCAGTGATAACCCTGAATTCTTTAGCTCTACAAGGTAGTCTAGCACCATTGGAAGTGGTATAGTGCAGGGAGTAAGTCATTTATGTAGGCACCATGTGGAAAAACATTTCCACTTTTGTAGGTAAGTTTTTCGCATGGAATCATGTCTGCTGTTCAACAACACGTGTTCGACCTGCTCTGAACAGGTTAACTCGTGTGATTAGAACCATGGGGGAGCCACGCTTTCAGATGGAGCTTCTCCAGTTGTGGGTGGAACATCTGACCGTCAGCCTCTGACAGGAGGTCTGGCCTCATTGGAAGAGTTTGTGGAGGATGAATTGACAAAACCAGCAGGTAAGGGTACCAAGTCTGTTTGGGCTATGCCGGAGCAATCAAGATGATCTTGGCTTTGTCTTTCCTGGTCTTGCATAGGAGTCTGTGTATTAGTGGGATCGGTGGGAATGCATACAAAAGTGTCTTGTCCCACTGGATTAAGATAGCATCCCCCTGGGGACCAAGTCCCACCCTGGAACAAAATAGTGGGCATTTGTGGTTCTGTGCTGTAGCAAATCAGTCGATCGATGGGAACTCCCATTGATAGAATATCTGTTGTAAGACCGTAGGGTTCAGTTCCCATTCGTGCTCTTGTACGAACCATCTACTTAATGTGTCGGTGGTGGTGTTTTGGCATCCTGGTAGGTAAGAAGCTGAGATGCGGATGTGGTGCTCAATACACCAGTTCCATAGTTTCATGGCTTTGGTGCATAGGGAGAGGGATCGCACCCCACCCCTCTTGTCTGTTGATGTAGAACATGCATGCAACATTGTCTGTCATCACTTGAATTGATTTGTTTCTTATGAGTGGTAGAAAGTGAAGACAGGTGTATCTTACTGCTCTGAGTTCTAGCAAGTTTTTGTGAAGGCATGTTTCCAGTATTGACCACCTGCCTGATATCATGTGGTGGTCCAGGTGTGCCCTGCCTCCAAGCCCAGTAGGCAGACCTCTGTTGTGATCAGGATTGAAGAAGGTCTGTGATGAAAGGAAACACCTATGCAGACATTTTCCGGTCTTGTCCACCATTGTAGGGATGCTAAAACCTTGGTCGATGGTGCTAACATCATGCTGAGGCTGTGTTTGGTGGGTTTATACTGAATGCAGCCACCTCTGAAGACACCGCATGTGGAATCTTGCGTGTTTTACCACGAATGTGGTGGCAGCCATGTGTCCTAGTAATTGTAGGCATGTCCGTGCCCCAATTCCTGGACAGATGGATATGGTGTCTATGAGATGTTTGATGGTTAAGAATCTGGCATGAGGTAGCGAGGCTCTGGCTTGAGTTGAGTCCAGGTGTGCCCTGATGAATTCTAGTTGTTGTGTGAGTATCAATGTAGACTCCTGAAAGTTTATTTGCAACCCAAGTTTTTGGAAGAGGATGATGGTCAGTCATGTTATTGTCTCTGTCTCTATGTATGAGTATCCCTTGATAAGGCAACTGTCTGTGTAAGGGAAAATTATGATCCCTTGTTTTCACAGGTGAGTTGTGACTACTGCAAGGGTTTTGGAGAACACTCTTGGTGCAATGGAGAGTCCGAATGGGAGCACTCTGTATTGACAGTGGTCGTGTCCCACTGTGAATAGGAGGAATCATCTGTGAGCCGGATGTAGTGAGATGTGAAAATATGCATCTTGTAGGTCGAGGGCTGAAAACCAGTCTCCCTCTTCCAGCGCTGGGATAGTATGAATTTGTTGAGTTTTCATAGGTCTAGTATCGGTTGCCATCCACCACTTTTCTTCTGGGTCAGAAAATAGTGGGAATAAAAACACTTTCCTCTGTATTGTGTTGGTACTGGTTCCACGGCCCTAGCTGTAGTAGACGATATACTTCCAATCTTAGAAGCTGTTTGTGAGAAAGGTCCCTGAAGAGGGATGGGAAAGGGGGAGGATTGGGGGTGGGAAAGTAAAAGGGATGAAGTAGCCCGACTGAACTATTTCTGAGACTCAACAGTCTTGTGTAATATGCACCCAAGCTTGGTAAAAATGCTGTAGGCGGTGACCAAACGGGCAGGTAAGCACTGGTGTTCAGGGGAGGTCGTTCAGACACTTGACCAAGCTTTCAGACTGTGGTTTGTTCCCTGGTGGCTGGGATGTTGCTTGTTGTGGTTGAGTCTGCTGGTGTCAAGGTGATCTATTTCTGTGTCTGCCCACCCCATAAGGCCTGGATTGAGGGCGGGTGTATTGAGAATCCCTGTTTTGTTGGTATGTTTGGCACCACTTCCTTTTGGGGAGTGGTGTAGATATGCCAAGTGTATGAAGGGGTCGTTACAGAGTCCTTCACGGCGTGTAGGACATCATCATTTTTTGCCAAAACCAGTTTGTCCTTATCGAAAGGTAGGCCCTCAACCTTTAGTTGGTGATCTTTTTGTATACCAGACGAAAGCAGCCATGAGGCTCTGCACATCACTCTCACTATAGCCATGGCATGGGCTGCAGTATCGGCGATGTCCAGGGAAGCCTGTAGGGCCATCCTGGTGACCAACTGTCCCTCGACCAGGACTGATTTGAATTGTGCTCTCCTGTCTTCTGGTATGTCCACGGTAAACTCAAAGACTTTCCTATAATTGTCAAAGTCATATTTAGCCAAGAGGGCACTGTAGCTGGCAATGTGGAATTGTAGCATCTAGGAGGTGTAGACCTTGTGACCTAAAAGGTCTAGATGCTTGTGGTCTTGATCCTGTGGCATAGAACAGTGTTGGGATTGTTTAGCCCGGTGGTTTGCCGCTTCCACCACTAAAGAATTGGGCTGTGGGTGAGCAAACAGGAAGTCCATGCCCTTGCTGGGACATAATATTCATTTTGTCCACCCTTGTGTGTGTCCGGGGTCTGCCATATTGTCTCTGCAGGCTTGAGGATGGCATCGTTTATGGCCAGGGCAATTTTTGTGGCAGAAGATGGTTGTAGAATTTTTAATAGTTTTTATTGGTACTCTTGGACTTCCTCTAGAGGGATGTCCTGGATGACCGCTATGCATTTGAATAGCTTGTGAAATTGTTTAAAGTCATCAGCCATGGTAGGTGGAGGTAGCATAATGGTTACATCTGGAGAAGAGGAAGAGTTATGTTCAGGTGACACTGCTTTGGGGGCAGTGTCTTCCTCTGGTTTGTCGGCCATCTCCTCTGTGGCTCCTGTTGTTGCCAGCCCTGGGGATAGAGGGGTGGACCGGAGCTGTGCCATAGGCGGCAAGGAGGTCTGAGCACATTCGGCTTTGTATGCTGCCCCTGGTGGCCACTGAATTATGAATGCCATTTGGGGACCCATCTATGGGGGTCCATACCATGGAAAACAAGGTTGTGACTGGTGGATTTTATGCCATGGTGTGCCTCCAGTAGGTTTTCATTGAGGTGTGGGCAAGCCCTGTGGTGAAAACACTTGCTCCTCTTGGTCCTCGTTGTCACTGTCACTAAACATTGATGGTGCCATAGGAAAGGTTGGTTGTGTGATAGGTGATCCCTTGGTGCCAATGAGAGGTGATCCTGGCACCAAAGCAACAGTGATGTCCTTCTGCATCAGGAATTGTTGTGGTGCCAATGGGTGCAGTACCGATGCCTTAGTAGTAGGTATTGGGTGTCTAGGAGTCTTCTGTTTCACCTATGTTGGGGCCAGTGGCTGCAGTGCCAAGGAAGGTTGCTGCGCCAAGACTCATGTCGGCAAGAGTGATTGTATGGTTGGCACCATCTCCGACGCGGGTGTCGGTACTGTCGGTGCCGAGGAAGAGACATGGCATGTTTGCGGTCTCAACTCCTTGTTCTTATGACCAGTGTGTCAGGTACCGGAGGTGCCAGGGAAGTCGTAGGTACTGACTCTCGGGGCCATCGGCACTGCTGGTAATGATCTTGCAGATGACCTTTTCTTTCTGTGAGGTTCCCGCCTGGGAGAGCTGAAGGCTCGCTTCCTCTTTTCTTGAGAGGATGGAACAGCGCTCTTAGTCAGTTCAAACTGAGTTGGGGAGCACTTAGGGGAAGGCTTTGGGGTGCCCTTCCCATATTCAGGTTGGAGTAATTTCTCCATTAGGATCATTTTGAGGCATACCTAGCTCTCACCTTCAAATTGTTGCAGTGGATGCACTTGGATGGTATGTGTGTTTCCCCGAGGCATCTCACGCAGAGGGAGTGCCTGTCGGAGCGCAACAAGGCCTCCTTGCAAAAGCCACATCTTTTGAAGCCAGGGGAGCCTGGCATGGCTAAAGTAAAGTAAAGTAAAGTCCCAAGTGGACTGACATTTTTTTTAACATGGTTTGTGCTCCACAGGGAACCGTGAACCTGGAAATGAAGAAAACTAACATTTTTTTTCTCAACTAACTAACAACTAACAAACTAACTTATCTATGGAAAAAATTTAAACTGAGCTAACAATTATCTATTTTTTCTATCTTGAGGGGAAGAAACTGTTGCAATGCCCCGAGCTCCATCTTCAGCCGAGGGCAGTTGAGAAGGAACTGAGGGGGTCGGGCTGTGCACACGCTGAAGAGACTCCAACGGTGCTGTGAGACAGCTACTGCACATGCGCGGCCGTACCAGACTGTAAATCTCCATCAACGGCTCTGGGACACATCATCACCTGAAGTGGAGCACCCATAGGGACAGCACTCGAAGAAGAAGGAATTTTAGCCCAGGTCAGATTGGATGTTACCTTAGGGTTCTTTTGCCTTCCTCTCCAGCTCTTTTGCCAGAATTATCTGGATATATCTCACTTAATTTCTCTGCCATTGTGGGATCCTTGGACACTGGCGCACCTCTGTCCCTCCTATTCTCTGTCTTTAGCACATAATAGTCTGGTCTCCTGTGGGCAGTAATACTTGGGTGTCATTGCAATTGATACGTTTAGTGTGTGGGTGGTGTTGGAGGCCTGTGCTATACAGGAGGTCGGACTAGATGATCTAGTGGTCCCTTCTGCCCTTAAACACTATGACTCCATTAAAGATTGTGAGATACAACAGAGATGGGGCTATAAAAGTACCTGGCATTTCTTAACTTTTGAGTGCTTGACTTGAAACCTTAATGTTCTTTTAACATGGCTTTGTGTGTGTGGTGTAGTTTTTTTTTTTTTTAAAAGTACATAAAAATAGAAAGTCCATCATGTGGCATCTTATTGACACCCACATCAATCATGAATAGAGTTTGGACCGTTAGATCTGCTGCACAGACCTCTGCCATTTGAGTTAATGGAGTAACTGGTAGCAACGGTGGGTTACCATCTATATGAACCAGCGCTAGGTGGGGATGAGACAAAATCTTTCCCAATGTGTTTCACAGATATTTGCTTATAAGATTATATTTTAGTCTTAGGACTTACTTTAGGAATAGTGCCCACCCATCCCCAGTTCCCCTCTCCCTGTTCCCTGTCTGATCTGGCTCCCCCTTGTGTCTCCCCCAAGCTCCCCACCAGCACCCACACACTAGCTCCTGGCCCCAATCTCTCTCTCCCTTCCTCCACCTCCTCATCTGCTCCTAGTCCCTCATTCTTCCCATTTAGATCCCAAGTCCCAGTCTCCCCCCATCCTAGTTCCAAGTACCAGTTTCTCCCTTCCATCTCCCCTTCTTGCCAGCCTCCAGTCTCTCCTCCCCTCAGCACCATGTCCCAATATACTTCTTCCCCTTCCCTAGTCCAGCTTGTACTCCCTCTCTATTGGAGTCAGGGAGTTTTGTGAGCATTCATGGCCTGCCATACAATTTCTATTCCCCGATGTGGCCCTCGTGCCAAAAAGTTTGCTCACCTCTGGTTTAGAGAATTTCAGATTATTCCAGTAATTTAAAAGCAGCAAGTTATTTTTCCTATGCTTAGGCATATAAACAGATATAGGTTTTTAATGATTAAACCAGTTGTTTTTTTCAAACTACTGATCTTCACTCAGACTAAAGGTAGATGCAATACTTGATAATTATAATAATTAGAAAAGAACAATTTGTATATAAATACACAAGCTTACCTATGCAGTCAAGTTTACGTGTCCATTCCCCATTGTTACAAGTTGCTTGCATCCTCTTTGTTGTATCTGTTTTACATGTGTACCTTATAAGTGTGTTGTGCTTATAGATCCTTCTTTCTCTGATAGTTTGTGGAAGGATTATAATCTCCAACTTCTCTGGAAGTTCACATTCAGCAAAATCATCTAAATTAAATCCAACACAAATTAAAATGTTCTATAAATCAAATGCTGTGTCAGGTAAATATCTATTTAAAGGCAGGTTTCAGAGTAATAGCCGTGTTAGTCTGTATTCGCAAAAAGAAAAGGAGTACTTGTGGCACCTTAGAGACTAACCAATTTATTTGAGCATAAGCTTTCGTGAGCTACAGCTCACTTCAGCTGTAGCTCACGAAAGCTTATACTCAAATAAACTGGTTAGTCTCTAAGGTGCCACAAGTACTCCTTTTCTTCATTTAGAGGCAGGTATTCAACTTGCAAATACAAGTCCATATGAAAATGTTATGTCTACTATTGTTATAAGTAGTCTCTAAAGTTACTAGAAGATAAAGAGATCAAAGAAAAAAAAATTCAAAATGTTTTTAGTTTGTGTACTAGCAACAATAAGAGGGAAATATTTTCTGGGATTTTTAAGGTGACAGCATCCCTTTCACTGTGTGAAGTAACAGCAACACTGGAATTTCATTTTTTTCTATTTTTTTCTTTAAACACCACAATTTAGGTAGAGAGATGTGCAGGAATGGAAGCCCTCATATTTTTAGAGCCATGAGCATCACATGTTTTATCCATACAGACAGATTATTTCAAACAATCAGTATCCCGGGAAGGTGCATATGAGACTGAAAGTTGATGGGCTGAACCAAGTGTTGTGGTCTCTATCAGGGGTTTCTGAGAGTTATAATGAAGGCTTCTCTAATAACTGTGTAAGATAAGCAAACTGTGCTTGTTGGGTCAGATAAAGTCCTCCACATAATTGTAGATAAATTATTCTTGTTTTACATAACTGAAAATAATGGAAAATATATAATTTATTCTGTTGAAAGGGAGGCAAGGATAGAGCACAGCTTAAATCTTCTTCAGTAAAACAAACCTTCAACTGTATATTCTGAGGGCAGATTCTCTGTTGTACAAATGGTCTGTGACAGTTTACACCAGCTGAGGATCTGACCCATGGTGTATATCTTGAGCTCAAGTGAAATTTTTATAACTAAGAAATGAATAGTTTAGGTTTAAGCAATAAAATATTATGTTATCTAGCTTTCATAGTGTGTATACTGTGTTACTTTAGCCTATGCAACTAAATGGGAAAATTAGAGGACAGAGACAAAAACATAGTTCAGACATGAAAAGAGCTGATCTAGACCTACAAGAGGTCAGAGGATGTAATTAATATCTCACATCCTGGCTTTAAAGGTTGTTGGAAAATTCCATAAAGATCTTAAAAAGCCAAATAACGGCTAAAGATATAATGACAAGTACTTAGCACAGTGTACATCAAATGTTATTACATCATAAAGCTTTCAAAGATGCTGGGCTGCCTTTGTTGGAAAGATACACTGAAAGGTTTGGTCAAGCAAACCCTGTTGAAAGCTACTGATGCTTTTATGCACATGTTTAACTTTGCACACACTATGAATACACAGTAGTATGTAAAGAATGTTTCTAAATATCTGTATAAACTGTATCTGCCTAAATATTGATGAATAATCTCCATTCAACCTTTAAAGAAATTGTTAATTTAATGCTTAAAGTATTATATAAGTAGTTTACCAGCACATGAAGGCAAAGATATCCATTCTCCACTGAGACACTTCACTGTCTTTGGCCCAACCATTACATAGTTTTTTTTACATTCATATTCCACTGTATCTCCATGAGCATACTGGGGATGGTCTACTACATTGATAGCATTCCCGTTGTTAATACTGGGTGGTTTTTTACAGGTTTTTTTCTCTTCTGTGGAAAAGAGCATAAATATTTCATATTATATTCTTGGCACATATAAAACACATCATCAAAGTGCCTTAATTAAAATAATTATTTAGGGCCTTACCTTGCTCTCATTAAAGTTAAAGTGAAACTCTGATTAACTTAAATGGGTGCAGCACTAGGCCCTTAGTTTGTAATAACATTTGCCTTTCTTCCAAACTCTGATCTCTCACTTCTCTATGACTAGGAGAACTCCTCAGTCCAGTTCATCTTCCAGGACTGTATTCAGCTTTTCTCTACTCACATCAAATTTTTTTAAGGATTGTCACTTATTCCTCTCTATTTCCACATACAAAATATCATGAACTTAGCATTGCTCAATTTATATTCCCTCACAAGAATGAAAACACTAAAATGCAAGGAAATCTTAAATCAAATCAATACACACATTCAACACAATACCATGCTCCAAATTGCTAGTTGTTCACTACTATCATGACACTAAACTACACCCTCCCAATACTCACTTTAAATAATAATAAAAAAAATCCTTCAGTGCACACATTCAAGAAGTGAAAATCACACAGCTACCATGTTGACAACTGCAAGCTCCCTGACTCCCACATTCTTCACTTTTCCCTTTCTAATTCGTAGCCTCTGCTCTCCTGCTGCTGCGACCATGTCACCCCACTGTACCTGTTTAAAGCCTTCCCTTTATTGCTCTCTTTTTCTGCATTATGTTGAAACTCCTCATTCTCAGTCTTATAATTTATAACTTCTTCCCTGGCTATGACATTTCCTTATACTGCTTCCTCCCAAATCTCTTTGCTAAGCACTCTATTTTATATTCCACTCTTGGCTTTGTACTTCATTTCACATTGCCCCCACAGATAGACTTGCTTCCCACTGATTGTGCAGCATGCAGCTTTCCCTTCCTTCATTAAATGTCCTTTTCTACACTTCCTTGTCTTTCACTTGCTATAAAAATATTTTACTTGTGTTTAGTTCTCTCATAACTCCTTGGGGCAGGGACCTCACTATGTGCACCTATGGCGCTCCATAAATAATAACAAACAACATTCAGCAGCATGTTAGGATGATAGTGAAATAGTCAACTGACCTGTTATTCAATGGTATCCATCAAAAGTTCTGCTTGCATGTATTTAAGGCAAGGCACAGCTACACCCTTTTTCTTACATTTTTCATAGATCAGTATGGAAACCTAACCAGTGATGATTTCAGCAGGCCAAAGCCCAAACCACTAGACTTGCCAAGACAATCATAGAACCTCTAGTAGATCTGTTAACACTTTGTATTTAGTTTGTCCATCATTTTTTAGGTCACAGCATTCCTTTATTCCATGAAAAATCTAATTATTTCCCATTAATGCACATTTTCAGTTCCGATCAAACCAAACAAAAATTCAAAATATGCTCCAGGTACAAGCAAACATTATAATTGGGCGTATTTATTTTATTTTTTTTAAACTATGTTAGTTAATATGCATACTAAGGGATGCTCTCCAGCGTTAGGTAAATTATTGGTGCTTTTGATCAGCTAAGATTCCAGACTCTGCAAATTACAGTTATCCATTGGAAGTATTTTAGATGTCAGGTCAATAAAAACACTAGCACAGGTCTGATTCCATCTCAGAGAGGACTGTGGTACAGAAACGATGTACACCAGCCAGTATGTTACATTTAAGTCGGTATAGTTTTGATTTGGAAAATCTCTCAAAGTGTGAATAGAAAAGTATTAGTCTATTTTAATCCTAAGGGTGTGAAAAACACATAGCTTACCTGTGCAAGAAGGTAAAGATGTCCATTCCCCATCAATACATTCTATTTTTCCTGATCCAACCATTTTAAAACTGACGTCACAGTCATATTCCACTAAGTTGCCATGCTGATATTTCTCATGAAGTTCACTGATAATACTCCCATTGGTAATGCTGGGTGGTAGCCCACAAGCTTTGGTTTCCTCTAATACAAAGAGATTATATCTATACAGTTGTTACCATTAAAAATAGACGACAATAAAAAATGAAAAAACCCAAATTCACTGCTTCAAGTGGAGAAAGATGGCACAGCTGACCAATGAATTAATTAACCTTATATCTTTGGAGATTTGGATTCCAATTCTACTTTAGGTCACAAGTGGAAATGAGTGCCCTGAGTTCAACCTATTACCACTTCACACAACTGGCAGTTTCACTAAAATCAAAATGGATGGAAACAAATTCACAGTTTCAAATGGGAAATGAAGGCACAGTGGGTTAGTAAGTGAATTGGCATGAGGATAGATGGGGTAGTTCATCATGGGATAGAAACCAGCATCCAGAAAGAGCCCACAGAAGAGCTTATGAGTATTGAAGAGCCAGATTTACCAATAGGTATCCTGCTTAAATAAGCCTAAGGGAAATATTTACCTTTACATGTCGGAGATGCTGGGAACCATCCAAAGTAATAGCATTGAGAGGAGTCGGGTCCCACTCTTGTGTGATTTTTTGCACAGGAAAAAGTTACCACATCTCCATTACCATATTTAGCTTTCGGGGGGGAAACCTCGCCATTGGACAATGTCAACATTTCACATTCTATGGCTAAAGATGGTGGTGAGGAAAGGAAAGAAAATATATTATAGCCAATGTTTCTAGGGGAAAGTATTTAAAATACAAAAGATTTAAACAAAATGGGTTGATCAAAAACCAGTTTTAAACCATGGAAAGGCACCCATTGATTTGGATCAGGGCTTTGGTTAGCACCAAGAACAAGAATCTTGCTGAACAAACTGGGAATTTGTAAAAGAGTAAGAATTCCTTCTAGGGTGTGGAAAGAAAAGAAGGCAAGCATGAAAAAAACAGCACAATAGGATATAATTGGGAGGGGAAAAAAAGACTTAACCAAATGAAGGGGTGGCTTTCCATAATCTTTTCCCCACATTCTATGAATTTAAATATAAATATTGTTGCAAGTAATTTAGAAACTGGTAGTTTTCATAGACACAAATTCTTACTCAGCAAAATCACACTTGGAGTACTCCAAATAATCAGTTAATGATGCTGGCCTTTCAACCTGGATTGTTATTTGTCATGACTTAAAATACAACTATTACTTGTTCAAAGTTTTTGTAAGATTTGTTTGTCTTTCATAGTACAATAATAATTCTGCAGTTTCCAGTGCTCTGATTACCTCTTATTTCCCAGTGGTTTCATTACTTTTGAATTTAATCTGGACCCTGTTCGAATCAGAGCTGCTCCAGCCAGAGTCTGGTACAGACAGATGCGGCTAATGCCAAGGAGACCACGAAGCTGTCAATTCCAGCAGATCTGGATCTGTGCAGAGCAGAGATACCCCAGCCCTCCAACCCTCCTCAGACTTCCCTCAGAGCCTGACCCAGGGGGTGGTATTTATTGTCCGTATTGCAGTAGTGTCTGGGATGCCCAGTCCAGGCCGAGAACCCCACGGCACCAGACGCTACACAAACAGCCAGTCCCTCCCTGTAGAGTTGACATGTAAGTACAATATTTATATTCCAATGGATTTATTTTATAAATTATCTGGTAAAAATGAGAAAGTAAGCCATAAGTAATAGTGGACTTTTTATATCTGATTTTGTAAAGAGGTAAAACTTGGGGGTTCACAAAACAAATCCGACTCCTGAAAGGTGTACAGTAATCTGGAAAGGTTGAGAGTCACTGTTTTAGACTATGAAGAACACTCTTTCCTGGGGATTGCTGACTGAATGCAATGAATGATTCTTGACTGTCCCAGCAGACATGAACAATTCCCACCCACCCAGACATTATCCACAATGTAAGCTGCACCTAAATCAGAGATATTTAAATTAGTACTCAAAACAGCAAACTATAACAGTCAAAGGAATTTGTTCCACAGAGTAGTAGTTTAATTAAAACAAAACAAAAACACCTTACCAAGACATTGGGGCTCAGGAATCCATCCATCTATGTCACACACTGTATAACCTGTTGTGATTTTATTTACAGTTAGGTATCCATCTGCACATTCATATTCCAGTATTTCTTCAGGCAGAAACACCATTTGATCTGTGTGGAAATTAATATTCTCGAAACGAGGCTTTTCACATGTTTCTGTAGAATTAGAGAAATTTAGTTATTTTTCTTAATTAGAAACTCTGGCATTCTAAAGCATCTTCCTTATATGTACCTTTGTGAATTTGGGCCTCAGTATAGTAAACAATTCAAATTCTACACACAGTATCACACATTATATCTCTTTAATTTTTCTTTAGGAATATGTGGCGGTGAAAGGAAAGTGTTCATAGATTTAGAAGGCAAGGCTAGAAAAAAACATTTAGGCAATAAATATATACCTGCATTTTGCATGCTTGCTTCTTACATAATTCCCATTAATGTTTACCAGACATGTTTGTCTTCGAAAATCTACAGTGATAATAGTGACTCAAACCTTTCCTTTGAGAGTCAACACTAATGCTCTTAAAATTCAGAAATCTTCCTAATGTCTAGCATAAAGGTTTTTCTTCCTTGGATTCAGGCCATTGCCTTTTCCCTACCATTTGAGACTGTGAATATAATTCCCTTCTTTCAGTTGCTGTACTATATAGTGTTTCTGTGGATGTTACAGTTTGGTTGTAGTCATGATCCCTTGAGTCATCTGTAAGGGCTAGATTCTGCTCCAGTGTAGGGAAGCCAGGGAACAGATTCTATGGTTTGGTCCAGCTATGCTCAGCAAGGAACCGGATCAGGGGGTTGAACAAACGTGACTTCAAGCCATCCTTCTGCCTTTCAGATCTTCAGGTTGCTCCTCCTCCTTCAAACTATCTTATGCTGGTTACCTATGGCCCCAAAAGGCCATTTCAGCTGCCAGAAGAGCCAGGACATCCCAGTTATGATGTCTTTTCCCTAGTCACACTTCATACCCGGGGGGAATTCCAACCAGCTAACTATTTTTCTGGCTGTTTTCTGCAGTCAGAGCTATGCCAAGCAGATGGAACAGGAGGAGAATTGGACCTCATAGGTATAAAAAGGCAAAGATAGGAAGCAGCATACAACAATAAATAAGGAGTTCTCACTGCATTAAATTATGTGTCCCTAATACTTAGCCCTGTTTTATCCCATTGGAGGGTCTTGTCCTTGTTTACCAACCAAACTAATCCATGCTTTGGCACTGTCATGTTCACTGCCTTTATTTTCAAATCATAACATTCATGAACACCACAAAAGTCAGACATTTCCCTACTGATTTCCAAATGAGTCACAAAGTGCAGGGAATCTCCTCCCTGTAGAAACATGAGTGGACTGGAAATATGGGAGACTACTTAATAAAGAGCCATGAATCCAAAGGAAGGTTTATTAATTTATTGAGCCAATTTTGTAGACTATTCTGTGTGAAACACCCCTGTGTGGTAGAACTATTGCAGGTGCTATCGTACGGGATACCACTTTGCAGAACCAGAACTACAAACAGCTTAAAGTTCATGTATTTCAGACAGACAGATAATGTAAATGGGATTTACAGGTCTTGGTAGCTAAGCTGTTTATTTAATAGTCTTCTCTGTGCGATGGAATGGACTTCATTTGAAAACAAATGATAAGCAAGTTCTTTTATGCACAAAGGTGTTCTGTGTTTGTGGATACTAATAGGGTAAAAAGAGGAATAGCGAGGAAATAAGGCAGCCTGGAATAAAAGGAAGAGAGGACCCCCACTTGGACTGGGTTAATATTGGAGTTATTGTCCCACAAATGTGGGAGATTTAATTGTCCACTTTAATCACCATATTTCCTCTCATCTTCAGAGAAGGGACTCCTGAAACCAGAGGAAGATAACTAACATACCTGAAGTGACAACAATTGGAAGAAAGTTTTTAAAATTTTGTGCTCTGATGCTTTTACATAACATGTATCTCTTTATGATTTAAATACTGATCAGTCAATGGTAAGTTATTTTATTTATGATGGTAATACTTCCCTCAAATAGATTAATTTTGTCCAGTCATAGTAAGACATAACCCAAGGAGCATCAGCTTTGTAAGTTTCCCCACATGAAGCTGCAAGCTTCTCCCCATACCTGAACATGGTGCTCATCTTCTAGTCAGGAAAAAAGGAACAATATGATAAAGTAGAGAGTTCTTCGATCATTAAATTACTCACTAATGCACTTTGGTAAAGGAGTCCATCCTCCTTGAAGGCACTGTGTCTTCCCCACCGCATTTCCTTCTGGAGTCGTGTAATCAATCTGACACCGATATGTTGCTTCCTCATTTAAATTAAATTTGGTCCTACTTTGAGAGAAATAACCATTCTGTATCTCAACTTTTTCACATATTTCTAAAATAGAGAGAGTATGACATTACCTCAAGATAAATACTGTTAATTAATGTGCTTTTCATAAGTATAGGGTGACCATGAGAAGAGGTACACCTGAAATGAAATGGAGAAACACCATTTAAAAACTTTTTGAACAATAAGTTCCTTCATACTTTTGGACAGTGGGAGGAGAAGGTAAGAAATCAGATTTCAGAGTAACAGCTGTGTTAGTCTGTATTCGCAAAAAGAAAAGGAGTACTTGTGGCACCTTAGAGACTAACCAATTTATTTGAGCATGAGCTTTCGTGAGCTACAGCTCACTGATGAAGTGAGCTGTAGCTCACGAAAGCTCATGCTCAAATAAATTGGTTAGTCTCTAAGGTGCCACAAGTACTCCTTTTCTTTTTTTAAGAAATCAGAGTACATATCAGTGGTTCCTATCTCTCACAATCATTCCTGATACTGACTTCTCAAAGCCAATCTAAAAGATGGTTGGACTGAAAATGGTCATTTTGATTCTGACACTGACAGCTCTTATTTTGTGAAAAAAGTTCTCTCTTTTTATTGTATGTGCTGTATGTATAAGTAATTTGGTGAAGCAGCTTCACAGTTTCATGCACCTGAGAAATCATAAGGGGCTCATCAGTGAGAAAGAAAGTGATAAAACATCACACAGATGTTATCACTAAACCTGCCTTCTTCAGAGACAGCCTCTCCCACTGCAATATTTCCACAGTTGTGATCAATAGAGCATTCATGCTAGACTTCCTCAGTTTAAAGGAGAGGGTGTTGGTAGCAGGGCATTATCGTGGAGGGGCATTCAATTTTGGAATTCACTCTCTCCCTGAATTTGCTGACCTCCAGGATACACCGCACAGCCCATCCATTTTCTTGGGCAGTTGGGGAGAGCAGAGATAGGAAGGGAATGAGGCTTTGAGGCAGGATGTGTTTGCATGGCTGAATTTTGTTATGGACGTTGATGACTCAATTTTACACATGCTATCTTAATTGATGTTCAAGCACCCGGAGCTACCAGACAAATTGTGCAAGCCACTCCATGGAGGAACGGGAGGCAGAGGGGCAAGGTGGAGCCATGGCTTTAACCCACTTTGCAACACCCAGAAGTGCTGACTAGGTATAGACAGAGGAACATGCTTCATTATCCCAAAAGATGGTGTAATGCACATACAACTCATGCCTGGTAGAGAACTGGAGGAAAGATAGGATTTCTTGGAGCACAACTGCTGCTGGATTACTTGGCATCCACACTATCCCCAACACAGACCGGACCAAGTGGCTAAATGTCACAATTTATCCATATCAGGTGGAGCTAAGAGTAACATATTTTATTAAATTTACCCAATACCCTAGATGATAAAATCCCATTTATAATTGCTTCTAACTTTGTTAGACTTTAACCATTTGGATTGAAATTGTCCATGTCTGGTGTCTGCCCCAGCATCATTTTTTGTTTTGTTTTGAAAAGTTTAAGCTGAAATGGTTTTGCTGTTTCAGAGACTGATGTTTGAGTAAAATATTCTGTTTTATCCATGGTAAGTTATTGTTAGAGCTGTTTTGTTGAGAACCTCTAGCACTTCCATGGTTTGGAGCAGGGACTCAAAATTTGGTTGTGGGGTCCACCTGGTGTCAAAGATATACCTTTTGCTGTCCTCAAAAAAATGCACCCAAATTTGGCCATGTTATAAACCTATGAAAGACAGAAAGTCACAGTTTGTACAGGTTTGGAGCTTGATTATTCTCTGAAGATTCCATCTGTACTGAACATGCTCAAGCCCAAGTTGGCAGGGGCTGAGCAGAACTTTCATTGCAATTGCGTCTCTTGGCTCTGAGGGGCCACACTCATGCCAAGCACCGTGACTGTGGGTATGCCTACGTAAGAGCTGGAAACTTGTAAATTCTAGGATGAAGAGACATACTTTAGCTTTAGCTCCAATCAAACTAGCACATTAAAAATAGGAGTACTGTGGGGGTGGCACTTGGGGTGGGGACAGCGTGCAGAGCCCCCTGGCTGCCCCTACACATAGGAACCTGAGGGGGGACATGCCATCTGCTTCCCAGGAGCGGCACTGAGGCTAACAGGGAGCCTGCCAGTCCCGCTGTGCAGCACCGCCAACTAGACAGTCAACAGTCTGGTCAGCAGTGCTGACCAAAGCCCCCAGGATCCATTTTTGATCCCTTGGTATTCTGATAAAAAAACAGACACCTGGTCACCGTACATACAACAAACAGGGGTGATAGCAGTCAGGGGCTTGGTGAAGAACTTTGAAGGTCACTGCAATATGATTGCACAGTTACTCAGGTCAAAAATGTGCATTGTCATGACAAGTCACCTGCTAGGATTGGTATTTTTGTGTTTATTTCAGGCAGATGATAATAGTAATATGTCTACAGGTTTTTAATGATCTGCTCAATAGAACATGACTTTTGCTTACTCTTAGAGGTACATCTTGGAGTAGGTGACCAGCCATTCTTTGTGCATGTAACTTTGGCTTGCAGATATTCAGGAAAACACACATATGAAATTTCATCACCTTCTTTGTAGGTGGTCCAATAGTTAAATATAAATTTACCATTTTCCAAATGACCAGGAGAACACTTTTCTAAAGAAAAAAAAGATTAAATTCGGTTAGCAAATGGAAGTCAGGCATTTAACAAATAAAAAACAAAACAAAACAAATCCCCCTCTTCAAAACTAGCTATTTATTTGAAAAAAAAATCTTTCAAATAAGACCTTCTTGCTGCATAGAACTCTCGTACTTTATACTGAAAAGATCTTTATTTTCAAATGTGAATCAAAGAGCTTGATTTTTCCACCAGCCTGAAACTTGTGATATCAACTGTGCACAGGTGTAAACAATTGCACAAGATGCAAGGCAGTGAAGAATTGGGTCACACAGGCCAGATTCTCAATTGGTGCAAAACAGCAAGCTCCATCAACCTCAATGGAACTACACTGATTTACACCAGCCAAAAAATCTTGCCTAATATACTTCTTAAGTAGTGGTGTCTGCACAGATTCATTTGTAGCATTAGCCTCCAGAAGATGTTCTCAATCATATTATTCCCTCAAGGTATTTTATTGACAGGTATCACTATGATGCTCATGGAATCTGTTTATTAAAAACAAAAAGCATCTTTACAGAATCCAAATGATACAGGTACTGAAACACCAACATGTAGGGAAATAGATACCATTGCTGTTGACTGGGTTTGTGTTCAGGCTCAAGCACTAGCTGAAAAGTTCCATTAATCCAAAATAAAAACCAAAGTCAGGCACAATGGGATGGTTTAAATCATGCTATTGTGATGGAAATCACATCATCAGCCCTGGATAAACAAGGTGACAGGAGAAGGCCGACAGCCAAAGGAAGTCTCTCTTACTTTCCTTCTCCCCATGCTCAGTCACTGGAGTACCATGATGAAGTGTAAAGATAACTGTGTTAAGCCCTCCAAACTCAATTCACGTTTGTTCCTTCAGCAGATTGAAATGTATTATTCAGACAGGTTTGGGTTTGGGCTCTTATTAGGGTTGCCAATTTTGGTTGGACGTATGTCTGGAAGTTTCATCAGATGACATACTCTTCAATTAAAGATTAATCTTTAATTCCTGTAGACTCAAGAGCAATCTGGAGGGTTGGCAACCCTGGCTCTTATTCCTGCCACATTATGAAACCTGATTTTTTCCCCTTCCCAATATTATCTAGCAGCATAACACGTGCTCTTGGCTAGGGGCATTTTTCCCTTTCCTCTGAGCTCTCAGGGAGATCTACCATTTCCCACTCATTAGTTATCACCTAAGGATCAAACTCTGAACCTGGTGAACTCAATGGCAGTTTTGTCATTGATGTCAGTGGAGGCAGGATTTTCCCTGAAGGCCTTAAGGCCACATGGTAAATTACTGTGGATCCCATTACCACTAACTCAGACTAAGCCAGGAGTTTTGCTACAGAGCAACACAAGTTGCTCCCTCCTGCCAAGGGCTAAAGATGCTGCCTTCACAGCTCACTAAGCCACTGACAACCTAGGAGCAAAGAACAAGGTTCAGCATCAAAATTCTGATTCCCTGAATATTTGTTAACCTTTTTTCCCCACCCACTTCCATGAGCTATGAATGCCAGGAAAGTGTGACTGGCAATTACAGTGCTACTGAAGTTGTGGAGTACTTGTGACTTTGCATTTTCTGTCAGGACACTGCCTATACTCGGAAAGCCTCCCACTGTGTGTACCAACTGTCCTTCTGCTTCAGATCCCCCATTAAAAATAACTTGCCACAAGAGTCTCTGAGTCTTGTGACCTTGTACTAGAATTGTCATCCTGTGTAATATGTTAGTCTGAATTCAACTGCAAGATGTTTGGAAAAGTAACTGTTCTTTTTTGTGCTTTGTGAAGTCCTATGCACTGTTTTATTCACAACTCCACACTTAAGGTTGTGATGAAAATATTTCCATTACAAGCATTGTTTGGACCCACTCCTCTCTTTTAAACTTTTTATGGGAAGTAGCTTTTTCAAGGAGAAATTTTATAACTAATATAAGGTGGGTTCCCTGTCCTCCTCCCACTCTCCAAGAGGAGAATAAACATTTTCAAACACCTAGATGTAAAAAGTGAGCCCTTTGTTAAAAGTAAAAATAAATAAATATATAAATTAATTAAATCAGATCAAAAACACACAAAACCCATTCACAATATTCCTGCCACTTCTAACTTGAAAATAAAACAAGCTACAAACTGAAAAATTCATACATAGGCAGATATTTATACATCCTCATGCCTACTTATTAGAATTTCAGTTTTCATACTAAAATGTCATTGATTGTGTTCACACCAACCAAACCACCCTGTAAAAGTATGATTGGGGGGGCATATAATTGCACTTTCTAGCTTCTTAGCACTTATAGTTTTAACTACTACTGAACTGCATTTTAAACTACTAGGAATGTGGGGAGAAGGAGGTGAATCATATAGGTGCATTGAACTAGTGGAGTCTGGAGCAGGTCAGGGAGAGGCTTTGGTCATAGGATGTCTATTCAGTGCAGCTCCAGTATAAAAGCACATTTGGTGGCTAGTGAGCCTGCTAAGTTGGAGGGAAGCAGATCTCTCCTCCAGCAAACTTTAGCATCTTCACAGCAGGTGGAAAGGGAAGAGTAGATTGGCATGGAAGTAGCCAAGCAGAAGGGCTGGCCCTTGACTGGAGTCAGGTTTAGAATTAGGCCATATGCTGGGGACTGCAGCTGAACTGCAAGGGCACAGAAGAGGAGCAAGAACTTGCATCAGGCTGTGACAACTGGTAGGGTCAACAGAACTGGAGACTTTCTGTGTATATCTATACAATGAGTGGAAGCCTGCAGCAGCAGGCCTCGAAGCCTGGGTTGACAGACTCAGGCTCATGGTGCTCGCACTACCATGCTAAAAATAGCTGTGTAGATAGTGTGACTTAAGCTGGAACTTGGGCTCTGATGTTTTGGGGGGGGGGGGAGGGGCCTTTAGAGCCCAAGCTCCAGACTCAGCTGTAATCTCTATACAGGTATCTTTACTGTGGCAGTGCAACCTCTGCAAGCCCAAATCTCTTGCTACAAACTTGGAGATTCTCTGCCAGGGACTGTGTAGACGTACCTTTTGAGGGGACATGAAAACAGCTGGTCAGACAATAGGACATTCACAGGTGCTCCATGAAAAATTATGCATAATAGATGGATAAGACTCATAGATTACAGTTTTCTTCAACTGGCATTCAACATTTTCCACTTAAAATAGAAAGAATCTGGCTTTGTTCACTAATCTAGCTAATGCCCAGGCTTTCTCAAAGACTTTGTGGACTCTTAGGATTCTCTGCCTCTCCAGCTCTGCTCCCCAACCTCTCATTACCCCAATTAGTTACCCCTCTGTCATAACTATAAAGGGAAGGGTAAACCCCTTTGAAATCCCTCCTGGCCAGGGGAAAGCTCCTCTCACCTGTAAAGGGTTAAGAAGCTAAAGGTAACCTCGCTGGCACCTGACCAAAATGACCAATGAGGAGACAAGATACTTTCAAAAGCTGGTAGGAGGGAGAGAAACAAAGGGTCTGTGTGTCTGTCTATATTCTGTCTTGGCCGGGGATAGACCAGGAATGGAGTCTTAGAACTTTTATTAAGTAATCTAGCTAGGTACGTGTTAGGTTATGATTTCTTTAAATTATCCTTCCTTTATATTTATGACACCCTCCCACCAGAACCAGTCTCCAGCTACCCAGACCTTGTTCCCCAACTCCTGGTATTGCAGGACAGTGGAGTGGGAGGAGGTATTGTTTCATATTCTCTGTGTGTATATAAAGTCTGCTGCAGTTTCCACGGTATGCATCCGATGAAGTGAGCTGTAGCTCACGAAAGCTCATGCTCAAAAAAATTGGTTAGTCTCTAAGGTGCCACAAGTACTCCTTTTCTTAAAGCAGACTTAGCATGTGTCAGGATCACTAGCTGTAGGCCTCCATATTCAGAGCATCTGGCAGTGGCACTCCACCCTCTTTGCACCCAAAGAGCAGCCCTGAAAAAGGGATAACATATGCAGCCTAAAAAGTAATCTCCAGGGCAAGCTGCAAAAGTCTTCTAAGAAACAATATATTCCCTTACAGCAGAAGGAGTGTGCATATACGCATGTGCACACATGGGCAATGGCACAAAAGAGAAAAGAATCCCTATAGTTCTGTCACTCTCACAGGCAGTTTTCTTACAACTGAATATCCCAAAGACAAAAGAATCAACTAAGCCCTTCCTCGTGAAGAAAATTTCACAACACAACCTACCCCTCCTCATAGGTCTCTCTCCACACAGGTTATTATTAATCTTTGCTCACCCTTTCTAAATCCACAAGATCCCAGTACCTTCCGCAAACACTCTCGCTCTCAGAGGGATACCAATTCCTACCCTATTCCCTTGTAAGAGAAACAGAAATGCTGGTTGAGGGATCAGCAATAAGGAGAAAGCAAAAAAGGAGGGAAAAAAAGAACAAAATACAAACAACCCCTCTGCAAATCCTACAACTGGTTTATTGAAGGCCTGTTCCAAGTACTGGCTCCGTCTAATGCTTTTGAATCCTTTTAAAGAGACACTCATGTCCTTGGGTGACAGTCTTTGCTGGGGGAGTCAAGGGGCCACAATGGAGCAGCGTTGTAGTAACACCCACCCTCCCTCGCAGTCCTGGTTCTGTCCATTGCTGGATATAATTATTAGTTATAGTACAATAGAATTTTTAAGAAAATAATACAAACATATGTTTACTTACTAAGGCATTTTGGCGCAGGAGACCAGCCCGCTTTAGTACATCTGATCAGAGGCCACCTCTCCTCTCTTTCAGATACGTAACCATCAAGACATCTGTAGTAAATTGACACGCCCAACTGTGCTGGAAAGGCTTGTTCTTTGTAATTTTCATAATAGTCAGTTAATGCTCCATTTTCTATATGTGGGTAGCCACAGGGTCTCACTTTAAAAAAAGTTTAAAATGTATAATATTAGAAGGTGCACGTGGACACTAATTCAAAGAGGTGGAAGGAGAGAAGAACTCTTCCAGGTTACAGCCGCAGTTTCCCCAAATTGTTCCACTGGAGCAGGAGATAGAGCTTTCACCTGGTAGGCAGGGTTTCCAGCCCCCAGAACCCACATGTTGTGTGGGATCTCCGCATGATACAAGGCCATCCACCAGTTGGCAAGAGAGTGTCATGGAGGTGACTGAATTTCCTCCACACAAGACAGGACATGATCCACATACTAAAGGTTCTCTTTATGTGCAGATCCAGATCTTTGGATTAACTCCATGTTTTCCAAGACATCTGTAGTCACATTATCAGAGAATTAATTTATAACACCATTGCTGAGCTCCAAATCCACTTACACCTCTTCCTGTTTTAAACAGCTGTCATTTGTTTGTAATTATCAAAGCCAAATTCTGAAGTCCTTGATAAGTTTTTACTCAGTCCCTACTCAACAAAACTCTTATTACAGCCACTGGGATTTTATCTGAAGAAAGATTGAGTAAATATTTGAGAAAGAATTTCTTGATTTTGCACAGGGAAAAGAACTGCCTGGAAGAATCTGTTGTACGCATTGTTGGTGTTGCCATGTCACTCCCAGGATATTAGAAAGTGAAAGTGGGTGTGGTAATATATTTTATTGGATCAGTTTCTGTTTGTGAACGAGACAAGCTTTCAAGCTTACACAGAGCTCTTCTTCAGGAAGAGACTGACAGTTCAGAATAAATGAGGAAACAAAAATGGAGGGTACAAATCTAGGGCTGTGGTATATGTAAGTGACTCAGAATCCAATTATGATAATAGGTTTTTATTTTCTTTTATACAATTCATACACTCATGGTATCATGCTTGGATGCTATTATTTGGATGGATAAAACACAGCTACAAATCTTCCCTGTAGAAGGGTTGACTCTAGCACATTTTGTCAAATAAATCATGATGTATATGTTAGTTGTATAGTTATTTAGAGCTCCATTCACTTATACCATATCATCTTATTTTCACAGGTGCTTTATCCAAGTCCATCAAAGTAAATAAGGAAAGTAAATAAATAAGTGTTATTTACTCCTTCTCATAACACAAGAACTAAGGGTTACCAAATGAAATTAAAAGGCAGCAGGTTTAAAACAAACAAAAAGAAGTATTTCTTCACACAACACAGTCAACCTGTGGAACTCTTTGCCAGAGGATGTAGTGAAGGCCAAGATTATAACAGGGTTCAAAAAGGAACTATATAAGTTCATGGACGATAGGTCCATCAATTGCTATTAGCCATGATGGGCAGGGATGGTGTCCCTAGCCTCTGTTTGTCAGAAGCTGGGAATGGGTGACAGGGTATGGATCACTTGACGATTACCGGTTTTGTTCATTCCCTCTGGGACACCTGGCATTGGCCACTGTCGGAAGACAGGATACTGTGTTAGAGGGACCTTTGGTCTGACCCAATATGGCTATTCTTATGTTCTTAAACTTTGTAAAAGGAAAAACCCCGCAAATATACCTGTTTCATTTCTGTTTACATTCTCAAATGCAGAAATTGTATAATCATTTTATAATAGTTTGGGCTTTAATATCTAAAAACATGTTAAAATAAAAGTAACTTACAGATACATCTTGGAATAGGTAACCAGCCATTCTTTGTGCATTCTGCTCTCCTCTCCCTAGTGTCCGTTTCAAAGTGAAATCCTTTATTACAGTCTACTCTGATTACTTCCAATTCTCTGAACACTTTCTTTTTGGGGTAGTAGGTTCCATTATTCACTGTTGGAGGATCACATCTAATTTCTAAACAGAAACAGATGAACAAGTTTAACAGCTGTAAAAATAACTTTATGCTGTAAGTACCCCCTTCAATTAAAATTATTTGTATCTTTCTCTTTTTTTTACTAGCTTTACTATCACTGTCATATTTGATCATCATCTGCATAACAATGGCATGGTGAGATTCCTATGAATTTGATGAAGTCTATAACTCTTTACCCATCTTCAGAAATTAGAGTATTTGCTTGGGGTAGTTTATTTTATTTTGGGGGTGAGAAGGAATCAGTTGCTGTTATAAGCGTCATTCTGACTATTGTGGAAAAACTTTACCAAAAAATGAAGCCTTGCAATGAGATCTATAGGTGATCACACTGGATTTGTCTAATCTCTTCTGGCAGTTCATTCCACACTACCTTCCTGTCATGTTTGGTTGGATGGAATAAGAGAGTCCAAGCTGTTAACATGACACTGTCATGGTACAACACAAACATGGTTCAGAGGTTTGAGTATAGTGCCCTGGGCCTGCTTAGTCCCATGGCAAACACACCATTAAAATCATGTTAACCTTTTAAAGACATAGTAAAAGAAGGAAAAACAGTTAAAGCATTTGAAATGTAAAGTTGCAAGTAAGGCTTTTATTTTAACAATATTCCTTATTCCCTTTCCCTTTAGCTATAGAGAGATTTTAGAAGGAAACCCCTCTGATTGACCATCTTTTTGACAGTATTAACGACGATAATAACTGGTCTTTATGAGGAAAAAAAGTTAGTTGAGATCGGCTGGAGCTTCCTGCTGCTACTGTTAAAGTCTGATCCTGCTTCCTTTAAGACAAAACAAGACAAACACACACAAAAGAGAAGAGAAAGGAATAGCAAAAATAGACAACGCAGCTTCTGGTCTCTGGTGCTGACTCTTACTTGCAACTTCATTGTTGGAGAAAAACAAGCACAGTAAACCCCCTTATCAGGCACTTAGAGACCTGGAAAACTTGAACCAGCATCAGGCTGTTTAGGACATTGCTTTCAGCTGCCTTTCCGACACAGGCTCACAGTAGTGTTGCAAAATATACAGTCCCAGACAGGTAGACCAGACTTTTACTAAACAGAAGGCAAAGAGAGAGATAGAAAAGAGAATAAGGTGGGGGTGGAAGATGACACGAGGGAGGGAAGGACAGCAGGAACCAAAGTTGCACATCCCAGGTGGTATTCAGGATCTAGTTGGAGATGGTGAAGGTGGCAATGCCTTCTGTGTCCATCTCTCTGTCCCAGTCTCATCAGGGCATCTTTCAGGATCAAGATGAAGGCCCAATGGTGTCATAGTATCCCAGGAGATGGTGAGGGTTGCAACCCTGATGGTGGAATCTCACTCCTTCCAGTCCACCCATCTCCTACTCAGCCTGCTAACTCTTTCTGAAGATTTTTTTAAGGCCCCTCTCAAAGGGTGTTTGTTGAGCTACCTGTTGTTCCGCACTGTCTGTCCCATTTGCGTATTCATGCACACAGTCTGTTTCTTTTCCCCACGTGTACCTTTAATCTTTAGATTCCAAGCACTGCCGAACATAGCACAGGCATGTGTCGGAAAGCTCCTTCCAATTACATATCTTCCCTTTACTGAGCTTATTACCATTATCTCAAACCCAGCCCCCAGTGTCAACAATCCCCCCAATCCTATAATCTTCTCATTGATTAATTATTAGCAAATCCAGAGATCCTCACATCATCCTCTTAAATGATCCCACTGGCTAAACCAAACAAGGTGTTGACAAGCTGCAATGGAAAATGTGTCCAGCTTTCATTGGCTGGAAGGATGTTACCTTAATGTAGGACATTAGAGTCTATAACAGTAGCCACTGAAGTCAGGAGATGTTGATGCCTGTAATGTGACAGGCTATTCATTTTTGAACCCAAGAGCAATCAGGAATCTCATGTGGTTTTAGTGGCTCTTTTTGCATTTTTCTTTCTGTACTGAGTGTTTCTGTAGCACTGTTTTGTTGGGGAGTGGACACTTTTTGAACAGTTGTTCTTAGACTGGAGCTGGTTAGGTCAGCTGTCCATGTCCACTCTGTTCCCAGCAGACTACGTCGGTTGGCAGGTAGGCACTTCATTGTTTTACAATGGAGTAAGAATGCCTAACAGATTGAGGGCAAGATACCATGCTCTAAAAATAAACTAAGCCGAATAAGCGCCTTCAGTCTCTCACTGTAAGGCATTTTTTCAAGATCTCAGATAATTTGTGTGTCTCCTTTTTGCTTCCTTTCCATTTTTTCAACATCCTTTCTAAAATGTTGACTCCAGAACTGGATGCAGTAGTCTCAGTAGTGGTCTCACCAATGCCTTTTGCAGAGGTAAAAAACACCTCCATACTTCTACTCACTACTCTCCTATTTATACATTACACAAGGATTGCATTAGCCCTTTTTACGATAGCATCACAGTTCAGTTGTTTTTCCACTATGATTCCTAAATCCTTTTCAGAGTCACTGCTTTCCAGGATACATAATGATGTATTTGTATTATTGTAGTACACTGAAGCATTAGTTGTGTACCAAGACCATAGCTATCTATCTAGCTAAAAGTAACAGAACACACAGTATAAAATGAGCAAAAGCTGACCTTTACAAAATGGTTTTGGATTCCATCCATATTCCGTACAATCTGCATCAGATCTTTCACCAAATGTATATCCTGGATTACAAGTAAACTGCAATCGTTCATTCTCCCTATAAACTCTCTTTGGAGTCATTATATTTCCATTATTAATTCTTGGTGGTTCGCAGGTTATCTCTAAGGACAAAAGAAACAAAATTTTAAAAAAAAGAAAACAGTTGTGATGCCTGACTAAGAAAACACCCACTAGAAAATATATACAAAATTTCATTTTGACATGGCTGTTTTAAAATTATGTTAATCGGGAAATAGTAAATCTGTGTTTCAGCATAGAATTTAAGTCTCTGTGTAAAATATAAAAGCCCATCTAGACCCAGGGATAGATTTCATGAATCTTTCTTTGGAACTTCAAGACATATTTGCAATTTGGGGTAAATATACAGAAGACAAAGTCAGCTCAATGGCATAAAAGCAGCAGCACTCTAACAGCAGCTTTAAAAACCAACATATTTAATATCAATCTTCCACATTTGAATTATAAGAAGTAGGGGGATGCCAGAGCTGCAGAAGTTAGCCCAACAGTGTGAATAAGTGATTAATGTGCTTGTCATCTGTCACACATCTCCTAAATAACACTTCATAATCAGTTAACATATAAACAAATTCATGACTCTGAAAACTCACTGGGTTCAATATTAAATGGAAATATTATGTCAAGAAATCTTTTCAGAAGCAAGTATGTCTGGTGCAAGTACATTGGTAAATCAATCCCATACTATGATCTCTATTTACAAAACAAATTAAGAATCAAATAAGGAATATATCTGGCCATGCCAATTTGAATAAAGCAAGATACACCATGATTGTTTTAGTTTTAAATACTTTAAGAATACCAATAAAGTGGAAGCATACTTGGTGTCATAAATATAAAGGGAAGGCTAACCACCTTTAAATCCCTCCTAGCCAGAGGAAAACCCCTTTCACCTGTAAAGGGTTAAGAAGCTAAGATAACCTCGCTGGCACCTGACCAAAATGACCAATGAGGAGACAAGATACTTTCAAAGCTGGAGTGGGGGGCGGAAAACAAAAGGTTCTGTCTGTGTGATGCTTTTGCCGGGACCAGAGCAGGAATGCAGGTCAGAACTCCTGTAAAGAGTTAGTAAGCAATCTAGTTAGATATGCGTTAGATTCTGTTTTGTTTAAATGGCTGATAAAATAAGTTGTGCTGAATGGGATGTATATTCCTGTTTTTGTGTCTTTTTGTAACTTAAGGTTTTGCCTAGAGGGATTCTCTATGTTTTGAATCTGACTACTCTGTAAGGTATTTACCATCCTGATTTTACAGAGGTGATTCTTTTACTTTTTCTTTAATTAAAATTCTTCTTTTAAGAACCTGATTGTTTTTGTCATTGGTCTTAAGATCCAAGGGTTTGGGTCTGTGTTCACCTATGCAAATTGGTGAGGATTTTTTATCAAGCCTTCCCCAGGAAAGGGGGTGTAGTGCTTGGGGGGATATTTTTTGGGGGGAGACATTTCCAAGTGGGCACTTCCCCTGTTCTTTGTGTAACACTTTGGTGGTGGCAGCTTTTAACCTAAGCTGGAAAGAATAAGCTTAGGGGGTCTTTCATGCAGGTCCCCACATCTGTACCCTAGAGTTCAGTGTGGGGAAGGAACCTTGACACTTGGTTTTAATATTAAATATCAAATATCATATAGACTCAAACTCTGTTTGCAGGTTAGTCTGTAAATTTTTAAAAAATAGGTAACAATAATATGTGCATGTGACAAGTTAGCAGTTAAAAAAACATATTACATATGGAGTTATCCTGTATGTGTCACACTCAGCACAGGGAAAGATTAATTCACTTAATTGGTAAAACCATATCATTACCAAAAACACTCTGACTGATTAATTTAACTTCAGAACCTGGCTGTTTGCTCCTAGTTCAGTTGCAGGTTGAATGGGTAAAAATTAAAAGCAACTGATATAGCCTACAATCAGGTGTGTTCACAGAGATCAGCTCTTCTCAATCCATGGGCAGGACCTAGAAATATAATATGACAGGAGTGCTCTGTGTTAAGCAGTATTTCAGGAGAAGTGAAAAACTAGTATTTTAGGTACTGAAGAATGCCACTCCCTCCATGTCTGTGGTGGGACATTAAGCCATCCAATTAAGAAATGAAGGCATGGAACATCCCCTGATATCTCAGCACCCAACGAGGTGGAAAGATGTAAAGTGGAGCTTTCCAAGTCCGTGCTACAAGAAAAAGAAATAGGCACATCCCTGTTACATTTCATCTAGAAAGTGATGATGTTATTTCTAAGTTCCTAAAATGTGCTATACCTTACAAAACAATAAAGCCACAGTTTCTGCCCTGAAGAGCATACAATCTCAATTCAACACAACAGTGTAACAAGTCAGGTCGACTTGAATGGAAATTAGGCTACAATTCTGTTTGATATACGGGAAGGAATATAATTAATCTCATTCCTTCCCAGTAGTTTTGGTTCCATAAAGCCAACTATCTAGTTGATCGACTGTCAACAGGATAGATAGTATTAGAACATGCAAAGAATTAATGAATATTCTCAGCTGTAGGTACTTTCTTGTTCCATTTATTCACTCATGTATAATGTCTTATGTATCATCAGTGTTAACTTTTCAGTGAAGATTGGGGAATGACTAGAAGACTCTATTATGACTAAATTTTCTATTCCCTAGATTATTTTACTTCCTTTACACATATCATGCAATGGAGATGAATACATCAGTTAAGTACTATAATTATTGTCACCGGAAATATTTTGCTAGTTCCATAACTCTCCTGTAGAATAATCAATTTCTAGGAATCTAAGTGCCATGATAAGAGCTTCAACAGTACCTTCCAAATCACTTTCGCTAAAGAGAAATTTCATTAAACTAAAAGATAATTTTCTTCTCACCTATGCATGTAGGTACATCAGCATTCCAATTTCCATCAGCTGAGCAATGTATTTGTTTAGATCCAGAAAGTTTATAGTCTTCATTACATTCAAACTGTACAACTTGGCCAAAGAAAAATTCTTGGTCTGCTTCATATACACCAGTTACAAGGATTTTTCCATTTTCTGGTGCATTTACTGGTAAACACTTCCTCACTGTAAAAATAAAGCTATAATTTAAGGCCTACTCTGTAACTATATTGTAAAACAAAATGGTCAGCATTAAAAATAAGCTAAACACTGTTGCAAAAAAAGAAATTTTGGGATGTATTAGCAGGAGTGTTGTAAGCAAGACACAAGAAGTAATTCTTCCTCTCTACTCCACGCTGATTAAGCCTCAACTGGAGTATTGTGTCCAGTTCTGGGTGACACATTTCAGGAAAGATGTGGATAAATTGGAGAAAGTCCAGAGAATAGCAACAAAAATGATTAAAGGTCTAGAAAACATGACCTAGGAGGGAAGTCTGGAGAAGAGAAGACAGAGGGGACATGATAACAGTTTTCAAGTACATAAAAGGTTGTTATAAGGAGGAGAGAGGTACATTGTTCTCTTTAACCTCTGAGGATAGGACAAGAAGCAATGGACTTAAATTGCAACAAGGGCAGTTTAGGTTGGACATTGGGAAAAACTTCCTGACTGTCAGGGTAGTTAAGCATTGGAATAAATTGCCTACGGAGGTTGTGGAATCTCCATCATTGGAGATTTTTAAGATCAGGCTGGACAAACACCTGCCAGGGATGGTCTAGATAATACTTAGTCCTGCCATGAGTGCATGGGACTGGACTAATGACCTCTTGAGGTCCCTTCCAGTCCTACGATTCTATGATAAACATTAAAATACAGAACAATTGAAAAAAATACTATAAGTACACTACATAGTAAATTCAAAATTCAGCTTTATCACATACTCAGATACCACAGTGACCAGTGTGATATAAAGTCAGACTGACAGACACCAGAGAAAGTTGGTACATGGAATCTCCTCACTCGGCTGTGCATTCATCCTGGCTGCAGACAGAGTGCTCACCTAGAATTGCCTTGAGTGATAAATGGGGGCCCAACTAATATATCCAGTGGCACTCACAGCCCAAGCCCTGCTAAAAGTCAAAGTTAGTTGCTCTTGCTTGTGCAAGACTGCATCTGGCTCACAGACTAATCAGCTGGAAAACTTTAGAGAACTGCAGACTGACCAAAACATATCCATCAGTTCACAGTTATTAGCTCAAAATCCTTGATAAAGATATTGGACTAAATTCATCACTGGTATAAGTGAGCACAATTTATGTCAGCAGAAGGTTTGGCCCATATCACATCTCTAATTTCCCATAACTGCACTAACCCAAGAAAAAGAATAAATATATGTGATCAAATATTCCTTATTCCAAAGGAAGCCATTATCTGGAGACAAATTCCATCCTTGGATGTTCGCATAGACATTAATGGGAGAGTATGTGTGTATCTGAGACCAGAGTTTTGCCTCCATCTATTTCTTCTCCCAACTTTCTCCAGTATATCGGTCATTTAGCATTCTTTGATTTTGCATCCTATTTCAGGGTTCCTCAAACAAATTTATAAAGAAAACATCATGCAGGATTAAGTGCACACGTCACAGGCAGTCATGTTTTTCCTTTAGTGAGAAACCCTTAAAATTTTGGGACTAAAGAAATATAAATAATAATAATTCTTACTGGACACAGTCACATTCACATCATAACACAAATACTGTACTGGGGGTATGTGCATTCGTTGTATGACAGAACACTTTCCCCATAAATATTAAAGCTTTGCAGAACAAAATTAATAAGGAGATTATCTAAGAATAACATTAAAGGACAGATTGTGACATCCTTGATCACGCTGAATGAGTACTACTACTGAAACCAATGGGACTACATGTGCAGTAAGATGGAGCCCTGCAGCGGGACTGGGTTCCTGCAGGACACACTGCCATAACAGTGGGAACAAGTAAAATGCATTTGTTGTGGGCGGGATTGGGTGGGCAAAAAACAAAAAAACAGACTGTGGAAATTTGGAGGAAAACACTAAATCTCTTGTAGGTTTACCAAGAGTAGCTGATTTGGGAAATTGCTATTTATAGTGTTTGAGCTTCTCTTTCCTAAACATGTTTATCTCCCTCCCCTCTCTTGCAGGATTTGTGGGATCTAAGATTTTTTTTGGTTTGGAGCAGGATAAAAATGCCAGAAATAATGCAAGAATGGGTGGGAGTGGGTATTGCAGGGCAGGATTGGAGCAGAATTTAAAAAATAGTCTCACACAAGGCTCTAGAGAAAGGTACTAATCAATATGAGCAAAGATATCACAATCAGGTCCTAAATAGCTTTAGGCAGGCAAATATTAAATAATAATCAGTTTGAAAAAAAGATTATGTTCTAGACTCCATTTACCTTCACAGTGGGGGAGTTCATTGCTCCATCCATCTGCCTGACACTCACGGAAATTTCTTTGGCTGAGCATCTGATATCTTACCAAAAAAATTGTAACCAAAATATAAAACTCTAAAACACAGCAGCATTATGTGTTAATAGGTTATATGATGTATTACAGTTAAAACAATATAAGTCAGTTCCCCTGTTCCAATACATAAACTAACCCAAAACATTCGCCTGGAGAAGGAAACAATACTGTCTCTATTGGGCTCCTTCCCCATTTTGTTAAACTTCCTATTGCTCACAGTAGCAAAATGGTAAATGGCAGAAGTAAAGCTTCATTGAAAGCTTCTTTATTACAGAGAGCTGCTAATGCTAAACTCTGGCTCAGCCCTCTGTATAGAAGCCATTGTACTTCACTGTGCTCTCACAACGTTAGGGAGAATTGCAACTTCCAAGCCCAGTTCACTGGTACTCTCAAGCACAAAGGAGGCATAACCCTGGTGAAAATGGCAGATTAAGCCAAGTTTATGGATGCTTTGCATTGCCAGAGTAGTGCAAAACAGCCAGACTGTAATGGAATATATCTTATTATATACAAGATTTTTTATTCAATTTACTAAAGCTCTTACTAGAGCAAGCATATGATGAATGTAGTGACTGAGTCTACCACAAAGTTGTTATTTGAACGAATATTTCTCTGCAATTACTATAGAACAGGGATGATTAAAGTTTGGCCTGTAGGTCAGGGGCCTGATTTTCACAAGTGCTGACCTCTGAAAATCAGGCTTCATCAGTTCATTAGTTTCTGAGTCCTGGATCTCCATATTAAATATGAGATCAGCTGCAATCAGTTTAAGCAAATTAGGTGTGGTCCTCAGGTGGACAAAGTTTGGCTGACTCTGCTACAGAAGTACATCTGAAGGTATAATATTAAAGAGTTATGTTAAATAGTTTTATGGAAACCCAAGGTGCTTTTAATGTAATGAAGTTGGATACACTTTCATCATTAACCACTTCTAACTATAGAAACCTAAAAATATTAACAGAATGTAAATCTGTCAGTCTTAAATCAAAAATCACAAAGCCATAACTAGACACTTACTCCATTAACCTTTACACCCCACACTGACTTGCTCTAGTGCTACCAGCATATTAAACAACAGAAAACATTACCCTTCATCACATTTGTACTCAACGCGAGTGCCAAATACAAACTCCGTTCCAGCAGTAAGTTCAAAGGAGCCAAACTGAATATCTCCAGGATGGCCACAGGGCTTGTCTGGAGGGGTGGAAAAAAAGGGAAACGTGTTTATAAACCTTCCACAGTGCTGTAAAGGGAGGTAATTTTGCCTGTCAGATAGGAATTGTATTTCCTATATGGGGTGGGATTTTCAAAAGCTTTCAGCATTAGCTTAATTCTCTCCTATTATAAAGTCAGTGGGAGTTTTACCATTGATTTCAGTGGTAGCTGAATGCCGAGCACTTTTGAAAACTCAGCCATAATGCTGGTGAATTAAATACTGGGACTATACAAATTTTTGCTTTCTGAGTAACAAACAGCAAAGAAACTGACTCTATAAAATATTTATTAATACTTTAAAGGCCTCTGGTCTAAAAGTGGATGCTTTGTCAGACCTACGATCAGATTCAGATACACATTGAAAAGTTCCAACTTGTTAATATATTTTTTAAAGGCACAAGGTTTATTGACCTGATATTTAAAACTTTTCCTTGCACACTTTCAAAAGGATTCTTTTGAAGAGGTAAAGGCTCTTTAGAAATGATTTTATATACATATATGTATATTAGGAGGAAAATAAAAGCATTATTAAGTCAATCAAATAAATTATATGTACAGCTTGTCACATAGGTTATACATGGAGACAGAACTGTAATTATGCATGGACCTTTTAACTGAGGGAGATGGTAAATTCCAGCACGGTAATGAAGTTTTTTAATACCTGGTCATAAATTCCCAGATAATAGCAGTGAAGAGCTTGAGTTAGATGAAACACATTATTCATGAAAAGATACCTGGCTGAGAGATGGCACTCTGGTTCTGGAGAAGATAAATACACTCCTACAATGACAGGCTGGGACCTTGGGTGAATGGTTACCCTTCAAACTGGAGCCCAAGGACTTCTTAAAATAGATGGGTGTGTGACCCAGGGACCTCTTTGTGCCATCTGGCAGAGGGCATCATTGAACATAAGGATTACAGGGATCCCCCTTGGTCTGGTATCTACCTACTAGTTTCCCCAAGAGTGTCATGTAAGATTTCTATTGAAAGCCTGTGTCACAATGGTCATCATGATCACTGTAAAATGTATGTATAGATAATATGTAAGGGGTTTATATATATATATATATATATATACACACACACACACACAAAGAAAAATATGTTCTTGAGGCCTGTGAGTTGGAGTCAGTCACCAGAAGTTGAAAAACGAGTTTATTTCAGGCAGAAGATGTTTATCTAGCAGTCTGTCTGTAAGTAAATGGAGCATTGTATAATTCACAATCAATGTCCGTTTACAATCTGAGCTAAATGATAAGGATGGGATTATGAAATCTTCAGAGGGGGTAAATTTACAGCAGGAAATAAACCAGTGGGAGGGAGTCTTTTTCTACAAGTGATGATAATGGATTTTTGGAGTACAACTGTAGGTACAGAGACTAACTCTACATCCTTCATCTAGGATGTAAGATGACAGAAGGTTTGCTTCATGAAATAAGGATCACAGACAGACAAGTTTTTAAATACTGGGAGAAGAACTTTGGGTGACATAAAAATCACTAGACAGGAGAGTACCATGTTAGTTACGTCTGGGCTCTATTATGCGTGTTATGATTCCGTTTTAGATGTAACCCTTTGTTTCCAATATTTCAACTTGCTATCATTTGAAACTCTGTTCTTTGTTAAATAAACTTTAAAATGCTTTCTCTATAAACAAACTTAAGTGCTGTGTGTTAAGCAGAACTGTATTCTCTGGTATAACTAGTAAGTTGTGGTGTTCTGTTCCTTTGGGAACAGAGGATCTTGGAGTTCTATGAGTGTCCAGTGGATTGGGGCTGGATGCTACAGGCAGATGCTTGAAGGACTTGGGGTTGTTGCGTGCCTATCACTAACCTGAAGAGGAACAGCGCAGCCTGCATAGGCTGAGAGAAGAGTGCTTGTTCTGCCTGCGGCTGGTGGTGTCAGGAAGCTGCGCCCTGATAGGCACAGTTAAGGGGAGGTGGTAGTGAGATGCTTCACAACCCTACCCCGGGAAGTACCACAGTGGAGTGATTCAGCAGGATCTACATCCAGTTTGCTTACATACTGAGAGAGTCACACATGAGAAGGGTGAAAAATTAAGAAAAGGATTATGGATTGCTATTTTCTGTTTATTTCAGGTAAGGAAATAAAGTGCAGTATAAAATGAATAGACAAAAAACTAAATAAGCAATAGTTGGAGCAACAGTGTGAAGCTCAGGAATTAGATGATGAAGGGAAAACCATTGAGGAATTGAGATTTTCACTCGTGGAACAAGATAAGTTATGCACAGGCATAGCCCTCAATGAAACAGCTTTGACGTTGGAGTTGGCTTTCTAGGAGGTGGCAAAAGTAGAGAAGGAACCATGTGTGGGAAGCCAAAAAGAAATGGGCCGCAGTGGAAGCCACATACCAGAGAGTACTGGAGCTGGAAGACAAAAATGTTGAAGCCCAAGAAGCAGAGGTAAAAGAAAAGGAGGAGAGGCAAGACAAAGAGATGGCAGGCAACACGCCCTGAGCATACTGGACTTACAAAAACAGATCCTTCAGCCCACGTGTAACCCTCACCAGGGATCACACAGCTGGGACAAACTGTGCCCTAGTTACCGGGAGACTGATTGCACTGAAGAATATTTAACCACCTTTGAAAGGATCTGCAGTGTACATAACAACTCTGATGACTGGAGAATGACCATCTTACTCTCCAAACTCAATGGTAAAACTTTGCAGGTGTTAAATTATGTGGATGTAAATGAGACTATGAAGTATGACATTTTAAAATTGTCTGTGTCAAAAAGGTTTCAAATTACACCAGCAGCATACCACAAAGTTTATAAACCTTTAAAAGGTTGACAAGTTAAGTCAGAGGGAATAAGTTCATAAAATGGTGGATTATTTGAAAAAAAATGACAAAAAGTAAAGGGGCAGAAACTTATGACCAGTTAATAGATCTATTTGCTCAAGAACATTTATTTGACGTCTGCTCTAAGCAGGAGAGGGCGGCAGGGTGGGAGACGTCTGTGGAAGCTGCTGCAGAAGCAACTGACTTGTATATAGAAGAGAGATTATTCACAGAGTGCATGTCCCAAAGGGAAGAGCAAAAAGCCCGTAGTAAAAGAGTGTCTTTGGTTTGTTCCTGGAAAAAAGAGAGGGAAGGGGATTAAGGTCACATCACCCTATATTTCATATTTAAGAGTAGGGCCTCACTGGCTAAGTTTCTGAACCATTTAACTAGTTCTCTAGCTATTCTACATAATTTTACACCTCTGATTTCTTTACTGTATATTATTGGAATACTGTATCCAGTTTTGGTGTTCACACTTCAAAAAAGTCGTTGATAAATTGCAAAGAGCTCAGAAAAGAGCAACAAGAATGATTAGACGTCTGGAAAACATGCCTGACTGAGAAATTAAGAGGCTCAATCTATTTAGTTTATCAAAGAGAAGATTAAATAGAGATTTGATTGTGGTCCACAAGTGTCTCCACTGGGAAGTGATTTCCACTAACAGACTGCTTTTTAAACTAAGAAGAAGGCATAACAAAATCAAATGTTTGGAAGTTGAAGCTAAGTAAATTCAAACTAGAAATAGGAAAAAAAAGAAGAGTAATTAACCATTTGGATCAGTTTACCTAGGGACAGGATGGATTCTTCATCACTTGCGATCTTTAAATCAACGTTATATCTTAAACAGAACTTATGGCCTTGATGCAGAAATTACTGGGTTATGTTCTTTGGCTTGGGTTATGCAGGAGGTCATACCAGATTATCATAATGATCCCTTCTGGTCCTAGAATCTATGATCTTCTCTTAATGATCTTCATGTCAAATTAACTTTACTATATGTTGGGTATTTTTATTGGAAATGTAGACTATTTGGGAAAGAAGCATATTTGGATGACTCAGAGAAAATAACGGACTCCAGATTTAAGGGAAGACCAAGTGAAGAGAGAAGTAGTCACTTGAGCATGTACTCAAAAGGAAAGGAATTGTGGGACCCCTTTCTAAAAGTGCTGGCCCTGTTCATTCTTGGAACAAGCACTATTTAATGACCTTCAGAGAGCTAGACTTTATTCAGACCGCTTTGCTTCTTCAATGTGCTTTCCAAACATAATCTCTTTTTAAATGATTATATGATATCTACAACATCAGTCTTGAAAGAACATATGGTAAAATTTATGGGAGGTTTACTTTTCAACTGAAAATTACAGTAGATGTTAACCTGACAATTATTCATAGAGCTGGTCAGGAATTTTCTGTCTGAATGACTTTCTGGTGGATAATGCAGTTTCTGCAAAATTGACATTTTCTTTGGGAAAAATCTTGATTTTGCTAAACATTTTTGATTTTCCATTAGGAAAATTTAAATGAAATATTTCATTTTGCGTCACTTCAACCTGAATTAGAATGTTTCAATTTCTTGAACTGACAAAATATTTAGTTTTGAATCAGGTCAATAAAACATTAAATTGCATTTCCCTATGAATTCATTATATAATGGGAGATGTAGTTTGAGCCCCCCTTCTCTCCTGCAGGCCATGTTCCCTGGAGCACTACATCTCCCATATTGCAATGTGGATTTCCCTCTGATTGATATGCATGACGCAATGTGGAGGTCACATGATTCTCAGAACATAATAAGTGCTGTAGTCTGGTCAGGGAGCCTATATGGGAAGAATGGAGATTTCAAGGCTCCTGAACATCAACTCCCATGAGGCAATGCATCACTTTGGTAAAATGTGTTTAAATAGAACTGATTGAAAATGTTTCATTTCAATCAAAACTGTTGAAATAAAATGTTTTGACCTTTCAGAATCATTTTTTTTATTTCCATTCTGTGAAACATTTCAAAATTTAAACTTTTCATCCCAATTTATGACAAAAACAAATGTAAGAATTTCCCATAGGATGGAAATTCTGAATTTGCTCAGTTCTAGTTATTTCTTACTATGAAGTAGCTACGTTTATATTGAACAACTGTTAAAAAAAACTGCTTTGCTAAATCCTCTATCTGTACCTTTGGTGTCTGTATTGTAAATCACTGTAGTAATAATAAAGATTCTTTTTAATGGAATTTTCTTCCTCACTAAATTTTAGGGGCCAAATCTTGGAATTATGACAGAAAAAACTCCAACTGAAGTACCCAAAGACCTGAATAAAAAAGGAAAATGACTGAAAGTATTTCAGTTGAACATTTTCGCAATTTGTGAAGATACTTACTTATACATTCCACATATGGGTAGAGATGTTTCCACATCCCATCTTTACACTCAAATGTAACACGACCAAGTTTTATGTACCCAGGTCGACAGTTGTAAATTGCTGAAGTACCATGTGGATAGGATGCCTTGTCCCATGTTCCTATAATTATTTCCTTCGTTCTTCTAGGAGGTGGAGTTTCACAATCTAGAAATTAAGTAATTGAGAATAATTATTATTAAAATAGATGGTAAATACCCAAAAATAATGTTAACCATAAGGAAGAAAGATTTGAGAGCAAGCAAGTGCAGCTTCTTGATTGTAATCAGCACACAGTGTTGTTTAGAAAGATCATGGGCAACTGAAAGGGACCACAAACAACTGCAAATGGGATACTAACCTGATTTTTAATACAATGGGAAAAACTTGGTATATATCCCATAGCAAACCAAAATTATCAATCAAATGTGAAACAAAAAATATGTAGATACTGGGGATAATTATCTTTCAGTACATAAAAGGGACAGTAGATGCATAATATAGAGAGTGGGAACAGAGATAATTGCTTTGATTTCAACTTAAGAGACCCCCCTACTACTGTCTTCTCTCCCTCAACTGCAGCTCCCCCAGGCCAGCCCTCCCACCACCAGAGGAAAAAAGGATAAAGATACGCCCAGCTCCCAAGACTTCTACTTCTGCAGCTCTAATCTCCATAACTACTACTACTTCCCATCACTGGCTGACATCAACTTTCTGCTTTCCACTGACCCAATTCTGCCAAATCCCCTTCCTTAGGTTCTCCACACATCTTCAATTTGAGTCCCAACCTTCCCACTCCCTCCAATACTGAGGACTATTTGTGTTCACAGAGAACTGGTGAATAACTCTTCATCCTTCAATCATTTTGTTTTCTGTCCCAGATTTTTGTCTGTCATGACACTTTTCTTCAGGTCAATCAATACTCTCACATTCCCTTCCCCACAGCTTCTTACAATGCCTCCTAACCTGTGTCCAGGAAAATAACTTCTCTACAGAGTCTAATCCAGGCTATGAAAAATAAGGGGAAGTGGTTGCATTTATTCCAGTATGATATTCCTGAGCACAATGAGAATAAAATAAGAAGGGCTAGAAAACCCCAGAGGCTCCAGGCAGAGCTCCCAGTGTTGCTAGCTCTTGGAATTTCATTTCAAATCTCATATTTGGTGTTGCCCTTAAAGCCTGATTTCCTGGAGTTATAGGATTATATGAAAATATCAGTTTTCATTTTTGTGAAGTTTCTAGCCCTCATGGTTATGGAGAAGACTGGAAAATATGAACCCTAAAGGCTCAAAAACCCAGAAGGCAAATAAAAAGTACCCCAAATTTATTATTTTTAACATCTTATGATTTGCTGGGGACCAACTCATGATATTTGAATGCTTGGGGTCATCAGTATGGGCACATGTGCAAGTAGAAAAGAATTAGCAGATTGAGGAAACAGAGCTCACTAGGCTCTGTAGAATATATAAAAGGAAGCAAACTAAACTGCTAGGGGCTACTAGTTCTAGCTGTGCAGCCACTGTCACAAAGACAAAAGGGACCTTCTCTGTGAGTTCTAGACTTCGCTCTATTTAGACACTTTTTGTTTGTTTCTAACCTGCTTTTAGCCTTCTCTTCTGAGGGAAGAACAGACATGAAGACTCAGAGTAACATTTTCAAAAGTACTGGGGAGCGTAAATCCTATTTTACAGCACTGCAGACTGTAAATACTATTGATTTCAAAGAGATTTAGGATCTCAAGTGCCTATGTTACTTTTGAAAGTGGGACTTGGGTGTTTTGAAAATTTTACCCCTTGAATTCAGAAGCTCCTGATCGCCAGGTTCATACTCAAACCACTAGATTATCTCTCTTGCTCAAGAGTTTTTATTTACTTTTTGACTCTCTAAGTCACATGCTCTTTATTGGTACTGGCCACAAAACAATATAGAGGCTGCTACATGTAAAGATTTTAAAAAACAAGCATAAGAGATCTGATATTCTCCTATACCCCCAAAAATATCCACAATAAACAAACAAAATCCTTCCCATACAATGATGCACAGAGGTTCTGTCTCTCTCTCTCACACACACACACACCCCAGAAAAATCTACAGTGAGGAAAAAATTGCATAGAATACATGAAAATACTTGAAAATGTAAAAAGAAATTGTCCCCAATACAACCAATGACCTAACACAGGGATCGGCAACCTTTGGCACGCGGCCCACCAGGGTAAGCCCCCTGGCGGGCTAGGCCGGTTTGTTTACCTGCTGCGTCTGCAGGTTCAGCCGATTGTGGGTCCCACTGGCCACGGTTCGCCACTCCAGGCCAATGGGGACTGCGGGAAGTGGCAGCCAGCACATCCCTTGGTCTGTGCTGCTTCCCACAGCCCCCATTGGCCTGGAGCGGCGAACCGTGGCCAGTGGGAGCCACAATCGGCTGAACCTGCGGACACGGCAGGTAAACAAACCATCCGGGCCCGCCAGGGGGCTTACCCTGGTGGGCCGCGTGCCAAAGGTTGCCGATCCCTGACCTAACATTTCCTGTTCTCAGTGCATAGATGACTGCAATTAACCTCTTTGAAAGGCAGCAACTCTCATCCATAATAATGTTGCTCTTCTGGCCTGAGTGATTATATTCAGGGACTTGAAGGGTTGTTTCTGTTCAGAGAAATTGATCACAGGAATCAGGTATATTCTCATGTACCATTCCAAAGAATGTATACAAAGTCCCGGTGCCCTGAACAGAGCAAGAATGAACAGCAAACAGACAGTTTCCTTGCTCACAATTTCCAAGTCTGCCCCTCCAGTCTCTTCTGCACCCAAGGATACTCTGTCTCTTCTCCCTCTCAGGACCACACTCACGACTGCTCTTTTTTGTTTGCTGGATTTCTCCTCCCCTAACATTCACAGAGCTTGCCAAACAATCCCATAGTCCCAGTGTTTGAAAACAGTCACAGGCCAACTGGCTTAACACCTCTCTGAGGCTTCTCCATGCAGCCTAGTGTCCTGGGTGGTAGCCTATTATTGTTTCCAGACATCACTAGATAAAAGGGTGTTTAGGTCACCCAAAGTGACCGAAAATGTTCAGTCATAAGGCATTTACTCCCAATGAGATTCATTCAGTTCAGGAAAGTTTGTGCAAGGTCCTTTGCACCGCTCAGGTGGTTAGGTCACATGCAGATTGGAGGCAGCAATAGACATACACCTTGAATGCCATATAACGGGGTCTCCATGCTGCCCCGCTGTTGGATGTTGTCCTGGTGCTGACTAGAAGGGAGACACACAATGAACAATTAAGCAAGTGGGCAGGGACAAGATGTGGTTGCTAGGCTGGGGTGGGAGGAGGAAGCTGCACTATGGGTTCCTGCCCTGGCAACAGTTGGGAGTGGTAGATTTCAATTCCCCGGTACCCCTGAACTTCGGCAGCATAAATCCTAATTACTGTCTTTATGTAGGAAATGAATTTCATTTCATTTGCACCAAAAATTCCTTTACCTCTCATCATTTATAATTCACTAATATGAATGCCTATAGCTGTGTAAGGAACACAATCTCAGAAAGTTATGCAAAACCAGGACAACCATTTATTACAGAAGAAGTCTGTAAAACTAAAGTGTACAACTGTGTAAAATTATTACTCTAAACCCACTAGAGGGTGCTCACATGCTATCAAAAACCAGATGCTGGGACTTCCACAGAGTAACTAGCAAGACGCATTAAAACTCATTTGCTTTTTTAATGCTTTAACTTTTTGCTCCCCCACTTTTTTTAACAACATGTTGGATTGATATCCTGATCAATCACTAGCAATTACTACATAGCAACAACTAAGTGAAATGTATTCCTCATCTTCACTTTCTCTCAAAAAGATATCTTTTCTTTCTTCCAGTTCCAGAACTTCTGCATACTGTTCTGCTCACTTGAATGGATAAATGATAATAGTTCTATAACTAAATATCAACATTTTGGCTGCAGGAGTGTTTGTGCAGCAGTAACATATAAAAAACATTGGGCCCTCAGTTTTTTTCATACATCTGTAATGCATCTTTATGACACATTTGTGCACCAAGTATTCACCTTGAAGTTCAAATAGGTAGTGAGAAGGACAGAATGTGTATTTAAGTGTTTCCATTTTTTAGTGTATAAATTCCATTAAGTAGTGAATTTTTCCCTTAATGTCTATGAGAAACTCTTATTTACTGTGCATGCTTACATCAAAGGGAAAATCAAAGGGAAACTTCAGTGTCTGCTTCATTTTTTTTCTTTAATAAATGACACCTTTGACAATATTGTTTTTGTTGACAAATTAAAATAAATATCTTATGATCATTTCAATGGTTGCACGTGATTCTAGATTTGGTTTTCTTTATATCATTTAATTCAGTGTGTGAATTTTATGCAAGATTCCAGTGCAATTTATTTTCCCCCAGCATTAATGAAGTGGGACATTTTAAGATTTCCTAGAAAAAACTTGGGTTGAAAGGAGACCAGGAATTTCTCAGATTCTACAGAAATTGTATATTTCAGAAAAGCTAATGGCACTTTGAGTTCTCAGAATGGGAAAGGCCTAGTTAAAAGCTCTTTGTTCATGAAGATTATTTTTTTCACTAAGGATAGCACTAACTTTTCTAATCTTCCCCACCTATATCATCTGCTTTTGTAGTCTCTTTCATTAGCAACTTCAAGAACATTTAAGCAGCACTGGAGCTCAACAGAATACCAATGCGAGACTGATCATATCACACAGAGGACACTATCATATTCAAATCCCACTTCAAGCATGTTTATAAAGAAAAAGCTACATATAATGTTTTTATTACAGCAAATATAAAATCCAAATTGATCTTGTTCACAATTCCATTTGCTCTCTATATACATGCTGTTGGTAGGCTTCTTGGTTGGCCCCATTAACCATGATGCCAGTTCGTCAGCAGAGTAACTATCTATTCAAGTAATTTTCTCTCTATAGTCTCCATAAGAGATACTGTAAAAGCCTACATTGCACATAGCCTACATAGTAATAGCAACTAGTTTGATCATTCTCACAATATTTGACATAGTTAGATTTTCTTAATGAACAGGCTATGAAACATTAATTTTCTCAAACTTAACTAACATTTATATTCAAATTTTTTTCTCAAATCTAACCTTCTTTCCAGGTTGTCATGAACTGCACCTTCCTGGGCACGCACTTTGTTCAACACTGGTGTCTCTGGGTCACTGGTACAGCCCTGTTACACCTCAAAGCTTCCTCTCAGGACACTTGCTTGTGAATATTGGATGATCCTGGCTGCTTTTCCTAACTCTATTTTGAGGACTCTTCAGATTTTTTTCAAAAGATCTTGATTGACTATGCTTCCAACTTCTGGGTTTGGTAAACCCCTAAATGCTTATTTAAACCAGAGTAAATATAACAAACATAACAATAGTTTTCAGTAACCCTTCTACTTCTTACTCCCAGAACAGAGGGAAAACCTATAAAGCATAGCACCTCTTCCCTTCCTGATCACAGACTATTTCTCCAACCTCTGTGTGATCATGATCCCATCCCCTGAAGAGCAAACTGACAACTCTCAAATTCAACCCTCCCTCCCAAATTTCAAATGAGCAGTCTGGGTACAGCTTCTGTCCAGTAGTCCTAGCCTCTGTTGGTCTGTCTACACTGCAATAAAAGACCCACAGGAGTTGCAGTTGTCCTGGGCTGACTGACTTGGGCTGTAGGACTAAAAAGTACAGTATAGACATTCACACTCAGGCTGGAGCCAGGGCTCTAACATCCCAACAGGGTGGCGTGGGAGTGTGTCTCAGAGCCTGGACTCCAGCCCAATCCCAAACATTTACAGTGCTTTTTCTTTTTTTTTTATTCTAGCCTGTGGCACCAATAAATTCAGAGGCTCATTCAGTTTTTTCAGTGATTATTGCTAAAGAATCAGCTTACATTCTGTGAATTTCACTTCACCTAGATTTATTTTTGCATACTTTTTGGTCCCTGACTCTATTAATGACAACAGAACAGTATTTATATAATACTAGGCAGCTTGTATTTTTCTTTTAAGATATGAATCACATTTTTTAATAGAAGTCTCATACAGAGAACTAACAAATAAAGTAACGAAGCTTAATGTATGAGTAAAGATGCAATAGTTTTCAGAATGAAGATCTAGAGGCTGATATTCCACTCACAAACTGGTGCTATTCCACTGATTTAGATTTAATTACTAACAGAAGCCAGGGGGGAATCTAAACTCTGTCTAATGTCTATACTTATTGACAGAAACCGTGGCCACTTTGAAGGTAATGGGAGTTTTGTCATTGACTTCACTGGGGATAGGATTTTACCCATCACAATTATCTATTTATTGCTCAAGCAAGAACTTTACTAACTATGATTTTAAAATATATTTAAAAGAAAATAGAAAATAAATTCTGGGACACATAAGCCATTAGCTGTTTTTTTAAAGACATAGTCTGTGCTCTACTAATTGTGTCAATCGTGTGGATGGGTGACACTTTTGTTTTAAATTCATTTTAGTAAAGGGCTCTGAGACAAATTGTTCTTTCATTTACATTGCTGTAGATCTGGAATCACTCCACTGTAGAAAACGGATTTACCCCTGATTTGCAACAGTGAAATTTAATGGTAACATCTGTCCTGCTGAATCAAATGTTGCCTCATTTACACACCCTTGCAATCCCACTTATCTGAGAAATGTTATATGGGTGTAAAAGGGAGGCTAAAGTTGACCCACTTTGTTTTTTCAAACTTGACGATATTTTTACACTACTTTGAAACAACTTAGACCTTAGTAAAGGGTTTGTAAAATAGTATATTAGTTATACGTTTTAATAAATAATTATTTGGTTTAAATTATAACAGCAATAATAACATTGATATTGCCTACTGACTTTCCAGTTAAAACTCTCTCCCGCTGAAATATTCTGAAAGAGAAGAGGGTATCTGAAAAATATTAGGTCCCAATCCTGCAATCTTTACTCAGCTGCAAGGTCCCACATAAAATCATTGAGATTGCTTAGGTGACTAAAAGCTCAGGATTGTATGTAATTTGTAATTAAAAATTAAAAGTGATCATAGAAGTGAGACATCGATCAACGAGACCCTTCTCATGCAAATGAAGGTAGAGTTCCTCAATAGAAGGCATACTGGATATTAAACTATTATACACCCTAATCAGACAGTATAGACACATTCTTATATTACAGAGGAAACCATTTGAAAATTAAACAAAAAGGCAGTTTGTTAGCCTTAGGGCATAAGAAATTGATCCGTGTTACAGTAAATGTCAAGAGGGCCTCTAAAGACGTACAGGGAGCACACAGCTGGAACTAAAAAAATGAAGAACGTTTCCATCCATAAACTTTGCCCCTTTAATGGACAAGAAGTTTATTTCTCTGTCATCAAGCCATACAACCAGGATTTTTAAAAAAATGTATTCCAGTCAATAGAGCAAAAGGTATTCTTGCAATTTAACTTATTAATGACTTACAATAATTACTGTAAATACAACAAAATCCCTTAACCAAAAGAAAATTTTATAACTTTTTCAATATTATATATAATATTTACCTTATTCATCCTACAGGAGATTTTTATTTAGTCACAATTATTAGATGTTAGCTTTCAACAATTTAATAACACAAATTCAATATATTAAGCTGACAAACATATTGGACTTCTTGGCTCTAGTTTCTAAGCACAGTAATCATTGGAAAAGCTGAACTTCAGTTTAATAGCTCTGGGCATTACAGCAGAATGTAGCCAAATATACAGTTGACATCACACTTACTATAAGATACTGAATACTGAGTTTTGAAAGACAGTTTTAATTAGTTTTGACTCCAAGACTCTGCCCAAAAAAATGGTTAATGAAAGTTTTATCTGTATTCATAAAATATTTTGGAGACCACTTGTCCCAGACTGACCCCAACGTATCAGTTAGGATCATGTCTTTCTTTTTAAGAAACTTACCTTTTTCTGCAGTACATGTCCACAGTAGGAGCAAAACAGTATAGCCCAGCAATATCATCTCAGTGCCTCAGAAGCAGACCATTACATTTACAATGATAGATGGTACTTTCTGTTGTTCTGGGCTATGTACACTCTGTCTTCTAACACTAACTGCTCCTGGAGCTGACCTTGCAAAGATTTTATTCTCTGACTTCAGCAATCACTTCCCCTAATCCTCTTGCAACACACAATAGTCTCTTTCTTTCTACACACATGTATTATGCAATCTTTGCAGAAAAAAAGAGACTTGTTAATATTGGTTGGCTCTCTTTCGGTGTTCTGTTTGCTTTTACCACACACTTCATATCTGAGACAATCCCCCCTGCTTAACAGAAAATCAAATAAAAATAAATACAAGTTGCTTCATTGAATCTAAAGTTTATTTTGGAAGGATATTTTCTCTGTGTTTTATATGCTTAATTAATTAAATGTTAAATTGTATATGTTGTAATAACAACTAAGGGACAGATCCTGACCCACTGAAGTCAGGTACAAAACTCATTTACTACAACAGAAATAGGATCAGGTACCTAATCTTTCTTCACACTCTGAATCCTTTCCTAGCAGACCAACAGTCACACTGAGGTTATTCTAAAACACTAAGAAATACAGTATTGGGCCCTTGCAGAAACAGTTATATGGGGGGGGGGGGGAGAAATTGAACAAAAAGAGATAGTGAGTAAGATCCAGCTCAGTACTTTTGTGGAAAGTGGAGAATTCTCCTGCATTGTGCTACTACTCCACATCCAGTGACAAAAGGCAGAGTAATTTAAACAGGTGTGCAACCAGGATGGCATGCAATTCCAGTTTACTAAGGAGAGTCTACCGCAAGTGGAATTGACTAACTTTGCCTGCATGTGATCATATCTGTACCTGTATTTGCTGATAGTCTGCCACTCTTGCCTTTTGTTCTTCATGCTTGCAGCAGACCATGACAATTCTGGACTCTACTGCCCAGACCAAGGATTCTCAAAATTTTCACAGGGTGGGCCATCTCGTAATAAAGATTATTTCATAGAACACCTCCTCTCCAATTGGCAACTGCACAGACAATTTGTTCTCCCATTCACAATCACTTTACGCAATATGTGGAATCTACAACGATGGCTTATGTGGAAAAAATAATATCAGTAATACACATAGTGTATTTTTAAGCTTCTTTTAATGCAGTTTAGCAAAGTAAACAAGGAGTATAGCCCATAGCATGTGACCAGATACGTCTCTGAAGACCACTACCAATTCACAGACAAGAGTTTGGAAACCTCTGAACTAGTAATATACTTTTCACTATACAGAATAGAGCTGGGAGGGAAACAGGTTTCCCATCATGTGAAAATTTTCAAAGTATATAAAAAAAAATCCTATGCCCTATCAAGACAAAAAGTTTCTCAAAAAGAAAGAAAGAAATGGTTTGAGTCAATCAAAACATTTCATTTCAATTTTGACTTTTCTTGTTTTTTAAAACTTACTTCAGCTAGACAGCAGTAAAGTCATTTCAACTTGAAAAAACAAACATTTTTATTTTGAATATGTCAAAATGGGGCTTTTCAACAGTTTTGAAACTTTGCTTTCCAATAATTCTTCAATATTCATGGAAACTGATCCTGTTTTGTGAACAGTTTTGATTTCAATATAAAAATGGTTTGTCAAAAAATTCCCAACCAGCTCTTGTTTGTTTACAGTAAACAAGAGACTTGTTTATTCTTCAAACAATTTCAACCTTAAAATTTGTTTTATGTTTACGATAAACCAACTTGATGCTGTGTTAAATGGGTGTTTTTACCTCAGTTAATAGGCAGTGATGTGTTTTTGTGTCTTTAGAGGAAGAAACATTATTTCTCTGAACTGTTCAGCAGTGGACTGGACATTGCAGAGCACATGGTTAGGAAAATTTGGGACTGGGAGTGTGTTGGGGATAGGGAGGTCACCCTGCTGGTTGTAACTAAGTCTGAAAGAAGTCAGAGTGGGGCTGTGGGGTTGCATATAGGCAACTGAGGTTGGAGCTGCTGAACTAGGGCTGTCTAGCACACGTATGGTTTGACCCACATGCTTACAGGCTGGTTGTGAGAATGTCCTCAGCTGGGAGCTACAGCAGCAAAACATTGTAATGCGCCCAGGTTTGCAGGGCATATGGTGACACAACCCCTCCCTGGTCTGGATTGCACCCTGAACCCTGGAACAGATGCCAAGGAAGGTTTTTTTTTTTAATCTGAAGTTTAAAACAAACATATCCCTCAGCAATGTTTGCATCACAAACATTGCAGCACTGTATTTGTGCAGGAATATGAGACACTGAAATGGAGAGGTATACATAGTAAACAAGTAGTATAAATACAAAAAATAAATACGATTTATCTTATTTATATATATAAATATATAAAAATGTACATATATAAAATTGTCTCTCTCATCAATGTACCTTAAAAAAATAACATCTGTATGAAGTTTGGTGTTAAGGATGGTAGAGAATGCAGGGGTTTGAGCTGCTGCAGACAGGGAGCTATGAAGTTTTTTGGCAATGCTTCATGAATAAAATTATTCATGTAGTAACAGCAACATTCCCCCAACCCACACACTCTACTGGTGGCAAATTTCTGAAGTGGGTCTTAAACCATTGGCAGCTGTTCCATGTCATCTATCCAGCATACAACCCAGCTACCCTGGCTGGGTGCTGCAATGAGAATTTCTTTCTGTAAGAAAGTTAATGAATTTTTAAAGTCTACAAATTGTTACTGATCAATGAATAGTTCTACTGAATACTATTAATATAGTGATGTGATAATAGATGTATGTTTTAAAAGTACAACAGTGCAGTCAGGAAGCATTATTTTATTCAGCTATTCTTTAGATAACTATTCCAGTGACAATATGTTTTTCCTGGTAGTCTCAGTCCAACTACTGAACAGGTTTTATACATTGGCATTCCTTGTCAGACTTGGCTGAGAGACTTAGGCTTCCACCTGTCTGAAGGCTGATCTATCCTATCACCCCAAGTACTGGTACTTCCTGAACAGGAGTTAGGATAAGGCATATTTGTGATGCAGTTTGCGGAAACTTGTACTGCTGTTGCTGTCTGTACACAACTGTGTTTGTTCTTCGGATAAGATGAGAAAGCCCTTAGTGAAAACTTGTTACATTCATGATTAAAATAAAAAATGTGTCTATTATCGTATGTAGTTCAGGGCAACTGCACCAGTGTTCCCTCCACAGCACCCATGCTAGGTGTGACACGAGTACAACCTGGAGCTGTGGGACTGCTGTGCCTCCTTAACTCTGCAGCCTGGGCTGGCTCTTTTTGCCAGGCCTGCTTTGCCAGGGACAAGCAGCAAAACCCTCCAGGGGCTGTTATCACTCAGCCATCAGCATGCAGAGGCATACCCAGCTAAGTTGCATGAATGTTCCCTAAGCCACTCATGAACCATACAGAGGGAAACACCAGAATATCTCTCAATCCTCCAGCCTTGCACTCCAGAAATATACCATCTTACACTGCTCAAGATCTTCTCCTGAACAGTGTAAACTTATAAATTAGTTTACTACTTCATCAAAGGAAAGTGGACATGCTCCAGCCTGTGTGACCTCAGCAGATTTCCCAAGCACTTTAGACAAACTCACTGGTAAAACATTAAAGTAAGTTTATTAACTACAGAAAGATAGATTTTATGTAAGGCTGTCGACTAATCAGAGTTAATACACACGATTAACTCAAAAAAGTAATCGTGATTAAAAAAATCACAATTTAGCGCAGTTTTAATTGCATTGTAAAACAATAGAATACCAATTGAAATTTATTAAATATTTTTGATGTTTTTCTACATTTTCAAATATATTGATTTCAGTTACAACACAGAATACCAAGTGTACACTGCTCACTTTATATTATTATTATTGATTAAAAATATTTGCACTGTAAAAATGATAAAAAACAGTATTTTTCAATTCACCTTATACAAGTACTGTAGTGCAATCTCTTTAGCATGAAAGTGCAACTTACAAATGTAGATTTTTTTGTTACATAACTGCACTCAAAAACAAAACAATACAAAACATTAGCGCCTACAAGTCCACCCAGTACTACTTCTTGTTCAGCCAATTGCTAAGACAAACAAGTTTGTTTACATTTATGGAAGATAATGCTGCCCACTTCTTATTTACGTCACCAGAAAGTGAGAACAGCTGTTCACATTGGACTTTTGAAGCCAGCATTGCAAGGTATTTACATGCCAGATACGTTAAACATTTGGATGTCCCTTCATGCTTCAGCCACCATTCCAGAGGACGTGCTTCCATGCTGATGATGCTCGTTAAAAAAATAATTCATTAATTAAATTTGTGACTGAACTCCTTTGGAGAATTGTGTGTCTCTGGCTCTATTTTGCCCACATTCTGCCATATATTTCACGTTATAGTAGTCTGGGATGACGACTTAGCACATGTTGTTCATTTTAAGAACACTTTCGCTGCAGATGTAGCAAAACGCAAAGAAGGTACCAATATCAGATTTCTAAAGATAGCTACAGCACTCGACCCAAGGTTTAAGAATCTGAAGTGCCTTCCAAAATCTGAGAGGGATGAGGAGTGGAGCATGCCTTCAGAAGTCTTAAAAGAGCAACATTCCAATGCGGAAACTACAGAACCCGAACCAGCAAAAAAAAAAATCAATCTTCTGCTGGTGGCATCTGACTCAGATGATGAAAATGAACATGTGTCGGTCCACATTGCTTTGGATCGTTATTGAGCATGTACACTGGAAAGGTGGTTGAAGCATGAAAGGACATATGAATCTTTAGCACATGTGGCATGTAAGTATCTTGCAACGCCGGCTACAACAGTGCCATGAGAACACTTGTTCTCACTTTCATTGTGAACTGGTGGCACTGTGAACAAAAAGCGGGCAGCATTATCTCCTGAAAACATAAACAAATTTGTTTGGATGAGTGATGGCTGAACAAGAAATAGGACTGAGTGGACTTGTAGATGCTAAAGTTTTACATTTTTTTTTTTTACATATTTGTAAATTTTTAAGTTCAACTTTCATGGTAAAGAGATTGCACTACAGTACTTGTAGTAGGTGAATTGAAAAATACTATTTCTTTTGTTTTTTACAGTGCAAATATTTGTAATAAAAAATATAAAGTGAGCACTGTACACTTTGTATTGTGTGTTATAATTGAAATCAATATATTTCAAAATGTAGAAAACATCCACAAATATTTAAATAAATGGCATTCTATTATTGTTTAACGGTGTGATTAATTGCACAATTAATCGTGCTATTTTTTTAATTGCATGATTAATTACAATTATTATTTTAATAGCTTGACAGCCCTAATTTTAAGTGATTATAAGTGGTAGGCATAAAGATTAGAGATAGTTACAAAAAAAAAAAAGTAAGCATGTAGTCTAAATCCTAAACCGTCTTAGACTAAGCAGTATTTGGATCAAGCAATTTTTCTCACTCCAGTGGATGCTGTAGGCAAGTTACAGTTCTTCATACATAGACTGACTTCCCTTCTCAGCCTGGGACAAGTCTCCTCAGTTCAAATCTTTGTTTTTCTGGCATTCTTGTTGCTTTCATCATAGGTGGGGGAGGAGAGATGTAAAGTCATGATGCCACTGTCCCTTATTTTATACCACCATTTCATGTGCCTGGAAAATATCAGCCCAGACATGTCCTGGTGGGCCTTTCTGAGTCACAGAGTCAAGCAATCCCTATTTTGTGAGGCTTGTGTAACTCTCCTACATATTTGTAAATCCCTTGTTTACAACTCCCCTGCTGATTAATGGTTGTTTAATGCCCAACTGGGTGCAGGTCACCTCCTTTGTTGTCACTGGAGAACTAGTAGGTGGGTGACTCCCAAACTCACAGCATATTTCAACAACAATAGAGCAAAATCTGATGACTTCATATACACTAATTTAGAGAGAGAGAGAGAGCGAGAGAGAGAGAGAGAGAACACACAATACATGGCATGCTTTGTATGAAATATCACAATCATATGTGAATGATGGACATGGAGGTTACAGGGTACCACTTTGAGTTACAGTGTGTTACACTAGGCTATCAGCTCCTTAGAAGTCACCTCTCTTGTGTAGAAACCCGAGTCTCTCTTCCTCCTGACCATCATGTTTCAAGGTGCACAGTTCCCTGCCTACACTGTAATCTCCATCAAGTCTGACCATCTAAAAGTCCAGAGTTCACACTTCTCTCTGAAGTCTATAAACAGTATAATTGCCTGCAGATAAATTACCACACATCCCTTTCTAAACAAGCACATTTATTCTTAAGGTGAAAGCATTACAGAAAAAAATATAACAAAAACAATAAAGGAATCTACACACAGGCTAACAAGTTTACCAAAGATTACCTTCCAGCTCTAACAAGGGCTCTGGTAGGACTCAATGTCTAAAACCACACTAAGGGGTTTTCTGTGGTTACAAGTTCATAACAGCTTTTGTATTCTCCTCCTACTAGGTATTTCAAAGGAAATCCCTTTCATGCATATTGTTTAAAAAACAAATTTGTTCAATATAGTCCTTTGATCATCCTGGCCCACAACCTTTGCAATTAATACAATGGATTCCAAAGATACTTACACTTAATTTAACAAGATCTCCCAAGGATTTTTCAGGAAACTGCCATATTTTTCACAGCACCATTTCACTGCCTCTGGTACCCATTTATTTAGGGAACAAATGCTATTACTAATGGGAACACCCAGTTTTTCCTGGATGTAATATCAGACAGATTTATTCACCAAATAGTCACTTAACCAACAAAAAGTGATGCTATTTTAGACTTAGTTGTGGTAAATAGTGAGGACATGGTCATACAAAATAACTTTGGCGCCAGCAATGAGTTGATCCACTTTACATTAAATGGAAGGATATTCAAAACCGGGCCAGTAACTAAGATTTTTTTTCAAGAAGGCAGATTAGAGAAATTAAGGGAGCTAGTTAGTAAAGTCAACTGGACTGAAGAGCCCAAGGCCTAGAAAATGGAGGCGGTTTGGGATTTCTTTAAGTCAAACATGCAAAAACTATCTGGAATTTGCATCCCAAGCAAGGCAGAAAACCTTGTAGGGAACAACCACCTCAAAAAGGATATTAGAAATGGAAGAAGGCAATGATCAGGCAGAGAGGGGGGAGGTACATTTTGGCAGTCACAAAGTGCAGAGATAAAGTGAGAAGTGCCAAAATCCAGGTTGAGTTAGACTCTGAAAAGGAAATCAAAACAAATAATAAAATGTTCTTTAGCAATATAAATACAAGAAGAACATATGAAAAGAAATGGGGCTGCTACACAGTGAGGCTGGAGTAGAGATTTAGGATAACCTAGGTATGGGACCAAAACTAAATAAATACGTTGCCTCAGTTATCTACTGGGATGATAATGCAGAACATGAGGGGAAAGGGAGAAGGGCTAATGAGAATGAATATATAGAAATGAAAAATACCACATCCAAGTTTGGAAACAAAACTAACTGAATTTAATGTGTTCAGACTGGGTGTGAGAGGGGAGACCACAATCTTCATTCCAGAATACTGAAATAACTGGCTCACAAAATTGCAAGTCCTGTGGCAAGAATTTTTTTAAAATGTATCAAATCCAGGGTGGTACTGTACGACAGTAGAATAGCAAACAAACATAGTATAGTATCTGTATTTAAGAAAGGGAAACAAATGATCTGGACAACTACAGACCTGTTAGCCTGACCTCACTAGCATGCCAGGCTTTAGAACACATTTTGAAGGAAACAATAATTAAAGACATGGGATGAAATGCAACATGGGTTTATTCAAGGTAGATTGTGCCAGACTAACCTGATCTACTTCTTTGACAAAATAACTCATTTTTTAGAAAAGTGAAGTATGGTAAACTTTGGTAAAGCATTTGATGTGAAATTATGTGGGAAACTTTGGTTAAAATGGAGAAGATAGGGATTAGTACAAGAATTGTACGGTGAGTAAGGAGCTGTCTAAAAAGGAGATGATGACAGACTGTGCTAAAAAGAGAACTGTTGGACTAGAAGGAAGGTACAAATGGTGTTGCTCAAAGATCAATCCTAAGACTTACTTAATATTGTAAATTAATGAACTTGGCACAAAAGTAGGAGTTGTGCTAATGAAATTTGCTGATAACACAAAGTTGGCATGCATTGTCAATACAAAGGAGGATTTGAATATTTTACAGGAAGAATTAGATAACCTTCTGGACTGCAGTAATAGACATAGGATGAAACATAATAATACTCTTCAGAGTGGAAGATCATGTACTTCAGGACTAATAAGAATTTCTGCTGTAAAGCAAGGACTCATCAGTTAGTCAATCACCGGGTGACCATTATCCACCAACATGATGTGGCCATGAAAAAGCAAATGCGATTCTAGTATGTATCTGATGAAGTATTTGCAGTAGAAATAGGGAAGTATTCATGCCATTGTGCAAGTCACTGGGAAGCCCTCTTCTGGAAAACTGTACACGATTCTGGCCACCCATGTTTAAGAAAAAATAATTCGAACTGGGACCAGCACAGGATGATCCAGGGAACAAAGAGCCTATTTCACACAGTGAAACTAAGAGAGCTTGGCTTGTTTAGTCTAGCAAAAAACAAAGGCTGAGAGGGGATATGATTTATCTCTCTCTCTCTCTCTCTGTGTATATATATATATATATACCCATATCTCAGGAGGGTAAAAACCAGGGAGAACGCTAAAGGACAAACACAAATGTATATAAACTGGTCACAAATAAATTTAGGGTGAAAGTAGAAGAAGGTTTCTACCCATCAGAGGAGTAAAATTCCAGAGATTTTCAATAGGACTAGTGGGAGCAAACAACTTAACTAGTTATAAAATTGGACTTGGTAAATTTATGAGCAGGATTGCATGACAGAATTGATTGTGACAGCATGGTACTAGATTCAGTGACCCAGGAGATCCCTTCCTGTCTTACATCCCTATATGTTTATTTTTCCCATGAACATCTCCACACTTTCTTCACTGTTTATTAAGACTGGAAAGCTTTTCCTTAATGAATCCACAAAACCATTATCCTTCTCCTCCTTCAAATCCCTCCAATTCTGTTGTGACACCTCCAGTAAAAAAAGAAGACAATTAACGATGGCTAGGTTGAGCAGAAGTTTAAATAAAATAAATACATATTTTTGAATGATTCATAACCATCAGGTTGTACACACAGCTAGTTTGAGTAACTATGTAATCTTATTCTTGCCTTCATCTTCCCTCACCCTTCCTTTTTATTGCTTGTTACACTCAGTTGTTGCATTTGGTTTCAAATTATCTGGAAACAATTTACAATGGAAGGATGGTTTTGTGTTTAAATCTTTAGATAGGGACACAAGAGATCTGAGGTTAATTCCTGGAACTGACAGATTTAGTGACTTTCCTACAGTCCCACCAGCTCTCCTTGCCTCAGTTCCCCATTGATACAATGAGGACAATAATACTTCTCTTCTCTCACCCTTTGTCTGTTTTGCCTCTTTGAATTGCAAGATCTTCAGATCAGGGAGTACAATTATATATTTGTATAGCGCCTACCACAATGGAGTCTTGGTCTCATCTGGATCCTCTAGGTGCTACAAACTACAATTCAGATCAGGGGCCACGCCGTCCTCTGTGTTTATATAGCATCTTGCACAATAGAGCCCTGATCGTGATGACCTGCTTTGGTGCTAACCCAAAATACAGACATGTATAACACAATACATTAATCAACTTAATTAACATATATAGCCACAAGAATGCAAATTACAACATGAGGATAGAAGATAGCTATATATGCTAGCTATATTTTGTAAGGTTCTCTTTTCCTTTCATTTTTGCTGAAAAATATATTAGCACTAATGGATTGCCAGAAACAAATCAAGAAAACTATTCTCTGTTTGAGATGTTTACCTTGTGCAGTACAGAAAGGCCATATTGTGAGGAAACAAAATTTCACATCAAATTCATTTTAGAAGTATATCAGGGCACATTTAACAGCTGATGTCATTATGATACGTTCTGCTAAGGACTACACATTTCCTAGATACTTCTGAAGTAGCCTTGCAAGCTGTACTAGGCCAAACCTGCTCTGTCATAAATATAAAGGGAAGGGTAAACCCCTTTAAAATCCATCCTGGCCAGAGGAAAAATCCTCTCACCTGTAAAGGGTTAAGATGCTAAAGGTAACCTTGCTGGCACCTGACCAAAATGACCAATGAGGAGACAAGATACTTTCAAAAGCTGGGAGGAGGGAGAGAAACAAAGAGTTTGTGTGTCTGTTGGTATGCTGCTTTTGCCGGGGATAGACCAGGAATGGAGTCTTAGAACTTTTAGTAAGTAATCTAGCTAGGTATGCGTTAGATTATGATTTCTTTAAATGTCTGAGAAAAGAATTGTGCTGAATAGAATGACTATTTCTGTCTGTGTGTCTTTTTTATAACTTAAGGTTTTGCCTAGAGGGATTCTCTATGTTTTGAATCTAATTACCCTGTAAGGTATCTACCATCCTGATTTTACAGAGGTGATTTCTTTACTTCTATTTACTTCTATTTCTATTAAAAGTCTTCTTGTAAGAAAACTGAATGCTTTTTCATTGTTCTCAGATCCAAGGGTTTGGGTCTGTGGTCACCTATGCAAATTGGTGAGGATTTTTACCAAACCTTTCCCAGGAAGTGGGGTGCAAGGGTTGGGAGGATTTTGTGGGGAAAGACGTGTCCAAACTACATTTCCCAGTAAACCCAGTTAGAGTTTGGTGGTGGCAGTGGATATTCCCAGGACAAAGGATAAAATTAATTTGTACCTTGGGGAAGTTTTAACCTAAGCCGGTAAAAGTAAGCTTAGGAGGTTTTCATGCAGGTCCCCACATCTGTACCCTAGAGTTCAGAGTAGGGGAGGAACCTTGACATGCTCAAAGGCATAAAATCTATCCTATAGATCACAGCCATTGACTGAATGCTCTGCTAACTCAGTAAATCCACAGATCACTAAGTCTTCCTGTCAAGGCTGATTCCCCACTCTGGCACTTTGAGTGCAGAAGGTGGGGGCCCACAAGGATTCTACAAATTAATATTGGCCACTCCAGGCTTGCATTACACTCCCAAGGTTACAGCTTTTTTCTGATCTTGGATGGGTAGATGCTGCCACCTCCCAAGTGCAAAAAAAACCCCTTTGTGAACCCAGGAAGGCGCACTTGGGAATTTCTTCCTGTGGGAATTCCTCAAGCCCTTTCACCTCCCCTCTGGGGGAGAGTGGAGAAAGAAAACAAAGGAAATCAGCTGTTGCCACCAGCTAATCAAATAACATATGCACAAACCTCTTAGGGACTCAAAAATCCAATCCTGTTTTTTTTAAAGAAAAGGTAAATTTTATTAAAAACAAAAAGAAATAAATAAATCTGGAACTTGGGCTTTTTGCTAGTTAAAAAAAAATATAAGGATTAAGCATCAAGATATGTTCTTGAGGTCCAGTTTAAGGGTTATAAGCAAAACAAAAAGCACCTGGGATTAGCACAGATGAGTCCACAAGACATAAAGAAATAAAAGAGATAAACCTAATCACGTCTTCCTGGACATTTTCTGATCTACTTACATAACTGGGGTTTCAAATGAGTAGTTTCTAGGTTTGATCTGATAATTTTCATACCTGGCTCAAAGCTTTTTACAGTATTGCTGCTCTGTCCGCCCTCTCCGGAGAACCACAACAGACAAAGGGAAGCTTTTTCCCAATTTTAAAAAGTTCTAGCCTTTTCATTGGCTTTTTTGGTCAGGTGCTCACTCCCTTCCTTTTACCTATGGACTTTTTAACCCTTTACAGGTAAAGCAAGTAGAGAACAGCTACTAACAGGGATTTTATAGCTAACTAGCTGGCTGGGTGTCCATAAAAAGGAGCTAGCCCCCCCGTTCATTTATCACACCACCAGACAATTAAACACTATCTGGCTGATGTAGCTTTAAGACTGACTTCCAATGGGTGCCAAATTTGTAATCCCCATTTCCAGATTTGACCATATAACCACAGGAATGTGACCAAGTGAGACTCTTTCAAATTTTTTGGAATGTAAGCAACACGAGCCCCAAAAGCCTGGTAGCTGGATAAACCATTCAAATAATTAATCTTGGGGAACAAAAGCAATCCAAAATATGAGTGCCGGGGGGAGGGACCCTGAAAACTAAGCTTGATCTTTTTGGATCCTTCCCTGCAGGTTTCCAGTCTGCCTAATCCTCTTAAAACATCAAGAGCAAAATAGCAGTAATGGATGTAAACTTTGTAAAGAATGCAGTTCTAATTGCTATTTTTCACTGCAGTTTCAAGAGCCCACTGAGTTAGCTCCTGCACATTTGATGACAGCATGATTTGTGAGTTAGCTGAATCCAATCCGGATGAGATAAAACAGTCCTGTTTGGATAAGAAACCAACTAGAAGTTGTTCAAGTTATACAGCTATTGGAAGAACTTTGTGCTTAGTACTTACTCCCCCTGGTTCTCTTCTGTTTTGTTTTTATTTTTTAAGAACTGTCATGACACCAGGTTTCCTAGATCCCATACTGGAGTAATTGCTGCTACCATCGAGCTTCACATTTGGCGATTTTATTTCATGTCACCCCTCACTCTGCTCCTTTTTGCAGGGACACTGTCCCCAGGGGTGGGGGGCTTGCTGGTACCTATGGTAGGTGCTTTTTGAAGGCCATTGCAGGAAAGCCCAATCACTCCAGTCTTCATTTACAAACTGTTGTTGTATTAACTACAAGTAAACCCGTGAAATAACTCATTTTGAGTCCCTTTCTGGCACCTTCAGCCAGGCCCCGGACACCCTGACCTCTAGCCTGTCAGACTCAACCCTCCTTCCCAACCGTCCTTGCCCAACTGCCAGAATTCGAATAAACATTCCGTGGTTGCTCCCAGCAACCAAAAGGCCCTTTACAGAGTCCTCAGATGTGACATAATTGTCATGTCCAATCCCAGGTTTCACTTCTCTTGCAAACCTGTACATAAATAGCTTTAATTTACCACATTACTTCATATTCTCCAGAAGGACAATATAATCTTTGTCAGTGTTCTTTATTACAAGAGCATAATCCGGTGTAGGGTAAATAAATGGTAAAGGGAGATGAGGTGATTAGCTAGGGGAGTCAAGCTTCTTACCTTTCTAGACCATTGTATAGCACTGGAAACAATGGTAGCCAGGTGATGGAGGTAGAAGGTGGGACGCCTTACCTCAAAGCTTCTCCTGATGAACAAGCCAGTCTATTTGATTCACCAAGGCACTCGATAGCAGAGAGATCAATATCTGGGAGCCAGCAGTTAATTTGCTAATGCTAAATAAAATGTTTTTATTTCAAATACTAGATTTGCTACCAGTGGAGATAATTGTCCATTGTGAAGAAAGATGGCAAACTCTAGTCTCTAGTTATTGGTAGACTGTACTTTAATGATATTTATATATTTTTAGAAAGGGTTAAATTTTGTCTGTAAGGAACACCATCCCACCAAGCACTTCTAAAAGTGATGCATCTCACAAAAACAATGCCTCCAAAAGTGCAGGGGGAACACAGGCCCTGTATTACCCTTTGGCAGGGCACAGCACATGCTTCCCTGCCCACACAGTGCCAGCTCTGCTGGCTGGCATAGGGGCCTGGTGGCGTGTGGGTCATGGCTACAGTCTCACCCCTTCTGGGGATTCTGGCACATCAAGAGCTCTAGATTCCTGTAGTTCTTCTGCTATCTATGTTCAAAGGCTTCTGTAATACAATAGGGTAGGTGGAGACTATGTATACCCTTCTCCACACAAAAGTGAAGGGCTGGACACAATAAACCCACTATTAACTGCGGAAATGGAAATGTTCGTTTTAACAGTATTCCTGTGACCTTTGACATTTTTAAAATAAATGACAAAAAATATTTAACAAATATTTCAATGTTTTGCTTGTCAGAAGTAGACAGAAGCGTTCCTGGAATGACTCATACTGGTGAGAAATTGTGCTGTGGCGAGGAATCAGATGGCCCTGTGTGCTGGGTAGGGGCCCCCCAAATCGCCAATAGACCTGATATGGGCTGCTTACAGAGTCCTTCCCCCATTTGTAGCACACAAGGAATTTTCCAATCAAGAACAAAAAGGTTCTTTTCCCTCTTCCTCTCTTGCAAGAGAGAGAAGCAGAATAAAAGAAAAAAAGACAAAAGGTGGGCAGACTCTTGGTCACCCCTTTGGTGTTGAGCTTATCTGCAGGTTCTAGTGTCCTTGATCAGGGTTAGTGCCTGCCTTTAAGCCTCTCCTTTTGGTAACCCCCACGTTATACCTAGTCGATAGTTTTAGGGGTGGCAGAGTCTGTGACTGTCTTTCTCTTTGCTGATCTGTCCCTGTAGTCACAGTGTTCAAAGTACAGCAGTCTTCTCTCTAGTCATGGCTCCTTCCTATGGAAAGGCTCTCTCTTTTTAAGCTTCCTCCCTCCAAGCAAAGCAAGCCATACTGGTTAGTGCTGGCTGAGTCTGTAAGAACTTGCTAGCCTCCTCTCTACCAGAGTGAGGGTGTGTCCCCTCACATACTGGGAAATAATAAAAGATTTAATTTGCTAGCTGCACTAAAGGTATAAAAGAAAATAGTTACAAACATTTCCAGTTTAACTGTTTATAATAGACATTGTTGAGTATTACTATCAATTTTTTTTATTGATATGACATGTGACTTTTGGTAAGTCCCAATGTAATATAGAAACAAGATTTTAACTACATCTGAATCAAAGTAGCATTTCAAAAATGTATTTCAGTGCCATGCCTGGTTTGAATGAACCTCATGCTGCTGAATTATCCAGCACTATGATAATTTTCGTTCCAGTAGTTTACAATTATTGAGCTAAATAAAAAAAAAAGTTTAAAATCGGTGGGAAAAAATAACATTTATTTTTCAAGTGAGAACTAAGCAGATTGTCTTCATGGCTTTTGTTAATAGTCCGGAATAGCATATTGTAATTTAAGTCAAGTCAATTTATATGCAAAAATTTAGCAGTGGGCAGCACAGGTTTAAATAACAGACACACAACTTTAATAAATAATTCCTTCTATACATTAATATTACAGGCTTTTTTGAATAGTCCAAAAGTAATTTACATTGTGGTAGCCCAAGTTTTGCCTCTGCTCCATTAATGATTTGACTAAACTAACAGAAAACAAAGTCTAAAGACATTTTTGTTCATGTCAGTAAAATAATTTTGTCCTGTTCCATTCAGGCCCCAGTTCTTTAAACAATCACAGAGTTACCTTTACACAAGTTGAGCAGTTTAATGTCCGTGATACTACTCACAGGAGTAAAGTTAAGATTGCACATAAGTGCTTGCAGAATTGGGGCCTATACTAACAGTGTCAGAATTTGCCTCATGTACACCTCTGCCCAACAATTGCCCAGGCTCACAGCATACCTGAGTCATTTTGAAATATATTTCTGTGGGAAAAACATGAAGTAGCTTACATTACAACCATGTGAACTCATGTCCTCCATTATGATGAACAACAAATGTTGAAATCGTCAATTGAAGTAGAAAAGAAATTAGGCTAGAGATTCAGTAGGCATAGCACTAAGCAAGCTTTCATCTCAAGCTATGACTTATTCACTCAGTTTTTAGCTTGACACCTTATTTAATCTTGATGGTAATAAATCATCATTATTTTGTTTTTTAGTTCCCCACAATCCTCCAAAGTGGGCCCAGTCATACAAACATCATTCACACAAGTAGTGGGAGGGGCAGCCTGAAAATGCTTAAATGCTCTTTTTAAAAAGATTTCCTTGATTAAATTGAACCCTTAAGCCTTGATTCAGGAAGGCAATTAAATACATTCTGAAGTCCCATGTACATCAGTATGACTTTATCACATGCTTCAAGTCATGCATGTGCTTAAGCACCCTTCCTGAAAAAAGAATATTTTCTTGGATTGAGACTTGTACAGTAAGAATTCTTTATGAGAACACAAAAGAGGAAAACTATTTTTGGTAAGGAAACATATTTCAGTTTCAAATTTCCAAAGACTGAAAAAGAAACTGTAAAAAGCAGCAAAAATATTCATTAAAAATGTAAAATACATTAATACTCTTAAAAATAAATAATCAGTCATTGAATAATTGCTTTGTAAATTACTAGTGCCTAATCTTGCAAATCCTTATGCACATGAGGAGTTTTTATCTAAGAGACCCACTGTGCCAAATCCTGCAGGCCTACTCTGCTTTTGCTGAGAACTCCCACTGAAGTCAAAACTGAGATACCACTCTTCCATATGTTTAGTGATAACATTAATAATGAGAAGTTAAAAACACCACAAGTTTCAACTCAGAGTTTCTTGTGAATTCTCTCATTAGGAAAGTGTAGGTTTGCAAGATAGATCCCTCTTTAAATACAATTCTTAGTAGTGTCACTTTTTGGAAATTTTGGTGCAGAACAAATTAGTACCATACCTTCATTTGAAATTAGGACACTTATTTCTGGAATATCAACAAAGGTATTTAGGGCTAGATCATGTCATTAAGGTACTCCATGGTAAGAGGGGTATAGATCTGCACCACTTCAGGGGGAGCTCAAGGAGATACTGTGCTGCATAGAGGCACAGTGCTAGAGCACAAAGAGAATACCCCTGCACCATCTATTGGTAGGTTACACATTGTAGCTGATCAGCTCCTTTCACTTTTGCTATTTGGGATATTGAACTTTCATTTTCTAAACAAAAAAAAAAAAGGAATTCTCTCTCTCTGCGTGTGTGTGACTAGTGTGCACAAAAGCTGCATCTTGGGATGTTTATGTTTGAATAAGGTTCTTTATAGATGCGATTGTATAGTTATACATCTCTATATTGTGACATTTTAAAAATTATTTTTCATTCATCACTAAGCCCCTGGTCCTACAAAGACTAAAGCCTTATTTTTTGTCCAGTATACCTGCACAGGCAAATACTTCTGAGTATGGACACAGCTTACAACATACTTTTGTCTGTATAGCTTATACAGGGTCAGCAAGCAAAATAAGTATCTTTTTTTTTTATTTTTTGGCCACTGCACCTGTACTAATGCTCTTGCTGGCACAGAATTGTCATTACAAAAACAAACTAAAAAACCCCAAAACACCTAACCAATTTTGTTATGCTGGCAAAAGTTTCCCATGTAGACCTGGCCTAACTTCATAGACTTTGAGTAATCCTTCTGAAGTTACTGGGGCTCCACACATTGTATTTGTGTACATTTTTTATCAGGACTGGGGCCTTGGATGCTAGGTAGGTACATGAAGACTCCCATAATTATGGGAGTGAATCTTCAAGAGAAAGTAAAATGATGCGTCAAGATACTAATTTGATTGATGAGAATGAATCCAAGAGAATTGGTAGGTAAGATCCCATGGGAAGCAAGCCTAAGGGGAAAAGAGTTCAGGAGACTTGGCAGTTTTTTAGAGACACATTAAGGGCATAAGGACAAACAACCACAGTGCCTAGGAAAGATATGAAGTATGGTAATAGATCACTCTAGCTTAACCAGGAACCTGAAAAAATCTGAAACTAAAAAAAAAAAAAAAGTCATACAAAAAGTTGAAAGTAGGTCAAATTATGAAGGATGACTACTATACCCCCCGCCCCCCCCCCCCAGAAGCATAGAGGGACAAAATTAGAAAAGCCAAGGCACAAAAGGAAATAAAACCAGCTAGAGACATAAAGAGTAACAAGAAAGCATTTTACAAATACATTAGAAGCAAGAGGAAGACAGGGGACAGGGTAGTCCCATTACAATGATGAGGGAAAGACAATAAAGAAAACATAGCAATGGCCGAACTATTAAGTGACTTTCATTTCAGTTTTCACCAAAAAAGTTAGAAGTGATTGGATGACTAACATAGTGAACATTTGTGTAAATGGGGTATGATCTGAGGGCTAACGTTGGAAAAGAATAAGTTAAGAATTACTTATGCAAGTTACAGAGTAGCAGCCGTGTTAGTCTGTATCTGCAAAAAGAAAAGGAGTACTTGTGGCACCTTAGAAACTAACAAATTTATTTGAGCATAAGCTTTCGTGAGCTACAGCTCACTTCATCGGATGCATTCTGATGAAGTGAGCTGTAGCTCATGAAAGCTTATGCTCAAATAAATTTGTTAGTCTCTAAGGTGCCACAAGTACTCTTTTTCTTTAGACAAGTTAGATGTCTGCAAGTGAGCAGGGCCTGATGAAATACATTCTAGAATACTTAAGTAACTGGCTGAAGAGATCTCTGAGTCATTAGCGATTATCTTTGAGCACTTGTGGAGTACGGGAGAGATCCCAAAGGACTGGAAAAAGGCAAATACAATACCTATCTATAAAATGGTGGAAAAGGACAACACAGAGAATTATAGACCAGTCAATCTTAACTTTGGTAAGTGGAAAGATAAGGGAGCAAATAATCAAAAGCACCTAGAAGAAAACAACCTGATAAGTAACAGTTAACATGGATTGTCAAGAACAAATCATGCCAAACAAACCTAATCTCCTTCTTTAACAGGTTAACAAGCTCTGTGGATAGGGGCAAGCAGTAGATGTGATCTATCTTGACTTCAGTATGGCTTCTGATACTATTTCACATGACCTTCTTATAAACATACTGAAGAAATATAGCCTAGATCAGGGGTTCTCAAAATGGGGGTCGGGACCCCTCAGGGGTTGCGAGGTTATTACATGGGGGGTCGGAAGCTCTCAGCCTCCACCCCAAACCCCATTTTGCTTCCAGCATTTATAATGGTGTTAAATATATAAAAAAGTGTTTTTAATTTATAAAGGGGGGGTCGGTCGCACTAAGAGGCTTGATATGTGAAAGGGGTCACCAGTACAAAAGTTTGAGAATTACTGGCCTCGATGAACCTGCTATTAGTGCACGACTGGTTGGAAAAGAGTACTCAGACTTGCGGCTGAGTTTCCCACAAGAAAGGGAGTACACTCCTTCAAGGGGCATTTTTCCTCCCTGACAGCCCAGACAAAGCCCATCAATATCTGAGGCTATTGGGAGGCTGGAGGGGACAAAACAACAGAGTTTCAGCTTGTTGTGACCACAGAGCCCTCTCTGTACAGAAGTATGGTAAGAAATGGTTAATTCTGGGAGAATTGTTTTGATCATGAATTTACTGAAGAGTACATATTGCACCACATTTTTAAAGAGCAGCATCCCTCTCTGAGTTTGCCATCTATCCTGTCTACTATTAATGACAGTAGTAAGAAGTGGGAGCATAGCAACCACATTTATTAATCAGGGATCTGTGTCATGGGAGCAAAATAGAGGCCTCACTGAAACAGATTGGAAGAGGCAGTTCAGAGCCTGACAGAGATTGGAGGGCACAGTAATCCAGAGAATTGCTATCTTGGTGAGGGGAATGTGATGGTGCCATACCCCCAGGAACCCTAACACTAGTATAGTATAATCCTAAAAATATTAAACACAGATTGTGTGCTGAGAACGGCAGCAGTTTTCTAGCTTTTATCAGCATATTTGAAACTGCACTTTGAGGGGACAAGAATGCTAAAAATCTCTGGAAGTCTTCTAACCAGAATGCCAAATTGAGCTCCTAACTAGTTGCACAGACATGTACAGAGCCATTGCTTTTACTGTACACCTACAGTGCAAATTTGGAGCCATTTTCCACTAATTTAAGACAGAAAATGGAGAATACCTCATCCATTTCAAATTGTAGAGATTATAAAGGATTCAGCCTAGATGATCATAATGGTCCCTCTTGATCTTAAAGATCTGTGAATGAACTTGAGTTGGGTTTGGTCAGGACAACAAGGTTAATATTCCAACTGTTGGAAAAATGACAGTAGGAGCTTTAATGACTGCACCTGGTCAGGAGCTTGATTTTATACATCTGAAAGAAGGCAAGTTTCCAAGAATAGTGTGCCCCAGTACTGTGCTAGGACACTTATTCAGTACTGATGCAGAAGCAGAACGCCACCTACTAGAGCTGGTAAAAAGAAAATCTGAGAAAACAGTTGTCAATTGAAAAATGCAGTTTCAATTAAATCTAACTTTTGTGGGAATGTATCAATTTCACTGAAAAATTTTTGACAGGGAAAAATCATAGAATCATAGAATATCAGGGTTGGAAGGGACCCCAGAAGGTCATCTAGTCCAACCCCCTGCTCAAAGCAGGACCAATTCCCAGTTAAATCATCCCAGCCAGGGCTTTGTCAAGCCTGACCTTAAAAACCTCTAAGGAAGGAGATTCTACCACCTCCCTAGGTAACGCATTCCAGTGTTTCACCACCCTCTTAGTGAAAAAGTTTTTCCTAATATCCAATCTAAACCTCCCCCACTGCAACTTGAGACCATTACTCCTCGTTCTGTCATCTGCTACCATTGAGAACAGTCTAGAGCCATCCTCTTTGGAACCCCCTTTCAGGTAGTTGAAAGCAGCTATCAAATCCCCCCTCATTCTTCTCTTCTGCAGGCTAAACAATCCCAGCTCCCTCAGCCTCTCCTCATAACTCATGTGTTCCAGTCCCCTAATCATTTTTGTTGCCCTTCGCTGGACTCTCTCCAATTTATCCACATCCTTCTTGAAGTGTGGGGCCCAAAACTGGACACAGTACTCCAGATGAGGCCTCACCAACGTCGAATAGAGGGGAACGATCACGTCCCTTGATCTGCTCGCTATGCCCCTACTTATACATCCCAAAATGCCATTGGCCTTCTTGGCAACAAGGGCACACTGCTGACTCATATCCAGCTTCTCGTCCACTGTCACCCCTAGGTCCTTTTCCGCAGAACTGCTGCCTAGCCATTCGGTCCCTAGTCTGTAGCTGTGCATTGGGTTCTTCCGTCCTAAGTGCAGGACCCTGCACTTATCCTTATTGAACCTCATCAGATTCCTTTTGGCCCAATCTTCCAATTGGTCTAGGTCCTTCTGTATCCTATCCCTCCCCTCCAGCGTATCTACCACTCCTCCCAGTTTAGTATCATCCGCAAATTTGCTGAGAGTGCAATCCACACCATCCTCCAGATCATTTATGAAGATATTGAATAAAACCGGCCCCAGGACCAACCCTTGGGGCACTCCACTTGATACCGGCTGCCAACTAGACATGGAGCCATTGATCACTACCCGTTGAGCCCGACAATCTAGCCAGCTTTCTACCCACCTTATAGTGCATTCATCCAGCCCATACTTCCTTAACTTGCTGACAAGAATACTTCTAAAAGTCTAAACATTTTGTTTTGAAAATGTTGCAATGTTTTATTTTGATGGTGGTTGAAATATTTCATCCTAGAAATGTCATTATAATTAATTTACACTTTCATATTATATTAAAATTAATTTGATTATATATAACGTGTAATATGTGAATATTTTATTTAATATTTTAATATAATGCAATATATTTTGATGGGCCCACATTTAAATATTTCAGAATGTTTATTTCACAAGAAATTTCAGAATTTTTGCTTTTTTCTCCTGATTCTGAGCTGCTCCCCCCGCCGATGCCCGAGGAACAGAAATCCCAGTCCCCAGCTAGCACTATCATATACTGAATCACTAGCATCAATTCCTACAGCACCTAAAGTTTTGCTTGGAGGACTCCTACTCAACTGTTGACCCAAATCTACTTAGTTTGTAAGATCTTCAAGGTCACAGCAGAAGCAGGAATAGTTATAGGCCATAATGACTGACTAGGAAGGAATACTGCAGAAAAGGATGTGGGGGATCACAGTGGACCAGAAGCTAAATATGAGTCAACAGTGTGACACTGTTGCAAAAAAAGCAAACATCATTCTGGGATGTATTAGCAGGAGTATTGTAAGCAAGACACAAGAAGTAATTCTTCCGCTGTACTCCGCACTGATTAGGCCTCAACTGGAGTATTGTGTCCAGTTCTGGGCACCACATTTCAGGAAAGATGTGGACAAATTCTGCAACGTCGAGGGAAGAGCAACAAAAATTATTAAAGGTCTAGAACACATGACCTATAAGGGAAGATTGAAAAAATTGGGTTTGTTTAGTCTGGAAAATAAAGACAGAGAGGGGCCATGATAACAGTTTTCAAGTACATAAAAGGTTGTTATAAGGAGGAAGGAGAAAAAGTGTTGTTTTTAACCTCTGAGGATAGGACAAGAAGCAATGGGCTTAAATTGCAGCAGGGCAATTTAGGTTGGACATTAGGAAAAACTTCCTAACTGTCAGAGTGGTTAAGCACTGGAATAAATTGCCTAGGGAGGTTGTGGAATCTCCATCATTGGGGATTTTTAAGAGCAGGTTGGGCAAACACCTGTCAGGAATGGTCTAGATAATACTTAGTCCTGCCACGAGTGCAGGGGATTGGACTAGGTGACCTCTCGAGGTCCCTTCCAGTCCTACGATTATATAAATAAGTGGCCTTTTGTTGCCCCTTTCAAAGATTTACCTACTAGTAAGCGTCCCAACAATGCTCTCTCTGACACATTTATATAGAACCCTTATCAGTAACCTAATATTGACAGCTAAGAATTTGATAGACTGCAGGAAGGAAAGCTTTGCCCCATTCTACAATAATGATTTAAAGAAACTTGGAACATTATCGTTATGGAAAAGTTGACACTTTCCACTCAAAATATTTATGATTACCGCATAACGTGACTGCCAAACATAAGATACTAATGAGCTTCAGTACACATACCTTTAATGATAATTTTATACTCAGAGAGACAAGGTGGATGAAATAATATCTTTTATTGGACCACCGTCTGTTGGTGAAAGAGACAAGCTTGCAAGTTTACACAGAGCTCTTCTTCAAGTCAGAAATTGGTGTATTAAAAATATATTATTACCTCACTCTTCTTGTATCTCTAATAGCCTGGGACTAACTCGACTACAACAACACTGCAAATAATTTCATACTCAGTAAGGTAATAGGTTAGTATTTTCCTTTCACTAATCTTCAACTTATTTTTCCCCATGATAATGCAGTCACAAATTCTCTTCTCTCCCCACTATTCTCTCTTATTTTCTTTCTACTGTCTGAACCTAACCCACCTTATCCTTAAGAGCAATTTTAATAGGATGAAAAAATAGTTAAACTACAAGAATAATAAACCAAACAAATTAAAGCTTTATTAACTCCTCACAGTAAAATCTCAGCAATTCAAACTATATCAATACACCCCATAACCTTTTCTCTCACCCCACACCCCCTCCTCCCTCAGAAAAAACACAAAACCAGTGATTCTCTCCACTTCAAGATTGAACAGCCCTGTATAGCAAGGTGTCATATTTAGACTTTATTTATTTTTAAAAATATGCATCATATTTCCTTATATACTAAAAAGTATTTTTATAAACATTTAAAACTAAACTATATTTGTCAAATGCATGTGCAAAGTACACATTTGATACATTATCCATGCATTCATTGTGTGGGTTTACTTATATACTAATTTGCAAAATTCAATAATTCACAATAGGTCACCCAGTATACATTAGTGAGGTTTCAGTAATTCACAATAGGTCACCCAGTATAAATTAGTGAGGTTATACTCTAATATAAAATTTAAATAAAATATTAAGATGCCATCCAGATATATAATTATTCTAACTTGGATAATAATATTAACCTTTCTTTCTGATATGTTTTGTTATATTCATGTTCCAATCTAGTGATTTTCTCTCTTAACTTGTATTAAGTGTCTAATATAGTTCTCTGCAGGGAGGAAGCATAGTTTACTGGTTTTCTCATACCACTAGGCAACAGAAGTTGTGGGTTCCATCCCTGGTTTTGCCACCAACTTGCAGTGTGATCTTTGGCATGTAATTAGACTACAAGGTAATATAAATAATAATTTACTGTAACTTCTCCATTTCCCCATCAGTAAATTGTGGATAATAATGCCTATCTCGAAGTGGTGCTCTAAGGATTTCTTTGTTTTTTAAAGTGCTTTGAGATTCTCCAATTAAAGGAAAACAATTAAAGGCAGCTAAGTGATTTAAGAGCCTATGTCCTATTTTGACAAGACACTGAGAATTTATAAGCTTTAGTCTTGCTGAAAGTCAATAGGATGCCAGCTCCTAAATGATAACATCATTTTTGAAAATGTTAATCGCAGATTCTTTTATCATTCAGACTCTTTTGGAAAGAGGATTTTAGGTAAATTTTTCAAATGTGCCTAAGTCCATTGACTTTCAGTAGAATTTAGATGCTTTTGAAAAATTTACTCAGAATGAATTATGTAAAGGGGTACTGTCACTTTTTTTAAATGGACTAATCTAAAAACCACATTTTTGATTGAATACCTTTTAAATAGTATATAAACAAACTAGGGAAATACAGCCTAGATGGAGCTACTATAAGGTGGGTGCATAACTGGTTGGAAAATCGTTCCCAGAGAGTAGTTATGAGGGGTTCACAGTCATGCTGGAAGGGCATAACGAGTGGGGTCCCACAGGGATCGGATCTGGGTCCGGTTCTGTTCAATATCTTCATCAATGATTTAGATAATGGCATAGAGAGTACACTTATAAAGTTTGCGAATGATACCAAGCTGGGAGGGGTTGCAAGTGCTTTGGAGGATAGGATTAAAATTCAAAATGATCTGGACAAACTGGAGGAATGGTCAGAAGTAAATAGGATGAAATTCAATAAGGACAAATGCAAAGTACTCCACTTAGGAAGGAACAATCAGTTGCACACATACAAAATGGGAAATGACTGCCTAGGTAGGAGTATTGCAGAAAGGGATCCGGGGGTCATAGTGGATCACAAGAGAAATATGAGTCAACAGTGTAACACTGTTGCAAAAAAAAGCAAACATCATTCTGGGATGTATTAGCAGGAGTATTGTAAGCAAGACATGACAAGTAGTTCTTCTGCTCTACTCTGTGCTCTACTCAACTGGAGTTTGTGTCCAGTTCTAGGTGCCACATTTCAGGAAAGGTGTGGACAAATTGGAGAAAGTCCAGAGAAGAGCAACAAAAATGATTACAGGTCTAGAAAACACGACCTATGAGGGAAGTTTGAAAAAATTGGGTTTGTTTAGTCTAGAGAAGAGAAGACTGAGAGGGGACATGATAACAGTTTTCAAGTACATAAAAGGTTGTTATAAGGAGGAGGGAGAAAAAGTGTTGTTTTTAACCTCTGAGGATAGGACAAGAAGCAATGGGCTTTAATTGCAGCAGGGCAATTTAGGTAGGACATTAGGAAAAACTTCCTGTCAGAGTGGTTAAGCACTGGAATAAATTGCCTAGGGAGGTTGTGGAATCTCCATCATTGGGGATTTTTAAGAGCAGGTTGGGCAAACACCCGTCAGGGATGGTCTAAATAATACTTAGTCCTGCCACTAGTGCAGGGGGCTGGACTAGATGACCTCTCGAGGTCCCTTCCAGTTCTATGATTCTATGATAAATTATGTTAAAAAAATCCCTCCCTTCAAAAGAATTCTAAGTGGTTTGAGGTTCACACCGTACCTTGAAAGATACTTATTTCTGCCTACTGCACTCCTATGCATCAGAAAATATCATTTCTTGGGCATACACTAGGCACATGGTGAACTTTAAGCACATGAGTAGCTGTGTTGATATAACAGGACATGTGCCTAAATATTTGCAGGATGAGGCACAAATATATCAGTCACAAATGCTCAAATTAACTACCAGGATAACGGGTGAGCAATTAAAAATTGAGCCCAGTGGTGGGAAAAGGTAACAAGAGGCCCAAGTGTGGTCAAATGACTCACTTTAACATCACTGAATGACAAAACAACAGCACCAGTACAGATAGTGGTAAAAAAAGCAGCACAGAACTATAGCTGATATTGACACTGGAAACAGTTTTAGAAGATATTTCTGGCCTTTCTAAAAATGTCACCAGTATTAAATCTCATCTGCTATATAATGAATTAACAAAAAACTGCTGTTGGAAACTAGTGAGCTTAGGCATGACAGTGCCAGACTGGAAAGCAGAATGGATATATATGAAGAGAAGCAGGAGTGCCTGGAAATTACCACCTCTGTATATAAGAGGACTCACTAAAATTCTCAAAGGGACAAATGCAATTGGTTTTCACAGAATCATAGGACTGGAAGGGACCTCGAGAGGTCATCTAGTCCAGTCGCCTGCACTCAAGGCAGGACTAAGTATTATCTAGACAATTCCTGACAGGTGTTTGTCTAACCTGTGTCATCAGATTTCAATGCAGTGGACACCATTTCATCTTTTAATTTTGCTAGGGCCACTTTTTTCCATTTCTGTTCCTGTTCTTCAGGCACAGGGTAGCTACCTGAAGCCTACTGTTGACCACAAATATTTATAACAGCTGACGGCACATTTTTCTTCTGCAAGTTTTCCATGGCTCTCCAATTTTTTGTTTTCCTGCTTTATCTGTTCGAGCATATCATGAGTCTGGATCACCTGTTGCCCTGTTAAAAGAGCTTGGGCTTTCCAGTGCTCGACTGCCTGGGTTGCTTCCTCCAAGGCTTTAGTTATCTCTTCTACTTCTCTGGTTTTCTCCATTACTTGCCTGGCCAGTATGTTGCTGTGTTGTTTAAGTCATCTTACTGCCATGGACATTAATTGCAAAATTCTAGCTTTTTTACTTTTGTTATTATTTCTTAGAGCTTCTGTTTCTACCATTGCTTTACATATGCCAGTCCATGTTTCCCCACTTTCTTTTTAAAATTCATATGGACGCCTTTTACTGGCAATCCAGTGGGTCCATGAGTTATCAAACTCTGTGGGATTTGCAGGGAGGGGATAAGGGGGTTCCTCAGCTCATGGTTTTCTGTCATGTTAGATCGCGATTCCTACAGCAGACAGCTCGCTTACTCACCAGCTCGGGGTCACCAATATCGTCAGATTTCACCAGTGTGGTACTCTGCTCTATCCAATGTTGATAACAGTCGGCTGCATGAGTGTGTTCCCTCTGCGTGCTGCCCTGGCTCAACGCAGATAGCTGGCACAGCAGACCCCGAGAGAAACCCCAATGACCACAGACTCTGATAAGGTATGAAGGCACCTGGCCACGTTTATTGCCAAACGAAACACAGTCTCTAGCTCCCCGGATCAGATGTCTACAGTTCTGCTAGTACATATGTGTTCCCTGACAATATGTTCCCAGTTCAGTCAGTGGCGGGACTCACCACTGCCCCCTAGGCCCGACAAAGACAACTCCTCAGGGGTGCATTCTTATACACAGGTACAAACAAGTTACACATCATTCCTGACGTATTGAAGTATAACCCCTCTGTGAAGTAAGGTGCCACCTCTCACCTTTCACATGTTGATTCGAACAAAACAACTCTATCCATCATATTACCCTTTTGTCCCTGTCTTTAGGATGGGTCCACCTGTTCTTTGTTATCTGTGTGTAATGTGTAAGTATCGGAGTGTTCTGGTATCATCCTGGCATATGTTTATATCTCTAGTGTCCAGTACCTTTTAGGTATGTGTATTTTTGCAACATCAGCCTTTCTTTGCTAGCTTCTGTGAGTAGGGCCTGTCTCTGGCTCACAGTTTAACTTTGATTTATGTTAACAAAGGCTTGACCATTACTTTAGTTCAGGCCTTAGGCCTCATACCGGGTCTCTGATACAAGGGTTTATGTTTCAGGGCCTCATCTTATTTCCATCTTACTATAACCTGCTCTTAAAAATCTCCAATGAGAGATTGCACAACCTCCCTAGGCAATTTATTCCAGTCCTTAATCACCCTGACAGGAACTTTTTTCTAATGTCCAACCTAGACTGCCCTTGCTGCAAATAAAGCAGATTGTTTCTTGTCTTATCCTGAGAGGTTAAGGAGAACATTTTTTCTCCAGCCTCCTTATAACAACCTTTTATGTACTTGAAAACTGCTATCATGGCCCCTCTCAGTCTTTTCTTCTCCAGACTAAACAAACCCAGTTTTTTCAATCTTCCCTCATAGGTCATGTTTTCTAGACTTTTAATCATTTTTGTTGCTCTTCTCTGGACATTCTTCAATTTGTCCACAACTTTCCTGAAATGTGGGGCCCAGAACTGTACCCAGTACTCCAGGTGAGGCCTAATCAGTGCGGAGTAGAATGGAAGAATTACTTCTTGTATTTTGCTTATAACACTCCTGCTAATATAACCCAGAATGATGTTTGCTTTTTTTTTTGCAACAGTGTTACACTGTTGACTCCTATTTAGCTTGTGATCCACTATGATCCCCAGGTTCCTTTTCGCAGTACTACTTCCTGGGAAGTCATTTCCCATTTTGTATGTGTGCAACTAATTGTTCCTTCCTAAGTGAAGTACTTTGCTTTTGTCCTTATTGAATTCATCCTGTTTACTTCAGACCACTTCTCCAGTTTGTCCAGATCATTTTGAATTTTAATCCTGTCCCCCAAAGCACTTGCAACCCCTCCCAGCTTGATATCATCTATTGTTTTCTTTAGAAGTTCCTCCCTGACACACACGAATTGAGGCTTCAGCTCCTCATACAGTACAGAAAGGGCTCACGGAGTTCATCAGTTTGAAAAAGTAGTCAAAGTGACAAAGCCAGGCCCACTGAGCCTCATTCACCTGGGATATTTCACTTTAAAGCAGTGTTGCCAACTCTCATGATTTCCTCATAAATCTTCCAATATTTGTTGCTTTTTTTCCCTTAAAGCCCCAGCTCCTAGAGGGATACACTTAAGTAAGAATGTCAGCTTTTGGGCGGGGGGAGGGGGGGAGGCATGTTTCTAGTCCTGATGGTTATAGAAGCAAACTTGGAAACATGCAAATTGGAATGAACTCTAAATGCTAATAATCAGCTGCCAAATAAATTCCTACAAATTATTATTTCTTTTCATCTCATGATTTTAAAAAAAAATGCTATGACTTTTTTGTAGCCTGATTATTTTATAACACTGGTAGTGGCAATATTTCAGCGGAGTTACACCAGTGTAAAACTGGAATGAATAAGACCCATTATTTAAAAACTATTAAAACGTAATGATAAATAAAGATCTTGAATGCTGCTAGAAAGAAAAGGAAATAAGACAATTATGCTTCATTTTTTGCTGCTGAAGTGACAAGAAGGGCTGCATTTAGTAGAATAAAGTAGATTGTGAAGGAAATCAAATGTGGGGGACTAATATTACATATGGCATCAGATGTTCAGCTATCTTTACTATGGCTCCTCCCTGCTCCTCCCTCTCTCTTTGCTGCTACTACTGTAAGTATTAAACACCCTGTTGCAGAGTCAGGGGAGAAGCATACACCACCAGCAAAATCCAAGAAATGACTACACATATACTGGGAATACAAGATGCAAAGGAAACACAATGACAAAATAGAGAATTTGTTTCTTTGGTCATATGCAGTTACAGTGATCTTAGATGTAGTTTTTTTTAAAAAAAACTAGTTAAGCGCTGTCAGCTGGAAATGTGTTGTTCAAGTTGGTGGTGCCCCTTTAAAGAAACAAAAGCCAAACTGTTCTGTTAAAATAGACAATGTACACTTCCCTTGGATATCCTGCCTCTCCTAGTGCTCTGTGCCACAAGTACACTGCGGGACAGATTCAGGCATACAGAATCAAGGGGAGGCAGTTTGTGCCTCCTCCCTTCAGGGATTAACCTGTGCAGGGACCCCTATGAGTGTGTCTTCACTACAGATTTACCAGGATTGAGTCAGTCATTTGACCTGGGAGCGTGCAACCACACTGCAAAAGAACAATCCAGTCCCATGCAATATCTAAGCACCCTGCATCCACACTGGCACTAGACCTATTAGTGGGAGAGAAAGATTTTGAAGTGCATCCCATGGTTCCTAGATCCCCGAGGAACTGTGCTGCCGTTGTAAGGCTTTTGCTGGTATTGTGGAAGAAAATGTCTGTCTCTTCTGGGAATTGTGGGTGGAAATTTAGGAAACCCCATACTTCAATTTAACTAGTCCCTTAAGGGCGTTTGTATTGAAGGACACAGATCCGTCCAGGTGCTTCGTCTCTCTTTTCCAGCCTGGCCACACCCAGCTTCTGCCCCTCCCCTGCGCCAGCCTGAGTGTAGAGGTCCCCTAAACCAGGGGTATGCCTGGGGTAGGGATGGACAGGGTTACACATGCCCTGTATATCCATATCTGGTGCAATGCCTCTCTCTGAAGGAGACTTCTGGACATCCCTGAGGCCATACCTGCATCCGCAGGGCTCTGCAGCTGCTCCAGCCCTGTGTCTGGAATTGAGAAAATCCCACAGCCACATTATGCTAATATATTTAATCCCATTGGTTGGCGATGAGAGATTTCCCCTCACCTTCCCTGGGCTATGCTAATGAGAGTTAATCGCATTGGCTGGCCCGCCAGCGGCAGCTCCAAATATCATTTGCATGGCTGCGTATGGCAGGCGTCTCTTTGTTGTCAACCCAGAGCCTGCGAGCTGTGTGTGCATCTAATGCAGCTCTGGTCCCTGCCTGTCCGCCGCACCTGCTTCTTAGGGAAAGGCTGCGAACAGCGGCGGCTGCAAGAAAATAACTTTCGACCCCGGGTCTCTCTTCTGCAAGGGAGGCTGGGACGGGTTCCGATGCTGTGGAGCGTCCCCTTTCCAGCACAGGACTCGAGGCTGCTCTCTCCCTTTGTGTGTTCAACGCCGGCACTGGCTTGGGGCAACCCTTTCGGTTCCCTGCTTCCTTGTCGGATTGTTGCTATCTGAGCCGCGAGGGAGAGGCTTTGGCTGCCAGAGTAGGATGGTGGATCTGGAGAGTGAGGTGCCTCCTCTTCCTCCCAGGTATAGGTTTCGGGATTTGCTGCTGGGAGACCAAGGATGGCAAAACGACGACAGGTGAGTCTGGGGGTCAGCTCTGCTCTGCAAACAGGGCAGAGGGCGATAAAAGAGGGGTGGGGGTGGGAACCAAGGATATGCTAACAACAATTCCTTCTTCCATTTTCTATTTATCGAGTTCTGTAAATAGAACAGAGAATGCTGAGCCCATGTATAAAACCCTCTCTCTCACTCTCTCACACACACAGAACCAATATGTGAGTGCCAGTGTATATATATATAGAGAGAGAGACACACACTCATCCAAAAAGGAGAGAAACTACCTTGCTTCAGAGGACAGTCAAGCTGCTTTGTATCTTCCAAACAGTGAAGGAGGCTGACTTCACTGGTTGAAGTGCTCACCCTCAGACCAGGAAAATTGGCAATGGGGTCCTTCTCTTGTTCTGCTTCTCTAGCAGTCAGAGCTGCACTGATTTATGAATGCCCAGCGCCCTTGCTAGTAGACATTGATGCTGCTATATTGCAGTTCTCCACTGAAGATGAAAACACAAGTTGCAGAGTAGTAACTTTTAGTGACCTAAAGAGAGAAACAGCACTGACATTTATTGTGCACTGCAATTGTATTGTGCTCCTGAATTCTTCCTGGAGTACAACAGATAATTATTGCACACTGTGCTGAGCGTGGGATGTGAGAGGCAATTAAATATTGCTGTATATCGGTGCACTGTGTATTTGACTTATTTAAGTGTATGAGAAAGTTACAAGACTAAACTCAATGTGACTATCAAATTTTTCTGTAAGGTATTTAAATTAAAAAAAAATCTCATCTAAGTCACAGAAACAGTCACATTCTGCATTTGAAACTTCAGACGTTATTAAAACTTTCCTTGTGAGAGGCTATACTGATCATATACATTCATTACAGAGCTACATGGGGCTCAGGTACCCGCAGTGAAATCTTCAGTCTAGCTCTGACATATGGTAACTTAGGGCAGTGGTTCTCAACCAGGGGTCTGGGGCTCCCTAGGGGGCCACGAGCAGGTTTCTGGGGGGCTGCCAAAAAGGGCCAGCGTTAGATTTGCTGGGGTCCAGGGCAGAAAGCTGAAGCCCCATGGCAAGGGGCTGAAGCCCAGTGCCCTGAGCCCTGCCACTCAGGGCTGAAGCTGAAGCCTGAGCAACTTAGCTCTGAAGGGCTCCATGTGGCATGGGGCCCAGGCAATTGCCCTGCTTTCTACCCCCCAACAATGCAGAAAAACAGTTGTTGTGATGGAGGTGGGCTGTGGAGTTTTTATAGTATATGTGTGTGTGGGGGGGGGGGGGGGGGAGAGGCTCCAAGAGAAAAAGGTTGAGAACCTCTGACTTAGAGCATATTTATATTATGACAGGCCAGTCGTTTGTTTTATACATGCAACTATGGTGACACAACAGACCATTCCTCTATGTTAATACATGGATATCATGAGGTCCAGGGATTTTCAACCTGAGGGTCAGGACTTGTGGGAAAGTTGTAATCACCTCCCCCTCCCCGCCCACCTTTAATTTTTGCTAGATAAGAAGGCCCCAAATTATTTTTCCTCTGTGGGAACATGGTGTCATATTATGGAAATAGTTGAGAATCACTAAGGTAGCCCTAAGTGTTTGCTGGTGATAATTCTACATATTTTGCCATCCAACTTACATGGTTTTGTAGGTGCACTTTTTTTCTTCAATCAGGATGGTAGACCTAGATCTGAGGACCAATACAGTACTCTCATTTGTATTGTTTCAAGGACAACATTCAGGTTTAATTCTAAATCACAAAAAGGTTGTGTGTGTGTGTGTATGTATGTCAAGTAAATCAAATACTGGAAAGTGTTCCCCCCCAAAATTAAAGTAATAAAACATTTTTTTTAAAAAAATTCTATTTTTATTATTTAAACTACTGTGCATCATCATCAGCAAGCTCTTCATTAGAACATGCTAAATTAATTCCTCCAGAGGACATCTATCTATTGGTAAGTCATTTTTCATTGGACAACATCTTTACTGCAGAAGTAGTAAATCATAGCTGCTAATATACCTGTACATAATCCTGTCATGCAGGGACATGTAGTAGCAATGTCAATTGGAAAAAAAAAATCGCATGAAACTACTGAGATTCTTTTTTTATTCTAATACAAACTATTGATAGTCAAGTGTCCAGTCTTGCTTGCATATTAGTCAATGATGAATCCAAATTGACTTCTAGGTAATGGGATCTGGCCCCCCAAAAGATGTAGTGCATGAGACCTTCATTTGCAACTGAACAAACTGCAAGCGTCCATTGAGCTGTAGAATTTCCTGTTTGAAGTATGAATAATAAAAAGAAAACAATGTAAATATTGCTACAGATACTTTGTATCACACTAGAATTGCTGTTAATATTTTTCATGATTATTGGTTATTTTTAAACAGACAGCACTTTTACTATAAACTCATACCCATGGATTAGTGCAAAGCAAATTGTTACTTTAAATTATTTATCAATATTGGGTACTATATTAAAACATGAAAGTGTTAAGATAAAGAATCTTGTTTACTACAATATTAAATCTGACAGAATGTGGATTGCACCTCTTTTGCAAAAGTCTAAACCAATCCTATACTGTTTTTACTGTGACATTATCACTTATGAATGATTGATGTATGGTTTTGCGTAAAGACTCTCATTCTGCAGACATTTTGGGAATATTACAAATACTTTCAGCACTTAGTTTCTGGAAATATTTAATGAAGGGAGATTACATAATGTGGTCTCTAGGAATGCTGGTTACTGTTTAGCTGTTATTAGCTATTATTGAGTAGTCACAAAATTGATGCTACACTAATATTGCATACTTATTTGTGAATGTCATCTGTTTTATTGGTGTGCTACATAAACATGAATTTGTTTTTGACAGACCATAGTTCTATTTTTCTGCTGCAAACAGCTTACAATATTAATTTTTGTTTAAATCCCTCTTTCCTGACATTCTTGTGCACCCTGTTCACCTAAATTCAGATAGCAGGAGTAAATGTAAAGTCTTTGTAATATTTATATCTGTAACTCACCAGGCCTAAAATGTAACTTATGTGTGAGTGTCAATTATGATGTATTATTTAGGTTAGTGGTTCTCAAACTATTTATCATTCACACCACCATCTTTTCAAAGGACATGAGTTCAAGTCCCATTTTATATACTAAAGCCAATATTCATGTATATCAACTATTAATGGAATACTTGAATTCTAAAAGACTTGTCTTGTTTCTGGGAAAAACACATACACCATGAAACTGCTCTATATGCTGTTTCTTTTCATAAAGAAGCCAGAAATCCAGGGAGTTGCAACTTAAGTTCTTCCTTTTGTAGAGCTCTTAATGTGATTTGTTGGCACTGGAAAGTGAGAAGACTGTTCATCCGTCCAGACCACCTCCCACAGTACCCCAGTAACCTGCTAGTCCGCTCCAGAGCCTATATAGCATTAAGGAAATACCATTCCTCTGCCACAGAGTCATCCAGAACTTCCTTCACTTCTCTATCAGATGCTTTTCTGATCCCAGGCTCAATAGGGCTTATGTATACCCACCCTCCAAATTCCCCTGAATGTCAAGCCAGGTACATCACTAATGATAATAATAGCCCAGCATGGCCCAGACATTTTTGGTACACTGACCTTGTGAATCTGAGGACAAAACCTCAGCCAGTAGTATGGGAGAAATTCAGGCCTTCATCGCAGGACCACCTTCTACAGTATTCCAAAATGGCACAGTGACTAAGACCTTACTCAAGGTTTTTATCTAAAATAGTTTCTGACTTTCATCTTAACCAGATGATCCACATACCTGTCTTCTTCCCCAAGCTTCATGCCAAATGGAGAGGTGCTAAACTCCACCCCTTGGATGTTGTCAGGTCTGTTTCTTACTATATACACAGAACAAAGCCATTTAAGAACTCTCCTAGACTATTCCTTACATTTGCTGACATAATGAAGGGTCAACCTATGTTCACCCAAAGGATGTCAAAATGGATCTCAAAACTGTGTTAAAATATGCTTCACGGTGGGCCACTTAGACAGACACACATGGACAGATTAAGACCCATTCCACCAGAGCTCAGGCAGCCTCTGCTGATTCCCTGTGGGGTGTCCCAATCTCATTGATTTGTAGAGCAACTACCTGTAGTTCAGTTCACACCTTCAATCACTATTGATTGCTGGAGGGCTCTAAATCCCATGTCCACTTTGGCAGATCTGTCCCACAGTCATCATTGCAGTAGACTGAGCATCTACCTCCTTGCTGGAGGTCTCCAGATCCAAAAACCAGTTTGGCAGAGCTGTCCTGCAGTCATAATCTCAATAGACTCTGAGCACCACCTCCAGAATACAAATCTGCTTGTGAGTGAGTCACCAGAAATGGAATACATGTGGACAATCGCTCAAAGAACATCAGTTTTCCTACAGTAACTGTGGTTCTTTCAGATGTGTGTGAACATGTATTCCACAACCTGCCCTCCTTCCCTACGACTGCCAAGTCCTTAGCAATTGACATTCTGTCTTAGCAAAAGAACTAGAGTGAAGGAACTGAAGACTGCCCCCCTCTTATGCCCTTCTCTCTGGGAAGCTGGAGGGCGTGTTGGGCACTGGTATGAACCCAACAGATGTTGCTATTTCTGGAATTTCCTTTGGCATACTTATTTTTGTTTTCTAGTGTACTCTAGTTTTCTATATTTTAATAGGTATTATTAAATCATAGGTAAATCCTAGAATCACAAATATTTGCGTACTTAAAATCCATAAATTTCTACAAGGCACTCAGTTTCTTGCTTTGCAACTAAAGACAGTGTAAACATCACTGTTCTTTGGTTAGTCAGAAGCTTGGTCAGTCTTGCAACTGATAGAAAAAGTATTCAATATATGGTTCTGCTATTTTCATATTTAAAACTTGTTATTTTCCTTTAGTAATGCTGGCATGGGTGACCAGAAATAGGCTTCAAAATTAAATTGAGATAAATGGGGTTCTTCTTAGAAACACATTCCATCTTTGTTTTGTGCATGGATCTACTGTTCCATTTATGATAATGGAAGTTTTGCTCAAACACACAGGGTAAAATATGACCATGTATCACAGTTTTATTCTGTCCATCAGCAGACTGAAAAAGACAATAATGAATTGGTTTTTCGTGACATGGCGATTTTCACTACCATGGGCCATTTCCTTAACTTGTGTAAATTGACATGTCTCTGTTGATGTCAATAAAGCTATTTTGAATTACAGCTGAGGATCTGGCCCATTTTGGAGTGGAAGCTTAGGTTCTGGAGAAGATAGCAACATTTGTTGAAAATCTGTGTGGAGATCTTTTGTCCTTGCATATACATTGCCTATGCCTACAGATTTTTTTTTTTTTTTAAATCCAAGCCTGTTGGGGAAGGTTATTAATGCCAGACAGTAGCATGGACTCTTACTGTAGGGAGTGGAGATGGAGAATTATTCTCCTGATGTATTTTGTTTCATAATACAAACTAATATGGGACACTTTTTTAAAAAATACAAAAACTATTTCTTTGTGTCCATGCTATGTTGATTTTTTTTAAGCTCCATGTGATAAACATGGGAAAGAGTGTTATGTAAAAGAAAAAAACCTGATGTAAAAGGTTAGATACACAAACTAATGTAACTTGGGTGTGTGTTCCCAAAGGGATAGGAAGAAGCTAGAGCTGAGATGGGGCAATGTTTCTGTTACTCTCTCCAATGATGCCCCATACTCACGTCTGTGCCTAAACAGCACAGTTTAGCCCAAAAGTCTTAGGTAAATGTAAAATAATAAATCTCAGTGTGATTAACTAGACATCTCAGTCTCATCCTCCTTTCTGTCTAACATACTGTTATCCTTTTGACCTGAATGGTTAGCCAATATTCACAACCTTGTAGGTTGTTTCCATTAGGAGGGAGAAACTGATGGGACTTCCTACAGCTTTCTGTCCACTTCTGTGGAGTTTCTGCTGCTTCTGTCTCTCTCACACACAGCTCCATCAAACAGTACCTGGCTCCTTTGTTTGCATTCAGCACCAGTGAACCCCTACTGCTTAGATAGCTCAGAATCCTGAGTGAACTTGCACATGACCTGTCTTTTGGGTGGTGACTCCTGTTTCAATTATCTTATTCCATAAAGTAGCTCAATTGCTTTTTACATTTATCCTACATGAAGTGTAGTTGTCACACCCACGAGCTTTAAAGATTCACTGAATGTACCTGTACATTAGCCAATAAAATGTTCCTGCTTTCATAAAGTCTGGTAAACATCAGTTCTTAGTACCTTTAATTAGGTTGAAAAACAACATGCTCAAGAACTGAAAATATCCAATTTACTGAAGGCATAAAGATGCTTAACAACCTGGAGAGATCATTTAACTTGAGGAAAAAAAGTCTTTATTTTTGCTGCCCTTGTTAGTTCATGGATACAGTGATGAGTCTATTAATGACAGGTTTCAGAGTAACAGCCGTGTTAGTCTGTATTCGCAAAAAGAAAAGGAGTACTTGTGGCACCTTAGAGACTAACCGATTTATTTGAACATGAGCTTTCGTGAGCTACAGCTCACTTCATCGGATGCATACTGTGGAAACTGCAGAAGACATTATATACACAGAGACCATGAAACAATACCTCCTCCCACCCACTCTCCTGCTGGTAATAGCTTATCTAAAGTGATCATCAAGTTGGGCCATTTCCCGCACAAATCCAGGTTTTCTTTGTGTGTGTTTTTTTGAAAAAAGGGGGTGGGGGGTGAGAAAACCTGGATTTGTGCTGGAAATGGCCCACTTTGATTATCATACACATTTTAAAGAGAGTGGTCACTTTGGATAAGCTATTACCAGCAGGAGAGTGAGTTTGTGTGTGGGGGGGCGGAGGGTGAGAAAACCTGGATTTGTGCTGGAAATGGCCCAACTTGATGATCACTTTAGATAAGCTATTACCAGCAGGAGAGTGGGGTGGGAGGAAGTATTGTTTCACGGTCTCTGTGTATATAATGTCTTCTGCAGTTTCCACAGTATGCATCCGATAAAGTGAGCTGTAGCTCACGAAAGCTCATGCTCAAATAAATTGGTTAGTCTCTAAGGTGCCACAAGTACTCCTTTTCTTTTTGAGTCTATTCATGAGAATTTTGTATCTGGAGTCTATATACGGGTCACAGAATGATCAGATAATACTAGAATTTCAAAGACAGGAATTTTATTTAAAAAAAAAATCTAGCAATGGATTCCACTGAATTTTCCAGTAAAGTCAAAAGGTAAAAATTCAGTTCCATGAGTGCAATATAGGGTAGAATTTGACTCTAATTCAGCAAAGCATTTACACATGTGCTTAAATATGTTCAATTTAAGCATATATTTAAAAAGGTAAGCATTTATTTAAGTACTTTGTTGAATAGGAGCCTTAATGCAATGTGCACAGGAATCTGTGAAGAGACATACTGGGCTAAATTGTGTGGTACTATGGAAAGAACCTCCAGACTAGTGCACATTAGCATTACAAAAACTCAGCCTTTTTCTCCTGCTCATTCTTGCTAGCAATCCCATATCCTCTGCCTCTCCCCCCAAATCCCTCCACAGTCCAACATGCAGATTATTCCTGTATACTGCCTTGAGTTAAATGAAGGTCCAGCCCAAGATCAAAAGAACAAATACAAGCTTGGAATTTCCTTCCTGAGCTGTTCTATGAAGTCTTCACCAATGATAGCTAATGATACAGGCCAAATTTAATATCACAGGCCTTAATTACTTTACAAAGAAGATGCCCCTAATTGAAGAAAAATGAGTAGTTCAGTGGAACAACTTTTTCTTAGTTTTCTTAAGAGCAAAATACATAGATGATTTTTGAAACTGTGCATCTTTTACTAACAGGGTGAAATTTATCCCAGGACAGAGAACCCAAAAAAGACTATGCATCATTTAAGTCCTTAATCACTTTTACACTTAAGAAACATTTAAAAAAATGCATAGAACCTTTAGTAGGCCTCCGTACTGGGATGAATTTCACCTGCAGTGAACATTTCTGATACTACTGATTAAGACTATGAAGCACACATTATTCTGCAAAATTGTTAACCTAGTATACTGTCTGATGTTTGAGCAAGTCACCATACTATGTAGCAGTCATTTCAGTTTGCACTGACATTTTATCCTATTGACTCACCAGATTTAATGTCGGACAGTATACAAAGTGGATATGATTTCAGAAGCTTTCAAGTTTAGTATGTTATTTCTATAATGGAGACTAAAAATTATTGAACTCCAAACAGATTTGAAATACTATTAATAAACACAACATTTTGGAATTCTTCCATTTGTTATTCCAATAACAAATATTTTGTATTTTCTTTAACACTAGAACAGAAACTGGTATTTCCCAATACCATTTTTCCTCTCCTTTTTGTAAAAACACAGTTAATAATATGTGTAGGTAGATTCCATTAGTGCATTTCAAGAACTGTTTCTATGTCAGGAAAAACAGTCTGGGTCATTTTTATACAGTGCATATTTTCAAGCCAGAATTTCTGAGCTAAATATCAGCAACTGTAAGTACTGGTCTTCGAAAAAGACACTTAAGGGATTAAAGAAAAATCAGGTTTCCCTTCTGATGTGCTTACTACTCAAATAAAAGAAAGAGTTACCACCTATCTGTAAATGAAAGGGATTCAGATCATTTACAACACCTCCACACATTAGCTGGACAATTGCACTGCTGGCTGTCATAGTGATTGATGGCTTTTGCTGAGCAATTCCCTTATGTAAATCTCAGTACTCACTTTCACAGTCATTTGATCTGCCATCCTGTGAATTATTGAGTGAGGCTCTGTTTTGCCATTTCAATAGGAAAGCACCTTGTGATTGGTTTCAGAGTAACAGCCCTGTTAGTCTCTATTCGCAAAAAGAAAAGGAGTACTTGTGGCACCTTAGAGACTAACCAATTTATTAGAGCATAAGCTCACGAAAGCTTATGCTCTAATAAATTGGTTAGTCTCTAAGGTGCCACAAGTACTCCTTTTCACCTTGTGATTGTTAAACTAGGAGGGGGAGGAGGGGAAACCAACATGTTTCTGAATCAAGTGATTAGATTCAACTTCATGAAAATTTATGGTTTCCTCAAAAGAAAAGTCATATTAAAGAAACACATAAGTCAATTTGTCTTCCTAATTTCAGAAAATGATATATTAACTTCTATCCATTCTATGCTAAAGTATTTAAGGACTTTAAGCAAATACTGGATAGCTTTTGATTTGTCACTGCAGGTACAATTTTCAAAAGCAATTAAGTAACCTAGGACCCTAAATTCCATTTTCAAAATTGACTTTCAAAATAAGACTTAGGCTCCTAACTTTGTAAATCATTGTTGAAAGTGGGACTACTGTATTTTTGAAAGTGTTACTATACATCTGTACTTGGGCAGAATTTCCCCTTTGCCGTACTGTTGTTGTTTTGCAGTGTCCATCCTTGTGCAGCCCTGAAAACTGAGGTAGTTGCGCTACAGGGTACTCTCTCTGTCTCTCATATCTCACTCATTACCATCACACCTACCTGGGTGGGGGAGGAAGGAGTCCTTGGGCTTTGAGAAAGAGTTATCCTTAGGGGACTTGGCCATCATTGCCAATTAACGTCCAAAGATCTCTAGGGAAATCCTCATGCCTGAGTTCCCCCTGGAATTACATTGCTATTGGTTGCTTATTGTAAATAGAATAGAAGTTGGCGCTGAATTTATTCACTCCTGTTGATTGCTGGTGTCATAAATATAAAGGGAAGGGTAAACCCCTTTGAAATCCCTCCTGGCCAGGGGAAAGCTCCTCTCACCTGTAAAGGGTTAAGAAGCTAAAGGTAACCTCGCTGGCACCTGACCAAAATGACCAATGAGGAGACAAGATACTTTCAAAAGCTGGGAGGAGGGAGAGAAACAAAGGGTCTGTCTATAGTCTGTCTTGGCCGGGGATAGACCAGGAATGGAGTCTTAGAACTTTTAGTAAGTAATCTAACTAGGTACGTGTTAGATTATGATTTCTTTAAATGGCTGAGAAAAGAACTGTGCTGAATAGAATAACTATTTCTGTCTGTGTATCTTTTTTGTAATTTAAGGTTTTGCCTAGAGGTGTTCTCTATGTTTTGAATCTAATTACCCTGTAAGGTATCTACCATCCTGATTTTACAGGGGGGATTTCTTTATTTCTATTTACTTCTATTTTTATTAAAAGTCTTCTTGTAAGAAAACTGAATGCTTTTTCATTGTTCTCAGATCCAAGGGTCTGGGTCTGTAGTCACCTAGGCAAATTGGTGAGGCTTTTTACCAAACCTTGTCCAGGAAGTGGGGTGCAAGGTTTTGGGAAGTATTTTGGGGGGAAAGACGCATCCAAACAGCTCTTCCCCAGTAACCAGTATTAGTTTGGTGGTGGTAGCGGCCAATCCAAGGACAAAGGGTGGAATATTTTGTACCTTGGGGAAGTTTTGACCTAAGCTGGTAAAGATAAGCTTAGGAGGTTTTTCATGCAGGTCCCCACATCTGTACCCTAGAGTTCAGAGTGGGGGAGGAAACTTGACAGCTGGGGACTGATACCATAGAGCCCAGACAACATAGCCATTCATGTATTTTGCTTGCCAAACCAGTATAAGCTATGCTGGCAAGAACATTCCCCCCCCCCTTTTTTTCCCCCTCTTCTGGTATAACTGCAGCTATATGAAGAGGGTTTTGCCAGTATAGCTTTACTGGCAAATTTTTTCTAGTGTGGACTAGGCCTCTGGCTCTGGTCTAGCCTTGTGAATTTTGGGTCCATCTCCATTCAGCAATGAGGAGGACTTGGTCCATTATTTATTAAAGGGTTTGTTGTCTTCAAAGTGAAAAGATGCCATGTAAAACATTTTATATATACAAATGTGCAAAATATGTTTATAAATTTTTATGTATGTTACATGAAATTTGGAATGAATTATGCTGCTATATGGGGGAATTGTACAATTCCCTGTCAAACAGTTTCTCGGATGGCTTCTATTTCTTCCAATGATTATTAATTTATATCAGTGAACTTTGTTTCTGTAATGCAGGGAATCTCTCTCTATCCATACTTTTGGGATGACTTTTGGGCATTCCACAGCCATGAAACCACTGATAGTGTTTAATCAACGTGTGATATCCTTGCCCCCTTAAACACTATAACAAAGGAGGTCAATATCATCCCTTGAGTATCAGAAGTTACTACATCAGAAGCATCAAAATAAGACTATTATGAGACAGTCCTACCAACCATTTGTCAGACATGCATCCAGTTTCTATGTATTGTCCAAAAGTAAAGGCTACCTTTTGTGGATGAATTCTGTGATGTGTACACTGGACATAAAAATCTTGTGTTGATCCATTAAAAAGTGATTTCCTAACCCTATATACATGAACAAGTAAAGCCCTACCCAGAGGCCCAAACACCATGGTCTGATAGCCTGGATATTCTTTAAGAAGAGCACAACCCAAGTACCACAAATTCTATTGTACAGAAGATTCAATACAGAATACTTTAAAACAGCTTGTCAAGGTTCCTCCCCCACTCTGAACTCTAGGGTACAGATGTGGGGACCTGCATGAAAAAAACCTCCTAAGCTTATCTTTACCAGCTTAGGTCAAAACTTCCCCAAGGTACAAAATATTCCCCCCGTTGTCCTTGGACTGGCCGCTACCACCACCAAACTAATACTGGTTACTGGGGAAGAGCTGTTTGGACGCGTCTTTCCCCCCAAAATACTTCCCAAAACCCTGTACCCCACTTCCTGGACAAGGTTTGGTAAAAAGCCTCACCAATTTGCCTAGGTGACTACAGACCCAGACCCTTGGATCTTAAGAACAATGAACAATCCTCCCAACACTTGCACCCCCCCTTTCCTGGGAAATGTTGGATAAAAAGCCTCACCAATTTGCATAGGTGACCACAGACCCAAACCCTTGGATCTGAGAACAATGAAAAAGCATTCAGTTTTTTACAAGAAGACTTTTAATAAAAAATAGAAGTAAATAGAAATAAAGAAATCCCCCCTGTAAAATCAGGATGGTAGATATCTTACAGGGTAATTAGATTCAAAAACATAGAGAACCCCTCTAGGCAAAACCTTAAGTTACAAAAAAAGATACACAGACAGAAATAGTTATTCTATTCAGCACAATTCTTTTCTCAGCCATTTAAAGAAATCATAATCTAACACATACCTAGTTAGATTACTTACTAAAAGTTCTAAGACTCCATTCCTGTTCTGTCCCTGGCAAAGACCAGCATACAGACAGACACAGACCCTTTGTTTCTCTCCCTCCTCCCAGGTTTTGAAAGTATCTTGTCTCCTCATTGGTCATTTTGGTCAGGTGCCAACGAGGTTACCCTTAGCTTCATAACCCTTTACAGGTGAGAGGAGCTTTCCCCTGGCCAGGAGGGATTTCAAAGGGGTTTACCCTTCCCTTTATATTTATGACACAGCTGATAAAGACTTCAGCCTCCCTCATGCAATCATCCGCTGATTATGTTTAGCACATAACTCCCTGGTGGGAAGTTGCAGTAAAATGGAAACAGTCATTAAGGGAAAAGTACCATTTATATTTATGGAGATACAAAAAACAATGATTTTGTATTATTATTTTCCAGTACATGCTTCCTGAGGGACAAATCCTGCCTCCTCCTCTGGGGATATTTTAGGGGAACTACTACAGTTTCACAGTGGAGATGGGGGCAGGTGGTAAGGAGTTCATGCATGAGAGCTTGTACCCCATAATCCCTGTACCGTGACTCTATTTGCACAAGTATAGAGAGGTGGTTTAATCAATAATATTGTGAACTGGGTGAAACCTCATTGCAGGTTGAGGTAAAACTGATGGGTGAATGCATCCTTCACTTAAGATAGTTGTAAGAAACACTTAAGGTGCCACACCTAAAACAAGGCCTAATAGGCTATATCTAAACTGCAGCTGGGAGTATTTGCGTCCCAGCATGGGTAGATAGACAGGATAGTTCTGCTTGAGTTAACATGCTCAAAATAGCATTGTAGAGAATGCAGCATGGGTGCCAGCACGGGCCAGCCACTCTTTGCCTGTAGGAGGTCAGGCGGGCATATACTTAGGGTGGCAAGGTGCCTGGTTTTCGACCGGAAAATCCAGTTGAAAAGGGGTCCTGATTGTCCGATCACATCTGACTGGACACCCAAAGTCCAGTTACTGCAGGTGAGGGAGGCGGGGAGGTTCCGGGTCATCACCCACACCAGCCCCTACTCAGCCAGGGCTGCCTCCTACCTGTGTTGGGCAATTGCAGCTCCCAGTCCTGGCTCTGCAGGAGACTCCCTCCCAACGCAGGTAAAGGGGAATGGGGGAGAGGATAAAACAGCAAGCAATAGGGGAAGGGTCAGGGTGTGCGAGGGGCAAGGGAGGTTCTGGCACTTCTAGCGGAGTGCCTGGTTTTTAAATATTACAAAGTTGGCAACCCTACAGTATACTCTGGCAGCTAGCCCATACTGCTACACATGCCACCACATCCACACTGCTACTTTTAGTATGCTAGCTCAAACAGTTTTAGTGTGTGTCTGTCTACCTGAACTGGGAGGCCTGCTTCCACACACCATATAGTCTACCCAGAAATTAGCACCATGTACACAAGGTGTTCCACTGGGTATTGTGACCAGGGGTGTGTCGGTGTGTGTGAGACAGAGAGAGACAACAAGTTGGGTGTGGAGACAGAGACACAGAGGCAAAAAGCAAGAAAGCCAAGCAGCATCCTATAAGCCAGTGTATGACTCTAGTGAGTTTTTGGGTCTGGTGTTTTATAAAGAGGCTTGAGGCTACTTTCAAAGAAACTATGCTTTTGTTTTGGTTCCTCCTGCATTTGGAGAAGCAGAAGTTTGTACATTAATTGTACGAACAATTGTACAAATTGATACAATCTTGTAATTAAACAAGATTGCATCAAAAGAAAATTCCAGACTCAATAGTCAATTTCTACCCCCAGCTGGAGCATCCTCAGAGCCTTAAACTCTGATGAGACACTTGGGTCAAAAAAAGTCAACAATTACAATGCATATCTACTGGCCAACTCCATAGCATAAGGGAGTGGTGCAGCTGACAATAAAGGCAACTGCAGTTTTAGGGCAGCAATAGTGAGCTTGGAGCAGCTGTGCTAGGTGCTCTCTGGGAGGATTCTCCGCGCTGTTTGTTCTCTGTGTAGGGGAAAGGATGTGGCCCTTTGCTATTTTGATTACACTTCTATTTTCTTTCAAGTAACTCTGACATTAGAAACACCGAAGTTCCTTCTAAAGTACAGAGGCTCCGTCTTTCTCAGTTGCTGGGGGGTACTCGACACCTGCTCTGCCCCAGACCCTGCCCCCACTCCACCCTAAAACCCCACCTGCCTTCCTGCCCCCGCTCTGCCCCTTCTCCATCTCTTCCTGCCCCATTCCTACCCTCCCTCCACCTGTGTCTCCTGCTTGCTGCTGAACAGCTGATCACTGTTGGGCGGGAGGCGCTGAGGGTGCAGGTGGGAGGGGGAAGAGCTGATTGGGGAGGCTGCCAGTGGGTGCTGAGCATCCAGATTTTTTTTTTTCCTGTGCGTGCTCCAGCCCCGGAGTTGGCACCTATGGTACAGTGGTTGTTTAAATATTTACCGTGTAAGCACCTTTTAAAAATTATGTCACTTTCTCATGCTCCAGTCCATAATCTAAAATGTTATGTGGTTCCCTCCCCATGTATCCCACCTATCCCCTGTGATTACAGTGAAACTGCAGCAAAGTATACATATACAACCTCACCAAACCAAGTCTTATGGAAATACAAATGGGAAAAAGCATCAAGCTGAGTTGCAAACAGAAAAAAGACCAACATTTTTTAACTCTGCCCATATTGTTTTTTTATTCTCCATTCCCTGGTAGCATACACCATGCTGCCTGATCCTGCAAGGTACTCAGCACCTTAACTCCCACTGAATTCAACAGGTTTCAGAGTAGCAGCTGTGTTAGTCTGTATTCGCAAAAAGAAAAGGAGTACTAGTGGCACCCTAGAGACTAACCAATTTATTTGAGCATAAGCTTTCGTGAGCTACAGCTCACTTAATCGGATGCAGTGAGCTATAGCTCACGGAAGCTTATGCTCAAATAAATTGGATAGTCTCTAACGTGCCACTAGTACTCCTTTTCTTTTTGTGAATTCAACAGGAGCTCATGAGGTTCAGTGCCTCCCAGGAGTGTTCAGCAACATGCACTATCAAGCTCATACATACCTATAACAGAGACCTAGAATACGACCTTCTAGAAGCTATTGTATATACCTGCTATATAACTCTTATGGAAAAACACACAAACCATCAAAAGATACATTTTTTCAAATTGGAAATAAAATGTTTAAATATAGGCATCTTTTTTGCAGATGTTTTCCAGATTTGTATTGCTATTTTGTGCTCTTTGTAGTCAGTTGACCAAGACAATTGAAAATAGAACAAAATATTCCATGCTGTGCAGAAATGCAAAAACTGATAAATCAGCAAGTTTTTACATAGAGAACAGAAAGAGCTTTATATAGATATTCCAGCCCCACAAGGTCTTGAGTCTGAAGCTAATCACCCATGGTTAGTTCATTGGAAAGATCTCTGATTTACACTGAAGAATTTACAAAATGTAATTAAAACATTGAACCTAAAATTTTTAACATGACAATTATTTGTTTTGTGTGACGGTTACTGAAACTGACAAAAGTTTGCTGGTAAAAGTTATGAAATAATTAGCAAAAGCCATCCGAAATGATCCAAACCTCAATCAAAAAAGTGTTAAATTAATTTCAAAGGGTCAATTAGTTTCAGTAAATTATTTATGGAACTCTTTGTATTAGAGTGTGGCAGTTCATTGCTCGAAGTGCAGAGAGCAGACACAGTAATCTGAATCTGTGTTGGATTTATAATTACATTTGAATCAGTGAATTGTGTCAGTTACTGGTTACTAGAACTCAGGTGATTTGTTCATCTTCCTAACCAACACAATTGGTTGTTAAGCCCTCTTAAGAATAGGGTGTTCATTGTCACTTGAGCAGGGTATTTATCTTGTTGGAGGAGGAGCAAGGAAGAGGTGGCAGAAGTGCACTGTGGGGCAGTGGGGATGCTGCCAGGGGTTTGGTACCTCATAGACCTTGAGCCAGGGTGAAATGAGGGTCAGAGATTCTTAAGACCTCCCCCCAAAAGGCAGTGCCACTCTGCAGCAGCAGGGAAGAGAGAGAGACAAAGCTGGGGCCAGAGGTGAAGAGTATGCTCCTTTGCACCCCCAGTCACCTGGGGTACTAGACCTAGTAGATTACTCCCCCACCCACCCACATGAGCTGAAATCTGAATTCAGACTTCCTCCCCATCATGGAAACCATGTACCCCCAAACAGGGTGGGCAGCAATGAGGTAGATCCTTTTCTGTAAGTGATGGAAAGGAATCTATTCTGCTGATCCCGCTCCCCCACAGCAAAAAAACAAACAAACAAAAAAGTGCACACGTTTAGTTACTATGTGTAGAGGTAAAGATCTCTAAGGGTATGTCTAGACTATCAGGAAAGACCCGTGGCATGGTAGAGGCTGTCCTGGGTTAGCTGACTGCAGCTTGTGGGGCTGAGGCTGCAGAGCTAAAAAATAGCCATGTAGGCTCAGGCTGGAGCCCAGGCTCTGAGACCATGTGAGGCAGAAGAGTCTGAGACTAACCAAGGACATGGGTCTGAGACTTGCTGCCTTGAGTTTTTTTATTGCAGTATAGACATAACCTAAGGATCTGATTTGGTACTAAAGACATGAATAGGCTCACTCAAATAGAAGCAGGAACAGGCGTTGAGTGAGACTAATAAGCATTAGTAACATTAAATATCAAATGTTAGGTATTAATATTAAAAGTCTGGAAGCGCTAACCGCATCGATCATCTAGCACTATGTGTTTTCTACTGGCACATATAGGAGAGAGCAGGAAAGACTGGCAAAGGGATTGGTATGTGAGAAGTGCTCTTGTCGATCACATACAAGAAAGAATGTCACTGGAAAATATTGATTCAGGTGACCAAAAAATGGCAGGAGTTATAGGGGAAGCTGAGTCACCTAAACTAGTTCCTATTTTTAAGAAAGGGAAAACAAGCAATTCGGGTAATTACAGGCCTGTTAGTTTGACATCTGTAGTATGCAAGGTCTTGGAAAAAATTTTGAAGGAGAAAGTAGTTAAGGACATTGAGGTCAATGGTAACTGGGACAAAATACAACATGGCTTTACAAAAGGTAGATCGTGTCAAACCAACCTGATCACCTTCTTTGAGAAGGTAACAGATTTTTGAGACAAAGGGAACTCAGTAGATCTAATTTACCTCGATTTCAGTAAGGCATTTGATACAGTTCCACATCGAGAATTATTAGCTAAATGGGAAAAGATGGGGGTCAATATGAAAACTGAAAGGTTGATAAGGAACTGGTTAAAGGGGAGACTACAGTGGGTCACACTAGGAGGTGAATTGTCAGACTGGAAGGAGGTTACTAGTGGAGTTCCTCAGGGATCGGTTTTGGGACCAATCTTATTTAATCTTTTTATTACTGACCTAGGCACAAAAAGTGGGAATGTGCTAATAAAGTTTGCGGATGAACAAAGCTGGGAGGTATTGCCAATACAGAGAAGGACTGGGATATCATACAGGAAGATCTGGATGACCTTGTAAACTGGAGTAATAGTAATAGGATTAAATTAAATAGGATTAAAGGTCATGCATTTAGGAATTAACAACAAGAATTTCTGTTATAAACTGGGGACGTATTACTTGGAAGTAACAGAGAAGGAGAAGGACCTCAGAGTATTGATCGATCACAGGATGACTATGAGCCGCCAATGTGATATGGCCGTCAAAAAAGCTAATGTGGTCTTGGACTGCATCAGGCGAGGTATTTCCAGTCGAGATAGGGAGGTGGTAGTACCGTTGTACAAGGCACTGGTGAGACCTCACCTGGAATTTTGAGTGCAGTTCTGGTCTCCCATGTTTAAGAAGGATGAATTCAAACTGGAACAGGTACAGAAAAGGACTACTAGGATGATCCGAGGAATGGAAAACCTATCTTATGAAAGGAAACTCAAGGAGCTTGGCTTGTTTAGCCAACTAAAAGAAGGCTGAGAGGAGATATGATTGCTATCTATAAATATATCAGAGAGATAAATACCATGGCGGGAGAAGAATTATTTAAACTCAGTACCAGTGTGGACACAAGAACAAATGGATCTAAACTGGCCATCAGGAAGTTTAGACTTGAAATTAGATGAAGGTTTCTAACCATCAGAGGAGTGAAGTTCTGGAACAGCTTTCCAAGAGAAGCAGTGGGGGCAAAAGACATATCTGGCTTCAAGAGAAAGCTTGATAAGTTTATGGAGGGGATGATATGATGGGATAGCCTAATTTTGGCAATTAATTGATCTTTGACTACTAGCGGTAGATATGCCCAATGGCCTGTGATGGGATGTTAGATGGGGTGGGATCTAAGTTACTACAGAGAATTCTTTCCAGGGTGTTTGGCTGATGAGTCTTGCCCACATGCTCAGGGTTTAGCTGATCGCCATATTTGGGGTCGGGAAGGAATTTCCCCCCAGGGCAGATTGGCAGAGGCCCTGAGGGTTTTTCGCCTTCCTCTGCACCGTGGGGCATGGGTCACTTGCTGGAGGATTCTCTGCACCTTGAAGTCTTTAAACCACGATTTGAGGACTTCAATAGCTCAGACACAAGTTAGGGGTTTGTTACAGGAGTTGGTGGGTGAGATTCCGTGGCCTGCATTGTGGGTCAGACTAGATGATCATAATGGTCCCTTTTGACCTTAAAGTCTATGATTCTAAGATTCTATGAACTAAGGGAAGGAAAGAAAATGGGGTAGCATGACCATTTCTTTAAACAAATGAAACACCTACTTCTCCATCACCAGTGGTGGAACATTGTCCCACTTCAACAACTGCAGTTTCCACCAGAGCTGTAGCTAAAGCTACTGCAGTCACTGGTGTTTTTAATTGCACCAGAAACGTAAAAAACAAAAGAAAAAAACCCTTACAGAGCATGAAGACATTATTAAAAGAAACCTCAAATCAAATGTGCACTTTATCTATGCAGATATGGTTGGAATAGCTCAGTAATCAGCCTGTGGGGACATTCAGCACGAATCAAAAAACTAAACAGACTTTTAAAAAAGTAATTTCCTGATGACTCCTCAGAGTTTGCAGGCCACTTTCAATTTTGCTGTGAGTGCCTCAGAATGCATTCTTTTGGGAGCTCCAGCTAGTGGGAAAATTCAGTGATTACACTGAGTAAGCCCCCAGGGCACCTGGTAAGTAATTTTTTAAAGACATGGTACAATTTTCAGAGTTTCTTTTTAGTATTTTAAACTAATAAGATGTACTTTGAAAACTAAGATGTTGAGGACCGGATTCTATTCCCCTTACTCATGCTGAGCAGTATTTTGTTCCCTAAGTAATCAAAGACAATACACACAGTAAAAAAACCCCACAAACTAAGAGTGGGTCAAATTTGTCTCTTAATATTTTATTTTAAAAAGATATATACTTTAGACTTTCTTAAAATAATACAGGAAGCTTTTAAAACTATGCCTTAGGAGGCTTAGGTGAAAAGGAATGGCTTAACCTTAGGCTCTAAGAGCTAGCTCAGTACAATACCATACAAAATTCCATAATAATTAATTTCTCTGGTACTGACAGAAAATTCAACCACCAGATGAAGTCCTGGGAAAGAAAAAAAAAATAATGGTTTCCTTATTTTGCGTTCAGTACTCCCTACAGGCTCGCTAATGGGGCATTTTTTAAATGTTTATTGAAAAATAATGTAAAACAACAGCCATACATAATACAAATAACAAGCTGTGTTTGATGGGAAGAAAGTAATTCTATTCCACGGTCAGATATAATACAGCAATTGCCTATTTTATGCAACCAGTCTTACCTTACAATTGCCAGGCATTCTGTTCTCCAACAGCTCTGTCACGCTGAGGAAAAGGATCCTACTCCATGTGATACCAGAGAAACAAGACTAAGCCCTGGTCTACGCGACACAATTACTTTGGTATAATAATCCACAGCTCCTGAGCAATGTACTTTTAGTGATCTACATGCCGGTGTGGACAAAGTTATTTTGGCGGGAGAGCTCTCTTCTTTCGGCTTAGAGCATCTTCATTAGAGCGCTACATCATTGCAGCATTTTAAGTGTAGACCTTCCCAGACAGATACATGCGATTTAGGGACTGATGCTGCTGTGCTGAGCATGTGCAGCTCCTGTTGACATTGAAGAGTGAATTAAGTCCTTTCACTCCCTTGTCATACTTCCTTCTGTTGAAGCTTCAGGCATGACAAATGTATTTGTTGTTGGCCTTTTGTTTTTATGCAGTGTTCTATTAGGCTTACTTTCTCTTATCTCTCCTGCCTTATTTTTATCTATTTGGTAAATAATTGTCTGTCACTTGTATTACTCTTGAAACAGCAGAAGCCTAATTCTGCAAGGTGCTGAGCTCCCACAGCAGCCACTAACTTCAGGGGAAAAACTGTGGTATCTCATATGCTGTTCCTCTGTCATGACTGCTTAACACTGCTGAAATTTAAATGGAAACTTCAGCGTGTTATATGATTCAAGATGGCAAGTCCAGCGTCCTTGAGTATGTAACAAAAAATGACGATTCATAATGGCTAATATAGGCCCAAAAACAGAGTAGGAAAATGAAGTGTAAAACACTTGTGCAAATGTAGCTGATGGAAAGGTCTTTAATGTAAATTAGGAAAAGGTCAAAGTTCCTGTAAGCTCAAGACAAACCTGTTGCATTTGAAATGGAAAGTATTAAGAACTAAATTCTATTTGTCTATGGTTCTATAGCATAATGCAATTAAGACCATTCATAGGATTTTCACTTCTCTGGAGGCATAGGTGCTGGAAGTAGGGGTGCTGCTGCACCCCCTAGCTTGCAATGGTTTCCATCATATACAGGGTTTACAGTTTGGTTCAATGGCTCTCAGCACCCCCATTATAAAAATTGTTCCAGCACCTCTGTCTGGAGGAATCAGTTTTGGGGAACGCTAAATGAGGATTCAGAGTTTATTCTGAAGTATGTCATGGGTGTGCAGTTTCAGAGTATCTGCACCTGTAACTTCCCCTCCTCCCCAACGTGCACGCTAGGAGTGCCCAGTCAAAACTCCAGTCATCACCCATCTCTGGGCAGGGACCCTTGTCCTATTTTCTCTAGAGTCTAGACCAGGGAGTCTTAAGGCCATACTCTGCCTTACACTGCGATATCCTGAGCAAGCCCATCTGCCTGAAGGCCAGGGTCAGTGCTTTGCTTTCTCTTTTAGGGCTATAAATGGTGTATTGACAGCAGTTACAAGTTACCACACAGCTCTTTCTAAGCAGACATGTATTTTTAAGGTAAAAGTATTACAGAGAAAAAATAATAAAAACAACAAACAGATACAAACACCACACCAAACACACTAGGAGTCACCCATCAATTTTATGGGGCCCAATTTTATGGGGCCTAGAAGACCAAAGTCTTTCCAACCCTTCTGAAAAGGTTGGGGCCTTATTTTGGCCAGAAGGTCCAGTCCATTTGCTGGATCAGAATGAAGGTCTCGAGTCAGTTTAAATGCAACCTTTTTATGACAAAAACCCTTTCTGTCTGTTGGTCTCTGAAAAAAAAGCAATTTAACAAGTATATGCAAGCTGCCCCGAGGGTATGATAACCCTGTCCTGGGGCACTGCGCTGAGCCCCAGACGGGGCCAGCAGGTCCAGTTCCCAGGCAGGGGAACCACGGGGTTCTGTGCACTGCCCGAGCACCGGTTCCTGGCCAATGGGAGCTGGGGGGGTGGGGGGGCGGTGCCTGCAGCTGAGAGCAGCGCACACTGTGGAACCTCCTACCCCCCCACCCCCAAATAGGAGCTGGACCTGCTGGCCACTTCTGGGGCACAGCACGGAGCCAGGACAGGCAGGGAGCCTGCTTTAGCTCTGCTGTGCTGCTGACCAGGAGCCACCCGAGGTAAGCCCATGGCCCAACACCCTGCCCCAGCCCTAAGTCCCCACAAAGCCAGAGTTGGCACCCACAGCCCAGAGCCCTCACCCCCTTTGCACCCAACCCCCCCCACCCCCTGAACTGCTCATCTCTGGCCCCACCCCCTCCTGCACCACAACCCCCTGCCTCAAACCACAGCCCCCCCTGCACGCCAAATCCCTCGGCCCCACTCCTCAGCCTGGAGCCCCCTCCTGCACCCAAACCCTTCATCCCTGGCCTCACCCCAGAGTCAGCACCCAGAGCCCTCACCCCTCCCATATCCCAACCACCTGCCTCAACCCACAGCCCCCTCCCACATTTCAAATGCCTTGGTCCCACTCCCAGCCTGGAAGCCCCCAACTGCACCCAAAACCCCTCATCCCCAGCCCCCTCCTGCACCCCATCTCCCTGCCCCAGTCCAGAGCTCCATCCACTCATTTCTGGCCCCACCACAGAGTCTGCACCCCCATTTAGAGCCATCACCTCTCCCACACCTCAACCCTCTGCCCCAGTCCAGTGAAAATGAGTGAGGGTGGGGGAGAGTGAGCCACCAAGGGAGGGGGAATGTAGTGAGTGGAGGGGCAGAACCTCGAGGAAGGAGCAGGTCTAGGGTGTTTGATTTTGTGCAATTAGAAAGTTGGCAACCCTACCCAAGGGATGGTACCTCTCTAGAGGTGTTTACAACCTAAGTGATTCCGCTTAGTTAGTCAGCTCCTCCATTGTTTTAGTTCCTGGAGGAGCTGTGGTAACCCTTCCCACCCGGAGTTGTATGCAGTCTGTGGCCCAAAGTGGTACATAAACTTAATACAGTACAGTCCCCAAAGGTATTGCATGGGATTGAAATATCTGTCACCTTTAAACACACACACACACACCTCTATCTTCGTGACGTATAAGAAGGCCTAGAAGGATTTATACTTGGTTTTTCACATTAGCAATTTCAAGTCAGGTCTTCCCTGGTTTTTCTGGAGGATCATTGGGAAATCCCAGACATGTTTATTGTGAGCTTGGGTAGCTTAATTGGAAAGGTGAGAGTACTGAATTCTGGGGAAGGAGCAAAAAACCTTCCATCAGCCAAAGCAGTTAGTCAGTGATGTTAAATAGGTGTCAATATAAATAAACAAAATCCAAGGACTTTTAAACTAACACTAAAAATCTTTTCCAATCTTAATAGCTCAACTTTCACTCTCCTGGGCTATGGCTTCACTGCCGAAAAAGGTGTGCTCTTACAGTGAGATAAATGGTGGTTAGCTATCACACTTTACAATCCTAGAAAAGACAAGGTGCAAGAAATATTTACTGTGATGGAGTTAGGCAAGGTTAACCCTACTCCCCTCCCCTCACTCCATGGTTGGCCTCACCTAGCTATACTGGGATCAAACCTATTTGGATCTTGTCTCCATTGGGATTTTACAGCGAGACAGCTAACCCATGTAAATAATCTTGCAAAAAAACCATTCTTCTGGCAGTGAAGACAGCTTTGGATCTTGTGTTGTTACCATTTCCAGTGTTGGGGATTAGTTTTTAAAGCCCTGGATGAAACTAGATCCAGTTACAGGATGAGACTGCCTGTCATCCTATACCCAGTCACAGTGGTTAAATGGAGCAGGAAGCTTTTGCTGTCCTAGGGCTGAGCTTTCCAAGATAAGATTATCTTGTAAAGGGTTCCAACTTTCACACAGTCTCAGATTTCAGTGACCTTCTACGTCGATTTTCTGTTGGATTTAGGTCATATTACTGACAGAAGAATCAAGAACACTTTACATTAAAAAAAGTTTAAAAGGGCTTTTTCAAGATTATTCTTGTGCTTAGTATCCCTGTCAGCCTGGTTAGTGGCAATATTCAGCACATATTTCTGGACTGAAGTTCATGTTTATAGAAGAAAACAGTAACAGGATATTTTAAAATTTTAACAAAAAAAGGTACACCCAGTACTATTATTCCTTCTGTGGGAATAATGCTGTTGGCTATGTATATGAATGGAGGCAGTAAGATGCTGTGAAAAGCACAGAGTAGTCATACTACTATTAAAAACTTTGTAAATTTAGCCCTTATGAAGGTGAGGGACTATCAACAGTAGCTGGAGACTTTCAGTCTTTTGCAATTTTCCCTGTACAGCTGTGCCAATGAACTTCCTTTCAGATTTGCAGTATTCCTGCTGTTTTAGTCCTGAACCCTTTTTTTTTTTTTAGCAGGGATTATCAATACAATATGGTTGCTTTTTGTAACTGTTGTCCTTCAAGATGTGATGCAGATGTATATTCCATGTAGGTGTGCCTGTGCCCGGCACATCAGAGCTGGAGAACTCTGCCTAGCAATATCTGTAGGGGCAGTGCTCACTTCTCATGACCTTAGCCCCTCCTCTGGCCATATAAGGGTGGCTGTCCTGACTCCTGTCAGTTCCTTTGCACTGAATGTTAGAAGCAGATTCTCCAGTGTAGAAGAGATTGAGGGTGGGTTGTGGAACATCACATCTTGAACACCAGTTTCTGTAAGTAACCTTGTTTTCTTCAAGTAGATGCAACTGTGTAAGTGACTCACAAGCAGTGCCCATAGGAGGTGGGGCTTGTAGTCTATTTAAACAAGGACTGCAGAGCTGCCTTCACAAAGTTTGGATCTGAGTAGGATGCAGTAGTAATGGCATACTGGTTCGTCAACATGTGTACAGAGGATCTAGTGGCTGCCTTGCAAATGTTCAAAATGAGAACAACACTTTAAAATGCAACTGATGTTGCTTGGGCTCTTATAGAATGAGCTCACACCCTGTGGGGGGAATAGTCTGAGCTACTTCATATGCTGCCATGATGCAGGAAGTTATCTGCCTGGAGATCACCTAGGAAGACACTGCTTCAGACTTCATTCAGACTGAATATGACAAACAGATGGGGTGAGGAACAAAAGAGTTTAGTCCTATCCAGATAGAAAGCTAGACAATACCTGAAATCCAGTGTGTGAAAATGCTGCTCCTCTGGGGTTAAATGAAGCTTAGGCAAAACATGACTTGGTTCAAGTGAAATTGAGAAACCACTTTAGGCAGAAACTTAGGGTGTGGCCACAGGAACACTTTGTCTCTGGAAAACTGTGTAAGGAGGCTCTGCCATCCAGGCCTGCAATTCACATACTATCTTTGCAGATGTTATTGTTACCAGGAAGTCAATTTTCTGACACAGAAGGAGAGAAAGTTGCCAGAGGCTCAAATGGAGGCCCCTTAAGACCTGCTAGGACAAGGTTAAGGTCCTACAGAGGAACTGGTTCGTTCACTGGCAGGTAGAGACAAGTGACTTCTTTCAAGAATCTCACTAATGTGGCAATCAAGAACACTGACTTCCCCAGGGTTTGTGGTTGAAACACCAAAATTGCAGCCAGGTGCACTCTCAGTGAACTTAGTGAAAGACCAGAAGATTGAAGAAAACAGGTACTCCAAGATGTCCAGAATACAATTAGGTTGAACTCTCTGCTCCGATAACTATATTGAGAACAGCTTCTACTTGGCTGAAAAGACCACTCTGGTGCAGGGTTTCCTACTATTGAGCAGGACTTGTTGGACTGCCTCCAAACATTGTTCCCCCTTCATCTAACTATGCAACATCCATGCTGTGAGATGCAGGGAGCTGAGTGCTGGATGCAAAACCTGACCATGCTGCTGGGTCAGGAGGTTGGGATGAAGAGGAAAGGATATGGGAGGTTGGAAAACCAACATCATCTCACCCATGCTGGGATAATCACTGACTTCAATGAGACTAGCTGTGGAGTAAGAAGCCACTTGATGTGAGGAGTAGGATCTGAATCTGCCCCCTAGTATCTTAAATACAATCCAAATTATTCTCAATATCAAGCTTTACCAAAAACCTTGACCTAGATTTTGCTAAAGCATTACAAATAATCCCACATGCCCACACATTAAGATCAGTCCTAACAAACAAATAGATAGTCACAATTCACTTCATTTCAATTGTCACTAGAATGAAAATAGGTAAACAGAAAAGAAAATGCAATTAGTCCTGAGGAATGTTCTGTGAATTCAGATAGTGATTTTCTCATGGTTAAAAATGAGATACTAGAAGACTGCTGCTAGGCCTCAGTTTGATAAATTAAAATGTTACCAAAAATATTAGCATGGATGGCTGTCATCAAAATTTCAGGAGAGACAAGGTGGATGAGGTAATATCTTTCATTGGACCAACTGTTGGCAAGAGACACAAATTTCTGAGTGCGAAGGAGAGCTCTGTGTGGCTCCAAAGCTTGTCTCTCTCACCAACAGAAGTTGGTCCAGTAGAAGATATTACCTCACCCACCTTCTCTGTAATATTTTAGGACCAATATGTCTACGACTACATTTCATATCAAAATCTCAATTCAGTATTAGGGGCTAAATACTCTGCCAGTGTAAATTGATTGTAAATGGAGCTATGCCAACTTACCTAGCAGAGAATTTGGCCCTTTTTTACTTTCTAAAGTGTACCAAAATATGAATATATAACTTTTTCCATTTCAGGGGAGGTTTCAGTAGCCAACACTTGTGAAAACTCCAATCAGCTTCATGATGTGTTTAAGCAATTTAAAAATGTTCTGGTTCAGCATAATTCTTCTGAAAGCTAAGGCGATCACTCACATGAAGAACAATGATGCAAATATAAAGATTGCAGCTGGACTCTGTAATAATGCCTGGGTCACAGTAGTTAGAAATTAATTCAAGCGACCCAGCTCCCCCTCTGAACATTCTCTCTCCATCTCAAGCATCAAAAGAATGCATTTCCTCTTACATAGAATAGACTCCTCTAAGGGCCTCTGGTTCCTGCTATTGTATTCTTTCTGATATTTACAGCCTTCTCCTTGGTTTAATCCTCACCTTTGTATTAGCAAACACCCCATATCTTGGAGATCATGATCCAATATAGAAGAGATCAAAAAGTTTTCTTAGATCTCTCAATCAAAATGCAACCTTCTGGCATCAGAGATATGGATATCGAAATATTAACATTTAAAAAGTAGAATATTGTATGATTATTGTTTGAAAGATTTGTTCTCCACCAGTGGTGCTTCAAGATTTTTTTTTTTAAACAGATTAGCACATACCTTGAAAACTGTATCAAGACGACACATTCTTACACGAAGATGTCTGATTCAGATCTGGGTTTTAAATTATTTTGGGAACAGATAATAGAAATTACTCTCTCAAGCTGGCACGGACACCATTGTCAGCAATGTACAGAAATATTATAGTGCTATATACTCTAGGGTTATTCAGTACAAACTAATTCACAGAATAATTGACGTCCATAGGCACAAAGGGGAGACGGTCAGTGGAGATCGGGTGCCTAATCTCCTTTGTGCCTTTGAAAGTCTCCTTCGTAGCCTTTGGAAGAGATCGTATGAGTTTATAGGTGGGTAAATGCTGAAGGAGTGGTATGGGCAAGTGCACACATGTGCCTCAGGAACACTATGAATAGTTTGCATTTGGGATGCAGCTTTGAAAAGAATGGAGATATCATTTGGTAGTGAGTTTAGTAAAGCTATTCTGCATCTTGATAGTATTAATCCTCTTTGTAACCTCGATGAATTACAGAAAAAGTGATTCTTAAAACACACACCCTTAATTTCAGGCTTTCAGTACAAAACTCAAGCTGCAGTTACCCTAGCTAATTTGTTATGGTTGCGGTTCCCCTGTAGCAACTGTTCAACCTGTAATGAATAGAGTGCTCAGGTTTTGTTTTTTTTAACACCGTATCTAAGTAATTTAAATAGCCTCCGTCACTATACCATCTGATTGCCTTACAGTTTTCAGTGTACTTAACATGACATCTCTATGGCAAAATACTGTTAACCACATGTTACAGATGGAGGTTATGGAGGCACAGAGACTATGCAAGTTGCCTAAGGTCAAACAGGAAGTCTGTGTTGGAGCAAAGGATGGAGCAAAGCAGATTCTCAGGCTAGGACCCTAAACACTGTACCATCCTAGCTACTTAACTGTTACAGTAGTTACAGTATGCAACTACAGCAAGTTGAGACAATGTGATGGTAAAAACACCTCCCTCCACATCATCACCACCACTACTGCAACAGCGATGAATTAGGAGTCCTACTTTTCCCAGTGTCATCTGGACAATTTCTCAGGGCCCCAGGCATGACAGTCTGAGAACTTTCAGTAGCAACAGATATAGATGCCATAACCCTGAAAGTGGCCATAAAAAAAGAAAATCGGCTTTGAGGCCCACCATTATATGAATTCATGTCAATTTGGGGATCTCCCCCCATTAAAAAAATAAGTAAACAAAATTGATGTAACACTGATTTGTTCCCAACAGAATAGAGAAATCTATAAATGGACTGGGAGTAGAAGAGAAGGTGTGGATAAGAAATCACCAAAATGATATGATCAGGCTACTTTCTTTCTGCTAATAGGAAAAATAAGGTGAATCCAAACACACAAAATCACAATCATCAATCTATAAATCATTGCCTTATTACACATTAGAGGTGAAATCCTGGCCTCTTTCAAGTCCATGGCAAAACTCTCATTGACTTTAGTGGGGCCAAGATTTCATCCTAGATGTCGATACGTGAACAATCCTTTTACATGAAGTAGCAAGTTGAATATTTATACCTGCAAACTTTAAGGGCTTAGCATTATGCATAATAGCAGAACCACTGAAGTTAGTGAAGCTGTTCAAATGCACAATGTTAATCCAATGAGAACATGTTTGCAGGGCTGGGGCCTTAAGTCTTTCACTGGGATAAACTGAACACCTGTTTTTTTTCCCGCTGTTTAATTGTAGTGGGTGCTTAACTGGCAGTTTGCTTGTTCTCCCCGCCCCCCCTCCACTTCTCTCTTGGGGTTTGTAAATTCAAAATGTGTTTAATACACCCACCCATGGGCATGTATAGTACTTTTCTTTCTTTCTTTCTTTCTTTTTTTTTTTACCATGCACATTATATCTGTAGCCAAGTGTTGTTTATAGAGCTGTTTTATTTGTATAGCAGTTTGTGTATTATCTAAAGCCAGCGAAATTAAAAACACTATTAAGGGCTAATCACTAACAATTTTAATGAACAGGGCTCAATTTTCAGAATGGGAACACCTAGAATTAAAGAGGTGTTTGGTAGACTCTGTAGTTTAGGTTGATTCTAGGCTTCAGCTTTAAGTCCTGTTTTTTACCTTTCCCCTCCCCCAATTTTTAGATGGAATAAAAGACTCTTTTGCAGAAAGGGAATGCTTAAAACCAAGCGTAAGATATATTTTTTTTCCAGAGTATTTGGACAGTGCCAGACTAAAGATACTTATTTTATATGTAAAACCCCCCAAATGTGTTATATTTTTCTTCCGTCTCTTTTGGATTTTGGGACCCCTTGTTCTTAGTGGCATTTTTCAGAATTCAGAGATGACTTTCATATACTTAGCACAGAGGATTCTTGTTTTCTAGGCTGTTTTGTAGGACATACCTACTTTGAGATCATAATCCTATGGATTTGAGTCATAAAGAGAAGCAAGGGAACAGGATAGATGTGCTAGTTTAATTTTATTGGTACAGTAAATGTCCTGTCTGCTACTAGTCTCCATGATCTTAGAAGCCTACAGTTCTTCGAGACCTGGGAATGACAGCTGAACCGAGGGGGCGGAGGGAAAGAGGATGGAGACTGAAAGAGATAGAGAAGTGAAAAAGGTGGGCAGAAGTGGAGACTGAAGGGAGATCCCTATGGGGGAGAGGAAGAGAGGGAGGAAGAAGAAGATTGGACACAGATGAATAATATTTGGCAGAATGTAAAAGTGACAAGGAAGGGAAGATTTGAGACTTTTGACATTATTGAGTCAAAGTTCAGACTGTTTTGGTACAGGAAGAACATTTCTGATTTATAGGTGAGTGCTAACTAATAGAGCATTAAAGTTTGGATTGAGGAAAACGAATCCTCCCTCTCCTACCCCCGCGCAATCAAGTAATATACAAACAAGTCTAAGAGCAGACTCCAGACAGTACCATCAGCAATAGATGCTTCAAAGGTGGAAATATTTAGCCTGACTCCCTGACATCACTCAGGTTTCAGGGCAATGGGTGGCCCTGGGAACAGACTCAGTAACAGCAGCAACAGCTTCCCACCCCCAAACTTGAAAAATGCATATTAGGGGTTGAGATGGCTCAGAAGATGGATAATCTGATATGGAGCTTTTCAGACCTTCTTGTTCAGCAGTTGAAATTCAGCACAAGTGAAAAATCATTGTTACCTCAAAGTTAACATGTAATAAGTTAGAAACTGGACTGAAACAACTATTAGCCTTGTATTCATTATAAAAATCACTGCTGCAACTGGCCCCTTTGTTGGCAATCTTAGCACCATGGACAGGGATTGAATAGGGGCAGATTATGTATGTTCACTGCCAAAATGTGATTAATCCATAATGGAGTTGAGGCACACTGGCGAAACAGTACGGGAGAATCTTGCACGGATTATGCCTACGCTTTAACTGGCCTATGAACACATGGAACATTTCAGTCTGGGGTTCTCTGGTAGACACTTTTCACAATCAATAATTTCACTTAAGATTAGAAGTGTGTATATAAGATAAGGATATCATTAATAAATTGTATGCACATTGATAAGAGAATAGATCACTTAGATAACAATGGATTCCAGGTAAGAGAAAAGTCTCCCTCTCTCCACTTCTCTTCATGTTGATCATCTTCCCATTCATTATCATTTTTTTCCTCTGATTTTTATGCTAATTTCCTTTTTTACATAGAAATCTATAGATAATGAGGTGCAAAATGCAATCTTTTTATACATAATTCCATTATTACATACTATGTTTCTTCTAAACCTAGTGGCTCTAAGTACAGAAACCTTGCTTTCAATGATATCTGCCCTGTTTATTTACTTTTTCTACTTATTACATGCATTTGATTCTGTAACTTCAGTATAAATCTCCAGTGAGTATTGTCAAGTGCCTTATAAATATTTAAGTAAATGATGTTCACTTCAGAGCATCCCCTTTATCTTTTTTCCAATTATCTCATAATGGACTAGAGTGCTACAACTCATAGGCTTTCTATCCTTTGCTTCCTTCCTAACTTATTCCCATGCTAAATCCATTTGGTAGGTCTTGCTATAGTGTGAATTATGTTCCATCTCTGGTTAACCTTCTAACAGCCTATTTTCCTCTTATTAACCTGAAGTACTCAAAGCAAGAATTATTGTTAGTTTGGTGCCATTTATCCTCTGTTTGTGGACAGTCATTGACAGCATTAAATGCATCCAAATATTTAGACATACTTTTAAAATCTGGATTGAGTATTTTTAATGCAGTGGTTATGGAATACACAAATTTGATGCCTTTCATTTCTATGTAAACTCTAAGCCTTAGATTCTTTTTAGCAACGTTGAAACTAAAAGGGTACACAAAGGATACACAAAGACACACACACACACACATACATTATATATCTATATAACTAGGCACAATTATGTTGCATGGTCTAGAACATGCAATACAATATGCATGAGACTGCAGTCCTCATGCCTGCTGTTATCATCCAAATAGCAAATATATGCATACATTTGCATGTGTATGATGCTGCATGTAGAACACCAAACAAGTTGAAGGCATACCTTGCTAAGGGACTGATCCTATCAATTAAAGGACAAGAATTCTCATTGACTTAAGTAGGAACAGGATTAGGGCCTAGAGGCTGTTGCTAAAGAACGTATCTGGAGCTTTAAAACCAACGTTTGAGGGGAAAATTGGCAAAATTGAAGGACAAAAGACCATTGAGAGGACTTCAGACTTCTCTCTTTGAATTCTCGTATCTCTGCTCCACTTTTATTTGTACTACAGTTAGTATTAGGATACGACCCAGAGGCCCTAATTCAAGGTCAGGGTCACATTACGCTAGACACTGTACTAACATTATTCCTGTCCCAAGAGAGACATACAATGCAAGTCAAGCAACACACAAAGAAAGACAAGGGTGTGAGAAGGGGATTAAAAAAATTCCACATTTGATCATAGCAAAATAATGAATCAAAAACACATCTCATCTATACCCAATTGCCACAAAACTTAGCCTTTCTTCTTGGCATCATGGGAAAAAAATGGATCCTGGGGAGAGATTTTAAGAGGGAAGGACATTCCAAGGGTAACAGCCGTATAGATTAGTTTGGGGAAAGTCCTGTATGCATAGGGGCAGCATGGAAGAAAGTGCAAGAATGAAAGTGGGAAAAACAGTAAATTCCTAAACCCTGAAAAGGACCTATTGTCAGGCAAAATTAGTGTTTCCTCTGTGTGTGTGCATATATGGATACAGATATAACAAAGTGGGAGAACAAGATAAACAGTTTAGCTACAAAATACAAATAATGTTAAACAACCACAACAGTGTTCTCTTCTCCATGAGAATACTGTACTTGCAGACCTTGCACTTAGTCCTATCAGACATAGTCCTCTGTACGCCTGTCTTGAAGTTTGTAAACAACTATGATCAATTTTTTTAAGTACACATTTATATAAGGATATTTTTATAAACTATGGTCACAAGGGCAACTGGAACATAATAACCCCCATTTACTTTATTTAATTTGCTGACAGGGTAAACTAAGGGGGCAATGTGGATGGGTAGATTAAAACAGCTGAAAATTATAACCATGGTATATTTTGCCACTATATATAATGGAGTGTAAGCTCTCTACATAAATACCCATCTTCCATACCCAGGTGCCTGCATCCATTTATGTCTCTTTTCCGTCTCTTTCATCCCAGATCTCCCTGGATCAAACACCCATCTCTGCCTTCCTGTATCTTCCCAATTTCTCCCCACAATTTTGTCTTCACTGTCACTATAGTGTCAGATGTGTGCATGCACAAGAGACTGCCACTACAATTATCACTGTGAGAAACTGCAAACTTTTTTGGTTCCATTAAAAAAAATCCTCCTGATGGCAACATCCTTAGTTATTAAAGTTTGCATTGGAACTTTTACATTAGCCAATATTCATAAAAGCATAAATCATCAGCCAGGTCCCTATTGACTCCACTGCAGAGAATTCTGCAGATGAAGACTTATGCTATCTAGGACTGGAGTAACTTGTGCTTCCAAAATCAATTTCAAATTAAAGTTTATTAACATGATGTAAATTGAGTCAGTGGTGTGTTGTGTTTTTAGGAGTTCTGACATCTAAATAGTGGAGGACCCAGGGGATGCATGGATTGGTAGTTACCTACTTGGGGAATATTTAAAAATTTAAATTTAAAAATTTTTAAAAAAAGAAAAGGAGTACTTGTGGCACCTTAGACACTAAGGTGCCACAAGTACTGCTTTTCTTTTTGCGAATACAGACTAACACAGCTGCTACTCTGAAACCAGATCTTTCAAGAATTTTGGTTCATAAAAGGCTTCCTTTAATACGCTTACAACTAATTCTGAGTATGTCTGCTGATAGAATCTTGCCCTATATGTTTGAAGAGTATTAGAGAATTGATAAGTTGATAAAATAATGGCAAACCATTTACTGAATGCATTCATTTCATTAATTTCAAATATATAAAATTGGCCCATCCCAGGGCCTCTGAATGCATGTACAATAATAAAATACTTCACATAAATGGACTATTTATTTCCTGCAACAGTATACAGGCACTAGCTGCTTTACAGAATAAATGAACAGTGTAGCCCCTGCCCCCAAAAATGCACTGTCTAAAGGACCAATCCTGCAAACAACTGTAGTGCTTACTGCTGTGAGTAGTCCCATTGACTACTCACAGCAGTTATCATTATGCATGGTTCTAGCTGAAGAATCAGGCCTGAAGTTTAGCTGTAAACTTAATTAGTAATAAAAATAGCCAAGTGTGGATGTTAGGAAAAAGTTGGGTAAGGATACCATCATAAACCTAAGCAACCATATGATCTTATTTACATTCATATCTACGAGAATGTACACATTGTGTTTGTAGTTATAGATTAGAATTTTTATTAATTATAACCCTTTCCCCCCTTCCATTACTTTTACTCCTTTGTATTTATGTGCACATGCATATAACTGAGGTGAGATGGCCCAGATACCTCACATTCATCTCAGTTTGTCCTGGAATTGGATTGTTGAAAGAATATCTAGAGAGCACAATTCAAATATTGTTAATTAAAAACCTACTCCTCCCAAAATAGAATTCATCCTGCTACTCCATCTCAGGAAAAATGCTGAATAAAGATACGGCTTATACTATTCTCTGCTTTCGCAGTTCAACTGAGGAGTCACACTATGCACAAAAGGAAGGTGTATGAATAAGGCATAAATGGTTTATTCAAAAGTTAGGATGGCCATATTGCTTATGAGTGATGACACCATGAATAAGGTAGACAAGTTATCCCAAAAGATTGATGGTAAAACCTAACTTTGTACCACCACCATCATATATTTTATGTATGACTCCTATTTAATGGGAAAGCTATTTTAGAAACATTTGAAAATTTATAGACCTTTTTTCATTCTCTACCAGTAAGTTCCAAACTCCCCTAGTATCATGTGTTGAACTGTACAGACATCAGAAAATGGGGGGAAACAACTAATATATACTAAAGTCCATCTATAGTTCTTCTTGAAACATAAACATGTCACAATTGTGAAGATCGATGTTTCTAAGAACTTCTAGGGCTGGAAGCAAATGTTTTGTGCTCTACTGGAAAACTGAGCTCTCCCTTTTCCAGTGGCAAAAGGCCACATTTTTAGCCTTTCAGGTCATAAGATATTAGACCTTAGTCCCGGACCTGGAATGGGTTTGACTGTTGCTCATCTTGTGCAGAAAACAGCACATCCTGATAGAAGGAATTTTATTGGCAGGTTGATTTTAAAAATAAAAAAGGCAGCCATTTGAATGTGTTTAGCACTTTGAAATGTTAGATGCTAAGTATAATGAGAGATGGATTAGTAGGCAGGGTAAAGGTGAGCTGATCAGAGGTGCATGATGTAGAAGTGATAGCCACGTGATCGATTAGAGTTTTGTGATAAATGGCACGGGGTTATGATACATTTATTTAGAATTTGCCTGTGCGACGTAACAGGTAATTGTCTTCATCATCTGCCCACAGATCCATTTCTTATTAATGTGCCAATCCCTCAGTAGCTCCAAACATACATTATACTTTAGAAAACAAACAAACAAAAACCCTCCCTGCTAAGGAAATGTTCCCTCTTTCTCCCCCAACAAATGAAGACTTTCATGTATGGAGAAAATCTGCAGAAGGGAAAAAAAACCTCACTGCTTTGAAGACCCATATGTTGTGTTGCTGCCGGGTTAGAAAGGACCATTTTATTTCATTTGAAAGAAGTTAATGCAACTTCCCAGTAGGGTTTAGCATTTATTTCTACTTTTTAGGAGGGCCTGAGATAGCAGATTTTAAAATTGTTGCTTTTTAAGTTTAGGGGTAAAAATTATCCATTTTTGCAGGTGTTCTATCTATTGTTGGTATTATTTTCTCCTTTCAGTTTGAACCCTACATTATTGAATTTATGGAAACTAAGGCTCCTTGGTGTAAATGGCAGAGTGATACAAGAACAGTTGCAAACATTTTCTTAAAAATTCCAAAATGTTCTTATAATAGGTTCCCCAAAAGCCTATGGTATGTGATATATACCAAACAAATGGTATTGTGCAGTTATTTGAGCTGTTAAGTGTTTGAAAAAAGTTAATCATGATTAATTGTACTGTAAAACAATAATAGAAACAGGCTTGCAAGGGTCTTAGGTTATTGTCTTTATAGATTTAAACAAATGTAGGGTGAAATCCTGGCCTCACTGATTTCAGCAGTTGACTCTGATTTGTTGTTGAGCAAGATGAGAGCTATTATTTCCTTAGGCATTTTGAGAACAGGGTTCAGAGGCTTCACATTACTGAGTACCCCCATGGGAAATATAGAGGTATTTCACTGGGATTAATTTTGAATCTTTGATTTTTAGATTGTTTGCAATTACAATATGTTCCAATGTTAATACCTCAAGGTTATTACTCCTGGACAGATGGGATAATTATCTTCACATCAGGTTTATAATGGTTTTGGAGCTATGAGCTAAATTATAGGCATAATTTCTCCTGCATATAACATCTGCACAGTAACACGTTCATTTTGAGTAACAAAGGAAATGGGATAAACTTTATTAGAACTATACAGAGTCATGAAAAAATTGGTCACTTAATGAAAGCTGAAAAGTCAGTTTGCTTAGAAACTCTGCACTGGGTGCCTAATTATAGATTTAAGTGCCTAAATTTAAATATCCAAATTTAAAAAAAAAAGGGGGATGGGTGTCTAGTCTCTATGGCTGTTAAGATAATAATCTACAGCTAAATAAATGTAGTGTTGTCTTCCTGAATCTGAAGCTTAGTTCAAAAGCTCTGTGACATCTCATAGCTTTCTAAAGCCAGGCACAAGAGCTACTCACAATGAAGGATGGTGGTGAAGGCTGCGGTAGATTGGGTTGTTTAGAGTGCCGTAGCACAGCAGTAGCCAGGAGTGTGAGAGTATTAGACTAATGCCTTCCAAGCAGTCAGAAGGCCTGGTTTCAGGTGAAACAGGAGAAGGGAAAGACAGATAGCTCTTTCCAGTTGCCGGGAGGAGGACTTGGAATATATCAACCCACAATTAGCCAATGTGATACAAAAGGTGGCATAGTACCTTGAATCAGTGCCCTCAGAAATAAAAGCACCTCCTTTCTTCCAAGCAGGTTGGGTTTAGGAGGTAGGCGTCTCATCAGGGCATTACCTCCATAAAGTACTGTCTCCCTTTATCTTTTGTGTCAGCCTCTGTAGGCTAGAAGGTTTAGCCCTCTAGTGCCTAGCTCACTGGTAGTTTTATCAAGCCCCAGGGTGTACCACTACAAGGTATTTATTATGGAACATGCTGTAAATACTTCCCTTAATTAGGTTGCAACCTGAGAACAGGATTATCCTCATTTTTAAAAAAAAATGAAATTTCAGGTTAAATTCCCATTTCTGGCACTCCAGTTTTCTTCCCAGCCTCAAGCCACTGTGAAACAAATTGACATTACTCTCAAAAGGTATTAAAACCCACCACAAAGACACATGCACACATTGTATCAATCTCTCTTTCGTTCCCGACAGTAACCACCGAATGTCGGTGCTAAAATAATTTATACAATAAAAATAATGGAGCATGAAAACATTATCAACTGTATACTTGGCAATAAAACATGTTTTTCTTTCATCCCAGAGACTGTTTCTGAATTTTTTAACTCTGTACTAAAATCTTAATTGGTAATTACATCACCATGTCAACATCAGTTTTTTTTCCATTGAGTACTTCCTTATATGACAACTTTGTCCTAATAAGCTTATGAATTGTTTACCTTCTTTTGGTAGGTAACTCTTCAAGTCTTAGATCAAAACATAACTATTCTCATTGGAACCAAACATCTTATTTCTAGAGAGGTCTTAAAAAAATTGTCCTTTGACTTGTACCCTGCACTTTTCCATGGCAATACAAGATAATTTCATACATTTTACCAAAAAGAATCCTAAATTGCCTTAACATAATTCATTTTACTACAACACACACTAAAAGCAGGGGCATAGGCAAACAAATAATAATAGTAGAGCAAGATTTTAAAAATGGAGAAGCTGTGAATGTATATTACAAAATCATAAACAATTGACTCTTATTTGGCTATTCTAAAAATACAACACTGAGCTGTTTGTTATGGGTAAAACATTTTAAAATTCAGTATTAAAAAAAGTTACTTTTATTTCTGGAGAAAGACAGTGAAGTATTTCGAGTTGTAACAAAAAGTTTGATGTGAATATTTCCCCCCTCTATTCATTCTGTGCCAGAGTCCCCATCAAAGTGAAAAGGAGTCTTTCCATTGACTTCAGTACTGCATCAGGCCCCTTAGAAAGACTGCTCTGGTGGTCAAAGTAACACCTGCATGCCTCACAGATTAAAATGTGTGTTGTGGTATTGGTCATATGATGCGTATAAATACCACTAGTCTACTTAGAATTGGATTCATCCACAAGATTTTAGATATCTATCTTTGCTGAAGTATTTGATCCATCTGCTCTTTTTACTCTACAGCTCTACTTAATAAATTAATTAATTTCCAATAAAGACTGAAATCCTAAAGTCTTATTTTTTCAGTGAAAATAAAGGAAACTCTTGTATGAGGTCTGTAGCTGATGTGCATATAGGTTATCAGAAGCTCTCAGCCTGGTCCTACTTTTAGCTGCTTTTGAAGAGGTGCAACCTTGAGGGGGAAAGAGCTATAGCAGGGCAGTAACAGAAAGAGCGTTAAAAGTCTTGGACCATCAGAATAAGAGTAAAATCAGTAAATAGCTGACATGATAAAGTGCAGGAGAAAGATCCTTTGGAGGCATAGTCTCATCCATATGGGGTTTTCTTGCTTACACGACATTAGTACTAATGGAAATTATGTTTTATTAATACCCACATGCTGAAAGGACAATTAAGTCTTTGAAGACTGGTATATTTCAAGTCTTCTAGGAATGATAAAATCTAATTGGAAAATTTCAGGCTAATACAGTATTTAATACGTCTTTCACAGATTTGACTGTTCAATAGGTATTTTTTCTATTAGTTATGTTTTCTTTCCGACTAAGGTCTTTGACAAGCTATTTTGGTTAACAAGGTCAACATTATTTTTTTGTGGTTTATAACAAAAGAAGACTTAGAATTTATATCAAACTTATATTTCATAGATTGCAAAGTACTTTAGAAAGAGGAAAAGGCAGTTTACAGCCGGACACTGATTCACAGAAAGTGTTTAAGTCTGTGCCTAACTATAAACATGAGTAGCTCCACTGAAGTAAATGAAATAATTTTTTCTCTATATTCAGGAATGTGATAAAGTATCTTGCTGAATCAGTACCTAAATGCCCAGAGATTTGTATATCACTTTTTAAATCTATTTATTTATTTTATTTTTAAAGTCCAAGTTTTAAATTAATGTATTTGGAAAATGCATCTCCAAGATATAAGATAGGGCAACAAAAATGGGGATTTATAGTGATCATCATAGTGAAATAACCATATCAATTTCTCTGGCAAGATTGGCAAGTTTGTAAAGGTGACCACTGCACAAGTGAAGGCTGTTCCAGATCATATTATGCTTCTTGGAGCCAAGTATTCCTTTCTTAAAACTTTCCAAATTATTTGTAGTAAGAATCTCTGGTGGGAGGAGCCTGAGATACACAACTGCATTATATTCATAGCATTTCTTTATCCCAGATAGAGGTGGTGGTAGAACAAATTATAGCTACCTTATACAGTTGCCCAGTGCCCTGTACTTCCTTGATCTCTGCAAGCTAACACCTAATCCACCAATCACAATACCACTTGCTCTCTTTAAAGAATAACAGGTTATTACCTGATCCAGGATCAGACTTTGCAGCTGTCTTAGTTTCACCTTCTTAGCATTCCTAAAAATCATACCTAGACTCTTGTAAATCTTCTTGGGTCTGGTTTTATTAAGACAATGCAATTCAAGTATCTACTTAAACCAAAACAAGTGTTTCCCCCACTCCAGTTTTTCAGTCCCTTGTTGAGCTCGACAGTTCTTTGCCAACCCCAAAGTCCTGCTGCCTAGTGTTTACTCAAACCTCCTCGTCTTAAGGGTTCTGTCCCTGGATTTCAGCGCAGCCAGCTAGCTCCAGCCAGACCTTTCCATACAGCTGTCATGGAGAGTCTCTCCCCCATCTCTTGTGAGAACCTTCTAATTTCCTTCTTCTCTTCCCTGAAGTATGCTGAGCAGACGCCCCTTTGTGTGCTTCAATCCCCATCACATAGGAAGGAAGCTGACAAGTTACAGGTGTGGCTTAGCCTAACTCCCTTAAAAGGCCAGCCCACCCTGTGACAGGCCTCCTTCTGCATCTCAAGTCTGTGCCAGTCACCAAACAGAGATAAAAGTCTTTCTTGATGTCACCAGTACATAGATTTTGCCATTACCATGGTAGCTAACAAGCACACAAATGCAATCTTTATGCTAGTCATGACTGATGGACTGCAAAGACTGCTGGTATATACAAGCAAGCTCTCATAGATTCCAAGGCCAAGAGAAACCATGGTGATCATCTAGTCTGACCACCTGTATAACACAGGCCATAGAACTTCCCCAAATTAACTCCTAGAGCATCTTTTACATAAACATCCCATTTTGATTTAAAAATTGTCCATGATGGAAGGATCCTTGGTAAATTGCTCCAATGGTAAATTACACACTCTGTGAAAAATTTACGCCTTATTTCCAATCTGAATTTGTCTAGCTTCAACTTCTAGGAATTGGATTGTGTTACAGCTTTCTCTGCTAGAATAAAGAGCCCATTATTAAATATTTATTCCCCATGTAGATACTTACAGACTATAATCAGGTCACCCCTTTACTTCTCTTTGTTAAGCTACATGGATTGAGCTCCTTGATTCTCTCTCTATAATCAGATTTTCTAATCCTTTAATCATTCTTGTGGCTCTTCTCTGAACCCTCTATGTTTCCAAAATCCTTCTTGAATTTTGGACACCAGAACTGGACACAATATTCCAGCATCAGTCACACCAGTGTCAAATACAGAGATAAAATAACCTCCCGACTCTTACTTGAGATTCCTCTGTTCATGCATCCAAAGATCAAATTAGTTCTTTTAGTCACAGCATGGCACTGCAATCTCACGTTCTACTGATTATCCACCACAACCATCAAATCTTTTTCAGAGTTACTGATTCCCGGAACAGAGTTCCCAATCCTGTAAGTGTGGCCTACATTCTTTATTCCTATACATTGACATTTAGCCATATAAAAAGGCACATTGTTTGCTTGTGCCAAGCTTAGTAAGCGATCCAGATTGGTCTGTATTAGTTCATTAGTTCCTTTTCATTATTTACCATTTGTCCAATTTTTTGGGTCATCTGCAAACTTTATCAGTGACGATTTTAGGTTTTCTTCCCATTCATTGATAAAATATTAAATTGCATAGCACTAAGAAAAGATCCCTGTGGGACCCCACTAGAAATTCACCTTTTCAGTGATGATTTCCTGTTTACAGTTACATGTTGGGGCCGGTCAGTTATCCAGCTTTTAATCCATTTAATGTATGCTATGTTAATTTTATAGAATTCTAGTTTTGTAATCAAGTTGATATGCGGTACCAAGTCAAACGTCTTTCAGAAGTTTAAGCATCTTACATAAACACTAAGCTTTATCAGCTAAACTTGTAATCTCATAAAAAAGTAAAGTTGGTTGGACAGGATCTATTTCTGATAAACCCATGTTGACTGGCATTAATTATATTACCTTCCTTTTAATTCTTTAGTAATCAAGTCCTGTATCAGCCGCTCAGCTATCTTCCCTGGGATCAGTGTCAGACTGACAGGCCTGCTTGATTGGTTTGCCCCCTCAAGCGCATCAACTTCAATGGAAGTTGGATCAGGTCATCCGTCATGACAATTTTATTCTATTTTATTATAATTTACTGGTTTGGGTTTTATTATTTAAAAAACCCAAAACATCTGTATGCAGCTATCCTAACACCTCGGTCCTCTAAACTTATTTCCAAATTCACAATACGAAAGCACAATAAAAAAAGAAGTCCTTCAGTTGTTTATATCCAACTCTAATTATTGCTTACCAGTAGTCAAATAAAAATAGGTAAATTAAATAAATCAATGTGTAAAAAAAAAAAATTTGCATTTTCAGAACAGGTTCCAAGGTTTCAGACTAGGAGCTGAAAGGGTAAGTGAGAAAACATATGCACACAATCTGGGTACAAAACTAAACTAAAAACTAAATTATTCAGGCACTCAACTGCCAAATACTAAATGTGAGTGCTTGAATAATTTGGTTTTGCAACCAGACTCTGTGTGCGCTCCTTTTTGAGGCTCCCATTTTGTTCTTGTAGCGATGCTGTACTTGTTTTGAAGAGGTTTTTTCAGAACATTTGTTATTTTTATATTTTTGGGGAAATTCAAAGAATTTATTTATTTTGGCCTTGAACTTTTTATTATTTGGTCACACTTGCATCACCAGCTTTTCTATCCATTGCTCTTTGCTATGTCTGCTGCCCTAATGTCCTTCCCCCATCTGGTCTGCAGTAGTGACCAAAGGCAGCATTGTCCTTTCTCCTTTTTCACTCCTGTCTTGGTTCAATTCTTTTGCTCAATTCTCCTCATGTCTCCTGTTCCATCACCTGATTCTCCTCTTACAGCTAAAACCCTTGTCATGCATATTTCTTTTGCTTTCTTCTTTGTCCCTCAGCTGTGTTGGTGGTTTTCTTAGTAATATCCAAGATGAGGAGGGAATCATCAGAGACTATTAAAACTCTCAAACAAAGACTAGAAAGAGTCTGTCCGAGGATTTCAAAACAAGCAATGGGTAAGTAGATATATTGGGAAGAGCAACACTAGCAGAGGGGAGCAGAACTGTCATAAGCAGGGATTGAACTACATTGTGACATCAAATATTCAGAGCACTAAAAGCCCCAGTCTTGACTGATGAGACAGTCTTTTCTCTGCTCAGCATCCTCTGGCTCCTACTTCTACTTGTGAGAGAGGTGAGGGAGGAACAGGGATTCCTAGTACAGTATTCAGATGCAACAACGTTTTAAGAACCACATGCCACAATGTTTTACAAGCAATGGAAAAAACCCAAATACTCCTAACAGTAACCACCTCTCCAGTTATTCCTTTCAAGAGTCACACCGACCAATACTCTCCCCTCTTCCTTTTAAAGTTCCTTAAGTTACATTACAGCCATTTTCAACAATATACTCTAAATAGCAAACAATAGCTGAAGGGGAAACCCTTCAGTACTAACCTCTTTTTACACTATAGTCTAAAATTTTGCATTTTCCAGATAAAATACATTTTTTTTCCAGAAACACACAGGCTTTCTGTATTTACTAGCTGTATTCAGCTAAGCCACCCCTTGGGCTTCAGCATCTCAGGTGCCACCAAGCCTATGCAGAAGTGGGAGCCTGATCAAGAAAAACCACACATCTCCTCTCTCCTTCTTTCGTTCATAGTAAAACCCTAAAGGCCTAAATTTCTTTAGAATGTATTAGATATTTGCAAAGGAAAACAGTGATAGCTCTTAAAAAACAAAAACATAAAAACAACCAACAGCCTCCGGGTTTAAATTCCTAACTCTTCAATGAAACAAAAATTAAACAAATTCACCTTCCCTGCACAAACATTATAGATCAGATGTAAAAAAGGAAAGACACCTTCAGGTACTTTTTAAGTAACTGTAGGTTTTGTGTTTGACCAAGTTCTAGCATCAGACGTGCAGCATGTTGTACTGAGTATTTCTTAGGATATGATGCAAGAGCAGGGAGAGTGCTTAGGGTTGGAGACTGGTTCAAGATTCCTAGAATCCACTTTTGGCTCTTCTATGGACTCTCAGTGTCACCTGGGTCAAGACAATTGCTCTGTGCTTCAGGCTTCCCTTCTATAAAATGGGGACAATTGAGCCATTTTGCAGAGGACCATAGTTAAGTTTACCCCAGGATAAGCCCTATTGGCTTAGTAATACTTGCCTACTTCATGAGACTACTCTGAGGCCTACCTCACTTTTGTGACGTAGCTATAGTTCCCTACATAAAAGGCGCTAAACAAGTGCAAAGGATTGCTTTGCATCAGCAAATCTTATCTTGTTTAAAACTGTCCATTCTGATGTCAGCTTTTTGCAAGCACATGGTAATCTCCACAGGATAGAAACAAAAAGATGTGTTGCTGAAGATGGAGGGAGCAGAAGAAGAGGAGGGACTTGCTGAAGAGCAAGTTCTTCCTCCTATTGACTCTACACACATAATTTAAAGGGCCAAAATGGCCAGCATGTAGTAATTCAGGAAATGGTACTGAATTGAATGGCAGTTATAGAATATCAGGGTTGAAAGGGGCCTCAGGAGGTCATCTAGTCCAATCCCCTGCTCAAAGCAGGACCAATCCTCAATTTTTGCCCTAGATCCCTACCTGACTCCCTCAAGGATTGAACTCACAACCCTGAGCTATCCCTCCCCCCACTGTTCATACAGTTCTGTTTTAATTCAAGAATTACAAATGAAATGCAAATCTATAAACCAAACATGACAAAAATCCATTGTATTTCATAAACTCAGAGAAAAAAACACAGCTTCCTCAATGGGTCATAGTGGCAAATGCCACCCATGGGCACATTTTTGATTTAGCAGCCTCTGTAAAACTATTGTGTTTAATTTATGGCAGCCAAGTCATGAAACTGGTGAACCAATGACACAGTGCACCACAACTACAGTCTGGTGCTTCAAAATAAAGTAAAAGCCAGGCAAAGCTCAGTTCACAAAGCAAACAGTCTCAAACAGAGTAGACAGAGAAAGGAACACAGGAAGAGAAAGATGATGTGACAATTTATTTGGTAATTGTGAAGGGCTCTGTAAAATAATCATGTTAACCAGAACACTGGTCTTCCTGCCTCATCAAAATTTCCCTAATAGTCTGTCAAGCAGCCTTGAGCCAAAAGGTACCAGTAACAGAGAAGTAGACTCAAAAAATCAACCATTGAATGGCTTACATGGTAAAACATTCCTAAAAATAATGGACAAGACTGCTGCACTCTCACACTTTGGGCATACATTTGAATTAAAGGAACAAGCTGGAGTCACTTTAGCAGAACACTGAGAAGACAACCAGTATGTCCCCAAAGCTAGTTCCCTGCGGATCCACATTTGTACCTTTTCCGGGACTTGAACCTTCAGCATATGACGCAAGACAGAGGTAAATTGTAACAAGAGTTTATAACTGACAGACAAAAGCGCTGAGATAGTTTTTCTTAAAAAATATTAGCATGATTAAAACTATAAGCTTATGTTTTACTCCTTGTTTGAGAGTGACTGGTGGGTACCCTTTCATGCCAGGCAGAAAAACAGAGTTAATGTCTTAATAAAGCTTCAGTTGAGGATTGACAATTTTTTGAATGTTTAGTTCTTGATAAAACACTTGTATCTTAGTGATGACTGAATATTTAATAAAGCTATTATTTCTCAGGGATAAAGCCATTGCTTTTGCAGTGTTAGCTGTCCTGCAAGTTTCTGTGAAAGCACTTTATTTGTAAATGTAGTCTGGGATTTTCGAAAGAGCTAAAGGGAATTAGGTGCCTAATTCCCATTGAAATCCAGTGGGAGTTGGGTGCCAAACTCCCTTATATTATTTTGAAAATTCCAGGCTCCGTATTAAATATAATAAGTTGCAAAAGTTCCCTGGGTGAATCCTAAGTCAATTGTATCATCTTTATGCAATACTGCCTCATACTATCCTTTATTTAATGGAGTTCCTAATCTGATATGTTGTTTGTTCTTAAACAATTATACCCCTCCTGTTTATAAAACATTATAATGTCAATTCCCTGCATATTTTTAAATCACTTCACAATTTTATACTTTCATAAATTAAGTACATTGAAGTCATTGAATCCATTGTGAAAGAGGTTGCTTTACAACTGAACAGAGATGATCTTTGTGTCACAGCATCAGTTCTTTTCTTTCTGAAGCCTTTAGATTACGACTGCAGCACAGATGGGTTCTAACCACCTCATTGATGTCACCAGTCAATGGAATAATTCCATCTAATGAAAGAGAAGTAATGCGAACAAGCTTCTATTACAGAAAATATTGGTTATGAGCCAGGAAAAATACTGTATTATAAACACACAGAAGAAGATAGACAGACTCCGTTAAGGTCTTTTTTTTATGCTGGACATTTGCAACAATAAAAGTCTCTTCCTAAAATATATAATACTAAAGTACAGTATGTACATATGTAATTGATGATCAAGAAAGTTTTAATGAAGTCCTTTCTGGAAAAAAACAGAGTCAAAAAGTTTGTCATATCTGACATTAAAATATATATAAAGCTAATGGTACTGATAGGTTTTAGAATTATCTGCAGCCTGCTAAGCACTCATTTCCATTTATTTCATATAAATAGTTAGGCGGTTTTTCTATCTATATGAACACCTGCATTCTCCTTTCTCTGGACAGTCTCCATGACAGTGTTTTTTGTACTGCTGAATTGTTGATTTTCTGAGGCAGCTGGAATAAAGGTAGGAACTAGAAAAGGGGAAGAAGTTCACTCTGAAAAGTGTGAAGTTGAAAGCAGATGAACTGAAACTGAACTGATTATTAAACTCAAAACCTACTGTGAAATAACGGTAAATTTGAGACTAAAGCACACCAAAGATACATAGCTGTATCATCATCCATCTCATTATTGCAGCACACACAGTGAACATTATGGCACATTCTCTCAAGTCAGTTTCCCACCCTACTGAGGAATATAGATCTCTTTAAAGGAGAGTGTAACAACACAGCCTACATGTACATATTTTATTTACTACTAATCAGTATACTGTGCTTATTAGTGATTTTAAAATTACTGTGACTAGAGCTCTGCAAATGAGCTGAAAAAAAGTCTATACCTGAAGAGTTTACCGCTAAAAACTTAAGTCAGCACAATATAGACCAACACAAGACAAAGAGGAAGGTGCGGCCATTTCACAGTAGCCTCACAGAAGAGGCAGGTCGTTAGGAATACTTTGAAGGAAAAGAAGTAGAACATTGACCACAAGATTGACCCAATTGTAAGGGGTGGTGAAAACGTAGGCACAAAGTCGAGAGTGGCTGTAAGAGTCAGAGAGACCAATCCAGAGAAAAGGTTAGTGGAACACAGGGAGCAGGAAGAAATGTAAGAAGATTTATAGGTGGCTGAAGGGTTGTGTAGAGCCTTGAAAGTGGAGGAGACCACTACCTCTAATTTGGAAAATTGGGAAGGAAAGCAAAAGGACACAAGAAGAAATCTATAGCCAGTAGAGTTATACATTTGATTAATAAATATATATAGTCTTGATATAATAGTCTTCTGTAAGGCATTTGACTTGGTACAATGTGATATCTTGATTAATAAACTAGAATGATAAAAAAGTCAATATAGAACACATTACATGAATTAAAAACTGACTGACAGGTCCAAAAATGTAATTTAAAAGAAGATAGACTCATTAAGCATGTGTTATTTCAGTAGGATTCTTCAGGGATCAGTTCTTGACCCTCGCTATTTGACATTTTTATCAAAGCTTTGGGGGGAGAAGGGTCATCTGTGATAAAATCTGTAGATGACACTGTGACACTCTGTATCTCGAGGGAACCCTGCACCCCCTTATTCATCCTTATAATATGATTGTGTGGTATCCAATGCAAAGTTTGTCATGTTGGGAGTCTTCAGAAGGCTCATGATGCACTGAGCATTGTTGTTATAGTAATGCTATAGGTTGTAATTTCATGTGTATAGTTATGAGGCTGACAATGTGTCCTCGTGGCTTAAAACAAGCCCAGGCAAAACTCTCAAGGAACAGAGGGGCAGTTCACACCTCTTCAGGGCATGTATGGGACAAACCCAGCCCAGCCTCACAGGAACAAAGGACACTGGCCTAGGCAGCAACAAAGGATCTGTTGGACTCTCGAGTGAGTCACCCCCCTTCCCTTGGTCAGTCACGGACTGCAAAGAGATAATGCTCACCTGACCCCAATGTGGGGAGGGGGCAAAGCCAAGAGGGAAGAAAGAACATGATGAAAGGGAGAGACATTTGCCAAGCTCTTCCTCTCTCTTCCACCTCCATCTACAGACATCACTACCAAGCGACTGAAGCGCTGATCAAAGAGGAGAGCCTGGCTGAAGCAACCAGCCAGCCTGTAGTGAGAAGCATCTAAGTTTGTAAGGGCACTGAAAGTGTTAAGATCAGCTTAGAATGTGTTTTGCTTTTATTTCATTTGACCAAATCTGACTTGTTGTGCTTTGACTTATATCACTTAAAATCTATCTTTTATAGTTAATAAATGTATTTGTTTATTCTACCTGAAGCAGGGCATTTGGTTTGAAGTGTGTCAAAGACTCCCCTTGGGATAACAAGCCTGGTACATATCAATTTCTTTGTTAAATTGACAAACACATATAATCTTGCAGCGTCCAGGAGACATAACTGGACACTGTAAGATGGAGGTTCCTAGGGTTGTGTCTGGGACTGGAGATATTTGCTAGTGTCATTCGGTTGCACAATCCAAGCAGTTTACATGCCAGAGACTGTGCATGAACATCCCAGGAGTGGGGATTCTTACAGCAGAGCAGGGTAAGGCTGGCTCCCAGAATCGAGGATTGGAGTGACCTAGCAGATCACCGGTCCAGTTAACAACAGGGGAATGTCACAGTGGTGCAGTGATCAGCGTGTATGTACAGCTTGTTACTCCAAGTGGAGTTCACATTTTAAGCACTGATATTTGTGATTTTAAGTGAGTCTTAAGTGCAATGGCTAAGAACAGCCAGGAGGAGATCACAGTTTTGTAATTTTCTGTTTGCTTAGTTCGGGAAAGGGAAGTAGGAACAGAAAAGCAGCAAAATGAGTGAAAGCAGTGAAGTGATTGAGAAGTTGGAGCCATCAATGATAGAGATTCCACAACCCCCTTTAGAAGCCTATTCAAGTGCTTAGCTGCTCTTATTGTTAGAAAGCTTTCCCTAATATCTCTCATGCTGCAGATTAAGTCCATTATTTCTTATCGTACTTTCAGTGGACATGAAGAATGACTGATTCCCTTCCCCTTTATAACAGCCCTTAACATATTTGAAGACTTAACAGGTCTCCCCCTCAGTCTTCTTTTCTTAAGACTAAGCATGCCCAGTTTTTTTTAATGTTTCTCCATAGGTCAGTTTTTCTAAACTTTTTATCATTGGTGTTGCTCTCCTCTGAGCTTTCTCTAATTTATCCACATTCTTCCTCAAGTGTGGTGCTCACAATTGGACACAGTACTTCCAGCTGAGGCTTCACTAAGTACAACGAGGCAGTTACCTCCAGTGTCTTACATATCACACTCCTTTTAATACATGTCAGAATGTTAACCTTTTTTGCAACTACACGTTATTGACTCATATTCAGTTGGTGATTTCAATTTGAATTATTTTCTTAAAAAGTGCTGGGAACATAATTTACAGACCATAGGGCCTGTTCCTGCACTATTGAACTAATGAGAGGTTTAGCATTTACTCGTTCAACAGGCACAGAATCAATCAAGACCATAGGACTTTTTTTTTAACCAGAGCATGAAGGATTCTGAGTATGTTCCCTAGATATTATGGAATTGAAACCAGCATTATTATTTAATTGGAAGAAATGCATGATTACTTGAGAACATTCTGCCTCACAGAAGAAATTAAACCAGCTTTTAAAGTGCATGGGAAAATGGAGAGAATTCTTTTCTGCACAGAAATATTGGAAGATAATTAATATTTCATATCTCACCATGTCATTTTAATACAGCGCTATCCTGTATCTGTGTATGGTTCTTAAAGGCAGTTTTATATAACTAACTAAGCTCAGTTAGTTGCAGGAAGATTTATGACCCTGTCTCACTAATCATTTGTTGTAACATCTCTTTGAAGTGTTTAAAATCCCCAAACAAAAAGAAAAAACAAAACTAGTTTTATAAGCTAGTAAAGGCTGCCATGGTTTTATCAACCTGGCACTTGTACATTTAATTAGGAAGGGAGAGAGCTGACCTTTTTATAGGACAAATGGGGCCAGCATTTTCTCAATGTAGCAGATGCAAAATTTTATTTTGTGCAATCTGCTAAGACCTGCTCAGAATTTTTATTGCTGCCATTTGGGTTTCTTCCACTAACTAAGGAAGAAGTATTGGGGAGCCTTATTCTCTCTGGATGACCTGCTGGGACACATTAATGGAGTTGCCATGCACAAGGGTTATTCATGGCTAATTGGCCATTATTCTGTCCTTGGCTGACAGCTCATTTCAGTGGAAATGGCCAAGCAAGGAAGGGAATGAATGCTTCACTGTCTTCTACAATGGCAGTGTGGTATCAGCCAGGATTTCTTTTGGTGTCACCCATTGTAGTCAGCCCCTCTGTACACCCACCAGCAAAAGGTTAATCGTTTAAAATGTAAAAAAAGGCCCTGGATCCTGTGTATGCAAAATGCCAGTGAAATTAGAATGGATGTGCTCAGGTGTGGGGTGGATGGAACTTAACATTGCTAATGCAGATCAACTAATTTTTTAAGCCAAAATTTTAAAAAGAAACCAAAAACCAAAAAACCAACAACCCCAAACTCCAAACTTGGATAAACTGAATCCAAATTAGAATGGCAAACTTGTTAAGCTGTAGTAGTAATTTTGTAATTTAGAAGAAATTAGAAGGGATAATGGATAATACTGCTTATTTGCTTGTTAACCATAGCAAGCAATTCATACTACTTATATGGTTTTACAGTGCATGAAACATTTCAAAGGAGAATTATAGCAGTAAGGTCAGTACAGTACATGCAATATAGCTAGGTCATTCAGGAGCAGCTGTGTAACATCTTCCTTATAGTCCACAGACGACATAAAAAAATAACTTTGAGTCACCATTTCAACAAAATGTTTCCTTCTATAATGAGAGGAAACATTAAGGACAATAAAGCAAAAGTAAATGTTAGATCTTAATTTAAAACCTGTTTAATTTCTACTCATGCTATTTTACAGAACAACATATTTTTACATAGCATACTTAATACACAATGTCCTACAGTCTTGGCAGCCAAACATGCAGATACAGGTAACCCAGGTGCTGTATAATATTCAGATCACCCACAATTCTGCAGGGCTCTTGAGAATATTTTACTTTGACTTTTTGGTTTATTAAAAGAAAACCAATAAAAATCCCTGTGTACAAAAGTATCGGGGGTAGCCGTGTTAGTCTGTATCCACAAAAACAACCTGGGAGTGGCTGGCTCATTACACTCCCTAGAACACAAAAGCAGCTTTGCCTCTCCTGGAAGTGGTACCTCCTCATCTATTGTTGAGAATGGACTACATCCATCCTGATCGAATTGGCCCTGTCTACGCTGGTTCTCCACTTGTCAGATAACTCCCTTCTCTTCATGTGTCAGTATATTTATGTCTGCATCTGTAATTTTCACTCCATGCATCTCAAGTGAGGTTTTTACACACAAAAGCTTATGCTCAAATAAATCTGTTAGTCTTTAAGGTGCCACCAGATTCCTTGTTGTTTTTGTGTAAAAAGATGCATCTAGTCCTATATTAGTTTTAGTTCAGCTGCATTTAGTGGAGATTAAATTTGGTAAAGCATGAGGTCCTATTTTAAACAAGTTGTTTAGTTTGATGGCATATTGGGTAGCTGACAGATGCAAGAAATAATTAATATTTTGATACAGACCACCTCCAAAAGCTGCCAGAGGATCTGTAGTGGAGCCTGTGCTCTGAAGTTCCCCTTCCTCAGGCTGCAAAGTTGGATGACTAAGCTGAGGAGTTGGCAGCCACAAGGAGGGCAGCAGCATTTCATCTTTCCAATGAATGCGTGCAGGCAGGCCCAGATCTGAGCCAGGGCCGCCCGGGGGAGGAGGGGGAAAGTGGAGCAATTTGTCTTAGACCCATGGACCCACAGGGGCCCCCACAAGAGTTTTCGGGGGCAATTTGTCAGCGGGGATCCTTCTGCTCCATGTCTTCAGCGAAGTGCCCTGAAGACCCGGAGCAGAATAACCCCCACCGCTGAAGACCCCAGGCCCCCTGAATCCTCTGGGCGGCCCTGATCTGAGCCCTCTCCCATTGTTTTGGGGCTGCTCTCGCTCAGCATGACCAGGAAGTAGGAGGACCAGGAACTCTGGCTGTTCTGTAGGAGGCCTAAGTTCTGTGCAGTCAGAGTCCAGCGATGTCCTGCTGAGGGAGTGGAAGCAGCTGATGCGGGCATTTCCTGTACTGCAGTGTCAGTAGTAGGCAACTATTGGTCTTGCCATTGTGTTTTCCTCTTCCCTGTCTCTCCCTAGAACATATGGAGATGTGGTAGGCTCCCAAGAGGTCAGCTAGTCAAGGTTTGAAGTTTCACACCAGAATTTTGGGCAGCTGGAGCAAATGAAGAAAGTTTGAAGCTGTGGACCTAACGTTATTATGATGTGCTAGCAGAAGGCCAGAATGTTTCCTACCAGGTTCCATTTTTATGCCTTGTGCCCCATGAGAAAGGGGGACGAAGGGAGACAAAGGAAAAAACATGAAAATCCAACCATTAAAATAGCTACATTATGTGTAAAACAGATGCACTGTAATAAAACTACATATAAAAAGCTAGAAATAGGGACCATCAGAATTCTCTGCATTTGCTTTATTAATGCTATGCAGAACTACTCAGGCTCCTGTGCGGCCACTGACCCTCAGTGTCCACACATTTTCCTTTCCTTCAACATAAGAACAGTTTGGGCAAGGGGGTAGGATATGTCTGGACAAGGGGACCATATGGCCTCGTCAAATCCTCCGTAGTTTAGAATGCCTCTCTTTACATATAAATATATCTGTCTATGTGCTTCCTCCCCTCCAGTGTCTTTGGGGAACTGCCAGGTCTGGCCACTCCCCACAAGAAGCTGGAGGATATTTAGGACAGGTTGGTAAGCAATCCTACACACACACACGCACACAGGGTTACTCCCTGCTCCTGATGACAGCAGCTTTTTGATTGGTTGAGAAAGCATATAAAATAGATTCTCCTTTCCCTTTGTCACCACAAAACAGGCTCAACCAGAGGACAAGAAAACTATATCATGGAACCCAACTAGACTGACAAGTAAAAGAAGCAATGCGATGCAAAATGATATCCTTTAAAAAGTGGAAGTTAAATCCTATTGAGGAAAATAGAAAGGAGCATAAACTCTGGCAAGTGTAAAAAAAAAAAAGAAAAAAAAGAAGAGCACTCAAGGATGACAGGGCCATTGCAGCACTAAATGAGTTCTTTGCATCAGTCTTCATGACTGAGGATGTGAGGGAGAAGCCCAAACCTAAGCCATTCTTTTCAGGTGACAAATCTGAGGGACTGTCCCAGATTGAGGTGTCATTAGAGGAGATTTTGGAACAAATTGATAAACTAAACAGTAATATGTCACCAGGACCAGATGGTATTCACCCAAGAGTTCTGAAGGAACTCAAATGTGAAATTGTAGAACTACCAACTGTGCTATGTAACCTATCATTAAATCAGCTTCTGTACCTGATGACTTAAGGATAGCTAATATGACACCATTTTTTTAAAAAGGCTCCAGAGGCGATCCCGGCAATTACAGGCCAGTAAGCCTAAAACTGGTTGAAACTATAGTAAAGAACAAAATTCAGACACATACATAATATGATTTGCTGGGGATGAGTCAACATGGCTTTTGTAAAGGGATATCATGCCTCATCAATCTATTAGAATTCTTTGAGAGGGTCAACAAGCATGTGGAAAAGGGTGATTCAGTGGTTATAGCATACTTATATTTTCAGAAAGTCTTTGCCAACATCCCTCACCAAAGACTCTTAAGCAAAGTAAATTGTCATGAGATAAGAAGAAAGGTCTGCTCGTGGATCAGTAACTAGTTCAAGGATAGGAAACAAAGGGTATGAATAAATTATCAGTTTTCAGAATGGAGAGAGGTACAGTAACTCCCCACTTAATGTCCTCTTGCTTAAAGTTGTTTCGATCTTATGGCCCTGCTCAATTACAGAACATGCTCCATTTAAAGTTGTGCAATGCTTCACTATAACATCATTTGACTGCCTGCTTTGTCCACAGCTGGCAGCCCCCTATCAGCTCCTCTACACCCCCCACACAATGCCCCCCCCCGCCGGCAGACCCCAGGGATCAGCGCCTTCCCCATCCTCCCCGTCTCCTGACCACGAGAATGAGCTGGCTTGCGGCGTTCAGGAGGTGGGGGAAGGAGCAAGGACATGGTGTGCAGGCTCCCCCTCCCTCCCCTGCCTCCTGAACACCGCAAGCCAGCTGATTGCCGTGGGCAGGAGGCAGGGGAGGAAGGGGGGAGGAGTGAGGATGTGGCATGCGGAGTAAAGGGGGAGGAGGAAGAAGAGGTGCATTAAGGGTGGGAGCTTGGGGGAAGGGGTGGAGTGGGTGGACGGAGGGTTGAGCCCCCCGCCCCTGGTGCTTGGAGAGTAGGGGAAGCTTCCGCTGCTGCTGCGCAATGTGCTTCTCCTAGCTTACAGCACCTTCAACCTCCTTGCCTGCCTCATTGTCTCCAGTGCCAGTGGGCTTTGCCTGTGTGGGGTAAGGCAGGGGCACCTCCCAACTATAGTACTGTACTGTACAGTACAGCAAAAAAAAATTTCCCTGGAACCTAACTGCCCCATTTACATTCATTCTTATGGGGAAATTGGATTCACTTAATATCATTTCACTTAAAGTCACATTTTTCAGGAACCTAACTACAACGTTAAGTGAGGAGTTACTGTAGATAGTGGTGTCCCCCAGAGGTTTCTACTGGGACCAGTACTGTTCAACATATTCATAAAATGATCTGGGGAAAGGTGTAAACAGTGAGGTTGCAAAATTTGCAGATGATACAAAACTACTCAAGGTAGTTAAGTCCAAAGCAGACTGTGAAAAGTCACAAAGGGATCTCACTAAACTGGGTGACTGGGCAACAAAATGGCAGATGAAATTCAATGTTGATGAATGCGAAGTAATGCACATTGGAAAACATAATCCCAACTATACATATAAAATGATGGGTTCTAAATTAGCTGTTACCACTCAAGAAAAAGATCTTGGGAGTCATTGTGGAGAGTTCTCTGAAAACATCCACTTAGTGTGCAGCGGCAGTCAAAAAAAAGTGAACAGAATGTTGGGAATCATTAGGAAAGGGATAGATAATATGTCTGAAAATATCATATTGCCTTTAGCTAAATCCACGGTACACCTCATCTCTAAAAAGATATATTGGAATTGGAAAAGATACAGAAAAGGGCAACAAAAATCATTAGGGGTCTGGAACAGCTTCCCTTTGAGGAAAAATAAATAAGACTGGGACTTTTCAACTAGGAAAAGAGATGACTAAGGGGGATATGATAGAGGTCTATAAAATCCTGAATAGTGTGGAGAAAGGAAATAAGGAAGTGTTATTTACTCCTTCTCGTAACACAGGAACTAGGGGTCACCAAATTAAATTAATAGGCAGCAGGTTTAAAACAAACAAAAGGACTTCACATAATGCACAGTCAAACTGTGGAACTCTTTACCAGATTATGTTGTGAAGGCCAAGACTATAACAGGGTTCAGAAAAGAACTAGATAAGTTCATGGATAGGCTGTTAGCCAGGATGAGCAGGGATGGTGTCCCTAGCCTATGTTTACTAGAAGCTGGAAATGGGTGACAGGAGCTGGATCACTTGATGATTACCTGTTTCGTTCATTCCCTATGAATCACCTGTTTTTGGCCAGTCGGAAGACAGGATACTGGGCTAGACGGACCTTTGGTCTGACCCAGTATTGCCATTCTTATGACATTTTAAATGTTAATCATAACATTTTTGCAATCCTAACAGTAAAGACAATGTCTAGCAAAAACACTTAACAGTTTACAAAAGGCTCCAAATTGAAATAAGCTTCATAATTTTTTTTAAAAGGTTAAATGATTAAAAACAGGAGCAGTATTTTGTCCAGATCTCCTGAACAGGGGAGGCTACTCTCATATGTGCATAAAATAAGGTGTGTGGGCTCTCCTCTCATATGTGCAGCTGAAGTAAAATTTAAAAGAATATAATCGATCCCCAGCCTCACGTCTACTGGAGAATTGATCCCAAGGTCAGGAAATGGTAATTGGGCTACAGCTGTTGACATTCAAACTCTCACTGTGCATGTTTAGAGAATTATTGCTGATATTATTAATTATGAAGGGACCACTTCAACCCAAAGCTGTTGCTTTAAACAGAGGAGAGAGAATTTATATATTTCCTGTTCTAGCAAGGTAAAGTGTGATTGTACCAGCAGAATACCATTCTAAAGAGTTATGGGCAGGTGGTTTATAGACATTTTCATTAGCAGATTTCAGGTGACTACAGTTACACAGCTGGAATTTCTACTGCAGACAGATTGGCACTGCAGATTTATAGTCAGTTCTAGGAACCGCTTACACTTGTCTTCTCAGAGTGAAGTACAGAGTACGTTTAAATGGGTGCTTTTCCTCTCTACTTTTCTTTGCCTCATGTTAAATGGGTGGCTTGAATTGTATTCTGAATCAGTAAGTAGATTGCAATGTATACTGGTACTTCGGTTGCATTTGAAAAGCTTCTTCTCTTTTGAAGGATTGTACTGACAGGAGAGCTATTAGATAGGCTTAGCATGAGGAATATCACTGGAAATTAGTTATTATTAAATGGAAGAAACTTTGAAAACACATTGTGTGGTGTCCTGAGAAAGGCAAGAACTTAAATCATTTATTTGGGAACAGCGTCAATCAGAGTGACTAGGGAGGTTGTGAAATCTCCATCAGTGGAGATTTTTAAGAGCAGGTTAGACAAAGACTGTCACCTATGGTCTAGATAATACTTAGTCCTTCCGTGAGTGCACAGGACTGGACTAGATGACCTCTCGAGGTCCCTTCCAGTCCTATGAGTCTATGATTCTGTAATCACCTCTCTGGGAAAATAGGAGATTGGATCAAAAGTCATACTAAATAAAATCTGTTCTTGAGTTTACAAAGCCAGGGTTTCCGTGGAGTATTTGAAATCTGTGACATAGATAGCAATACGAGAAGTTAACTCAATGGCATCTTAATTTGCTCTTATTTTACATACTTTACATGACTGTAAAACAGATTTAGGGTTTGGGGTGGATAATCAGCTAAACATGAGTTCCTTGTATGATGCCATGACCAAAAGGGCAAATAAGACCTTTGTATGCATAAACAGGGGAATCTTGAGTAGGAGTACAGAGGTTATTTTATCTCTTTATTTAGCATGGGTGCAATTGCTGCTGGAATACTGTGTCCAGTTCTGATGTCCACAACCCAAGGAGGAGGCTGAAATATTAGAGAGGGTTCAGAGAAGAGCCATGAGAACGATTAGAAAACATGCCTTTTAATTATTGAGCTCCTTCATTCTATCTGTTTAGCTTAATAAATAGAAGATTAAGGGGTAGCCTGAATGGTCTGTAAGTACCTTTATGTGGAACAAATATTTGATAATGGGCTCTTCAATCTAGCAGCAAAGGGTATAAAACGAGCCAATGGCTGGAAGCTAAAGACAGACAGATTCAGACTAGGATAATTTTTAAAATCAAGATTGGATGTTTTTCTAAAAAAGATATGCTTTGGGAATGTCCTGCTGCCTGTGTTATACAGGAGGTTAGACTGGATGATCTCAGTTGTCCCTTCTGGCCTTGGAATTAATTCATCTCTAACCAAAAGAAATAGCACTCGACCATCTCCTTAGATTACTTTCTGATAAGGAGAACAAAGAACTATAATTTCCTTCTCACTTTCTATCAAGAACAGAAAAAAAAAGTGAGAGATTAAAGATTTGCTGGTATTATTTACTTGGGAGTATAGAACAGAAAAGATACATTCCAGAGGTCTGTAGGTTTACAAATTGTGTGTACATATTATGTTATCACCGTTTGGTCTGAATACATTCATTTTTGATAAAGTGACACCACCAGGCACAACCAAATCCTAGAAAAATGTACTACTGCTATGTAAATGCAGAGGAGTTACAAAAAAATCACCATATGAGCCTCACTCATTCATTTAAAACTCCCTTAGCAACTAATACTTAATAATCTGAGCCTATTAATATCTACAATAAACTCCATTATGTACTATATCAAAGAAAAAAATATTAACTAAGCAATTTGATTCTCATTTTAAAGAGACAAACAGCCATAAAATGAATAGCAATGATTCCTGTAATAATCAGGCTTCTTATGCTAAGCAGGTTCAGTCTGATCAGTGCTTGAATGGAAGATTTCTAGGGAAAAGATGCTAAAAAGGTTCTGTTGGTGATTGAGAACATGCTATACTTTTTTTTTTTTTGATAGTGTAGAAGCAATATGCTAGCATGAATTGCAAGACTGGGTCATTCTTGCTTTTTGATGTGCTCTTCTGGAAGAGTATATATTTCTTATGGCAGGTATTTACCATCTGATCTATGTTAACTAAAGCAGATAATACCAGGCAAGAAAGAGTAAATGCAGGAGAGACTGAAGTGATTGTAATGGGCATGGACTAAAGCTGTTAGGTGCTCTCTCTAATATGAAGCATTTCAATATTGTAGATGTTTGCTCACATTTCTTACCTCCAACAATTCATTCCCCAGTTGTACTTCTCAGAGTTAAAGTGATATATTAAGCACTAACATGTGATATTGGTATATCTTAATATGAGACAAGAAGAATGCCACACAAATTTAAGCAGACAGTTCTCTCCTCAAATTCTGAAGAGACAAGAAATGCAGAAGTAGCAGCCTTGTTAGTCTGTATCTACAAAAAGAAAAGGAGGGCTTGTGGCACCTTAGAGACTAACAAATGTATTTGAGCATAAGTTTTCGTGAGCTACAGCTCACTTCATCGGATGCAAGCTAAGGATGAAATTCCACCCAAATGTTTCTGCCCTAACTGACACAAATGGGCTTCTCCCCAAACCATTCATTCTGTCTTAATTATTGTATATAATCACTTTAATGCCAGACCAAAGGCTCTCTCTCTCTGGAAGTCTGTGCTATTGTTCTTTCTGCTGTAGGCTTAAGTCAAAGTTAACATAGGGTATTAGATGCACTGTATATGTATAATATCTCTATCTAGCTATCACATTTAACTACAGCTTCTGCAAATGTAGAACCCACTTATAGTTTTCACTTCAGTTAAAAAAAGAGGGAGTTGAATTTACAAGTGAGCTGCATTTGTAATCCATTTTACCATGGAAACCACCACACTGTGGAATCCCAATCTGCTTGTAAGCAGTGGTTGCTAAGGAAAGGGAAGGAGAAGTAGACAGCTGCTGGCAGGCTATCAGGGAGACTCAATGTCAGTTGATAGGAAAGTGATTCGCCCCCACATTCTCTGTCCTCATTATTATATCACTGCTTACTTTTAGCATGTATTGTTTCATGGTAAGTGACTACTGCAATTTTCTTTCCAAAAAGATGTGAGATTAATTTAAACCATGTCAAGAGATCAGTAACACAGTGTTCCTTTTTAAATGGAAGTCCCTCATCTAATAGTTTATGTTGCTTTATTTACTTACCTGAAAAAAAACTCACTGAAGATAAAGATTGTATATTTTGCATAACAGCAACCAAGTAATAAATGTCTCCTGTTAAAAATGTAACAGCAGTAATGAAGATAAGCACTTTGTTATTAAAGAGCAATGTAATCTCCCCCTAGCCCCCAAACTAAGCAATTGGCATGCTTTTCCCTGGGTTACTAAAAAGGTGGTACCACCAAAATGCTGAGGCCTACACAGAAAACACTGTCATTCATAGTCCTACCTGGTGTGACGGGGTCAGGCCAGATGGCTACAGGAGAGTGATTTTTTTTTTGAAGCAGAAAAAATTTTATTTGTGTAACACTTACAAAGAATCACCAAAAAGGATAAAGCAAAACTATGCAACAAAACAAAAGCAAACACAAGGTATAACACAGCAGCCTTCAGGAGGGAGAAGTGTTCAGGCTAGCCTGGGCCCAGAGCTGGGGGGGCTTCCTTGACACTCGTGGTCTTCCACCCTTCTGAGTTACCTGGTGGCCTACAGCGGGGGGGCTTCCTCGACACTCCTGGTCTTCCACTCCCTCGAGTTACCTAGTGCTATGCCCAGTGTCACCGATTATTCCTCTCCTGAGAGTGCCCGACAAGATGGGCACGGCTGCGGGGTGGGCGGTTTGGGGGTGGGGCGGACGTACACCCACGTGTGATAGGGCCCCTCCTAGATGACAGGAATGATGGTATCCACAGCGGCAACGGCTGGGGCCTCTCGCTCTTCCCCTCAATCAAAGGGTCAGACGGAGGGAACTGGACGGGGTCACCAAGCAGAGAACCTCGGACAGCGCCCACCGCTCCTCAAAGGCGTCAAGGGAGTTGGTGGACGCCGCCCAGAGGAACTCCGCCCGGATATGTGAATGTACTGAGGATCGGAAAACGGCCCTACAGTCGCAGGACGCTTCATTGGCCAACCTCCCCTCTCTGGTTTTATAAATGGCTGTTTTAGCTAGGGCTAGGAGGAGGTTAACCAGGAGATCTCGTGATTTTGTGGGGCCACGGATGGGAAGTGTATAAATAAAAAGGTGAGGGGAAAAGTGTAGCCAAAAGCGTAATAAATACAGAAGAGTGATAGAAGATAGATATATTAGCCCCAGATTAAACAGGTCACTTTTCCCCGAGTAAGATAATGGGCTCTTCCAGAACAATCAGGAAGTTGCTGGAACCAATTAAGGCAAGCTAATTAGGACACCTGGAGCCAATTAAGAAGCTACCAGACTCAATTAGGACTGGCAGGCTAATCAGTGCACCTGGTTTTAAAAAGGACCTCACTTTAGTTAGTGTGGCGCGTGTGAGGAGCTGGGAGCAAGAGGTGCAAGAAGCTAAGTGTGAGTAGGCTTACTGCTGGAGGACTGCGAAGTACAAGCATTACCAGACGTCAGGAGGAAGGTCTTGTGGTGAGGATAAAGAAGGTGTTGGGAGGAGGCCATGGGGAAGTAGCCCAGGGAGTTGTAGTGGTCACACAGCTGTTACAAGAGACACTGTAGACAGTTAAAATCCACAGGGCTCTGGGCTGGAACCCAGAGTAGAGGGCGGGCCTGGGTTCTTCCCATCCCCCTTCAACTCCCTATTTGAGACAAGAGGAAGTGACTTGGATTGTGGGTCCTTCCAGAGGGGATGGTCCCTGGCCTATCCCCCAACCCACTAGGTGGGTCAGCAGAGACTGCGGAGACTGTTCTCCTCCCTTTCCCCATACTGGCCAGTGATGAGGTTAGCTGAGTGAATGGCAGGTTTGAGCCACTAGCAAAAATGGCCAGAGGGCTGCTGTGAATCTGAGGTGAGCAAATCCACCAATAAGCATAGGACCCACCAAGGCAGAGGAGGAACTTTGTCACACTTGCAATACTGAAAGGCAGAGTTAAAGACCCTTCAAGACGCAAGTCTTAGGGCCAGCCCCACAACATGTAACTAGCCATGATTGAGGTACCCAATCTGGAGTACCACATAGGGTGCAGCCTCATGAAACTAGTGATTGACAAGGCACAGGCCCTAATAGCATGCCCAATTCCCTGGAAGAAGAGGCAAATGAGGTATTTTCTCAGCCTGGCAATTTATTACTGGAGGTTTATGTTCAGTTTTACCTCAATCTCAGCCTACCTTCCAGACCTAATTAAAGGTACACCACCCAAAGAAGATCTGGTGGGATTGGAACAGGGAGGAAGCTTTTAATGAACTGAAAGCGCAGTTATGCTGGGCACCTGTGCTCTTCGGCCCTGATTTTTCTTGTGAATTCATACTGCACATAGATGCCTCGCATGTCTGCCTAAGAGCCATGCTCTCAGAAGACACTGAAGAAGAACACCCAATTGCATAGTTGACTAAGAAGATATTCCCTAGAGAAAAGGCCTACTCAAGTACTGAAAAGGAGGCACTGGTGATTGAATGGGCCATGGATTCTCTCAGGTATTACCTGCCAGGTAGCCCCTTCTCCTTGATCACAGTCCATGCTCTCCTCTACTGACTCCAAACCATAAAAGATGTGAATCCATGTATAAGTCAATGGTACCTGGTGCTACAAACCCATAGTTTCAGAGTGCAACACCAGATGGGAAAGGAGTGTGTTAATGCCAGTTTCTTTTCACAGAAAATCAGAGATGGAGATTACCTGTCCCAGGACTACAGGGATGAGGTTGTGAGGGGTAATTTCCTCAGTCTCATAGAAAGGGCGGCTAATGAGCCCTTCTGGGCTAAGCCAGCACTAATGAGATCTGTCTGTGAGACTTGATCTGCCTGGAGGGAGGAAGCTTAAAAAGGGAAAGCCTTCCACAGGAAGAGGTGGTGATTAGGGAGAAAATTGCTATACCTGAGAGACCACTGGCTATGTGGACAGACCAGCAAGAGGAAGACAACTGCAGAACTTGCAGCCCCTGAGACTGTATGGACCAGGTATAAAGCAGGGGTGACCAAAAGGAAGAGTTGGAGGCAGACCCTACTCCTGATTAAAGACAGTATACCTGCAGACTAGCCAAAACCCAAAGGAGAGACCAAAAGACTGCCTAAGAGACTGACCACCTTTGCCTTTTTCTTTTACTCTGATTCTCCCTCTCCCAGGGGAAGGAGAGGAAAAAGGGCCTTTAAAAAAAATCCCTTGAGTGCCACAAACAGGGGAAGGACTCTGTAAGCAGTTTAAATCATGGTTCGAGGAGACAGGGTGGGGATGAGGTACCCACCATAAGATGATTGAAAGATGTAAACATTGAGAAAGAAATTAGAGGAATTATTGAAAGCAATAATATTAAACAACAGTCATGGAATTAAACTAAGAAAAAGAGAAGTTTATATTAAATATTAGAGAAGACTTCCTGACAGAGATCTTTCAGACTGCAGAATAGTCGTTCCAGGGAAGTATTAAACTCTAGTGCTTATGATTTTGAAAGCTATAACAGGCCAAACACTATGCTGAGTAGCGTAGGGAACAAATCTTGCATTTCCAGAGGATAGATGAGATGACATAAGGTCTTTTTAGCATTTAACTTCTAATTATTCTAATCAGTATGTTCCAAGTGCTTAAATGTGCATTTTACTTCATTCTTAATATGTCCCTCTAAATTTATGCTAAAAAGATGTTAAGAGGAATCACATGAAAATGCTGATATTTTGTGGTGCAATTGTATCTATATAATCATTTATAGATTGACTTTTAATTCTAATACTCTATTTTCTGTTTCAGGGTACAAGTTGAATTTTATATGAATGAAAATACATTTAAAGAGAGACTGAAGCTATTTTTCATCAAAAACCAAAGATCAAGTAAGCAGTTTTGATTAATTTCAGTTGCACACATTTGTTAAATATAGGGGCTAAAATCTTGGCCCCGTTAGAGTCAATATCAGGAGTTCCACTTCAATGAGGCCAAGATTTCATCCATAGGAGATTAGCGGAGTCTGTTTTTAACGGAATGCCCATGATGAATTCTCAACACGTTAGCAATCTAGTGTTTTCTTTTTTTCTTTTTCGTTTTGTTGGGGACAACTATTTATTGACTGGGTTTTATTTTTGCAACGTCTTCAGATGGACAAGTTTCCATGGATCTGACATGTCAGTGTATTTGGATAGGTCATCACATAGCTTTCTGAAGGAAAAGAAAAGTTCCAGAGGCATCTGGGCTTCCAACCTATTTTTTTTTAATCAAATTCCTTTTAAATTATCTAGGTTGCAAAAATAATTTAGAAAGGTGACCAGCTGAAAGGGCATCCCGGCTTCTAAAGCGTTTCTGAACATGATATTTCAAAAACAAATACATTTTAGTTCCCTTATATATAGTTTTCCTCCAACCCTGATTCAGCAGTCTATCCACATTCACCAAAGCACATTAACTGCTTTCCTGAATGGGGCCTAGATGATTTTTCACTCAAATTGCCACATTTAAAACTAACAATGCTCATTTTCCACCTTTTAAAATTAACTAACACCAAATGTGCACTGGGGAGAAATTCACCCTATGTGAATAGCTTCCATCATGCTGTATCCATAACTAACTTAGGGCCTGTATGAAAGCTCAAATTCAACCAGGGGATCGAGGGCCAGTGCAAGATTTCCCCCACAACCTAAGGTGATTGCAGGTAGGGTGACCACATGTCCTGATTTTATTGGGGCAGTCCCGATATTCAGGGCTTTTTCTTAAATAGGCACCTATTACCCCGCACTCTGATTTTTCACACTTGCTATCTGGTCACCCTAATTGCAGGAGGAAACTGTGGCCAGAAGGGCTATATAAGATGCAGTCCATACATGTTGTGGCAATAGTCTCCAAACCAGACCTGCTTAGGCCATCACAGAAGGCCATAATGGGCAGGGACTATGACATTTACCTTTACATTCATCCAGTCATTCCCAAACCTCAAGCAACAGCCTGAATGAAATAAAACCTGATGTGTATACGTTAACTGTGTGTGAGGAAGGTAACTGCACACCCTGGCTCCATGTGTTAGCACTGTTGATTTCACTACCTTTTGCCTTCTAAACATATTAGAGCCAGATTACAGTGACTTTATGCAGGTGGGGGAATGGATTTTACCCTAATTACTTAAGTACAGCTCAGGTGGGTGCAGAGCTTGGTGCAGATAAAAGATTATTTTCATCCTTGCATTATATGGAGAAAGGGTAAGTGGACAAATTTTAAAGAGAGAGACAAGGTGGTTGAGGTAATTTTTTATGGGACCAACTTCTGTTGGTGAAAGAGACAAGTATTCAAGCTGCACGGAGTGATTTTCCCAGACTTGAAGAGCTCAGAGTCACAGCAAAATACAAGGTAGAACAGATTGTTTAGCGTGAGGACATTAACACATATTCTAAGGGACCACTTCATTTTAAATGTGTCCGTTATGCTAAACAATCTGTTCCACTTTATATTTAGCTGTGACACTGAATACCTTTCCCAGACCTGGAGAAGAGCTCAGTGTAGCTCAAAAGCTTGTCTCTTTCACCAACAGAAGTTGGTCCAATAAAAAGATATTAACTCATTCATTTCATCTCTCTAATATACTGGGACCAACCCTGTTACACCACCACTGCAAACACCACTAAACAGATTTCTAAAAGGTATTTAGGCATGTAGAGATGCAGATAAGCACCTACTGGGATTTTCAAGAGTGAGTAGGAACCTAATTCCATTGAAATCAAAACTGAAAATTATCAGTAAATGGAGCGAATTCAGCAAGTGTGAACTCCGATTCCATCTTAGGAATCCTGTTGTGATCAGCGCCGCTCTGAAGTAGAACAAGCAAAAAAAGAGACCTAAAGACTTGGATGTCTAAATCTCTCTTTGAGCAACTAAATAGAACTGGCTTGATTTTCTCCCCCGCCCCCAAGCACCGCACACCATTGTTTTGCTCACACCCACCCATACATGTTTCTAAACTTTTTCGTGCCCTTTATTTTTGGCCTTATGCTGTTTGCAACTATTCCCAATTTAGTAATTCCACATTCAAGTGAACCCCAAACTCAATTCACCGCCATTAAAAGTTATTCCTTTGACAGACAAGCACATTCTGTTTCATTTTACAAGTAAGATCTCATAGGACACTGCATAAAATGCATTGCTATATCCAGTAAATCAGATGACGACTGTGATTTAGGAATTACTTAAATATGTATGCTTAAAGATATTCATGAGAATGAGAGACAGAGAGAGAAACCAAATCATGAATTCTACAAGTTCTATTGAGATTTGCACACTTGAATGTACAAATTAAAATATCTAAATGATATTGTGAATACTTGGTGACATGCTTTGATACTCTTACCCACACTCAATAGAGCTCTACTTGACTAAAGTAGGAATACTCATGGTGTAAAGTACTATTCAACATGAGTAAGTCCCATAGTTAGGTCAAAGTACAAACATCCCAGCAAGAAGTATTATATGAAAAATTCTTAAAGTACTTCAGAACAATCCTGTTACCAGGCAAAACAGGCAGTAACTCTTCTGTATACCTTGAGTCAATGAATAAAAATTGTACTGAATATATAAGACTATATTTGCACTCAGAGTAATCAAAACAGTGGAGATTTCTGTATAGCAGAAATATATTCTGAACCTACAGCCTTGAAGCAGTGATTTCAACATCCACATTTAAATCTTTAAAACAATCTTTAAAAAAGGGAAGAAGGAGGATCCTGGGAATTACAGGCCAGTAAGCCTCACTTCAGTCCCTGGAAAAATCATGGAGCAGGTCCTCAAAGAATCAATCCTGAAGCACTTGCATGAGAGGAAAGTGATCAGGAACAGCCAGCATGGATTCACCAAGGGAAGGTCATGCCTGACTAATCTAATCGCCTTCTATGATGAGATTACTGGTTCTGTGGATGAAGAGAAAGCAGTGGATGTATTGTATCTTGACTTTAGCAAAGCTTTTGACACGGTCTCCCACAGTATTCTTGTCAGCAAGTTAAGGAAGTATGGGCTGGATGAATGCACTATAAGGTGGGTAGAAAGTTGGCTAGATTGTCGGGCTCAACGGGTAGTGATCAATGGCTCCAGGTCTAGTTGGCAGCCGGTGTCAAGTGGAGTGCCCCAGGGGTCGGTCCTGGGGCCGGTTTTGTTCAATATCTTCATAAATGATCTGGAGGATGGTGTGGATTGCACTCTCAGCAAATTTGCGGATGATACTAAACTGGGAGGAGTGGTAGATACGCTGAAGGGCAGGGATAGGATACAGAGGGACCTAGACAAATTGGAGGATTGGGCCAAAAGAAATCTGATGAGGTTCAATAAGGGTAAGTGCAGGGTCCTGCACTTAGGACGGAAGAACCCAATGCACAGCTACAGACTAGGGACCGAATGGCTAGGCAGCAGTTCTGCGGAAAAGGACCTAGGGGTTACAGTGGACGAAAAGCTGGATATGAGCCAGCAGTGTGCCCTTGTTGCCAAGAAGGCCAATAGCATTTTGGGATGTATAAGTAGGGGCATAGCGAGCAGATCGAGGGACTTGATCGTCCCCCTCTATTCGACATTGGTGAGGCCTCATCTGGAGTACTGTGTCCACTTTTGGGCCCCACACTACAAGAAGGATGTGGATAAATTGGAGAGAGTCCAGCGAAGGGCAACAAAAATGATTAGGGGGCTGGAACACATGAGTTATGAGGAGAGGCTGAGGGAACTGGGATTGTTTAGTCTGCGGAAGAGAAGAATGAGGGGGGATTTGATAGCTGCTTTCAACTACCTGAGAGGTAGTTCCAGAGAGGATGGTTCTAGACTATTCTCAGTGGAAGCTGATGACAGAACAAGGACTAATGGTCTCAAGTTGCAGTGGGGGAGATTTAGGTTGGATATTAGGAAAAACTTTTTCACTAGGAGGGTGGTGAACCACTGGAATGCGTTGCCTAGGGAGGTGGTGGAATCTCCTTCCTTAGAAGTTTTTAAGGTCAGGCTTGACAAAGCCCTGGCTGGGATGATTTAATTGGGGATGGGCCCTGCTTTTGAGCAGGGGGTTGGACTAGATGACCTCCTGAGGTCCCTTCCAGCCCTGATATTCTATGATTCTATGATTTCAATCAATCTTCAGTGTTGCTTTTGAATCTGTAAAATCTTCTCAGTGTACACAATGAAGTCAGTATAAGCTTCTCGAATGCACACAACTCATGTCAAAACTATCTGCTTTTTTGCTTGTGTAGCAATACTGCAGAAACATTCCTACATATTTCGTGGACATGCCATACTTACCATATACATAGCCTTTTGAGTATGGGCAAATGAACCTATTTGGAATTCAATTCATAGATCAAGATATAGTTTGCACTGTCCTGACACTTACCACATTTCTGTTTCTGGCAGCTAATTGGAAGTCTACATACCAGTTAAATTAAGCACCTGGTTCCCGAAAATTGGGAATATAGTTATGAAAAAAATAGACCTGTTGAGAGGGAAACTTGCATTTTTGAAATGTAATAGCCCTTTTTGGACTACACTAAGATTAGGGATCCAAAAACTGTGCTCACTTAGGGCAAGAGAGAATGTTTCTTTGTTCCATTTAGATAGTCCTTTTTATATAAAAAGGGGTTACATATAACCCCATCTCTTATACTCCCTTGATTGTATGTTAACTAGTCTCTGGGCATGTTGCAAAGAAGGAATTGCTTTGCCCATACACTATTGTGATGATAGAGTGCCATATTTAAAGTGTCATTGAAGGGGGATTTATTTGATTATATTAATTCTCTATTCCACTCCCGGCCCCCCATTGTTTTGTTTCAGTTGTCCTGCTCGCAAGCTCTTGCTTGCATGTTTGATTACACTGTTGATGTCAATTCTCATGTTAATGCCTCACTATATTTCTACTTAATATTGTTAATCACCTATGATCCTGGCTCTTTACTTGCTCCCTTAGTCATTTATTTTCCTACTCACTAGAGCGGGAAGGAATTTCAGTCAAATGTATATTTCAGCAAAAATAAACACATTTGGATTGACTGAAACATTTTGTTAATTCCTGTTGATTTTGGCAAGTTGTTTTGGTTGAAACAAAAATAATTTTGGAAATGTTGAATTGGTTCATTTTGACATTATCAAAACAGCCGAAAAAATGAAAACTTTTTACATTGACCAGGGGATTCAGACATAATTCACCAAACTAAGGAGCAGTGGTTAGGCCACTGTGTGTGGAGGTGGGAGACATGGGTTTGAATAGCTGCTCTGGAGCAGGGACTTGACTGCAGGTCTCCCTTTCCCCCTCCTCCCCCACAAGGTGAGTGTCCTAACTGTTAGGCTATATTCCAGGGTAGGCATTAGTCCTGTTGAAACTGTTCCCCTTTGTATAAGATACTTAACTATCCATTGGACTAGAGAATGAGTGACTCTATAGCCCAGTAGTTAGAGCACTTAATGGGGAGAGGGCAGGGGACACCTGGATTCCAGTCCCTGCACCAATGACTTTTCAAGTAATTTCATACAACATGGAACACCTTCAACAGGAGAGAGACACAGACCCACCCCAGAGTACCCAGTAAGCTGGTAGTTAGGACATTCACTTGGCAGGGTGTGGAAAAAGATCTGTGTTCAAGTTTCTGCTCTAGAGCAGGGATTCAGATCTGGCCAGGTGAGTGTCCTAAGTACCACTCTTATGAATATAAAGGGGAGGAGTGACAGTGCTTTATTTGTATTACCATAGCACGTAGGAGTCCTAGTCATGGATCTCTTCCTCTTTGTCCCCTAAAGCACACAGATTTGCAGGCTTCCACAAAGGGAACTAGTTAAAATGACGTGGTCTTTAAACTAAGTTTAAGTAGTTGGTATCAGGGAAGCAAGTCTGAGGCTGAGAACATAATGGTTATGTATTATGGTGTGGCACGTGATAAGCAATCCTATTCAAGATCCCATAGCATATTCAAAGCATTACTTGTTCTTACGACCTGTACATTATAACTCTGCGTGGACTCCTCCTGACAGTCGAAATGACATACTGGACTTCCACATAGAGTGCTTCCGCAGACATGCACAGGCTGAAATTGTGAACAAACAACATCACTTGCCCCATAACCTCAGCCGTACAGAACACAATGCCATCCACAGCCTCAAATAACTCTGAACATAATAAAGGGGCTGACAAAGGAGGTGCTGTAGTCATAATGTACAGGTCGGATTATGAACAGGAGGCTGCCAAGCAACTCTCCAACACCTCATTCTACAGGCCACTATCCTCTGACCCCACTGAGGAGTGCCAAAAGAAACTACACCATCTGCTCAAGAAACTCCCTGCTACAGCATGGGAACAAATCTACACGGACACACCCCCAGAGCCCCGACCAGGGGTATTCCATCTGCTACCCAAGATCCATAAACCTGGGAACCCTGGACGCCCCATCATCTCAGGTATCTGCACTCTTACGGCAGGATTATCTGGCTATTTGGACTCTCTCCTCAGACCCTGCGCTACCAGCACTCCTAGCTATCTTTGAGACACCACTGACTTTCTGAGGAAACTACAGTGCATTGGTGATCTTCCTGAACACACCATCCTGGCCACCATGGATGTAAAATCTGTTTATACCAATATTCCACATGAGGATGGACTACAAGCTGTCAAGAACAGTATGCCTGATGAGGCCACGGCACATCTGGTGGCTGAGCTTTGTGACTTTGTCCTCACTCACAACCATTTCAGATTTGGGGACAACTTATACCTTCAAGTCAGTAGCACTGCTATGGGTACCCACATTGCCCCACAGTATGCCAACATCTTTATGGTTGACTTAGAACAACGCTTCCTTAGCTCTCGTCCCCTAGCTCCCCTCCTCTACTTGCACTATATTGATGACATCATATGGACCTACGGGAAGGAAGCCCTTGAAGAATTCCACCTGGATTTCAACAATTTCCACCCCACCATCAACCTCAGCCTGGACCAGTCCACACAAGAGATCCACTTCCTGGACCCTACAGTGCAAATAAGTGATGGTCACATAAATACCACCCTATACCGGAAACCTACTGACCGCTATACTTACCTACATGTCTCCAGCTTCCATCCAGGACACATCACACGATCCATTGTCTACAGCCAAGCTCTACGATACAGCCACATTTGCTCCAATCCCTCAGACAGAGGCAAACACCTACAAGATCTTTATCAAGCATTCTTAAAACTACAATACCCACCTGGGAAAGTGAGGAAACCGATTGACAGAGCGAGACGGGTACCCAGAAATCACTTACTACAGGACAGGCCCCACAAGGAAAACAATAGAACACCACTGGCCATCACGTACAGCCCCCAACTAAAACCTCTCCAGCACATCATCAACGATCTACAACTTATCCTGGAAAACGATCCCTCACTCTCACAGACCTTGGGAGACAGTCCAGTCCTCGCTTACAGACAGCCCCCCCAACCTAAAGCAAATATTCACCAGCAACTACACACCACACCACAGAAACACTAACCCAGGAACCAATCCCTGTAGCAAACCTCGTTGCCTACTCTGTCCCCATAGCTACTCTAGTGACACCATCAGAGGACCCAACCACATCAGCCACACCATCAGAGGCTCATTCACCTGCATGTCTACAAATGTTATATATGCCATCATGTACCAGCAATGCTCCTCTGCCATGTACATTGGCCAAACCGGACAGTCCCTATGTAAAAGAATAAATGGACACAAATTGGACATCAGGAATGGTAACACACAAAAGCCAGTGGGAGAACACTTCAGTCTTCCTGGACATTCTATAACAGATTTAAAAGTAGCTATACTTGAACAAAAAAACTTCAGAAACAGACTTCAAAGAGAAACAGCAGAACTAAAATTCATTTGCAAATTTAAAACCATTAATTTGGGCTTGAATAGGGACTGGGAGTGGCTGGCTCATTACAGAAGCAGCTTTGCCTCTCCTGGAATTGACACCTCCTCATCTGTTGTTGGGAGTGGACTACATCCACCCTGATCAAATTGGCCCTGTCAACACTAGTTCTCCACTTGTGAGGAAACTCCCTTCTCTTCATGTATCAGTATATTTATGTCTGCATCTGTAACTTTCACTCCATGCATCTGAAGAAGTGAGGTTTTTACCCACAAAAGCTTTTGCTCAAATAAATCTGTTAGTCTTTAAGGTGCCACTCGACTCCTCCTTGTTTTTGTGGATACAGACTAACACGGCTACCCCCTGATACTTGACACTATAACTCATGATTTCTTTTTAAAATGTAATTCCATATTAAAGTTTTCTGTAAACACACCCGGGAAACAGGTCTCCTCACAACAAAGTTATCAGTCCAGTGATATGGAAACCACAAAAAATGCAAGAATTAATATGCTTAGCTAAACTGTCTTACCAAGCCATGTGGGGGTCTGTTATCCAAACCCTCCCCAACGAAACAACCCTATGGCAGACACCCAGCAAACCCCAATCACTTGTATTGATGTCTTTTGGTGGGGAAGACCAGTATCCTGCTACTCATTCTAACGGTTCTGGCGGCACGATTGCTGTCCCTTTTTGTGTTTCAGGGAGCTGCCAAGGATGGCTACTGCCCCCACCCCCAGGAATTTTGGGTGGATTTCAGCGGGAACACAGAACACTCCTGTCATACACTACAGCAAGGGTCATCACAGATGCTGTTTTCTGAACGGCTCAGAGAGAGAGCACACAAAATACATCTTTTCCCTCTGAGTAGTTGCTACTAACCTTTAAGACTTCATGGAGTAGGTTTAGCTAGTTCTGGTTCCCTGATTAATTTTGTGGATTTTATGTGATCAACAAATACAGCTCTAAATTTTAAGCATTTCTACACAATACTCGGTTACCCAAATCCAAATGATATACAGTACACCTGGCATGATGTGTCAACAATTTCAGAGTTGCTCCAATTTGTCAAATATTTCTATAAATTGACAACAATAAAATCATAATATTTCACACAGCTCCAAAATTTAGTTATCGATATTTCCACATAGAAAATGCATGTGAGGTTTACAATAAATATGGCATAGAGTGCCAGCCAGCTACATAATGACAGAGAAGTAATAACACATTGCTGTGACTTGCTTGTACCTGGCAAGATGAATCGGTATAAGATCACACCCTAAAACAAATCTCAGAGAGAGAAAAAAAAGATGAAGCTTCAAGTCAGTGGAGGTAGGGAAAGGTGAAACACACACATCCAGAAAGCTTACTAATGCTATGTTTTGAAATAAGACCTGAAGCCATCTGCTCTGGAAATGGCTCCACTTAAAAACAGAAAAGGGTTAGAGAGTTATGGGAAAGCTCATACCAAACCTATCACAACAGCCATACTCCATACTAATTAACCCCTTACCCCAGTGCATGCAATTGGGATAGAAAAATTATGCAGATACAAATGAAATATTTAAAGGAATACTTAAAAGACAGTGCTAAAAGAATAAGGCCTGAATAAGCAGCATCCGATGCTATAAATTGGTATAACACCATTTAAGTTATTTTACCCCATTTAGAATCTGGCCTCCGGTCTCCAAAATGTCTGTGGAGTATTACAAATTCTGTCAAGTTATCATTTGATCCTTCCAAACTTGGGTCACAAGCAATACCAATACAGGACAATGTGGTATTCTATACACAAACAGTTCTCAATCTCAACACACATTTACTTGTGCCTTTCTTAGATGACAACAATATTTTATTCATTTATGTTGTTTAATGAAATAAACAGATTGTGGACCAAGTTATCAAATTTTTTGTTTTAAACCAAACAGTGATACCATGATTACAGAGACAATGAAATCATAATCACATCACCTCAAAACAATGAATAACTGGATAAAACAGTGGATGATTGATCTTACTGAATATAAATGTCAGACACCAGTGCCAAAATCGCATAGATAAAGACATTTTGTGCAAACACATGCTACTTGACAATCAGTTTAGGAATGGGGAAAAAAACTGAAATCCAGTCAGACAAATCATACTAAGGTACTGACAGGATTTAAAATAGAAATAAAAAAAAACATTAACCAGCAAAGAGAAATTAAGAATAGTGGATTTACAGTGAAGTTTGAAGGAACAGAAAGAATGAAAACTAGTAACCCATTTCACATATAGGAGAAAAGAGATTAAAAATAATTCAACTAAGGCATTTAGGACTAGAAAAATATGTTTTAACTAGAAACTCCTGGACATATTGAAACAAATCTGGGCCTGATCCTTTACTGCCTTAAACATTGGCTAACCATTTAGAGATGTGCAAAGAGTGTAAAACTGTACTCAATTAGAAGAATAGTGTTTAACACCCACTTTAAACAGATGACCATCTTTTTGTTGTGTGTTTGTACAGCACCAAGCAAAATGGGATCCTGGTCCATGACTAGAGGTCTTGCTATGATCATAAACATAATAGCAATGTGCTTGACTATTCAAAGTGCAAGCATTGGAGAACCAGGCCCTCTGTTAACTATGACAGAAGTCAATAGCATCAACAAGAGCGGAGACTCAAATGCCTAACTATGCCAAATGAATTCTGGGATAGGCTTATCTAGGGGATATTTACCAAATTATAGACTATCACTCAAGTGTCTTGAAATAGATAAACTTACAAGTACCGAAAGCAATACTTACTGGTCACACATACAACACTCTCACAAAACCTGATCTATTGAAAGAGAAAGTCAGACAAGGAACCAGTTAAATTTATATATGAAGAATTCCAAAAATAGTAGTTTTAGAGTGGGTATTCAAACACTGTGTCACGCCAAAATACACAAGGAAACAGTTAAATTAAACTATTGTTAATTAAACTACTAGAAAAGGACAGAGGTGAGAGAAATAACACACATTTTACATCTTGGGATGGAGAAGCAAGTAGAGTCACCAGCTCAGGTGCTGGTAAAGAACAGCCCCTGCCTCTGTGGTCAGTTGCATGCCAGGGAGAAGATTCACTTCCAGGAGTAGTACAAGTGGCATTGTTATCCCTTGTGGGATTGCCATAAGAGAATAAGTTCCACCCAAGGCTCCATAGAAACCCTGCAGGAAAAGGCTGCATAAGAGATACAATTTAAATCAGCATATTTCTGAGAATCTTAGCCGTGTCCTATCCTTCATTGCAATAGCCCACTCCAGGCTCCTTAGTAGAGTGGAGGATGTCAAAGGGTTTGTGCCCTTGTGTGCTTCCTCCACTTTGCAGGCCCATGAGCCCTGCATTGTTCCAGAGACAGTGGAGCTAACAGCTCTGGGTAATGATTTCATGTCTTCCCACTGACACATTTTCACTCTGTCCATACAGATCTCTTGCCAGAATTTGAGTGCTGCAGACAAACAAGTCCATGTAAACTCCCACATTTCAGCAGCACAAAGTCTTGCTGTTTTCTACCAAGAATAGAGTTCATCTAAAATAAGCTTCTTATTTTTTTGGACTCTGAGTCCTTCCTTAGCAGAACCCACCAAAGGGTCTCAGTTCTGATCAAATGAAAATTTCTGGAAGTACACGATTTAAACAGAGGCAGAATAGGGAGATGCTTCTGATAACAACCAAGAAGCAATGGGAATCTGGTTAGCATCCCAAATGATTTGTATAGCAAGACTACTTTTTCAAGTCATTATTTGTCACAAATAAATTCAATACATCAAGGGAAAGCAGCTTTTCATGACATGCAGACGTTATGAGTGATTTATTTTTTTTTTTGCATGCATTTGTTTTGAGGGTTTTTTTTTTTCCATGCATTAGTTTTGTAATGAACTACATTTAGAAAGAATATAGCAGCATCACTACTCAGATTCAGTGCCCTCAGGATTCTAGGGTGCTTTTCCTTTGCTAGTGCTCATTTCCTTGTATGGTCTCAATTGCCATGTTATCACTATTAAGTTGCTTTTGCAATATTTAAAGCTTCTATTGGGGTCATCTCAAAGCCTTGTCTTTTCCAATGAGAAGAAGTCCAATTCTCCAAACCATTCCCTGTCATTTAGATTTATGACACCTACTGGAATCTTCTGTGTGGTATACTACACTTTTGAGGGGAAAAATATCTTAGTTGCAGTATGAAGGATATTGCTTAAAATAATTGCCATACTGGACTCTAACACGTTTTATACAGCAAAACTTCTCTCTTTTGATTTGTATTCTTGTCTTGCTAATATGGCCTGCTATGTTTTCTCCCCCACACCCAGTCTGAAAGTCATAGAATCAGAGGACTAGAAAGGACCTCAAGAGGTCTTGTAGTCAAGTCTCCTGTTAGAGAATGAGCAGACTGACCCAGAGACAGATTGAGTAGATGGACTTCTTTATTGCGGTACTTGTTCCCCTCGACCCAATTGTCGAGTAAGCACTGAATTAGTTACAGCCCACTCTTATCTAAGTTAATACGTAAATACCTACATTTACTGTGACACCCCAAACCCTTTATTGAGTAATACGAATGCCCATATAATGAATATAATTATTCCCACCCCTGTTTACTGTTTACAGCATTAAGCATATTCTACAGACATTTTTTACTTCAAAGATACATTTCTTTGCAATAATTGCAGCTACAAATTCCCTTAATCAGCAGTTTCCAGGGAAGGAAGGGGCCATAACCCTGAGCTCATTTAGGTAGCTGGGAAAGGAAGGAAGGGGGAGAGAACACTTTTTTACACAAAGAGTATCCTTTAGATCCCCACATTCCTTAGGCAGCTGCAATGCTTATCAATCCTTAACAAGGAGAAAGGAAGGGAGAGGGGTAGCACTTTATCTGTTAAGCGCAGAAATGGTGCCCGCCTGTGCCTCTACTCCCTAATACCATGTCTGCACACCAGTAGTTTTCCAGGTCTCTACTTAACCCTTACATATCCCAACATCCCCTACACTCAAGGCAGGACTAAGTATTATCTAAAACCATCCCTGACAGGTATTTGTCTAACCTGCTCTTAAATCCTTAGGCAATTTATTCCAAAACTTAACCACTCTGACAGTTAGGAAGTCTTTCTTAATGTCCAACCTAAACTGTCCTACTGCAATTTAAGCCCATTTCTTCTTGTCCTATCCTCAGAGGTTAAAAAGAACAATTTTTCTCCCTCCTCCTTGTAACAACCTTTTATGTACTTGAAAACTGTTATGTCCCCTCTCAGTCATCTCTTTTCCAGACTAAACAAACCCATTTTTTTCAATGTGCTCTCATAGGTCATGTTTTCTAGATCTTTAATCATTTTTGTTGCTATTCTCCGGACTTTCTCCAATTTGCCCACATCCTTCCTGAAATGTGGTGCCCAGAACTGGACACAGTATTCTAGCTGAGGCCTAATCAGAGCAGAGTAGAGCAGAAGAATTATTTCTTGTGTCTTGCTTACAACACTCCTGCTAATACATCCCAGACTTATGTTTGCTTTTTTTGTAACAGTGTTACACTGCTCGCTCATATTTAGCTTGCAATCCACTATGACCCCCAGATCCCTTTCTGCAATACTACTTCCTAGGCAGTCATTTCCCATTTCATTTGTGTATAACTGATTGTTCCTTCCTAAGTGGAGTACTTTGCATTTGTCCTTATTGAATTTCATCCTATTTACTTCTGACCATTTCTCCAGTTTGTTCAGATCATTTTGAATTTTAATCCTATCCACCAAAGCACTTGTAACCTCCCCCAGCTTGATATCATCTGCAAACTTCATAAGTGTACTTTCTATACCATTATCTAAATCATTAATAAAAATATTGAACAGAACCCGACCCAGAACTGATCCCTGTGGACCCCACTCAATATGCCCTTCCAGCTTTACTGTGAAACACTGGTAATTACTTTCCGGGAGCGGTTTCCCAACCAGTTATGCACCCACCTTGTCCTTACCCATAATTATTTCACATCTGGGGACAATGTATACCTTCAAATCAGCGGCACTGCTATGGGTACCCGCATGGCCCCACAGTATGCCAACATTTTATGGACGACTTAGAACAACGCTTCCTCAGCTCTCGTCCCCTAATGCCCCTACTCTACTTGCGCTACACTGATGACATCTTCATCATCTGGACCCATGGAAAAGAAGCCCTTGAGGAATTCCACCATGATTTCAACAATTACCATCAACCTCAGCCTGGACCAGTCCACATAAGAGATCCACTTCCTGGACATTACGGTGCTAATAAGCGATGGTCACATAAACACCACCCTATACTGGAAACCTACTGATCGCTATGCCTACCTACATGCCTCCAGCTTTCATCCATATCACACCACATGATCCATTGTCTACAGACAAGCTCTACGATACAACCACATTTGCTCCAACCCCTCAGACAGAGAAAAACACCTACAAGATCTCTATCAAACATTCTTACAACTACAATACCCACCTGCTGAAGTGAAGAAACAGATTGACAGAGCCAGACGAGTACCCAGAAGTCACCTACTACAGGACAGGCCCAACAAAGAAAATAACAGAACGCCACTAGCCATCACCTTCAGCCCCCAACTAAAACCTCTCCAACGCATCATCAAGGATCTACAACCTATCCTGAAGGATGACCCATCACTCTCTCAGATGTTGGGAGGCAGGCCAGTCCTTGCTTACAGACAGCTCCGCAACCTGAAGCAAATACTCTCCAGCAACCACACACCACACAACAGAACCACTAACCCAGGATCCTATCCTTGCAACAAAGCCTGTTGCCAACTGTGTCCACATATCTATTCAGGGGACACCATCATAGGGCCTAATCACATCAATCACACTATCAGAGGCGCGTTCACCTGCACATCTACCAATGTGATATATGCCATCATGTGTCCGCAATGCCCCTCTGCCATGTACACTGGTCAAACTGGACTGTCTCTACGTAAAAGAATAAATGGACATAAATCAGATGTCAAGAATTATAACATTCATAAACCAGTCAGAGAACACTTCAATCTCTCTGGTCACTCGATTACAGACCTAAAAGTGGCAATTCTTCAACAAAGAAACTTCAAAAACAGACTCCAACGAGAGACTGCTGAATTGGAATTAATTTGCAAACTGGATACAATTAACTTAGGCTTGAATAGAGACTGGGAGTGCATGGTTCATTACACAAAGTAAAACTATTTCCCCACGTTTATTCCCCTCCCCCTGCTGTTCCTCAGATGTTCTTTTCAACTGCTGGAAATGACCCACCTTGATTATCACTACAAAAGGTTTCCCCGCCCCCCTCCTGCTGGTAATAGCTCACCTTACCTGATTACTCTCATTACAGTATGTATGGTAACACCCATTGTTTCATGTTCTCTGTGTATATAAATCTCCCAACTGTATTTTCCACTGAATGCATAAGATGAAGTGAGCTGTAGCTCATGAAAGTTTATGCTCAAATACATTTGTTAGTCTCTAAGGTGCCACAAGTCCTCCTTTTCTTTTTGCAGATACAGACTAACACGGCTGCTACTCTGAAACCATCCATTTAGGTTGTATTTCCCTAATTTGTTTATGAGAAGGAGTATCAAAAACCTTATTAAAGAACAGATTTTTCTGTAATAAACCTCCAAGGTCTCAGTACAGACCAATGACCAAATGTCCCAGTTAGCGTTTATTTTCTAAATTGATTTATAGGAGGCTTGGATAAGGGGATAAGACTGTGAACTCAAAGGCCCGGTTTCTGCAAACATGCCTGCGCTGATCTTTAAGCATGCAAGTACTCCTTATGTGCTCAAAGTTAAGGATCTGCTGAAGTGTTTGCAGTCTTGGTGCTTAAACCACTAGTTCAAATTCAGCGCTGGTTAGCAGAACAGAAATGCATTATTATTTGATTAGGGTTTGATGGCCTATTTGGTGACAGGATGGTCTCACTTGATGAACATGTCTACATTGCACCTGAATGTCTGTAGTCTCTGCAGAGAAGTCAAGGACTTACTTTGCATGGGGACTGAACTCTCTCTGGGGGTTGTTCTAGGTCACATTTGAGGTGCATTGCAGAGCAACATGGGGGAAGTTTACATTGCTATTGTCCATGTGCTCCCAGATAATGTCAGGCACTCTAGTTACCTTTTATAATCAAAATATGACTTCATATAATGATTAAAAGTTGCTGAATTATCAGTAGGGAAATCAGGATGTGTTCCACACACAGATGAACATTTACAGAGCTAAAATAAAAGCACAAAACTGCAGATTGTAGACCTTTGCATTTCATTAACAGAAGGGCTAGACAGATGAGGCCAAAACAAAAATGACCTTTATTCTCTCACCTCACCTAATTGCCTACTTATAATAGCCCAGCTGGCATAGCAGCTAGTCCTGCTTAAGCAGATTTCCCCAAAAGGGTTAATTCAGTTAAGAAGTTCTTCCTTCAGCAACAGTTCAAAAAGAAAAAAAAAAGTAAAGCTTATAACACAGCAATGAATACGCACATGCCCCAGCCCTCTCACCCTCTGGTCATATCCTCTTTCCTATCTCTTCTCCCTGCTCTGGGGAAATCAAGAGTCTGCTGTTAATTAGATTTGATAAGACAGCAGGAGTCTCTAGATAAATGTTGACAAGTCTAATTGCTGGTCACAGCTGTAGGACTTCTCACTGCTTGGGAACCTAGGATGGGGTTTTAACCCCCAGTTTACCAATGCCAAAAGGGTTAATCTAACCTTCATAATATGAAGGAATCTCCACAGTTAAAATAGCAAACAGTGCTCCATTATAAAGCCTTATTTTCTCTGTCTCTCTCATACACAGATTCTAAGATGTAGTTAAAGTAGACATTGTTCTGAATTTTTCTGTAATTAAGTATACTACTTGTTGAAGGTGGGAAGTGGGGAATGATTTTCAGAAATGTTAACTTTATGTTCAGTTTGGATGTAACTTCCCCCCAAAAACACAAGTTGGTGAAATGCATGAGGGCTCCAGCACTGGGCTAGGGGAGAGAGGGAGTTATGCTCAATAAATAGATTTTACACTCTGCTCTTAGAAGTATGTATACACACAAGGTCACATATAGGTATGGAAAAACATAATTGGGCCCTAACATGGCAAACATACAACTGGTTCTATTCAGTACAATGGGCCTATTCACATGCATAAGTGTTAGAAAAATTGGTGTCTTAGCTTACAATGACAGACACTAGTTATCCTATGGTTCACTGGTGCTTACTAATATCCTGCTCCTGCAATCAGATCGGTGTGAGCTCACATCAGTCAATAGAACTCTGAACGGGCACAACTGTGAGGATCCAAATTCAGGATTGGAGCCTTGGTCTACAAGTGTACAATTTACTAATGGTTGCTAATGATGTTGCTTTCTACTCATTGGTTTTTGACAACAGTGTCTATTAGTATAATTACTGGTAACTTTATTTTTAATGTAAGTATTAAATGCAAAAAAAAAATTACACTTGTGCAATTAAGGCTATACTATCTTTAATTACAAGATCACATGCATATCTTTGGTCCTGATGCTGCAATGAACTCAGAGTCTGATTCAATGACCATTAAGTCAATGGTTCCATTGGGCTTCAGCTGGACCCTCAGAGCAGCAAACACTGTGCTTATGTCGATCCCCTTTGAGTTCAAAGAGGCTTTGCACAGGTGTGGGCATCTGCTCACATGGAAATTACCACCTAATTGGGGCCTGAGCTTGTAGAAGACACTGCATTATATTTGGTTACGTTATTTTAGACCTTGTGTGCAGCACAGTTCAGTGTACACACACACACACACACACACACACACACAGAGGAATAGAGTTAAAATTGTGCCAGGTATTAGTTTTTACATTTTCTGACTTTTGTGCCACTTTATCAAAACATTAATATAGTTTAATATTTTATACATTTGGGCAATAATAATACATTCCCTACACAAAGCTATTTCATAAAAACTTCCAAATATTAATATTTGAATACTTGTAGTCACAAGTTCTCTGACTTGAGTTGAAGGCATATCCTGTTCCTTTTAAGTAGTTTTACATTAAAAACATGAATTAAAATCTAAAGAAACTGAATTTGTATTTTCTTTTCTTTTATCAAACAGGTCTCAGAATACGATTGTTCAATTTTTCTCTCAAGTTATTAAGCTGTTTGTTATATATAATTCGAGTGCTCCTGGATGATCCTACACAAGGACATGGATGGTAAGATTTTCTTTTCTATTTGCCCTCTCAAAGTACTTCTTATATTGTACGAAACAGATCAATCATACTTGATGCTTATACATATTTGATGTTCTTCCAGCAGGGATTTGGTTTTAGAATTTATAGATGGTTGTGGTGCAGCATGAATTGCAAATCTAATCCAGTCTTTCTGAGTGAATAAGTATCCAATGAAAATGTAATACGATTTTCTTTCAATCAAAAGCATTTTGCTCCTTATTACGGAAGGTGCTTACTGTATATTTGTTCATATTGTGTAATAGTCTCTGTGGAATGATGTAGCTGTGCCACTGTCCGTATCTTTTTGACAAGTTACCGAATAACATTTCAGATTGTGTCATATACCTTATAAATCAATGAATAAATCATTGCCATATCCCAACTCCTTGGCTTGTACATCCTGCCACAGGTCAGGGCAACTGCACCTCTATTCCCTTTTTATAGTCCACCAAGAGTACCCACTCTCAGACTTCTGGCTCCTCAGCCTGCACCTTTCTTGGATGGAGATGTGCATCTCTCCCCCTCCTGACCAGGGTTTCTTCAAGCTACACAATTTCCTGCCTACACTGTGAGTTTCCCAGCATGTCAGACCATCTAAGTAGACCTGCTTTGCTTTCTCTTCAAAGGTTTTAAACAACATAGTTGCCCACTATTATAAGTTACCACACAGCTATTGCTAAGCTGCTTCTTATTTTTAATGAGAAAGCATAACAAAGAAAACATTAAAACAATAAAAGAACTCATACATGCTAAAAGAAAAGGAGTACTTGTGGCACCTTAGAGACTAACCAATTTATTTGAGCATGAGCTTTCGTGAGCTACAGCTCACTTCATCGGATGCATACCGTGGAAACTGCAGCAGACTTTATATACACACAGAGATCATGAAACAATACCTCCTCCCACCCCACTGTCTTGCTGGTAATAGCTTATCTAAAGTGATCATCAAGCTGGGCCATTTCCAGCACAAATCCAGGTTTTCTCACCCTCCACCCCCCCCACACAAACTCACTCTCCTGCTGGTAATAGCCCATCCAAAGTGACAACTCTCTACACAATGTGCATGATAATCAAGGTGGGCCATTTCCAGCACAAATCCAGGCTTTCTCACCCTCCCCCCCCACTTTTTTCCGGGGGACACACACACACACACAAACTCACTCTCCTGCTGGCAATAGCTCATCCAAACGGACCACTCTCCAAGTTTAAATCCAAGTTTAACCAGAACGTCTTTGGGGGGGGGGGTAGGAAAAAACAAGGGGAAATAGGCTACCTTGCATAATGACTTAGCCACTCCCAGTCTCTATTTAAGCCTAAATTAATAGTATCCAATTTGCAAATGAATTCCAGTTCAGCAGTTTCTCACTGGAGTCTGGATTTGAAGTTTTTTTGTTTTAAGATAGCGACCTTCATGTCTGTGATTGCGTGACCAGAGAGATTGAAGTGTTCTCCGACTGGTTTATGAATGTTATAATTCTTGACATCTGATTTGTGTCCATTTATTCTTTTACGTAGAGACTGTCCAGTTTGACCAATGTAAATGGCAGAGGGGCATTGCTGGCACATGATGGCATATATCACATTGGTGGATGAGCAGGTGAACGAGCCTCTGATAGTGTGGCTGATGTTATTAGGCCCTGTGATGGTGTCCCCTGAATAGATATGTGGGCACAGTTGGCAACGGGCTTTGTTGCAAGGATAAGTTCCTGGGCTAGTGGTTCTGTTGTGTGGTATTTGGTTGTTGGTGAGTATTTGCTTCAGGTTGGGGGGCTGTCTGTAGGCAAGGACTGGTCTGTCTCCCAAGATTTATGAGAGTGTTGGGTCATCCTTTAGGATAGGTTGTAGATCCTTAATGCGTTGGAGGGGTTTTAGTTGGGGGCTGAAGGTGACGGCTAGTGGCGTTCTGTTATTTTCTTTGTTGGGCCTGTCCTGTAGTAGGTGACTTCTGGGTACTCGTCTGGCTCTGTCAATCTGTTTCTTCACTTCCGCAGGTGGGTATTGTAGTTGTAAGAAAGCTTGACAGAGATCTTGTAGGTGTTTGTCTCTGTCTGAGGGGTTGGAGCAAATGCGGTTGTATCGCAGAGCTTGCGCTACCAGCACTCCCAGCTACCTTCGAGACACCACTGACTTCCTGAGGAAACTTCAATCCATCGGTGATCTTCCTGATAACACCATCCTGGCCACTATGGATGTAGAAGCCCTCTACACCAACATTCCACACAAAGATGGACTACAAGCCGTCAGGAACACTATCCCCGATAATGTCACGGTTAACCTGGTGGCTGAACTTTGTGACTTTGTCCTTACCCATAACTATTTTACATTTGGGGACAATGTATACCTTCAGATCAGCGGCACTGCTATGGGTACCCAAATGGCCCCACAGTATGCCAACATTTTTATGGCTGATTTAGAACAACGCTTCCTCAGGTCTCGCCCCCTAAAGCCCCTACTCTACTTGCGCTATATTGATGACATCTTCATCTGGACACATGGAAAAGAAGCCCTTGAGGAATTCCACCATGATTTCAACAACTTCCATCCCACCATCAACCTCAGCCTGGTCCAGTCCACACAAGAGATCCACTTCCTGGACACTACAGTGCTAATAAACAATGGTCACATAAACACCACCCTATACCGGAAACCTACTGACCGCTATTCCTATCTACATGCCTCCAGCTTTCACCCTGACCACACCACACGATCCATCGTCTACAGCCAAGCTCTGCGATACAACCACATTTGCTCCAACCCCTCAGACAGAGACAAAGACCTACAAGATCTCTGTCAAGCTTTCTTACAACTACAATACCCACCTGCGGAAGTGAAGAAACAGATTTATAGAGCCAGAAGAGTTCCCAGAAGTTACCTACTCACAGGAGAGTGAGTTTGTGTGTGTGTGTGTGTGTGTGTGTGTGTGTGTCCCGGAAAAAAAAGGGGGGGGGGAGGGTGAGAAAGCCTGGATTTGTGCTGGACATGGCCCACCTTGATTACCATGCACATTGTAGGGAGAGTGGTCACTTTGGATGAGCTATTACCAGCAGGAGAGTGAGTTTGAGTGTGTATGGGGGTGGGGGGGTGAGAAAACCTGGATTTGTGCTGGAAATGGCCCACCTTGATTATCATGCACATTGTAGGGAGAGTGGTCACTTTGGATGAGCTATTACCAGCAGGAGAGTGAGTTTGTGTGTGTGGGTTTTTTGGAGGGGGGTGAGGGAATGAGAGAACCTGGATTTGTGCAGGAAATGGCCCACCTTGATTATCATGCACATTGTGTAGAGAGTTGTCACTTTGGATGGGCTATTACCAGCAGGAGAGTGAGTTTGTGTGTGGGGGGGTGGAGGGTGAGAAAACCTGGATTTGTGCTGGAAATGGCCCAGCTTGATGATCACTTTAGATAAGCTATGACCAGCAGGACAGTGGGATGGGAGGAGGTATTGTTTCATGATCTCTGTGTGTATATAAAGTCTGCTGCAGTTTCCACGGTATGCATCCCATGAGGTGAGCTGTAGCTCACGAAAGCTCATGCTCAAATAAATTGGTTAGTCTCTAAGGTGCCACAAGTACTCCTTTTCTTTTTGCGAATACAGACTAACACGGCTGTTACTCTGAAACCTGTCGTACATGCTAGTAAGCTTACCAGAGATCACCCTAACTCCAGCAAGAGCTCTCGTAGGAGTCAGTCCTTCAAACCCTACACAGGCATTTTTCCTGTGATTACAAGTTCATAATAGCCTTGGCTTAGGACAAGCAACACTATGAATCTAGGAGTCACTCTTATACAATTTGAGACTCTGGTCTTCTCCTCTTGTAACAGATGATCAGCAGACAGAAGTTCCCTTCTCAAGGCAAAGGTTAAAAAGGCTGAGTTCTTGCATAAGTGGAGGGAGTATATTTGCATACGCCACCCCTAGAGGCTTCATGGGAAACTCACTCAACTTTAAGTGTTCATTCTTGCCTCGCACACAGTTTCAAATAGTCTTTTGAAGGTCAGAACACTTCCCAGGGTTTATGCTAGCTATGTCTCCCTCCGGAGATATTATGTGCAATCCCACAATAATATGTAAACATTTGCATTTTTAATAGAACGAATTCCTAAAATATTTAAACTTAATTCAGTACATCTTGGTTTAACTTTATACAGTAAGGTTTGTCTAGGACATTGCAGGAAATTGTCATCTCTAACACATAGCCATCATTTTAGAGGCATAGAGGGAGGGTGATTAGCAGGAGAGGAAGCAGGGACCATGCACTGGGAAGATGTGCAGAAGAACCTGAAGACCCTGCCTTGGAGAGAGCAGGGAGAGATTTGCAAGATGAGGTATCCACCATGCAGACATTCTAAGCTGTGCAGTAATAGAGTGGTGCTGCGGAGCTATTTGTAGCTGGAGCCTGACCCAGTAGCAGAGCTTTAAAGATATTGAGGTGTGAAGCCCCACTCCTGGCAACATCCTCCTACTGCATGTAAAACAGTGTTTCAGTTGTTTCTTTCTCTGCTTGGCTCCCCTTCTCCAGTTTATGAACCACAGCGATGGCTGAATGATTGCGTGCACACTGCAGCAGCTCTCTGATGTTGCTGCACAACTTAGGGCATCAAGTATCAGAGGGGTAGCCATGCTTGTCTGTATCCACAAAAACAATGAGGTGTCCGATGGCACCTTAAAGACTAACATTTATTTGGGCAAAAGCTTTTGTGGGTAAAAAACCCACTTCTTCAGATGCATGGAGTGAAAATTACAGAGGCAGGCATAAATATACTGACACATGAAGAGAAGGGAGTTACCTTACAAGTGGAGAACCAACGCTGACAGGGCCAATTCAATCAGGGTGGATGTAGTGCACTCCCAATAATTGATGAGGAGGTGTCTTCTATGGAGAAAACACCCATGGATTCTAGAGCAATAGCACAGAGAACCAGCTCTCTGGACACTTCACCCTACTAGCACAGTTCCCCAGTAGCCCTGATGTTCCTAGCTTTCTTCCCTACCTCCCAGTTAGAGCTGGTGGAAACTGGGATTTTTCCCTGTAGGAAACTGACTTTTTGCTGAAAAACACCAAACAAATATTTCGGCCACATTCTTGAATTTCAATTTCCTGATGAATGTCTTAGAAAAGCAGACACTTTTGCAGAAAGTGTGCAGTTAGCTGAAAATCCTGTTTTCCTTTTAAAAAAAGTTGATAGACGTTTTTGATCAGCCCTGCACCTAGTACTGGTGCCCCAATCACTGCAGCCATGGTGCAGAGAGCTGGGAACAGGCATTCAGCACTGGTATCGACTCCTACATGGATTTACACTGAAATCTGACAGGTTAGGGGTGGGGCAAGAACAACATACTGTGTTTCATAGGTTTCAGAGTAACAGCCGTGTTAGTCTGTATTCGCAAAAAGAAAAGGAGTGCTTGTGGCACCTTAGAGACTAACCAATTTATTTGAGCATAAGCTTTCGTGAGCTACAAGCTTTCCCTAGCTACATTCCCATCAAATGAATCCCCAACCGCACAGGATCCTCATAGAGGGAAAAACTGCTGCTCAATCCTTCCACACTTCCTAATCCAGTTTCCACGACTTTCCCTCTCATTCATCAGACTAAATGCTAAGCAGAAAATTTGTGAACTGTAGCCTATAGGCCATATGCCACCGTAAATGAAGTCAGTTTTATTATTCACTTAATGGCAGTAGAATTGATCCCTGATAGGTCAACAGTGAACATTTTTAGAAGTTCTGATACTGGAATGTTTTATAAAAAGAAAAGCAGAAAATATTGGAAAAATTAAAGAAGCAGAAAGAAATAATGAGATGTAAACTAGAATCTGTATCTGACAAGTCCAGATCTAATAGAGTTAGTGTGCGAGCATAGCTATGGGTCACATTAGAATCAACATGATCTCAATTACAATTCAAACATCACTATTCTTTGTTAACTACAACACTTGCAATTTATGCAGAAACTTAGGGCCAGTCTACGTTACTGCTTAAATCAATGTACCACAGGTCGCTCAGAGGTGTGGAAAAAAAAAACACACCCCGCCAGAGTGACACAAGTTACCGTAATTTAAGTGCTGTCCACACTGGCGCTATGTCAGCGGGAGAGGCTGTCCTGCGTCTTCACCAGACGTGCTACAGTGGCAGAACTGCACCGATGTAGCGCTGACATTCCCTTAGAAAATTGCAAGTTACACCACAGTCTAAGGTCACAGTCCTGCAAAGATTCAAGAATGTGTTTAGCTACATGAATGTGTGTACAACAAGGAGTCCGGTGGCACCTTAAAGACTAACAGATTTATTTGGACATAAGCTTTTGTGGGTAAAAAAACACTTCTTCAGATGCATGGAGTGAAAATTACAGATGAAGGCATTATATAATGACAGATGAAGAGAAGGGAGTTACCTCACAAGTGGAGAAGCAGTGTTGACAGGGCCAATTCGATCAGGGTGGATGTAGTCCACTCCCAATAATTGATGAGAAGGTGTCAATTCCAGGAGAGGCAAAGCTGCTTTTGTAATGAGCAGCCACTCCCAAGCCCTATTGATGCCCAACTTAATGGTGTTAAATTTGCAAATGAATTTTAGTTCTGCAGTTTCTCTTTGAAGTCTGTTTCTGAAGTTTTTTTGTTCAAGTATAGCCACTTTTAAATCTGTTATAGAATGTCCAGGAAGACTGAAGTGTTCTCCTATTGGCTTTTGTATGTTTTCATTCCATACATTTGAAGAAGTGTTTTTTTACCCATGAAAGCTTATGGTCAAATAAATTTGTTCGTCTTTAAGGTGCCACCGGACTCCTTGTTGTTTTTGTGGATACAGACTAACACAGCTACCCCCGATACATGAATGTGTGTAGTATCATTGACCACTACCATAAGTCAAGTTACTTACAAATGTAAGTGTTTGTTTTGTGAGAGCCAAAGAGTCTTCAACTGCCACTCTAACTAGTCATGCTTAATGCTCTTTTAGTTCCGGTAATGACTATATTGTTATTTGGTTTTCACTCTTTACAGACCGATTGTTTTAACTATTGCCTATTTTTTACTGGCAATAAATGTATTATTGTTGTAATAGAAACAATCCCCCTTCAATCCTTTCTTTTCCTGACTGTCCAGGAGATCTAGCCTATCTTACTTCCTTGTCGCTATCCAGAGATAAGGGATGAGTGTGCCCCTCTTCTACCCTGCCCATCTCTATTGCAGAGATATAGGCTGTCAGAGTAATAAAAAACAGTCAATGAGATGGGGACATATTAGTGAAAGGTTCCAAAGATCCTGGTGGTTTCCTAGGATGGGGGCTGGGGGAGCAACAATCTGTATCATGAGCTCCCTACTGATTTTTCTCGCTCCAGCATGCCCAATCTGGAACAACATAGAAACATACTGTATATTTCACTCTGTCATTTAAGAATACATGCAGTTTATTTCATGATGTGAGTAATTTTGGTAAATTTATTATGTGTGTTCTCAAACATGGATTGAGCACTTTCTACAAGATCCTTCAAGCTGTTAAATTTGAGTAGTTTGAGTACAAAACTTCCTAAAACCTAATTACAGTGCATTTTTTTTTTTTATAGTTGAGTTATTCTCTTAAATTCCATTCCTCAATGGGGAACAGCACACGTTTAGGAGTTGAGAACAAATGTGTAATGTGAGAACAGAGAGATGCATGAAAATGAGAAATATGGATGGGGAAACAATTTCTAAATCTGTCTCAAGTTATAAACCAAATGTTTTATTTACATACATGCATTAGACATATTACTGTTGGAAAACAATGTATGCCCTTTTCAAGAAGTTAAAAAATACAAATTAATGTAGTTAGAAAAGCTGCACCAGGTGCCTTTTTAAAAGAAAAAGAAAGATCCTATAACTGTATTTGAATAATTTTTCTATCTGGTGTCGATTCTTACAACAATATGGTATAACATAAAGCTGAAACATTTCTGTTTTCTAGACCAGAGTCCAGTTTAAATTAATTCAATTTTCTAGTAAAAGGGAAACAAAAGCAAGAACAAGGAACAGATATTTTAAAAATTACTGATAGCTTCTGGCATGATGAAGCTGTTGATATTTTTGTATGAAATCTAATGAGTTTGTGATGCTAAAGGAGCGTACTGTAAAGCACGTGTAAGTTTCTTACTTCTGAATATGTGCTATATTTTAAAAGATGAGGTAGGCAGTAATCACCCCAATGCTCATTGCTTGAAGGTACCCTTAGATATCTCTGTATTCACATACAGCAATATATTTGTATGTTGCAAGCTATGGTAATTCTCCAGGCCTTGCCTAAACTACTTGTTCTTTGATTCTAAATATCTAATAATTAACCAGCCGGGGAATGCATGTCCCTTCACTCTGTTGTCACATTAGAACATAAGAACAGCCACGCTGGGTCAGATCAAAGGTCCATCTAAGCCCAGTATCCTGTCTTCTGACAGTGGCCAATGCCAGGTGCCCCAGAGAGAATGATCAGAACAGGTAATCATCAAGTGATCCATTCCCTGTCGCCCATTCCCGGCTTCTGGCAAACAAAGACTAGGGACACCATCCCTGCACATCCTGGCTAATAACCGTCAATTAATTTATCTAGTTCTTCTTTGAAGCCTGTTATAGTCTTGGCCTTCACAACATCCTCTGGCAAAAATGTTCCAGGGGTTGACTGTGCGTAGTGTGAAAAAAGTACTTCCTTTTGTTTGTTTTAAACCTGCTACCTATTAATTTCGTTTGGTGACCCCTAGTTCTTGTGTTATGAGAAGGAATAAATAGCACTTCCTTATTTACTTTCTCCACACCAGTCATGATTTTATAGACCTCTATCATATCTCCCCCTAGTCATCTCTTTTCCAAGGTGAAAAGTCTCAGTCTTATTAATCTTTCCTCATTCGGAAGGTGTTCTATACCCCCAATCATTTTTGTTGCCTTTTTCTGAACCTTTTCCAATTCCAATATATCTTCTTTGAGATGGAGCGACCAGATCTCCATGCAGTGTTCAAGATATGGGCATACCATGGATTTATATAGAGGCAATATGATATTTTCGGTCTTATTATCTGTCCTTTTCTTCATGATTCCCAACATTCTGTTTGCTTTTTTGACTGCTACTGCACATTGAGTGGATGTTTTCAGAGACCAATCCACAATGACTCCAAGATCTCTTTCTTGAGGGGTAACAGCTAATTTATACTCCATTATTTCATATGTATAGTTGAGATTATGTTTTCCAATGTGCATTACTTTGCATTTATCAACATTGAATTTCATCTGCCATTTTGTTGCCCAGTCACCCAGTTTTGAGAGATCCTTTTGTAGCTCTTCACAACCAGTTACCAATCCATGGGAGGACCTTCCCTCTTATCCCATGACAGCTTACTTTCCTTAAGAGCTTTTGCTGAGGGACCTTGCCAAAGGCTTTCTGAAAATTTAAGTACGCTATATCCACAGGATCCCCCTTGTCCACATGCTTGTTGACCCCCTAGTAGATTGGTGAGGCATGATTTCCCTTTACAAAAACCATGTTGACTCTTCCCCCCCCAAAAATTATGTTCATCTATGTGTCTGACAATTTTGTTCTTCACTACAATTTCAACCAGTTTGCTCGGTACTGAAGTCAGGCTTACAGGCCTGTAATTGCCAGGATCACCTCTGGAGCCCTTTTTAAAAATTGGCATCACATTAGCTATCCTTCAGTCATTTGGCACAGAAGCTGATTTAAATGATAGGTTACAGACTACAGTTAGTAGTTCTACAATTTCACATTTGAGTTCCTGAATATCATCTGGTCCTGCTGACGTATTACTGTTTAGTTTATCAATTTGTTCCAAAACCTCCTCTAAGGACACGTCAATCTGGGACAGTTCCTTGGATTTGTCACCTAAAAAGAATGGCTCAGGTTTGGGAATCTCCCTCACATCCTCAGCCATGCAAAAAAATGATTTAGTTTCTCCTCAATGGCCTTATCATCCTGGAGTGCTCCTTTAGCATCTCGATTGCCCGGTGGCCCCACTGGTTTAGTAGGCTTCCTGCTTCTGATGTACTTTAAAGCAATTGCTATTACTTTATTTTACATTACATATTATGTTATGTTTTGCTAAATATATTTCAACACACTATTTAAACTTGCTTCTCTCTACCACCCATCTGTCTTCTTTCCTCCTAGGAATTTCACAGATAGATCACTTTGTGTATGCTCACCAAGGCCCTGAATCTGCCAACTGTTCTACATAGGCAGACTCCTATGCCTGCAGAATCAGGGCCTAACCAACTGCTTGTGTCACATTCTTAGAAGTGCTGTGTTTTGGAGAGATTGTATCTGGCCATAACATCACAGTACTAACCAACGACCCACCATATGTGCTATTACGATGGCTAGCACCTTGAATTGTAAAACATATTCTGGGCCTGTTATTGTCTACAGCTTCCTGGTAGTAAGATCTAGGATCTTAGGATGCATTTTAAAAATGCATAAACCAACTACTGAGCTTGAGAGGGTTTTTTTGGGGGGGGGTGTTAGACAAGCCCCTAAAAAAAAAAAACACCACCACACTTTGTGGCTTGTAAGGGATCAAACCAACAAAGTTACTGGACAAAACTGCTTGGTAAATAAGAAAGGTAGGTAATGGAGCCAAATGAAACTACCACCCCCCAATGGCAGTAGAAGGAACAGAACCTGGGAAATGTCTCTCTGTGGTCTTGCCACCCAGCAAATCCATGACATTTCCTTCAGAAATCCCCATGGGAGAAAAATACTGCTTATTTCTGAAATTACTTTTGATCAGCAGCTTCCCCCCACCCCTCATCAGCCAGAACTAGAATACAAAGGCATGATCAATGAGTCAATGGCAACAAGGGTGGATAGGCCTTCCATGTGGATGCCATAAAATCCATGGGTTTATCTGAGGATCCTCCTCACCCTCACAAATGGAGAAACATGCCCACTACTTATATCTAGTCCACAAATCACTCCAGACCTCCTGAACCTGCATGAAGGGGGAAGAGAGTTCTATTTTCCACAGTTTAAAAGTTAAGGAAATATTTACTTTCCCCCTGCATGTAGTTGTGTTGGAGGGGATGGCTTGCTCTATGAATACAAGACAGGAACACACACACACACACACATATATATATATATATAGTTGTTTTTTCTACACATATGCCACTAGTCTCTCACTGAAATAACCAGAGATTAAAGATATCCCTACTAGAAGATTAGAACTGTAGTCTGGTGCAATCTTTTTTCCTGAGATTATGGAAATTGTACTTGCCAGTGCTTCCTAAGCCTGCTTGATAGAATTACTGGTATTTTCAGCACTTCATTCATGCTTCATCCTTTGCAAGTACCCCATTTTTTTGTTCATCTCTTTAGATTTTTATATTAGATCACATTTGAAAATAAATCTTCTTAAAACAAAAAATCTGCCCTTTAGTGATGGGAATTTATGTATCTAAAATACACACTGAATTAGTTGGTCAAAGAGATTTGGCTTGTTTTGAATATCTCTTTCTCAGTGCCTGTCACAACTGCATGGTGTTAGATGTATTATATAGAACAGTGTTACCTAAAAAATTAACTCCTGCCCATTTCCCCCCCGCCCCAAATCTTTTTAAAATTGTGTTTCCATATACATCTGGACATGGGCTTTGTGTGTGGATTTGTTGACTTCTGGCAGCAAGGAATTAAACAGGGGCTGTTCCAGTCAAAACTACACACCGACAAAGATTGATTGGTGAGTTCCAGATTTTTTATTTTTGTTAAAAAACATAACAGTGATCTATTTTGGGTACAAATAACCATATAATGTGATTTCTTTAGTGCATATGCAGAAAGAAAGTTATGTGCATCAATGAAGGATAAACAGTCCATAGTAGCAAAACTGTCTGAATCTTACAGCCTTTCTGGACACATTTGAACTATGTTGATGAAGCCATAAAATTCCTTCAGAGAATTTCTTACCCCACAGAATTAATTTCACTCAGTAACTCTGAGATCCTGGCAAAGAAACACACCCTTCCTGCAGGATTGGTTGGATTTTAAGGCTCCAGAACAGTGGGAACAAGTCATCTCAAATACCATGTCTTTGGAGACCCAAAGATGGGTTCAGTATTGTGAATAATTGCCTATATCTGGACAAGTGAATACCACCATGTTAGATGCAGAAGTCATGACTTCCAGATGATCAGGACTATTTGGATTCTAGACATTTATTTTCTTACTGAGATAGAAAATACATTATTACATAGTCTATGGTAGCACTGACCAACGATAACACATGCCTACTTTCACTGGTACTGTATCAAGAATGCTTTTTGTTTTGTTGAAATGGTAAGTACTTAATGAAGGAGGTGAATTTCACCAATACAAACAGTTTCTTAGGAAAAAAATCATAAATAATGGAGTTTTGCAACTGAAAAGAGTAAATATTTCCAGTTTCAGAACCAGTGCAAATAAATGTTCACTAATGTGGCTACTAGTTAATAAAACTATGCATCTGTACATAATAGAAAGCAAAAGAGAAAATACTGGCAAAGAATGTGATTAGATTTGTTTTTTTCTGCCACAAATTAATAGTTTCAAGTGAAGGACAGTTTCCCTCTGCCTCTTTCAAATGCATACATCATATTATTTCCTCTAGTATCAAAGGACCTGAACTAGTGTTCACTGAAATCAATACTAACTTTTGATTGATTTCATTGACTGTTAGATTAGTCCCCAAAAAAGTCAGTGACTGCTTCTAGGTTAGAAAGACAATTGGATTATCAGTGCTGAGTGACAAGTTACCCATATAAAAATATGGGGAAGTGATTAACTATTTTACACCACTCCAAATACTGATCATCTGGCTTTTATATTTAATTATGTTAAAAATGGCAGCTGATGCAAAGCCCATTGAAATTAATGGATATCAATCCCTTGACTTTGTTGGGCTTTGGATCAGCCCCATAAGCACCATTTGATGAGTGTCACATTTATTGTGTCATTGTGATTCAACAGGTCTCCTATTATTTGGGTGAACAGAAGCTTGCCTTTATGGGGATTACAGGTAATGTATAATTAGGACATTTTTAGCAATTATATTTTTATAGCCCACCTGGATTTTTAATACTTCTGAGAAGCTAATATATATATAGAAAGGGTAGCAAACAAAATTCTACTTCCTTGGCAGCCCACTATAGTTATAAATCTAAACAAATTAAAGTGACTTAAAGCAAACTCAGTTTCAACCTTTATATGATGTTAAGTGTTACACTACTCTGGAACAGTGGTTCCCAAACTTGTTCTGCTGTTTGTGCAGGGAAAGCCCCTGGCGGGCCACGCCAGTTTGTTTACCTGCCGCGTCCACAGGTTCGGCCGATCATGGCTCCCAGTGGCCGCGGTTTGCTGGTCCAGGCCAATGGGAGCTGCTGGAAGCAGCGGCCAGTACATCCCTCGGCCCGCGCTGCTTCCAGCAGCTCCCATTGGCCTGGAGCAGCAAACCACAGCCACTGGGAGCCGTGATCAGGCAAACCTGCGGACACGGCGAGTAAACAAACTGGCCCAGCCCATCAGTGGCTTTCCCTGCACAAGCGGCGGAACAAGTATGGGAACCACTGCTCTGGAGCATGTGTATTTATAGTAAAGTATTGTAGGTCAAGAGAATAAGAACGTTTTAATATTCTGTAAGTAGTTTTCCTTCGAACTAAACTGGACCCAATCTTGCAGCCTTTTCTAAGAGCTTGTCTAGCCCTCTCATCGACATAGTGCTCTCTACACCAGGAGTTAGGTCGGTATAACTGCGTTGCTTAGGGGTGTTGATTTTCCACACCCAAGTGATGTAGTTATACTGACATAAGTTGGTAGTGTAGACCACGGTTGAGGTTATAAGGCCACATCTATACTGCCACTTATGTTGGCAAAACTTATGTCACTCAGGAATGTGAATATTCTAACCTCAAGTGAGAGAAATCATACCAGCATAAGTGGTAGTGTGCACAGTGCTATGTCGGTGGGAGCTCTCCTGCTGACATAGCTACTGCCGTTCGTTGGGGGTGGCTTAATTATGCTGATGGGAGACCTGACAGCACCAAGCGGCTACATAAGAGATCTTACAGCAGCGTAGCTGCATTGGTACAGCTATGCTGCTGTAAGCTCTCTACTGTCGACATAACCTGAGTTTCAACTTCTTTGCCGGAAGACTAAGCTCTTGCAATGGGTTCTATTTGGGATATACCTTCAATCCACAAGGAAGCCAAAGCTAGTGCAGAATATGGCAGTCCACACAGTAAGTGGAGAATCTTGTTACGAGTACATTACACCAGTGCTTTGTGATCTGCACTGGCTGCCTGTGGGTTTCCAAATGCAGTTTAAGCTGTTGGTTTTCACTCACAAAGCCCTAAGTGGTATTGGACCTGCCTATCTGAGAGATTGCCTTTCCTCACTGCTGCAGGAGAGATCTATGATGGCACTCAAATTGGATCATCCTTCCCCTCAGTAAAGAATAATGGATTGCTACTAGGATATTCTCTGTGAGGGGTCCTCTCTTGGCTTTGGCAGATGATCCCCATCCTGGTCCAAAATAGTCTGGATTTGTTAGTCTTCTAGGCACACTTCAAGAGGAGGGAGATATTGTTTAAGAAATGTCATTTCAGGTTTTCATTTTTCAAATCTGAATGGCGCTATTATATAGTTTATTTAGTTGTATTATGTGGGATTGCTGCTGTCTCTTGTCTGTTATATGGCTTGTCTTTTAAGTAGGTGCCTTTCTGGTTTCTAATCTAAAATAAATAAAAAGTTATGGGATTTCAGGTGCTCAGCACATTGGAATCAGGCCCATAGTTATTAAACTTTCTGAAAATAAGCTATTGCTTTGCATTAAGTTAATAAGCTATTGCTTTGAATTAAGTTAAGAGCAAAACTTTGAAGATAGTTGTGGGAGTTCTCCCTAAATAATTTATTTTTCTATTAAGGATTCCTGAACCATCTAGTATAATTATGGTATTATATTTTTGCACTACGCTCAGTACAAATATGTTATGGTGAATTCTATCTCTGTGTAATACAGTTGTTTATTAAAGCAACATTTCTCTGATGGAGCTAACTTTTGAATATTTGTTTAAAATACGCAATCTGAGCAAATAAAGTTTGACGTAGACATCTAGATTACTTTCTATATTTATCTTAAGCTGTTGAGACATAGCCTTAATAGTTTATGGTGCTGGTTTTCGACTTATTCTTATACTGTAAACCTATGCTAGTCAATGAACACAGGAAGATAGATATAAACACAAAATAGGAGGAGATATATATTATATACAAAATGTTATATAGTAACAGCAAACTAAATTCCACTTTTATGCAAGATAAAAAACTTCACTTTAGCTGGAGCAATGCTAACTACTGTAAGAGTGAAATGTTTTTGTGATTTTTTAAAATATATTTTCTAATTCACACCATCTATTTTGAATCTTGATAATGTAATTTCTAATTTCAAGTGCAAGTAGTACAGGATGTTAAGCTTTCATTAGTAGTGAGCATTAATTTTAAATTAGGAATAGAGACTAATTTGATTCCAGACTCCAGATTAAGTTATACAAATGTATAAATAGTAAAATTTTTAATGTAATGTATGCACAAGCTTAAGCTGGTTTTGTGATTAGTTTTAAAAGACATTGTGGAGTATATATGCAATGTGTCAACCAAATAGATATTTACTAGTTTAAGACAGGTCACTGACCTTGTATATATGCCCATTAGTTCAACACAAACTGATTTAAACAATGCAATTTACCATCTCTCTTTTGCAGTGTTTTAAGACTTTTGGGGAGGGGGGGTTATAATTATGACCCACACACACTAAGAAAAATAACATTTCAGTGTAATGTTTGGAAAAGGTCATGACTCCCTCCCACAATTTGTCTTATTTTTTAAACACATTCCTTATACTTTGTCATCTCAAAATGGGACAAGTCCTGGAAGTTGCCAAAAGCCTGCCAGTTGCAGCATGGCACAGAGACAGGTTGCTTTTATTTGACCTTCCCTAAAAATCCATGGAGAGACCATTCTGGAGACCTTCTAAAACAATATTCATGGAGGAGATTTTGAGGGCAGCGCCTAGCAGACAACAGGACTTAGGACAAGTGCAGGGTGTAAATACTAATGGATCATTCATCAGGAACAGGGCTTTTTTCAGCACATACTGTGATAAGAGGTTTTAAGATTAGAACTAAGCTTTAGTGCTTAAAGATAGGTTGAGAAGAGTTCTTCACCATAGATCAGCTAGTTTTATCTTTAAACTTTCAATTTAATTCTTCAGGTCCTTTTTGCTTTAATTACATTACTAACTCTACATTAACATATATATTTATATATCATTATGTTAGGTTTCAGTGGCTTTGATAAGTCTGTTTGAAACAATGCTGCTGGGTTATCTGAGCTACAAGGTAAGGCCTATTGGATTTATTCTTTGGAATCAATTCTCCATTTGATAGATTTCTCTTAATGCTAAGGGGAGTTTACACATGCTCATTGACAAGAGACAAGATCCCTTTGTAAGGCAGTTTACTACTTACAGGTTGACTGAAAGATAAAAATGATTATCTTTCAATTACCTGTGACTAATTGGTCAAGAAAAATGTTACTTATAATTACACTGAAGTGCATGACTCATTCATGATTTATGAAGTTTACGATGGGTCTGAATCAAAGCCCATGAAGTCAATGGCAGTCTTTTCATTGACTTCAGTGAGGTTTTAATCAGCCCCAATGCTTACTTAAGAAAAGCTGTAGAGGACTGAGAAATATCATGGTACCAAAAAGGTGAAGGAAGAAATACGCGTCCAGATGCTCAGCTAATGTAAATCGCCTCCCCCCCAATCAAATTTAGTGACACTAGTTCAATTTACACCAGCTGAGGACCTGACAAGTAGCACTGTATAGATTTGTAATGAATATAGATTTGCCAAAATAGGGCAACAATTTGGGGGCAAATTACTGACGTCTTTTTTCTGAAGATGTGTTATCTACATCTCCCAACAGGTGCCAAGGTCATTCAGGAAATGGTGTTGATTCAGCAATTCCTTCTGATGCTGGATTGGCATTAGGGAGCACTGTGCTGTTGGAAAGGCTATCTTTCATGAAAATGAAAGCCATGGTCTTGACTGCTTTTACTTCATTACAAATCAGACAGCACTTTTCAGAAGAATGGGAGTGTTAGGTGTTACATTCTAATTTGGACGATTGCACTCTGCTAATTTAAATGTTCACAACCTTTTATTTGGATAGTGTATTCTTCTCTACTTCCTGCCCTAAGCCACTGGATAGGCTTGCAGTTAACAGTAAATATATATATATATATATATATAAATAAAACTTTCATTCCAGCTGGGCTGCATTTTATTAGTGGATGAAGTGATAAACTTTATTACAAGGAGGAGGGAGAAAAGTTATTCTCCATAGCCTCTGAGGATAGGACAAGAAGCAATGGGCTTAAATTGCAGCAAGGGCAGTTTAGGTTGGACATTAGGAAAAATTTCCTAATTGTCAGGGTGCTTAAGCACTGGAATAAGTTGCCCAGGGAGGCTGTGGAATCTCCATCATTGGAGATTTTTAAGAGCAGGTTAGACAAACACTGTCAGGGATGGTCTACATGAAACTTAGTCCTACCACGAGTGCAGGGGACTAGATTAGATGACCTCTCTAGGTCGCTTCCAGTCCTATGAGTCTATGATTTATGTACATCCAAAGTATTCAGGGAGCCTTTGGAATGAAAAGCTGTAAATAGGCACCTTGCCTCAGATCCACAAAGGTATTTAGGCCCCTAACTTCCATTTATGTCCAAGAAGTTAGGAGATTAAATACCTTTGTGGATCTGGGCCTTTGGTACTTTTGAAAATCCCACTAGGCATCTTTGTTTAATTGTCTAAATACCTTTTGAAAATCTGCTCCTTTGGCCTAGCAATGCCGAACAGAGCAATGCCTAAATACCTTTGAAAATCTGTGACTAAAATTATTGCAAGAGGCAATTGAAGAAAGTAAATGTAAAGGCAAGAGAGGCCTACCTTTGTGTCTGGGCTTAAATGGTATAATGCAAAAGCAGAAAGTCTGACAGATCTATAGAGGATGGCATATTGTCTCAAACAGCCTTTCTTGTTTCTCAAATGTATTAGGTATCATAATAATCAGAGCAGAGGACTGGAAGTCAGAAATCTTGAGTTTCACTTACAATTCTTCTACTGCCTCTCTGTGTTGGTTAGAGACAATTTTCAAAGGTGTCATTTGGCGGGGGGGTATAATCATATCTCTGTGGTCTTATTTTTCCAATATGTGGAGTACCCTCAACTCTCTCTGACATCAGTTCAAGTTGTTGCTGCACAATATCTCTGGAAAACTTTTTAAAAAAAAATCAGGGTCCAGTTATCTGAAATTGGGCACTCAGGAATCGAGGCACACACAAATAGAGGGCAATTTTGAAAATATGGGGCCATATTTGTCTGCACCTCAGCTATTCCAACTCTAAACTAGGGATCTTTGCAAAATGCTTTGAGATCTGCTGATGAATGCAAGAACAAACTATTATACATTTGTCTTTGTTTTTTTCCTTAAAATGTCAAGTTCTCATTAGTTATATTTTTCTAATGTTTTGGTCAGAATTTCCTCACATAATTTGCCCTTTAATTTTTATTATGTGCTATTACAGTGAATTGTAAGAAGTCTGCATTTTGAGCTGTTTTGATAAAACAGTAAAATAAATGTCACCAAACAAAACAAGAAAAGGCTTTATTTTAAAAGTTTAAATATCTCATTGTGTGAAATGAGAGCATTTTGTGCTTTTAGTCTATGAGTCAACGGTATTTAATAACTAGTCAATCCATCAGAGTCACAGAGTAATAGTTTATTATACTTATCAAGTGATGATTGCCAGAAATGTTTTTCAAAGAGTGTAACATTTTTAATAATCTTAAAACTGGCTACTAAATTATACCTGATAAAAAGCAGCTAGTACTGTTTATATAAATTAGGCATTGTCCATTATAAATATAAGTCTCTTGGTGGAAAAAATAGTACAATGAAAAACAACTGGTGCCAACATACTGTTTATAAAGCAATGCCACTTTTCATTCTAAAGTTATTGGGCCAGATTTTCTAGGGCCTTGAACTTGTGTAGTTTACACCTGTGCAAACTTTATATACATAACTATTTTATCTAGCATTTTATCCCTACGCCTACTTTGCTTTTAAATGAGTACACAAAAGCAATGGTGAATCAGTTCCCTAAAGTAGTTCTTTATATCCCTGGAAAGAGGGTATAAAAATGCCATCCTGTTTTGGTAGCAATTTATATCCACTTTACAAGTATAGTAAATTACTATGCAGAAGAATGTCCATATTGAGTCAGACCAACGATTCATTTGGCCCAGTATCTTTTCTTCCAACAACAGCCAATGCCAGGTGCTTCAGAAGAAATGAACAGATCAGGGCAATCATCAACTGATCCATCCTGTTGTCCACTGCCACCTTTTGGCAGTCAGAGGCTTAGGGGCACCCAGAGCATGGGGTTGCATCCCTGACCATCTTGGTTAATAGCTATTAATGGATCTATCCTCTATGAACTTATCAAATTCTTTTTTGAACTAGTAATAGTTTGGCTCTCACAACATCCCCTGGCAATGAGTTCCGCATGGTACAGGTCAGTGGAGAATCAGTCCCATAGGATCAGATAATGAGAAGTTGTACATTTCCTGAAGTGATTATTTTTATATCAGAGATCTGCATAGAGGCTAACCGTCCTACTTGATCTATTAACTTTAGGGCAGGTCTCTCACAATAATATACATATCTGCTCCCCATAACACTGTCTGCCAGACCCAAGACAGATCCTGTGTGATAGGACACAAGCTTTGTTCCAACAAGATTGAGAACCAGGTAGCAGCAGGATCTGCATGTCCAGAATCCCAAATAAAGAACTTCCTTTGTGTTTAATACACTTGTCCATCACAAGAGAGAAAAAAGGACACACTACCAATACAGTGAAATCTGTAGCAGCTGATCATCCTTTGTTAGGAAGCATAAAGAGAAGTCCCCTAGACAGGAAAATAAGCGAAGATATTTGTTCAGTAGGAATACATGGTGGGGGAGTTTATAATGAATTAAAAAATTGAAATTCAAATTTCATTTATTTTTTATTGTGCCCACAGTTAAATACAACCACAGCCTTTAATCATCCTTCTTCCATCACTTCTGTGTACATTTACCACACAGAACATTTAAAACTATCCAACTATAGTCTCATTCATCTGTCAAAATACAATTCTTCTGGCACTATAGCAGCAGTGGCTTCTGGAGATGAAGGTGTGTGTGGGGTGGGGGGGTGGGAGAAGAGATTAGAGAATTTCCTTTTTGCACAACAAAGCTTGTATTTAGCATTCAGTGACTGAGTCCAAAGATAGAATAATGAGGATTAATTAATTTGTTGAAATAAATGTCAGATCATTTATGTCTATTTTTAATTTATCCTACTACACTTCAAATTCTTGAGATATTGACAAGATCTATTCCACAGTGTACATGCTGCAGTATTACATTAACTAGTACGAGCTTCATGAACTTTACCTTTGTGAAGAGTCCCTGGGAGCTGGATTCACAAGAGGACTTGGGTGCCTAAATCCCAGAATCGGGACCCACTGGGATTCACTGCTCAGCAACCCCCAAACCTTGTAGGTGCTTAAAATCGCCCGCACCTACATTTTTGGCATAAAAGTTCCCTAAGGGACCTTTGCTTCTGCCTCTGAGCATATGCAGCACAGTCCCACATTAGGGATCCAGACACCCAAGCCCTAAAGCAAGACACAAACCGGGGGAAGATAGGTATTCCTCTGCCTAACTCACCTGCAGGGCCCAATCTGGTAAAGAGGTTCAGACCTCGCCTGCTAGATTTGGCACTTCTAGGTGATCTTACACAAAAGAGGGGGTGGAGAAAAGGATCTCCCTCTTAACCTTTAGCCCAGCAGTGAGTGTTCTCATCTGGGATGTGGGAGATCTCAAATCCAAGCTGTCTCTCCACCTGAGAGGGAAAAGAGATTTCAACTGGAGTCTGCTGTCTCTCAGGTGATGGCCTTAGTCACTGAGCTATGGGATATTCTTAGTATCTCCTGTTGAAGATGTTCCACTGTGAATACATTTTTAAAAAGTCATTGGAGCAGGAGGTCTGGATCCTGGGTCTCCTGCCCTCCAGGTGAGAGCTCAAACCACTAGACTACAGAGTTACTCACACACTTTCTTGCTCTCTTTGGCCCAGTGTTCAATCCACAGTTCAACAATTTCAGTACTGAAAGAATCACTGAGCCAAATATCACTGCCTATTCCACAGGGATAGCAGACTCCTGACAGAGTGATCTGGAGAGAGTTCTGTGAGGGAAGTCTCATGGAGTTTTCCCCTGCTGCTGGCCCCTATTTTAACTTCCCTGAGATATAAACAGAAAAGTGTTATGTTCTCTCATTTACCTAATCTATTGTTTTCTCTCCACCCACTCACCAGTAGGAACACTAGTGCCAAATCCTGCAGTCCTTTCTCAGGCACGACTCCCAATGACATCAATGGGAGCCTTGCCTACCACAGGATTAGGCACTTGGTCTTTTCAGAATGTTGCATATTTGTACATTGTTTGGGATGAATGGTCTCTACTGTGTAACTCAGTGAAAGTCTGTTTCTGAAGTTCGGTATGTTCTGTTGTTTTAAAAAGGGAAACCTCTGGGAACAAGTTTTGCGAATACCCTTCCTCCTGGAAATAATCAACGCTGTCCCCTTTATCATTACAGTAAGTATCTGAATTAAGTGTCAGTGTCCATACCTGGGTGGGATTATGGGTCTGCTGAAGTCTCTGTTGACCTGTATGAGTGATGAGCAGGCCCTATTGGAGAGGCTAATTTAGCAAACTATGTTTTTCTTCTTGAAAAAAAATATTTAAAAAAGTCACACAGCCAACAATGCAATGAGCAAGATAAACCAGTTAGATGTAAAAGCAGAGAAAACTTGCATGGTAAAATGTTATCTACACTGTAAACTACCTATCTCAGTCACATGCTTTTGGGTATCATATATATTATACACAAAGGAGTAATGTAGTTACCAGTTTTTACATCAGGAGTACACAATTTTATAAACACTGAATTGGATGTAGTTTCTTGGACAGAAAAGCTGTTAAGATGTATTTGTGTTTATTTCCCCCTCCTCAGATTTTCTGGCCTGCACTAAGAAACATATTTATTCCAGTATTTTTAAATTGCTGGCTTGCCAAACATGCTTTGGAGAACATGATTGTAAGTATGACCAAAAATAGTTAGGCAAGAATAACTTTTTTTTAAAAATGTCCATTTCTGAGTCTGTTGTCTTCAGCAAGGCTGTTGCTTTCTGGTCAGGGGACAAATTTGTCATGAGATTAATCACTTTCACAATTCAATCATGGAAATGCTTCTACATTTTGCTGTATCACCATTTCATATCAAATTTGGAAATATTTTCCAGTAGTTCCTCAGTTGGTGGAAACTGGCACATCACTGACTTCCACCAAGGGAAGTTCCCTGAACGGCCAACTCTTATGCCACTCACATGTATTCTCTGCATCAGGGGTCTAAAGTGCTGCTATGCCCCAGTTACTCCTGACTGGCATACGGAACCATCTGGGCCAGCTGATTAAATTTAGCACAGACTCCAGGATGCTCTAAACTATGCCAGGGTGGTCAATGACCCAGCCATGGAAATCAGGGAACAACAGCAGACTACTTTGTACCACCCACTGTGCTCAGCAAATTTTAAGTGCGTTTGGGCCGTTGTATCTTATCAAAATATCATGGAACTATTGTATAGGATCAGCAGATGCATTATTTAAAAAAACCCATAACCAACCTGCTTTTTCTGTTAATATAGAATGATCTCCATAGAGCCATTCAACGTACACAGTCTGCAATGTTTAACCAAGTTCTTATTTTAATATCCACATTGCTGTGTCTTATCTTCACCTGGTAAGTAGCAGATGTTTATTCTTACACATTACATTTTCTAATTTAAGCACATCGTATTAAAACAGATATAGTAGGAATATTGTTTGTTAAGAGATAATGTTGTTCCCATGTTTTAATTAACAGGTAGGTCCAAGGCAGTGTTGATGTAGTGAGGTTGGGTGAAAAGGGGGCTAGAGTTATTCTAATTCTTATGAAAATTAGACTTGTGCAAACACATCAGTAGAAAAAAATGTAGAGCACTACTTCTGATCTCAGGGAGAAAGTTACTCAAGTACATTGGGCCCCCTGCACAGCTCCCCAAACAACTTGAGCCCTACTGTGGGGCTATAAAAGGGAAGAGGTTGGGGCTGGACTGGCACCTAGTGGGTCTTCTTGTCCCTGTGCTCTGTGAAGATGCTCCCCACTGTAGCCTTCGTTAGACTGGTGAGACAGGTCAGGGAAGGGTCCACAGTATCAATACTTTGGCAACTCAAATGGTTCAATACTCTCATCAAAGTGAGTGCAGAGAAAGTGATAACATTTCAGCTCATGGGTTGGAATAGCAGCTTCAGTAAGGTAGCACTACAACCCAAGGGCCTACCTAAGTATACTGACTCCTTTCCAACAGCAGAGCTCCCTGTCAAACCCTTATTTCTCAGGCTGTTAGGAGGCGGTAGAGAAGGAGCAGTGAATGGGGAGGACCCTGTGCAGAGCATCTATAGTTCTATCATTACTTACTGTGCTAGCCAGGGTGCCTGCGGTGTCCCTGCATTGATGAAGCTCAGCCTGTCATTCTGGAGACACTGATTTGATTTTCTCCTGCTTTATTTCTCCAACCTAATTCTTCTGCTAGCCACTTCACCCTTCTGGTCAGGATAGAACAACACATGGCCTCTTTTAGTTCTGCCATTAATGTCCGTTCTTTAATCAGAAGAATTGGTGCTCTCTAGCAGCTCAAGGAATATTTCTATTTTTACTCCCTTCACTTACAGCCACATAACTGCATGAGGCCAGATCCCGCAGTCCTTTTCCAGCCATAATTCCTATTCAAGCCAAAACTTCTCATTCAACTCGCATGGGATTTTTTTGGCTGTGTAAGGACTGTGCCATTTGACCCACACTGTACATAATTAGGGCCCTAACAAAAAGCAGCCCTTCCCCATGAAATCTGATCTCCCCTGCTGCTGGTCCTTCCCCCGCATGACTGCTCTTGGTGAGGAGATCAGAGGCACCTCCAGAGGCAGCACAGAAATGAGGGTGGTACGCCCTCACTTGTGCACTGCAGCAGCCTGGGAGCTGGGCATCCGTCCCTTCCCCCCACCCCCGCAGTTCCTGCCGCAGCTCTAGGCACTGAGCTCCTGGCTTCCCCTTCCTCCCCCAGCAGCTCCTGCTGGGGTGGGAGCTTCTGCTCCCAGTGGCTGCACCTGAGGCAGACTGGGCTCGGGGCCTCCCCCGCTCCAGCCAGAGCTGGGGGCTTCTGCTCCCTGTTGCTCCAGCCAGAGCTAAAGGCACCATCTACTGCTCCAACATGGGCAGCCTGGCCACGGGACTTCCCCAACCCCAGCTAGGGCAACCCGGTATTGGGGCTTCTGTCCTCCCCATGCCGGAGCGGCTTGGGGCTTCCATTCCCCTCCCCTCCCCAGCCAAGGCTCAGGGCAGTCTGGGCTTGAGGCTTCAGCCCCGCAGCTGCAGCCAGGGCTTGGGGCTTCTTCTCCGAGGGGTCCTGCCAGGGTTCAGGGTGACCCAGTTGGGGCTTCCACCCTAGGGCTTCTTCTGGGGCTGGGGCACCCATATTTCAAGGGGGCTCCCAGATTGGCATGGGGCCCCTGCCTTAATCTGTCACTGGCCTGGACTAGCAGCCCCCGGCTGGGGCACTCCTAGTAGCATGGGGGAGATCATACCCACCTCCACCTCCCAGAATCTCCTGAAACTTAAGGCAGCTCAGAGAGCACAAAAGCGAGGGTGACAATCTTGTGATCTCCCCACACAACAACTTTTCAATTGCAACCCCTCTATGATCCCATTTTGGATCAAGACCCTCCCCAGTTACAACACTGTGAAATTTCAGATATAAACATCTGAAATCATGAAACTGACCAATTTTAAAACCCTCCGGCCATGAAATTGACCAGAATGGACCATGAATTTGGTAGGGCCTGTACCTAATGCTGTCACTGTAATACCGGGATAGCCCATATTGCATCTTCAGCCACAGTTAAAGTACAATATAAAAGACTCTGGAGCAAGCTGTGCTTTAATATTTGTTACTGTCCAACATTTCACTAAAGTGCTAGACAAATTACAAAGTATGCATCCACTTCACAGTGAAGCATGCTCTTTCTGGAAATAAAGCAGTTTCCCCGAGAGCTTGCAGTGTCCCTGCTTGGACAAGTATATGAGCTCCATTTGAAATGGAACATTGTGTTCGGGTCCAGGCATTTTGGTACCAACAGTAAAACATGTAGAAAATGGCAAGTTGACCTACAGTAATTGTGCCTGGTTTCAACAGTTTCAGATACAGACTCATAGATTATATGCTGACCTAGTGTTGACCCTGCTAGACAGAAAAATAAGCTAAATAAAAATTAAAAAACACCCAACAACAATTGCTAAATGAATCACTTTGGCAGTAACTTGTAGTATTTGTTGACATCATTTGCCTAAAATGAGTCTTGTGTTGACCAGGAAATTGTTTATATTATTTATTTGAACATACAGTATTGAGATTTATATATTTGGGGGTAGCCATTCATATATGAATGTACAGTGTAGAGCAGCACTGTAATGACTACTGAAATATTCGAACACACCATAGACAGCATGCCAAACTCATCTCCAGGGTAAGGTCTTCAGTTATGTTATATCCTTGGTGAATTAGGGTCAGTGTCTTTCTTTAGTAGCTGCTCTTATTTATGGCTTAAACAGAGGCCCTGCTGCAAAGCAACAGAGGGGAGTAAAAATGTCCCATTGTGGGCCAAACCCATTGTTGGGGAGTGTGCAAAGGCAGAAAAGAGAAGCTGCTACCAGGCTGCCATTTTACATCCGACACAGAAACAGGCAGTGGCAAGAGTGGCTCTGTCCCCAAATGGACTGGGCCATGTACCAGAGCCAACACAGAACCCTTCTGCAGGCACAGATTACTCCCCATCACTCCCTTGGATGAAACAGGAAGAATGAACCAAATAGCTCCCCCTTAAATGAATTACAGGATTAATTACAATACAGCCCTTCATACCTGAAGATTTATAGGTACTAAACACTTGTAGTTCCCATTTACTTCAGTGGGAATTGTGGATGTTCAGCACTTCTGAAAGTCAGGCCACTTGTCTTTATAATGCAGTGTATTAGAAGCCATGCTTATTTAGAAGATGCAGGAGGATAAGTAAATCCAAACAAGATATAGTAATTTATGGTAAATATGGTTTGAGGTTTTGTCTTACTTTACTCTGAAGATGAAATAACAAAATAGCTTCAATTGATACCCTCATAACCATTACAATTTCTGGGAAGTCAAACTTTTGCTTCATAACTGATTTATAAGTATTGATATATTAATTTACTGGTTGAGAAAAATGTGAGTTTGAAACCATATGTTATGCTCAATACATTTAGGAGTTCAATTAATAAAATCATAGGAATGAAGGGCCAGGGGAGATGGAACAATTTTTATGGTGGGGGTGCTGAGAGCCATTGAACCAAACCTATAAACCTGTATATAATGGAAACCACTTCAAACCAGGGGGTGTGGCAGCCCCCCCCGAGTTCCAGCACCTGTGTATAGGGCTGGAAGGGAGCTCAAGAGGTCATCCAACTTCAGCCCTCTGCAGTGAGGCAGGACTATGTAAACCTAGATCATCCCTCACAGATATTTGTCTATCCTGTTCTTAAAAACCTAATGACAGGGATTCCACAATCTTTTTTGGTAATCTATTCCAGTACTTAAGTAGCCTTACAGTTAGAAAGGTCCCCCCACTTCCCCCCAATATCTAAACTAAATCTCCTTTGCTGCAGATTAAACCAATTATTCTTTGGCCTACCTTCAATAGACCTGTAAAACAATCCATCACATCCTCTTTATAACAGCTCTTAGTATATTTGAAGACTTGTTAGGTCCACTCTGTCTTCTTTCCTCGAGACTAAACATGCCCAGGCTTTTTTAGCTTCCTCATAGGTTATGTTTTCCAAACATTTATCATTTTGTGTTGCTCTCTGCTGAACTCTCATTTCTCCATGTTTTTCTTTGAATGCAGCACCAAAACCTGGACATAGTATGCCAGGCAAGGTCTCACCAGTGCTGAATAGAGAAGAACAATTAGCTCCTGCATACGGCACTCCTGTTAATACACCCCATACTGACATTAGCCTTTTTCAAAACTGCATCACATTTTTGGTTCATACGCCATTTGTGGTCTACTACAACTCCCAGTACTACTGTCTAACCCTTTATTCTCCATTTTGTTGTGCATTTGATTTTCCCCTCGAAACTATAATACTTTGCACTTGTCTTTATTGAGCTTCATGTTGCTGATTTCAGACCATTTCTCCAATTTATCAAGGTCATTTTGAATTCTAATCCTGTCTTCCAAAGTGCTTGCAACTTCACCCAATGTGGCGTCATCTGCAAATGATATAAACATATCCTCATCTCCCCCAATGTTGACTATTCCTTGTAACCCTATTATCCTCTAGGTGCTTACAGACTGATTTTTAATAAAACTGTTCCAGTATCTTTCCAGGTATTGAAGTTAGACTGACTGATCTAATTCCCCGAGTCCTTTGTTCCTCAGAATGTTTGCTCCTCCCTAGCCCTCTGGGATCTTACCCACCTTCCAGGAGTTCTCAACCATGACTCGAATGGTTTCAAGATTCATAGATTTCAATTAGTTCCTTAAGCCTAGAGTGAATTTCATCAGGCCCTGATTACTTGAATACATAGAAGTCATCTAAATAGTCTTTAATCTGTTATTTCCCTATTTTCGCTTGTGTTCCTTCCACCCTGTTAATATTAATTGAGTTAAGCAGCTGGTCATAATTTACCTTTCTAATTAGACTGAAGCAATATAAGCATCAAGCACTTGAGTCTTCTTGGTATCTGGTATCAGCTCTCCTTCCCCAATAAGTAGTGAACCTGTTCTTTCCTTCATGTTTCTTTTGTTCCTAATATGTTTATAGAACCTCTCCTTACTGCCTTTTTTTGTGCTTTAGCCTTTCTGATTTTATCCCTGCATGCCAAGCTATTCTTTTATACTCATCCTCATTAATTTGACCATGTTTCAACTTTTTATAATGTTCCTTTTTGATTGTCAGGTCAATAAAGGCAACCATCTTTTCCTCTTCCTATTCTTTCCATCTTTCCTTCACATCAGCAGAGTTTGCTTTTGTGCCTTTAAATATTGTCTGAGAAACTACCAACTCTCCTGAATTCTTTTTCCTATTAGATTTTTTCTCCCACAGGGCACTACTTACCAATTTCTGAGTTTGCTGAAGTCTGCACTTTTTATTTTTTATTTTTTTTAAGTCTATTGTTCTTATTCTGCTGCTCTCACTCCTTCCTTTCCTTAGAACAATGAAATCTCTTATTTCACCCAAGTTGACTTCTACTCAGTACTGGATTTACCATGGCGCTGGGCCCACAATCAGAAGGGACCCTGGCCAGCCCAATCCTCTGGCTGGCTCAGCCAGCAAGGAAAGCTGCCCCCACTCCTGCCTATTCCAGCCCTGCCTCTTCCCACCCATACTCCGCCCCCACCCTGCCCCCACTCCAGTCCTTCCCCCGAGGACTGCAGCAGGGGTTAGGCGCCCTGCACTCACTGGGCAGCAGTAAGTGGAGGACTGACCCGGCCCCAGCCTGCTCCATGCCTCCGACTCCCAGCCGTGCCACCAGTGAGTGCTGGGGGCGGTTCCCCCCTGCTCCCCAGTCCCAAGGCTGGGAGCCAGGGGAGCAGAACGGAGTGGGCTGGGGCCAGGTCACTCCACTCCAGGGCAGGAAGTGAAACAACCCGGCCTCAGTCCGCTCCGCTGGCTCATGCTGGGGGGCGGTTTCTCCCTGTTCCCCAAGCCTGGGGAGGAGATGGAGCAGTGGGGAAGGGGCATGGGATGGGGAAGAGAAGGGGGTAGGGGAAGCAGGGGCAGGGGGAAAGACGCAGTGGGGAAAGAAGGGGGTGGGATGGGGAGGAGATGGGGAGGAGATGGAGTGGTGGGGAAGGGGCATGGGATGGGGAAAAGAAGGGGATGGGGAAGCAGGGGCCCAGCATGTGGATCCCCTTGGCAGCAGCTGGGGCTCCCCTTTTAAGCAGGCCCATCAAACCGTCACGCTGACAAGCTCCACCTTCCCTGCACTGTACCGCCCCAATGAGCCCCCCCAGACACCCTCCCCACTGAGCCCCAACCACCTACACCTGGATCCCTACCCAAATGAACCCCACCTCCCCTGCACCCAGAATCCACACCCCCCGCCCCGCGCTGAGCTCCAAGCACTTTCACTTGGTCCCCCCTGCAAACTCCAATTGCCCCTGCAGTTAGTTTCACATACAGGGGGCTAGGCATACTCTTGCCTCTTACAAGTGTGCATGGGTGCTGGGCATCGCGGGTCTGGGGGGCATTGGGCATAGGGATGTGTGGGGGAAGTCTCTGGGTGAGTGCATAAGGGCAGGGCACTGGGCAGGGGACAATGTTGAAGGGGCGTGCTGGCAGCACAGGGCTGGGCAGGCCATTGTGCATCTAGCAGTTGTGGGTTTGTGTACAGTGTCTTTGTGCTGGGCTGAGTGGCGCCACTCCCACTGCACCTCATTGCCCACAACTAGCCCCTCGCTCTGCGGACCGCCCCCCATCACATGCCCTATTTTCCCAATGGGGGTCCACAAATATGTTTGGCACCGGGCCCACAAAAAGTTAATCCAGCCCTGCTTCCACCTTCAGCTTCACAACCAATTCCTCCCTGTTAGTCAGAATCAAGTCAAATATTACTACCCCCTGGTTTCTTCCTCCACGTAATGACAAAAGAAGTTGTGCCCAACACATTCCAGTTACTTATTGAACATTGTGTGTTTTGCCCTAGTACTCTTCCAACATATGTCTAGACCTTTGCTTAAAGCCCTGAATAAAGGGAGGCATGCAATGACTCCTTCCCAGGACTGCACCATTCAAGGGGGAGCCTCCAGACATAATTGGAGCTCAGAAAAGTACAATTCCTTCCCATCTCACCCTTGCTCCCAAAGGGATGCAACTTCCTTCAGACCTATACTGGGTGCTGATTGTTTCCATTCATGCTGTCTCTCAGGCTGAGCCCAGCCTAACTCCCATTTAAGATTTTCAGTGGGACTGAAGTAGTACATAGGTCTTGTGCTTGTCTCTTACGCAAGTGAATTTCAACCGAAGTACAGATCAATTCAAAGACCTGACTGTGTAAATAACCCCTTTGTTCTCAACAGATGTGTTCCTTTGAACACCCCACCATCAAGGAAGAAGGGCATAGTGTTTAAAAAACTAACCTCCTTTAGAGGGGAAGTGAAGGCTGAAATTAGACCTTTTTAAAATCAGCAGGACCAAATAGCCAGCTCTTTCAAAACTCTTGGATGCATGTTGACGAGCTCATCAAACCATTAATATTGATTTTCAATATGCATTGGAGCACTGGAGAAGTTCCAGATGACTGAAAGAAATCAACTATTGTGCCAATTTCTTAAAAGAGGGTAAACAGATGTCTTGGGTACTTATTGGCCTGTCAGCCTGACATCAGGCCCAGGCAAAATAATAGAGCAGCTGATACAGGATTCAATTAATACAAAGAATTAAAGGAAAAGAACCTAATTAATGCAAATCAGCATGAGTTTCTGGAAAATAGATCTTGTCAAACTAACTTGATTTTTTTTTTATAAAGTAACAAATGTGGTTGATAGAGGTAATAGTATTGACATATACACTTAGACTTCTTTAAGGCATTTGACTGGTACCACAAGACATTTTGATTTTAAAACTAGAAGGATATACAATTAACATGAAACACATTATATGGATTAAAAACTGGCTAATTAATAGGTCTCAAAATGTAAGTGTAAATTGGGGATTTTCATTGAGTGGGCGTTTCTCCAGTGGGGTCCCAAAGGGATAGGTTCTTGGTCATATGCTATTTAACATTTTTATCAATGATCTGAAATAAAACATAAAATCATCACTGACAAAGTTTGCATAAGATACAAAAATTGGGGGAGTGATGAATAATGAAGGGACAAGTCACTGATTCAGAGTGATCTGGATCACTTGATAAACTGGGCATGAGCAAACAAGGCCTTTTAATACAGCTAAATGTAAATATGTACATCTAGGAACCAAGAATGTAGGCCATACTTACAGTATGAGGGAATCTATATTGGGAAGTAGTGACCCTGAAAAAAGACTTTTAGGTCATGGTGTATAATCAGCATAACATAAGCTCCCAGTAGGATGTTGCAGCCAAAAGAGCTAACAGGATCCTGGGATACATACAGGAGAATCTCAACTAAGAACAGAGTGGTTATTTTACCTCTATATTTGGCACTGGAGCAACCACTGCTGGAATACCACATCCCATTCTGGTGTCCACAATTCAAAAAGACAGTTAATAAAGTAAAGAGGGTTCAGAGAAGAGCCAAGGAAATGATTAAAGGAGGAGAAAACATGCCTTATAGGATAGATTCAAAGAGGTCAATCTATTTACTTTAATAGAGAGAAGGTTAAGGGATGACTTGATTACAGTCTATAAGTATCTACACAGGGAACAAATATTTAATGATGGGCTCTTCAGTCTAGCAGAGAAAGGTAAAACACGATCCAACGTCTGGAAATTGAAGCTAGATAAATTCAGTCTGGAAATAAAGAGTAAATTTATGACAGTGAGTAATTGACTATTGAGACAATTTGCTAAGGGTGATGGTGGATTCTCCATCACTGAGAATTTTTAAATCAAGACTGGATTTTTTTCTAAAAGATATACTCTAGAAATTATTTTGGGGAAGTTCTATGGCCTGTGGGGATACAGGAGGTCAGACTACATGATCACGATGGTCCCTTCTGGCCTTGAAATCTATGATTCTATAACAATCATATATATTTTCGTATTCTCTAAAAGTAAGTGTTTTCTGTGTTTTACTCCTGATAGCTCTGCAGAATCTACACATGTAAGGAGGAGTGAGCTGGAGTCATTGAAGACCTGTTTACTAAGTTCCAAACAGTTTTATCAATGCAAACCTGTCAAAAATCAGTGTTTCCAAAGCATCACTGAGGGTATAATTTTCCTTCAGAGCATTTACTACAGCCTATTCTGTGAGATAAATTAGGTAGCCAGCTTCACTTTCAGAACCTAGTTTGAGGTGTGCAGGGCTTGCAGTTAGTTTCATATAGAGAGGGCTAGGCATACTCTTGCCTCTTACATGTGTGCAATGTGAGTGACTGGGGAGGCATGAGGAGCTTCCCTGCCACACACACCACTCCTCCCCTCACCCACTGCACGCAGCCCACTAAAGGCCCGGCGCTATTTGAATCAGGGACTCTGGGAAGTGCAGAGACTGCTTATTCCCTAGTACCCCAGGGGTGCACAGTGCCTCAAAGGGAGCTGTGAAGGAGTAAGGCCATGGACCTTCCTTCCCCACTCTGGTGAGTGGAGCAGGACTACTACACAATGGAGCATGCTGCACTCCTAAAGGTCACAGATGTGGGCTTGCTCCCACTACATGCCAAGGACTTTGGGGAGGCATTCTTTCTCACGGGTCCCAATACCTCCCATGGGGATGGTACAGCACTGCACCATCCTTACTCTGGACTGTGTCCAAAAGGCACAATCTATCCTAAAAGAACATCTGAAATCAAAGTCTGAGAGGCAAGAAATACTGAACCTCACAATGACAACCGTAAGGTTGTTTTTTCAAAGTAGAATTACACTTCAAAGTTAGGATCAAACACTAAATATATAAAAAGAGCACCTTCTTACTCAAGTCTGCTGCCTATGTGTATCTGTCGTATTTGCTGACTTTAGGAACAATCAAGTTTTTACTACTGCTAGCAGCCCCCAGGTCTCAGCTGGGGGCAGGGGGGTTGGTGGAGAGGGGGAGAACAGACAGGGGTAAGGGGGCTGGCTTTCAGCACCCCCACTATCCAAAGTGTTTCCACGCCACTGACTATAGACAATTTATATGAATTGTATTCTGCCTCATTCATCATGAGCAAAACTATCCGTTAATGTCTGTGGTTATGCATCAGATCCCAGGCTGAACTTGCAGGGCAAGTAGTTAGAAAAGTCATCTTTTGGTTATATTTGATCAAACAGTCAATAAGAATAGACATAGAACCTCACAAGAGCATTTGTAGGGAGCTACTTTTCAGACTACTCTCTGTAATATAAATGTTTTCTTCAGGGACATATTTCTAAAGATGCCTAGTGCCTTGTGTATGTTGTGGTGAAACAATCACTCTGAATAGAATTTCAGTAGAACTCTGAGCTACATTAGGAACAGAACCCCTGCTATATTCCATTCCTTGACAGTCTGTCTGTGCATGTGGAGGAGGAGTGGTTGGCAGATACATTCAAATTTGCTTAACCAGTAGTTTGTTCTGTATGTGGCAGTACATCTAAGGATTTCTCTTTATTCAAGAGACTTTCTTACTTCAAAGGCAGTACAAACTCTCCAGTAAGTTTCTTTAGGCACATGAATTTTCCTCCCAAGAACAGCATTACATGAAACAAAAAATATTTTTACTAAAATAAGTGTCCTTATCAGATAGAATGTTCTGTGATAGATTGAGAGAATATAGCATAAATTATAGTACTTACAGAGTTTGTTGTGAATCATTTATCCACTGAAGGCTAGCACTCATTTAGCAAATGAAATATTCACCAGTGACTTATTCAACAAGCGCTATGGACAGTCAGAGTCACCCCCCATCCACAGCACCGAATCAATAAAACATTTCATTGTTTTTCAGCACTAGTAATCATAAAGAGCTATGAGCATATAATGAGAAGGTTGCTTTGGCAGCAGACTGTCAGAGGAGTCAATGTTTTATGCTTAGGACTATAAGAAGCTTGCACAAACTTTGCCATAGAAGAGGTCCAGTAACTCAGGTCTGACCCAGAGCTCATTAATGTCAATAAGATTCCCAGTCCCTTAACATCAGATCATCAGGATGCGTCCAAATACTGAGCTGCATAATACAGCACACCAGACGTGTTGTGGTTTTTTCTTCTTTAAAAAGAGGTCCAACAAAAAACAAAAACAACTGCAAATAAAAATCCTTAGGCAAGATTCTTAGCTGGAGTAAATCAGTGTATTTCTACTGGAGACAAAGACACCCAGGTTTACCCCCAGCTGAAGATCTAGACAAACGTGGTGTGACACTAGGATATAAGTATGGTCAATTATGAGTCATAGGATAAGACATGCTTTTCGGCTCTGGATAATCATCTAGGCCCAGATTCTTAAAGGTATTTCGGTGTTGATTTAAATGGGAGTGCAGTGTCTACATGCCTTTGAGGATCTGGGCCTAGATGATTATCCAGAGCCAAAAAGCATGTCTTATCCGATATCTCATAATTGACCATACATTACTATTTTGTCACATATTGCACTCAGTGTTAAGGGCCCAATCCTGCAACCTACTCTTTTGAGAGTTTTGCATCCAAAGAGACTACTGGGTTGGACACTAAGGACTAGATTTACAAAGGAACTTAGGCATGGTGATGCTCAGCCTAGCTTTGAGGGACTTAAAAAACTATTGGGATTCACAAAGCCTGAGTTCAGTAGCAAGGCTTCCTATACAATAAATTGGGAGAGATAGATGCCTCAGAAAGGGGTTCACAAGTGCTAGCATGCTAGGCAACTCCCTGCCTAAGCTAAGCAATGGGAGATGCCCAGTGGAGGGGTGTGTTCTGAACCTCTGCCCCTCAAGGAGATTGGTGCCTAAGTACAGGCAGGCTCCTCCCTCTGCTTGGTATTCTCAGCTGCAAACCCTCTTGGAGTTAGGTGCCTACCACTTTGGGGAAGGGAGGAGGAGCTGCCTGATAATCACTTTTAGCCCAGGGGTTAGGGAACTCATGCGCGATGTGGGGGTCTGTCAGTTCAACTCTGCCCTCCACCTGAGGTGTAGAAGGGATGTGCCATCTCTCAAATGAGTGCCCTACCTACTGGGCTATGGGGCATTCTGTTGTGGGTCTTCCTTTGTCACTTCTGAGGGAGAACGAGGAGCCTTTGCAGCATGCCTGGAAGGTTGATAATGGTACATTTTTACATGTTCATTGGTTGTAATCAATGTGCTATTTTACTGTCTTACATCGTGCCAATTCTGGAGTCCTTCACAGGCAGAGACATGAAATTTAATGAAAATTTTACCCATAAAGGACTGTGAATTACTGCTCATTAGGCAAAATTATGGGAAAGAATGTGTGAGCCAGATCCTCAACTGGCTTAAGCATAGTTCCACTGAAGTCAATAGAGCCACACCAGTTTACACCAGATAAAGATCTAGCCTGTCTACCTGAAGTCAGATATTTGCCCAGATATTTTATCATCTCTACATTTGTTCATATGTCATTCAACTTAAACATTGTTACTGGACCAGTGATAATAAATTGGTCCTTTAATCAATGCAGAAATCAAGTACAGGTTATGAATCAACATTCTGCTTAGAGAATCCTGTTAAAGAAATAGTGTCTGAACAAAATTCAGTCAATTGTGTGGTTTAGGGTTCGACTATAACAAGGTCACATTAGTAGCTAGGTTAATTGTAATTTCATGCAGGTCTCACTAAGAGTTCAGGAGTTAGCTAGCATTTCTGCGTGTTAGCATCTTCTATTTAATTATTATTAATATGCAAAGGGCCACAGTTTCTTGAACTCAAGTTACTGATCTGGACACTGGATGAAGAGCCCCTTAAGAAGGGACAGCTTGAAAGAATAAGTACTGTTGACTGGAGGCAAGCTATTTTAATATAATGATTAATGGTATCATTAGAGTCCTGATGTTTTCCTTGTGCTTTAGTTTCTCTAGTCCCCCTACTCCTGTCCCCTCATTCTGCATTTTTAGAATGTTGCATTAAAATGAACACTCTTGTAACAAAGCTGAACAGTTTGAAAGTTAGGCATGATTTAGCTCTGACATTTCCAGTCATTTTACTGCCAGATGCCAGTTTTTATTTGTATTTTGAGGTCCTGGATGGAACCCACAAAGTTATAGCCAGAAACTTTTACACAAGTCCTGCAAATGTGCACTTTAATGTGCACTGGATAACTTCACATTTGTTGGCTGTATATATTTTAAGATTTGAATTACATTTAAAAAACAGATCATGTGTAATCTGGTCTTAATTTACAATATTGCATCAAATGTATTTTATTTTAGGATAACAATTCATTTTGCTATTAAATGTTACAGGTCAGTTTGCCAAATTCATTACATAATTTGAAGTTATACATTCCCTGTGAATAAAAGAGATTTAACATGTGGAAATTTCATAAATTGCTTCTCTTTGATTAAATTGCTTTGTAGAAAAAATAAAAAGAACAAAATATAAAGCCATGACCATATATTGCATTGAACCTGCAGACTAGGTCTACTGATATTTCCGGGGGGGGGGGGGGGGGGGGGGGGAAATAGAGTGTGGGTTGCTTAAGTATATTTTTAGTGCAATGAAGAAAAAACAACAATTATGCACTTCCACAATAAACTCCCTTTCAGTCCTAACATGGAACCATTCACAATATGCACGTCCATTTCCTCATAATCTACCTCAGCAAGATTAATATATCTCACGGACAAACATGTATACTGCTAATATGAGGTTTCCAGAGAAACTATAATGCTAAACAGTAATATAGTTCACAACTAGAATGGGGTGTATATTTTCTTAGTAGACATATAGTCCATTGTATTGTGGCCTCATCAAGGAATAATACCAACATTCTTTCATTAACTTCTCTATGATCTCTCCTTGAAAAAATACTGGGTGATCCTACCATTTATTTTATTCTGATAGCACTCAAACACACAATGAAGATTTCGGGCCCTTTGTACTAAAACCTGTACAGAGACAAAGGAAGTCCGTCACTGCCCCAAAGAATTTACAGTCTGGACTATATGCACACAAAACTCCCACTGATTTCAATGGGAGTTTTGTCTTAATAGGAATTGCTGGAACATGCACATAATTAGTGTATTAGAAACTTAGGGCTAGATTGTGCAACACTTATTAATTTTGATGTGAACTTGCTCACATCAGTAGTTCCAATGACTTCAATAGCTACACAATGTAGCAGCTTGTAAATTTAGTACAGAAACTCTGTTAGTTCTTGTGTTAACCCTGTACCATTTCAATTTGATAGACTGGCAAGATTTTAATGTGTGTAATGCCATTCCTTTTGTTCTGAATGCTTCTTTCTTTTGTATAATGTGGTATAATTTTACATTTTAAACATATAAATATGTATACGTCTTTTTAGTTCAAGCCATTCAAAGAGTAATTCAGGGAACATGTATTCTATTGTGCAGTAAAGTCAGGAAGCGGAAAGTATGGAGAGTGAATCAGATAGGGTACCTACCAAACATGGTTTCCATAGAAACTTACATAATTGTAGGCTGATCTCATGTAATTTTAGTTATTAATTTGGTGGTGCATAATATTTCCTTTATTACTCTCTTTAGAGTTTTCCATGTGGTTATTTCTACGATCTAACAACACTGGTCAAAAATCTTTTTTAATGCCCCCTATGGAGAATTCTTTGTTTCTGCTTTTGACATAGCTGTATCCAGAGGCAAATGAAGGCAATGGTAACTACTTCAGTGGGTTGTGGCTCAGGCTTGTACAGATTTACAGTATATCAATCAAAAGTACTTTCTAACTAATATATATCGTGGCAGTCATCTTTGTCTACCCTAACGCTGAAGTACAGCATCTCTTTACTTTATAGAGTCAATAGGAAATTAACAATAAACAAGAGTCCACTCTCTTGAAACTAGAGAAACATTAAATTAACTAAGACAGTTTGATAGGGGAGTTTCTTTTTGATTCAAGCTGGGAGCTGAATAGGAGCTGTCTGTTATGCATAATCTCTTCAGTTGACAATCAAGGCTTTGCTGATGTTCTAGTATAGGTAGCAAGTCACCTGCTAGTTTGGAAATCAATAGCACCAAACTGAATTTCAGATCCAATTTGATTCAGGCAATGAAACTAGGCAATATAGATTTGAATAGGAATTCAGACATTTGAATACCTCCCTCCCCCACTCATCTAACTATTACTTCTCTTGAATAAATACAACTCTGATACATTTGGAATATATATACACACCCAAAATTTGGGCTGCTGAATGAAAAGGAAAACTAATGGAATCAGAGGGTAAAAAAATGTATAATTGTTTTTTTAATCCTGAAATAAGATTTGGCTTATATGGTCGCACTTAAAAGTCATGTTGGACCTGTATCAGGTGGTGGTTCTTCTCTGGGTTTGGTTTCTAGATTAAAAACCAATGCCAAAATTAGCTTCTTGCACCCTCTATTTCATCTGTCATTGAACTTCTTGCTAGCATTTACTACAATATATATCCCAATCTTCAAGGCCAGCTAAATGGTTTCTCCTCCAGTGACATACAGTGGCAGATACATAGTTGTTAGACTAGTGGGATCTTTGTACTGCTGTTTCTGATTAACTCTGAATGATGGGAGTTTGACTCTATGGGAGTTGGGCACATAAGAGCCTCTGAAACTCCTAGCTTCTGTTGTTAAGATGTACAGTGATTACTACTTGGTGGAATAGTTTCCTTGTATCCCATTCTAAATTGAAGTTGTGCTCTGTGTCTGATAAGAGGGAGCTAGAGGGTCAGCAGTCAGAATGAGTGAAGTGACAGCACTAGATTTCAATAAATTTTAACACATCATTTACCAAGTCCTTTTGTCCAGCAGTGGATGTAACCAATCACATTAATCTCAGCTATGTCACTAAGGTGTATCAGCATCTCTGGCTCTTGTCCGGCAACCTGTTTGTATTCAGTGAGTTCAACTACTACTTCTCAATCAGCATCCTCAATCAGGCACCACAGAACTACTCAGTGGACCTTCAAGTGATACAAAAATGGCGCTCAGATTAATATATATATTAGGGCTGTCGATTAATTGCAGTTAATTCACGCGATTAACTCAAAAATTAATCGTGATTAAAATTGTTTATCACAATCAGTTTTAATTGCACTGTTAAACAACAGCATACCAATTGAATTTTATTAAATATTCTGGATTTTTTTTTACATTTTCACATATATATAAAAAGTGTAATTATTTTTATTACAAATATTTGCACTGTAAAAATAACAAAAGAAATAGTACTTTTCAATTCACCTCATACAAGTACTGTAGTGCAATCTCTGTTACGAAAGTGCAACTTACAAATGTAGGGGTTTTTTTTACATAACTACACTCAAAAACAAAAATGTAAAACTTCAGAGCCTACAAGTCCACTAAGTCCTCCTTCATGTTCAGCCAATCGCTAAGACAAACAAATTTGTTTACATTTACAGGAGACAATGCTGCCCTCTTCTTATTTACAATGTCACCAGAAAGTGAGAACAGGTTTTTGCATGGCACTTTTGTAACGGTCACTTCAAGGAATTTATGTGCCAGATATGCTAAACATTCATATGCCCCTTCATGCTTCGGCCACCATTCAAGAGAACATGCTTCCATGCTGATGACGTTCATTAAAAAAACAATGCATTTATTAAATTTGTGACCGAACTCTTTAAGGGAGAATTGTATGTCTCTTGCTCTGTTTTACCTGCATTCTGCCATATATTTCATGTTATAACAGCCTCGGATGATGACCCAGCACATGTTGTTCATTTTAAGAACACTTTCACTGCAAATTTGACAAAACACGAAGAAGGTACCAATGTGAGATTTCTAAAGATAGCTACAGCACTTGACCCAAGGTTTAAGAATCTGAAGTGCCTTCCAAAATCCAAGAGGGACGAGATGCGGAGCATGCTTTCAGAAGTCTTAAAAGAGCAACACTCAGACGCAGAAACAACAGAACCCGAACCACCAAAAAAAGAAAATCAACCTTCTGCTGGTGGCATCTGACTCAGGTGATGAAAATGAACATGTGTTGGTCCACACTGCTTTGGATTGTTATCAAGCAGAACCTGTCATCAGCATGGATGCATGTCCCCTGGAATGGTAACTGAAGCATGAACGGACATATGAATCTTTAGCGCAGGAGTTCTCAAACTGGGGGTCGTGACCCCTCAGGGGGTTGTGAGATTATTACATGGAGGGGTCACGAGCTGTCAACTTTCACCCAAAGCCCCGCTTTGCCTCCAGCATTCATAAGGGTGTTAAATATATACATTAAAAAAGTGTTCTTAATTTATAAGGGGTCTAAGAGGCTTGCTATGTGAAAGGGGTCACCAGTACAAACGTTTGAGAACCACTGCTTTAGTGCATCTGGCACAAACATCTTGTGACACTGGCTACAACAGCACCATGAGAGCGCCTGTTCTCACTTCAGGTGACACTGTAAACAAGAGGCAGGCAGCATTATCTCCTGCAAACGTAAACAAACTTGTTTGTCTCAGCGATTGGCTGAACAAGAATTAGGACTGAATGGACTTGCATTCAAAAATAAAACAAGGAAAAATTTTAGAACCTGCATTTTTCAATATAAATTCTACATTTGTAAGTTGGACTTTCACGATAAAGAGACTGCACTACAGTACTTCTATTCAGTGAACTGAAAAATACTATTTTTGTTTTTTTACAGTGAATATCGTTGTAATCAAAAATATAAAGTGAGCACCGTACACTTTGTAATGTGTTGTAATTGAAATCAATATATTTGAAAATGTAAAAAACATCCCAAAATGTTCAAATAAATGGTATTCTATTATTGTTTAATCATGCGATTAATCGCTTGACAGCCCTAATGTGTGTGTGTGTGTATGTATATATATATATATATATATGGGCATATAAAATATATATAGTGGTTGGACCTGTGCAGGTGTGCATGAGTGGGGGAGAGAGAGACAATACAAAGAATCGTCTCTGTACTTCTACCCAGGGCTATTTCAAAACATCAGTTTGTAAGCAGAACTGCTCATTTAAAATCAATAGGGTATTCTGCTTTAAGAACCAAAATTATGATATGTTCCATAATGTAGGTCAGAACTGCAGTTCGAGTACAGCTAGCAGCAGTGGTTCTAACCATCTCAAAGGATGCTGGCAGAAGTAGAGCAATAGCCATGTCCCTACACATGTCCCAACACGTCCCACTGGACAGAGCAGATGCTGCGCTCTCCAGAATGGCAGAGCTGCCAATGCTCTGTGCATTCTGGGGATCCGTTCCCCTCCCCACTGAGAGAATTCCTAGATGAGTCAGCAAGAATTCATCCTAGAGGCTTTCCCTCCTTGAAACCGCCTTCCAGCACAGACTGTGACTGTAAGCAGATATCCAGCCTTTAGTCACTTTGCTTTCTGAGGTATGAGTAGGAGACTTTGAATGGCATCCTAAGTATCTAAGGGGTCCCCCCTTTTTTAAATCCAAGCAAGTGCACACTGGTGAGCATAAGAGTAGGTATCTATTATGGAAGGTATCCAAACTCTATCAGAAGGGTCTGGGTATTTGCTGAATGGTGAACAAGGTGTCTTGGAGCAAAGTCTCAGAAGGGAGACTATTAATTTAATTTTTTTTTTTTAAAGAAAAGGATGATGAATGTTTCTCAGTTTCCCAAGTCAGCATCTATGGCATCCCATTTGGGCATTTAGAAACCAAATCTTGAGCAACATCTGTTTCTGTTATGCCTGATTTCAGCTAGTAGTTTAGGAAAGCATGTGGAAGTCAGTATTATATCCAAATGAAGTTTCAATTTTTGGTGGGTGGAATGTATTTATCCAAACTGGGATTGGGCCAGGACATTTGGTTTGGCTCAAAAAATTATGCAGACTCAGAAAACCACAGACATTCAGGACTTTAGTGTTAAGCTTATCAAAAAGCTGACACATTGAGAACCCCACTGATCCCTATTAAAACATTGTGGGGGGAAGGCTGTTTTAGTATGGACTCAGCAGTAAGATCACCAATCATCAACACCACTTCCTTCAGCATGTGGATTGAAGGCTTCAAAGGAACTGCCAAGTACTGGACCTATTCCTTCTTTGTGAGCTCTCATAGGATTACAGCACAAGGTAACATGGCTGGAGGCCATTGACAGGGCCCAATTCTGTTCTAATTTAGACAAGGTAAATTAGGCATAACTACTGAAGTTAGTTTAGTTACACTGATGTAAATAAGGGGAAAAATCAGGCTGATGGTATATAATATGATGTAATATGGGTGCATTTTGTAAAAACTAGTATTGGTAGTCCATCAAGCTGTAAAGGAAAGAGAAGCCAAGTGGGTGGGGATAGGGGAGAGGAGAACACTACTCAGGTACAGAAGGAAAATCAAATTAATTGCACTCAAAAGTGAGACAGGCAGGAGTACATTCTGTGAGATAAGATATGGGAACAAAAATAGATCTGGACTGCAATCAAAAACTGTACATAGCAAAATATTGTACCAAAATATGAGAAGAAGATCTTTGGTTTAATTTTTTGGTTTGCCAGGACAGACAGAAGGTAGGGTTGATTGCAGGTACCAGCCGTAGGACAATTTAACAGCAGTGAGTGCTACTGGGTTTTTCATATCACTCATTACATGAAGGTATTAAATTTCACATCTGATTATGTCTTGGAAACAAATAGAACTGATATCAGATGCTGTCCCTGAAAATATCATTTTAGACACCAACAGACAGAGTGGCATGTTTACCAGGGGATCACTAATTCCGATGCTGCTTTACTACTTAAAACTCAATTCGACTTGAAGTCATAACAACTCACCTTTGTCCCAAAAGCCATGAGCGTGCAAACATCAAAAAATGTATTTCACTGACTGATTCATAACACACTGATAAACTACTCACAGTATAACACAGGGATTTTGTCAACAAAAAGCACCTTATTAACAGTGTGTCAGGTAGTGTACTTACCACCTGAAGTGCCTCCTTGTGTCAGCGTGCTATGCTGCAAGGGCCCTTGTCTCCAGTACTGCAACCATTTGCTTCTGACTAGGTCTTCCATGGCTCAGCCCTGTGGCCAAGCCACGTGAAGTTCAGTCCTCTTCTGGGTAACAAAAAAGTCCAACTTGAAAGTTCACAAAATGTCCCAACAGAAAAGAGTCTTTACCCCCTGTCTTGGGCTATTCCTCAGCTCATTCTTGGGGGGCAGAGTGGGAGTCAGTCTTCAGCCCAACTGAGAGTTCAATGTTTCTTCCATTGGGCTTGCCTACACCTTCCTCAGGCCTGGTAGGGAAACCAGACTTCTACTTGGGTTCTGGCCCAGGCAGCCTGTATTAAGCAACTAGGTCTGCTTCTTAGACATGATGCTGTTTCCCTGGTTCACTTCCTATCCCCAAACCCCCTTGTACTTCTTCCCCACAGCTTGTATTTAAACAGTTTCCCTTTGAATCTCAGGCCTCTAGTTTCTTCCTACACTCTCCCATTCCTCTGCAGGTGTGCTGGAACAATTTGTATAGTGGGGATGCTGAGAGCTATTGAACCAAACTGTAAAACTTGTATCTGATGGAAACCACTTCAAGCCAGGGGGTGCAACAGCACCCCTAGTTCCAGCACCTATGCTCTTCTGACCCTCTTGAGCTGGATAACTCTCTGAGAGGTTTTTCTCCACAACAGAGTCCTACCTCCATTGTAGTCTCACCCCTACTGAGTTCCCTTAGCTTTATAAGGCTCAGGTGCCTAATGACCCTTACTTAACTCTTCCCCCTCACACCAGAAGGTAATCAGTCACAGATGCCTTAACCCCACATTTAATAAGTGATGGAAGTTAGCCCCATCACAGAGAGGAGTTGACTCTGACCTTTAAAATGTAGACTTTTATGCTTCCTCAGTTTCTAAATGTGGAATTTATGATTTAGCCCATTATATATCACAGAATAAAGTTATGAACACATAGCCTTCAATGTTGCTACAAAAAGAAAAGGAGTATTTGTGGCACCTTAGAAACTAACAAATTTATTTGAGCATAAGCTTTCGTGAGCTACAGCTCACTTCATCGGATACATGCAGTGGAAAATACAGTGGGGAAATTTTATATACACAGAGAACATGAAACAATGGGTGTTACCATACACAATGTAACGAGAGTGTTCAGGTAAAGTGAGCTATTACCAGCAGGAGAGCAGTGGGGGGAAACCTTTTGTAGTGATAATCAAGGTGGGCCATTTCCAGCAGTTGACAAGAACTGTCAGTTTGCAAATTAATTCCAATTCAGCAGTCTCTCGTTGGAATCTGTTTTTGAAGTTTTTTGTTGACGAATTGCCAGTTTTAGGTCTGTAATCGAGTGAGGCTTGAATTTATTACGAGAGTGTATAGATGTTTCCTTGGCACAGTTTGGAAGCAGACCATCTGCATCTTGTGCAGCTGGCTCACGGTGAAAGGGTGAGGGAGTCGGTTGGGTCCATGGGGCAGGGGCCCAATTAAAAGGTCCGGTGGGCCTGGGGTAGAGGGTGGGCGGGGCGCGCCCTCGTGCAGGACCCAGTCGAGGTAAACCCGAGCAGCGGGCGTCAAAGCGGCCTTCACCTCCTGAAGTATGCGCTGGGGAGTACGAGGTTTGGAGAGCCCCATGCACTAAGCGAGCATCAGGGGATCCAGCCAGTCTCCCCAGGCGTAGTCCAGGAGGTCTCCGACTCTTGTGAGTTCTGCCAGGACCAACCTCTGGCGCAACGAGGGGGACTCCGCCACCTGCGCGCGAAGCTGGGGGTTGTGTAGCAGGGACTCCACGAGGAGATCTGCCCCCTCGGTGGCCGACACGGACCTGGTCATTGAAAGCAGTTTCCAGGTCCGGAGGAGGTCCTGGTAGAAGACCGGCAGCCTGGAGACGTCTCAGGGAAGACCTCTCGGATGGCGATAAAGGAGCTGCCAGTCGTATCAGAGCCCTCGGAAGCGGCGCAGGAAGGCGTGCGCCAGTATGCTCCACGCTGGACTACCTGCACCGTAAAGGAGCCTCTGCAGGGCCTGAAGGCGGATGACATAGACCTGAGTGTATGTAAGCCCCAGGATGATGAGCGCCTTATTCCCTGTAGAGGGAAGAGAGGCTGCTATAGATTAATTAGAGCACCTGAAGCCAGTCACCTGATAAAACCCCCCTGCTCCAATCAGACAGTTGGAGAAGTTGAAGTAGAGTGGTTTGGTGTTGGAGCAGAGAGCAGTTTGAAGGGAAGCAGAGGAGAGTTTGGAGAAGTGCTCTGGTGGGCCAGAAGACCAAGATCCTTAGTAAAGGGAAACCTGACTTGTGCAGAGCATAGGGACTCCACAGACACAAGGGGTTGGGAGAAAGCTGGCCCAAGCAGAGAGAGGGCAGGAAGCCCCACAAGCTGAAGGGCTGGAGAGGGAAGTAGCCCAGGGGAAGGAATCGCTAGTTCAAGTGGTTTGCTGCTCTCCCTAGGGCCCCTGGGCTAGGACCTGGAGTAGAGGATGGGCCTGGGTCGCTCCCTCTCCACTCCCCTTCTCTGCGATACTAATGGGACAGTTAATACCCCAGATCAGGGGTGAGAAACCCCTGAAACAACCCCCCCCCCCAACAAGAAGAGAAAGCGTGGGATCCATGATAATACTGCCGGCAATTTGCCACAATACACATACATAATAGTGCAAATGACTGAGTCATAGCAATTGAGAAAACCAAACTAATTGGTATTCATTCAGTAAATACTTAAGTACAAGATGTGGGTTGATTTTTGCACAGTGAATACTTAACAGGCATGAAATCAAATTGCCAGTTCCTCTGGGCACAGAATACCATGCCTAATTACATTTTGTAGCCACTTTGTAAATCAGTATGATCACCGTGACATTACAAAAGGGTTAGGAAATCATATAAGGGGCATGGATATTTAAAGGTATCAATTTCATATGATTGGATACATTTTCTTGTTTTGCTTGACTTTACCATGCTAAACAAAATTCTTTTGCTCCATAATAATTTCAAGTCATTTTAATTGACTACGTTCTATTAACCTTTCCCAGTCTTGAGGCATTTATCATTATGAATGGATGGTTCACATATAATATGAACCTTAATCAATGATGGTTTATTTGTGTGAAAACAAGAGACACAGATTGAAGGCTTTTAATTAGTTTGCTTTGCAGTTTACAGAGTGGTTATATTAACAAATTAGACTGAATCCTATATTTTGCAAACTCATTATTCTGCAGTGAGAACAAGAAAGTAAATGTGAATAATTGTGTAGGGAAAGTCAAAATAAAATTGTTTGTTCTCTCCCCCACCCCCTTTTCAGATTGTGTTAATTAGATCTGGTTGTATAATGCAAAAAGAAGGATTTTGGAGCATTTGCAAAATCAATAATCGAATTGTAATCAAGACCTTGTGTGTTTGTTTTGTCCAAGTATTCTGGCACAGATAAGATCTTTTAGTCTGTACTAAGTATTGCCCTTAATTATTTTAATAATAATAATAATAAAAAGACTATTTCAGCTATTGTCATAGTATGACCTGTCAGTAGTAGTAATGCATAATATGTAGTGAAAGTATATTAAAATATAAATAAAAATGAAAATTCCCATAAACTAAAATCTGAAACAAAATTTTGAAATTCAAAGTTTTGAAATTTTCCAGGAATGTGCATTTTCTGCAAAAGTTTTGTTTTGGAATCAATGAACATTTCCCACAAGAAAAAAAAAAGTAAGTTGATTTTTTAAAATGTTTTATTTAAAAAAAATGGAATTTTTCACCAAAAAGAAATAAGTCACACCAGCTGTAGTTGACAAGGCAAGAACAACTAAATTAACTCTTTAGTAATTCACCCAAATTGAAGCCTTCAGTGTTTTGGATAGGCTCTGAAGAGATCTGCATGAGTCAAACATTTTGCAGCCAAGCAATATGGCACAAAGGTGCATATAAGGATGTAAAAAAATAAAAGTGGTCCTCCTAATAGTGGACATAATGCAATTATGGATCTCAGAATACTCAGTGTGTTATTTAAAAAAAAAAAACAAAAACAAATCACCAGGTTTTAGTAGACAAACTTTTATGATTCAAGCAAATTTCTTTAAAAAAACCAAAAAAACAAATTTTTCATAACCAAGCTTTAACAGTTTTAAAACTTGTAAAGAACAAGGTGATTGACGTACTAAGATACCTCCTTTAAATCAGTTTTCAGTCAATAGATTGTGTAAAAACATTTTTTAAACCCCATCATTTATACTTTGGAAATCATATTTGCAATTAATTTTAGTCAGATAGCTTGGAACAGTCATTTTAATTCAGTTAGGTATTTTAAAATAAATTTTAAATAGTGAGAATATATTGCACTCCCTCATATTATACCAGGCAGTGGCGGGCTACAGATAACACTGCGAGCACTTTGGAGAAGTTCCTCACAAGGTGGAAATTTATCTCTCTCCATTGAAATGAATGGAGTGATGTTGGTTTCCACCATCTGAGAATCTGACCCATTATTACAGTCCTCAGTGTTTCATTAACTTTTTTGTCTTTAATCTTTTTGAAAAGGCAACCTATAATTCTTCTCAAAGTGAAATTGAGCCATTAATCTTTTTATCATTTTCTTAACTGCAGATATAATCTTCTGTAAGCCTTGGGCCTCTCAGTACTGTATCTGTAATCAAAAAGAATCAAGCAACAATGTTTTTATAATTGAAAGGTTTTATAACTCAAGGCCAGTACATTTCTCTGTAAATATCTTATACAGAAGAGATTTGAAACAGATTTCAAATAGCAACAGATACATTTGGGAGAATGGTGATGTCAAATTTTGCAATGGCACTTTGCCTTTATTAAGTATGCTTAGTCCCTTCCCCCTCCCTGCCAAGTCTCTTTGGTTTGCTAATGTTCTCCTTTAAAGTTGAACTGCAAAGTAAAAACTAAGTTAAATACAGATTTCTGCCCTGAAATTACCAGCTTCTGGGGGTGAATTCAGCACAGAAATACATCTTTTTAAAATATCTTTTTTCCCCCATGTGTGAAAACCTCTTGGTATTTCCTGATTCACTATAGATCTCCCATAATGCACTGCTCTGAGAAATTGCAATATGGTGGTTTGTATGGGTCACAAAGACACTTCCAGGATTTAAATATACATTACTTCATTTGTGTTTATTTGTTTCATTGACAGTACCTGTCCTATAACTTTGCACACTGATCTGAATAATTAAAAATCCAAGTACAAAGAATTTATAGTTAAAAATGGTCCAGTACACAATGGCCAGATCCTCACATACACTTGAACTATTTTGGGTGCACAGGACAACATTGCAGAATGCAAGGTCAAAAAAATGGAAACTGGGTCAGGCTGCACAGGGGAAGCTGAAGACTCACTGTTCCATCCTTCATTCAAACCAGGAGGCTTTTAGCTCAAGCATTTCTTATGATCACAAAGGTTTGTAGCACTACATAGGAATAACAGAGACAGACAGATCTCAATGCACCTATTTGCATTGTGGCGGTGAACTCAAATAGTTTGGCTAAAGCTGAAAGTACAAAGAGGATTTCATAATGGGAAAAATAGTTAATAGATTTCACTGCTGCCCCTTTACCACCCGACACAGTCTGGATTAGTGGGCAATGCAACAAAGGAGTCTGCTCAATTCAGTTCTTATTTTAATTGGCAGTTCCAAATATTGGTTAGCATGTAACCATCTGTGGTTTTCATCCTTGTTTCCCTTTTCATTTCTTGCCTTCTAGGCAATTTGTCATTCCTTTAGTCTGGCATATTAAATAACTATTTTCCCCATTTAGTATAGTGTCCTCAAAGCGTTAATAACTGATGTGAGCATAATCTACAGATTACTATATATACCCCCCCAAAAAAAGTTATACAAAACTAACCACTATTCTCTGATTACCCATCAACCATCCTCCCTAGGTTAAATGAGGCCAGTATCATAGGCACTACACTGATGGGTGTCCTACAGATGTCATATAATAGATAGACAGCATCTGAGAATTAGTGTGAAGGAAAAGGTAATTTCCTCAGAAGAAGAAACTTTGTAGAGGTCCCTTGTGGGACCAGGGAGTAAATAATCTTTCCCCTCCTTAAATGGGCCATAATGTTACCAGGCCAGATCCTTACGTGAGATGGAGCAGCCCTGCTGAGGAGATGGTGGAAAAGCAACTGTGGGCTAGATCCACAACACCCAGTGGAATCAATCAGCCCACGTTAGGTGCCCAGTCTCCCTATACAATGCATTTTGGTGTAGCTATTTGGGCTCAGACTGCGGCCTGAGCTCTGGGGCCCTCTTTTGAACAGTCCACCATACATTGTCATAGTTAAAATTGCAAAAATGACACCTCATTGACATTAATGGAGCAGACCACACAGCTCCGAACTATTGCTTCAGATATCACTGTATTAATTTGCAATCAGTTCACCTTTTACGATTTGCAAGGCTAGAAACATGGTTTGTTTGTATTTTTCAGTCAAAGTTTACATCTTGAGCACAATTCTACAACCAAGGCTTGGTTCTGCACTAAATATTCTGTTGCCAGAAAAGTCAAATTATGTCCTAAATGATGCATCTGTCCTCTCGATTTGTTTCAGGAATCTATGTAAATTAATCACACTGATTCCTTACAAACACACTTGGCAAATATTTGGAAAATGAACATTGCAGCAGTTAACTGAATATATTGTTTAATTCCTATACTGAATATGTGTGTAGCTTGTTTAAGTACTTGCACACCCTCCAGAGCATTTTAAAACTCATTGCAAGAGGCAATATTGAATAATCTAAGCATATCAAATCTGTATTGAATTACTTACTGAATCTGAAGTTTGCATTCGAACTTCTAATGGCTTCCAGGATGCTTTAAACCCTCATGGCTTTTACTGCCAAAATTAGATTATATACTAATATATGCATGTCCTTTCTGAGAAGGTAACATTACCTGTTTAGTCACTCTGTACATGGATAGTATTGTCTAGTGGCTGATGCACAGGAGACATGTTTCTATTTCCTGCATTGCCACTGACTTGTCATGTGACTATAGGCCAATCTATGAATCCATGTGGTTCCCAACACACAGGATCCACACATGGAATTTGCAGGACCAGAGTCTAAATACTACAGAATTGACAGTTATGGTTCACTGTACATACAAAGCCACATATTCAGTGAAACTACACATACTTTCTTGATTGATATTGCTTATTCACTAATGTGTGTACAGATCCTTTTGTTTAGATATACCTGAGGGCAGAATTTATCCCAATGTACTTGTGCAATGCCACTAACCAGAGTTTGTTTTACCATGGCTTTACTTCTACTTTCTCAGCATGTTCAGGAAGGGTCAGTCAATTTCAGCAAATATTTATTTAGGATGTTCATTTCACCACATGGCCACTCTGCTTAACAGATCTGCAATTGCTGGAAGTCACATGATTTACTAGTAGAACTTGATCTTTCAAGTTCAGCTGTTATAAACATTAGTTATTAACAGAGCTGTCTGAAAATGTTAATAATGAAATTGGAGAATGTAGAGAAAAAACACAAAACAGCCATTCTGTAATTAACTTTTATCCAGTGCAGTTTTGCCAGTCTTCCAGAAATTAGAATGAATGTTTTCAATAAGAAATGGAAAAATCTTACAAGACTAACAAAATCTGACTGCAAAATGCCATAAAATAACTAAACTTATACATCTTTCCATGTTACAGTTGTATACATCTGTCATATCTGTTGTTACTCTAGTACAGTGGTTTTCAATCTTTTTTCATTTGCGGACTCCTAAAAAATGTTGAATGGAGATGTGGACCCCTTTGAAATCTTAGGCATAGTCAGCAGACCCCCAGGGATCCACGGATCACAGTTTGAAAACCACTGTTCTAGTAGACCCATTACAGCTGAATAATAAGATAGTTGTCCTTTGAAGAGGACAACACTGGGAATGGAGGATAGCATGATTAAGCAATCATGATGGTGCCAGACTGCTGGAAGTAGCAGGGAGTGGCCCTTGTAGTTAAAACAGAAAGATTGAATCAGCATCTGAACATTTCACCATCTGTCAATTCTGAAATTAGCCTAAGGAGATGCTATTCAATACTTGTTGGAAGTATCCTTTTTGAGGAATCCTGCTTCCTTGAGACCCTCACTTTACACTTATGCAACCCCAGTGGACTATTAAGGCCTGATCCAAAGCCTATTGAAGTCAATGGGAATCTTTCTGTTCCCTTAGGTGCCCTTTGGATTGCCCTCTGCCTCTCCCGCCCAATCAATACCATTGTATGTCTTTAGATGAGAAAAGAGGTCTGTGAAAAGAAAAGTTGCTTTGAAAAATATGGAGTTTTACACAGAGTTTCTGATGAAGCAGCACCAGAGTGTTACAGAAAAAAGATGGAAAGGCTTAATAGGAACTCATATGACTCTTAATTTTCAGTAAGAGAGACCACCAATTCCTGCATTTTTGTGGTTGGTGGAGCGAATCCTTAGTAGTTTTCAGTGCATAACACTGCAGTCACCAGGATCCTTATGGGAAGCAAACCCTTTCCTTTTCTGCTGACTAAAAACAGTTAAGGGTATAAGTTTAGTGAGTTTCTTCTTAAGATATTGCATAAAATAACACTGACTGGAGAAGAGGTAAATAATTTATTACTGGATGCCTTTTATGTTGTTAATCCCTTGTTTAAAGACCTGATCCTGAAAAGTGATCCACACAGGCTTAAACGTCTGCTACACAGGCCACCACCAGCGTTAGACTTTCTGGCCAGCAGAGCAGATCTGCTGTACTGTTCAAGTGAGGTGCAGTGGCTGTGCTCCCTTTGCACTTGCCAGGCCTCTTGGAGCTGACAGTGAAGCTCCATAGCCTTTAAGGCATAATATTAAATGGGGGAGATAATTGAAAATTGCAGTGTTTCAGAACAGAACTCTTCCAAACTTCGATTAAAGCTGGCAGTTAAAGCATACCAACACTGCAAACAAAGTATTCCTTGGGTGCCTAGTTTCCATTCCCTGGGAGGTGACTCAGCTTCTGGTGCAACTTTGGGCTCCAGGTAAATGTTAGCCAAACATCTACTGCAATTCATATGTGTATTAAACATTATTGACTCCATGAATATGCCCCGTAGTTTTCCCCATAACATGAGGGTGGTCTGCTAGTGTTCTTGCTAGTGTTCCTCTAAAGAAAGAAAAACCCCTCTTGTATACATGAAGATTTCACTGGAACATTAAAATCAATAATGCAAACATGACACGTGGTCTTGTTGGGCAATTAAATGATTAACCTGGTCTAATGTCAGTGCTCTTTGGCAGTTAATCTCTGAAGCCTTTGATCTCGGAAAATTCCCATTGGTTTCAATGGGATATTTTCATGAATGTGGACTGCAGAATGATTCTCTCCCAGGTATTTCCAATACATCCATCCTGTGGCATCTAAGGGCTAGGCTACAAAGTCTTAGTGCACAGTAAGTTGCCATGCTATACATTTACACCCTGGCATGTCATACACTAAGTGGCTGTGCAGACCCTTCTACCACACACTAAGAGTTCTGTAGTGCACTTTGACCCCTTGCCATTTCAAGCCCTGTCCCCAAGCTGGTAGTTACATTTAGGGTCAGATCCTACTCCTCAGTGAAATCAGTTAAAAAAACTCCCATTTATTTCAAAAAGAACAGCATCTGGCCCAGACTCACTAGTCAGTGCTTTGTGCAAATTTTCAGTCTAGTCAGTGGCCATGCACTTATTTATTAATAAATAGAGTATCCATATACATTTTTCTTATAGGGACAGAAAAAGTGGGGAATCATTATAAAAACAAATGCCAACATATAGATGCCTATCCTTAAGCATCCAAGAAGTTGTGGGTTCTCAGCAGCAGCATAAGGTTTATCATCAAGTTAGCTGAGACTATATTGTGTTTTATTTACTTCTAAATGGATACCTGACAATATGATGATAAAAGGTCTTCTTCACAGTTCTGTGGGTTTGTTGGTTAGCTGTTCCATGTTAAAGGTTTCCTTTCTAAGCATTTTGGGCTGGTAATTAGTGTAACACACAACATGCAGAGGGAGGGTGTCTGTCCCACTGTCTGGGAAATTCTTGCAACTGCCCACATCCAGATACATATTTAGAATGTTAAAATAAGTCTTGGGAGGAGAAAGGTTAGTGAGGAGAGGAATCTGAGGTATTCAAGATGCACAATATAGTTATCACATCTCTGCAAAATGGGTGGCATTACTATTAGCAAGACACATGGGAGCAATTAGTGTAAGACTTTTACTGATGTAGAGCTGGTTGAATTATTTCCTGTAAATAATTTGTGATGAAATATGATAGCTTTTGCTGACTTATTTGCAATTTCTTTTTCATTATTTGACCAGCTCTTGTTGTAACTCTTGGCCTCCAGTATCCTCTTCCCCATTCTTAATTTTTTAATGTAATCCTTTGCTGCATTATTTAGATTGTATATCATTCAGGGCCCCCTGAATGATTTTGTCTGCCAAGGACTATGCACTCAAAGTGGCACTGTAAAAAATAATTAATTATAAATAATGACAACATAAGTCCATCTGAAACATCTAATATAAATTGTCCTTGCTGTCATTAGCTTTTCCACCCATTCTTTTGCAACAGCATGGTTTAAATCTGATTTCCCCCTGAGGACTGTTTTACTCCTCAGCAGTTATTGATTCCTATCTCCAGGATGCTCACAAATTTTAGTGGAAGTCAGACAAAAAACTAAGCTTGACTTTTCATATTCTACTGAGCTTTTAAGTATCTTTACATGAACAGTTTAACTGCTCTGCAGGAAGATGTTTCACCAACTACAAAATTCCTTTTGGTAAGAATATTACATAAACTAGATGGAAATCTGCTACATTCTGCTTTTTATTTTTCACAAGATATTTACGTAATCTATTCCTGTACACAATGTATGGCAGAATGATATGAACAATGCAGAGTTGATGCAATAGGACAGTAGTTCTGAATTAGGCTAGTGAGCTCAAAATATAGGGTCTAGGTTTAAAAATATTGGCCCCAATTCCTAGGCTATCACAGAGGAATTCAGAGCATAACTCAGGAAAAGCATGCATGTAAAAACAGCTTTAAGCTACCTTAGCGCTCTCTTACTGGACAGGTATATGAAGCCTGTCCCAGACAGTAAACTACAGCATCCTTAAGGCTACTCTAATTTATGGCAGCTGCCAATGGCAGTCACTGTTCAGCCTCCCTTTTCCTTGACCAGTCTCCTGGTGCTGTCTGCAAAGAGAATAAATAGCGTAGAAGTCACTGTACACCATTGTGGGATCCACTGAACTGGGGTGATCGTCGCATAGAGGGCTAGTCCAAGATTTGAGCTACTATAGCTGTTTCAAAGCAAAAGACTGGTGGAACCTTAGCCGAACCAATCTTCTCTCCCTTCCCTTTTCCACCCACATTCCAACACAGACACATTCACTAAAGTCATGTGGCGGAATCAACTTGTTCCCATTTCTTCTGCTGTAGTCTGGTAAATTAGTTCTTATGTCTTAGACATCAACTCCTATGTGTATTATATTCTTTTCTTTTATACCTTTAGGCAGTTCTCCACTTTCATCTTTTTTTAATTGGGTTTCATACTAGTTCCAAGGTGTGTACTTTTTAAAAGATTGACAAGGCTGTGGCACACAAAAATAAGCACAAACAGTTCCCAGGAAGTAGATAAAAGTTCCAGTACATGAGGACATTGAACTCTCCAAAGTTCAAATGGTGTCTAAACATGACTGATCTTTCCTAATCTTTAGAGATTCAGGTGTGATTTTTAACTTTTCCTATTTGGTTGAAATTATAGTAGATGTTTAAACTGTACTTTGTTCTGTTCTTTATATCTTTGCATTCTTTTCTCTTTGGTATACATCTCTTTTATTGAGACTTTTGTCTTTGTTTTCTAATTAAAAGCTTGAGTCTCCTCTGTGAAACTGGTTTCATGCTATTTATTTCAATAGAATTTAAACTGGTAACTCCATTGAAACAGTTTACAGAAACATAAAACTACTATACAAAAGTGGGGAATCAGGTCCGACATATTTAAGTTGGAAATTTTCTGTCTAATCAGCCACTACTATTGCTCATTTTCTCAACCAATGTAAGGTATTGTGAGTTTCAATAATCCTTTGCTTCATGATTGTTCTGTTAAGATCAGTAGACCTGGCTAAGGATTTATTCATTATTGTTTGTCTTGGACCAACAAAACTGAGTATTATGATGCTGCTGTTCATTTTAATTTTTTTCAGTGGTAAAAGTTAAAAACCGTTATGAAGATGTAGTTTGATGTATTATGTTTAAAGTATAAAAGGAAGCAGAACACAGATCTGATAATCAAGCTGAAAATTATCCCTTTTTATCTTAAACAATTCTTAATAACATCATATAGAAAAAGAAATGGGACACTTTTTGGAAATATTAGTTGCATAAAGCACTCAGGTAGCAGCAAGGTATATAAGTAAGTTTTTGGAAAGCTGAGTAATTAAGCCTCTTATAAATTTCGGTATCATAGTCAGCCACTAGCTCCCACTATGCCCTCCAAGAAGTGTAGCCAGCCACAATAACCTGACTAGATAAGGACATGGCACGAGATGTATTTATTCAGATGTATTAGATGAAAAACTAAAGGATAATATTCATGGTGGAGAAATATGTAAGGAAATAGATACATTGTGTTGGCAGTTATATACCCACAAAGTCATCTATTGAAAGTAAGCTGTACTACGCTGCGAGCAACCTTTCTGTTGTAGTATCAGAGGGGTAGTCATGTTAGTCTGTATCTACAAAAACAATGAGGACTCTTTAAGTACTAACAGATTTATTTGGGCATAAGCTTTCATGGGTGGTAAACCACTTTTTCAGCTGCAAGGAGTGAAAAGTACAGATACAGGCATAGTTATACTGGCAAATGAAGAAGAGGGAGTTACTTTACAAGTGCAGAACCAGTGATAAGGCCAATTCAGTCAAGGTGGATGTGATCCACTCCCAATAATTGATGAAGAGGTGTCAATACCAAGCGAGGGAAAATTGCTTTTGTAGTGAGCCAGCCACTCCCAGTCCCTATTGAAGCCCAAACTGATGATGTTAAGTTTGCAAATGCATTGTAGCTCTGCCGTTTCTCTTTGAAGTCGTTTTTTTTGTTGAAGGCTACTTTGAAGGCTTTTGCCTTTGGTTGTGTGTATTTGTGCTACGATGTGGACAATGGCAGAGAGCTTGCAGCTAAACAGGTCCAGTTTGACCCAGACAGTCCTGAAACAAGCAAGGAAGTGAGCGCTCTGGAGTGTGAGATCCAGCTGCTGAAGAATCTCCAGCATGACCGCATTGTTGAAGGCTACTTTTAAATCTGTTGAACGTCCAGGGAGATTGAAGTGTTCTCCTACTGGCTTTTGTTACCATTCCTGATGTCTGATTTGTGTCCATTTATTCTTTTACGTAGTGTCCCCGGTTTGGCCAATGTACATGGCAGAGGGGCATTGCTGGCACATGATGGAATATCACATTAGTAGATGTGCAGGTGAATGAGCCCCCTGATGTGGTTGAGTCCTCTGATGGTGTCACTAGAGTAGATATGGGGACAGAGAAGGCAATGGGGTTTGTTACAGGGATTGGTTCCTGGGTTAGTGTTTCTGTGGTGTGCTGTGCAGTTGCTGGTGAATATTTGCTTCAGGTTGGGTGGCTGTCTGTAAGCAAGGACTGGCCTGCCTCCCAAGATCTGAGAGTGAGGGATCATTTTTCAGGATAGGTTGTAGATCGTTGATGATGTGCTGGAGAGGTTTTAGCTGGGGGCTGTCCATGATGGCCAGTGGTGTTCTGTTATTTTCCTTGTTGGGCCTGTCTTGTAGTAGGTGATTTCTGGGTACCCATCTCGCTCTCTCAATCTATTTCCTCACTTCCCCAGGTGGGTATTGTAGTTTTAAAAATGCTTGATAAAGATCCTGTAGGTGTTTGTCTTTGTCTGAGGGATTGGAGCAAATGCGGTTGTATTTTAGGGCTTGGCTGTAGACAATGGATCGTGTGATGTTTCCTGAATGGAAGCTGGAGGCATGTAGGTAAGAATAGTGGTCAGTAGGTTTCCGGTATAGGGTGGTGTTTGTGACCATCACTTATTTGCACTGTAGGGTCCAGGAAGTGGATCTCTTGTGTGGACTGGTCCAGGCTGAGGTTGATGGTGGGGGGAAACTGTTGAAATCCAGGTGGAATTCTTCAAGGGCCTCCTTCCCGTTGGTCCATATGATGAATATGTCATCAATGTAGTGCAAGTAGAGGAGGGGCGCTAGGGGACGAGAGCTGAGGAAGCATTCCTCTAAGTCAACCATAAAAATGTTGGCATACTGTGGGGCCATGTGGATACCCATAGCAGTACCGCTGACTTGAAGGTATAGTTGTCCCCAAATCTGAAATGGTTGTGGATGAGGACAAAGTTATAAAGTTCAGCCACCAGTTGTGCCGTGGCCTCATCAGGGATACTGTCCTGACAGCTTGTAGTTCATCCTTGTGTGGAATATTGCTGTAAAGAGCTTCTACATCTATGGTGGCCAGGATGGTGTTTTCAGGAAGGTCACCAATGCATTGTAGTTTCCTCAGGAAGTCGGTGGTATCTCGAAGATAGCAAGGAGTGCTGGTAACTTTGTAGGAGCTGGTAGCTTTGTAGGAGTGCTGAGCTTTGTAACTTTGTACTCACCCACATCTTCATCATATGCACCCACAGGAAGGAGGCCCTTTCTGCTGCCACGCTGGATTTCTTCTTAATGTTGCCTGTCAGCAGAGCTCTCCCTTGAAATCCCCCAACAAAATCCTACACAAAAAGTACAAAGAAACCAGTTTCCACCCTCTTTAGGATTAACCTTTGATGCTTAAGTTCCCCTGCTTGCTCTCCACTGACACCTACCAGGGCTCTCTCCCTAGAAGTCCCAATCCTGCTCTTTTATCAGGGTTTATCATCAGAGTTTGTTCTACCCCACGAGCTTCTCCTTGTCTCTCCTGACAGACTTCCCTACTCAGAAGAGGATACAAGGGCCTACTTTCCCCTGGACTTCCTCCTTGATCCTCCAAGTCACTCCATTTGCTAGTGCCAACAGAGGGACAGGAGAGTTCTTTCCCTTTCTCCTTACAGTCTCCTTCTGCTCCCAGTTTCCTGGCTTTATCATCATCACCAGCCAGCTTCTCCTCAGCTAGGTGTCACCCTTAACTGACCCTGGCCCAGCCTCCGGGGTGACTAGGAGGGTTAATTTGCCCCTCCCATTAACTCTTTCAGAACCAGAATGGCATATATAGCTCACTACAGTGGAGCTGCAACACAGCCCATCAACAAACATTCATTCCAGCCTATGGGCTGGAGTAGAACTATAGCTCTAGTATACCTCTACATAGTAAGTTTTGGGCCACTAGGTCTGTATAAGTGCTAATCACACAGCCTTTCTGATGCTTCACTCTCTGAGGCCAAGGTCAAGCCCCACTATCAGGCTTAAAAAATGCACAAGCTGTTGTGTAGGATCTCAGCACCTGGTGAACTTCATTCAATGGCAGCAAAGCCTTGGAGTGGCCAATGCTAAAAGCAAAGAGCTTGAAATCATCACACTGCGGATGCCAAGGCATATGGAAAGTAAGGGAGCAATGATTTTAACATTATAATAGCCCATATTTCTGTGAATGGATCTCTCTGTGTATACTCCAGTATTTAAAAATAACACTAAAAACGGAGCCTGACCCAAATAGACTGAAAAACAGAGTCTAGGATTAAAACTTATAATTGATCTAAGGTAGGAATGTTAACTGTCCATCTTCACTGGAATGGCATTTCCACAGTCCCCTTTATTAAATTTTCAGAACCAATTACAAAGACAGAAAAGTACTTCTTCAAGAATTCTTTTCTATCGCTAAAACTTAAAAGGGACAAACTAATGAGAGTGTGGAGGAAAGATCTGAACTACCACCTCAGTGGAAAAAAAATGGAACAAAGTGTGTAGGAATACAAATTCAGCCAATGACTGAAGGTTGAAACTTATCCAACAAAAAATCATCTTCAGAACATTTTGGGATGTGTGAAAACTACAAATGCTAGAACAGTGAAGAGGAAACTGGGGATCTCATCCATATGTTATGGAAATGTGACTGCCCACTAGTAAATTATTTCTGGAGAAAAGAAGAACTGCTAACACTATTATAAACACAGGGCCTGCCTAATGATTAAAGGTTTGGTTTTTTTCATCTGGGAATTCTTAATGGTCAGTTGTGGCCAATTAGATACCCTATGTCAAGAAATCATCTTTGATATACAGTAGAATTATGACTGAGAAATATGGAATTATTTAGAAATTACCTTTAAAACAGAAAGACAGTCAACAGCCTCCTAGGAGGATGCGACCACTAATATGCAAGCTCAGAGATGCACTGTACAGCAGGTGCAGTTAAAGAGCTTCACTGGTTAAAGGATTCTGCTAAATTCACAGATAATCCCTATCCTTGAACTTGCAAAGCTCATCGTAATCGGTAGAAATCTTTCAGACATTTTAAAGGCACCCAAATCAATATGAAAGTAAACTGAGAAACAAACAAACCCTAAGGACCAGGTTCAGCCACTCTTACTTACAGTTAATAGAACCCTATTCCACATGTAGCCCTATTGAGTTCAGTTGGACCACTCAGTCAGGTACTGTTCAGCATGAGTCAGGGAAGTAGAATCTGGCTTTAAATTTTGTATCTATAGATACATTTTATAAAGGTAAGATGTGCCCCCATTTATTTATTCTTATAATACAAGAGCAAGGGGATACTGAATTAAATTGAAAGGCAACAAATTTAAAACTGATATTTTTAAAAACACAATGCATAATTAACTTGCAGAACTCATTGCCCCAAGACATAATTGAAGCCCAAAGCTTAGTACTAGGATTCAAGATAGGTTTAGATGATGTACATGCCAAAACTCCAGCATTTTAACTCCATCCCTGAGGAGGGAGGGAGGATCCATGAGAGCAAGAACAAGTGAAATGGAATGGGGAAGAGGAGGGGTTTGGAAAACGGGGAAGGGACAGAATTAGTGGGAACATAAGGAAATGCAATCAGAGGGAAAGGGAAAAGAGGAGGAATGGAGAAAGAGGAAGAATCCAAGACAAGGAGATAAGTTTGAAACACTGTTTTAAGTATTGAACAGAAAGTTTAGGAGGAAACTATATTTCAACAGAATGATGACATTGTTGGGAGGCATTACAAATCTCAAGCCCCACCATGCAAGGGAGGGGAAGACAACACACATCTAAATGGAAGTGCTAGGGACGTCCTTAATGTCTGAAATACCATGTAATTGGGGAGAGCTGTATCTGTTTAACTGAGGGGTGAACTGAGCCTCTAGCACAGATTTGACAATTGCCATGTTGGCATTTAATTTGCGGGTGTAGTTAGCACTGAAAACTGAAGTATGCCAGTTGCTCACCAAGAAATCAGGGAACAGCCTTTAAGCTGTTAGAGCTGAGATCCCATGTTTTGGAGTCAATTTATACCAAAAACAGACCATGTTTTCTCCATGCAGCATCCAATTAGCATGAGATATTGTTAGGCTACAAAAGATAATGTCACAAGCTATCCTGATCTGTACCTATTAGCTAACTAACCCCACCCGCTCCCAAAAAAATGTAGTATTCAACATTTCCACTAGCTTATATTAGTAGCTCTTGCTACCCAAAGTGGTATAATCCAAGATAAAGAATGTCAAATGTAATAAAATTATATACAGGTTCTTGGTCACTAATTGTTTCTGCAAAAACAAAAAAGATAGTTTTAAAAAGCTCTGAAGATTGCAATGGTGCAGCTATATGCTATTTATTTTGGTCTGGTATGAGAAGGAAAAATTATCAGTACATCCTGTTATCTATAACACAACTATCTTTTTGCTGCCAACCACTAATCAAAACTTAACACCACTAGCACTATCATTTTATCCTTATTCCAAGATGACAGAACTTTATTATGAATAAATTACATTTAAATAACATTTTTAAAAAAACTCACTTTTGCTTTGAACCTGAACATTTTCTCTTCTTTGCTCAGTAATATATGCATTTGCAGAAAATAATTCTCCATGCTAGTAAGATTCATAACACTTTGGATTTATTCTGGGTACTAGTTTTATTTTTCATTTCTTTATTCATTCTTTTTTATGTAGTATTTGCGGAATTCAGCATCTGGAGCGAGCAGGAAACAAGTTGACTCTCTTTGACTCCCTTTATTTCTGCATAGTGACATTTTCCACTGTGGGGTTTGGGGATGTTACACCCAAGATCTGGCCTTCAAAACTGCTGGTTGTCATTATGATCTGTGTTGCCCTTGTGGTGTTGCCCATACAGGTAAACTCTGATTGTTTTCCATTTGGAAGAGTTGGCAAAGTTTTGGGGGAAAGAGTATATTATCTTGAAATATATCTTGCAACTGTCTTTACTGTGTATATATAATATAAAAAAAAAGTACACCATCATGTATGCTTCTTCATTTTATGCACAGAGTTGGAGCTTTCTTATTTGTCTTCCTGTTTGTAAAATAAATGTGTATATAGTTTATATATGCTAAAATGATAGAGGCTAACAAGTTTTCAAATCCTTGTAGAAGCTGTTGGCTCCAATCATACACCAAAGAACATACAGACACCATGTGTTGTCCAAATTTATCATCATGCAGGGATTTACTTTATTGTGAACTTAAATAATAGCAGCAAAATCAATCAGCAGCCAAAGCTTTCTCCAGACACTTAGCTCTTCCTAGTATTTCTCCCTAGTTCTTTCTGCTTCAGAGTGACACCTCAACCCCTCTTGTACGACTAGGTCAGAACTAATTGGACACGACAGATTTGATTTGTGACTCAGGCAAAAAGTCGTCTTGTCCTTATATATCTATGCAAGGTTCAAGCACCTTACATCAGGCTGACTGAACAGAAGAGCTCTACGCTCTCATGCGGTAACTCAGAATCTTCCTTTTTTTTTTTTTAACACCAAGTTAATATACTATCAGCTACATTTTAGTGGGCATGCAGTGAGAGAAGGGTTTTGTGTACTGGTCTGAGCACAGGACTGGGGGCAAGCTCTTATCATGGCTCCAACTGAAACACTTAACATCCCTGCCTCAGTAGAATGTGGATGAGAAAACACTCTGCCTCATTGGGTTGTTGTGAACATTAGCTAGCTTGTAAGGAGCTTAAAAGGTGAAATGGCATATGCAAGGTGTATTAGTGGTACTAATTGTATATAAAACATTTGGACATTAGTTCATTGAATTAATGCTTTTATGTATTTAATTATTCCAGATACATTGCATATCATATTGATCCCTAGATTTCCCTTTATTAGGATCACAAAGCAGAATTTATTGTGAACCAGGAGATGCTGATTAAGGTGTAGAGGGAAAAGTGCCACTTATTGAAGTCCACTTCAACATCTGTCGTAGTCAATACCAAAAAATACTCAGTAGTTCTCCAGGAGCAGCAGGGACAGAACATGATGTTTCTATTAGCCATATGTTTAAGTGATGCCAATATTTAAGGTGCAGATCAGACAGTAAGAGATAATATGCAGACATCATTGTATTAAGTGTTGCCATCTTTAGATTTTTTTAAATCTCTGGGGAGAAACCGAGGCATTGTTCCATCTACAGAAGTAATACGTTGGTGTTTTTCTTACACTCCCATTTCCTGGAGTCATGTAAATTACAGATGAACCCTAAAGGCTCAAATACCAGAAAAAAATACATTTAAAAATAATCTCATGAGTTAACTCAAGTTTATGATTTTTGAATGCTTGAGAGTGGCCATATTGATGTATTATTGTGCTATCCCATCTGCTTGGTTGTAAATTGCTGCTCTTGAAAAGAAAAGATAAAGGGTGGGGGTTCTAAGTGTGTCTTTAATTGAGTGGATGGACTAAAGCATAAAATATAATTAACTCATACTGATAAAGATGCTTATATTGCACAGCTGCTTATATGTATTTATTCACTCTTGACAATATATTGCAGTTTGAACAGCTGGCTTATTTGTGGATGGAGAGACAGAAGTCTGGGGGTAACTACAGTCGACACAGAGCTCAGACAGAGAAACATGTGGTACTGTGCGTCAGCTCCCTGAAGATTGACTTGCTTATGGATTTCTTAAATGAGTTCTATGCTCATCCCAGACTGCAGGTATATTTACAATACAAGAGTAAAATAAGAAGAAATTCAGTTAGACATTGTCTGCAAGCAGCCAATCTTCAGAAATGGTCTGTAATTTGTGTGTCTGAATTAAAGAATGACTGACTGACTGAAGGAAGTATAATTGCAAGAAGTAGCTTAGATCAAGTACTGGATGCATTCATTTTAAATGGATCTAAATTGGATCAAACAGATAGAAATATACTTGTCACACACAGAGTCTAATTACTTTGATTTATACCAGTTATCTTACAGCCAACTAATTTGGTGAAAATTCCCTTTGATTAACCCAATATGATGTATAAAAAGAAAAGAAAAATTGGTCATTTCATGTTTTTCTGCTGTTCTGGGGCCTCATCCACTGAACTCAAAGAGCATTTTTAAACTTAACAATTATGATTGCTGCAGTTAAGACAGAACTGGATACAGTGCAATGGACACAGCCTGAAAGTCAACATTGCTCACAAGTGAGGAGTTTCTCAACATAAGCATTAAGAGAATTAGGGAATACAGATAAATGTCTTTTTCATATGGCTGACTATATCCTAATCTGCTCTGTGAACGTTTATTACATCTGAAGGAGAGCCCTGTGTAAGCTCGAAAGCTTGTCTTTCTCACCAACAGAAGTTGGTCCAAAAAAAGATACTACCTCACCCACTTTATCTCTTTAAATCTTCACAATAATTTCTGGGTAAAATGTATTAGAATTTTGGTTCCCTTATGACAAATTGTTAAAAATATATTTTGTGAGTTTTAGTATGGACTACTTCTATTTACTAAAAATACATTGCTACCTTTTGCTAAAGCACATATGGCGCTCTACATCATTAATTAATGGGCAAAATAAAATGTAACCTTTTCAACTTAAAAGCCTGATAGCACCATTCAACAATAACAGAACAAGAAAAAAAATCCAAACTGTGATCTAAATTCACAGGCTAATTAAGAACAAAATGGCCATACTGGGTCAAACCAAAGGTCTGTCTAACCCAATATCCTGTCTTCTGACAGTTGTCCGTGCCAGATACTTCAGAAGAAGCAAAGAGAACAGCAATTTATCAAGTGATTCATCCCCAGTCGTTCAGTCTGAGCTTCCAGCAGTCAGAGGTTTGGGAAGACTCAGAGCATGGATTGTATACCTGACCATTTTGGCTAATAGCCACTGATGGACCTGTTCTTCCATGTTATATTTTTGGCCTTCACAACATCCCCTGGCAATGAGTTCCACAGTTGACTGTGCATTCTGTGAAGTACTTCCTTATGTTTGTTTTAGACCTGCTTGTAGCAAAGTGCAGCAGGGCCCCCCTTGGCTCCTTCCTGTGCTAGGTCCATAACGTCACACTGAGACCCTGGGGTTAATAATCACTGATGCCGTTTATTCACAGGCTTGTTCCCACCACCTTTTTTCACTATGTATTGTTGGTCCCTCACTATCGGAAGGAAGGAAGGAAGGAAGGAAGGAAGGACTACCTCCCTGCTTCCACTCCTGCCTTTTTCCTTTCTTTCTGTGCCCCCTTTGGCTTCCTTCCCCTGCAGCTTTTATACAGCCCCAGGCTAATTAGGTGATAGCTGTCTCTGCTTTCCCAATTAGGGCCAGGTTATTCCCCTAAATGGGAGCTGGTGTGAGAGGGCATAATAGGCAACCCTTTGCCCAGCACCCTGTCACACACCTCCCTCCCTTCTCCAACCACCAGATTTGCACCTATGTATCCTCTCCTTTCTCTACTGGGGCGGCGGGTGGGGGGGGGACGACCCTACGGTGCAGTCTTTTCCCCCTCTTTTGAGTCAATCACAGGGTTTGCCGTGTGGAGTTCTTTCATCCCACAACCACAGAAACTACATTGTGTGTGGGGTGGATGGCCCCACAGCTCCACCAAAACCCACAGGTCCTCATATCATTCAGAGCCTCCTGGGTGTTCCCTTGTTCTCTCCCCCACTCCTTTCTGTCAGGGGTTCAGGGTTAGTCCCAACCCTCTCCCAGACACTCAGGGCTTCTGGTCCCCCAAGCTCGTCCAACGGGGCCTGGGTCTCTGGGAGGGGGGTCCGCTAATAAAGGCCTCCATTGGGCCTTGCTCTCCAGTCAAGGACCTGGGGGTGAATGTCTCACCCATAACTTCCTTCTCAGGCTCTGTTGGCTAGGGGTTTTCTGCCTGCATCCTCAGGGAACCTCCCTTTTTTTGTTTTTTCTTTTCTTGGGCTTTCTCCCTCTGCCCACATTCCCTCCTGGGAAGCGGTCTCAGTCCGTACCCGCTAGCGCCAGATAAGGCGGTCCCTTTACTACCCCGACCCATTGCCACTTAAACCTGCCCTGAACCTCAAGGGGCACCTGGGCCATAAGGTTTTGCCTCCTATCCCTGTGGATGCATTCTATGTCCATCTTCACATTTGAAATCCACCAGTGCGGCTGCACCAGCTTCCTTTGTACCAGAGAGCAGGCTGAGGCAAAGTCCACTAGGCCTCACTGGGGTTTCCTCCCCACCATTACTGGAATGGTGGACAGCTTCTGCCCCTGCCCAACCACAAAACTTTGCCCACCTACAATCCATGGGTCGGCAGTCCCCCTTCTTGTGTCCCAATCATCCGCACTGCCAGCAGACAACTGATCTGGACCCTGTGAGAGCCCCTAGTGTGTCCTCCCGTTTGTTCTCTGGGGCCTTCCTGGGCGGAGGTTCTCTGGGCCTTCTCCGAGTCTCCACTTCCTTGCTTGGCTGTCCGCCTCCGCATACTCCTCCGTAAGCTTTACAGCCGGCTCAACTATATTTGGTTGGTGTCTCCGCACCCACACCTTTATTTTGTCTGGAAGGCCCTATAAAAACTGCTCTAGGATGAGCACCTCCATAATATCCCTCACTGTCTGGGCGTCCAGCCTCAGCCAGCAGGTGGCCCAGTCCATTAACTTTTGCCCCATCCACCTCACCAACCGGAACTTCTGACGGTACTTCTCCAAGGACAGCCCTACCCAATCCAGGACGGCTGCCTTTACCGCTTCATAATTCCTGGCTTGCTCTTCACTTAGGGCTATGTAGGCTCTTGGGCTTTGCCGGCTAGGTAGGGAGCCAGTCGCAGGGCCCCAAGTTCCCCTGTCGTATCCAGCCCCCGCAGCTACCCACTCAAAGCTGCCTAGGAAAGCATCAGGGTCATCTGTCTGGTCCATTTTACATAGTCCTAAGCCCGGCACCTGAGTGCCATCCCCTCCTGTGGAACTCACCACTTTCTGCAGGAGCTACTGCTGGATGCCAGCCTGCTCCCAAATAAAGTCCTGCAGGCTCTTCTGCTGTTCTGCCTGCCAGGTGAGCAAGGCCTGTCTCTCCAGTGGTGGGCTTGCTGAAAACTCTGCATTGACTTTTGCACCTTCTCCTGCTGCTTGACCAGCCATTGCAGGGTCTCCTCCATCTCTGGGCTGCCAAACACTTGCTCTAGCACGGGATCTTGGACAAGCTCCCATGTGTAGCAGAGTCCCCCTTGGCTCCTGCCTCTGCTAGGTCCACAAAGTCACTCTGAGACCCTGGGGTTAGTAACCACTGGTGCACAGGCTTGTTCCCACCATTGTTTCACTGTGTACAGTTGCCCCTTCACCGTCTGCAGGAGGGAGGGAAGAGCTAATTCCCTGCTTCCACTCCCTATCTTTTCCCTTTCTTCCATCCCCTGAGGCTTTTATATAGCTCCAGACTAATTAGGCAAAAACTGTCTCTGTTCCCCCAGTTAGGACCAGGTTATCTCCAGCTAGCTCTAATTTATTCCCCTAAATGGGAGCTGGTGTTTACAGGGCTGAATCAGCAACCCTTTGCCCATCATCCTGCCACACTGCTGCCTATTAATTTCATTATGTGATGCCTATTTTGTGTGTTATGTGCAGGGGCAAACAACACATTCATTTTCTCCACACCATTCATGATTTTATAGACCTCTATCATATCTCCCCTCAGCCATCTCCTTTCCAAGCTTTTTAATCTCTCCTTCTATAGAAACTGTTGTATATCCCTAATCATTTTTGTTGCCATTTGCTACATTTTCAATTCTAATATATATTTTTAGATGGGACAACCAGAACTGCACACAGTATTCAAGGTGTGGGTGTACCAGATTTATTTAGTGGCATTATGATATTTATTGTCATTTTCTATACCTTTCTGAATGCTTCCTAACATTAGCTTTTTTGACTGCTGCTGCACATTGAGAAGATGTTTTCAGAGAACTATCCACAGTGATTCCAAAATCACTTTCTTGAGTGTTAACAGCTAACTAAGACCAAATCATTGTGATGTATAGTTGGCATTATGTTTTCCAATGTGCATTACTTTGCACTTATCAACACTGAAATTCATCTGCCAATTTCTTGCCCACACATCCAGTTTTGTGAAATCCCCTTGTCACTCTTCATTGTCAGGTTTGGGCTTAACTATTTTAAGTAATTTTGTATCATCTACCAACTTAGCCACCTCACTGCTTATCCCTTTTTCCAGATCATTTATGCATATGTTCAACAGCACAGATTCCCATACAGATCCTTGAGGGACCTTGTTATTTACTTCTCTCCATTATGAAAACTGATCATTATTTCTACCCTTTGTTTCCTATCTTTTAACCAGTTACTGATCCATGAGAGGACCTTCCCTCATCCCATGACTGCTTACTTTGCTTAAGAGCCTTTGGTGAGGGACCTTGTCAAAGGCTTTCTGAAATTTAAAGAGAACTATATCCACTACTAGATCACCCTGGACCACACGCTTGTTGACCCCCTCAAAGGATTCTAATAAATAGGTGAAACACAATTTCTCTTTAAAAAAGCCATGTTGACTCTTCTCCAACAAACTGTGTTCATCTAGGTGTCTGATAATTCTGTTCTTGACTATAGTTTCAATCTATTTGCCTGATACTATAATTTCCAGGATCGCCTCTGGAGCCTTTTTTTAAAAAAAATGGCTTCACATTAGTTGTCCACCAGTCATCTGAGGCTGATTTAAGCGATAGGTTACATATCACAGTCAAAAGTTCTACAAATTTCATATATGAGTTCTTTTAAAATTCTTGGATGTATACTATCTGGTCCTGGAGATTTATTACTGTTAAATTTATCAGTTTGTTCCAAATCTTCATATTGAGACCTCAGAGTGGGACAGTTCCTCAGATTTGTTACCAAAAAAGAATGGCTCAGGTGTGGAAATCTCCCTCACATCCTCTGCAGCGAAGACCAATGCAAATAATTCATTTAGCTTCTCTGCAATGGCTTGGCCTTCCTTAAGTGCTCCTTCCGCACCTGAATCATCCAGGGCCCCCCTGATTTTTTGGCAAACTTCGTGTTTTTGATGTACTACCAAAAATTATCGCTGTTCATTTCTGTCTTTTGCTAGTTGCTCTTCAAATTCTTTTTTGGGCCTGCCTAATTATACTTTTACACTTGGCTTGTCAGAGTGAATGCTCCTTTCTATTTTCCTTAGTAGGATTTGGCTTCCAATTTTTAAACGATTTATTTTTTGTCTCTAACCATCCCTTTTACTGTATTGTTTAGCCATGGCAGTATTTTTTGGTCTTTTTTTTTTTTTTTTGGTAAATTTGGTGTATACATATAGTTTTCTCTATTGTGGTGGTTTTAAAAAATTTTCCATGCAGCTTGCAGGCATTTCCCTTTTGTGACTGTTCCTTTTTTGTTTAATTAGCTTCCTCATATTTGTTTAGTTTCCCTTTTTGAAGTTAAATGCTACTGTGGTGGTTTCTTTGGTATATTCCCCCCACCCCCGCACCCCAGACGTTAACTTTAATTACATTATGGTTGCTGTTATTGAGAAGTTCAGCTAGATTCACCTCTTGAACCAGATCCTGTGCTACACTTAGGAGTAAATTAAGAATTGCCTCTCCTCTTGTGGGTTCTAGGACTAGCTACTCTAAGAAGCAGTCATTAACAGTGTCGAGAAATTTTATCTCTGCATCCCATCATGAAGTGACATGTTCCTATTTGATATGGGGATAGTTAAAATCCCCTATTATCATCATTTTTTCCGCCTTTGTTGGTTATCTAATTTCCCTAAGCATTTAACAGTCACCTCCCTGGTCCGGTGGTCAATAATATATTCCTAATGCTATACTATTATTCAAGCATAGAATTTCTATCCATAGAGATTCTATGGTACTGTTTGTTTTTTACCATATAGGACTATTATTTCTTTCAGTGTCACTTCTCCATGATTGTGACCTATTCAGTGTCTGATTATCATTGTTCCACCAAGTTTTTGTTATGTCTATTATATCTATATGCTCATTTAACACCAGCCACTCAAGTTTACTCATCTTAGTATTTAGACTTCTAGCATTTGTATACAAATACTTATAGAATTTGTCAATATTTAGTTGTCTGCCTTCATGTGTTGTAATTGAATGGGATTCTTTTTTGACTGTTTCTTCAGTTCCTACCCGTACTTTATCAACTTCTAGCCTCTCCTTTTTACTAGGATATAGAGTATCCCTGTTAAAAAAAATCCTCCCCTAAAGAATGTCTCTCCAAACCATGTGCTCCTCTGTACCTGTCAGCTTTCTCCCAGCCCTTAGTTTAAAAAGTCCTCTATGATATTTTTAATGTCACCCACAAGCAATCTGATTCTGTTTTGGTTTTGGTGGAGCCCATCCTTACTGTATAGGCTCCTCCTTTCCCAAAAGGTTCCCCAGTTCCTAATAAACCTAACTCCCTCCTCCACTCACCATCATGTATCCATATATTGAGACCTTGCAGTTTTGCCTGTTTAACTGGCCCTGGGCATAGAACTGGAGGCCTTTTAGAGAATGCCACCATGAAGGTCCTGGACTTGAACCTCAGACCTAGCAGGCTAAATTGGCCTACAGGATCTCTCTCCTACCTTTCCCTATATTATTGGTACCTACATGGACCATGACCACCCCAGCACCACACATTAGTCTGTGTACCTGTCTGCAGAGATCTTCAACCTTCGTATCCAGCAGGCAATGTACCGTGTGGTTCTCCCAGTCATCACAAACACAACTATCTATACTTCTAATAATCAATTAATTAATATTAATATTACTTGTCTCTTCCTAACAGGGGTCCCCTCGCCTGGAAATGTATTCTCTGAACAAGAGGATAGCATGAAGTCATCTGGAAAGAGGGTCCCAACTATAGGTTCATTTCCCTTTGCTTTAGGTTGATCTTCTCTGAGACTTTTATCCTCCTCAGCAACACAGAGGATGATAACCAAACATGTATTTCACATGTAGGCCCAGATCCACAAATGTTCTTAGGAACATTTGCTCCAGACATAGTCACTGAAGATCCAGATTTAGGCACTTAAGACCCAGTTTTGGCTCCACTGAGATTCACAATACTTTCTAAACTCACTCGACACCTAAGGGTAAATGTTGCTTCTTCACCTAAGTTTCTGCTTCTGGGCACGTACATTTCTGCCTCAGTTTACGTGCCTATCTCCCACTTAAGCTCCAGAGCCATCCATGACCTCAGGGAAGATAAGCATTCAGCTGCCTAAGTCATATGAAGAGGCAAGACTGTGATATGCACACTCAGAGGCTGCCTAAAAGATCAGGTCCCATTCGAAATCTGGTGGCAGCAGAAGAAGGTTGTGGTGCCCCCCTTATAACTTTTAGCCCAGTGATTAGAGCAATCACCTGGGATATGGGAGACCCACATTCAATTCATAATTGTGTGTACAGTGTATATTTAATACACATAGCCACACATTTTAGCACGTAACTAGAGTAACAGGCCAGGTGCTGAGATGATACCCTGGGGAGAAGGGGAGCAAAATCCTCCTACCACAGGTCCCAGAGGTTCCGTCATCTCAGTGGTGGAAGTATCCTACAAAGGACACTTATGCAATAAGTGATCTCTTATGAAAGCAGCAGAGGATCTGTACTATGCTGGATCCAATTCACTACTCTTCCTGCACAGTTCCATTGGAGGAAGGAAAGACATCCTGAATTCCTCCTCTTCATTCCACCACCTGCTCACAGCAGAACCACATCGGAAACGGAGACTGAATTTGACCCTTAATCTGGGGAAAACATCCATAATATTTGCTTGTTTCCATCAAGGCCAACCTAATAAATTTACCAGCTATAAACTGGATGGGGATCTGAATTGTTTATGAAAAATGTTGTAACAATTTTTAAAGCTCCAGTTTTATTATAGAATCTGAAATGTGCAATGTTGAAATAGTTTATCCAAGAAACCATTTTAAAAGTTATTAGATACTTTTTCACCTCCAGATTCTCTATTAACCTATACTCCAGTGACAACAGAAGGTAACAGTAAATAATCTATGTGCCTTTTCTATTCTCCTTTATATTTTTGACAGGACTATTATGTGGTTATTTTGTGTCCTACTGAGATGGATGCTCAAGTGAGAAGGGTGTTGCAAATTCCAATGTGGTCTCAAAGAGTTATCTATCTGCAAGGCTCAGCACTGAAAGATCAGGACCTGTTGAGAGCTAAGTAGGCAAAAACTAATATATTTTTCATTTATTTGTTTCAACCCATACTTTGAAATAAGGTTTACAAACAACATGAGACAGATTAGAAAAGAAGTTTGAGCATTTTAGAAGGGTAACATGAGTAAATCTTTGGCATAATTCAGCTTTGTTCCTAACTTTTTTTTTAAGCCATTTCTTAATCTAACTCTACTTTACTGGACCAAGCTTTTCGTCACTTGTCTCTTCTGTCTCAATTTTAAAAGCAGCATTAAAACAATTCAGAAATAAATCAAATAATTGCTTTTCATGACAAAATGGCTTACCAGTTGATGCACTGACTTGTGGCTGGGTGTGCTCTCTCCATAGTCTTGCCAACCAGCTGTCCAGGTCCACTGGCTGTCCTCTTCATCTTGGGCTTGACCTTCTAGCCAGGACACATTTAGTCTCACTCCTTTGGGGAAAAAACAGAGTTTAACTCAGTAGTTCCTTGCCCTTGCATCAGTGGCCCAGGTCCAGGCCCAATAATGCTTCTAGCCCCTGGTGTCTGGTATCTGTGAGGCTTTAGGAGAATTCAGTCCCTCTCCCTACTTAGAGTTTCAGCCTAGGGACACTGAAGCATGTAGTTAAGTTTTATATCATCAGAACTCTTGCTTCTTCCCTGGACTACTTCCTCAGTCAGCCCACCATCTCCTCAAGGGACTTACATTCTTAGCAGAGATCTACTGTGGGATCAAGCCCCTGATCCCAGTTCCTAACATGACAAAGGAAATAAAGCTAAACTAATAGAAATAAAGAGCAGCACAATACCTCAAGAGTCCTTTAACCACCTGTACTACTGCTCCATCTTGACAGGAAACCTAAAGCAGCTTGGCCCTTGACTGGGCTCCTGTTTGGGAGCTGAAAATGAAAAGTCTGTCCATCTTCTTGGGATGGAGCCCTCTGGTCTGGGCTTCTCCCTTTAAGCCTCCTCCTCGAGCCTGACATAGTTTACAGTTGTGGCAAGGCAGGGCTGCCTGAGCCTATATCTGCTTTTTAACCACTTTTTGTCTTGTGGTGTTTGTATACCCTATCATACTTTAAGATACAACACTGGATACTGGAAAGCTGATAAGTGGTTTTAGAATTCGCGTGGTATCTGGACCAACTGAAGTAAAAAGAAAGAAAACAAAAGCAAATATTCCCCTTCACATCTTGCACCCATTCTCATTTTAACCTCATTCAACGCAATCCCCACACTGTAAGAAACTTGCTTTACCTGGTTGTGACAGAGTGCTGGGCAACAGCAGCTGAACCAGCACTCTGATCACTTTATCACCAGTTAGTTGCAGAGGAGTAAACCTGACTATGATGATTGATCCTAACTGATAGATTGAGGATGATCTGGAGAGAGCTACAAGGCTAATAAATCCATTAGCCTGGAAAGTAGAAAAGTCATAGGAAAGAAGTGACACAGGGGAGAGATGGCAAGAGAAGTCCCAAGAGCAACTTTTGAGGGAGAGATCTCTTTCCTCTCCTGTCCTTGGTGTAAGAAGCTGCTATTATACGTAAGTTGCTGCACAATGATGTCAAGGTGCCAGGGGAACATTTTAAATAAACCACATGTGGTATTTACAAGCAGAGAGTCTCCAAGTAGTCTGTATGTTCAGAGGAAGATAGAAGTGGAAGGTGTGCCCTTTTACATGAATCTGCTATGCCTCCATGCCCTCCTCCTTCAACACCTTCATTACAACAAGCTTCTATAGCAAGATCTGTACACCTATTTTTCCCATCCAGGAAATCCGAGAGTGAGAAAGGAGTTGGCAGATGTGATTGCAGAGCCATTGGCAATCGTGGGAAGTCCCCGACGACTGGAAAAAGGCTAATGTAGTGCCCATCTTTAAGAAAGGGAAGAAGGAGGATCCTGGGAACTACAGGCCAGTCAGCCTCACCTCAGTCCCCAGAAAAATCATGGAGTAGGTCCTCAAGGAATCAATTCTTAAGCACTTAGACGAGAGGAAAGTGATCAGGAACAGTCAGCATGGATTCACCAAGGGCAAGTCATGCCTGACTAATCTAATTGCTTTCTATGACAAGATAACTGGCTCTGTGGATGAGAGGAAAGCAGTGGGCATGTTGTTCCTTGACTTTAGCAAAGCTTTTGACATGGTCTCCCACAGTATTCTTGCCAGCAAGTTAAAGAAGTATGGGCTGGATGAATGGACTATAAGGTGGATAGAAAGTTGGCTAGATTGTTGCGCTCAATGGGTCATGATTAATGGCTCCATGTCTAGTTGGCAGCCGGTATCAAGTGGAGTGCCCCAAGGGTCAGTCCTGGGGCTGGTTTTGTTCAATATCTTCATTAATGATCTGGAGGATGGTGTGGATTGCACCCTCAGCAAGTTTGCAGATGACACTAAACTGGGAGGAGAAGTAGATACGCTGGAGGGTAGGGATAGGATACAGAGGGCCCTAGACAAATTAGAGGATTGGGCCAAAAGAAATCTGATGAGGTTCAACAAGGACAAGTGCAGAGTCCTGCACTTAGGACGGACGAATCCCATGCACCGCTACAGACTAGGGACCGAATGGCTCGGCAGCAGTTCTGCAGAAAAGGACCTAGGGGTTACAGTGGATGAGAAGCTGGATATGAGTCAACAGTGTGCCCTTGTTGCCAAGAAGGCCAATGGCATTTTGGGATGTATATATAGGGGCATTGCTAGCAGACCAAGAGATGTGATCGTTCCCCTCTATTTGACATTGATGAGGCCTCATCTGGAGTACTGTGTCCAGTTTTGGGCCCCACACTACAAGAAGGATGTGGAAAAATTGGAAAGAGTCCAGCGAAGGGCAACAAAAATGATTAGGGGACTGGAATACATGACTTATGAGGAGAGGCTGAGGGAACTGGGATTGTTTAGTCTGCGGAAGAGAAGAATGAGGGGGGATTTGATAGCTGTTTTCAACTACCTGAAAGGGGGTTCCAAAGAGGATAGATCTAGACTGTTCTCAGTGGTAGCTGATGACAGAACGAGGAGTAATGGTCTCAAGTTGCAGTGGGGGAGGTTTAGGTTGGATATTAGGAAAAACTTTTTGACTAGGAGGGTGGTGAAACACTGGAATGCGTTACCTAGGGAGGTGGTGGAATCTCCTTCCTTAGAAGTTTTTAAGGTCAGGCTTGACAAAGCCCTGGCTGGGATGATTTAGTTGGGGATTGGTCCTGCTTTGAGCAGGGGGTTGGACTAGATGACCTCCTGAGGTCCCTTCCAACCCTGATATTCTATGATTCTATGATTCTTTAGTGGGATTTAGTTAGCATTTGTTCTACATCTTAGGAGGTGAAAAAGAATCAAAATGCTGTTCTCTGAGCATAATCATATGCATTTAGCCTATAATAACCTGAAGTTAGTCAACTGGAGACTTGTACTTTTTTCTGCAGAACATGTAATTGAATGTGCCCAAAGATTTTTTTTAACATGTCCTAAGGGAAGCAGCATGGTGGGAACTTAATAGAACATTTAGTATGAAATATAACCCAATAACTAAGAGGTTGCTATATTTCAGTGGTTTTTATGAAAAACAACATACTGAAAAATAACAGATGCTTGGTAAATTTCTGTAGTAAATAAAATATTAGGCAGTTTGGTTACTATTAATAAAAATAAAATCTGGTTGTCTCATCAAAATTTATATACATATTACAGAAAAAACTGTTAAAAGAAATTAAGGTTACAAAGTCAAGAACTCAAATGTTAGGGTAATTCTAAAATTAAGGTTGCCTTTTCAACCATAATCCAGTCTCCTCCTGCATATTCAAGATGATACAGTCTTTAATTACATGATTACATAGCATTATTTCCACAGGACACCTGTTTCATTCAGTGCACAGAATGGACAGTGGTCAATTATGAGCAATTATTCCATATTTTGTTGTATGTGTGCCCCCATGTCTTATCTATTGAAAATTCAAACCCTGTCCTTAAAACCAAATTATTTATTTCCTCATGAGCTTTTCTATGGTGTTCATCACTATATTATGTGAGTGCTTCACAAACATTAATCTATCTTCACAAAATGCATGTCATGTGAGGGGCTGGTAGTATCTTAATTGTACAAGTGGGGAGCTGAGGAAGAAAGAGATTAAGGTCAAAAGTAGTCACTAATTGTGGGTGCCCAATTTGAATTGCCTAGAATCTGATTTTTCAGAGTTCTTAGAATTATATAGCATTTTAAATATTCAAGCATGGCACCGTTACAGTTTTGAGTGCTCAGAACTTCTGCAAATCCAGACCCAGGATCTCAAATTAGGCACCCAGAAAATCAAGAACACAGTGTGACCACCTTCCAAAATTTTGGTTAAAATGACTTGCGCAGAATCATATGGGAACTCTGTGCCACAGGCAGGTATCAAATCCAATTCTACAGGGCAGCATTTAACTGTCTTAACCATGAGACATTCCTTTTTTATTTTTTTGCAATTCCTTCTTTCATTCAGTACACAACTTCCAACTTCAGCAATGAAGCAGGAATCCTATAGACAGCCTCCTTCACTGCACAACCCTGATTCATCCCCAGAGCAAGTCGATCCTGTGCACTGAGGAAGGCAGGAGTCCTCTGGAAAAATAGCATATGATTATGTACTTTTACTGTACCATAATGCATAGGCACAGGAGGATGAACTAAGGTTCATTAAGGAATTAAGTTTGCATATTCGAAAATGGCATTGCATGTTCTGCCACCATGTTACTCGCATGGACAAAAATACCAAAGCACACCATGCTCTTAGACTGTCTATCAATGCACAAAGGGGTACAAAACCTAACCTTACCTGGGGTGCCCATGAAGCTGCCCCATAAATTCATGTATTCAAAGAAGTAAGCCAGATGTGGAAACTTCACTACATGATGCCTCATGCGACACCATCACCCATGGTAATTCTGGTTGGCACAACAGCCCTCAATAGACTATGTTTGAAGCCATTTTAATTCTGTCCTCTCCTAACTTTTGAGTGCTTGACTTTGCAACTTTAATAAAATGTTTTATTAACATTGGTGTGTGCGTGTGTGTAATTTCCTAGGTTTTTTAAAAAAGGCCACCTGAGGATTCAGAAATGTCATCATGTGCCATCATATTAACACACACACAGTTCATCAATGGGGTTGGCACCTTTAGATCCTCCCCACAGTCCTCTGCTGTTTGAGCTAATGGAGTAATTGATAGCAATAGTAAGTTGTCATCCTCTATATAGAGCAGCACTAGAGAGGGAAAGATACACACTTTGCCAGTGGGTTTCATAGATATTTGCTGACAGCAGAGAACTGGTGAGATTTAGTAATCTTGGATTCTATTACAGGCTCTGGAAGGGAATGCACTGGAAGTGGGCACCCAGCATGGAAAATTTCAGCCCAATGGCTAATGTTTTACAAAGTTGTAAGCAACTGAAAATGAGGTCTTGTAATGGAAAGTACGAGACAAAAATAATAATACACAATGCCACCAGTCCTGCCTGCAATTCTAAAAAACTCTGTATTCAACATGGAAATTCAACGTGTGACTGGCCTATGAAATCTAATACTTAGGTACCTTAGAAGTGAAACATCTTGAATACTATAGAAACCCTGCTCACAAACCACTCAATAGTTTTCACTGCTGTTCAGTTTCACAGCTGCCTTTTTTAAAATTCAAAAACATTCACTGAAATGTGATTTTACTCACCACAATGTTTGAGGAATTGCTGCATTAATGAGGTGCAAATACTTTGATTTATGCAACCTTTGCTATTCATAATTATCCTGTCTGCAAACTTTTATTGACCCCTGTATGGAGCAGAAACAATAACGTGACTTAAGTGACCAATCACATGCCAGGAATAGCCAAACTCAATTGTTTGCAAACAGTCAATAGGCTGAAAATTGTTAATTCAAATAATGCAGTCAGATATTAGATTATTTTCATACATTTGTCAGATTATTTGTTAATAACAAATAATTCAATTAGTTCTACACAGGACGTGATGAATATATGCACCTTGTCAGACAATCCTTTACTACAATGTGTCCAGGTTTCAATTAAAAAAAATATATATAAATGACATTTGTAGATGTCCTCTATCACATTTGGTGAAATTAGCTAATTTGCAAGGGGTCAGCACAAGGCCAACATTTAAATCTCCTGGCACTCCTATTTTGAGTAGGTAAATAGGATTTGAAGTGGGGCATAGGTTTTGTGCTAGCTCTAGGTTCGAGGCTGAATTTTGCCCATTGAGCAGCAGTCTTTAATGGACAGTAATCTTGTGTTAATCTAATTGTATATCTAATTGTGTTAATCTAATTGTATATCTAATTGTATTTCCTATTTAACATTTCATCATCAATAATGAGATATAAAATGTGATTATATTTTAAGATGCCCTAGAAAAAAAAATACCGTTATGTAACTGCATTGCAATGAGAAACAGAAAGATTCTAATACAATGCACTTCATTTGATATATTCTCACCCACATCATTATTCTTCTGAGGAATCACTATTTACCATCCCCAGAAATGTAACAAGTTTATCCAACTTGTACAGATATGTAAACGGACAATGTTTAGGAATGTTCCAAGATTTTAAATTCTGACTTTTGGGACCAGACCAACAAACACTTATGCATATATTTAACTTTGTGTATTTGAGTAATGCTATTGAAAGCATCCTATAATATCATATAATAAAATCCAGAAAAATGACAAGACTACTTGTGTTAATAAAATTGAAACACATGAATAAGTGCTTCTGGAACTGGGACCTTGCTTTGCATTGATATAATTAACATCAGCAAGGTTTGACTGGGTAAGATTTTTAAAATGGAACACATGCCAAATTCTTCTCTATTTCACTTGGTCAAGCCCATGGATATTAATGGGGATACACATGATATGAAGCAAAATTTGCCCTATAATTTAGTGTTTGAATCTGTATCAGTCATATACTCTACAATGGATTTTTTCATTAAATTTAAACAGTGATATATGATGTTTTAGCTTTGGTTTTAAAATAGATGTGTCTATGTACATTTAAGGGGAGTCTGATTTCAAATTGTACACTAAAAATACATTTTTGTTTTAATATGAGTCATATTGATCTCAAAATCAGAAATTTCTTCAAAAAGCAGTCAGGTGGAACATTTTTCCAAATTTCTAACCTCTCAATACCATATAGAGGATCAAGTCATGAGACTTGCGTTCAATTGGCCATCTTTGAAATTGATTCAGTGTGTGACCATATGCAAATCACTTAATCTCTCTCAGATTTCCCATCTTTAAAATGGAGATATTATTTCACCCCTCTTTAAAGTGCTATGAGATAAGTGGAGGAAATGCACTATAGAAGGACTAAGTATCAGTACAACATGAACTTTTCATACATTTTCTGGCAGTGCATATTATTATACCTAAGATAGGAAATTGAGTTATGTACAGAAAAGTACCCTGATGTATCTGAAGGTGTTTAGATTCATAGATATAGATATTAAGGTCAGAAGGGACGATTATGATCATCTAGTCTGACCTCCTGGACAACACAGGCCACAGAATCTCACCCACCCACCCACTCCTGCGAAAAACCTCTCACCTATGTCTGAGCTATTCAAGTCCTCAAATCCTGGTTTAAAGACTTCAAGGAGCAGAGAATCCTCCAGCAAGTGACCCGTGCCCCATGCTACAGAGGAAGGTGAAAAACCTCCAGGGCCTCTTCCAATCTGCCCTGGAGGAAAATTCCTTCCCGACCCCAAATATGGTGATAAGCTAAACCCTGAGCATGTGGGCAAGATTCAATAGCCAGATACCCAGGAAAGAATTTTCTGTAGTAACTCAGATCCCACCCCATCTAGCATCCCATCACAGGCCACTGGGCCTATTTACCATGAATAGTTAAAGGTCAATTAATTGCCAAAATCATGTTATCCTATCATACCATCTCCTCCATAAACTTATAGTCTAATCTTGAAGCCAGATATGTCTTTTGCCCCTACTGCTTCCCTTGGAAGGCTATTCCAAAACTTCACTCCTCTGATGGTTAGAAACCTTCGTCTAATTTCAAGTCTAAACTTCCCAATGACCAGTTTATATCCAATTGTTCTTGTGTCCACACTGGTACTGAGCTTAAATAATTCCTCTCCCACCCTAGTATTTATCCCTCTGATATATTTATAGAGAGCAATCATATCTTCCCTCAACCTTCTTTTGGTTAGGCTAAACAAGCCAAGCTCCTTGAGTCTCCTTTCATAAGACAGGTTTTCCATTCCTCGGATCATCCTAGTAGCCCTTCTCTGTACCTGTTTCATTTTGAATTCCTCCTTCTTAAACATGGGAGACCAGAACTGCACACAGCATTCCAGGTGAGGTCTCACCAGTGCCTTGTATAACGGTACTGAAACCTCCTTATCTCTTCTGGAAATACCTCCCCTGATGCATCCCAAGACCGCATTAGCTTTTTTCACAGCCATATCACATTGGCGGCTCTGTGATCTACCAATACTCCAAGGTCCTTCTCCTCCTCCGTTACTTCTAATTGATGTGTCCCCAGCTTATAACTAAAATTATTGTTATTAATCCCTAAATGCATAACCTTACACTTCTCACTATTAAATTTCATCCTATTACTATTACTCCAGTTTACAAAGTCATCCAAATCTTCCTGTATGATATCCCGGTCTCTCTAAATTGGCAATACGTCCCACCTTTGTATCAAAGCACACACCCACTTTTGGTGCCTAAGTCAGTAATAAAAAGATTAAATAAGACTGGTCCCAAAACTGATCCCTGGGGAACTCCACTGGTAACCTCCCTCCAGCCTGACAGTTCACCTTTCACTATGACATGCTGTAGTCTCCCTGTTAACCAATTCCTTATCCACCTTTCAATTTTCATATTGATCCCCATTTTTTCCAATTTAACTAATAATTCCCCATGTGGCACGGTATCAAACGCCTTACTGAAATCTAGGTAAATTAGATCCACTGCATTTCCTTTGTCTAAAAAATCTGTTACTTTCTCAAGGAAGGAGATCAGGTTGGTTTGGCAGATCTACCTTTTGTAAAACCATGTTGTATTTTGTCCCATTTACCATTGACCTCAATGTCCTTAACTACTTTCTCCTCCAAATTTTTTTCTAAGACCTTGCATACTACAGATGTCAAACTAACAGGCTTGTAGTTACCCGGATCACTTTTTTTTTCCTTTCTTAAAAATAGGAACTATGTTAGCAATTCTCCAGTCATACAGTACAACCCCTGAGTTTACAGATTCATTAAAAATTCTTGCTAATGGGCTTGCAATTTCATGTGCCAATTCCTTTAATATTCTTGGATGAAGATTATCTGGGCCACCCGATTTAGTCCCATTAAGCTGTTCGAGTTTCGCCTCTACCTGAGACATGGTAATATCTACCTCCATATCCTCATTTCCATTTGTCATGCTACCATTATCCCTAAGATCCTCATTAGCCTTATTAAAGACTGAGGCAAAGTATTTGTTTAGATACTGGGCTATGCCTAGATTATCCTTGACTTCTTTCTTTGTTTTCTTCTTATTTATATGGCTATAGAACCTTTCACTATTGGTTTTAATTCCCTTTGCAAGGTCCAACTCTACTTGGCTTTTAGCCTCTCTCACTTTATCCCTACATGTTCTGACCTTAATAAGGTAGCTTTCCTCGCTGATCCCTCCCATCTTCCACTCCCTGTATGCTTTCTGATTTTTCTTAATCACCTCTCTGAGATGCTTGCTCATCCAGCTTGGTCTACAACTCCTGCCTATGAGTTTTTTCCCCTTTCTTGGGATGCAGGCTTCCAATAGCTTCTGCAGCTTTGACTTAAAGTAATCCCAGGCCTCCTCTGCCTTTAGATCCATAACTTCTTCAGTCCAATTCACTTCCCTAACTAATTTCCTTAATTTTTGAAAGTCAGCCCTTTTGAAATCAAAAACCCTAGTTGCAGATTTATTTTTGTTAATCCTTCCGTTCAGTTTGAACTGAATTAGCTCATGATCACTTGAGCCAAGATTGTCCCCTACAACCATTTCTTCTATGAGGTCCTCACTACTCACCAAAACCAAATCTAAAATGGCATCCCCTCTAGTCGGTTCAGCAACTACTTGATGAAGGAATCCATCAGCTGTCACATCTAGGAAAATCTGAGCCCTATTATTATTACTAGCACTAGTCCTCCAGTCTATATCTGGGAAGTTAAAGTCTCCCATGATTACGCAGGTTTCCGAGTAGTAGCCATGTTAGTCTGTATCCGCAAAAAGAAAAGGAGGACTTGTGGCACCTTAGAGACTAACAAATCATGCAGTTTCCATTAGTATTTACTTCATTAAAAACATTAGAGGGCTCTATCCATGTCCAAATTAGATCCCAGCGGTCTATAGCACACCCCAAGCACTATCCCAGGGGAGGCTCTAGTAGTTTTCTTCCCTAGTGTAATTTTGCCCAGACGGACTCTGTCTTATCCATTTCATCGCTTCTCATTTCTTTACATTCTACCTCATCATTGATATACAATGCTACTCCACCACCTTTACCTTTATTTCTGTCTCTCCTAAACAGCACATACCCTTCAATACCCGTAGTCCTGTCATGACGACTATTCCGCCATGTGTCTGTTATCCCTGTAATATCTGGTTTCACTTCCTGCACCACTAGCTCTAGTTCCTCCATTTTGTTACCTAGGCTCCTCGCACTGGTGTACAAACATCTTAATTTTTGCTGTTTGGCCTCGCTCACATTCTGTACCCGATTAGGGATGGTCATTCTACAGCCAGTATAACCTATTAGACTGGTACGCACATTGCCCTTCCTCCTTATATCCATTCTCCTACCCACGGCTGTATCCTTTCTTACTTCGTTTTCTTCCCTCTCAATGCTAAAATCCGGCGTGGAGATTATCTGAACATCTCCCAACCATCTCCCCCAAATTCCTAGTTTAAAGCTCTCTTAATCAGTTGTGCCAGCCTCCATCTTAGAAGTCTGTTTCCTTCCCTACTCAGATGAAGTCCATCCCGAGAGAACTGTCGTCTGCTCATGAATGCCTCCCAGTGGCCATACATCCCAAAGCCCTCCTTATAGCACCACTGCCTAAGCCATCTGTTGATAGTCATAATCTTGTCACACCTTTGTTGCCCTTCTCTAGGAACAGGCAGAATCCCACTGAAGATCACCTGAGCCTCAATTTTCTTAAGCATCTTCCCCAGCCTAGCATAGTCTCCCTTAATACTTTCCAGCGAGAATCTAGCTGTATCATTTGTTCCCACATGAAGGATAATTAGAGGATTCTTTCCCGCTCCCTTTAGGATCCTTTTCAACCTCAGATCTACATCCTGTATCTTAGCACCTGGAAAACAGCATACCCTTCTATTCTCTGGATCAGCTGTGGTTACAGGCCTGTCTATTCTTCTCAGTAAAGAGTCCCCGATCACATAGGTTGGTTAAAGGGACATGAATTATTGTACTCTTAGAGTGAATACATTGGTTCCACATATCACCTTTTGTACTCATGATACCCCAAGGCATTTTACAAAGTACTGAGTTTAGGCCGAATACTTCAGCTTTTGCTGAGGCACAACTCCTCTTGGTATTAGTAAAAGGTGTACCACAAGACCAGAGCCATAGTTACTGAGAACGACTATGTGGCGAAACTCAGAAACAGCTGACATTCAGAAAATACATGAAAATAGCTGACTTAAAACTTTGGTTCAATATACTTCTAGGCATAAAGCTATCATTAACTGTTAGAAATACAAGTTCATAGCAAGAATTTATGCTGTAAGAATTGTGCACACTTGGATTGCTGTCACAGATGACATGGTGGCTTAAATAGAAATATATAACATTTGATAGTTTTTTGCTTTCTCCATTTGCTTTTAGGATGGATGATGCTGAGGCCTGTTTCATTCTGAGTAGCCGGTGCGAAGTGGACAGGCCAGCAGCGGTAAGTTCTTTAGAAATTCTTCTAAAAATCACGTGTATGCTGTTCACACTGTTATTACTATTATGAGCTCTGTGCAGAAGTAGGCGTCCACCCTTCTGGATCTGACAGAAAGATGCGGGGAACAGGGGGATGAGGGGCGCGCTTATTCTCGTAGGACCTTATTCTTTGTAAACTACTATTTGTATTATCATAGCAGACTGGAGCTCCAGTTAGGGAGCAGGACCTCGTTGTAATAGGTGTTGCACAAACATGAAACAAAAAGAATCCCCTGCCCCAAAGAGATTAGAGTCTAAGAAAACTAGGGATAAATGTTATAACTGTCCAATTTACACATACATCTTAGACATAAATGGTGAAATCCTGGCCACTTTAAAGTCAATTGCAATAGATTTCAATGGAGACAGGATTGCACTTGTTTATAACACAGAATTTAATAGTACATCTCACGTACAATTTTTTTGTAAATTACTGCTTCCTTAGTAAGAAAAGTTGTACAAACAAGAGGTAAGGTCAGATTTATACAAGAAAATTAGAGAGATTTAAAATCTTGGTATGTAAACATAAAACTCATTTTTCATGCAGTGCAAAATATATTGTTGTGATTTTTTTTATTTTGTGTCAGAGGGGTAATATAAAGTACAAAAATATGAAATATACTGATTCTTTATAATTATATAGGCAAAAAAATCAGTAAATATTCACAGGAGTAGCTTCTAGTCATGCAGAACATCTTATTGAAGTCAATGGGACTATTTGCAATGTTTGGGCTAGAAACACAATTCTAAGAGTTATATTAATCCAGTTAGGAAACAGACATATGGTGTTACTTATGCTTCCACTCAAAAATCAGGTGCCCACTGTGAACTGCTTCCAAACAGCTACAGACTAAGAATTATGTATAGAAATTATGTGATTAATTTTTAATAACTATTGAATTTGACAAAAAGTGGTCAATTCACAAATAAGAGAGGCTGGATTCTTTGAATAAATCATTCATTATTATTTGTCTGGTAACAACTGTTAATAATGGGAAGTACACATCCATAAAGGGAGACCACTGATAATTTAAACAGATCCAGATTCGCACAAATCTTTTGATAAAATTAAAAACATTTCCATAAGAGCTAGAGTGCACTGGAGTAGCGTTCTGCCCTGTTGCTTTGAAAGACCCACTGGAAAACTCCTCTAATAGAAGTAAGTTTTATGATCACATCTTACTTACTTCCCCCACACCTCCATCCCAAAGTACAATACAGTTAGCAGTCTTTGCTCAAGAGGGTCACAGGCTTCCCGCCACACACACACCTCCATCTCAAATTACAATACAGTTAGTCATTTTTGCTCAAAAGGGTCTCAGGCTGCAGAGGATGGTTTCCTTAGGTTTAAGCATTTGTGGAGTTAAATTAGGAATCTTACATATTACCAGAGGAAATCAAGACAGTTTTTGTAATTTGCTAGTGCACATGGTTATAATTTTCAGTAATTTCAATTAAACTTATATCTTCCCCACCTTTTTTTTTTAAATCCTTTTTATATAGACATGTATAAACAAAGAAACGTGCCTAGAGATGTAAAATCTAAGAATTTTAGCTGGACTTGACCCAGACTGTAATATTGTATAATCTACTTCTCAGGCTACTGATCTCATTCTAGGCAATAAAAAGTGGTGCTTAATTTTCCATCCTTCATGTTTAACACAGAAAATGTGAAGGTTCTGCATAAAGCTATACAGTATATTTAATAAATAAATAAGTCTATAATCCAATCATCATAACCATTATCTCAGCCTTCCAATCCCAGTTACTCCCCACCTTAAACATGCCTCTTTTCAGGCAGTGTTATCAGGGACAGAGCAGCAGCACCAGAGAAGGCAGGACAACGGAACCAATAAAGCTGTAGGTCAGAAGAAGAAAAGATGATCCCCTGGAGTGGAATATATGCTCCCTTAGCTGCAGATTTTAGTGGGCCAATTGTTCATTTGTATTAAGACACCTTAGACGGTGTTTGAATATGCCACAAAAGTTATGTTAATTCAAAGCAAATGAAAGAGCCAGACTCTCAGCTGGTGTAAATGGGCATGACTGAATTGACATCAGTGATAATGTGAGCATCTGGACCTAGGCGCCTACCAAGACATTCCCAAAACTGATATCATCATCTAACATTTGATACCTACCTCCAAAAAGGGCCTTGATAATAAGTTACAAAATCCTGAGAATACTGCAGCAAAAGGTACTGGAAGGACAATTAAATAGCATGCTTCAAGGAGAGCAGGCTCTCAGAATTTGCCATGCTGCAGTGACTGAGGTATTGTGGCATCTCCTGTTCTAAGTACAGGAAGAGGCTATCGTTACTACAAGTACTCGGGTAAATTCATACTTGTTGAATTGTTAATGGTTCCCTCTACTGATAGCAATCCAAAACATACTAGTAACCAAAACAACCTAAATTATTTAACCACCTGATCCAGAATAATAACTCTGCAAATAGAGGGTTTGATTCACCACTGCTTGTGCAGGAGATTGCAACTTGCACCTTTCTGCAATGGTAGGGGCAGCTACACTCAGGAGAGATTCACCTTGATGAAGGAAAAGCAGTTTTGGTGTTATCTTCCTCAAAGTTTCTACCAGGAAAGGACAGCTTTAAAGGATATTCAGAACTCCAAAGGAGGCTGTTTAGGGGAACATGCTGAATCAACACATCTACTGGGCATCTAGTCCTTCATCCATCCCAGCCAGCATTGGCCACTTTGGGGCTGCAGAGGCATGTTGGAGTGTTGGAACCCCTCCAAGCAGACTTTCTGCCACCGGGGACACTGTGCCCTGGGAAACATCAGTGCAACTGGTAACTTGTGAGGCTGAGTTCAACTAATCCAGCCTCACAAATGTTATTTGACGTAGGTAAGAAAAGTTATTCTTAATTGTTTCGGACGAGGAGACAATGAAGTAAAGCAACATGCTGAAGGCCCCAGAACAAGTTAGTGTCAGGGCTGCCCTACTACAGTCTCCATTTTGTGCTTACAGCACTAGCTATGCCACTTCCAGAAGAGAAAAGGAGTACTTGTGGCACCTTAGAGACTAACCAATTTATTTGAGCATGAGCTTTCGTGAGCTCACGAAAGCTCATGCTCAAATAAATTGGTTAGTCTCTAAGGTGCCACAAGTACTCCTTTTCTTTTTGCGAATACAGACTAACACGGCTGTTACTCTGAAACTTCCAGAAGAGATAGCTGACAACACTGATTTACAAATATATTCAGAGCAGCCAGCATTCAAAAATACAAATACTATTGAAGAAATGTTCCTGCTACCTTTTGCTATCTATGATCTGAATGCCTTGTTGGAATGTGGGCTGGGCCACTGTTAACACTGTGGCTAATGGCCATTGTAGTGTCTCCCTTCACACTGAGCACTGACAAAGGGGCATCAATTATGCTCTCCTGTCCTGTTACCTTGAATTTTTTACATATTACTATAAAGACTTTTTTTCCCTATAACCAGTGCCTAAGGGGAAGGGCCTTGTCGTGGCGGCACTGCTTATACCAACGCTTCCCCATTTTGGTGGTAGAGTACTCACTATGTGTATTGCTTAGTCCTACACTCAGATAGTTCTTCAGTAGAATTGCCCTGCTCTTGAGTTCAATTCCTGCCCTTAATCTGGGCTGTCCTACTCAGTAGCTATGACTCTCTCCCAACAGGAGTCTTGCCTTTATTCTTCCCGCTCCATCAGAAAGAGTTTTCTTGACCAATGCTCACTTATTGAGGGCAACATTTTTCTTCCATCGTAGACTGTGGGCCTGATTCTATACTGACCTGCAACTTTTGTAGATGTTTGTGACTGTGCAAATTGTCACCACCATTCTGATTTGGCAGCAGTTTTGCATGGGTGTAAATGTCTATATGAAGGGCATGGCCCGTAAAGTCTATCTCCCTTTTCTCCTCAAAAACACTAAGGTTTAGTTTTTCCACTCCTAATCCCTCCAGGCACACTTTTTTGCCCTTCTTACCTTTATGGAAACCAGACCAACATTGGTTGGAGGATGGACAAGAGGGAGGGTGAGGGATAAATCATGCAGAAGGGGATATGAGAACAGAAATTAGGCAGCTGAGTATCAGCTATCAGAATGGAATTTAAAGCTCAAAAAAGGATATATTTTATGGTTGAATTTGAGAAAGCTTCAATTTACCAAAGCCAGTTCCCTGTTGCATCACCATGAAGTTCAATGTTTAAGAATGGCTACGATGGTTATAGCTTGCTATGAGCCAAAAGGGTTTGGTTTCAGAGTGCACCCTGACATCTTATATCCAAAGCTGATTTTAAACTGCAACACTTGAGTGGGGTGCTGGACTGGTAGAAGTGCCATTGCTTAGCTACTTTTTTATGCCTCTAATTTCCACTGCACAATAGTCAAAGATCCATTCAAGGGCATGCAAATATTTTAAGCGCACAATCAAACTGGGTATCGCTACAAAACTTAAGTGTCCCTTATGTATGAAATAGTATTTTCATGTCCAAGCATCTATTTTGCTGTTTTCAGGGCCTTCTGTGACCATGGCAGTGGGTTAGAGCATCATTTCATTAATGAGACAAAACAGTAAGAACGCAGATGGCATGGAAAGTCACCTACTATAGGTAAAGGAATTAACTGAGCCTGCCAAAATACACATCAAAACTCAGAACAAAGTGGTTCCTCTCCCCTCAACCCAAAGCTCCTGTTGGCTCTGACTAGTCAGTGATTCTGCTCATTTGTTATGACTGCTGTTGGCTGGCAAGAGGCTGCCATTGCCTGCCACTTCAATAGGTCCATGGATTGCAGACTCAGGATTTATGTTGGGCCTGATCCATGGACTATCACTAGAGTTTAGCAGGACAGCAGCAAGACAACAGGTGACTTCAATGGGGCCACTAGCCACTTTCCTTATTTCCTATCAGAAGTGGGAGCTTCCTGTAGTGCGGGCAGGCATTTGTCAACTTTCCACACCCCCTATTAGCCATCTTATCTGTTGTCTGGTAAGGGATGCTATTTGTTTAGGCCAAGAAGTGACATGGCGAAGAGCACCTTTTGGAGTCTAACTCTTTTCCCTGTGGCAGCAGCTTCTTGTGCAGACCCCTCTGTGGTAATCACTGAATGGACTCTTCAGGTTTCCTACAGTCACTGAATTATTATATGAACACTTAACTCATTATATTAGATACCATGACTATGAAAGATGACATATAAAAACAAACTTTATTCTAAACAATTTTGTTCTGAACTACTGTAAAAATTGAGCTTTTTATTATTTATTTTTTAAATTGTACAAATCTCTTTACAGTCAAGTATTAGTACAAAACTATGTGGCTGTACAAAGCATTTAGAAGTTCACAGATGAGATTGCAGGAGTCCAGGTTGGTGTAATTTACACCTTCTTTTAACTCCCTCAGCAGGTATGTTAAACCACCTTAGATTTACACCCACTACCCAGCCAGTATCTCCTTACACAACACTTCTGACTTTGATATACTGTGTATTAGTAGGTGTCACTCATTTATTAAAAAATAGATGTGCAGCAAATGCAGTAACAGGAAGGTTTAAAAGGCAATAACAAGAAGGTTTAAAGATGTGTTAGTTAAAGCAGGCTTCTTGGGATGTAAACATTCTTGGGGCATATGTTACTCCAGCTTAGCCCGCTTTAGACTCTGCCCAAGTTGCATTTGGATGTTTCCCCACACTGGTAACAATTTGAATGACACAAATCATGTGGGTAACAAGAGCAATGTGACAGTGAGTGCCATGAGAGCAGGTTGAGTGAATAATGCATTTGCACAGAGGTGATCTTGTAATGAATACTTGAATGTATTGCACAAGTAAAGTTTATAAATATTTTTCAAGGTGAACCTCTGTACTGTCAGGATCACAAAGAGAATATTAAAAAAGGAGCTACAGCATGTAGTGGTATAACAAGTGTGGCAACATATGTTCTGCAAAGGTTAAAATTGAAATGGATTTTAATTTCTAAAGGTTTGCCTCTTTTCTTTATATGAATAATCTATCAGTGTTTTACATTTAGGACAATGTGGTTTTTATTTAAAATGTCTGTCTTTAATAAAAAAAATTCTTGTTCTCTACAAAAATACTCCGCTCACTATAGCTCCTGACAGCTTTAAGCTACTGGGAGGAAATAATATTAAAACAAAGGAAATAAAAAAAAATGCAAAGAAAATATTTGGAATAATCTTTGGAAGAAATATATATATGATTACTGCGTATAACAAAAGTTAACATTGGCTGGTATACTTTCCATCTATCATGGGAAATTTTACCTAACTCATGAGAGTAACACTGACGCATTAGAACTGGAATACTATCTGTAATAAATCTAATCTACATCATTTATTTAATTATATTAAACATGGGCAAGGAAAATAATTTGCGTCTACTGTATCAGTAGCAGTTTAAAATTCATTTAGGCAAAGCCTCATCCCTACACACAACCTAAGTAAACAAGCTGTGTGTATATTGCCGTGCAAGAGGTGTGGAAAAAGAAATCCTCCTATCAAAGAGGCAATGACTGAAGGCTGCATTATCCCTTGCAACTGTTGTTCTATCCCTCTACAATTATTAGGTAGGGGATCTGCAGCTACATGAATTTTCCAGCCCTGGCCAATCTCTACCTCCAAACCTCTCACACATGCTGGGGTATGAAATAGTATTTTCATGTCCAAGCATCTATTTTGCTGTTTTCAGGGCCTTCTGTGACCATGGCAGTGGGTTAGAGCATCATTTCATTAATGAGACAAAACAGTAAGAACGCAGATGGCATGGAAAGTCACCTACTATAGGTAAAGGAATTAACTGAGCCTGCTAGATGTCTTTGCAAACTAAAAGGAATGCTTACAGCATAGTGCTTAGTGCATAGTGCTGAGGTGGAACTTCCGTGACCACATTAAAGCTAGACATTTAAAGGGAATTCCACATGCAGTTTCTTGAAGCTCAGTCTTCCTTACATCTTACTGAGAGTTAACGCAACACAAACACAATTTTTGAACAAATCTGCTTTACCTCCCTGAAAATATCTGTTATGTCATTCTAGTACTTCACAGAAAGAATATGTGGTACGGCCTCAATTGACATTATAGTGGAGTGGTCTGAAGATATCAATTACACACTATTTCAGGCAGAGATTTTCCCTTATGATCTAGTCTGGAAGCTTATCTTACTGATGACGTTGCAAACGTAATGAATCATTCTTTTCATTCTCTCTTGACTAGGCATGGCCACAGAATTGGTTCCTGTTCTCTGCTCTCAGTTATTATTTTTTCTGAAATAAATGAAAATTGATATGTTCCTCTAAGGCTAAATTGAATTTAACAATATTTCATGAAATTGAATATATTAATCTATATACTTATTTCATGATGTTTAATAATGAAAGAGTTCTTGCTGAAAGCACCTCATTCTTAAAGTATGGAAAATACAATAGATGTCTTGGAAATATACTGGTATTGGTCTATAATTAAACTCTACCATTATATCTGCACATTTATATAGTTTCTCAAAAACGTGACAAATTAGGTCTGTTGTGGCTCAAAAACCTTGGGATTTAAAGGGTTAACTCCATATCTTTTAATCTCATTCAAATGCTGGGACTCAATAAAATGCTATGATTTCACAAACAGGAGTATTATGATATGCTTGATCATTCAGTTAGCATGTGAAAATCATTTAACTTAACTGTGTTGCTAAAACAGGGTTGTTTCACACAAACCAAACCATAACCCCAACCCTCTTCTTCCACACACACACACATTTCTTAGCTTTCTGTGATGTGGAACTGACAGGAAACTGTGTTTCAATACGTGCATCTTTGATAAAAATGAGTTAAATTTGAAAATTTTTCAGAGATTACTGGAAACAGACCCCCCAATAAGAAATAGAATGTCATTATTTCCTGGGTAATTGGGGATTTTTACCTTTGGAAATATTTTCCTAAATTGTAAGAAGCAACATTAAGCTTGAGTGTGCTGTGAAAAGAATAATCTACATATTTCCAGGTTAAATCAAAAATGCAAACTTACCATCAAGTGCTACTAGGATCTCTGGATGTATTTAAAATTTAGGGCTTCATATTAAATAACTTTTTTTAATCATTAGTATCATCATGTTCCTTACAATGGCATTTATTTGTATAGACTTCTCCTTTGAGCTAAATATGATGGAGTAAGAAAAGTGAAGGTCACAGATATAAAACAACAAAGAACAATATTACTCAAGTACAAGTAGCTAGTCAACAATTTGTGGTTGCAAGGGAGAAATTGTGTAAGTGACCGCAGACTATCTTGCTTTGCAGGTGCAAGAGGAAGGAGAATATGGTGGAGTAAGACTGCTTCCTGCTTCCCTTCCCACTCTGCACAAGCAACATAGAATAGCTTCTATAGGGCTTAGTTAAGGGGGGAGGGGGAACTTGGAATGGAGACAGCATGTCCTCTCCCATGCCCTTCAAAACTTCAGTCCACAGGCAGAGGCTCAGCTCTGTATAAGGAAACAGATGAGCATGGACTTTTACTTATATTATAAAGGACCATTAGCATTTAGCATAAATGTGGACTTTTTTTTAAAAAATCCATGTTTATAGTGATCTATTTATTTTTCCTGTGCTGTCATCTCCATTAATGGCTTTTTTCCAGATGCTACAATTATGGGGGCCATATAAATGATTACATAGATTAGATTTCGTACAAATCTAAATGGCAACCTGGCAGTGTACATGACCCCATACAGTATAGAACTACAAAATATATAAATGTATACAATCAGCTAGTGTGTTATGATTTTAAAGTGACCTTTCTGAAACGTAGTCATCAGATTGGTCAGCAGCTAGGAGGGCATTTTTACGTTTGATTTAACAAAAGGATTACTTGAATTCCATTGTCATCACATTGTATTTCCTATTTTATTCTAGGATCATCAAACCATTTTAAGAGCCTGGGCAGTTAAAGACTTTGCTCCAAAATGTCCGTTATATGTTCAAATATTAAAACCCGAAAATAAATTCCACATCAAGTTTGCAGGTAAGCTTCAAATTTCAGTGATTTTTTTTAAAAAAAAAGTCTGTCCGTATTCTCTGGAAGGTTGTTTTGTCTGTAAACATTGTACAACATTGTACACCTTGCTCCTACCCAAAGTCATCCCAAACAGAAATATACCCCTCGCTGCCATGTATGGAGATGTAGCCCTGGGCTCAATGTCACATACTGGACTGGTAACACTGAAGCTGTTAGGAGCGTTGGTCTATACGCTCTCCATGTGTCAAGAAAACACGTGAAACAAAGCCTCAGGCTCAGAAACATAACAGAAGAATATTGGTTACACTTTATTAAGGCTCTATTCATAAATATTTCATAAAAAAGTAATAAATGATTAAAAGATGTTTTTAATAAATGGTTAGTCTATTGTAAGATTCCCTAGAGCCATGGCTCCTAAACATTTATAACACCTTCTAGAGATGTACTTATAAAAAGGGCTGGTTGGAAAAAAGTTTCCCAGAAAGTTTTTAGACTGCAAAACAATTGGATATTCCCATGGGATTTTTCTAAATAGAAGTGTAATTTCATTTACTTTGAAAATAATATGCTGAAATTAAATTGTTTCAAAATGTTGAAATGAAGGAATTTGTTTTCTTCTGAAATGATTCTAAAAAAAATTCATTTTGAATTTTCCATTCAGAAAATGGAAAAATTCTATCAAAATTGACAGTGAGAACAAAACCTAATGTGGCATAATTTAGTGTTCTGTACTGATAGAACATCTTATCTTTCAGATGATGTTGAACCTCACATTTCTAAAAAAGTCTCTTTGGGCAAACTGAGAAATGCCATTAATGGCCCCGGAAGAGAGTCCTGTTGGAGCTTCTTTGGCCAGAAACATTGTAGATGAGACGTGGGAGCTCATAAATTCATATTTATTTAAAAATGAAGGGAGAGAGGATTGACAAGATCCTCCAGATTCCACCATGTAAATGGAAGCCTATCTAGGTGAAAAATTGAAGTGGTAGACTGACAATGGCAGGGAGATGCTTCATGTTTCTCAGTTAGATCGTTGATAAAATAAGTGATATCTATTCAAAAGGATGTAATGGCATGAAGACAAGGAAAGGACTGTAAGTGACCTATTTAGAACAATATCTTGGACCCACATTAAACGTAAAATGCATCCAGGTGCATATTAATATGCTGCCTATAGTGTCCTACTATTAACCTGAAGCATTAATAAAAACACCATGAGAAAACTAGGGTACTGCTCTTGTTCCGAGTGACAGACAGAAAAATGCTATTTTTTCCAATTCATATATGTACTTCCTATAGTCTTCACAACTTTCACTCTGATGAATGCATCTTACCCAACTTCATGTGAATTTTGTCCCATTTAATTGCTTTAAGGAAATACCAGTTTCCTTAAGAGTGTGTGTGTGTGTGTGTGTGTATATATATATATATAGAACAAACAGAGGAATATATAAATATATATGCGCATTGTAAACTGCTTCTCTAGCTATATATATAGACACCTTTATCATGTTGACAGTTCCCTTATGGTGCAGGAAAAACATTTGCCTATGTTGCAAAACTTTGTGTGTAAATATTTCATTTTTCTAAAGCAAAGATAAAGCTCCCCCTTCCCTCTCCTGGTGACATGAAAGTTCAATTTCCTTTAAGAAAATATTAGTATTTTGAGATCTGAAAAGACTACTGTTTTATGAAAAATGCACAAAAGCGCTATTGGAGAAAATTATTCGATTTCATCATTCTAGAAATCTGATGAAAAAGCAAATTGCATCAAATACAGAACTCTAGATGCAGAAAAAAAAACAATAAAAACAATTTAAGGGCACTAGTTAAAGTTCTGTTTAAAAAAAATGGTCCTGAATTTTGCTCTATACTGGAAAGAAGGGAAAGTCATAAACAACACTCCAAGACTATAAAAATGTAAGATTAAGCTATAACTATGAGACTATAACACGGGTAATAAGGATTACTCACGATGACAAGAAAATAATGGGATTATCATCTATTCTTTTTTTTTAATTGTGACTTCAATTGTGTACCTTGTTTCTGATGGTATTTCCTCTAGGGTACTTCTATTTTTCTATATGAGCTGTGTACATAGCAACTTATGACTCATGACCCAAAAGGGTGAGCTTTCTGAACAGATACACTTCAGAGACTCCACAACTCCTATTTAGGCTAAACCCCAAACTGATCATTTGGACCATACAATTATCTCAGAACCCAACTGCCTGTTGTTCTGCCAGTGTCTGAATTCAGACTGACATGCAATAAGTTATTTTTTGTAGGCCCTACATGGGGCAGAAGGAGACAATTGTTTCTGAACCACTTAAGCCTATCTCTAATATTTACCATACAGAAAGCAATGCTATATGATTTTAAATTTATGCAGTGCCTTTTATCTCAGGAACATTTATGAATTATGCACAGGGATCACTTTATCCATTGACAACACATGCTCATCTCTTGTGTGAAACACAGCAACTCTAATTCCACATAGCCACATTGCACAAAAGTTTAGAAATACAAAATACAGTGTCATTTTACAAGGAGAATTTAAGCTCAATAGTGTAATCACAACATAATTATTATATTACTTTGAATGTGGCCAGGTCACCAGCCTGACATCACCACCCACCACCATGGGATCATTATTTAGAACAAACGGTCAGACCTTGGCCTTATGTCTCATTCCAATGACAACTCCATATACCTTAGTGGCCTCTAACCCAGACCAACCCTGCTTAGCTCTGAGAGATGTGGGGAGAGCCATAGGCAGTTCTAGAGAACTTCCTCAGAAAAAAATATCCATCTGAATATATTCAACTTTTTTTCCTACACACTTTTCTAACCTTGATACAGAACAGTTCCAATATTACCTCATTGCAAAAACCTTCTTTCAAATTTGATCTGGCCTGGTATTGTACCATATTTCTTCCTTTAAACGATGACTCCTTTCTTTTGGAAGTTTCCTGAACCAATATTATGCATTTTTGCTGTGCCAGAAATCTTCAGTAACAATTTTACGTATGAGCACAGAATACATAAGTTACGTAAATCAGTTTCTGACCTTTAGAAAAGAAAACAAAGTACTATATAAAATACTTCAAACCGAGGATTAGTTATTGCTTCAACTGCTTTGCTAACTCCAAAAATACTGAAAACTCACTCTCCATTATTGCTTAGATGATTAATTATTGATGGTAAAAGAAGTAGAATACTTCTCCATATTTTGGCTCTGACACTTCAAAGAAGACCTGTCCAGTATAAGGGTCTGCCCAGGCATATGAATTTGTAGGATCAGAGCCCAATACTTACAATGAATCTAACAGCTACACGTGTAACATTAGAGTTATTAACATCCATGGGCAGGCAAAATATGTAGATGCAGCTACTGAAAGGTTTTCTATTTCATTGCTCTTGACCCTTTTTGTATCCTTTCCTGAAATACTGTTTGTTAATTTCCCAAGTGAACCTCTTCCCCTCCTACAGCAATAATAAACTAGAAAATCCATTTATTTTTCTCTCTCAGACATAGACTGTGATATATCAGGCCACTACCTTTAATGCACCCAACTGATCCTTCATTTAAGTTCAAATCTGAAAAGAAAGTGAGATGTATCCATGACAGAAAAGCATCAATGTCTGTGGCTCAGGGGTGCAGTAAATTGAACATTTCTGCTTTTGTGTTTATCTTGCATCCACTTTTTAGTAGTACATGAATCTCCTTTACCTATTCAGAAATGTGTCATCACCATTCCAGTTATCTTAGATACAGCCTAATGAAGCATTTTATCACTCTCTATACAAAATGCCATGTTGAATTACCTTGGATTGGCCAAGTCTTACGTTAAAGCTGCAGTGGCTTATTGGGAAGGAATATAGTCCAAGCTCACTGAAATTGATAATGCATGTGATGATAGTGATTGATAGTGCATGTGATGATTAATCTATCAAATATAAGATAAAAATGAGCAGCAGAAGCTCTGTAGCAGATAGGCAATTTTTCACTTTTTCACTGCAGGTCCAATATGGGTCACGTTCACTTACAAAACTTACAAAAAAGTTTCCTCAGAAGTGGTGCTAGATCTAGGACATTATTCCCCTACACCTGACACTAGAACCCCATAGTCGTGTTTTGAGTGCATGTTCTCTTTCAAGAACATTAGAGTTGGTATAACTCACAGCAACAGGTTGTCACCAGAGTTTGTCGGGACATTTTTGTCCAATTTGGGAAATGGTCATTTGTCAAAAAGTTTTATCTAGTCCAGGATAAAATTTATGATCAAAGTTAGAGAGAGAGCCCAAAATAGCCAATAAGCTAGTGGTGGGGAACTTACCTGGGATGTGGGAGCCCTTTCTCAGACTCACCTTTTGGAGCTCTTCCGGCTTGTATAAATAATTAAATATTGGGCGACAGACTACGTAGCCTGGCACTCACCCTGGGATGTTGGGGGACCAGGCTCAAGTCCCTGCTCAGAATCAGGCAAAACACAGCTGGATCTCCCATTTTGCAAGTGAGTGCCCTAACCACTGGAGTGGGTCTCTCAAAAAAAGATTCAGATGGTCTCATTTTTGGTCTGATGTGGAATGAAAAATTCTGAAACATCAAATTATTTTGCAGAATGGAAAATTCTTTTTTTGTCAAAATGTTTACATTTTCTGCCAGGAAAGCCAAAAGAAGAGATTTCATTTCAGGTTGGTTTGACTGAATGGAAATATTTTAGTTTGTTGGACCAACATAAAATGTTTTGTTTTGAGTGAGTTCAACATTAAACTGTATTTTTCTGTGGTGACACATTGCCTCATGGGAATTACAGTCTGGATGCTTGATGCCCATTCCCTATGGGCCAGGCTGCTTAGCTGGACTACATCCCCCATAACAATGCAGTCTTTACTCTGACCAAGTGTCAGGGGCATACCTGTCGATGCATCATGGCAGTAGTAGTTCAGCTAGGGATCCTGGCCCATAGAGAAAAATGGAAGCATCAGGAATGTGAACTACAACTTCCAGGAAGCCAGGTGTTGCCATAGGGAAATGCAGTTTTATGTTGAAATGGCTCAAAATGAGAGGTTTCAATTTTTAAAACTTTTTTGAATGTTTCATTCAATGAATTCTTCATATATGTCTATCTGCCATCACAATTCAGGATGAAAACAATAGTTGAACTATCAGGATTTCCTGTGGGATGAAAGTTCAGAGTTGGGCTCAGCTCCTCATCCAGGCTATTCCTCCCTAACTCACATGGCCAGGCAGCTCCACTGCCTGAGGGTGAGGAGTGCCAGGGCCTTTCCTTCTCCCTGCCCACTCTGGGAGGCTGCAGTACCTGTGCTTCCCAGAGTACAGAGCCTGCAATTCTGCCTAACCCCTTAGCACAGGCCTCACAAAGGAGGAGAGTCCTTCCTTCCTTCCCCTCCACAGCACAGTCACATCATGAGCCAGGTATAATCTAGCCCAGAAGCATAGAGAAAAATAGTCTGTCCCTCTAATAAAGTGAATGGATTATTAAACCCAGTTTTCCCCTATCGGTGTGCAATACCAAGACAAGCTTGAAATTATAGTCCATATCCTCATGTTCCAAACAGCTACAGAAAATAGCATTTGCATAATTCAACAGAGTTATTTTGATGATATAAAACAGATTGTTTAGCACAAAAAAGGGGGAGCTGAAGAGAGGAATGTAAGAAGCACCAATTCAACTGAGAGAGGACAGGGAGGAGCACAAGGAAGGTAGTCTAAATAATGCTGCCATTCCTACTAAAGACAGCAGATTTTTCATACAAACTTTAAATCTTCCCACAACTCCTCCCACATTTCTCCACAACAGGTGAAAGTAGTTTAGTGTAACCATCTTTATAATGAGGTGGGTACCCACCTCTCACAAGTGCCCCCTTTCTCTGGCAGATATGCCTGCATTTTCCAGGGGGAGCTTACACCTCTTGCGGGCTGCCCCTTTCTGTTGGCTGGGTGTGAGCCTGCTTTTGTTGTTTTGATCTTACATCATGGTGGCACCCACCTCTCTCGAGCACCTCCCAGCCAATGGTTCTCTCGGTGGGTCTTCAACAACTCAGCCCTCCGGCAGAGCTGCATGCACTGTCCAACCTTTCTGGGTTCTTATCACGGCCCTGCTATGGGGCCGTAGCTCTTAGGTTTGTTCCCAGAGGCACTCCCTTTTTCAACCACCCATCTGGGGCCAATCTCGGTACCCTCAGCTGGCATCCTCTTTAGCAGCCCTCCCGGGCTCAATCTGCAACCACACCAGCAGGGCCCCTCTCGGTACCCTCATCTGGTCTGGCCATGTTCTGTGGTCAGTCCCCCATGCTCTGCCTGCCCGCACTGACCTTTCAATGGTTCTGCTGCTCATCTAGCCAGCCAGGCACCCAGTCCTCCCTCATCAAGCTCCACACAGCAACCGAAGGCTCTGCTCCTTGCCTTTTATCTGGCCCTTTAGTGGTTGCTCCAGCAGCCCCTCTGATTGGCTGCGCCTCTGTAGCCACTCTAGGCTGCCTGGAGGACTTCTCCTTGCTCTGTTCTAGGGCAGGGTGAGGCAAGGCAGTGAGGCCTCCAGACCTAGTCCACCCTGCCCCACCATGCTATGCATCATTTCCATAAATGAACTGCAAATGGCAAAAAGGTCCACATTAGACTCTTTAAAACACATACTACTGGTGTAAATCCTGAGCATTTCCACTGAACTACATGTGGGATTGTTTTAGACTCAGGCTTTGCTTTATGTCTGATTATATTAGATTCAGAATCTAGATTCAGGAGTCCAAAGTTTAGTGTTGCTCTGTGCAAGTGCATGTTTTTACATAACATTTTAGTTTCTTTTATCAAGTTGATGAGGAATGGAGTAGTGAGGTTTTATTATATAGTTTGGCAATGAGAAATTATGAACAATGAGAACAATGGTGCTAATTATGCTTCTGTATAATCTTTCATCTGATGTTATCAAATTACTTTATAAATAAGAATTTGTGAAACTTCAAAAACACTCTTATGAAATAGGTAGGTGATTATCATCCCTATTTTACCAATGCATAGAGGCACAGAAAGCTTAAGTGGCTTATCCAAGGTCACTGTTAGTCAGTGGCAGAGCTGTGAATATTCTAGAGAGTCATGACTCCCCATCCCCTACTTTAACCACAGGAGAATATTCCCTACATAAAACTTCAGAACAAGAATGATTGAAGATATTATTTCACAACGGTCTGTTTTGTTCAATTTTCTCAAACAACACTATCAAAAAACTGACAGCTCTCTCTTTTTATCCACCCCATAACATATGCTAAAGAATATAGCACTACTTTGAGATTGAATACTATTTACTTCATATTTGTATTCCACTAATCCTCATTTCCTTTTATACATCAGATCACAATGCTCATTTGCCCCCATGCACGCTTCAAAGCACAGAGTCTGAAATTATTTGACATTGTATTTCTATAGTTTTTTTTTCTTGTTTTTTTTATTTTAAAAAATGTTTGATGCAGTGGAATAGCATCTTCATAAATAGGAAGCTTGGCAAAGCATTTAGGTCAGTGGAAGTTGTGTAAGTCCTATACAAGTTGTGGAAGTCCTATACAAGTCTGAAAATGCAGGAGCTAATATTCACTTGCTCAGTGTCAGGAAGTCAATATTCCTTTCCATAACCCTCTGTCATGTTACTGAATCATTTTTATGGACTTCAGTATATCCTATCTGAACTGTAGACCATGTCTTGCCCTGCATGCTCTTAGCAAAATCTTTAGTTTCGAATCCAAATGGTAGAGTTTTTTCAGGTTCATTAAAAGCACAGGATCAACTTGAAAAAACAAAATCTCATTTCTTTCTGAAAGCTTTATATCTACTATACTCTACAAGTAGCACATAGGATTTCTATGACTGGAAGAAGTTATTGGGAAAAATATTTTAATTTCTTTCAGTTTCTTCCTACATTTGACAGCACTTTGTGTATTGTCAGTTTCACTCTTTCCTTGCATAGTCAGTCATGCTGATTTCTGCAAAAACATAGGCACATGCTTACCTTTCCACATATGAGTCCTCTCATTGAGCTCAATGGATTATTCACATGCATAAAGGCAACCATGTGCCCAAATGTCTGCAGAATCTGCCCTTTGTTAATCAATGTCTCCTTTGCTTATATATGTCAAAAGGGGAATGGAAAATTACTCATTTTTAAAGTTTTTAAAATCAGGACACATTATTTAAAAGCTATGCTACCAGAAACAGTAATAATTTTAAATTTATCAGTTTCAGAAGAGTCAAGTTGACAGTGTCTAAGTAACTGAGTTGAGAGTTTTCACCATTTTACAGTATCTTATATGTACTAGAGATATTTTGGTTTCAGCTTTCTATCAGGAAATAATTTTGTAACTTGTGATGTTGTGTCTGAGATATACCGCAAGGAAAACAGCAGAACTATTCCACAACTAACATGCAGTTCATATGTGAAAACATATTCTTCTCTCTCTTCACTTCCAAGGTTTTCAGATATAGCACTTCAATGGCTCCTGACCAAGAAGGAGGACAATAACTCAGATTTTTTTCTTTTACCATAGTGTGCTATATTGGAGAGAGCTTTGAAAACCTCACTTGTGTATTTATCTTTCAAAAACTCTTCAAACTTCTAAGTCTACAAAGAGCTTAATTAAGTCACAATAGCCTACAGTACTTATCCTTTCTTAGACCCTCAGTGTTAAAGTAGAAATGTTAAAGTGACATCTAAGAGTGCTCTCCTTATTCTTTTCTCTTCACAGCACCTCCAGTTCTGGAAAGCACTCAACCACAAATCCTAACTTTAAGCACCTGTCATCTAAACTAAAATAAATGGGAAAACTCACATATTTAACATTAAGTACGTGCATGTGCGTTTGCAGTCTTGGAATATAGGTCAATCCAGTAAATTACTTGTAATCCCCTCCTCGCTTCTTTTCTTTCTTCACTCCAGAGTGTCAAATGCGGTATGAATTTTTGAGCTCTGGTTTTAGTTTGTTGTAACTTGGGAAACCCTTGTCCAATTCACTACAAGTTTGGTAGAAAACATCTACCTCTAACCCAGATGTCATCTACCGGTTTTGAGGTAATATTTCACACATGTTGCCAGGCAGGTTAGCTACAGCAGCCCACTATGGCATGTCTACACTTCAAGCTGGGGGTGTGATTCCCAGCTCAAGGAGACATACTTCCATTTGCTCTATTTGATCTAGTACACTAAAAATAAAGTTTAGCCTCAGCAAGACAAGTGGCAGGACAGGTTAGCTGTCCCCAAGTACATGACGTGTGCTGCACAAGGGCTATGCCTGACAAAGTTTACTTTCTCCCTAGAGCCATAGGATGGGGGGTGTCTCTCTGTGTCAGTCTGCTTCTCAGGCTATTCCTGGAGCACAGCAACTCAATTTTGCCCCTTGTTTGGGGCATATTGTAAAATGACAGTCCAGCCCCAAATAAAGTCTTTCTATTTATAAAGCACTGATCCTGCATTATGTCTTCTTTTATACAGATCACGTTGTATGTGAAGAGGAGTTCAAATATGCTATGCTAGCTTTAAACTGTATCTGCCCAGCTACTTCTACGCTAATCACCCTGCTGGTTCATACCTCTAGAGGACAGTAAGTACACAACCCTTTAAAAAAACTGAGACTGATATCAGAGGTACTTTGGAACACAAGGGAAGAGTCTATCCCAAGACACCACTGTTCAACCTCACTGAATTCAATGGCTCTATTTATATTACATTACAGATGTGGGGAAATAGTGAACATTTCCCCCACAGTATAGCTGTAGTTTTGATACACATACATTGAAATCCTGCTTATTGAGTGCAATTGTACTTTTCTTGACAATAAATCCTGCAGGATTTAGTCCCCAGTGCTTATATTTTTTCAGAAGGAAACAGAGTTATAAGTTAAGGGGTGGCTGGGGAACATAGCCACAACCCCACATTAGAAATAGTGCAGGATTACATTGCATCAGTGAATCACAGAAGCCCAGTGAGAGCTATGAGAGGCTTTGTGGCCTAGATTTTTCCAAAGTGGCCTTTGAGCTCAACTTTATTCACCAAGTACCTGATTTTTAGAGGTGAAAGACACCCATGACTCAAACTGTGGTCAATGTGAATCTGCTGGGCGCTCTTCTAAAAAAATCAGATCAAATCCGTTCTAAAAAGTGGGCCCAATAAATGAAGGCACCCCAAATCAATGGCTACTTTTGAAAATTACAGCCAGTGACTCAAGGCAGCAAAATGCCTCTCAAAATTCTGGAGAATGAGGAAAATTGTTCCCATTCTGGACAGCATCTGCTCCCTTCTGCCTCCCTGCTGGCTACTGCAAGGAACGGGACCACAGCACTACTGCTTCCACTTTGCACAGGTGAGAGCCAGTTCTGGTACTGGATCTGTGCAGTCTCTGGATTCCAAGTCCAAGGACTTCCATTGCGCTCTGTTCGAATGCAGAGGACCAAGTGAGAAATACCATTATGCTTTCACACTGTCTAGCTCTGAGGACCAGAGCATTAGCTGGTACAATCATTTTAGTTTTATTGACTTCAACAGAGCTACCTCTGTTTAAACCAGCTGAGGATCTGCCCTAACTGTTTAAATGAAGGTAGCACCCATTAATGCTATAGGTTGTGGTTGGAATTTTCAGAACAGCTGAAAAGATGTAGGCACTGAATTTCCAGTAAGAGTCAGCACGAACTTCTTTGGGCTCTTTGAAAATGCCAGTGGACTTGGATATCATAGTAAGGACAGAACACCCAGTGCGATTTCTTTTCATAGTTAATTTTTAAAATACTAAGGAATTCTTGAGAAAACAGTACCAACAGAGAGGCAATTTTGAGAGTAAATCCCAGAATATGGCTATACAGGTGCATGCTTGTATTACAAGGAATTAGGATTTTACAATAAATATATATTTCATGAAGCTGCCATGGACACTCCTAAAATCTTGACATTTACCATGCAGTGGCATTTAACCTTGAGTAAGGCATTTGGAGTATTCCCCTATGCTGAGGTTGGGGAATACCACATTTACTGCAAGAACTTTAACTTCCGAGAACAGCAAGTGTAAAGATTTTAGTTGAGTCTACTATGCTAGAATCTGCTAATAAGAACACAATGGAATAGTTTGTATGCCTCCCAAGAACCGTGAAGAATATATTTGCTTCATTAGCAATTCAGAGGCTAAAAAAACCCAAAACACTTCAATGTCATATGTACATGAAAAAGTAGCAGCATTTTTAACAGATGGCACAGCAGGTTCTTCACCAGCCAATTAACACATGAAAGATTCCCCCCCCCCCCGTGGCACTTCAGGGCCTTTAGCATTATATTTCCAACTCATGCAGGTTCTCCATTTATACAAAGTAATGTTTTCTATATTGATTTTTCTTCTATACCATGATATAAAGTTAATATGACAGAATGTGAGAATTTCTACTATTTTTGGCTAGCTCCCTGAATTAACTGGTGAAAGAAGGGATGTTAAAGTAACTGATTTATGGTCTGGTTCCTCACTTTGAAAATTGTCAGTGCTGATTACTGGGAAGAAGGAAATTTCTACTCACATTAGTAATTGCTAGTTAAGTTTTGTATCCTCAATATAGAAAACATGCAGAAACTCACGAGAAACTAGCTGTGGAAAGATTTTATAAAAAAGTCAAAATGAAATGTTTTTACCTTATTGAAATGAGAAAGTCAAAACAATTCACTTCACCTCTTTTCCATCAAACAAATTTCATCAAAATAGACACATTCCTGAGGAACATTTCAATTTTGACAAAACTGTTCCAAAGAAAAATTTCACATGAGCGCTATGATACACTATTACTTCCGTGAAATTTTGCAAATTGCTTTTTAAAATGTAAAGGACAAGAAAAGTTAAATGTTAATAATTGATCCAAACTCTGCTGAAGTCAATGGGAGTCTTTTCACTGAATGGGCTTTGGATCTGTTAGAAAATGAGATCCTACTTTCTCATTCTTATTCAAATGTGTCCACGTTCTAGTAGAAAATGCTGATTTCATAGTGCTTCCACCATGCTAGTAGGCTGATCGGACAACACTGAGCTTGTTTTAATTGAACTCCTGATATGTTAGTTCTGAATCCATGATGTTTAGAACCTCTGAATCAAAAAACCTAGCCCCAATTAGGCCTTAAATTTGAATTCTACCCTAAATCTAATCCTGGTTTATATGTTACCACAACCTTCTTGGTTTGGGTCTAACCATGGTATGAATTTAGAGATGGCATTCCAAGAAGTATTTACATTATGAGTTGTCTTTTTGACATGCAGCTGCTATGGAAACCAAGTGGGTGGGTTGGCTTTCTAACAAAAAAACAAATGCTCCAGTCTAAATAGGGTAAAAGAAGTTCAGTTTATTATTCTCCTTCAGATGGAAAAAGGGATTTAAAAAATAACAGAATTAAACCTAGACAAAGTGCTAGTCTCCTAGTACCTGTTCTGCCAACCGGGCTTGGCTAATTTGGTTCTTTATAGAGTTCAGAGTTTAAAGCCAAAAAGGATCATTAGATCATATAATCTGACTTTACCCAGTTACTTCTATATTGCACCCAATAATTTGGATGAGACTAAAGCATTTCAATCCTCAGGAGACTAGATTGTTGTGTGCCCTAGACAGAGAACAGGAGAGGCTGAGATCCACCAATGCCCAAGCAATGGCTGTAATTGATTCTCTGAGATATGACCACATGATCATAGCAGGAGATCCACTCTCCATGCTATAGAAGGCAAAATCACCTTCAGGTCCCATGCTAATCTGACCTGGGGAAAAAAAATTTCCCAACCCCAAACGTGGCAATCAGTTTGAACTCTAATTATTCATAGCCCAACTTTTACAGTGTATGCATTTACCTAGATGTCAGTTCCCCAGTATTTTGGGAAGGACAGAAAAAGAGAGTTCTGTGGCAATTAAAACAAAAGGAAGAAAATGAAAGGGAAATGTACAAGATCTTACCTTTTTTTCATACCACATTTGGTCACATTAATTCCACAGAAAACAAGAACTAAATCTCATGTAAAACAAATAAATAAAACAGTGTCTTCAAGAGACAGGCTATCCTGTATTAGCAGCTATAACTGTAAGCCTTGTACATATTTCATATTCTATAATACTGTTGCAATTTTTGGAATAATGTCTTAGTTAAACAAAATGACTTGCCCACTATCTCCTGAGTATAAAGCCACATGAAATGTGTTTAATAAGGATACCATCCTGTGTCAACATGTGCTTGTTTTAAATGAAACAGAAAAAGAATTATGGACCAGATGACCAGCTGGTGTTAATTGGTTTAGAAAAATAGAGTAAGTGAAGATATGCTGATTTATGCCATCTGAGAATCTCGCCTAAATGTAATAAAATTAGATTTGAATTAGATTTGTTATTCACAAACAAAATAATCTTTATTTAAAATTAAAAGTTGCTCTTATCAATTAACTAAAACATAAAAAATAGGAAATACAAAGTTAAGGATTAGAAAGGATTAAAGGGTTGCAAAGTCAAGCACTCTTAAATGAAGAAATGCCAGAAGGAACTTTGATCATGCAACTATAATTTAGCCTTTAACTATACATAGCATTGATTATCTGTGAAAAATTTGGTGTAAATGAATTACCCAGCATCTCACAGGAACTCATACAGGATTAGAAGCCAAGTCTCCAAGGCAGCTTTCAGATGACTTAACTATGAGACTCTCCTTTCCCTTCCTGCATCTCCTGCCTCATTTGCTACAAGTCTTCCAACTTCTGCAACAAAATGAGGCAGGGGTCCTATAGAAAACAGGCCCATTCACTACACAACATTGATTCATCCCCAGAATAGATTGGTCTTGCGCACTGAATGAGGTAAGCTTTCTGTATACAAAAAACAAAAATAAAAAATTGGGAACATGTTATTAAAAACTGTATTGTAGTTCTTATGCACCAGGGGATTGATGTAAGGTTGCACAGGCAAGGTTCACTCTTGCATTTCCTAACTTTGATCATGCTTTACTTTGCAACCTTTTAATCCTTAACTTTGTATGTTATGGTTTAGTTTACTGAGGGGAGCAATGTTAACTAATGTTAAATGAAGTAGTCTGTTTGTGAGTTTCCTTCTGGGTTTTTTTTTTAATAGAAAGAAACTTTTTATATATGTGCTGTATAAATAAAGCACTTGTACATTGAGTAAAACATATGCATCTTATTGCTACTGTTAGTGCCATATGCACCCATACATTGAAAATAAAGAAAATAAACTATTTAAACAAAAAGTTTTACTACAGTTTCTAAATGACATTTTCCTAACTGTGTAACAGAGAACTGAGCTGGGACTCAGTTATAAATTTCCCACCTTTTTTAAAAGGTAAATATTTCAAAAGCGATAGCCCCCACTTTGTAAGATGCAGATAAACAACAGAGAGGACAACACTGCAGCTCCTTGTATCTTATTTTCATGTAACCCTTTTTGAAAAAGAATCTGTGTAATTTATCCAATAGAAACCCACTAGAGCAAAGCAGGAATTTATCCAAAACCGATCTGCTCTCATTCCCAGGAGGAGCTGCACTCTTTTCTGTAATGACATCACGGTGGTCTGAGGGAAATCAGTTGTCACAGGCAGCCATTGCCAGGACAACAGTGACCCCCCCCCCCACCACCACCACACAAGAATGTGAACAAACAGGAGGGAGTGAGTGATGAGTGGCTGATTATCTCCGATGTCACAATGTTACTGTTCAGGTGGCAGCAAATGTCAAAAGGGGGGGGGGGGGAGACACAACCCGCTCCCCACAAAATAACAATCCCTCCCAATGTTCCAGTTGGACCAAATTTACTAAAAATACCAACACCACAAAATCCATATTGGAGACCATTCCACACACAAGTTAATGAGTGTCTGAATTTGGTTTAAATTCTCCATGGCATGTTTATTGAAAGAAAAGTTCTGAAAATATGAGACACTGAGGTATAGACCCTGTAAAACAGAAAGTTCTGAAAACCTGAACTATAGTCTCACTATTGCAAGCCTATAAATATAGGTGGGGCTGGTAAGGTTGGCCCATACTTCCCACCATAAGACCCTGTTTTCAATTCTTTATAATTTTGCCAAATTTTAGCCATTCTGACTGAAACTTCCATACTTGGTATCTGTTTCATGTTGATTTTTTAACTTCAGCCAAAATAGTACAGCTATTTCCAAGACTCATGCTAGGGGGGAAAAAGATTTTATATATATATATATATATATATATATATATATATATATATATATATATATATATATATATATATATACACACCCATGTTACATTATCTTGAGCAACCAAAAAAAAACAAACCTACCCCCATGTGAGCAGGGACTTAACATTTGGCTGGGGCAAAGCCTTTGTGTCAGAGACATGCCTTTTACCATCCCTGTGAAACTCCACCCAAATTTGGCCAAGTTATAAGCTTCAAAAGAGAGTATGCACATTATCTTTAGTAGAGACTTAGAGTTTAACAACTAAAATCTCAGAAAATTCTGTCTTCACCTCAGCATGTTCCAGTCACTCTCAGTCCCTCATGGTGACCAAGCTGTGCATGTGTCATTCCCATTGTCACAGGGCAACTGAGTATGCCTCATTCCCTCATTGCTTCCACCTGTGACTCATCTGTGCATGCACCATCCTCAGAGAGCAACTGAGCATGCTGCAGCCCAAGTCTATGGGAGTTCAGAAGGAAGGACTTTTCCAGTAATGACTACATCCAGATGCTCTGGGTTGGGGTGGGACCATCCACCAGAACTGAGAGCAGGGAACCTCTCTCTCTTGTGCTTTCCATGACACCTCTGCTGGCACACAGACAGCATGAAAGAGGAAGCCATCTAATTTGAATAGAGAGGAACAAAAGCCAGACTGTGGGACAGGAAGAAAGTAAAGGAGTAGCCATTCTGACTGAAACCTCCACACTTGGTGTCTGCTTCATGTTGGACTGAGTGGACTTTTAGGCTCTGAAGTTTTACATTGTTTTGTTTCTGAGTGCAGTTACGTAACAAAAAAAATCTACATTTGTAAATTGCACTTTCAGGACAAAGAGATTGCACTACAGTACTTGTATGTGGTGAATTGAAAAATACTATTTCTTCTGTTTATCGTTTTTATAGTGCAAGTATTTGTAATCAAAATATACACTTTGATTTCAGTGATAACACAGAATACAAGATATATATATGAAAATGTAGAAAAACATCCAAAATTAATACATTTTAATTGGTATTCTCCTGTTTAACAGTGCGATTAATATTGCAATTAATCACGATTAATTTTTTTAATCATGATTTTTTTTTAGTTAATCACTTGCGTTAACTGCGATTAATTGACAGCCCTACTAAAAACTTATGTTCATTGTGTTGCACCTTAGTATTAGTAAAGTAACTGTGCTTCATTGTCTTCCCTACAATAGGAAGCCTCTGTTTACAAGAATTGGTTGTAGTTTTTTAGCTCCATCTAGAGGTAACTATTGGACTGCCAAATTTTATGAAATTGCTTAACATAGAATTCAGTGGACTCTTAGGATTTTGCCTTTTTGGATGCTTGGTTAAATCTGATAATGGTAAAAATGACTGCTAATACTTACAGTATCTTGAATTGTAAATAGACTAGAAGTGATTCAGTTGAACTTTTAATTTTATTTAAACAAATTAGTGTAAGTAACAAAGAACCAGTGGAAATTATATTTTTTTGCATAAAATACTTAAAAAATGCTTTGCTCTAAGCCAAATATCATAGATATAACAAAAAATGGGGGGGGGGCAGATACTCTCGTAGCTGAGTTTCTACGATTTCTAAAATTTGCACTGTTTTCTTTATCAAATTGTCTTTCATTCCAAACCATTTTAAAAGATAAGATTTGTTTGAGTGTTGGTATTCAAATGAGCAATTTCCTGTGCAACTGGTTTCTGTTTCAATATTCTGTGTTATTACCACAGCCCAAAAACTAAACTTTATTATATTGGAGTTTAAATCCCCAGAATTATGGACATGGATAGAGAGCTATATCATGTAATGATCTGCAATATGTAATAGGCTTCAGCAGTCATACTTTTGAAGCCCATCCAGTTGAAACCAATAGGAAGTTTTCCTGAATAATAAATCCAGTATTAGGCTGATAGAAGGCCTATGTCTGACAGGTCACAAATAATACAAGTTTGGTAACTTCAGTTTAGATTCTAGACAAATTTACTGAAATTAACTTCACCTGCATAAAGCCCAATAATTAGACTGTTCAAGTGAAAGATGTGCACATGGAGGGGTGGGAAGCTTGGGAAGGAAGCAGGGGCATGAGGAAGTGAGGCTCTACCTACGTGTTACAGCAGTAGCCAAAAAAGAAACTTATATGTCTTTTACATTTGATCCATGTGAAGATGTACCCTTCCTCAGTTCTGTCTCCACTGCTGCACTCTGCACCTGCCTAACCTGGGCTGAAGCACAGCCTCCCTCTGATGTCCCACTAACAGACACTGCAAACAGCCCCAATACAAAGTCCAAGTGGTCAGTTTCATCCCTTTGTTAACCCAATAATGCTTGGAGGTGAGGGGAAAGGAAAAAAAGCAGAATATAGCCATAATACAAGGAAGACTTAGCAGAAGTACTGCAGGTAAGATCAACAAAGAGCATGAACAGCAATTTATTTTGTGTTTGGAGTCAATAAATAAAGTCAATAAATAAAGGAGCTGGTCAAATCCTGAAATATCATTTTTAAACATCTTTCCAATTACATTCTGCTTTTCATTTTGCCCATGTACAAATTCAAATTATTGCCTTTGTTGTCACAATGTAAGGCTGCTCTTTCTTAGTACCATTTTGCATGCAAACAAAGATTAATGCATTGACAAGAGTATTTTTGAATTGCTATTGGTCATTCTCCATTTGTTAAAAAGTCTTATTCATTTAGGTCAGGGAGCAGAAACAATACCATGGGTGAAATCTTGGCTTCACTGAATTCCATATCAAAACTCCCATTGACTTCAGAGCTAGGATTTCACTCCAGGTGACTCATGTGACCACTTACACAGCCAGGGATAATGCCTAGGGAACAGCTGAATCCAAACAGTTCATGAGCAACCCACAGACTAAAACAATTTAGTCTCAACTGTCTATCACACTATCTGGTGAACAGCTTTAACCCTTGTACATACCAAAATTGGAATGTGAACAGAAAGAAAAGGATTAAATTTGCTATGAATATTAAATAGTTTGACACCTGTTATGAATACAACTAGTTGCATGCAGCAAAATAAGCATGTTGCAGCTAGTTGCATGCATCAAAATAAGTTGTATTGCACTAGCTTAGTAATAATGTTTCCACAGAAAAATAATATAGGTTTTAAACATACATATATGTAAATGAAACTCATCTTCATTTCTGATTTCTCTAAAAAAGTTTTTTAAACAATATGGAATCAGATCAAACTACCATTGAAGTTAATGGGAGTCTTTCCATTGACGTCAGTGTGAATTGCATTGGGCCTCTATATGAGTATATTAGATTTAAGCATGTGAGATGTGAGTAACCTTCATTGTACTAAATGGGACTACTCAAATGAGTAAAGTTGAGCATGGTTTTTTTTTTTTAAACTAGAAGCCTTATTTTGTACCAGATTTAAAAAGCTGACCATTTTTATCTATTTCTAACCTAGTAATAAATACAGTCTGCTACTAGAACGTGTTATAGAACAAACATGTTGAAAGAGAATAGCATTTCTGAATTGATGAACTTCATGTGATCTTTGCAGAACAGCACCCTGGGAAGCTTTTAGACATCTAACTGGAACCAAGCAGACTTTAACCAGGTGAAACATTTTATTTTAGGGGGAAAAAGTAAAAATATGGCACTATTTTTTATATTAGAATTACGTTTCTAGCTTTCTTATTCTACTATCTCATGATACTTTGTCTATCAGTAACAGTACAATAAAAATGGATGTTATTTTCTATACTAGTTTTATACTAGTTTAGCATTACATTAATTTTTCAAAACTTACATCTGGGAATATAACCCCTCACTTATGATGCAAAAACACCTGACTATGAATAGATATCATGTATACAGTAGGGGAAGGGATTGCTAATGGAATAAGGAACATTTCACCTTTAAATAACTGGATCACTGGCACAGATTAGTGTTAGGGTGGCACAATCTTCAGAAACTATGCATTTCAATTCAGAATTTGGTTTTATAATATTGAGTGTCATTGGTCACCAAAATAAGAGAGAGACCAAAATTTTCCAGCTGTAGTTAGTGGCATAACCACTGTGAGGAAAATAATTTAAAATAGCAGATGTTATGTGAGTTTTTTGAAGCAAGCTTATTTTGTATCCTCCCCGGCAACTTTTAATAAATGCATTATTATGTGTCTTTGAGATTGTGCTCCACAGAGTATGAAGGCAGGAAAGAAGACCAAAAATATTTTGGATCAGAAATAAAAATTAATAAAAAGATTGGTAGTGACATGGATTTTCTAAAGAGATTTGAAATAAGGCAAGACAGGAAATAAAAACTGATTATTGTTTCCTGTCCTAAACGCATACATTCATTGATTAGCTGTAATAGCAGAGGTGAAAGTAAGGTGGTACGGGCTGGTACAGCGTACCAGTAAAAAGTGGCCGCCTGTACCGGTCCGTACTGCTGACTTTAAAGCGCTTTAAAGTCGCTGCTCCTTTTGTGCCCCGCCCCCTCCGTTGTTGCCCCTTCCACCCCCCCCCCCCGCATTGGTGGGCCACTCTGGGGCCGGCTGGAGCCCCAGGCAGCGCGGGTGGGCTGGCTGGGGGATGCTGATCCCCCCAGGCCCACCCCTTCCACTGAGGCGGGGGGGGGGGGGAGCTGCCCTCCGAACCTGTAGGAGACACATTTAACATTCACCCCTGTGTAATAGAAACATTTAGCATGAATCAGATTAAGTTTTAATTGACTGTATCAATGTGGAAAGGTCACAATCATGCAAAGAACAGCAGGCAAAGCCTTGTGGTGGTTGTACCTGAGCAGAAACAACAGTAGCCTATGGTACTATAATCTTAACATTTGACAGAAAGACTCTTGTTCCTTCCTGTCTACCTAAGTTGGTTTCTTGTACAGGGGATGTGGGTCCTAGTAATGGTATATTTTTAAAAGCACCATGGTCAAAAACACATCACTAAGGCCTTGTCTACACTGCCACTTTACAGCACTGCAACTTTCTCGCTCAGGAGCTGCGCTCCCAGTGCTGGTAGCTACTCCCCTTGTGGGGGTGGGTTTTTTATAGCGCTGGGAGAGAGCTGGTGCCATGATTATGCAGCCACATTAAAGCCCTGCTAGTGAAGACATACCCTAAGAGACAGCCTTCCAACCTGGTACACAGACTTATGGTAGCTCTACTCAAGCTAACACACCAAATATAGTAGTGTGGATACTGCAGCATAGAGGGCAGCACGGACTAGCTGCCCAAATCCAAGATCACCTGACCGCCCAAACCAGCACCTCTGCTGGAACGTCTACATGGCTAGCTCAAGTTAGCACAAGTCTTGGGCTGGGAGGCATGCTCACAGTTGTAGTATAGACATCTCCTATGAGAATGTAGTTTGATCCAAGTGGATTGGGATGATATTCCCAGTTGGAACAGGTCAGTTTATACATAGAGGCTACAATTTTCAGATTAACATCCAAAACTTCTAATTGCAACCTCCCAAACTATGTGTTAAGCCTTAATTACCCTCATATTTGTTGTTTTCACATTACATGCTCAGTATATGATATCACTGAGTGTTAAAAGATGCCTCAAGCAATTTATCTGTGCTCAGTTTTTTGCCCAGGATCCTCAATTCCCAATCCCCAACTGTTAGAACATTGGATGAGGTTAATATACAGTAGCTGGTCATGCTACCTGCATCCTGTACAACATCATTGGTGGGAGAAAGGGGGTATTATCAAATCAGCAGTTGTAGTGCCCATAATCTCTTGCATCCTAGACCACCATCTGGTAGCTTAATTTTGAGATAGAAGGGACCAACAAGTCAGCTTTACTGCAAATACTGACAACCCTGTTCTTATCATGAAAATAAAATACGTGTCAGTAGTCTCCAAATGGCTCCCATTGAATCACCTATCACTCTTCCTTCTCCCAAAATGTTTCAAAGTTTAAAATATTTGATAAACCATAAAAAATTCTATTTCCCTCCATTTAAAAAAAGAAGCCCATAACACTGTATTTACATTACTTCACCTGTCCATTTTAAACCTTGAAAGATAAACAATTGTTATATGTATGAAACTTTGTACTATATCTTGTAAGTCTGATTATTGAATGCATGCTTGTTGATTGTGCTGAAAAATAAAGAAGCAGGCTTTGCACTACAAGTGATGGCATGGTAGGGCTTCTTCCCCAATACCCCAAAAAATTGGAATAATAGAATAATTATTTATAATATCCCTAACATAGTACTTTGCACTTTAACTGTCTTCATCTTCTTGGTTATTTCATATACAGAGGGATGCACAGCCTTTCGTTTTTTAAAACTATCAAGGGTGTTTTCAATGCTGTAGAGCAATATAAAAGTCATTGTACTGCAAACAGAAGGCAAAGTGTGGAAATTCCATGTAGAGACCAGAATAAATTCCAGGTGGGGAGAAAGGTAGAGTAGAAGGGCATGCAAGGGTCATAAGAAGAGTTTAGAGCAGGGAGGGCTTGGTGAATATCAGACAGGGATCTGATGTAGTGTAATACTCTTTTCCATAACTCAGACCATGACTAGGGAGACATGCTGAAGTGATGCTAGGCAGCACAGGGTGCATTTAATTTGTGTGGTGGGGGGGTGGGGGAGGAGGGCGGGATAGAGTATGCTACAGGTTCTGCTTGTGTCCAGTGACCTCAATAAATAATCCTCTTTAGCTTCAGAGATACTGCATCTGGAAACAAGCCATGGTGTTAGGAAGATTTAGAAAGAGCCTCGTGAATGTTGGAAGGGCTATTTGAAGAAGTTTAGAGGGACATTGTGAAGAGCAAGAGACTGTCAAGTCAAAGGGGGTTGATGGGCAAAGAAGGCTAGAGGAACAATTAGGTCTTGTCTACACCACAGTGGTAAAATCGACCTAAGTTACCCTACTTCAGTTACGTGAATAACGTAACTTAAGTCGACGTAGCTTAGGTCTACTTAATGCAGTGTCTACACCATTCTGTGTCAACGGGAGAGCACTCTGCCATCGACTTAGAGAGTCTTCACCAGATCTGCTAAATCAACACCGCTACATCCATCTCAGCAGTGCTGATTTACCGGTAAGTGTAGACATGGACTTAGAAAGCTATGGAAGTAGGAAGAGTAGACCAAGGTCCATCAGAGATAAAGGTTGATTAGAGGACCAACTTTGCAACAGAAGCTAAAGAATTTTGTTCCACTATGTAACCAGAAGATAATGTATGTGAACACCTCCAACCAGATACTGTTCCTTAACTTTTTAAAATGTATCCAAATTTCACAGTTTACATATAGAATCCAAAAAAATCCAGTGTGTGCTGCTGGGCAGGTTAATAATTACTTAATATTTTTATGATTGCTATGCCTGCACAACATGCATTTAACTACAATGTTATGAATATTTCATCTGAGAAATTGGAATGGTTAATATGTTTTTAAACACTGCAACAAGGTGAAATAGACATTCACAGAGAAATGCATAGTCCCTGCATCAAGTAGGTAAATTGCTGATAGACTCACTAAGCTTATTGGAATATTGAGTTATATGCAGATGGTTATATCTTTTTACAGTTTTTTTTTAGTTTTTATTTACTCTATTTTTGTCTTCACAAATCTGTATGAAATATCAATCTTATAGTTTTGCTTTTCAAAATGGTTCAAAATTATATATATTAATTACAAAATTCTTCATGAAAAGAAACAAAACATTTGTACATTAGGTGTTGGGAGGAAGTATAAATTTCAGAAAGAAAGGCAAAAATATTTTTTGGTAAACTGAAATTGTTCAGTCCCCAGCAACGTGCTTTAGGTTGGATTTTGATCTCAGCTCCACAAGATAAATAATTACTTATATCCTGATCCCCTTGACCCTGATCCTGCAAAAGGGTCCATGCAATGGGAACCATTAGTGGAGCTTCATATGGTCTTAAGTCAGTGGAGTTCCACATAGGCATAGGGTCTGTCCACATTGATGTCATAGCAAGTTTGAAGCCATAGAACCTAATCCTACAATTGCATAGATGGATGGCTGAGCACATGTCCATTGTGGCTTCATGTGAGCACAAGCAGGCTACTTGGTTGATGTGAAGTAAAAGGTCAGGCGAGATTTAGATTGGTAAAGAAGCGGCCTGTTCTGAACTGGGGAGTCAGAATAAAGCACAAGGTAGGAATAAACATGTAACTAAATAGCCCTATCTAGGATTAGGCTAAAAATACTGAACACAGTAAAACCAAAACTCCAAATGGGGTATTTGCCCACAGCCAGATTGACACACATTTGCTAAAAGTCAGTAGTATATGAGGTGAGTTACCTTGTTACCTGGACCTCACACCACTAATTCTTTTGAAAATTTCTTAATAATCTTTAATGAGGATCAAATGCCAGCTCTTTTGTATTAATAGAAATGTATATCAATAGCAATTAATGTACTTACTATGACTGGATTACTTGAAATTCACGTTGTCTCTGCTCTTTGCTATCAAGAAAGTGTAGAAATACTTTTAATACACCCATTACTTTAGAACAGAGAATGTTTCTTAATTCATGTAAATTAATATCTGCTCATCCCTGCTACTAAGCAAATATTTCTTTCAGTTTAGCTCATGGGACCTTTCTAATAGACATCTGTAGAAACTATTGCCATTAGATACTGCTATGATTAATTAGATGTTTTTACATCAAAGTTTAAAATTATTCTTATTTTCTGTGTGTTTCAGGGAGGGTCAACAATCACCAGAACAGTGGCAGAAAATGTACGGCAGATACTCTGGTAATGAAGTGTATCACATTAATCTGGAGGACAGTACGTTTTTTGCTGAATATGAGGGAAAGAGCTTTACATATGCTTCTTTCCATGCACATAAAAAGTATGTTTATTATTAAAGGATTATAAGTTAAGATGAATCTTCATGTATGTTGCATCCATAGAGTAAATATTGTACTGCATTGTTCTGTATTGTCACTACCACCGAATGTATTGCTTTTGCTTCTGGTTTTAAATTGCTGCTGACCCTTGTAAATTTATGGGACTTCTGTATTCTCCTGCCAGTTTTGAGTATAAAAAAAAACCTGGTGTTGGTCTATATGTATAAGCCTAACCTTAAGGCAAAAAGAGATTAGTTCTATCTAGGCAGATATCAAGAATGTACATCACAGTCAGGAGATCAACATCTCGATATGGAGTTATAAAAACTAGACATTCAATACATCCTTTCCCTAGCTGATACAACTTAAATGCTTTCTTCCTGGACAGAATCTAAAGAATGCTTAAAATATCTTCTCTGTCGGAACGGGATCTTTCACAGCTGTCAAAGGCTAAGTATATATTTGATGAATCATGAGCAAAATTCACATGGCTACAGTGCACAGAATGGGCTTCCATCTTGAATGGACCCTTGCAAATCTTCTTCCTTTGTCAAGAGGCAGTATGGGAGGATTTAGGTTTCTTAAATCCCTCAAAATTGCATCTTTCAACCTTATTTGTGGTCAGCATTGTGCTCTACTCCCTTCAACCTCAGCTTGATAAGTCTTCTATTAAAGCATACCTTCTTCTTCATGACCCTACCATGGCAGTCATCTTGTTCTCAACCGGTGCAAGGTTGCAACTTGCCAGGATCTTAAGTATCTTCTCATTTGTGACAAAATCCAAGCAATGGATGTTAAGAATTTGCCATAACTTTTCACACTGACAAGTGTTTAGTATCCTCTCCTCAGTAGTTCTTAAATGCCATGTTTCTGCTTCATGTAACAGGGTTGTCATCACTACCACATTGAACACTCATATCTTAGTTGTCACATAGACATCCCACCACTCAGAGTCCTTTGAAAATGCTGAAATGCCACTGACACAAGACCAAGCTGATGTGGAACTTCTTGGATCTCCTGCTGTAAACGAATTACCCAGATAAAACTATTGACTCATTCAGTGCCATTGCCGTCTACATGCAGCATTGGCAGGTTAGTAGTTTATTTTATAGGAGACATGCATTGCTTTGTTTTTTTCACCCACATCTTAAGTCTAATAAATTCTACAGTTTATGACTCTTCCAGCATTAGCTGTAGTCAGTCATAATCTCTCCTAGTAAAGCAATATCATCGTCATACTTGAGAGCCTCTGAAGATGAATTTTTAAATTTCACACCTCCTGTGTTGACCTCAATCTACTTTGTGATCAGATAGTCTATTGGAACATTATTTAATGTACGTGAGAATGCATTCCTGGCAAATCGTTGATTCTGTTGAAAACCTGTCTAATACAACCATTGACCCTTACCCAGCTAGATAGATGTACCATGGTACAGTTCCTCTGCTAGGCACCCCATGCTGATATAGCAGTGTTCACAGTGCTGCAATACACTGAGACAAAAGCCGCTGCAAATTCTATAAGCATAATATTAATTTCCTTTCATCAGTCTAGTCATTTTTCAGTAACATTCCAGAGATAATATATATATAATGCAGATTGTAGATTGACCTGTATGGAAGTCAGAATGGTTGTCTCTCATTTTTGGTTTGAGACAGTATTTCAGTTGGTTCGAACATACCTTCTTTGGGACTGACAGCAGTGTTATTATCCGAATAATTTGATCAAGCTGATCACTTCTTTTTTAAAAGAGATAATGCAGCCCCTTTTGCTTTCTTCTGAAATGTGGCTGGTTTCCCAAACTTTTAAGACAACTCTTTGAATTCAGTGAACTAAATATAGGCCTCCACTCATAAGAAGTTCTGATGTAATAGTCAACACCAGGTGTTTTATCATTTCATAACTGTTTGACCACAAGCATCACTTCCTCTAATATCACTGACCTTTTTTCTGTTGGATTTATTTTTGGATTAAGTTATAGTTTACATGCTGGTGGTGATCTGTTCACTAATTCACAAAAATATGCATTCCAATGCTTAAATTGTGAATCGATATGCTGGCAGTATTTCCCAATTTTGTCCTTAACTGATGGAAGAGGCAAGAATGTATATCCAATGAGGGCCTTCAGAATCTCAGATACACATTTCTGGTCATGTCTTTCAGAGGCTTCATCATTACACTGCACTGTACTATTCCAGCATTGAGTATGAGCATTCTGACGGGCCCTCTTAACTGCTCGCTCAAGACTTTTCTCTATTGCCCATTTCCTCCTCTCACTGACTCAACTCTGGCCGTGCATCCAGTCTGAAAGCTCACAACCCACCACATCATAACCTTGCAACCCCCTGATGGGTCACAACCCCCAGTTTGAGAACTCGTGATATATTAGATATGCATCTCTCAAACTTTATTAAGAGATCATCCTGGTTGCTATTTGGGTTTGATGGTCAAATTCCGGAGCAACAGCAGCACTTGTAAATTCTTACACATCCTGAATGAGTGTAGTTAAGGATCTCATTCTGGTTTGAAAACCCATGGTTGCATTGTTGCCCCATGGATACAAAATGTATACTTTTGGCAATTCTTGTGCTGAAACCAGGTAGACATTGAAAATAGTTCATGTGTGGAAGCAAATTCAAGTAGACACACACCATTATCTGATCTCTCTTCTGATAAACTGTAAGGTCCTGGTACCAGTTCAAATTCAGTTCTATCATGACCAGTTCTCATGTTCATATCTCCTACTACGACAATATGAAGTTGGAATGATGTACTACATAAAATGTCATTTAATGTGGCATAAAAAGCATCTTTTTCACATCAGGCCTTGCATCAGCTGGAGCATATGCACTATTACCACACATTCTACCTTAAACTGAAAATAGTGGCTATCCAGTATGGAGAGCAAGTCTGCCAGTTTGGCAGATTGCACTTTCAAAGACAAAACCAGAGCAACATCAATGTGCTTGTCAGATGCATCACAGTAGTGCAGCAATCAAAAGATCTGACCACTATGGGTCAGAGTTTTGCTCCCATCATTCAAATTCCATTATGTCTCCTGCACACTGCAGATATCAACATTCAACCTTTCCATTTCTTTATCCAGGAATCATTCCTCCCACCCCACCCCCCCAACATCTATTAATGGTCAAACATTCCACAGTCCCATCCTCAGAAATTAGGGTCGGATTCATCAGTCTTACCTCATTTATCGACAATCTAGGCTATATTTTCAGATCACCTCAACCTCAGATGTATCCTGACATATTTTGAACATGTTTGTACAAGCTTATGCTGAGTATGCATGCACAAATGTCAGTTTCATGCATATTACCTTCATTCTGGTAAAAAAGGTGTTTTCTACTCAAATTAATCAATTGATAAAGAGTTTATAAATAGATTATTAGAGTTTTTAAATATTGTAAGATGAATGTACAAATTTAATTTATCCTGCAATCATATGCATATATAAGAGTTCATTTTCAACGTTATAAAATGAGAACAGAGGCTGTCGTTTTAATTCCTTATTTTCTACTATTGATCAAAAAGAATAAGACTAAATTATGGGGGGAGGAGGAGGAAATCTGAAAACAATTCCATTGACAGGTGAATAATGGAACAGCTTAATGTGCTGAATTAACAGAGTTCCATAAGTGTATTGTATTCTCAGAAGGGACTATATGTTTGATATCAGAAATTAACTGGCTCAACATCGGAAGTATACTGCTATAGAATAAAAAGTTTTTGAAGTGCTTTGGGATTCATAAGTCCCAAGGAATTGTGCTTGATCACAGATGGCCAGTTTTGGGAATAATTTTGTTAAATACTGTATTTTCAAATATTTATTTTCCAAGAATGTGCACATTTTGACTCTGCAGCATGTAAGTGAGACTAAATTAAGGATCCATTATTGTAATCTGCAATTTGTGTTTTGTTGAGTTACATTCAATAAACCATGTATTTTCCTTCTTTAATTAAGGTTTGGAGTCTGTCTGATTGGTGTTAGGAGGGAAGATAACAAAAACATTTTGCTGAATCCAGGCCCTCGATATATTATGAGCTCTACAGACATATGTTTTTATATCAACATCACCAAAGAAGAAAATTCAGCTTTTAAAAAGCAAGAACAGCATAGAAAAAATAATGAATCCAAGTCATACTATCATGGACCTTCTAGGTTACCCTTGCACAGTGTAATTGCCAGTATGGGTAAGTACAGGTAAACCTTATAAAATAGTCTGAAACTATAGAAAAGAAAGCTCAAAAATGTACTACTCTAAAACTGTAAAGCGATTTTAAAAGAAAAAGCCTGAGGTGATGGAAAACATGTTCCTTCATTAGGTTTAAATGTATATATTTAATTAAAAAAATAAAAGGGTCCCAACAATATCAACATAAATGGCATTCTCTTGCTGTATACAGAAATACAACATCACAGACAAATCTATGCAAATGAGAATACTATCTAACAAGCCACTTGCCAAGGAAACTCATAAGATTATTTAAAAAATCCACAAAGTTCAGACCAGATCCCAGGTGGTGCAAAGTAGCTGTAATATCCATTTAACAAGCCAGTGAAGAGGTCCCCCAGCATGGAAGAACATCCAGGTGATCAAGCAACCGCACCAGCTCCCATGTCACACAGCAAGCTGAAAGGGCATGTCCAAGTGGAAAAAGGGATGTGCCTGGGGTGACCCTTTAGGGCCACAGACAGATGATCAAAAGCTAGTGCCTAAGATAGGCTATTACCCTAGCTAGTGCCAGGATTAGGATGGGAGCCTAAAAATGTCACAAAACCACTTGTGTCATTGATTCCCTTCTTCTCCACTGAGTGTAGCTTGGCAGAGTCCAAAACTCAGGCCTGTATGCAAATACTGAAAGTGTTTAGTCACAAAAGGCTGCAATCTCTTGCTGTCTAAACACTATAAGTCATAATCAAAGACAAACATTTGATGGCAATTTAGCTAAAATGTACCAACAGTCTAAAATATCTCGTGCAATGAAATCCCATATGTCAAAAGATGAATTCCATAGTTTGTACATTCATATGAATATCACAAGCTAATTCACTACAAATTGGCCTAATATTAGACGCTAATCAGTCCAATCAGGATTATTCCCATTTCTTGTACTAGGAAGCAGTACCTCTTACTGGCATAAGTTAGGAGGTAAAACTCCAGACGTTCTTTTAGTCCATCAAACAACTCATCAGACTCTATTTTGTTTCCAAAAACATTATGTAACAGAACCAGGAAGAATAAAGGCATTAAGAGTCAAGGTGTCAAATTCTGATCTCATTTACACAATTGGAAATCTTATGTTTTTCTGGTTATAATATTCAGATTTATTAAGTCAAATTCCTTATTATGAATATATAACAACATTCATAAATTCAATATAACCTGCAATTTATTTGTGCATATTCTCACAGCCTGATTGCATGGAACATGTTTTTAAATGCCATAGACTGATATGTATTTGGAAAAAATAATGTATTACCTTATTATGAGAAACTGCCTTGTATATTGTTCAGTGCTGTAAGGCTATATTGGATGTAACATTATATTTTAATGTAGTTTTTATACATAGACAAAACAGACAGTATTTGAATATTTGGTTCTGTTTTAGATCATCCATAATAAGCATAATTTACCCTTTTTTAAACGCTTAATTGACTTGCACATTGAGAGCTGTTTCTGATGATGATTCAGGGACCGTGGCTATAGATTTACAAGATACAGGATGTAGATCTTCCAGTGGACCTACCCTAACCCTTCCTTCAGAGGGAAGTAAAGATGGCAGAAGATCTAGCATAGCACCTGTTTTGGAGGTTGCAGATTCCTCATCACTTCAAACATGTGATCTTCTAAGTGACCAGTCAGAGGATGAAACTACTCCATCAGATGATGACATTTCTACAGGTTTAGAGTATGTACAGTTAATGTAAACAGGACATTACTATTCATAGATGCTAATACTGGGTAAATGTAGAGTGCAGTTCTGCTCCCATTGAAGTCAATAGGGACAGGATTGCAGCTCTTTTTCTGATTAGTGATATTCCATTTAATAAGAAACAAAAGTGTACCAAATTTCTGCGTGATCCTATCACATCATTTGTAGTGATTAGATACGTGGCCCAAGGGCGAAGTGATTTCCTCTTCAAAAGTGCAATCATGAATTGGTCGAAGCTTCTTAAGGCTATTTTGAAATAAGAAAAACATTCCAACTCATGCTGGACATCTGTGATACTCAATAACAAAGACCTTGTTGTGTTTGGAATTTTAAAGCTATTTCATAAACACACACAAATTCACATACCTGGCAATGTCTCCCTATAGCACATAGTTTTTGGAGTACTTCAGGCACGACTCAGCTGACTAGGAAACAAAACTGAATATTTCAGTCTGAAGAATGAAATGACTTTTTAATAGAGGAAGGTTCACTGACATCTGAGAGAGATCAGATTCCAACCTTTAAAGGGTCCAGTTGTGGGGCACTGCACAGGACTCTCCAGCATAGTATAGCTTGTGTGGTAAAAGTGTGAATGCAAGAATATTGGCAACAAAAAAGCAGCAATAGTAAAGCAAAAAAACCCCACAATGTTTTATTCAAGTGTTTATTAGTTTGTTACTGAAATTAAAAATGCATTAGTGAAATAAACTGAGGGCTCAATCCTGCAAATACTCATGCATGTGAGTAATTTGACTGAATAGGATTACTTATGGGAATATAAAAATTCCCATACTGGATTAAATCAGTGGTCTTTCTCATTGTGGTCTGTCTCTGTGTCAGGGACAGGGTAAGGGTGACCTGGCCTAGGGGTTAGCATTAGGCCTGGGCTGAGGATCCAGGAGCCAATTACCAAGAATCAGGCCAAGCTGGAAAGCCAGGAGATCAGAAACAAGAGACTAAACAGAGGACCGGGATCTGTTACCAAGTCAGGAAACTGAAAGGTCAGAATCAGAAGGCAGGAACATTGTAAGGAGAGTGATCACTTTAGCTAAGCTATTACCAGCAGGAGAGTGGGGTGGGAGGAGGTATTGTTTCATGGTCTCTGTGTATATAATGTCTTCTGTAGTTTCCACAGTATGCATCCGATGAAGTGAGCTGTAGCTCATGAAAGCTTATGCTCAAATAAATTGGTTAGTCTCTAAGGTGCCACAAGTACTCCTTTTCTTTTTGCGAATACAGACTAACACGGCTGTTACTCTGAAACAAGGCAGGAACAGGTAATCATGAAACCAGGAGTCCATGGCAGTGTGAAGTCCAGTTGTATGGACAACCTCCAGTTTCCTTATCTGACTTAAATAGGGGCAGCATCCCAATCAGGATCCTTGGAGCTCTTCCAGTCAGAACATGGGGTGGGGCTTGTTCCTCAATTTGGATTTTTGGATCTGTACTAGCTGTTGTCTGTAAGCTGCTGGTTGGAAGATTGGAGCATGACAACTCCCATGACCTTCCAGGGACTACTCAATGACTACTACATGCCTCAAAGAAAAAAGAAAGAAAATCTATAGTGGAGAATCATGGAATGTACTGCCAAAAAGAGAAATTTCTTCCTAAACTTCAGTTTGTTTACACCCTGAAGTATAAGGATTTACAGTTCATCTATTCTCTTGCAAATATAATTGTTGATATTCTTATGTATATAAATCTCTAGCAGGATTCAGAAAAGGGTTAAACTCTTGGATTCAATCATTTTTGCTGCAATATAGGTTGCTATTACAAATTGTTTTAGATTTTTCAGCTGATCAGCATTAGGATCAGTTTAACTTTTAAGTGTTATGTAGGAGCCAGAAATATCTTGAACACCGTCCATCTACTTTCTATGCTGAAAATCCATGCTGGTGCCATAAGACATCAGGAAGTGGACTGACACTTAAAGTTGTTTAGATGAGGAACTTATCACCCTAAGAAACAACAAATAACCCATATCATCCCCTTACAATGTCACCACTTATTAATTCTACTGATTTTATATATATGCCTGTAAGCCATAAGCTATGGTCCTTTGATCTTTATTAGAAATAGGGGTTGTTTTGTTTTGATTGTTTATATGGCAAACACTAGTTGTATCTATTTTGATTAATTTCATATTTAGTTATGTATGATTATATACATTAATACTTGCCTATGTTTGCTATTCCACAAATAGTAGTAATAAAAATTTAGACCTGTTTGGTCTACAGTCGTTAAATTGTTGACAGTATTCAGAACTGTTTCTCTACTCTTCTAGGTATGCTAAAGGTTATCCTCCTTACTCTCCTTATATTGGAAGTTCTCCCACGTTTTGCCATCTGCTGCATGAAAAAGTGCCATTTTGTTGTTTAAGACTGGACAAGGTAAAGAGTTTGTGTTGATGGATATACATATGCGTTAAACAAGGCTTGTTTGTTTGTTGTAACCGAACACAATTTTGTCCTTGTCTGCACTTGCCGATAAGCAGCATTCAGCACCAGTTCAGCTACAACCAATGCTGAAATGCAGTGTTGCTAACAGGTGTTTGTGAAGCTCAGACAAGACTAAGTTCTTTATCATTTCAACTGACACATTTTAGCTTGGGAAGTGAAAAACCACCTCTAATATTATTATCCCTGAATATCAACTCCTATCCAAAGCCACTGAGTTTTTGTTTTCTATACTGGTTTTAGGGGTGCCAACATAACTACTATGAAGATGCCAAAGCCTATGGATTCAAAAATAAATTGATTATAGTTGCAGCAGAGACAGCTGGAAATGGCTTATACAACTTTATTGTTCCACTCAGAGCTTATTACAGACCAAAGAAAGAACTCAACCCTATAGTATTACTTCTGGATAACCCGTAAGTGGATTTATAAGAAAATTATTTACTATACAAATAAGTGTTTAAATCCCAATACGTGCGTTGTCTGTGGTTGATGGTCACATTTCATGTGACCAATTTAAATCAAAAACATTGTGGCACATACACCTTTAAAGCAAGAGTGGAGACAAGGATGATATCTTGATTGTGTTTTACAGTAAGGACATAATATAACTCTCAGTGAAGTCAATGGGAGCTTTTCTAATGACTACAGCGGGAGTTGGAATCAGGACCAAGGACAATACAGTTTTCAGTATGGTAATACCAGGTTTATAAGGAAAAGCAGAGAAATTGGAGTACTATTAATTATAAAATAAGTTGTAAAATCTTTTACAATTCTAAAATTTTAGGAGATAAATTGCAATTTAAATATTGCATCTAACATGTGAAAGTAATCTTAACTTCTCTACATTTCAGATGTAGATTGAATTGCTCACTTTCCTGTCTGCATCCTCTTTTCCCAGCCCACTTAGCACCTAGGGGAGCACTATTTTATTCACACTGCTGACCTGCACATTAGGAGCCAGTTTGTCCTTTCAAGATACTGCCTCAGATTTAAGCCCACTCAGGCCTCTGAACAAGTTTGTTGTATGGTTTGCACAGTAAATAGTAATTATAGTAGTATTTGACTGGTCTATCAGTTAAATGCAGAAGACAGAGCCTATACTATCTAAGCAGATTTTTTATTACTGCTTAGTTCAGAGATGATCAATACTATAGACTGTAAGTGCCCTTTGGGAAATATCTCTGTCCACTGATTGCCATATAAAACCATAGAAGAACAAACATTCATTAATGAACTTATGGCTCAGTTGTGCCATTAAGTCACAGTCCTGATTTAAGGATGATGTAGATCCTCATCACCTCAGGAACAGCTGTAGGAGGAATTGTACCACAGGGAACAACTGTTCCTTCCATAGTCTCATCTCCTCCGCAATGCCCTTTGGAGACACTAGAAGGAAACAGTTCCTTCTTGTGTTCCCCCCATGAAGAGTTTACATTTGTTCTTGGCTCTTACACAAGAAGGGCAGAATGTTCCTTGTACTCTCCTCCACCTCAGCCTATGCACTTCCATGCCACGGCAGGGCAAGGCAAAATCTGTCCCCTTATAGTGATGGCTGAAAATGGTGTGTGTCATGCAGGCACACTGACTTGTCACATTAAAAAGGGTCTGTCTGCATTATGTGCTTCAGTTTCTGAGTTTGCAAATTGACTCGTGGGGCGGGGGGGGGGAAAGAGGTCAGATAACGAAGTGCATATTTTTAGTTTCATAACATAATTTAACCGTCTGCACTCTGCTTTTCCTTCCAAAATAATACCTGGCTACTTTTAACATTGTAATTGTTGCTTAGTATACTAGGTTGGAAATAAAGGTCAAAACCTAGTAACTTTTTTTCAAGTCTTAAGCAATCTGCTCTCTCACAGTGTAATGACTGGCAGTGCTCTGACTGATATTTCACAATCTCTTTACCTTATCACAAAGCAGTGCACTCACTGCTTTTGTGCCACAGCCGCTGACATTCCTTTCTGCTGTCGCTCACAGTAATGATTCATCTTCTACTGCTGCAATGACTGATAGAAATCACCTGGTATCTGGAAGCCTTTCCCAGTCTGAAAAGGTCAAATCAAGATAGTGGGGTCCAAAAGGGCCAGTGGAACATGTAACATGTGGTATTTAGGTTTCAGGAAAAGGGGAAACAAGGGATCATAAAACAGATTGTGTGCACTAAAAACCAAACTTCCTTTCTATGGCTTCATTCCAGAGTCATATAGTGTATTGTACAAAATATAAAGTGGTATACAGGTGGTAAAACTCCAAAACACCCAGAAACTCAGTTCCAATAAGCACTTGAAATACTAGATATTTATTTTTAATCTTTTGGAAGTTTCCCCATTCTATGATCCCCCATCAGTTGTCTCTGCCCCAAGCTTCTGTTCGGGAGAAGGTGTCTTCTCTTCTGGCAGGAATACTTTCCAAAAGAGGCTTGTAGCAACCACTGCCACTCATGGAAATCTATTAGGATGGGCTCTGGATCCCTCCCAAGGCAAGATCTCCATGTCTGTTACCCAGCTACATGTGTCAAGAAGGTGTAGCTGGGAGTTCTTTTCCTTCCTTACAAGAAAGAGTCTTCATAAGTTGGCTAAAAAAAGCTCTTCTTTCCCACAAGGAGCATTTCCTCTTCTCCCAGAAGTAGCAGGCCATGGTTTTTCAGCCCATACGACACATGCTGGGGGTTCCACGGTAGTATTTAGAAGAGCTTACAGCGTACTGAAAACCTTCAAGGGGCCTCCCATTTGTACATGTATTTTGGGGCACTAATGCAAGGGAAGCCTCAGGAAGGAACAGCAGGAGGCTGAGATGCCACCAGCAAAATGCAAGGAATGGGAGTGAAAGGGCAGAAGAAAAAGTAGAGTGAGATAAAGTTTAACTAAACTCATTTCAAACCTCATGAACAGATTGGGTCCAGTCCAGATTGGTTAATATTTGGGCTTAGCCAGTTTTTCCACATCTAGTATAAAACTGGAAATCAGCTGGCAGCTGTGAGGAGAGACTGGACTGCTATATCTGTTCATAATTCATAACATACACACTTTTTAAAAAATTCAGTACAGTCCTGCACATAAACTGCACTTTATGTCATCTAGCTCACTTAGTTTTCTTTAAAATTCCTGACCTTTAATGGGTGTGTGTGTGTGTGTGGGGGGGTTCTATTTGCCTTTTCTTTAATCAGCACTTTCTGTTCAAGCACAGCTTATTTTAGGGGGGTTGAAAATTTATAGTTATGTACTTTAGAGAGCCATATATTTTCCATTCTCAATTAGCAGCTTTATGTATGCATCATCCCTCCCAACTTGCTCCTCTTGCTGTGTTTTCTGAGCATATATGATCTGTTCCAATTATTCCATTCAGCTACAGAAACAGGGCAAACTTCCCACTTGATTCCCATTAGTACTATAGAAGAGAATAATTCCCTAACACGATGAGCATGATGCAGACCTTTTGGACCATGTTATAGTGTTTCAATAAGTCCAAGGTAAACAATTCATGTACAAACTTGGAACCTTTAGGCTGCATGATAAAAAGAGCCAGCTGCATAAATTGAATCCTGGTTCAGATTCCAGGCCCTACTCTCCTCTGGGTGTATGTGCCATTGTCCGATCTCTACTATAAATAGTTTCACTTTACAGAATCTGAAATTAGTTGAAGTGGGTTCCACTTCCCTCAGTACAGATTTCTTGTAGGACAGTACATAATGGTGTTAGTATATCATAGTTCTCTTTATTCCTGTAATGAACAGTATAAACTCCCCCACACCAGAAGAGATCTATAAAAACTATTCTTTTAAAATTGTGGTTAGCAAGTTTCAAATAAGACTGGCCTTTAAGAACACACATGAAAGTGTACAGTGCCCTCTAGTGTTTTCCTACACTCTCGTTTTGGGCTCATGGTTTTGGTTTTTTTACACACTCTCTGATATGTTACTTTTATTATTTTAGTTTCTTTTTGCTGAAGATTGAAAAAATGCCATTTTTGTTAGCATAAAATTATACCATCTCAACATTAAATGAAAGCTGTGGTCTCTGCTTAAGCTCTTAGCAAGGTATGGCCTAGGTAGCTGAAGCAGATTCTCTGTAAAACATTCAGCTGAAATATTGTAACCATAAGGACACTGCAATCAGTCCACCACATTTTTCACATCTCAAGGCAATAGGGTGAAATCCTGGCCCCACTGAAGTCAATGGAAGTTTTGCCATTGACTTAAAATGAGTTAGGATTTCACCCACTGTAAATTAGCATTAGTATCCCTTGCTATGATTTAATAGTTTCTCTTAATCTTTTTTGCAGTTTGTTAACAGAGGCAATTTGCAGTAGTGTGCATGATTAGACATGTCCTTATTTCGTGCTGATTAAAATTTCATCTGCTATCACTGTACTTTCAGTACCTAAGAAAGAAGAAAAAGGTGTAAGTCTTATAGTACAATACAGAAAGAGTACAGTAGAAAACTATTTTACCTTTCCTTTCTTAAAAGGAAATTTGAGATTAAAATTAACCTTTGACCTTTATTTCCACCCTAGTATGTCAAGCAACAATTAAAATGTTAAAAGTAGCCAACTATTGTTTTAGAAGAGGTGGAAGGGAAAGAAAAATGCAGACAGTTGAAAAATGCATAACTTTTAGGGAGAAATGATAAGGCAAGATCAATAGCTGGTGTAAAATTGATTTAATGGAACTATCATAGTTGAAACTAGGTGAGGATCTGGTTCCAATCATTAAGCATTTTCATTAAAAAGATGTTTAAGGTCATGAATTGGAATATAATTTAGTAAGTCCTCTTTAGTCATCAATACTTTTTTCTTTAAATAAAGCATTTGCTGTATGATTGTGCCATAAAGTTTCCGATTTAGAAGACTAACAACATTTATGTAAAGCACATTTAAACTTGATCATGCTGCATCATGATCAAAGCAAACAGCATTGAATGTTGATGTCCAGAAATATAGTTTGCTATGTTACTAAAATATTTATTTAACATTTCCTAGTTTTCCCCTCCTCTCTCTTCCAAACAAACTAACATAGTTTATTCAGTTTCTTCAGAGGAGATGCAACTGTTGTGATGTTGTGTTTCATTGTAACCCATCTGCTGCTTAGGCCAGATATGCATTTTCTGGATGCAATCTGTTGGTTCCCAATGGTTTACTACATGGTGGGCTCTATTGACAAGTAGGTAAAATAATCCTCAGAACTTTAAACATTGTAGTGTTCAGTGGTTTGTCATGTGCTGTGCTTTGTAACTGCATGTTTAAGTGTGGTGACAGTACTTAAAAAATATCCCTCCATGCATGGTTTGTGTCAAGGTGCTGTAATTTGGAATTTCAGATTTCTGCCAAAGGATCTCAATCACTCAAAAATGAGTCACTATCTGGTTTTGCTTTATATAGTACATTGGCAGATCTGGCAGTCTTTTTAAACGCTTTCTTTGGTGTTGACTCTCTAGGTGAAATGGGCCCTAGGGCTAGGCTTTTTAAAAACAGGAATGAGCCTAAAGTTACTCCCCCCAATCCCCATTAAGGCGCAAATAAAGTTACCAAATTGTCAAAAATGCTGAGCACCCAACAGCTCCCACTGAGTTCTAGTCTAACCCTATATGAAACCACCATATTTTTGCTCCTACTTGTTGGCTGGGATTGTTAACGTTTGTTATGAGATTTAGACACACTAATAGTAACTTACTTCTAAAACCGCTGGACTCCTTTGAAAATATCACCTACTACTTCTACCTAGCCCTTTACTATTACATATTTATAAAATAGTATCTAGATTTAATGGCATCACTGATTGAAGAGTCAGGCTAGAACTCAGACTAGAAGAGACTCTTTCATTAGATTTTCAGTATATTCCTGTTTCTAAACAGTCATCACTAAAGCAAAAAATTAGCTCTAATAGAGGGCCCAATCCTGAGACATCTGGGCATCCGGAATACTTATTCTGTGAAATATTGGTACTATGGAAGTCGGGGGGGGGGGGGGAGGGGAGATTTGCAATAGACTACATTGGCACAATTTCACCTATCAATTTCAAAAGCAGTTCTAGCTGTTCAGCATGTCTCAGGATCAAGCCTATTGTAAATGGAGACGTATATACTTGGAAATGTACCTTAGTGACAGACAACACAAACTGTCATTCATAATACATTGATAGAAGTTATAATTTTTAGGATACGCCTACACATCCTACAGCAGAGATCCTCCCAGCTCACATCAGAAGAAAAGCCCAAGTTTTAGCCTGAGTTGCAGCTTCACAGTGATGGCTACAAAGCTATTTTTAGAGCATCAGTGCGAACGCCCTGCTAACCCAAACCTGTCCACCTAGGCTGGGAGGCTTACTGCTGGTGGCTGTGTAGACATAGCCTTAAAATGCATTGCATTCCAGCCTTCAAAAACAACAAAGAAAGGTCTTGGCACGTAATTATATTTAGCAGCATCTTGTCACCTTTGATTTGTGATCATTCAGAAATTATAAAAAATAATCACAGAAACTGAATAGTTGATTTAGCTACAATTAAGCTAGGTAATTAAAAACATGGAGTTTTCAAACTGTTTTATGGACCACAAAAAAAGTTAAACTTTACTACTATTTGTTGGGACTACTTCGGAAAGGAATACATTATATCACCCTGTAAGAAATGTCATGTTATCTTCCTTGTTGAGTGGTTCACATCAGTTTTGGAATTTATTGAATACAAAACAAGTTTGCAGATATTGAAACTAGTGGTAATATGATGTATTCTGCAGTTTACACTAATTGTAGTGTAGAGATGTTTCATTTATAGGACAGTGCAAATTTCTCTGCAGGTGAAGTGTAAAGTAACACTAACATACATTTATGTTCTATAATCTGTCAGCTGACTTGTCAGTTTATAAATTATGTCCAGTGTTTTAAATGATTGGTTTGCACATAAGCATTTAGAAACAAAGAAGTTACATATTGAAGTGAAAATCAATAAATTCTAGTTCATACTCACAATGTAATATATGCGAACTTCATTTTTCATGCACTGCTGACTGTTCCAAAAATACCCCCACTATTTACTGTACAGTTTGCAGTTCAGTAGTCAATTATTTGCTTTGATCTGTTTGTGGCTAAGTGCAAGTGTTGGCTATTTCCTTGATGTGTTTAATGACCATAGTGGTCCTGTCTAGTTGTACTACACTATATCACCATATATTTTGTCTGGCTATACTAAAAGGAGGACAGGAGACACTTGATATGAATTTAATCAGGCCACGACTTTATATTAGAGGTCTGGGACTACCTGGCAGATAAAGTGTACAGTACAGGCTACTCCATATTTTTTCAAATAACTACCTGGGGCTTCCACCAGCCCCCTTTGTTTTCCATCCAGGTCCCCCAGCCAACCCATGGCTTGGACCTTACTGTCCACCCCCTCTCATAAGAGTGTTAAGGTAGGCTGTAAGAAAGGGGAGTTGGCTTCCTTCCGTACCAATCATAGGAGCCCCAACTGCCCCCTTCCTGTTCCTTTAACCAGCACCTCCTTTTAAGTCCTTTACCTGGCCATTTATATGGTCACTGGATGCCTTCCCTATGGAGTACCTACACTGGACATCCACCCCACACTTACACAATAAGTTGCGACCTACCACCATAGCCTACCACCTTTTGTGCTCATCATAATAGGTCTTCCCTGACACCGGCTGTGGAAAAGGCAAAAAAACCCACGCTCACTCCACTGAAGCCAATATGGTGGTAAGGGAAAAATTCCTTCCCAGCCCCCCTAAAAAAGGAGTGACTAGCGCAATGCCCACAGCAGGTCCTAACCAAACCTGATATTTACACCTCCAGGAGAGGAAGGGTGGGTACTGCCTTGTCTACTGCATGGAGAAAGGGCTTCCAACGCCAGGCCTTGCACCGTTAAAGCCTTCTGCCCCTTACATTCCCCGGGGGGCGAGTCAGCACCACAAAGCTTTTTCTACCTTTTTGCAGCCCTTTCTGACCTTCCCCCCGCATAAAGCACTGCTACCTTCCAGCAGCAAGCCTGGCCAATGCTTCCCTTACTTAAAGGTGTGGTGCGGTCATTGCTGGTGTTGTGCATGTACATTATACTTCTTTTTTTACATACTGTACAAGATCATATTAACTTCACAAAAATCAAATCCAACTAAATGTTAAGCAAAAAATCAATACTCCAAGAACAGTTCACAAAATGTGGAAACCCCAATACCTTATCCCAACCCTTCTTCTTTATTCCTTGATATTTATACATTTTATAAAATGTTAACACATAGGACACTACAGCTTTCCACAGGAAATCATAATCTAAATGGGACATTTAAGTGGCCTATTAAAGAGTACATGGTTTATAAATTAGAGAGGCTCACCTGCATAAATATCTTCTAAACTGTTTTAAAAAACTGCATGTATGTAAAAAATACACAAAAGTCAAAGGAAAATCATAACAAATGCTCATTTAAGGCTTGATTTTGATATCTGCTTGACCCCCAATCCAGCATAGCCTTAGACACAAATCCTGCAAAGATTTAAGCGTGTGCAAAGTCTCACTGAATTTAAACATGTGCTTCGTGCTTTGCTGGACTGAAACTACACTGTCCTCTTCAAACAGGACTATACTAATGCTAACAAGGAACCTTTCAGTTCACACCCACAGCAACCAACTGGGGAATTACAGTGCAGCACTTTGGTGCACACTGCTATTCACACCCCATAGTTTAAACAGTGGTGTAGTGTAGACAAGCCATTAGACTCGTACCAAAACCTTTGAAATGGATTTTTCATCTCAATACATGATTTAAATGTGCACACTCAGTGGAAGAAAGTGGTTTAAGCAGTAATGTTAAAGCAGAATTTCCTTTAAACTAACATTTTCTCTGCATTTTTTGGGATTGGTCCTGCTTTGAACAGGGGGTTGGACTAGATGACCTCCTGAGGTCCCTTCCAACCCTTATATTCTATGATTTACACCCTACAGCAAGATTCTGCTATTTGACAAAAAGGATGGTACGCATACAAACGTGAATGAGCATAGGCACCTAAAAGATCAATTATATTAGAGTTATGACTGAAGAGGTAGAGAAATATTGGTGCATATACCCCGTTGGGGTAAACTGTCATCAAAATAATGGAGCTATGATCATTTTGTACCATCTGAGGATGTTCCCTGTTAATTTTAATTTCATATTCACTACTCTGTGGTTTTCCATGAGAGACATCCAGAGAAATGATCAAAAGAAAATTCACAGCCTGACTGAGCTTCATCAAAATAGGGCCTCAATTAGCAGAAGTTTGTTCTACAATTTTCCATATAAAGAAAAGGAGTACTTGTGGTACCTTAGAGACTAACAAATTTATTTGAGCATAAGCTTTCATGAGCTACAGCTTGCATCCGATGAAGTGAACTGTAGCTCACAAAAGCTTATGCTCAAATAAATTTGTTAGTCTCTAAGGTGCCACAAGTCCTCCTTTTCTTTTTGCGAATACAGACTAACACGGCTGCTACTCTGAAACCTGTCAATTTTCCATATGTAAGTGATGTGTAATATGTACAGCCATATAGGCTATGGATAAGGGTTGTGTAGGAAAACCATTCGAGATTAAGAAAGGCATAATTAGGATAATAGATATCTTTGATAAGGGAATATTCCTAATTTTTTGTTTTTAATAATTAGGAAGAAAGTCAGATATTCCAAATAGCCATTGCTGTCATTTTTAAAAAGAGCTTAGACATTATTTTAATGTAATAGTAGGAAGTTAATTAAAAGATTCTAAACTTATTCAGCTTTGGAAAGTAGAATAATTGAGATCTTGTCAGAGTATAAAAGTTTTTTTGTTATGTGTAGTTTTTTATTGGTAGTCACAAGGGCTATATTTTCAAAGGTCAGCACAATGGTAGAATGCAGAATAAAATGTAGTTTGCTAAGAGAAAGATTAGAGTTTGATATATGAGCAGGTTAAATGCATACCAATAAATACTAAATATAGAATGGTATTAAATTTCATCACCAACTATACATCACTCCAAAACCAATTAATATAGAACATGTAGCTATGTACTAAATGTGAAAATCAAGACTGGAAATTTCATAGGACTGGGTAGGAAATGGTTTTCTTGTCCAACGAGAACTTTGAAATTCAAAAAAAATTTCCAATCCCTGTTAGGATGAAAAGTCAAGGCCTCAATTTTTTGTGAACTGAAAATCTGAAAAAAATAATTCAGTCACATCCATCAAAACATTTTGTTTCAATTTCAAGTTGTTTCAATTTTGACATTAATTTATAGTGGAGTATTAAAAAGATTTTATTTTGCAATGTAGGTTGTTTCAAACAAAAATAATTTATGTTCCATTTCAAAAAGTGTTAAACATGGCATTCCAACAATTTTGAAACATTTTCAAAAACATTGAAGTGGAAAATTTGTCAAAACTAAGCTTTTCATACAAATGATTTTGGTTTAATCAAATTAGAATTTTCTGATAAAAACTGTTTCACTGGAAAAAAAATCACGCCCAGCAGTAGATTTTTATGCATTTAGGTCTTAATGCAACTGCTGTTAAAGACAATTGAAAGACTATTTGCTTCACTGGAAACTGGTTGGGATAAATGGGGTGAAAGAGCAGAAACACAGTCTAGTTTTAGACACAAGATCAAATCTATGGAATGGTTGCTAGTTATGCTTACATTTTAACTAGTTTTGCAGAAAATGTTTTGAGCAGTCATCAAACACAAATGGAAGTTGTATTGTCACATGGGTAGTAAGAACATGAATCAGACTATGATGGAAAAAAGGAATCAGCTCTTTATTACTTAATATCATCACTGGTTAACATTTTCCATCAAAACTGTTTAGTTTTTCCACAAAGTGTCTGCTTTCTCTTAAAAAAATCAGTTTAATCAAACCCCCAAATTGGAATATTTTCTTCTGTGGGCTGGGCTTCATGGCTAGACTACATCTCCCATGATGCTCCATGGCCAGAGACTTCCCCTGATTCGCCATCTTTTCTCTCTCTCCAAGAAGAAAGATAAAAAGGTATTATGGGAGATTTAGTCTGACCAGGGAGCCCAGCCCATAGAAGAGAATGGAGCAGGCAACCAAGCTACAATTCCCATTGGTTTTCTGCCAAAATATTTCAGTATTTGAATTTTGACCATAAAAGTTAAGTTTTCTATAGTATGGGATTCACCTTTGTCCAGCTTGTTCTAGTCCATCCCTCCATGAATGCAAGTCGACACCACACCAGTCTATTATATTGCAAGCACATTCTTTCCATTTCTTGCCAAAGAGTTTTGTCATGGGATCGGCACAGTGCGTTTTCGGTCTGACCAGTGGTCGCTTTTGGTCTCTGGGGATCCAGTTACTGAGGTGGGTTGTCCACCTATTGTCTTGCCTATGGGATTTGGAGGAACAAACAAAACACACCACAGAATTTTTTTTGACCAACTCTAATTAATTCAGAAACATTTAAGATGATATGGCTGATTTTTATTTATAACTCTTTTAGTTATTTTTTAAATGTAGTTCTTTGTAAGTATTTATTTAATCCACTCAAGGCTGAATACTGGTTAAGTTCAAGGCTCCCAGAATTGACCCAATGCCTATTGGCCCCAAACTAAGCATACTTGTCAGTCTGAAATATACTGGTATCCCAAGCCATATCCTCCCCAGTTTAAGGAAATATTTTGAACAGATTTAGACTGCTGCCCTCACTGCAACATATAAAAGAAAGATAGCCTCACATATCCTCTAGGCTGTCTCCTCAACTCAATCTTTGGGCTATAGCCTACAGCTAATGAGCTTCAAAAAGGAGCAAAAGCATTTAAAATAGGCCCTGTAGTATTAGCCTAATCTAATACCCTTCATGGCTTGGGACTGAAGGCCTCAGTCTACCACTTGTGGGGTCCCCCCTTAGGTGGGTTATCCCCTACTTGCCAGGCTAACCATCCCCCATCACTGTCCTCTGTTGTTCTACTAAATGAATACTGGATAGCACCCCTCAAATCAGTTTATGCACCCCACCATCAATAAATTAATGTTTGGCTGCCTCCCCTCCAGCAAGTCATCTTTCTTGGGCTCTACATCTTTGCAGGGCTCTATCATTACTGCTGCTCCTGCTTCTCCACTAGTGTACAGAAGGCTCACAATATCTCAGCTTCTTAGTCTAAAACCTTGGCCTTCTGTGCTTCTCACTTCCTCTCTCCCCTACTCTTAAAGGAACAGTAGCTCAAGAGACTTATGTCTCCTTCCTTCCTCCCATCCTTTTTTTAAAAGTACAGCATCTAAGGCCATTCTAGCCCCTTTGACAAGGAGTGCAATGTCTCCAGCCAGTCTGCTCCCACACACCTGATTTCCCCATTTCTAAATCAATTAGACCTTGTCTCCACCTTTTTTTTCAGTAAGGTTCAAATTTGAGCCTATATGGTTATATCAGTATAACTTGCCACATAGACACTCTTATTCCCATATGAGAGTATCCTTGGGGGGAAAGGGGGTATACTGGTATAAATTATCACTGTAACTGGTAAAACTTTCCCATGTAGACAGACTCTTAGTAGTGCACGGGTTGCTTGTTTCCTTCCCTTTCAGCCCATTAAAGGACCAGTGGTGCTTGGGCCAGTGTTTCTGTCATCTCCCCTCATCTTTAGTGAAAGTAACAGTGTTGGCTTAGCCTTCTTGCCAAGGGAAAAAATTCTATTTATGAGAAAAAAGAATGAGACACACAAAACACCTAGGTGCAAGAGGAGGTGCACCTGGATGGCTGAGGAGAACCTTCTTTATGTTATGAGGAGAGCTGGGGTAGCAGGTCAGCAACTATACCACCATCCTGGAGAAGAGGTTCTGGGCTTAGTTTAAATGGATTTATTGGGGAGAAGAGCATAAAATGAGGTGGTGGTTCAGTATTTATTAAATGGGACAGAAGAGTGTATAAATTAATTGGATTTTCAAGACCTGTTTCTATTTCTAGATGTGTGTTTTATACAGTGCATTTTAGTTAAGGAAAAAAATCAGCAGCTAAATTTTGTTCCTCCTTCATTCAAGGTTAACTATGCACAACAAACTCACAAATACATTTTATGTTTTCTTGTAAACACTTGTGGATCTAAAATTTTTGGGGTGTATATTCAAAATTTTGAAACCATGTTTTCTAGTGAATGTGTATCAGTATGAATTTTGGTTTGTCTTTTTCCAAGAGACATTGGCCTTATCCCTTGGGCTGGAAGAGGGCATCCTTTGGCAGTTCTTGCTACATAAATTTGTGTGGGAAGCTATGCTCAGAAAGTAACTTGATTCCTGCTTTTGCCTGTGTAATGCTCTACATGTTTGCAGGACTCTATTTTTGCTGTTGCTTCTACTTCTCCACTAGTGTACAGAAAGCTCACAATATCTCAGCTTCTTATTCTAAAACCTTGGCCTTCTGTGCGTCTCACTTCCTCTATCCCCTACCCTTAAAGGAACAGTAGCTCAAGAGACTTCTGGAAAGCTACTCTTGTGCAAAAGTGATCCTTCAGTATGAGAGAGAATAGGGAGCCAGTGAGGGACTATGAGGTGAGAAGCTAGAAAATCAACATATCCGACTGCCTCTGGGTGAAGGCCCTTGATATATGAAAAAGTCCTTTTGTGTAGGAGGTAAGACACTTATATGAAACAGGTAATGACAATGCAATGAGTTGTGGAAGACCTAGTTGGAGAAGGGGAATTGATACATATACACATGCACAGTGTAGTGTAATTTTACCAACGTTCTTTTAGTGAATGGAGAAGGACAAGCGATCCTCGGCAATCTATCAGCAGGATTCTATTTTACTTCAAAGAACATTAAAATTATTATTCATATTGTCTCTGTTCTACCAAAACACTTACATGAAGCTGATAGTTAAAGTGCATTCAGAGACCACCACCAAGTGGTAGGAATCAAATATAAGATTGATGAGCTCCCAGGATATGTTACAGTTGAGTTTTTCTAACTCATACGTATCCTGCCATGTATTTATATTGGTTTTTAATTCTGTTCCTCTTTACAACAGCCTAGATGATTTGCTAAGATGTGGGGTGACCTTTGCTGCCAACATGGTGGTTGTGGACAAGGAAAGTACTATGAGTGCTGAGGAAGACTATATGGCAGATGCCAAGACTATTGTAAATGTACAAACTCTCTTTAGGTAAGTCATTTTGTAACTAACCCATACAGCTATGTTAAGCATGAAATATTTTAGAATTCTTTTTGTGGAGGGGGAGATGGAAGTGTGGCTTCTCAACCATTTCTCTTACCTCCATTTTTAATTAAACACCACTTTATATGATCAAGCAAAAGTCATTGCTGCTTCACGGTACTATACTCAGGTCTCTTGGGATGTGGAAGGGTAAGACTCCAGCTCTCAGATATGACTCCTCACATTCCAATATGGCCACTTGCTACTTCTCCAGAGTCTTTTGAAGGCATCTGAGTAGTCTGTGGGAAGGGAAAGAAGGCCAGTCAGCCACGCCTGGAAGACTTGAGATAGAGGAAACTCACTGGACCTTTGCCTTAATAAACATCTTGTGATAAGGTCATAATCCTAAACTCATTACAGACAGTGGGTGCTGTGAGAGAAAGAGGACTACAAATTAGGTGAGAGAAGGACTGATGTCCAGTAACTTGGATAGTTGTTCAGATTTTGAACCAAACTAGAATTTTGCCCCTTTTGAGAGGTAGCTGCCCCTAATTATGGTCTGTGTTACAGGTCACAAAGTTCCAGGGGACAGGGAGGGAAAATCTGAATCTAAATATTGAAGAAAAACAGGTTCTCTTTCACAGTTGGAATTACATAAACCATTCACTCATTGCTTGCAAATGATCCAGCAATAACTATGGGAAGAAACTAGAAGATACAAGTGTGTATGTGGTCATAAGAGTTACTTTTGTCTTTCTCTATGTCTAATAATTAGAAGGGACTAAAGTGTTCAAAGTAGTACTTTAAATTGGTTCTCTTAATAAGTTTTAATTAACAATATACCATAGCTAAGTCCTATCTTTATCATTTTCATGTTCTTTTCCATCTGACCTGCTCCTGGTAGAAGGTCTATGATTACAGCAAATTAACAGAAGTAGTCAGACATGTTCCCACTACAGCAGGCTCTCTTCCCTTTTGTCATAGTGTCATCCATACCATCTGGATTAACTGTGAAGAGAACACTTGCCAATATTTCCATTACTGATTATTAGGTCCCACTAATTGTTTTCCCTTGTAGAAGAACAAATGCCTCTTAGCTCATTTGGTAGATCAGTACAGTTCCCAGTAAAGCACTAAACCCTCTCTCTGAGCACAGATTTTTAGCAGCAGGGCAGACTGTTCAAAGGATGCAAAAGAAATCAGAACAAAACCTTTCTTGCTTTAGCCAGAAAAGAGACTCACACAGCTCACAAAGAGGAGAAAAAATGTCTCTTTAAAAAGTATTGCTCAAAGTCAGAAAAAGTAGAAAGAGACTAAGGAGATGGTGCTCTGATGAAGAATAAAATGGGTTTCAGCTAAGGTCTGGTTTTATACCCACTCATGCCTAAGATCCTGGTTGGAATTCAATGGCATCTCTTTAAGATCCTGATTCAGCAAGGCAACTAAGCAGGCACTTAGCGTTAAGGATATGAATAGCCTATTGGCTACAATAGCACTACTCACATGCTCAAAGATAATATGTACTTGAGTGTCTTGCCAAATCATGGCCTAGAGCCCTAAAATGAGGAAATGATTAATTCCAAACACATTTTTGCCAGGGTAGCACAGTTTAACTATTAGACCTTCAGCCCTTCACCTTAATAAGAATTCAGTATCCCTTCAAATGAATTCCAAGGGAGTTTTGACACAGTAGAAATTGTAGGATTGGGCCCTTCATTTCAACAAGTCCATAGTGTGTTGAAATTTCATTTGCAAATATTGTAGAAGCTGCACTCCATCTCATGATGAAACAAAACATTTCGGGTGAGAAATTGTATGAAACTGACAGCGAAACAAGGAAATAAAGAGGGGGGGATTTCATTCTTCAGTAGTCTTTGTTTTGTGAAAGGTTTTTTCTTTTGAAATTTCAGCCAGAATAGATGAGGCCGTTTCTATGAATGAGACTAGGGAAAAATAAGTTTTGTTTTGTTTTTTTTAAATAGGGCAAAACAAGGCGAGACCTTTCTTGAACAAGTCTAGCACTCCATTCTTTGGAACAGGGACTTCAAATGTAGGTGGGAGTGGCCTTTGTGGGAGGGGAGGCCTTTTGCCACCACATGAAAACCCTCTAGAATCCAAGTTATAAACTCTTGAAAAAATAAAGGTTGCACATGCTCAAAGAGGTCTTACATTTTAGTAGCCATATTCACAGAGATTCAGTTTGCACAGAGTCTATTCCAGCCCAGGGCTGAGAAGGACTTCCCCTGCAATTGTAGCTCTGAGCTGTTTTGGGCCATACCAAGTCTGGACCAGGCATCTGTGACATACCATAGTACAATCCAGACTAATGAGCAGCTGTGTCACCGTTGCGCTGCAAACTTAGGTGCCTTACAATGCCTTCTTGAAGTAACTCCCACCTGCGCTGGTCACAAACATCCTTCCACCATGCAAGTCACACCCTCTGTGTATGTGTGTAACTGCAGCCTGCCGGTCACACCTGGGTTAAACTATCATGGTCACCTGTCTAGGTTATATTTCAGGATGACCCCAGCACACCCTCACTCTTAGATTTCCCCCCAGAAATATATGTCTATACTTCCCAGCCTTCTGAACAATACAAGTTATATCAAGCCCATTATTTCTTTAAATAAATAATATGAATGGAACTTGACACCCACCCAACGGAATTTCCAGATACTCTAGTTTAGACACACTGGGTTGGACAAAACAATAAAACAAGTTTAGTAACTACAAAGGATAGATTTTAAGTGTGTACAAGTACAGCGGCATAAGGGTCAGAAATGGTTGCAAGAAAATTAAAGTTAAAATACAAGTGGTGCCTCAGTTAAACTATGTTAAATTCAAAGCAAAAGTTCTCACCACACGCTTTCAGCAGTCTTACTGACCCAACTTCTTAGGACAGGATTCTTCTCCTAGAATCCAACTGTCACTTCAGAACAGGAGGAGGAGATTGGGACAAGGAATGAGAAACAGGGCAGAAGAGACTGTGGCCAGCAAAGGACACTCCCCTCCAGACCCTAGAATAGAACCCAAGATTCCAGAGTCTCACCATTCCCCTGGTTTCAGTGAATATCTGTGAAATCCCCTGGCAAAGTGTCCCATCCCTGTCTAGGGCTGGTCCACATAGAGGATGGCAACCTACTACTGCTAGAATTTAGTCTCTTAGCTCAAGCGCCAGAGGTGAGGGTGATGGATGCACTGATGAACCATGTGGGTGTCAACGCATGCTTTAAAAAAACAACAAACTAGAAAATTACACAAAAAATGTTCAGAGAACATTAAGGTTTCAAAGTCAAGTACTCAAAAGTTAGGAAAAGCCATAATTAAGTTTTGCTCTGCAGATATGTACAATGGTTCTATGTCTGTTAACAGCTTGCATCATGTTTTCACTAGATGGCAACATTAGCTCATATCTGAAGCATAACTATTATAAAAATATAGAATTACAGGAAGGCCAAAAGAGGAACGGGATTTTCTTTGTGTTTTGACCAAGTTAGAAAAGAAAAAAATAGGTTTTAAAATGAAATATTTACCCATAACTATTTTCAGAATGCTTTCACAATCTTTCACCAGTAGTATTTTGTAAAACAAATGACAGAGGAATGGAAGAGACTAGTTTCCACTTTGTGCACCAACATTAAAGCAGAAAGGATGTAAAAAGATGTATCAAATATTGATGAGGTATAATATATAGACAATTTTTTACGAGTGAAAATGCACAGCATTTACATCAGAGGTTTACATTCTTCATAGAATTTTGTAAGGAGTTTCATAGGGCTAAATATTAGGGCAATTACTTTAACAGTTTTATTAATGATTTTAGACCAAGCTAGAGCACATATTGTAAGGTCATTACATTTGCAGATGATAGCAAATTTAGAGGCATAATTATGGGTGGAGGGCGTGGGTGAAGATTGCCTAGTCTAGATTATCCTATAAAATAGTTAAAACGTTTAGTGTTGGAACAGGCTATTCAATACATGTAAGCACAAAGTGATATTCTTTAGCAGAAATAATGCCCAAATAAAGTATATTCAGAAAAGTTTTCAGTGGGTTAATATGATGGGGAAAAGGGTTCTATGTATAAATAATCTGAACAGCATGTGAGAGGGAGAACAATCCAGATTGGGTTCCAGTAAACATGAGTCTACTTTTGAGATTTGCTTTGTAATAAAAAAAACAGCAAATTGTTACCTGAGTTTCTCATGGCAACATTATAAAACGATTTTAAAGCATTGAAGTATTTTGTTAAGATATGTAGTTCATGACGACAATGGTCTTTGCATCTTTGATTCAATCGTACTTTTAAAGACTGAGTAAAGTGAATATATAGTAGAAACTAAGTCACAGTGAATGGGATCATTAAAAAAAAATTAGAGACCATTCGCTAAATGGAATCAATACTTTGACCTCAGTAAGGTAAAATATTACTGTTGAGCCTAGGTTGTTGATTCTTATGAAAGTTTCTGACATTGCTCAGTGTTTTACATTGATTAATAATCTTGCTCAGTTTAAAGTTGCCTTCCTCCTCAGACGATGAATGTGCTGTTTATAGCATATTTGTTTATTTGTTGAAAGCAAGAAGTTGCACCATGCCAATTAAAACTCTGGCACACCACCACTTTGACTCAATTAAAGCTCAAAAGGGAGTAAGAAAGTATGTATCAGTCTCACTGAATGTAATATGAATCTTTAATACTTTGGATGCAAAAGAACAAGCTTAGCTTAGTTTTGAAGTATAAATAAAATGTACTGGCTTTGGGCAATGTATAGGTGGCCCAAAAGGCCTTTTTCCCGTTTCATCTTACCAGTTGAAGTCATCAAATGATTCTGCACTGATGTGTTAGTCTTGGGGTGAAATGCAGGGCCTCCTCAGTGGAGGCTTTCTTTACTCTAGAATGGGCTTCCCTTATTCATTTGGCAAGTCTAACTGACCCTGAGCATATATTTTAAGGCCTATCAGTTGTTTGGCTATACTAAAAATGGACAAGAGACACTTGATATGGATTTAATCAGGCCACAACTTCATTATTAGATGTCTGGGACTACCGGGGAGATAAAAGTGTACAGTGCAGGTAACTCCATGTTTATTACGTAATTACCCAGGCGGTTTCCAACAGCTCCCCCTCTTTTTCCATCCAGGTCTCTCCAGAAAATCCATTGCCCCTGGGACCTTACCGTCACCCCCCTCATAGGAGGGGTAAGGTGGGCTATAAGAAAGGCAGGTTGGCTCCCTGAAGTTCAAACCATAGCAGCCCCAACCCCCACATCGTTCTGATCCTTTAACCAGCTTTTCCTGGACCTTTAGATGGCCTTTTAGGTACCCTGGGCCTAGGCCAAGGAGAGCTTTGAAGATAAGGACAGAGACCTTGAACTCAATTGGAAATTCTATGGGAAGCCAGTGTAGAGAGCAGAGGACATGTGTCATGTGCTCACAGTAGCCTGTGTTGCTGAGGAGATGTCCTGCAGCGTTTTGTACCAGTTGGAATTTTCGAAGTGCTGAAGGCTTCTTGCCCAGGTGTATCACATTGCTGTGATCCAGATGAGAGGTGATGAATGCATGAATAATTGCGGCCAGGTCTTTGTCTACTAGAATGGGACAGAGTCTCCTAGACAAGCGGATATGATAGAAAGCATTACACATGGCTGTTGCTATGTGATTAAAGGGCCTGATTGTGATTTAACAGTCTTTCTGGACTCAGGGGCAAACAAAGGAGGGAATTATGACTGTGTTACATCTCTCCCTTTGTGTCCCCATCTTGGTCCAGAGGAAAAGGGGTCTGCTACTAGTCTAACCTATTAGCAGACTATTTCTGCTTCCACATCACCTCAGCTCTGCCTGTCCCTGTCCACTCCTCACTCACTGGCATGGGATGAGGAATAGTGGCTCCCTGGAGACTATTCTCATCCTTACGATGTGATCCACAATTTGGATAGCCTATGTGTGGGCTTAAGGAGGTGCCTTATGCTCCTTTACTCCCTGCACAGGCATTTAGAGCAAGACAAAATTTTACCTGAACATTAATCAGATTAATAGCTGCACAGTACTTTCCCTATAATTCCACTAGAGGGCAGACTTAATTTGTACAGCCTTACAGTCCAAAGAATAGTTTTGAAATTGACTCACTATGAACAGTCACTTTGCATAACCCAATGATGGTCTAAATCCAGCTCTTCCAGGGACCCAATAACTTGCTTTCACATTCAGTTATGTATATTCAGTCATTATATCAGGTGTTAATCCTCCCTTTACAGTTGACTCTACTTATTATATTGCTAATATTCACATTTAAATACCTGCTTGATATAAGAAGCTAATACAAGAAAATCCTCTAGCAGCAAATCCTTTGATAATTATGCATGGCATGGTCCAGAATTAATGCAGAAATAAGGAGCCAGGGTTTAAAGAGGATTTTTTTTAAAGGAAATTAAAAAATGAATCTCTTCAGTTGCCTCGATTTGTACAACTTTCCCTCACTTACCGTGATAGTAGGATTGCATCAACAAATTGGCTTTAATATATTTCCACACAATCTAACACACAAGTGTAGAGGTTAATTCTTAGGCTGGAGAGTGTGATTTATTTAGCATATGCTAGCATTTAGTTAGTAGTCAATTCCACCATTGCGTAATGCAGGCAGACACTGCATGTGTCGGTCTGTGAATCAGAGAACCAGGGAGCTACAGTCAGTGTATGCTCAGCATCCTGAATAAAACATCCCCTGTGTGTTTTCGGTATCCAAGCACTGTCCCTTCTCAACCACAGAAGAGAGTACAATGTAGACAACTTATCATTGCCCAGCAAATTTTAGAGTTTTCTCAAAGCTGACCACCCCATTTTTCTCTAAATGATCATCACACTCAACATTCAGATATTCACATGACAAAACTTGAAGCTGGTAGATGCCATAAAATGTAGACAATCTTTAAAACAACATGCTGAAAAAAAATCCTTAAATAAATATGCACGATTGTATTTAAATATTTTATTGTAAAAAATTTGTAAAACTCTCACACAATTTCACAGATAACTTGGTTTCCATCTATTTGTGTATTTCCACCCCCATTTAAAAATGAGCATTTGTAACGATCATATTTAAAAAGCTGAAAGAGATTAGTGAGTCCAGTGATGTTTCCTATTTCAAGAGTACAGAATACATTGCAAACTAAAAAATGGAAGAAAATGTTAAAGGTTGACCACTTATACCCATAAGCCTACTTCATTTCTGTAGGAAACTCTTCACTCTTGTAGGGTACACCAGCATTTTAGCCAAAGTTTGGCAGTGCTTACTCAGGAAAAGGTCCCATTGGACTCAGTTGAACTTTGGTTTAGAGAATGTTCAGGAAAATCTAAGAGCAGTGATGTGAATGTAGTTCATGTTTGATGCTGAACACCCTTCAATCCCAACCCTTCAATCTAGCTGACCCAGTTAGACAAAGGCAAACATGGCCCTATGTTACATAAACTAAACCCTTTGTCAGGGAAACCTGCAAGTGCAGCAGTGGTAAGTGTCCAACAGAACATTACCAATGGCCACGTAATAGGAAAGAGACAAGACAATAGCAGACTACATCAATTGATATTGGACCCAGATGTATATTTCTGAGATCAAAGGGTAGTGGTTCAAATATTTCAGAAGTAGTGGAAGTTTATCTATTCACAGCACCACTGATCAAGCCCTGAATTACCATAATTTGAATGAAGGAGAAGAGAATGCAGTTGTTATGAGCATTTTGTCCTCGATCTGAAATGGGAAGATCACCTATGTCTTCCTACTGATACTTGTGGAACCCAAGTTCTGGCTGAGAACAAAAGAGATAAGGGTTCCATGATCCTAACAAACACCCTGGCTGAAACAAATAAAAATTTTTTTTAGCTATGATACTGGGTGATCACATCACCTTGAGAGTCTGGACTCATCTGGCAACATAGAACTAGAGCACCTCTTTACATCCTAACCCAAGATCTAGTTCTTATCAACATGGCTCTTGAGGTTGGAAATTGAGAGATGTTTCTGAGTATGTATGAAGTTCTTACCTATTGGGAACAAACAAATACAGTTGCAAGTAGAAAAGTTTTTGTGGCCTGTTGTGAAAAGTCACACATGGATCCTATTGTGCGTCCCACATAAAAACTGTTTGATCATTATCCTTTCCATGTCAGATCCTGAATTCAGACAATTCCCCTTACCCAGTCCATTTAGCACCCTTTCATAAACATGTTGAAGAAAGACCAGTTTCTCTGTAGCCCTATCAGCAGGTTCCCAAAGGGATAGATGCATTTTAACCCCTCCACAGTGTCCTGCATTGTGGGATATTTAATATAGTCCTAACTGAGCTGATTATTCTGTTCTTTTGTATTGAACCCATTCAGAGCTTTTGAGCTCAGGTTTCTCATTTAGGAGGTCATTTACTTGGTGGTTGTGACTTCAAAGAGACAAAGCTTCCAGCCCCAATGACAAATCTATTTTATACTATTTTTGAAGAGTTTTAGTTGCTGCTCTAGACTTGCACAAATTTCCTTCCAAGACCTGGTGACCGAGTTCCACCCTACACTGCTTATGTTAGCATTATTCTTAATATCTCCAAAGATTGCACTACTGCTAGCCCAGTTCTCGTACAGACAGGCTGCCTCCACCAGCATTTTTACCACAAGGTTATCTAACATTTCTTAGAAGAGGTCTGCAATGATGGGATAGTTAAAACTCCAGCAACTGGTGTACACTAGTGCTTCTATCACACCGATCATCAGCAGAGCTACTACACTGGTACTGCAACAATAAAGGACATTAAGAAACATTTATTTAGACAAAATCTTAGTCATTGATCTTGCTGAATGTTTAGCCTTTGCTTGCTTTCCCATTCTAGTGAATCCCTTCTCCACAAACCTGACCTAGAATACAGTGTGCTGAAGCATTCAGAAAACGTATCCAGGTTTTTATTGCATTTGACACTAACTCATTAGTTCAGCTGGTTTCAAGAGAACCATGTCTAAAATGGGTGCCTGATTGCATCTATTGCTGTTACAGCCTGGCAAAACACAAACTTGAAATTCATGTCAAGGCCCGTTCTGAGAGTGGCAGATCTGCTATAGCAGGTCGCTTCCAATCTGTGCTGTACAGGAGACATGTACAGCAAAGTCATGGCTGCTTTACAGATTTGACAAACACACACTATTCCTTAGATTCAGCCTCCAGAGAGGAGCCCACCTATAAATGTCACAGACTTATTTCTAAACTACGGAGGCTTAGACAATCCAACCCTCAATATATGATTTGTTATGCACTAGACAACCTCCTTGCAGGGCTGAACGTTTGGTGACTTTCTAAATACTTTCCTCTGTAACTGGATATTGTATTGGAGTATTTTCACCTCCTCATTGCAAAAAACTGACCATTGGAGCAACAGGGACAGCTTAAGTACTTCAGCAAGGGTAGCATGAGACAGACCTAACACAGTCAACTACCTTACAGCTTTAGAGCTATAGGAACACATCGTCTCATCACAACACAAGCTCATCAGAGGACCTAAGAAATAATCCATTCAGAGTTAAATGTTCAGATAACCATAAAGTTATCCTGTGTTTATAAACAATCCATAGACTGTATAGCTCAATTCATACAAGAAAGCAGAATTTTAATCAATCCACGTCCCTTATGCCATGTGACAACGGTTAAAAAAACTCACAGGAGTTGCTTTCTACCAAAACTGAACAAGAAAGTTAGCATAAGGAAAACAGTACTATTCCTTAACTTATTCATTTCCTGATTCACCGCAGATCTAACTCCCGCTCGAAAGACTGCTTGACTTCCTGAAGTTAAAGAGTACACATATCCCAACACCGCATTCTCTGAATTCAAGAAAGGGAACCCCAATGCATTTGTTATTTTCATCATAAATACTTACAGTATGCTGTATATCCTGTAACATCACAGCTCTGTTTACAGTGAACAACTTCTCAGTTATCAACTCCTTTCCAACAAGAAAGCAAAACTACTTAACTTATAGGAGTATAAATTTCAAATATTTTATTTTGTTCAGAAGTGAAATAAAATGATAAAATAATAAGGAATTCAGGGGGAAAATATATGCTTATGTCACTAGAAGAGTTTTTTGCCACCTTGTCTATTAAGTGGCCAGGTTCAGTTTTGCATTCATTAGAATATATTAATCTTAATCTTGTTTTGTTAATTACAACAGCTGTTTGTGCTCACCAGGCAATTTTTAACCAAAAGGCCTTCATGACTGAGTCACCTTGGGAAAAACAACATTTAATACTAATGAATCACTGGCATTAAGGGGTAGGGGAAGTGAAACAGCCATTGCCATTTGAAATTGGCTGAATTTGAGGGCAATTAAGAAAGACAGATATGCACACTTCAGATTACTATAATGGTAGTGCATTGTATTGGTGATTTGTTTTAAAACAAACATTTGAGGAGAATTACTTCAGGTGTATTTATCCAAGTAATTTTTCCGTAGATGGCAGAATGCTTTATTTTTTGAAGTCTGAGTTTGTTTTGGAACACATGAATATTTTGGAAAGATCAGAGGAAAAATGAGAAATCAGGGTTTAAACAACTGCAGGGTTAAACTGCAGGGTTTAAACAACTGAAGTGCTGGATTGGTCATTGCCCAGCAATAAAAATAATTAGTTGATAACAAGGGAGTTTAGGGCCCTGACAACATATCCCTTTGCAAGTTTCCAGCCCACCTCAGAAGTTTCTCTTTTTTGGGTAGTCATGTTTGCGTCCCCATTCATTTCAAGCCTTGTAAATACAAACATGGAACACAGAAACATATGACTTTCAACAAGAACAGTGGATGACATGGAAATAAAAGCTATTTTCAAATGTGACTCATGATTTTGAGTGCCTCCATTTGGGACACCTAAAAAAGGCCTGAGCACCTGACCTAAGGGAAGGAAGAGTGGGGAAATCAGACCTTCAAGATTTCAACTTGGGCATCCAAAAAAAATGGAGGTACTCAAAATCACGAGTCACTTCCAAAAATTGTGGTCTTATGCAATATATACTGTCTACAGTGTCCCCCATATTGGTCTAGTTTATGAATTTTTTTAAAATGATATCACATGCCCAACTGAACAGAACAAGAGTGAACAGACCCTTCACCTTGGCATTCAGTAGGAATGTTGCTCATTTCTTAGCTAATCTCTCTTCATATTGAACATTTTGCCTTCACAACTAGCAGTCTTAGATGCAAATAGGTTACATCTGATGTTTGGGGCCATGGTTTTTTTTAATTAATTAATTTATTTGTTTAAGTTTTCTTGGGCTGATAATGGAGAAAAGTACCTAACACACTTTACATGTATTTCCTGAACCATATCTTTTCTTTGCAAGGTTAATTTTCATGTCAGTTTCCTATTGTGCACTACTTGCATAATATCTGCCTAACAAATAGCTCACCATTCCACAAGAACAGGACATTTAGAAACAGAAGTTGCCTCCATTGAGACAGAGGGACTAAATGATACAAAGAAAGGAATATTAATTGCTCTTAAAATGCATCCTGAAATAAAAAAAATAATAATGCTGTATTCAAGAACCACCCTCAAGGTTTGTCTCACAGGCTTAAGCATTGCCTAAATCTATAGGCCAGCCCAGGATGATGACAGTTTTCACCACTGTAGACTTTGTGCCAACTTCAACAATGAAATTTCCTCTCTAAAAACTATCATAATTACATGAAGAGACCAATTTTCATTGAAGTTTTTGTTCCTATACTCTGTGTTCCTTGTAAAATATCACTGGCTACTGATGGAATAAAGCATCATTCCTCACCCATTTTATGGGACCCTCAACAACTAGAGTGCAATCGAGCATCTGGTGGCTTTGAGAGGTAGATCAATCTCTCAGACACTGATATTTCTTTCCATATAATACAACAATCCAGAGAATATGCCTGCTTGTCCTAGAATGTGCACTGTAGCATGCAGTCAGACATGATAGGAGCAGTTTTATGGCATCAAAAGGCTAGAATTAAGAATACTAGCATCAATAGACTCTTTGAACATTATTCTTGCTTGATGTTATGAAACCAGTCAGTTGCTAAGTACCAGATGAATGATTTTCAAAGTAGCTGAGTATCCACAGCTCCCTTTGACTTCAGTGCGAGTTTTAGGTGTTCAGCAATGCTATACAAGTCAGGCCAGAAGCCTGTAAGAAGCTGCTTATTTGTTGGTTGGGTTTGGGAAAGCCCAAACCAGTACAGTTCGTATCTGGATCCCAGTTTACCTGAACTCCCCAGGGATAATGATAGTGGGTTTGAAAATTGTTAGTGTTACAATTCCCTATTAATATATGGAAAAAAGGAAACCACCACCAATTCATCTTGCAAAAGTATAGTCTAATCTAAATTCTATTTAAAATAATTTGGAAGCTCTACTAAATAAGGATGATCTATATTGCAAACAGGATTTTTAAAAATTCTACTTTTCAAAAAGAGCCTAGGAGTGCTAGCCTATGTCTAACCCATTTAATATCCTTTGTTAAATCCCTTCCTGGATGCCTTAGTGCAAGTCCAGGCACAGCTCCAGGTACATATTCTGAATTTTGAGCTACATATGTATTGAAACTCACTGGAATTGGACACCTAACCACATCTACAAATACACAATGGAGAGGAAAGACAGTTTTGTGGTCAAGGCAATGGACAAACATTAGAACTGCATTCTATTCTCAGCATTACCACAGGCTCCCTGTGTTACCTAACTTGGAGAAGTCACTTTTGTTCCCATTTTCCAGTTCATCACCTGAAAACGGAGAATAATAATATTCCCTTCTTCCCACTCTTGGGAGGTCTTGTATTTACACTGTCATCTCATTGGGGCCTGGGCTGTCTCTTTCTATGTGATTATGCAGCACCTGGCACAGTACAGCCCTCTTCTCAGTTAGGGCCTGAAGGTGCTAATCTATTACAAACAATAAGAAGGCAGTCCTATAACCGCTGTCCCCTAGAAGTTCAGTTCTCCCAGGTTAATGCAGTTTACAATCAGTTTCTATCTATATGTTAAACACTTCTACATTAGGTACCTAAAAATGGGCCAAAAAGTCTTGAATGAGACAGAATGGAACACTTCAATTTTCTCATATGTCAGCCATATTTTCTACTTAGTAGAAACCAGATTGTGTTAGTATTTTGGAGACCATTGAAAACTGCACTTTGAAATTGTGGGAAACTGTGCCTCCTCACATCTGGCACTTTGCTTTAGATGCATCCATACATTTCTCAGGTAGACAGCTGTTACTGACAATACATATGTAGCAAGGTGCTTAGAAGCACCTATGTAAAACATCCAACACAGGGTTAAGCTATCAGTTTTGTTTTGTTTTTAAACGTGTGTTCAGGCTAGTGATAATGTGATTACTTCACCAGTGAGCAGGACACACAAGTGAAGAACAAACACAGGAATGATGTTAAGCAGCCCACTGCAACTTAATATTAAGTTTCACATTGGAGAAGAGCACTATCCGCCCATCTCCCCATACCAGGCATTTAGGTGGACCAAGTGTGGGGTTTACAGGACACTTCATATAGCCCACAACTTAAGATAGGCTCTCCACCGCTTTCCCCTAGCATTCAGCTTGCTCTGCTAAATCTTCTTTCCCCTTCTCAGCATGGTGAGAAGGTACCAAAGTGACAGAAGGTGAGAAGGTACCAAAGAGGGACCCCAGTCTGAAGGGACTTTAGGTCTGTAAGCCTGAGATCCACCAGCCAAATCCCATATGTCTCTTATTTTCTGGTCATTGGCCCTTGGTTATTTTATATGCACTGGACACTGGCTGCAGGTTGTGACAAACTAACTTCATGCAATTCCTAAGTTCTATACCTATTTAGCCTGTGTCTCCGGATTCTATGAGGAAGGCAAAAAACTCAGTAGACCAGTGTCAATTTGGCCCCAAGAGGAAAAAAAATCCATCCTGACCCCTTAAACAGTTAAGCAGGTAAACCCACAGCAACCTAAACACAGCTTCTTTACTACATAATTATGAGGAGGGATGATTCAACAAATAGAATCATAGAATATCAGGGTTGGAAGGGACCTCAGGAGGTCATCTAGTCCAGCCCCTTGCTCAAAGCAGGACCAATCCCCAATTAAATCATCCCAGCCAGGGCTTTGTCAAGCCTGACCTTAAAAACTTCTAAGGAAGGAGATTCTACCCCCTCCCTAGGTAACGTATTCCAGTGTTTCACCACCCTCCTAGTGAAAAAGTTTTTCCTAATATCCAACCTAAACCTCCCTCACTGCAACTTGAGACCATTACTCCTTGTCCTGTCCTCTTCTACCACTGAGAATAGTCTAGAACCATCCTCTCTGGAACCACCTCTCAGGTAGTTGAAAGCAGCTATCAAATCCCCCCTCATTCTTCTCTTCTGCAGACTAAACAATCCCAGTTCCCTCAGCCTCTCCTCATAAGTCATGTGTTCCAGACCCCTAATCATTTTTGTTGCCCTGCGCTGGACTCTCTCCAATTTATCCACATCCTTCTTGTAGTGCGGGGCCCAAAACTGGACACAGTACTCCAGATGAGGCCTCACCAATGTCGAATAATGGGACAAGAGGCTTGAGAAACACTAGGCCAGGGTTAAAATAAATAATTGTGGTCTCCGTGGCTGGCCAATGGGCAACAGAGCATGTGAAGGAGGGGCCTATCCCTCTATACTCTTTTTCCTTTATTCTAAAGTTACCTGGCACCTTGCGGCTCCAATCCAGCATCTCATCCATTAACTCAATGGATAGCAATTTACATGCCTTTTAGATATGTATATATCTCTCTCAAGTCCAACTCTATGGGAGCATTTGATTTACTCAGCAATTTTAGTCACTGCTTTCTGAGCAAGTGTTAATTTCAGCTTTACATTAATAAGTACATTGACAGCTTGTATGGTCTGCAGACATTTACACAACAAGTAAACAGAGAAATCATGGGTGAATAATTGACTATAACCCTATTTTTGATATACTGGTAGTTAACATACTAGGACAACTTCCAATGAAGGTGCTGTCATCTTTAAATGTTTCCTGGGTTTCCTCTCTTTCCATATAGACTTGCGTCATATTGGAGATTAAGGTGTCAGCTGAAATGCTCTAGCAATTGCAGTAAATGTTTATTTTGTTAATATTTGCAAGCTCCACTTTTGAAAATACATTTGCTTCCCCTGAGTCTATGGAGAATCTTTTGTACAGCATTCCTTGCTATTAGTTATGAGTATTCTTGTGTCAAAAGCCAGAATTATCTCGCACTTCATTATAAATGTGGAGGTACAGATAAAGTACAGCATAATGCAAAACTTAACAGTGAATTACAATCATTGGAGGTGTAACTGTAACATTTCCTTAACATATAGGTTGTTTTCAAGTCTAAGCATAATCACAGAACTAACTCACCCAGCCAATATGAGATTCATGCAGTTCAGAGCCAAAGACTGCTACTCTCTTGCGCTATCAAAACTGGAAAAGGTAAGGATACCTGCTTTTTATAACGGGGTTAAAGATTACATCAACTTGTCTTATCCCTTACTGGTTTTATGGTAGACTAGTCAGAACAGATTGAAACAGCCTGGAAGCTGTAGGTATAGGCATATCAGAAAGTTTTTTTTCTGAAGTCTACCTGAACTTTAATCTTCAATTTGGTTTCTATCTAGATTCATCAACTTTACAAAACCTAATTTTAGAAGTATTTGATTTATAGGCTGACACTATTCGAGGAAACATTAACTGTACCTTTTTTAAAAAATACCATCCAATATTCTAAGAGGTTATTAGGCAATTAATGTGCAAAACATTTAAAGTGACTTGAAACACTTAGAATATATGCACTTGCTTTACTATGCATACATGTACTAGTATAATGATAATAAAATATATTGTGCTTCAAGTCAATTTAGCAAGACTATAATTCCATATTCTGATAACCCAGGGGTTCTCAAACTTGATTGTACCGCAACCCCCTTCTGACAACAAAAATTACTACATGACCCCAGGAGGTGGGGAGCCTAAGCCTGCCCAAGCCCCACCACCCCAGGTGAGGAGGCCAAAGCCAAATTCTAAGAGCTTCAGCCCCAGGCAGGGAGTCTATAACCTGAAGCCCTCTGGCTTTGACCCTCGGCAGTGGGGCTTGGGCTTCAGCTTCGGCCTCAGCAAGGCTAATGCCAGCCCCAGAGACCCCATTAAAACACAGTCGCAACCCACTTTGGGGTCCTGACCCACAGTTTGAGAACTGCTGTGATAACCCATTGCAAAATCTTGGTATCTGTATTTTGCGTTTGCTTTGTTTTTTGTAAAAGTTGCCCTCCCAGGGGAAAAATGGAGGGGTATTATTTGATATAAAGCTAAAATATTTATCTTCAGTTTTGTTTAGGGCATATATCTGGTGAGCATGGGGAACAGGGAGGTTAGACAGAGAAATTCTGGTTTGCTCAGAACTGCATTTGATCAGTGGCTAAGCCAACGTCTTTTCCAAGTCCTGTAGAAAATATTTTGTCTACAGGAAGTATTCAGTGGAGCTGAGCAAATACACCTCTAACCAGATATAACGTGACCAGATATAACACAAATTCGGATATAACGCGGTAAAGCAGTGCTCCGGGGTGGGGGGGTGGGGCTGCACTCTCCGGTGGATCAAAGCAAGTTTGATATAACGCAGTTTCGCCTATAACGCGGTAAGATTTTTTGGCTACCGAGTACAGTGTTACGTCGGGGTAGAGGTGTAATTCATACTAACTGATTTATTTGGCTAATTTAGCTTCTTTGTGTTCAGTTATCTGTGATCAGTTCGAGGTTCTCAAATTTGCTATTTAAGAAGAGTCACTAAATAATTTCTGGAAATGATTCTTATCTCCAGATTTCTGAAAAAAAAAACCTTTTGTATTGTGGTAGCACCTAGGAGTCTCAGTAATGCACCAGGACTATATTGTACCAAGTGTTGTACAGACAGTCCCCACCTGAAAGCGCTTAATATTTTATATTCTAGTCATGCTGTGATAGTTTTGATTAGACAGGTCACCTGGTATCATTTCTATACCCTGATCATATAGCATAAACCTAGAATTAAACTTCTGGTTGTAAGAATAAGATGTTAGATGGGGTGGGATCTGAGTTACCCAGGAAAGAATTCTCTGTAGTATCTGTCTGGTGAATCTTGCCCATATGCTCAGGGTTTAGCTGATCACCATATTTGGGATCGGGAAGGAATTTTTCTCCAGGGCAGATTGGAAGAGACCCTGGAGGTTTTTCACCTTCCTCTGTAGGATGGGGCACGGGTCACTTGCTGGAGGATTCTCTGCTCCTTGAAGTCTTTAAACCACGATTTGAGGACTTGAATAGCTCAGACATAGGTGAGAGGTTTTTCGCAGGAGTGGGTGGGTGAGATTCTGTGGCCTGTGTTGTGCAGGAGGTCAGACTAGATGATCATAATGGTCCCTTCTGAGCTTAGTATCTATGAAACATTCATTTTCTTTAAATATTTGCAATATTCACTTAAATTTTGCTGCTTCCTTCAACACTAACACAACTAACTAATACGACTGAAATAGTTATTATATGCAAGCAATCTGCACAAATCAAGACTTCAGTCACTCATTCAGACACCTCCTTGGGGATGACAGGGAACTGCAAAAACTAAGATTATTAAGCATTGAGATAGTCTGCCACCCACAGTTATGTCATATTGAGAATGAGACCATACGCTCTTCTGGTCAGGGATTGTCAAGTTGGATGCTGTAATAACAGAAGTAAAACTAATGCTTGGGTGAGTACCCTCATGAGTTATTGACCACTGCCCCCTGCATGAGTTATTAACAGAATGATAACCTCAACAGCTCAAAAGTGATACAGTATACGAAAACCTATGTTATACTGATGTGTACATGCCAAGATGAAAATTACAGAAAGGTATCTTCAAATATATTGAGATCCACGAGGCAGGTATTCACAGTGCTGGGAGGTTCTTGAGTTTCATATTATGGCAACAGTTTAATTGTTAAGACTAGCTCCATTTATTTTTCCACTCTATATTTCCTTTCCTTTGGGTCCCTGTTAGCTATTCATCCTTTTATTAGTGGGCTTTGTTTATTCATTTGCTCCCCATTTTGTTCATTTCTCTCCTTTCAGTTTGGGTTATGCTGCCTCCTTAGAACATTTCTCTCACCTATAAAGGAGGTTTGCCACTGTGATTCTCTCAGACTAGCTCTTTCCCAGTGGTTTCTGCAAGAGTAAAGCAAGATTGGCTAGAATCATGCACCACTAGTATATCGGTATTGCCATATTAGAGCATGGAGTGTCTGTAGATAGCTGGAAATCCCTCAGGGATGTATTCCCATATAGTTTTGTTCCTTGGTGCCCTAGAACCTATAGAAAACTCTGGGCATACTCCAAGACTCCAACACATAGCTTGATGAAAAGGGATACTTACTAGGAAACTCATTACCACTCTTGGTAATGAGTTTGAAGTGCTTCTGCAGTAGTTCAGTGGGGATACAAATCAAGCGCAACTGAAGTCAGGATTGAACCTCTAGGTTGCTGAAAAGTATTGGAAAATCCAGGGCTACTCTGCTGAAACATTTGGTTAACTTACATGCACATGCAAACAGTTGTGAATAAAGGCTGGATACTGAGCAGCAATTTAATTAACTTCCTGTCCTAACTCTTTCAACATAACACATGAGTAGATAAATTGTCTCATAAAAATAACATTTCTTGCTTTATGGTTGAAGGTGCCTACAGTTGATACTATTTCCCATTCATTTTACTCTTAACAGTCACAATGGAGCATTTCACAGGTGGTGCTGTAGTTCATTAGACTTTTCAGAACTCCCTTTTGCAAAATGGAATGCAATTAAAACTTGAGTGAAAGTGATCTTATGTCGTCAAACACTCAGCTGTTTGCTACTCCTGGGCTACGTTCCCCATATTCAGATAGACTTCAAAGGCTGGGTTGTTGCCTTCAGCTAATGCTTATATACACACATGCAAAATTGACTTCACGGCTTAATGGGCTGCAGAAGCAAGAAATCTGATTCGCAGGAGAACTCCATCTGCTGTTGCAGCTGCAACTTTCATTGTTTTTTTTAAAAAAAACCCACAATAACCAAACAATCACAGTTGGCATGGCATCAGACAAGGCAAGAGCCTTTTGGCCAGGAGAAAATAAAACAGATGAAATATGTTTAAACCATATGCCGGGAATCAAACACTATCTCATCTGATTGTCTTCAGACAAGAAAAAGGGAAGCGGCCATTTTACAGAATCCTCACTAGGACAAATCTTGAAACAAGGGGTAGGAAAGACTTGATTGAGGTTTACACCCTAATTACCAGTGATTTTCCATTAAACAAACTGTACTTATTTGCTAAAGAATTTTATACTTTATAAAATTACATAGTATAAAAGTACATTATACTTACTGAATAATAGGCAATGCATGTTTTCCTTTAATCAGAGAGCCAATACTATTTTAAAATAATTTATAAGATCATATGTAACCAACAGATACTCAGCTCTTCTCTTTTACCCTAAGAAACAAATTGAAATGGGTTTTGAGGGCTAAAAATCTATAGGGAAGACCTATCATAGAATATCAGGGTTGGAAGGGACCTCAGGAGGTCATCTAGTCCAATCCCCTGCTCAAAAGCAGGACCCATCCCCAATTAAATCATCCCAGCCACGGCTTTGTCAAGCCTGACCTTAAAAACTTCTAAGGAAGGAGATTCCACCACCTCCCCAGGCAACGCATTCCAGTGTTTCACCACCCTCCAAGTGAAAAAGTTTTTCCTAATATCCAACCTAAACCTCCCCCACTGCAACTTGAGACCATTACTCCTTGTCCTGTCCTCTTCCACCACTGAGAATAGTCTAGAACCATCCTCTCTGGAACCACCTCTCAGGTAGTTGAAAGCAGCTATCAAATCCCCCCTCATTCTTCTCTTCTGCAGACTAAACAATCCCAGTTCCCTCAGCCTCTCCTCATAAGTCATGTGTTCCAGACCCCGAATCATTTTTGTTGCCCTTCACTGGACTGTCTCCAATTTATCCACATCCTTCTTGTAGTGTGGGGCCCAAAACTGGACACAGTACTCCAGATGAGGCCTCACCAATGTCGAATAGAGGGGAACGATCAAGTCCCTCGATCTGCTCGCTATGCCCCTACTTATACATCCCAAAATGCCATTGGCCTTCTTGGCAACAAGGGCACACTGCTGACTCATATCCAGCTTCTCGTCCACTGTAACCCCTAGGTCCTTTTCCGCAGAACTGCTGCCTAGCCATTCGGTCCCTAGTCTGTAGCTGTGCATTGTGTTCTTCTGTCCTAAGTGCAGGAGCCTGCACTTATCCTTATTGAACCTCATCAGATTTCTTTTGGCCCAATCCTCCAATTTGTCTAGGTACCTCTGTATCCTATCCCTACCCTCCAGCGTATCTACCACTCCTCCCAGTTTAGTATCATCTGCAAATTTGCTGAGAGTGCAATCCACACCATCCTCCAGATCATTTATGAAGATATTGAACAATCCGACCCCTGGGGCACTCCACTTGACACCGGCTGCCAACTAGATATGGAGCCATTGATCACTACCCGTTGAGCCCAACAATCTAGCCAACTTTCTACCCACCTTATAGTGCATTCATCCAGCCCATACTTCCTTAACTTGCTGACAAGAATACTGTGGGAGACCGTGTCAAAAGCTTTGCTAAAGTCAAGAAACAATACATCCACTGCTTTCCCTTCATCCACAGAACCAGTAATCTCATCATAGAAGGCAATTAGATTAGTCAGGCATGACCTTCCCTTGGTGAATCCATGCTGACTGTTCCTGATCACTTTCCTCTCATGTAAGTGCTTCAGGATTGATTCTTTGAGGACCTGCTCCATGATTTTTTCCGGGGACTGAAGTGAGGCTCACTGGCCTGTAGTTCCCAGGATCCTCCTTCTTCCCTTTTTTAAAGATTGGCACTACATTAGCCTTTTTCCAGTCATCCGGGACTCCCCCGTTCGCCACGAGTTTTCAAAGATAATGGCCAATGGCTCTACAATCACAAACGCCAGTTCCTTTAGCACTCTCGGATGCAACTCATCCGGCCCCATGGACTTGTGCACGTCCAGCTTTTCTAAATAGTCCCTAACCACCTCTTTCTCCATAGAGGGCTGGCCATCTCTTCCCCATGTTGTGATGCCCAGCGCAGCAGTCTGGGAGCTGACCTTGTTCGTGAAGACAGAGGCAAAAAAAGCATTGAGTACATTAGCTTTTTCCACATCCTCTGTCACTAGGTTGCCTCCCTCATTCATTAAGGGGCCCACACTTTCCTTGGCTTTCTTCTTGTTGCCAACATACCTGAAGAAACCCTTCTTGTTACTCTTGACATCTCTTGCTAGCTGCAGCTCCAGGTGCTATTTGGCCCTCCTGATTTCATTTCTACATGCCCGAGCAATATTTTTATACTCTTCCCTGGTCATATGTCCAACCTTCCACTTCTTGTAAGCTTCTTTTTTATGCTTAAGATCAGCTAGGATTTCACCGTTAAGCCAAGCTGGTCGCCTGCCATATTTACTATTCTTTCAACACATCGGGATGGTTTGTCCCTGTAACCTCAACAGGGATTCCTTGAAATACAGCCAGCTCTCCTGGACTCCTTTCCCCTTCATGTTAGTCCCCCAGGGAATCCTACCCATCCGTTCCCTGAGGGAGTTGAAGTCTGCTTTCCTGAAGTCCAGGGTCCGTATCCTGCTGCTTACCTTTCTTCCCTGCATCAGGATCCTGAACTCAACCAACTCATGGTCACTGCCTCCCAGATTCCCATCCACTTTTGCTTCCCCTACTAATTCTTCCCGGTTTGTGAGCAGCAGGTCAAGAAAAGCTCCCCCCCCTAGTTGGCTCCTCTAGCACTTGCACCAGGAAATTGTCCCCTATGCTTTCCAAAACTTCCTGGATTGTCTATGCACGGCTGTATTGCTCTCCCAGCAGATATCAGGAAAATTAAAGTCACCCATGAGAACCAGGGCATGCAATCTAGTAGCTTCCGCGAGCTGCCAGAAGAAAGCCTCATCCACCTGGTCCGGTGGTCTATAGCAGACCTCTGTATATTTGTCCTGACTTTTATACAGATGTACTTCCCCTCTGCCCCCATCTCATTTGGAATGAGGCATATTTCCTCCATTATTTTTTACTACTGTTTCATTTATAAACACAGATAATTATATCTGAAATAACATGAGCCAGTTAGTTTGCAGTAGTGACATATGGGCTGTTTAAAAAAATCCAAATATTGTTAAAGCTGCATCTGTACTTTGGTGTCAATTCATTAGCTTCAATGGAGCTGAAATGATATTCATCTGCTGAGAATCTGACCCTATATTTTAAGCTCATCTCTGTGGAAGAGTTCATCTTTGAATTCTTCTCTCTTCCTCTTCATTGCTTTGTATCTTAGTACAAGTTACAAACTTTGTTGCTGTCCTTCACTGTGATTTTTAACCAATAAACCAATAAATTTTCTCCTTTCCCACCCTTCCCATGCTAAAGGTTGTTATGTCTCCATTATGAAGAATTGAAGTCTAAATTTTAATATCAGGAATTCAGTAAAGTGCAAATATATACTCCCCAAAGATTATAAATGAGATAATTCTAATTATTATTTTTCTGGGTTCTGGATCAGTCTCAAATACAACATGAGCAGTTACCAAGGCTGTCAAACAGAAAGGACACTTTACTGTTCCTCTCAATATGCCAGCCATTCTGTCAATACTATATACTCTTGTATAGCCCCATATTTGTGTCCCCTTCCAGGTTCTTGCATCTTCCTCAGAAGCATGGGGTACTTGCCACTGTTGGAGTCAGGTTACTGTGCTAGATGGATAAATGGTCTGATCAAATGGAGCTATTGACATTGGAGAAGGGGGCATACCTCAAAGTCCAGATCCAGCCCTACATCTCTCTATGCCACTGGGTAAGTCTGCACTGGAGATGGGAGCTACAATTTCCAGCTTGATTAGACATACTCGCACTAGCTCTAAGAGAGCTAGCATTCTAAAAATAGCAATGTAGCCATGGCAGCACAAGTGGCAGGAGGAGCCAGCCACCAGAGTACATACCTAGAATCTTGGATGGGCTATTACTTTGGGCAGCTAGTCCCTCCCACTGCCATGGCTACACCTCTATTTTTAGTGAACTAACTCAGCCAGACCTCATGCAGGACTGGAAATTATGCCTTCCCTCTTCAGCGTAGACATACCCACTGACACAATGGTCAGCGCAGCTCCTTTAACACCACACTAAACAACACTTAAATGATAATGTCATGACATATGAGAGAGAGAGAGAAAGAAATGGAAGGAATTTGGTCCAAATATAAACACAGGAGGAACGCAAAACCGAGAAGTAAAATGTCAAAGAATAAACATGGACTTTCTCTGAGGAAAGTATTGCTGAAGGTTAAGGGAAAGCTGATGGGCACGACCCACTGTGAGGGAAGCTTCCTAGCTTTCTAGTTTACAACGTAAAATACGTAGAGAAAATATTAATATAGTGATGAACTGTTTCTCATCTTACAAAAGAGTGTCTAACAAAGATTCAGAATTTCCTAGCCCGGAGCGCAGAGCCACTGACAGGAGACATTCATGTGGAGGAGACAACTAAAGGAACATTGAACTTGATCCATTGATGCATTTTAACACGCAATTTACAGATCTATGGGTGTTTGTAGTTATACAAGCCATGCTCATGCCAGGCTCTTTTCTCGTGCCCCTAGATGAACAATTCCATAAATATTTATGTTGTCCCCTTTCCCATGAAGTAATTCCAAAAGTCTCATTGGGAAAGCTGCTGAGCACCACACTTATTATGAAGCAACTGCTGGTGACACTCTGATGTCATTGTGGCTTGTACAGCAGCAGAATTCTCTGGAAATCCCATGAGCCTGAAGATAAAACATATCCTAGGCAAAATATGCCTGAGTGAGCATTTTATTACTCACAAATCTCTTAAGCAAAAGTAAAGAAAAGCAAGCTGGTAATAAGAAGCAGAGTAGAGATGGAAGATGAAGGATTTAAAAGAAAGAGGGGAGGGGGGAAATGCATTTACAGTCCCCCTCCCACACTTACAAGCTCCTGTTTTGAAATAAGCTGGGCAGGAATAACAAAGATCCTCTCCTACCTCTTTTCAAAATTGAAACATCAGCCAAAAAATATTCCCAAAACATGGCATGTCTTCCCTCCCACCCCACCTTGTTGCCACCAAAACAGAATCCTCTACAAATTATACTGAGCAGACAGAAGGGTACAATTTATACCTTCCATTTGTTTTCTGCTAGGCGATTGAATCCAGAGCCCATACTCTTTGTAATATTTTTGGCATAAATCTAAAAAGTTGTATATAGTTTATATAATTTAATTTCATGAAGAGTAAATACCTATATCAAAGTAGTAAATGAAAAACAGTCTTACACTTTAAGCACTCACCTATAAGATTTATTTCATAAAAATGAACATGAAATCTCCTCAACTCTATTCCACTATACTAAAGATGAATATCTAGCAGCATGATCAAATCTATGGGTCTGATCCTCAAAACAATTGCATGAGTAGCCCTTATTCTTAGGCCTAGTCTCATTTACCTCAATGATACTATTTGTGAACGGAAGGACTGCTAATGTAAATTTTCAGGATTAGGCCCTGTATATTTAATCAGAAACATGCAGCTACTAAAAATTCTTTACTAGTGTTAAAAAGTGAAGTATCTGAAAATAAATGATTATCATGAATACATCACAGAAGGAGCCAATAGAGATGTTCCTGAGAGCAAATTTTAGTAATGATTAGGACTGCACAGTAAATGCTTCCAATCCTGGCCAAAACCCAAGCCAAATCAAAAGTATTTTTTGTAAGTGAGATTGTGTCACTGTCTTTTTTCAGTGTTGGAATTTTCAGCTCACAAGCTCTATTTACTTCTAATTCTCTTTTTATCCTGAGATTCAAGTCACAAATTTACTATATCAAAAAGATTCTTATTAACTACAAAGGCTAGATTCAAACTTCCCACAAATCTGGAAGATAATGGGATAATAATGTGGTTTTGGTTCAAGCCTGTTATTTAATAGTAACTTATTATATGACTTGTAGCCTTTCAAACTAACCTGCTTGCTTGCATATTTGGTTTATTGTAATAGGTTTATAGATTTATATTAAAGTAAGTTTGGCTGTAATGCAAGAGACCTACAGGCCAAAAACCTGTATGTTAAGCTAAGGCAAAGTTAGCATATCTATATTAAGACCTTTTACCCAGAAAAGTAAAGTTGACATATATCTTGTTACCTACATAGATGAGTGTCCACGCATATGTCTAAGACCTTTTATCTAGACCAATAGACAATGGAAGAATGGCATAGGGTGGTTTTCAATTTGTACCCACAGACTTAAAAGGTACACCACAAGGAAACTTATGTGCGTATGTACATGTCATCAGTATGCACATACATACTAGCCTATGGAGTAAGCATACCCTAACATTTTGTGGGTGAGGAATGAAATTTGGGCATAGGAGGAAGGATTTCCAGCACTTGTGCCCTATAAAAGAGGTGACCCACCTCGCCAGAGTACTCCACTCTATCTTACTTACTTTTACTCACTCTTTCTATTTTATTTTATTCTATCTGCCTACTATGACTACTACTATAAGTAGGCTATAATTGTTCTTCTTAAATTTTAAGTTTCAAGGGAACTAGGCTAAGCTTGGTTTTCCTAAGTTTTATTCTTATTTTGTTTATTAGGTTTTGATTTTAAGTTTAAGTTAGTCAAGTAAACCCTAAGTTAGTTCTGATAGCTCTTAGTATTAGTTTCTTCTAAGCACTGCATCTCTCACTCAAAAATTGAGAAACCTGAATTGCAAGGCTGGTCCTGTGTCTCTTACCACCAGGTTATCAAGGAAGGGTGAGAGTATACTAACCAAAGCTTTGTTGCATATAATCCTATATTATCATATGTATCTTTTGAATAGCAGTAATGCAATTGTAACTTTGTAACTCTGAGTATTTTACTATTTACTTACTATTATTGATTTTAATAAAAAGTCTTTAAGGCTATATCTGTCTCAGTGTGAGTTTCTTATCATACCCCCCGAGGGTCCTTTGTAAATTCCGTGGATTAAATTAAATTAAATTGATAAATTAAATTATTATGAATACACCCTACATCAGGCTACAGACTAGATAGATAGTATAGAATAGAAGAGGAAGAGAGCTAGAGTAGAAAAAGAATACTCTAGCGAGGTGGGTATACTCCTGGCTGGCTCACCAGTCTGTAGCCTGATTTAGGATGTACTAACAATATTAATTTATCAATTTAATTCTTATTTAAATTAATACTATTAATAATAATAATTAAGTATTATTATTAATAGTATGGGTTTTAGGCTCACCAATCTGTTTGATCAGAAGATAAAAAGTTCTTGTCCAGAATCAGGCATCACAGAATTTACAAAGGACCCTCAGGAGCCAACGCTAAGTGTGTGGAAAAATGGGCTTACTGTTGGAACACCTTCTCATGGCTGAGTATAGGGTAGCAGGTTTATTTTCTCTCTAATGCCCCTGTCGCTGGTTCATCTTGTCCAACAGTGAATTCTCTACTTGCAACTGAGTGCTCCTGTGAGGTTATGCTTTAGTCCCACCTCTTTTGGAGTAATAAAGTCCAATGACCTTACAAAAAAGTATTTGATTACAACTCTGGGCCCCCTGATCCTCATATTTTTCTCTCAGAGGCTATCAGCACTCCTTATCAAGGGCTTTATGTCATCTTCCCCAATAGCTGGTAGGGTAATCCAGACCCTCCTGCTATACTGGATTCTAGTCCAGGGAGCCTATAGCCAGCAGCCAAGGTCTGAACCATCAGACTCATTGCTTCCACCTCCCTGGACTTCTTCCTACCATAGCCCATCAGCAGGATTCTCTCATAGTGTCTAAACTTATCCTTTTCTCATGGCCAGGACTCCCCTCTGGAATTCTCCCAACAAATTCCCAAAGTATAGGTACAAACATAAATCCAGTTTTACCCTCCTCAGGTTTGATCTTTCATTCTTTTCTGTTCTTCTTTCATTCTTTTCTGTTTTGACCATCTCCCAGGGGTCTCTCCCTAGAACACCAAAGCCAGCCCCATTACAATGGCTCACTGCCAGAAGTTACTCCACCTCAATGACTGTTTTATGTCACTCCTAATCTCCTATCAGACTTTGCTACGTAGAAAAAAATTCCACAGCCAACACTCCCTGTAGGGATCCTCCTTGACCCTGCCAGTCTTCCCCACTTACTTATCACAGAAGGTAATAGCAGACTTTCTCTCTGCAATCCCCTTCTAAGTTGTACTTCCATTATTTAGAGTCACCTGCTCCTTCCCCAGCTGGGTTTCATCTTTAATTAATCCTGGCATATCCTCCAGGTGCAATCAGGTAGCATAATTGGCCTCTCAAACCCATATTTATTCTTTCAGCACCAGGATGATGCATATACCCCACTAGAGTACTTCTGCTCATTCTATCTTAAAAACATTTATACCTGGGAACTAATCTCCCTTTAAATGGTTTTCATAGCTGCTGTGTTTCTAATAATTATGGTCTTTAAAAATAGGAATGAACTCTAGGCTATGTAATATATGTTAGTACCAATACTTCCTTTGCTCAAAGGCATTTGCCACCTTCTATGAAAATACATCTTTTAGAGATTTTTTTAATCGTGTTTTAGATTTTAATAGAAAAAATCTTTGTGTGATGGTTAAAACACATATAGAAAGGATATTCTCTATTAGAATAAGTGGGGTTTTAGAGTAACTTCTATAAATCCCTTATGTTTTCATCCATTACATAGCACTTCCCCATAAGGCTAGACCTACTATTTTAAAGCTTAATGTTCTGGCCAAATATACATAAGGACTAGGGGAGCAGGAGGGTGCAGAGTTTTATCTGCATGTTCATTTCCCTTTGACCAACTTCCTTATGGAAGTGCTTGAATGTGCATACTAACTGTGTATAGAGCCTAATAACTCTGTCATTAATGGATAAATCGTTGGCCCTGGTCATGTGGGGTGAGCAGAGATGGGAGGTACTGAACCTTATCTGAGAGGAACAAGATTTTTTGGGGGTGGGGGTGGTAGTGAGGTAAATGCACAAGTGAATTCATTAGCTGGGGAGGTCTCTAGGGAGATAGCATGGACCCAGCCAGTTCTGACAGTGGAATAGGGACCAGTTCAGGGAGCCTTTGCAAATATGTGTACTGTGGAGAACACTGGACAAGTGGAGTGGAAACCAAGACCAGCTGCAGTAGTTGAAGACCGAGGAACCTGACCTACTCTAACGATGACCTATTGTAGGTTGTTTGGGATGGCCACTATACAAAAAATGAATATTGACAGCTGCAGCTGGGGAGATAGCAATTTTCCATTATACTCTTTATCTCCCCCTTTCCATCCCCCCAACATGCTCATTCTTTCCCTTTATGCACCCAAAGAAGTAGAGAAGAAGTAGAGCATCTGTTAACACTGCTTCCCAACGGCATGTCACAACAGGAGATGTGCACATCTCCACAGAGTTTGTGTAGCTTGGCACTTCTTCACACCGGTGGGCAAAGGAAGCATTTTGCCTCAAGTACACACAATTCTCTGCATGTAGACTGGTGACAGAACTCCTGTAGAAGTTAATGTGAGTTTTGCATGTGAAAGAATTGCAAGCTCTGGCAACCAATCATTTAAGTGTCTGGGAGGTTTCATTTGAACCAAGTAATAAATTGAGGTTACATCTCAGTGTAACTGGACAATCAAAAAATGTGCATGAGTTATCACTAGAACTATCAATAAATTATCTGTTTGCCTCAAATCTCGGTGGACAGAAAGAAAGTTACAGTGACACTGATATTTCATTATTCATATAGCAGATGAACACTTGAACACTAGTCAACTGGCACGCTCTGATATTAGTACCACAGTAACATCTTTGCATTGCTATAATTTTAGGAAAACAATGGGTTATTAGTTGCATTTGGAGGTGGGGATGTTATCTATGTTGTCACTCTTCATTGCTTAATAACCAACTAGGAGCTAGTCAAATTTAAATTTAATAAAGATAGTAAGTTTGGCATAAAACTCTGTATTTTCCTCATTTTAAAAAGAAACAACAAGTGTTAAAATTAAACAATGTTGAGTCCTTGTGGCACCTTAGAGACTAAAATTTATTTGGGCATAAGCTTTCATGGGCTAGAATCCACTTCATCACATGCATGGAGTGGTAAATACAGTACCAGATATGCATCTGATGAAGTGGGTTCTAGCCCATGAAAGCTTATGCCCAAAGAAATTTGTTAGTCTCTTAGGTGTCACAAGGACTCCTCATTGTTTTTGCTGATACAGACTAACACGGCTACAACTCTGAAACCTCTAAGAATGTTGTCAGTCTGCTTTAGCTCAAAAGGAGCCTAGTTTTTAAAATAAATTCCACTGATGTCATATTTTAAGTGATTTTACTAGATATGTTAAACTGGAAAGAATTTTCCTACTTTGACTTTTTTTTTATAGTGTTTATACAAATCAACATGTATTCACAACAAAAATGTCAAACAATGAAAAACAGCAGGGGTGACAGCATGAAATTCAACATGAGTACATATAAATGACACATTGGTTCCAGCAGTCTGCCATTCTGCAGGCAAATGTGTCTGTTTAACTTGGAAATTTGCAGAGTATCTTTACCACACTAACCCATTGTGCATGACATCTGTTGGATTGAAAGCCTGCATTTCGTTTATCACTGATTTCTTGAAAATGCCTCAAACCTATTAGCGCTCTCCCCCCGATAGCTGGGGGAACAAGCAGCAGCAAGATCTAATGTAGTTTATCTGTAAAGAAAGAGGAAGGGGGGAGGGAAGAGAGCATCACTGTAATGTTTCTATGCTTTTGCTGTTTCTATTTCCCTTCCCCAAAGGTATCAAAACAGCAGCCTCTGGCCCCATCTAGCTTCCACCTCCTCTTCTTTCCCTGTTCAGTAACCTCCCAACCCCTGAAATAGAACCCTATTATTTTCTTTTTAGTGGCTCCCTGTACAAGCCTCAGACATCAGAAAAGGGAACTTCTAAAAGGGTTTGGTGCCTCCTCACTAGATACAGTGGGCCTGATCTAAAACCCATTGATGGCAACAGAAAGACTCCCATTGGATTCAATGGGCTTTGGATCAGGTCCAGTATGAGTAGCCCTGTACTTCCCCTCTCTCCCAAAGATGGAATTACTCACAAAGGGTCTGATCAGACAGGCAGATCTGCTAGCATGGACCCATCGGTCTCCACACAGGTGCGGGGATCTCCACTAGCAGGATGAGAGCCAGGCAACATATCTAACAATCAGGCCTTTAATAATTGATTCTGACACCTGTAATTTGCTATGTTTTTGTTTCTATCTGTAAACACAAATGAATGACTACCCAGGGAGAGTAAATTTTACTTTTTGGTTGCTACAGTTTGTTCCAAGGAAGCACCAATGTGACATTATATACTGTGTTTTTTAAAAGAAAAAAGGAACCTCTGAAATTATTTCTTTATTTCTAACCTTTGAACAGAAAGAACGGGAGAAGGGTTCTAATCTGGCATTTATGTTTCGACTGCCTTTTGCTGCTGGAAGGGTTTTCAGCATCAGTATGTTGGACACCCTCCTGTACCAGGTACTGTACATGACAACACCTAATTTTCTTTAACATATGCTTTATCACAGCATAGATTTATATTTAATTGTTAGATGAGCCACTTTGTAATGTTTTATTGTATGCTGGCTGATGTTTTATGTATCGGGTTATTATTGCTTTACCTTTAATATATGAAAAACAAAGTTACTTTTAAAGTAGTGTAAGGAAAAGTTTTATTTTCTTTACAGTATTACTGTTATAGAATGATTTTTAGTAAAATGTTAACATTTTAAAGACATTATTTTAAGCATGTAACCCTCATGAGATTAGACAGATGATTCTGCAACTAGGGCTTCATACAGTGGCACACTGTGAATGTCCAGGAATCCACCCACACAGAACCAATTGCAGACCTGAGGCCATATAGGCCCAAGTTCTGGTTGGCCCTGTATACTGAGTGCACCAGAAAAGTCATCAGAAGAACAACAAATAAAGGCTCATTTACTACACTCAGAAATATTTCCAATCCAATAAAAAAATCCAATTAATAAACCCCAAGAAAGAAAAAGGGTGTTTCACCAGGTCCCATGTCAGAGCTGCAGAAGGGAATGCCAAGACAGAGCCAAGAGGTCATGTCATATGCTCTGGATGTTAGTGTCTGTTCACTCACTAGTCCAACAGTGATAACGCTCTATGCAAATTGTTCCTGCTCTTCACCCTGAAAGATTGCACCTGGAGCTCTTCACAGCCAAAGTACAAGGGACATTAATAATGGATACTATAGGCATGCACTCATCTGGATTATGCCATTTACCGTGTAGTTGCCAGCTCTTGGCTTGTAGTGTTCTGCTTCACAAAGTCAGATCCTTGTCCTGCAAATGACTGACTTGACTCATCTGAGTAATCCCACTGAAACCAACAGAATGATTCACATGAGTGATGTCACTCACATGTGTTTGCTGTAACAAGCCCACAGTGCTGGACTGTGCCACACTTATTTACAACAAATAGTACCTACCTCTACATTTCCACTTGGTGTGAGTTGGGGTTGCAGAGTCTGGCTCTAACACAGCGGACTAAGTAAAGTCAACATGATGGTGATATAACATGCAGAGCAACTTCTTGAGGCTAAGTATCTCTATCAATTTTTTTTCCAATACAGGAGGTAGGTAAGTATATTGCTGCAAAAACAAAACCCCAAGATTTACAGCTATTCATCAATTGCTGTACATTTTGGAAATAAATGTATTTACTCACAAGGCATATTCTAACCCTGCCCCAGAATATGAGCACTGAATTTGGTGTTATTTTACAAGTGATAGATGAATGACGACACTCTTATGGAAACAGTTTTTTGTTATTATTAACTCCTGCCATCTTCAGTATTTTATATTTGTTGTTATACATGATCAGCCAGAATTCCCTTTGTATACAGAATGCCATTACTGGATGGAGTGAGGCAATTTACAATCAATAGAGCTGGCTTGGAATTTCTTGGCAGAAAATTTTTCATTGGAAAAAAACTTATTTGTCCAAACCAAGTTCTTCATCTAAACGTATCTGTTTTGATGAACATTTCATTGGGAAGGTTTCTGAGCTCCAGGATGGAATTTCTGTGGGGAGAGAAGCAACAGCCTAGTGGTGAGGACACTCACTTGGGATCATAGAATCACAGAACATCAGGGTTGGAAGGGACACCTCAGGAGGTCATCTAGTCTAACCCCCTGCTCAAAGCAGAACCTAATCCCCAACTAAGTCGCTTTGTCAAGCCTGACCTTAAAAGCCTCTAAGGGAGGAGATTCCACCACTGCCCTAGGTAACCCATTCCAGTGGTTCACCACCCTCCTAGTGAAAAAGCTTCTCCTAATATCCAACCTAAACCTCCCCCACTGCAATTTGAGACCATTACTCCTTGTTCTATCATTCAGGAGACTAGGTTCCATTCTCTGTCCCAAATCAGGTAGAGGATTTTTTTTTTAAAAAAAAGAGTATGGCAGTTCAGTTTAAACCAATTAAAGAAATGGTGTAGATCAGTGGTTCTCAAACCTTTGTTTTTCCTCAGATCACTTGAAAATTGCTGAGGGTCTCAGCGGACCACTTAGTGATCTTTCCAAATGTTGTTTATACTGTTAGCTAACTATTGTAAAGCACTTTGGATAAAATACAAAAATACACAATACAAAAAAAGCTTAATTATTAACGCTTTTGGGTCCTACAAATAAAAGCACAGCGCTCATATTTTAATATCAGTAGTCTTACCTTTCTAATGTGGTGGATGTGTCCTCTCTCCCCCTCGCCATGGCAGACCCCGAGCTGGGGCTGGGAAAGAGGGCTGTCTCTCCCCGGCAGCCGCAGCCCTGCAGCTGGGGAAAGTTGCCCTTTCGCTGGCTGCCGCAGCCCTGCACATCCCAAATCCCCTATTCTCACCACACTCCCCCCTCCCACCTACTCCTTATTCCCCCCAAGGCCCCCACCTCACCTTACATGTGCGTCTTCTCCAGGGCCCAGGCACCTAATTAGTAGCACCACGCCTGCACCTTCATTCTCTCGTACCAGGCGCACACCTTAGAGGGAACTATCCATGGACCACCTGAATGGAGCTCACAGACCACAGTTTGAGAACCTCTGGTGTAGATAATACTTAGTCCTGCCATGAGTGCAGGGGACTGGACTAGATGACCTCTCAAGATCTCTTCCAGTCCAATGATTCTGCAATTCAGTGAGTCCTAATAAACAAACTAAAGCAAAATAAGCCGGTTGAAATCAAAGAATGAATAGCCACATAGCCTTTTGCACCAGCTTAGCTAAACTAGCTTAAAAATACACCTTAAATTAAACCAGTACAACTTCTGGGTGTAGACAAGCCCTAAGATTAACCTGCCGTAAAGGCTAATTATAAATCCAAGTCTGCCACTTTGACCAACAAGAATATATTGATTCTGTCTTGAACCAACCAAACATACAGCCAGCCACTGAAAGCCAGTACAGCATCATGAGGGAAGAGGATTGAAAGCTTTTCCTAAGCTCTGCCTCCCAATGCACAAGTAGGTAGATGGCACAGGACAGACTTGTTACAACTGAAGGAGACCATGAATAACCCTCTGCCCTTCCTGCAGCCCAGCCTAAGGGGAGAAGGATAGCTTAGATTCACTCATTTGAAAGTCAGAAGTGACCATTAGATCATCTAGTCTGACCTCTTATATAACACGGACTATAGAATTTCATTCACTTACCTCTGCGCTGAGCCCAGTAGCTTGTGTGGCAAAGCATCCTGTTTTGATATGAAGGCATCAAGAGACAGAGAATCCACCACTTCCTTTGGTAGTTTGTTTCAACACCCTATTTAAAAAAAATGCTGTATTTCTAGTTTCAATTGGTCTGCTTTTAAATTCCAGCCATTGGTTCTTGTTATGCCTTTCTCTGCTAGATTAAAGAGCCCTTAATGCCTCATATTTTCACCAGGAAAGAATGACCTGTTGTGAATACAAATATTTTCGTTCAGAATTCACACATGGTGCTGCTGACCTTGTAATCACCTGCTCATCTGTGCACTTAAACTTTCTTTTCTCTCTCTCTTTTTCTAATCTTGCAGTCATTTGTGAAGGATTATATGATCTCTATCACAAGACTTCTGCTGGGACTAGATACCACACCAGGATCTGGGTTTCTTTGTTCTGTAAGTTTTTTTTTTTAAGTTGATTAAATGGTGCCATATAAGTTCTGTACCCTCCACACAATACCACTGCTCTTTTCGTACTGTGGTTTCTCTCATGAGAGTCCTATGAAGGCAGTTATTTTCTTTATCTTCAGAGTAGGAGTTCAGTAAAATTGGTAGAAAACTTCACTACTTTTCTTACCTGCAAAAGAAAAGAAACTTAAAAAGACATGTAAAGAAAAAATAAGGCAGAAAAAAACTGCAGATGTTATACCAGTGTTTGGAATTTAAATAAAGCTTTTGAAAAAAAACTCCATAGGTTGTCTATATTACTTTTGTATGGAGTAACAAACTCTTAAACTGAATTTAAAGAATATGAAAGTACCTATTAATGAAATTTATTAGCTATGTAAAGGCTAAATGTGGCTAGGACTTTATCCTGTGCTACCCCACTCACTTCAAATGAGTTTGCACTGGTGGTAAAATCAGGGCAGAACTGAGCCCTAAATATCAGATAAAGATAGAAAGCAAAAGTTAGTTGAGTTTCACATACTGTATTTCCTGCTCCTAGGAAATTAGAGGCATTATCATAGTTATTTGTTATTATATACTTCAGCATTCTTGAATCAATATTCATGAGTAACAAAGCAGCTTCCTTGGATGAGTTCTGTTATCTCAACCAACAATGAAAGATTTGTAGAAAGGGATCTGATAGTTTTAAAAGGAAAAGAAAATGGCATTCACTGGCACAGGCGTCATGTAAATAATGTATTCTATTCAGTCCAGTAGTCTCAAATGTGAAAGACGTTTCACAGCATGAATAAGCTGAAGTGAACTTGCAGATTCTGAGCTTACTATCAGGAGCAGCGATATTGCTCAATAAGTTCAATATTGGCAGTGTGATAGTCCTATTTCAGAGGATAAGGTTATGATCCAAAGACCACTGACGTCAAGAAGAATCTCTCCACTGGGCTTTGTATCAGGCTTTCCGGGCACCAGTTCTGCAATCCCTTCTTTACATGAATGGTCCCCGCTGACTTCCACAGGATTAGTCATGTAAGAAAGAGTTTACAAGACTGGGCACTTGGAAATGAAAGGCATCCCCTGGCTTAACAGTGCTTTAATACGTTTGTTTAAAAAGTTACATCTATTATTTTAAATATTTAACATTTTTCCCACCAGCTAGTCAACCATTATAACAGGATGCAAGCTGATGTACAGTGTCTTAAATTGGATCACACTGGTTGTATCTCAAATGTCCTAACTTTTTAAGTAAGACTACCATAGTAGTCATGGAAGATGTGGAAGAATTTTCAAATTCATTTCACATGACATTCATGCTTAATAGTGCTACTTTGATCTTTCTAACATTCTGGTTGCTGAGACAAGTAAAATAGATACACTTCTCCTAATGCCACATACCTCTTCTTAACTCAAATTACTCTTTATGATCCTCAATCTCTCCATAACACCTTATTTGTTCTGTCAGCCATTTTACTTTTATTTTACTCCAACACTTAACATGGATATTAGACAGTCAGTAAAAGAATTTTCAAATAATTTTAAAACTGTATGAGTGAAGCTCCCTTCCAAAATAGCAAGGCATTTGCTTGGGAAAGTCCCTTAGGAAGGAAAGAGCAAAACATTATGGAATTGGAACCTTACTTTCTGCTATTATTTTTCCAGATGAAAATCACAGAAGATGATCTATGGATTAGGACATATGCCAGACTATATCAGAAACTTTGTTCTTCAACAGGAGATATTCCTATTGGAATCTATAGAACTGAATCCCAAAAGCTTACAACATCTGAGGTTTGCCTGCTTTAATATACCAATTTCTAGTTTGGATAACCCATAGTAATACATTAAGATAGTGCAATGACTATACACAGTTAGAGAGGTCATACAGTATTATTGACGCTACTAAATATTTTTTAATTAAAGATGGAATGTAATACAATACCACAGGTATAACCTACTGTACTGTTTCAAGCAATCATGCCACTCAATAGTAAATTTATTCTTTTCATGTAGCAGTAGATGGTGCAGGGGGGAAATGGGTAGTGGCGCGCGGCCCAGGACGCCCACTGGTGCTGGGGGGGGGGCTGTTTGCCGGGGCCAGCAGGTTCCCTACCTGGCTCCACGCCTCCCCTGCAGCAGCAGCAAAGTTTGGGAGTGGGAGGGGGTAGGGTCTTCCAAGTTTGAAAATTCTGGCCACATGAGTCCAGCTATTGCTACAGGAATTCTAGAATCACTAGTATAATAGATATTCCCCGGCAGTATTTTCTGTTGCCCAGATGTAGACTTTTACAAGCAGGGTTTTATACTAGAAAGAGTAATGACCTCGAAGTGTTGCCATATTAAGACTTCAATGCAGTGCTCCCAGGTTTATTCAAGTCTTTGAGCTTTATTGCAACTATTCATTCAATTTAGTATACAGTATCTGTTGTTGTGGTTCCACAATTAAGGGTGTTGTGGCACTTCATGTTAACAGCTTTTCCTCTCCTTTTCACTTTTTAGTCCAAACCAGTGGCTTTGGGCACATCAAGAGTTTAATCTGGAAAAGTGCTGAGCAACTCTCAGAGGTGATGAGAGCTGAGGCTGCTGAGCACCTTGCAGAATTGAATCCTTGTCAATAGCTTTTCTACAGCAATAATGAAAGAATCCAATAAACTGAAAGCTAATACGCACCACAAAGTAACCTCCAGTTACAAGACATTAGGCAATAGAGGACCAATCTGAAACCACAACAGCTCTTTAATTTCTGCGTATAGCACTCAGCTTACCAGGGGCATTACTGCTGTATGAACACCTTGGCCTAGAATCATGTGGCTCTCTATTGTCTGGATATACCGCAAGAAGGATAGGAGACTAGTTATGGGTTTTAATCGAGCTGCAATTTTATTATATAGATGTCTGGGACTACCCAGCAGATAAAGTGTACAGTGCAGGCAAATCCATACTTATTCAAATCAATGATCTGGGGCTTTCATCAGCCCACTTTGTTTCCATCCAGGTCCCCCAGCGGACCCATGGCTTGGACCTTACCATCCACCAGCCTCGTAAGAGGGTTAAGGAGGGCTATGAGAATGGGGGGGGGGGGTTGGCTCCCTGCTATACCAATCATAGGAGTCCCTGAACCCCCTTCCCCATTCTGTTCCTTTATCCAATTCCTCCTTTTAAGTCCTTTACCAGGCCATTTATCTGGTCACTGGCTAACCTCCCTATGGAGTACCTGCCCTGAACATCCACCCAACCTTACAAAATAAGTTGCGACATATGGCCTACCACCTTTTCTATTCACCAGAAAAAGTCCATTCTCACACCTGCTGTGGAGAAGGTGAAAAAACACACACTCCACCGAAGCCAATTGTGGTGATGTGGGAAAAATTCCTTCCCAGACCCCCTTTAAAAGGGGCGACTTGCGTAATGCCCACAGCAGGTCCTAACCCAGCCTGCCATTCGCCTCCACTAGGGGAGGGAGGGTGGGTGGTGACTTCCTTGTTGCGTAGACAGAGAGTCTTGCCCCACCCAGGTTTCGTACCTTTATGCACATTCTGGTGGGGCGGGGAGGGAAGAGCCATTGCTGCAAAGCTAACCACTGAGCACCTTTTTTACAGCAGTTTCTGACCTTCATCTCCACCTCAGTTTTTCCATGTATATAAAGATTAATTCATCTTAATTCTTCCACTGCTATCAAAAATATCTGTCTCATCTAAAAACAGAGAAACAATTGACTATCTACCCAGGAGTACCAACTGGGAAACCAGAAAAGCTGACTATATACCAAAGACAGCTGGCTAAAAGAGTTTGGATCTATTAGTATGGTGGGATGGATATTTTGCAATCTTAAACAAAGACTTCTCTTTTCTTTGCTGCTGCCCTAGCTTCACTGCTTGTTTAAATCACAAAAGGTGAAGTTGAATACAGGCTAAGTTGAGTAAGTGAAACTTAATTAAGCCCAGTGCACTGTTCTGTCCACGTAGCAGAGTTGCTTACAGCCTGACTCCCTGCACGCCCTGTTCTACACGTGTCCTGTCAATAGCAGTCCCCCCCCCCAGAATCATAGATCAGGGTTGAAGGAAAGGACCTCAGGAAATCTAGCCCAACACCCTGCTCAAACAGGACCAATCCCCAATTTTTGACCCAGATCCCTAAATGGCCCCCTCAAGGATTGAACTCAGCACCCTAGGTTTAGCAGGCCAATGCTCAAACCACTGAGCTATCCCTCCGCCCCCAGGTAATGCTGGCCCTTCCTTATTTTACAAGCACTTTAATATACACATTAAAAACAAAATAATTGACACCCAGACTCTCTCCTCCCCGCCACCCGATGTCCCCAGCTAGAGGTTGCTATTATGTAGCCAAGTTGGAGTCTCAATTTTACCACAGACTCAGCTGGTTACTTAGCTTTTGGGATAGGTTGGTCTCCTCAACAGGTAATCACACTGGGAATGATCCCTCTGTCTCCCTGTCACCTGTCTGTGAGTCTACTAAACTATCTTTCTGTGGAGTTTCCTCCTTGCCTGTGGGGTTAGCCTCTGGATGGTTCCATGTCTGTGTGTTCTGTAATGATCACTCTCTCTCTGTAGGCTCTCTCTGAGTGTTGTGTCTGCAGGATCATGCCTCCTGTTCCTTCAGATCACTTATCCCTCTTGTGCAGTCACCCTGTATAACCTGAGTGCCACCCTACCCCTCACAACTCCTTTAGTCCACATCTTCTGGTGTCTCTTGCATGGTTGGATTCTCACAGGTGTGAGAGACACCAGGGCCATTAGGTCCTTGGCTGAACTGTCATAGTCCTGTTGTGCCTCCTTTCCCTGATTGCTGGCTATCTGCTCTCTGCAGTATCTCCATCCTTCTGGCTGCAACAGGTCTCCTCTCATCAGTAGCAGTGTTTTGGTTGCGTGTCCCATCAGTGCCTGCACTGGACTGTTTTGGCACCCTTGTGATGAGGTACTCCTGTGTGCCAAAAATGCTAACAAGAGGTCTGACCCAGAGGAAGCAGCCTTGTGTAACAGTGTCTTTGCTGTTCTCACAACTGATTCCACCTTACCGTTATTCAGTGGCTATGTGGACGTGGAAGGGTCTCTGCTGCTTCTCAATTGCCTACTTCCAGTTCCAAATGAGGTTTGTGGTTGACTGGTCAGATCGTAACTCTGGTGTTTGTAACTCTGAGATCCTATTGTAGATGAAGATTTATTAAATAGGAAAAGGAAATTAGAGACTTATTTACAAGGTAAAAGCAAGCAGACACCCTAAGGAGTTACAATCTGCAGTTTCAAAATATAATCTAGGCTTCTATAATCAGCAAGTTCTATTTAACCTTTAGGACTAACCGGGGCCAAGCAGCTGGGGATCTCTTGTTTATGCCTGGAAACACCTTCCTGCTCCCCATCTCCTCCAAGTCCAAGCATCATGAAGATACCTAGTTATTTTGATTCAGAGTTTTTATCCTTCTCCTGCCATGTGCTCTGAGCTGCATACTGAGCTGATGGGAAAAGTCCACTTCCATGACTCATCTTCAGAGGGAGGAGAGCAGAACAATAAGACTCTTAAATCCTATTGTTGATGGTTCTTCAACCTAGATTTATGGTGTTTCCAGCTGTAAAAATCCATGCTGTCTGCCTTGGGTCTCCTCTCTCAGGAGGTGTGTAACAATTTCTGTAGAAGAGCTGCTCTTCACACTAATTAATGTCCCTCTCCTATAAGGCCATTCAAATGGTCACCGAGGCTCAGAATAGGACTACTCAAATATTACACTATGAACACAAATGTTACAAGTAATATTACTGCACGAGCATTTAATAGTCTAAACACTAAGCACATTCTCATAATTCTAATACAAGTGATCCAGACAGATTCTACCTAAGTATTTGTTAATGTCCATTTGAGACATGGGGACCTGGGCATGAGCTGGTACTTGGCCTGCCAGTGTCACCACATGTAGCAGCCAGTGTGTAAGGTAGTAATACCAGGGTCTAGCCTTTGGATTTTGAAAAATTTGCATCACTCCACAGTTCCATTCTGCTTCAAGGAGCAATAGTTCCACAGGACTCCTAGGACTGCTGAGAGACTTAAAGCAGTGGTGAGCTTCAGCATAGTGCAGACCTCTCTGTCTTGCTCCCCAGTAAAGTAGAGTAACCATTTTACTTTCCTGCTGCTCTTGTCCTCATGCGTGACCAGGTCTGTGTACAGCTGGAATGCCTCCTTTCACCAGATCCATCACTGGGCTAGGTTTTTGTCATAAAAATAAAGGGAAGGGTAACCTCCTTTCTGTATACAGTGCTATAAAATTCCTCCTGGCCAGAGGCAGAACCCTTTCACCTGTAAAGTGTTAAGAAGCTAAGAACCTCGCTGGCACCTGACTAAAATGACCAAAGAGGAGATAAAATACTTTCAAAGCTGGAGGGAGGGAGGGGGGGGGGACAAAGTTTGTCTGTCTGTGTGATGCTTTTGCCGGGAACAGATCAGGAATGCAGTCTCAGAAACTCTGTTAAGTTAGGTTTCAGAGTAGCAGCCGTGTTAGTCTGTATTCGCAAAAAGAAAAGGAGGACTTGTTAAGTTAGTAAGTAATCTAGCTAGACTTTCTTTTTGTTTAATGGCTGGTAAAATATGCTGTGCTGAATGGAATGTATATTCCTGTTTGTGTCTTTTTGTAACTTAAGGTTTTGCCTAGAGGGATTCTCTATGTTTTGAATAGGATTACCCTGTAAGGTATTTACCATCCTTATTTTACAGAGGTGCTTCTTTTATCTTTTCTTTAATTAAAATTCTTCTTTTAAGAACCTGATTGATTTTTCATTGTTCTTAAGATCCAAGGGTTTGGGTCTGTGTTCATCAGTACAAATTGGTGAGGATTTTTATCAAGCCTTCCCCAGGAAAGGGGGTGTAGAGCTTGGGGGAAGACCTCTCTAAGTGGGCACTTTCCCTGTTCTTTGTTTAACATGCTTGGTGGTGGCAGCATAGGGTTCAAGGACAAGCAAAGTTTGTATCTTGGGGAAGTTTTTACCCTAAGCTGGTAAGAATAAGTTTAGGGGTTTTTTTATGCAAGTCCCCACATCTGTACCCTAGAGTTCAGAGTGGGGAAGAAACCTTGACATTGTCCTCCTGCGTGACCAGGTCTGTGTACAGCTGGAATGCCTCCTTTCAGCAGATCCATCACTGGGCTAGGTTTTGTATCTGCAAAATCCAGGGCTCCGAGGGGCTTCAGATAGAGTTCCATGGCTCACACGGCCAGCTGCTCCACTGCCGAGAGCTCAACTCTGGTGCTGCCACCACATTTCATTCACAAAGAATGAAACTGGATGCAGATTAAGCTGACTCCAGTTCCACTGATCAGTATACTCCTCCCTAAAAAAGGCTTTTGATTTTAAGTAAATATCAATCTCATCCCTGAAGGCTGAATATCTTGAACAATGGATTAAAGACAGCTCCATGGGAGTTTAGCTTTAAAGTAAAATGCAGTATGTCAGCTTCTCTTTGCCTGTAAAACTGCTCTTTCTAGGACACAATCTACCTGATTCTACAGCACAACCAATTCATTCCACCTCCAATCCACCTCCTTGAAAAAACATACATATGTTCACAAAATGCAAATCATTAAGTAAATTCTTAAAGTAGATTTCTAATGCACTGTGAAGTGAGAAATTTTTCTTGGGAGCTTGAGGATTTCCATTCTGAAATGAAATAAAATGTTCAATGACATGAAAGATGTCTGCAGAAAATAAAGCTTGCTGCAGCCTCTCCTTTTGGACTGTCACTAGCTGTCATAAATATAAAGGGAAGGGTAAACCCCTTTGAAATCCCTCCTGGCCAGGGGAAAGCTCCTCTCACCTGTAAAGGGTTAAGAAGCTAAAGGTAACCTCGCTGGCACCTGACCAAAATGACCAATGAGGAGACAAGATACTTTCAAAAGCTGGGAGGAGGGAGAGAAACAAAGGGTCTGTGTGTCTGTCTATATTCTGTCTTGGCCGGGGATAGACCAGGAATGGAGTCTTAGAACTTTTAGTAAGTAAGCTAGCTAGGTATGTGTTAGATTATGATTTCTTTAAATGGCTGAGAAAAGAATTGTGCTGAATAGAATAACTATTTCTGTCTGTGTATCTTTTTTGTAACTTAAGGTTTTGCCTAGAGGGGTTCTCTAGGTTTTGAATCTAATTACCCTGTAAGGTATCTACCATCCTGATTTTACAGGGGGGGGGATTTCTTTATTTCTATTTACTTCTATTTCTATTAAAAGTCTTCTTGTAAGAAAACTGAATGCTTTTTCATTGTTCTCAGATCCAAGGGTTTGGGTCTGTGGTCACCTATGCAAATTGGTGAGGCTTTTTATCCAACATTTCCCTGGAAAGGGGGGGGGTGTGCAAGTGTTGGAAGGATTGTTCATTGTTCTTAAGATCCAAGGGTCTGTAGTCACCTAGACAAATTGGTGAGGCTTTTTACCAAACCTTGTCCAGAAAGGGGGTGCAAGGTTTTGGGAAGTATTTTTTGGGGGAAGAAGTGTCCAAACAGCTCTTCCCCAGTAACCAGTATTAGTTTGGTGGTGATAGCGGCCAATCCAAGGACAAAGGGTGGAATATTTTGTACCTTGGGGAAGTTTTGACCTAAGCTGGTAAAGAGAAGCTTAGGAGGTTTTTCATGCAGGTCCCGACATCTGTACCCTAGAGTTCAGAGTGGGGGAGGAACCTTGACACTAGCTCTCCAGATTCCTTTTACTTTCCAACCATACTTGAACTAGTCAACTGTACTACTACAGTATTTGTAGTGTATTCTTCTCAGCTCAGCATCAGTGGTACCATCTATCAAAATCATCTCTTGGGGAAAAACATAGGCAGTATTATTGCTGACATGAGAAAAACTAGTCAAGGTTTTACGAAACAGAGGACACATCATCCTTTCCTACTCCACTGAACTCTTAAAAGCAAAATCATGGTAGAAGTCATAAGAACAGAAGAATTCACAACAACTGAGCACAGGGTATTATGGTGCCACATATGTACAACTAAAGGTATGCTAAAACTAATGTAACATATGACAGTCAATTAAAAACAGTAAAATTCTGATAGTGACTGATTACTGAGATCAGTAATGGTTGTAGCCAAAGCACCAAACCTATTGTGAAGAATTCAGCATCAGCAGCCTTCTCACATGTATGTTTTCAAAAGTGCATGTGAAATCAGCAAACAAAAGGCTGAACCCTTTCCTATTATCTAGCTAGGAAGCAGCATCTGTGTAAAGGAGAGGCAGCTGTGAAATGAATTTAGGAGCAATAGCTTTTGATAAATTTGAGATTAAGACCTATTGTAGAGATGTATAGACCTTGAGTGGATCACTGCGGACTATGTGGCTCTGGGAAGAAGGATAAAGGAGTTTGAGGTGCAAGTGGTGTTCTCGTCCATCCTCCCCATGGAAGGAAAAGACCTGGGTAGAGACCATTGAATTGTGGAAGTCAACGAATGGCTACGCAGGTGGTGTCGGAGAGAAGGCTTTGGATTCTTTGACCATGGGACGGTGTTCCAAGAAGGAGTGCTAGGCAGAGACGGGCTCCACCTAACGAAGAGAGGGAAGAGCATCTTCGCAAGCAGGCTGGCTAACCTAGTGAGGAGGGCTTTAAACTAGGTTCACCGGGGGAAGGAGACCAAAGCCCTGAGGTAAGTGGGGAAGTGGGCTACTGGGAGGAGGCATGAGCAGGAGCGCGTGAGAGGGGAGGGCTCCTGCCTCATACTGAGAAAGAGGGGCGATCAGCAGGTTACCTCAAGTGCCTATATACAAATGCACGAAGCCTGGGAAACAAACAGGGAGAACTGGAAGTCTTGGCACAATCAAGGAATTATGATGTGATTGGAATAACAGAGACTTGGTGGGATAACTCACATGACTGGAGTACTGTCATGGATGGATATAAGCTGTTCAGGAAGGACAGGAAGGGCAGAAAAGGTGAGGGAGTTGCACTGTATGTAAGAGCAGTATGACTGCTCAGAGCTCAAGTATGAAACTGCAGAAAAACCTGAAAGTCTCTGGATTAAGTTTAGAAGTGTGAGCAACAAGGGTGATGTCGTGGTGGGAGTCTACTATAGACCACCAGACCAGGGGGATGAGGTGGACGAGGCTTTATTCCGGCAACTCGCAGATGTTACTAGATTGCAGGCCCTGGTTCTCATGGGAGACTTCAATCACCCTGACATCTGCTGGGAGAGCAATACAGCGGAGCACAGGAAATCCAGGAAGTTTTTGGAAAATGTAGGGGACAATTTCCTGGTGCAAGTGCTGGAGGAACCAATGAGGGGCAGAGCTCTTTTTGATCTGCTGCTCACAAACCAGGAAGAATTAGTAAGGGAAGCAAAAGTGGATGGGAACCTGGGAGGCAGTGACCATGAAATGGTCGAGTTCATGATCCTAACACAAGGAAGAAAGGAGAGCAGCAGAATACAGACCCTGGACTTCAGAAAAGCAGACTTTGACTCCCTCAGGGAACTGATGGGCAAGATCCCCTGGGAGAACAACATGAGGGGGAAAGGAGTCCAGGAGAGGTGGCTGTATTTTAAAGAATCCTTAGTGAGGTTACAGGGACAAACCATCCCGATGTGTAGAAAGAATAGTAAATATGGCAGGCGACCAGCTTAGCTTAATAGTGAAATCCTTGCTGCTCTTAAATACAAAAAAGAAGCTTACAAGAAGTGGAAGATTGGACAAATGACCAGGGATGAGTATAAAAATATTGCTCGGGCTTGCAGGAGTGAAATCAGGAAGGCCAAATCACACCTGGAGTGCAGCTAGCAAGAAATGTTAAGAGTAACAAGAAGGGTTTCTTCAGGTATGTTAGCAACAAGAAGAAAGTCAATGAAAGCGTGGGCCACTTACTGAATGAGGGAGGCAACCTAGTGACAGAGGATGTGGAAAAAGCTAATGTACTCAATGCTTTTTTTGCCTCTGTCTTCATGAACAGAGTCAGCTCCCAGACTACTGCACTGGGCAGCACAGCATGGGGAGGAGGTGACCAGCCCTCTGTGGAGAAAGAAGTGGTTTGGGACTATTTAGAAAAGCTGGACGAGCACAAGTCCATGGGGCCAGATGCTTTGCAGCCGAGAGTGCTAAAGGAGTTGGCGGATGTGACTGCAGATCCATTGGCCATTATTTTTGAAAACTCATGGCAATCCGAGGAGGTCCCAGATGACTGGAAAAAGGCTAATGTAGTGCCCATCTTTAAAAAAGGGAAGAAGGAGGATTTTGGGAACTACAGGCCGGTCAGCCTCACTTCAGTCCCCAGAAAAATCATGGAGCAGGTCCTCAAGGAATCAATTCTGAAGCACTTAGAGGAGAGGAAAGTGATCAGGAACAGTCAGCATGGATTCACCAAGGGCAAGTCATGACTGACTAATCTAATTGCCTTCTATGACGAGATACCTGGCTCTGTGGATGAAGGGAAAGCAGTGGACGTGTTGTTCCTTGACTTTAGCAAAGCTTTTGACACTGTCTCCCACAGTATTCTTGCCAGCAAGTTAAAGAAGTATGGGCTGGATGAATGGACTAAGGTGGATAGAAAGCTGGCTAGATTGTCAGGCTCAACAGGTAGTGATCAATGGCTCCATGTTTAGTTGGCAGCCGGTATCAAGTGGAGTGCCCCAGGGGTCGGTCCAGGGGCCGGTTTTGTTCAGTGTCTTCATAAATGATCTGGAGGATGGTGTGGATTGCTCCCTCAGCAAGTTTACAGAGGACACTAACCTGGGAGGAGTGGTAGATACGCTGGAGGGTAGGGATAGGATACAGAGGGACTTAGACAAATTGGAGGATTGGGCCAAAAAAAATCTGAGGAGGTTCAGCAAGGACAAGTGCAGAGTCCTGCACTTAGGACAGAAGAATCCAATGCACCGCTACAGACTAGGGCCCAAATGGCTCGACAGCAGTTCTGCAGAAAAGGACCGAGGGGTTACAGTGGACGAGAAGTTGGATATGAGTCAACAGTGTGCCCTTGTTGCCAAGAAGGCCAATGGCATTTTGGGATGTATAAGTAGGGGCATTGCCAGCAGATCGAGGGACATGATCATTCCCCTCTATTCGACATTGGTGAGGCCTCATCTGGAGTACTGTGTCCAGTTTTGGGCCCCACACTACAAGAAGGATGTGGAAAAATTAGAAAGAGTCCAGCGGAGGGCAACAAAAATGATTAGGGGACTGGAACACATGACTTATGAGGAGATGCTGAGGGGACTGGGGATGTTTAGTCTTCAGAAGAGAAGAATGAGGGGGGATTTGATAGCTGCTTTCAACTACCTGAAAGGGGGTTCCAAAGAGGATGGCTCTAGACTGTTCTCAGTGGTAGCAGATGACAGAACAAGGAGTAATGGTCTCAAGTTGCAGTGGGGGAGATTTAGGTTGGATATTAGGAAAACCTTTTTCACTATGAGAGTGGTGAAACACTGGAATGCGTTACCTAGGAAGGTGGTGGAATCTCCTTCCCTAGAAGTTTTTTAAGGTCAGGCTTGACAAAGCCCTGGCTGGGATGATTTAGTTGGGGATTGGTCCTGCTTTGAGCAGGGGGTTGGATTAGATGACCTCCTGAGGTCCCTTCCAACCCTGATGTTCTATGATTCTATCATTATTTGTTCTACTCTTTCCCTTTTCCCCTTCCCCTATGTTTCTGCTATTGCTTTCCCAGAAAGAGTTAAAATGATGGAAAAGTTAGCAAAATAGTAATTATTAAATTCAATGTGCAGATGACAATATTTTTGGAAAAAAATTGAACAATTCTGCTTGGATAAAAATATGTGGACCAGGAATATAATTCTAAAACTATATAGTTATACAACACTACACTACAATTAAAGATAACTTCTGAATCTAGTAACCAACAATAATGAATCAGTCTAAGGACCAATGCTGTTTAATATCTTTGTAAATGAGATAGAATTAAACAACATCAGATAAATAGCCTGATAAACATTTGTGTGATAAATGTCTCCTTCATTCAGTTTGCCAGCATGATATTATGGTCCCCGCCATACAACAATCATTGTGTGTTATGATAGAGATTCTGTTAAGTTGTTCAGTTTGCCAAGTAATATTCTTGTTCTTAGACAGCAAAAATGTTTTATATACAAAATTTTTGACATGCAAAAAGTATGTTCTTTCCTAAAGAACTACCAGAACTACATTTTGTTTTTTAAGAGAAAAGGGATGTGATGATATAATGATGTTACCTAGCAAGGAGCTAAACACGCATATTTATACAAATACAGTCTGTAGGAGATAGGCGCATTAGCTTTTGGTAAACTTGAGGTAATGATCACTGCCAGTAGCAAATACAAGAAAAATGAACATTACTAGTGAGTTGAATACTACTTACCCCTTCAACCTTTTGCATTACAGTCCGTACTTCATTTCACTTCTGTGTTATTAAAATCATTATGATTTAATGCAGGATATATTGACAGTTTCATCAGATAAATTTCCCGTGAGTCAGATTAAAAAGCATAATGTATGCACAGTCATTAAGTGATCTGTTCAAATGACAGAACTTTAATTTAATCCAAAATTCCATTCAGAATAAAGCAAGCATCAGCCCATATTTATTATCTGTGATTGCTGTTCAATGGTTCGTGTTTGTTCCTGTTTACCCAATGTTGTTTAAATTGTGTTTGTTTTCTTTTTTCCTCCCTTTGTCAGTCACGAGAAATGGCTTCGCAAGTAAGTGTTTGTTATTTGTCTCCGTTTCCCCAGTGTTGACCCCAGTGAAAGTAACCCTGACCAGTTATGGAGAGAGGACGAATGAGCTTAGAATCAATGTGTGCAATTAGAATGTTAGAGCAGTTCAGGGCAATTGAGGGTCTCATACTAGTGTCATTTCCCTTAACATGTGCAAAGGCTCTCCTATAATTACATATTGGAACAGTCTTCTACGCAAATGATCAAGCATTTCCATAAAAGTCATAAACATTATGTCAAATTATAGGTATTTGAAATATACTTATGCACAAAAGCATTAACTCGAAAGCTTGTCTCTCTCATCAACAGAAGTTGTCCATTAAAAGATATTGCCTCAGCCACCTTGTGTCTCTAGTATCCAGGGACTGACACTGCAACAGTGCATGAGAAAAAACAGCTTTCCTATTGTCATCTTTCTTTTTCTGTGGTGTATTAAACAGCATGCTTGTTAAAATCTTTCAGTCAGAGAGTTATGTCTATATGAATCTTCCATACTTCAGCAAATTATCCCTGCTAAAGGCCTGCACATTTTGAGCAATTAAGAGCATATAAAAAGGCATTCAGTGAGGAAGCGGATAAGTCTTTCTTCAACAGGCAAGACACATTCCATTCAGTTCATTGAGATAGCGTTCATATATTCCAAGACCAAAAGGGACAACTGTGATCATCCTGTCTGACCTCCTGCATAACAGACCATAGAACTTACCCCCAAATATTCCCTAGAGCAGATCTTTTAGAAAAACATCCAATCTCGATTTTAAAATGGTCGGTGATGGAGAATCCACCAGGACCCTGGGTAACTTGTTCCAATGGTTAGTTACATTCACGGTTTAAAAATTATGCCTTATTTCCAGGATGAATTTGTCTAGCTACAACTTCCAGTCATTGGATTGTGTTGTACCTTTGTCTGCTAGATTGAAGAGCTCATTATTAAACATTTTCCCCATGTAGATACTTATATAGAGTTATCAAGTCACCTCTTAATCTTCTCTTTGTAAAGCTAAATAGGTTGACTTATTGGAGTTCAAATAGTTTTATTCCTGGATTCTAAGAAATAGAATGTCATTGAATTCCTATTAAAAATAGGCATAGAAGCCTCATGTTTAGAAACAGAATGACAAGAAGCACTAACTAATGCTTATCTTCTCTTACTGTTGGGGAAATGTAGGAACATATTTATATCAAGCCATAAATGGTCTATATAACACTGTTCCAAGGGCATTTAAAGAAAAAGACTGCCCGTTCAGCAGGCCATGCTGAACATTAATGTGTTCTTAACTCTATTGACTTGAGTGTGACTTAAGCATGTGCTTAACTGCATTGCTGAATTGGAGCTGAAGGAGGAGACAAAAGAAAGGTCTCCGATGATTTCTTTGACAAATCTATTTCCTAAATCCCCTAATTTTTTTATGTGATTTTCCCTTTGAAGTCTCAAATCTCTATTAGTGTTGAAGAATGGGAAGACACCAAAGACACAAAAGAACAAATAAACAACCGCAATAACCATCGTAACTCCACATCCAGCGATCAGTCAGATCATCCCTTGTTACGACGGAAGAGCATGCAGTGGGCCCGACGGCTGAGCAGAAAAGTGCCAAAGCACTCCGGCAAAACAGCGGAGAAAATAAGTCAGCAGCGGATGAGCCTTTACAAGCGGTCTGAAAGACAGGAACTTGCTGAACTTGTGAAGAACAGAATGAAGCACTTGGGACTTTCCACAGCAGGATATGGTATGACTATTATTATTGTCTAAGATCAACCTAATTTTATTTCATAAAACCAGAGGATGCCATGGGTGAAGTACAAATATAGCTGGGTGCAAAATTTTGAAATTCATAATTGATCAAATTTCTCAGAGTTTTGATCGAAAAAGGGGGAAAATATGTGAAAAAATCTTGAGCCTTTTCCAACCAGCTCTAGTTCTGGTTTGGGTTTAATTCAATCTCTTTTTAGATGGGATATTATAAGGCAGTTGAACCAATTGGTACTGCTATTACTACAGGACATGAAATCAGAAATGAAAACTATTTTCTCCTGTATTGGGGGCTCATTATAGAGATGATCACATATAACATTATCTTTATTCATGTAAACAGATGGTGACAGAGTTGTAAATTTCTTACACTTTAAAGGGTTTTCTTTGTTTTTTTTTAATTCCTGCAGGATATATCATCTTTCCTTTGATTTTTAAAATAAGATGGGAAACATGCCCAATGTGCTCACATCACATTTATGAGTGATGCATCACGAGGTCTATGCTTCAATTTTTTTTTCATCCCCTCCTCTGTTTTTCAAGCTTTTTAAAAGCATATAAAAAATCTGTTTAATACATATGGCACTGTAGCACACTTTGAGGTTTATTGGACATCTGTCCAGAGATTTTAGCACAAGAAATCAAGTCATTCAGGAGCCTAAAAAGCTAGACCATGATTCACAGCTCAAAACTTCTCTCTTAGCCATTGGCAATAACTTTGGAAAACAGGTGGCAATTTGTAGCACATCAGAGCCAACTTCCTTTCAAAGCTGAAAAACCCACTGCATGTCCTTTTCTGATTTTATTTTGATTAATAATGAATCCAGTGTTGGGAGAACAACACAGGATTGAACATTAGCTCATATATCATTGTTTGCCCAATATCTGGATGAGTTGGGACATGATTTTCTGAATTGCATGGTTGCTAAATTTGCAACACATCTAGTCATTTTTCAGATAATTAAAACCATCTTTCATGTTCAGATGGATTTAGGGAGTGCCAGCTGGATGGAACCTAACTCATTACATTTTGGGAGCCTTAAGTAAAAAGCCATTTGTGAGTAGAGATGGCATGCAAAAGTTACAGGAACAGCTGCTGTCCTTACATATAGGTTTATTGAAGGGGTCAAGTGTGAAATAAACTACATTTACACCACAGCAAATTCCTATTAATCAATTTCCAAAATAAAGATAAGAGGATCAATACAAGGTTTTACAAATTATGTTGAGACTTTTGCTATACTAGCTAATAGATGATTCAAATATGACCCAGCATTCATAAAGAAAATTTCCATCCTGGATCCTTTTGGTACATCTTTGGTATTGTATTTAATTCAATTTTATAACAGGTTCTTATTTCACCCTCATGACACCAATATCTGAGTGTCTTCAAATAGTGTATGAAGCAACATGACTGACATCTATCACATGTGGTTCGTTTTATCTCACATCCTCTCTTCAGGGAGGAATTGTGTGTGAAGTGGAGTGGTTTATTTTTGCAGGGTTTGCAGTTATTTTTTTAAAATGTACATGCTTCTATGTATTTATGGAAGAGAAGGCATAATCAAAGATATGCACTGTAAAGCTTGCACCTGGAGCAGAAGTTGGTGAGGTGTGTGATGATGAGATTTGTGATGGTCCTTAGTTTCAGTGGGAGTTTATACCCCTTCATACTATTTGTACTTAAAGATTAGAAGAAACTTAATTGTGACACCTGGGAAAAATGAGAGATGGTTATAACTCAAAGTTTGTGTCTTAATTTGAATTTTCCTTAAAGTGTTCTTCTGTGCTGGGAAGTTATCACAGAAATGGTATTGTGGGGGATTCCCTGTTTATTGTTTCTCAAGGTCAAATATGATCAGTTCACAATGTTTTATTTGTGAACTACAAGCCTGCAAACTCTGCCTGGGGTCTGAGACTCAGTGTGGGTTCTTTTTATCTTATCCATTGCCAGCAATAAATATTGTGCAATCGGAACTTAACAATTCTACTGACTGTATCCAAGACAGAAGAGACTCCATCTTACCCTCTGTAGCAGGGCTTCTTCTCTGCCTCGGTGGGTCCTGCACTTCTTTCTAGCGGTAGGTTAGGATAGCATCTTGTCTCTCAGAATTCCCCCCTCCCTACCCCATTTGTAGTGGGCAAGGAAATTCTGTCTCCAATCAGCCTTCCCATTTCTGGGCCTGCTAGCCCTCACCGCTTCACTAGGGCTTCTGGCTTCCTCGGTGGACATCCAGTGAGAGGAAAAAGGGGTGGGGGAGCCCAGTCCCATCCTCTATTCCAGGCCCCAATCCAGGAACCCTACAAGTAGCAGCCTCAGGCTGTCAGTTCCCAGGAAAGCTGTCAGCTTCCCCAGGTTACTTCCCCACACCCCTTGGCTTATTGTCTCCACTTTGCTTGGGCGGGGTTCCTCCCAACCCTCCTGCCAGGGGTGGGGGAGAGCCCCTAATCTCTGGTAACCCTTCCAGGCATGGCAGCACCACACCAAACACATGGCTCAGTCTCTCCCCTCTGGTAGACCTTTTCTTCAGGTGTTTGGTGTTTCTCCTGTTTAGGGTAGGGTCTCTCCCCAAATTCTATACCTGTGAGGTTTTCCCCTGGTCTTTGTCAACTACCACACCGCTCACCTTCACTCTCACAACACCTATCACCCACCCTGACTGGTTGGGGGGAAGGCTTTTAACTTGTTCTGGCAGGTACTTAATTGGCTCCAGGTGTCCTTATTAGCCTGGAGTAAGCCCTGCTCAGTTACCAGGGGAAGAGGGACCTACTTATACTGAGGCTAATATCTTCCTTCCTGCACTCTCCTGTAGCTGTCTGGCCTGACCCTGTCACACCTCACATTAACTGTATTAGTTCTGCAGGGCTAATAAGAGTAAAACCATACACATTATTTATAGTAAGGAAAAACAGCTATGCCTTCTAATATAGCCAGTGACAGGTCTATTGAGTGAAAAGGTGCCATTTTTACATAGTCTGTTTTCAGAAGGAAAGTTTTTATCCAGCGTTTTGGATCAGGCCTGTCTATTGGAAAAATATAAAGAGATGTTGACAAAAGAAAGTACTTGTCTTTTTCCCCTAACACAGCAAACACAGATTGCTGAGGGGAGAGAAGGGCGAACTAACCAGAAATAAGGATGATGTTGCTTTTGCTATTTCAATCAGCTTTTTCACCAAACTATGGTTTAAAAGTGATATGTATGTAGTTTTCTCCCAGAACAGAAAAATCTAGCAGCCACACGGCTGGGAGTATTCTATACGTTGCAATGAAAATAACACATTTTGACATTGTGAGAAAATCTATTGAACACTGGTTTCTGAAATGAAAAGGATGGTCTGTCTTGATCAAAATTGCTGTCATGTATTTGATTTTTCCTCCCTCTTTCCAATATGTACACAGCCAACATTACAAGACAGCTGGGAATATTGTTACTAAACAATAACACATCTTGTTTGTTAGAATATAGAATGATTGACGTTTCTAAAGGTACAAGCATGACAACTTGTCATCCAAATGAAACTACTTCTACAGATGCTGATGGTTTCTGACCCTGATCATGACTGGTGTGTGTACTGTCCCTTGCAGTTAAGAACAGAATGGTGAAAATGAGTCTTTTCTGGAGATTGGGAAATAAATGACTGGAATGTTAGGCAAGGCTTCGGTTATATGTTAGCCCCACTCATACATATGAGCATGCACATGCATGCAAAACACACACAATCTAAAGTCTCAGAGCACCTATACATGCACACAGAAAGAAGTCCACAAATACAGATCTGTCTCTGCCCCAATAGTAGGAGGAGTCACCACTCTCCCTTGTCCTTTCACTGCATGCAGCCTTTAGAAATTGGAGCTCTACTTTTTGGGGAAGGCTGGGATGTTACAAAGACAGGAATACTTCTGACAATCAGTGATACCTCTACTGCATTAACTTTGGCACAGAGCGCTCGTGTACTGTGGAAGCCCAACTGGTAAGAAAATAAGTTGTATAATTTCAACCACTCTGTTACTTTAATAAAAAGTCAGTAATTAGAGTTTCCAGGGGCAGCAATGGATGGAAGGAGTTACTAGAGCCAGCGTGAGGTTCAATAGACTGCACAGTTGCTGTGGAAGCACAGGGTCTTTGTACAGATGGCTCTTGGCTTCTAGTATGTTCCCAAAATAAACCCTGGCACCCAACAGAGGCCCTGGGAGGAAACTTCACAAAGAGAACCTTTCCAAGATTTCATCCCTATAATGGAGATCTTACCTTGCTTTGTGCAAATGGGGCCTCTGCCTCATTTTTGCCCTCACTATAAATGGTTTAGTCCTTCCACTAAACCAAAACATCTCATCTTCTGTCATAATGAAAGTTCAAAACAAAACCAAGAGTCCAGTCAGAGTCCAGACCACTTCATCACCCCCTCTTTCTCCCAATGATATGTATGTTTTTGGACCTTCAATCCAGAAGAAAGGAGAGGCACTTCTTCCCACTCGCTGCTGGAAAACCCAGCCTTGGGCCTTGAGAAAAGGAAGTGAGAGCCTGGTTCCATTATCTAAGCCCTTCTCTACCTCCTTGTCCAGGGTTTGTCCTCTGCTTGCTCATGGGGTTCCACTCTCTCATCTGATCCACCAGCAGTTAAAAAAAAAAACACCGTAACCAAAAACAAAAACCTCCCCTTTTCATGAGTCCATTTTCTCTCCAGCTGCCTCTCTACATGGATCCTTCTCAAAGGTAATTTAGATCCACAACCTGTTCCCCCATAAGCTCACTCTGTTCTTGGGTAGGAGAGGTCATATAAGCCACTTCTCTTCTCAGCATTCATTGTCAGCCTGTAACTCATATGGTCCCTCTGGAATGCAAGAGCTAAAATCTCTCAGTTCTGGGCAGAATCCAGGCACAAGGTAGCTCTGGAACCCAATTTAAGGCCCAGTGTACCCTGTGCAATCCCCACAACCCTTCCTCAGATTTTCCCCCTGGGTGGCATGATTTGGCACTTGTTTGCTAGTTAGATTTCTTTCTAGTAGGGGAAACTTCAACAGATTCCTTATCATTTAAAAAAAAAACAATCCTTTGAAAGTGAGTAGTTGATTTAATTCTTGTCAATAAATAAAATTAAATGGAGGGCCCTGCCCCTTTAAGAATCAGAGGCCTGGAGCTGGACAGTCCCATCCATTTAGCCCTGCCTTCCACATCTGGGATGTGGTGTGGGATTTAATTAGTAGAACCAGCTTTGTACAGAGAAGCTGATTCCCCTATAAAGAGCAGCAGGAAGCTGAGGGAACTACCTACCTACACATACCAAAGTAGAGTGAGATTTCAGGAAGCTGAGGGAACTGACTACCTACACACACCAGAGTAGAGTGCTATTGCAACAGAGGTTTCCCAAGGTAAGCAATGGCTGTGGGGAGTGAGTAGGCTCCAGAGGGAACCTGGAGTAGGTTTTATGGAAAAGGTTTTAGGCAGGGAGGGCCTGGGAGGTCTCCAGCGGGACAGACTGGGACTAGGGGCTTGATGAGGATTTGAGCACTTTATTTTGGGAATGACTTTATTTTAATAAATTCAGACCCAAGGATGGATGTTGCTGAATGAGAGAATTGTTGTTTTGAAATTTTGATTGAGAAAGCCCTGAAAAGGGGAACTTTGGTAGGGGACTGCTTGCAGGGCTGCCATAAGCGGGTGTTGACTCTGTTACACAGTGTCTAGTGTTCGTGAACAAAGGTCACTCATTAACAGTATCAGAAGATGCATGCAGGAATGAAGGGGGTCTGGGAACTAATGTTGAAGCTTAAAATAGGCCCAGAAAGATTCTAAGCAAGACTTTCATAATGCTCTTCAATTAAGAAAAAGCTATCTTAAAGAGTGGACTTTTACCCAGCAGTAACCTTCAGCTGCTGTTATACATATGTTGGTAATCTTAACCACAAAATGTAAAAACTGATGTTATGGATATTTTAACAAATATTAACCACAAAATGTGTCAGGAAGTATCCTAAAAGAAGGAAGAGTATGAGCAAAAATGGAAGAAACTGATAGGGATTATACTGATAACATAGGAGAAAAACAAAAAGCATAACTACCCTTGAAGATAAGTAAGTGAGATAATCTGCAGGCTAGCTGGAGACTGTCACAGAACTACAGACTAGATCTTCCACAGCTGTTAGTTACTGTACACCTCTCTCTCACTTAATTTCATGCCTCAGTTCACTATCTATAACATGTGAATAATAATTCCTTTCTCTGACTCTCTTGGTCTTATCTAATTAGATTGTAAATTCTTTGGGGCAAGGGCTGTCTCATACTATGTGTTTATACAGCACCTAGCCCAATGGGGCCACAGTTTTAGCTTGAGTCTTTCGCTGCTGCTGTAATACAAATAATAAATATCCCCAGTTTGATCCCTGGATAATTATCCACACTTTCCATTGACTTAATTGGAGTCACACAAGTTTATCTGAGGGAAGAATCAGGCTCAAATATATTTTCTGAGAATTTAAAAAAGAAAGGAAGAACCCACCAACTTTTCATCCATGACAGGGAGTTAAAGCAGAAAATTATATTGCTATAATCTTGACTCATATTCTTATGCAAGCCAAAGGAAAATTCTGCATATGGTGGATACTTGCCTTTACTTTTTTTATTTTCTTTTTCTGAAATTTTGTTTTCTTTAAAATCGCAGTTGAAAGCCAACATTAATGTTCATTTCAATATTCAAATTGAGGAAGACAATATGTGAAACTACAGAATGGAAAAGGTTTGATAGGTAAGCACACTCCTCTTCAGCTAATTACATCTATTTGAGCCATTTCTAATTTAGAAATTTCCATTACAATATTTTTTCAGACAAATGTCTGTATTTTGTTATAAAGAGAACCTCTCTTTTGGCAACCCCATTAATGGTCTCATGCTGCACAAAACATTACTGTTCTATGTATTTATCCATCTGCAAAACTGAGATGCCAAATCTTACTATACTTGTTGCTTCATCACTCCAATTCCACATAAAGTTCTCGGCCTTTAAGTCCTGAAGATCCATCCTTTCTCTCTCCCCACCACACCCCAGAATTATCCCTCTAACAAGACTTTTGCTGCCCACTAAGAAATGGATAGGAACCCTTTTGTAGCCCTGTTCATTCAAACAGCCTGAGGAAGCCAAGACTCCTGCCTCTTTAAGCATTCATTTTCTATTAATCCAGGGAACAAGGATCTACAAGTAGGACTCAAACAACATCCTCCCATATTAGAGACACAAGGTGGGTGAGGTAATGTATTTTATTGGACCAACTTCTGTTGGTGAAAGAGACAAACTTACACAGATATCATCTTCAACTTCTCACTCTCTCACCAACAAGAAGTTAGTCTTATAAAAGCTATTACCTCACCCACCATTCCTCTCTCATACCCTGGGACCAACATGGCTACAACAACACTGCAAATCCTCCAATAACAGTATAGATAATTAAGACTCTAAATTTCAACTGATACAAGCACCAGCATCTTTATACTAGTAACTGCATTCACACTAGGAGTTTGTATCACTAATTATATTGTTTTCCAAATATATAGAATTATAGTGGTATAAAAACTGTGTGTGGATAACCCACAGAGAAATCATGCTGGTCTACCCACCACATCCGATGAAGTGAGCTGTAGCTCATTAAAGCTTATGCTCAAATAAATTTGTTAGTCTCTAAGGTGCCACAAGTCCTCCTTTTCTTTCCACCACATTTAGTGACACATATGAGAATCCACCAACTCACAGAGTACTATATATATTACATTAGCAGCGACTTTGGGAATCTGAATATAAAACCTACCCAGAACCAGGGTGTCTCTGATAATTATCATTTCATAAAAGTACATGTATTCTTTCAGAATGTGAAATTTTCCCCTTAAAACAAACAAGAGTGAACTCAGCACAGAGCAAACATTCCTTATCTACGTATCTTGTAAATACAAACTTGTTTCATTTGGAATACTATTTTGGATAGGTACTAAAATCAAACAAAACTAGAGACAGCGATCTAACAGATACCAGAGGGCAGTGTGTGACATTGGGGGTGGGGGGGATGGGCTTTTTGGATAGAACATGTTCCAAGCTCCACTGTCAGTCATCATTTGTGACGGGGTATTATAAGAAATGACTAAAAAATAATGAGCAAAAAAACCTGACTCCTACTTATATTAGCATTCACCAATCAAGCCAACTATTTTTTAACTAATTGGCAGCATATGTCCCTGCTTCCTGTCAAGTAACATATGCATATGCTACAAGAAAGACACTTTCATTAAACAGAAAATTATGTTGTATAAAGAACTGTCTTGAGAGTGGCAAATGTAGAAAATAGAGGGGAAATCATTTAAAACGCTGGTCATTTCCACAGCCAGCAGTCAGCTTGTACAACTGTCTGCATTCTAACGTTTCACATTCAGAGAAACAATATTTCTCATCCAGATATTTCTCATCTCCGGCTAAGTTCATTTATCCTACTTTAATATGAAAAAGTTTCAGATCTGAAACCAGCTAAAGAATGTTTTTACCAACATTTACAATGAGAATAAATACATTTCAAATCAAAATAATCTTAAGAGATGGTAAGATATTCTGCAGTTACAAACAGTGGTGTTCAGGCACCTGAATTTGCTATATGGAACCTAAGTCATTGATTTAAGTGTTAAAGCTCTGAAGAAACAGAATCCTGCTCTCAGGACTTGGGAGGCAAATGAAGTGGAAGTTATTTTCAGCTGGTTCTGTAACTTCTAATTTGTACATTGGCCCTAGTCAGGACCTTGAATTGTATCAAGTAATGGAGAGCTAACCCAGTTCTCTGAATGATGGTGCGAGAAGTTGTCATATGCCTGTTCCACCTAGAAGATTGGCTGCAGTGTTCCTAATCAGCAGCAGTTGATGTATGGTGTATCTTTGTGTGTGCTATATCTTTAGTTGTCAGCTCTAGGAACACTGAGTGTCCTTAACAAGTTCCACTGGTCTGAAATGTTTTACCAATTCCAGAGAGATTTCCTGTCTTTATGATTCCATTAGAAAATATTGTATTTTTTCAACTTGGTGGAACTATTTAAGTGGGATCATAGTAAATGTTTATACAGTATTCACCACTGTGGCATCCTAGCGCCTCAGTTTCCACATCAAAGTAATGTGTGTGGAGCACTGTGGCCATATCTTTGATTGTGAGGGGCAAGCATAATTTTATCAATTGAAGTTAGACGACCACATTTCTAGCTTCCACCACTATTCAGGTGTGGGGAGAGTTGAATGTAACTCCCAGCCTTTGCACCTCCCTGGTAGCCAATGGATTAATGCCCTAAGCAAAGCACACATCTGTTTTACTCAAGTTTGATCTTGCCATTATTAAAGAAGGTGTTTATTTCTTATTTGAGACAGTCCTTGAAGGCTTGACTTTGTTCCCAAACTATCTACCAGTCCTAATTCTTGACAAGCATTCATTTGTACACAGTGCTGCAAATCAGTTAGACTCTGGATTCAGCAAAACACTTAGTCACACCTTCAAGTCTCCTTGAAGTTAGTGGGATTTAGGCACATACTTAACTGTTTGTCTGGATAGAGGTCCTCAGTGACTTAGCATTAGAAGTCTAATCCTTAGGGGCATGAGAAGCATAACTAGGGGGTCTTGCATTGAAGTCCACTTGACTACTGAAGGCTAAATGGGACTTGAATTATTCGACTCAGCACCAATTATCTAGAATTTCAGGCTCAAATCCTAGTAGACTCCATGTAGCCATTCATCCTGTGCTATGTATTTCATTCTATGTGGGTCTTTTGAGACCTTAAAAGTCCTTTATTCTACATGGATGCTAAGGAGCTCATGACACTTTTTTTTTTGTTTGTTTTTGAAAGTGTGAGCATTAACTGCAATATCTATTGGGGGGGGGGGAGTATTCCTTCCCACACTGTTGTTCAAAATTCTGGTTGGTAGCCAGCATGCATGCCAGTGGAGGCTGCAATTCAGTCATGCAATATAGAAATCATTTGTACTTTGGGATCCTTCAAAGTGTGGTGTATATTTATATGTAAATATAGAAAATGTTTCAGTTGTCCAATGTGACGTGATAATACAGCCAATTACATGTTGGCAAGAGGAAGATATTATATATAGATGTTCCCTCAAAGGACTTTCCCATTCAGCTTACTAACAAGCGATAAATTAAATAAAAGCATTTCCAAAGCAATTGATGATAGAGAATTACATTTGTTAGCAGTAAGGGGATTAATCTTCCAGGTTTGATTGTGATATCCCATGGTTGTGGGTGTTTGGGTGGTATGATAATATTTCTGTGTTGCTCTTAAAAATTGAAATTGCTACAATAATGGACATACAAATAGCTTGGCTACTTCTGTGGTAGTAGAGGTCACTAACTGTAACAGTCTTCCGTGTATTCTGCTGCAGTTCTTCTCAAATAGATATTGGTACTTTATTTTGATAATTTCTTAGGAAAAATGAGTTTCCGTCAAATATTTCCAATAAAAGCAATTTGAAAGTAGATTTTCCAGTTAAAAAAGCTGCTGCACTTATATATGCGGTCATTTTGTGAAACAAGCCTGATAGTTCCCTTTTGACAGCTATATGGACAGAACATAATTTGTTAAGGTTGATTTAGCAAAAGCTATAATTCTTACCATTTCCTTGTAAATAATCTAATAAATCCTGTATATTTTTTGTCCTCTAGATGAAATGAATGATCATCAAAACACCGTCTCTTACATCCTAATCAATCCTTCTCCAGATACAAGACTAGAGCTGAATGATGTTGTGTAAGTTGATGACATAAATCATAAGATCCACAAAGTGTCTGATTTTCACTTTCATGCTAGAATTCATTTTTTTATCTTTTGCACTTTATTGCTTTTATTTTCCTCTCATGAGGAATCATTTCCATGCACATCCAAAAAAACTATACATGAAATCATCCATTAATTTACACAAGATTATTTTTAAGTTTTTTCTTCTTTAAATAACCCTCTTCCTCCCCTCTAAATTGAAGTGTCAGATAAAATTAAATTAAGAAAAATCACAGCTCTCAGATACCTTCATACTATATTACATTCTCACTCTTGTTTCTTGCTCATGATTTGTTAGTCATCGAGCATCAATAAAAAGCATTGTGAAGTCAAGCTTTCGAAGACATTCAAAGACAGTAAATTATTTCAAAGATCATTTTCTTTAATGATTTTAGGGCATGATCCAAAGCCCACTGAAGTAAATGGGCTTATGGCATAGGCCCTAAAAGGAAGAAGTGACTATTAAATACATTAAGATACCAGTTACATGATCCTAAGTCTTTTAGGAATCTCTTCAAATACTTTTATTTTTACTTGGTTATCAAAAATTTCAGCATTCCAGCACCTGCCCATTTTGACACTTTTCAGAATAATAAAAAAGCTTTAAAATATCTCTATCTAAATTTAAATAACATTTTTTTGTTTCTACAATCCACTCCTGTCTTCACCTTCTCACAAATTGCTTAGTTAAGAGAGACATGTTATTGTGCCACAAACTGACAAGAACCAAACACATAGCTAAATGATTATGTGAAAAGTGTTATAAGAATGAAAGTGGACCTTTTCCCCAAACTCACGTCAACAATTTTGACATTCAAACAGGTTCAGGCTACTTAATTGTTGCCTGTGTCTGTACTTCCTCATTTTGGAGAGAACCAAAAGCACGAACATTGTCATGCTAAGAGAAATGCATAAGCTTTTCCAGCCTGGATGGAACTCTTGAGAATTCAACCTTGTGATGCTGGGGTTTGATCCAGCTGGAGACAAAGCACTCCAGCCCCACTATGTCCTTTACTTTAATGGGACTACTCACATCTTTAAAGTTAAGCATGTGCTTTGCTGGATAAGGGCCAGAGTGCTCTTCAATTTCCACTGACGACTGTTGCATCTGTATGTGGCCATGAGTCACTACACACGTAACTACAGGTGTCTGAAGAGATATTCAGGTAAAATGTAATAACTTTAATGCACACACCTACTATTTGCTAACATCTCAACAAAACTATAAATTTGACTAACAGGCTTTTTATTTTGGCCATAACATTGATTTTTTTTTTTAAATATAATCTCTCTATCACTTACTTTCTAAACATATACAACATGACACACCATCTGAGATACAGAAAAAGATGCCATGCCTGAAGCTGAATCCCTAAAGCTCAGATAGGCTAAATAGGCCAGCACTGCTACCTACCCGGAAATGAAGCCATCCGGCCTCAAAAAAAATTAGGACAAAACATGTTGGCACATCTACTCAAATGCAGGCTACTGCTCATAGGGAAAATCAGGCTCTGAGACAAGGACTATAGTTACCAGCTAACTCCTCTGGCACCATCCATTTGTAGGATGAAACTTACCTCTGTAAGAGACAGCTTTCCTGGAAACTGATTCTACCGGACTGTAGAAACAAACACCACAAATTTTACGGATTTCACGCCGAGTAATGTGCACTTCTTTGAGCTTGGCTTTGCTAACATATAGCATAGTGTAGATAGAATATAATAAAAATAAAAGTCTCCAAGCAGTATCCCCATAGGAAGAGGGAAAGAACAAACAAACAGCATATGCCACACACTTAATGTACTTTTGGATACTCAGATACAGCCCTCACCACCCTAATAGAAGAATTTGAATGATATAAACCTTAGTATAAATGGAACTCAATGGGAGCTGACAAGAGCTCTTCACTTTTGAAGAATCAGGTACCTAAATATTTAGGAGCCTAATTTTGGTCAAAAAATAATTGTCTACAGTGTCAGGCACTTCAGACTACAAGTATATCATGGACAAAGGTATGCTAAAATCATTGTTTATGTTGTTAAAGTAGCTGCAGAAGTCACAAATGCAAGTCTAAGTTAATTTCCTTTTAGAGAAACTATAAAAAACATTTTTGTTTAATGTATTCTTTCTGTGAATAGTTAATAACATGAACAAAAACCTTCATAATTGCATCAGTGGGTACATTACAGGGGGACAAATGTAACATTTTTGCCTTCATACATTTATTTAATATGCAAATTATTCTTCCAGTATTAAAACTGGAGTCTTGTTTAATTTGAAACACACATTACAACTGTAATCACATCAGTCATATAAAGTTTGGGTCCAAATCTTTATTCACTTGAAGGGATTTAGCATGTTGTGTTTAGGCTGAATTAGAAACAGTAGAGATTAATGTAATCTATTTGCTTGTCCATATGACTATAGACTCATGAAAGGTACTGATTGACAGCCCTGAAGACTGATCACCTGTGGTTATTTACCAAACAAACAGATATAGGGTGATCTGTGATAACATACATTTTCTGCATTGCCTCATTGTACCTCATCCCTGCAGAGAAAGCAGTTCAGCCAACAACTAAGTTCCAGTCTATCTGCCAGTGAAGTCATTTCGAATCTCTCCATGGATTTAGCTGATATCAGTCCCTTAATCCTTGGTTCCTACTGAGGTTGCTAATAATTTAGCATGGTGTTTAATTGTGGTGTTTCTTTTGTCCGCTACGAGACCACAAACTCACTTTACATACAATAGACCACTCAAAAGCCAACAAATAGATAAATGCTACTTTTTGGATACCACTGATCTTGATTGTGAACTGGTGATCCAGTTTCTTATCCTATTAATTTCACATTTTGAACCTTCCTCTTGCTCACAATGGATTTGAATCCTTTGATCTCCTGCAAATCTAGTATTAATATGCCTTAATGGAATGATAAATCTAAAATTGTGCATCCCTCTTCAAGTGTATTCACTGGATGAAGTTTAATTCCTGATTAAAATCCCTCTGTGCTTTGACCTCAAGTTTAAGTCAAAGTCACTTCCTGGTATGTTTAATTAATGAAACGAGAATTTTACTGTGTGACCCAAATTTATAGGGATATAATCAGGTCTTAATGATACTCAATAAGTAACATTGTAGGAAGGTTACATTAACTTCAGTGATAGTAACATTTTTCTCCATCACTTTATGAAAACATACAAGTTTCCAAACTACAGTACAGAATGTGGAAGAAACATATAAAGGTAATTACAAATATGCTATGTGATCTCAGTTCTATGAAGTAATGAGAAACAAGACTGAAGTTTCCAGTTTAGTAAGACTTTCAAGTGCAAGAGATTGCTTTAAGCTGTACTGCTACCTGTGCAATAACATGCTAGGGAAGCATGCAAATGCATTTTATCCTAATTTACATCAAGCTTTTATAACTGCTTTTTTTTCTTTTTACAGTTACTTGATCCGACCCGATCCATTGGCATATGTTCCAAATACTGCAACCAGCCGAAAAAATAGCTTCTGCAATACTGTTGGGCAAGACGCCAGGGAAGAAACACAACTTTGATATATTATTCTGCTCAATGATAAGAGACCATTTTTATATTGTGTCTAGTAACTGCTTTGAAATCTAATCAAAATGGAATGTTTATATTTTGTTCAGATCTTCTTGGACCAGAGAGAATGCTATCTGATAAGTGGGCAAGAATTCAAGTTTGGGAAAACATGCACTCTAATGAAAGTGATTGCTATTCTGTAGCCTATTCCAGTAATTTTGGAAATGGAACTGTGTCACACATTAATGGAGTGATTATGAAAAGCTAGATTACATTTTAACAATCTAATCGGAACAAATTCCATCAGAATGAATTTAATTGCTGCTTCTAAATGTTATGTTTCACTAACAGAGAGTGAATCACTAAGCCTCTGACCTGTAACTTGAAAGAATATCAATGTGCAAAACATACAACACACCTGCACAGACACTGGTACACATACAGAGGCATATTTTAGTAGTAGTAAATATTCCTATTAGGGTAGCTCTCAAATGCCCCCATCAAGATCATGTACCAGAATCAAAGTCCATTAAATTATTTTCAAGTTTGTCTCTTTCCCCACTTATATTAGAACAGACCAATTTTATAGGCCCAATAGGGCCCTTTAGAATGTATTTGATTATTAGTTCTGCTGAGTTCAGACAGAGATCAGTTTGCAGAGGGCATACTAAGTGAACCCTACAAGGTCTATTCTAAGGGATTTCCAAGGGATAAATCCTGGCAGGTACACACAGATGTTTTGGTTTTACAGAACCACACACACACAGAGTTCAAAATGGAGGAAGTTCTGAAAAAGTTATGGGTGTCAGAACCCTTCCCTAAAAACAGGAATAGTGTTATTCCCTCATGATTGTGAAGAAAATCTTCTAGCTGAAGTACCAACTGATAAATGCTGCCTGTCTGCCTGGCTATCCAAACATATCTTAACGATAGCTGAGGTGCAAATGGCCACGTTCATCTCAATGGGTTGTTAACTTGAAATATCAAGAATTAAATGAAGGGCATATCACTTTCGTATCTGGCTAATGAACATCTCAGACCCTAAATGCCTCCTATATCTATGCAGATGAAAGAGCCCCAAATGTCCACTCTAGTATCCAATTGCCACCTCCTCCAGTTTCCCCTTAAGATCCAGTTGTGAATTTTCAATATAAAATTATGCAACTTGAAAATTAAAGAGCATTTGAGACAATGCAATATCTGAGGAACTCAGATGGGACACTGGACTAAATACATAGTTTCATTTCATATTTAATACAAGAAAATCCCTCAAAATTGTATCAGTTGACTGTAGCTGCTTCATAATCTCCAGTCTGCAGAGAATGCAGGGTACTTGCCCCACAAATTGTGTTACTATGGAATACACAGGGTCTTGCATATGGTCTTCCAACATTGCATGCTTGCTCCTCCACCTCTCTAATAAAGAGAAGATTGTGCATGAACAATAAACAGTCTAGGTATTTGCGAAAGAAGTCCCACTTGTAATAATCCATATAAAACTCACAAGAGAATTCTTCAGACTAGCCATATGATTGAGTGGCAATGCTGATTGTTCTTTGAACTCCTTGATAACCCTACATGTACAGAAGTTATTAAATAGTCTGCAAGAACATTTAACTACTTGTTTACATTATATTTTCTATATTTGGAACAGCAGCTATATGGTTGTATGTGTCCTGAAAAATAAAAATGCCAAAATTGCTCAATGAGCCATTCATGGATGTGAATGTAATTTACTGTATGTAATGCTGTCAACTTTAGTGTCACATTCACCTGCTGAGTGACAGGGAGCCAGTTACTATCCCCATCATTTTTCCAGCTCCCCCTTTCCACCCAAATCTCTTCTTTTTTTACATTCTATGAATTGACTTCTTGGTTAAATAAACTCATTATATTAAGTCAGCTCCTATTATACCACAACATATTTTGAGCAACATTCTCTTTTCTGATAGTACTAGCTAAATTCAGCAAAGTATGTACATCTTAAAACTGAAATCCTTACTTTATTTTCTTAAGTGTAATGTAGCAAGATGATCTGGGAAACAGAATATAAGTTCCTTTTTTTCTGCAGTTCAACATATCCAAATCACTGTTGGCTTTCCAACAAGTTTTAATAACCCTGATTAGAGTACAAAATGAGTCAGTTTTTGATTTGTTTCTTCCATACATATGCCCGAAGGATGAATTCTATCAGAAAAAAATCATTATAATTGAAGGGAGTAGGGGAGCTGCTTCATACTTAAAATTTCTTCTGTGCACACTGCAAATGGAATACTTTTTACACTGCTGTTTATAATCATGGAATTGGTGCAAGTCAAATGGTTTTCAAAATATTTGTTTGCTAATCTATGTACTTTTTCACATGCAGTGTATGATAAAAGCATTGTCTGACTCAATAGAGGAAGTATTTCGGAACAAATCTCATCTGTTAGGTGAATAATTGTTACAACAGCAACAGAAGAAAGAGGGGAAGGATTTCTAAAATCACTTTTATTTTGCTCTGCCATGTAGGAAGAATCCTATGCTTAGTAGCAATAGATGGAATATAACCTATTTTATTAATTCAAATTCATAAGATGGTTACAATTTGAAAGACAAGATCTGACTGTAGTTTTAAATCCACAAACAAACAAAAGTGAACATTTCACTTTGACATGGAATTAAAGGTCACACCATGTAATAGCTACTCTGAAGGTAACTACCAGGGAACATTTGAATACAGAGTATGTAATAAATCGCTTATCACACAAGGGACACAATTCTCCTTTTTCCATTTGCTAGAGGAATGTATTAAAGAATGGTATAGTGAATCAGAGAGGTATAAGGCATTTACTGGAAAAGAAAGGTAGAGTGGATCAGACAGGTATAAGGCATTTACTGGAAAAAAAGACCAATAAAGTACCTCTTCCAAGTATTAAAAATCTTCTCTGAGATATGCTAACACAAATAATAATAAAAAACAAATGTCACTTTCACAAGGCTTATTATAAGTGAGAAGCAAAATATTCAAAGCAAAGAAAATGCAACTAGAAGATACCGGAGAATAAAATGCAAACTAAGTAGATTAAATGAAAGGGGCCCTTCTTCACTGTTAAACAATAGAATGTCAATTGAAATTTATTAAATCTTTTCGGATGTTTTTCTACATTTTCAAATATATTGACTTCAATTACAACACAGAATACAAAGTGTACAGTGCTCACTTTATATTATTTTTATTACAAATATTTGCACTGTAAAATGATGAACAAAAGAAATAATATTTTTCAATTCCCCTCATACAAGTACTTTAGTACATTCTCTTTATCGTGAAAGTGAAATTTACAAATGTAGTTTTTTTTATTACATAACTGCACTAAAAAACAAAACAGTACAAAACTTTAGAGACTACAAGTCCGCTCAGTCCTACTCCTTGTTCAGCCAATCGCTAAGACAAACAAGTTTGTTTAAATTTACAGGAGATAATGCTGCCCACTTCTTATTTACGTCACCAGAAAGTGAGAACACATGTTCGCATGGGACTTTTGTAGCCAGAATTGCAAAGTATTTACCTGCCAGGTATGCTAAACATTTGTATGCCTCTTCATGCTTCAACCACCATTCCAGAGGACATGCTTCCATGCTGATGATGCTTGTTAAAAAAATGTGTTAATAAAATTTGTGACTGAACTCCTTGGGGGACAACTGTATGTCTCTGGCTCTGTTTTACCCACATACTGCCATATATTTCATGTTATAGAAGACTCAGCACAAGTTGTTTGTTTTAAGAACAGTTTTGCTGCAGGTTTGACAAAATGCAAAGAAGGTACCAATGTGAGATTTCTAAAGATAGCTACAGCTTCTCAAGGTTTAGGAATCTTAAGTGCCTTCCAAAATTGGAGAGGGATGACCTTTGGAACATGCTTACAGAAGTGTTAAAAGAGCAACACTCTGATGCAGAAACTACAGAAGCCGAATCACCAAAATGACAATCAACCTTCTGTTGGTGGCATCTGACTCAGACGATGAAAATGAACTTGTGTTGGTCCACTCTGCTTTGGATCATTATCGAGCAGAACCCATTGTCGGCATGAACGCATGTCCTCTAGAATGGTGATTGAAGCATGAATGGACTTATGAATATTTAGCCCATCTGGCATGTGCATATCTTGCAATGCCGGCTACACCAGTGCCATGTGAATGCCTCCTCTCGCTTTCATGTGACATTGTCAACAAGAAGCAGGCAGCATTATCTCCTGCAAATGTAAACAAACTTGTTTGTCTGAGCGATTGGCTGAACAAGAAATAGGACTGAGTGGACTTGTAGGCTCAACATTTTACATTGTTTTATTTTTGAATGCAGTTTTTTTTACATGATTGTACATTTGTAAGTTTAACTTTCATGATAAAGAGATTGCATTACAGTACTTGTATTAGGTGAACTGAAAAATACTATTGTTTTTTACACTGCAAATATTTGTAATTAGAAATAAATATAAAGTGAACACTGTACACCTTGTAATGTGTTATAATTTAAATATATTTTAAAATTTAGAAAACATCCAAAATATTTAAATAAATGGTATTCTATTATAAACGGTGTGATTACTCACATGCAATTAATCACGATTAATTTTTTTAATCGCTTGAACAGCCCTAGTTCAAATTGCCATCTCTTGCCCTCATTTTCTTTGATCTTGGGCAAACTTCTATGCATCTGTTTTCCCTTCTCTTTATCTATCCTATCTATTTAGATAATAAATTCTGTGGAGTAAGGGCTTTTTCTAACTATGCAACTGTACAATGCCCAGCACCATAGGGTCCTGATCTCGGCTGGAACCTCTAGGCACTACCATAATACAAGTAATATAAAATAAATAGATAAATACTCTTTTGAATCCTCTTAGGCCCTGATCATCTCATTAGTTCCTCTTGAGTGAATCCTTGCAGTTGAGAAGTTCTGATGGCAGTCATGACTGAAAACAAGAAAATCTGTTTCACTGATGCGTATCAGTAGAAATTTGTCAGTTAGATATAATTTTGTTAATTAACAGTGGAAATCTTGGCCAACTTCCTACTGATAAGAATGACAGTTATAATAAAGACTATATTATACATCCAGATCAAACAGGATTTGAGTTCTTTCAGTGATATGTCACCTGTTACTATTTAGCTTATTGAACTCCTTCCTACAAAATAAACTACATATACATTACATTCTTCATTTACATAGGGCCTAATTGTGAAGATACTACTGAGTACCCACAGTTCCCATTGAGTTCTTCCATGAGTTCCTTTATCAAGGACACCAGCTGGAGCAGGATGGGCCAATTGACTAATGGAAGTTTAGGGTACATCTTATTGAATTAAGCCTATAATTAGAGTGTGGACTGCATAACAGTGACTCTCAGAAAGCAGTAAAATAATCAGTCATTCACATCATTCCACATAGCTCAACAGAACTGTTCACCTGTCCTTAATTTATTTGCATTGAAGCAGTAGTGACTAATGGGGTGAGGCATTTCCTGACAGTTAATGAATTGCTGTTTGTGCCTTAAGCGCTTGAGATCTATGCAAGCAAGCACAGAAGACATGTGGAGGCAGTTTGGCAGACTGTTGTAAAGAGGGGGCTGAGAAATCTGAGATCTTCTCTGCACAAATTTGTCAGGTTTTTTTTTTTTTAAATCAAAGGGTGGCAAAATTAATCTATCATTATGATTAAATGACAACAAATAGTTTGGAAGGGATATTAAAGCGTATCCTCAAAGGCTTAAAGCAAACTAACTATTATCAACCAGGAAGAAGCTTATGCAGGGGGCAGATTATTCTACATCTGCCTACTGTGGGGTTCTTATACCTTTCTCCGAAGCATGTGGTACTGACCACTGACAGAGAGATGATTTTGGACTACATGGAACTTGTCTCTGATCCAGTTGGTAATTCCCATTCCTATGTACCTAGTAGATACTAATCCATTTTAAAATGAGTAGCACTATGGATCCAATGTGATTTAAATTATCTTTGTGCAAAGAAGTAACTAGTGACAGTTGCAGTTCTGTGTACCCAGTCCACCTGTTGGATACACAGAGAGAGATCCTCAGGTGGTATAAGTAACTATTGACTGATGAAGCTATGTCCATTTACATGTGCTGAAAATCTGATCAATAATGGGATAAAAAGCTGCAACAAAAAACTTAAATCATTTGTTGTGAATAATATCAGTACGGCCAAGCCCAATTTTTCAAAACTCATGAATCAGATAATCTCATGAATTGGGAGTAAGAAAATGTATTGGGATCTTTTTATTTGCCTTCTGGTTTTTGAACCTGTAGGGTACATACTGTTTATATTTTTAAACTTTTCTGTGGGGTCCCTCAGGGATTGATTCTTGGCCCTATGCTATTGAACATGTTTATCAATGACCTGGATAATCAGGTGAACATGAGCTCACAGTCTGATTTTGAATCCCAAAAGGCTAATGCTTGAATGTATAAGCCGGTGACTCTTGAGAATGAAAGAGAGATTATTTTACCTCTTCATTAGTCACTAGTGCAACTGCTAGTGGAATACTGTGTGCAGTTCTGGTGCCTACAGTTCAAAAAGGATGTTGACTAATTGGAGAGGATTCAGAGAAGAACCACAAGAATAATTAGAGGAATGGAAAACATACCTTAAAGTGATAGAGTCCAGGAGCTCAATCTGTTTATTTTAACAAAGAGAAAGTTGGAGGGAGGGGCTTGATCATAATATATAAGTACCTAAATGGGGAACAGAAATTTAATAGAGGGCTCTTCAAGCTAGTTGACAAAGATATAAAAAGATCCAATGGATGGAAGTTGAAACTAGACAAATCTCTTTTATTCTATGAAATTCAGATTAGAAATATGCCCCACATTTTTAACTGTGAAAGTAATTAACCATTGGAATGATTTACTAAAGGTTGTGGTGGATTCTCCTTCACTTGAAATCAAGATTGGATGTTTTTCTACAAAAAGATATGCTGTAGTTCAAACAGAAGTTAATTCAGGGAAGTTCTATGCCCTGTGTTTACACAGGAGGTCAAATTAGATAATCACAATGGCCTCTTCTGGCTTTATAGGCTATAAATGTATGAAGACCATGACAGCTAAGAAAAAAAAAAGAGAAAAAAGAGTAAGCTCAGATTCTCATCAGTTCACATGACTACATGAGCTAGGGCTTTAAGAATAATCACCAGATATAATGAGACTAGTGAGAACACTGCAGGATTTGTTCATTCACTAACATTCATTGCAAAATTAGCCTTTCTTCTACTTACAAGTTACATGCGACCTAAGCCACATTTCTGCTAAAGGATTCATTGGATGTAATTCTTTGCTAAATAGTTTGAAAGAAAAAAACCCAAACATTTTGGTCAGAATTGTTTTATTCACAACGTATGATTGCACATATGGTTTTGTTTCCACTAACTGACTGAACTTTTTAGATGAAGACTAGCAAATATTTGTATGTGAATACAAGTAATTGCATCTGATGCAGTTTATCCCATGAAGAGGGCCAGCTCAAGGCCTATGCACTACGTAAGTTCTTACTTAAGCTCAGAACTTCTGTAGGCAAGCTAATAACCAAGTCATTCTAATTTACCCAGAGAGATCAGATAGGTACATGACCACTGTGGAGGCATAGGGCCTCTACAGATCGCAGCAGAAATGCTCTCTGAGCCCTGTACATTTTCCAGGGGGCAAACTTTTCCCCACAATAGACTGTGTGATAGACTTAGTGGAATTTCCTGGCCCGTCTGGAAGTGGCTTGAACAGGGGTTTATATAGCTGGCCATCACTCATTTTTCTGCCAGGCTTAAGAATTCAAATGCAGAGTATAGGAATACTCCTTACTAAAAAAGCTCCTTTAGAATGTTATTTAGTTGTATAGATGTATATTATGCAGCTCTAAGTAGATAACTGTGAGTGATTATGTACAAAGCAGAAAGCACATAGCTTTATTTGTAGAACCTGCCCCAGGTTAAGTTTGCAGTGTTGGCATTAGAAAAACTGTAAATCTGACTTGGAAAACTGAGCAAACATTACATGGAAGTCTGGGAGAGAATAAACATGCATTCCCAAGTTACCATTTTTACGACAGTGTTGTCAATAACTGCACTTTAACAGTCACGCTCTCTGGAGTGGCTCACAACTGAGAGTGCCTTCCTCAGGACAGACTGTCAAAAACAGGGCAGATACCCCAAACTGGTGGTGTGTTCTATAATTAGGTTTCACCAGCAACAAATGTGAACTCCTGGATCACTATAATAGTCTTATCATGGAGTCACAGACAGTCCCCTTAGACTGTCCATCTACCTTGCCACCCAAGCAAGCTGGACTTAGTGACAATTGGTCACCTATACCAAAAATGACAAAATGTTCAGGTTATTTTCAATCCAAACGGACCAGCCACATGCCTCAGCTCAATCCGTATCTCAGATTTCACACCAAAGACAATGCTTGTAGCCAATCCTGTAATAAACTAAAGCTTTATTAACTATGAAAAAAAGTTATTTACAGGTTAAAGTAAGCATATACACATACAAACGAGTTACCATCTGTGGCTCCTAAAGATGACAGAGTTGTGATGACCTGTTGTAACCATGCCTTAGTGGGTCACAACTGAATGCCAAATTCAGGATGAACTGCTGAGAAATAGGGCAAACACAACCCATAACTGGTGGGTAATCTTTTATAAAATATACCGAACCAGCCACAAAATTAAACTCCTGTTTCACCACTCTGGCTAACATAAAGGCAGTTTCCTCAGGCATTCCAGTTCTTATATCACAACCAAAAACATTGGATTCAGAGATGAGTGGTTCTTTACATCAAATAATAAGTTCTCCTGACCCCAAAAGACTAGCCACACACCCAGGTCAATATATAAAACTTAAATCTTACCCAAAAATCACGCTGATGCCAATCCTTTCGTATCTAAAATCTAAAGGTTTATTTATAAAAAGAAAGGTGAGAGTTAAAATTGGTTAAAGGAACCAATTACATACAGTAATGGCAAATTTCTTGGTTCAGGTTTGTAGCAGTGGTGGAATAAACTGCTGGCTTAAGTCAAGTCTCTGGAGTACATCCACAGCTTGGAAGGGTCATTCAGTCCTTTGTTCAGAGCTTCAGTTTGTAGCAAAGTTCCTCCAGAGATAAGAAGCAGGATTGAAGACAAAATGGAGGTATTTCCAGGGCCTTTTATAGCTTTTGCTATGTGGAGGGCATTCCATTGTTCTTACTGTGGACAGCAACAAGATTGAGTTTGGAGTCACATGGACAAGTCACATGCCCATGCCTTTCGCCTAGTCACAGCAGGAAATTTTATTAAGTGTAGTTGGGCATCTCCCATGGTCCACTGTCAGTTAAATGTTCTTTTGATGGGCCACTCAATTTGAATAGTCCCTCCAAGATGTGCTGGCTAATTACTTCTTGGGTGTTACCCCAGAAGCAAACATTTTAAATCCAAGTATAGAGCCAGTACTTACAACTTCAAAATACAAAAATGATACATGCATACAGATAGCATAATCATAGCCAGAAAATCATAATCTTTTCATAGACACCTCACTCAACAACCTTTGTACAATATTTTCTGCAAATATATAACAGCGGTTGCAACAAAGATCTATATGGTCATATTTTAATCAGATAACGTCACACCTGTCCATTCAAAATCTCTTTCAGGGCGGACATAGGGTAAGCCCTGGTTACCCCATCTTAGTTTAGTGTGTCTGTCCCTGTGTGAGTTCAAACAGCAAAGGCATGACAAATTTTCTTGTGACCATGTTTTATCTTTTACCTTTAGCCTTCCTATTCATGAGAGGAGCTTCCTTGCATGTAGCATTTCCAAGGCTTGGTAGGGCCATTCACCAATCCTTTGTTTTATGATGTTATTTAAACATGGGGGGGGGGGGAGAGAAGGGGAGAGTGATTCCTGTGCCTGGGTTCACGAATTCAGAGCAAACAGTTTCAAAGTTATAAAGCAAATAGTACATATTTCCTCATGGCATGGAAGTGAGATAAATGTATGCAGTAACTTGAAAGCATTTCATAAAGTCTAACACTAGATACATTCTTAGAAGACTACTAGACCGCTGAACAAAACTAACACATTGGTGAGCTAGTTTGGTTTCCAGCTATGAGTTTGTCAATTCTCAGCTAATGCATTTGAAAAATGCTGCTAGTTTTTCTTTTCGTAACTGGAGGTTGCCTTTCTGAAATGCACATATTGTAGATGCTGTGCTGGTGGCAGAAGATGTAACATTCTCTCCTCCCACCCCCTTTGGTCCCTTCCACCATGAGACAAGGCAATATGGTGTAAATTAAAGAAGCTATGTTGATGAGCATTTTGTAAAATGAATCCAAGCGTCTTGAGGGTGGCTTTGTTGTGCTGTGGGCTGGAGTGAGGAGCACAGAAATGTATGTGTGCTTGCAGCAGAGGGAATTTCTGAACTGTAACCTCTTTGGGGGAGGGACTGTATTTATAGTTATGTTTTTGCCGCACCTAGCACAACGGGGTCCTGGTTCACGAGCAGGACTCCTAGGTGCAGCACAAAATAATAATTATAAAAGTAAGAACTCCCCCTCCAATTCTTTTGGGGTAAAACAGAAATATTTGCATTTCAAAAAGTGAAAACTCAACATAAGAACAGAAAAATGTTCTACAGGGTAAAATTGACCACATTTAAAACAAACTAGGGTAACATACCTTTTTAAAACAATTATCTTGCCATTCTGGTTGCTTTAATGCACGTGTCATGACACAAGTACTATTAAAATGACAACATTTTATTTACTCTTACTCGTTTCTTTCCATAAACTTGTCAAACAGTTGGTTTGGTTTTTCAATGAAAACCCTACAGTAAAATAAAATAAAAATAATTTTCTTTGTATTTTATTTTCTTGTGGGGGGGCAGGAGGGTTAATCATTTTCCCCCAACCAGCTCTTCCAAATCCAGACGGACCCATTCAAAGTTCCTTTCTGCATACTGTTCAAGGCAGGATTACAAGAAATGAGTTCATTACCTCCATCATCTCTCAGCTGGACTACAATACAATACATCTTGGGATGAACCCTTCAATGTTTAGTAAATTCTAACAGATACAGAACACTGCAGTGCATCTCCTCAACACTGGCTACTCCAAACACACCAAACCTTTCTCCCACTCCTTACACCACCTTCCCATTGAATTTTAAATAAATTTCAAGGTCTTGGCCCTCATATTCAAGGTGCACAATGGCATGTGTGTAGGGTACTTAAAAGATCAGTTAAAACTCCGAATGCAAACAATGGTCGACAACTTCACACCTCTGCCACAAAGGAAGTGTTCAATAAGGATAAACTATGTCTGGGCAGGAGAGAGAACTTTCTTGGGGGCTGGTCTAAGACTGTGGAATGAACTCCCCCAGAAACTAAAGACCACCGCAAATCTCATATCTCTGCTCTAAATGCAAAATTTTTTGACCTTAACTTCTCTAATATAAACATTTAGCAACCTGTGTGTCTATAATTACACACACACACACACACCATTGCACACACTTCTTTTCCTGGGGAGAGGATCAGAGAAGAAACCCCACGTTACAGATGTTAGTCACTTTGCTTAATGTACTATCAAAAGGAGCTCAGATATTACAGTGAAGAATGTGGTATAAGAACCTACTTAGAATATAAAATTAAGAGTATAATAGAAATGGTCCAAAAGGAAAGGTGGGCAAAATCCTAGAATAGAAAAGCCATATATTGCAAGTCCATCAAGGCAGGTGTGTCCCTTTGACAGGCAGATTCACTTCCCCCCCCACCCCCAAGTGTCTCCTTTGTGGGCAGAACAAGAGTCAGGAAGTATAGGATCTGAGCTTTCATATTTTTCAGTGGGCTCCCCAAAGAAAAGGTGGGAAATTTAAAACCAAAAAAAAAAAAGGAAATACTTTCACGGAACGTATGGAAAAAACATAGAATTTATTGCCACAGGAAGTCACAAAGACTAAAAATTTAAGATTAAAAAACAGGGATTAGATATTTATATGGATACCAATAACATGTGGTTATCATAATAGATGGCAAACATTTTGGAAGAGATATTTAACCCTGCACTTCAGGGTTTATGCCAATCTCCAACTATAGAGACCATGATGAGATTTATGTAGGGGTAGATTATCTGCCATCTGCCTACTGCACATCTGTCCTCTGAAACAGCTGGTATTGACCACTCTTGGAGATAGGATAATAGACTAGATTTGCTTGTTTGTTTAATAGCTACATACACTTCATTTGTCAAACTAAAATTCCATTGCCTTAAAAAAATGGCTTTACTGGAAAACTGAAGATAGGAAAATTTAGTCCAGGCTATTCTTTAAATGTAGTTTCTGAAGCTCTTCTTGTATGAAAAGATCATGAACATAAGTAGATTTGCCTTTTCCTTTCAACTCACTTTATGTGCCATTATTACATTACCATATTTATTTCCCCCTACTTATGGTAATGTTAGCTTTGTAGAATGTGCAGATTAGCTTTTTCAGAGTCCTTTCATCTTAATCATGCTGCTGCTTAAATTCATCTTCCTCCAATAGTTCTCAAACACGGCTTGGGAAGATCTTCCTCATATTTGCATAGGTAAATAGCTTTCTTTCATTCACATGCCACTTTCATTCTTTAGCCATTCAAACAAGCACAGTTAAACCAATGACCCTTTGTGCTCATATTCATCCTCTGCATTTTCTTTTACTATAATATTTTAAAAGTTCAAAGCCTGCAAATTGGTGGTCACACTATTTACTACCTCAAGTTTGTCAGCTATTTTGAGAAAGGTTTTAATTTCTGTCTTTTTAATTTACATATTCATATAGAAAGTTAGGGGTTTTGTGTTTTTGTTAGCAAGAAAAATATTGCATAAGTTCCTAGTGAAAGAATGATAGTGAGAAAAGAAACTAAAATAAGAAACAGTCTGAAACAGATGTTAAAATAAATAACAATTGGTATAATTAGTGAATCTAGAGTTCTTGATGGGTCTCCTGGTAATTTACTTTAATTTCGGATTCCATTCACACACCATTTTTAGTTGAACAATGTACAATTACGGTCTCCAGAGTAACTAGTAATTAGAAAACTGAGAATTATCCAAATACATTATCTAAATATATACCTACTAGTCCTCATTTGATACTTTCCATCTGAATATACCAGCATGCTTTTTTAAAAGCGTTGTTATTCTCTCATACACACTTTTAAACTTTATTTAATTTCACACATTACAGTGCCTAGGTCAGATAGTTAAAAAGTAACATGGTGATATAAGTTACATTTCTTCCTTTTACATTTCAATCTACACATTTTCAGGACATTTTCAGTAAATTTAAAATAAATTTACTGGCAGTATACTGCTTAGTAAGGGATCTCTGCTCCTTGGCACAAAGGGAAAGTCTTGGTAAAAATCAGGCCTGCAGTGGTTGCCTTGAAAAGCTTTCCAGTTTTGCTGAGTTATTGAGATAACATTACCTCAGCATTTGCAGAATGTTCTATACTTGATATAGGAAATGCAACATATACTGTTGTAGAATTAACTGGGGAAAATAGAAAGCTTTAAGGATGAATATTGAACCTCGTGGAAGGTTTCAGTGACAGCTTTGCCGCAGACTTCTAGCTCACTGCAAGTGTCAGAAAAGCCCTTCTTTACCAAGGCCTTCATCCAAAATGCACCGGAGTTATGTGAAAGACTCCCATTAACTTTAATGGGCTTTGGATGAGGACCTAACCCCACATGGGATGAGATAGGATTTGGGGGAAGCATCAAAAAAGCAGCCCAAAAAAGCTCCTCAATGGGAGAATATTTTGGAAACTTTACAGGTCACCTCACCTGCTGGGCCCTTCCATATTTGCTACTGTACAAGAACTCAAATGACAGCTGAATGTGAGGGCTGCTGAAGTTGTGCAAAGGGGCAGACCTGTGCTTGGACACTTCTGCATACACTCACTAGGATGTCTTCCCCCTGTATCTCTAGATCTGGGAAAGGGGGTGTGACATTATTAACATGAACTGGGACCGTATAGACCATTGTTGCAGCCAAGGTCCTGCAGTGGCATCAAATCTTGTAGAAAGGGGGTCAAATAGGGTGTCTAAGACAAGGTTATGGTTTGCTGTTTATGATTATGCTATTTGGGTGCACGTATCATTGTTTTATGCGAAGTTATAAGTATTGGTTCTATACAGTCTGTATTTCATACTTGTGCCATGCTTCTGGGTGACACCCCAGACAGTTTGGCATCAGCACTGCCTAGCCTGCTTGATGGCCCATTAAGGACCACCAGCTATACAACTGACCCATTGAAAGAAGGCCGATACATCTTGTGACTCAGCAAGGTATGCAAGGACATGTCTATGGACAGAACTCTATGGTTTTTTCTTGCCATGTACCCAAATACTTGTCTTTGGAACAAAGAAAGAGAGGCCACATGACAAGAGACTATAAAAAACTGCAGCAGACTATAAAAAACTCCATCTTGTCTTCAATCCTGCTTCATACCTCTGGAGGGCTTTACTACAAACTGAAGCTCTAAACAAAGGACTGAATGACCCATCCCAGCTGTGGATGTACTCCAGAGACTTAATTTGAATCTGAAGTTTATTTCATCACTGCTACAAGCCTGAACCAAGAACTTTGCCATTACTGTATGTAATTGATTCCATTTAACCAATTTTAGCTCTCATTTATATTTTTTACCTTTTGTGAATAAACCTTTAGATTTTAAATTCTAAAGGACTGGCAACAGCATGATTTGTGGGTAAGCTCTAACTTGTATATTGATCTGGGTCTGGGGCTTGGTCTTTTGGGATCAAGAAAACCTTTTTTCTTTTACTGGGGTATTGGTTTTCATAACCATTCAACCCCATAATGAGTGGCACTGGTGGTGATACTGGGAAACTGGAGTGTCTAAGGGAATTGCTTGTGTGACTTGTGGTTAGCCAGTGGGGTAAAACCAAAGTCCTCTCTGTTTGGCTGGTTTGGTTTGCCTTAATAGTATAGGAACTCCAGGTTTGGGCTGTAACTGCCCTGCTCTAAGCAATTTGTTCTGAATTGACACTCTCAGCTGGGTCCCACCAGAGCCAGTCTCGTTACAGGGGGTGGTTTCAGAGGCTGCATCCCACCAACAACTGCAACTCAACCTGAGAGGGTAACCTCATGGAATTTCCTTAGTTAGCCCCTTTGGCATTGAGTCTTCATTTTTACCACTAGATAATGATATTATCTACATACCTCCTCCCTACCTGTCATCTCATGCCTCCTTATCTACTAGATACATGTTCCCATATCTACCTGTCTTCCTGCTATATACCTGGAACCTTTAATATGCCCATCACCACAATACCTGAGGCACTTTGTGCAGTAGTTTTGTACAAGCTGGTGTGGGGGGTTTATTTTGTTTTGTTTCATCTTCAACAAGGCTTAAAGTCTTCGAGCATTATAAACCATCCAATCGGATTATTTCACAGCAGCACGGAAACTGGATTGGTTGTGGTTGATAGTATGTCTGTGCCTGAGAAGAAAGCAAGAGAGCTGGTTCACCACTTTCATCCTCTACACATGTTATTCTTATGCCAGTCTGAAGAGACGCCATCTGCTGCTGCACTTTTTCTGACTAGCATTTGGAGTCTTGTCAAGGTTCCTTCCCCACTCTGAACTCTAGGGTACAGATGTGGGGACCCGCATGAAAGACCCCCTAAGCTTATTGCTATCAGCTTAGGTTAAAACTTTCCCAAGGCACAAAGTCTTTGCCCTTGGATTAAGTAAAATGCTGGCACCACCAAGTGTCTTAGACAAAGAACAGGGAAAGGACCACTTGGAGTTCCTATTTCCCCAAAATATCCCCCCAAGCCCTTATACCCCCTTTCCTGGGGAGGCTTGAGAATAAACAAGATGAGTACAAACCCCTTGGATTTTTAAGACCCAAAAAACCCAATCAGATTCTTAAAAATCAGAACTTTATTAGAAGAACAAAAAAAGATAAGAACAACTCTGTAAGATCAGAATGGAAGATAATCTTACAGGCAATCAGATTAAAAACATAGAGAATCCCTCTAGGCAAAACCTTAAGTTACAAAAAGACACAAAAACAGGAATACACATTTCCTCCAGCACAGTGAATTTACAAGCCAAAACAAAGAAACCCTAATGCATTTTCTAGCAAAGTTAGATTACTTACTAAATTTACAGGAGTTGGAGGCTTGCATCCTTGATCTGTTCCCAGCAAAGCTATCACGCAGACAGACAGACAAAAGCCTTTTTCCCCACCTCCAGATTTGAAAGTATCTTGTCCCCTCATTGGTCATTTTGGGTCAGGTGCCAGCGAGGTTACCTTAGCTTCTTAACCCCTTACTGGTGGAGGTTACCTTAGCTTCTTAACCCTTTGAAGGATTTTGCCTCTGGCCAGGAGGAATTTTATAGCACTGTATACAGAAAGGTGGTTACCCTTCTCTTTATATTTATGACAAGTCTATACTAGCTTCTTCTCCCAGGGAGAACAGAAATGTTAAAAAAAAAACCCAAACATGAGAAACTAAGTGCAAGTCTGATTTATTAGGAGATGAGATAGTTCTGTGGTCTCTGCTGTTGCATATCATAATACAGTCCATAGGAGCCCACCATGATAAACTGGCTACAAGAACTTTTTTATTAAAAAAGATAAAGGTAGATAGAATCAAACAAAACCCAATCCTTCAGGGATACTCAGATAGTGTGTCTGACACATGCTAACCTCCCACTGTACCCTTGGATAGTTTGTGGGAACGTGAATTATTATTCTGCCTCAAGTAATTCCAGTTTTCATACAAACTTCTTCAAATTATTTATTGATCTGCCTAGTGGAAGAGGAATATTTTTTACAGCATACAAACCAGTTAAAATAATGAGTTCTCTCTGGGTATTTTAAAAAGTTATGCAAATGTTTGGAAAACAATCCTTATGATGAGGGCAAATCAATATAATTCCTGAGGCAAGATATGACTTATTTAATTGAACTGCATTTGTCAATTTTTATACTTCAGATGAATGCATACATAAAAATTAACTGTATTGTGTGTGAGGTGTCCTAGATGTCCTCAGTTTCTGTACACTGCAAGAATGAAATGGTAGTTCTAGAACAGGTAAAACCCAGTCTAAAACAGCCTTTTCTAACAATTTCCATTTTATAGAAATGGCTAAAATAAAGATCAGGGAGGAAAATAGAGCATGCAGACAGTATTAAACAACATGTGTGCAGCCATGACAGCAATTATAAAATCTGATTATAGATCATTTTTCCCTCTGATGTACTTTTGGATACCACTACAAGCAGAAATATCAGATTTTATTAGTCGATACGTCCTAATAAGTAACAGTAGATTTGATTGGCTTTTCCTGGCATTAGTATCGCCTGAGTGCAATATTAGTGTTTCTATCTATCTGATGCACTGATTAGCTACTTTCACTTTGCAACAGTTGGATCTTCTGATATAGTTAAGGCTTTATCAGTGCCATTTTTAATATATGGGTAATCTATAGTGACATCAGACTAGGTGTAACGGTTCTTACCTTTCACCATGATGATGTGGCTGTTGCCTCAGCTTCCTTTGTTTTCTAGGTAGGTTAGTCCTCTGGCTAAAGCAAAACATCACTGCTTCTGGGGTAAATGGAGTCCAAAGTGCCCCAAACATTCACCCAGTCTGCCACAGCAGATATTTGAACCTTGGTCTCATGTCCCAGGTGAGTGAACTAATCATTGGGCTATTGGTTATTTTAGCTGGGGCGGGGGGGGGGGAGAGTCTCGTGTTTTTCCAATTTTTTCCCCAAACAGGTCTTCTTTTCATTCTGCAGTGAGACAAAACAAGTTCAACATTTTTAACAAACAGAAATGTTGTTTTCTGGCCAGCCTGAGGTCTGCTCCCTAACTCTCCCCCCTTCTCATTGCCCCAAGGCCACTTCCTCTGCTCAGCCAAAGTCACCTATTTCCCCCCTTTCAGGCATTGTTTCTCAGTTTGACCGTGAAACCCGAACACCCCTTCTACTGAACTTTTTCCCAGACCTTTTCACTGGCTTTTTTTTAAAAGCCCCTCCTAGGCCCTTGGGCTGGAGAGACCTGTCATAACAACTGCGGCCTAGTAGAGCCAAAGAAACTGACATTGAGAAAAGCGGATAAAAGTCCAATAAATGTTGCTGGGAAAAGGAAACAAAATTCCAATTTTGCAACTTGCTTTTGTTTGTTTGTTTTTATAAAGAACAGTACAAGTGAAAGAAAAAAAAGACAGGTTAGTCAAACAAAATCAATCCATCCAAAAAGCTTCCTGATATAACTCAAGGACTGAATTAAGCTCATGTTTGGTAAAGAAGAGAAGTGTGGGATTCGAAATCAGTGGACCAAAAGTCATGGGTTAGAAATTATGAGGGGCTGGACTATTCTACCCATGACTCCCTTTTTAGGTGCCCCCCAAAATGGAGGAATTTGGTTCTGCTGTTAGCCCCACTCCATCTGCATCTTTCCCCTCCTTCTGCTTTTTTCTTTTTTTTAATAACATTCTGAGTAGCCAGCCAAGAATGTGTATTTTGCAATACCGCTGAGACCAAAGAGGCAGCTCAAAAAGATGTGCTAACCAGCCTGATGCTGGTAAAAATTTGCTGAGTCTTAGAGTGGCTGATAAGGCACTGTGCTATGCTATGTTCCTCCAGCAATGAGGCTGCAAGTGAGAGCCAGCACCAGAGACAAAGATGAATTTTCTCTTTTCTCTCCTCTCTCCCTTTATGTACATTTGTCTTGTTTTGTCTTCTAGGAAAGGGTCAGATTCTAACAACAGCTTCAGCCCTTTTCAACCACCTTTCTCCCCCCCACCCAAGAAAAGATATTACCATCTTTAAATGTCATCTAATAAGATTTCAAAAAGGTGTTTTCCTTCTAAGCACTCCCCACAGCTGAAAGAAAGGAAATAAGGGACATTGTTAAAATAAAAGCCTTCCTACTTTGCATATAAAAATGCTTTAACTGTTTTCCCTTATTTTCTCTACCTTTAATAGAAGGTTAAAAAATAATAATGGTGCCACAGGACTAAGTAGGCCAAAGTCTCTGTACTCTGAACCCCAAACCTGGTTTAAAACTTAATGTTGCACAGCAACAGAGTCATGGTAACACATTTGACTCCAATTATTCCATCAAAATTAATAACACACACCCACCAGCAGGTTCTGCTCCTTTCAATTATCTCCTGATAGGGGGACTCGCATCACACACATTCCTTAACTTCTTAACTTTTGCAAGGACAGGGACCTTATTTATAATCATTTCCTTTCCCAGCAAGCCTTGCTCTGCCCTACAATTCTCATGATCCCTCTGGGAACTACAACCCCCAGCTATACCCTCGTTATTGGCTGAAACACTAATAAGGCTGAGCTGGATCTTTAGCCTGCCTTAAAGGGACGGTACCTAGGGAACTGATTTAATTGTAAAATAGTACCTAGAGTGTACAAACATAACAAATTTAAAACAAAAATGAATGTTAGGTGCATTTATACTAACAGCTAAGTCACAAATGGATGACTGTTGTAAGATAATATTTTATCATTTCTTAATTACTCAATTGCATTTTGATTTTTTAAAAGGTTTTGAAATGGCTCAGACATGTCAACATGAGCATAAGCTCCAGAAAATTATCGAAGGCTTCAGTACCTTTCATAACAGTTTTTAATGGCTTGTTCTCACTTGCTGATGGTAGGTATACCTCTCTGTTTAATAAAATTAAAATTAAAGTATGAACATTTTTTCTAAATATGCATGATTCCTTGTTCTTGATATGTCAGCCCTGATTCTGCTGTCTGTATCATATGTGGCGAGCGGTACTTATTTATATAAGTACTTCTGTCGAATGCAATGGAACTACAGGCATGAGCAAGTACTTCTAAACATGAGTAATGTATCAACAAGCAGACCCACTGAAATCAAAGAAAAGCTCTTTCCATTCACTTCAGTCAGCTTTGGATAGGCCTCAGAAGTATATATTGCACTTACAAATAAGCAAAGACTAAGGGCTTGTCTACATGGTGCAACAATACACACTCAAAGGGTGTGAATTCTAAAGTGTACCATGTTTCATGGTAACTGTGCTGTTATATGTTATGCTTATAAGAAGCACAGGAGAAAAGGCAATACGCCACATTTATTGGAGATATAACAATTAGCATATGCATTTAATTACACACACAGTCCTGCCAGTAGACGTTATAGTTACTAGTCCAGAGTCTGGATCAATCCAGTGGCCAGCTAGGTTGATCATGGGTAGAGAGGAGCCAGGTTCTGTTGGTTGCGGCACAATGCTCTGGGGAAGTCCTGGCAGGACGAACTCAAAGTTTCATGGCAAAACACCCTGTTTATATAGCAATTTTTCTTTATTGGGACTAATGAGTTTTGCACCATCATACTGTAATTAATTATTGTTTGACAAGTGTGTGTTTTTTAATTGTTTTATTTATTTTTTATTTTGTTTTTTTATTAGTTTTTTAGGGAGTTACCCCATGCTGGTTTTGATTACAGCTATTTTATTCTCATTGATGGGTGCCTGACATATTTTTTAGAGTTGTCAATTTGCCCTCCTCTTACATCTCAATAGGGGCGTGTTGCAATCTCCTGGCACATTTATGTCTGTCCTTGATTTTTCCCTAGAATATCTGGTCCAGTGATGGCTTTCACACTTATTTTTTAACCCACACATTTCTTATTTACACACAAAACAGGATTGATTTACACAAAGTGTTTGAACAGGAACATCAAATTGCAATGCAGGAGAAAATAATCATTGCATTCTTTGACTTATCTTAAAATGCTAAAAGTACAACAAAGTGGTGACCCTAACGGTCTGTTACTGTCTTGAAATCAGCTTCAGATACAAGATTCCAGCTGATGCCTCTGTATCAATTACATACTAGACCATTCCTTTCTGAAAGCAACATGGTGCACTTTAGAATTCACACCCTTTGAGTGTATTTAGTATTTACCAGCAGGGTCTATATGTTGCATATTAACTGGCATGCACTAAATGTTCCATAGTGCTTATTTGTGCATGCAAATAGGAGCTCCACAGGCAAATTTAGTGCACAACACATTTGTGTGCTAATTCACAGCATTCTAATGCACATTTCCACAATATGTAGACAACCCCAAATCCTTTATTTTTAATTTATATTTAATGAGGATTCATCTGTGCACTATAAAAAGTTTTAATAAAATATTTTTGGCCATGGAGGACCAACAATAATTTTCCTCTGCAGTCAATATTAGAGAGTAGTCATTAGACATTTAATATAAAGAAGACTGTCCCTTACTTACATACCTGATACGAATAATTCTGTGCAAAGATTTAGATTTTGATGAGAGCTTTTGAATAGCCCAGTACTTTTACCTTTTCCTTAGTTTCATATTCAGTATTTTGTTAAATATTCTTCCATAAATTCATCTTTTTTTGTCTATATGCACTTTTCTCTTTTTTTAAAAAAATAAAGTAATACAATGACATTTCTGCTCGGTGAATTTTAAATGAACAAACATGCAGTAAATAACCAAGTGTTAAAAACTGACCACTGAGGGACTGTAGGAGTGAAAAATTATTCACCCAAAGCAGCTGCCACAAAATTTATAAGACGTTTTCTTATTGAACAGATATTACTAGAAATATGATGACTGGACCTGTCCAATCTTGTAATTATATAGTTTTTAGAAGCAGTTTTTCATGATTAACTGTATCAAGTTTCCTGCTGAAATCAATGGCAATATTCCCAAGCAAGCAACTGCAGTTTACTTCTTGATATAAAACAACCACAAAAGGAGTTAGCAAAGTCACATAACCTGAAATACCTTAATGTAGTAATTTAAAATCTTTCTGTAGTACAGATAGAAAACAATTTCCCCCCGAGTTTGTAATCAATTGTGTTTGCATAACTCTATCCCATTCAATAACACTGAACTATAAAATATATATATTATATATATATATAAATGCATCATGCATTTTATGTGTACACTAGAGTCCTCTTATCTCCCTCCCACTGGTATATTCACTTTTTGCCAACTTTTCATAATGTGATTTCTCTGGGTATTTGGAGCTTTGTTAACTTCATTGGTCTATAGTATATTTTTAGATATAAGAAAATTTCTCTCCTCTTAGTTTATATACAATATAGTTGCCACACTAAGCTCCACTTCTTCCTTCTTGCCCAGAGAGATGTACCTTGAGATGTCCCAAGAATATGCTAGACCAATATATATATTTATTTGTGACCTTTACCGGTCATCACAATCCTTTCTGTAACTAACACACTTTCTTAAAAGGTTTGGCAAGATTTCAAATAAGGGGTGGGGGTGGTAAAAAAGGATATCTATTGGTAGGAGAAAATATTTCTTTAAAGGAATTTTTTTAAGTGATTTATAAGGAGGTTCTCAAGACTTTGGAAAATCACTGTCATGACATGTTGGGAAGGTTGAATGGGAAATATAACCATCAAAGAAAAAATAACACAGACATATGTTCCTTAAATATAGTTGTATTAGGCAATAAATATGGCTAAGTAATATGGAAAAATGAGATATTTCTAGGTTTATCAATGGCATAAGGGCAATTTTTGAAGTCAGTATAGCATATTATATGCCCAGTAATGCACATTGAAGCATTATAAGATCATTACTAGGAATGGGAGAAACACATTCTGATAAAATAACATCTGGAACCTTTGCTAAACACTTGAACCAAATCTGATCTACTTTTGAAGATCAAAACCAAAATAAATTAAAACTAAAAGTCACAGCATCATTTTTATTTCAATGTGCTTTTTGCTCTTTTTCAGAAGTACAAAAAATTTGGAGTTATTTAAATGGTATTTTGTAAAGCTGGTCAAAAACAAACAAAAATGAAGTTTTATCAAAATTGAAGCATTTTATGGGAATGTGTCAAATTAGATGGAATTTTTCAACAAGAAACATTCATAATATTTCATTTCCACAATGTTGAAACATTTCATTTTGATAGAGTTCTTTTGATTCACTTCATTTTGATATAATACAAAATATTATATATTATATATAAATTTAAAATTTTAATATACCAGCTGAAACTTGGTCAATGAAACCAATGTTATTGGTCCAAAACTTTTTGATGATTTTGAATCAAAAAGCTTTTTTGAATTTTGATTTTGCAGAAGCATTCTAAATAATGTGATTTATTTATTTGATTTTAAATGCTGGAATTTCCCACAGAATAGAAATTCCCATTTCCTGCCAGTTTTCATCATTTGGATCTGAATGAAAACTGAAGATATAAGTACTCTCATTAGCTAGCCTGATTTACAGTCTGGATTCCAAGACCTGCGAGGTTTGGAAAAATATGCATAAGTATCCAGGACTTTGGAATTTGCCCCTTTCTAGTTATTGGCCCATCTGAAAGACTAATGCTCACCTGGTGGATGGCTGTCTTTTCATAAAGAAAGCAGGGTATTAGTTGTTTATGGAGTACAGGCATACTCTTCACTGATAAGCCATATGAACTAAAAATTGCACTCAGAGCACTGAGCCCATAGCAAAAACAAATCGCTTTCCCAGTAACATCAACCCCAAACATTCAATCATAAATCATGAAATGAAATTTTTAAAAAAAATAATAATTTTTATTTAATTTTCCTTCTGGTTCCTGAGCCTTTAGGGTATAATCAGTTTGTTTCCAAGCTTTTTTATGCAATCATGAGGGATCGAAACTTCCCTTTTCTATTAAAATGAAAGCTGAGATTCTCAAACAGTTCGACTCCAGCAGCTGAGACTACGAGGAAAACATTCCAAATCATGAGGTCCTTAATAAAATCATGTGGTCTGGCAACACTTCTTTCCTCTTCCCCATTGTGGTGCAAAAGGCAAAAGGCACATTTCCTTCTACTTAATCTTAAACACAACGAAAACATTTTATTTTGCCTCTCTTTCTATACAGAGGATGATGAGGGGAGGCATTGGGTTTGTCTTCTGTCCCGCTCCACACTCAGTAGAATAGGGAAGAGCATTCAGCTCCTTGAGAGAAGGTGCCACATTTGTCTACAACTTCTGCAGGGCACAGTGTGGCAGATCCTGCTAGAAATCCTCTGGGTTCTTCACTCTTTAGCGAGGTGCAGTTTGTACCATCCATAATTGATCTTTAGCTTTCAGTCATGACTCTATGAGTGTGTACACATGTAATTCCTTCCCCCTATCATCTCTGCTTTCCAGACAGTCAGACCTGACTTTCTGGAATTTCACAATTAACCCAGCCAGTTGCTTCTTCCAGTAACTGGTGTACTGGCTCCTAAGCATTGCTATGACTAGTAGCTAATCTCTCATATTTTTGGCTGTTTGGAGGCTCAAAGTAACTGACTTAAATAGACATTTTACCTTGTTAAGCATTATCTCCTTTAGTTATGTGGATATTCTGTATGTGGTTGATGTCCAGGTAATAGAATTTAATATCTTGCTGTTAAAATGTTCTATCAGCATTTTATTCTCTGCTCCTTTATTATACATCTGTGACACTTCCAAAAGGGCCCCAGGGTTGTGAGGCATCTCATCACTGTCCGCCCCTAGAGCAAGGAAGTCTTATCTGTGCCGGCTGTGGATCAGCTCCCTGAAATCACCACCCCCCTAGGAAAACAAGCACTGCCTTCTACAGGCCTCTGTTTCTCTGTACAGGTTAGCGATGGGCATACAGTAACCCCCAAGTCCTTCAACCGACCCTTCCAGTGTCTAGCCCCTTATCCACTGAACACTCACAGAATTACCAGATCTGCTGTTGCTGAGGAACAGCACACCAGCTTACTAGTTATACCTTAGAACATGGCTTTGCTGAACATACAACACAGATATACTTACAATGAAAACAAGAATAAGTTTATTCTCAAAGTACAGAGATTCAAGTGATAGGGAGTAAGAACAGGGGAAACAAATCATTATATACAAAACAAAATCATAACCTGCTTTCTGGAAAGGAAAGCTAACAAGGCATTTCCCTATCTCCCACAAGAAAGCTTACATTAAGTTCTTTCTCCAGCTTTTTCAGGCAATTACCCCTTTTCATAAGATCAAGCCCACTTACAGCTTGTCCTTTCAGACTGAAAGAATAACCTGGGGTTCTTCTGAACCCTGGATAAATATTTGCCCAAACCAATGTTTTAGTTTCCAAACAACATAACTCCCCTATGGGCTTGTTTTTTTCCCTGTATCCTTCTTTCATGTTGATTTCCTATCCCTCCATAAGTGTTTGTCTCAGTAAGTAAATGAGCCTTCATTGTCAAGCATACAGTACTTCATTTACATGTAGCCAGAAAGACACACTTTTGTTTTTAAACCTCCTGTCAGGGAGAACCCTTCTAAGGTAGTTCACTTTACTCGCTTTAAGAACAAAAATTTTGTACAAACACACAACTCCTTAAATATCACCTGTACATACATCTTACAATGAATAAGAGGACCGGTATGACACAGGTGAACTTTCGGTGAACTCATGGGTTCCTGAATCCTTATATACCAGGTGTGGTCAAACTGTGGCTTGTGAGCCACATGCAGCTTTTTTACAGTTAAAGTGCAGCTCACAAAGCCCTCCATGCCTCTCCCTCTCCCCAATTCTACACCTACGAGACTGTGGAGGGAGCGTGGGGCTTCTGTCCTGTGGCAGGGTGGTGGGGCTAGGGGCTTCTGTCTTGGAGGAAGAGGGGTCTTGGGGTTTTAGTCCTACAGGGGGGCATTGGGACACAAGACCCACACCTAAAAAGGTACCACCCTGTGAGGCAGGTTATGCATGTCTTGAGGCTCTCAAACTTCTGAAGATTATCATATGTGGCTCAGAGGGTCAGTAAGTTTGGCCACTCCTGGTATATACCCTGTGCTCTCAATCAGTTGGAATTAAGAAGTCCTTGGGTCACAATAGCAACTCCCTATCATAACTCTGAAGGGATAAATTCAAGCATAATAGCTGTGTGCCTGTTCTGCTTGTGTACTCTTACCTTGTGTGTGGTGTGTTCTTCATATACATGGCTGCAGAGAGCATCATCATCCACGTACACTAACATGAATTTGCCAAATCCTACTGTCAAGTTTTCTGAAAAATAGTTCATTCTTCCTCAGCTTCTAACAGTGCATAGCAATATTCCAGCATAACACACCACGTAGGTCTGATTCTTCTCTCACATTGATTTGCCAACTGAATAATGTAAGTGATACTTGTTTAATTTACATTATTTTTGACCACTATTTGGTAATGAAAAATTAACTTGTTTACTGCCTCTTTATTCAGTGTAACTAACTGACTTAACTAATCTTTGAAAATTGTACAAGGACTGAGCACATCCTCATATCCAGCTGTATTCCCAAACAAAGCCAGGCTTATTGTCTTTGAAAAATTAATAGAAAACTGGTTTAGTACACACTAATCAAAACAAATTAACTAGTTATGTCAACTAGCTACATTAAATAAATTAGCAGCAATTCATAAGTAGTAAAACAGTTCATTTTTCACTAAGGAAAAGAGAAGGCTGAAAAATGAAAACTGAACTGCTTAATTTCCATATCCAGTCTGGCAGAATTTGGAGTGGTTCAGAGGGTGGCCTGGGGTTGGAGAACTGAAAAAACTAGTATGAAGCCATTTTCCTAGCTTCTCACTTCTTCCTTCGTACTTGCACTCACAGACCCTAGAATTGCGGTATGTAGATTTAAAAGAGTTTTTTAAAAAACACACAAAAAGGACACACTGGGTTTTGTTTTGATATACTTGGTAATTTCCTTTTTTTCAGCAAGTGAAATAAAACAAACACTCACTTAACATCACTTGCTCAAAGAGGATACATTTCAGGCTTTCATTCAGGTATTTCAGGCATTAGACTTTTTGAATGTGTGAGGCACAGCTAGGATACTGGATTATGAGGATTCTAGGATACTGGATATGGATTCTACCTGCACAGTAGAACAAATCGCTTGAATATGATCATCATAAAATGGAGCTACTATTTGGAATCTTTTATATCAAATAAAACTTTTTGTTTCAGTCAATAACAAATACTGAACCATTAGCACACTTTTGAGATTGTTCTTCAACGTGAGATTCAGCACGGCACGTCTAATGCACCACACAGAATCTGAAGACAGGAAAACATGGCGGGGGGGGGGGGTGGAGCGTCGGGGGCTAAAGCAGCTTTAAGCCACCCTTGATCCCTTCTAATCTTAGGCTACTCTGGGGACTGGAGAAGCAAGTTTCTGACAAATTTAATCTATATTATTTGCAGAAACATCCTGGTATTAATTCTCATTAGTCAATACCAGCTGGATACATTTCCTTCAATCTGGATATTATGCAATGATTGAGTAACGTATAGATTTGATATGTTTTACATTTTCTTTTTTACCATTTGACAACAAAATAAAATGCGAGAAAAATGGTGCTTAATTTGCAGCAGGCTCACCAGATTGTCTGATTCTTTATTGCCTTGAACTTTGTGTAGTCTTAGCCCTGGTCTACACTAAGACTTTAGGTTGAATTTAGCAGCATTAAATTGATGTAAACCTGCACCCATCCACACGATGAAGCCCTTTATTTTGACTTAAAGGGCTCTTAAAATCGATTTCCTTACTCCACCCCTGACAAGTGGATTAGCGCTTAAATCGGCCTTGCCGGGTCGAATTGGGGGTACTGTGGACACAATTCAACGGTATTGGCCTCCGGGAGCTATCCCAGAGTGCTCCATTGTGACCACTCTGGACAGCACTCTCAACTCAGATGCACTGGCCAGATAGACAAGAAAAGAACCGCGAACTTTTGAATCTTATTTCCTGTTTGGCCAGCGTGGCAAGCTACAGGTGACCATGCAGAGCTCATCAGCAGAGGTGACCATGATGGAGTCCCAGAATCGGAAAAGAGCTCCAGCATGGACTGAACGGGAGGTACGGGATCTGATCGCTGTATGGGGAGAGGAATCCGTGCTATCAGAACTCCGTTCCAGTTTTCGAAATGCCAAAACCTTTGTCAAAATCTCCCAGGGTGTGAAGGACAGAGGCCATAACAGGGACCCAAAGCAGTGCCGTGTGAAATTTAAGGAGCTGAGGCAAGCCTACCAGAAAACCAGAGAGGCGAACGGCCGCTCCGGGTCAGAGCCCCAAACATGCCGCTTCTATGATGAGCTGCATGTCATTTTAGGGGGTTCAGCCACCAGTACCCCAGCCGTGTTGTTTGACTCCTTCAATGGAGATGGAGGCAACACGGAAGCAGGTTTTGGGGACGAAGAAGATGATGATGATGATGAGGTTGTAGATAGCTCACAGCAAGTAAGCGGAGAAACTGGTTTTCCCGACAGCCAGGAACTGTTTCTCACCCTGGACCTGGAGCCAGTACACCCCGAACCCACCCAAGGCTGCTTCCTGGACCCGGCAGGTGGAGAAGGGACCTCCGGTGAGTGTACCTTTTAAAATACTATACATGGTTTAAAAGCAAGCATGTGAAAAGATTACTTTGCCCTGGCATTCACGGCTCTTCTGGATGTACTCCCAAAGCCTTTGCAAAAGGTTTCTGGGGAGGGCAGCCTTATTGCGTCCTCCATGGTAGGATACTTTACCACTCCAGGCCAGTAACACGTACTCGGGAATCATTGTACAACAAAGCATTGCAGTGTATGTTTGCTGGCGTTCAAACAACACCCGTTCTTTATCTCTCTGTGTTATCATCAGGAGAGTGAGATATCATTCATGGTCACCTGGTTGAAATAGGGTGCTTTTCTTCAGGGGACATTCAGATAAGCCCGTTCCTGCTGGACTGTTTACCTGTGGCTGAACAGAAATGTTCCGCGCTGTTAGCCACGGGGAAGGGGGAGGGTTGAGGGGGTAGCCACGCGGTAGGGGGAGGCAAAATGCGACCTTGTAACGAAAGCACGTGTGCTATGTATGTAATGCTAACAGCAAGGTTTACCCTGAAAGAGTGTAGCCACTGTTTTATAAAATGTGTCTTTTTAAATACCGCTGTCCCTTTTTTTTTCTCCACCAGCTGCATGTGTTTCAATGATCACAGGATCTTCTCCTTCCCAGAGGCTAGTGAAGATTAGAAAGAAAAAAAAATGCACTCGTGATGAAATGTTCTCTGAGCTCATGCTGTCCTCCCACACTGACAGAGCACAGACGAATGCGTGGAGGCAAATAATGTCAGAGTGCAGGAAAGCACAAAATGACCAGGAGGAGAGGTGGCGGGCTGAAGAGAGTAAGTGGCGGGCTGAAGACAGGGCTGAAGCTCAAATGTGGCGGCAGCGTGATGAAAGGAGGCGGGATTCAATGCTGAGGCTGCTGGAGGACCAAACCAGTATGCTCCAGTGTATGGTTGAGCTGCAGCAAAGGCAGCTGGAGCACAGATTGCCACTACAGCCCCTGTGTAACCAACCGCCCTCCTCCCCAAGTTCCATAGCCTCCACACGCAGATGCCCAAGAACATGGTGGGGGGGGGCACCGGCTAACCAGCCACTCCGCCACAGAGGATTGCCCAAAAAACAGAAGGATGGCATTCAATAAATTTTAAAGTTGTAAACTTTTAAAGTGCCGTGTGGCATTTTCCTTCCCTCCTCCACCATCCCTCCTGGGCTACCTTGGTAGTCATCCCCCTATTTGTGTGATGAATGAATAAAGAATGCATGAATGTGAAGCAACAATGACTTTATTGCCTCTGGAAGCAATGATTAAAGGGAGGAGGGGAGGGTGGTTAGCTTGCTGGGAAGTAGAGTGAACCAAGGGGCGGGGGGTTTCATCAAGGAGAAACAAAGAGAACTTTCACACCGTAGCCTGGCCAGTCATGAATCTGGTTTTCAAAGCTTCTCTGATGCGTACCGTGCCCTCCTGTGCTCTTCTAACCGCCCTGGTGTCTGGCTGCGCGTAACCAGCAGCCAGGCGATTTGCCTCAACCTCCCACCCTGCCATAAACGTCTCCCCCTTACTCTCACAGATATTGTGGAGCACACAGCAAGCAGTAATAACAATGGGAATATTGGTTTCGCTGAGGTCTAAGCGAGTCAGTAAACTGCGCCAGCGCGCCTTTAAACGTCCAAATGCACATTCTACCACCATTCTGCACTTGCTCAGCCTGTAGTTGAACAGCTCCTGACTACTGTCCAGGCTGCCTGTGTATGGCTCCATGAGCCATGTCATTCAGGGGTAGGCTGGGTCCCCAAGGATACATATAGGCATTTCAACATCCCCAACAGTTATTTTCTGGTCTGGGAATAAAGTCCCTTCCTGCAGCTTTTGAAACACACCAGAGTTCCTGAAGATGCGAGCGTCATGTACCTTTCCCGGCCATCCCACGTTGATGTTGGTGAAACGTCCCTTGTGATCCACCAGAGCTTGCAGCACTATTGAAAAGTACCCCTTGTGGTTTATGTACTCACCGGCTTGGTGCTCCGGTGCCAAGATAGGGATATGGGTTCCGTCTATGGCCCCACCACAGTTAGGGAATCCCATTGCAGCAAAGCCATCCACTATGACCTGCACATTTCCCAGGGTCACTTCCCTTAATATCAGCAGATCTTTGATTGCGTGGGCTACTTGCATCACAACAGCCCCAACAGTAGATTTGCCCACTCCAAATGGATTCCCAACTGACTGGTAGCTGTCTGGCATTGCAAGCTTCCACAGGGCTAACGCCACTCGCTTCTCAACTGTGAGGGCTGCTTTCATCTTGGTATTCATGCGCTTCAGGGCAGGGGAAAGCAAGTCACAAAGTTCCATGGAAGTGCCCCTACGCATGCGAAAGTTTTGCAGCCACTGGGAATCGTCCCAGACCTGCAACACTATGCGGTCCCACCAGTCTGTGCTTGTTTCCCAAGCCCAGAATCGGCATTCCACAGCATGAACCTGCCCCATTAGCACCATGATGCATGCATTGGCAGGGCCCATGCTTTCAGAGAAATCTGTGTCCATGTCCTGATCACTCACGTGACCGCGCTGACGTCGCCTCCTCGCTCTGCCAGGTTCTGGTGCTGCATATACTGCTGGATAATGCGTGTGGTGTTTAATGTGCTCCTAATTGCCAAAGTGAGCTGAGCGGCCTCCATGCTTGCCTTGGTATGGCGTCTGCACAGAAAAAAGGCGCGAAATGATTGTCTGCCGTTGCTCTGATGGAGGGAGGGGCGACTGACGACATGGCTTACAGGGTTGGCTTCAGGGAGCTAAAATCAACAAAGGGGGTGGCTTTACATCAAGAAGTATTTCAGGCAGGACTTCACGGAGGGTTCCAATAAGAAATGGTGCACCTAAGTTATTGTTCTTATTGGAACAATGAGGTTAGTCTGGCCTCTGATTGATACATGGCTAGATTTACCTTGCTGCACCTTCTCTGTGAGTGACTGCAGTGTGACCTAGAGGAATGAGTCCCCTAGACGGGGGAGGGGTGGAAAGCAAATGAGTACAAAACAAATCTGGTCTATTTCTTGTTTTGATCCACTCCATCTATCTTTTACATCTTTGGCTGGCAGCAGACGGTGCAGAAGGACTGCATGACATCCACATCTCATGGCTGCCCAGCAGAAGATGATGCAATAGGACTGCTAGCAATCCATATCGCCAGCCTGCTCACCATAAGACGCTTCAATAGGACTGACTGCAGGACTAAAGAGAATGACCTGGTTGAGTTACTCCAAATTTAGTCCCTGCGCCCATGTCTGCCCAGGCGCTCCTAGCTGACGTGGCCAGGAGCACCTCGGACATGACGAGGACGGCTACTAGTCGTACTGTACCGTCTGCTGCCATAAGGCAAGGGGTTGATGCTGCTGTGTAGCAATGCAGTACCACGTCTGCCAGCACCCAGGAGACATAGGGTGACTGTTACCTGAGCGGGCTCCATGTTTCCCGTGGTATGGCGTCTGCACAGGTAACTCAGGAAAAAAGGCGCGAAACGATTGTCTGCCCTTGCTTTCACGGAGGGAGGGAGGGAACAGGGGCCTGACGATATGTACCCAGAATGACCCGCGACAATGTTTTAGCCCCATCAGGCATTGGGATCTCAACCCAGAATTCCAATGGGCAGCGGAGACTGCGGGAACTGTGGGATAGCTACCCACAGTGCAACACTCCGGAAGTCGACGCTAGCCTCGGTACTGTGGAAGCACTCTGCCGAGTTAATGCACTTAATGCACTTAGAGCATTTTCTGTGGGGACACACACACTCGAATATATAAAACCGATTTCTAAAAAACCGACTTCTATAAATTCAACCTGATTTTGTAGTGTAGACATACCCTTATATACCTCTGAAAAAGTAGGTGTAAAGGGCTTTGCATCCACATCCCACAGGTATAAATAACCTCACAGTACAGTGGAGATTCAGGCCCAAATCACTTAGAAATAAAGCAAACAATAACCTTGTAAAAGGTTTTATAAGATTATTTACTATCTTATTTATTTGTTAGTGTGTGCTTTGTTACTCAGGATTGCTTTGGGCTTTTATACTGGTCCTGTGCTCCACCCCAGAGGTGGCTGTATTTCAATAGCAGCTGATCTCTCACTATAAATAATTTGAGTAAAGCCTGTGCATTATTATTTAAATTCTACAAATGTTATTAAAAATTAAGTATTTTTTTAAAAATAAAGTATTTACATTAAAAAGGTACTTTTAATTTCCAGTTTTCAAAGGCTTAAATAAATTTAATCTTTTTTTAAAATTATATACTAAGACATTTGGATAGTCACAAAGCAAAGAACCATTATTTTACAGATCAAGGCATTAAGGAATGAGGGATGCTCGAACAGACTTCATAGACAGGATTAGTTCTCCACACAAAGCCTTGAAGACTGCTTTAATTATTTTAAAAGAAAGCTCTTATATGTGGGCAGTACAATAAATAAACAAATTATATAATAAAGGCATTCTTGGGAACATGGGGGCTGGAGGAGGGATAACCACCACCACCCAGAAAAGGGAGGTATGAACACTGATTCCTGTAAGAGTTTCATAGGAGGAAGTTCAGGTGAAATCAGAAAGATGTGTACACGTGAGCCCACAGGCTAGCTAGAGCTGAACAAGCCTAAATTCAGTCTTGTGCTCCCCAATATCAGTGGCTAGGCATTCTCAGGAGAGGGCAGATTTAGAAGCTGCTTACCCACAGATCCTTAGCCCCAGTCTCCTTGTCCAGCCAGTAGGTTTTCCTAGTCACAGCTCCTCCTGTGAGCTGGTTCTCTCCCTAATCCTGCTTCCAGTTGCCCTACCCACATTCCCCATCACCACTGGTTCCCAGTTCCAATCCCCCTCCCCAGGCTCTTCATCCAAACTCAGTTCCTCTCCCCTCATCCCAGTCTCTTTGCCCAGCCAGCCCCAGATCTCTCCCTATACCCTTGCTCCTTGTCAGATGTCTCCCCACCAGTTCTTAGGCCCAGTCCAAGACATGCCAAACCTGTGGAAAAAAATGCAGAAATTTGGCTTGTTTTTGGCTTACTTGGCTTGTGAGTTGCTTGCTGGCTAGTTTTGGCTTGTAGTTTGTTGCTTCTTTTTTTTTTTTTTAGCTGGGGGCTAAGATCCTCTCTTTGCCCCTGGCTAGAGCTATGTGGCATAACAGCACAGACACCCTTTGCTGCTGGCATAATGGAGGGGTGGGCAGGCCAAATTTGAGCAAGGAGCATTGCACTGTGACATTGTGACCTGGTCCATGTGTGATGGGTTTGGTCACAGAGACCCACTCTGGACTGTCACTTGATATGCTGAAACTACCTCTGATCCTGTTTTCTCTGATGGCTTGGGAATCCAGAACCCTGTCTTGTTGAGCCAGACACACTACACTGCTGCAACACAGACCCAAGATCTGAACCATGCCCCCAAAGCTGCAGACTTAACTGAAAACAGCTCAGCAAGTACTCCTGTCTCCAGCACCCAGTCACCTATTTAACTCTGTATAAATCTTCTACAGGGTAAACTCATAAATTGTCCACCCTCTATAGCACTGATAGAGAGATATGCAGAGCTGTTTGCTCCCCCAGATATTAATCACTTACTCTGGGTTAAATAAACAAACATGATTTTATTAAGTATAAAAAGTAGGATTTAAGTGGTTTCAGGTAATAACAGACAGAACAAAGTAAGTTACCAAACAAAATAAAACAAAACACACAGCTCTAAGCCTAATACATTTAAGAAACTGTATACGGGTAAATCTCATCCTCAGAGATGTCCCAATAAGCTTCTTTCACAGACTAGACTCCTCCTTAGTCTAGTCCCAATCCTTTCCCCTGCTACAGTCCTTGTTAGTTCCAGATCAGGTGGTAACTAGGGGATTTCTCAAGACTGGCATCCCCCTTTGTTCTGTTCCACCCTCTTTTATAGCTTTGGCACAAGGTGGGAATCTTTTGTCTCTCTGGGTCCCCACCTCTCTTTCTAAATGAAAAAGCACCAAGTTTAAGATGGATTCCAATTCAGGTGACATGATCACATGTCACTGTAAGACCACCTTCTTCATTACCTCATAGCTGGGAGACACATATACAGGAAGGCTTGCAGGTAAACAAACCCATTCACAGGTTTATTGATTCTGAAGCACCCTTAATGGCTTCCACTTAAAATGTTTACATCAGGAATACAAGTTTATATCTTATTCTGATAACTGCAGACATAGAAATAATACATGCAAATAAACAGGATGAACACACTCAGTAGATTATAAGCTTTGTAAAGAGACCTTACAAGAGTCCTTTTGCATGAAGCATATCCCAGTTACATCATATTCACTCGTTTCAGAGTAGCAGCTGTGTTAGTCTGTATCTGCAAAAAGAACAGGAGTACTTGTGGCACCTTAGAGACTAACACATGTATTAGAGCATAAGCTTTCGTGAGCTACAGCTCACTTCATCGGATGCATAGAATGGAACATATAGTAAGATATATTATATATATATATATATATATATATATATTTTACTATATGTTCAAGTTGGAAGTTACCATACAAACTGTGAGAGGCTAATTAGTTAAGATGAGCTATTATCAGCAGGAGAAAAAAAACTTTGTAGTGATAATCAAGATGGCCTATTTAGTCAGTTGACAAGAGGATACTTAATTTAAGGAAATAGATTCAATATGTGTAATGACCCAGCCACACCCAGTCTCTATTCAAACCCAAGTTAATGGTATCTAGTTTGCATATTAATTCAAGCTCAGCAGTTTCTCTTTGGAGTCTGTTTTTGATGCTTTTCTGTTGCAAAATTGTCACCCTTAAATCTTTTACTGAGTGGCCAGAGAGGTTGAAATGTTCTCCTACCGGTTTTTGAATGTTATGATTCCTGATGTCAGATTTGTGTTCATTTATTCTTTTGCATAGAGACTGTCCGGTTTGGCTAATGTACATTGCAGAGGGGCATTGCTGGCACATGATGGCATATATCACATTGGTAGATGTGCAGGTGAATGAGCCCCGGATGGCGTGGCTAATGTGATTAGATCCTATGATGGTGTCACTTGAATTAATATGTGTACATTAGCATATTTCCATAAAACATATGGAGTGCAATGTCACACCATGGCATTGCAACGCCGCTCAAATTTGACCTCCCACTTTTGCAGTCTTTCCAGTACCTGTAGGTCAGTGGCAGGTTTTCCCCTCACTCAGTGAAACGGACATGCACCATCCACTATTCCACACAACACACACATCAATTACTTACTCTTTTACTTCGTCAGCCCTTGCGGAACTCAGTTCCCCAAAGTTTGTGTAATATAGGAGTCTGAAGCAGTTGAATAGAGACCATCATACTGAATCGTAGGTCCTGCAGACTGAAACCCAATTGAATGTCTGCATTGGACTCATTTTGTTTGAACTTGCCCTGCTCTGGAATGCACCCAAACAGAGAAGGTAGCCAAAGTTTGGAAAAGAAGATGTAAAAGGAAGGACTCAAACTGTTCTCTCCAGCAGCAGCAAGGGCATACAAGATAATTTCCCTCTATTTCTGTAGGAAAGGAAAGTAGCCACTGTTGTTGCATCTTTTGGTTTAAAAATCAAATACAGGTAATTATCAAGGGACTAGAAGGTAGCACAAGATGCTAGTGCATGATTAAACTATAGTGTGGTTAGGAAATAAAAGAGAATTCCCTAATTTAATTTCTTTATTTGAAACTCATTTTGAAGTGAAGTAGAATAAAAGCCCCAAATCGTTGCAAATTTCAATAATATTTATACCAAAACAGTACTTATGCTGAAGTTGTCCTGGGGATAAAACACAACTTCAGTATAATTTTTTTTGTAAAAATAAATTTAATTGAAACCTTAATGAAGGATATTGTGTCAAGTCTGTCTCTTCCTCCATAGACGGTTCATGGTGAACATTCAGCAATTGTAAGGCTGAAATACTGTAGAAGCCAATATTGTAATCCCAGACAATCTCTGCCATACATTTGCTTTATTTACCACATACATGTTTATTATTTTGCAATGTTTCCCAGTATATTATCTGTTCATTTGGATAAATTGCATGGGAGGTAATCAGTCTGTTGTATATACAAGGAGAAAATGGGACTTATATATATTAAACAAATAGTTATTAGGTGGGGGCACCATATTAATTCCTGCTTGTTCAAGACAAAGAGCTACATAAATATCTTCTAAGTATGTATACATGACTTTTAAAGATGCATTGACAATTTTTGCAGCCAAGGTTCCAGAAAAGACATATCCAGTTCCTGAACAAAAATCAGGGTAGCGCTCAGCTGTGTAGACTTCCTTGGGCATGTACCATTTGCTTTCTTTATTTTGATGAGGCTGACCATTTCTCATAAGATAGCCAGTGAAATACTACTGTGAAGGAGGCATAAGTGGTCTTAGGAGACTTTGTATTAAATATTCTGTATTAACAAAAACATCACTGTCTGTTTTCATGACAAAATTTGCACCACCACAGTAGATGGCAACCCACTTCAAGCCCATTAAGGTTTTAAGAGTTAGGTTCTTGTAACCTTGTGTCCAGAAAGTCTTGTTGAATGGTCATGAATGTGTCATGATATTGACTGCTTTCCCGCAGTAGGGCTTCATTTTGTTCTTTGTCGTTAATACCCAACATAAATAAGCGAACAACTTTTATTCCTGGAACCACAGATTCATTTCCCCAGGTTTTCCTGACGGCTTCCCTGTGCTGCTTTTCATCAGCTTTGGTTGCTATTAATAGTATTAAGCAAGGAGTTCTTTCATTACATTTATCTCTTTCGTTAACAACAAACCTAAAGGGTTGAGTATCATTGATTTCAGTAGCAAATGGTGCCGCATTTACAGTTAGTCCCCCTATCTTCCTGTTTAGCAAGAATTGTCTGAAGCTGGAAACATTGCTTCTCAGGAAAATGTTTTCTTTTGCTGTCTCAGGTTTCTCATATCCTTTGGCAGGAAATGGAAATCTTTCCATTAAATTCAAGACAGTGTTTTCTTTCATTTTGATTTTTGCTAAAAGAGCAAAGTAATTAAGTGTCATAGGAATGAAAAACAAATATATCCCTAGAAAACAGGTGGAGTCAATCAAGAAAATACACATCTTGGAGCACCTCCAAGAAATGGGAAAATATCTTCCATAGCAGGTCATGGTGGTGGTTTTCAAAATGATACAGAACAAACTGCTTTTAGTCACACTGATATCTGAAGAAGAGGGTTTTGCATGCAGCTGATTGGTTTCCTCCATGACACGGTCAGATGACCGAATCACTTTCATAATATTGATTCTTTAGGGTTCTTTTAATTAAAAATGTTCCCTAATTTACATCCTGATGTAATGTAGATTGGTCATTTTCTTGTCAAAAGAACTGGTATCCTATGTTTGGACTTTACTGATGCCTTCATTTTCCAACTTTTCTTTATGAGGATAATACAAATACAAAATTATAAACAAAACACTTATTGCCCAATGCAATTTATCCCAAACTTTACAAAACTGGTCAACTTTTATAATATGAAAAACAAATTGCTGCAATGCAATTTCAGTTATATCCAAAATATAACTCCAAATGTTTTCCATATCCTATGTGTCTTTCCATTAAAAGTGTGACTTTAACATTAATGGAATTATTCTTTTATACTGAGAGAAGAGACCCATAACAAGCAAATATTTATGAAGAATACAGGGCACATTCTATTTTAATTATATATTAAACATGCTAAAATGAACCATATTTGCAGTAACAACAACATCTTGACGTACAGATGTTTTATCTATCTGTATCAATCATAGGTCAATCTGATACGTACTCAAGCTCATCACCACCCTGCAGGTGAAAACAACTGTACCTTCAATTTTCGTTATAATTTGTAAGTGTTTATATTTTTTATGTTGTTGTATTTTTAAGTAAAGCTGGGCAAAGTTTTTCATTTGAATAATTTGCTCACCAAAACAAGTTGGGTCATACAAGGGTCGGGTCTACTTTGGTTAATTGTTTTGGATGAATAAAAAACCTGGAAAAAGTTTGCTTTGGCACTTCTGAAACAAAATGTTTTGACTGTTCTTTTCAGTAAGCTTTTTCTTTTCAGAATTTCACTGAATTGTATTAAAAACCACATATAAAAGGAGGTTACAAACAGCACAAATTAAATATTTCATTTTGGGTTGAGCAAAATGTTTCCTTTGATCTGAAACTTTTTTTAAGTCTTTAATTTAGTTGGAAAGAATGAAAAAAAAATGTGTTGTATTGACCCAAACAGTATTCTCTCTTCTTTTTTGGTTCAAGCCACCAAACTGAAAAATTGGCTACTCTCTCAGTTCTGCTTTTATGTGAATTTTGAGATCATGAAAGGTGCTAAATACTGAAAGGACTAGAGCTACGTAAATGACTTAGGTAGTCAGATAGAAGTCCTCTGTCCACAGGCCCTGGAGACCATGGGCAGTGCAGATTCTATCGCCTCTCTACGCCTTAATTCCAGATGGACAGCCTCTAAGGCTTGAGGATAATTCTGTGTCCATTCTGCAGTATGTAGGGGTCAAACTCCAGTTTCTTCCCCCGCCCCAAAGGATACAAAAACTTATCTCTAGAATCAAAAAGCTTTGTAGATACACAGTTTGCAATGCACTGGAAAATTATTACAGCAAAGGATGTGGCATGGGGGAAAGCTAGGCATATTACCTGTATTGAACTTCCTTTCACAAACTGAAAGGGCAGAAAACCTGTGGGCTGCACGAGATTAATTTTGCTGAAATAAATTAGTGCTCAGGTTGTATGTTCTCCTTACAGAAAGTCAGGCTATGCAGAGAGGAAATGCATAATGAAAGTCAGCACTGGTGCCAGCAAAGGTTCAGAAAAGGAGACAGACTGGGTCCCTACAATGGGATCCCCCAGGACTGGCCAGAAGGAGTAGCAGAACTCAGTCTAGTGTGCCACAATCATCAGGTAGCCTGGTTCAGAATAATCCAGAATGAAGTAAGGGGGTAAATCCTATCCCATTGACAATAGACCAAATTATCCCTGTTTTTATCTCAGAATGCATGTACTTTGTATTGTTATTATTTGTTATTCCCATTATAGTAGAGAATTCTGCCTCTCCTTCTAGAAGCATGTGATCCTAACTCTCTGCTGAGACCTCTATCAAGTTTAACAGTTTTGATGGTTGCTTTTTTATGCTATGACTTCATTCACAGATTTTAAGTCCAAAAGGGACTATTATGAGCCTCTAGTCTGATCTCCTGCATAACAGGCCATAGAACCTTATCCAATAATTCCTGCATCAAGCCCATAATTTCTATTTGAGCTAAAGCATCTTCCAGCAATATATCCAGTTGTGATTTTACAACTTTAAGTGATAGAGAATTATTCATATCCCTAGGTAAATTGTTCCAATGGTTAAGCTAGTTTCAGCTTCAGCTCCCAACCATTTGCTTTAACATTAATTCATTAGGAATTGTCAACACCAAATCATTTCACGCTGAAAGCCATCAAAGAGGAACCATGGATTTTATATTGCCCCTTACCTTATTCAGAAAAAACAAACAAACAGAAAATGAAATTCTTCTTTTTCTATTGGCAAAACCCAGAGCATCAGAAAGAAAAATATAATGATACCAAATGAAGGTTCTGCCAAAAGTCATCCTTCTGGAGAGTTGACCATTTTTTCCTGGGGAAAAAAAACAAAAAACAAAAAGCAAAGCAAAACAAAAAAAACCAAATAAAACTTTTTTAAAAATAAAATAAATCAGACATCATCTTATTTTATAAAGATCCAAAAAATAATTTAAAAACTGGCAGCTGGTCAGCCATCAATGATACAGAAGAAGTTAAAATTTTAGGATAGTGCTTGTTTCTTATTGGCTAAAGCATAGAACAAGTACAGAATAAAAATCCACACAGTTCTCACCATTTTGGATTTCTTACCAAAACCCTATCAAGTTTCCACTTTGCCATCTTATTTATTCATTGTAAAGCAGCTTGTCGGAGATTTGCTTAAAGGAGATTTTTTAAAATAAAATAACTTAAGTTTCCTCTGAGCAAATAAGGAATCCTAGCAGCTCTTTTAGAATAAAAAAACCCCAACAACAACATACAATTTTAGAGCAATGTTTTCAAGACTAGGTGCCTGAAACAATATTACAAAGCTCATATTCAAAAAACATGAGTTAGGTTTCCAACAGTCATGAGATAAAAAAATAATAATACTTGTGGAGTTCTTTTTTATTTGACGTCTGACTTTTGCTCCTTTAGGGTTCACATTTTCCAACATTTTCCCACAACCATGGAAAGAGGGGTAGAAGAAACTTGCTTAAATAAAATATAATAAAATAAACAAACACATTTTAAAAAAATGGAAGCTGAGATTCTGCTGTGTTCCCATGATTCCAAGGCCTAGGCACTTAAGAAGAACACACCAGATATTGTTAGATTTTAACATGGTAAAGTTGCAAAAGTTGACAACTCTGTTAAACTTAGGCTCCAAAATCCATATTTAAGACTTTCAATTCAAATGGTCTAATTTTCCACCATGTACCCTCTCTTTTTCAGCAGCAGTACCCTTTGAAAAGTCAGACCACTTTTATATAGAGCCCAAAATATGGATTTAGGAGCCTAAACTGAGGCATCCAGAGTTGAAAGGCTTTACGGTTATTTTATAACAAATACACTTCTGTTGTACATGTGAAAGACAGTAATTACACATCTAAATAGATACACAGTTGCACTTGTCTGTCCTTCAATATTTTAAATAAGTGGTGCTTACTACCAAGGAAATTACTGTATAAATAATTTGAAGGGCAGAAATTATTGGGTGGACGCATGGGTGGTCTCATCTAGTTAAGTACACAAGATTCATTTTCAACATGATGAACCATGGAACAAGGCAGCATGGGTCAGCCAATAGGCCACTGAAGTGGAAAAAAGGACACCTAGACTCGATTCCTGGCTCTGACCTGCTGTATGATGTTGGGCAAGTAGTTAATATCTAATACTTCAGAGGAAGTTGAATTCCTTTGTAGGCCATTTTTCTCAGTGCTGAATATGGGAAGGGGATCATATGGTAGATTGCAAATCCGGTAGCAAAGGTTTTTAATATATCAATCTCATGAGCCAGATCTTTTGATATTCTGAGACTGAGATTATCTAGTCCTCTTAATTTGAGCATATGAGTTTTGCTTCCACCTGGGATGTGGTAATTTCCATGTCTATACAATCATTCCCATTAGCCATCCTGCCTTTGCTCCCATGTTCTGCACTATCATCCTTATTGAAAACTGAGGAATAATATTAATTTAGTTTTTGGGCCATAGATAGTTCATCGTTAATCTCTTCCCTATTCCTGCTGCATAGCAGCCCTGCTTCTGTCACTAGACAGATAGAACCCCTTTTACAATCCTTCTCCAAAACGATTTTGACCTAAACCAGTTCTGTTTTATCCTTTGCATCATTTATTTCTTTATAGTCTACTGCATTATTGATGTACAACTCTACCCACCAGCTTTATCTTTATTTCTCTATCTCCTGAAAAGCACATAACTTTCAATACCTGTGTTTCAGTCATGATTGCAATTCCACTAAGGTTTGGTTATCCCTATAGTATCTTTCTTCACCAATAGTTCTAGTTCTTCCATTTTGCTGTTTAGGCTCCTCACATCAGTGTACAAGCATCTAAGTTGTTTCTATCTGACAACCCGATTTCCTAATTTTTGAAAAATCAAGTTCATCTCATTTGCCACCAGTCTTTCTATTTTTTATACCAAATAATTTCACACAGTCCTCTCGGAGGGTTGTTTATGTGCATAAACTACACTGGTGCTCACATTTACAGAAACATTTATGATCCAAATCAAAAATCCCCAAAGCACAACAATGGCTAAAAATTGTAGGCCCAGAAAGATTAGCCCAAGTCAAATTCTGCTCTCTCATCCTGAGAAGACACAGAAGAAGTGACCACAAAAGGTACAGTACAACATAGAATTCTGAAAAAAAGGGTGTTTGTGTGGGAGGCTTTAGCAATCTGGTTACTAGACAGTAATTAGACAGTTAGACTGCAGTCACTTATAGGAATTATTACGATGTGACAGATTAGGAATAATTAATAATTATAGGCATGCTCATGGAGACATGGAATGCCACCTCTGGGTAATAGGCAGGTCTTAATCTTGTTATGGTCACTGGTGAAATATGGTTTTGTATCTGACAGGTTACATAAACATGGGACATAAAATCCCCAACCCAGCTCCCTATTTTTTGGGTGCTCTTGGGTTCCTGAACTGGTGTCAAATGGATCCATGGCCTTCTGAGGTGTTCTATTAATTTTGTATTCTTTTCTTTTTTCCTTCTCAGTGCTTTAAATATGCAATACCACCTTATTGTCTTAAAGATTTAGCTGAATTTATTTTTTTGGTGCTCTGCTATTATAATAATTAGTGGAACTGTATGGTTTTTATATACAGGTATAATTGAATATATCTATTTGATTCACAAATCATGCCAAACTCATAATGAAAGAAGTGTTCCATGGGAGAAATTTCTGTGTAGCTCACTTTGGAAAAGAATCTGTGAAAAATTCATAAATAGTGTAAGTATGTGATTATTAATAAATATCATAAGCATGGATAGTTATAGTTTCATTATTGACCTGGCTATAGAATGGAACTTTATACGTTTTGCTATACAGGCAAGGATGCCATAGTGGAGAAATGGTTTCGAAGTCACAGAATCACTGACAATTTTCATACAAGTGTTATTTCAAACATCAAGCCCTTCTAAGCACTGCAGGTTGGACAGATTTCAAGGATTTTTGTTTGGAATATAAAAGACAGTATGTCCACGCCATGAACAAGACTGGAAATATTTTAAGACAGCTTATGTTCGAAAAATACATGGTCTCAGGAGCACTGCCCGTAAGCCATAGGCGTGCCCAGCATAAATAGAACTGATGGGATGAGGGAATGGCTCTGTGTCCATAATGTATTCATCCACGTTGCACTTATCCATCTGATTTATGTTTTACAATAGAAGCTGATTCAGAGGTAAGTGAACAGATTTGAAATCTCTAGGTAAAATATCATTATGTGCACAAGTTTAACAGGGGATTCTAAGATGAAAGTTTAAAGTTGTGAATGCTGGCACAAAATTTTAAAAAGCTCTCATATCATGTATATTTCAGTTCTCACCTAGTTACAGAACCAAAAAAAAAAAAAAATGTTTCTTGACTATAGCCGTGCTTCACCTAACAAGAACTGCTAAATGGAGTGATTCAAAATTATAGGAAGCTGGGGCAAGCAACGAGAACATGAGGCATCATGAGGGAACCTCCAAACGTGAGGACGTTTGGCTGAAATCTGACCCAAAGCTTTGAATCTTCATCCGCTCCTCCAAATATTTTGTTTTGAAGTTAACTCATCACTGCTGGTAGCAAATGAAAAAGAAATGGCTGTGACACAAAAAGGCAGCAAGGTCACAAAATGGAGAAGGACTCAGGCAGCGTGAGAGTGGTCAGATATCAAGACGACTTTCAGATCTTGTGTGGAAAATAGCAATAAGTGGTGACACTGTCACAGGGCTACAATTCCAAGGGTTCCACCGGTTACCAACACTTTTTGAGCTTTGCTTTCGTCATTCCCCATGTTCCTAAAAGTCTCAGTGGGAACAGACAAGTAATTAAAGGTTGCCGATTATGTAGATTGTTAGTATGTTATATTTTAGTGTTGTATTTCATTGGAGTTTGTTGTTGTTTTTTGCGGGTGGTGGTGGGAAGAGATGTCTCTTGGAATTGCCTGTTGCACTTTACTGAGCAAATTAAGGGGAAAATAACAGTTTCTGAACAGTAAACATACATTATGTTTTCTTTAGATTAATCACATGTACATTGTGTTGAAACGTGTACTTCAAATAATTCAGCTAGCGTGTAATTGTATTAATCTGAATGTTCTATGACTGGGTGAACTGAAAGAAATCACTGGTTTTAACACAAAAGAAGATGAATATAACTAAAAATTAGGAAGATTTCGTTGGTAGTGTATCTCTGTATGTAATTTGTATAGGGGATCATTGCTACCAGAAGCAGGATCTTTAACATTAGCTGTTGTATGACAGTGGAGATAGCAACTCCAAGAAGAAAATATAACCAAGGATAATAAACAAGCTAACAATCATACAGATAGTACTGAAAGCATTTTTAGTATAATAGCTTTGCAAGCTAACTTTTATGCTTTACTGGATGGTTTCATTTTCAACAATTATTTTTTACACCAATATGACACCCTTTGTTCTTTCTTTTTCCTGTTTCTTCTAATGCTTCACTTACCTCATAGCTTCCTCCACTTTATTACACATTACAGAGCCTGATGAAAATATTGCATCTTTTCTTAATATAGTGTAGTGAGACCCTCTGAAAATTGGTGATTATGACTGACTGAAATATTAAATTACAAATATAGAGCAACTGTAATACCAAAAGTGCCAATTTATTCCCATTAAATTAATGGAAAAAGCAAGCATTGAGCCATATATCTGAATGACAGGAGGAAAACAAAACTAATTCAATTTGCAGGTATTCTTCTTAGAGTTAACTCATATTCTTCACCAGAGAACATTACTATCATCATCATCTTATCTAAACAGATCCATTGTGTTGGGCAACATACACGCACAGAGTAGCGCACAGGGTTGGCAGGGAATTTTCTCTACATGAATTTCTGATGGAAAAAGCCTTTTCCTTTTTGAAAAAATGAAATTTTCAGTGGGAAAATTTCAAATTTTCAGAACATTTTTTCATTTTTTGTCAGAAAAAATGAAATGGCGGCTTCCTGGATGCATACAAAAGGTGAAATTGATAAAGAGCTTGCAAGAGGACACATGACATGCTGAGAAATTCCACTTTGGTTCTTCTGAAAGGAATTTTTTTCAGAATTTCTGAGTGGCAAAAAAAATAATAATAATAATTGAGGTTTTTACTTTTCATTCTCAAGCAGGGCAATTCCCCCCCACCCCACCCCAACATTTTCCACAGGACATACGTTCCATTTTCAGGCCAGTTCTACAAACAATTCCTGCCCTGAAGAACTTGGAATCTAAATAGACAAAACAAAAACAGGGTGAGGGGATGGGTAATTACACCCAAACAGAATGAACAATGTGATGGAAGCAAACGGGGAAAGATGTTTTCCCCCCAGTATTTCCAAATGTTTCACTAATATTGTAGAAGACAACAAATCTGACCATGACATGGTGTACCACAAAGTCTCCAAATGAGAGATTAAAAACAAACAAAAAAGCAACACCTTACTGTAGTTTGATATTAAAGTAGAAAATGCAAAAGTACCACCTAAACTAAGGGCATTGTTAGAATTCTGGAATTAGAAGATTCAGACCTTCTGCCCTCCCAAAAGATTTCCCACCCAACTACTGATCCAGGCAAATACTATTTTCCCGTGTGATCAGAAAATGTCACAGTATGAAGGTAAATAGCACGCAAAGAAATCTAGATGAAATGTTTGTTACAAAACAGTTTGGCAAAAGTTGGCCATTTTTCAATTAGAAAATTTTCAAGTAAAAAACCCCCAAACAACTCTGATATGTATTAAAAGAGCTAGGATTTTTTTTATTATTTTTTTTTTATTTTTGTAATTCCACCAGTTTGAAGAATTTCAGCCTATTGGTTTGTTTGCAGTATTTTATTTTTGTTTGTTTGTATATATGTTTGCTTATTTCTTACTAGCACTATACAATTTATGACTGAATTTGTGTTTCTCTGCCAAAACAAAAGTACTAAGTAACTACGTTTCAGATTTTGAGATTAAATTCTTGTTGTTTGTGGATATTCCTACAAAGAATTCATATGAATGTCCAAAAGCAAAATTAATGAAGAGTTCACAAACACGGTGAACCAAAACTTGGTACTTAGTTTGTGAAACAGTTCATGAATAATTTTCAGCACTATTTGCCTACTTTTACATGCAAGTATTTTAAGATAACAGCAAAACCATATAGCAAACTGCATGTTATACTCCTTATATGTATATAAATTATCACCTCAAAATATAATTGCAATTTTCTATTAGTAAATTGCTTTAGTTATGTGAGTTGACAATGGATATTTTTTTCTTTGTGCTCTTCCTGATCACGGTGAACCTGCTCGGTATAATTGTCTTTTGCTTACCTTGTTTTTATACCACTGTAACTTTTTTGGATGAAAGCCTGGGCCTATTGAAGAGGCAATGGCAAATACCTAGAACACATTCCTTAAAGCAGCTTAGAACATTCACATTTCACAGTATGATAAATAATTACATGATTGGATACAGCATTCATGCTGCTGAGCAAGGCTGTATTCATATTTGCAGATATTCATTGTACTTTACACTTTGCACTTTTGACTCTTAACATGTCAGGCAGATAGACTCAGCACCAGCTCTGTCTGTCTATTAAAATCCTTCACAGAAAGAACACTACTAAAATGCATTTTGAAAACAAGAAACTTTCTTATTTACGTAGATTCACACGGTAGCTTAAGTCGATTTAGAGCTCATGCAAGTTTACTCTTCTGAATGAGGACTTAAACTCCCAATTCCTTAGAGCACTAGTTAATGATAATCTAAACTAGCAAAAGAGATATGGAAGTGGTATTTTTTTAGTCTATCAAGGTTGATTTTTTTTCACGCGTGGGTGGGACCTACAACTTAAAGAAACATATTCCATTTTGATAACGCTTTGTTTCCTTGTTTGTTCAATGCCTGAAATAAGAGAGAGGTTAAAGTTGAGTTGAATCTCGCTTATCTAAGGAATCTGTACTTCCCTAACGTTATCTTTGTTCTGTTATGGTTGATACTAAAAAATTGTAGAGCTGGTTTTCTGTGGAATTTAGAATTTTTCACACTGCTAAATTTTCAGGTTGTTTTTTTTTTTTTAAATCCAAGCTGGAAAATTTAAGATTGCTTTCACTGTGATGTCAATGTAACAATCAGTGAAATTAGAACAGAAATTGAACCCAAGATCCAGTAGGGTACTTAAATTCATGTTTAACTTCAATGGGAATATTCACATACTTGTAGTTAAGAAACCGCTTCCTGTTTATTTGTATTAGGGCTTTAATATACAATTGTAGGAGCTTTGTTGTTGTTTTTTTCCCAGGAAACTGCGCAAGGACATGCTCCTGCTCCCATTGAGTTCATTACAATCAGTTGGGGATCAGAGTGTAGAATTACAGTGTAATTCATGAGATGACAGAATATTAAAGATGTAGTGGGAAAGATCAGTTATAGGATACATACTATACTGAAGAGTTGTTAACTAGATTTCAGAATTGCGGAGAACAATTTCTGTCCCTCTCTAAGGTAAGTTTTTTATCAGGAGTGAGATTTAGAAGCCAGAAAAGTGAATTGAATTTCCTTTTATGTTCCTTTGAATATCATACAACTAAAATGGCTGAATACAGGGGTAATGGAGGATACTGTAATATTTGAGTGGAGCTGAGCTACTAGCAGAAAAGCATTCTGCAAATTCAAATACAGAATTTTGATTTTATTATAGATGTGACCCTTTGGCATTTGCTTTACATCGACCTTATAGTACTTGATCTTTACTAGCATAAATACTATGAAAAGTAAAGGTTAAGCTTGAATATTCATCAGAAGTTGATTTCTAATTGTGTAGTCAGTTGTAAAATTGGCAGGTCATGCAATGTCAATTAGTTATAGTACCTAGGTCATCCAAATATTAAACAGAAATGATAATTTGTGACTAATGTAATGAAAAAACACAGCATGAATTGCAAATACATACAATGAATGGAATTATATGGCATTAAATCATATAACAAAAAGTTTAATTTTATTTAAAGCTTTTAAAACACAAAACACACTATAGTCATGGAATTATGTTACAAAATATGAAAAACAAATATACCCAATTTCTAGGTAAAGTCACCACTCAACCAGCCAACCAACCACACACACAAATCAGTTCAGTAATTCAAATTCTGATTGATTCCATTAAAATTAGATTCTTAAAAGTTCAGGATAGTCATTCTTTTCTCCACACTACACTTGTGGGCAACGACTCCATTATTAGCTTTTGACCTACAATATAGTCATAGGAACTTGTAGATGATTGGAAAAAATCAATACCTAGTCTGCATAAACTTGTTAGATAAGAAGAGGACACCTGTCAAGTTAAATCTAGATCTGAATTCACATTTCTTCATAATTCAGATCCGCAGCTCTGCTTTGTATTTATCTCTAGCACTCAATACAGCATGAATGCTAGGAATGTGTTTGGGAGAAATAGGAATGACCCAAGCCTAAAGCTGTGCAAAGGATGGAAGTTCCATTTTGTGAAGGATTTTGAAGTGTCACAATTTGGCTTTGCTCTGAATAGGCATGAAAGCAGACATTTTGTAACCTCTCCATGAAGAGAAATTCTGGAAAAAAAAAGTTTCCGACTGATCAAAATGCTTTGCTTCTATTTAGACTGCTTAAATGTTGCATTACATTATAATAGATAATATAATACATTTTAAAAAATCAAAATGAAAAAATCAAAATCTTTTGTTACAAAAATGTCAAACTGTGATGTTCAAATATTGCTGGGATTCCCCACCAAAATTCTATGAAATGAAAGTCTATTGAAAGTGACCTGATTTCAAAAAGCAGTTTTTGAATTTCAATTAGGACAGACTATAGTTCCAGCAAAATCTCCCTCAAGGCCTGGAGGGACAAGACAAGAAGTTTTTCATGGGGAGCAGGTTTTCTCCTCACTTTTTAAAGTGACTACAGCTTTAACCTTTCCCATGTCCAGCAGGACTGCAATAGCGAGCAGGTAGCAGAGATATTTTGGGGACCTGTACCTTTTAACAAGAGGAACTGTCCCCCTTCCCCACCACACACACACACACACACACACACACACACACACACGTTTCTCTTCAGTCCAAGCCCTGGCCACTTCAGTGCTGTCTCGCTTTATAGTTTCTCCCACTGTACCTACTTCTGTTCATTGCAGATGTCAGTCATTCCCTCTCATGCAGTATTTTTCTGTTTCCTATTTTGGAAGCAGCAGGTTTTTTGGCCAGAGCAGTGATGTACTTCAAGGTGTTTCATGTGGATGAAGCTGCTGCAGATGGGTTGCATCACTGCTGCACAGGTGCCTCATCTTGCTGAGGCAAGCAGCAACTTTACCAGTTTTATAGTGAGTCAATGTCTGAGTTAAGGAGAATCCAGCCATCCTCATGCCTGGTCTAGCAAGAGCTCATTGCATTGTGCATCATCCTCTCTTGTACATTCCACTGCTCAGGTGGACAAGGACTATCATATGTGGAGCCCAATGTGGCCTCCAGACTCAGTTATCACCTAGATATGTGGTGCACGGAAACTGGGTACTGGCCTGTGCTGCTCCCTGGAGCCAAGCACCCTGTCCACAGTACATGTTGGACCTGCAGGCTGAATTGAACATCTGTTCTGGCATGACTGAGGGATGGCCAAGACAAATTTGAAAGGCATTGTGATTGAGTAGCTGGAGGTGTCCATGCATAACTTGAAATGATGTCATCAAACATGCAATTCACCCAGACCACCATCCACGAGTGCCAGTGTAACCCACACACCTCCTGGATGCGGTGTTCTGTCCCATCTATTGGCACTGAGACACTTAAGGAGAGAGAGAAAATGAGTCTGCTCTACAGCTTTAGCTAACAGGCAGTTGGCTTTTAGCTCATGTGATAGAGGCTCATGCACTAAGCTCCAGAGGCCCCAAGTTCGATCCCATCTGCCAGTGTTACACCAGCACCAGTTCTGGGACCAGCACTGGAATTGCTCCCACCTAGAGACCAAGATTCCCTATTGGATCATCATCTTCAGCTAAGATAAGGCTGGAGATCCTTCCTCCTCCTCATTTGCTCAGGGAAATGCTTCTTACAGTCACCCCCTCACCACAGCAAAACCACGAGAGCCAGGTCCTACACCAGGAACCATGTGGGTGGCTCTTACACATGCACAGTGCAGGGCAGCTGCAGTCCTAAGACCCTTAAATCACTGATCAATCCAGACAGGCCACAACTTAAGGAACCTCAGTGAGGGGATATTAGGGGGCACAGGCTAGGAGCCAGAGCTATAGAGCTCCTGGGAGCTAGATAGCTGGAGGGAACTATAGAATTTATCTGTGTCCAGCAGCCCCAATATAGAATCTGCTTTATATTCACAGCAGCCGAGCCCTCTCTCTTCTCCACACACTCAAGTGTCTTGGTCAGTGCTTTTTCTTTTATAAGCTCCATGTATGCCTGTCATTCCAGATGATCCCAAAGTTCTTTCCAAACTCCAAGCCAATTTCTGCATCTTCCACTCAACCAGTACTTTCAGTGGCCGTGATGGAAGTTTCTCCTGAAAATGGGCATTCTAGTTTGTCCCAGGATGCACTTTGTTCACCTATGAAATGCAACCAGCTCTGGGGTGAGATATGGCACCTGATCAGCAGTAACAGCACTTTACTTTAGCAATTTAGGACAGGATGTGAACAGGCATTTTGTTATCCAATAGAAGGAGTGTATGTGGGAGGGACAATTTAGGGGTACTGAATGTAATTCTCCACACTGGAATTTAGCCAGGACAATGGGATGAACACAGACACCTATCTGGAGAAATCTCCAGTGGGTCCACATGCAGCAGCCCATCTGCCTAGTAATACCGGAAACAGTGGGAACTTCATTAAGTTCTGGGTCTAAATAGAAAAAAGAATTCTGGGTAGATATAAAATGTCAATGAAGAAAAATACACCTGGATAATGCCTATTTGTGGCAATCCTGGTAAAGCCTTTTGTACTTTGGGTCAATGGGAATTCATTATTGGCCATGGAGGCAAAACTGACTTAAGGTAGCATGCAGCAAATGATGGATACAAGAAAAAAAGCACAGGTCAAAGGTCTGAAATATTAACAAATTCTTTGTCTCTTCAAACATTGAAAGTGACAAAATTGCAGCATGTGAAATTGCAACCATTTATCACATAGTTAACCACAGCATTATTGGCACACTCCATGCTGCTGTAGCTAAGCTTGTTAATGAAATGGTTCACAATTCAAACATTGCTAACAAATTGCCTTGTGCAAGAACAAAGCAAGAGCTATTAGGCACCACTGTTTTGCCCCCAAAATCTGTGAGGGATTGTTTACAGAATTAAGTAACATCACCACCAGAAAATCCCATGTATTTCTCTGTATCAATTAATGCCTCAAAAAATGTAAATCAATTACAAATCAATGTACTTGGTGTACAAATGTACAAATCAGATGGCATCAGTACTAGTTGCTTGACTTATGACGACTATGATGAATCTGCAAGTGGCATTCATCATGCTGTAAAGAACTGCCTAGAGAAACACCAGATAACGTTAATTGTATTACCTCATACTCTAAGGCAAATATGAACATTGGCAAACACAATTCAATATTTCTGTTATGTACCAAAAATGACCACATTCTGAAGGCCAACTGCCTGACATACATAATCCACAATACTTACAAACATGCGAGTGATCACCTGTCAGTTGGCACAAATGATTGTGTTGAAAATTTACAACCATTTGTGTGCGTTCACACAGGTCAGAAGTGGAGGGGTTTTTTGAGTTTGTTCAAACTGAATGGAAAGTAGTGCAGTAAAATGTGAGTACATGGCAATTGACCAACTTTTGAGAAAGTGGCCAGAGATTAGAGCCTACTTCAAATAACTAAGGGAGTCTTGCCCAGCAACTTTAAAGAAGATTTGCACCAGAAATAGTATCTATACTGGCATTGTGGACATTTACATGTGGAAAAAACACAATGCAGTTTCTGTCTTCAACAAACTTGTGAAGAAGTTGGAGGAATCCTAGCTATGAATTACTTGTGTGCAAGCAGAGATGTACCTTTTTAAGATGAACATACTAAACCAGAAAGATGATTTTTTTTAATTCCAAGGCAAACTGATGGAAAAGCTATTTCCACAACAAAAAGTGAAGGTAAAACAAGGCTTTATTAAGTTTTATGACTATGCTTTTGACAATTGCATTGATTTCTCTTCTGACAATATAATGATGAAGCTGAAACCCATCAGACTCTCTGGGAAGCTTAGTTTCTCAGACCTTGAGAATGTAACTAGCACTCAAAATTAAGGAAATCAAACATTGATCACCTCTATGAGGAATGTACACCAGATGAAATGCCATTGATACTTAAAATTTCAGTTCTTGATGTATGTCAGTGAAAACTGGATGGATGTGTTTCAGAAGCGTGGATATGAAATTCTGAAAAACTTGTTTCAAACTCTGTGCTTTCTATTTACTGTACCAGAGTGAAATGCATTTGTAGAGAGGATTTTTGTTCTTGTTGTGGAATAAATGATCTGACAATGGAACAGATAGCATAGATTTAATTAACGCAGCGTAGATTTAATTAAAAGCAAAATCAAAATTTGCATAAACTTCCAGTTATCTTCAAAAGATTTCTTCATCTCCATACAACAGGCTCAGGAGTTGCTGCAAAAAGCAGCAAGAAATACTCCCGGCAAACATAGGTGAGTACATCTTATTAATTATATAATTATTATTAGTAGGCTCCCCACACCTAAAGTTGCAAAGGTCACCGTCTCTGAGGGTGAGGCCAGAAATCACTACCTCTTCAGGTGCTGGTGTGGGTGGAAATCTGTCCCTTATTTTTCAAATATAAAGTTCGGAACCCTATTCTCCACATGCCCTTATCAGAGCAATACCTCCCCCTGACAAGCGTTGAGTCCATTGTACAAAAAACAAAAAGATTGATCAGTGTCAGTGGTGAGCTCTTGGCTCTCTAGGTCTCCAGAGCACAAGGCTTGAATCAGCATTTGAACTTTTGGGTGCTTATCCAAAGTAAACACTCCATCATGAGGCACAACTCCCCAACTGTGTAACAACCAGAACTAAGGTCCAGCTCATCGTCTGGTATAAACCAGGGTAGCTTCAACGACTCCCAGTTTCACTTACCACAATATTCAGCAGCAGCCCATGCTTTAAAAGATTTGCCTGCATGTTCTTCCCTTGTCTTTCATCCCCTTCTGCTCCCTAAATTCCACCAAACTTGACGCCTCACAGCCCTCTGTGTTTTCTTATCAACCACGCATCTCTGTTCCTTTGGCACACTGAATCCTGTGCTTGAAATAAACTTTCCCAAGCTTCCCTTGCCTGGAAGTTATCGTGAAGTCCTCAAGTCCTAATGGCCACATCTGTGCAAATTTATGTCTTGTTTGTAGCTAGACCTAGTAGTGGGAAAAATCTTTGTGGAAAATTGACGACAATTTTTCTTCTTCTTCATTTTAGATAATTTTTAGCAGTAAATTTAAATTTTCCATCAAAAAACTAAAAACTTCAAAAACCACCCTATATTTTAAGTTTTCTGACTAAAAGATTGATGATTTTGTGGAAAGCACACATTTTACACACACACACATTTGATGAAAATCCAATTTTTCACTGAAAAAAGTTTTCACAGAAAATTTTCAGTGAGTCCTATTTACGTGTCTCTATCTGTGCTTCAGGAGCTGATCTGTATCTCACTTCCATTGAAGAGAGTTTTGCTCTTAGTTTCACTGGGTGCATGATTATGTAACCCTTGTGCCAGGTGCAGTTGGCAGCAACCAGGGTTGGATTCAATAATAGGTGTTCACCTTAACAATACAAAATAGATCTGGCTCAAGCCCCTCACTCGTAATCTGGGAACATTTAGCACTACCCTGGGCACCTCTAAGTGGCAGTACTTTCCTACTGAGTCTGTGTATAACAAAAGAGAATTTTTAATAAAAGGGGAAAGGGGACCCAATGTTAATTTGGGAGAACACCACAACCACAGTTCACAAGTGTGTGACCATAGGCAAACAACCACTCCACAGTGTGTTGGGCAGTGTCCTTTGCCTCAGTTTCTTGCAATGTGAAACAAATGTCACTTTGCATATTGCTCCCTTCTCTCTCTGCTGTACCCAACTCACAGTTGGCTGTCCTCGGTTAGCAAAGACCCAAAGGTTAATGATGCATTCACAGTGGTTCATTTCCCTGGGGGCAGCATTGAGCAATGCTTCTGCCGCTGCTGCTTCTGCAACTGGCTCACAGCTGCTGCTGTCACTCTACTTCCACTGACCACTTCCTCACTGCCCTTTGTGAAGTCACATTGTGAGGTTCCATCACTTAACCCAGGTGTTAATGATTTTAGCAGGTAATGGAGAACCTCATGCACAGTGTAGTTTCTGTGGTCTTTCACTGCAACACTGTCCCCACCAAAGGTTTAAGAGTTAGCCCCTAGACCAAGTCAGCAGTGGCATTAGCTCCAGGAATCACCTACCAGAAACAATGACTCTCAATTGAGTCTAATCAGCAGATTCTGAAGAACAGTTTCTTTTAAAAGAATCCAGAACACCCCTGCTGTAAATGAAAGTGGTCTGGCAGATGGCAACATGGTGTCCAGTCCTTGAAGCCATTACTAATACTCCTGCAAAGTAGTCTTGTACATGTGTGAAGTCCTTATTCATGTGCATAGTTCCAGTGAGGTGACTTATTGGGTGAGGTCTATTTCCATAAGCAATAGTTTGCAGGAAAGCTAAAAAACACTAACTGTTTAAGGGGACATTAAATAACTCCTCACTTAATTCATATCTATGGGCCAAGAAGATCCCACTTATTACTTGATTTTAGTACAGAGAAAGCAGGCCTATACAAAGATCATCAGGAATATGGCTAGGATCCCAGTCTCAGCATAGACCAACTACTGGAAGAAAAGAAAAAGGTAGAAAAAGAGACTGACAGACCTTGTGAGTGAAGATGACAGGACAAGACAGATTTATCAGCCAAAGTATTACAAGAAAAGGAACTGACCTTGAAACACTGATAGAAGGTCATCTGCCCTACGGGGCTAATGATACAATGGCTTCAATATAGGGGATTCCCACCCACTTTTCCCCTTCTCCATTTTAACTGTGGCTCTATGGCCTAAACCAGTGTGGTAAAGCTAGCAGCTAGAGCTAGTTATCTCGGTTGATCAATATTCCTATGACATAACCATAATGTTATCTACTTTATATTTTCTGGTTTTACATTAGTTTTTGTTTGTTTCCCCCCAAAATGGTTGTTGGCCAAAACAGGTTATTTAAATGTTAAGGGCATGGGTAATAGTTAGGTTTAAAGAAATTTGCTGGAAAGTAGTGAATGAATATATAGATGGGCAGAGGGCAAGTGGGAACCTGAGGCTGGGGATGGGGAAGAAGGGAAGAGATATAGAATTTAATTAAGCCTGGATAAGAAAGCCTGATAGGCTGCTATGAAACCCTTGCTGACCCACTGTGAATAAATATGCTACCTTTATAAGTTGATCCACCAAGAGGAAGACACATTACTCTTTATATACCTTATTACAGCCTCTAAGCTTCCCCACTTGCATGCAAAGAGGAAGGAGAAAGTTATCGTTAGCCAGTTGTTTGGGGTCTAGTTTTAATGAGCTATGTGTTTGTTACTAATGGGGTGAAAGATAGGAAATAGGAATGGATACAAGAGGAAAAAAGTGGAAAAGCTGTAACGATATCTGCTAATAACAATACCCGAGATCTAAAAATCAGAGTCAGTAGGGAGGGGGATTAGTACAGTGACTGTTATGTAAGGAATACAGTGTGTTTTAAGAGAGTACATGAAGTGTGGTATTTTTACATACTACAAAATTACACAGAAGGTATCTAAATACTTGTGCCCTCTGCAGCCTTCAAGATGCAGAAGCAAGGCAAGACACACCAAGTTGCCTGCAAGAAAAGCCTCAAGGGAACAACACAGTCTCCTGCCAGCACGCCTGCTGCACGCAGGCCCACTGCTCCTGAGCCTCAACGAAGAAAGCCGACCTCGTAAGCTGCCATCAAAAAGTCTGCCCCCATCACCAGGCCAATGAAACGGGATGATGCTATCAGGAAGGTGCCTGCTGCATCAGGGAACATCACCCAGGTCCTCGCCAGCAGGAGGCCCATCTCACCCTCGCATATCACCAAGATCTCCTCTATGCTGAGACGACTCAGTGCTGCCTTGCCACCTGTCCAGCACATCCGTGTCTCCAGAAGGATCAGCGCCCCACCGCGCATAGCTGCTCGAGATCCTGTCACTGGAAGGGCCAGCACCGCCCCTCAGACTGCCCTGCAAACTCCAACCTCCAAAGAACCCAGCGCCATGCCTCAGACCTCCCTGTGAGCCCCAGCCACTGGAGGAGCCAGCGCCATGCCCCAGACCACCCTGTGAACTCCAGCTGTCACTGGAGGAACCAGCTCCCCCACCACTGGAGGAACCAGCCCTGCCACCACACCAAAGAACCAGGCCTTCATCGCCAGACGGACCAGCACAGCCCCAAAGTCCATCCTGCAGGACACTGCCTATGGGAGAACTCATGCTGCAGCAGCAACTGCCCAGGCAGCAGCCACTTGTAGAAGGCTGGGCGGTGCCTCAGCAACCCGTGAACCAGACAGTGTCTCTCCAACCACCAGCAATGCCACCATCCCACCAGAGATTCCACCCCAGAACCCAATTGAAGGGAATCCTGACCCACAAGAGAGACAGCAGGCCAACCATGCAGCAGGCTCAAAGCCTGCACCGGACGAGGTAGAGGACCTTGAGGGCCAGCAGCCGATGGTGAGGGCAGCCACGCCGTGGCAGACCGCCTGGACTGAGAAGCTACAAGCAGCAGCTTCCTTTGAGTACTTCAACCTCCTCGTAGACAGGCTGTCTACCCAAGAGCTGTCTGCAGAAATCGCTCCCAGAAGGAGTTTGAACCAGGAGGAAAATGCCCTGCCTGCCCACAGAATGCCTGTTCTGAACCACACCACCATCACCAGGGGAGCCAGAAGTAGAAATGCCAGCTGCCGCTACGATCCAGCAGTGGCTTCCAGGATTCAAAAGCTGTACCAGGTGAACCGTTCCAAGGCCATAAGGGAGATCTTAGATGGATCCTCATCCTACTGCATGATCCCGTATGAGTGTCTCTACAGCTACTTCAATGATGTATTCGACCGCATAGCCTAGAACAACGCACACTGCCCAGAATGCCTCCGCCCCCTGGCCCACGTTGACAATGCAGGTGTCCTGTTTACTGACTTTATGCCCAAGGAAGCGATGGCCAGACTCTCAAAAACAAAACACACAGATCCTGGGAAAGACAGCATCCCCTACAGCCTCCTGAAAAAGTGAGACCCCAGCTCCCTGGTCCTCTCCACGCTCTTCAACCAGTGCAAGCAGTTCTGCCGGACTCCCAGCTCCTGGAATAAGGCCATGGCGGTGCTGGTGAACAAGACGGGCGAGCAGGATGACCCCAGCAACTGGAGGCCCATCTCCCTGTGCTCCACGATGTACAAGCTGTATGCTAGCTGCCTGGCGTCGAGAATCATGGAGTGGTCGGTGAGCGGGGGAGCCATCAGCTCCGTCCAGAAAGGTTTCATGTCCTGTGAGGCTGCTACAAACAGAACTTCATCCTCCAAACCACCATCCAAACAGCCAGAAGGGTGTGGAGGCAGTGCACGATAGCGTGGCTCTACCTGACTAATGCTTTTGGGTCCATGCCCAACCACCACATCTTTGCCATGCTCCAGGAGTTTGGGATGCCAGAAAACTTCCTTTCATGTGATCCGAGAGCTGTACGAGGGATGCAGCACCACCATCCGCTCAGTCGATGGGAAGACCACCTAGATCCCGACCCGGAGTGGAATAAAGCAGAGCTGTCCCCTCAGCCCCATCATCTTTAACCTCAGCATGGAGCCGTTGATGCGAGTGATCTCCAAAGGCACAGATGGCTTCTACCTCCACCATGAGAGGGTGAGTGTCCTGTCTTATGCAGACTACCTGGTCCTGACTGTGGACGACCCAGAAAGCCTCCAAGGTATGCTAGATGCCACCAGTTGAGGAGCTGACTAGATGGGGCTCCGCTTCAATGCAAAGAATTGTGCAACTCTCCACATTGATGGCAGCAAAATGGGCTTGGTGCAGGTCTGGATCCAGGGCGAGCTCATCATCCCCCTGGCAGAGGGGCAGGCATACCAGCACCTCGGCAGGTCGATGGGTTTCCATGTCTGGCAGATGCCCAAGGACACCATCCAGGAGATATTGCAGGATGCCGCCAAGATCAACGCCTCCTTGCTGGCACTGTGGCAGAAGATAAGAGCCCTGAACACCTTCCTGATCCATCCTCATCATCATATCCACTCATACTCCATACCTGACCATAGTCATCATATGAACAACATACCCTCATATAGCAGTGTTTGTACTTGGACCTGTTAACCTTTTACCCCCAATCGGGGATATTGCAGATTATGTATTCCTTACGCCATCCGATCTTAAACCAAACTTTGCACCCTTTGCACCGAACTTTGCACCTGTACGTTATTCCCTGATAACCGGAAACTTCTATGCTTAAACTCTGTACCGTTGTTTTTAAAAACATCTTAATAAAATTTTTACATACTACAAAATTACACAGAAGGTATCTAAATACATGCAGAACCCAGAATGAAATATTTAAAATATATGTGATATTAAAAAAATAAATCCTAATGCCTCTGAAATTTATAGAGCTGGACCAGTATGAAATGCAGAAGAACTGTAATGATCTATTCTCCAAACCCATCTTATTGCAGTGGGCCAAGAAAACACAAAAAAGAAGACTAACTTTGTCCTTTATGAGTTTACATGGATAGTCGATTCACAGTTAGGAAAAGCAGACTTTAAAAGAAAATAGTTAATAAAAGCCATGCTAAATTGGTCTAACTCAATCAGAATTGTTCAAGGGATTGGTATAGTTGCAGACTACAAGCATTCAGGCTGCCTGACATCCATTTCATTCAAAGATAAGTTAAAATCAACCGTGGTCTAACCCAGCTATCTCAGAAGTCTTAAAACAAATTAATTTAATTCAAAAGAACATAACATTGTTAAGACTGCAGCATATTGTTTTCAAGCTTTTGGAGTTAAGTAATTAGTATTATACAATTAACAACTTAAAGAGGGTAACAGACAGTGACTGTGAAGGTATTTAGGACATTCATTTAAAATGAGAATATATCAAATTAAAGCTCGGAAAATATTTTTAAAAATAGTAGATACCACAATTTATTCTCTTTGCACTTAGTTGCCTGTTGCATATTAATAGAAATTTCACTGGGTATATTGATTTCTAATACAATTTATTAGAATGCACTTATCTAAAAACTTACTGTTGATGAATTTTGCATGCCATACTTTGATTAAGAATCTAACCATAATAGTTTAAAAAGTTGCCTGTGTTTGCCTTGCAAACACAGTTTCACAGTTAGAGGTGGTTTGGAGTCATGTCGGCTATCTAAAATGTGGCTCTGGCTTGATTTTAACACACTGTTTTATGTATGTCTGTGCATATACTGGAAAGATTTGAGAAGGAGGGCCAGCAAATTTTGGTACCAGTCTTATTTAATCTTTTTATTACTGACCTTGGCACAAAAAGTGGGAGTGTGCCAATAAAGTTTGCAGATGATACAAAGCTGGGAGGTACTGCCAATTTAGAGAAGGACCAGGATATCATACAGGAAGATCTGGATGATCTTGTAAACTGGAGTAATAGTAATAGGATGAAATTTAATAGTGAGAAGTGTAAGGTCATGCATTTAGGGATTAATAACAAGAATTTTAGTTTTAAGCTGGGGACGCATCAATTAGAAGTAACGGAGGAGGAAAAGGACCTTGGAGTATTGGTTGATCATAAGATGACTATGAGCTGCCAATGTGATATGGCTGTGAAAAAAGCTAATGCGGTCTTGGGATGCATCAGGCGAGGTATTTCCAGTAGGGATAAGGAGGTTTTAGTACCGTTATACAAGGCACTGGTGTGACCTCACCTGGAATACTGTGTGCAGTTCTGGTCTCCCATGTTTAAGAAGGATGAATTCAAACTGGAACAGGTACAGAGAAGGGCTACTAGGATGATCCGAGGAATGGAAAACTTGTCTTATGAAAGGAGACTCAAGGAGCTTGGCTTGTTTAGCCTAACTAAAAGAAGGTTGAGGGGAGATACGATTGCTCTCTACAAATATATCAGAGGGATAAATACCGGAGAGGGAGAGGAATTATTTAAACTCAGTACCAATGTGGACACAAGAACAAATGGATATAAACTGGTCATTGGGAAGTTTAGACTAGAAATTAGACGAAGGTTTCTAACCATCAGAGGAGTGAAGTTTTGGAATAGCCTTCCAAGGGAAGCAGTGGGGGCAAAAGATCTATCTGGCTTTAAGATTAAACTCGATAAGTTTATAGAGGAGATGGTATGATGGGATAATATGGTTTTGGTAATTAAATATTCATGGTAAATAGGCCCAATGGTCTGTGATGGGATATTAGATGGGGTGGGATCCGAGTTACCCAGGAAAGAATTTTCTGTAGTATCTGGCTTATGAATCTTGCCCATATGCTCAGGGTTTAGCTGATCGCCATATTTGGGGTCGGGAAGGAATTTTCCTCCAGGGCAGATTGGAAGAGGCCCTGGAGGTTTTTCGCCTTCCTCTGTAGCATGGGGCATGGGTCACTTGCTGGAGGATTCTCTGCTCCTTGAAGTCTTTAAACTACGATTTGAGGACTTCAATAGCACAGATATAGGTATCAGGTTTTTTGCAGGAGTGGTGGGTGAAATTCTGTGGCCTGCGTTGTGCAGGAGGTCAGACTAGATGATCATAAGGGTCCCTTCTGACCTAAATATCTATGAAAAAAAAATGATCCAGGAGATAGAAAACAAGGCTTATGGATGTGAGACTTAAAGAGTTCAACTTACTCAGCTTACCGAAGAGACTGTTGAGAAGTGACTTGATCACTGTGTACAGGTACTTACATATGGAATAAAAGATATCCTACAGCAGGGGACTTTTCAACTTTATTAAGAAAAATAGAAATTGCTAAAAATTGAAGTTAGGCAAATTCAGGCTTGAAATAAGATGCTATTTTCTCGCTGGGAGGGTAAACTGGAGAGGTGGTGGCGGCTTCCCCATCACTTGGTGTCTTTAGGAAGAGATTAGATCTATTTTTAAAAGATGTTCTTTAATCCAGAATCAGGGAGAAATTCTGCAGTCTGTGTGCACAGGTAGTCAGGCTGGATGGTTGTGGTGGTACCTTCTGGTCTTGGAGTCTGTGAATTAATGGTTCCCCCTGCCCAACTCCTTCCTTCATGGGCTATAGGGAGAACAGGAAGCTCTGCGTTGTCCTCAGTATGCTCATAACATTTGCAGCTCTGCATTAAGATAGAGACTGTAATCCAATTGCATGCGTTCAGACTTCAGCTGGTTACCTGAAAGGTCAGGAAGGATTTTTTTCCACCAATGCACAATTGGCCAGTTGTATGCTGTCTTCCCCCTTACCTCCATCTTCGTCTGAAGCATCCAAGATTGACTGGAGATGGAACCCCAGGTGAGAGAGACTAATACTCTGAGGTGGTACAGAGAATCCTTTCTAGATGGCTGGCTGATGTATCTTGCTCATAAACTCAGAATAGGCATTGGGAAGGGATTTTTCTCCAGGTCAGATAGGCAGGAACCTTGAGGGTTTTTCACCTTCCTCTTTCTCTTAGCTAATCAATTCCCTGATATTGCAGAGGCCTCAATCATCAGTGACACCGTGCTCTCTCCTTTTGTTCCAATTTTTTTTCTTGGTAATTTTTAATCCAAAAATATTTCAACCCAAAAATTTCAGGCTTACTGATTAAACACACACAGGACACCTGCAGTATGGAGGAAGTAACTTGCTCATTATTAGTGCCTTTGTTTCAATACCTTGCCTCATCTAAAAAGAGGCAGGTCTATCAGGAGAGGGAAAGGGGCTGACTTCTAACCCAACCCTCTTGTTCCAATCTTAGGATGGTGTTAGTGGAGAGCTTGCCAGCGGCTCTTCACCTACCTCTTTTCCTCCAAGGGACAGATGTAACTGGCCTGGCAGGGTCAAAAAGGCATTCACAATACTAGTGCTGGATTGGATGGTTTCCTTTGTGCAGCTCCCTTTACTTGCCACTTAAGGTAGGAGGCAAAATGGGAGTGAGACACTTCCCAGCTCTGCAGGAGGCCCCACTAATACACTCTCCTCCCTTGACAGTGGAGAACTGTCTCTGTGGGGGAGGGCAAACATTTTTCCTGGATCAGGGGCTAGCGAATTCTCTCTTCCCATCACTTTTTGGTACAGTTGAGAAAGCTTTCACCACTTCCCATTCACCAAGTCCTCCCAATAACCTCATAATTGTTCCCTATTGCAAAAGGGGTGGTTCTGAAAGAGATCACATGAGCTGTGCTTATCTCTGAGGATTGTGGATGTTTTTCAGTCAAGGAAACACCAAGCCTACTGTTGATAGGGATAGAGAGAGCTTTATTGCTGTATGAAAATCCCCCAACCTTGATTAAAATGGAAATACTGACGTGCTGGTGATAGACTACCCTAACAGAGCAGATATTACCAACGTCCATGTCAGGTTCAGGAAACCAGCCTAGGGTCCTAGGCCTCAATATTTTTATTCTAGATACAAGGCAGTTGAAGGACAGCCTATGGGTCTGGCAGCAATTTTTAAAAGGATATCTCAGTGTCTCATGCTGGTGGTCAGAATCTATTTTGGGGGCAGATTCACTTTGATACATTTGGTGTATTTTTGAGTGAAAATTGCCATAGGATAACTGGCCCTCCACAAGGAATTTGGGGGTGAAGGGTCTTCTAAGCAATCTTTTTTTCCACTCTGGTGGCAATTCTCATGTGGGGTGAAAGATTTAGGAATCAGCAGGTTCGTGTCTGGTTTGAAAACCAAACCGTGCTTCAGATTATCAGCAGTCAGTTGGGGTGGTCTTCTAGGTTTATGTTGCTGGAGTGTGTATTTTTCCTAGGGTGCCTAATCTTGTAAACCCATTTAACTGCTTGTTTTAGCACATCCTTCAAACTGACAACTGTAATGTTGATGCTTTGTCCTGTTTCCAGGAGGATAGGTCCTTAGACATAACACAATGCTATTATTTCTGTGAACTCGTGGCATGACAGCAATAGGATGAGAAGAGAAATTATTTACCCCCTAGGAAATGCAGAAATTACCATGATGTTTTTGTGATTTCACGTCTTTCAGGGTATACCATCTTCCCCTATAATGGCTAATATCAAAAGGAGCAGCTTCAAACATTTCTTGTATAGCAGAGACTGTAACCATCTACAGTACCCTCTGAAATAGCAGTCCTCTCATTCTTTGTCTGTCTGGCTGTTTTGCCATGAACTATATAGGGCTTTGAGAGGGATCAAATCCCCTATAGGTGGACACTTGCTCCCAATCACCATGATGCTGTTTCAGCCCTTTGGAATATTAACTCCAAATGCTCCAGTCACAGCCATTAGTTTAATCTCGTATTCCCTTGATAAAGTAATGCAGCACACATGCTGCACAATCTTAGCACAACACATATAATGATTATTTTTCATTTTATGGTAAATATTGTTGGAAAAAGATTTGCATAAATTTATTTCTAAAACTTTGGACTAAGTTTATAATTTGCATTAATGACTTGGCATTCTTTTGCTTATAATGACTGCAGCAATTTGAATAACAAATGGCTCTATTATAAGCAAAGGGAATTAAGCACTTTTAAGATACCACTGCAAAACTTTGTTAATTACACTTAATAGCACTTAATGGAAATATGGAACAGATTTAACAGCCTTTGAAAGTATTTATTTTCTAAAGTTATAAAAATTGTATTATAGTTAATAAACTTTGGGGATTTGTTCTTTTTTCCATTTAAAATTGGTCTATCCTGAGTTGTTTAACCAGATGAAATGTTACTTATTTACATTCACAATATTGTAGTGCATTTCTTTTCCCACTGTTCCTTTTAAACGGAAACAAAGCACACAGAGGACTTCAGCCTTCATGGCTATCTCCGAGTCATTTAACAAGTACAACACTGACTGGAAAAGAGTTTTTAAAGGAGAATGAAAAGCAATTGTTACCATGCAATTAAAAATAATAATCTAAGAGTGACACTGTCACTTCCTAAGAAACTTTGCACAAGATGAGCCGTGTGTGTGCTGAGGGAGGGAAAAAATATAACATCCCCATATCTGTTACTAATACTATTTCCACTGTCCATAGCTGCAGCCAGGGCCTACTACCCTAGTTCTCCACATCCCTCCTCAAGTGCATGGTTTTGGGTGAGTGGATCCTACTGGTCACAGTCCTATCCATTCCTTGGACTCTGTGGCATGCAGAAGGCTGTTTGTATGATATCCCTATGGAATGGCTGACCCATGCAGTTGAACCACAGCATTTCTGATCCATGACTTCTCTACAGCTGATAGGGCTTGCCCCAGTTGAGTATTTATATGTTACACCAGTCTATCACTCTGATGAACCAACATTTCCACAGGATTATTTATATTTTTCTACGTTGTTTAAATACTATGAACAAGGCTCACTTACCCCAGACATACATAAAAAACCTAACTCCATTTTGCAGAAGCAAGTAAAGAGGACTTAATTAGATGAATAACATTACACCTCATGCAGATGGCAATACCTGAGCACAATTAAAAAGACAGAACAATAAGTATTCTAGTGAGACTATCATCTTCTTATAAACATGTGATGAAAGTTGTGGTGATTGATAATGAATATTGATTTGGACCCAAAACTGTGTTTCATATATTGGATTTCTGAGATGCAGACCTGAGGCCTGTGATTGCAAGTCATTAAGGCTGAATGGATCTAACTGCCAAACAATGGAGCAACTCTCACAAGGCCATGTTCTTAGCCCTGGTCTACTCTACGAATTTAGGTAGAATTTAGCAGCGTTAGGTCGATATAACCCTGCATCCATCTACATGACCAAGCCTGTTTTGTCAACTTAAAGGGCTCTTAATGATTTCTGTACTCCTCCCTGGCGAGGGAAGTAGCACTAAAATTGACCGTACTAGGTCGAATTTGGGGTAGTGTGGACTTAATTTGATGGTATTGGCCTCCAGGAGCTATCCGAGAGTGCTCCATTGTGACCGCTCTGGACAGCGCTCTCAACTCGGATGCACTGGCCAGGTAGACAGAAAAAGCCTCGGGAACTTTTGAATTTCATTTCCTGTTTGGCCAGTGTGGCGAGCTGATCAGCAGAGGTGACCATGCAGTCTCCCCAGAATCGCAAAAGAGCTCCAGCATGGACCGAACGGGAGATACTGGATCTGTTCGCTGTATGGGGAGAAGAATCCATGCAGGCAGAACTCCGTTCCAAAAGATGAAATGCCAATATCTCCAAGGGCATGATGGACAGAGGCTACAACAGGGACACACAGCAGTGCCGCATGAATGTTAAGGAGCTGAGGCAAGCCTACCAAAAAAACAAAGGATGAAAACAGTCGCTCCAGGTCAGAGCCCCATACATGCCGCTTCTATGATGAGCTGCTCACAATTCTAGGGAGAGCCCCTACCACTACACCACCACTGTCCATGGACACCTGCAAGGGGGGAGTCTCATGCCACAGGGATGAGGATTTTGTGGATGAGGAAGATGAGGAGGAGGAGGTTGAGGATAGTGCACAGCAGGCAAGTGGAGAATCCCTTCTCCCTGGTGGCCAGGAACTGTTTATCACCTTGGAGCCAATACCTTCCCAACCCTCCCAACGCGGGCTCCCGGACCACGAAGCCGAAGAAGGCACCTTTGGTGAGTGTACCTTTGTAAATATAATACAGGGTTTAAAAGCAAGTGTGTTTGATGATTAATTTGCCCTGAAGACTTGGGATACATTCGCGGCCAGTATAGCTACTGGAAAAGTCTGTTAACGTGTCTGGGGATGGAGCGGAAAGCTTCCAGAGCCATCTCCATGAAGCTCTCCTGGAGATATTCTAAAAGCCTTTGCAGAAGGTTTCTGGGGAGGTCAGCCTCATTCCATCCTCCATGGTAGGACACTTTTACCACGCCAAGTCAGTAGCAAGTAGTCTGAAATCATTGCAGAACTAAGCATTGCAGCGAATTGGCCCGGGCTTTGGTGTCATTCAAGCAGCATCCATTCTTTATCTCTTTGTGCTAGCCTCAGGAGAGTGATATCATTCATGGTCACCTGGTTCAAATATGGGAAATTTGTTGAAGGGGACATTCAGTGGTGCCTGTTCCTGCTGGGCTGTTTGCCTTTGGTTGAAAAGAAATCATCCCCACTGTTAGCCACGTGGTGGTGGGAGGCCCGTTCATGCTGAGCTCTTTGCGCTTGGCTGACAGGGATCTTCCCTGATACTAGCCACGCGGTGGTGGTGGTGGGGTGAAGCAATCATCCCAAAGCATTGGGGGGGGGGGGTTGGGTTGTGTTTCACATTCACCCTAAAACTGCAACCCCTCCTTTCAAATGGCCAACCCAACGGGCTTTGCTTGCTATGGGAAAGGAGGGCGCTGCTGTTTGAAACCATTCCCACATGTTATGAATGAAAGAAGAAACCCTTTGCCTTACCATGGCTGCCTGCAAGCTGAATTCTGTTGCCCAGCCAAGCGTGTGTGATGTCTCACACCAAATCAGCAGGCACTCAATATAAGAGGCAAAATGCGACCTTGTACCAAAAGCACATGTGCTATGTAATGTGAATCGCTTGATTCAGTGTGAAATAGTATTCCCTTTGTTCTCTAAAATGTATCTTTTAAAATACTGCTCTCCCTTTTTTCCCTCCCACATTTGCAAATGTTTCTATGCTCCCCCTATCATCTCCGTCCCAGAGGCTAGCACAGATTAGAAGGAGAAAAAAACCACACTCACGATAAAATGTTCTCAGAGCTCATGCAGTCCTCCCGCACTGAAAGAGCTCAGCAGAATGCGTGGAGACAAACAATGGCAGAGACCAGGAAAGTGTTAAATGAACGCGATGAGAGGAGGGAGGAGCACAATGAACGGAGGCAGGATGCAATGCTGAGTCTAATGGGGGAGCAAACTGACTTGCTCAGGCATCTGTTGGAGGTACAGGAAAGGCAGCAGGAGCACAGACTGCTGCTACAGCCCCTGTATAACCACCAGCCCACCTCCCCAAGTTCCATATCCTCCTCACCCAGATGCCCAAGAAAGCTGGGGGTGGACATTCAGTGGTGCCATTCAGGGGGAGGCGGCTACGGGCAGCTAGCCACTCAACCCCAGAGGATTGCCCAAACAACAGAAGGCTGGCATTCAATAAGTTTTGAACTGTAGTGTGGCCTTGTCCTTCCCTCCTGCCCTCATCCACCTTCCCACCTGGTGATTCCCTCCTCACCCACCACTCCTCGGCTACCTTGCAAATCTTCCCCCTATTTGTGTGATGAATTAATAAAGAATGCATGATTTTGAAACAATAATGATTTTATTGCCTCTGAAAGCGGTGATCGAAGGGGGGAGGTCGGTTGGCTTACAGGGAAGTAGAGTCAATCAAGGGGGTGGGTTTTCATCAAGGAGAAACAAACAGAACAAACAGAACTGTCATACCATAGCCTGGCCAGTCATGAAACTGGTTTTCAAACCTTCTCTGATGCGCAGGGCACCCAGCTATGCTCTTCTAATTGCCCTGGTGTCTGGCTGAGCATAATCGGCCTCCAGATGATTTGCCTCAACCTCCCACCCCACCATAAACATCTCCCCTTTACACTCACAGATATTGTGGAGCACACAGCAAGTAACAATAACAATGGGAATATTGGTTCCGTGGCGGTCTGAGTCAGTAAACTGTATCAGCGAGCTTTTAAACATCCAAATGCACATTCTACCACTGTTCTGCATTTGCTCAGCTTATAGTTGAACTGCTCTTTACTACCGTCCAGTGTGCCTGCAGATGGCTTCATGAGCCATAGCATTAAGGGGTAGACCGGGTCCCCAAGGACAACTATAGGCATTTCAACATCCCCAATGGTAATTTTCTGGTCTGGGAAGTAAGTTCCTTCCTGCAGCTATTCAAACAGACCAGAGTTCCTGAAGATGCGAGCGTCATGCACCTTTCCCGGCCATCCCATGTTGATGTTGGTGAAACATTCCTTGTGATCCACCAGTGCTTACAGCACCACTGAAAAGTACCCCTTGCGGTTTATGTACTGGCTGCCTAGGTGGTCCGGTCCCAAGACAGGGATGCACATTCCGTCTATCACCCCTCCACAGTTAAGGAACCCCATTGCAGCAAAGCCATCCACTATGACCTGCACATTTCCCAGAGTTACTACCCTTGATAGCAGCAGTTCAGTGGTTGTGTTGGCTAATTGGATCACAGCTGCCCCCACAGTAGATTTACCCAGTCCAAATTGATTCCTGACTGACCGGTAGCTGTGTGGTATTGCAAGCTTCCAGAAAGCTATCAGCACTCACTTCTCAACTGTGAGGGCTGCTCTCATCTTGGTATTCTTGCGCTTCAGGGCAGGGGGAAGCAAGTCTCAAAGTTCCATGAAAAAGCCCTTATGCATGTGAAAGTTTCACAGCCACTAGGAATCATCCCAGACCTGCAACACTGTGCGGTCCCACCAGTCTGTGCTTGTTTCCTGGGCCCAGAATCTGCGTTCCATGGCATGAACCTGCCCCATTACCATCATGATGTCCATATTGCCAGGGCCCATCATTTGAGAGAAGTCTGTGTCCAAGTCTTCATCACTATCATGATTGCGCTGTTGTTGCCTCCTCGCCTACTTTTGCAGGTTCTGCACATACTGCAGGATAATGCGCGAGGTGTTTGCAATGCTCACAACAGCAACGGTGAACTGAGCAAGCACCATGCTTGCCGTGGTATGGCATCTGCAGGAGAGCAGAGTTGCAGCAGAAGCAGTGGAGGATGATGGTTAGCACAGCACACTTTTCCCGAGAAAGAACACAAGTTCCCGGGAGCACATGACAGACAACATGGAGAAATTCTCTATTGGGACAAGAGCAGCAGATCAGAGTTGCAGTGGAAGTTGTGGATGAGGACAACTGTTAGCAGTCCTACTGCACCATCTGTTGACAGCAGTATTGTGTCTGTACGGAAAAAAGGTGCGAAATGATTGTCTGCCACTGCTTTCACGGAGGGAGGGGCAACTGACGACATGTATACAAAACCACCTGCGACAATGTTTTTGCCCCATCTGGCATTGGGAACTCAACCCAAAATTCCAATGGGCAGTGGAGACTGCAGGAACTGTGGGATAGCTACCCACAGTGCAACGCTCCAAAGGTTGACGCTAGCCATGATACTGTGGATGCACTCCACCGACTTAATGTGCTTAGTGTGGACATATGCAATCGACTGTATAAAATCTATTTCTAAAAATTGACTTCTATAAGATCGACCTAATTTCGTAGTGTAGACATACCCTTAGATAGCCTGGCTGACTGACTAGGAAAAACTAGTCTGAGGGAAAAGGGAAGAATTCATGCCTAGGCTCTGTAATGAAGTCAGTTGAACAATATGGGAAATAGACTAAGGCACGCACAGGAAAGATAAGAATTTGAGAAAAGAGGTTTTTCTCTAAACAGGAGAGCAGTTTGGGAGATTCTTCAGAAGACAGATTAGGTCTCAAGAGCTCCTGGGCTTCCTAAAACAATGTAAGTTCTGTCCCTTGTCCTGTAACTCAGGAGGGAATCCCCATCTAACTTACCTTGTAATAAGGCAAAAGATTAGATGAGTCTAAATATGCATGTACACGGTTTGTTCTTTTGAATTAATTTCTCTGATGCTTTGTTCTGTTTGCTATTAGCCCTACTTGTTTAAAGGTTGTTGTTCACTATATTACTGGTCACAGGCTCCAGAAGGGAAAACATCCAAGTGTCCATTCAGACCTCCATGGTAACAATCTGTTGAAATGGATGAGGTGATGCACGCAAATCTTGGTCTAAAAGTGGAAGAATCTCAAAGTTACCTCCCAAGACAGGAAAGGGAACAAGGCCGAACAGCTAAGGGAGTACACTCAGAGTCCTCAAAGGGAACAGGGGGGGCAGTTTGTCCTGTAATCATGACAAAATACATATCCATAATTTCTCTCATAGCTTTAACTTGAACCAACCTCACCAGAAACTGTGGATGATAAAGGTTTATTTTTATTACACTTATGAGAAAATCAGAAATGAGATTGTCAAGGCTGATTCCCTACACTGGCACTTCGAGCGCAGAAGGTGTGGGTCTTTAAGGATTCTAAAGGTTCTAAAAGATTCTGGCCACTCCAGGCTTGTATTAAACTCCCAAGGTTACAGCCTCTCTCTGACCTTGGATGGGTAGATGCTGCCACCACCCAAATGCAAAACCCCCTGGAACCTAGGAAGGTGCACTTGGGAATTCCTTCCTATGGGGTACCCTCAAGCCCTTTCACCCCCCACATCTGGTGAAGTTGAGAAAGAAAACAAAGGAAATTACCTGTTGCCCCCAGCTAATTAAAGAACATATGCACAAACCTCTTAGGGCACTCCAATCATGTTCTTATTTTTTTTTATTAAAAACAAAAAGAAAATACATCTGGAACTTAGGCTTCTGCTAGATTTAAAAAAAAAAAAAAAAACACTTACAAAAATTAAACACCAAGACTAACCTTCTTGAGGTCCAGCCTAAATGTTACAAGCAAAACAAAAACCATTTGGGGTTAGCACAGAGGAGTCCACAAGCCAATAAAAAATAAACAGAAATAAACCTAATCATGTATTTCTAGACATTTTCTGATTTATTAGTAGGTTTTAGTTATTATCTGACTTTTAGAATATAGTGCAATATTTTAAATATTAATAGCATAATATAAATGTCAAAAAAAATTGAAATGAAGCACTTCAGCTTCATCAAAATGAAACACTTTGATAAGGGTCTTTTAATGTTTCAAAAAAAATTTCATTCTGCGAGAAATTTCAAAATTTTGACTTATTCTGATTCGCGGTTCAGGGGGTGGGTGCGTAGGAACCATTTGTACCAGGAAGTGTTAAATGGTACAAATCCTAGGGGAAAAAGAGGGCCTGATTTTCAGAAGTACTGAGTATCCACAACTTCAACTGACAATTTTAACAATGCGTTTTCTGAAAATGAGGCCCAATTGTTTAAATTACTTTAGCAGCAAATAAAAACCAAAAACAGTTAGATTTTTCATATTTCTATTCTATTAAACCAACTTTAAAAGCCTACTTACCCAGCAGTCTGAAGAGCTGCTTTTGCCAAAACACCTTCATGCACCAGCAAAACAGGGTCTCTCTAGGACATGCTTAGGAACGTTTAGCCCAGGAACTGTAGTTTCTGCTTTCAGATAAAAGAGGACTATAAATGAGAAAATAGCAGCAGTTCACAAAATTTCTTTGATGGATGGGTGACTCAAACCTGCCTCAACTTCATAGCGTTTTATGAATTACAATGCACCATTTAAATGGATACATTATTTTAATGGAACTTGCTAATACATGCTCTTTTCAATATGGAGATGTGACTCTTAAGTGTAGCCTAATAAACCATGATTTCATTTATTTGTACTTCTTTCTCCAGAGAGATGATACAATAAGTAGGTATGCAAACCCAATGCCAGAAACATGACATAGTCTGCACAGGTGTTGACTTTTGTTTTTGCTGCTAGGTGCTTTCCTCCTTCCAATATCACTGTGTGCTAGGTACATGCTGCTACCACTTACTGGTAGCTGGTGGGTGCTGAACACCCCAGGGTTTTTTTTGGTGGTAGCTTGAGCCCCAGAGCACCCACAGAGTTGGTGCCTATGATAACCTATTTACTTCATTGTTTCCTTGTTTCTGAGAACCAGAAAAAACACTTTTGCTGCCATAATATTAGGTGTTTTTATTGGTTGATATAGCAGCAGTGCCCAAAACATACCACACAATTTCCTAACAGACCCTGCATCAAAGAGCTTTTGGTCTAAAGAAGAATCAGATGGAGAGAAGAACACACAAGCAAAGCGATTGGGGGTAATGTCATCTTCGTTATATTTTATTATTATGGGTCAGAGATGGGATAAGAGGGAACAACAGGAAAGGGTGAAATAATAGGAGCAAGATAGCATGAACAGAGTGGAAGTATAAGGAGGATACTGGAAGGAAAGGAGGGGACAGGAAGTAAGGAGAGGATCACGGAGAGTAAGGTAAGCAGCTCAGGGCTGTGAGAGAGATGGATGGGAGAAGCTTGAGGGGGAAAAAAAAACAAAAACAAACAAAGAAAGATGTCCAGACTTTGCAATTTAAAGTTCAATCTGCTGGCATTACTGGGACTGGGAGCTGCAAGATTAGGGAGGATGGGTAGGACCACTAAACTAAGCCTCTCCCTACCCTACATCTGTACAGATGCTCACAGGCTCCAGCCACAGGACTTCTCTGTGTTTCATTCTCCAGTCTATATGACTTGAGAAGGGTACTACTTTTGATCTCCCAGAGGGATCCACCCTAGATTTTAATGAAATCAAAATGTAACTGTCAAATGTGGTTAACGAAGATAGGGCAAGGGGCCTGTCTTTAAAACAACACTTCCGTCAGTGTTTATCATTTGAAAGACAAATGCCTTGGAAGTCCAGTGCCTGATCTTTCGGTCCAGGTATGATGACACTTGAAGGCCCTCATTCACCTATAAACTTATTTTCCTGAAAGCTTGATAAACAATAGAGGATGCAAAGGGGCCAGTTCTCTTCTCACACTACCTTCATACAAGCAGTCGCTCCTGACCTAGAGAGGTGTGAATGAGCTCATGTTAAGATCCAGCACAACAAAACTCAGATCTACCTACTACACAACATATATTGCTCACGTGAATACACTGCCCTTTGCAATGTTTACTGAAAGGATATGGGAAATAAGAACAAAATCGGAGTACTGGGTGATACTCATAAATAATGATTTACTGTCCACATATGCATGCCAGTGTCTGTAATCTTCAAAAGCATCAAGTATCATTATATGGGTATTTGTTCTCCAGATCAAGAAAAAAAATTACATACATAGTCATCCTAGCTATAGCTTGAGCTATTCATTGAGAAGGCAGAAGCCTGAAAGAAATATTGAAAAACAGAGGAATAGTAGTTACCAAGCCTCAGCATGAAGAGGGCAAAAAATCTAGTTTATTACTCTAATGCTTTATCAGTTTTTCACAAATACACATTAATTTACTTTTCACTGGCAGCACATATATGCAGAATCCGACATTATGAAACTGAGTCACAAAGCAGCAGCCCTTCCAATCAGTAGAGACATGATGTTAGCAATTTCTGATATTGTGGTTCTCCAGGATCAAGCCCTATGTCTAACAGCTATAAACATGTCAAATGACTAACCCATTGGGTTTGGATAGGGGTTTGGGCCTCATTCCTCTCATAGGCTATCCCCAATGGGAAGTTCAGGTCAGAGCGGGGACCTCTCTTGCTACGACTCCTCCACCTATGCTGCTCTCTTCTGCTGCTGCTCCTTTAAGACTCCCAGAAAGTGATAGGACATTTTATAAATGACACCCTGAAAGGACTTTGGCCCCAGAAACCAACTGGCAGCCGATAGAGATCACAGGAATAACATGCTGTCATCTTAAGAAGCAGACTGCTGTATTCTTAACGGGCTGTGATTTCTAAATGCTGTGAATACATACCCTTGTGGAGAGAACATCATGAGATCAAAATGTCATGGATAAGCATGGTGAGGATGCATCCAAATGAAAAATGATGCAGCCTTCTTGCCTAATGAAAGTATATACTATCCTGTGCAAGCTGTAAAGAATCACAGGAAGAGTTCCATTCTTCTAATTCTGAGTTAGAAACTTCACTATGCGATAAGAAAACAGTATTGTCCATAGATGACCTCTGATCACTCTCTCCTGCACTTGTCATTAGTATCTTAAACATCTGTCTAAACAAAAAGTGTTAGGATGGACAGCTTGATCTTCATCCAGGAGGAGAGCAAACTGACATCACTAGTGTAGCTTCTGTCATACACCTAGACTTAAAACCAAATTGCTTTGGTTCAAAGCAACATGAGTCCCAGCAGACAGCATTGTTCCATCCTCTCAGATATCCACAACTTAGCACTGAAGTGATCCAACCACCACAACTAAGAACTGGAATACAAACCTTCAAAGAAACAACTCACCCAAGCCAATCCACAGCATGTCCCCCACCTCCACCTGCAATCCTCTCTGCACTCCAGAACTCACCGAGACCAAAAGAACCATCTCTCAAAGGCTAGAAACAGTAAACAAAATCAATCCCCAAACCCCATGAGAAAACCAATCCCCACTCCTTTGCCCAGAGCTCTTACCTCCTGCAGTGGAATGGTTTTGCCAAGGCCATAGGAAATGGGTGGAACAATTCACACCCACACAGCATATTCCATTTCCTTGCATGAATCAGCCACTGCCAGGAAAGGAGCAATGAACACCCCATTACTCCTTTCACAACAGCCAGAGATGATAGATAAAAATCCATTAACACTGATCAGGTACCAGGTTGTGTTACAACTTTTTTTTTTTTTTTGGGGGGGGGGGGTGTTTACCTTCTGTAGCCAGACAGCCAGCCCAGACCAGACCAGCATTGCTGGAAACACAGGAGGAAGCCGGAACAGGGCACTTAACATATATTCCAGCACAGCCTATGAAGCTGTGAAAAGCACAGGTGTGCTGCTACAATGTGCCTCTGGGAACATATACAACGATTAAGCTCACAGCAGGCAGAGGCCCTGTGACAGACATGGCTCTTAGCCCCTACTAAATAGCGTGATGCACACACACCAACATCCTAGGTGGGAAAATATTTACCCTGATAAAAGAAATGTCCAGTAGTTGAAACTTATTGTTTCTCTCCCTTGCAAGTGTAAACTACTCTTGCGAAAGCTGGCATCACCCAGACAGACCAGCCTCAATTTGGCATAAGAAAGGAGAAAGAGAATAAAGGAGTACAGAGGTATAAGTAGGGGACCTACAGCACCATGATTTTTGAGTGCTTTTCACTATCTATCTGCTGGTCAGATAAGTGACAGCCTCCCAAGGCTTCTGCAGCTAAGAGGGTCCCTAAGCCTTGTCCCTTATTCGTCTTTCCGCGGAATTGAGCGACTGATCCTGGCTTGGCACTGCTGGAATCGAGAGATGCAAGGAGGGTAAGAAGCACCCACACCTGATCTCCTATCTTTAGTGTACACATATTTTGAAATAGAGCTCTATACTTTGTTTTCTTTCTTTGGGATTGTGGCTTCAGTTTTGTAACTTGTTTGTGTGTGTAACATCTCTACATTTAAATAAGTAGGCACTAGCAATTTTATAACCACATGATTAGAATCTAGCTTAATAAATTTTGGTAACCATTTGTGCATAAGCCTGACTTGTTTTCTCTGGTTTACTGTAAAGCAGCCAACACAATTAAAGAACCTCAGCCGTTTTGGCTCTAAAGCCTGGCCATTAGGTGAGAGTACTAAGAGCCTAGCATTGAGTTGTGCCGCCTCCACGGGGCAAACTCTTGGGGCACCTGTCAGTCAATCCTGGCAGCCCGCTGCGAAGGAGCTCTGAGCTCTAGCAGTTAAAGTCACGGGTGGTTAGGACCTTGGGGGCATCCGTCAGCCTGGCCCTGGGCTGCCCGCCGCGAAGGGACAGTGCGTCCTAGCGGTTAAAGTCATGGATGGTATAAACGGACATAGCTGGCACCTCACCAAACATCCTTGGCCGTCGACTAACACCTTCTTAAATGGGAAGAAGAAGCTTCTATTTTGTGCCCTCATGTGTCTAAGACCTTACGTCTGTCTTATTATCTTCTTCCCTTAATATAATAAAGGTCATTCAGACTGAAAGTATATGGCTGATGCTTGCAAAGAAACTCATAACAAATCAATGCCAATCATAGAGGTGACTCTTGGGTGGTACCTTCCAGCCAATCTATACCTCCTCATTGGCACGCTCACTTCCTGGGAAAAAAGTGAACAAAACACTCAGTCTTCCCATCCAAAGGAGCAGAGATGCAAAACCATACACATCTATCCAACCCATTTGTTCTCACAGAATTCTCCTCTGAGAGAAGGGACAATAGGTATACGTGTAACGGACAGTGGATTTAGACAGACAATACAACCTAATTCACAGCATACTGCAGTGTCCCCACAAAAATCAGAACCAGAGGTGTATTGCTAATTGCCCGAGTTAGTGTAGTGACAATGGTGTATCACTTTACCAACAGCAAAAAACAAGCAAACAAAAACCTTAATCATCTTTCCTCCTCAGCCTTCCCCATGAACCTATTATTATGAAAAGCACCATGGGATCTTTAATGGTCATATGTAATCGTGGCCTTGGTTGTACATCTTTCTCCAAAAAATATTTTCCAATCTCAGTTTCCTTGGAAGACTCCAGTGAAAATACTGATCAGGCCCTGCACTGCTTAGCTCATGAGAGTGGAGCAATGACAGCAGAAAAAGGGTGACCATATTTTCCAAAGGGAAAATGGGACACCTTGTGGGGCTCACCGCTCACCCTGCCTGTCTCCCACCTCCACACAAGGCTGGGACTGGTGTTGCTACTCACCCGGCCTACCCCCCCACCCCCATGCAAGGCTGGGGCTGGCATCACAGCTCAGCCTGCCTGCCCCCCAACAAGGCTGTCAAAAAAGTCAAGACCACTGGGAGATGGCTTAAAAAAGGGACTGTCTAGGCCAAAATGGGACATATGGTCACCCTTCAGCAGAAGGCAGTGCAACTATAGACAAAGCAATAAACTTCCTTGCAAGGCCAAAGTGATTATTTCCATCTGACATATACTGTGGAATGTATCTCAACAAACATTTCACGCTTTAAAGATAAAATAGACATTAATCACTTTTAATAGTAGTTTAGGGGAAAGCAGGGGTGTTCATCTTAAAACCATAAAATCTGCACAGATGTCTGTATAACAAACACTGGTAAATACAAAAATATCACTCTGGTTTACAGGCACCTGAAATTAATAGTTTTGTAATGGTTCCATCTTGTGGTCAAATGGAAAGTGACAGCCTGCTTTAAATTACAAAACTTGTGTTATTCCAGAACAGGTATCGGCAATGTTTGGCATGCGGCCCCTATTGGCCTGGAGCAGTGAACAGCAGGATACAAACCGGCCGCGTGCCAAACATTGCCGATCCCTGTTCCAAAATATTAATCCCATTAACATGAAAAACATTGGGGGTGGGGTGGGAGCGGGAAGTCACTGACAAAGGAGAAGAATAGTTTTGATCCCCTATCCTACATGGAATTTCTTTCATCGGGTCAGGGTTTCATGGGGCAATATTCAGGGATGGAAGGTGTTGCCACAAACAGTGTACGGCTGGCTCGCCCCAGATGGGATAATATTTCAAGTGGAAATCCAGCTACAAGTTTCTGCAGATCACAGCAGTGGTAACTCCCCATATGTTGTTATAGTCCTGGGACTCTTGAGGAAGCCATGCTCTCATAAGGAAAAGGAGAGCTAAGGGAGCTGGGTCTCTGTGTAGATGTTCCTAATCTCGGTGGTTACATTCTTGAGAGCCCAGTGTTACCTGCGATTCTTTCAACCCAAAGATCTTGACAACTTTTACTCTGTGCGAGGTGGTGTCAGGAAATAAATCAGGGGAGACACAGACCGATAGACGGCTGCCACAAACAGGACAACACGAGAGTGCTTTCACTTAAAGCTAAACTTTACTTAGTCTCAAGCACTTACACACATCCACAACAGGTTAGTAAAACACCAGCCCTTGATAATTCCCAAAGCTGAGTGTGGCTCTCGAATAGCACAGCGGCAGCCCCTCTGCTGGTGGGGAACACAAGATGCATCCAGAGGGAGAGTCCCTGAAGAGCCCCTTCTGAGAAGTCCAGTTACCTCAAACTTTTCACCCTTATTTATTCATTAGTAATACAATGACATATCACTTAAAGAAAACTTGCTAAGCAAGCAGTTTTTAAAGATCAAGCAAGATGTTTCCTTATGGTCATCAATTAACCAGATATGTTTTTTCCCCCAGAGTCTCCATGTTTTGGGACCCTGACAGACACATTCCTCAGGGTATATTATAGACAAGCTTCCTGTTTTTCTAAAATACATATATCAGCAATTTCAACTTTCTTAGCAAGAAGGATGTGGGGTCAAGCTGCTCTATCTGTGGCACCCAAAACCCCTTCCCGTCCTGCCTTGGTTATGCTAAGGCCACTGCATGACCAATTTATGATCTGCTGACTTGACTACTTATAGCAATAAGCAATAATGGTTTCAGGCACTTTACCGGTTTGCCAAAATTTCTCTGTACAGTTCCCCTCCTTAAAGGTCTCCTTTCACACAAGGGGGCCTTTACATGATTGCTGTTACACCTTTTCTGGATGCACTTGAGTTGAGATCCAATGAAAGTTCAAGGCTTTCAGCCAAGACCAAGCAAATGATCTTGTTGGCATTCCATACTCAGCACACCAGCATAGCAATTGACAAGAGATCATTGTATCCTTCTTTCCCATTTAAGGGAGGGGCAATACGTTTGATATGTTCCTCTCCTGGGGGTATAAGTGCCAGTGGCAGTAACCACTGACTCATCTGTCGTGGGACGTGCAATTGCCGGATTTTGCGCCATGTCCAGCATGTCATTAGGCTGGTAACAACTATTATTTGGCACCCCAAGATTACTACGATGGGGTGTAGGGCCAAATTCAGGATGCCTGTGCCAGTGGGGGACCATCCCAATAACACTTCCCACCAGTGGTGTGACAGGTCCTGGCCAATTCTTGCAAATACCCATTCAATTTCACTGGCGTTATGAGTCACGGTAACCATGACTGCACCCTTCCTGTTTTGCAGTATATTACTGGTTCTGTAAATCAGGGTGTACAAGCAATGTTTGAAAAGCAGATAAATTAATTCCAATGGGCACAGGTTTTACAATAGAACATAAAGTATAATGACAGGTTTCAGAGTCGCAGCTGTGTTAGTCTGTATCCGCAAAAAGAAAAGGAGTACTTGTGGCACTTTAGAGACTAGCAAATTTTTTGAGCATAAGCTTTCGTGAGCTGTAGCTCACTTCATCGGATGCATGTTGTGGAAAATACAGTGGGGAGATTTTATATACACAGAGAACATGAAACAATGGGTGTTACCGTATACACTGTAACGAGAGCGATCAGGTAAGGTGAGCTATTACCAGCAGGAGAGGGAAAAAAAAAACCCAACCTTTTGTAGTGATAATCAAGGTGGGCCATTTTCAGCAGTTGACAAAAACGTGTGAGGAACAGTGAAGGGGAAAATAGTTATAATTCTTAAGGTCTGATTTGTGTCCATTTATTCTTTTACATAGAGACTGTCCAGTTTGGCCAAAGTACATGGCAGAGGGGCATTGCTGGCACACGATGGCATATATCACGTTGGTAGATGTGCAGGTGAACGAGCCTCTGATAGTGTGGCTGATGTGATTAGGCCCCATATCTATTCAGGGGACACCATCATAGGGCCTAATCACATCAGCCACACTATCAGAGGCTCATTCACCTGCACATCTACCAACGTGATATATGCCATCGTGTGCCAGCAATGCCCCTCTGCCATGTACATTGGCCAAACCGGACAGTAAAAGAATAAATGGACACAAATCAGACATCAAGAATTATAACTATTTCCCCATGTTTATTTCCCAGTATTTTTAATGGCTTTACCTTTTAAGGGTTTAGGTTGAATTATCCCACTGTTCAGTTATTAAATTCATGAGGTGGTGTACTTCAGTTTTCCTTCTTATACAGCAGACTAAGTTTGTAATGTTTTTTTCTGCTGTGCTAAGCTTTAAGTTTATTCACAGGTAATAGCTGAGAAGCATCATTACCATATGATCTTAAAGGGTTTTTTTTAAAAAAAAAATCACACACACTATACATTGTTACAGGGGTTCTTTCAACCCAAAACTCTTAATAACTTTTACTCTGTGCGAGGTAGTGTCAGGAAATAATCAGGGGAAACACAGCCGTCCGACCGATAGACGGCTGGCACAAACAGGACAACACAAGAGTGCTTTCACTTAAAGCTAAACTTTACTTAATCTCAAGCACTTACACACATCCGCAACCAGTTAGTGAAACACCCCTAACCCTTGATAATTCCCAAAGCTGAGTGTGGCTCTTGAGTGGCACAACGGCAGCCCATCTGCTGGTGGGGAACACAAGATGCATCCAGAGGGAGAGTCCCTGAAGAGCCCCTTCTGAGAAGTCCAGTTACCTCAAACTTTTCCCCCTTATTTATACATTAGTAATACAATGACATATCACTTAAAGAAAACTTGCTAGGCAAGCAGTTTTTAAAGATCAAGCAAGAGGTTTTCTTATGGTCATCAATTAATCAGATATGTTGTTTTTTTTCCCCCACAGCATCCATACCTTGGAACCCTGACAAACACATTCCTCAGGGTACATTATCGACAAGTGTCCTGTTTTTCTAAAATACATATATCAGTAATTTCAACATTCTTAGCAGGAAGGACGAGGGGTCAAGCTGCCCTGTCTAAGGCACCCCAAATCCCCTCCCCTTCTGCCTTGGTTTTGCTAAGACCACTGCATGACCAATTTACAGCCTGCTAACTTGACTACTTGTAGCAATAAGCAATAGTGGTTTCAGTCACTTTACTGGCTTGCCAAAATCTCCCTGTACACCAGGAGTCTATGATATCATGACTACACAAGTCAAATCTGGATTCATTTTTAACTGATGAAATTCAAAACAAAGAAAAGGGAAAATCCAAATAGTAAGATTCAAGATGCTTATAAAACCTTATTTTTGAACAGGAAATCCCTTAGTAATATCCAAAAGTATATCTGTTTCTTGATTTTAATGTAGGCAAGTAATTATGAGGATGAAATAATTGTTTATTCTGTAACAGCAGCTTCATTTGGAGTATTCAAAATAAAAGGAAGGATTTTTTTTTGCATGAATTCTTCCCCTAATTGATATTCTTGAATGAAAACCCAATTCATAGCTGTTAAAAAGAAAGGGGTCTTTTGTTCTGCAATTTATATTAGAGAATATCTGATTCATTTATATTTTTTAATTAAAAGTCCTCCCAAAACTGTGTTATTCAGATCAAGTGCTACAAAAATTAACATAAATGTAATTACAGGTCTTGATATGTGGGTAGTTCATAAATAACTAGTCTTTTGAATTAGTCTCTCAGAAAGCCTTATTATGTCGATTCCTGTAAAAGCAGCAGGATTCCAGATGCTACTGATCATTCTGCCTCTCTTTCTCCCCTTTTTATTAATGTCATCACAAATGTGCATCATTTATTTCAGCTACACATGCCACACATATCTTGATTTATATCAAAGTTTTCACCATTCTCCAGAGGCATGAACACAAAGTTCCCAGTCATGCATTGGGATCAACACATGGTATAATCCCTGCACCCACCCCCTTTGAAACCAGTGAAGCATCTGCCCACACAGGGTTCATTGGAGGATTGGGGCCAAAGAGATAACTTAATGGGAAGAAATGGGGTGGGATGTTCCAAGGACTACATAGGTCTTCAAACAATCTGATCTGGGCACACGATTGTTCAGACCAGGATACATTTATTTTTATTCTACAGGAAAATTTCTACAGAATTTAAAATAATATATTCTTCCTGTGGTGCTGTGTTTTGTTTGAGTGTTTGTTTTGTTTTTAAAGCATCCAACAGCATTTAATAGATAACTCCCCAGTGTATTCCACTGAGATGCAGGTCACTTTACTGTGAATGTAGGATGGAGCCAGAAAAATCAGGGTAAGTGGACTGACTGCTGCCAGCCCTGTAATTTGGCCAGTAACATCAAGCAGTTTACCCCAGCCACTGAGTTTGCCCACTGGAGTACATTAAGTATAATAAAGCTCCACAAACCATTTAAATTGAGGACTAGTTTTATGAAGAAAAGATGCAGAAAAGTCAAAATAATACAAACAAAGAGTAACTGAGGCCTATCCCACTCCCCCATGCAGGTGGGGAGAGGGCATGCAGTTCCCCACGAGGCAGCCCTTCCTGGCTCTCACATAGTCCTCCTGCCAGATCCTCAGATTAAACCAGGAACACGTCTTTATATAGTCTTCAGGCAGTCACATGATGCTTAGTCAGTTGTCTATCCTCCAGCACACCCAGTCTGGAGATGATAATTCCCAGCAACTTCTAGTCTTAAAGGGTCACATCATAAAGGAACATGGTGCTAGGATGCACACACAGTTGTGATCACGACCAGTAATCATCTGTTCTACTCACCCTTAGTAGAAATTCCCAACTCAGGATCCAGTTTTCAAAAAAATGCCAGGGAAGTCACTTACTCTCTAGTTCTTCAAAGGTTTGCAATTTAAAGGGAAAGGAAATTTATCTCTTAAATAAGGATCTCTTAAAATTTTCCATTTAAAAGTCTAAAATCTAAACAATCAAATCCAACAAATATATGAAGTGAAAAATATATACTACTGGGATTGTATCCACCAATTCCAACCACAACTAAGAGAATATGCAATCCTCTAGACACGCTGCATAGAGAAGTTTGTAATGATTTAACCACCATGTATAAAAAAAGAAAAAGCACTTTAGGCATATCCATTAAACAGAATGTATTCAGAATTACACTATGGCAACCCTACTGGGCAACAATGTTTATGTTGTATATACCTGCAAACCTCTCTCATTTCTGAGAATAAACCTTTGTTCAGTTGTGGTTAGATATGTAAAGTTAGATTCAGGTTTTCAGGTTGTGTGTGTGGTAGGTCAGGTTAATAAAAGGACTGTGGCACTGATGTATATAATATTTGCAGTATCTAGCATAATGGGACCTTGGTCTTGATTGGATCCTCTACATGTTACTATACTACTACTACTACTGATGACTCAGAAGAGTGAAAGTTTCCACACTCACGTTACCAGACAAAATTCAGCTCCAAATAGTAGTAACCACCAAAAAATAACAAAACAAAACAAAAACACTCCCCACAAAGAACAAAAACAAAAAAACAAAACAAGTGTGTTGTCAACCTCTATGAAATTCGTCCAGTGGTTAATGGACAAGTGTCCACATCACAGATTCCACTATCATAATTTTTATTCTTATTGACCTGGAAACTGAACTTCCATCCCAGCACAAGTCATGGTTTAAGCACAATGCTGAAGTAGTCTGAAAAATTTTCACTAATGCTGCCTTTACCATATACCTTCTGAGGAAAAAAAAAGAAAATTGTACTTTCAACATGACACCTTCCAGAAGCACCATATTTATTTATTTTTAAAAGATTGCTAAAGTAAATAGTTCGCTACATAAAACAAATTTCCATGGTTCTGTTGGATTAAAATGGGTTTCTAAAATGTTCCATGTAGAGCTTTTGGGTACAGCAATTTCCATTCTATAGGAAATTCCAATTTTTCAAAAAATGTTTAGAATTGGAGCAAAAGACACAAATTCCATACTTTCCCATGAAACAAACATTCAAAAATGGAGATGAAACATGTCAATCAAAAATTAATCAAAACAAATTTGAATTTTATATTGTAAAATATTAAATATATTACTTTTAATATTGTGATAGACTATAAAACTCACAATGAAATGTGTTGATATTGTCAAAATGAAACATTTCAACTCCAGTATTTCTCTTAGAAAGTTTTATCAAAATTGACCCATTCCCACAGAACATTTGTCTTTGATGGGAAACTGTCAATATTTTTCAGATTAGAGGGGAATCCTCATTGCGTGTGTTGTTTCATGTGCATTACAATTTAACACATTTACACATATTGAAAAGAAATTGTGCTTTTCGACATGAAGTAAAAATGTCCTGCAAATCTGCTGTTTCAGTTTTCAGGTCTAGACTATTATAATTGTTCATGTTTTAAGAATATATTGGTTTATTCCCTCAGATGGACAGCTGGGATTTAACATGCTTAGTTAAGGAATACAGTTTTGGATCCCTCACGGTCATTGACAATGTTATACTAGATTTATTTCCTGATAGCAGGAAGGTGCTAGGAACACAGCAGGCAAGGAACATAGCAGGCTAACTGGATAGGTCGCTGATACAAAAAGATAACAGTTTAAATCTCCAGCTTCTTCTTGTTGCCATGACAAAGCTTTCTCTCAGTCTTTCTTCACAAAAATACTTTTGCAGTCTTAGTTTTTCAGAGTGTTGGCATCTAAATGTGCTTCTTAGTGTATGCACAATGTGCCTTAGCTGGCACGTGACCAGGATTCATCACCCAATTTGGTCCACTGGTTTGATCATTAGCTTCCCCATCCCAGGACAGGTAGTGACAGGCAGTGCGAATTGAACACTGATCCATGCTGATTTAGACTGAGTCAAAACTACCATTCCTTGTGAACATTTTCATGGGCGTTTGCAAATTTAGACCATGCTCCTGTATTGTGATCCACATGGGAAGACTGTGGCACCTGTGTGGAACCCCATTTATTTCAAATCCAAACATTTGGGTCCTAAATGCAGTATCCAATCGTACTGTTTCTGTCAGAGATAGAATGACTGATCTGACATTTCCATACCTAAACCAATGAGTGATTCAATAGCGTAAACCTGAACTGCTGGTACACACAAAAGATACAAAGCATTTTTTAAAATGTATCTATTAAGATGTATAAACAAGTAAGCACCAATCCATTCTCTGGGTGTTCATACACAATAATTTTCACAGTATCTTAACAGGCTGCTTATCCATTCCATCAATAGATATACATATATTCGCAAGCAACCATAGTAAGCTAAGCCTCCCTCACTGGCAGGTCACCTGTAAAGTGAAATAGGAGACAGCCCTGTGGGCTAAACTCAAGTTTGCCTGAGCTCTCCTCCTCATCCTTGTTCCTGCAACTTTTCACAATTAACATTTCTTTTATCTCTTACTGAGCTTCTTTGTCAGGTTGTACTTGCCTTTAAATAGAGCAAACTGCCTTGAGCAGAAGGATATTTCCAGATGACTGAGTTTATATGGTTTCAGAAATTCCCCTGTAGGTAGACTAATAAAAAAAAACATTCAAAGAAGTCACACACATGAGGATAGAAAGGCACTGAAGAGGGATGATGAGAAGAAATTAATATCAAAAATAATCAATGATCGAAAGTTTCAATTTTTAGAAAGACGAACTTATCATTTGTGGCAATTTGCCATTTAGGCCAGCTCATGGCCTGTTTTAAAGCTATTCCTGTCTATTCAGTACATGACTGTACATTCTACAAATCCATCTATAATATCAAAGATATTAAACATTGAGGGATGGAAACAATCAACAATAGTTCAAAATGTTGAATAAAACCATTGTTGTTAAATTAGTGCTCCTTTATCATACTGTAAGGTTTTGCTTAAAACACAGATTTCTGGCACTACCTGATCAGTCTGTCTGTGTTTTCCTCACAGTCTTCTTAGGGGATGGTAGGGTCAGACAACACCTTGCCATAGGCAGCAAAAAGCAGCACATGCTACACGCTTACATCTACTGGCCCCAGAAGTCAGAGTAACCATACATGGGGTTTAAGTCTCTTTACATCTGCACTGGCTATGGCAGAGCCCAGACTGTGCTACTTGCTGCTGTCTACTAACCTGTCTTTGTAGAAGACTATAGAGAAAGGGAACAAGGTAGGTATTCTGGGGTAGAGAAATGTCCGATCAAGTTCAGGGTGTAGGGAGAAAGCAAATATGTTCACTCCTCTCATCCCCCCCATAGTACCCGGGGAGAGGAAAGGAGGAAATGGAAGTGAGTACTACTGGGCTACCCTGCCCAAAGCCATTGAAAGTGGGCCAGGATGGGAGAAGTAAGGCTACTGGTGGATGCTGGACTGGGTGAGGTTTCTGGGCTGGAAAATGGTGGAGGGGGTGCCAGGCTTAGGTGGGAGGGAAGGAGAATGCTGGTTTGGATGCTGATAGGGTTAGCACCAAAGGTATTGCGCTCTCAAACACTGATGATACTTTGAATACTGAAGCCAAGAATGGTACCTGAATGGTAGCCAATTGGCTGGAGGAGAAAGAGGTGATGCCAACAGGCTGGGAATAAAACCATGAGTGTACGTTGTGAGAGATTTTTGCCATATCTTGTGAAACCCACAAAACGGTCAAAACTGGCAATGTTGCTGGATCCTTGATTGCTTCTTGAATCCCAGAGGTCATTAGCCAAAAGCTCCTTTTTATTAGTGTCTACCTAGACATGTGTGGCCTTTCAGAAGTGGGCCTCAACAGTAATGGATGCCACCACTTCTACACTGTTACTACAATGCATTCTAATTGGTGACACACATGGAGACTTCTTGTAAATTACATCAGCTACAGAATATGGCTGCCCATCTGTTAGTTAGTGCTAGTTTAGGTAAACATTGTTACAATAAAGCCTCAATCACGCCATTGAATCACACCTACATATGAATACAAGGCCAAAGGTTTGACTCTGCTTTATAAGCAGGATTGGGTCCTGGCTATCTGGGCACCCATCTCTCTCTCTGAATCACCAGGATAGTTGAAGTCTTTTGGGAAGACTGATGTCCCTTAAATTTAAATCTGTGGCTGGAAGGGCATTCTGAATGGAGAGAAAACTTAAGCATTCAATGAAAATTGACCCTCATCTTTTCAAAGAATATTGTTTTATAAATAATAAGCAGATTATCTTTTTAAAAATTTCAAAGTCCACTTTGAAAAATTACATAGCATTCAATGTTTATACATCTAGGTCAGATTCCTCCACACTCCCTACTGCTAAGTAGTACCTTACACCACAAGGTGCCCCACTGATTTCAGTAGGACTTCTGGAAAGGGTCAGAATTGAAGAACAGATTCTTATACCACTTACTCATGCTGAATAGTATCTAACTCCATGAGACAACTCATTGAAATCAATGGGACCTCTTCTGGAATAAGCTGCTATTCAACTGAACTCAGTGGGACTGCTCTTGTAACAAAGTTCCTGCTTCATATCATGGAATCATAGGACTGGAAGGGACCTCGAGAGGTCATTTAGCCCAGTCCCCTGCACTCATGGCAGGACTAAGTATTATCTAGACCATCCCTGACAGGTGTTTGTCTAACTTGCTCTTAAAAATCTCCAGTTACGGAGATTCCACAACCTCCATAGGCAATTTATTTCAGTGCTTAACCACTCTGACAGTTAGGAAATTTTTCCTAATGTCCAACCTAAACCTCCCTTGCTGCAATTTAAGCCCATTGCTTCTTGTCCTATCCTCAAGGCTCATAAATTCCAGCCCTCTATTTTTTAATAAATGTCGAACATTGTAGTTCATTTGAAAAAAAAAAAAGGTAAGTTTTCTGTCATTGTAAAGCAGCTAGGGATAGATGTAGTTTCAGTGCAGTGAAAAGTAATGGGCAACAGTACAAGATGTACAGAGCTTTGCATTTAGATTCATGGTCATATTATTAGCAAAGAGGTGAAAAGAGACACAAAGCTACTGAGCTGCACTCTTGTACTCTCAGTCCTCTATCCATTTTGAAGTTTAGTTCGTGACATATAGCCTTTTTAATGATGAGATTGGTAGCCTTTAATGGGATATAAAATAGATAAAGAACTGAATGGACTATAGCATGTAAATGTCATGGATTACACCTTTTCAAAATGTCCTGAATTAGAGCTGTAAAGAACACACACAGCACATTTTACACTTTGCTGCACAGGTTCTGAAAATTAACAGTTTTATCATTTCTATGCATCAAGTTAAGAGTAATTTGCATCCCATAATGGTTCATTTTAGTAAAGAGTGAAGTATCTGACGTTTACGCATTATAAACCTATTTTATTAAATGAATGTGAATAATTGGCATTTTATAACCATTATCTCACTGTTTCAGAGTAACAGCCGTGTTAGTCTGTATTCGCAAAAAGAAAAGGAGTACTTGTGGCACCTTAGAGACTAACCAATTTATTTGAGCATGAGCTTTCGTGAGCTACAGCTCACTTCATCGGATGCATGCCGTGGAAACTGCAGCAGACTCACTGTGTTATTGCTAAGCAATGAATTTCTCATAATTTGTTTGGAAGTCCAGGAGACACCGTTGTACTTTCTAGTAACAGAGGCAGGTTTTTTATCCATTAAGAAAGCTTTTTTTTTTTTTTTTTTGGTAGATTATTATATCAAAGATTGTGTTTTCCCTCAGTGCTTAGCCTATTTAGCAAATAAGCTGATCAGTTCCTAGGTAATTTTATATATAAATTATGCCAATTAAATATTTATGGCTTTGGTATAACAAACAATAGCTAACAACAAGCATGCTAATTGAACTGAAGTGATGTAATTGATGCATTTTGATTATGTACAAGGTATGACTGGATTTTAGAGGTTTAAGTTTCAGGCTCACTTTGTAAAGCTGTTTCAAACAACTTTAAAAACTTTTCTAGTCATTAAGCCAGACTAATACACCTAGATTACCCTTATTAATGTGCAGTACAGAGCTTTTAGAGCCCTTAAATATACAGGGTTTTGACACAAACCCGTATAATGTTAGATACTGTTGGTGACTTTATATAATAAGTAATTTAAAAGGTTTAGGATAAGATTTTTATATGGTTTCCCCTTATTAATATGGACTTTGGTACTTTTCAAAATGGAGAAGGGGCGGGAGAATTAAGGTGCCAAAGCTGTGGTGCGAGGGCTGGTTCAAACCAGTTGGAACTGCCTTGTAACTGCCATCCCTTGAGAACTTTCCCGCCACTCACTCCTTATAAGGAACTGTGCCATGTCACCATGGCACTGTCCATTCAGGAGGCAGCCATGTGCGGTCGGGTTTGCGAGTGTCTCCGGATCAAGAACTGTAAAGGATCCTGTGAACCAATCAATTTACCTTCCTTCCAGGATCCTTTGGTCCACCAGTCAGCAGCTTCGGTTCCAGTGGCTTGTCACGATCCAGCAGCCAGAATCCAACGTTCCTCCCCAAAGACCAGCATTTGGCCCGAGGGTAGAAGGTCCTGGACCAACCGCTCATTACCATCTGACCTGACCATAGATGACATCTGATCAGCAGTAGGCTATACTGGGGATTTGTTTTGTTCTTGTTGCCAAGAGAGGCGTATATTAGGTCTAAGCTTCAAGCTCCTTTGTTGCAATTCCCTGTTTACTGAGTTCATACATTTTCTTATGGTTTTTCCCTTATGCCTTTATGTAAAGAACCCTTAATGCAATACTTACCTGTTTCAACACAGCTTTTGTCTCTCCTCTTCTTTCCCACACCACACTTGTGAGGGAGGGTGGGGCACAGGAGCCGCTTCCTCAGGTGATAACCAGACCAAGAACCTGTACCTGTAAAAGGGAAACAGAGGCATATTGGGGTTCATTTAGTTGTGATTTTTCCCTGGTTACAATACTTTGGTTTCTTTTAATCATTGGGACATGCCTATTTTGGCACTCTGAAGGTATTTATGTAATTATAAAAATATAGTGAAATACACTTCACTTTTAGGCCCTGATCTTACAAACAGTTACACACTTGTTTAACTCTAAGTAAGTGAGTTGTCTCATTAACTTTGAAGTACAAGCAGATGTGCGTTTACAGGATCAGGGCCAAACAGCTGCAACATGCTGTTCACAATAGAATTGAGCTTTCTAACAAATTCAAGCTCTATTCCCAACACAGTTGTATCAGACTTCCCCCCACACACAAAAAATGAAAGCAGCAGCAGCTTTTCTTGGTTTCTACCACCTATTTCGAGGAATGGGAGTCCCAGTTCAGGTAAAATATGCTGCTGCCCAAAACCCAAACTGGAAAAGTATTAAACTGTTTCTGAAGTACTCAGATGTCCACAATAAATCTTTGCATTGATAATTAGAAGTGTCAATTTCCCCTGCTGGTTTCCAACTGGTTAATTGGAGAAGGAAGATTGTCACATGTTACATTTTATACTACAGCATCCAAGATTGCATGTGTGTTAATGTAAAAGTGTGCTACAGCTGTAAGACTAGTAGAAGGACTATTTAGGATCCCTTTGCAAAAGGAGGTGGTTTATCAAGTCATAAGACATTGGGAGAGAGAATCTAATATGGAGTGTGGGACTGACTAGTGGATTCTGAAAAGCCAGACAGGGAAATGAAATGCCCAGCCATGCCCTGAATATGCTCAGAAGAGAATAAAAAGCCACTGGTCTTTCCCCCACCAAGAGACTTAAAAGGAGACCTTCAGTCTACTGGTGTCAGGAGGGACATGTAGCAAGGAAGCCCCACACACTAGTGACATAAGTTTTGGCTAAGTATCCACAAGTTTTGATGAGTATAGTTTCTAATTCAAGCCGAAACTCTCAACCTTTTGTGGTTTAGCTCTTCCCTTGCTTGAACAGAAAACATTCAGAACTACTGTGAAAATGTATACACAAATTATTGTAGTGTAATTTAAATTACATACAAAAAACACTCTTAAGAAAACATTAGGGCGGTAAAGCCAAGCATTCAAAAGTTAGAAAAGTGCAGAAGTAAAAGATGCCCACGCAGCAGTGACCCTCAGATACCAGGAGCAATTGCAAGAAAGTCCTACTCAGACCATATAGCCCTAGGCTGGAGCATCAGTACAGATGCAATGTTTGGAATTACCTGCCAAAATTCTAGCAAGTTTCTAATGAGTATGTGCCAACAGAGTATTCAGAGGCTCTTAAATTGGCCAAATTTGGGTGAGCATAAACAGGAATGGCAAGAGGCATATCCCTTCCAACATGGCAACACACACCGTCAAAAAATAAATAAAAAATCAAGACTATGTTCCAAAGCATTAAGACACCAGAGGTTCTCAACTAAATGGCTGTAAGAGGAGGTTTGTTTTTTTTTTTAAAAAAAAAAAACATGGGCAAAATCAAGAATTTTTCCCTAACCTCATTTCTAAGAAATAGCTGAATTGTTTTAGCTGATGCTTTAAAAAATAAATCAACCTGAGACTGACTCCAGACATGGAAAACTTGATCTCCAGTGGCTTAAGTCTGTCTGATTTATAACATTCTACACTGGGACGTGCTGGGCAACATTAACTATAGGTGTCACTACCTGTACAACCTAAACTCTACTCTCAGTTATGCTAATGTGAATCTAGAATAATACAATCATAACTGGATGCAATACACATTATTCAACTTTTCCAGGGCATTCCTTGGTGTTTTCACTGGAGGCCATCACTGGAGGCCATCACACAGCCATCTTGTTCACACTTTCTGCGTTTTGGAATCTTCTAACTGTAGCACAGAAACAATGCTGTATGACTTAGGTGAACAAATCTATACAAATTCAGTCACTACTCAGAAGAAAGGAATTCAATCCATACTTTGCTCAGCTCTAACAATGACATTGTTGTGGAAACCCTTTTAACTCCATCTAGAACTCAGAGTATTGACATTTTCATGTGATATTCCCGAAACTCAAACTGTTCTGACAATCCACTATACATCCTTGTTGTATGGTATGAAGTTGACCAAATATCAAATAGTCACAAAGACTCTTGAAGAGAAAAATAGGTGCAGTTTACTGCCAGACACAATAGAAAGAACCTGTTCAATTAAAAAAAAACCCTGTAGCAATGTCATATCCAAAAGACCCAACCTATTTAGTCTTGAAGACAATATTATAAAGCCAACTTTTCTGGTACACTCACCCATTAGAAAACATTACAAAGAAACAAATACTTCTTTGTCAAGATAAAACTATTTCCCCTAATACTGAGTTCCATTTTAATAACTATTTTGAGAAAGATCTTGTGATTGCTATTACAGAATTATTTAGCAAAGAGGAGACAGTTTGGTAAGGTAAGATATTACTTATTGCAATGCAGCTGAGGTCTGTAGTTGAACTAGTGAAGCAATAACTGGTATCATTATATAAAATTAGTAAACAAAGTAGGCGATAAAATATTTTTCATTTGGGTCATTTGCATTCTTTTCCACTTAGACTCACTGTTTCTCTTACAGATTTTAGCTATGAAAAGTGATGTAGTAGTTGAAAAAGCTATATTTCACTTATTAAATGGAGAATCACCTGTTTAAGTTGGGTATATAAAAGCACTTAGGCATGCCTGTAATTTTTCACTCAGTTCCCCTGGTACCATATTATTACCTTCCATCTGCTACTGTACATCAATGTCTGATACCACTTTTATCTGGTTTTAGAATTCAGATGTTGCTTTCTTAGCTTTAAAATTCAGGTGTCACACTTCAGTATATTACTTCAACTAAATTAATCATTTAAATAAACTAGCATTCAACTGTCATGCCAGTTTTACTCACAAAAAGACAGTAGTAGTATTTATTTGGTAGTAATAAAAAGACAGTCAAAAGTTTTGAAAATCAAGATTCAGTAATACTGTGTATAGACTTTATCTTATACCATAGTTTTTAAAATGGCACTTTATTGCTGGGTTTCTATCATAAACAAAATGTTTTCAGGTGGAAAATTCTCCAGCATTTTCTAGGCTTATTTTATCAGAACTTCTAAAGAGAGGAACACATACAAAAAAGCTCTAACTAGAACTTAGTGAGTACCTAGGGATTTTTCTTGTATCATGAGCAAAAATGATAGACATCTTGAGGCTTAACTGTCATTTCTCTCTGAAGTCTACTATTTCATAGTATGAACAGTTGGGGGGGGAAGATCAAATTGAAACACCACCTTAAAAGCTGTCTTTTGATGAATGGGGAAGTTGGCCATTGTAAGATATGGACAAAAGCATTTGTCACTCCTGAGAAACAGGTGAAGAAAGAACATATTCATACACTTTTTTTAATTCACAGTAATCAGTAGTGATCAATTGAAATTAGGAAGGTTAAGGAAGATGTCCTCTGGCATCTTTCTTAATTCTACACTCTGCTATTTTATGTGAGGTATAAGTATCTAGGACCTGTTGCTACAATTAGGGTAGGCTAAACTCACACTGAAGTCACTGAGCCAAGGACTGCAGGTTTGGACCCTGTATTTCTCCAGACTACTTTCCTGAAGTATGGGAGGCACGAAGTGGGCTTTCAAGTAGCAAAGTGATTATGCACAGAATTGTTAGAAGTTTGGATTTCAAGTATTGCAAATTCTTTGCTCCATTGCATAAGTTGCCATAGTCACTTTATTTCACTACATAAATGGTGACACCAAGTTATTTATGTCCTTTTATGTAAAATAATAATAAATGGTTCCTTTGATAGGCAATTCAGATGATTGTTTGAGTGTCATCACGTTACAGATGCATTAAAGTGCAACAGAAATGTAATATCTATTACCTCACTGCTCATGATATGCCCAAAAACTTGGGTATTTTTTAATGGGTTGTGACATATTTTGTCACTATAAGTCATTTTCACAGCTGGCGGTGCAACAAATTGTTTAAACTATTTCCAATCTTTTCTCAGGCATTGAAACATCAATTAAGTTTCAATTCCTATATATTTCTTGACATTTGCCAAACTTTTTTTTTTCCTAATTAGAATTGTATGATTAACAAACACCTCTTGTGAGGGTTGAATCCAGCAGCAAGGAGACAAGGTAAGCTTGGCTGAGTGCTTGAAATGACACTGAAAAATTTCACACTTTTAACAAAACATTATTTATATATTAAGGCAGTGCCTAAAAAGCACCAAATTGGGATCAGAGCTTGGGACTGTACAAACACAGTCTTTTCTCCAAAGAGCTTACTCAATAGTAGACAAGCTCTTGGTAAGAGATTTTCTACTGACTTTGCTTACAAGCTTTCTACTTTGCTTCTTCCAAATTTAAACTCTACCATCTGCATGCAAATATTCATTTGACATTTATAGCCCATGTTCTACCATAACACACAGAAAGACAGCCTGCCTCGGAAAAGCAATCCAGAGATTTATGCATTTAACTCGTAGTACAAATTCACACAAGACGACATCTGTATCATCTGCATACCACTCCATAACATCAACATGTAAACTTAGTTTCCTACCCATTGAACGGCCTTGCAGACTCATATACTTTACATTAGCTATTACTTCTACAAATTCTCATTTTCTCTGTCAAACGATGCATGAAAGTTAGAAACATTGCAACTTAATGGAAAAAAAGTATTTTATTCACACCGTATATCAAAGGCAACTCTTGCTGAATAAAGGACAGTTGGATCATGATGGTCTGTAAAACAACTTAACTTGAACTCTGGGTAGACCCAGGAATTCATTATCCTACAGGTGTGGAGAGAGGGGAGTGATATGTACCTTCTTTCACTTTCAAGGCCAAATCCCACAGCAGGCTGTGGAGGGATTTAAAGGCAACAGAACTTTCATGGAGTTCCAGCTACAGAGGGGATATTCAGGGAAATTCTAAAGTTCCAGAACAGCTTTCTTGATACCACAATGCAGGAGCGTTGTGGGACATGGCCAGTGCATCTATGACTATGTGAATCCGCTGCCAAAAATGCCTCCCAAGGAGCAACAAAAGGGCTGCAAACACTGTTTTAATTCTTAGGCTGTAGTCATGATCACTGAATGACTCCATTGGAGTACCCTGGATGTGAGCACCTGGGAAGGATTCTGCCCCACAACCATTGCACAGGAACCCATGGCAAATCTAGTTCATTAGAGAAGCACGCGTAACATTCCTAACCTGTTGGCAGAAGCAAGAGGTTCAAATAATTTCCATAAAGTTCCGAGTAAAACAGGTTGAATAATACATAATTTACTGAACAAATCTTCCCTTTTCTGCTTTTTGGGAAATGTCTGTGGAGAGATGTTGATTTTCTCAAATTTATGGTCTGAAATTAGATAAATTGCTGCTCTTCAGAATCCAAAATTCAAACTGCATTGCTTGCTTTTAATTGGCCACATAAGACACTTATCAGAGTAGTAGCCAGGTTAGATTTTTATCACCAAAAAGAACAAGGAGTACTTGTGGCACCTTAGAGACTAACAAATACATTGGTTAATAAATGACCAAATAAATTGGTTAGTCTCTAAGGTGCCACAAGTACTCCTCATAAGACACTTAGTATTCTTTCCTTTCCTTGACTGGATGAGCTTATAATTAGGTTTTGGGTTCAAATGTTTGTGAAAAGTAAGTTTAGAATTTGCTTGCCACAGGCATGCAAGCATGAAAGCTTGAAATTTGTTTTCTAGAAGCATTCATGCTAGTGACTCACTTGCATGAACATCTGCTGTCACGCTACAGTTATAATATAAATATCCTGGGTAATGGACCCATTCCATTCACTGAAGAGGAGACAGGCAAAAATAAATCAAATAATAGTGTGTTAAAACTAGAGAGATTTTTTTAAAATTAAAATCTATAAAAGTAATAAATTTGGCTAATAAGTGTTCAGATAACATCCAGTTAGATTATTGCTGTCCCTGCCGAAGAACCATTTTTATTAAAAAGCTCAATTTGGTCCAAGCATCTACCTAAATGAAGATTTAGTGTGAATTGATATGGCTAGGTGATGGAAGACAGCTCTATGTTCTCTTAGTTTAACCTAACTGGTTTCAGTCAATCATCCCCTTCTAATTTTCTATGCTGGTTATCACATATAGTTTACATGTGGGAAGTTTTGGCTATTTTTATTTTAATTAATTAAAATATAGTTTGCCACCTCATTTCCTGAGTAGGGGGAGCCAAGAGCCCTCCAAAATCTACCACCCATGACAATCAAAGACAGTAAAAGCGAACTAACACAAAAAAACTGCTTTGCAATTGTCCCATTCGTGTCAGTGGGAAGCAGCCACTTTGCATTCCTGAAATTATGTGCTACTAAGCAAATCTACAAGCACACTCAAGCTACTCTTGTGATCCAATGAGGAGTTCTTTAGCAAATGTGACTAGATTCTACTGCAGACAGAGGAAAACTGATAAGCAAATATTCCCTTGAGATAAAGTTTTCTGGTTTGTTTGTAATAGGACAGCAGAAAGAACGAAACCAACTCTGCAGTATGATCCTTGCAGGTGGTTTCTCTTGCCCCATCTTTTGGGATTTTATAAAAGTTTTCAGTAAAGGACTTTAGTAAAATGTGGATTTTCCCTTTGTATTATCCCTTGAATTCCCCTCCCAGTTAGGCTCTTTCTTTATCCCCATTGGTAGATTACTCCATATCATTTATATATATAAAAAGTGGATACATTTAAAAAAATCACCAGAGTAGTCATAGAAGTTTCTGCAGTATTTACTCCACTCTAGCTGTACAAACTTGGATGATTATTTGAACCAAACTAGTTAAGTACCTTTGAAACGGTCATTAGGTCTGTTTCCTCTGCACTGTATCTTTAAATTGCTGAGCACCCTCCCTGCATGAAGTTCAGCTCCCTAGCTGGTCAAAAAATAGGAAATGTTTTCTTTAAGTTGCAACTCTCTTCAGATCCCCATTTTGTTCTCAGGGAACAGCACAGAACAGACACACACTGCATGCTCCTTCAAGGATACTTTACGTCTGTTCTTTCAGGGAAAGAACATGCCATTAGGCACAGGCCAGAATGAGTGGTGATGAGTAAGCTGCAGCACTCCAGGAGGCCCTATGAAATACTTCTAAGTAGCAAGTCCTCCCTTACTCTGGAGAAGAAGCAAGTAACTAACCCCATCCTCCAACACTGACTTAGCTGCTCTGGTGCCATGTATAGGTGGGGGCATTACAAATAATAAAGTATAGTTCATGGTTTTGGTGATGGTTAAGAGTTATTTTATCTGAACTTAATTGCCCAGACTTATCAGGTATATACAAAAAGCACATTATTTGCTTGGTCACTTTCTGAGGCCATTACTCAGAGTTTACTCAGACTCCTGCTGAATTGAATGGAAGTTGTTTCCTGAGAAAGGCCTGAATGAACACTGAGTATGCACTTCATAATCTTGTCTTCAGAAAATAAGATAGTATATTTGGAAGTCAGGGAACAGGAACAGCTTTAAGTTTTAATACAAAGCTTTTCTCCAGCTACTTAAATCACAGAAAAAGAAAAAATGCCCAAAACAGAGGAACCAAAATTGCCCAATCCCTTTTATTCTTTCACACATTCATTATATTTTCAATTTAAAACTTGGTGTTCTCAGCACCCCTAGAGTTGTATTGGTTCCTAGAAAGATGGGATATAGAAAGGCAAGTGAGAACAGAGCAAGTCACTGTACAGCTACGGCTAGTCAGACTTTTCTTGTAGTTAAGGAGAACGCTCTGGCATTCTGAGCTTGCTATTGCATTATCTCTGTTAAACTGCATTCCATGGGAAACTGTCCTGGAGAGCACTGTTATACAATAAGCCCAAGTCTGAACATTAAAGAAAGAATCTCTAGGGCTTTTCTTTTTATACGTACTTCATTATGTCACAAATGCAGAACCTACTAACATGGATATTTCAGATTTCCTCTTACAAAACTCAGTGTAGCAGACTTCCCATCAATCACTGGCAGTGCAAGAAAGTGTTTGTTCCTATGGCAAACTGTCAGCTGTTGTAAATGGACTGTGCAGCAGAGAAGTTGTAGCAACACTAGGTATTTCTGTATCGGTAAGCAACAAACTCAGATTTTTTTTTTTTAAATAGCAGTCAGTGGCAATTATTCTCATCACTGCACACACCTTTTCTCTTGCCTCAATTTGGTTTATTAGCACAATCAGTATTTTACATGATAGTTAACATTAAAAGTTCCATTTATACTAATTAAATAAAATTGCCCTTTCCATGAAATGCATAACATTAGGTACAGTGGTCGTCTTAGCTCAGAGATTCAGCAGAGCATAGAAACCTTTAAACCATTGCATTAAGCCTGTACCTCATTACAAAAGCCACATCATTCCAACCACCTCTGTTGGCAGAAGGAAAGAGAAAAAGAGCTGGGTCTATAAAGAGAGAAGTGGAAAGAGGAAGTGCTATTGCTGCAAAATTTGTACGTAAAAAAGTAGTATTCGTGCATATGTAACAGCCACCTCCATGGCATAATTTCATTAACCCCCCCATACACCCTTCCATCGGAGCTCTGAGAGGATCCAGTTTCATGCTGCAAGTGGGAGAGGTTGTCAGGAATGGGTATTTAAGGTGCCCACTCTTGAATGGAAATGGTTACTTCCCAAACCTCCTCACTGTGCAAGTTAACTTTAAAAGAGCATTGGTTTCCCTTTCACAACCAGTGGCACTCGGGAAGGAAGAGTTCAAAGGAAACATTAAGTGCAAACTTGTGGAGTATATCCTTCACCTGGAAGAAGCTCACAGAGTTTTCATATATTTATAGATTCCAAAGCGAGATTGGAATTGTTGTCATCTAGTCTGACCTCCTTTAGAATGCCTATCACAGAACTTCCAACATAATTCCTAGAGGAGATCTTTTAGGGGGAAAAACAAACCATCCAATCCTGATTTAAAAATGGTCAGTGATGGTGAATCCATCACAACCCTTGGTAAACTGTTCCAGTGGTTAATTACCCTGACCATTAAAAATGTAAGTTTTATTTGTCTGGCTTCACATTCCAGCCATTGGATTCTGTTATGCCTTTCTCCACTAGATTGAAGATTATTAAATATTTGTTCCCCATGTAGATATCTATAGTCTAATCAAATTGCCCCTTAACCTTCTGTCTATTAAGCTAAACAGGTTGAGTTCCTGGAGCCTAGCACTATAAATCATGTTTTCTAATCCTTAAATCATTCTTGTGGTTCTCATCTGAACCCTAATTTATAAACATCCTTCTTGTTACAGGCATGTTTTATTTGCTTATGATTTTTTACTAGCGTGCACAAGTTTACTTTATTTCCATATTACTATCAAGTTATATGGTTAGTGGATATACCTTTGTTCAGGTCTCTTTGTGTAAACAGTCATTGAGGTAAAAACAGAGACGGGGAGGAGAGTTCACACACAAAAAACTAGGGTGCCTACAGCAAATCACCTAGATTTATACTTTGGTCCCTAAATAAACCAGGCCTGATTTTCGAAAGGTGCTGACCACTCACAGCTTCTATTGAAAGCCATGCAAGCCATAGGTACTTAGCAATTTTGAAAATCATCCCCTTTATCAAAACAACTTAAGTACAGTTTTAGGCTTCAAAATCTCAAAATATTGGCTATGCATGCTGGATTCATATACTGCATTTATGTATTTCAATTGGCAACCTCCATTTTGTTTTGTGGAAAGCCATTGGGATTTTAAAGCTGTTCTGGTGCTTCACGTTGGCCCTATAGTTTCCATAAAAGGGGTGTCATGAGTAACTCTTGCATCTAGCAGAGGGCTAACAAGGGAGTGTTAAACCTGGAAAACATTACATTTATGTGGAATCACCCTTAGACAAAGATGTCTGCTTGATATGTGCAAATAACTGATTTTTCAGTTTGCTGGCATTGTAAATAAATAATTTTTGATAAACCCACAAGAAATCTGAGGAATTGTCACAGATTGAAATGTCACTAGAGGAGGTTTTGAAATTAATTGAGAAACTTAACTGTAACAAGTCACTGGGACCAGATGGCATTCACCCAAGAGTTCTGAAAGAACTCAAATGTGAGATTGCAGAACTATTAACTATGGTTTGTAACCTATCCTTTAAATCAGCTACCATACCGAATGACTGGAAGATAGCTAATGTAACGCCAATATTTAAGAAGGGCTCTAGAGGTGATCCTGGCAATTACAGACTGGTAAGTCTAACATCAGTACCGGGCAAATTAGTTGAAACAATAGTAAAGAATAAAATTGTCAGACACACAAGAACATAAATTGTTGTGCAAAAGTCAACATGGTTTCTGTAAAGGGAGATCATGTCTTACTAATCTATTAGAGTTCTTTGACGGGGTCAACAAACATGTGGACAAGGGGGATCCAGTGGACATAGTGTACTTAGATTTCCAGAAAGCCTTTGACAAGGTCCCTCGCCAAAGGCTCTTATGTAAATTAAGTTGTCGTGGGATAAGAGGGAAGATCCTTTCATGGATTGAGAACTGGTTAAAAGACAGGGAAAAAGGGTAGAAATAAATGGTAAATTTTCAGAATGGAGAGGGGAAACTCGTGGTGTTCCCAAAGGGTAAGTCCTAGGACCAATCCTATTCAACTTATTCATAAATTATCTGGAGAAAGGGGTAAACAGTGAGGTGGCAAAGTTTGCAGATGATACTAAACTGCTCAAGATAGTTAAGACCAAAGCAGTCTGTGAAGAACTTCAAAAAGATCTCACAAAACTAAGTGACTGGGTAACAAAATGGCAAATGAAATTTAATGTGGATAAATGTAAAGTAATGAACATTGGAAAGAATAACCCCAACTATCCATACAATATGATGGGGGCTTATTTAGCTACAACTAATCAGCAGAAAGATCTTGGAGTCATCGTGGATGGTTCTCTGAAGACGTCCATGCAATGTGCAGCGGCAGTCTAAAAAGCAAACAGGATATTAGGAATCATTAAAAAAGGGATCGAGAATAAGACTGAGAATATCTTATTGTCCTTATATAAACCCATGGTATGCTCACAGCTTGAATAATATGTACAGATGTGGTCCCCTCATCTCAAAAAAGATATACTGGCATTAGAAAAGGTTCAGAAAAGGGCAATTAAAATGATTAGCGGTTTGGAATGGGTCCCATATGCTAGGGGCTAAAGAGGTTAGGACTTTTCAGCTTGGAAAAGAGGAGGCTAGGGCTATAACAGGGTTTATAAAGAGAACTGGATAAATTCATGGAGGTTAAGTGCATTAATGGCTATTAGCCAGGGTGGGTAAGGAACAGTGTCCCTAGCCTCTGTTTGTCAGAGGGTGGAGATGGATGGCAGGAGAGAGATCACTTGATCATTACCTGTTAGGTTCACTCCCTCTGAGGCATCTGGCATTGGCCACTGTCGGTAGACAGGATAATGGGCTAGACGACCTTTGGTCTGACCCAGTATGGCCATTCTTATGTTCTTAATTTTTTCCTCCACATTTCTGGTGAAAAGTTACAAAAACTTTCCACTTACTTTTGAGCTTTAACTTTTTTAAAAAATAAAAACGAACAAAAATCTAAACCAAGTAATTTCAAAATGAAATCAAAACATTCTATTTCAAAAATGTTGAAAAAATATTTTGATAAAAAAAAGTAGTTTGGTGAGGTGGATTTGAATTTGTGAAATGTTTTGGTTGACCCAAATCTGCATTTTTCACTGAAAAAAGTTTTGGCTGGAACACTTCATTCAGCTTTATTGGCTACCAACCAGAGACACTCGATCTCACAGGTGAGCCTATAAACAAGAAACAGATACATGGCAGGAGTTTGAGGCTGATGGGGGAGATCTGGAAATTACAAAAGGACAAAGTCTGCACTGAATCGTTCTCTCTCAATGAGAGCAAGAAAGTCAAGACTGAATAGGAGGAAGGAAGATTCTGGATACCCTGAGCAGACACTGAACAAACCCCACTTGACCCTTGGAGAGGACAATGAGGCAGGAAGTTGCATGCAGGTTTTGTTGCTTTTCTATAGACCTGTATATTTCTTGTACAGCCTATGAATAAAAGTATGATTGGTTTAGAATTCCTTTTGCAAAGTCTGTGTCCTTTCTTCAAGTATGTTGCATCTACAAAGGGGTAAAACTATAAAGCAGAGTAAACATGAGGAGCTCTGGAGTGTGCATGCTTCAGCTACTGGGATGTCCTGGGCATTAGCACTGACCCTGCAAGCCTGTAATTTTAAAGTTATTTTTCACAGATTACATTCAGGTGTCAGTTTATGCACAAACTTCAATGCAACATCAACCCATTATCCTGGACTTTAGGAAACTAGTCATGTACAAATATCTGCCAAGTCCAGGTTTCCTTAAACAGGTCCCTACTCTAATACTCACAAAAGATTTCATAAGGAACTTTCCCTATACACACAGGCCTCATCTAGACTAGGGTTTAAGGTGGTCTGTTTGTTGGCATGTGCTACCTAATATATTTTAACAAATTGTAAGTCACTTATAAACCATGCTGCCTTTATTACAGAAATTTCTCCCATGGTACACACATATACCATGTGAGCTGAGGAGATCCCAGGTGCCACTGCCTAGAACCCTGTGGAGATATCCCCGCTGCAGTTGCTGGGTGAAGTCCCAGCACCTCACCCACTGAATCGGTGCCTTGCTTAGCCTCTGCAGGATTGGAGACTGAGCCAGTTCCTCTCTTACCTCACAGAGATGGTTCCTGTCCCTGTTCTGGACCTTGTGACCTAGCACACACAAGAGTTGCAGTATCACTCAGGGTTGGCCCATCCACCTCTACATCTCCGTTGGGGTGGATGGATCAAACTTGAGTGAGGCTGCAACCCCCTGTGTATCAGGCCACACCACCACACAAGCAAAATTTCTTCATGGGAGGTAGGTTCAATGGGAGATTTGGATGAACAAGGAACTGAAGGTTTAGCCTGACATCTTCATTTCATCTGCCTTTAAATTCCAGGCCTGCACCTCTGACTTAAAAAAACCTGTAGAGCTTTAGTAATCTTTCACTCGATTACTATCCTTTCACTCCCCTCTATTCATTCCCTTTATTTCTCTCTCTAAGTTTCCATACTGGTCAGCTTTGAATATTCCCACAAAGAAACCTGCACTAGATTATGTCTAGAAATTGCCTCTTTCCAAGTAATTATATTTTTAGACATTGTATAAAGTATTTAGAAGACCATATTTTAAAATGATGTAAATTAATCATTTTACTTTTTCAGTTTTATTTTTTTAACTCCTTGATGGAGAGATTCTGAATTTCCCCTGCTTCTATGATTTCTGAAGAACAATATAGTAGTAGGATTTTAATGTTTGTATTTTGTATAATTTAGAATGAAGGATAAAGAAAAAGGAGATAATGATATAGCATGTATTAAATGCATTGGTGTAGGATTTGATTATATCCTGCCAGCCACCCTTTTTGAATAGCAGAAAGGAATGGCCTAATAGGCCATTTGGTAAAAATTCATCAGCCAGAATCTGTGTCTGGGCTGATTTCAAAGCAGTAACAAACATTTTAAGATCACTACTTTATTGTAGGTTTAGCATTTTAAAATAAGTAAAAAAAATGCCATGATCGTTTTCTTGTGCATTGCAACTTGATTTTCCCGTTTAAAATGTTCTGTGTAAAATATTTCTGTTTTGTGTGTGAATGAAGAGTGTGTGTGTAAAGAGACAAATGTAAAGGCCATAGCTGAATCAGACGTACGAGGGAGGAACCGGAGACAGACGCAAGGTCGCTAGTAGGCTGCAACACACCCTTATTGAAATGTCAGAGGAGGGCAGATTGAGGACTCTAAAAATGAGGCAGGCACCTATCAATAGGGACAAAATAGCTGTCATCAAAACCAGCATGGAATAACTCCCTAAAAAACGTAATAAAAAATGAAAAAAAAATTAAAAAACAAAACAATTAATTACAGCATAACGGTGCAAAACTCATTGGTCCCTATGAAAGAAAAATCACTATATCAACAGGGTGCCTTGCCATGAAACTTTGGGTTCATCCTGCCAAGACTTCCCCAGAGCATCACCTCAACTGACAGAACCCGGCTCCTCCCTATCCGTGATCAACCTATCTGGCCACTAGATTGATCCGGCCTGAGAACTATAACATCAACTGGGGCGGGCGAGAGAGAGAGCGCGCGTGTGTGTGTGTGAGTGTGATTGAATGCATATGCTAATTGTTGCATCTTCAATAAACACGGCGTATTGCCTTTTCCCCTGAAAAAGATCCTGTGTGCTTCTTATAAGCATAACAATAGGACCTGCTGAATAGCTAATAGCCTGACACTAATTGAGTCAGGTCACAAAAAGGAATCTGCCCTCAGCCTTCAAAATACACTATTTGTCTCATTGATTTGCTTTTTTTCCTTTTTGTACCTTGTGAGTTTTATTCCTTGCTTATGGAAGGAGTTTGGTGCAGCTTTCTGCTCATGGAGGACTTATGCTCCGGAACATAGTTATTCCTTATTACTTAAATTTAATTTGTTGCCCTTTGCAGGTCCATGATTTATCCAGAGTGGATATCTTCCACAACTACAAACAAAATTGAAAGAAGGTGGAATATTTCAGTGGGACGTCATGAATTTTTCATGGTAGCCCATTAAAAAAGTTACATGATTTAAAATAGTCAAATGTATTTCAAAAAGCTTTTGCTGTAGTAGCAGGGTATAATAATGTCACACTAGAAGACTCTTATGAGCATTCAGCTCACAGGTGTAACAGCAGGAGCAAGAATAGGACGTAGAGGAAAAAGTGCTAACAGATGGTAGATACACCAACTTCTTTCCCACATAATGAAGGGGGCTATACAGCTGGAGGTGCAGAACTGATTAATTCATTTATCACTTTATTTTAACCCTTTGTTTCTAGCAGACTTCATAATGACATTCAGTTTATTTAAATGCTAACCTTGATTATTAAAAGGTAAAAAGAACAATGGCAGCTGTATGTAATGAAATCAAATCACATATACACTACTGGTATGCTCATGTGAAAAGCAGGTCAAGGGCATCTCATCTATTTAATTACACCCCCAAGATCTGGTTCAACATTTGCAAGTGATTATTTCAAAGCAGAGTCTTACAAACCTTAGCTAAAGATTCTTACAAACCAAAAGCAATGCAGGTATGTACCTGTTTGGGGGAACTCTATTAGAGCTGGGAAAATAATTTGTAATGAATAATTTTATAATTTTTGCTTTTTTCTGTTCTCAACGTTTTTGCAAAGTCTGATCTTCTCTGATGTATATATTAGTGAAAATATTTACAAAATAATTTCTGTAAATAAATTTTGATCTGTAGATTGAATACTTGAGTCAATTGCTTACAAACAAAATTTGAGATAGTGAAATTGCACATATGGTTACTTTGTTCTTTGTGTGACTCTTAAAATCAAAATTACCAGGGCAAATATTGTGACATTGAATTCAAAAAATGCTTTCCATGAATATTTGTATTTGCATATACTCAACTGCTAGAATATTCATAGAAAGTGAACACAAACAGGACATTAACCCAAAGTGAATTCAATTTATCACTTGAAAGAATATATTTGTAGCATTTTGTCATCGCTATTTTCCAAGTTGTGCCAACAGTTTGATTGTTTGTGTCTCTAGTCTTACCACAACAAACATATTAAGCCAACTTCAACTTCTTTATTATTGGTTATTAGAGATATTGTCCAAGACTGTCAAAAAGAGGTGCCTAGCGATGTGACACTTAAATGCATAATTTCAAAAAGACTGAACACACTTAGCTCCCAGTTTTTCTGGGAAATCAGGTTAAATCTATTTAGATGTCCAACTACACAGACACCCATTCTTGAAAATCTTGAACATTGTATCTGCAAAATGGGAAAATCAGAAAAGGGGGGGCAGGGAGATTGTCTGGCTTAGAGCAGCAATGGGATCACAAATAAGAGAATCCAGGAAAATCGAGGAAAGTAATAGAAAACATTTATCATTAATATGTAAAAGTTTGCCTTCCTTTTGTTGCAGGAAAATGGATTTTTAAAATTAAAAACTCTAATATAAAAGGAAGAAAAAGACAAGCTATCTCTCTGGATTCCAAGCACTGCAAGCAGACCCTGATCCAAAATACACTGATACAGGCAATTGGAATCTTTCCACTGATTTCAATGAGCTTTGGATCAGGCCCATATTTGCCCCCTCCATCCTCTCTGCAGGAAAATCTCAGGTCAAGGATATAAAACTCCACCACATTCTCCTTGTAGAGTTTTCCGAGGATCTTTTGGAGCGAGTGAACCCACCCCACACCTACATTGCAGACCCATGGATTTTGAGAGATCCACTGGAGGCTAGGGCTTTGGGAATAACATGACTAGATTTCCCCAATGAAAAACCAGGATCAGTTGCATAGTGGGGATTAAAGATTCCGCTCCCTTCTTCTCTCATATCAGCCACCCCCCCAAAAAGACATAATGCTGCCTCTTCTTTCACAGACTAATTCCCCTCAATTAATGCTACCCCTTCCTCTTCCCCTCCCCACCCTCAGTACTCATCACACTGCAAATATTTTTACAACATCCTGTGAGTGGCATCTCAAGAGAGTTTGAGCTTATTTTGTGGGCAGAGCTTGGAGGAATACTGCTACCACCTTCTTATCCCACCCCCAGTTCAGTCCATGTACAGAAACAGTCAGGACACCACACTGTCACTCCAAACTGGGACAATCTTGGTAAAATGTGTGTGTGTGTGTGTGTGTGTGTAGGCATTGTACCTCTGAGCTGCTTTCAGGATTCCCTTATCACATCTTTGGTCCATATATTGGAGAGTCCAAGACAGCATGAATTCATTCTGGTACCATACTCTGAGACCTCAAGTGAGAGGTAGAAGGTCCATGTCACGAAGCGGGAGGCAAATCAAGGTCGATACAGAGTCAGATATATATTTAGCATTAAATCCAGTGTGGAATTTCTGCAGGGTTTAAACTGGGGGGTTGGATCTACTATTAATTACAGTGCTATTACAGTAGTACATACTATTGTCCGTATATATGAATGTTTGAGCGATGATACATAGAGAACCTCAACAAGCCATAGCCCTTCCCTTCCCGGTCACAATTTCAGGTCTCCGCAAAATGGGGAGAGAATGCCCTCCAGAGTCAGTATTCCTGCCTTTAGCACTCCCTTGACAGAGTTTCTTAGGATTTTAGTGGGTGATTTCAGCCACTGTAAACTGTCAACACAGCTATGTCTACATCTGCTGATAATCTAACCCAGTGAGTTCATTTCATTGTCATTCATGCAGTCATATCACTCAGAGGATTTAGATGACTCCTCTGAAATCACAAAAACACTCATAATGCTGACACCTCCATGAAGTTCAGCTTGAATGTTTATTTTTCTGAAAATTCATGGGATGTTCTCTTCCTATTTTAAAAGATTTAATCATCCAGGCAGAAAGCAGTAACAATACCATATGCCTTAGCTGATTAATTACACAACAGAACAAAGTCAACACTTCAAACAAGCTATAGTTTGAGATTTTTCATCTAAAGTATTTAAGGAATACGTATTAACAAACACTCTATGAATACCTGGATCAGGTGACAAAGGATTCAATAACCACAATCAGAAAAACCTGGGTTCATATGTATTTATACTCCAGTATTACTAATGACATGTTCCGCTGTGAAGAGCACTTCATAATTCTGCATTGAAAACTGGTTATTTCCTCCCAGAAATGAACATTCTAGTGCAGTGCTACCACTTCCACTACCACTTGTGCTCCAGTTCACAAAGAAAGAAAGAAAACTTCTTTATTTCACCTTCTTCCTCTAAACTCAGTGTTCCACTATCAACAAATGGACAAAATGTGACTAATTGGAAGAAATAGAGCATATGATGGTATTGGTGTACAAGGCTTGGAACACGGACATGTCCATCTCTTTAAACCAAAATGTTTTACTTTTAAGGTTTAGAATAAAATTTAGTCAGTCAATTACAATGTAGGCAGAAGGGATTCAGCTAGGCAGCAAACTTAGTAATTAAATAGCAGAAAAGTACAACCTCTTAGTCTAATGGGTTGGAAGAGAAGGGGGCGGGGAGAGAATAGACATTAAAACAGTCAATAATATTATATAGCAGGCTAGGAAATTAGGTTTAAACAAAATTAGAATAAGATCACGTCCAGGGAAATAAACTTGGCACAGTAATTTGGCTGACCTAGCAGCTAAAGAGCAGGTAAAATTGTGGACCTCAGACAAATATAAAACGATTGTCTGACTTTTTAGAAATCTTTGAATAATTCCTAACAAAGAAGGACACTCCTTCCTCCCTTCCCTTTTCTTCTTTTTTCCATTCATTTACTTTGGTTTTTTTTTTTGTCCTCTTGTTGTTGGTGTTCCCCTCATTTTGGGGGGCAAAACAAAAATCAATAAAAAAATAAAGAAAGAAGGGAATAAGAACTAAGAATAAATGGAGGAATAGAGATGAATTAAACAACCACCTCGGAGATGTTAGAATGGAGAAAATAGAATGGTAAGCATTGATTTGAAATGCTCCACTTTAGCATGTGCCTACTGCTTTCAGTGCAATTTTAAATTATGCACAGGTATAAGTGTGACAATGCTAAGGTGCTCTAGTGCAACAATCAACCATATTTCCTACCACATTTCTCACAAAAGATCAAAATGCCATTAGATCCTTAAAGAAAATTTGTCACCTCCCATTCCAGGGTTAATTTGAACATTTCTAAAATAATTTAGTTATCTCCCTATTCTGAATTTATATCCTTCCAGTGCCAACCTTGTTTCAGGGCCCAATTCACTGATTTTTTTGTCAGAATATGGGGTGCAGAAGATGGTTCAGTAATAACTAAAGTATTTATATTATGCTCATCACCATGGCAAAGCCTCTATTCATTTTTGCATTACATAGCGTGGATACTGGAATTGAGATTTACAGAAGTGGTTTGATCCAGTTCCTAATGGGCCAAACCTGACCTCCCCATGCATCAATGTGAAAATGGTGTCACTCTTTTGACTTTAGTTACTCCCAATTTACACTGGCATAAGAAAGATCAGAATCATGCACTCTGTAAGAAAGGTCTAAATTAAAGGTCAGTTATGATGGGTTTGAGTGGTATTACATGATGACCACAAAAGCTACAAACTAGCAAGTAATGGAGAATGGGAAACATAAGCTGTGTCTGAGAATATACAACACCCTTACAGCTTCTTTAGAAATTAAACTGCCCATCCCTACCTTTGCTACCCTGGCCTCCTGTATAGGTGGTACAATAGCTACATCTGTCTCTGAAGTAATACCAGAATTTAGTGCTACTTTCTGCTTGGATTAGAAAGGATTTTGCTTTTTATTTGAAGCACCAGTAAAAAGAGAACATTCTGGGGAAGCTGGCAGTGACCCTAGCATTTTGTATTCATTTGAGGACACATGCCTCTGCATGCAACTTCTTTGCCTTCTCCAATTTGTCATCAGATTCTCATCCACAGTAACCTGCTTCAGCTTCTACCTTCAAATGCAGTAATAAAATAAAATAAAGTGGGAAAAGGCATTAATTGCTCTTCCAGTTAGGAGACAAAAAAGGAAGCAAAAAAACCTTCTGCACAAAGATGACATTTTTTCCAATGCTTGTCAATTTTTCCCTTCCCTACAATAATTTCTCTCAATGTTTGCTCACACCCACATAAGCAATCTCTCACAAAAGCTCTTCAGACTCCAAAGGCCAAATGATGTACCAGGTGCACACATATTTCCACTGAAGTTTCTTCTGGGAGCAGAATTTGGCTGGCTGTGACAGCACTAGGCATGCAGATAAGATTCACAGCAAGAAAAGGGGTTCACTGATGCAACTTTCCACTCTTAACCTTTAGATCCTACGTCTGCTGACACACACACACCCCTCCCTTAGTTTGGCGAGAAGACCATATCCTATATGGGAGCAAAGATGGTGGTGAAGAAGACTGTAGATCAGGGGTGGGCAAACTTTTTGGCCCGCGGGCCATATCGGTGTTGCGAAACTGTATGGAAGGCTGGGTAGGGAAGGTGGTGCTTCCCCAAACAGCCCGGCCCCTGGCCCCATCCACCCCCTCCCACTTCCCGCCCTTTGACTGCCCCCCTCAGAACTCCTGACCCATCCAACCCCCCCTTCTCCTCGTCTCCTAACCACCCCCTGGGATCCCACCCCCCATCCGAGCCACCCCTGCTTCCTGTTCCCTGACTGTCTCGCCCCCTATCCACAGCCCCGTTCCCTGACGGGCTCTCTGGGACTCCCATGCCTATCCAACCACCCCTGCTCCTCATCCCCTGCCCGCCCCCCAGGACTCCCTGCCCCTTATCCAACCCCCTCCCCCGCCCCCCCACCCCGTTACCATGCTGCTCAGAGCATCAGGAGCTCCCAGCCTTGCTGCCTGGCTGGAGCCAGCCATGCTGCTGCACTGCCTGGAAGGAGCGGCGGGCCAGAGCGCTGGCAGCACGGTGAGCTGAGGCTGGGCAGGAGGGCAGACAGCAAGGGAGGGGCCGGGGGCTAGCCTCCCTGGCCGGGAGCTCAAGGGCTGGGCAGGATGGTCCCATGGGCAGGATGTGACCCATGGGCCATAGTTTGCCCACCTCTGCTGTAGATGCTAGTCCACCACTGATTGTGATAGCAACCACAACCTCACTCTTAGAGCTGGTTAGGAAATTTTTGACAAAATAGGCTTTCAACTGAAATTGCTGATTTGCTGAGAATGGAATTTCAGGGAAGGGGGGAGGAGAGACAGAGCCCAGAATATATAATAAACCAATGGTTAGGGTTCCCACTTGGGATATGCTCTCAGTCTGGTTTTTTTTGCCCCTCAAAAAATTGGAAAGGTCTCAGTTTCATTCCACATCAAAATGAAACCAGATACATGAAATATTTCAAGGTTTCTGAAATAGAATTCTTGATTTCTTGCACTACTCACTATATCATTCCAACAAGTGAAGTAACTGCTTTTAAAACAAAAATTAGGTCCAAAGTTACTCAGTACAGTAAAGTATTTCTGTGGTTCTTTTATACTCAATTATAGACATCTTCAGTCTCCAACCCTAACCTGGCTGATTGCCTATTTGTCCCCATTTCCCTCCTTCATTGTGTTTAAGGTCTGCTTTGCATTGTGAACATTTAACTAATTTATGGAGCTTGCTCTTAGTTATACCTGTCAGTTATATAGTGCCAATGCTTAAATACAAAGATGATAGGACCTCAGAAAAGCAGACTTTGACTCCCTCGGGGAACTGATGGGCAGGATCCCCTGGGAGAATGAGGGGGAAAAGAGTCCAGGAGAGCTGGCTGTACTTTAAAGAATCCTTAGTGAGATTACAGGGACAAACCATCCCGATGTGTAGAAAGAATAGTAAATATGGCAGGCAACCAGCTTGGCTTAACAGTGAAATCCTTGCTGATCTTAAACAAAAAAGAAGCTTACAAGAAGTGGAAGATTGGACAAATGACCAGGCAAGGGTATAAAAATATAGCTCGGGCATGCAGGAGTGAAATCAGGAAGGCCAAATCACACCTGGAGTTGCAGCTAGCAAGAGATGTTAAGAGTAACAAGAAGGGTTTCTTCAGGTATGTTAGCAACAATAAGAAAGTCAAGGAAAGTGTGGGCCCCCTACTGAATGAGGGAGGCAACCTAGTGACAGAGGATGTGGAAAAAGCTAATGTACTCAATGCTTTTTTTTGCCTCCGTCTTCACGAACAAGGTCAGCTCCCAGACTACTGCACTGGGCAGCACAGCATGGGGAGGAGGTTACCAGACCTCTGTGGAGAAAGAAGTGGTTCAGGACTATTTAGAAAAGCTGGACGAGCACAAGTCCATGGGGCCAGATGCGCTGCATCTGAGAGTGCTAAAGGAGTTGGCGGATGTGATTGCAGAGCCATTAGCCATTATCTTTGAAAACTCATGGCGATCGGGGGAAGTCCCGGCTAATGTAGTGCCCATCTTTAGAAAAGGGAAGGAGGAGGATCCTGGGATCTACAGGCCAGTCAGCCTCACCTCAGTCCCTGGAAAAATCATGGAGCAGGTCCTCAAGGAATCAATTCTGAAGCACTTAGAGGAGAAAAAAGTGATCAGGAACAGTCAGCATGGATTCACCAAGGGCAAGTCATGCCTGACTAATCTAATTGCCTTCTATGACAAGAGAACTGGCTCTGTGGATGAGAAGAAGCAGTGGACGTGTTGTTCCTTGACTTTAGCAAAGCTTTTGACACTGTCTCCCACAGTATTCTTGCCAGCAAGTTAAAGAAGTATGGGTTGGATGAATGGACTATAAGGTGGATAGAAAGTTGGCTAGATTGTCAACGGGCTCAATGGGTAGTGATCAATGGCTCCATGTCTAGTTGGCAGCCAGTATCAAGTGGAGTGCCCCAAGGGTCAGTCCTGGGGCTGGTTTTGTTCAATATCTTCATTAATGATCTGGAAGATGGTGTGGATTGCACCCTCAGTAAGTTTGCAGATGACACTAAACTGGGAGGAGAGGTAGATACGCTGGAGGGTAGGGATAGGATACAAAGGGACCTAGACAAATTAGAGGATTGGGCCAAAAGAAATCTGATGAGGTTCAGCAAGGACAAGTGCAGCGTCCTGCACTTAGGACGGAAGAATCCCATGCACCGCTACAGACTAGGAACCGAATGGCTAGGCAGCAGTTCTGCAGAAAAGGACCTAGGAGTTACAGTGGATGAGAAGCTGGATATGAGTCAACAGTGTGCCCTTGTTGCCAAGAAGGCCAATGGCATTTTGGGATGTATAAGTAGGGGCATTGTCAGCAGATCGAGGGACGTGATCATTCCCCTCTATTCGACATTGGTGAGGCCTCATCTGGAGTACTGTGTCCAGTTTTGGGCCCCACACTACAAGGAGGATGTGGAAAAATTGGGAAACATCCAGCGGAGGGCAACAAAAATGATTAGAAGACTGGAACACATGACTTATGAGGAGAGGCTGAGGGAACTGGGATTGTTTATTCTGCGGAAGAGAAGAATGAGGGGGGATTTGATAGCTGCTTTCAACTACCTGAAAGGGGGTTCCAAAGAGGATGGATCTAGACTGTTCTCAGTGGTAGCGGATGACAGAACAAGGAGTAATGGTCTCAAGTTGCAATGGGGGAGGTTTAGGTTGGATATTAGGAAAAAAATTCACTAGAAGGGTGGTGAAACACTGGAATGTGTTACCTAGGGAGGTGGTAGAATCTCCTTCCTTAGAAGTTTTTAAGGTCAGGCTTGACAAAGCCCTGGCTGGGATGATTTAGTTGGGGATTGGTCCTGCTTTGAGCAGGGGGTTGGATTAGATGACCTCCTGAGGTCCCTTCCAACCCTGATATTCTATGATTGAGTCTCAAAATACATTTTTCCCCTTATTTAGCTTTAAAGGAAAAACTTTCTTCAACTCCACACACGTGTGTATGTTCACAGACAAAAACGGGAAGGACGTTTAGCACAATATAGTCATCTCCTTTTAAAATATTCTTGTTTTCCACTTAGCTGAAGTTTAAAATGAAATCAGACGATCTTAATGTTGAACCTTCACTTTAACAGAATCTAATTATAGCTACTAAGTGACCCCATGGGAAATGCAGTGACAGGGAAAGCATCTTTAAAAGAGAATGGTTGTTGCTTTTGTTCACATATTTCAAAACCAAGGAGAAACTTGACTGGTGAATATTATTATTCACACAAGAAATGTCCTTTCACATTATATAAAGTACACAAAAATGTGGAGCGACAGAGGAAAAGTTGGTGAACATCTCTCAAAAAAGGCTAGATAAGTGACAGGAGAAACATTTAAAAGAAAAACTGCAAGACCTTGTCTACACACAGAAGTTGCTCTAATTTGCATTAACTTAAAACCCTGCACATTACCTACACTTCTAAATGAATTTAAAAACAGTTATGTTGGTCTAGCATGGACATGTAAATTCACTGACAAGTTAAATGGAAAAAAAAGACAGGTTCAGACAAATATAAGCATCCACAAAGGTGGTCGAACTAGTGTAAATAAAGAGACACCTTTAATTAAACTTGTGCATAGTGTGTGTGCGTAGACCAGGCTTAAGCGTCCTTGTTAAGCCACATTTCTAGGTGTTCTTGGTTCACTACTTAAGGTGTGATTAAGTTAAATAAAATTAATTCCAAGAATATGGTGTTTCAGCTTTGCAGACCATGTTCAAATGCAATTCCATAAATAAATTTACAGTAGAGAGGCTGTGGATTCTGCTCCTAATTCTCAAATGCCTCATCTGTCCCAACCCATTGTTTCAGGTGTGTGATGCTATTCAAAAGGCATCAAAAACAAATTCAGATTGGGCCCCCCCATCCACTCAATTCTGAAATGTCTCTACTGCTTTCCATCCCCCCATTCCCTTTTCTTATCCACCATAAGTGTCTATCTTAACTATACCTGGGTAATATTTGACAATTTTCATCTACTTTTTTATTACTGAATGAATAATTTCAGATGAAAGGTAGAAAATTAAAACCATTAAAAGAGAATTGTTGAAATAATGCAATAATCATCCTGTGGAACTCATTGCTACAAAGTATAATTGTGGCAAAGAGCTTAGTAAGATTCAGAATTAATTATTTATATGCATGATAAGAACATAAGTTATGTTAGACCAAGTAAAAATATATGAGATATCTGAACCATTGTGATTCAGGATCAAATCGTCCACTAAATGCCCAGTGGCAGGAACAAACTTCTCATATGGGCAAGTTATTTTCTACTGCCATTATAAAGTTTCTTAAATCTCTGGTATTGATTCTTGTGAGACAGGATTCTGGACTAGATAGAACACTTGTCTAAAATTCCACTCAGTTCCCATAATTCCTACATTTTACTGAATGGTGCCCTTTATTATAGTCAGTCATTCTTAGAACAGCTGGATCCAGTGAAGCCTACATTAAAAGTCTTCTCCTCATCCAAAGCACCAGGTCTCACTCCAACTTTTGGTCCAATAACCTCTTCACTCAGCCTCCTGATCTCTAACCTATCCCTACATTCTACCCCACCAGCTCGCTTTCCAACAGTTTATTATACTTACACCACTGCGATGCTGTATGATTGAATAGGACTGTTTATATAATTGATATTGCCACTGTTGTACAAGATTTGTTGCAATTGTATAAAGTATGTCATTTAAGTAGCCAATGGAAAAGTTATATGTTAAATATGATTATCCTGTTCATATGCATATATCATTTTTGTATCTGAAGTTATGAATGCTGGCTATGTATTGGCATCATACACCTGTGATGTATTCCTGGGTAACACCCACGAGGTAAAACTTTACATTAAGGCCAGACAGCTTACTTTTTACTCCAACACACCTTTACATGCACACCCATTCACACCAATAATCATTAACACCTGAAAATACTACCACCAAACATAGGTCTTCTCTACACGTGAAGCATTAGAGTGACAACATAGCACTTCAGTATGGAGACTGCCCACACCCCATCAGCATAGGCAATCCATGAAAGGCAGCAGCTAGGTCAATGGAAGAATATTTTCATCGATCTAGCACGGTCTACATGGGAACTTAAGCTAATCTAACTATGTTACTCAAAAGCATGGATTCTCACACCCCTGAGCGATGTAGTTAAGCCAACCTAACTTCTTAGCATAGACCATGCTGTGCCCACTGTGATTCTGTCTAGTTCTTTCACTCACCACTCAGACAAATATTGGAATAAGCATGTTTTATTCTCCCTCCATATCTATAGGGTGCTGATTTCCTTAGACGCTGACATTTTAGAAATGTCATAGTTTATGAGGAAATAATGAAAACCCAGGTAACATGGCAGAACACTGTGACCTTTAACTGAGGTATTGATACGAGTTCTTAAGGGAGCTCAGTAAAAAAATTCAGAGGTAAAAATTCAGGTTCCAATAACTAATTGAGGACTTCAAAGGTCATAGCTTTAGCAGCAATTTAGTCTGCAAGCTAGAGCCAGCAAAGCTTTTTCTATTTCCTACTTGTTGCCTGTGATGTGATTTTTGCAAATGACCTGCTTAGCCACACATTATAGATGGATGTTTTCTTTGTTGCTTGGAGCAGGCTTTGCAGTCAGCTACCAGCATAATCAAAAGTAAAGAAATTATCTGGTATTAAGGTCAGCAGTTAGGATTCAGATTTTATTGATGTTTTTCTGTGCTTGGCAGTTATAATAATTTTGTATGAGAGCTACAGGACAGTAAGTCTGGCGTATATTCTCAGCAGCTATGTATTTCCAGTTGGCCAACTCATAAAGGTTGGACGGCTGTTTATGTGGCAGTAAAAGTTGCAAAAGGGACCTGTACTCTCTGTGGGACTGCAATGCAGAGCTAATTGGGAGATTTATTATGAGGAGCTGTAAGGAACTTTTACTGTGTTTGTGGCTTATAACTATCATGACTTGTTTTCCGTGTGGAATAACATTAAAGAAAAGTGAAGTAGCAGCAAGTGGTGTTTTTTGTTCAGATGCAGCCTGCAATGGAGGAGTTACAGACTGCAGGCTCTGTCATGGAGACCTTATTCTTGTTCTGTTAATATAAAATAAAGGCCATTCTGAATGAAAGGTTAGCGAGTTGCTCTTTAAGTATGGGGAAAAAAAAAGACATAGCTAGCACAGGTAGCAATGCCTGTATTGAACGCCTGACACTTAGAAAACTGTATTTTCACTTGTTTAGAAAACTTTGGCATACTTAAACCGTGAGGGCTGAAACTTTTTATGCTGAATGTTGCCTCTAGCAAGTTGTTTTTTTAAAACGTCATTTTAAATGGTTCAGCCATTTCTCAGAATAAAGTAGGGGCAATGCATTGTTTTGCCCAATGTTTTAACCATTCTGTTCAGAAGCTCAGGTGTCTCTATGCTTTGGTGTGAGGTCTGGAAATTTCATCGGTGCTAGCTCTGCACACCAGGGATGAGTCTTCCCCTTCTTCTTGGGGCCCTCCAACCCAGAACAGAAAAAAACCCACTCAGACTGGTCAGAGCTATAAGTTCCCATATCCTCAGTAGAGGTTAGGGCTTGGCACCTAAATCTCTGAGAAGTCCATCTGCACTGAGCATGCTCCATCCTCTCATGGATCCTACATGCCATCTGGGCTTTGCATATGCTATCCTCACAGAGGAATTGAGCATGCTCCATCCCAGGGCTGCAGGGATTGAGCAGGACTTGCACTGAATTTGCTGCTCCAAGTGCCGGGGCCACTGTGGTGACAGGCACCAGAACTGAGAGCAAGGAGACTCACTCTCTCTCTCTTTCTCTCCCTCCTGTGCTCTCAATGCTCCCCTTACTGGTACCCAGGTAACATGGATGAGATATTGGAGGCAGCCCAATTGGAATGCAGAGCAGCAGGAGCAGAAGGAGGAAGGACAATAGGAACTGGGGAAGGAGGATCTTGACAAGGAGGCGGGGGATGGAGGGAGGTGTAGCACCAAGGGAGGTGATGTGGCAGGACCTGGGGAAGGGGTGAATAGCGGCAGAAGGAAACAGACTCAGACTAATAGATATTAAGGTCAGAAGGGACCGTTATGATCATCTAGTCTGACCTCCTGCACAATGCAGGCCACAGAATCTCAACCACCCACTCCTGCGATAAACCTCTCACTTATGTCTGAGCTACTGAAGTCCTCAAACCATGGTTTAAAGACTTCAAGGTGCAGAGAATCCTCCAGCAAGTGACCCATGCCCCATGCTACAGAGGAAGGCGAAAAACCCCCAGGGCCTCTTCCAATCTGCCCTGGAGGAAAATTCCTTCCCAACCCCAAATATGGCAATCAGCTGAACCCTGAGCATGTGGGCAAGATTCACCAGCGAGATATCCAGGAAAGAATGATCTGTAGTAACTCAGATCCCACCCCATCTAACATCCCATCACAGGCCATTGGGCCTATTTACCATGAAGAGTTAAAGGTCAATTAATTGCCAAAATCATGTTATCCCATCATATCATCTCCTCCATAAACTTATCGAGTTTAATCTTAAAGCCAGATATGTCTTTTGCCCCCACTGCTTCCCTGGGAAGGCTATTCCAGAACTTCACTCCTCTGATGGTTAGAAACCTTCATCTAGTTTCAAGTCTAAACTTCCCGGTGGCTAGTTTATTTCCATTTGTTCTTGTGTCCACACTGGTACTGAGCTTAAATAATTCCTCTCCATCTCCGGTATTTATCCCTCTGATATATTTAGAGAGAGCAAATCATCTTCCCTCAGGCTAAACAAGCCAAGCTCCTTGAGTCTCCTTTCATAAGACAGGTTTTCCATTCCTCGGATCATCCTAGTAGCCCTTCTCTGTACCTGTTCCAGTTTGAATTCATCCTTCTTAAAAATGGGAGACCAGAACTGCACACAGTATTCCAGGTGAGGTCTCACCAGTGCCCTGTACTAACGTAACGGTACTAACACCTCCTTATCTCGACTGGAAATACCTCGCCTGATGCATCCCAAGATTGCATTAGCTTTTTTCACAGCCATATCACATTGGCGGCTCATAGTCATCTTGTGGTCAACCAATACTCCAAGGTCCTTCTCCTCCTCCATTACTTCTAATTGATGTGTCCCCATCTTATAACTACAATTCTTGTTATTAATCCCTAAATGCATGACCTTATACTTCTCACTATTAAATTTCATCCTATTACTATTACTCCAGTTTACAAGCTCATACAGATCCTCCTGTACGATATCCCAGTCCTTCTGTAAATTGGCAATACCTCCCAGCTTTGTATCATCCGCAAACTTTATTAGCACACTCCCACTTTTTGTGCCGAGGTCAGTAATAACAAGATTAAATAAGATTGGTCTCAAAAACGATCCCTGAGGAACTCCACTGGTAACCTCCCTCCAGCCTGACAGTTCACCTTTCACTACAACCCGCTACAGTCTCCCTTTTAACCAATTCCTTACCCACCTTTCAATTTTCATACTGACCCCCATCTTTTCCAATTTAGCTAATAATTCTCCATGTGGAACTATTCCAAACGCCTTACTGAAATCTAGGTAAATTAGATCCACTGCATTTCCTTTGTCTAAACAATCTGTTACTTTCTCAAAGAAGGAGATCAGGTTGGTTTGGCATGATCTACCTTTTGTAAAACCATGTTGTATTTTGTCCCATTTACCATTGACCTCAATGTTCTTAACTACTTTCTCCTTCAATTTTTTTTCCAAGACCTTGCCTACTACAGATGTCAAACTAACAGGCCTGCAGTTACCCGGATCACTTTTTTTTCCTTTCTTAAAAATAGGAACTATGTTAGCAATTCTCCAGTCATACAGTACAACCCCTGAGTTTACAGATTCATTAAAAATTCTTGCTAATGGGCTTGCAATTTCATGTGCCAATTCCTTTAATATTCTTGGATGAAGATTATCTGGGCCCCCTGATTTAGTCCCATTAAGCTGTTTGAGTTTTGCTTCTACCTCAGATATGGTAATATCTGCCTCCATATCCTCATTCCCATCTGTCATGCTAGCCTTATCCCTGAGATCCTCATTAGCCTCATTTAAGACTGAGGCAAAGTATTTGTTTAGATATTGGGCCATGCCTAGATTATCATTAACCTCCACTCCATCCTTAGTGTTTAGCGGTCCCACTTCTTCTTTCTTTGTTTTCTTCTTATTTATATGGCTATAGAAACTTTTACCATTGGTTTTAATTCCATTTGCAAGGTCCAACTCTACTTGACTTTTAGCCTCTCTCACTTTATCCCTACATGTTCTGACCTCAATAAGGTAGCTTTCCTTGCTGATCCCTCCCATCTTTCACTCCCTGTATGCTTTTTGCTTTTTCTTAATCACCTCTCTGAGATGCTTGCTCATCCAACTTGGTCTACAACTCCTGCCTATGAGTTTTTTCCCCTTTCTTGGGATGCAGGCTTCCAATAGCTTCAGCAGCTTTGACTTAAAGTAATCCCAGGCCGCCTCTGCCTTTAGATCCATAACTTCTTCAGTCCAGTCCACTTTCCTAACTAATTTCCTTAATTTTTTTGAAAGTCAGCCCTTTTGAAATCAAAAGCCCTAGTCACAGATTTATTTTTGTTTATCCTTCCATTCAGTTTGAACTGAATTAGCTCATGATCACTTGGGCCAAGATTGTCCCCTACAACCATTTCTTCTATGAGGTCCTCACTACTCACCAAAACCAAATCTAAAATGGCATCCCCTCTTGTCGGTTCAGCAACTACTTGCTGAAGGAATCCATCAGCTGTCACATCTAGGAAAATCTGAGCCCTATTATTATTACTAGCACTTGTCCTCCAGTCTGTATCTGGGAAGTTAAAGTCTCCCATGATCACGCAGTTTCCATTAGTATTTACTTCATTAAAAACATTAAAGAGGGCTCTATCCATGTCCAAATTAGATCCCGGTGGTCTATAGCACACCCCAAGCACTATCCCAGGGGAGGCTCTAGTAGTTTTCTTCCCTAGTGTAATTTTGCCCAGACGGACTCTGTCTTATCCATTTCATCGCTTCTCATTTCTTTACATTCTACCTCATCATTGATATACAATGCTACTCCACCACCTTTACCTTTATTTCTGTCTCTCCTAAACAGCACATACCCTTCAATACCCGTAGTCCAGTCGTGACTACTATTCCACCATGTTTCCGTTATCCCTACAATATCTGGTTTCACTTCCTGCACCAGTAGCTCTAGTTCCTCCATTTTGTTACCTGGGCTTCTCGCACTGGTGTACAAAACATATAAATTTTTGCTGTTTGGCCTCACTCACATTCTGTACCCGATTAGGCATGGACATTCTACAGCCAGTATGACCTATTAGACTGGCATCCACACTGGCCTTCCTCCTTATGTCCATTCTCCTACCCACAGCTGTATCCTTTCTTACTTTGTTTTCTTCCCTCTCAATGCTAAAATCCAGCGTGGAGATTACCTGGATATCTCCCAACCATCTCCCCCAAATTCCTAGTTTAAAGCTCTTTCTTAATCAGAAACAGGAGCAGAAGGGTCTGTAGTCAGTAGCCCTTACTCCTCTACACAACCTGGAAATGAACTCATTATTCCCCACCCTCAACATTCCTTAGCTATCTAGCAAATAGCTGCAAAATCCACTGGCATAATGCATCTCCATCCCTATTTAGTGGCTGGCCCCCATAGAATTTCACAACCTTCTAGTACTACCAGTTACTCTGTTTGCTCAAGTGGAGTGCATCTGACATATTTCAATTGACCCAACCCCAAATATTTTGTTTAGGTTTGTCCCCTGACAGAAAAATCTAAAGGTTTAGGTAAAAATCACATTTGTCTCATGGAAAATGTAGATTTATCAGCTCTGTGTTTAACCATTGTACAGTATTATGATGAAGCCTAAGGTATTTGACAGGACACAGGAAACCATTAAAAGCTATCCACTGAATTAATGTCCCTACTTATCTAGAGCCCTTTCGGTTTCTTTATCTATCCATGTCATAAATATAAAGGGAAGGGTAAACCCCTTTGAAATCCCTCCTGGCCAGGGGAAAGCTCCTCTCACCTGTAAAGGGTTAAGAAGCTAAAGGTAACCTCGCTGGCACCTGACCAAAATGACCAATGAGGAGACAAGATAATTTCAAAAGCTGGGAGGAGGGAGAGGAACAAAGGGTCTGTGTCTGTCTGTAGTCGTCTTGGCCGGGGACAGAACAGGAATGGAGTCTTAGAACTTTTAGTAAGTAATCTAGCTAGGTATGTGTTAGATTATGATTTCTTTAAATGGCTGAGAAAAGAATTGTGCTGAATAGAATAACTATTTCTGTCTGTGTATCTTTTTTGTAACTTAAGGTTTTGCCTAGAGGGGTTCTCTATGTTTTTGAATCTAATTACCCTGTAAGATATATACCATCCTGATTTTACAGGGGGGATTTCTTTATTTCTATTTACTTCTATTTTTTATTAAAAGTCTTCTTGTAAAACACTGAATGCTTTTTCATTGTTCTCAGATCCAAGGGTTTGGGTTTGTGGTCACCTATGCAAATTGGTGAGGCTTTTTATCCAACATTTCCCAGGAAAGGGGGGGTGCAAGTGTTGGGAGGATTGTTCATTGTTCTTAAGATCCAAGGGTCTGGGTCTGTAGTCACCTAGACAAATTGGTGAGGCTTTTTACCAAACCTGGTCCAGGAAGTGGGGTGCAAGGTTTTGGGAAGTATTTTGGGGGGAAGGACGGGTCCATACAGCTCTTCCCCAGTAACCAGTATTAGTTTGGTGATGGTAGCGGCCATTCCAAGGATAACGGGGGTAATATTTTGTACCTTGGGGAAGTTTTGACCTAAGCTGGTAAAGATAAGCTTAGGAGGTTTTTCATGCAGGTCCCCACATCTGTACCCTAGAGTTCAGAGTGGGGGAGGAACCTTGACAATCCACCAACACACACAAACCTCAGAACTGGATTACACCCCATACCTTTCTATGTAAGACTACTTTTGTTCTGTTGATGAGAAAAAAAATCATTTTTCAGATTGTGAGAAAACAGCAGCCTCATGCTAACCAATGTAGAGTAGCACACAATAGTGCAAAAAAACCCCCAAAGGCCTCAAAGCTCAAGCTTGCCAACTCTCACCACTTTGGAAGCATTCATGGCAGTCTGCTAATGGCTGTGACACACATCTGAATTCTGGAAAGAGACATTTCTTCAAAAAGCTTCTCTAACTATGGGAAAAAAAAGTACCTTAAAGATCCCTCTCCATTCAGGTCTTATGGCTCAAAGTTAGGTGTGGACTCCAACTGTCACTTTGAAACACTTGCAGCCTTTGTTCATTTTTTCACCCTAGTTTAGCATGAGTTTTGGAAGGTCAGTGCTACATGCATCTTAGGAAATATTGAGATATCATTTTGTCTTCTATTCCCTACTTATCCATATATCTATATTTTTGCAACAACCCTATTGTAAACAGCTGAAACTTGGAGGAAATAAAATCACAACTTTTCCTGCTAATCATGGCTCCAATCTAGCAACTTGTGCAGATTCCTGCACTGATGCAGAGCAAGCTACAATGTCAGGAGCTATTATTGTACCCTAGGACTATATTTTTCCTGAAACCCTGAAAATGAAGCTTGTAGTTACAGAGTTGCCTGTTTTTACAAGTCAAACCCACAGTTCTGCAATGGAATACAACAACTGATGTTTATACAGATGAATTATAAATGCTGTGTCCATGTAACGTGCATTTTCTCAACTCAGTATAGATTGACAGTGAAAGCTAGCATAAGAGATTCATCACAAAGTCTCTACAGATTGTTCAGTTTTACCCATGATTATTCTGTAATACTCATTAGGAAAAAGCTGTTAAAATTAATCTCACTGTCAAAGTTGATAAGGAAGAATACTTGAATACATTTTGTAATCTAAAAAATCTAGTTAAGTTTTAAAGTTTCTATAATATTACTTTGCATATATGTAACATCTTTCACCAAAGGATCTCTAGAACATTTTACAAACAGTTATGAATTGAAGTTCACCTGTGAGGTGAGGTTCAAAGAGGGCTGCTTATCAGTTTTCATAAAGATTTTATGTATCGTATGTTGTGGAAAAATTAACCACGCGTTGTGTTTGGATCAGAACAAGCCTGAGGCTCCTTTATTGATTACAAGCACAGGGGGCTAACAGCTCTCAGTAGCTGCCCCCCAATGCAAAGCACACACAGCTTTTTAAAGCTTAAAACCACACATACTTCTGTATTAATTACCTTATTTGGAATATATTGCAAAATTAACACTGGTCAAAAGCAAAAACAAGCGTCTCCCTCACTAGGCCCCTCCTGTTATTCACGGTCTGTTTTTTTGTGGTCAGTGACCTTTCTAACACACCTGTTGTTGTTATATATTTCATAAGCTTCACTATTGCAAACTTGTTCTGTCTGGGGACTTTTCCATCCTGCCCCTTCATGCCCGTTATGCACAAAAAACCATTGTTCCATTTTGGGGACTTTCCACTGTGACTTCTCCTACCCCTTGACACACATAAGCAAGCAGGATCTCAGTTTACATCCTGCAGGCAAGCTTGACCAAAGTCAGGGCCTTGACCCGAGTTTTATATCCTGTAAATTTTCCCTCACACTGAGATCTACTGCATAAAGTCATACAGAATACATTAGTTAGGGTTTCTAATGAGTCTGGTTGGGTAATTCATTTAGGTAAGGCATGACAAGAGGATTTCAAACAGAATTCATAGCAATCCCCGCCCCCAACGGTAAGTGCTCATTATGGGTCTTGATCTGGCAAAGCCCCAATCCAGCAAAGCATTTAACATTCCTCACATTGAGCCCATTGGTAGTCCAATTGAAGTCAATGAGATCAGACCCTACACCAGAAGATTAAGCTGCTTCTTTAAATAGCAGCAACACATCAGTGATGTAGTGAGTGGTTTTCTGAGCACGATGACTGCAGCTGCTTTGCTGGAAACTTTGTGCAATATTATAATCCCTAGGGGCTTTGACAGTTTTCAGTGAACACTTACAGCTGCCTTTTGTCTGAAATATGTGGTACAAAATAGGCTACAACAACAGTTAAAGATGATCTGTTATCTTTTTGGTTTAGGCTCCATCTACACTGCACACTTTTTTTGGAGCAGCGTAGAGTACTTAGGACATCTATAAATAGCACTGTAGATGAGACACAGCTTAGGTAAGTAAAGACATGCCTAAACCCAACCTGGGTTCATGCCTTACTCCTCTCTCTACTCCCGTCTACATTCCTATTTTTAAACAACGTAGTGTCTCGCAGCTGCTTCCCCAATGCCAGAACTTTCCCCTACCACAGAAAAAGGCTCCAGGTGCAGGAAAAGGATCCAAGAGCTCCCACAGCCACAGTCTTTCCCTGAAACCTGCCCTCACCAGAGCCTTTCATTGACAAGCATAACTACACATGGCAGTGTGGATGCAGCCTGCTTTTCACTGCAGTATGCAACTACACATACCCTACAGGTGGCTGCAAGAGGTGCACAGTGTAGGTGTAGCCTTAATTTTGATTTTAAGATGCTGGGGCAGGGACCCTGGCCTACACATTTTGAAGAATGACAAGTGATGTTTGGTGCCCACATGAAAACCTGGTTTTAGAGGATGGGCACTCAGCACTCCTTAAAAATCAGTTGCCTTTGAAGAAGTCTCAATTCTGGAGTGCAAATATTGAGGCACCCAGAAGTTATAAGCTATTTATGTCTTTCTATATAGGTGTTCAGATATTATGGTGAGTAAAATAAATCATAAGGGCTGGTTATGATCTATAGTCTAGACTTTCTCCAAACTACTACAATGATGCTATCAGCTTTGACTTCTTAAAGGAAATGAAGCTGATTTCGTTTCCTTAGTACACACATCCTGCACCTCCCTGGAAACATTGTCAGCTGACAAATGACTGCGGGGTGGACCACAGTCATCTGAGGACCGAGTTAATGTCAGTAATTTGAATTATTTTGATATTACAAGCTTGCTTAAACCAAAGTACTTAGAATGAAGGTCAATTGTTTAAATCACTAAGTCATCTTACCAGATAAGAAATATAGCAATTGTTAGTTCAATTTGTAGGGAAATGAGAAATCCCACTGGTTTTTCTGACTCATCACAACTATTCTGAAACCCAGAATACCAGATTAAGATAATTGAAAGACTTTAAGTGTCTGGGGACTAGGAGCATTCTACCATGGCATCTGTGTTTGTCAGATGCATCAACTGCACTGAAAAGGTGACACTAGCATGTCATAGTAGTACTTGCTGGATCTGTCATAATTCCATTGGGACTGAATATCTGAGGTACATAGAGCTTCACAATTCCCTTTCTCAATAATTTGTTTCCAGGAACATTCATGCCTGAAAGATGCTCATCACTGTTCTCCTTCAGTGTCTTCGAGAAAGAATTTGTCACTTATTTTAACTCATTTCAGTTCCTCACAAATTGTATAAAGATATGGGAGGAGATTTTCAAAAGCACAAAGGATAGCGAGGCATGTGATTCCCATTTAAAGTTAGTGAGAGTTGAGAATCAAGCTCCCATTTGTTCCTTTGAAGATCTCCTCCTTTGTGTTTTTGTAAATTATACATGGAATCTTCACACATCTTTTTCTGTGCCTTTCTTGTTAAAGTGCCAACATATATATTTTTTTCTGTATTAGAAGCTGAGCAGTTTGAATAGCAGAGCGGTTTGGTTAGTACAAAAACTAATTTGTATATACATGTAACCCTTCTTCCCGTCAGAGTTGGCAGCAACAAGAGCTGGGTTCAGTATCTACGGGTTCCATTCCAACAACACAATGCAAAACCGGCTCGAGCCCCCACCCAGTGACCTGGGACAAATATATACCACCCCCGCTGGGCACCTCCAAGAGGCAATACTTCCCCTCTCGCAAGCACATAGTCTGAGTGTAGCAAAAAGCCTTTTAATAACAGAGAGAAACAATGTGGCATTATGTTGGGGAAACACCACCAACAGGATTCAAAACACAACCCATGAGCAAAAACACCACCCCAAGCAAACTGGGGCATGTCCTTTCCCTTTGGTTCTTGAGTCCAGCAACCCAAAATCACCCCAAGTTCCAAAAGTCCAATGACCCAAAAGTCTCTGTCCTTGGTCAGGGCAGCCCCAGAGTTCGAAAGTTTACCTGCAGAGTTTTACCTCCCAACCTGGGTGGAGCTGGGGGGGGGGGGGGGGGTTAAGGGGCACCTTACGTGGTCCAAAGCTGATTTCCCCACCTCTCCATGGGGCTCCGCTCTGCCAGCCACCCCCATGAGCTGCTCCAGCCGTCCCGCAAACTGCTCCGCTCCGCTCGCTGTCCCACAAACTGCGCCGCAATATATCTTCAGGCTCCCCCACTATTTAACACAACACTCAGTAATTTCAGCTCTTAGTAAGTTTAGCTCTTTTGTGATTTCAGCTTGTAGTAGGGGAGCCTCAGTGCTGGTGCATCGTTAGCCCAAAGTGAATTCAGCTCAGCAGCCTGTAACTAGACTCCTAATGTAATCAAAATTATCTCTGATATTCCACAGTGGAGAGAGGAGGAAGTGCAATTAGCATGTAAGGCCCTCACCAGAAGGCCCACAACACCAAGTATTAATACCTGTCCCCAGCCTCTCTCCATTCACTGGGTTTTGGAACCCATGACCCTTGCCTAGCGAGTGCTGCTTAGTTGATGGTGAGTCCCTCCATCATAACAAAAGGCCGAGTACAGTTCCACTGTCCTTGATTCACAAAATCAGGATAACAGTTTATTCCTGCCCCAACAACAGAGAAACTGGGGCTCCTACAGCAGCCAAAGTGACCATCTAGGCAGGATGGGTGTGCCTATGCAAATGAGATCAGCCCCTGAAGTGCTTTTCCACAACCCACCATGACTCGCCACCAGATGTCAGGGTAGAACTCATCCTGATTCTGCTTACATCCAAATACCAAGTTTATTTCTTTATACGATAAAGAATACTGTGATTCCACATATTTAAGTATTTAGAAAGCTGCTGAGTATGAATTAAATTGTTAAAATTCATGTAACGTGGCATTCATTAGCATGAATGATTACTTAAATTCACACTGGCACACTGTTATTTGCTATTTGTTCTATTTAAAATGTTTCTACTTCCTGTCTGGATTACTGAAACAATTCTATATGATTCCGGTGACCAACTACATACCACGTGAAATCAAAGTAAATAATATATTACAAGGATTCACTGAATAGTTTGAACATGTATTAATAACAATACAATAATTAATCAAACAGTTCGACCAGTTCTAATTTTCAGCTGTAAAATAATTGGTTGCTATTTTTAAGCAATAATGGGCTTCATACGTCCAATGTATTTGAGCTACTTTGTGTTGTTCCATGAATGTAAGACCGCCCTAAAACCGGTCAGTAGGGAACCCCTGGGTGGAATAATTTGCTGTAGCAGCTCCAGTACCACCTTCCTCCTAGCTGCTGGTGCAGGGAACATGGCTAATGAAAAGTGGGCCTGGCTGGAGAGCTCTTGAGCTCGAGCTATCCCCTGATGGTGGAATGGCCCCTTGGGTGTGACTTACAGAAGATTTCAGGCTGCTCTGCCTTATCCTGGCCCATGGATAAGTGTCCAAGTGGTCACAAGATCAGGGAGCACAAAGATGTCATTAAGCCACCTTTCCATCCCTTCACCTTTCCTGCACCAAGTGCTCCTCAGCTGCAGCTCAGAATCCATGGTGCTTCTTTAATACAACTAGGACTGAATATCTGATGCAGAGAACATTAAATATTTGGAAGGCTGGGATGCAAAATGAGTTTAGAATTGTAGCAGTTGCATCTGCCCTGGGGAGTCTGAGATCACTCCTGTGGTTCTAACTTGGCAAGACCTCACAGTGCCATTGAAACAGAACTCATTCGCTCCCAAAGTGCGCCCTACCATGGCGAAGGGACGAGCACCACCACTGTGTTCTCAAAAATAGGACAGGAGTAAAATATATATCAAGACAAGCTCCTTCAGCTTCAAGAGATACTCAAGACAAAATGATTGACTAAAGGAACTAGAGAACTAAACCACTCAGCTATCCAGTCACGGAAGTTGTAACATGGATTAATCCATTCTCCCATTTTTTTCCTTTTCTTTAATCAGTAGGAAAGCCTCAAAAGTGGCCAAGAAAAAGGATTGTGTTAATTAAGGATTTATTCCCCTAGGGACGGATTGGGACAAAAAAATAGGTCCCAGTTCTGCTTGCATTTACATTAGTTTTTCACTTACTTCAGAGGAGTTACTGTAGATTTACACTGGGCAAGTGAGAGCAGAATCAAGTCCATCTACCTCAGAGCAATGGAATTCAATTTAGCTATATGGATGTGCTTGAATTTAAAATGGACTTTTTATAAATCCTTTAGACATAATTGTATATATAATATGTATTCCCTGGGTTTTAATTGACTGACAATGCCACACTTAGACTAAAAGACAGAAACAGGGATGTTCTAATCCAATGAAATTAGTAGGAATAATTTCTTCAAATGTATCCAGGGGTTGGGAGCAGGGAAGGACAGAAGAGAGAGAAAGAATACAATACTGAGCGCAGTTTAACAGTCAAGACCCCCCTCCTCCCCCCCAAAAACCCCACCACATCTCATTTTTGTGAAAGACTTTAACAAGACTAGACAGTGAAGAATTATAAATCCATTCTCACAACAGTCATTGTGGGAAGAGTAGGAAATAGAACAAACACCATGTTATATTTTCATAAAAATGTCCAGTTTTCTATTTCATGGCCCTCCATGGATCTCAATTGCAGTAATTTATACTGATATGTCTTCAATATATAAGCAATAGCATTCCCAGAGCAACAGCAGAGAAGAAAACCTTCATGTTAGACACAGTTCACCTGTCCCTTCCAGCCATTCTTTCCCTCCACTATAAAAGTGCAATCATTCACACTTCCTTTCTTTAACATAAAAAATAAAACCTGAGACTATCAAGACACCTGTCATTCCCTATTCTCTCCACCAATTCCAAAGTTAGATTATTTTTATACACCTAGTGAGCACAAGGTGAAAGACTAAGATGGCATCTTAGTGCCAGATTCTTACTCACATTGAGTGGCACTTTAGTCAGTGAATAGCCTAATTACTTTCATTAGGGCTGCTTTCAGAATAAGGCACATGCATAAAGCTAATGAGGATATGGCCCTTCATCTCATGATTCTCCTTTGACCCACGAACAACATGGCACCTTCAAAGTTTTTCTACTCTCTTCTCTATTAAATAAATCCACACTGATTGCATCTTCTCCATGAGCAAGAGAATCTTCTCTCGTTGGCCCAGATTCAACAAACCATATAAGTGCACACTTAACTGTAAGCACAAATAGTCCCATTATAGGCAATGAGTCTACTCATATGTTTAAGTGCTTTGCTACAGGTGCTTCAGACAGACACAATCCAATAGATCACAAGTAAACACAACTGAGGAGACAAGGACCACTTAACATTCTACTCAAAAAGTCCTCAACCCCTTTAGCTACGGGAGATTTTTTTGTGTTGATGATAGTAGAAGCTATCTTTTCCTTAAGCCAGCCACTAGAGTGCACTATTACACACAACACACACAAAGGCAATGTGATATAGTTTGGCCATGTTGCAAAAATCTATTGCATTATTCCACAAATCATGAAGTCATCTTTCGTCCCAGACTTTTTCCCCTCTCCCACTGCTCTTGCATCTATCATTGCTTCCAGACATTACCAGAATGTGTGTTAACCTCTCTCTAAAATCTAAATCTGTGCAGAGGACATATCTTTCATGCAACAGAATGTTTTATCATTTAGCTTTGGTCTGAATCAAAACAAAACCCAGTTTTCATTTCAGGTCAATTGAAATGTTATGTTTTCACAAAAAAAAAAAACAAACCAAAAACAGTTTTGACTTTTTATTATGCATTATAAATTAAACATTGCTTCTCAAAGTGAAAAATTGAAATGATTTGTTATAAAAATGCTGAAACGAAAAGAGAATATGTATTAAATAAGGAGTATTTATGCAACACAATATCTATACCAAAAGACTAAAAACACCCCCTTTCCAGGAATTCTGGCAGTAGTCCATCTAACTTTCTTCCCACCTGCCCATGAGAATGTTTCACATGTAATATACAGTGTTGATGTAGCCATGCCAGTCCCAGGATGGTAAAGAGAATGTGTGTGAGGTAACATCTTCTACTGGACCAACTTCTGCTGGTGAGAGAGACAAGCTTTCAAGTTACACAGAGCTCTTCTTCAGATCTGGGAACAGCCAGCTCTGTGTAGCTCAAAAGCTGGTCTCTCTCACCAGCAGAGACACCACCATTACTGTTCATTTTCATACTGTTTTATTTTCATGCAAGTCACTAATGGTAAAAATTGTCATTTTTAAAAAAATTAAATACATAGCCATAATATATACATTCCAGGAACTCCATTTTACCCCCAAGCCAATATTGAGGACACATTCACCACACACAGTGTCAAAACAGACAAATATATACTGGACATTCATACCCCCAAGTTTCCCTCTAAGTCATCTGGAAGCTAACGGTTGGAAGAAGAGTAAAGCATTTTTAATGTAGGACAATCTCACTATCAGTGCTGCTACTAACAATATTTAGCGCTTCTAAGCATGTAATTCTTAAGTAGGGTTTGATAAACTTAAGATACTATTTTTCTTCAGAGTGGTGGTGATTTGTCACATGATACACCACTATGTGACAAACTCTGTCTGTAAGGAGAGAATTTTTCCTTGATTGCCAGGACAGCACTTGCTGTCCAAGTGGCATTTACAAATGCAGTGAAAGGGGCAGCTCATCTGCTATATCTGATGTTGTGAGCTGAGTGTGTTTCACAAATTCAAAGGCTCTTAACAGACATCCATTGCAACCTCTGTAATGGAGCTGAAATAAACCTGTTTTTTTCAGTCCTATTAGAAACTTTGGATGTGATCTAGGAAGGGAGTGCTGAGCGCTCAGCTGGCACGGATTTCAGTGACGATACAAATATACTCAGCTCCCTAGACACTCAAGCCCTGTGGTTGCCAAATGAAACAAGATAAAATTATAATTCCTGAAGCAAACCAAAGTTTTGTCATTAAATGTTTATATCCACACAGTTCAGGCTACTGTATTATATTACATATAAAACAACAGGTCTGATGATGCTTATGTTGAGTTGACAGTCATGTATCTTTTTCTAGACAGATCAGCGAGTGATTTTATGAAGGTAGGAGCTCATTTAGGAATTATGTCTGAGGCTGTATTGCAAAATCTTGTCTTTTCAAGTACATTAAAAGGTGATAAAACATTTAGTATTACCCTAATGAATCTATTCTTATCGCTAAAAGAAAAACTAGTTTGGCAATTCATGCAGTTAGTATTTAATGGGGAAAAATGTGCTGATATATACTGTTTAGTTCACCTTTCTCTAGCAAATTCATTATGCATTATCAAAAGCTTCTCACAAGATGCAGTCACTATAGTTCTTCAGTGAGCCAGGCAGAAACAGTAATAGATTAGAAATGTCCTGGGCCTGGAGTGCACTGCAGTATAGTAATGTGAAGTATAGTAAAACAAATACATAACCAACAATACAGAATACAAAGACCATTATATATGCTCAGTGCTTGTCTGTCACCTATTGTATGTTTGTGATAGTACAGGTAATATGCTCCCTACAGAAATTATCTGGAGTGTTTTTTTTTTAATTAATTGTGTGTGTGGTGGGGTTGGTATAATTGTAATGTATTAAAAAGATCATGTAACAAAGATTAATATCCTTGGGCTAAATCCTCAGCTGGTATAAATTGACAGTTCCCTGATTTACACCATCTGAGGGTCTGGCCTTTAATATGCACATAAAACGAAAATGTAAAAAATAAAAACAAAAAAACTACAACCCACTAGATCTCTAGACAGAACTATCATTATGAAGTTTATGGAGATAAGGGATACATGTTCCCAGCAATGGATATACTACTCATATATTAAAAGATTAAACTTGAATGAGAGAAAAGAGAGGAAGAAGTTCTAGCTAGCTGAATCTATAGATCCCACAGCACACACTTGCATTACAGACAAATATGAAAAAGTCAACCTTGGTGCCAGCAGTTCATGAAGTCTATTAAACTGCCAGTCAGTCTCTTTATGTCTAACTCCCCGCTCAGTCAGGAAAGAGCCCAAGTATGATGTACACATTTAATTAAAATATGACAAGTATGATCTTTCCTTTGCAACAGAGAAAAGGAAAAGATGTTGAGGTGTCTTCTAATTTCCTAGATGTATTTATCGCCTCAAGTGCTATGATTCTTCCTGAGGAATTCAGTGTTGTTGGGGAAAGAAAAGTGTGTGAGTGATCCAGTTGTTTCTTTCCATTAAAAAAAAATAGATATCTTATGCAGGAATTTTTGATGGCTGAAAACTTAATATATTTAGCAGATCACAGTGGGACATATACACACAGTATTTATTATTTGTTTATGGTAGCTGCTGAGATTGGTTACAAACTTTCTAGACAGCCCCTGCCCCAAGGAACTTGAAGTATGCAAGGAACAGATAGGATCTAAAATTTGTGCCAAAGAGTCTATTTTCTCAATTTCATCTAGAATAACTAACTCTGCTAAAGCGAGATCTCCAATAGTTATAATAGCCCCATTTGTAAACAAATAGAGCAAAGGCCTCTCATGTTTCAACTGCAAAGTGGTTGAGCCTGCTTAAGTGCTCTCGGTCTCAGTGTTGTTCTAGGGTACATTTCTGTGAGATGCTGCACTGTCCTCTTTTCCTGCAGATGCCACTGGGATCAGCACTGCACAGGGCTGGGAATCATGGCTGGTCAGCCATGGAGGCTCCACCTCTCATGATATTGCTGTCAGTATGGGTGCCAATGGAGGTAACCCACCTGCCCTTTTCTGGAAGCTCATTTCAAAATTTTGTGCAGTTCTTGGGAAGGACCTATCAAAGTGGTGATTTAAAACATCTCTACCATACTCACTGTAGCTACAATTTCTCTAATTTACAATCCCCTGTACTATACAGTCACAGACCACGTAGTGCTAAGTATGTTGTATTTGCCTGCACCAAATTATAGAGGGAACACTACGCTGTTTCATTATTCCTTGTTTCACATGGTAGATTATTAGAAAGTCTAATAGTTTAATTTTTTAAATGAAGGACGGGAGTTGGGACTCAGACTTGTAGCCATATATACACGAAGCTTTAGTGGCTGCAGATCTTAACATGCAACATTTTCCTCCTCTTCCATCTGATGGAAACTGCTGATAGACAATTCATAATTACCGAAGATACTGTACTAGAGAGAGGTCTTTCTGGGAATAAATTTTCAAGCGAAACCCTTGTACGACGTATCTCCTGCAGTTTCAGGATACAAGTTTTTTCTTCTTCCCTTCCCATTCTGAACTGTAGTTCAAAGTTTCTGTGTGTTATTAAAGTAGTAGCTGCATTTTACCATATAGATGGCTGCATTTTAGCAATTTGTTAAGCAATTCATTACACAGGCACAGACGCTACAGATTGCATTAAACCTCTTTGAACCTGGGGTCTGTAACTGCCACTATTCATTTAAAATCGTTGTAAGAAGCCATTGAGCTCCTTTTGGAACCACATAGCTGGAACGAAAGCAGCCCCTACCAAAGAAACAGGCATATGGCTCCATCCAAAAGAAATGTAGGCTAAAGGGTTTCACTGGAAAATGTTTTGTGAAGGTGTGTGTGTCTTCGAAAGAGTCAGAAAGACCAGAGAAGCTGAGAAAGAAGGGAGCAAGGAAACACCAGACAGCTACAGAAACACCAGTAACATGGCCCTGAGAAAAAAGCTAAGAGACCACTTTGGGCTGAATAGTTGCTACAAGACTATCAGAACGGTGAGCAAATAAACTCTTGTTTAATTCCCCATTTGTTTAGGGAAGCAGGACTTTGTACATTCTTGCAAATAAACAGGATTTCCTCAAATCAACAATTTCTCCTCCTAATGGAAACAACCCACAGGACCCCGAACTTTGGCTAACCTCTCAAATAAAAAAATGGGTAACACTATATATTTATATAAAGATATGCCACAATTTCCTTCCCAGTTTCCTTTCTGCTCTGGAGAGGGAGTAAATCGCACCAGGTCTGTACCTGCCAAGGTATAAGCTCACCGGAACATTAGGAGGTGGAAGCAAGGCTCTGCTCAGTCTCAGTCTTATTTCAGCCCCTCCTGTCATCCACTTGCATGAATGGCTCTCCTCCCAAACTGCTACCTGCAATGTGATAAACTGGCACAGGGCCCCCCTTCTTAAACCTTTGCTGTGCTCATTAGTCCACCATTTAACCCATATTTGTAAGATGCTTTGGGATCCTGTGAGGTGAAAGGAACTGTGTGACTATAAAGTCTCTCAGATGGACAGAGATTCCATTTTTAAATTGTAAAGAGGTACAGAAAAATAATTTTGCCTACAAAGAACCTAAGACCCATTGAGCCCCACTCATACTGCAGTGCACAACTGTGGGAAAGTGTGTAAACTACAGATTCTAGTACAAACAAAAAGCATACACAAGAGATCCCCATCACATTCTACCTCCACACATCCAATAGGGGAGTTGCACCACTGATGCACCCAGACGGAACATGCGACAATGTAGGCCCTAAGGCCTGGCTACCAGAATCCAATCTGCATAGCATCAGCCCTCCAGGCTTACACAGAACAGAACAGGCCAGAAAGAACGTACAAACTAATTCAGCTGATTAGGCTACTTTATATTAGGTTCACCAGCATCACCAATCTAGTTGTGGTCTGTCACAACGAAGAAAGAAATAGTGCAAAAATACATCAGGGATACAAGGAATTCTAGGAGAATGCAAGAAAAATCATACAGGTTGAGATCCCAAAGAAGTGTTGAAGAAACATAGGTGGAATTCCTAAGGGAATCCCGAACCCTGGATCAGTATTGAAAACTTGAGTGTAAGGACTCCAGTTGCTGATCTAAAAAGTATTTTACTTTTATTTAGACTTCCTACTACATTGAAAATCAAGATATTTTAAATACCTTTTGTTATCAAAACCATTTTGTTGATATTATTTTAACAAATGCTAGATATAGACAAACAGATATAGAAAATTACTGTCAGTGTGATCTGACTCTATTCCCAGGAGGTAGTATGAGGCACAGATAGCACCCTTTTCTGAATCAGATTTCTGCTCATTTCCATTTTTGTGACATGATAGGACTTATGTACACAATTATTTATATTACAGTAGCAACTAGAATCCCCAACAGTAATCTCTCCTCATGAGAGAGAGAGAGACACAGACAGACACAACCCCTACCTTAACAAGCTTATAGTCTAACAGATAGACAAAGGGGGGGGGGGCACGCAGATTAAGTGACTTACCTTAGGTCACACAGTAAGTCACTAGCAGAGCCCTGATCTGCTTTCACTCAGTCCAGCAAGACAACATTCCTACCAGACCCCACTGCCTCTAATGGATATTATTCTTCTGCCCTAAACAGTAACACTTAAGCAAAATCCTCAGTCAGGAATTCTTTTTTAAAACCACTGGGTGTATATCTACACAGCCCACGGCATCGAGCCTCCCAGCCTGGCTCAAACAGCCTTGGACTAGCAGAGCTCACACTTGCACCCTAACCCTAGCAGTATAAACTGCTTTGAAGTTGCAGCTCATCTGGAGCTTGGGCTTTGAACCCCACTTCTCTCCCTAATCTTCAGAGTCCTAGCTGCAACTTCAGAGCACATTCTACCCAGCTATTTTTAGAATGCTAACCCAAGTCTGTTGACCCAAACTGGAGGTTCACTGTTGACATACCGGGGGGCGTTGGTATCATACCTGTCTGAATACGATATGGTTGTCTGCTGGGCGAAAAAATAAAATACATAAAAAATGGATGACCTTTCCTCATGTGGCAGATTCAGAAAATGCAGATACTTACTAAAATGCTGGGTATAGCTGGCAGATCAAGAGAGCACTCTCAGGAAAAGGAGATTTAAGGATATTTTGTAAACTACTTAAAAATCACACTAAGTACCATTTGATGTATAATTTGTTAAGAATAAGTTGTGCCAAAAATATTTTTGTACTCTTTAGTTAAGATCTTTAAATGGAATTTTTTGGAGCATAGCTTAAATAATGTTCATTTGCAGAAATCTCTGAGGGATCATTTCTTTGAATAGCTGAGTATAATAAATGCTAGTCACACTGGGGAATAAGTGTAATATTCTTAATGAATGGGCACGCCGTACTCATACCCTACACACTATTGCAACAATCTTTGTACAACATATAGCTCATGAGGTATCATTTGAAAGCTAGTAACTCCCCAATCATTAATATTGTGTGTGATATATACACACAATGGGTATTAAGAGTTATGAATACGTGCTGGATTTGTAACTAAAATGTGTGTCGACCACATGTTAAAGGAATTGTTAAACAGGTCTATCCTAAATGAAGGAATATCTGTTTACTTCCATTTACACATAAGCAGTAAACAGATGCATCAAGCTAACAAGGGGTGGAGGCAAACATCACGCTGCCACATAATGAAGGTTTTAAAATTTCATTAGAAACAAGTGGGAACAAAATAAATATATTCAGTGATAGTGATCCTAGTAAACCTAGTAAGGTTACTGATGTAGTTAATGACAATGTAGCTTATAAAATTATTGTTCATTTCAAACTGTCAAAGTTGCCTGAACTTTCCCAGATATTCCCTGAATACTATGGTGGTAGAACAACTTTTATAGTGGGGGTGCTGAAGACGGATACTATGTATTTGGGTTATTACTACTTCAAGCCAGGTGGTGAAGCAGCACCCATAGTTCCTGCACTTAACCTGAATATTCTTGATTTTTCTTTTCTTTTCTTTTCCTTTTTGGGTGTGGATGGGTGGAGACAAGTTTGGATTCAGGGTGCAGATTCAGATTTAAGTGTCAGACGGTGAATCAAGTTTGGGACCAACTTTGTAGGTACCTACTGGATTTGGATACTCAGACGCAACTTTTGAAGCTAGAACCATCTCCAGTAAGAATAGCTCATGGACCCAAGATGGTGGTAACCGTCTAGTGAGTTATTATATAGTGCTGCATTTGAGCCAATTTTTTTTTGGGGGGGGCACCAAGCACCCAGTCCCACTTTTTTATGATAATTGAAATAAGTTAATCTCCCAGCTCTTTGATCCTACAGTTGACTGGAGCTAAAGAGTATAAAATAACAAAATGGACTTTTCTCAGAGGTCTGGGTTTGTGGCCCAACCTGGTGCCATTGAAGTCAATAGTAAAACTTCCTGCAGTGGCTCAGGTCCTTAGTACACAGGACAGTGACTCCAACTAAAGCAGATTAGAGTCCTAAATTTAAAACCAGTTTGAGCTTAAGGGTTTAAAAGTTATAAAAACAGCCCTTTAGCTAGAAGAACCTTCTAAAGTCCATCCTGGACAAAGATCACCACAGCCACAACTGTCAAGCTTTGCACTTTCAAGAAAACGAACCCTGATTATAAAACTAAATCTGTGCATTTCATTTGTTTAAAAGTCAATCATGCAATATCTTTGATTTTGCAACTCTGCTACATTCCAGATGTTTTGTTATACAACTTCTGCCTTCCCTGGCATTATTACATTAGAGTTTTTAAACTGGCTACTGATGAAGCATATTCACCTATAATCTTTACTCTTATGGAATAAATAGGCTCTCTTTAGGGCACACATCTGTTCTACGAAGTGAGAAAAAAATATAATACAAGAACTCCTTGCATTCATTTTTAAGCAGAAAGCCAGCATTGACTCCCTAGTTTACAATATTGCTGGTCTATTACAGTTGGTGACAATTTACAAAAGTTACAATTTATTCCGGATGCTATACTGAGGCTTACAAACAGCGAGACAGCAGTCAAACATATGGGCAAGACGGAAACCCAGTGTTACAGGTCCCGTGGAATGCTACAGCGATAATCACAGTAATTCCCATAGTGGTGTGGCCCAAATGATGATGCTGCATCCCCCCATCCCCGCCCCCTCCCCCTTCCCTCCTCCCCCCGAGAAAGTAGAAGGGGCAGGTTTGATATTATATCCTGATGAAGCCTATGCAGATCCAAGGAGTCCCTGGAAAATCTTTGAATTTGTTTGTATAATGCAGTCCTAAGTGCCTTGTTTTGACATGGCTGGGGATACCATTGAAGCCTGTAGTGTCTTCATGGTAGCTTTTGACTAGGTTTCGGTGCCATTTGTTCATAGTTCCTTGTCCCAGCTACCGTTATCTGTGATCTTTAAAGCTATAAGTAATGGGGGGCCAGACACTATAAAGAAATTATGGGAGTTTATTAACATTTGAAAGTATGATTTTAATGGATATTAGAACTAGAAATTAGGACTAACAGTCAATATTTACAGAAGACAAAACTGGATAAATATTTGATGAGACATGACTAGAGTTGGATGCAATTTTTCAAGGAATGTACTAAAAATGTCTTTTGGAAAATAAAATGTTCATGCCAAGTTCCCATATTTTCAAAATGTCCATTTTCAATGAACCCCCCAAAATGAAAAGCTATTTCTTCCATTCCCATGTTTTCCAGTGGCAAAGGAGGCAGGGGGGAAGAGGGGATAAAAGTTTAAAAAACCCACAGAAAACTTTCAAAAGAAAATACCATTAAAAAAAATTAAAATTGAAATTTGTAATGAAACATTTAGTTTATGAAACTAGATCAGCATGACTTTTCAGCAAATCAAAAAAATTAAAATCTGTAATTCAAAAGAATTTTGTTTCACACTTATAGATTTTAATACATTCCCCTAATCTTCTTGAGTCAGATTAAAAATTAACGAGCCAGCCTTCTAAAGGAACATTGTAGCAAATCCATGGTGAAAGTTGTGTTGGGGTTTGCATGGACATCAGTAGGATAACTCATAGTAATACAGTTAAGCATGGATGCATTTGCAGGATCAGGGCCACAGGGAGGAATAGACACCTTTGTTATGTATAAAAATCAGAAGTAGTTTTATTTTGGTAGCCCCCACTCCTTTACTGCTATCTGCATTACATGTAGCAACAAGCACAGAATCATAGACGCCTAGGATTGGAGGAGACCTCAGGAGGTCATCTAGTCCAATCCCCTGTTCAAAGCAGGACCAACCCCAACTAAATCATCCCAGCCAAGGCTGTGTCAAGCTGGGCCTTAAAAACCTCTAAGGATGGAGATTCCACCACTTCCCTAGGTAACCCATTCCAGTGTGTCACCACCCTACTAGTGAAATAGTTTTTCCTAATATCCAACCTAGACCTCCCCCACTGCAACTTGAGACCATTGCTCCTTGTTCGGTCATCTGCCACACTGAAAACAGTTAGCTCCATCATCTTTGGAAACCCCCTTCAGGTAGTTGAAGGATGCTATCAAATCCCCCTCACTCTTCTCTTCTGCAGACTAAATAAGCCCGGTTCCCTCAGCCTCTCCTCATAAGTCATGTGCCTGTCAAGGTTCCTCCCCCACTCTGAACTCTAGGGTACAGATGTGGGGACCTGCATGAAAAACCTCCTAAGCTTATCTTTACCAGCTTAGGTCAAAACTTCCCCAAAGTACAAAATATTCCACCCTTTGTCCTTGGATTGGCCGCTACCACCACCGAACTAATACTGGTTACTGGGTAAGAGCTGTTTGGGCGTGTCTTTCCCCCCAGAATACTTCCCAAAACCTTGCACCCCACTTCCTGGACAAGGTTTGGTAAAAAGCCTCACTAATTTGCATAGGTGACCACAGACCCAAACCCTTGGATCTGAGAACATGAAAAAGCATTCAGTTTTCTTACAAGAAGACTTTTAATAAAAATAGAAGTAAATAGAAATAAAGAAATCCCCCCTGTAAAATCAGGATGGTAGACACTTTACAGGGTAATTAGATTCAAACATAGAGAACCCCTCTAAGCAAAACCTTAAGTTACAAAAAAGATACACAGACAGAAATAGTTATTCTATTCAGCACAATTCTTTTCTCAGCCATTTAAAGAAATCATAATCTAACACGTACCTAGCTAGATTACTTACTAAAAGTTCTAAGACTCCATTCCTGGTCTATCCCCGACAAAGATAGAATATAGACAGACACATAGACCCTTTGTTTCTCTCCCTCCTCCCAGCTTTTGAAAGTATCTTGTCTCCTCATTGGTCATTTTGGTCAGGTGCCAGCGAGGTTACCTTTAGCTTCTTAACCCTTTACAGGTGAGAGAAGCTTTCCCCTGGCCAGGAGGGATTTCAAAGGGGTTTACCCTTCCCTTTATATTTATGACAGTGCCCCAGCCCCCTAATCATTTTCATTGCCCTCCACTGGACTCTTTCCAAATTTGTTACACTTCCTTTCACTAATGGGAGGCCCAAAACAATGCCATACTCCAGATGTGGCCTCACCAGTGCCGAATAGAGGGGAATAACACTTCCCTCGATCTGTTGGCAATGCTCCTATTAATGCAGTCCAATATGCCGTTAGCCTTCTTGGCAACAAGTGCAGACATTTGGCTCATATCCAGCTTCTCATCCACTGTAATCCCCAGGTCCTTTTCTGGGAAACTGCTGCTTAGCTTGTAGCAGTGCATGGAATTCTTCCATCCCAAGTGTAGGACTGTGCACTTGTCCTTGTTGAACCACATCAGATTTCTTTTGGCCCAATCCTCCGATTTGTCTAGGTGACTCTGGACCCTATCCCTAGCCTCCAGCATATCTACCTCTTCCCCCAGTTTAGTGTCATCCACAAACTTGCTGAGGGTGCAGTCTCACCTTTTCTGTCCTCCTTTCTAGCTAGCCAATTCTCATGCTTCAAAGAGGTAGGTCTATCTAACTCTACTCTAAGTCCTTGATATAAACTACCACACACAGATGCATAGGCGCACCATCAGAATAGTGGGCCTCACCATACGAGACCAGAGGAGATATATTCCACTGTGTAAGAATACTTAGCTATCATTCAGAACCTTAACCTCCTTCCTCTCCCCGTCCCCAAATCCAACCCACCACACACACACATGCGCGCATGCACGCTCCTAGGAATAAGTGAAAGGAGAGCTACTAAAGAGAATTTTAAAAGAGGTTATACTTCCACTCTTGTTCCCACTGAGAAAAATACACCCTGTGTCTTAGTTAAGTATTTGATTCTACAGTGTTTGATAACTAATTTAGAAACACAAACCCCTCGGCTCAAGCCCATTTTCTCAGCCACTGTATTTCTCCTTTCAGCAAGCAGTTTTAGGAAGATACATTAGATTTTTTTATTCACCCTCAGGGTGTTGGACAAAAGACTTCTCACTGTGAAACCCATTACTAGTACAGATGTAATTGATTCTTCTAACAAAGGAACTTAATAGGAGCCACAACAGTTAAAATAGAGTTGTGAAGAAATCCATTGTTAATTTAAATAGTATTTGGAAGGTGTAGTTAACTGAACATAGATACATATCTATAATTAGTCAGGCTGACATATTTTGACTTTTCTTGTGAATAAAGTGTGGATGGGAGGGAAGAGGAAGAGGCTGTATCTGTCTTGAGGGATAAAATCTAGTTTGTCTACATGTGATTACCATTAGCCAATCAGTTAACAGGCAGACAAAGGAAAGACCATGATTCACTAGCTAAAATATATGGCACACTAAATTGTCAACTATGCTCAGTATATTGGTTCAGAACCTAACCCAGCACTGAATTAATAGAATTCTTACTGTGAGCAAGGACTACAAGATAAAGCCCTTCTGCTTTTATTTATTGAGAGAACCCAGGTCTCTAGATAGACCAATTAAAGCTGAGAGTACTTTAGTAAGATATATTTATTACCACTTATGCTAATTCATCACCACCTCAAAGTCAAAGAGGTTAAAAAAAGAAAAATTGGAAACTATCTGCATTTGGCACCATGATTTCAATGCTATTTAGGACCAATCCAGGCCACTGTTAAAAGATTAAAATTAAGTTGATTTTCCATGCTCTGTCAATACAGCTTTCCAAGGCTTGATGATGACAGCTTGAAGCTGCATGGAATGTAAGAGATTAGTTTATTTTAATATCTCCAAAGTTTTAACTAATTCCACATTTTATTTTCACAGGATTATACAGAGTAAGGCCCTGATCTGACATGCAAATTTAAGTATTTAAGTATAAGCAACGGGTGCTAGGCACTTGCAGCCCTAGATGGGGTATTTCTGGGCTATGTTAGGTCCATGGCTCTCCCCGCTGCGTTCCAGACAGCACTGCCCCTCCCTTTTAAAAAATGTACATCTAGTCCTGTTACCTTAAGTTTTTCCAGGTCCTTCAGCACCAATTACAATGTAACATTCCCTGAGCAGAGATGTGAAGAGGTAATATGTACACCTCCTTTCCCTCCAAAACTTATGTGACTAGGAAGAGAGGGCTTAGCATCTTCCAGTCAAATCCTGCTCATCTTCCTTACAAGGGAAAGGATGGTTAAGACACTGGATTGAAACTGTGGAAGTCTATGTTCTATTTCCAGCTCTACTTCCTGTGCAACCTTTGGTAGTAATCTTCCTGTGCCTCAGTTCCCTCTCATCTGTAACCTGGAGACAATGCATCGGTTCTCTGTCATGTCTATTTAAATTGCAGTCTCTGAGGCAAGGGAGACTTCTTACTGTGTGTATGTACAGCACCTAGCATAATGGGACCCTAATCTTGTTTCTGGCTTCTAGGCACCACCATACTGTCAATAGGTATACATACAGCAGCTTTCAGGATCAAGGCTGAAATCTATGTCTGAATTCCCAGCTTGTAAAAGGAGACTGTAGTGCATAAGATTTGGGTAATATCTCTAACTATTTTGGGAACCCTCTTGGGAGCATTCCAGACTTCTGCTGCAGAAGCCATCAGAACACTAACATAGCCCAGTACTTAGCACAATAGGCATCAGCACCTTGACACTCACCACCCAAGGAAAATCCACTCCGACCAAGTGACCAACAAGGCAGTCCTCCAGAGGCCTAGGAGAGCCGGGAGAAAATACTGACCAATCAAGAACCAGCAGACCTGCTAAGAAGGCGTGCCCACTTTAGCTCAGGGGCAGAGCTAGGTGACACTAGGAGGAGATCCTCAGGGTTAACACAGAACTCTGGCCCCGGTCAGGGACTTACCCTTAGTACTTGCATATGAAGGTCATGCCCAACCCACACACCCCTATTTGTTTAAAGGTACAGACAGCCAAATCCTGAGCTTCTATTTTGTTACTTGATTGTTTGGAGACTGATGTCAAATTTATAACACTGGACACCCTGGCCCAAGCAGACAGTCAAACCTTGCCGACTAATGCAGGGAGCTCCTACACTACTGCACATGACCCTGAAGGGGTTCCTACAAAGCAGCCCCACCTGCCACAGCCCTCAATCTTGGTTGAGGTTTTTAGGCATTTCCATAATACAAAACTCCATAGGATTAACCGCATGGACTATTTGAGTATGGAGAGAAGAAAGGGGGACCTTATTAGACCTGGGAAAATCTTTGAACAATTGTGCCCTCCCCCACATCCTCTGTGAAAAATGCAAAAAACAAAACATTGTGAATGTGTGTAATTTCTGGAAAATTGTCTTCATCAAGACACTTACAATCGAGAAAGTCAATTATTTTTACATGTTTTAAAGGCAATGTTGAGACTTTCAATTCAAAATGACTTTCGATTTTTTTTAAAAAAAGGTAATTTCATTTCATTTTTTAAATGCTCAAAACAAAAGATTTCATTTGCCCCAAAATGTTTTTTAAAATATTTTCAATTTGCCAAGAATCTCAACAATTGTTTTGGGGTCCAACAAAAAAATCACCAAAAAAACCAAAACCACACCAGCACCTTTTTTTCCTTCTGATTTTTCGAAGTTGGCAGTGAACTGAAAAAAAAAACCCAAACCTAATTATCAACACAGGTCTAGGCTTGATCATGCTCCTGCTGAAGTTAGAAAATTTTAGTATTAGTACCTTAAGGGAAGGTGGGATCTGACCCTTACCTCTGGAGCTTCCCTATTATTAGGTTAAGAGAAACAAATTTCAGTCAAATAATATTAAACAATACATGTGACAGAACAGACGGTTGTTTGGAGTTTAAGAACAGTACTTTATTCTAACTTTCAGTTTGAGATAATGCAATTACCTGGTAATATTTTAGAAAGTGTTCTTAATGTATATATTTTTATACATCTTTCAAGTACTTTCATGTATTAAACCATACGTTATAAATTATGCCTTCATAAACAAAACAAGAGAATAGAGTGCTTAACTTCATCCAGATACATTCTTAGAGAAATCTCCCAAACCTAGTCAGGCAGTTTTCTTTTTATCACTCAACATGAGAAGAGAAAATACATTTTCCTGTTTGCGATTGATATCTGAGCTCACGGTGGTGATCAGATACCACAGTGATAGGCATGGTCTAAGAAAAAGAGAGAAGGCACAATCCTTGCTTATAAAATTCTAATATGTATAGTTGAGGGGGGGTTGGGGGGGGCAGGGAGGAGTTTGAGATCCAGCTTCATTGTACGAAGAATGAAGCATTGATACAATTAAGTGGAACTCAAATCTATTTTTCAAGCCCAATTATAGTCTCCCAAATCCTAAAAAAGGAAATATCTGTTGGAGCCATGAATCACTTCTTGCTGGCTGAGAGCAGCAGGACAGCTTGCACTTAATCTGTCCTTCTACAAGCAATCACTTCAGCCAATGTGAATGACTAAAGAGCTTTACAGGAGTTGTAGAGCATGTACAGGATTTCTATCCATAAAGCAGAAAAAGCACTCCACGGCAAAGCAAGCAAGCACCTTGCCAAGACGTGAAATGAGTTCCTAGCTTCTTACTATCACAATTAGGATCTCTCTCTCTCTCATTCACTTCCCCCCACCCCCTATGCCTCATATCTATTGAATAGTTTATATCCATACTGACTAGGAAGACTTGTCTCAAAAAATAATGTGGTAAAATAGAGTTTAGAGTTGGGCAAATCTTTCAGCCAAAATTTTAATTTAGTTTAATCCCCCCTGCCCCAAAATGCAGATTTGAGTAAACTAAAAAATCTTTGCAAATATATGTTAAATTTGAAAAATTGTGGATTTTTTTTTAAATTAAACATTTTGCTTTATCAATTTTGAAACAAAAACAAACAAAAAAAGTGTTTAGGTTTTTTTTTTCCCCTCCCAATTTGAAATGGACTTCTCATTTTGAAATTTACTTCAATTTTATTAGAAAAATACCTTAAAAGTTTGAAAACAAAACAATGTTTTGCATCAGGTCAATTTAAACAATTAAAAAAAACCCTAACTTTTCAGTTTGCAAGAAAAATTCAAACATTTTTTCCATTTCAGGTTGACCCAAAATGCCTCCCCCCTCCCTAGCACCCAGTGAAGCAAACAAACAAATAAAAAAAAAAATCAGCTTTTTGCACAGGTCTGCCTTGTATATCACAAGGAGAGACTCACACTGCATTTCCAAGGAAACCCCTGCAACTGCATCAGCAACTGTTCATGCATTTTCAGTGATACTAGGTGAATAATGGACTGCATACCCCTTTGTCACTCAAGTAATTTTCCTGGACAAAAATAAAACTGTTACCATTTGCTTCTCCTATCTTTCACCCCCTGCCTTACATTCCATTGTCTTCTCAAAATATCGGTATCCAGCATCAGTTTACACTGAAAGGTGGAAGAGAGACTGGTTCTGATCATAGCCAAGGGAATTGCCATAGCTGCTCCAATAGATGCTTGAGCCAGACAGCCCAGAATCAAGGAGCTGTTCTTCCTTTAGCTTGTTCATCAGTCACTTTAAGACTAGCAAGGAGAGAGAGTCAATGTTTTCCATGACAAGCTTTTCCAAAAATGCATCACACATTTAGTATTTACAAACTGTTTATTCTTCCTCACCCTAAAATTGGAGTTTCAGATCAACTAACTATAGTCAAACCCTGAAGTCCCTATGCAGCTTTAGCCTGACAAAACTCTCATGAAGTTGATCAGAGTTTTGCCATAGTAAAAACTGAGTGAGGAGATTTGTAAAGGGTCTCATTATATTTAGCTTAAGATAATATCTGCTGCTAGACGGAAACTGATCCTGAATGACCTCTGTATATTCAGATACTGGTAAACAGTAAAACACAATATTCAGGCAAATAACTGGTAACTAGGGCTGGACAGAAAAAAAACAACAACAAAAAAATCAAGGTTTCAACATTTGCTATTTTTCATGTTGGAACAGAAGAGTGAGTGAGTGTGTAACATATCTATATAAATATAAAGACAGACGGAAAAAAGACCTCCCCACTTTTCAGAATAGCCAATAGCCCAGTGGTTAGGGCATTCCAATTCAGACAGAGCAGGGACTTAAACCTGAGTCTCCCACATTGTAGGCGAATGTCCTAATCACTCGGCTGTTTGCTATTTTGTGGTTGGAAGACAGTCCCTCATATATTTTGGGCCAAAGGAAAGTTTGATCAAGTCAGATCCACTTCCCTCCCCCCCCCAAAAAAAGTTGTCACTGAATCAGCATTTTCCAACAAAAATGTTATTTAATCAAAAGTTCTACTGGCAACACATGGGGTATTTTTGTTTTTAAATAACAGGTCTGAAAACAAGGAAGTGTTTATTTAGTGTCACACAGGAAGACACAAAGGTCATATTTAGATTAAGAAATATTTCTTCACTCCATGTCTCTTTGAGGAACAAAAGCTCACCATGGAGTTAAGTGTTTCAGACAGCTGAGAATCTAGCGTACAGTTTCTAAATTGAGTGCTACAAAATTGCAGAGTATTTATATGCTGTATCTATTAACACTACCTACTCTTCTTGGTTTTTAAATAAGATTTTCTGTTAATTTTAACCTGATAAGGATTTTAGATGCATTTTTCCCCAGTAAGATGTAGAGGTCTTTCAAGCTCTAGTATTTGACATCTTTTTCTTTTTAGGATTTTTTCCTACTTTCATCCAGCCTGGTATGTGAAACACTGATTTTCGGCTCCCCCTTCCCCTTCTGACTTTGTGTTTAATCTAATGTATACTACAGAAGCAACTCAAGTCTCCAGTTGAGATGGAGGACCCACAGTGCTGTACAAAATGCCTAGGCTATAAACTCTTTGGGGGCAGGAACTGTCTTACTAAATACATAAGACAGATAAAAGAAAAAAGGCAAAAGGGGAAGAAATTATCTGCCTAAAGTCAAACAGCAGGTCACTCGCAAAGACAGGATTATAATCCAAGTCTCCTATTTTGTAGACTATACTGCCTTCCCAAAGATAATTAGATCATCCTTGTGCTATACTTTTCTTCTATTCTTGCAGCCTCTGTCAAATTCAATTTTAATTGAAGCAGACATAACATCCTCTTCAAAACAGTCCCTTGGAAATCAGAAAAATATCCTCTTTAAGTGACTCCAATTGGTAAATGAATCTGTCTCATGACCCTCACTTTAGAATTTATCACACACTTCTCCCCTACTCCCACTTTACAATTATATTGTTTGATTCAGAAGCATGAAACTTGTTTCTCATCTCCCACTGCCTCTACATAAGAGAGTAGAATTCCCATTGACCTCATAATTTCCAACCTCTCTCCCCTTCTAGTCTACAGTGTTTCTTTAAAATTATGAAGCAGTTAATTATACGTGTGTTGCATGAAATGAGTTCTGATGATTACACCTACTTTTCAAAAGTAGGTGTAAATACATAATTAGCTCTGCATAGCATTTATTTGGCACCCAGAAGTAAAATAGGTACTTTGATTGCTATTTACTAACTTCCAACAAATTATCTTCTATTTTATGTAATTTTTTCATTTTGTATTATTTGCTTACTTCACTGTATATTAGCTGCAAAGTCTGTTTATACCAGAAGTGTTCATGGAGAAGTCACAGAATCCCGAGTCAAGGCTGCCTGATTCCAAGCAACAGTCAACATTGTGACAAGCAAGCCGTTTCTCAAATTTTACATTTCTCAGATCAAGATATATTCATGTAATCTATGTTGAAAACATTTCTTTTGGACAATGCAATGTATAAGAACAAAGATAGAATGTATTAAAAGAAAAAAATATCTGAAGCCTTGTGTGTTTTTTGCAGTTGGCTACGTATTTGTTTTGCATAGGTTATTCCTTGCAAGTGGTTTTCCCCTCATTTACTCTGTTTCTACATACACTATTACATTTTCTTCAGAATGAAAATGGGCTTGCTTCAATGCTTTCCTTTCCTTTTTTCCCCCCACCCTGCCTTTCAGAGACAGACCTGTGTTATTTTGAATGTCAGATACTACCTTTCAGTTCTGAAGACTTATCTTGGAGTTTTACTCATCTGTTCAGGTTTTAATTAGATCAATCTATTTAATTCATTTTGAATTATTACATTCCTGCTGTCAGTAAGTACATATCAGATCATACTTAATTTGTTTATATACAAATTTAGGAATTAAAGAGATAATTTAAACTACTTCTATATCTATAGGTTAAGACTGAGGCCCTGTTTCTGCAATCCATAGTCTTTGGGTCAAATTCCGCTTTCACGTATCAATCTCATTCTGGCAACTGAGTTACTCTAGAATCAGACAGATGCATCTGAGAAAATAATTTGTGGCCTTTTTTGGCCTTTGTCTTCAATTAGAGTTCAGCCAGAGAACTATAGCCAAAATTTTCAAATTTGTATGGCTAAAGACACTTAAGACCCAGATTTAGCAAAGCCCTTAAGCATGTGAGTAGTTCCACACTCATTTGCTTAAAGTTACACATATGCTTAAGAGCTTTGCTGGATCCAGGCCTAAGTGGGTGGTAGACTCGGAAGAGGGGGAAGCAGCGCACAAAGAGGGAGAAGGGGAAAAGAAGCTCATCTCAATGCCTAAAAATTGATTTAGATGTCTATCTTTAGGCACCCAAGTTTGACAATTTGGCCAATGATATTGCTACCTTTATTAGAGCTATTTTAGTCAGTAAAACCTAATAACCTACATCTGACAGAAATGTTAGGCTTTGTTCCAGATTTAGTTTGTAGGGGTGAAATACAAACTCTGCTATGTCCCTTTTGTGCTTTTACACCAGTATAAAGGTGCCATAAAACTCAGTTAACTGGCCAGCTGAGGATTCACCCAGTGCCGAGGAATCCATAAGGGACATATCCAATGTAATTGTGTAGCCCACAAAAGGATGCTTGAAGTTGTTCCAAGCAACAAAGTCAGCCAGCCTTAGGACTGGAGGAGCATAAAAGGTGTTTTAAAAACACACAGCTCAGCCAGACCCAAGGACTGGGGCCTAGATCTTTAAACCTGTATTAATAGTACCTCAAAAACAGATTGCAGCTTTCTTGCCAGGGAATAGTCTCAGGTTAAAAAGGTGATAAATTTGCTTTCGGTTGCCAGTAAAATAATTCACCTGAAACTGAGCCAAAGGCAGTTGAGGAAAGACTCCCGTTGATGTCAGGGCACTTTGGACCAGGCATTAGACAGATTTGTTTATTTAATCTTGTTGTACATTTTCCTGCTGCTGTGAGAGCATGCAGACTTCATTAACACAAGGTTTGATTTCAAGGGCTCCCTGAGTGTTAATCAGTTCCACAGTGGCCCTTTCTTGATTGGAAAAGTCAAGTAACATTTTCACGGAGAGTTATATTACTTTAGAAATAGAGTCACCATTGCGGAAAGACAGAGATCTATGGTGAACTAACATCTCTGAAAGTGAATGTAATGATCTAATCCAAACAGGAGTGTTTGTACAGCACCTAGCTCCATAAGGCTTTTATCCTGACTGAAGCCTGTGGACACCACCTTCAGATAACGATAATGAGCTGACAGCTTGGAAAGGGGTGGGCTGATTTTCCTCATTTTGAAATGCTGTCGCTAGCCAGGCACCTGACTTAATAGGTTACATAGAACTGCAGAGGTTAGTTTTTCAAATCCACGGATATTCTTTGTCTTTTCTATATTCAGGGAACAGAGTGTAGAAAACATTTTGTGCTAATGAGCTGGCGAAGCTCTTGGCATACAACATAATGGGAATATAAAAGGGAAATACATGCCTTTCCCCCTGAGCATTAGATTTTGCAAAACAAATGACACATGCTAAACGATACTGACAAAGTGATTTTTTTAATGTCTCCACAAAATCCAGAGTGGTGTTCCTGGTGCTACAGGACAGGTGTGGATTTGAAGCCAGGCCTACAAGCAGCTGGTCACATGCGTAGTCCTGTGCACATCCTTAGGATTCCATAGGGTTGGAGCGGGAGGGGGAAAAATCAGGCCCTTGGTGGCTAGCAAAAGCTATAAACACTGAACCACCAGTGCTAGGATTGGCATGGCCAATAGGGTAGAAGCCATAAAATAGAAGAGTAAAGAGTGCAACACACTATTTAAAAAGCCTGTCTTAGCAACTTGCAAATATTTCAGATCTTTGGATTTTTTCCTGTGAAAGTTAACAGTAAAATATAAAAAATCCAAGCAGCTTTAATTAGGGAAGCCAGTAGAGCTGTTCTGGTACCTTAGTTTCACCTGTAACATGGAAAAAAGTAGAACAAAATAGTGCAATTCTACTCAGAAGTGTCATTCTCTAAAAATAGCTTTATGTACCTATAGGTTCATTGTCAACATCTTCCAGTTCAGAAACACACAACAGGCAGAAGAGCATGTTTACTTATTATGCACTCTGAAAAAAAAGCTCATCCTTGTTAAATTCTTAGAAATGTAAGTATCAGACAAGAGGGACTCAAAAAGGAACAGAAATGGACATAAAACAGTGCAGCATCATATCTTTAGAAAGAAAAGAGTAACAGACAATTGAATTTCATAGTAATTACTGTAATTCTAATTCACCCTGTGTGTAAATCATTATCATGCTCATGTGACTGAAAACAACTGAGCTAATTTGATATTGATCTTTAGACCTCCAAGTAAAGGGCAATGTCAAGTAAATGTATAGGTTTAATTTCCTTACTAGTTTCCATTGTGTACAATAAACCTACAATGTTTTCAAATTATTATAATCCCAAACTATTGTAAAAAGTCACCTAATATATTGTCGCTACTATATCAACAGTAAGTTGTAACAGAACATGACAAAGAGAACAGGAGCTGTCTTTTAAAGCCCCTAAGTTACTAGAGGAGCTTGTGAATAGGGGAATTTTATGACAGAACATGAGACAGACGGACGGACCAAACATTCTCTAAGCTTAAGCCAATAAAGGCCTGCACTCTCAACTCCCCCTCCAAAAAAAGGCCACTACCCCTCACCCCCACAAAACCCTGAAAAAAAAATGAAGATAATGCAGGCAGAAGTTCAGCAGCGGAATGGGGGTTATCCAGTTTATTAAACTGAATGAAGCATATATAATTATTCACCAGGTAGGCAGGTGGCATGTGTGCGCATTCAGTGCAAGCAGCTCACGGCCCTCACAGACAGACTCTGGGCTCTTGAGACCAGAGTGGCTGAACGACTAGAGAATCCTACAATAGTAGCATACAACTACACAAAAAACAACAATGCCAGTTAAGTGGAAAATTTAAAGAAACACTCACAAGAGTTAAATGCCTGCAAGCTGCATGGAAACTTTTTAAAAACACCACAATAGGGGTTCACATTATATGTTCACACCCTCCCCTGCCCCCCCAAAAAGAGAAACCAACAAAACAGTGCAACAATGCCTCAGCTGAGTAAATGATACAGTTAGCAACAAAAAGACAAATCTAAGGAACTGTCCCAGACTCAATTCTCAGTAGAGGTGGTTTGAACAGTAATAAGTCACCAGAACCAGATGATATTCAACCAAGAGTTGTTCAATGTCACATTGAGTTTCTTCAGAATTACAAAAACAAGGAGTACTTGTGGCACCTTAGAGACTAACACATTTATTTGAGCATAAGCTTTCATGAGCTACAGCTCACTTCATCGGATGCATTCAGTGGAAAATACAGTGAGGAGATGTATATACACACAGAACATGAAAAAATGGGTGTTATCATACACACTGTAAGGAGAGTGATCACTTAAGATGAGCTATTACCAGCAGGAGGGCGGGGGGGAGAAAACCTTTTGTAGCGATAATCAAGGTGGGCCATTTCCAGCAGTTGACAAGAATGTCTGAGGAACAGTGGGGGGGGAGGCATAAACATGGGGAAATAGTTTTACTTTGTGTAATGACCCATCCACTCCCAGTCTCTATTCAAGCCTAAGTTAATTGTATCCAGTTTGCAAATTAATTCCAATTCAGCAGTCTCTCGTTGGAGTCTGTTTTTGAACTCTTTTTGTTGTAATATTGCGACCTTTAGGTCTGACATCGAGTGACCAGAGAGATTGAAGTGTTCTCCGACTGGTTTATGAATGTTATAATTCTTGACATCTGATTTGTGTCTATTTATTCTTTTACGTAGAGACTGTCCAGTTTGACCAATGTACATTGCAGAGGGGCATTGCTGGCACATGATGGCATATATCACATTGGTAGATGTGCAGGTGAATGAGCCTCTGCTAGTGTGGCTGATGTGATGTCCCCTGAATAGATATGTGGACACAGTTGGCAACAGGCTTTGTTGCAAGGTTCCTGGGTTAGTGGTTCTGTTGTGTGGTGTGTGGTTGCTGGTGAGTATTTGCTTCAGGTTGGGGGGCTGTCTGTAGGCAAGGACTGGCCTGTCTCCCAAGATTTGTGAGAGTGATGGGTCATCCTTCAGGATAGGTTGTAGATCCTTGATGATGCGTTGGAGAGGATTTAGTTCGGGGCTGAAGGTGATGGCTAGTGGCGCTTTGTTATTTTCTTTGTTGGGCCTGTCCTGTAGTAGGTGACTTCTAACTATGGTATGTAACCTATCACTTTAATTAGCCTCTGTACCAGATGACTAGGGGATAGCTAATATAACACCGATTTTTAAAGAGAGTCTCCAGAGGCCATCCTGGCAATTACAAGCTAAGTAATCTAACTTCAGTTAAAAGCAAAATTAGTTGAAACTATTGTAAAGAATAGTATTAGACACAAATAAACATGATTTGTTGCGGGGGAGGAGGGGAAGAGTCAACTGGGCTTTTGCAAAGGGAAATTATGCCTTACCACTATTAGAATTCTTTGGGGGAAAACATGTACACAAAGGTGATCCAGTGGATATAAATGTACTTGGACTTTTAGAAAGGCTTTGACAAGGTCCCTCACTAAAGGCTCTTAAGCAAAGTAGGCAGTCATGGGGTAAGAGAGAAGATCCTTTCATGCCTCAATAACTGGTTAAAACACAGGAAACAAAGGGCTGGAATAAATGGTCAGTTTTCACAGTGTAGAGAGGTAAATAGCAAGGTCCTGCAAGGACTGTTCCCAGGACAGAGTCATAAGTGATCTGAAAAAGGGATAAACAGTGAGGTGGCAAAGTTTTCAGGTGATACATAACTAGGGCTGGCAAGTAAGTAAAACAAAACAACCAATCATAATTAATCACCCTGTCAAACAATAATAGAATACCATTTATATAAATATTTTTGTATGCTTTCCACATTTTCAAATATATTGATTTCAATTATAACAGAATACAAAGTGTACAGTGCTCACTTTATATTTATTATAAAATATTTACACTGTAAAAATATTTTTCAATTCACTTAATACAAGTACTGTAGCACAACCTCTATCATGAAAGAAACTTTAGAACCTACAAGTCCACTCAGTCCTACTTCTTGCGCAGCCAATTGCTCAGACAAACAAGTTTGTTTATATTTACAGGAGGTTATACTGCCTGCTTCTTATTTACGTCACCTGAAAGTGAGAACAGACATTTGCATGGCACTTTTGTAGTCAGCCTTGCAAGATATATATGTGCCAGATGCACTAAAGATTCATATGCTCCTTCATGCTTTGGCCACCATTCCAGAGGGCATGCTTCCATGGGAATGCTCATTAAAAAAAGAATGTGTTTATTAAATTTGTGATTGAACTTCTTTGGGAAGACTTGTATGTCACCTGCTCTGTTTTCCTGCATTCTGCCATATATTTCATGTTATAGCAGTCTTGGATGACTTTTACTCACGTTGTTCATTTTAAAAACACTTTCACTGCAAATTTGACAAAATGCAAAGAAGGTACTAATGTGAGATTTCTACAGATAGCTACAACGCTTGACCCAAGATTTAAGAACCTGAAGTGCCTTCAAAAAATCTGTGAGGGACGAGGTGTGGAGCATGCTTTCAGAAATCTTAAAAGAGCAACACTCCAATGCAGAAATTACAGAACTCAAACCACCAAAAAAGGAAAATCAACCTGATGGTGGCATCTGACTCAGATGATGAAAATGAACATGTGTTGATCTGCACTGCTTTGGATCGTTATCGAGCAGAACTCATCATCAGCATGGACCCATGTCCTCTGGAACTGTGGTTGAAGCATGAACAGACATATGAATCTTTAGCACCTCTGGCACATATATATCTTGCAATGCCAGCTACAAAACTGCCATACAAATGCCTGTTCTCACTTTCAGGTAACATTGTGAACAAGAAGTGGGCAGCATTATCTCCTGCAAATATAAACAAACACGACTCTCTGAGCAATTGGCTGCACAAAAAGTAGGACTGAGTAGACTTGTAGGTGCTAAAGTTTTACATTGTTACATAACTGCGCTACAAAAACACTACATTTGTAAGTTGCAATTTCATGATAAAGAAATTGCACTACAATATTTATATGAGGTGAATTGAAAAATAGTATTTTTACAGTGCAAATATTTGCAATAAAATAATATAAAGTGAGCAATGTATACTTTGCATTCTGTGTTGTAATGGAAAATGTAGAAAAACCATCCACAATATTTAATAAATTTCAAATGATAGTCTATTTAACAGTGCGATTAAAACTGTAATTAATCGTGATTAATTTTTTTTAGTTAATCACATGAGTTAACTGTGATTAAACAACAGCCCTAAAAATTACTCAAGGTAACAAACTTCAAGTGGACTGTGAAGAGTTACAAAGTAACTCACAAAACTGGATGACTGAGCAAGAAAGTGGCAGATGAAATTCAATGTTGATAAATGCAAAGTAATGCATATTGGAAAACATAATCCCAACTATACATAGCAAATGATGGGGTTTAAATTAGCTATTACCATTCAGGAAAGATTTTGGAGTCATCATGGATAGTTCTCTGAAAACATCTGCTCAATGTGCAGTGGCAGTCAAAGAAGCTAACAATGTTAGGAATGATTAGGAAAGGAATAGAAAATGAGAAAGAAAACATAATCCCACTCTATAAATCCACCCACACCTTGAATACAGGGTGCAGTTCTAGCTGACATCTCAAAAAGATATATTAGAATTTGAATAAGTACAGAGATAGGCAACAAAAATTACTAGGGGTATGGAACAGTTTACGTATCAGGAGAGATTAACAACACTGGAACTATTCATTTTAGAAGAGAGACAACTAAGGGTAGAGGGTAGGGAATATATGAAAGAGGTCTATAAAATCATGAATGGTGTGGAGAAAGTATTATTTACTCCTTCAAATAACACAAGAACTGGAGTCACTCACTGAAATTAATAGGTGGCATATTTAAAGTAAACCTACAGAAGTACTTCTTCACCCAACGCAGAGTGAACCTGTGGAACTCATTGCCAGGGAACGTTGTGAAGGCCAAAAGTATAAAATGGAAGATAGGTCCCTCAATGGCAATTAGCCAAGATGTTCAGGGGTGAAAACCCATGCTCTGGGATGTCCCTAAACCTCTGGCTGCCAGAAACCGTGACTGGACAACAGGGGATGGATCATTTGCTAAATTGCTCTGTTCATTCCCTTTGAAGCATCTGACATCAGCCATTGCTGGAAGACAGGATACTGGACTAGATAGACCACTTGTCTGACCTAGTATGGCTGTTCTTATGTTCTTAAGCTGAAAAACGAGAGGTTCTCCCCCTACTGAATTTGTCCTTTTTTAAAAACCAGTAATCATTTATTAACATGTAACTTATTTACCTTGCTTTCCCACTGGCATTACTGGCAGTTCCCCAGTACAGTTCTGGGGATAGCAACTAGTTATTTTTCAGAATCAGTTATAAGTGAGATAATTTCAAGAGGTTCCAATGCTGGGTATAGATCTACCCCTTGAGAAGTTGAAATCAGTGATTTGAGTAAAACAGTTTCTGCTTTAAAACTTCTGGTGCGATTTGCCCCCTTGTTACATTCCATGTTTTCTTGGAAATTGGAGGAGGGGAAAAGATTGCACATCTGAATATTCCAACTCAATATAGTAGAGGCTGAAAAAGTCCTGTGAATCTTGTGGGGGGAGGAGGGGGTGCGGCGAATGAGGGAGAATTCTGCTTATATAATTGGACATTCGTTTAAAAGGATGTCATAGTAAATAAAAGAGGTGATAAAAGCAAAATAAAACCGGATAATCTTTGTCTAGATAACCAATCTGATTATAGAAAAGCTGTGGAATTTGGCCACACTATTACAGATAGGCTAGTGTCCTATATGTCAAATGCCTACTTTGAAGAAATATAGGGAAATATTCACACATTCCTCAGAGGGCTTCATACTCCCTGGCCTCATTTCCATTCTTTGGTATGAATAACCCCTTGGCTAAGAACAAAATATACATCTTGGAGATTTGTTTCTACGTCCCTGGAAAGCTATAAGTCTAGGAGGACTATATAATCATTCTAGCATTGCCTAGCATTCTGGGACTCTCTGACATAGGACAGTATGGGGCTCAATACTGAGGCACAATGGGGTAAAAGCTAGAAGTGCTGTACTGGGATTTCAAATTCACAGTACCTGGAAAATGAAATGTGGCATCCTGTCATTAAACTAAACATTTTGTGTTTTAGTTTATCATCAAAGTTCACCATACTTCATGCAAATTAATAAACAATTCTTTTAGTGGTGCAAGTAAAGCATTCCTAGTACATGAATCATAAATTAAAGTTTACATCCTAAAACTTCTGATTTAATGTTGATATTTCTCCAAGGCTTAGAGATCTGCCACTAAGTAATGTGATTTTTTTAAGGTTTTATTTTTAGGCTGAAATGTGCTTCTAAGACTATAGTCCATTAATTTGTTCTTTGTTCCTATGTGAAGAGTACATTGGGTAGGGGCTGGAAGAAAGGATCTCCTATTCAGACAAAATGCCTTTTCATAAGATTTGCAGTTTCTTATAGTTTGAGTAACTGGCAAGAACAAGAGATGCAATACCTCATTGATCTTTTGCATTTTCCTTTATTCTTGTGATCTGTTTCTGCTGAACATTGTAAGCTTTTTGTGTTATGCCACAAAATCACCATGATGATTTTCCAAAACAACGTGCCACTACAGAGTTAAAGGAACTAATCACTGTGTTAAACGCTATGGGTGAGATAGTCATCCCTGCTCCAGCCCCATGACATATAAAAGAGCCAGAGCAGCATGAAAGGGCCTTAAAAACCCCAGTTGCAGCTGTGGGAGTATTCCCCTGGTGGTAGCACTGCCAAAGACAGTCCTACAGCTGCCTTCAGAGGTCTCCTTGGCGTAGGCAGCAGCACACGACTGTCAAGGTTCCTCCCCCACTCTGAACTCTAGGGTACAGATATGGGGACCTGCATGAAAAAACTCCTAAGCTTATCTTTACCAGCTTAGGTCAAAACTTCCCCAAGGTACAAAATATTTCACCCGTTGTCCTTGGATTGGCCGCTACCACCACCAAACTAATACTGGTTACTGGGGAAGAGCTGTTTGGACGTGTCTTTCCCCCCAAAATACTTCCCAAAACCTTGCACCCCACTTCCTGGACAAGGTTTGGTAAAAAGCCTCACCAATTTGCCTAGGTGACTACAGACCCAGACCCTTGGATCTTAAGAACAATGAACAATCCTCCCAACACTTGCACCCCCCCTTTCCTGGGAAATGTTGGATAAAAAGCCTCACCAATTTTCATAGGTGACCACAGACCCAAACCCTTGGATCTGAGAACAATGAAAAAGCATTCAGTTTTCTTACAAGAAGACTTTAATAAAAATAGAAGTAAATAGAAATAAAGAAATCCCCCCTGTAAAATCAGGATGGTAGATATCTTACAGGGTAATTAGATTCAAAAACATAGAGAACCCCTCTAGGCAAAACCTTAAGTTACAAAAAAGATACACAGACAGAAATAGTTATTCTATTCAGCACAATTCTTTTCTCAGCCATTTAAAGAAATCATAATCTAACACATACCTAGCTAGATTACTTACTAAAAGTTCTAAGACTCCATTCCTGGTCTATCCCCAGCAGAAAACAGCATATAGACAGACACACAGACCCTTTGTTTCTCTCCCTCCTCCCAGCTTTTGAAAGTATCTTGTCTCCTCATTGGTCATTTTGGTCAGGTGCCAGCGAGGTTACCTTTAGCTTCTTAACCCTTTACAGGTGAGAGGAGCTTTCCCCTGGCCAGGAGGGATTTCAAAGGGGTTTACCCTTCCCTTTATATTTATGACAACGACACTGCAAGTGTTGGGGCTTACAGGGCAGGCCAGGGAGGCTGATGTAAGTCCTAGATGTTTAAATTATGCCAGAGGTCCCAGAGAAAGCCAGGACTGGGAGGGCAAAAGAGATGGCTTGAAGCTATCTCAGATCCTGCCAGTTCCTAGGCTGAGTTCTCCACTGTATATGATGCTTCCCAGGGGTATCCAGGGTTCTGAGGAACCTCACAGCCACCTACTCTTACATGAGGAAGTCTTGTCTATGCCTGCTAGTTGTTAGCCCCCCATCACCCCTAGCTCCAATCAAAAGAAGCACTCCTCTTTAGGCCTGAGCAGGCCTACTCTCTACATGTTAGTGATAGGCACACTCCAACCCCTGGAGCCTCTTCCTGGAGCATCCAAAACCCTTTACCACTGGTCCCTCAGTGTGCACAGGTTCACTGCTCCCAAATGAAAAATACACCCCAGCTAACCAGTTATACCTCACATCACCACTCCTCTTAACACACAGCACTTAGATAAGTTCATAGTGAAAACAAATAAAAGTTTATTTACTGAAGTAGAAAGATTTGACTGATAGCAAGTAGATGTATTGAAAACAAATGCTTAGATATAACAAAAACATAAAACATACATTCTAGAACCTAGAATTCATTACCTAGATACTCATGTCTAATAAAGCGTTGCCCACCAGTGCTTTCCAGCCCTGTAGGCCATGATCCCTTTTTCCATTAGGAAAACCATACTGCCAGTTTGTCTCTTAAGTGAAAGATCCAGAGGGTACCACTGCACATCCAGATATACTCCCATAATTTTTACTTGTAAATAGGAGGAACTCCTGCTGTTTCTTTCTTCCTATAGATTTTCTCTTGTAGATTTTGCAATTTTTCAACTGCTATCAGGCTCAGTATGCAAATAGGCCTACATCTGGAGACATGTAATGACCAATATACACATGACCAGATAGAGATAAGCATCTGCTATCTACTACTTGAAAGGAACCTGTTTAAGACGTCACTTCTCGGTTACCTGCCCTAACCCCAAGGCTTTGAGAACATAGTTTCCAGTATACATATGTAACTCCTTAAATATTATCTGTACATACATTTCATAGTGATTATGATGACCAGTAGGCTACTGGCTCTTAATAGAGACCTTACATGCCACCCTTGGGTGAATTTAATATGCCTACATCTGAATCCAGGGTGTTGACCAATAGATTCTGGGTTACTCTCTCTCTTGCTTTCTCATGAATATATATTCCTGTGACTGAATGCACACTACACCCTATTGTAATAATCTTTGTTAAAAATATGCCTTGTGAGGTATCATTTGAAAAATAAAAACTGACCGGTCAATAATATGGTGAAATGTATGTAACAGCATTACATGTAAAGTTATGAATTCCCCCTGTATCATGTTGATAGCAGATATTCAAACCCACTCAATCAAGAGTGGTGAAGCAGGTCTATCTTAAACATAAAGTTGCCTCTGAAAATATTCACCTCCCATCAGTCTTCATATATCATCAGGGAATCAGGAACTGGTTGTTTATTCTGCTAGTGAGTAGTTTACCATCAAAGCTCATGTCTAGCAGCCTCGATAGAAGTTTGTCTTTGCACAGCAAGGGTTAAGTTGTCCTTATTACAAATATTGGAGGCTATTGGGTCTCCCAAATCCATAGAGTTCTGGAAGGGGTGACTGCCCTTTCTTGCAAACTAAGCCTCAATATATTCTCCATGTTCCAGAGTATTATGTGAACAGAATTCCCATTCTCTTGGCGAGTTCTGGGTTTTCCCCATGCAGAAGCTTACACCACAGACCTGGAAACAGAGGCAACCTGGCTTTGGAGTTTCATTAGCTGGCTAAGCATTACAGCCTTAGAATGCTCAGGGGAGTGGCACTCAGTGGAAGAAAAAGAAAAAAAAAACCCAAAAACATTACTCCTTTCTGAGTCACTGACAACCTGGAAATAAGGGATCTTGAATGTTAATGGATCACTGTTCAAACAGATAAAGTACAAGATGAGTTGCTATTTACCGCTGCAACAGACCACCAAAGGACACTAGGGAACAGGATTACTCTCTATATTATGTAGGAAAAGCAGCTCTGTTATCAGAGGGGTCTTTAGTCTGTGTGACATATACTGAAGGTCTCATGCTGCCAGTAGCACAGTATCCTCTGAATTCCTGAAAAAATATAGCTGAACATTTCTTAACTCAGGAAGTGTTGTATCCAACACAGAATTCTCTCCTACACCTCACCTTGATGGATAAAGAGGAAAAAAAAACCCAAAAGTTAGTGATTGCTTAGGTGCAAGTGATCATGACTTCATTCTATTTGCTGTGTGCAAATAGAATGAAGTGCACACAAATAGTACATGCCCTTGTTGGGAACAAATCTGGGAACAATTGAACCAGATCACCTGGGAGAAGGAATTTAAACAGAAAAAAATGAATGGTAATTAGAAACTCTAAGGATATTTTACTAGATGCCCCCAAAACCAGTGGAGTAGCATTTATTTAGCAACAACTAATGTCGCTGAAAAGGACAGAGGTGTTTTGGTTTTTTTATTTGTTTGTTAATGACATGCTCTGGTGTGCATTCGGATTTCCCATTGTCTAGCAACAGGAGCTGAGTGCCTAACTCCCTTAGACTCCTTTGTAAACCACAGTCTAGGCATACATGAAGCATGAAAAAGATATAGGTCAGATCACAGTCAACAATTAGCCAACATAAGCAGAATGTAAGTATTCCAGAGGTTAAATGATCACATGCGTTGGAAACAGGAACTGAAATGACTTTAGTGAGAAGTGCCTGGAAACTAAGACTAAAACCAGAATTGGAATAAAGCCTGAAATACTACTTGGCCCTCATCTTGAGGGGCTGAGAGTGACAATTTCCCTTGCATGTTCTGATTCACTCTTAGTCATATTTAATTTATAACTAGTTTTTATACTATAAAGAGATAGCTGAGTGCTATGCAACTCTAGAGCACAAGCAAAATTGATTACACAAGTACATGATTCAGGATGACAGGCACTTTTAAAATTTATGAGTCAATGTGAAGCAGAGTAACTCTTTGTTTAAAGATTTAGATTCAAGTTCAAAAATATCCCATATTCTACATACACCAAATTCACTTTTGAATTACATAGGAACTTAACTTTGCAGTATACTATTTTTGCATCATAGATCACAATATACACAGTAATGCCTTTCTGAATGTTAAGGGTTATTTGTATAAATGTATTAAAAAACAAGAAAGACACCAACCCTTTCCCTTACAACACAGGAAACTCCATTAACTACACACTGCTATTATATAATTATGAGCGTTGCTACAGTTCTCAGAGTAAATCCCATGCATTCACAATGACATCAGTAGGACTTCATATAACCACAGAATTTGGCTAAGGTCTTTGTTTTCATAATGAACGTCCTAAACTACCAATTTAGTTCTCTCACAATTAAGTTCCAATATTTTCCCTGGTGACCCTGGTTACTTTGTAAATTACTACAATATGCATCATGAAATTTCACATGGGAATGCCAATGAGTAAAATACTACTACTCTGAGACCCCAGAGAATCTAACAATTAGTAATTCACAGAACAGCTGGTCTCCAGTAGCTTTCCTTGACTTCAAAAACAGAGCAGAACATCTCTGTAAGACAATGCTATTCTAAATGTTAGTTTTTAGTGCTATATATGGTGTTAAAATGCAAATGTTTACTCTTCTTGTGCTTGAATTTTTTTCCTTAGTATTGTATATAAATTGTGCAACCATAATATTTAAACAGATAATTTTGACATAAAAGCAGGTAGGAGGGCATTACAGGATTATTATACCAAAGTCACGACTTCCTCGGTTTTGAGGTTGGGGAGCGCAACATCAATCTTGGGATATCCTGAACAGGCCTAGTTGCAAATGACTGTTAAAGAAGAGACATACGCAAGCTATACCTGCCATATATAGAAGTAGTGAACAGTCAGAAGATTAACTGAGCTAGTATTCAGAGGTATGACACACCAGTAAAATTCTGGTGCTGCTCAGCTTCTGCAGAATTTGGGTCCCCATTCAGCATAGAATTTTAAGTAGGTGCTTAAAGCACTTGAGCCTGTGCTTGCTACATTTTTGGTTCACTGGCAGTTTGATTTCTCTCTTATGATTCATTTTAGGTCAAGCATTTTGTTTAACCCCAAATGAAATGTTTTGTTTCATCTGAGATTTTCTTTTTTTTAAACAAAAAAAACACACTATAAAATTTGAAAATTGAGTCATTAAAAAGTGACTCAAAATTGAGTCATTTAGAATAAAAAAAGCTGAAATGCTTTGTTTTGAAAATGTCAAAATGAAGCAATTGATTTCTTCATTTCTTGCAACTGAAAATTTGCTCAAATTGACATGAATTCACAAGTGTTACCGAACATGCATTTTTCAGCAAAAGAGTTCCAGCTGAAAAACTGTACCCAGCTCTATAATACATTTTGCATTTGTAGCATTTAAATATAGATTAAGCTTGCAGCAGCAGCCTCCCTCAACTGCAGAAACAGTATTTTCCCTTGCTGCTAGTGGAGAAAGTTACATTTTCTGCTTGGTTGCCTCTGAATTAGCAAACACACATACTAAAAAGAGGATCATATTCAGTGAGAAATTATAAAGGTGGATGAGGACCATTGGCCCATATAACAAACATTTTAAACCAAATATTTTCTGTTACAGTTTGTAGCAGAAACATTTCCATGCAGATTAACTAAACAATACCCATTCCCACCCCCGTGGCTAACAAACACTGATCCACTTTTGTCAGGGTACCCAACTTACTCTTTACAAAACTTCATGTCAGATATTCTACACAGACAGCTGTGATCCTATCACAGGGTGCTCTACTCATCTCCTGGTCTTTGTATGGGCCCCTCCCGTTCTTGTCCAGCTGAGTTTTCTCTTTAATTAATCCTCATTGCTCCCTGGCTCCTCCTCTAGGTGCTGCCTGGGTGGTTAGACTAACCACCTAGCCTCCTGAACCCCTTCAGGCATTGAGTGGGGTGGATACTCCATCCCAGACCCCTAGAACACTGACAAGAAGCAAATAGAACGTGCCATCTTTAATCATGTTTTCAGGACACAATTCAAGAACTTATTCAGTACATGCTCATGTGATGGCACATCTGGTGGCTGGAATACCTAGCGTAGCTTGGTTGTCACTGCATGTAATGGCTCATCTTGGGGCAGGTTCTTCACCAACCCAGTGATACTTCCTCTCCAAACAACGTGGCTGCTACTGGCTTATAGCTGCAAGGGAACCAGTTCAAGAGGTCTGGGAATTTTTTGATGAATGCCCCCCCCCCCATCATAAAATGCCAATTTGCCAAAATTCAAACATCTGTAGGAATTTACCAGGTGACAAAAGTTGCAGCAAAATGATTTCTCAGGTAGAGGATACAATTTCTGGTGAGAGCACAAACCTCAGGATAACCAGTAGTCCAATGGTTAGAGCATTCGCCTGGGATGTTGGAGACACTGGTTCAGATCACCGCATAAAATCAGGCCATAAGCCAGTAGCAGCCATGTAGCCTAGAGAATAGGCTTCTTCATCTCTGATCGCCTGCACCAAGATCTGATCGCCTGCACCTACCTGCTTTTAGACATAGTAACAACCAGGCTAGCAGGGACTTGAATCTGGATGTCCCACATGCCAGATAGGTGCCCTAACCACCAGACTATTGGCTGTTTGGAAGTGGGTGGTACAAGAATTTGAAGGGTTTTGTTTTTTGTTCCAATGTGGAATGAAAAAAAAATGTTAAAAAACTTTACTTTTTTTTTTTAAACAAGCACACAGTGGCTTTGGAAAGAGAAACAAGGAATGATGACTGAAGTCCATTCGGAATTTTGTATGCAATTAGTGGCGAATAGATATTAGGTATACATGTTTCTAGAGGAAAGCAAACAATACAATAAAATAAGTGTATTGGCCATAAGCCAGCTGCCAGAAACCAGTTTAAAATTAGCAAAACGAGGATGCTTGATTGACCGGTCTGTCAAATATGATAATTAATTGCTTTTAAATTGTGTTTGCAGAATGGTTGCCATTTGTTGGCCCTTTAAAATTTGTTCCTCCTGTCACTCATTAAAATTCTTCAATAGCATTTGAAAACTATGAATCTTTCCCCCTTTAAAGAGAGGTGCCATCAGTTCAGGGATTTTTAGGGGTGTAGAGAACATACACCAGACCTTTCAACCACAGTTTCTTCATTTGCTTTGAGACTGTGTTGAGGAAATTATTCCCTCTGAAGAGGGAACTTCTGTCACTAGCAGGAATCTCTTGCTATGCCTTTTGCAATTCCTGAAGAGAGGGATGGTTGAGCATTCATGCCTCCAAGCACACGGATCAGAAATCCTTCCACATCAAGAGGTATTCTGAATCTTAATAAAATATCTTGTAGCAAAATGCTGAACACTGCCTTTTTTTTTTGGGGGGGGGGAGTAAAACCAAAACCGCACACTGATGTCCAGGACGAGATAGGAATTTTCTCATTTAGGGCCCAGTCCTACATTTCTTAGTCTTTATTCATGTAGTAAGGAACACATGACTGGCTCCTCAGAATTTTCAATGTAATGGATATAGGGAAGAATCATGGTTTGTCCAAGCTTGTGTGTCCCTTTTTCTTTCCTGAAATCTAATAATGTACTCAAATAACCAAAGCAGCAGGCAGTTTCTTAAACTAGTTCTAATGATGCCTATAGGAGACAAGATGCTGTAGCCACAGCGAGAGAAACATAGCGCAAGTGGCTCTATTCATTCCCAGAGATCTCTCCCACATGTCATCCATATGTGACCATTCTTACTCCCTGAAGGATTTTAGCTGTGGAGTCCTACATTGTACCGCTTTTCCTGTTTAACATTTGAGAGACCATCATCTACAGCCAAGCTCTGCGATACAACCGCATTTGCTCCAACCCCTCAGACAGAGACAAACACCTACAAGATCTCTGTCAAGCATTCTTACAACTACAATACCCACCTGCAGAAGTAAAGAAACAGATTGATAGAGCCAGAAGAGTTCCCAGAAGTTACCTACTACAGGACAGGCCTAACAAAGAAAATAACAGAACGCCACTAGCCGTCACCTTCAGCCCCCAACTAAAACCCCTCCAACGCATTATTAAGGATCTACAACCTATCCTAAAGGATGACCCAACACTCTCACAAATCTTGGGAGACAGGCCAGTCCTTGCTTACAGACAGCCCCGCAACCTGAAGCAAATACTCACCAACAACCACATACCACACAACAGAACCACTAACCCAGGAACTTATCCTTGCAACAAAGCCCGTTGCCAATTGTGCCCACATATCTATTCAGGGGACACCATCACAGGGCCTAATAATATCAGCCACACTATCAGAGGCTCGTATACCTGCACATCCACCAATGTGATATATGCCATCATGTGCCAGCAATGCCCCTCTGCCATGTACATTGGTCAAACTGGACAGTCTCTACATAAAAGAATAAATGGACACAAATCAGATGTCAAGAATTATAACATTCATAAACCAGTCGGAGAACACTTCAATCTCTCTGGTCACGCAATCACAGACATGAAGGTCGCTATCTTAAAACAAAAAAACTTCAAATCCAGACTCCAGCGAGAAACTGCTGAATTGGAATTCATTTGCAAATTGGATACTATTAATTTAGGCTTAAATAGAAACTGGGAGTGGCTAAGTCATTATGCAAGGTAGCCTATTTCCTCTTGTTTTTTCCTACCCCCCCCCCCAGATGTTCTGGTTTAACTTGGATTTAAACTTGGAGAGTGGTCAGTTTTGAAGGGGTTTTACCAGCAGGAGAGTGAGTTTGTGTGTGTATGGGGGTGGGGGGGATGTGAGAAAACCTGGATTTGTGCTGGAAATGGCCCACCTTAATTATGCACATTGTAGGGAGAATGGTCACTTTGGATGAGCTATTACCAACAGGATAGTGAGTTTGTGTGTGTGGTTTTTGGGAGGGGGGTGAGGGGGTGAGAGAACCTGGATTTGTGCAGGAAATGGCCCAACTTTATTATCATGCACATTGTGTAAAGAGTTGTCACTTTGGATGGGCTATCACCAGCAGGAGAGTGAATCTGTGTGGGGGGGTGGAGGGTGAGAAAACCTGGATTTGTGCTGGAAATGGCCCACCTGGTGATCACTTTAGATAAGCTATTACCAGCTGGACAGTGGGGTGGGAGGAGGTATTTTTTCATATTCTCTGTGTATATATAAAGTCTGCTACAGTTTCCACGGCATGCATCCGATGAAGTGAGCTGTAGCTCATGAAAGCTCATGCTCAAATAAATTGGTTAGTCTCTAAGGTGCCACAAGTACTCCTTTTCTTTTTGCGAATACAGACTAACACAGCTGTTACTCTGAAACCTGAGGCAGTATGGACTGGTTTCAGAGTAGCAGCCATGTTAGTCTCACTAGTACTCCTTTTCTTTTTGCAGTATGGACTATATAATATATTATATTTACATAGAGGATCCTCAGCTCTAGATTTCTGCTTTATCTGACAGAAATAAAGCTGTTAGCTTGTCCTTTCCTGTGTCTGACAGATGCAGGGATCTGGATGAAAGCAGGCTGGCTTAAACTCAGTGTAGAACAGATGCTATTTGCCACTAGGACTCATTTTGAGGAACAGGCAAATTCTGTGTAAGGGCAAGCTCATATCAATTGTCAAACTGATTAACATCAAAAATCAATTCTCTTCCCCCCCAGCAAAACAATCCCTTGTTTAATCATACATTTTGAGAGTCTCCTATCCCCATAGAAAGCAGCAGGTCAAAGAAACATATTCCCTGTTTTGTAGACCCAGCAAACTGAAAAAAATCTGAAGGGAAAAAAAAAGTTTCATTTGGACTAAACCAGATATTTTTTTTTTCCAGTTTCTTGCCAAAATGGAAAACTGAACAATTTCCTTTATGTTAAGGAAATGTTTTGATGTTTCTGAAATATTTATGAGCAAAACTAGTCTCCAAAATCTAACAGTTTTGGTGCCTTTAAAAAAAATGAATTGGCAACTTTACTATTTACTGGCCTAAAATTCACACAGTTCTATGTAGTGTTCTTTGCTTCTCCAAGTTGCAGACAGAAGTATTTCATATGTAGGCTTGGAAATGTTAGATCATCATCAAATGTCAGTAAACATCTATTTCACTTCACAAACAGATGAAAAAACTGTTTCCATCAATGAATCCTATTTTATAGAGATAGGCAAAGGAAGCCAAAAGCTGCCTGAGAACGTGGTCAAATCCCATGTCCATTGATTGATTTAGGCTTGTTACAAATGGACTAGCAAATAGATAGAAAAAATAGGCATGATTTGTTGATTTAAGGATATTTACTTTGTATATTTCAGCATGTTGACAATTTGTGTCACAGTTTATAAAGTTTTAAGTTACTGAAACTTAATGTCTACTGTGACTAAATAATTGTCTGACCACTTCCTGATAATTTCCCATCACTATGAATATTTAAACTGATAAAAATATAATTGACAGATATCAAAGATGAATTCTTGCAAGTCCACACACACACACACACACACACACACACACACACACACAGAGTGACAAAGTCATTGTTGACAGATATAAAAAGTATGCTGGAGGGCAGATATATCAGCTCTAGATTGGTGAAGACCTTGTTCACTAGGAGTTGAAAATAGGTTCTTTCAGGTTAACTAGAGACATCTGACGCCAGTTAAAGGCCAGTTAAAGGCTGCCAGTGACTTTTAAAAAACTCTTCTGGTGAGAGAGAGAAAGAAAAAGAGAGAGACAGACACAAGCTGCAGCAGGAAGGAAAGGCTTCCCCTAGGTGGAAGGCCATCTCTCCCTCCCATTTGGAAAGAAGTAAGGCTCTGTCTATACTAGAGCAGCATCCCTGCAGCTGCTCCACTGTAGTGCTTCTGGTGAAGACGCTCTAAACCAGTAGTTCTTAACCTTTACTGCAGCCTGCACCCCTTTGGTTCTCAAAATATGTTCTCGCACCCCTTATCAAAAATCATTGAAGTAGGTCAGTTCTTTAAACCTAGATATATTTTGTTTGTATATTACAGTAATTGTTAAAAATGCATAAATAAATACATCAGTTTGATGAAACAAAGTAGTTGTACTTACGTGCCTGTGCTTAATTTGTGTTTTCAATGATTTACCTTCTAAAAAAATCTGGCATGTCTCGCACCCCCAGAAAGGGTGTCTCGCACCTTCAAGGGGTGCGTGCACCACTGGTCTAAACTGACAGGAGAGAGCTTTTCCATTGGCTTAACTCCTGCCTCCATGAGAAGCGGTAGCTATGTCTGCAGGAGAAGCTGTCCTGTCGACATAGCTCCATCCACACCAGTGCATAGATTGGTATAATTTAAATTGCCCAGGGAAGTGGATTATTCACAGACAAGTTATACCAAAGTAATCTGATAACAACTGCTTGGGGAAAGACTGGCAACTAGAAGCCAGTATAGTAAGGCAATGCCCCAGAGAAGAGGAAGGGAAAGGTTGGGTTTTTTTTTCTTGTTTGTTTTGCTTAAGAGAACTTCTTTGGCCTATCCTGTGGCCCAGCTTGTAAACAGAGAAAAATAAACCAGAGTGATGAGACTAATCAGAGGGTTTAACTCCAGGGCTCCCCCCCGCCTAGAAATGCTGAGGCCAACGAGGCAAAGAAGGCACCCTGCCACAATGTTATATATTTTTCAAGTATAAACACTGAAAATTAAATCCTAGCGCCCTCCTGGGCAAGAGAGGTATGTGCTAATTTCTTCATTTTACAGATGGGAAGACAGGGGACATGTTCAAGGTCAAAAAACAAATAAGGGACACAGCCAAGAGTTCAGTCTTCTAGCTTATAGGCCAAGGCATAATACATTGCACTACAGTGTTGCCTAAGCAGGTCATTCAGCCTCTCGAAATGATGGGGAATCCTGAAACAGGAGGATGCTTTTTAACAGACCCTGTGTTTCCCTGAAGCCTTGGGAAAGCGGCGCTGGCCAGTCTGGTATATTTAAATGGACTATGGAATTTAGCTACTCATGATACACTTAGCTATGTCATACATTCAGACCACTTTATAAGCATATATGTCCTGATCCTGCAACTGACTGTGTAGCAGGACCCCTTGAATTCAATGGCTCTTTCTCAGAGAGCACAAGTGGAGTCAAATGCAGAATCAGCACCCCTCCTTTAAAAAAAACACAAAACAACCCACTATCTACTTCACATGCTCAATTCATGGATTTTCAATTATAGGTAACTATGAAATCAAACCAACTTCTCTAGAACAGGGATAGGCACTGCTCCTCATTGGGAACTTTTTTCCAGTCTTTATTTTTGATTTTAAGTATTTTGGCTGAAGAGATGTTGAAAATAATATTGCAAGGATAGTCTTGTAATGGGGAAAATACAGTTTTTGCTACTCATGTCACTCAAAAATGGCTGAACTCAAAGTTAAAATTCACCCCAAACCTATGGCATAGTGGACACAGCACTAGACTGTGGCTCAGGAGACCCGAATCCTATTCTCAGCTCAACCACTGTCTGCTGTTTGACCAGAGGGCAAATCACTGCCCTTCTGTGCCTCAGTTTCCCCACATGTAAAATGGGGGAAACAGTGCTCACTTCCTTTGTAAAACACTTGCAGATCTACTTATGGGAAAAGCTATGTGTGATTAATAATCCTTCATCTTTGGACAAGCACTGAAGATTGCAGACTGAATAGTGAAAATTTCAGAGTTGTAGAACAGGGAAACTGCTATGCAACCTTAAAATATATAAAGCCTCACTATAAAATTTGTTACTGACACCCGCTTTAATTCACTTGTACAGTGCTTTGTATCTTCAAAGTGCTGTATTAACATTAACATAATTATGTGAATCAATTAAATGTAAAATTCCAGAAGGCAAGAAGTTTTCCATTTAGATTACCTGCCAATATTTGAACAAGTAGGCCCCCTCAAGTTTATTGTCTTCATCTGAAAGTTCAAAGAAGGATGTTGAGCTTTTGAATCTTGTCATTTAAAAAAGGTAAAAGACGGCTTGTCTCATTACAGGTATCACATGTTAGTAACACAATATATTATCATGCTAAATTCTTTTGCACAGAGAAGCTAAATGGCTCAGGGGATTGGCAGGGACATATAGAATCTTAAGCATTTAATAAACCAATTTTGCAACCAATAAACGCATAATCATTCATTATAATCTGATGGGTGGCTTCAGTCTAGTCCCTGGTGGACAATAGACAGGTATTGTCACCAAAAATAGCAGTCTTCTTGCTACGTTTCATGGCATGCAAACAGAGAAGTTAGACAAAACCATAAGGTATTCTTGCTGGAAGGTTGCAATGTAACATTACATTATTGCTTAGAATTCAAAGTGATAATATTCAAGAAACCACACCCACCCACCCCTACCTGCTCCCTAAAAACAGAGAGGTACAACTTACCACCTCATTATAGGCTGTCTGGCAAGTAATGGACTTCTGCAAGGTCCAGATCACACTTTTCCCTACAAGGAAAATTCCCCGAGCATTTAGGTTAAAACTACCCTGCAGCTGGGAGCATGCTTCCTGCCACGAGTAGACAAACACATGCTAGGTCTGTGCAAGCTAGTATGATAAAAATAGTTGTGTAGCCAGGGGTAGGTTAGGCAGCAACTTGGACTAATTACCAGGGGGTCTGGGCAGGTTTGTACTCAGGTGGCTAGCCCCAAGTTGCTTCCCTTGCTGTCCCAGAAAACAATGCTATTTTAGTCCACTTGTTTGAGCAGACCTAACATGTCTGTCTACATACGCTTTGAAGCACACTCCCTGCTGCTGGGTAGATGTATCCTTAGAGTGACTGTTTACTGTTTCAACACACCACACTCCAGTTGCCAGATTTAGAGGTACCAACATTTCAAAGCCCATTCAATCCTTAACTTAAAAAAAAACAACCCACAATTGCTCTAGACTAACATATAGACAAATGTGTTCAAAGGAGAGGAGTGCTGAAAGCTTCAAGATGAAAAGCCTGAGTTCACTATTTTCAAAGGGTAGACAAATATTCAGTGTGTAGCATGGATTTATTTCATAGCATTTTCTCCTCAAATGGACTTTCATAACACGATGAGATGCCAAGTAGGTCAACTTTCTTTTACTTCCATTATGGGCTCATTCTCTTTCTACAGCTTAAGGCTAATGTGTAACAAATCACATCTGTTGCAAATTTAAGATTCTTTTCCCAAGTCCATTTCCATTTAAATGGGTCACATAATCTGTCAGTTTTCTATTACAAATGTGAAAAAAGTGCTGAATTTACTGTACATGCTATCACCGATTACTGGATGCTGAGTAATAATCCAGAATAGCATCTGGTTATATTAAGTGCTGAAAAGCCTGACAACATAGCCAGTAAGACAGTTAAATTAAGTAGTCCTAGGGCAGAAATGATGACCTATTTTTTATACATGTGCATTCTTTTGCCCATGTGCCTGTGCCCAAAAGGTGCTGAAAAGCAATGCCTGAAAAAAGGCAAAATGTGAGAAATAGCCTAAAATCCAATAAAGATGGAAGGTATGGGGGACCAACATAACAAGGTGTAAGTTGTAGCAGGCACCAATCTGCTTTTTTATTTTACACACAGGGTCACAACAGCAAAGCAAAATGAGAGCAAGTTACACCAACTTGCAAATTTAACCAATAAAGTAGTGGTGTAAATTACATATCGCCTCTGAATATGGTCCCTTATTGCCTCTTGCCCTTCTCACTCCAAGTTTGCTTCCTTCACCTTTCCTAATTTCTGGGAGGGAGGGAGGATCATAGTGATTCAGAAGCATGTAGGAGACCTCAGCAAATGTGTTAGGCAGTAAAGAAAGTATTCTACAGTAGGGAGCACTTGTGATTCCCTTCAGGTCTCTTTCCTACACTCAATAAATCTGACAAATGGCTAAAGAAAGAAATAGAGCCATAAAAATGTAAGGAGTTTGTCCAGAAGAAGTCCTCTAGGTGTCAGATGTAAACTGTCATTGGTTGAGGACAAAATAAGAAACCTTTGTTGTGTTAATACTTGTGAAATATAGAATAGGACTGCAACCATAAAGAGACATTTTGTCTCAAGTAGTCCTGAAATTTCCTAATGTGTATTCTTACCCAAAGGTCTTAAAAACAAAAATAAAACACTATTGGGAAGCAGATAAAAATACCCAGAAGACAATGTGGTTTAAAAGGAGATATAATTTCATACTATAATAACTTGACATTACCTAAAAATCTTTAGTATTGTTGGATTAGAGACGACAAACCATGAAAAGTAGTTAGGATGTGTTGAAGAAAAAAAGTCATGCCTGACAAACACAATTTGATAGAATTATAAAGTTAATGGGTTTGGGACATCTATGTAAATATATGGACATTCATGAAACTCATTTAATCACACTTAAAAATTATTCACCTGAATTGAAACTGAACCATAGAAATATATTGAATTGGTGGGATATGTCCAATCTGTTGGGACCTAACCAATGGGGGTTAGGTCCAGAAACTTTTTTAGAGAACTGTAGAGCACATTAATTAAATTCACAAGTGGTAATATACCAACGAGAACAGAGAAAAGTCAACAAGGGATATTTGAAGGGGTTAGAAATATGGTCTAGTATTGGCAGAATGAAACTCAATTTGGAAAAATGCAAATATAAAAAAAATATCCAAACATCACAGTTCTGACAGTTCTATTTTCCACTGATTGATTAATCCTAGATGTTCCCTCCAACAAGACCTGGAACTACAACCGTCTTTCAGTGTAGTGTTGTTTTGTTAGAGGCAGTGACCCTTTTTGCTTCATTGTGAAGATAGGATCCCCCTTCCTCAGGGTTTTCATAGGGCACTAGAGCTGCTTGGAAAATGCCACTGTAGCTTCAAATCCATGTGTCTTCCCTCCCACAAGGGAATGGGAGAGGGGAAATGTTCCCTTTCCCATTGTAGCATGTGCTAAACTAATCAATTTGGAAGGTCAGCATGCCTGTTAGCTAGGCAGAGGACAGGATTTGGCCTCTTGTTTCAATGAGGCTTCCTGAAAAATCACAGATTCCACTGTGCTGCAGAACTTTCTATTACTCAGATGTACAGTCTGTACATACTGTAGTTTACTGAATACCTTGTAATCTCAAATATATATAATTTTATGTAGATTAGCATCTTCTGACTCCTTTAATAAACCCTCTTACATTTTAAGGGAGTATGAAACATTAACATCACAAAATATTAATGCTGTCTAATGCCATTTGGTAATCCTTTGTTCTAATAGGCAGTTCCCCCCCCCCCCTCAATCTAGGTAAGAGCCAAGAAGCATTTTGATAATGAATATTTTCCAACAAAGCATCATGTTCTGGGTGCAATTTTTATTTATATTATAGAGCTATTAAGAAGTACCACTATTTAGAAATGTAACACAAAAAGGTTTGGGGAGATTTTCAAAGGTAGAGAGGAAAATTAGGCATCCAACTTTCATGGACAGTCACTAAATAAAATACAAAAATAATTCTCCTCCATTATTAGACACTAAATTTATAAGAACACATCCCAACTGGATGTGGAAAATTTCAGCTTGAACAGTTAGTCCAAGTTATAAAGGGCCTTATAATGGAAAATGTTGAGCAACCTTAATAACAGCAGTATCAGTCCCATACAGAAAGAATGGCAAACCCAAAGCAGAATTTATTTCTCAATAAGGGCCTGATTGTGTTCCCACTGAAATCAATAGCAATGCTCCTATTGACCTGGATAGCAGCAGGATTAAGCTCTGGAAGCACCAGTCCATTTTTCCATACGAGGATAAATTAGACCCTCATTTAGTGTTATTTACTTACCCTTGTTACTCAACTCCGATATTAGGAAGCATTTTCATCCCCTGTCAGGCAAAGTATTGTCTAGAAGCCTAATGATGCCACCTCCTCAGCATCATTAGGTTACTTGATGGAGGATATGATTTATGTATGTTATAGAAGCGTTTACTCCAGGGGACCTTTTTAAAGCAGCAAGAGCAAAATTTTTTTCCATGGTAAATAGAACAGTAATGATAGCCTATTTGTTTTGGGTGGCTGATGTTTGATTTCCTGGAGATAGAGACATTTGGCTTTTGATCTGATGTCATTAAATGCTTTTGTGATTAAAGGAATTAGCAACTGACTAGCGTAGGGCACTAATGCATTAGCAAACACTGCTTAGTTGTGCTGTTGAACCTAGCGTGCAGATTTCAGATAATTTCACCTTTCAGCATTGCAAGAACACATTTCCTGGCTCCAACCAAGAGTAAATTAAATATACAACTTAAAGATGTAATAATTAGAATCAAAATGTAAAAATTACTTATTGGCTCAACTTTGCTCAAGGAAGAACTTCTGTACTCACTGTTTTCTTGATTCCATGGACATACAGTGAGATTCTGTAGGGGTCTCTTTGAATTTTGAAAAGGAGTACTTGTGGCACTTTAGAGACTAACACATTTATTTGAGCATAAGCTTTAGTGAGCTACAGCTCACTTCATCGGATGCATTCAGTGGAAAATACAGTGGGGAGATTTATATACACAGAGAACATGAAACAATGGGTGTTATCATACACACTGTAAGGAGAGTGATCACTTAAGATGAGCTAATACCAGCAGGAGAGCGGGGGAGGATCGATGGGGGAGAAAACCTTTTGTAGTGATAATCAAGGTGGGCCATTTCCAGCAGTTGACAAGAACGTCTGAGGAACACAGTGGTGGGGGGGTGGGAGGGATGGAATAAACATGGGGAAATAGTTTTACTTTGTGTAATGACCCATCCACTCCCAGTGGATACTCTCATAAAAAAAAAACCAACCTTCCACACAAACTTCCTCGTGGCTGGACTTAACAAAAACTAGACAAGCCATTTACAACACACACACTGCTTCTCTACAAAAGAAAAAGGACACTATCTAAACTACTACATGCCACAAGGGGCCACAGCAGTGGTTCCCTTAACCCACCCAGCAATATTGTTAATCTATCCAACTATACTCTTAGCCCAGCAGTAGAATCTGTCCTATCTCGGGGCCTCTCCTTCTGCCCCTCCACCCCCACGAACACGATACAGTACTGTGGTGACCTAGAATCCTATTTGCGACGTCTCTGACTCAAGGAATATTTCCAACACACCTCTGAACAACATACTAATCCGCAGAGACCTTCCTACCAACACTACAAAAAGAAGGATTCTGGGTGGACTCCTCCTGAAAGTCGAGACAGCAGACTGGACTTCTACATAGAATGCTTCCACTGATGTGCACGGGCTGAAATTGTAGAAAAGCAGCATCACTTGCCCCATAACCTCAGCCATGCAGCACACAATGCCATTCACAGCCTCAGAAACAACTCTGACATCATAATCAAAAAGGCTGACAAAGGAGGTGCTGTCGTCATTATGAATAGGTCTGAATATGAACAAAAGGCTGCTAGGCAGCTCTCCAACACCACTTTCTACAAGCCATTACCCTCTGATCCCACTGAGAGTTACCAAAAGAAACTACAGCATTTGCTCAAGAAACTCCCTGAAAAAGCACAAGAACAAATCTGCACAGACACACCCCTGGAACCCTGACCTGGGGTATTCTGCTACCCAAGATCCATAAACCTGGAAATCCTGGGTGCCCCATCATCTCAGGCATTGGCACCCTGACAGCAGGATTGTCTGGCTATGTAGACTTCCTCCTCAGGCCCTATGCTACCAGCACTCCCAGCTATCTTTGAGACACCACTGACTTCCTGAGGATACTACAATCCATCGGCGATCTTCCTGAAAACACCATCCTTTCCACTATGGATGTAGAAGCCCTCTACACCAACATTCCACATAAAGATGGACTTCAAGCTGTCAAGAACACTATCCCTGATAATGTCACGGCAAACCTGGTGGCTGAACTTTGTGACTTTGTCCTCACCCATAACTATTTCACATTTGGGGACAATGTATACCTTCAATGCACTGCTATGGGTACCCGCATGGCCCACAGTATGCCAACATTTTTATGGCTGACTTAGAACAACGCTTCCTGAGCTCTCGTCCCCTAATGCCCCTACTCTACTTGTGCTATATTGATGACATCTTCATCATCTGGACCCATGGGATGGAGGCACTTGAGGAATTCCACCAGGATTTCAATAATTTCCATCCCACCGCCAACCTCAGCCTGGACCAGTCCACACAAGAGATCCACTTCCTGGACTCTACAGTGTTAATAAGCAATGGTCACATAAACACCACCCTATACCGGAAACCTACTGACCGCTATTCCTACTTACATGCCTCCAGCTTTCACCCACATCACACCACACGATCCATTGTCTACAGCCAAGCTCTATGATACAACTGCATTTGCTCCAATGCCTCAGACAGAGACAAACACCTACAAGATCTCTATCAAGCATTCTTACAACTACAATACCCACCTGCTAAAGTGAAGAAACAGATTGACAGAGCCAGAAGAGTACCCAGAAGTCACCTACTACAGGACAGGCCCAACAAAGAAAATAACAGAACGCCACTAGCCGTCACCTTCAGCCCCCAACTAAAACCTCTCCAGTGCATCATCAAGGATCTACAACCTATCCTGAAGGATGACCCATCACTCTCACAGATCTTGGGAGACAGGCCAGTCCTTGCTTACAGACAGCACCCCAACCTGAAGCAAATACTCACCAGCACCACATACCACACAACAGAATCACTAAGCCAGGAACCTATCCTTGCAACAAAGCCCGTTGCCAACTGTGTCCACATATCTATTCAGGGGACATCATCATAGGGCCTAGTCACATCAGCCACACTATCAGAGGCTCGTTCACCTGCACATCTATCAATGTGATATATGCCATCATGTGCCAGCAATGCCCCTCTCCCATGTACATTGGTCAAACTGGACAGTCTCTACATAAAAGAATAAATGGACACAAATCAGATGTCAAGAATTAGGACATTCAAAAACCAGTCAGAGAACACTTCAATCTATCTGGTCACGCGATCTCAGACCTAAAGGTCGCAATATTACAACAAAAAGAGTTCAAAAACAGACTCCAACGAGAGACTGCTGAATTGGAATTAATTTGCAAACTGGATACAATTAACTTAGGCTTGAATAGAGACTGGGAGTGGATGGGTCATTACACAAAGTAAAACTATTTCCCCATGTTTATTCCATCCCCCCACCCCCGCCACTGTTCCTCAGACATTCTTGTCAACTGCTGGAAATGGCCCACCTTGATTATCACTACAAAATTTTTACTACCTCCTCGCCCCCCCCCCCGGCTCTCCTGCTGGTATTAGCTCATCTTAAGTGATCACTCTCCTTACAGTGTGTACGGTAACACCCATTGTTTCATGTTCTCTGTGTATATAAATCTCCCCACTGTATTTTCCACTGAATGCATCCAATGAAGTGATCTGTAGCTCACGAAAGCTTATGCTCAAATAAATGGGTTAGTCTCTAACGTGCCACAAGTACTCCTTTTCTTTTTGTGAATACAGACTAACATGGCTGCTACTCTGAAACCTTTGAAATTTCACTCAGCCAAACAAAGTTAGTCCTTTGCCAAAAACTTCAGTAGAATATATGTACATACATTCATTCTCAAGTCTTGCTGTTGAGGAATGCTAACAACACAGCCAGAAAGGCAACAGAATGGCAATGTCCTGTGAATCTGAAGAATAGGGGAGAGGGATTATTAACTAGTTATGCACAAGACAACTGATTGAAGATTTTTCTCATTTCTGCCTCTGCATGACAGATGATCCCCCACATCTACTATACACTGACTCAACTAAACTAGAATGCAACAGGTCTTAACTCCCATTAGCTTAAATGATGCAAGACTACACTCTAAGGATATTTCCTGCAAGGTGCGGAGTGCCCTCCGCGGCTTGCCAAGCAGGAAGAGATACCTAGACATTGAATTCAATGGGTGTGAGGGCTACTGAACTCTTCTCCTTTGTGGTTCATGCCACTGGCTAGAGCAGGGCCGGGCAAACTTTTTGGCCTGAGGGCCACATCGGATTTTTGAAATTGTATGGAGGGCCGGTGAGGGGAGGCTGTGCCTCCCCAAACAGCCAGGCATGGCCCAGCTCCGCCCCATAACCGACCCGACCCTCCCCCCTCCCGCTGGGACTCCTGCCCCATCCAACCCACCCTGTTCCCTGATGGCCCCCCCCGGAGACCCTTGCCCCATCCACCCCCCCTGCTCGCAGTCCCCTGACCGCCCCTAACCACCCCATTCAACCGCCCCCTCCTTCCTGACTGCCCCCCCCGGGACGACTGCCCCATCCAACCATCCCTTCTCCCTGACCGCCCCCAGACCTCTCTCCCCTATCCACTCCCCACCACGCCATTCAACCCCCCCTCCTTCTTGGCTTCCCACCACCGGGACACCTGCCCCATCCACCCCCCAACCCCCCGCTCTCTGTCCACCTCCCACCACCCCATCCAACCCCTCCTCTCCTTCCTGACTGCCCCCCCCGGACCCCTGCCTCCATTCAACCCCCATTCCCTGCCCTTTAACCAGCTCAACTCCTATCCATGCCTCTGTGACAAACTCCCCCCCCCCCCCCCCGAGACACTCTGCCCCTTATCCAACCCCTCGGCCCCATCCTGGGACCCTGAACACATCGCTCAAAGCAGCGTGTCGGATCCAGGCATGCTGATCTGCCTGAGCACACAGACCTGCCCCCCAGAGCGCTGCTTCACCAAGTTATATCTGATTTCATGTTTTATTGGGTCGCGTTATATCGGGGTAGAGGTGTATATATCCCACCTTCTTTCCCACCAAATGAAGTTTTTTGCTTTTCCTGTTGGCTGTGGAGAAGCAGGTAAACAAAAACAGTATCCCCTGGTATGAATATTAGTCTATGTGACAAGGTGTTTGGAAAAAGAAAAAACTTTGGACATGTAGATGGTGCCTAAAACACTTTTGTGGAATGTATTTATTTTCCTATACAATGAAGAAAACTATGGCCTACCCTGAGTACAGCAAAGCTTCCCTCAGCTAAAGTAGGAGTGAGCTACAGATATCATTTCCCCCTTTTCTTCCCTAAACTTTGCCTGTCAAGGAATGTCACCCTCAGCCTTCTTCCCAGGGAACCCTCCTCACTACCTCTTGATGCCGATTCATTCCCCAACTCATCACAGCGCATCTGTCTTGTGGGGGATGGATTAATTCTCCAAAGCTGCCCAAGGTTACCACCCTGCAAAACCTTGCACTCAGGGCTGAAGATAGTGCTTTTTCCACCAGCCAGAGAGATAGGTTTCCTCTTTTCCCCTCCAATTTGGCCAACTCATTATTCATTACAAGCCCATAAATATGTTGGGTTTTTTTCTTAAAGCCCCATCAGCTAGAGAATCTCAGCTTTCATTATAAGAGTTCCTTGGTGCAAAGACAAGACCAACATTAATTTAAAAAAACAACTTGATTTTTAAGCCAATCATGATTTTTATGGCCCGACTGGTGAATTTCCAACACTTAGCATTAGCAACGCTGAGTCCCAAGTCTCCAGTCACTACTGGGGCTACATTGTGCAGTAAAAAGACACAAGGACATAGTTTCTGCCCCGAAAGAGTTTACAGTCTCTGTGCAAGAACTTTGGACACAGTCTATAGGACTCTACCACAGTGCTCAAAGACACAGTCATCATATGTACCTTCCAGTAGAATTACTAGAAAATAATCTACATTTAAGACATTAACCAGTAAGGAGGACATTTATTCTCTGGCTAAGAGATAGTAATTTAAAAATAAGACAATACAACTCCTTGGCAGTCTCTTAAATTACTTTTTACACTGAAGAGATTCTTCTCTTACCATATATATATATATATATTTTAATTAGAAACTTTAAAAAAAATACCTAGGTTAAGGAGAAAAGGCTTTGCCCTAGCAACTTCTAGTGCTGCATCTCAGTGGTGCAGGACAAAATAGTACCTTGGTTATTCTGATTATGAAGCACTGGTGTTTAGTTTTAGCTTTGTGATGACTGCATAGCACGTATGTACGTACTATTTTACAACTAGCTTAATTTGTGCACTGAACAAACAACAAAAATAGGAGCATTTTCCATACTCCCTAAGGCTTACTGCAAAAACATGCAAGGCAGCCTATATTCTACCAGGACTCGGATAAACCAGCAGGTTGACTTTTCACAGTACTTTACATATAAAATATTCCGACTACCACAAGCCAACCAACCATTACTTATAGAAAAGCATGTTGAGTTTGGAGCTGGTGTGGTTGAGAAAAGATTCTAATATATTGTGTGTGAACTGATGCAGTCCATAAAAAGACAAAGCACATTTCAAAATTGGTAGTCACTGAAGCTAGACAATACATGGCTAACCCAAAGTTATAAGTCCGTTTTCTAAGAAAAAAGAAGTGGTGAAAAACAGCAGAGTGTGGGGATCTGGGAAGGAGACAATCAGAAAGAGTTCAATGGGCATTTTCCCTTAACTGCCCCCTACAACAAAGATCTTATAAAAACTGTTGGTGGTACATTTGCCAGAAGAGGTGAAAAAACCCTCAGATAAGAAACCTCTGAAGGATGTCCCTGAAACATCTATCCTAGCCTCTTTATTCAAGCCTTATAAGTGAACTCCAGGTAGCAACATAACAACATCCAATAAAAGGATTATTCAAAGTCTTCATTCTGCTCCTAGTGAGGTCACCTGGAATTTAGTTATAGATTTAATTGTAGAAATTTAAAGCTCCAAACAGCTGATCACAACTTCAGTGATTTGCAACATTCTTATCGGACGAGTGGAGAGATTCATGAGAAATACTTAGGGTGGGCTTTTCAAAAGCACTCAGCATCAGCTCAGGTCTACTTCTATTGAAGTCAGTGGGAGTTCCCACCGGATTTCAACGACAGTTTAATTAGGCCAGCAACGAGTGCTTTGCAAATCCAAAACTGAGCTAGCCTGACAACAGCATTGTAAAATATTTTGTTCTGATTTTGCTGCATTTTGGCAATTCACCATTCCCTTGTCATTTTATTTTGCCAGCATCAGTTTGTAATTGTTTCAACCACTTCATGAATTATTTACATTTCAATCAGCAAGATTTAAGTCAGTGGATTTGTGACCCCTACCCAAAAAAGGGATAAAAAAGGACTATAATCAACACAACCATGCTAAGTCCATTTCACTAAAGTTGTTTCATGTTTGAAGTGTATTTTATATTGCCTCAGAATGAATCACTAGTGCACTTGCCCTGTGGCACTGAAAGTGCAGATTTAAACTTGTCTATACCTGTGGGAATAAGCACATTTGATCTTACAGATCAATATAGTGGGCTGAAGATAGATAACGAGACACACAGCAGTGAATTAATGACACAGCCCTAAAGCAATCCCGGAAATGTTGCAGAAGCCACTGACATAGGCATCCTAACGGGCAATTCACAAGCATCATCAGCATACCAAATAGAAGCAAGAGACTATTCTACAGATGGGAAGTCATTTTATTTAATTCCAAACCCACCTGAAAAATATGGGCTTAGAGGTTTGACACTAACATGAGCAATATTAGGTTTGCACCCTGCTTTGAGGGATTCTGATCACTACTGTTAGTAGTAATTGTTTCCTGGTATATAAATCCATTTTTTTCAGATGGCTGTCATCAACATTATGCCCCTAACAAAGTGGGGGTGAATGTGTCTATACTGGAACAAAAAAAATCTTGTTAACTATTTGATTTTCAATTTGTAGAACTTGTGTCATTCTGAGGTTTGATTCGGAATAGTTAAGAATTAAGTTATCAATTCAAAGCTAGTAAAAGACCATAACATCAAGTCCCACAATGCTGTACCAGGAAAGGGACAGGTCTTTAGAGGTACTCAGCACCACCACAAAATCCTCAGAAGGGACCCAAGCCAAAACCAGCTCACAGCACCAGGTAGCCGACAGCATGGTTCCTCCCCTGCAGCAGCCGTGATGTCCTAACAGTTGCTTTGAGGAGACACCTGGCTAATTAAATGCAGACTCCCAAGTTCCAGTGTTTGTACTATGTGAAAGAAGCTGAGAAAACAGACTTTGGTATAAACCTCCAAATGGTGAACTCTAACTCTGCAGTAGTTGTGGTCTGGAGCCCTTTGGTGTACTGGTGCAAGGACACTCTTTTGTGCACTGGTATCATCTTTGGGTCAATAAAATATCACTCTCAGTGGACAGTATACTAAACTTGGGGAAGACTGAACATGGACAATATTAAGTTTACTGTCTATATTGTTGGTGTCGTGTATATGTATATATATATATATATATATATATATATACATACACACACACACATACATACACACACACACACTAAAAGAAACAATATATATCTAAAAGGGAGATATTGGTGAAGGGACGTACAAGGTCAAAGTGCAACCCTCAACTATAAGCTAGTGAATGTAACCATGTCACCTTTAGTAACCTGGAAAAGGGTCTATCTTCAAATCAATAACTCCAGAGTGGCTACATCTATACCAGGTGTAGCAATGGGCACAGTATGACACAAATCAGTTTTGCATACAACATACACATATAACACCATCCTATAACTTCAAATGTGGGACCTTTTCTAATTCTAATCAATAGCTAAGTTGTATGGTAAATTACTGTTTTTAAAACAGGAAAAACCACTTGTTGAATTCAGGTATGGGGTCTGTAACACTGCACCCTAATTAAGACTCATTTAACTAAGATTATCTTTCCCTGTGTTCAATCCAGGTGAGAATGTGTTCGGTCATTTGGCAGTTATCCACTCAGTATGTCACCTTGAAGACAATCCCTACAATAAATGCTGCAATGCACTTCCTCTAGTAAAAGCAAGAAAGAGTACTGTAGCACGTTATAGACTAAACAGACATATTGGAGCATAAGCTTTCATGGGTGAATACCCACTTCGTCAGATGCATGTACTGGAAATTTCCAGAGGTAGGTATAAATATGCAAGCAAGAATCAGGCTAGGGATAATGAGGTTAGTTCAATCAGGGAGGAGGAGGCCCTCTTCTAGCTGTTGAGGTATGAACACCAAGGGAGGAGAAAAAAGAAAAGGAGTACTTGTGGCACCTTAGAGACTAACCAATTTATTTGAGCATGAGCTTTCGTGAGCTACAGCTCACTTCATTGGATGAAGTGAGCTGTAGCTAACGAAAGCTCATGCTCAAATAAATTGGTTAGTCTCTAAGGTGCCACAAGTACTCCTTTTCTTTTTGCGAATACAGACTAACACGGCTGTTACTCTGAAACCTGTCATTATGCAAGGGAGGAGAAACTGCTTTTGTAGTTGGCGAGCCATTCACAGTCTTTGTTTAATCCTGAGCTGATGGTGTCAATTTGCAAATGAACTGAAGCTCAGCAGTTTCTCTTTGAAGTCTGCTCCTGAAGTTTTTTTTTTTGTTGCAGGATGGCTACCTTTAAATTGGCTATTGTGTGTCCAGGGAGATTGAAGTGTTCTCCTGTAGGTTTTTGTATATTGCCATTCCTAATAGCTGATGTGTGTCCATTTATCCTTTGACGTAAGGACTATCCAGTTTGGCCAATGTGCATAGCAAAGGGGCATTGCTGGCAGATGATGACATATATTACATTGGTGGACATGAAGGTGAATGAACCGGTGATGGTGTGGCTGATCTGGTTAGGTCCTTTGATGGTGTTGCTGGTGTAGATATGTGGGCAGAGTGGGTTTTTTTTTTTTTTTTTTTTTTTTAATAGTCTTCCCAAAGCTTGAGATTTGGCCACAAACATTACACACTCATAAGTAAGGTGACAGCCATTTTTGATGCTTTTGTGAAGGCCTGCAAAAATCTGGGACTTATTTGGGTACTTATACCTCTGGGTTTTACCTGTATCTTAGCAAGCAATGTAGAAAAGTATAAAAACATTTTGGAGCACTGACACTAGGATCAAAAATGGCATAGATAATTTCAAACATCAGTATAACAATGTGTTTAGGTTCACTGCATCTATACCAGGTTTTGCCCCAATGTCATTTAAGAGAGCTATGAAATAAACCTCCATAAATCAGTTTAATGGAAATTCCAGTCAGCAACTGCTCTAACTTATAATCAATAATGGGTTACTTAAGTTAATGGAAATCCATTTTGTACTGGATGACTTATTTTCCTTTTATCCAGAAAAAAAGGAATATAGTTTTTCATATTTCCACAAAGGATTGGAATTTAGATCTAGGCACCAACTCTAGATTCCTTCTTAAACTGTTTTCCCTTAATACCTGGCTAACTATCATCCAAGTCTCAGAGGTACCAAACAAGCGGGAAATATTTGTACTGTCAGAATGGAGCACTGATTGCTCCTGGCATAGGTGGTCTTTTCCTAAACTTTCTATGGGCAATTTGTTGTTCTCCCTAAAAACACTGTTCAGCATTGATGTGACAACAGTGCATTTTGCCTCATTTCTCAAGGGTGTGTCTTAGGATGGATAATTATTCTGTTTTGTACTTTATGAAACTGTTTTGATATAGAAGCAATTATACAGGAATTATTAAATCGGTCTGCTCAGTGACCCCAAACTCCAAGAGAGCGGTGTCTGCAGCAGCACTTGTGAGAAGGGACCCAACTATCCACAGGAATAGACCCTTTTGTCAGTCATCATCAGGAGTGGGCAGATATCAGTGCGTGTGAAGAGAAATACCAGACACTTGTGGAGAAAGGGAGGGAAGAGGAGGAAAGGAGTAGATCTCTTAGAAGCTTTGAGAAATGAAATACAAAGAACTATCAAGGACTTTGGTGGGGGTGGGGAGGGCAGGAGGAGGGAAATCAATCAAGACTGCAGGGAAGGAGTGGATACTGAATTTGTGTCCGAGAGCCCATCTGAATATTGTTATATCCCTGCTGAGATTTGTAGGATCCCAAAAGACTGAGTGTTTTAGCAGCTGAAGAACTACTATCAGATCACTTGATCATAGTTCCAAAGTAGGAAGGGTTTGGACTCCTACCATTTGTGTTTCAAGAGCAGGAAAGTGGGTTGTGGAAAACAGGTTGCGGAAAGCAATTATACAGGCAGGGTTCCCGGGTGCAAATTGTGGGTGCTGACAAAATGCCTTCTCCTCCCCCGCAATCCCCCCAAACAATGTACCATCTGACATGGTTGACCATTTCCCTCAATGAAGTTTGGCCCCATTATTGGCAGCAGGTATTTTTGCCATGGTCAAGTTAGATGAAGGCCATGTGTATTATGAGCCTGAATCTAACAGTAATACATGAACAGTAATACAGGGAACTTTAAAATACTAAGAGCTGGTGTGCTTTGCTGAAGCATTACTATCTTTTTTTATAGTCACTAGCTGTGCAATGTCTGTTTAATGTAAAGCATTGGGAATCATGAAAAGCTTTATAAAACTAACCCCACAGGAATTCAAGCATTAGAAGAGCCTGATCAGCAATTTCAGCAGCTCTCAAGAGACTTGCTTCTTCATTTTCAAGCACAGTAGTTTATATTAGTCATCTTACTCTATTTGGGGGTGCGGGGGAGAAAGTGTATCCCATATCATTGCACGCATGCATAGCAAATAGAATTAAACCCGGGGGCACCAGAGATGACTTCTCACTCATTCCCCGGCAGCAATGATGATCAATTTGGCTGACCCAAGTCCAACTACTGTATATATAATTGTCATAAAAATCATCCTGTGCTTTTCAGCTCTGCAGATTTTGCTGTTCTCAGAAAAATGTGATCCATCATTCAACAGCAACCCTTAATCTATGGTTGAAGTTAAGCACATAGGACAAATATATTTAATGGCTTGTCAAGAGCTAACTGTAGCATGGTATCCTCTGACTAGCACTGTCATTTCCTAAAGCAGCAGAGTAATTGTTCCAAAAATATCTTAGAGGTGAAACTTACTTAAGGAGTGGGAGAAAAAGTTTCATATTTAAGGCCTTAATTACAACTGCTCGCCATACACCTCCCAAAAGGTTTGGGCAGAGAGATGCACTGCTCTAGGAAGCTCTTACAGGTAGCGTATCTAGGAGAGGCACAATTATTTCAGGACTTTATCTCCTACGATGAGGAAAGGGAAGGGGTAATATTCATCTTTCCTAGCCTCCCCTCCACAGACACAGCAATTGTGCTCTAGGCTGATTTATAACCACACCCCTCCCTCTCTTCCCCCGGACTTTGAGCTCATAGAGGGCAAGGATTGGGTTTATGTTTGGCCCTTTAAACAGGGACACAAGAGGGTGGTCTCCTTGTGCCTTTTCTTGCCCCTTGTGAGAAAATGGGTTATTCTGAGAATTAAGTGTTTCCACAGTATTTAAGAATGTCAAACCAGGCACAATCTGATTCTAAAAATCAAAGTGCTTTTAGGCCCAGTCTAACAAATAATTTATAAGCAATTCAGTCAGATGATCCCCATATGTTATAGCCTGTCATGTTGTGTCTACCTCCTTTTGCAGCAAGAAAGGTAAGTTCTTGCTATATGTAAGTGATTGTGACAGGTGTCCTTTGTATGAAACAAATAGAAAAATGTCAATGGTCATTTCACAAGAGGGTTGGAAGACTTGTGGATAGCATAAAGTAAACCAGAGCAGCTTATTAACTTTCATAAAGATCCAATAAGTAAGTTAATCACATGTATAACCAATGCAGCCTGACACAAAACTTGTGTCCTCATAAGCCCATATACTTACTAATAGCTCCTAAATGATATATTTCTGTAGCTAAGTACAATACCACACACAGAGGCTTCAGTGTAAGAAGCTCCCAAGTTCAAAGGTAACTTTGGTACTGGTGTATCTGGCTTCAAAAACAAAACAAAAACACATACACACACAGTTACACATTAGGAGGCACAGACTGGTCTAGTTCAGCAAGTTAGCATTTGAACTAGACTCAAGAACTCTAGAAAACTGGTTTTGGATGTGCCAGGGACTCATTCTGTGGCCCTTGAGATAACCTATTCGTACCTTCATTCTGAAGATTAACGTTTCTATGGTATTTTGAAAATGCAAAGTGTTAAAGGCATTTGTGCACCAGTAGATTTTCACCCAGGGACTTTGGCAGACCAATGTGACTTTACCTTCTGGCTAAGCCCCAAATTCCACAATGGCAAATGTTACCATTGCGTGGTGGGCCAAGATGACCTGACTCCAACAAAGTTGTGTGTGGCAGGGGGTGGGGAGGAAATATGTCAGAAAGAATGTAGGAGTACTTAGAAAAAGGATATTTTGATCATCATTATCTACACCCAAAGTCTTCAGCCCCATAAATTCTCTTACCTCTAAGGTAAATCCAAAATTTCCTAGATAAGTAGGTCCCAATCTTTGCCCAACTTTCTCCCAAAACTTAGTAACTCCTCCCCACCCCTGACCAGTTGATTTTCTCTCTTCCTGCCCTTTTCTTGAACTGTTTCCCCCTTTCACATTCCTTCATCATTGCAGTCTTCTTGGGTGTTGGCTCTCCCCTCTCTCTGCCCTTGGAATGAGCTGGATCTGGCTTAGAGACCTCAGATCCCTCCTACTCGCTAGCTGCCTCTGAGAGGAGTGATAAATTGGAGTCTGCTGTCTTTTCCTCCCCTCTCCACCATTACAGTTCACTGTCACAACATATACAGGACAGTAACAGAAATGTAATTTCAACAAGTGAGAGACAAAATGGTTGTGCAATAGAATAACATTTTTCTGGTAGATTAACACTTGTTTTTAAACTATACTTTTTAAAGTTAGGTAATCAGGTCATCTATAAATGTAACATACGGGCTTTTGAAAACAACAGGGCACAAATCATAGTTATACAGATACAAAGAGGAAATTGATGGATTAAGACCAAAGAACATTTTGAAGTCTTATATCCTCAAAAGACAGTAATGTGTTTTATTAATGATAGTTAATACTTTATCAAACCCCATATGGCATGGATTGTTTTCCCATTTTGCCAGCTCAAGGATTGATACAAGAGGATCTCTCTGTCCAGGGCTAATTGGGAAGTGAACTATACTGAGGCACAGCTTCTCATTAACGGCTTATCTTCACAGCAAAATTAGTCATCGCAACCGCACTAAAACTCAAGTGTGATGGTGCCTTTAATTCACTTTAGCTGGGGCTATCAGGGGGTACAAACAAAGTCCAGTGAGCACAATTTATCTTCTCTGTACAGAGTGGACATAGGCTGCCACCACACTAAGGCCATTAGTCCTCCAGTGGTTTCTCACAAATTCTCCCCATGTACCCAGGAAGGACAATTGTAGCTCCTATAATTAACTGGGAAAGAATTAATAGAATGGCTCCATTTACTGCAGCATAAAGAACAAAGGAGAACTAGGTTAGTTGAACAAAAGGTAGCTAGACCAGCTGGAGAGGAGTAACATAACCATAGGTAATCAAATTAACTCTGCAATGAAGACATGGTCTTAATGTGAGTGTAAGGCACTTTTGTAAAAGTGTATTTAGGCAAATGAGAATCAGGCTCAATGTATTTTTAAGTCACTTTATAGTTTTAAAAATCAGGTGATTTAGGACTTGATCTTAATTTTTTGACAGTGCTACTCATGAACCAGTCTCTCTCTCCCTGTGTACCAAGCACCAGTTCTCCTCTCTCTTTTCTGTCATTGAGGCTTCCCTCACCCACCTCCCAGGACTCTGCTTCAGCTATAGCGTCTCAGTCTTAGAGCTGTCTGGAAAACAGGTTTGCATCCCATGAGAAATTCTGATTTTTTTTATCCCTATCCAGGGGTAAAGAGCCACTATAATCAAATATTTTTATGAGAGAACATTTTTAAAAATCTATTTGGAACCAAAATGAACATTTTTGACCAAGAGTTTTCTTGTCAAATTTATTTATTTATTTGGGGGAGGGGGGGTGGCAGTAAACCAGCTCTACTCAACCATTTGTATGCTACCTGTGAACCTAATTCTAAAAAGCAATGAACATTCAACTCTTGGGGGAGTCAGTGCTGATGAAGAATTCACAGGGTCTACTATTTCAAGATGGGTGAGGCAAAGAATTTTCTCTTATGTGCTGTCTGAAAAAAGATGCATAGATACCTCTAGTGCTAGGTCAGTTATTCAAATATACTTATTAAACTTTGAATTATAATACAATCCTCCTTGTCATAGCAGAAAGAGTAATCCTTGGTTAATTAGGGAAACTGCCATCAGCACGATTTCACTTTGTTGCAGTGAGATAGGAATGGATATTAAAAAGAATAATTTTTCCTAGGTGCAGAGAAAATGAAACAGGTTTAGAGAACCAGTTTGACAAAAGAATTCCCAGATGTCTAAAAAGTAGTGAAGCATAAAAAAAGCACTAATATGTACTCTGAACAAACAATATCATACTCCATGCTGAAATCTACAGGTACCTGAGGCGATATCTAAAAGCTTCATAAATACTTACCAAAAAAGGCACTTACATATGCTTTCCCCAGCTAACAACAGGTTGCACTATAGTGACTTTTCATTTTAAATTTCAAAAAGCTCTGTGTTGAACAACCATGCTGGATACATTTCAAATGCATTTTTGAGAGGGGATGGGAATGTATTTAAACTCATTAAAAACCTGAATGCAGAGATTTAAACCACAGATAAAGATTAGAATCATTCCAGACTGGGATAAGATTTAAAACAAAAACCCACAAACCAGATAGACTACAGAGAAACCACCTTAAGAGGAATACTATGTCTGGCCACAACATATGTAAAGCATTTTCCTTGTGAGGACCACTGGTTGTTAAATTATAAATCCCTTGAATAAATTTGGTACTACCCGACATGCTATTATGCTGTAAAAAAATATTTTTTTCCTGATATCACAACATTCCATCACAATGTAACAAGTTTGTTGATGAGCTCACTTTGTAGTTTAGACTTAGATCTCTTCAGATCAAGAGATCTGGCATCACTGCTGATAATATACAAATGATATTTCAAAGTGTATAGGTCTGTAATAATCAATTAGTCTGAGGATGTCACCATTATCCCACAGAAGGGCTGCTGGAAATTTTTAACACTTATTAAATATTGCTTGAAATATGAAAACAGTATGTGTCTAGAGTTATTGAAACAAGTCTGGCAACTGCTCTGAAAAGAATTTAGACAGGATGGTATGCTTACTGAACATACAGGGAATACTTGGTGCCTTTGTTTGATAGGATTTATCTTCTTGACATTGAAAACAGCATTGCAACATGCAATTTTCAAATTGCACAACCTTGAGAAGGTAAAAAAGTCTTGAAACATTTTGTTACTTAAGAGCATGTCACATATTATGTTTATAAACCAGCACATGGCTTATTTCTTTTGCTGAAGGGAATGAGCATCCACCTGCAGCCTAGAAGAGAGAGAGAGATCAAGTAAGGTATTGAATTGTTCGGATTGGTACAAGGAAGAATAAATAAAAGTGATGTGATAAAGTTACACAAAGGAAAGTTTCCAATAACTATCAGAAAAGATTTCCAAAAAAGAGGTCTATTCAATAGAAGTGGTGAAAATGCCATCCAGTAATGTGATGGTCCAAACACTGGAAAATATATTGAAGGGGACAACACTACACTGACAGGGAGACAGACTAGAATGTTCCTCTCTCCTAATAAGTTCTCACTCTCTTTTTGTATGGACCCAATTTTGTCATCTTTTATTCATTTCAAGTAGCACCTTAACATGTCTCAGAGACTGGAGAAATTCTGAAAGCCTTTATGAGAGTTCTATATAGACAAATGAAGAATCAGGATTTTGGTAATGTAAGGAGGAACTCCAAAGGTATTCTAGTAGTTGAGATTTTTTACACAAGGAACTTTCAGAAAAAGATCACAGTTAGTGTCTGAGCCAGCTCTGGAACTAGCCGTACAACTGGCACATTCATCTGAGCTGGGAAGAGTGAAAGTTACCCAGCAAGAAAGTAGTTGCTGTATAATTTTGACAAACTTTTAGTGAAGAAGAATAGGACATACAGAGCCCGGGAAGTACTAAAAATATAGTTCTGTAAATATCCTTTCAAATTTTTAAACAAGTTCACTTTGAATGTATTTACACACCTTGTGTGTTCACATTAAGAAAAAAGGGTGCTCCGTGCATGTATTTGTTGAAGGAGGTTGTGGAATAGTGTTTCCTATAATGCAAGAGGATAAGGAAACCTGTAGTGACCCCAACCAGAGCCAGGAGATGACGATGACGACGACATCCTGGGCTCACACATTATGCCCACAAACTTCTCAACCAACATGAAGCAGTTTGTGGCACCACATGGCTCTACAAGCAGCATTAAAATGCACAGAGATGTATGACCCACCTTAGCTGCAAGTTTGGCAGCAATGTTTCAATTGGGACTGCATCTCCTGAATGGGATGGACCACCATGAGTAACAGTATAACACAAGTGTTCCACATTAGCTACATGTTTGAGTCCACATAGCTTATAAAAAAGTCAAAATGTTGGTTATTTAAAGTCCCAATCTATCCAGCTACACACACTCAGGCCAGGAGAAGAGTCTATCCTATCCTGGGGACTCTTTTTGCCCCACCACCCCCACAAACATGACACAGTTCTGCAGTGGTCTAGAAACCTACTTTTGCTGTCTCAGACTCAAAGAATACTTTCAAGATAACACTGAACAGCACACTGCTACACAGATACCCTCCCACCAACAGTACAAGAAGAAGAACTCTACATGGACTCCTCCTGAGGTTCAAAAAGACAGTCTGGACCTATACGTAGAATGCTTCCGCTGACGTGCACAGGCAGAAATAGTGGAAAAACAACATCCTTTGCCTCTCAACCTAAGTCGTGCAGAACGCAATGCCATCCACAGCCTCAGAAACAATCCTGACATTATAATCAAAGAGGCTGATAAAGGAGGTGCTGTCATCATGAACAGGTTTGACTACCAAAAGGAGACTGCCAGACAACTCTCCAATGCCAAATTCTACAGTCCACTTTCCTCAGATCCCACTGAGGAATACACTAAGAAACTACACCATCTACTCAGGACATTCCCTACACTAACACAGGAACAAATCAACATACCCTTAGAGCCCCGACTGGGGTTATTCTATCTACTACCCAAGATCCACAAACCTGGATGCCCCATCATCTCGGGCAGTGGCACTCTCACTGAAGGACTGTCCAGATATGTGGATTCTGCTCAGACCCATGACACCACTGATTTCTTGAGAAAACTACAATGCATTGGTGATCTTCCAGAAAACACCATCCTAGCCACCATGGATGTAGAGGCTCTCTACACAAACATCCCCCACCACAGATTGAATACAAGATGTCAGGAACAGTATCCCTGATGATGCCACAGCATAGCTGGTTGCTGAGCTCTGGGACTTTATCTTCACGCACAATTATTTCAAATTTGGTGACAATATATACCTCCAGACCAGTGGCACAGCTGTGGGCACCCACATGGCACCACAATATGCCAACATTTTTAAGGGTGACCTAGAACAACGCTTCCTCAGCTCTCGTCTACTCACTCCCCTTCTCTACCTACACTTCACTGATGACATCTTCATCATCTGGACCCATGGGAAGGAAACCCTGGAAGAATTCCACCAGCTTCCACACCACCATCAGCCTCAGCCTGGACCAATCTACACGGGAGTCCACTTCCTAGCACCAAGATGCACATAAGTGATTGTCACTTTAACACCACCCTATACCAAAAACCCACCGACCACTATGCCTACCTTCATGCCTCCAGCTTCCTTCCTGTACACCCCACACGATCCATTGTCTACAGCCAAGCGCTGAGGTACAACTGCATTTGTTCCAACCCCTCAGACAGAGGCCAACACCTACAAGATCTTCACCAAGCATTCTCAAAACTACGTACCCGCACAAGAAAATAAGGAAACAGATCAACAGAACCAGACGTGTACCCAGAAGCCTCCTGCTGCAAGACAAGCCCAAGAAAAAAACCAACAGAACCCCACTGGCCATCAGATACAGTCCTCAGCTAAAACCTCTCCAATGCATCATCAGCGATCTACAACCCATCCTGGACAACGATCCCTCACTTTCACACACCTTGGGAGGCAGGTCAGTCCTCACTCACAGACAACCCGCCAACCTGAAGAATAGTCTCACCAACAATGACACACTGCACCATAGTAACTAACTCAGGAACCAATCCACGCAAAAACCTTGATGCCAATTCTGCCCACATATCTACACCAGCAACACCATCAAAGGTGTGGCTGATCTGGTTAGGTCCATCACCAGTTCATTGACCTGCATGTCCATCGATATAATATATGCCATCATGTGCCAGCAATGCCCCTCTGCTATGTACATTGGCCAAACTGGACAGTCCCTACGTCAAAGGATAAATGGACACACATCAGCTATTAGGAATGGCAATATACAAAAACCTACAGGAGAACACTTCAATCTCCCTGGACACACAATAGCCGATTTAAAGGTAGCCATCCTGCAACAAAAAAAAAAAAACTTCAGGAGCAGACCTTAAAGAGAAACTGCTGAGCTTCAGTTCATTTGCAAATTTGACACCATCAGCTCAGGATTAAACAAAGACTGTGAATGGCTAGCCAACTACAAAAGCACCCATGCCTCAGTTTCCCCTCACTGGTCCACAGACTCTGCTGGTAGAATGACTTAATCCTCTAGGGAAACAAATCTCTAGAACATACAACAGGCCAAATAGAAATATTTTCTCACATTGGATCCATAAACAGTCCTTTGCTCTTTGATTACAGGGTTCCCACATTTCCAAAAGGCACTACTGAGATGCAGTGGCCATTTACTTGAAATGTCCATTTCGTTTTTCCCCTCATGGTTTTTTTTAGCCAAGGTCAGTTAAACCAAAGGAAAGGCAAAACAACAGACTTTGCTGTATATCTTGACTCAGCAGTTCTTCCCCCACACTAGGATTGCAGTAGACCCTCCTGTAGGGCATTCAGACTTATGTTGCCTCCCAGAAAAGGAAACTGCTCACACCTGTTGTCTCTCCAAACTAGAAAGAGAAGGAACATGACAATTTATGTTTCTCCCCGAGCAAAAGCCAAAGCTGTTTAATTCTGTCTCACCTGCTTTCTGAGCCCAGATGTAAACTCTTTCTTTAATTAGCTAGCACAGCAGGCCCTCTCTCTCTCTCTCTTTGTAGGGGATTAACCACTTCCCTGCCTTATCCAGTATGGTGTATGATCACCCCCAACACATTCTCTTTCTCAGTAAAATAAGATTGCAGCACAGTGACCACATTCTGAACATTGTCTTAAGTTTCCATTTGCTTTCTTGCCTTTTAAACTGAGCATATTTTGATTTTAACCACAGAGACAGAAATAAGCCAATACAAGAACTCACATTTCAGAAGACAATCATCATATAAAAAGAGTTTCCTTCTTCTTGTATGTTTATAAGATTCTGTGGGGTCTTGGAGTGATGCTCTGTTCTGCAGAGACTTTGGTCTGTATCCACAAAGGGACTTAGGTGTTGTGATGATGACAGCTGGTGTAAATTGCCATAGCTTCATTAACTTCAGTTGATCTGTGCTAATTTATAGCAGCTGAAGATTTTTCCAGGCTCTGTCTTTGAAAGCAAAACCTGAGAACCTCACTGCTCTGGTTCAAAAGTATCCTTTAGTCACACACCTCTACCCCAAATAAAGTAACAATACAATCTACCACTCGGATCTAGCACTAAGCCCATCTCTCATCTGCCGAAAACAAGAACTTGTAGAGAACTTCCCAACATCTGTAAAGCTATTTACAGTAAGCTAAAGGCTGTAGATCAATGTCAATATCAAACAGAATCCTTCTATGGGTAAGAAAATGGTGAACACACAAACAGTGCCTGCTGCGATTGGAATTCAGAGCAGGTGAGATATAACAAATGGGAGCTTAAAAACCCCTCAAAAATGTAAAAAATTAAACCACTAATATTTCACATAGTGGAATTCATTTGTAAATACAAAGGGCATTTGCAAAACAATTTCAGAGGCTTCACAATTTCCTTAAATTTCTCTAACTAGTCATGGTGGATTAGAGTAGATAGTATAGAAAATAAGAGGAGTTTATAAATCATGCTTTGACTAGAAAAAGCAAGAAGTGTTATTATTAATGGATGTTTTAGTGTCAAAACATTAGACAAATCACGCTATTTATTCCCCATCCATCACAGCCTTTAAATGAGTACCTTCAAGACAAAATGTGTCATTAAACATTTAACACTATACTATATATCAAATTACCTCTGTAAAACAAGAGAACAATCTTATGCAAAGATGGATGGAGAAATTCTAGAGGAGGTTTTTGAAGATTATGAAAGACTGATAATTTCCTGCAATATCCGAAATGAACTCTGCTGAATTAAGTTAAACCTTACTGAATTAGTTTTAACATACTTGGAGTTTTTTGTACTAAACTTGCAATTATGTATGTGTTATTGTGGAAATGTACGTATTTCTACGGAAGGATAAATAGGAGAACAGCAGGTTGTAACACCTCCACAGAAGCCATCCTCTTTCCCCGAAAGTTATGCATATACTAGTTTAAACTGAGGGACCAGCATACAAGAAATGTTTTTTTGGACAAATAGCCTAGTTTTAAATTAGCTCATGGCCTTCCTTCTGAACCAGGAAACAGGTAGGATCCCTGGTCCCCAGTCCTTAGGGTAGGGTTGGAGAGATTGAGCCTGCCAGAATCCATGTTAGGGTTGGGGTTAATTCTGATAAGCTTATTAGCAAGTGTGGAGATTCTTTAGTTGTTTTTAATGTGTTCTCTGCAATATTATTTTGTTTTTTACCTTAAGAATAGTAGGATTGGGTAGGAAGTGCTGCATGATAACTCAGAACTGTTGACTGTCACACTTAATCTGTCTCTCAAGAGAAAGCACAAAGGTGTCCTTGGACAACCTGTTTGTGCTGGAAAATACACAGTGAAGGCAGGAACCTGTGCATCCTGGGAACATCCCCATCACAATGAAGAGAGATAGGGGTCTCCTCCCAGAACGGGAATGGCTGGGGAGCTGGAAGTTGAGAATAAGTGCCCTTGCCTTGCTTCAAGGGCTATGGGAAATACAGGTGCAGTTGCCCTGAATTGTGACAATAATGATTTGTGGTTTTCCTTTTTCTATTGTTATATAAAGTCAACCTTGTGTTAGAAGCAGTGTATGTGAGCAATTCAGAACCGGAAAGAGAAAGGGTTTGAAACTGATTGAAGTATCAAGGGCAGGCACCAGTGTTTGATTTTGTCTGAAGAAAACAATGTAAAATTTTAGTGTTAAAGGTGTATCAAAAGTGATTAACTTAACATAAATGGGCTATGTTCACAGCTTCTGTGTACCAGCCAAGGATCTGACTCCTTTACTGGGAAATTTGGTATTGCAAATGTATGTATACTCTAATATTTATCATATGTATTGTGATAGCATCTACTGGCCCCAAGTAGGGATCAGGGCCTCATTGTGCTAGGTGCTGTGCAAACAGAAAACAGAATGTCCCTGCTCCAAAACTCTTGCAATGTAAGTATAAGATGAGAGACATCAGGTAGATACAACAAACAGATGGGGGAGCACAAGGTAACAGTAGGAGGGTACTGGTCACTATGATAAGCCGTGGTCATAGCACGCCAACTGCCTAACCACTGTCCTCTGCCACCATAGCTTCCATTAAAACTTCCTACAGAATTATTGTGTTAGGCTTACTATGGCATGGCGATGCAACGCTCCATGGCAGTGCCAATGCTCTGCTTTAGGTACTGTTCATGCTGTATCACTCTGTCACCGTTGGGTGAAACATGGCAACTGTTTAACTATACACAGCAACACTACACGGCAGCTTAGGGAAAGATGTGAACTCTGTTGCAGCTGCAGGTGGAATTAAATAATACTTAGCACTTACATAAAGCTTTATATTTCCAATGTGCACTATAAATAAAAGGTTTTACTTTTGGATTTCAGATACAGTAAGCAGAGTCCAGCTGCCCAGGTTAAGATACGTTTTGGATGCTGGCACCTTGTGTGGAACCCTGACTGCAACACAGTGGGCAAGTATGTTGAAATGGGTAAGATCTTTAGCTGTTCCCCACTTCCTGCTGCAGTAATGGCATTCAGACGTTTGTTCCTTTCCAGTCTACCAATCAGTTTGTGTCAGTTTACATTTTTAAGGCTAGAAACCTACTATTCTTTAGGGAGAAAAAAATAAACAAACTGGAGATTATTCATTCTGGATCCCAAAGCCAGCTCTGTTACCAAAAGCCCTCCTAAAGTAACTCAGTGACTGAAGCTAATGAATTTATAGTGATGAAACTGAAAGCAGAATTTAGTCCTTCCTTTTATGGCCCGTGTAAAGATTCTAATACTATTAGAAATGACCGCAAATCAAAATCTTATCCATTCTGTTGGCAGTAGAAATAGAATCTCATTCCACATTGAAATTATGGAGCTGGCCCTTCCCTTTATAACGGATCAGAAAGAGGGCTTGATCCAAAGGCAATTGAAATCAATGGAAAGATTCCCAGGTCTGAAATCCATCTATCTGAACACTGCAGAACTTTCTGTGTTACCCAGGATTCTTTCAACCCAAAGCTCTTGGTAACTTTTACTCTGTGCGAGGTGGTGTCAGGAAATAAATCAGGTGAGACACAGCCATCTGACCGATAGATGGCTGGCACAAACAGGACAACACAAGTGTGCTTTCACATAAAGCTACACTTTACTTAGTCTCAAGCACTCACACACATCCACAACAGGTTAGTAAACACCACCAACCCTCGATAATTATCAAAGCTGAGTGCAGCGCTCGAGTGGCACAGCGGCAGCCTGTCTGCCACTGGGGACTGCAAGATGTATCCAGAAGGAGAGTCCAGAAGAGTCCAACTACTTCAAACTTTCCCCCCTTATTTATACATTAGTAATAGAATGACATGTCCCTGAAAGAAAACTTGTCAATCAAGCTGTTTCAATGGTCAAGCAAGAGGTTCCTTCTGATTATTGATTAACCAGGTGTGGGTTTTTCCAGAGTTTGCAGCCTTGAGACCCTGTTAGACACATTCCTGAGGGCACATCCTGCTCTTCTAAGATTCATGTGTCAGCAAATTCAACACAATTCTTATCAGGAAGGGCACAGGACACAGGGTCAAGCTGCCCTTTCTGTGGCACCCAAAATTCCCTCCCCTCCTACCTTAGTCAAGCTGAGGCTGCAACATGGACAATTTACAGTTTGCTGACTTGGCTGCTTTTAGCAATAAGCCATAGTGGTTTCAGGCACTTTACTGGTTTGCTGAAATCTCCCCGTATATCTGAAGAGAGTGAGGAAGAAAAGAAGGAAATATTTTGAAGTCATTACATTTTTAGTTTTAAAATCTCAAACATATGCAACTTACCATGCTTAATGAGGTACTATTTTTGTTATGTTTCAGAGTAGCAGCCATGTTAGTCTGTATTCACAAAAAGAAAAGGAGTACTAGTGGCACCTTAGAGACTAACCCATTTATTTGAGCATAAGCTTTCGTGAGCTACAGGTCACTTCATCGGATGCATTCAGTGGAAAATACAGTGAGGAGATTTATATACACAGAGAACATGAAAAAATGGGTGTTATCGTATGATAACAGTATGATAACACCCATTTTTTCATGTTCTGTGTGTATATAAATCTCCTCACTGTATTTTCCACTGAATGCATCCGATCAAGTGAGCTGTAGCTCACGAAAGCTTATGCTCAAATAAATGGGTTAGTCTTTAAGGTGCCACTAGTACTCCTTTTCTTTTTGTTATGAAACCATCTAGGTTGCGATTCTTTTAAGAAGATAAGGAGATGTTTTATAGATATGCTTTTAAGCAGGTTTTTTTAAACAGAAAACTGAATCACATTTTGGCTCATCTGATGAGGGACTGTCAGATTTGCTCTCTAGATAAGACACGAAGAAAGGCTAATAGCCATTTGCACATCTCCTATGATGTGATCTAAGTATTTTCATGCCCTTTTGAAGTCTATTCCTCTATGGTTACCTTAGAAAAGTTAGGATCACTGGAAGAAATTAATAATACATTATAAGAAATATTGATGCTTGTTAAAAACAAATAGCGTTTCCCTATAGGGTAATATGAGATTTCATTTTTACTTTGAACATTTTGGAGAATATAAAAATACTGGATAAGAGAGAATGGAATAAAAGGGCTAGAAAGGAGTTTCATGTGTTCTCTATCACTTTTATCATTTTCCACACCCGGAATTCATCAGAAGGTGTTTTAATCTTTGCAATCAATCGCTGTTCTAAATCCCTGCAGGGAAGATTTGGACATGAGAAGGACTATTCCAGAGCTAATCTGATTCTTTTGTGGCAAATGCTGCCTCCATTTTCCTCTGCAGTTGTGGGGGGTCCCTAACTGCAAGGAAACTCTTCCTATTTTACTATAGAAGGGAGTTGGGGGTAGGGACCTTTCAGTGTATCCACACTATCTGTGCACTTTAGGCTGCACCTTTGGTGCAAAAGGCCAATACAGGAGATATACACCACATAACACCATAGACTTTGTGCTAGCCCCATGCCTAGGAGGTGGATTTCACCCACCAGAGCTGAATTCAGGGAGTTACCCATGCTCTGGGATTTGCAACATGATTTTGGAGGACATGGTGAGGCCGGAAGAAGAGCTACTGAAGCTCTCTTTGCACAAATCTGCTTCTGAACATTTTGGTAGCTCTGCTCATAGCTTGGTTTGGGGTGGGTTCAGAGTTGTAGGTTTCTAGTTAGCCCAAGCATTCTTATATAAAAATAGCATTAAATAATTAATGATCAAAGATAGTCAGGACATTGGTTATGTATCACATTTCAGAACCATTTGGGACCAAGACAGCACATACAGTAAAGATGTGTGAAATAACTGATATTTCAGTTTGCTGGCCATTCTTGGGGTGGGGGAATAATAATTTCAGGTAATTTTATAATGTATTTAAACATATCATACCAAAATAATAATTTGAGTAAAACAAAACATTTAGTTTGAGGGAGGTTTTTTATTTAAGAAAATAAGATTTAAGCGGAGTTTGAAATAAAAATTAATTTTGATTTTTCCCAGTTGAAGCAATTTGGTGAATTAGGTGTGGCTGCATGAAATGTTCTTGTCAACTCAGATCTGCATTTTTGTTACAACAAGTTTCAGCTCTTAGGAACAAAGCCATTGTTCTTGAAAGGAGGACTTGGCAATAACATCCATGACATTGGACCACTGATTTTTATTTTTATTTTACATAAGGTGTTTCTTTTGTGCTCACAGAGTTTACATGAACCTTTATCAACATCACAGTTTGATTACTCAGAGCCATCTTAAGGCTCAGTGTTCCTAACATTGCTTTTTGTGTGCGTGTGTATGTATATCTCACCCCTGCTGGTGCTCTAGAGGGGCACTGTCTTCTTTATTTCTTATTCTTTTACTATAGCTCTTATCTGCTGTTTTCATAGAATCATAGGGACTGGAAGGGACCTCAAGGGGTCATCTAGTCCAGTCCCCTGCACTCATGGCAGGCCTAAGTGTTACCTAGACCAGTGTTTCCCAAACTTGGGAGGCCGCTTGTTCAGGGAAAGCCCCTGGTGGCCGGGCCAGTTTGTTTACCTGCCACATCTGCAGGTTTGGCTGATCACAGCTCCCACTAGCCACAGTTTGCCACTCCAGGCCAATGGGAGCTGCGGGAAATGGTGTGGGCCAAGGGACGTACCGGCCGCCGCTTTCCGCAGCCCCCATTGGCCTGGAGCGGTGAACCTTGGCCAGTGGGAGCCGACATTGGCTGAACCTGCGGATGCGGCTGGTAAACAAACTGGCCCGGCCCGCCACGGGCTTTCCCTGAACAAGCAGCATCCCAAGTTTGGGAAACACTGACCTAGATCATCCCTGACAGGTGTTTGTCTCACTGGCTCTTTAAAATCTCCAATGATGAAGATTCCACAACCTCCTTAGGTGATTTATTCCAGTGCTTAACCACTCTGAATGTTAGGAAGTTTTTCCTAATGTTCAACATAAACCTCCCTTATTGCAATTTAAGTCCATTATTTCTTGTCCTATCTCAGAGGTTAAGAAGAACAATTTTTCTCCCTCCTCCTTGTAACAACCTTTCATGTACTTGAAAACTGTCATCATGTCCCCCCTCAGTCTTCTCTTCTCCAGACTAAACAAACCCAATTTTTTCAATCTTCCCGCACAGGTCATGTTTTCTAGACATTTAATCATTTTTGTTGCTCTTCTCTGGACTTTCTCCAATTTGTCCACATCTTCCTGAAATGTGGCAACCAGAACGAGACACAATATTCCAGTTGAGGCCTAATCAGCATGGAGTAGAGTGGAAAAATTACTTCTTGTGTCTTGCTTACAATACTCCTGCTAATACATCCCAGAAGGATGTTTGGGGTTTTTTTGCAACAGTGTTACACTGTTGATTCATATTTAGCTTATGGTCCGCAATGACCTCCAGATCCCTTTCCGCCATACTCCTTCCTTGGCAGTCATTTCCCATTTTGTATGTGTGCAACTAATTGTTCCTTCCTAAGTGGAGTACTTCATATTTGTCCTTATTTGATTTCATCTTATTTATTTCAGACCATTTCTCCAGTTTGTCCAGATCATTTGGAATTTTAATCCTATCCTCCAAAGCACTTGCAACCCCTCCCAGCTTGGTATCATCTGCAAACTTTATAAGTGTACTCTTTATGCCATTCTCCAAATCATTGATTGGCAATTTTAAGAGCTGATGAGTAGGTACAAAACTTCTGAGGTTCAAATTAGTTCTGTTAGGAAAGTTTCACAGACTTAGAGTGAGGGTGGGCCTGTACTGCTTGGAAAAATGAAATACAGGTTATAAAAATGTAGGATCAGGAACTTTACCTTCCCGCTTGCTGATAAATCACCAAGTACACTGTTGGTGCCATAATAATGAATAGCTCAGCATGACTTCAGTTACCATGTGCTAATACACAAACTATGCTGTGTATAACAACTGCACACACAACTGTTTTGTGGGGATTTACGCGGGGCCAGAACCTCAGCTGGCATGCATGTGCATAGGTCTATTGACTTCAGTGGTGCTGACTGATATCAGCTGAAGAGCTGACCCAAATGTACTTTTAAATAAATCTTAAGGATAAAGGCACTGCTTGAAGAGAGGGATACAATTCTCAGCTGTGAGAGAAAAAAGGAACTTTGAGAAAATTGACGAAAGAGACTTGAGGAGACCTGTTTTGCTTGTTAGTGAACTCTCTGTCGAGCTCCCTTTGAAGAACCTGAAGATTTGCACAGATTGATGAAGGATAACTTATGAATCCTGTCTGTTGTTCACTACTTTTTCCTCTTCTAGAAGAACTAAGAGTTCTCAGATCAAAAGCTCTCAATCCATAACAAATGGAACAAACAACAAGCTTAGTGTATCTATCCAATTACTGACATACTAGCCACACTTAAGAGCAGTCCAATAACCTGAAAAATATAAAAAGGTTTTCACTGTGCTCTGGGTTTGGACTATTGAAAGCAAGAGGCAACAGAAGACCTATTCCTGCAAACTGTCCCATGTAGGTAGCCTACACCACCTGTTCAGAGCCCCATTGAGTCAATTGGGACTCCATGCTGGTACATGGCTCTACCAGTTTTGAGAAGCTTACAGGATCAGGGCCTTAGCTAGCTGGTAGAATGTGCATTGTTGTTTGGATTGATGTACCTAGTCAACATAAAATATTTACAGAAATTAAAATCTTGGCTCAACTTATAGTTTAAGTAAGTTTTGAGCATTTAATGGCTAATTCCACAAAGCATCAACTGATAGGTAAAGAAAATAAGCTTTCACTAATGATTGCCAGGATTTTAAAATTGAGCAAAATTGACTCCTCCTGAATCTGTGTTGAATTCATCTAAGAGATGTGCCAAAATTTCAGATAAGCAATTGTCTGTCCACTCTGATACAGGATTCTCATTCTATTCATGTAGTTATCAAGTTGTGTTATACATGTTTATATCCTCCATATTACATTGTTCTAATTAGCATATACATGTGGCAGAATGTGCAATAGAGTATTGGGCCTTAATATAAGCTGCATTGCCAAAGTATGTGTTTAATTCACCTATTTATTCTAGAAGATTAGCTAGTGCAAACAGTGAAGTAGGGTATCAGTGATGTTCACAAAGTAGCTGATACTGTTCAATGACTTTTCAAGTTATTTCCTCAAAGTGTAGTTTGCTTCCATTTACCCAAGTTTCTTCACAAATTACTCCCTGGTCTGTTTAGGTGATGAGTTAATCAGGTTATAAAGCCTGGATATTTATTACTCAGAAGCATATAATACATTCAATGACATTGTATTGGATTAAATCAGTACTTCTGTGACAAAGTACTGTACTTGGTGCCAGTTAACAGCACAGCCAAATGAACCATCTCTCTGGGCTTCCTTGTTGTCACTAAGGAAATTTGTCTGATACTAAAACCCCCTGACACCCAGATATCTTAAGTCTTTTAATGCATTCTTTTACAAACAGCAAGAAGACTAATATTTACTTGTGCCCACTAAACTGCATTGATTACTGAAGCTAAATCTTTTGTGGGTCCTTGCAGCAAGCCTTTAAAAATAAAATTTCCCAATGTTTAGAACATAGGTTATGAGTTTTACATCTTCTGACATCCATACCTCTTGACAGTTTTATTTTAAATGGGCTCATCCATTTGCTTGTTCTCAGTGTAACTCAAGTGCACTGTGAGAGAACTTTTTATGCTAACAGCAAGTGAAGAGTCAACATCATGGTATTTTCTGTTAGCATTAGAAAATCCTGACTCACCATTCCAATGAGTTAAGATGTGCTTATTCTTCTAGAATGTGGATTTAGAACATATTACAAAACTGCTGAGATCCAAGCAACAAACAAATGGAAGCAACAAAACCCCAAGAAAAATGAACCAAAAGACAAAAAAATAATGATGTTTAGAATTTTCAAAATAGGGATAGTGTTTTGGGACTTATGGGAATAATCAGCATTTATGGTTAAGATTTTCAAATGAGCTAAAGAAATTAGTTGCCCAACTCTCACTAACCTCTTTGAAAACCCCAGACTCCATATTTGATCTAGTTTTAACGTAGGTATGCTAACAAATTCAAATACAAAATACAAACACTGGGCCATATTCTCCACCATAACTCTAATAGAATGGCATCAGCTGAGAATTTGGCCCTGTGTGAGAGAGAAAACTCATCAAATTACAAAAGAAAAGAAAAGCAAGCCCTCTCCAAGTTAAACCCAATACCTGAAAAAAGCCACACACAGATGAGCCCTATAACAGGGTCAGAAGGTAAACAAAAATCAGTCTCTGTGGGCCAAAGGGTCAGCAAGTAAATTCCAGAGTTAAGAATGCTGTGGGTAGAAAGGTCTGAATCAGTTACCTGTTGCATGTATCTGAGATCTATTAGCATGTCCTAGCTAATCTCAGGCTATGGCTACATTACAGATTTTACAGCGACTCAGCTGCGCCACTGTAAGCTCTGTAGTAGACACACTACTAAGGTGATGGGAGAGACCTCTTCCATTGACTTAATTACTCCAGGCCCTGTGAGTGGCAACAGCTGTCTGCAGGAGAAGCTCTCCCGCTGAAATAGTGCTGTCCACACCGGTGCTTAGATTGGTATAATTTATGTCGCTAAGTATGGTGGCTTAGTCACATCCTTGAGCAACATAATTTTTATCGAGGTAAGCTGTAGTGTGTACATAGCCTGAGTTGCTGGGGCAAAGCATATAGAGGAAGGCAGTCTCTGAGATCCCCAACTGGAGTTTAGCGTGAATGAACTGAAAGCCAGATTCAGGTAAAATATACTCCATTTGTTAATCTCTGTTAACTAAACAGGCAGCTGTATTCTGTACAAACTGATATCTCCAAGCAGGGGGGATTATAACAATACAGTCTGAGGATACAAAGACATGATTGTACTGGTATAAAAGTGTACATTTTATAGAAATGATTTCTGATGCTTAAAAAACTATGTTGAGCAGCACTGTTCCCAGGACAGATGCACTATTTACCTTTCTCCACTGTGAAAACTGATCATTTATTCCTACATTTTGTTTCCTATCTTTTAATCAGTTACGGATCCATGAGAGAACCTTCCCTCTTATCCCATGAATGCTTACTTGGCTTAAGAGCCTTTGGTGTGGGACTTTGTCAATAGCTTTCTGAAAGTCCAAGTCCACCATATCCGCTACATCACACTTGTCCACATTTGTTGACACCCTCAAAGAATTCTAACAAGCTGGTGAGGCATGATTTCCCTTTACAAAAGCTGTGTTGACTCTTGACAAACAAATGTGTGTGTGAATTCTGTTCTTCACTATAGTTTCAACCCATATGCCTTTAACTAAAGTTAGATTTACTGGCCTGTAATTGCCAGGATCACTTCTGGAGCCTATTTAAAAACACCAACAACACAAACAAACAATCAAAAACCCATTAGCTATGCTCCAATCATCTGGTGCAGAGGCTGACTTAAGCAATAGCTTAGATATCACAATTAATAGTACTGTAGTTTCTTATGCATATGAGTGCCTTCAGAACTTTTGCGCAAATACTATCTGATCCTAAGGAGTTATTACTGTTTAAACTGTCAATTTGTTCCAAAATCTTCTCTACTGAGACCTATTACTGCCTGCCTGATAACATTTGCAGCTAGGGAAGAGCAAACACTTGTATGATTTATGCCAACTCTGTCCACATATCTATTCAAGGGACGCCACCATAGGACCTAACCACATCAGCCACACCATCAGGGGCTCATTCACCTGCACATCTACCAATGTGATATATGCTGTCATGTGCCAGCAATGCCCCTCTGCCATGTACATTGGCCAAACCGGACAGTCTGTATGCAAAAGAATAAATGCACACAAATCTGACATCAGGAATTGCAACATCCAAAAAACAGTAGGAGAACTCTTCAACCTCCCTGGTCACTCAATAACAGACTTAAAAATCTGCAATTCTTCAACAAAAAAACCTTCAAAAACAGACTCCGACATGAAAGTGCAGACCTGGAATTAATTTGCAAACTGGACACCATCAAATTAGGCCTGAATAAAGACTGGGAGTGGGTGGGTCATTACAAAACCTAATTTTACCATATTAATTTCCCCCTGCTGTTATTCACACCTTCTTGTCAACTGTTTGAAATGGGCCACCCTCATTACCACTACAAAAGTGATTTTTCCTCCCTTGGTATTCTACTGTTAATTGAATAGTTTCGTTAGACTGACCCCCCACTTGATAAGGCAACTCCCATTTTTTCATGTGCTATGTATATGTATACCTGCTACTGTATTTTCCATTCCATGCATCTGATGAAGTGGGTTCTAGCCCATGAAAGCTTATGCCAAAATAGATTTGTTAGTCTCTAAGGTTCCACAAGCACTCCTCGTTGTTTTTGCTGATACAGACTAACACGGCCACCATTCTGAAACCTGGCATTTCTTGTTAACAAGAAACTAACACTTTAATGTTTTACAATGTGCTGAAAAAATGAACAACATGATTTATTGGAACTGATGGGTAGCTGGATCAGCTGTAATTTTCACTATTTGAGAAAATAATGCAACAAAAAGATGAGACATAGGAAATAATGCTGGGAAAATGAAAGCAGGGTGAAAAAAAGCACAAAGAGTTGGCACCGGAATTTGATTTCCAAACCTTCCGTTTCCCATTTATCTTAAAAAGAGTAATTTGGCATTTACCTGTGATGGATCATGACATTGATCTAGTGCCTGGATGCTATTGTTTAGCCCAAGATTTGAAATTTTTCTCCAGTTAGTACTGCTACAATGCAACTTTATTTATCATCCTTCACAGAAACTATTTCAAAATGCTTTAGAGTGTTAAATTCGGTTGCTGAATTAAATAGAAGAGGGAAAGGAACATTTAGCAGGAAAGACAGCAAAGAAAAAAATATATTTTAGGTGAAATTTAAGAAGAAATGGAGTCACTGAGATAGAGAAATACAGGAAAAGTTATGAAATAAGCAGGAGCTGCAAAAAGAAAAGACTTGTACTAATGGTAGTAATCTAGAGAGAGAGAGAGAAGGGTACAAATAGGAGGAAACAAAGGAAAAAGGGAAAGAGCTGTAGAAAAAGAACTATATAAATAAGGAGAGCAATAATGTCCAGTTGTAACTACAGAAGTATTACCTATGGAGATAGATTCATATTCAGAGTGCAGGTATTTGACAAAGATACTTGATAGATTATCTGTCACATATTTCTGCAGTATAGCCGACAGATACCCCCACTACAGATAGCATAAACCCTGCATAATCATACAATATTTGGTAGGTTAGCATTGCTAACCTAATTTAAGGGTGAGTATGCCCTGAGAAAAGCTAAGTGGATAATGAAAGCAGGTGAAAAAAAATTCAGCTATATTTTGGGTTTGGTGTGAAACACACCAAGCCAAAAGTTGCCAGCCTTCAAAAGAAATAAGAAAGGGGATTGCCTAATGTTTTTCTCCAAACCTCTACAGGGCCAAGAGGATGCTGTGGATCTCCTTCCCTTCCTATTCTGATGAAGTTTTCATAATAAAGCTGGTGGGGGGGGGCAATTTTTTTTAAAATATACAAACCTGAAACTCAACGAGTTAGAAATCCTGTTAACCACAGCAGCCAGAAGTGTTGACTGAACCGTGTGTCAACTGAAACCACATGATGGAGTTGACATCAGAGGTCTTGGATAGTTTTCTGAAAACATCTGCTCAATATGCAGTAGCAAAAAAAGCTAACAGAATGTTAGGAACCATTAGGAAAGGGCTAGTTAATAAGACAAAATATTTTACTATATACTAGATACTATATAAATCCATGGTACACCCACACCTTTCATTCTGCATGCAGTTCTGGTCACCCTGTCTCAAAAAAGTTAGAATTTGAAAAAGTACAGAGAGGGCCACAGAAATATTTGGGGGTATGGAACATCTCCCATATAAGGAGACATTAAAAAGACTGGGACTGTTCAGCTTAGTGAAGGAATGACTAAAATGGGATATGAAAGAAGTCTATAAAATCATGAATGATGTGGAGCAAGCAAATAAGGAAGCATTATTTAACACTTCATCTAACACAAGATCCAGGGTTCAGACAATGACATTAATAGGCAGCAAATTTGAAACAAACATAAGGAAGTACTTCCTACAATGCACTGTCAACCTGTGGAACTCATTGCCAGGGGATGCTGTGAAGCCCAAAAATATAACTATATTAAAAAAGAATTAGATAAGTTCATGGAGGATAGGTCCATCAATGGCTATTAGCCACGATGGGCAGAGACGCAGCTGCATGCTCTGGGTATCCATAAACCTCTGACTGTCAAAAGCTGGGACTGGATGACTGGAGATGGATTGCTTGATAATTGTTTTGTTCTGTTCATTCTCTCTGAAGTATCTGGCACCAGATACTGTCAGAAGACAGAATACTGGGCTAGATAGACCATTAGTCTGTCCCAGTATGGTCATTCTTACATTCTTAGCTCTTCTCTCAATAGGGCCCACTTGGATTTCACATCACAGTTATGAAGTCAGCTTGTGTTACATCATCATCCTTCTGCATGGTCACAGGTCATTCACTTTACACCACCTTAGTTCACTGATCTTTTAGAGTACTCTTGTCAAGGTTCCTTCCCCACTCTGAACTCTAGGGTACAGATGTGGAGACCTGCATGAATACCTACTAAGCTTACTTTTATCAGCTTAGGTTAAAACTTCCCCAAGTTTTACCCTTTGCCCTTGGACTTCCACTGCCACCACCAAATGTCTGACCGGGTTTATTTTATTAGGAAAGAGCGCATTTGGAAACGTCTTTCCCCCCAAAATCCTCCCAACCCTTGCACCCCACTTCCTGGGGAAGGTTTGATAAAAATCCTCACCAATTTGCATAGGTGACCACAGACCCAAACTCTTGGATATTAAGAACAATAAAAAAAAGCATTCAGTTCTTGAAAAGAAGAATTTGAATTGAAGAAAAAGTAAAAGAATCACCTCTGCAAAATCAGGATGGTAAATACCTTACAGGGTAATTAGTTTCAAAACGTAGAGAATCCCTCTAGGCAAAACCTTAAGTTACAACAGGCACACAGACAGGAATATCCATTCTATTCAGCACAGCATATTTTCTCAGCCATTTAAAGAAATCATAATCTAACACATATCTAGTTAGATTACTTACTAAGTTCTAAGACTCCATTCCTGTTCTTCCCCGGCAAAAGCATCACACAGACAGACAGACAGAGATTTGTTTTCTCCCTCCCCCCAGCTTTTGAAAGTATCTTGTCTCCTCATTGGTCATTTCGGTCAGGTGCCAGCGAGGTTATCCTAGCTTCTTAACCCTTTACAGGTGAAAGGATTTTTCTTCTGGCCAGGAGGGATTTTAGAGGTGTTTACGCTTCCCTTTATATTTATGACACACCCCCCAAATCACAGCTAGGGTGAAACGCTAGGATTTCTTCCTGGAGCTCTAGGAAAAAACAGAGTTAATAAGATACATGCACCTCTAAATATACTACCAAGTATATAAAGACTAACAATATTTTCCACATCTCAAGGACGATTTTAACCAGTTGATTCTGGGAAACTTTCATGGGAGAGTGCATCAGCCACTTTGTTAGAAGCTCCTGAGATGTGTTGGATGTCGAAATCAAAATCTTGGAGAGCTAAACTCCACCGAATAAGTTTTTTGTTATTTCCTGTGGCACTATGAAGCCACCGTAGCGCAGCATGGTCAGTTTGCAGGTGGAAACGCCGTCCCCAAACATATGGGCATAGCTTTTCCAGAATGTAGACAATGGCATAACATTCTTTTTCAGTGACTGACCAGTTGCTTTCCCTCTCAGACAGTTTTTTGCTGAGAAACACTACAGGGTGGAATTCTTGATCAGGTCCTTTCTGCATTAAAACTGCTCCCACACCACGCTCGGATGCATCTGTGGTTACTAGGAACGGTTTGTCAAAGTCTGGGGCCCTTAGTACAGGGTCAGACATGAGTGTCATTTTAAGCTGGTTAAAGGCCTTCTGACACTTTTCGGTCAACTGAATGGCATTTGGCTGTTTCTTTTTGGTTAGGTCTGTCAGTGGGGTGGTGATTTGGCTGTATTGCGGTACAAATCGTCTGTAATAACCAGCCAAGCCTAAGAAGGATTGAACCTGTTTCTTTGACTTTGGGACAGGCCACTTTTGGATAGCATCCACTTTGGCCTGTAGGGGGTTGATAGTTCCTTGACCCACCTGGTGTCCAAGGTAAGTCACTCTGTTTAGGCCTATTTGACACTTCTTAGCCTTAACAGTTAGTCCTGTCTCCCTTATGCGCTCAAAGACTTTTTGTAGATTTCCAGGTGTTCTGCCCAGGATTTTAAAGGTCTTTACCCTTCCCTTTATATTTATGACAACTCTTTCTCACCTTTGAAAAGAAACCTAAGAGGAAAATGTACATAATTCAGGAATCATTCAGCCTGCATTTTTGCAGAATCTGAAACCCTGACATTTGGTATATATAATGAATGACATTGGGTATTTTTTCATTGTGGTGACAAGGAGAATTACTAGCTGAGCTGTGAAAGCAATTAAAGATGACTCACTTCTATGTAAATAAGAAAGACATCTAAAGAAGATGTGTTTTGTGTGTGAGGAAGTGCCATCTCCTTAGGAGAAACAGGGAAGACTAGGGGGGTAGGGACCATATCAGGTGTTAAGAATATTTATCAGCCTGAAAAGATTAGATGAGCACCCTGCAGCAATGTGACATAAAATGGTTACCTTAGGCATGTAGCTTCTTCTTTAGCTTAAATTTGAAGGGGCATCTGATTTAGCTACAACTAATCAGGAGAAAGATCTTGGAGTCATCGTGGATAGTTCTCTGAAGACATCCACACAGTCTGCAGTGGCAGTCAAAAAAGCAAACGGGATGTTAGGAATCATTAAAAAAGGTATGGAGAATATTTTATTGCCCTTATATAAATCCATGGTACGCTCACATCTTGAATACTGCGTACAGATGTGGTCCCCTCATCTCCAAAAAATATATACTGGCATTAGAAAAGGTTCGGAAAAGGGCAACTAAAATGATTAGGAGGTTGGAACGTGTCCCATATGAGGAAAAATTAAAGAGGCTAGGACTTTTCAGCTTGGAAAAGAGGAGACTATATGATTGAGGTATATAAAATCATGAGTGGTGTGGAGAAAGTGAAAAAGGAAAAGTTATTTACCTGTTCCCATAATATAAGAACTAGAGGCCACCAAATGAAATTAATGGGTAGCAGGTTTAAAACAAATAAAAGGAAGTTCTTCTTCACTCAGTGCACAGTCAACCTGTGGAACTCCTTGCCTGGGGAGGTTGTGAAGGCTAGGACTATAGCAGGGTTTAAGAGAGAACTGGATAAATTCATGGAGGTTAAGTCCATTAATGGCTATTAGCCAGGATGGGCAAGGGATGGTGTCCCTAGCCTCTGTTTGTCAGAGAGTGGAGATGGATGGCAGGAGAGAGATCACTTGATCATTATCTGTTAGGTTCACTCTCTCTGGGGCCACTGGCATTAGACAGGATACTGGGCTGGATGGACCTTTGGTCTGACCCAGTATGGCCATTCTTACGTTCTTAGAAGGCCATGCTTAGACAGAGTTAAGGAGAATGGGAAGAGATTTTTTTTATTGATGCAGATCCCGTTCCCTCTGCTAAAGAGCAGAGAGACAGTTGCCCAATCTCCTTGGCTGATGTCACAAGAGCTCTCCTTCTCATTTCAACCGCTGCTTAGATAGTTCCTATATGAAGAGAGAGATACACTGAAAAAGTTCATTGGCAATCAGATATAATAATCTGCAGGGACAGGATTGAGTTCTAACCTTTCTGAGGGTTAGGGAAATTGGATAGAAGACAACCTCAGGTTTTCAAAAGGTGAATGCAAAATAATAATGCCTGTTCAGTTTCCTTTCATATGAGGTTCCTGTAATAAACTGTAGATACTTTGGGGACATCAGGTACTTCCTCTGGTTCCAGTTTACCAGCTAGAGGTAGTTTATGCAATACTAGTTCATTCTCCTCGACCTCCTGTATTTGGTACTCTGAGATTTTACAGAGGAAATAACAAAGTGGGTCAAAGTAAATGCAGTTCATGCTGCAACATCTCTGTGATGGTTTCCATTATTGATCTCTTCTCCACCCACTGAGTAAGCTCCATTTATGCCATATTTCCTTTTTGTTTGTTTGACTTTCCTAGTGGATATTTAGCTTCAAAGTAGGTCTTGTGAGAGAAAAGAACATGCATACTCCACTTTCAGAACAGCAGGCACACAAAAGAAGGTAGAAAATGTGTTAACAATAACAGCATACTAATTGATTATTTGCTTCCTATTTTAAAAAAAATCCTCTGCACCTGCCATAGTCCAGTATGTAGGAATCCCCGTGGTCTCTATGGGAATCTCGTGTGATTTGTTGTCAGGCATGCACCTTAAATTACAAGAAATTGTTTGATGTAGAGGTATTGCACAAAAGCACTTCTCTCCCTACTGACTAATAGACAAAGCTGAAGAGACCCAGTCAATAGCACTGTTTTGTGGCAGTGTTGTTGTTCTTTTTAAGTGTTCAACTAAACATCCATGTAGTTAGTAGCTGCATTTGAGCTTTGGGGCTGGGGCTCTCGGTGTATTCTGTTTGCACCTAGCACAATGATACCCTGGGCCATACCCAGCCTCCTAAGCGCTTCAGTAATACAAATAAATAATAAAAAAAGTCTAAAGTGTACAATAAAAAAGGGTTGCTCTCAAACTGAAGGTCAGACTCTCATAATGGGGATGCCAGGCAGCCAAGGACAAACACATCCATGTGAGGAATGTGCTTAAAGAACCAGTTTCTTTTTTTTTTTTACATTTCCCTGTGCATTGTCCACCTAGGGATATTGTGCTCTTTCTGGAAGGATAGTGTCCTTTGTTTCCAGGTAGTTCCCACTTTGGTATTCAGCAGTTATTGAGTAGTGCAGTAAAATGCTTTATATTTTCTTCAGTCAATGAGCCATAACACTGGCAAACTGCCACCTACTCCCCATTCCTGAAACCTCCAATTAAAACATATTAAAACAACATCCTGGGAAGACAAAAGGCTGCAGCTTTGTTTTACAACATATTAAAAACACTCTTCACAATAAAGCTGTTAATAGAAAGAATGAAGACATCCTATAATTGACACATTTATTTATGGTTGTAGATGAGTCTCCACTGACCTCATCATTACTAATGTAGTTACTGGGCCCAGTGCAGCCCTTCACTAGGCAGCAGTGAATTCCATTGTCATTGGTGGGAATTGGACATGCTCACACCACGGCTGAATTTCACCCATTTTCTCAGGGCTTGTCCACATGGGGAAATTGTCTGTGCTATTGCTAGTCTCCATATCACTTGCCATTCACTTTATAAGTTCTCCAATCACTTTTCTCTAACCTAAATATCTAACTGGCCTTTTTAGAAGTGTCCAACAAGTGAACACAAGCTGGCGGTAATAAATTTGCCCACATTATTATACCCTTGGGCTGAACTAGAATTCCTTCCAGCAACTATTAAACAATCAGAAGAAAATAAAAAACACAAATACTTCTGATAACTTAGTAGCCTAAGCTGCAAAGTTAAACCTTCAAAAGTCAGGAAAACAGAATTAAAGTTGCCTATGCTACTGGGGCAATTTTAAATTTGTCTCCCCTGGCACATATGCACAATGATAGACTTGCTCAATATCACATAGGAAGTCTGTTGGAGAACCAAGGATGGACATAGGATTGCTGGGTTCTAAATCCAAAGCATTAAATATAAAAGAATATTATTGCAAGCCTCTGCCTTGTTCCCTGTCTACCCGGTACATTAAATGAAGCAGGGGTCCTCTAAAGCAAGTAGAATGTGATGATATCATTATTAAAAGACTGTATCAAAGTACACATGCAAGAGGGCCAAATAAAGGTGTCATGGACAATTTTGAGAGCTTGACTTTGGACCTTAACATTCTTTTAACCAAGTTTCTTTGTATATGATTTCTTAGGTTGTTTTAAAAAGCAATTTTAAAAATCCATCAGATGGAAGCACAATGATTCCCAGCATAGGATATCCACAGTGTTGATGCTCAAGTTATTTAGATCCTCAGCACAGATTTCTAATCACTTGAGCTAAACAAGTAACTGGTTACAGTAGTAGAGTGTTATCCTTTATGTGCACCAGCTAATTCCTGGGGAGTATGACACATACTTTGTCACCTATTTATTAGACAGCAGATTAATATTGGGAATCAAGATTTTTTTGGTTGTTTTGCTAGCTCTGAAGGAAAGTATGGTCCAATAGTTATAGACCACACCACCTAGCACATTTGGCACTCTCAGCCATGCTGAAAAACAGAAATGGAAATATTTGCCAGATTAGAGAGGTAATTTATAATTCCAGAGGCGGCCTTGTGAACCCTCCGACTAATCTCATTTGTAAAATGAGTGAAGGGTACTGGCCTACCTTCTAAATCAGGGTGTAAGGCCTTACTCAGTAATAAAGGCTATGAAATGTGCATATGTACAACCAGTCAGCACAAGTGCTGAAGTTAGAACTCTCAGGCTATGGCTACACTACAGACTTTGCAGTGGCAGAGGTGCACACATGCGGCTGCAATGCTATAGTACGGCAAGTGTAGCTGCTCTAAGCCGATGGGAGAGAGCTCTCCCATCAACGCAATTACTCCAGTCCCAGCAAGCGGCGGTAGCTATGTCTGTGGGAGAAGCTCTCTGGCCCACATAGCGCTGTCCGCACTGGCATTTAGGTCAGTGTAACTTATGTCACTCATGGGGTGGTTTATTCACACCGAAGAGCAACATAAGTTATAATGACCTAAGCTGTAGTGTGTTCATAACATGAGTATAGGAACCTGGAGACTGAGGCTACTTTCCTTATGCCATAGGAAAAACAGGCTGGCAGCTGCTACTATGATGTTCTCCTCCCCCCACTTCATCTAGAGCACTATTTCTCAACCTTTTTGGTACCAAGCACTGGTTTACTGCTTTCCTAAACTGTGTCAGGGAGATCTCAGGGACCAACTCCCATTCACAGACCCATCTGTGAGAAACACTGATGTAGAGCTCTAACTCTGTGCTTACTATGGAGGAGATTTAGTGAGGGTTGGGAGCTTGCTCTGTGCAGTTAACACATAGGGGGCTCAAAGGGGTTGGAGCATGCTCAGTACAGTTAATCCACAGGGAGATCTATGAAGCTAGGAGTATGCTTTATACGAATTCAAAGTTGTATTCCAAAGCTCAGATGTACTAAAATTCTTCAGAACAAGAGTTGACAATTTTTTATCATTGGGAAAGTAACTTATTTTTCCCTAACCTCATTTTCAGAAACTGTCCAAAAAGCAATTCAGGCAAACCTGACAGGGAGAATTTCAGCCCTCAAAAATGGAAGCTTTGTAAAGTTATTAGCAACAGAAAATTGGGATTATAACGGAAAGTGTTCGGCAACCTTAAGTATAGGTGTTGGGATATGTAAAGGTTAAGCAAAGACCTGGCAAACGGCTGGTGTGCTGATGTGGTATTAGGGAGTAGAAGCATGGGCCGTTTCTGCACTAAAATAAATAAATAAATAAAGTGCCATCTCTCTCCCTTCTCTTCTCCTTGTTAAGGATTGCTAAATGTTGCAGCTGCATAAGGAATGAGGCGATCTAAAATATACACTTTGTGTAGAACAGTGTTATCTCTCTGTTCCTTCCTTTCCCAGCTACCTAACTGAGCTTGGGGTCATGGCCCCTTCCTCCTTTCCCTGCAAACTGTTAATTAAGGGAATTCGTGGCTGCAATTATTGTAAAGAAATGTATCTTCAAAGTAAAAATTGTCTGTAAAATATGCTAATTCTAGGAACAGCAATCAGGGGTGGGAATAATTATATTCAGTATATAGCTATTAATATTCATTGTATGGGCATTCATATTACTCAATAAGGGTTTTGGGGCTGTTGTAGTAAATGTAGGTATTTACATACTAACTTAAATAACAAAAAAGTGGTCTGTAACTAATTCAGTGCTTACTCGACAATTAGGTCGAGGGGAACAAGCACCACAATAAAGAAGCCCATCTACACAGTCTGCCTCTGGGTCAGCCTGCTCATTCTCTAATAGGCATTGCTATATCCTCTCCCTCCAGTATGAGTATAGGCCACATTCTTTAGTTATGTTGAATGCAGTTCAGCACAGGACCAGTGGAAGAATGGTGGGGAAAGGTAGTAAGTAGCTAGGGCAGTCAGCCTTACTAAAGACTGCTTTAACTAACACCAGACTGCTCATATTGAGCCAAGGGCCCTTGCAGGAAGTCAGAGACCAACCAGGATCAGCATGACTAGGCCATGAACTTTTTCATAGCTATTTCTTCTATGTCCTTATTTACACTTTTTCACAGCTATGTCCTTATTTAATATATCATAAAATTTAGCTTTTATAGACCAGTTTTTCTTCTTTGGACTTGAATTTTCAAATATTAATGTACTGTGAAGTCATCCTTGTGAAAGAAAAAAATAGAAAATAAGATGCAGTGATTGGTACATTGAAAAGTTAACTCACCTGGAAAACTGAAAAGGTTAGGTGAGACATGAAAAAAACAAAGCAAACAAAACAGTTCTCAGACCAGGCTTGTATCGGAAAGCCTCAAAGAGGCATGTCAGAATTTTAAATATTTACCAATTTAGGACCTAACCTCACTTGTGAAATTTTTAAAGAAAACTGTAGCAAATTGCTACTTAATCAGATGTTTAACAGTTTAAGTGTCATGAAGCTATTAGAATATCCAATATCATTTTCTCATCATAGTGCCACGTCAGTTTATAGAAAGAAAAGGAGTACTTGTGGCACCTTAGAGACTAACCAATTTATTTGAGCATAAACTTTCGTGAGCTTTTCTTTTTGCAAATACAGACTAACACGGCTCTTACTCTGAAACCTGTCAGTTTATAGGTTTGTTTTTGCTCTGTTTCACCAACAATGTATTCTGTTTTCATTGCCTCTCTAAAGGTTCATGAATTCAAGGGCTTATATGATAGTTGAAACTCTCCAAATATGTATTTATTTTTCCGAATACACCACTGTTTATGCTGCTTGAGATTAGAGACAATGTCTGAACTTTCCCATAATGAACAACCCCTTTAGCCTTGTAGCTCAATATCACAGGATCTGAAGAAAAAATTACTGCCTGATGAAATTTAGCAACATGATTTTTACAGAAAACTTTCTCACAAACTGTACTTTCAGACCTTCTTCTGCTGATATTGATTCAAATACATTAGTTAGCCTTATATGGGCCTGAGACTTTTGGACAGCTGCAAAAAACCCAACAACAGGAAGGACTATTTATGCCTTTGACCTTACAATAAAGCCACTAGAATATTGACTAGTCTGGGTTGGCTACACAACGGTAAGTTGCATTTATTTTGAAATATCAGGACAATGCATTTGATTTTGTACCATGTTATTGCTGCATGCTGTTATGCAATTTATATGGGGAGAACCCCCACCATATCACCTACAAAAAAAAATTATAAGCCACCAATATTTTGCATCTATATAAACTCATGGTGGAAGATTTCAGCCACTTTGCAAACTACTGTATATATCTATTTCTAAAGTATGTTAATGTAGACACACACACCCTACAGTGGGTGAAAAATTGAAACTATTTTTGCAAAAAAAAAATGTTTGAAAAAAAGGATAGCAATTTCCCCCTCCCCCAATTTCCACTATGCGAATGATTTTCATTACGGAGATTTTTTTTTTTAATAGGCCTTTTTCCGCTTAAAAGAGTTTTCCTTTTAAAAAAAAAAAAAAGCTGGCTCTGCTACTTACATACAGTAGCGCTGAAATGCTGTCATTACTGGGGTGGACTTGAGCAGCTAGGTCACTTCATGTTTACAAAACAGTACACAAAGAGGGTATATTGGTATAGAAGGGTACAGCTTGCTCAGGAAGGACAGGCAGGGAAAAAAGGGAGGAGGTGTTGCCTTATATAATAAAAGTGTATACACTTGGCCTGATGTTGAGATAGAAATAAGAGACAGACTTGTTGAAAGTCTCTGGGTAAGGATAAAAGGGGTAAAAAACAAGGGTGATGTCATGCTAAGGGCTTACTACAGACCACCAAACCAGGAAGAAGAGATGGATGAGGCTTTTTTAAAACAACTAATAAAATCATCCAAAGCACAGGACTTGGTGGTGATGGGGGACTTCAACTACCCAGACATCTGTTGGGAAAATAACACAGCAGGGCACATGTTATCCAATAAGTTCTTGGAATGTATTGGAGACTAATTTTATTTCAGAAAGTGGAGAAAGCTACTAGGGGGAGGCTGTTCTAGATTTGATTTTGACAAATAGGGAGGAACTGGTTGAGAATTTGCAAGTGGAAGGCAGCTTGGGTTAAAGTGATCATGAAATGGTAGAGTTCGTGATTCTAAGAAATGGTAGGAGGGAGAATAGCAAAATAAAAACAATGGATTTCAAGAAGGCAGACTTTAGCAAACTCAGGGAGTTGGTAGGTAAAATCCCATGGGAAGCAAGTCCAAGGGGAAAAACAATTGAAGACAGTTGGCAGTTTTTCAAAGAGCCATTATTAAAGTCACAAGAGCAAACTATCCCACTGCATAGGACAGATAGGAAGTATGGCAAGAGACCACCCTGGCTAAACCAGGAGATCTTCAATCATCTAAAACTCAAAAAAGAGTCCTACAAAAAGTGGAAACTAGGTCAAATTACAAAGGATGAATATAAAAAAAATAACACAAGTATGCAGGGACAAAATTAGAAAGGCCAAGGCACAAAACGAGATCAAATTAGCTAGGGACATAAAAGGTAACAAGAAACATTCTACAAATACATTAGAAGCAAGAGGAACACCAAGATCAGAGTAGGCCAGTTACTCAATGAGGGGGGAAGACAATACAAAACTGTGGAAATGGCAGAGGTGCTTAATGACTTCTTTGTTTCAGTTTTCACCAAGAAGGTTGGTGGCGACTGGATGTCTAATATAGTGAATGCCAGTGAAAATGAGGTAGGATCAGAGTATAAAATAGAGAAACAAGTCAAAAATTCCTTAGACAAATTAGATGTCTTCAAATAACCAGGGCCTGATGAAATGCATCCTAGAATACTCAGAATCTGACTGAGGAGATATCTGAGCCATTAGCAATTATCTTTGAAAAGTCATAGAAGATGAGAGACATTCCAGAAGATTAGAAAAGGGCAAATATAGTGCCCATCTATAAAACGGGAAATAAGGACAATCCAGGGAGTTACAGACCAGTCAGCTTAACTTCTGTACCCAGAAAGATAATTGAGCAAATAATTAAGAAATCAATTTGCAAATACCTAGAAGATAATGAGGTGATAAGTGACAGTCAGCATGGATTTGGCAAGAACAAATCATGTCAGACCAACCCGATAGCTTTCTTTGACAGGGTAACAAGCCTTGTAGGTGAGGGGAAGCTATAGATGTGGTATATCTTGACTTTAGTAAGGCTTTTGATACTGTCTTGCATAACCGTCTCATAAACAAACTAGGGAAATACCAGCTAGATGGAGCTACTATAAGGTGGGTGCATAACTGGTTGGAAAATCATTCCCAGAGAGTAGTTCACAGTGATTCACAGTTATGCTGGAAGGGCATAACGAGTGGGTTCCCACAGGAATCAGTTCTGGGTCTGGTTCTGTTCAATATCGTCATAGATGATTTGGATAATGGTATAGAGAATATACTTGTAAAGTTTGTGGATGATGCCAAGTTGGGAGGGGTTGCAAGTGCTTTGGAGGATAGGACTAAAATGAAAAATGATCTGGACAAATTGGAGAAATGGTCTGAAGTAAATAGGATGAAATTCAATAAGGACAAATGCAAAGTACTCCACTTAGGAACAAACAATCAGTTGCACACATACAAAATGGGAAAAGACTGCCTAAGAAGAAGTACTGAAGACGGGGATCTGGGGGTCACAGTGGATCACAAGCTAAATATGAGTCAACAATATAACACTGTTGCAAAAAAAACTCAAACATCATTCTGGAATGTATTAGCAGGAGTATTATAAGCAAGATATGAGAAGTAATTCTTTCGCTCTACTCCATACTGATTAGGCCTCAACTGGAGTATTGTGTCCAGTTCTGGGTGCCACATTTCAGGAAAGATATGGACAAATTGGAGAAAGTCCAGAGAAAAGCAACAAAAATGATTAAATGTCTAGAAAACATGACCTTCGAGGGAAGATTGAAAAAAATTGAGTTTGTTTAGTTTGGAGAAGAAAAGAGTGAGAAGGGACATGATAACAGTTTTCAGGCACATAAAAGGTTGTTACACAGGAGGAGGGAGAAAAAATGTTCTTCTTAACCTCTGAGGATAGGACAAGAAGCAATGGGCTTAAATTGCAGCAAGGGCGGTTTAGGCTGGACGTTAGGAAAAACCACTCTGACAGTTAGGAAATTAAGCACTGGAATAAACTGCCTAGGGATGTTGTGGAATCTCTGTCATTGGGGATTTTTAAGAGCAGGTTGGAAAAACACCTATCAGGGATGGTCTAGATAATACGTAGTCCTGCCTTGAGTGCAGGGGACTGGACTAGATGACCTCTCGAGGTCCCTTCCAGTTCTATGATTCTAAGTCAATAAATCCTGAATATAAATTCATTATTTGAATAGAGCTTTGGTGTCCAGTTTAACTAAAATACAAGATTGTCTATTTCACCATGCATCTTACTTTAACGTGCCAAGACAAGTTGATTTATATGCCAGGCTAACACTAACTGTGTGAGTCTTTTATTTAGTGTTTCGAGTTTGATTGTTTCTGTAATAGTAAAGCAGAAATCTACATTATGGACCTGACCCCATATTACAGAAGTCAGTGGGAGTTTTGCAATTCTGTTAAATGGTGAGAGAATCAGGCCTATAACAACTCACCCCTTTCCATGAAGACAATCCCAATAGCCTTCTTAAGGGAGTAAAGCTAAGAGGATCTAGCCCTTCGAATGCAAGAATAAAGTAGCGGTGTCTGTTGGATTCCGTTATCCTTGCGGTCTGTAACGTTGCCTATTGACTGTCCACTCAAGGACAATGTCCAGAAAATACTATATCAGCAAGTCTGTCTTATGGTAGTGAATGAGATACAGCAGAGACACTCTGCAGACGCAATGGGTTAAGTAATGCCATTTGGGCACTACCTCGAGCAGGGTGAAGACACCTCAAGGAAAGCAGCAGTATGAGATGCTGTGCCTCAGGCCAACATGTAGTATGATTCCATGCTCACCACCTTAAATCCATTAAAGACACAGGAAGAGAAATATAGTCCTCTTAAAAAAAGAAACAAAACCACACATACACACACAATGGCATCAGGAATTAAAATACAAATTCAGCCTTCAATTATATTTCAATTCCAGAAACATTTTTGTTTAAAATACCACCTAATTCCTTGAAGTCACTCAGCCAATTCAGACACACACAAGAGAGAAGTCCTGTTTGGAGGCTAAAGAGTCAGTTCAAAAGAATTCATTTTACCTTTCTTGATGCTATTTGTTTTTTAGGACTCAAGGCAACAATGTGTCAGTTCTGTGGGATTATTCACATACTCAAGTTTAAAAGTTTACATTTCCCCTCCCCTCCGTAATTAGACACATATTATGAAACTTATCTGTAACATTGCCTATAGACTGTCCACTCAAAGAATAAATGATTTGAATAACTGGGATTCAATATTTGGAAGTTTAGCTTCTTTTCAGAGTTCATTAAAACTAATTGGCCCTAATTATGACTTACTTTATTTTGTTGTCTATTAGAGCCAATTGTATCAATGGTCTTTTTCTTATAAGTGAGAAAGATGGACAGCAGCCAAGTGCTGATGGACAACATCAACCTATTAAAACTCATTTTCACATATCATGAAGCAGAGGTGAGGGAAATCATTAAAGAAACAATTTCAATGTCAAAACTTCTAAGGGGTTATTATAAAAAACCTTGAGGAGAAAAACAATTAGTAAAAATTATAATTATGAAATAACTTGATAGTGTATTTTTAGATTTACTGTGATTTACATATATTGAGACTGTAAATGCAAAGGTTTTGAGAACAGACTCAAGCTTTCATTTGACAGCAATTAACTTGATGCAGTTCTTCCAATTTGGCCTGTAGCTCACATTAAACTACAAAGTAAAATTGTCTAAACATGATCTAAAAGTACTTTGCATATATTTTCTATTCTGAATTTTAAATGGAGGGAAAAGGTACATTTTATTTTATGTTCTTCTTATGTCGGAACATTATTTCGAAGTGGCTCACAAAAGCTTTTCTGTAGGCAATATAGTATTTTAACTTTCAAGCCAATAGCTTTCTATGCCAGTTATTGTAATTGTTAATGACAACATCTAATTTTAATGTGTTAAGAATTAGATATGGCACCTGCTATGCATTTCAATCAGTGCAGTCTAATTGGTTTTTAAAGAACCATTAAGCACAAATTGCAAATTAGAGTAATTTACAATAGTACAGGAGAGTGTATTTTGATGCAAAATGCTATTGTCCATACTAATTTTTCCTAAAGTTGCAGCTAGTTGAGTTTTTATGCAGACAAAATAATGTTACAAAAGTCTCTCTCCTCTACCTCTAATTTAAAATTAGATTTGGGTTTTTCATTTTGTTGTAACATTTATACACACACCCAACACATACACTTCAGCTATTATCTGTCCTTATATTCCATTGAGTTTTATGTAAAACATTCTCTCATTACTAATTTACCAGGATTTTATTTTTTAATTAAAAGAATTAGTATGGTTGTTCTACAAAATATATTTAGTCTTGCTTTTAATTCAAATTTGGAATTTCAATATAAGTATCAAAATGAACAAATCTGTATTAATTATTTTTATTTGGGATATATACACACACGCACCAGTCCTAGGTTCCTATTTAGGAAAACATTTAAGAACATACTTAAGAACCCTTCCTGAAGATGGAAGATTTCCTGAATCAGGACCTAAGAACTTAAGAATTCACTAGTGAGCTACAAAAAATGATAATATAGTCATTGCAATTCCCTGGTATTATATCAGCAGAAAAAAATTGGTATAGTGTTAATGATTCCATAATAAAAGCTATACACCTTACTTAAGGAATAAAACAACTAAACAGCAAAATGTCAGGTATACTAATCAAGCTATAATACACAATTAATTCTATACTCTAGGTTTTGATAGAAACAAGAAAATAAAAGAGAAATGAAGTAAAAAAGTAAGATATTTAGGTATTGATCCTGCAATTTACCACATGTGAACAAACATTTGCACCGATGCAGAGGCCAGGTGAATTCAATGGTTTGAATTCAGTTCACTCATGAACTGAACAGCAGTTCACTCATGCCCAGTAGAGTGGGAGATCAGGATCTTAATTTTTAAGGTTTAAAACAAAGCTGGTCAGAAACTTTCCACCAGAACATTCTTCCATCGGAAAATGCTGATTTGCCCAAAACTAAACCTTTTACTGAAGTGTGTTGATGTCAAAAGTTACTTTCAAAAGCAAATGGAAGAAGAACATGGAAACATTTAGCCTTTCCATTTTAAAACAAGCTTTTGTTTTATAAATGACAAACTAAAATTAATAAAGTTGAAATTGGAATGTAACTTTTCAATTTTATCAAAACTAAATATTTCAGTTGACCCTCCCAAAAATGTGTTATTGTTTTGTGCCATGATGGGGTCCACTCACCACAGCAGTGCCTCCTTCTGGGCATCATGGGGATTAGCTCTGCCAACATTGCGCCCTTCCAGGTAGTGCCTCTGTCGTCATCTTCTCCACCTGCAGACCCGCCTCCGTCCAAGTACCCCAGTGACCTCTTTATGACTCGGCCCTCCGGCCATGACACCATCTGTGTTCCCCTCTTCTGGAAGTAGATATCATTGTCCACCAGTCAATCCATTTCCCCAGTGGCAAGCAGGGAGGACCTGAACCCCTCATGACTCCAGGTCGCAACCCAGGGACCCTGTAGATAGCAGCCTCCTGCTGTGTCTCCTTAAGTTCCTCCAAAGCTGCTTCAATTCCCTGGGCCACTTCCCTGTAGCCCCAGCACCTTCTTCATCCTCTTCTCAGGACACTCAGTCAGTGAGTCCCAGCAGCTGGCCAGGAGCTCCCTCTTGCTTCTTCGGTCCCTGCCAGCAATTGTTCTGTCCAGTATGCTGCCCGTGCTGTAGCCTGCTAGGAACAGAGTCCTCCCTCCTTAGGTTCCCCACAGCAATGGACTCTGATCTGCAGTTCCTTTTGTACTAGCCCACTGCCCCGTGCTTGGCTGCTTCACTTACCTTCACTTCTCCTTCCTGGAATGGAGCATTGCAGTCCTTGAGGACTCCATTAACCCCTTCCACTCCTGTGTGGGGTGAACACCCCATCACAGCCAGGAAGTTTTTCTTCTTCTTTTGGAATGAAAACAGTTTTCAGCAATGCAAAATTCCCTGCATAGTGAAAATCAAGTTCCCAGCCAGCTCTAGTTAAATACTAAGGCTGAAAGGGCCTGGAGGCAATGAATCCAATGAAGTTTCATTGTTTCAGATGGGACAGCAAACAAAAAAGCCATATGGGGGATTTTGGCATTTTAGGAGTTCTGCAGTAGCCTCCACCAGCTTGCAGAGGGGAGTATTTGTAGGTGAGACACACGGGGAAACTCCACTGGAACTGTATGGAACAGAAATGTCCATGGGAACTGTATGGAACAGGAAGGAAAAAAAAACAAATTCTGTCCCTAAGAAATGTATTACACATAGTGTCAGACTAGATTGGATTATTGGGTTCTGGGAGGGATATATTTCCTCAGCTCACAGAACAGCTCAGTTCAAACAAGAACAAAAAGACACATTGGAAAAATATCTGGGCTTTATTAACAAGGTGAAGAAGTTCCCCATCCCCTCACACAGAGTGTTTTGTAGTAGGAGCCAGGATTTAAAATATGATTGAAAGTACACTTGTGACTAAAGGGAGAACCCTGAATATGAAAAAAAAATAATGGCTTGTCTACATTTGAAATGACACAGAGACACAGCTTAACTGCCTGTGATGAGGCACCTGCCCCAGCTAAGGGATTAATAGAGCCCTAGGGAGGTGGCACAGGAGGAAGATAATCAGAAAAGGGCTGAAGGGAGCAGTCAATCAGGGCCAACTAGGTCCATATAAAAAGGGAGCTGCAGGGCAGAGGAAGGCAATTCTCTGCTGAGAGCCCAGGGAGGATGGATTGTCTCTCTGGAAGGCTGAGAGAACTTCCAGCACTCTGGACAGAGCAGTGCTGCTAGCAGGGACTGGGGGAGTGAGAGACAGCGCCTGGCTGTCTGCTGGGGTTTACAGGCTGAGGCCCTCAGGCAAGGGCAGAGAGGATGCTGGGGCTACAAGGAAGTGGCCAGATAATTTGCTACAGTAGCCACTAAGGGAAGTGGCTGAACAGTGGATTGCAGGCCCCCAGAAGGGGGAAGCACAGTGTGTGATATGGCCAAAGGGCTTTGTCACTGAAGAGGATGCCATGGTCCTTGGAGAAACATGGGTCCTACAGCAGGAGTGATAGTGGTGAGGTACTACCCAAAGAGGGCACCCTAACACACACAGCTAATTCCCAAGACAGCCAGCAGGAGGAGACAGAGTGGTGAGTGAACCCCATTACACTGCTGCAGCTGCACCACTGTAGTACTTCAGTGTAGACACTACCTACACCAACAGGAAGGGTTCTCCCACCAGCGTAGCACCAAGTACTGTCTACTCTGGGGGTTAGGTCCAATGTGTCTTCAATATGACACTCTGGCATGCAGATTTTTCACATACAGAGTAAGGTAGTTAAGCCAACTTAATTTTCTATTTTGCTTCAGGCCTTCCTGCATGACTGGGGTCCAAGTGTTTTTAAGTTTCAAAGTCTAAGCAGGAATGAGTAAAAACTTCTTTCTAAAAAAAGAACACAAGACACGCTCCCTTGGCTTCTACTAGAAATGTGTAGCTAATCTACAATGAAAGACTTGGAGTTATCTGTGTCAGTAAAACCTATGTTCCCCAGAACGTCTTGACACTTAACATCTGCTTCCAACCCCATCAACCGTTCAACATTATTTTAAACATTCATCTGCTTTAGCTTTTCAAAGTTACTAGTTTCTTCCCAAACTATATCCAGATCAAACATAACACATTCTTGGGCTCTGCTGTTGCTGTGCCTTGTGGCTCAGTCCCTTTGCTTCTTTTACATATGTTTTCTCCTGTTGGGGCAGTGGTTGAGTCACTGAGTCTCTGTACTTACTCCTCTGGAGTCAACCGATTGGGGTTGCAGCACTGCAACCCTTTTTCTACCAAGGTCATTAATAGCCGTATTCTAGCCATGCAGCTCATTATATTAATGGCAGTGTCAAATTGTTTAATGGCTATGTGTAATCACTCCCTCTTTGCTACCACAGCATTTACCATAGCAAGTCTGCAGAGAGTAAAACTTCCTTCTCACAACACAGATACTCCCTCGTTGTTCCCCACCATCAAGTTTCTGTAGTCATGGCGGGAATGGGTCTTCTGCTCACAAAAACACATACTTCTCCCTTTGTTTATGTAGTAAAAATGTCCCCCTCACTAGGGTTACCAGACAGCAACTGTGAAAAAATGGGACAGAGGGTGAGAGGTAATACGTGCCTATATAAGAAAGTCCCCAAAAAAGAGATTGTCCTTTTAAAAATGGGACATCTGGTCACCCTACCCCTCACTCACTCACACATCTACTTTGGTCATGGGGTATGAGCTTCTGATTCCTTGGGTCATAGTGGATAACCTCTTTTTCTCCACCCCTCCCTCTGTTCACAGGGTGCAGGGAGACTTGTTCGATATTTAAAACAAAAATATGTTATTTTTGAAATACTCTTTTTTCCAGTAGTAGTTTAAGCCCCATTTCTCCCAAAAGACTAGCTAATGTGTAGAACTAGCATGGCATGGAGTACACTGCCAAGTCTTCTTTGTTTTTCCCCGGATTGCCTATGGTTCCTGGGAAACAGACAGTGGTATCCTTGAGACTGCTCTAACTCACACCGGAGACCAGGCACAAACCAGAATGGGGGAGGGAGGGGAGCATAGAGGTAGTTTAAAGCCACCTTTGTCCCTCACTCCTCTATTTTTGCCCTATGTGAAAGAATAAAGCAACTTGAGAATCAGGCCCAAGAGAGTCACTGATCCATATGCTTATTTGAAGTGCATGACATTTGCTGATATCTCACGGCTTCCTTTCTTTTTTTCTTGTGTGCATGTTTGTACAAGTAAATATTTCAACCTCTGGTATGATCCAACCCCTCTTTGAATTCAATATGTAAATCTACTGCCTATTATGCCATGTTCCTGACACACACAATGCATTGTAAGTGTTTCACTGCAGGGGAAAAGATAAGGAAAAACCTTTACAACACTAATTTGCATGTGTGTCTTTTAGCTGTTCAACCAGGTTTTTATATAACACCAGCAAACATTTTTGAATCTTTGTGTCATTTGCAAGCATCACAAATGCAAATGACAAAGTGATTTACATGAAGTAATCCACTACAAATTGTCTCCCTGACCCTCACCAGTATGTTTATTTCTGCACCCACTACTGTTGCTTACCTTTATGGTTCCTAGGTCTGGTTGAAACCAGAAATAAAATTCCAAAAAAATCTTAAGGCCTTTTCTCTTGAGATCACTAAACTCAAGAAGGTAAAGATAATCCTGCTTAGTCTCTGAATATTTAGATGTCTTTCAGTACAATCCAAAACTTTTGTGAAGTTTTTCCACAACGAAATCATGTTCGTTATTAGAGTGAAGAGATCAGATTATTTTTATTTAAAAAAAATCAAATGAAATACAAGATTCCTTCCCTTTCCCTGATATTTTGACCAGCTCTAGTTATTAAATATTAACCAAGGCACTGGGATTTTCACAAAACTTGCCAAATAATCTCTAGCATTTTGGAAAACTTTAAAAAACAACCAAAAAACCAACACATTTAAACTTACATCATCATCAAGTCCTGCCTGCGGTAATAGCATTTTTTTTGTATTGCTTCTGTTTGGGGAGGGGGGGTTGGTAATCAAAGCAATAAATATTAATCATCTAGATTCTGCAGACATTGGTCATTGACAGGCCACAGAATTGCACACCTATGCACACTCAAACAGAGCCAGAAAAGACACAAGACGTCTTCACAGCTACTTGGGTGAGCTCAGCTTTCCAAGTTCTCTTTTAATGGTATGGGGTGTGTACTAGCACTAGCTGGATACTGGGGGCAATCGTTTTGGAAATGGGAATCACCATCCAAGCCAATTATTTATATACATTTGAGCTTGAGGAAGCAACTGCTGCTGCTATCTTATATTTACATGTGCGTGTTTGAGAGTAAAGTGGCAAGGAAATTAGGAGAGTGTTTCAAAATGACTGCCTTTCTCCAGTAAAACTTCAGCACACGCAATAGTCAGGGGCAGACTGGAGGAAGGACGGTGGGCTGCAGAAAGGTCCCTGTTGAGGACATACTCTGTACATAGAGCAAGGTGACTGCAATTACATGGGGAAATCATTACCTGAGGACAACTGTCTGAGCTCTCCAAAAAGGACAAGTCCATAGTTATGGTCTCTCACCCAGTGCCCCAAGGATTTCTTAAGGGATTACTGTTTATAAAGGTTAGATCATCGAACAAGGACCAGAAACCATGTCATGTGACTTAAGGGCCCAGTCATACCACTTGAATGAATTCAAAAAAATTAAATATTCAAAGGAGAACAGCTATGAGGTGATGGCGGATAGGTTTCAATTGTTTGCACACAAAAATTCCTCCACTAATGATGCACATAGGCATTTTGAAAAATCATGAACAGACAGAGGAGTCCAGTCCAAAAAGTGTATTATACTCAGCAAACAGTCTGAGCAGCTTTCATGTGGAGGATATTGTTTGTGACTTCACTAGTTCCTACAGGTCAGTTAAAGAGCAGCAATGTGGCTTTTCTTTACCATGACATTTGAAGATAAAATTGGTGGATGAAATTAAGCCTTTATGATGAAACCTCTCTATGAATTGAGCAATTTTGCCTTAGAAAACTGAAGCCACAGACCATTTCTACACCCTTAATAATTTTCAGCTTGCTGAGAGATAACATTTTGTTCTGTGTGTGAAACCACTGTTATTTTGCATTAAAAAATACCTAATTCTTAGGTTGAAAGTGGTGATTGAATCCAGGTGCAAATCATATAGTGTTCTCTCCCTCCACTTCCCACCCCGATGCACCTACTTTCAAAATGTCCTGAGATTATACAAACTCACTTTTTTTTGGTTGTGGGAAGGATGCATGATTTGCTTGATTGCAATGTGTTGAAGGATACACTTTCTTTAGTATTCGCAACCTTGACAAGTGTAATAAAATAATAAAATACTGATTCTGGTCGTAGAAGGATAGCATCAGTTAAAAGAGCCAGCCATTAAAAAGATGGAGGCAGCTGCATCTTAAAGAAGATTATTGCATTACTAAGCAACATATTGTAATAAAGGGAACTATATTGTGCTACCTAAGGATTACAAAATACCGAAGAGTCCCATAAAGTATAATTAACAGGGTATCAAGGATTTATAAAGCTATAATGCCATAAGCTTGTATTCATAAATTAAATCAAACTAAGTAGCTGCATGTTTCAAAACTGTTCTTGATATACACTGCAATAAGTTAATTATTTCAGTGCAAGAGGGAAACATGGAACTTAAGGTGGTTTTGAATTATGTTTAAAAATAAGGGTAACTGAAAAGGGATCCTTTATGAGTATGCTTTAAAACAAACAAACAAAAAAGAACTGGATTGTTCTTAAGTGAGCAACAAATTATAAATCAGGTTGGCAAAAAATACTGCTCATTTGAAATCATTTAGCAATAATGTTCCGCAATTTACCTCTCCTCTGTAAACTACTGACACTAAAGAAGTGGGGGGTGGGAAGGATCAGAGTGGATACACTTCTAAAATGTTTCTCTTTGGGTCAGTAAAGCAGGATAGAAATCTAGCAGAGACTTGCCCATAAGATTGCAGTGCATGCTGGTTTCAGCCCAGCTACAAATGGAGTACTATTTCTTGGGATTTTTTGTTATTGGAAAAGTTCAAACAAAAAGTAGGATAGGAAAAGGTTGAGCACCATTTTTATTGTATTCTGAACTGCTAGCCTAAGGGTAGTCAATAAGCAGACCAATGGCCAAAGCCAGACTCCCAGATGCTTTGGAACAGACCTCCCCAAATCTTATTTACCTCATTTTAACTTTCTCTGGAGTCTGGATCTTGACTATACCTTGACCAAGAAATTTGGACCTTGACAAAAAAAATGACTACCCCTGCTATGTCCAGTCTAACACATAGTCATCTGTAAACCATCACTAAAATAAATTCAGATATTGCCACAACTTCATAATTGATTAGCTCAGTCAGCACGAGGAAATCTCATTGATTTCCATAGAACTATACCAACTGACACAGGCTGAGTATCTGGCCCATGTATTCTCTATAACTGTATAATGTTGTACCATCTTAGAGATATTAAGATCTTTGCTTTATTTTTTACTCTGCCTCAGAATAAATTGGGATTTCTGTGTGTTGAATGGTGAATGATTCAAGTGAACTTTTCAATTGATTAGACACAGGATTAAAGGTCTTTAATTAAATGTAAATGTTGTCACTGATCTGAGGATAATAGACTACGCTACAGAACTGTGAGGCAGATTTCCATGCTTCCTATGTTACTGATCAGGGAATGCAATTTACACAAAACACCCCCTCTGAACATAGATGTTACTGTCTATAGCACCAGTGTCAGCTACAAGATGTCATGTTATTAATGAAAACTCCTCACACTTATTTGAGAATTTAGGGGTCACATCACACAGATTCCTACACGGTTTCCTAAGCCATCTTTGGCAATATAAGCAACCCAGTGGCTCTTTACCTCTACTCCATTGTCCTCATAATAAATTCTAAGTAGAAGGAATCAAAGGGTCAAAGTGTTTATTTGGAGAAGAGTAAGTAGGCTCACTGCCCTCAATCCACTTTAATATCTTTTGGGGACAGGTAGCCTGTCTTCCCCCATTCCACATTATGCAGCGCCTACAATACTCCCACTGCCCTGGCTTACAGAGCACTTGTGAGTGAGTGTATTAGGCCAAAGAGGTGGAGTTACATGACCGATTACCTGGGGCTAGAAGTTGTCAGCCTCACAGTATTAAAGGACCAGGAGGATATTTCCTACTGCAGATGCTGTAGATTCTCTCACCACCCCCTAGATGATGCTCAAATGGATTGGAGATCAGTGAGCCTACTTTCTGATCTACTGAGAGAGGAAGAGGGTCAGCATTACAAACATCAGAAGAACAAACAGGAAAGTACTACATAGCTACCACGCCAATGTCCAATCCCAAATACCAAGAATGTGACTCACAGTACATTGACATGGGTCCATAGTCCACCGAAAGGAAACACTTTTGGGGAGAGGGAAGAGGAAAGTCTTTTGTAGATCCCACCCAAATGAGGAGCAAAGAGAATTGGACCTCTCATTCTCAACTGGAGCAATGGGAAGGGGACCAACTAGTTCTGACTTTACCAGTCCGAGGAGCAGGTAGGGTGACAAAAAGGTATGCAGTACCAGCCTCCCTTGCTCAAAGTAAGGGCCCGCAGGAAGACAGGAATGACCAGTGTCAACGTTCAGTGGAGAGAAAAGTCAGCACCAATGCGGTTCAGTGAAATTAATGTTCTGAACCTAATTTTGCCCAAATATGTTGTGTGGCATGATTATATATTAGCATGAGCACCAACTAATCAATGTAAATCTGCATACCTCTATTAACTTTAATGGAACTGTGCCACTTTGCACCAGCTGAGGGTGTGGCTTCAGTGGAGGGACAGGCTTTACAAAATGAGAACAACAATGCAGAGGCCAAAAATCAAACACAATAGGTAAGGACAAAACAAGAGACACATTTTGAGGGGAAATACAAAGTCTAATTCGAATGCCTTGATCACATGAAATATTTGAATATTGATAACTATCAGCATTAAGACTGCCAAATTATAGTTTACTAAACAAATATGGAGTTTTCAAAATGTTAAAGTTATTCATCTGACCTTAAAAGAGGGTTGGATTTTGAAGGATATAATTGAGAGAAATTGTTGCATAACATACACGTTTCAGGAGCTAGATTTTAAGAATTTTTCATTTCTGTGCTCCTTTGAAATTACGTGGCTGTGAAATTGATGTCTCTGAAATATATTTCATATCACTACTTCTGCTGTGATCAAAATAAAAGTAAATGGATATTCTGAAGAGAAAATTAAAGAAGAATTAGATTGACAGTTTCAGGTAAAGCATGTTTCAAAGCTAGGCTGTAGCACTATATGCTCTGCCAAAAAGTAAATCAAAGTACAGTATAATGAAACAGGAGTCGGTCCGTATGCACTAGGAAACTTAGGGCATGGCAGCAGGGCTCACAGTTAGTATACAGCCCCCTGGTGCACTGTAGGTTTACACCCAGCTTGCCATTAACTAACTCACCATCTAGCAGGCCCTAAGTGTTTAATTAGTATATTAGCTTTCCCATAATTTATCATAAACCACAGGCATGCCACCTTTGCTAGAAACAGCCCCCAGGTCCCATAATCAAAAAAGAGAGTCAACTCATTTTTAACATTGAACAGCTGAGCAATTGACAGAAAAGTATCACATGACCAGGTTGTACAGCGGATACTATACATGTATATGGGCATATCACTGACTTTCACTCACTTGATTTTTCAGATTTGTCTGAGTGTGGTTCATAACAACTGATACTGAAACATCATTGAAGTCTATAAGCTGACTAATTTGAATTCTGTTCCTACTTATGCCTATGAAGTTGTGGTTGGTTGCAGTGGTGACCATGAAGTCTTGCCGTGTCGTTCTCCATCCAAGTGATAGTTTAACCTTCTTTTTCCTTTGTCTCTGCCCCTCTCCCCCTTTAGAAACAGACATCTTTCAATTGCAGTCTGTTCCCTCTTTCATGCTGAATTGCCTTTGGGCCCAAAGTGTTCTGGTCATAGCAATCAGAATCCTCTTGGCTTGTTTCCTTTGAAGTACCAAAGCAGCCAGCAGGGGGGAAAAAGCATCCAAACACTGCAGCATATGGGGTTACTGTGAGTAAACCACACAGCATTTCGGTTTAATCAGTTTTAGGCTTAGTCCCTATGCCTTCCTGTTTCACAAAGGAAGTTTTCTAGGCCTTTTTGGTAGAAGTTCTTTGTTCTTACTTTTAAACGATGTCCTGCTGAACGAGAGAACATGTTGCACCAAATGGCATTTATCTTTTTACCCTCAACCTCCTGAATTGCCCTTTTATGTGTAATCACAAAGATTGCATGCAACACCATGCACAGATTTTACTATGGATTGTTGGAGACAAACAGCAACACTGTATGCAGAAATGTCATGTAGGTAAAATACAATGTGAAAATTACCTTGTGGATGGATTTAAATCCCATTATAATTTACCAACTAGAGTGAAATATAGCCACATTTACTCTTCCCCCTATTTGGCCATGGATGGTTGGCACATGGAATTCAGACAAGGGACCTAATTCAGAGATAATCGGTAAGTGAACTACAACGAACAAGTGATTGTGACTGGCTGTGGGAGAACTTAACAGTGTTTTAAGGAGTCTGAGTCTAAGATGGTGTAATTTGTATCATACCGAGGGGCCAGGAGAGAATAGTTAAAAAAAGAAATATAAACTTTAGTTTACACCTTCCTGTCCCTTTATGTGCATATTACTACTGCTTGAGACTCTTACACATTTAAACTCTTTTATGCCGACTTAATAGTATACAAGTTACATCATCTCACTTATTTTAAATGAACCTTTGGTCTCCTTTTTTAAAAAAAAATGGAATTAAACCTATTAACATTTCATTTTGTCTTGGGTATGTTTTAAGACAGACCGAACAATTGTTAGAGACTTTGCCTTTGTCTTTCAAGCCGAACAGCAGCAAGTATAACAAAAATATGCTCGCAAATCTTTTTAGTCATGATTTGTGTTATCAGTTTTGATGCTGCATGCAGTTCTTGACATTAAAATATAGCATAAAGAAGTAATAGAAGATTAGTTGCCTGGAGGGGAAACATTGTGACTGTAGTTCTCTCATGTGTTGTTATTCTGTCAAGAGGAATACCTAAGTTACACAAAACAATCGCCGAGTGTAACAGGAACAAGTTACTTATTGGGTTTTCTGTTTTACCCTGTGAGAGGGTCACAGGGTATTGGGCCCTAAACCTGCAGCCCTTGCTCAGGCAAAGTTTTCATTAAATTCAACAGGTAGCAGGATTTGGCCCAGACTAATTATCTTAATACAAATACAGTCTTATTTATGTGATGCCCAACCAGAGTAACACCAACCTGGTGCCTACGCACGTATAACCAACACCTCCTACACCCCTACCCCACAAAGCAACAAAAGAAAGAAAAAAACAAAACAAAAACTTACGCCTGATTCTGTTCCCAACAGAAAGATTAAAAACTTACTGAATGTATACGTTTTATACAAGACGACCCAAATAATATGTATTGTATTTTTTCAAGTTTAAAATATTTTAAAGTCTGTGCATTGTATCATTTTACAGCAATAAAAATGAAATAACAAAAAATGTATGTGTGACAACACATTGTGCCATGCTTCTATCATGATGCAGCTTATTAGCTCCTGTAACTGCACTTAACTCCTGATGATTTCTCATATGGAAGTCTTTTCAAACCTCTAATAACTGTTGTTGTTTTTCCCTTGATCTTGTCTGCTTCTGCTATAGCCTTTTTGTGAATTGTTGGTCCATAAGAACGGCAATAGTGGGTCAGACCAAAAGCCCATCTAGCCTAATATCCTGTCTTCCAACAGTGGCTAATGCCAGGTGCCCCAGAGGAAATGAACAGAACAGGTAGTCATCAAGTGATCCATCCCCTGTCGCTCATTCCCAGCTTCTGGCAAACAGAGGCTAGGGACACCATCCCTGCCCATCCTGGCTAATAGCCACTGATGGACCTATCATCCATGAATTTATCTAGTTCTTTTTTGAACCCTGTTATAGTCTTGGCCTTCACAACATTCTCTGACAAAGAATTTCACAAGTTGACTATGCATTGTGTGAAGAAATACTTCTTTTTCTGTGTTTTAAACCGGCTGCCTATTAATTTCATTTGGTGACACCTAGTTCTTGTTTTATGAGAAGTAAATATCACTTCCGTATTTACTTTCGCCATGCCAGTCATGATTTTATAGACCTCTATCATATCCCCCCTTAGTCATCTCTTTTCCAAGATGAAAAGTCCCAGTCTTATTAATCTCTCCTCATACGGAAGCCGTTCCAACCCCCTAATTATTTTTGTTGCTCTTTTCTGAACCTTTTCCAATTCCAATATATCTTTTTTAAGATGGAGTGACCACATCTACAGGCAGTATTCAAGATGTGGGCATACCATGGATTTATATAGAGTCAATATGATATTTTTGTCTTATTATCTATCCCTTTCAACAGGGATGTTAAATTTAATTTAATTGGTCACTGTTACCAAGCGGTCCAGCTATATTTGCCTCTTGGACCAGATCCTGTGCTCCACTTAGGAGTGATTAAGAATTGCCTCTACTCTTGTGGGTTCCGGGACTAACTGCCTCAAGAAACAGTCATTTAAGATATCAGACTTTATCTCTGCATCCCATCCTGAGGTGACATGTACTCAGTCAATATGGGGATAATTGAAATTCCCCATTATTGAGGTTTTTTTATTTTAATAGCCTCTCTAATCTCCCTGAGCATTTTGCAGTCACTATCACCATCCTGGTCAGTAATATATCCCTAATGCTATATTCTTATTATTAGAGCATGGAATTACTATCCACAGAGATTCTATGATACAGTTTGGTTTATTGAAGATTTTTACTTCATTTCATTCTACGTTTTCTTTCACATATAGTGCCACTCCCCCACCTGCACAACCTATTCTGTCCTTCCGATATATTTTGTACCCTGGTATTACGGTGTCCGATGGATTATCCTCATTCCACCAATTTTCTGTGATGCCTGCGATATCAATATCCTTATTTAACACAAGGCACCCATCTTATTTAGACTTCTAGCATTGGTCCGAATTATAGTCACTTCCATACTGAAATTCAGCAAGCTGTAAAATAAATCTCAGTTTTTAAAAGAGTGTGTACTACTGGCTAGACTGTGAATACCTTACTCACTCATGTGGGTACACTCATTCAGCCAAGTAGTCCCGTGATACTTGGGTGAGTGAATGTAAATAACGGGTTCACAATCTGGCCACAGGTTAAAAAGACAACCCTCTTAGCTAAGAAAACTGTTTTAGGTACTTCACAGTTTATCATCACTTGAAGACTAACACTGGAAACTTTAACCCTTTTATGTAGCAAATTAGAAAATGTACTTTCCTTTTTAGTGCCTCATAATCCATGGAAGGGACAGATCTTTGGTGCATGTAACACAGTGAAGAGTGGATAATGTGGAAGGGAGAGGTGTTGTTCATGTCTGTGGCAAAGTCCACACCTTGGCCCAGTTTTCCTGGAGGGCTTTCTGTGATTATGTAATCTGTGATATGAAGGTGATGGGGGAGGAAGGAGGGCAGGGATGATACATGACACACACCAAGGCATAGAGTGGAGGTGCAGGGACTCTGCAAGCTCCACAGAATCCATAGGCTGGCTCCTAAGGGGGCGAGGAGAGGAGAGAGATTCTCAGCTCTCTAAATGAACAAATAGGGCCAATTCTCAGGGAATGGGTCCAATGGGATTGCTTTCTAGGAGCACATCTCAATGTCCATAATTGAGATATGGAATGTCAAATTTTAAGAGTCTCTTTAAACCAATGTATCATGTTATATATACACACACTCTAAACCTGTGGACCTGTCTGAAAGTTCTGAAAGCCTGTCAGGTGGGAAGCAGACATGTAATGTAGAAAGAGTCAGGTTTTAAAGTAATCTAGAAATTCACAAAGTGGTGTAATTCTCATTATCGTGCATGTAACACAAACAACTAATAATAGTACCATGAGGCATGACTTTCGCAATAGCATAAATTTCTTCTTGATGCCACCATTATGGTTTCCTTATGTTGACAAATGACTGCTGCCCAATCCCCCATCTGCTACTTTTTCCATTAGAACAAACAATTTAATGCTTCTCTTCTCCTAAAAAACACCCTTTAATTTCTGTTTTACTTTGTGCCAGGGTTTAGAAGAAGTTATAGATATCTGAATTACTGATTGCTATTTGGTGGCAATTATGCATGTTTATATAAAGACAAAGTTATGAAAAAAAATAGTTCAGGTTTGATTTAGCATTGTACTAATATATATTGTAACTTAAGGCACAAAACACCCCCCCCCCCCCGCCCCGTAATGACTTTCAGCTCTGACAATACATACCAAATATACTGTTTTATCATTACATAATTAAGCCTGGCAGGTTGAATTTTAAACCTCATTTTTAGGGATGCATGATTTAGCCATAAGAGCATACATACAATAAAATGCACTTATTTGTAGCAAGCAAAGTATTCCTCCAAGAGCACTCCGATTCAAAGTTTTCAAGTTATAGGCCCCTAAAGTCATATTGGCATCTACTTGTTTTTCAAGAGTGCTGAGCACAGAACACCTCCCACTGACAACAATGGAGCTATGCAGATAAGAGGCAGCAGGGGCCTGTGAAACCATCTGCACAGATGACTCCTGCCTCTGCAGATCTGGGATTCCCAGTTACTCATATTGCCAAACCCTGCAGAGCTGGTAGGCCACACTGCAAATTCCTGCTTGAAAGGAATTGCCTTTCTGCTACCTTCTATAGGTCTGTCCATGGGAGACGATGATCGGGCCCATACATTTGTGTGGTGATCTCCCATTTTAATACTGTGGAATTTAAGGGAGGTTCTCATCCTGGAGTCCCAGTAAGCAAGAAGGAACCCGGTCCTAACAACAAGCCCCCTGTTTTCTCACTGCAGACCAGTTCTTGTATCTCTTTTTCATGCAAAGGGGAATACACAGTCTTTGGGGTTTGTTTGTGTTTTGCTTTCCAGACAAATTAAACCCAAACCTCCTTGTGGCATCATCCCACAGTACCACTGTCCATTTAGGCCATGCCAATTTGTTCATTCCACACTCTGTCTTCTCAGGCTTTTGAAGAAAATTAAAAAGAAACAAAGGCCAAAATACACACATTTCTTGTCCTTCCTTGAGATCAACAGCATCCTGCAGTAAGCCTAGATAAAAGTCCTTCAACTCATTCCCCTGCTGATTCTCTAAACAGAGTCAGCCTAGAAACCTCCCCACTCCACAGTCAGTTCTAACTAACCCAAAGCTGCTTTCATTTCCTGCTTAAATATGTACAAATGCTGCTAGGATGAACCTAGTTGCAGACTTTCCCTCAGCAGCCTTTTGAGAGTGGGACAATGCTTCTTCCTGACTCTCTTTTAAAAGGTAATTAACTCATTGCCTGCATTGAGTAAGGGAGAGGTCTTTGCCACCCCCTCACAATTTTCCATACTGTTACACCAAACCTTCCCAACTGGCAAGCAGAGCTAGCTGAAATATTTTGATCAAAAATGTTACCCAATGCAACATGATTCCATCAAAAAAGTGATGAGAAACTGAAATTTCCAGAGTAAAAGCAAATAGGAAATTTCCAAATGAACACAAAGTGAAAACTTGTTACATTTCAAATTGCATTTTGTTTCATTTAGATTTTTGAACTTCTCTATTTCAAATCACACTGAAGCAAGAAATACGATTTATATCAAGAGGCACTTCATTTGGTTTGGTTTTCGAACACTGAAGAGTGTTGGGAAATTTTAGTTTTATCAAACTGAAAAAAAATTGGCTTTGAATCAAAATAGAATTAAACTAAAGATTTTTGAGATATTTCTCCAAAACAATTTTTTTAAAGAAATAGAAACTTTTCAATTTTTTCCATGGGGGAAAAAAAGATTTTTCTCTTAGCTCTAGTGGCATTTCCTTTTAATTTTCAGTTATCTGTGCAATTTTTGACACATCAGTGGGAAAGACCAGGTATATAAACAGAGAAAACATAAAACCATTGCATTTTCATGGGTGTAAACTGCTTTCATGTACCTGAAAAATTGGCAGAATTACACCAATTAGAAGAGAAGCTCTATTTGCTTTTTCTAAAATTGGCACAAAATATATTAGGTTTTTTACTTTCAAACCTATCAGAAAGCCATAGTTGCAATAGCACAAGGATTGTTTGCCTTGGAAACTAAAGTGAAATTGGAAACTGCTTTCATACCATGTGCAATCTTCTTGGAATAACTATTCAGTATTTTTCACCTAGGAAAAGATAACACTAGATCAAGCGTTAGATCTAGTGTACAAAAATCAATGTTTTTTGTTAACTGAAAGTATATTTATGTTAAATTAATGGAAACCTATTGAGAGCGATATGCTAAACTATGGGTTTGTCTACACTACGGAATTAGGTTGAATTTATAGAAGTCAGTTTTTTAGAAATCGGTTTTATATATTCGAGTGTGTGTGTCCCCACAGAAAATGCTCTAAGTGCATTAAGTGCATTAACTCGGAGGCGTGCTTCCACAGTACCGAGGCAAGCGTCGACTTCCGGAGTGTTGCACTGTGGGTAGCTATCCCACAGTTCCCTCAGTCTCCACTGCCCATTGGAATTCTGGGTTGAGACCCCAATGCCTGATGGGGCTGAAACATTGTCGCGGGTGGTTCTGGGCACATATCATCAGGCCCCCATTTCCCTCCTCCCTCTGTGAAAGCAAGGGCAGACAATTGTTTCGCGCCTTTTTTCCTGAGTTACCTGTGCAGACGCCATACCACGGCAAGCATGGAGCCCACTCAGGTAACCGTCACCGTATGTCTCCTGGGTGCTGGCAGACGCGGTACTGCATTGCTACACAGTAGCAGCAACCCATTGCCTTCTGGCAGCAGATGGTGCAAAATGACTGGTAGCCGTCATCATCATGTCCAAGGTGCTCCTGGCCACGTCAGCCAGGAGCGCCTGGGCAGACATGGGCGCAGGGACTAAATTTGGAGTGACTTGACCAGGTCATTCTCTTTAGTCCTGCAGTCAGTCCTATTGAACCGTCTTATGGTGAGCAGGCAGGCAATACAGATTGCTAGCAGTTGTACTGTATCATCTTCTGCCGGGCAGGCAAGAGATGAGGATGGATAGCAGTCATATTGCACCATCTTCTGCTGGGCAGGCAAGAGATGAGGATGGCTAGCAGTCGTATTGCACCATCTTCTGCCGAGCAGCCATGAGATGTGGATGGCATGCAGTCCTTCTGCACCATCTGCTGCCAGCCAAAGATGTAAAAGATAGATGGAGTGGATCAAAACAAGAAATAGACCAGATTTGTTTTGTACTCATTTGCTTCCCCTCCTCCCCTGTCTAGGGGACTCATTCCTCTAGGTCACACAGCAGTCACTCACAGAGAAGGTGCAGCAAGGTAAATCTAGCCATGTATCAATCAGAGGCCACACTAACCTCCTTGTTCCAATAAGAACAATAACTTAGGTGCACCATTTCTTATTGGAACCCTCAGTGAAGTCCTGCCTGAAATACCCCTTGATGTAAAGCCAACCCCTTTGTTGATTTTAGCTCTCTGAAGCCAACCCTGTAAGCCATGTCATCAGTCGACCCTCCCTCCATCAGAGCAACAGCAGACAATCGTTCCGCACCTTTTTTCTGTGCAGACGCCATACCAAGGCAAGCATGGAGACCGCTCAGCTCACTTTGGCAATTAGGAGCACATTAAACACCACACGCATTATCCAGCAGTATATGCAGCACCAGAACCTGGCAGAGTGATACCGGGCGAGGAGGCGACGTCAGCGCGGTCACGTGAGTGATCAGGACATGGACACAGATTTCTCTGAAAGCATGGGCCCTGCCAATGCATGCATCATGGTGCTAATGGGGCAGGTTCATGCTCTGGAACGCTGATTCTGGGCTCGGAAACAAGCACAAACTGGTGAGACCGCATAGTGTTGCAGGTCTGGGACGATTCCCAGTGGCTGCGAAACTTTCGCATGCGTAAGGGCACTTTCATGGAACTTTGTGACTTGCTTTCCCCTGCCCTGAAGCGCATGAATACCAAGATGAAAGCAGCCCTCACAGTTGAGAAGCGAGTGGCGATAGCCCTGTGGAAGCTTGCAACACCAAACAGCTACTGGTCAGTTGGGAATCAATTTGGCATGGGCAAATCTATTGTGGGGGCTGCTGTGATGCAAGTAGCCCACGCAATCAAAGATCTGCTGATATCAAGGGTAGTGACCCTGGGAAATGTGCAGGTCATAGTGGATGGCTTTGCTACAATGGGATTCCCTAACTGTGGTGGGGCCATAGACGGAATCCATATCCCTATCTTGGCACCGGAGCACTAAGCCGGCAGGTACATAAACTGCAAGGGGTACTTTTCAGTAGTGCTGCAAGCTCTGGTGGATCACAAGGGACGTTTCACCAACATCAACGTGGGATGGCCGGGAAAGGTACATGACGCTCACATCTTCAGGAACTCTGGTGTGTTTCAAAAGCTGCAGGAAGGGACTTTATTCCCAGACCAGAAAATAACTGTTGGGGACGTTGAAATGCTTATATGTATCCTTGGTGACCCAACCTACCCCTTAATGCCATGGCTTATGAAGCTGTACACAGGCAGCCTGGACAATAGTTAGGAGCTGTTCAACTACAGGCTGAGCAAGTGCAGAATGGTGGTAGAATGTGCATTTGGACGTTTAAAGGTGCGCTGGCGCAGTTTACTGACTCACTTAGACCTCAGCGAAACCAATATTCCCACTGTTATTACTGCTTGCTGTGTGCGCCGCAATATCTATGAGAGTAAGGGGGAGACATTTATGGCGGGGTGGGAGGTTGAGGCAAATCGCCTGGCTCCTGGTTACGTGCAGCCAGACACCAGGGCAGTTAGAAGAGCACAGGAGGGTGCGGTACGCATCAGAGAAGCTTTGAAAACCAGTTTCATGACTGACCAGGCTACAGTGTGAAAGTTCTGTTTGTTTCTCCTTGATGAGACCCCCCGCCCCTTGGTTCACTCTACTTCCCTGCAAGCTAACCACCCTCCCCTCCTCCCTTTAATCACTGCTTGCAGAGGCAATAAAGTCATCGTTGCTTCACATTCATGCATTCTTTATTCATTCATCACACAAATAGGGGGACGACTACCAAAGTAGCCCGGAGGGGTGGTGGAGGAGGGAAGGAAAATGCCACACAGCACTTTAAAAGTTTACAACTTTAAAATTCATTGAATGCCAGCCTTCTTTTTTTTGGGCAATCCTCTGCGGCGGAGTGGCTGCTTGGCTGGTGGCCCCCCCACCGCGTTCTTGGGCGTCTGGGTGTGGAGGCTATGGAACTTGGGGAGGAGGGCGGTTGATTACACAGGGGCTGTAGTGGCAGTCTGTGCTCTATTCAAAGCACTCTATTTCAACCAGGAGACCATGAATGATATCTCACTCTCCTGAGGATAACACAGAGAGATAAAGAACGGATGTTGTTTGAATGCCAGCAAACATACACTGCAATGCTTTGTTGTACAATGACTCCCGAGTACGTGTTACTGGCCTGGGGGAGTGGTAAAGCGTCCTACCATGAAGGACGCAATAAGGCTGCCCTCCCCAGAAATCTTTTGCAAAGGCTTTGGGAGTACATCCAGGAGAGCTGCGAATGCCAGGGCAAATTAATCCTTTCACATGCTTGCTTTTAAACCATGTATAGTATTTTAAAAGGTACAGTCACCGGAGGTCCCTTCTCTGCCTGCCGGGTCCAGGAGGCAACCTTGGGTGGGTTCGGGGGGTACTGGCTCCAGGTCCAGGGTGAGAAACAGTTCCTGGCTGTCGGGAAAATCTTTTTCTCTTCTTGCTTGTTGTGAGCTATCTACAATCTCATCATCAATCATCATCATCATCTTCTTCGTCCCCAAAACCCGCTTCCGTGTTGCCTCCATCTCCATTGAAGGAGTCAAACAACGCAGCTGGTGTAGTGGTGGCTGAACCCCTAAAATGGCATGCAGATCATCATAGAAACAGTATGTTTAGGGCTCTGACCCAGAGCGGCAGTTCGCCCATCTGGTTTTCTGGTAGGCTTGCCTCAGCTCCTTAAGTTTCACACGGCACTGCTTCGGATCCCTGTTATGGCCTCTGTCCTTCATGACCTGGGAGATTTTGACAAAGGTTTTGGCATTTCGAAAACTGGAATGGAGTTCTGATAGCACGGATTCCTCTCCCCATACAGCGACCAGATCCCGTACCTCCCATTCAGTCCATGCTGGAGCTCTTTTGCGATTCTGGGACTCCATCATGGTCACCTCTGCTGATGAGCTCTGCATGGTCACCTGCAGCTTGCCACGCTGGCCAAACAGGAAAGGAGATTTAAAAGTCCGCGGTTCTTTTCCTGTCTACCTGGCCAGTGCATCTGAGTTGAGAGTGCTGTCCAGAGCGGTCACAATGGAGCACTCTGGGATAGCTCCTGGAGGCCAATACCATTGAATTGTGTCCACAGTACCCCAAATTCGACCCGGCAAGGCCAATTTAAGCACTAATCCACTTGTCAGGGGTGGAGTACAGAAATCGATTTTAAGAGCCCTTTAAGTCGATATAAAGGGCTTCATTGTGTGGACGGGTGCAGGTTTACATCGATTTAACGCTGCTAAATTCGACCTAAAGTCCTAGTGTAGACCAGGGCTATGACTTTCTTTATTGAAACTATTGAACATTATAATTAACATATGAATTTGACCTAACACTCTTAAAATATGTTGAGAACAACCCTTTGAAAATTAGTGCAATGGTAAACAATCCAGACACAACATCAAACAATTGTCCAAGTACTTTTCCCCTATGAGGGAACTAGACTTAAGTCAAATTGTGTTGGGAAACAGCTGAATATTCTTTGGCTCTGATCTCATAGTTCATAGTCAACATCCTAACAGAGTTGCATTGAAGTCAGTAACGCTCCATGTGAGTCCAGCTGTTAGCCAACATACTACCAATTGGAAGATCAGGGTCACAGATTCCTTAAAGGATTCTGTAAGATTTAGTCTAAGGGTTAAAATTTTCAAAATGCCTAAAGGATTATGGAGCCTAAGTCCCATGATCTTCCAAGGTGACAATCAGAGCAGTGCTTGTAGCCAAATGGCATATTGCTTAGATACAAGAGCAGACGGCTTCCAGGGATAGAAGCTTGGCTACAGCAACTTTGCTGATGTGGCAGCTAAAGAGCAGGTCAAATTTTCAAAAAAGGGACCTCAGACAATTTTGAAAAGATTTGGTCTGAATTTTTAGAAAATGTTGATTAATTCCTGCTCCTCTTTATGTTTTTATTTATTTGGGTGTTTTTACACTCCCCCTTATATTTTCTTGAGGGGGGAATAATAAAAAAGAAGAGGGGAAAAAAAGACTTGGAGATTTCTGAAAGTTTTACCCTAGGACTTCCTTTTTGTCAATGTTTTAATTAACAAGAAGCATCAGACATCTGAACATGTTAAAAAGTCTCCATACTCAAACTACACGAGTGTGTCTTGTAGGAGTTTTAGACCTCCTGCCAATGAAGATCCACTATGATAGAAGTCAATTAACAATGCTGCAGAGAATTAGGAGCAATATATAAATAATAAAATCATATTTCAGACAAGTGAACTACTGAGCAATGTACACTGAAATTATATAATAGGATTAGGTAATTTTATGGTAAACTATACCTATCAAAAGATAATTCAGGATACACTTACAATAGAGTTGCAGAGAAGAATAGAGCTAACTACTAAGAAGTTTAGCTAAAACAAAAATATTTTCAGATGGCTTAAAGAGATTGAGCTCTTGTTGACACATTCAGCTTTTTTTGGGGGGGAAGGGTTAAATATTTCCTCTTCCTAATATTATTTTTGTATTTTTTATTTCAAAAGGTCATTGTGAGCGGAGATGAAAGCATGGATGAAGATTTTAATAAAGGGGGCACAGGCATTTTTATGGTGGTTATAGAGAAAGAAGTCTGATTTGAAGTGGCAGATGAAAACAGAATTCAGGCTGAGCACTCTTGTCTTCAAGGGCTTGTCTACAGTACCAGCAGGATCAATGGGCAGCGATCAATCCGGCAGCGGTCGATTTATGGCATCTCGTCTAGACATGATAAATCGACCGCCGAGCTCTCTCCCGTTGACTCCGGTACCCGCCGGAGTGAGAGGCACAGGCGGAGTCGACGGGGGAGCATCAGCTGTCAGCTCACCACAGTGAAGACACCACTGTGAGTAGATCTAAGTAGTCAACTTCAGCTACGTTATTCACATATCTGAAGTTGCGTAACTTAGATCGATCCTCCCCACTAGCATAGACCAGGCCCAAGACACTTAACTGAAGGAAATACAGTTGGAGCCACTACTTTCTTCAGTAGTGGCATAGAAAGTGCTTTTCAAGTTATAAACATATAAATTAACCATTTTTGCTACAACAGGATGATCAATAGAGATGTGCTGTGTGCTAGATGCTGTTGCTTAGTATTTTTTTTAAAAAAGTAATTTCCAAAAAGAAAAAAAATCTATTCTTTACAGTGTTAGTAAGCAGTCGAATTATTCTACTGTAAGAATTCAGAGTAACTTCTATCATGCAGATGCAGTATAAAATGGAATATTATTGCAACATAAGACATAGAACTAGGGAGGGCCTTTAAAACGAGACAAAATAACTAGTGTTTATCCATGTTTTTCATTTGTTTTCTCAAATGTAGATTTCTCCTAAAGACATAGAGCCAAAGATAGAATATAAATTAATAAAGTACATTTAATATGATGAATTTTATCTGCAGAATGGTTCCCATTATTTTATGGTTGTAGCAAATACACGTCACAAAATGTGATGTGGTTATTTTTGTTGAACAAAAATTGGAGAAAAACTTTCCCTCCTCTCCCTCTGAAGTTACTTTGAAGTTTCTATAGTTTCCATAAAACTGAACTTGAGTATTGACCTTTAAGTTTCTTGAACAGAGGCATCACCTTGAGATATACAGACCAGCAATATAATTAGTGTGAAGGAATTCTTTTCTCTGACTTTGTGTGTTTAGGATGAAGGCAGAAGGAGTCACATGGCACGGCACAATGAATGTGGAAAAATTCCATCTCACTAATGTAGGAATAAAAATGTAGGAATAACAATGTAAGCAATGTAGGAATAACAGAAGCATCTGGGTGCTCACACTTTTTAAAATCTGGCCACTGGGACTTTCAAAGGTCTTAAGGGAGATAAGTGTTTCATTTCAATGTTCAGCTTTCTTTGACTATTTTGACAATTCCACACTTACAAGCCTAACATATTTGAAAATCTTGGGCATTAGATTTGAAATATAAGTTGTTGCTGTTCTCAAATACAAGACAAGGTCATCACTGCCACATTTGTCATTCCAAAGGTGCTGGACCAGTTGCCCTGAAATTGAACCTTATCATTTTATAAAGAAACTCATAGTTTGATTTGACTCTTTAAGGAAACTCTGGTTTGATAAGACTACTTCTGTCTTTGGCATCCATTATTTGGTCTTTCGTCCTTCAAACCCCACTCCAGTCTGGTCCACCAATAGGTGCCTTGAAAGAATGCTAAGTTGGAGAAGTCTGTAGCTGCATTCCATCCAAAGAACTCTACTTTTTATAAGTTATGGCCCCTCTGTCATGTACACTGGTCAAACTGGACAGTGTCTACATAAAAGAATAAATGGACACAAATCAGACATCAAGAATTATAACATTCAAAAACCAGTTGGAGAACACTTCAATCTCTTTGGTCACTCGATTACAGACCTAAAATTGGCAATTCTTCACCAAAAAACTTCAAAAACAGACTCCAACAAGAGACTGCTGAATTGGAATTAATTTGCAAACTGCATACAATTAACTTAGGCTTGAATAAAGACTGGAAGTGGATGGGTCATTACACAAAGAAAAACTATTTCCCCTTGTTTATTTTCCCTCCTATTGTTCTTGTAAAGTGCTGGAAATGGCCCACCTTGATTATCACTACAAAAGCCCCCCCCCCCCGCAGTGCTCTCCTGCTGTTAATAGCTCACCTTAAGTGATGACTCTCCCTACAGTGTGTATGGTAACACCCATGGTTTCATGTTCTTGGTGTATATAAAATCTCCCCACTATATTTTCCACTGTATGCATCTGATGAAGTGAGCTATAGCTCACGAAAGCTTATGCTCTAATAAATTTGATAGTCTCTAAGGAGCGACAAGTCCTCCTTTTCTTTTTACGGATACAGACTAACACAGCTGCTACTCTTAAACCAGAGGTTAGTTGCTGTCATAAATATAAAGGGAAGGGTAAACCCCTTTGAAATCCCTCCTGGCCAGGGGAAAGCTCCTCTCACCTGTAAAGGGTTAAGAAGCTAAAGGTAACCTCGCTGGCACCTGACCAAAATGACCAATGAGGAGACAAGATACTTTCAAAAGCTGGGAGGAGGGAGAGAAACAAAGGGTCTGTGTCTGTCTGTATGCTGCGCTTGCCAGGGACAGAACAGGAATGGAGTCTTAGAACTTTTAGTAAGTAATCTAGCTAGGTATGTGTTAGATTATGATTTCTTTAAATGGCTGAGAAAAGAATTGTGCTGAATAGAATAACTATTTCTGTCTGTGTATCTTTTTTGTAACTTAAGGTTTTGCCTAGAGGGGTTCTCTATGTTTTTGAATCTAATTACCCTGTAAGATATATACCATCCTGATTTTACAGGGGGGATTTCTTTATTTCTATTTACTTCTATTTTTTATTAAAAGTCTTCTTGTAAAACACTGAATGCTTTTTCATTGTTCTCAGATCCAAGGGTTTGGGTTTGTGGTCACCTATGCAAATTGGTGAGGCTTTTTATCCAACATTTCCCAGGAAAGGGGGGGTGCAAGTGTTGGGAGGATTGTTCATTGTTCTTAAGATCCAAGGGTCTGGGTCTGTAGTCACCTAGACAAATTGGTGAGGCTTTTTACCAAACCTTGTCCAGGAAGTGGGGTGCAAGGTTTTGGGAAGTATTTTGGGGGGAAGGACGCGTCCAAACAGCTCTTCCCCAGTAACCAGTATTAGTTTGGTGGTGGTAGCGGCCTGTCCAAGGTGTAATATTTTGTACCTTGGGGAAGTTTTGACCTAAGCTGGTAAAGATAAGCTTAGGAGTTTTTTCATGCAGGTCCCCACATCTGTAACCTAGAGTTCAGAGTGGGGGAGGAACCTTGACATGGTGGCACAGCGGTGGGATTAACCTGAAATCATTTTGAGATCCAGTTGAGATTTTTAGAACTAGAAATACAGATTTTAAAAAGGATTTTTTAGGAAGTCCAGAAAGCAGCTTTGAAACTGAAAGCAGCTTGGTTTCTCTCTGCTTTGTGGCCAAGCAGAGACAAAAGGGGATTATCTTGTGAATTGCAGGTTTTCTTTGCCTGGAGGCAGGGTACTTAACTCCTGCAGGGAAATTCACAGTCTTCCAACCCAGAGGTTTTTTTTTTTTTCTTTTCTTCCTAAAAGTAAATAGGGGGTGTGTGCTCTACCCATTTGCCTGGAGACAAAAGTGGCAGGGTTTTTTTTAGGATTTTGATTTTTTTTTTTGTTTTACAAGGAGCACAGGTTTGAAAAGAAATTTTTTTTCTTCTTTGGGCTGGGTAAGCAGGTTTCCAAGTAGTTGGAGGTTTTTTGCTTTAATTTGGGCCCAGAGCAGAGACAAGGGAATTGTCTTTTTCTGTAGGCTGACAATCACTATCAGAGAATAGGTATTCTATTCCAGCACAGCAAAATTTTACAGCCAAGTTTTGTTTGTTTATTTCTAAACCTCGGGTGTAAAGTTAGTTAAAAACAGAGAGGTTAGAATGGCCAAATCCTCAGCTCGACTACAGCTGGAATTAGCCAAATTTCAGGCTGAGGAAAAACAAAGGGAACATGAAAGACAGATAGAACTCATGCGGCTGAAGGAGGAGGAGAAGGAAAAAGAGAGGAAGCATGTGGAGGAGATGGAGAGGATAAAGGCCCAGCAGAATATACCAACAAACCCTAGCAATCCTTCTCCAGGTACCACTTCCCATCCCAGAAAGTTCCCCACCTACAAGGCAGGTGATGATACTGAGGCCTTCTTAGAAAACTTCGAAAGGGCCTGCCTTGGGTACAACATCTCTACTGACCAATACATGGTAGAGCTGAGGCCGCAGCTCAGTGGACCCTTAGCTGAGGTGGCAGCTGAAATGCCTAAAGAACACATGAACAAGTATGAACTGTTTAAATCCAAGGCGAGAGTCAGAATGGGGATAACACCCGAGCAGTCTCGTCGGAGGTTCAGAGCCCTAAGGTGGAAACCAGACATGTCATTTACCCGACATGCCTACCACATTGTAAAACATTGGGATGCCTGGATATCAGGAGCAAGTGTTGAATCTCCAGTAAATTTGCCCTTCCTAATGCAAATGGAACAATTCTTAGAGGGTGTTCCTGAGGAAATAGAAAGATACATCCTAGATGGGAAACCCAAAACTGTAATTGAGGCAGGAGAGATTGGAGCCAGATGGGTGGAGGTGGCAGAGAAGAAGAAAACTGGTCGCAGTTGGAGCGGAGACCAGAAGGGACCACCCCAGACCACACCCTATTACCGGGGGCCGCCCAAAGCCCCACCTACCTCCCAAAGAACCCTCCAGACCCCTTATCGTCCCACCACCCCGTTCTCCAGCAACCCTCCTCGCCCTAGTGACCCGTCAGCTGGACGATGTTTTAAGTGTAACGAGCTGGGGCATGTAAAGGCCAACTGCCCCAAGAACCCCAAAAGATTACAGTTCATTGCACCGGAATCACACCAGAGGTCCACAGGCCCAGATACCTCCCAGATACCCTTGGAGCGGAAGGAAACTGTGAGTGTGGGTGGGAAGAAGGTCACCGCGTGGAGGGACACCGGAGCACAAGTGTCAGCTATCCATGCTTCCTTAGTGGACCCCAATTTAATCAACCCAGAGATCCAAGTGACGATTCAACCCTTCAAGTCCAACTCTTTCAATTTGCCTACAGCCAAGTTGCCTGTCCAGTACAAGGGCTGGTCAGGAATGTGGACTTTTGCAGTCTATGATGATTATCCCATCCCCATGCTGTTGGGGGAAGACTTGGCCAATCATGTGAAGCAGGCCAAGAGGGTGGGAATGGTCACCCGCAACCAGGCTAAACAAGCCGCGAGGCCTAGCTCTGTTCCGGAAACTTCTATCAGGACCCAGTCAGAGGTGATGGACCTGGACCCCAGGCCAATGTCTGCAACAGCAGTAGTGGATCCAGTCCCAGAGACCCAGACGGAACCAGTCCCAGAACCGGAACCAGCCAAACAACCAACACCAGACCCCGTGTCAGCACTGAATCCAGTACTTGCAACCTCAACACCAGAGGGCCCCACCGGACCTGAACTGGCAGCAGCCGATAACCCTACACAAGAGGCTCAGCCGGAGCCTGAATCCCAACATAGTGCACCAGCGGAGAGCGGTTCACAGTCAACAGAAACAGCTCCATCCCCTATATCGCTTCCAGAGGGACCAAGCCTAGGTCCACAATCCCATGAGGAACTGATGTCTCCAGCATCAAGGGAACAGTTCCAGACCGAACAGGAAGCAGATGAAAGCCTCCAGAGAGCTTGGACGGCGGCACGGAGCAACCCACCGCCTCTCAGCTCTTCTAATCGATCCAGGTTTGTTGTAGAAAGAGGACTTTTATACAAGGAAACTCTTTCTGGGGGACACCAGGAAGACTGGCATCCTCAGAGACAGTTGGTAGTTCCAACTAAATACCGGGCCAAGCTCTTGAGCTTAGCCCATGATCACCCTAGTGGCCATGCTGGGGTGAACAGGACCAAAGACCGTTTGGGGGGGTCATTCCACTGGGAGGGAATGGGCAAGGATGTTTCTACCTATGTCCAGTCTTGTGAGGTGTGCCAAAGAGTGGGAAAACCCCAAGACCAGGTCAAAGCTCCTCTCCAGCCACTCCCCATCATTGAAGTTCCATTTCAGCGAGTAGCTGTGGATATTCTGGGTCCTTTTCCGAAAAAGACACCAAGAGGAAAGCAGTACATACTGACTTTCATGGATTTTGCCACCCGATGGCCGGAAGCAGTAGCTCTAAGCAACACCAGGGCTAAAAGTGTGTGCCAGGCACTAGCAGACATTTTTGCCAGGGTAGGTTGGCCCTCCGACATCCTCACAGATGCAGGGACTAATTTCCTGGCAGGAACTATGAAAAACCTTTGGGAAGCTCATGGGGTAAATCACTTGGTTGCCACTCCTTACCATCATCAAACAAATGGCATGGTGGAGAAGTTTAATGGAACTTTGGGGGCCATGATACGTAAATTCGTAAATGAGCACTCCAATGATTGGGACCTAGTATTGCAGCAGTTGCTCTTTGCCTACAGAGCTGTACCACATCCCAGTTTAGGGTTTTCCCCATTTGAACTTGTATATGGCCGTGAGGTTAAGGGGCCATTGCAGTTGGTGAAGCAGCAATGGGAGGGATTTACACCTTCTCCAGGAACTAACATTCTGGACTTTGTAACCAACCTACAAAACACCCTCCGAACCTCTTTAGCCCTTGCTAGAGAAAACTTACAGGATGCTCAAAAAGAGCAAAAAGCCTGGTATGATAAACATGCCAGAGAGCGTTCCTTCAAAGTAGGAGACCAGGTCATGGTCTTAAAGGCGCTCCAGGCCCATAAAATGGAAGCATCGTGGGAAGGGCCATTCGTGGTCCAGGAGCGCCTGGGAGCTGTTAATTATCTCATAGCATTCCCCACCTCCAACCGAAAGCCTAAGGTGTATCATATTAATTCTCTAAAGCCCTTTTATTCCAGAGAATTAAAGGTTTGTCAGTTTACAGCCCAGGGAGGAGACGACGCTGAGTGGCCTGAAGGTGTCTACTACGAAGGGAAATGTGCTGGTGGTGTGGAAGAGGTGAACCTCTCCATGACCCTTGGGCGTATGCAGCGACAGCAGATCCAGGAGCTGTGCACTAGCTACGCGCCAACGTTCTCAGCCACCCCAGGACTGACTGAACGGGCATACCACTCCATTGACACAGGTAATGCTCACCCAATTAGGGTCCACCCTTACCGGGTGTCTCCTCAAGCTAAAACTGCTATAGAACGGGAGATCCAGGATATGTTACAGATGGGTGTAATCCGCCCCTCTGAAAGTGCATGGGCATCTCCAGTGGTTCTAGTTCCCAAACCAGATGGGGAAATACGTTTTTGCGTGGACTACCGTAAGCTAAATGCTGTAACTCGCCCAGACAACTATCCCATGCCACGCACAGATGAACTATTAGAGAAACTGGGAAGGGCCCAGTTCATCTCTACCTTGGACTTAACCAAGGGGTACTGGCAGGTACCGCTAGATGAATCTGCCAAGGAAAGGTCAGCCTTCATCACACATCTCGGGCTGTATGAATTTAATGTACTCCCTTTCGGGCTGCGAAATGCACCCGCCACTTTCCAAAGACTTGTAGATGGTCTCCTAGCGGGATTAGGAGAATATGCAGTCGCCTACCTTGACGATGTGGCCATATTTTCGGATTCCTGGGCAGACCACCTGGAACATCTACAAAAAGTCCTTGAGCGCATAAGGGAGGCAGGACTAACTGTTAAGGCTAAGAAGTGTCAAATAGGCCTAAACAGAGTGACTTACCTTGGACACCAGGTGGGTCAAGGAACTATCAGCCCCCTACAGGCCAAAGTGGATGCTATCCAAAAGTGGCCTGTCCCAAAGTCAAAGAAACAGGTTCAATCCTTCTTAGGCTTGGCCGGTTATTACAGACGATTTGTACCGCACTACAGCCAAATCGCTGCCCCACTGACAGACCTAACCAAAAAGAAACAGCCAAATGCTGTTCAGTGGACCGGAAAGTGTCAGAAGGCCTTTAACAAGCTTAAAGCGACACTCATGTCTGACCCTGTACTAAGGGCCCCAGACTTTGACAAACCGTTCCTAGTAACCACAGATGCATCCGAGCGTGGTGTGGGAGCAGTTTTAATGCAGAAAGGACCTGATCAAGAATTCCACCCTGTAGTGTTTCTCAGCAAAAAACTGTCTGAGAGGGAAAGCAACTGGTCAGTCACTGAAAAAGAATGTTATGCCATTGTCTACGCTCTGGAAAAGCTACGCCCATATGTTTGGGGACGGCGTTTCCACCTGCAAACCGACCATGCTGCACTAAAGTGGCTTCACACCGTCAAAGAAACTAACAAAAAACTTCTTCGGTGGAGTTTAGCTCTCCAAGATTTTGATTTCGACATCCAACACATCTCAGGAGCTTCTAACAAAGTGGCTGATGCACTCTCCCGTGAAAGTTTCCCAGAATCAACTGGTTAAAATCGTCCTTGAGATGTGGAAAATATTGTTAGTCTTTATGTACTTGGTAGTATATTTAGAGATGCATGTGTCTTATTAACTCTGTTTTCCTAGAGCTCCAGGAAGAAATCCCAGCCAGTGTTTCACCCTAGCTGAGATTTGGGGGGTGTGTCATAAATATAAAGGGAAGGGTAAACCCCTTTGAAATCCCTCCTGGCCAGGGGAAAGCTCCTCTCACCTGTAAAGGGTTAAGAAGCTAAAGGTAACCTCGCTGGCACCTGACCAAAATGACCAATGAGGAGACAAGATACTTTCAAAAGCTGGGAGGAGGGAGAGAAACAAAGGGTCTGTGTCTGTCTGTATGCTGCGCTTGCCAGGGACAGAACAGGAATGGAGTCTTAGAACTTTTAGTAAGTAATCTAGCTAGGTATGTGTTAGATTATGATTTCTTTAAATGGCTGAGAAAAGAATTGTGCTGAATAGAATAACTATTTCTGTCTGTGTATCTTTTTTGTAACTTAAGGTTTTGCCTAGAGGGGTTCTCTATGTTTTTGAATCTAATTACCCTGTAAGATATATACCATCCTGATTTTACAGGGGGGATTTCTTTATTTCTATTTACTTCTATTTTTTATTAAAAGTCTTCTTGTAAAACACTGAATGCTTTTTCATTGTTCTCAGATCCAAGGGTTTGGGTTTGTGGTCACCTATGCAAATTGGTGAGGCTTTTTATCCAACATTTCCCAGGAAAGGGGGGGTGCAAGTGTTGGGAGGATTGTTCATTGTTCTTAAGATCCAAGGGTCTGGGTCTGTAGTCACCTAGACAAATTGGTGAGGCTTTTTACCAAACCTTGTCCAGGAAGTGGGGTGCAAGGTTTTGGGAAGTATTTTGGGGGGAAGGACGCGTCCAAACAGCTCTTCCCCAGTAACCAGTATTAGTTTGGTGGTGGTAGCGGCCTGTCCAAGGTGTAATATTTTGTACCTTGGGGAAGTTTTGACCTAAGCTGGTAAAGATAAGCTTAGGAGTTTTTTCATGCAGGTCCCCACATCTGTACCCTAGAGTTCAGAGTGGGGGAGGAACCTTGACAGTTGCTTATTGTGATGTCACCTTTGCTCCAAGGTCAGTCAGTTTACAAGGAAGTGGATAGGGATTTCAGAAGTACTGTGCTTGTAGAGAAACAGAAAACAATAAAGTAGTTTCCCTATATTTTAGGGATCTCAAAATTACTCTGGCAGCCTAGAAGTTAGATTCCAACACACTGAAAACTGAATGGTTTCTATCTGCTGGTGACACTTTGTTTCTCTAAACTGCTGTCTGACATTTTGCTTGCAGTGAGTCCATTGAGAAAATATGAAAAAATATGGGAAAACCATCAGCTGGTATAGATTTAACTCACATTTACCTAAAATATAGCTAGGTATAAATTATGGGTGTGCATAGATTTAATCATTTTTATGTACATTTTACAACTGCAATGAACATATGAGAGTGAGAGAGGGTGATCTGTTTGAAATGCATTACTATTTCTCTATATCAAGAGCCTCATCTCAAAGGCTCAGCATTAATACAGAAGAGAAGCATTATTCATTCCCACCCCATCTTGTCCACCTCCAGCTCTTCTTAACATTCCTGCTAAAACTTTTAATTAAAAATAATGTTCATAGTCATAGTGCATCTTCAGACGTTAGAATTAGGGAAACAGAACCATAGCTGAAATCACATGCAGCATTAATGATATTCTTATTCCAAAAACCATGCCATCAGCCCCACAATATTCATTCTGTTCAATCAAATCCATTCTAAGGAATCCTCTATAATCAGTCCTGTAGCAAAACCAACATCTCAGTGTCCGACCCTACTGTTATTGTACCTACCACACTAAATAAATAGAAAATATTACAATGTAGTGCATAGAAGACTAGGCTGCATGAAATTCCCCATTGACATAAATAGGCTTTCATAGTAAAGTAGAAAAGGGCCTGGGGGAGGTGGGAGAGAGAATCACTTTAATTGTAGAACAGTGAAAGTTGTTCCAGCTCATACTAGTGCCCCTTACTAAATTCTGTTTCACCCTCATGAGGTAAAATGTTACACTTTTTTCTAGCCTTCCCCTGTATCCCCCTAAAAACTTTGGCACATGGATGCCAAAACAAGAAAGACAGAAAAAGAAAAGTTTCAACCCCACTGAAAAATTTACTAGCAATGGGATGTATTTGGACAGCAATACACAGCACCTATATTGTAGTTATACAGCACAAATTATTGACAATATTTTTGTGGTAGTTTGGGAGCATTTAAAGGAAGAATTGTAATCACTGAGCCTGCAACTTTCACATTCATCATTGTTTTCGTGAGTAGAATAAGAACATGGGTCTCTCTTATTTCTCTGGTGTGCACTTTTGTCTCTATTCTCACTAATCCATTTCTCTTGTTTGCATACAGTACATTTAGGAAAGTGGACACTAGCTCACCAGCACTGATATTTCTCTTGATCTGCCTGAGACTTGTGTATGTTCTTTTCAATGGAAAGTCTAACTTTCTTCCTATTCCTTCTTTGTTGCACTGCTCAGTAGTAAGGAGTGCAGACTGTGAATGGTAAGTTACTTGGTAGAATCTGATATCTATTTTTCCAAAGGATAAGTTAAATATTAAAAAGGAATATATTTAAGCATCAAGAAATATTCTAACCCAGTTGCTGAAGAACATTACTTTAATACAGAACCTCTTAACAATTATTGACAGTTGGACTCTTATCTATTGCCTCATAATTAGTGTCAAAAAGTTCAAAGTTGGGTGCAATTCAGGTCAGGATCCAGGAACTGAGAGAAATATTAAAAGCTTCTCTACTACCCAGATCTCCTGAGCTGAACCTGCAAAACTGAACAGGAAGCATCATGTTCTCAGAATATTCGTATGATATTTCCTATACACCCTGCTTCCAGTAGAAGGCACCACTTACCTATTTTCATGGTATTTTGGTACTTCTGCTACACGTTCATAATAATTTGGAAATATACTATCAAGGTTATGATAAACATAATACAATTCAAGATCACCTTTAAAAATGGATGAAGTATGAGAGATTGTGTTCTGATTTTATCTTCACTCTTTTGTCTATTCCTGCTCAGAGGTTCCTTCAGACTATCAGATAGTCTTTTGGGGACATATGCATTCTTTCTAAACAAAACAGAAAAAGTGTGTGAACTGAAGTACTAAAAGAATGGCATTAATAGCACTGGCCTGAGCCCAGTACCATGTAGGAACAAATACCACAAAGTTCTGTATATAGCTATCACACTCTCAATTAGAAAAGGAGTACTTGTGGCACCTTAGAGACTAACAAATGTATTTGAGCATAAGCTTTCGTGAGCATCCAATGAAGTGAGCTGTAGCTCACGAAAGCTTATGCTCAAATACATTTGTTAGTCTCTAAGGTGCCACAAGTACTCCTTTTCTTTTTGCGAATACAGACTAACACGGCTGTTTCTCTGAAACACTCTCAATCAGTTGCAGATCCTGTGCTTCTCAGCAGAAATAGCCAATTTTGTCATACAATGTTGTGGTTTTATGCTAGAGAGGATTAGAAACATTAATGAAACTAGCAGACTCATTCACATGTGACCTTAAAGAGGATTTGAACTCTGAACGTTAGAGACAGGAAAAGTTACAGAAAATTATTCCATTCATCAAATCCCTATCTGAGTTTTGCTTTAGTAGAAACTGATGTAATTCTTCAACCTGTTAGAGAAGGATAAGATCATCATGTCATGTGTTTCACCTATCTGTACAAAGATAACCAAACCAAATAATTTCTGTATTTAAGACAAACATAATTTAGTTGAATAATGCAAATTTGCTACAGTTTTCTTGTTATTCTCTCTCACACTAATTTGTTGGACTGCATTGGTTTCATTATCAATCTGGTCATGAAAAGAGTGCAGTTTATTGATGAAAATCACAGCAAAATCTATTCTAGCTTCGCAGATTAAATCTACTCCAAAATCTTACATGACAAACTTACTCAAAACCGTTTGTGACTAGAGCGGAGCAAGAAAATGTTCAAGGAACAAAACAGAAAATTCTATTTCATCAAGACGAATATTTTGTGGGAGCATATTGGTTTTGATCATAAAAAGTTGGGAAAGTTTCTCAGGTCCAGGATGGTATTTTAGGGCAGAGGGAGTGAAGAAAGAAAGAAAGAATAGTCCAGTGGTTAGGGAACCCACCTAGGATGTCAGAAATTTAAGTTATGTCCCTGTTCAGAACCAGGCAGTCTAATTACCAGGTTATTCTGGAGTGGTGTGCTCTCATGTTTTTAAATTTTTCACAAAAAATCTTATTTTCATTTTCCTTACGTGTAAACAGATCCCAAAACTTCAAAATTTGAACCAAATGGAACTGTTGTTTTCTATCTAGCTGTGGAACAATCCACAGTTGTTTGCTTTTCTCATTGTTCTCGTATTAAAAAGCAAGTTGCTAATGTCCCTTAATGTTTTATGGTTGAGCTTCTGGTTTTCCATTTTTTGTATAAAAAAATTGAAATCAGTTTGATTCTTGGAAAGTGACTGGGAGAGCTCCAGGCATTTTCCTCTGATCACAGTCTAAATTCCTCTTGTTCCTTTGGTGAAAGAAGATACAAAGATTGAAATCAGCAGGACTGCTTCCTTACTTTCTTGAGTTTCTTGCAAAAAACAAAATCTTGTATGCTTGTCTGTGAAGACTTAGTACATATCCTTGGGAAAAGATCAAAATATGAGCAGGTAGGAAAGAAGTTGTGATTTGTTGTGGAACAGTAGGGAGTGTTATAGGATGCAAGAAAGAGGCAGGTTCCAGCAAATAAAAGGATCGGCACAGTTTCCAAACAACTTATAAAAATGATATGCATTCCATGGAAGTTAAACCCAGGTGCAAAACACAATTGCACAAAAAACTTATTCAAAATCCTCACAGGGAACAGGAAAAAAAAAAGTGAGAGGAAAGAAAAAGAAAAAAAGAAAAACAGTGTCTTTGGAAAGGTGAAAAATGGGTGATTTACAGAATCAAAAAAGGATGTTGGTTATAAGGAACACCGGGAGTTTGTATCCATTCACTACCATTTGTACCATTGTTGTTATTACACTATTGTAAGCAGGGTATCCCTTTTGATAGCTATTTCTTTTACAATGTACCATTCACATTATTTTTTATAAAATGAGTTTCCAGTCTGAGGAGTTACCTGTTCTGTTCAGTCGCTCTGAAGCATCTGGCATCAACCGTTGTCGGAATACAGACTACTGGGCTAAATGGACCTTTGGTCTGACCTCATATGACTATTCTTATGAGTGACTGTGGAGGAGTGGCAACTTTTTATGCAGCACATCTGCATCTCATGGATGTTCAGATATCTGCTGACTCTTAGCCAACACAGCTAAGAGGGTGCAAGCTGGAGTTTGTATGAGTTAAACCTGTAAATCCCACTAAGACCAAGGGGATTGCACAGGTGTCACTGGGGGCAATATGATTGTTCAGATGTAATAAAGAGCAGAATTTGACCAGAGAGCTTTTATTGTTCCTGGTGATACATGACAAATAAAGAACCCACCTTAGTTCTCAGATCCCACATTGAGTATGCAGAGCTGTCATTAGAAGAAACACTTATTACTTTTACACTGGGTTAATGTCTTCTGTAAATCATTAAGAAACACTAAATGTAGAATCCCAAGATGCCTTTTTACATAGTCACTTTGCAAAGCAAATCCAGGATTAAGAAGAGTATGTAAAACTCACACATTTGACTAATCATAACTTTTTGAATATTAAAAGAAAACAAAACAAGACAAACCCCCCCAACACTTTCCATGTATAGATGCAACCAGAGTAACACATTTTCCCTTTTTTGTGCGTGCATGCATAATTGCCATTTTTGGAATTACAGGAAAAAGTAACTTTAGCTTAAGATATTTTTGTACTCAAACAATAAAGATCTAAATAAAAACTGAACTTAGGCATGCAAGTAATTTTTAACAAAATAGCTGACAGCACAATATCTTAACTAGATGGTGATATTGGTCATCTAAAAGAATCTAGAGAACTTTCATAGACTTAAGAAGATTTAGACCTCAGCCCATCCCATGTGTTGCTGCACATTGGGCTACCCACATTTGCCATCCTTGCCTGTCAACTGTCCTTCTCTCTAAATCTTCCCATTTCATGTTGAGGTTCTTGATGTTGTTCAGAACTGTTCACTTCCATGTTTCAGAGTACCAGCCGTGTTAGTCTGTATTCGCAAAAAGAAAAGGAGTACTTGTGGCACCTTAGAGACTAACCAATTTATTTGAGCATGAGCTTTCGTGAGCTACAGCTCACTTCATCCATGTAATTCATGGTCTCCCTCTCTTTCTTCTTGCATTTTCTGGCTTCCAGAAGCCAGGGCGGTATTCAAGGGTGGTATTTGGTGAGGGTTTTTTTTTCCATTCTTAGCACATGTCCCAGCCACTGATGTCTTCTTTTGTAGATTATTTGTGAGAGGGTGCCTTGTCCAGTAATTTTTCTGACTTCTTCATTCGTCTTCCTATCTCTTCCTATCGTCTTTCTATGTTATTCCCAATATTCTTCTCAGACATCTGTGATGAAATGCATCCAGCTTTTGCGTATCTTTCGTGGTAAGTTGCCACTGTTATATGTTGGAATGGCGATAACAATTGCTTTGTACACGCTCAGTTTTGTCTTACGGGAGATGTTTTTGAGTGTCCAGATATTTTTGAGTCTTCCAAATGCAGCATTTGCCTTCCTAATTCTTATTTTCTCAGAACTAGTACCATCTTGTCTGATGGTACTTCCAAGATGCATAAAATTGTCCACCTTCTCCAGTTTCTCTTCTTCAATTTTGATTTCTGTCCCTATAGTTCCCATTAACATGAAGAGACAGGTTCAAGCAAAATAAGCTTTTTCAAGTGATTTCAAATGTGTAAAATGGAGGCTGTATGCAGGAAAGATTATATATTTAATATAAATGACTTGAAAAGCCATGGGAGACTTTAAATACTTTTGTAGGTCCCTCCTCCATTTTTATATTAGCTTTTTGCCTAAATTCACATTGATCCAAGTTTTTGAAACATACAATGCTAAACTGAGTGTATTTAATAATAAAAGTTCTAGGTAATGCTCTCTTACATCAAACAGGAGTATTCAGTTTGCACTTTCATTGTACTACATGTATAACATTTCATAAAATGTGACTTGTGGAAGGAGTGAATAGGGAAATCTGACTTTGTCAGTATCTAACATAGCTGCTTAGGTAATTCATTAGTTAGACTGCCCTCCCCAAATGGGTCTGATTGATATAAAAAGAGAAAATATATTAGGGAAACACTAAGATAATTTCTCTACTTTCTGTTTGCTTTTCTCAAAGCTGAAATATAGGGGACTGGCAATGAGATATCTCACCATTAGGTAACCAATATAAACTCAACCCTGGTTAAATCTAAACCATTAGATGTCACTTTGGGCCACTGTTAGATGAGCCCGAAGTTCTCAATCCAGTTTCAAGAAGATATTTGTTCAATAACATTGATCCCAAAAATTATGATCAGGGTTCCTGCCTTGAACAACCTGAACCTACCTGGAGACAGGGAAGGAAGTAGCCATGTTGAATTTGGAGACCACAGAACAGTTCTGGCTACGTCATTAAGTTCCATTTAGAGTCCTCTTTTCTGAAGCAACAAGAATTCCTTCTGACACAGGAACACCAAGGTGTAGTTTCATCATTGGTGCAGAAGATGCAGCCTACCACCTTTCCCATTCTGCATTCAGCCAGCTCTGTAGTTTTCCTAACCTGTTGTGCAGGCTCTGAAAAGCCAGCAAATGTGGCCTCTTGGGGTTTCCACCAGTATAAGGGAGATTTTGTCTGGTGGCCTTCGGCTGGTGGAATGGCCCTATGCTGCCTCCTAGGGAAGAATTGTGGCTGGAATGCACTGTTTTCCATCTACTCTGGACTGCATTCAGAGACCCATGGAGGTCCATTATAGCACAATATAAATTTGAGCGGTCCTATGAACCCCAGGATCTGGAAAGTGCATAAGATTACCTCTGCACCACTACCTTTAGTCCTGCATTGAGGTTAGCACAATCAAAATAGTGATTCAGAGCCATTTCATTGTATGAAATTATATTACAAATTGTCTCCACAATTTGAGCCTCCCTAACACAGTGGTTCTCAAACTAGGGCCACCGCTTGTTCAGGGAAAGCCCCTAGCGGGCCTGGCCAGTTTGTTTACCTGCCGTGTCCGCAGGTTCAGCCAATCGTGGTTCCCACTGGTCACGGTTCACCGTTTCAGGCCAATGGGGGCTGCAGGAAGGGCTGCCAGCATATCCCTCAGCCTGCACTACTTCCCGCAGCCCCCATTGGCCTGGAGCGGCGAACCGCGTCCAGTAGGAGCCGCGATTGGCTGAACCTGCGGATGCGGCAGGTAAACAAACTGGCCAGGCCCGCCAGGGGCTTTCCCTGAACAAGTGGCGGCCTTAGTTTGAGAACCACTGCCCTAATGTTTTCAACAGGGATTAATGAATATTGGTGCTGGATCATGCCAAACTGCTGTGGCATTCTGGTGACCATATAAGGTTTAACTTTGGAATGTGACAGACATTACAGAATTCTGAACACTTATGCCCTTCTAAGACTTTTAGTGGGTACCTTTGAAAATGTCTATCTAATTCTGGATGCCCATCTTGAATAAATTAGCTGTCTCAAGCTGACCAAACAAACAAACACTCATAATTAGTGGGCATGTAGACAGTTAGGCCTTAGAGTTCATCGTAACCAGCATATCTGTTGTCATAGTGTAGTTTAAAAAAAAATGAGAAGGGATCTAGATTATTTTTTTATTATTGCCCCTAGAAAAAACAGTTATTAGATTCCTTTAAGATAGAAAAATGCAAGCATATTCTGCCTCTAGGAATTCCACCTGTAGCATTGTATTTTGCATACAGGGAGAATCTCATTTATGGACAAAACAGATCCAACACAGCAAGAGTTTTATAAAATCTAGTACAGCTATTTTTCATGTCCATATACATTAAATATGTTCTCCTCAGTTTGCATGTTTTTATTTGGAGTTTTAGATTTCTCATGTTTGTGAACATGCTTTTCCCTGATTAATCTAGTTTAAATGATTGCCATGCATTCTACATGAGGATGCTTAGAGATGACTCAGTTATGGCTGGAACAGAATGTAGTTGACCACCTGTTAGGTAGTATTAGCTAAAGGAAACATTGCTAATGCACTAGCTCCATAGTCAGATCCAGCTGCAGTCCCTGCAGTTGACAAGCTGAGCAGAAACTGCAGAGAGCTACCTACAGATATACTTCCATATGTCAGGTTTCAGAGTAGCAGCCGTGTTAGTCTGTATCCGCAAAAAGAAAAGGAGGACTTGTGGCACCTTAGAGACTAACAAATATATTTGAGCATAAGCTTTCATGAGCTTGCATCCGATGCATGCATCTGATGAAATGAGCTGCAGCTCACGGAAGCTTATGCTCGAATAAATTTGTTAGTCTCTAGGGTGCCACAAGTCCTCCTTTTCTTTTTCCAAATGTCAGTTAATGTGGTTCATCTGAGAGCTCATCATTTTGCCCTTTCTTTTAGCAAATATTCTAACAAGTGAATTTACTGACTTTCCCCTATTCTTGCTTCTTTCCCTCAAAGCCTAAATGAATCCCTAGTCAACCTTTTTAAAATGATTATGAAATACCCATATATTCATCTGGTTTCAGAAGTTGCTGTTTCTACTGTTACGAATATTTTGAGATCACACCATAATATTAATAAATATGAAGATACAGAAAGTTGTCTGTCAAATACAAAACCTATGACATTTAGGCACCCTTGATGCACTTGGAAATGTTCTCATGTCCACTGCAATAAGTATTAGCCTGGAGATAAAACGTAATAGATTAATTACAATTTTCAAGCTAACAGGATTACTTTATTAATTCATCTAAGAACTCATTATATTTACTGACTTAGATAAGCAGTGTATATCAAGGGCAGAATATATTGTTCCTAAGAGTGTAACTAATCAATTGACCACTCTACATTTCAGAAGTTGGGATTCAAATTTTTCTCAACAGATACAGAGGCTCCAATCAGAGAACATGTATCATATGTGGTGTGTACTAAGTTTACTGTTGATCCAATTCTACCCTCATTTAAATCCATGACAAAGCTACAGCTGGAATAACAGCAAAACTCTTAAGAGGTTATATGAATATCTATTAGTTCCTGTTATGTATTGACTTACAACAAAAATAAAGAGCATCCATCCCCCAAAATGCATTGAATAGACAATACAAGAGCAGCTTTCTGAAGCTAAAACATAACTAGAGAGGAAAATCCAAATATCAAACACTTTCACCCATAAATACAATCCTTTAGTGACTACGGATTATGTAGTATGTGAGGCTCTGATCCACAGTCATTTCTTGTGGACACCTTGGGTTTTCAGTTCCTGTTATTTTGAAGGTTCAGGCACTTAGCTTATTCCAGAACCAGAACACAACTGAGATTGTTGCTAATGGACATAACGCTTCCCTCTACCCCAGCATAACTAGCAAATACACATTTCAAGTGTGTGTGTGTGTGTGAGAGAGAGAGAGAGATAATGGCTCCTAATGTGCTAGTAATCTCCCTGACAACAGCAAATAATTTATTTTTCTACAAAATGGCAAAGAAACTTACCGACATAGGCACCCAGACCAAGGTCAGTTTTCCTAACTTCCCTCCCCCATCACCTCCACCAATGAATCTGTCCTTGTCAATAACACTGAAGTTTTTACTGTTGTTTTTGTTCTGTCTGTTTAAGCCAGGGCAAGATTTTCTGATTCTGTGGTGTCCTCAATTCCAGTTTATTGGGGGCTGAATGCATAAGATCGCTGTGGTTCATGTCAAATCCAATTCTCTTATAGCAATGGAACTTCCCCAAAATAATTCCTAGAGCATAGCTTTTAGAAAAACATCCAGTCTTGATGTAAAAATTGTCAGTGATGAAGAATGCACCATGACCTTTGGTGAATTGTTCCAATAGTTGGTTACCCTGCCTGTCAAAAATTCATACCTTATTTCCAGTGATTTTTGTCTAGCTTCAGCTTTTAGACATTGGATTGTGTTATACCTTTCTCAGCTAGATTCAAGAGACTATTACTAAATATTTGTTCCCCATGAGGATACTTACAGACTGTCATTAAGTTATCCCTTATCCTTCTCTCTGTTAAACTAAATAGATTGAGCTATTTGAGTCTATCACCAGAAGGCACATTTTCTAATCCTTTAATCATTCTTTTGGCTCTTCTCTGAACCCACTTCAATTTATCAGCATCCTTCTTCAACTGTGGACATCAGAATTGGAAAAAGCTTTACAGCAGAGATCACACAAATCCCAAGTACAAAGGTAAAATAATCTTTCTACTCCTAGTTTAGATTTCCCTGTTTATGCAGCCAAGGATCACATTTGTTCTTTTGACCACAACATCACATTGGGAGCTTTTGTACAGCTGATTATCCACAAATGACTCCCAGATCTTTTTCACAGTCATTGCATAGAGTTCCCCATCCTGTAAATAAGGCCTACATCCTTTGTTCCGAGATGTAAACATTTACATTTAGCCATATTAAAAATGCATATTTTTGCTTGTTCCAAGTGATTCAGATTGCTCTCGGTGACCTGTCCTCTTCATTATTTACCACTCCCCAATTTGGGGGTCACCTGTGATGATTTTATGTTTTCTTCCAGGTTATTGATAAAAATGTTCACTAGTGTAGGACAAAGAACTGATCCATGAGGGACACAACTGAGAACACATCCACCCAAAGGCAATTCCCCATTCACAGTTGTATTTTGAGACCTATCAATCAGCCAGTTTTAAATCTATATAATGTTTGACATGTTCATTTTACATTGTTCTAGTTTTTTAATCAAGATGTTGTGTGGTACTAAATCAAACACTTTACAGAAGTCTAAGTATGTTAAGTCAACACTATTATATTTATCAACCAAAATTGTAATTTCATCAGAAGATATCAAGTTGGTATGACAGGATCCATGAACCCACTGAGTGATCATCATCATGATTAACTATACAAACCTTATAGTTAGAATATGAGCAGCTCAGTTTATATGGGGGTCCCTTGATATTATGATGAGTCAGGCATTAATTGACAATTCAGATTGGAATTTCCTGTGAAGCCTCACATAGTAATATATGGTATGTACATCTGAAGACTTACCTTGATTTCTTAGTCTCAGTCAGAAGTACTAAATGTGCCAAGTATAAGTAAAACTGTTTCAGTAGGTTTTAGCAGTACAAGTTAAGGCCCTATAGATAGGAGTTCTAACAAACCTGGAAAAAATATTCCTCTTCTTTACATAGTTTTTTTTAAACACACACACACACACACACACACACACAGAGTATATTGTCCATAGCGTAGCTGCAGTTTATTAGGCACCATTACCTACCTTACCTCCTCTTGATCTACAAATCCATCTTTCACAGATTTATTCTAAAATTCCAAACCCTTAAGAAGTTCCAAATAGCTGCTATTCATTCATTCAATGAAAATTCCTGCTTCAAAAGTGTTTCCTCTTCACCCCAGAGCAGTGGTGTGCCATGACATTTTTAGTAAGGAATGCAATTCTACACTGGTATGCACGGTGTGATTTTTCATGATTGGTGCATGAGAGGTCACACTGTGCGAAGGATATATTTGTTCTACAAAATGTCATCCTCCATGCATGTTTGGGAGCTGGATGGAAATAGCCTGTGGGCACAGCTTGTCAGAAGTCATATTCAGGGCTTTCATGCATGTGCAATGCACATCTCCACCCTACACTGAAATTTTCCTCCAAATTGTACCTGCCCAGGAGTTAGGATAGACAAGATTCAGTCTTGGATCCAGTCACAGATTTTCTGTGCCTCAGACACATGTGGCCTTACCTAAGGCCATGTTTATACATTGGATTCAGGCATTGGTGACCAGTAATCAATGTAAGAACACTGGTGGAAAACTCAAAGGTAGATTAAAACAGTCATAATTTGCATTGGTGGCACTTACTGTTGCTTGAATTTGGGTCAAGTTTACATTTGAGGTATTTTGGAGTTCAGCTACAGCACCTCCTGCCTGACAGTTAAATCAGAGCTTACCTCAGGAATAGAAAAGATCTGTGCTATATACAATTTACACATCTCTAACTCCATCTATTTCAGTATACTTATTCCTGGCTTATATTAGTGCAAGTGAGATGAGAATCAGAGCCAAGAACGAGCTCTGCTGAATCGGAAGCTGCCATTTACATGGTTACTTTTCAGAAGAGAACTACACTTTATGTCTTATTTGTCTTTGAGTATTCTTTACATCATCCTTTTTATTTTCCTTGATTTAGCTATGTAATTACCTTTCAGTAGTGGCAACAGCAGATGCATTTTGTACTTTCTACTGAGGCTGTGTTTATTTAGGCAGTTTCAGTTACTGCATGTTTCCAAGACCCAGAACTCTAGAAAAATATAAAACAAATAAGGAAGGGGCACAACAATATTTTAGTTCATAAACATTTTTTCTTATCAACTTACCCCCTGACAAAACAGCAGCACCAGGGAAAGCATAAGAGGTATCTGAAATGAAGAGTTCCTCACTTAGGAATAATTAAAAGGAGAAAGAATAAAATGAAACTCACTTTGTAAGTATAGCCTCTAAGGTGTAAGAGTGTGTGTATGTGTGTTTAAGTAGCACCTAATTTCCATAGTCATTTTCTTAGTAATCCTACTGAAAATGTAATTTGTAATGCTTGCATTGCATTTCACTCTCCCTAGGAACAAAAAGAATCAGCAAGGTATGAAAAGTCCTTTGCTGAAAAGTGGAATGCAAATGACAAATCAAAACTAATGAGATGTGGTTGAAAATTTATTTTAAAAGTCAATTTTAAAGGAGCCAATGATGAGGCATAACACTGGTCAAAGTTAACCATCATGGGCCCAATTCTGGTGTTATCTAATTCCACTGGAATTCCATAAATACAATGCAGTCGATCCTTAATCCTTGTTTTAGTGGTGTAACAGAAATCAGAATGGAGTCCATTCAGGAGGACATGCTAGCACGGAGTCCCGTTGAAGTCAATGGTCCATCTACCTGACTTTTGGAGGATTAGATTACAGAATTACATGGGATTATTCTGATTTGAGACATAGTTTAGTTTTTCTTTACCTCATATGTAAATCAGGGGAGGATATCACTGGTTGTAAAATTATGAAGGTTCTGTAGCCCTTACTCAGGAGATTATGGGACTATTCACCTGAATAAGAATTGCAGAAATCATGCCCGAAAGTCTATGGGAAGACTCAAAATTAGACCCAGACAAAACCCCTTTAGATATCACAGAGAAATTTATAGCAAAACTGTTCGTTATAAACTTATTAACCAACAATAAGAAGTCTCTAAGAATTAAATAAAAAAAAGAATGTGAAAGTTTTGGCTAACAGAAGAGAAAGCAAATGGCAAACATTTTGGTGGGGTTAAATGATGCATAGTTCTTGATCCATCTACAGCAGGAGTGTGCAAACTTTTTGGCAAAACGGCCACATCTGGGTATGTAAATTGTATGGCAGACCATGAATGTTCATGAAATTGGGGGTTGGGGTACGGGAGGGGGTGAGGGCTTTGGGGTGGGGCCAGAAATGAGGAGTTCAGGGTGTGGGAGGGGGCTCCAGACTGGGGCAGGGGGATAAGGTGCAGGGGGGGGTGAGGGCTCCAGCTGGGGGTGCGGGGTCTGGAGTGGGGCTTGGGACGAGGGGTTGGGGGTGCAGGAGGGTGCTCTGGGCTGGGACGAGGGGCTCAGAGGGCAGGAGGGGGATCAGGGCTAGAGCAGGGGGGTTGGGGCACAGGAGGGGATCAGGTGTGTAGGCTCCTGGCAGCTCCCGGAAGTAGCAGCCTGTCCCCCCTCTGGCTCCTACACAGAGGCATGGCAAGGTGGCTCTGTGCGTTGCCCCGTCCACAGGCGCCACCCCTACAGCTCCCATTGACCATGGTTCCCAGCCAATGGGAACTACAGGGACAGTGCTTGGGGCGGGGGGCAGTGTGCAGAGCCCCCTGGCTGCCCCTACACGTAGGAGCTGGAGTGGGGACATGCCACTGTTTCCAGGAGCCACGCAGAGCCACGGCACGCAAGAAGCTGGGCAAGCCCAGGATCCCGCTCCCTGGCGAGAGCTCAAGGGCCAGATTAAAATGTCTGAAGGACTGTATGTGTTCTCCGAGCCATAGTTTGCCCACCCCTGATCTGCAGGGTCTACTCTGTAGCAGTAAAAGTGGCAGAACATATTGTTTTCCAATTCCAGTGCTAACTCAACAAGCTAAGAGGTATTCACAGAAGTAAAAGGATTCCTCCTATCTTCTAAACAGTTAATCATATGTATAAATTTACTCAAGTAGACGGTTCCACTGATTTCAAGGTAACCACTCATGTAAGTAAGATGTGTTCCTCAGTATTTCAAGGATTGTAATGTAAAAGATAATTTGCCCCAGGCCTCCCTGCTCTGCCACCAAAACAAACAGAAATAAAAAGATTTTAAAAGTGAATATGGAGTGTCCCTTACAAGCAAATATAGTTCTATTTTGAAAACCATAGTTAAATCGAACACTAAAATGCCCCAATGGGTACACATACTTACATGCACATGCCATGTATTCTGTATTTCTCTGGGTCTCAGAGCAAATACTCCTGTGACGAATACGATAGCATTTTAAACCAATAAGAAACATGGGACTAGATCCTCAGGTGGTGGAAATGGACACAGGGCCATGAACTTCAATTGAAGTATGCTTTTTTGGGAGCTGGCCCATTAAATTTAGGGAAAAAATGCGTACACACACACACACAAATTATGAAATGCCAGGTAATTACTATGACACTTTCCTCTGCCTAGGTATATTCAGGACTTTCCTGAACAAAGAGCGATCATTCAGAGCACCTGTCGTGTATTTTTGTACCTATGAACAATGGTGTATTTATGATAGATTTCCGACCATGAAGCAAGAAATACATTTTAAAAAAAGATAGTGTCACATAGCACATTTTAACGGATAATTAAATATGCCAGTTGTACAATATGGAATTCATCTTACATACTTTCAAATTTTCTAGGTACAATGCAACTATTATTTAAAACAATATTTCAATTACATTTAAAATAACCTCAGTGTTTATGAATGGTCTTGGACAAATAGCACTAGAAAATTAAAGCCTCTAGCAAACCACAGACTAGATGTAGCACAGGCCATGACAGCACACCTGTCTGAGTATTGTCCCAACAATGTACCTCATCCAGTTTCTAGGAGTGAGAGGGCAGTTCATTCTCCTTGTCCATTCATCCTTGGCCTCTTTACTTAGACTGCCAATAAGGTTATTAAGAAGTGTCATATGTGTTGGTGTTTATGGAGTGGAAACACCTATCCACCAAGATCTGGACTAAAACCAAAATAATAAACAGATGTTAGCACATACATAAAGCTTCATATCTTCAAAGTGCTACATAAACATTAACTAATGAATCCTGACAATACCATGGAAAAGTTGTAATTGTTATCTTCATTTTACAGACTGATAAAATGAGTCAATGAGGTGTACTCATCTACCCAAAACAGTGAAAATCAGCCCCAATAATAGGATTAAACAATTAGGAGTTCATTTCCTCACCTTATGCTTATTCCTCTGAACAATGCTATTCCTCTTGGTTGATTAGCAGTTAGATAGCTGGCCAGTCAAGAGGAATCCAAGTAGAGCAATTGTCTCCATAAATGCCTGATTTCTATTGTGGTGACTACTGAAAAGTAATGTTCCTTGCAAAGAAAATCTGCATTAGGATGCACAATTCCCCAAAGAGAGAATTTTCAGAGGAATAACTACTGTAAATTTAACTCCTTTTCTGCTAAAAAAGAATGCTTGCATCTTTAGCTTCTTTATTTCCAAATATGTTAATAAAGATAAGTACAAAATGTACTCAGTCTATTTGGAGATATCCCTCCTCCCTTTATTTTTTAAATGTGAAGCAAGGATTACAGTATCAGGTCTTTTAATCAGCCTAAATCCTGCCTGTCTCTTAGGAACAATCCACAGATTCAAATAAGTAGCTAGTGCAGGAAGGAGCCCACTCCATGTGGAATACACACCTGATTAATTAAAAAAAATCCAAATTTAGAAAAAATCTTGAGGACTCCTGGAAAACTCATCATTAATTTAATCAACCTGAAGAGAGCTAGGAAGGGAAGTAAGAGGAAGGGGGAATTCACCCACTCCTACATATTACAAGTCAATAGAATCATAGAAGTGTAGGACTGGAAGGGACCTTGAGAGGTAGATATTTGTGAAGTTTAAAAAGTCTGAATTCTTAAAACACTCACCCACACACAAACACTTATGTGAGAAGTTTCTAGTGTGACAAAATATATATTTAGAGTCTATAATATCTAAAGATCTTTCTGAATAGCTTTTGAGTAAGATAAACAATAATAAAAAAAACTGCTTACTTTCAGTGGGAGAAAGATTGGGTCCATTTTTGTAACAAAGCAGTGGAAAGACAATTTAAATCATGTTGGAGAACATCTCCAATAAAAAGAAATCAAAATGATTTAAGTGGGTTTTGGATTAGGCCCATAGATGACAGCCTTAAAATTTATGGGGAATTTGAACCCTTAGACTCTAAGATAGGTGTCCTTTAAAGATAACAGGCTGCATCAAGAGGTCCAGAGCTAAACAGACACAGAGTTGAGGGTGACTGGAAAGTTCTTAGAAACAGTTGGGATGCCTACTCCCTGGAGACTGTTTGAACACCACTGACTCATTTTACACAGCAAGAGATCTCAAATAATATTTTTCAATCACTATTAACCTCAGCTGAATTGGAGTTGAGTGTTGAACGAGAGCTGAAAAGTTCTATGTGCCATTTTCAATCCTCTGACTCATGCAATTCCCCAATTTTGGCAGAAGTTACATTAAAAAAATAGGTTTCAGAGTAGCAGCCGTGTTAGTCTGTATTCGCAAAAAGAAAAGGAGGACTTGTGGCACCTTAGAGACTAACCAATTTATTAGAGCATAAGCTTTCGTGAGCTACAGCTCACTTCCTCAGATGCATATCGTGGAAACTGCAGCAGGCTTTATATATACACAGAGAATATGAAACAATACCTATTCCCACCCCACTGTCCTGCTGGTAATAGCTTATCTAAAGTGATTTCCAGCACAAATCCAGGTTTTCTCACCCTCCACCCCCCCACACAAATTCACTCTCCTGCTGGTGATAGCCCATCCAAAGTGACAACTCTTTACACAATGTGCATGACAATCAAGCTGGGCTATTTCCTGCATAAATCCAGGTTCTCACATCCCCCCACCCCCATACACACACAAACTCACTCTCCTGCTGGTAATAGCTCATCCAAACTGACCACTCTTCAAGTTAAAATCCAAGTTAAACCAGAACATCTGGGGGGGGGGTAGGAAAAAATAAGAGGAAACAGGCTACTGTTTCCTCTTATTTTTTCCTACCCCCCCCCCCAGATGTTCTGGTTTAACTTGGATTTTAACTTGAAGAGTGGTCAGTTTGGATGAGCTATTACCAGCAGGAGAGTGAGTTTGTGTGGGGGGGTGGAGGGTGAGAAAACCTGGATTTGTGCTGGAAATCACTTTAGATAAGCTATTACCAGCAGGACAGTGGGGTGGGAATAGGTATTGTTTCATATTCTCTGTGTATATATAAAGCCTGCTGCAGTTTCCACGATATGCATCTGAGGAAGTGAGCTGTAGCTCACGAAAGCTTATGCTCTAATAAATTGGTTAGTCTCTAAGGTGCCACAAGTCCTCCTTTTCTTTTTATTAAAAAAATAAATACAGCTGAATTAACAAATGTTTGTGAAGCCTATGTTGTGATCTTTTAGATGAATCTGTACTTAAAAAAATACATCTTACTTGATCTCCACCCCCTGAAGTAATTCCTGTTAGAGTCAGGGTGAATTTTACATGTTCAGGGATTGTGGAACCAGTAAGATGTTAAAACAGAATAGAGAGTAAGGATATAATTATAAATAGACATAATCTCCTAAACTACAAAAAAGATGGATTTTGTTAGTCTCACCAACAATAAATCATTTCATCATGGTGAGACTGTGATCCCCAAATTCAGGATTTCCAGTTTTTATCTATCTTGCTATAGGAAGGATCACATTTCGCTCTTCCACCTTTTGGGCCCAATCCTGAACACTCTGATTACCTGATTAGAAACTCCAGGGGAAGGAGTTGTTTGTTCATTTGTTTTAGTTATAGAGTAATGGAAAGTAAAAGTGTTCTTTTTCTTTCTTATCTCACATCATTAATGTTAAGTTACTCCTGATTTCAGGAACAAATGAGCCCAGAATCAAGCCCAAGTTGTTTACTTAAAGTAACCAGATACTACCATGACTTCTTTACACTATTATGCATGAAAAACTATGTTAAAATAACATATTTAAAGCTGCAAAGTCAAACTCTTATATATTAGGAAATGCTAGAATGAAGGTTGTCTGCGCATGTACAAACTGGTTTTTCAAGGCTTATGACATACCAAATTTGGTCAGATTTTCACAGGGATAGCAAAAGGCATAACCCTGACACAAAGGTCACTCCAGTGACAACTTTCTGATCCCTGTTCCAAAACAGGTAGATTGTAGACCATCTCAGAGAAAGGTTGCTAGAATTTTTAACATAGATGAAGTCATGATTTTTCCCTAGTCTCATACTCAGAAAAGGCTGAACTGTTTTATCTGAAGTTTCCCCAAATCAGTAAGCCTGCAGCAGACACATGGAATGGAAAATTTCAACCCAAATGGTTAAAATTTGGAAGAGTTAGAAGCACTTGAAAGCAGGGTCTTACACCTTAATTTTAGGCAGTGCTACTAACCCTGCCTATAATTTTTTTGCTTTATGCTAATAGTTAAAAGCCCGAACAGAGATTGGGGCCTCATTTGTCAGGTATTGCACGTTCACATAGTAAGAGACACTCCCTCCTCCTGAAAGCTTACAATCGAAATTGAGAAGAAGAACAAAAGATGGAGTGGAAACAGGGCTTTGGAGAGGTGACATGGATTGCCCAAGGTCAAATACTAGATCTGGATATAAAATTCAGGTCTCATAAATCCCAGTTCAGTGTCTATCTACTAACTACACTGCTTTTTACACAGTTAACAACTGTGGACAAAAATAGATTCCTTCAGAGAAGAGATTCTTCTGAGGGAATCCATAGTTCCAGTGGTCATTATTTTAACTGCTTGAATGATCATGATAGTACTTGAATTAGGGAAATACTAAGAAAAGTGGTTGGAATTTTAAAAAATATAGGAGAGAAGTAAAAAATCATAAAAAAGTGATACATTCATAATATTGGAGTGAAGAAAAATGAACTGACAAAAAGCAGAGCAGGATATAAGCACAGGAAAGAAAAACATGACAGTGAAAAAGGCAGGAAAGATGAACAATAAACTACAGGGGGAAAAAAATCTCAGGGAAGGTGACAGAGGAGGAGAAGATAAAGAGAATGAATAGAGGAAAAAAAACATACAGAGAGAATTCTGAAGCTGAAAATAATCAATCACTCAGGAAGGCAGAGATGTAGCAGGTCTTCCAAAGAATTGAAAAAAACGAAGAGAAAATGCACTGACAAAGTCAGCAGCAGCAAAGAAAAATGATGAATAAACAAGACACTAATCAGGGCACAGAGACCACTTCCAAGTTAGCCTTGAACATCCATTCTCACTTCAAAACCATGTTTTTAAAATGTTATTGAATTTTGTTTCCTCATGCAGTTAGCTGTACTGATATCGTTAAATGTACATCAACAGCCCTGTAGAAATTGCCTACAGGAGTGTTTCAGTTTTCTCAGGCAGGGAATAGTAACTAAGCATTTCTTTTTAAATAAAAGTTACCTAAATACTAAGAATTTAGGCCTAGATTGCACCTCTGAGCCCTGGTCTACACTACGGGATTAGGTCGAATTTAGCCGCGTTAGGTCGATTTAAAAATGACTGCGTCCACATAACCAACCCTGTTCCATCAACCTAAAGGACTCTTAAAATCGACTTCTGTACTCCTCCCCAATGTGGGGATTAGTGCTAAAATATGTCGAATTTGGGGTGCTCCATTGTGACCGCTCTGGACAGCACTTTGAACTCCAATGCACTAGCCAGGTACACAGGAAAAGCCACGGGAAATTTTGAATTTCATTTCCTGTTTGATCAGTGTGGTGAACTCAGCAGCACAGATGACCATGCAGTCCCCCCAGAATTGCAAACGAGCTCCAGCATGGACCAAAAGGGAGATACTGGATCTGATTGCTGTATGGGGAAAGCATCTGTGCAGGTCAAACTCAGATCAAAAAGAAGAAATGCAAATATATATGGCAAAATCTCATAGGGCATGATGGACAGAGGCTACAACAGGGACACACAGCAGTGCCGCGTGAAAGTTAAGGAGCTCAGGCAAGTCTATCAAAAGACAAAGGAGACAAACGGTATCTCCGGGTGAGAGCCCCATACATGCCGCTTCCATGATCAGCTGCATGGCATTCTATGGGGGGGGACCCTACCACTATCCCACCACTGTCTGTGGACTTCTGCAAGGGGGGAATCTTATGCAACAGCGAGGAGCATTTTGTGGATGAGGAGGAGGAGGAGGAGAATGAGCAGCAGGCAAGCGGTGAATCCGTTCTCCCCGGCAGCCAGGGCCTTTTCATCACCCTGGAGCCAATACCCTCCCAAGGCGGGATCCCCGACGCTGAAGCCACAGAAGGCACCTCTGGTGAGTGAACATTTCTAACTACAGTACAGGGTTTAAAAGCAATAGTGTTTAATGTTTGATTTTCCCTGAAGAATTGGTATGCATTCGCAGCTAGTACAGCTTCTGGAACACTCTGTTCACATTTCTGGGGATGGAGCAGGAATCCTCCAGGGACATCTCCATGAAGCTCTCATGGAGGTACTCTGAAAGCCTTTGCAGAGGGTTTCTGGGGAATCATAGAATAGAATCATAGAATATCAGGGTTGGAAGGGACCCCAGAAGGTCATCTAGTCCAACCCCCTGCTCAAAGCAGGACCAATTCCCAGTTAAATCATCCCAGCCAGGGCTTTGTCAAGCCTGACCTTAAAAACCTCTAAGGAAGGAGATTCTACCACCTCCCTAGGTAACGCATTCCAGTGTTTCACCACCCTCTTAGTGAAAAAGTTTTTCCTAATATCCAATCTAAACCTCCCCCACTGCAACTTGAGACCATTACTCCTCGTTCTGTCATCTGCTACCATTGAGAACAGTCTAGAGCCATCCTCTTTGGAACCCCCTTTCAGGTAGTTGAAAGCAGCTATCAAATCCCCCCTCATTCTTCTCTTCTGCAGGCTAAACAATCCCAGCTCCCTCAGCCTCTCCTCATAACTCATGTGTTCCAGTCCCCTAATCATTTTTGTTGCCCTTCCCTGGACTCTCTCCAATTTATCCACATCCTTCTTGAAGTGTGGGGCCCAAAACTGGACACAGTACTCCAGATGAGGCCTCACCAATGTCGAATAGAGGGGAATGATCACGTCCCTCGATCTGCTCGCTATGCCCCTACTTATACATCCCAAAATGCCATTGGCCTTCTTGGCAACAAGGGCACACTGCTGACTCATATCCAGCTTCTCGTCCACTGTCACCCCTAGGTCCTTTTCCGCAGAACTGCTGCCTAGCCATTCGGTCCCTAGTCTGTAGCTGTGCATTGGGTTCTTCCGTCCTAAGTGCAGGACCCTGCACTTATCCTTATTGAACCTCATCAGATTCCTTTTGGCCCAATCTTCCAATTGGTCTAGGTCCTTCTGTATCCTATCCCTCCCCTCCAGTGTATCTACCACTCCTCCCAGTTTAGTATCATCCGCAAATTTGCTGAGAGTGCAATCCACACCATCCTCCAGATCATTTATGAAGATATTGAAAAAAACCGGCCCCAGGACCGACCCTTGGGGCACTCCACTTGATACCGGCTGCCAACTAGACATGGAGCCATTGATCACTACCTGTTGAGCCCGACAATCTAGCCAGCTTTCTACCCACCTTATAGTGCAGGGAGGGCTGCCTTATTTCATCTTTCACGGTAGGACGCTTTACCACCCAAGCCAGTAGCAAGTATTCTGGAATCATTGCAGGACAAAGCATGGCAGCGAATGGTCCTGGTTTTGGTCGCATTCAAGCAACATTCGGTCATATCTTTCTCTGTTAGCCTCAGGAGAGTGATATCATTCATGGTCACCTAGTTGAAATAGGGGAATTTTTGTAAGGGACCAGTAAAAGGATCCTGTTCATGCTGGGCTGTTTGCGCTTGGCTAAAAGGGATCATCCCGGAGAATAGCCACGTGGCGGGATAGGGGAGCAGGGATCATCCCAGAGAATAGCCACACGGAGTGGTGGGGGGAAGAGTGTGCTGCACATCCACCCGAAAACCACAGCCCCTCCTTTTAAATGTGAAACCCAACCCATTGCTTGCTCTGGGAAAGGAGGGGAGTTTGAAAACATTCCCACATGTTATGAAGGCATAAGAAGCCAACCCTGCATACCAAAATGTTTACCATGTCAGCCGGGAAACCGAATTCTGTTGCCCAGCTCTGTGTGTGTGATGTGTCACCGTACCAGCAGGTACTCAATATAAAAGGCAAAATGCGACCTTGTACCTAAAGCACTTGTGCTGTCTGCTGTGAATTGCTTGATTCACTGTGAAAGTCTCTCTTTTGTTCTCAGAAACGTGTCATCTTAAATTTTACTCTCCCTTTTTAGCTCCCCTGCAGGTGCAAATGTTTCTACGCTCCCCTCATTATCTCCATCCCTGAGGTGATCGCGAAAAAACATGCACTCATGATGACATGTCTGCCGAGCTCATGTAGTCCTCCTGCACTGATAGGGCACAGCTTAATGCATGGAGGCATTCAGTGGCAGAGGCCAGGAAAGAATTAAGTGAGCGTGAAGAGTGGTGGCAGGACGCGATGCTGAGGCTAATGGGGGAGCAAATGGACATGATGAAGGATCTGTTGGGGGAGCAAACGGACATAATGAAGTATCTGTTGGAGCAGCAGGAAAGCTAACCCGAGCACAGACCCCCCCGCTGCATCCACTGTATAACCTCATGCCGTCCTCTCCAAGTTCCATATCCGCCTCACCCAGACGCCCAAGAACATGGGGGAAAAGGCTCCGGTACCCAGTCCCTCCACTCCAGAGGATGGCCCAATCAACAGAAGGATGTCGTTCAAACAGTTTGATTGTTAGTGTGACTACAATAAACAATGTGGCCTTGTCTTTTCCTCCTCCCCAACCCCACCCAGGCTACCTTGTCTGTTATCTCTTTCTTTTTAATTAATAAAGAAAGAATGCATGGTTTCAAAACTATAGTTACTTTATTTCAAAGTGGGGAGGGTGGTTGGCTTACAGGGATTAAACTCAACAAAGGGGACAGGTTTGCATCAAGGAGAAACACACACGACTGTCACACTGTAGCCTGGCCAGTCATGAAACTGGTTTTCAAATCCTCTCTGATGCACAGTGCACCCAGCTGTGCTCTTCTAATTGCCCTGGTGTCTGGCTTCTCAAAATCAGATGCCAGGCAATTTGCCTCAACTTCCCACACTGCCATAATCGTCTCCCCCTTACTCTCACAGATATTATGGAGCACACAGCGTGGTGAGTAAGCTCACTGGACTATTTGCATCCCTCCCCATAACAGGGAGCTATTAGAAAAACCGCATTGTCCCCACCAACCATATGATATTGAGAGGCAATGGAAGAGGGGAAAAGAGATGCCACTGAAAAAAAAAATATAAGGATTGCCTACATTAAGGCTGTACTACTGAGGTGCTAAGACTGTTCAAAAATATGTCACACCATTTTTTTAAATAATGGGAAAAATATCAAGTCAAGTCCCCATGGAAGTGACCAAATACAGAATTATCAAACATTAGGTATTTAAATCCATAATTAGTCACAAGTGTAGGTGGACTGGTTTTCAAAGATGTTAAGCCATGCAGTTCTGATTGAAGTCAATAAGAGTTGTGGATATTCAACTCCTCGGAGAGTCAGGCCACTTTTCTTAGGCCATGCAAGTTTGATTTTTTTTTTTGTGGGGGGGGTGGGGGAAGGTGGGCTGAATAACTTATGGTGATATAAAAATAGCCCCTACTAGGGGAGAGAGAGCATATTTCAGGGCCATTAGTTTGAAGAACCAAATTTTAAGAAACCAATAGTTTCAAGTGCCTGCTACTTTATTTTTTGAGAAATAATATGGTTCAGAGCATTTTTTCCATTAATTAAAAGATTAATTTAGATAACACTTTAAAGTATTTCCAGAATGTTATTAATTCTTGAACCCCAAGAACATCTGTAGGCATTCTAAAGCAATCACCCTGCAGAATAAAGCTGGAACAGGAACTATTTAACTCTGACTGGTTTATGTTTGCAGAGAATTTAGGAGGAAAACAAATGGCTTTCTTATTAGAAGTTTTATTGCAATTTATGTTTAAATGTGTTTTTTTTCCCCTTTCAGTTATTGGAGTCATTTGTTCTGTCTATTGATGCTGGCTTCAGATTATAACCCCTCGCTGACTTTTCTGCTATTCTTTTTGTTTAATTTTCTGCCTTTGCCCCCCTGCACTTAGATTTTAATTAAACAGTGATCTTCCATAAAAGAGGAGTTGTAATACTCTTCCAATCAGTCTAGGTGATTGATGCATGTATTAAAAATTGCACATTTGACTGTGGATTATAAATTGACATTATACAGAATTAAGTACAAATGTCAGTGCTGTTCAGAATGGTTAAGTCTATTTTCATCAAACAAGAACTCATTGTCCCCTCTGCAGCTTATTTCTGCATAAAGGAATAGAAACACCACAGGATTCTCTTGTAGAGTTTCTCTGAAATTTTTCCACTGGAGAGTGTGATTTTTCTCACCATGAAAGAGGATGTAGATTCCAGCCCCTGACCCTTCAGTTATGATCTTCTTTAGTACCTCAGGTGGTACAGTGGACTCCAAGGGTATGTCTACACTGTAATTAAACAGCCTCATGTCAGCTGATTAAGGCTTGCTGGGCTTGGGCTATGGTGCTTGAGAAAGACCCAGGCCAGTTGGGTACAACAAAGTAGGGGTTTGTTTTGTTTTTTTGATCCCCACCACAAGAACACAGTTCAAAAGTTACTCAGTTTTAAGGTCCCCTTCACGGTACAACAAAGTAGTCTTATTGGGATCCAAATAATTGCGGGGAACAACTAATGAACAACAGGGACAGGAGTGCAGTCAAGGGGTCAAACGAAGGGAACCTGACGGGGACACCGATCAGAGAACCCCGGACGGCGTCCACTGCTCCTCAAAGGCATCAAGGGAGTCAGTGGACGCTGCCCAGAGGAACTCTGCCCGGAGGCGTGAACGGACAGAGGATCGGAAATAGGCCCCACAGTCACAGGAGACTCCATCGGCCAACCTCCTCACCCTGGTTTTATAGATGGCCACTTTAGCCAGGGCCAGGAGGAGGTTGACCAGGAGGTCCCACGACTTAGTGGGGCCACGGACAGGGAATGCATAGATAAGGAGGTGAGGGGAAAAGTGCAACCAAAATCTTAACAAAATATTTGTGAGGAGCTGGAATAGGGGCTGCAGCCTGGTGCACTCCAGATAGACATGTGCCAGGGTTTCCCTCATGCCGCAAAAGGGGCAGGTGTCTGGGATTGGGGTGAACCGCACCATGTACACGCCCATGCTCACGGCCCCGTGAAGGAGCCACCAACTGATATCCCCGGCGGGCCTCGGGACTAAAGTGGAATATAGGCTGGCCCACCGGGGCTCCTCACCCTCTAGAGGTGGCAGGAGGTCCCGCCACTTTGTGTCAGGGCGGGACGCGAGGGTAAGGATGTGAAGGGTGTGGAGCACGAGCGTGTATATTTGTTTCTTTGGTGCGGTCTGGAACCGGACCAACTGCAGCTCGCATAGCCGGCTCACGGTGAAGGGGCGGGGGGGGTAGGTTGGGTCCATGGGGTAGGGGCCCGATGAAAAGGTCTGGAGGGCCTGTGGTGGAAGGTGGGGGGGGCGCAACCTCTCTTCGGACCTGGTGGAGGTAAACCCGAGCAGCGGGCGGCAAAGCGGCCCTCACCTCCTGAAGTATGCGCAGGGGAGTACGAGGTCTGGAGAGCCCCATGCGCTGAACGAGCGTCAGGGGATCCAGCCAGTCTCCCCGGTCATAGTGCAGGAGGTCTCCGACTCTGGTAACTTCTGCCAGGACCAACCTCTGGCGCACCAAGGAGGACTCCGCCACCTGCACACAGAGCTGGGGGTTGTGTAGCAGGGGCTCCGCGAGGAGATCTTCCCCCATGGAGGCCGCCACGGACCTGGACAGGAGGGCGAACGACAGGCTGTCCCTACACCCGAGTTCCAAGAGGTCCTGGACCAGATACAGGTTGTCGAATATGGTGCGGACCGGGACGGTGTAGGTCTGGTCTGGGTGGATCACGTCCGCTAGCACAGACCCTAGCCGCAGCGAGATGGCTTTCGCTACGACCTTGTAATCCGTGCTGAGGAGCGAGACGGGACTCCAATTTCTTAAATCGCGGAGGTCCCCCTTCTTTGGAAATAAGGCGAGCACAGCTCACCTGCACGAAAGAGGGAGGACCCCGCTGTGCAATGACTTGGCCCAGAAGGTGACTAGGTCTGGCCCGAGGACGTCCCAGAATACGTGGTAGAACTCCACGGTCAGCCCATCCATGCCCAGAGATTTATTGGTGGGCATGCGGCGGAGGGCTTCCAAGAACTCAGCCAGACCGAGAGGCAGCTCTTGCTGGTCTCGGTCACACGGCTGACCATCGGGAGTTCATCCCAGAGCACTCTGCAAGCGTTAGGATTGGTCAGATCTGGGGAGAAAAGGCCTGCGTAGAAGGCCCTGGCCCTCCCGCACATCTCCGCCGGATCTGTGATGGGGGTGCCATCCTCTGCGAGGAGGCAGGTGATGTGCTTCTTGGCCCCCCTCTTTTTCTCCAGGGCGTAGAAGAAGCGGGAGCTGCGATCCATCTCCTGAAGGAGGTGTATGCGGGATCGAACAAAGGCACCCCGGGCCTGATGGTCCTTGAGGGCCCGGAGCTCCTCCCGCTTCTCCCGGCACGCCCCGCAGAGGGATGGATCCTCAGGGCTGGCGGCCAGACGCCTCTCCAGCTCTAAGACCTCCCGTTCCAACTGCCCTATTGCCGCATCCCTCCATCGGCTGGTGCCCCGGGTGTAGTCACGGCAGAAGAGCCAGGTGTGCACCTTCCCCAGGTCCCACCACCCCCGCGCCGAGGGACGGGCACACCGCTGCCCTCGCCAGGCCAGCCAGAACTCCCGGAAGGACGCCACAAACCCCACATCCTCCAATAAGCTGTTGTTAAAATGCAAATAGGCTGGCCCCGGCCCCGCTGCGCAGAGAGAGACCATCATGGCGGCTAAGTGATAATCGGAGAATGGGGCCAGCTGGATGCTGGAGGAGTGGGCCTGTGAAAGATGGTAACGTGATAAATAGATGCGGTCCAACCGGGAGTGGCGCGACCGATGGGCCTCCACCCGGACAAAAGTGAACGTCAAGACGTCGTCCAGGTGGTGGTCGCGCCAGACGTCCACCAGGGAGTGATGGTCGACGATCTCCCGGAGGACGTCCGCGGCGGCCGGGCACTGCTTGGTCCCCGAGCGTTCCCGCTCCTCGAGGGTTGTATTGAAGTCCCCGCCCAGGACCAGGCACTCGTGAGGATCCAAAGTGCCGAGGAAGGCGGACGCCTGCTGAAAGAAGCATAGCCACTCCGGGCCCGATGTCAGGGCATAGACGTTGACAAGATTGACCACGAGCCCCTCCAAACGGACCCGGAGGTGCAGCAGGCAGCCCGGCACAGCCACGGCAACCCCCAGCACCTCGGGCCATAGGTCGGGGGAGAACAGGGTTGCCACTCCAGCCGTACGAACTATGAGATGGCTAAAGTAGACCCTGTCCCCCCATTCCAGCCACCAGCTATCTTCAGCGGCCGGACCCGTATGGGTCTCCTGCAGGAAAACCACAGAGTACCCCCCCTTCCCGAAAGAAGGAGAGCACCTGGCACCTGCGGAGACCCATCGTACAGCCCCGGGTGTTTAACGCTGTGATGGTGAGAGGTGCCATGAGGAGGGCTGGGGGGATTCTCACCAGCAGGGATGCTCGCGGTTCCCAACGGGCCATGCAACAATCCATGACCTACCCCGTAGGTAAGTAGGGAGTCACGGAAGAGGTGGACCTGCTGGTAGGCCGCGGCGGCCTGCTTCCCCATCCTTTTACCCTCCCCCATGAGGGCCCTCGCGGCCCGGAGGATTAGCTGGCAGTCCCCCCATCGCTGCAGGGCGAACTGCACCTTGTTATGGGAGCGCCAGATGTCCGCAAGGAACTCCCGCAGCTCCTCTCGCAGTGTATGGGGAGGCCAGGGTCACTAGCCCCCAGCTTTCCTCTGGGGGGACCACTGACACAGCCCCATGGCCCACCGAAATGGGCAGGCAAGGAGCAGACCCCCGATGTGGCGCCCGATGGGCTGGTGCCACACAGCCCCCCTCAAATCCCAGCTCGATTCGGGGCAGCGGAGGGAAGATAGCAGCCCCTAGTGAGTCGGGACTGGGGAATACAGAAGCCTCTCCCTGGGGGCTATCCTCTAGGAATGAGGAGATGACGGCCCCAGGGTGGCAATGATATCACAGGAGGTGGAGGGGGCAGGGACGGGGTTGACATCAGGGGCAGGGCAGGGATCTAGAGTAGGAGCAAGGCAGGGGTTGGGTGCAGAGTCAGGGAGAGGGGCAAAGGCAGGATCCTGGGCTCCAGAAGCCAGGCCACTGGGAAGTGGCCCCTCTCGATTGGGCTCAGGGAGCTGGGGGTGGGGCAGGGAGCCCTCCATGATGCTGGGCTCTGGCACCACGGCCAGTGTAGTAACCACGACACCTTCAGTGGGGTCCCCGCCTGGGAAGGAGGTCGGTCGCCCCACGCCCATGAAGGGCAGCCCGTGGGGCTCGGGTCCCAGCTGCACAGCACCGGCAGTCACCTTGGTGGGCTCGGTGGCCAACAGCAGGGTGCCACCCACTGCTGGGTAGATGGAGGAGCCCAGGGAACCTCGGAGGCGGGAGCAGAAGCAGCTGTTAGGGGTAGGGAGCATGGAGAAGGCGGGGCCGGGGTGAGGTCGCTCAGATCGAGGCCCGCTGGCAGAGGGTCGTCCTCCCCCAGGGTGACTGGGGTCAGACCCAGGGCCTCGATCTCCTCGTAGATGGAGGGGAGCTCTCCTTCCACCACCCCGGAGGTCTCCAGCCAGTGCCCGAAGCAACACTCGCCCCGGGGCTCACAGGGGCTCCGGATGGTAACGGGGCAGGTGGGGCTCCATCGGGGGCCTTGGAGGGAAGGGACTTCAATGGAGGGATGGTACTGCCCTCCCGTGCTGCCACGTCTTCCCCAGCCAGCACCAGGGAATGGCACGCACCCGCAGACAAGGCAGAGGGCTTGGCATCAGCGCCCCCCCTTCTGGTCTTCCGGGGTGCTTCCATGCCGGTAGAAAGGGGCGGAGCTCGAGCCTTCCATTTGCCCCGCTTCCCCTGGACTAGGGCCCAGCCCTCCATGGCATCATCGGTGGGCTGGCTAACAGGGGTCGGGTCGGGGGGCAGGGACGATGGCTCAGGGACCGTGGGAGGCAGTGGTGGGGCGGAATGAGAGAGCGAAGATTCCCCCTGGGGCGGGCCCTCTCCCATGCTTGGCAGTATCCCTGCCGCACCCTCCTCTAGGGGCCCCGCCAGATTGCAGGCAGCAAAGGTGGGGCTCTCCCGCTCGTCTGGGCATGCTGGAGGGAGTGCCCCTTGAGCCTGAGAAAGAAGAGCAGGACCCACGGGGACAAGGTTGGAGCTCTGCCACAGGCTGTAAAACTGCTGTGTAGATGTTTGGGCTCAGGACCAAATTCTGGGACCTTGTGAGGAAAGGCAGGCTCCAGCCCAAGCCTGAACATATTTTTTTCCATTACTATAGTACACAGTACGACTACATAGTGTCGAAAGCAGGGACAAGTGTACCCTCTTGGATAGTAAGATCTTCCTGGATAACCCAGGTGGCCTAAAGAGCTTCAGTAGGCTATTCATACCTGCCATCTTTAAAGTATATGTATTTATGAGGATGTGACTCAGGGTGGAAGTAGGGGCATAAATAGAGCCAGACAGAAGAGGAACTAAGCTGGCAGCCTATAGGAAATCCGCTGGTTGACTAGAGGAGCAGAACTTCTTGTACTGCTTCTGACAGTCACAGCACACATGATGGGAAGATTTTAAACATGTGCCTGTGATCTCCAGCTTCACTGGAACTCAAACAATTGAACCTGGCACAATTATGCTGATGCCTGGAAAATCTCAGGCTGTGTAGCATGACTAGAAGCATATTTGGCCAGTGACTTAGGAGCTCGTGGGTGTAGATGGGGGACATGTTACAGTCCTGTTACTGTAACACATTACCCTAGTGAAGAGAGCATATGGGTTTTTTCCTAGGGAAGAGACAATTTAGCCTAAATTCTTTATTTGTAATAGGATAGTACCAGTTCATGAAGAGAATTGTCACAAAAGCTGCTTTTATTTGAGTGTATTTTAAATAAATTTGCTTAGGTTCAGAATTATTTTCATGGACAGACAATTCATGGATTGGGCTTTTGAAAACATATCTGTGAACAACCCCTGAGTCTTGCTGCAGAATGTGACACAATAACAAATAAAAAGGACTGTCAAATTTTACGAAACACCGTGGCTTCATCACCAGGACTCTAACAAAACAGTGCTTCCAGCGAAGCTGTTCTGCATTCTCAGTTTTTCACACCTCACTTCTACTCAAACACTCTGGACTGTACATGTATTAAACTTCTATATATACAGATAGGCACTTAAATAAAAGCAGCTCAATTTTCAGAAGTGATAAATACCTGCAGGTCCCATTAACTTCACTGAAGAGAGGGGGGGAAAAATCAATCTTTTTATTTAGGCACCTAATTGTAGTATTATATTCTGTAGGCACCCATTTTTAAGTGACATTTTAATCTATACTTCCCCTAAGAGGTTATTTACTTATTTTTAAGTTTTGGAACATTGTGTTCTGTATATCTTCAAAAATCTATATTACATCTTTTTATTTTTTATCCTATTTGGAATAGGACAGACTACCAAAAAAATCCCCTGGAAAATTTTGGCTGATTTTGTTGTTTTAATTAAAATGTAATTAATAATATTTGGAATATTTCATGCAGCAACATTTCAAGGTGATACAATTAGAAATGATTAAAAGAGTTGAGCCAATCAGATATTTTCGGTTTGAGGTGGGGGGGAAGAGTTTTGGATAGACCTGAAAAAGAAAATGTTTTCAAATTGTTTGGTGAAATTAAAAAGAAAACAATGTTTTGGGTTATACAAAACATTTTGTTTGACCTGAAACAAAAACAAAAACCCTGTTCATTTCAGTCAAGGTTTTTTTTTTAAAAAAGGGGGAAAACAAACAACAAAAAAGCACCTTTCTGAAATGAAAAGTCAATTTTTTTCATTTTGGAAGTTCTGGAACAAGCCATTTTGACATTAAATCCTCCCTCCCTTGCAAAAAAAAAAAAATCTAACAATCTTGAATATTTACTAAAAGTCACCCCAAATTCATTATCTGCATTTTTTAAGCAAATCGTTTTCATGAAACATTTCAACTAGCTCTAGTGATTGAATTATTGGTTACAACTTTTTATTACAGTTGTGTACTGCAGGGCAAGGTTGTGCTAGGCACTAAAGGTGGTGCCTAACCCCCATAGATTTCATGTCCATACAAGAGATAACAGGTGGTATGGGAAAGAAAGGTGAAGTGATGTGCCCATGATCATGGGCACATCCAGGAATAGATCCCTGGTCTTCTGAATCACAGTATAGTATCCTAGCCATTAGACCATGCCACACAGTCACAAATTAACACCTTTTCTTTACTGATCCAACTCCCAAACAATTCTGCGAAAATCTTTCAGTGGCTTCAATGACACTCTGTGAAACCTTCCATTACATGAACAAACACTATATTCTGAAAGCGTATTTGTAATGTTAGAGCATTCACTAAGTAGTTAGGCTGAAAATTATTCAACAAATCATTTGTTCAGGTGCTGTTTGCTTTCAAATATTCATTATTTGTGTCAGGTGACTGGTGACAAACCACATGTCATATTCCAGATAGTAGGACAAAGTTTTTGCTAACCAGAAAACAATAATTAACACACTTGTGAATGATCATTCATGTGTGAAACTGAGTTTTACATACATGTTCATAAATACATGATCACGTCTATATTTGTGAATCCCATGACCCCGTGAATCACTGCAAAGCAAATATGTTGCATTTATTCACAGAAATGTTGCAAATCAGGTTTTAACTCTTCTCCCTGTTCTACTTGCAACAGAATAGCACAGTTATCGTACATACAAAACAAGACGAATGAATGAATTAAGGCTGAACAAAAACATTAGGAATTTTAGTATGTATGTTTAAGATGGAACACAGTCACACAAAACAAGCATTGTATATTCTTCCTGTGTGGTTTTTTTGTTTGGAATGCAGTTTGCCTTCATTGTCACTCAGTTATTGCTGATCCGTACATATACAAACAAGTATATTTCCATTAGAGGGGCAAAAGTCTGTCCTTATTTATGTGGATCAGCTTGTAGTGAGATCTTTCAAGACTAAAGCAACTATAATATTTATAGTTTCAAGAATGCCAGTACCATTTTTTACTCATGCCAACACATGGCCTAATCCTGCTCTCATTGAAGTCAATGGAAATTTGGGTATTAACTTTAATGTGAAGACAATCAGGTCACCTAATTTCCATGGGGGAGGGAAAATAATCAGATGGCCCAGTAAGATTTAACACAATGCTACTGTATGTATCGGAGGGAAATTTTTTAAAAATTGTGATACAAAATGACAAAAGCCAGAAAAAGTTTAAGGCCCCAACTCAGAAAGAGGAGAACACAAGCATAGGTTTTAATGCTTTCCTGAATTGGGGACTCATGCAGTCATATTGACCTTGATCTATATTGTTGTATCCAGATATTTGCAGCTTGTGCTGTGCATACTAAAAGGTATTATATTGTGAGCATTCCAATGATCCTTAAGAACAGCCATTAGCCTTAATTGTGAAATTCCTTGTTTGTCTGATCACCTGATTAGTTTTCATGTTCACTTGCCCTTTTTTGTATTTTTTGTTTAAAAAAAACCTTATTTTTGTCACAAATTAGATTATGAATTGCATAGAGTAACCTGGAATGCATTCTTGAGGACTAATGTGGTCTGCTGTGATAAGGGGTACTGGATATGGGGCTTTAAAAAAAAAAGTATGCACAATCAGCTCATGGAAGAATTACTTACTAATTTTGTATATTACTCAATATAGGCTTTTATGACAGAGAGAACAATCAAATAAGAAGTTGGTGAGCTAATGCAAATTGTGGGAAATCCCCCTAAAAGCTCCATTCAACACTCCACTAAGCTCCATTTACTACTGCTCCACGAGATCTCAGGATTTTGCAGCTCCCACAATATATTTGTACTTTCATGATGTAGCAGCAAGAAGAAGGGCTGCAATTGTCTTAGACTAATTCCTTCCTGAAATAAAGTGGCTTGGTTCCTTTCGAAACTTCACTTCAGTTTAAAAAAAAAATGTAATTGAACCTATGCTGCTTTATTATGTTTTCAATGAATTTCCCTTTCAAAAACAAAGAAAACCTACCCCTTACAGAAGCAAGGCAAAGGCATTTGGGTTTTGCTGCAGGGGTTTAGAATGTTTCCCTAATAAAGTACAACAGAGTTTCTGAAAGTGAACATTGGTCTCATAATACTAAAAGCTGAACCATAGGATAGCATCCTTTTTAAAGGAAGCTTGGTGCTAGTGCAGAGGTTTTTAGGCGGTCACAATACATTGTGTGAACATGCAGTACTGGAACTGAATTACTTTTATAGAACCCTATTAAAAGTTTAAAATGAAATTCATTTTCCCATCTCTAACAAAAAAAATTCCAGGAGAAAATGGAACCCTCAAAAGTTGTCTTTTTGAAAACCATTTTCAGGAGGTACTTTTGGGGTTGGGTAGTTTTATTTTTTTAATCCTAGGCTGGGTTGTTTTTTTTTTGTGCTGTAAACCAGAAATATTGATCAAATTGTTTAAAAAGTGAACTAAATAAAATCTGAAAAAGATTCAATTTGGTTGAAAAGCCATTTTTGTTCAACTGTTTAAATGAAAAGCGTCAACTGGCTCTAGAAATGTATAACCTTATGAAACTCTAGTTCACCTAGAAGGCAAATGTGTAGGGTTTTTTTCATTTTACAAAAACATAAGCCTCCACCTCAAATCTTCAACATGCTGACAAATTATTTTAACATGTATACTATGGATTTCTCTCCCCAACTTAAAGTAAATATATACTAGCAGATAAACTTACAACTAAACCTCCCCAACCATCAATCCAAGCCCTTCCCAAATGCCTGGGAGCAATGCTGGGGGTTAAGCAACTAGGTGCCAGGACTTTCACAATTTTTGTATATTCATAACTTATGCAGAAGGCCCAGAGGTGCTGGGGTATGAACTGCCAAGCCTACAGGTGCCAGGGCTCAGCCCTGGAACAAATTAAGCACTGCCTGGGAGAAATCATGAGCCTTGCAGTATGCCCAGCTACTTAGCAGATCTGGATTCTGGTGAAACAAGACAGGCAGCAAATTCCAAAGCCAAGGAGCTCCCTCATGGAGAATGCCCTGTCATCAGTTCTGTCCCATTTATAGTACAGGGACTTCAATTTGAATGCCTCTGCTGATCTCAACCGTGACAAAACTATAGCAGGGAGAGAGAGGCTGTCCCTGAGATAGCCAGGTCCCAGACTGTTTAGAGATTAATAAGTGACAAGACAGTGTTATGAATTCCATATGGAATAGGGTAGATGGAGCAGATCTGGGGCTGACGAGTGGCAGCAATGAGGGAAAGGCAAGGGAAGAGACTGCTAGAAACAGAACACTCAGTTCTCCTCTCTGCCCCTTCACAGATGCTGTTAGAGTGGGAGGGAGGGAACACCACATAGGTGATCCCCTTGTCCAATAGATGCAGGTGAGGGAATACTTCTCCCCCCTCCCCCCTGTAAATTAACCATTTAGTTCCCAAGAACTGTCACAGTGGAAAAAAAACAGAAATAAGCATCTCAGCCTGGCTATTCTGGAACTCTAAGCAGCTTTTAAAATGCTGAAGTTATGACCTCAGTGGGAACAGGATCCTATTTTTTTTTGTTTTATTTATATATATAAAAGTGCTAAATACAAAAGGGTTCCTCTAGGCTGTTGATTAGAGCTTTATGTATTCTGAATGTCCCAATTAATAAAATAAAATATGGCAATTTTGTCATTTTACATCATCCTGACAAAAGTAAAGAGAGATCCAAGAATCAAACGTTGTGGCTATTGCTTATCAGTACATTATTATTGGTCACAGAGTTAATCACAATCACATTTTCACACAAGAGCTGGGTATTAGCAATATGTATTAGTGATAACATTATCATCTGATGTCTGTCTCCATTTACACCTCAAGGCTAACTAATTTAGCCTTGTGGCAATATTGGAGGTCCCTATGTTAACTGTATCCTTAAGAGGATATCTTCGCTTAACATGTAGCTAACCATGTTCTTCAGATTTAAAGCCTTTACTACATATCCGTTCTTGCAGTATTAGCATTATTTATAGTTTACGGTCAAAACGTTGAGTCATTCTTTACTCAAACAAAACTCCCATTGATTTCAATAGTTATTTTGATCAATTAGGAGTGCAGAATTCGATGAAGTCAGTATGTTGAACAGGAATGAAACTTTCATGAAACTTCTGAAGGTTTTGAAGTTTGTTTTTATGCCACTTAGGATCAAAAATGGGAGATGTTTTAAATGTCTCTGGAAAATTTTAGATTTGACAAAAATGGAGTTTTAGATGGAACTTTTCAATCAAAAAAAGTTTGACCCAACTTAGTGTTCAAGTCTTGTTCATTTCTAAGTGGTGTTAACTGAAATGTGTCACAGATATTTCTAGTGATGGATGAAACCCAAAAGACTCAAGAGGTTCAGTTTTTCATAAGCACCTGAAATTTGGATGCTCATCTATCCTAAACTGTCAGTCCTGCACAATTCAGCAGTACAACTCTTGAAACAGAAAGCTCCCTCGTGAGAGGCTCCTTGTACATTCTGCTTCCAACTAGGAAGGCGGAGGTTTTACAACTTCTTAACTAGCCCGTGAAGGAAGTGTTGCTTCCTGTCCCAGCTAGTCCTGGGAAAATCAGAGACACCTTTGGGTTGATACTGATTCAGTGCCTCCAGCTTTCTTGACTCAGGCTAAAGCACAGGCTACTCTGAGTTCAGCTGTATGTGCTCTAATGTTAAAGCACAGGTTTCCAGGAGGGTACTGGAATACATGGAAATGGTGTTCTAGCAACAGCTTAAAAACAGATGGTGCAAGACTGCTAAGACGCTTCTCAAAGAATCCTGCCTCATGTTCTCATCATGGTTTCATCCCTGAGAGGGGAAGGGAGAGAGAATCATATAGGCCCAAAGCTTCTTATCCAAATCTGACACACACACTTTCTCCTCTTTTTTTTTTTTCTTCTTTAAAGGGGATACAAAGATTTGATTCCACACATGCCAATCAGATTGACTTGACTTCAAGCCTGGTGAAAGAAACATCTTGCATTGCTACTCTATGCCTACATCAATATTATACACATCACTATATTATACCCATATGAGTAGGGAGGAGGCTCATGGAACACCTGAGGGCTAGTAGCTGTGGCAGGTACCTTCAAGAAAATACTGATTTGATAGCAGTATTCACACCACACAACATGTTAGGTATTGGGAGGAGATATTGTCTCTGAAAATAACTCCACTTGAAGGTGGCTTACAAGCATGAGAGTAGCATTCAAATATTTAGATTCTAAGTGTTGTTCACTTCCAATTTCTCAAGTAACACAGCAAATGGAAAACAAGTTAAAAGGACTGGCAATATTTAAAGTATAGATGTCACTTAGCTCACCAATTTCATTATTTTCTTTTTCTGAGGGTATACATAGCTTAGACAGCATGCCAAGAGAAAAAAAACAATACCTGTATGTGGTCATTTCTCTGCATTCAAATATATACTGTTTTTAAAAAAAAATTCTGAGAATCATTCCAGCCTAGTCCAAGAAATGCTGGAGGCAACAGTCAACTATTTGTAATTTTTTCTAACTGTCAGTTCTATCTGATGAGACCCTTTCCATTTAATGAAATAAGGGGAAAAATCTGTAATATAATATGTGCTCCAGATTTTCCATCAATGCCTTTGTTCTTGAGGATCATTTGACGATCTGTAGTAGGATATAGACCTGACTTGCACTGCTTGTTATTCCATTGCATACCTTGATTACAGAGGTGATGTAATGGCAGGCACTCATCCCTACAGTCCATCCTGACAGTGGACTGTGGCACAGCAGTTACATCTCTATCTCAGTTTCCCCCAGTGTGCTTTGGGCAAGTTCAGTGCTGCTTGTATAAAGTGAACAAAGCCCCTCGGGGGGTCTAGTTCAATCCATCAAACAACAAACATAGTCTGTAAACAAGCTTTCTTCTTCTGCTGTAAGTCCCCAGGCTCCTCCACTGCCTGAAGTTCTGCAGCATCTCCAAGGACTCCCTGTCTGGAGAGCTTTTTCTTCTCTCTTCTCAAGCTGTATCTGTGTCCTGGGGGCTATTCCATTCTCTGTGAGCCTCTGCTCTCCAGGGACACACCAATAGGAATGGCTTCTTACCCAGGCTCCCCGATGAACTCTCCCCCTCATCCCTCCCGGAGCTTCCTTTGTGTACTGAGCACCTGTCTGAGTCCTCATAATCCTCTAGAAGTCCCAAGTGTTCCTTACTAATTAGCTACCACTCAGCTACTTATCCTATTAAGTATCCACAGGTGGATCTGGGTTGGATCATTTTTTTCTTAACAGAGACGGTCAGAGGGAGGCTAGGTGCCTAACACCTCAGAGAGCCAACCCTCAGGACAGGTGCCCGTGGATGGAAGATATCTGATACCCCATCTAAACCCTTAGCCATCAGAGACTATAGCCTACATTTTCACAAGTGACCAGGGGGTTTTGCTGTCTCCAGTACCGAATGCCCAACACTAGGGAAAAAAGGTTGAGAAAACTGCTTTCAAAGTGTTGTGAGGGAGCAAAATTTCTCTACTGCACCCTAGCTTATTTAAACCACACAGACATTTCCTTAACTGGTTAAGTTTTGATTTTAACTATCAAGATAGACAGTGCACAGCCCTGTCATGAGGATTACTCTGCTTTAGAATCCACTTACATTTATAGATTTCTTGGTCCCCAAATCAGATTTATTCCCCCCTCTCACACACACAGCTGGATGATAGTGTAGTATTTTAATGAAGATTTGAGGCAGGTTTTAGGATTAAATTTATTTAACAAAACAAAATAACTTATCAAGTAAAACAATACTGGTGCTGCTATAACCAATAACCTGCCTGAATTCTTTGTCTCAGGCCACATCCACAGTACAAACTTCTGATAGTAGAGCTATGATGGGCAGGGGTGTGACATCCTGCACTGACATAGCGATGCCAACAAAAAAACCCTAATGTAGGCAGTTATATGAGGTTATGGTAGGGAAATGGAGGGTGGGGAAGGCAGCGGGATTAAGCTATTCCAGCAAAAGCAGAGTTTTACCACAGTGTCCATACTAGGAGAGCTTTGCAAATCTATTATTCCTATAGCAAAGTGCTCCTAGTGTACATATAGTCTCCATTTCTGCCACTGATTCTTGTCACTGCAAAATGTGTTGCAACTTTAAGCTTTCCATTGAAGCTTAACCCTAAGTCTTTTTACCATATGTGGGGCAGTAAGAAGGCCTTTATACAGTAAGCACTCAAATTCCACTTCCTTGAAAGAGTCTACCAAAATTATCCATTTTTATAGAAGACATTCTCTTTGGAATGGATAGAACCTGTCTAAGCACAGAAACTCTAATGCCTTGTCTACACTACCATGGTAAGTCGACCTAAGTTGCACAACTCCAGCTACATGAATAATGTAGCTGGAGTTGACATAGCTTAGGTCAACTTACTGCTGTGTCCAACCCACTGTGCGTCAACAGGAGACGCTCTCCTGTCGACTTACCTTACTCTTCTCATTCTGGTGGAATACCGGAGTAGACTGGAAAGTACTCTGTAGTCGATTTAGTGGGTCTTCATTAGACCTGCTAAATCGACCCCAGCTGCATTGATCACAGCAGCATCAATCCCCGGTAAGTGTAAATATGGCCTAAGTGTTCCCACTGTACAAAAAGAATGGATTACTCCAATAAAGGTATGGTGCTTAGTTTGGATAAGCATCATGAAAGTCAGATTACCATACAATAGGCATTGCTTATGTTTGGAAGAAATCTTGTTAGATTAGACAGTTTTATTAGCAAGCCTGATTTACTATTAGTTGGGGTGGAACTATTGCAAGAACAGCTCTCCTACTTCCAATTTGACACACCTAATAAGTGCAGAGCCATAGAATCAGTTAATCAAACATTTTGAAACCTCATACAAGGTTTGGTTTAAGTTCTTAATGACACCTTGGGACACTATTTACTTGAGCCAGCTGGTTTGCCACCATCCTTAGTAATGTTTGTGCATCCCAGATCTGAGAACTTCTTCAGATTTGCAGGTATTTAGTTCAGGATCCAGTTCCAGAGTTCCATAAGTTTTAGGGATTCTCAGATCTGGGACTTTCATTTCAAGTCCTTCGTTATGACTGGGAGTTTCATGCTCACAGGTGTGTGTAAGTGTACATGCAGTGTAGTATATACCAGGACCTAATGCTGCAACACTTCCACATCTATGCTTGACTTCAATGAGACTATGTAGGGAACAAACATGAGAGTGGAAGTAAAAGTTTGCAGGAATTATTGGCTGGGGTGAATTATTCTAGTAAACAAACCATCTCTCCTGTCCCCACAAAAAACAACAACAACGATTGCCTTGTATGGTATAAAGGTGACTGAAAATGCAGTGTGTGTCCTGGAGCTTCAGATTGAAGGTATTCATTTGTTAAAAAACAAAAACACTCTGGATGGGTTGGCAAGTGACCAAATAGTTAGTACTGTAGGGAAAAAAATCATTGAGCCACAGAACCCCGTCACAGACAATTTGATTGCATGTGGCCCTCAAAATATATATTATGTACCATATAACGTTTACAACAAAAATAGAATTTTCTTCTTCCACCCAGAAAATGTATAAACAAACACAGAGCCTATGAAAGTACATATCTGAACAATGATATGAAAGTGATAGGTCAGTGGCAAATGTGTCCTTTTCTGCTTCTATGGGTGGCAGTAAAATACTACAAGGCTCTAAAAATATAATTAAAATGAAGATTTTCTAAACTGATATATCATCGGTCCGGTCATTCTCTCATTAGTAATGTGTGACCTTTCCATGCAATAAAAGGTTAGCCTACACATTTCACAAACAAAGTTTGCTTGTAACTGAAGTTAAGAAAATCACCTTGGGTAAGCAGAAAAACCTCCTTTATTTCTCTTTCTTGCCATTTTTCTTCCAATGCCAATCTGCTGTCTAAACAGGACATAGAAGCCAGCAACCAAATTAATGAATCAGTGTGAATGGACAAAGCAAATTGTTCCCTAAAAATTAGAATTACACACTCTCTCAGATTTGTTCCTCAATTAGTTTCTTTTAATTCTGCAGTTGTATAAGCCGCCCGGAAGTACTGGATTGATACACTTTTATAAATGTATCAATCAGTTACAGTGAATAGATAGATCATGAGGTTGGAGACAATATCACTGTATTTACAATGACTGCAGACCAGCAAACAAAGATCAATGGGGTTCACATTACTTTTGAATGCCAACAATGTACAATTCTTAGTAACTGTAATTTCTACGGTCTATATATGACCAAGAGGTTTAATAGCTGCATGGTAGCCAAAGCATTCTTTAAATGGGTTCTGAATGCACTTCTGGGATTGAAAACGTACCCTTGGGATAAAGGTTCAAAGTGGTATAAGGGGCCTTAACAACTAAAGTAAAAAGTTAATAGCAATCATATGGCTTAAATCCACCATAATAACTTACCTCAGTGTTTATTATACAGTAAACAGATGTCCTATTCAGAGGCAAGAACCACTGGGAGAAGGCCATGAAACAGATTCCATGCATTGTTCTAAGTTCTGGTGTGTTAGGTATAGCCTACATGGGTTAATTTGAAAGATCATTTATTTGAAAGCACAAAAAGTTTAAAGCCATATTTTTGTCTCAAAGTCCATTCACAGAAGCATTTAAAATTAAATATGAATTGGCTCCAAGACAAATCTTACATCTGTTGCCTCACAGTTCAGTTAACATCTGCAAAACTTGTCTTTTTGCCTCTGGTTCCATGCTATTGTTAACCATCTGTAACATTTGGCTAAGTTCCTAGGGAAGTTATGAATGGGAGCCACATGCCCAAGAAAATTGTGCCCAATAGCCATGGAGCTTCTCTTCCAGAAAATGTGCTAGCAGATTTATAGTGTACTGTATTATTGTATTGTAAAAGTATAACTGGGTTAAAAAAAAAATTAGATAGTTCACTGAGGATAGGCCCATCAGTGGGCATTAGTGAGATGGTCAGGAACATAACCACATGCTTGGGGTGACCCTAAACCTCTAACTGCCAGAAACCAGAGGGGAAGACAGATGGATCTCCCCCAAATTGCTTTGTTCTATACAGTCTCCCAAAACTCTGGTACTGGTTACTGTTGGAGACAGGATACAGGGCTAGATGGATGATTGGTCTAACCCACACGGAAGTTCTTATGTACTACATTATAAAGTGAAATGAGGCATTACCCACTGAAAACAAAAATCTTATTTTAAAAGAAGAAGTCCTACAAGAGGCCCCCTCTCTCGTCACACACAAGTCATACACAATTTTTTTAATAGTACATGTATTTTCTTATTTATCTGCTGTTGGGATAAATCCTACTCAAGTAAATGATTTGAGGGTGGGAGGACAGACATTTTTATGCAGCACGACAACAAAACTGCCTTGCAACCCTAGCAAAGGGTCAATACCATAGATTTCTTTCTTCTCAAACACGTTAAAATAGGCAGTTTTTCCAGAACTTCATTGGCCTCCTCCTGCCTCTTCTCTGATGGTGCCATTCTGTGCTTCACTAGGCCTTCCTAACAGCACTCAGCCATATTTCCAGCATCCCCTTCCCAGATTACATGAAGCCCTTCCTATTTTTCACCAAGGTCCATGTGGAATTTCCTCAGCTTCACAAAGGTTTCCTTCTCCTTAATATTCCCTCTCAAGATTTTTATCCCACAATATCCCAGGCTCTCCTCTCCCTCAAATGCCTTTCATGCCCTTCCTTGGTCTCTCCTCTCCCACAAACCCTTCACTCTCTGTAGTCTTTTCTCCATTTTCCCAAACTCTTCATTCTCTCCCTCTTACCCTGAAACTTCTCATAGTCCCCCAGACTTGCAAACCCTCAATTTTCTGTCCCAAATATATCCTGGGAGCCTCTTGTCCCTCTCTAACCTCCCCCCCCCCACACACACACAACCTTCGCATTATCCCTATATTGAAATTCACCATAGTCTCCTTCTTGCCCCCAAATCTCACATGCTCTCTATTCAGGTTGTATTTTGGTTCACCTGGTCCTGACTCTAAACATGATTGACCCTGATCTTCTAGTCTTAACCTAATCTGGGTCACCTGCTCAGTCTACCTACTAAGTCCCCATCCCACCCCTCAATTCCTATTTTTGCACATGTTTAATTTTATGTATTGTAAGTATTTACAATGACAGAACTGAAGTGACTTGTAGTCAATGGGACTACTCATAGTGTATAAAGTTTACCATGTGCATAAATTTTATGACTGGGAGTGATAAGGGTCTAATCCAATGTCCACTGAAGTAAGTGGAAATACTCACTGACCTCAGTAGAGTTTGGATCAGGCCCTGAAACTACATTTCCTAGGGTTTGTATAACTTTTGAATAAGTTCCCTGTGTTCGATCATGCTTTACTATTTGCTTTATCATAGCACCAGGGCCCCAATGTACTAGGTGCTTTACAAAATACAGATGAAGAGAGTCCCTGATTCTCTGGACACCCCATGATTCTCTGAAATGCCATTTTCTATTGCCTAAGACATTTTAAAAATGTTAAAATTAAAACGTCTACTTTAGAAGACAATAGAAATGCCAATTCTTTGGTGGTAATGTTTGGTATATTTTGCTTCTTTGACTCTGTTATCAAGAAGAGAATTGCATTTTTCCACTCAGATATGATTGATAAGGAAATCACTACTAATATTAGGTCAAAACCAGTGTGACCCCAAAAAGGAAAACATAACTTATGCATATGACATATCTTTCCATGAAAATAAATTGCAAAATATTTGAGTATGTTCATTCAGGGTAATGTCTTTTGAAAAATAAAATGCAGTTCAACATTAAATAAATGTTTATAAATCATCAAAAAGAACGAGGAGTACTTGTGGCACCTTAGAGACTAACACATTTATTTGAGCATAAGCTTTCATGGGCTAAAACCCACTTCATCAGATGCATGCAATGAAGTAGGTTTTAGCCCATTAAAGCTTATGCTCAAATAAATTTGTTAGTCTAAGGTGCCACAAGTACTCCTCGTTCTTTTTGATAATACAGACTAACATAGCTGCTACTCTGAAATAAATCATCAAGACTCTTAATTGAATGAATATAGTCTCGGTGCAGTCTTGAGAGTAGATCTTTCTATTTTGCCATAGGTGTTCTATTTAAAAGTGTACTTCACTGGAAATTTTTAATCAAACAAAAGGTAGATGAACTGTTACCATCCAATATATATGGGTTTTTTTCTTTTTCAGTCTGTCTTTTCATCTTTCAGTTATGCAAAACAGTCTGCAGGAAGAACATTATGGTTACACAGATAATAAGACCTATAATTATTATTAAAGGTCAAATTCACTCTTTCCATCCAAATTAGTTGACACTGCACTTTTACTTGATATCACTCATTGCATATAAGCCATCTCTTTTCAGCAAAGGGTGATAATATATTTGACAACATACTTCCCTTGTGTATGGGCAGATGGAAGTCGTCCATACATATTCATCCTGTGGGACTTCTCTGAATCATATGGTACCACGGATAATCAAACTCTGTCTTTCCATGAGACTACAGTAATGAATGGAACAGAACTGGAAGTGAACACCATGCAATGGCTCATATCCTTCCATTTAAATCAAACCCAGAGGTTCATTATTGTCAACTGGTCCTCTAATTCCAGAGCCCTCTCCCATTAACTGCCCACAAGGTTCAGTTCCCACAAAGCTCTACATCATCTTCAGGAAGGTAATCAGAAACATTTCTCCATTTCCTCAATGCCTCATTGAAATCAACACCTAAATAAAGCAGTTAACAAGAAGACTGATACTGACAGGAGGATAAAAGCAAGAGAGGATGATAAACTTAAAGTGATCTGAATTAACTATCCCAATGGCATATTTACTGTTGCTTAGTTTTGGATCACACATTAAGATTTTTTTTTTTTGCTATTTACAAATTGTGTTTAATAGAAGTTTTGATTTTCCAGTTGATATTAGTTTTAAGCACAAAGAAATCTTGATTAGAAAAGTTAAATGCTTTGAGGGGACATTCTCTCTTTTCCAATATACATATTTTTTTAAAAACTTAATCTTGAATTTCTGTTTTTACTTTGACCCACTTCTAGAACTGGCAAGTTATTTATATGGCTGCTGATTGGTGTTTGTGAGGATAGCAGGGAAACTGCTGATAACTCAAATGCTGTTCTTTAAAATGCACATGCATTGCAAGACACAGCTGGATGGTGGATAACTGTGGATCTTACAAGCTAGCAATAGAGATGTTTGTGAATGAAACATCTCACTTCAGAAAGGCTATATACAGTTCATAGTGGATACCAGAGAAAGGCATTTAGGCAAAGCTTTTAAGGGTTGGATTTGAAGTTTGCAAGGTATTTTAATAGCTTCTGTAAATGCTCTCAGAATATATGTTAAATATTCAGTCCTGGATTACGGCAAACAGTTACTACCAGAAAAAGGAGTGAGATTCACCTGTCTTAAGGTCATCCTAAAAATAATTACATATATATAATATAACCACCACCCGCAGCCCATTTTAATGCAGCTAAGGAGACACTGGACACAAATCTCACCCAATCCTTTAATGGAGCCCAGAAATAATGGCCCTAGAATGGATACTTATTACTATGCAGAACCCACCATGTCTCAGTCTGGTTTTGTGTTTACTTTAGTCTTTTAGTAAAATATAGAACTGAAATTTTAGATTTGTCATCATGTTCCACATGTTAGGCACTTTCTGTAAAAGTGTTCTGCTTGCATATACAGACACCCAGGCACAGCAACCAGCAAAAACTTTAGACCCATTCAAAAAACTATTTTGCTATGTGAAATAGAAGTCAGTTCCATGGTAATGAGCTCAGTCATTTGAATGCATAAGACACTTGCATTACCGTGAGTGATATACAAAAAGTTTAACCTGCAGTATTACTTCCTGGTTGGAGACTTATCTTCTATGCTTTTGCATTTAACCCAAGTGTGTGAGGACTCATTTTAAAGTTAAATTGCCTGTTTCTAGGTTTCCTCCATCTTTCTAGCTTGATGTGTGGTGCGTGTTGTTTTCCATCATTGTATTTCTTTGTGTCATTTTCACACATGATGGTCTGGTTTACTTAGGAAGTAATAGAATTTAATCATCTACAGCAGTGATACTCAGACTGAGGCTCACGAGTGGCTCTTTAATGTGCCGCCTGTGGCTCTTTGCAGTGCGTGATATTAAAACACTGATTTAATTATTAACCAATCAGGATGCTTTTACTATGTTATTAACTAACTTTAGTTGGTCATTTTGCTGTGTGTGTGTATGTGTGTGTGTGTGTGTGTGTATAGTAAATGAAACAATAAATATACACTATTGTGGCTTTTTTGGGTAATGTTGATCACTAATTTGGCTCCTGAACCACTGAGGTCTGAGTATCACTAATCGACAGATTCTGAAACAAAAGAAAAATCGCAATCTTAAAGACAAACCAACCATCACTGAAGAAGAATGAGCATAGACAATTTGCATCTTCAGTCCATAATTCCTGTTTCTGTTCCGTTTTTAACATAGTGAGTATGCTCTGCTGTTATGAAAAGGGGGTCATATCACAGATTTATTCATGAAAATATTTGTCAATCCTGACCTTTTCACAACTTAGCATGACTAGTTATGCTTCTGAAAGGGAGGTGGTAGAATCTCCTTCCTTAGAGGTTTTTAAGGTCAGGCTTGACAAAGCCCTGGCTGGGATGATTTAACTGGGAATTGGTCCTGCTTTGAGCAGGGGGTTGGACTAGATGACCTTCTGGGGTCCCTTCCAACCCTGATATTCTATGATTCTATGAAAATTCACACCTGAACTTCGTTATTCTATTATTTACTAAACTGGCCATTCAGTCAGGGAGCAGCAACAATGCCACATGACGACAATGACAAATCATACACCATGAATAGTTGAAGGGAATATTTCATTGATAAACTGTACATTGATACATGTTCGTATAAGATATTCAGTCAATGCTTTGAATAATAAATACATTTGTAGAAACCTACAAGCTAGCAAACAAGCACATTGGCAAACAAGTCACAAAATAAAAGGGCTAAGTTTGCAGAGTAATTTATTCCACAATGAATAATTCAATCAGCTCTGACCCGCTGTATTTTGCTATTCAAAGTATTCCTTACCACAATCATTAGTTCCACCATTCCATTTTGGGGTGTGGGCGGGAAGTGACTGTGATTTCCCAAAGTAATTTGAATGTACAAGAGACAATCCAATTTATTTCCCCAATCATATGTAACTTGTACCAATGATTTCCCAGGGTGACACCATCCTGAATGCTATTCACAGTGCTTATTTGTTCAATATTTCAAGAACTTCTCTGACAACCTCCCAGACTTTGCCTGCGGCACCTTCTACATTCCTCTTCAGATCCATGGAGGAATTCTTCTCAGAATGGTGACAGTTACTTCAGAGGATGATTATGACATACCCTTTGTATGGCCTTCAGGGTTATCACTCTGTGGATGTCACTGGTAGTTCTGTAAGCTCCTACTGCAAACAGTTCTAAAAAGATATTTTCTTCCATCAGTACTTTAAACTCAATGGGCAGATTCATCCCTGGTGAAAATTCACCAGGGATGCATCTTGCCCAATGGCTTTGAAAGTTAAAAACCTTTCATATTCTAACTGCTCACTCACAAACTGTTCTTGGCTTTCTTCTTTTGGAAACTTCGGCATCTGTTCTATAGGGAATTGTCTTAACTTCTAAAAGCTTACATGTATACTGGAAGAAAATACAACACACTCCAGTGTACAAGTTCTCCAGCATAGTCACAACTATTCAAACTCTTAACACTGATGAGACATAATATTAATTATGTTTAAGATATTTTGAAAGGAGCGGAGCCCTTAATCAATCAACCTTCCACCTCTCTTGTTCCTGCTTATTCTGTTCAAAGAAGCAAACATAAAACAAAAACCAACTGGGGGAGGGGAAACACTCAACTCAGTCCCCTTTTATATATGTCTTGCATAGTAAAGCAATATTTTTAAGACTTTTTTTTAAAAAAAAAAAAGTTAAATTTGTTCTCCTTCCCCTCTTATTGAAGGTAAAGAAGTGTTTCTCATTTCTTCCTCTACAGGCACTCTAACAACTCCTCTCCCTACCTACTGTTAAAACTCTAGTATATTTCTTGCATACTTCCTCACTAGGGTGCTTCATTCTGTGCCCCCTGAAATCTCTGGTGCAATTACATGCAGTCCCACTGATTTATACAACCTCATCCTTTCCAAGCCAAACCTTCATTTCATCTCACTTCTCTATTACCATCAGTCTAAGATTAAACCTCAACTGACCTAAGTGATCTAAACAGAAAGCTGGTCTCACCCTTAATTATTGCAGGGTGGCTGCTCTGTTGTAATTCTCAAGTCACCTTCCTTTCCTACTGCTGTTTTAACATCATCCAACCACATCAATATCATTGTATCCTCCCCCCATCTCTTGTATGAAGCTTATTCTTGTCATCATCACATTTAGGGCTTTGCCCAATTGTGCATTTCTGTGTTCAGCATATCCTGGACACCCCTATCTTGCTTATATCTCTGCTCATATTTCAGGCCCTTCTCCCCATTTTTCCTCTCTCTCCCCTCCGTTCCCCCCCACCCCATGTCCTAACTTTTCTCTTGGATTCCTTTTCACATGCATTTTCTTGCTTTCTTTCATATGCCCCTGTAAACTAGGAACAGCCATCCTCATCTTCAGTCCCTTTTATATAACACACTTATTTCATGAAGATTTCCTGCATTAATCAGCAAAGTATCTGTGCTGCACTGTAATGGGAATCTTGTTCCACGTACTATGGGTCTGAATTAGAATCTAAACTTCATCCTATTTTGTTTCTTCAAAGTACACTTTATGTGCTTTATGAATAATAATCCTTCTCTCTTGCACTGTCAACACAAAGTTTCTATCACCCTTCCACAAGAGCGACCATTACAGGTGAAGAGCTATTGTAAGAACCAGCTCACAGAAGCGTGGTATAAAGAGGATTCATCTTTTACTGCACAATAGTCTGAAATACAAGGCTTTTCTTTCCCATTAAGTCAAGAAGAAACCCCAACAGCAACAAGGAAAAAAAAAAGATATCTTTCTCTTAACATGTGAAGCTTTAACTACCGAGATATTTACTTACAGATCTGAAGTTCAGATATACAGAAAATTGAGCCTTCTGTTATATGTGGTAGAGGCAGGATCTTATACCATTTTACTTAGTGTTTTCGTAGCCAATAAACAGTAAGGTTTGTGACAGGTTACATCTGCCAGTCCTGTTTACCAGTAAGTTGGAGAAAAATCAGATTCAATTTTCCCTTTTCCCTCCTTCTCGGGGAAGGGAAATAAGGAGAGTAGTTCCACCAGGTTCTACAAGAAGAAGGTGGGAAACTCCATAAAATTAGTTGTTGGGAGTGGCATGTGGGGTAGGGGAAGACAGAATCTTGTAATTACACGCAGTCACTATTGTGCTGAGGTAGTATGCCAGACTGGGGTTTGGTTTGGTTTCTGCCAACATGGGACCGCACTCTAAGGCCCACGTGAAATAAAAAGCTTTAGAAAGAACGTGTTTGGCCTGAAACCACTCTTTTGTTTTGAATGTTATACTAGCTGAGTTATTTCACCAGTTTACAGGAATGTAAGTGGAGAATCTATATTACAGCCAAATCTCAAGTCAATTAAATAAGATATCTATGAATTGAAGTTGATTATAGTGGTGACCCAAGCAATAACATTAATTCAGTCAAGAGTAATTCTATGAAGTCATCAAATCCAGCACAGTTTTACACTGAAAAATAAAACCAATGACAATGTAATAATTTCTGCTTTAAAATCAGCATCATCTTCTCAAAACAAATTGTGCTCCAATTCTTAGTGTGTGTGTGTGTCTAGGGGGGTGGAAGGAATACAAATTCAGAATGAAGAGTTCTAATGATCTGAGGAAGACGATACATAGGGGTGAGAATCACTTAATTGTATATATGCAGTGGTGTTGTAGTTATGTTGGTGTCAGGATATTAGAAAGATAGGGTAGGGAAGGCAATATCTTATATTGGACCAACTTCTCTTAGTGAGGAAAGGAGACCAACAACACTGCCTGCAGGACATCACTTAGGCATTTAACCCCAGAAGAGGGTTCATGGCTGAGAATCTTGAGCACCTAAGTTCCTTCGGGGCTGGGGTGTAGGTATTGCTCCTTAACTCAGCTTTCCTATTTTCTACCTTAGATGGCTCCGTTCAATGTGCTGCCTTTGTGAATCCCATTCCTAGGTGCCTAACTCTCACTATGCATAGTTTAAGGAGGCTTGGTGCCTAATTTTGAACTGAGGATTCCATTGGATGACAACCCTATAGTTACTAACTGCAAACCTGAGCCTAAATCCTCTTTATGGAACTAGCTTCTAAGAGAAAAGAGAAATTACTTTGATTTTCTGGCTCTTTGTCTTAACTGATTGACCATACAGATAATGTCTCTTCCTCTCCTGGATATATCACAGATCCTGATAAAAGAACCATGGTGTTTTAGGAAACAGGCCTAAAATGCCAGTGGTTTTTGTTTTTATCACCGCTAAGGATACTATGTGTGAGCTTGTCCACTGTATTCCAGTTTCTCCAAAGCTTTTAGAAGGTCAATGAACTAGCATCTTCCGATATATCTATTTTAAATTATGAACTTATTGAAGTTACTGAGAAGAAGTCAGATGCCTAGGTCTCAGAGTATAGTATTTCTTTTAAAGAAAAAAAAAGAGCTAGATTCTTAATAACCATTTTCTAATATTTAGAACTTAAAGAGTGAACAGGGAAATTTCTAAAGGTTTTCACTATTTCCTCCCCACCCAACCCCCCCACACTTTGAGCAAGTAATGAGAGGGTCATTTTTTTTCAAGTTTTGAATTTAAACATATTTTTTAAAGGAAACATTCTAAGCTTTTTTTCAGTCTCCTCCCCCGAACAATAGTTGTCAGTAACAAATATTCCAAAGTAAAATATATAAAGTAGTTTATATGTGGTTATAACCAGATAAGTTCCATCAGTTTGACAGAATTATAACCAGATAAGTTCCATCAGTGTGACAGAACACATTTGTTAATTTGTAGGGGTTTGTATGCACAGGGCACATATGATTCAGCTCCTTGAGAGAAGTATGCTGCTATTAAAGGCAAACACTATATACAGTGGCAATTCTTATATTGTATCCATCTGATAAGTTTGGTTTATACTCGAGTTGGAAGAAAGATGGGAAAAATCTCTTATTTGACAATATTTACATAGACATTTGACGCATTTCAACCCCTTCATTCAGTGAAGAATATTTTCAGGACTGTTTCTGCTTCTACTGAAGTTATTAGTATCTGTTTTTGCTACCATTGACTAAGCATAGGAACAAAGTACAATGGCAAAACTTAAACTGACTTCAGTGGGCATCTGCCCAATTACCAACTGTACTGCCTGGAAAAAAAAAAAGATAGTGTGGTAAAGTAGATTATTTGGTTATTTATCATATCCCGTTAATATAACAGCCCTCCTGGAAAAGGCATAGTTAAATATTTTTCTCCTGTTCAGTGTCTAAATTTTGCTTGTATGTTAACTTTTATAATTCACATACATGAATCTAGGTCAGGATTATTCTCTCATTTCTCTCATGATTAATTAATTAATTAGCATAGTCCATGTTTACTATATGTAACAGACACTTTATTTATTGAAAGGCTACTTTGGCTCTGACAGGCTTTTGTTACCATTTCCACTTATTTTATTGAATTAACTTATCAGACATTTACTTTCCTTGGATCATTTCCTTAACTACTCTGCTATTTCCCTTAAGACCATTTTCATACAGATAATTGCCACTGCCACTCACTCCATGGTTTTTTTGGGCACAACTGGAGTGTTCTCGCAACTAATTGAAATAATTGCAGAGAAATGATGTGTAAGCTGTGCACAGGGACATTCACACTTTCCACTGTGCATGCATTTTTAACCTGCTACTGTAGTGCTGGTTAAAAAATGTATTTTTCCAATCCTGGTTATATAACCATATGTGATATACTTTATACAATCTAATGCAAGCACCATAGAAACATTTGTTCTGGAATTTTGCAAAACACCTAGAATTAACAAACAAAATGTTAAAAGTCCTAAAAAAAAAATCTACATTTAGAGAAGACTTTACAAGGAACAAATGGGTAAATTGGGTTGGTAGGCTCAAATCCTGGAGTAGTTGCATACAAAAGAACGGCCATATTGGGTTAGACCAAAGGGCCATCGAGTTCAGTATCCTCTCTTCCCATAGTTGCCAATGCTAGGTGCCCCAGAGGGAACAAACAGAACAGGTAATCATCAAGTGATCCATTCCATGTTGCCCATTCCCAGCTTCTGGCAAACAGAGACTAGGGACACCATCACTGCCCATCCTGGCTAATAGCCATTGATGGACTTATCATCCATGAATTTATCTAGTTTTTTTTTAACCCTGTTATAATCTTGGCTTTACAACATCCTCTAGCAAGGAGTTCCACAGGTTGACAATGTGTTGTGTGAAAAAATATTTCCTTTTGTTTGTTTCATATCCGCTGTCTATTAATTTCATTTGGTGGTGGTTAGTTCTTGTGTTATGAAGAGGAGTAAATAACACTTCCTTATATACTTTCTTCACATAAGTCATGATTTTATAGACCTCTATCATATCCCCCCTTAGTCATCTTTTTTCCAAGATGAAAAATCCCAGTTTTATTAATCTCTCCTCATATGGAAGCCATTCCATACCCCTAATATTTTTTTTGTCCTTTTCTGAATCTTTTCCAATTCCAATATTTTCTTTTTTTTTTTAAGATGGAGGGACCACATCTGCATGCAGTATTCAAGATGTGGGAATACCATGGATTTATACAGAGGCAATATGCTATCTTCTGTCCTATTATCTATCCCTTTCTTAATGATTCCCAACGTTCTGTTTGGTTTTTTGACTGCGGCTGCACATTGAGTGGATGTTTTCAGAGAACTATCCACAATAACTCCAGAATCTCTTTCTTGAGTGGTAACAGCTAATTTAGACCCTATCATTTTATATGTATAGTTGGGATTATGTTTTCCAATGTGAATTACTTTGCACTTAACAATATTGAATTTCATCTGCCATTTTGATACCCAGTTACCCAGTTTTGAAAGATCCTTTTGTAGCTCTTCGCAGTCTGCCTGGGACTTAACTCTCTTGAGTAGTTTTGTATCATCTGCAAATTTTGCCACCTCGCTGTTTACCCCTTTTTCCGGATCATTTATGAATATGTTGAATAGGACTGGGCTGAGGAGAAACCCCTGGGTGATGCTGCTTCTGCTGTACTTTAAAAAAAAATAGCGTTACTTTTTGCATTACTTTGGCTAGTTGTTCTTAATTCTTTTTTGGCTTTCCTAATTATGTTTTTACACTTCATTTGCCAGAGTTTATGCTCCTTTCTATTTTCCTCACTAGGATTTAACTTCCACTTTTTAAAGGATACCTTTTTGCCTCTCACTGCTTCTTTCACTTTTTTTGTTTAGCCACGGTGGCTCTTTTTTAGGTTCTCTTACTACATTTTTTAAGTTGGAGTATACATTTAAATTGAGCTTCAGTTCTAAAACTTCAAAGCTACCATCTGAAGCTGCATACACACTGGATATCTAGGGCTGGCATTTTCAAGTAGGCCAAGAGGAAGTAGGTCTCCAAATCTATTGGCTTTCAGTAAGAGGTCAGTGCCTAACTCCCTTGAAAACCAACAAACCAGCACTTTAGAGCTAAGAAATAGAACAGGGAGTGATTTCTGTCATACTCTGCTCCTCAAAGTCATTGGGAAGCCAGTGGAAGTTACTGCAGAGTCCACATTGCGTCCACTATGAGCTGTGGAATGACTCCTGGAAGGGGACTTTATGTACAGCTCCCTTGAGAAAGGCCATGGTAACATAGTTCTAACAGGATCTATATTTTACACCTGTTGCCCCTAGAATGTCTGAAAAACAGCTATTCCGAAAATGGTTCTCTTTAACGAATACCTCTTTAAAAATGACTGATTCCATGTATCATGGCAGTAGGGAGCAAGGGGCTTGGGTGGCAATAGGAAAGCAAAGGGCCTCTGAATGAATTCGCCTTACCTATCTAATTATAGATCTTAAGGTTTATGCTTTTGTCATTCATCACAGTTTGAGAGACTTCCACATGAAATCAATAGCTATAGTGAAGTCCTTGGTGGACTTCATGAGCCTGTCACTAGGATTCCCTCATTCTAGAGCAGGGGTGGCCTACCTGAGCCTGAGAAGGAGCCAGAACAATGAACATTGCCAAAGAGCCAGAGTAATATGTCAGCAGCCCACCATCAGCTCACCCACCCTACTCCCAGCACCTCCCACCCACCGGCAACCCTGCCAATCAGCATCTCCTGCGTCCTCCCCGCACCTCCAAATCAGCTGTTTCGTAGCATGCAGGAGGCTCTGGAGGGATGGGGGGAGCAGGTGAGAAGGGGTGGAGTGGGGACAGGGCCTGGGGTTGAGCAGTGAACACCCCCTGGCACATTGGAAAGTTGGCACCTGTAGCTTCAGCCTCAGAATCAGTGCCTATAATTAGCATTTGGCTGCTGCTACTGCTCCACAAAAATATCCTGACAGTCCATTATCTTGAAGCTCAACAGATTGATAAGTGTGTGGTTACAGAACAGTTTCTCTAGAAAAAGAGCTGGACATCTTTCTTTTGGTATTTATTTATAAGCAAAACCAGGACAGCAACTTGGAAATACAACATTTCCGGTCTATTAAACTTGTATGAATCCCACAAGGTTTGGCAGAACTTCAAAGCTATTCATTTACTGGTGTTGCCTGACACGTTTGCAGAGTTCAAAGCATTGTGTGCAGATCACAAGATTGTATTGAGGGTCTTGCCACATGGGAAATATTTAAAAAACCATGAGAATGCAAGCTAGTGGTCCTTCAATTTATAAGGGTTTTGATTAATACTGCAATAAGTAGCAAGTTGTGAGTTTAAAAAAAAAAAAGCAAACACAAACATTCTATCAGTAGACCAATTTCAGTGGATTAAGTCTCTCCAAAGGATTTACTCAGTATTATTTATACTGCTGTACCACCTGGGTCCCCCAGTCATGGGCCAGCACTTCATTGTACAAACAGAGAGCAAGATGGGTGTCACACATAAACCTTATTTAAGTGTGTAAGACATGCAATCTCCTTTTAGCTGGGGAAAAAGAGAGACACATTTAACTTGTATTTATGACAAAAATTACTTGTTTAATCAGAGTAAAAAAAAAAATCACTTTCCCAGTGTGTTTGAGATTGATGTATGGATATCAGAGATCCAGATGAAATGCTGGTAATATAAATGCATTGATGAAAGCAAGCAGAAGTGACAAAGAATTTATTAATCCCTCTGAGAGGGTTTGTCTGCTATTTGACACCCAGGATCAGAACTTGAGAATATGATCAGCTTTCACCAATAGCCAGGACCGACATTTGCTTTTGGGAGGATGTTGTGACCATTTCTTTCTTTGATATCACCCCCCCCCCCCATTATATTATTGTAATGTGCTCTGTTCGGGGCTACATCTTAAATCTATCTGGACCAGAATGTAGTTGTCTGCTTGGTAAGCTGGGTGTCTTCGCCTGAGCATATTACACTACAACCTTGTGATCAGCCCTATAGGTGACATTTCAATTGCCAGTTGGACATATAAAGATTTAAAATGATCAGGTACATGCCTAATTTAGAGAAGGCCTCTCTCCTCCTGTGATGCTTTGGTGACTGCAGCTTCAGAAGTCACCTGAGCTGAAGCTCCTTAGGATGAGAGGGAGCTACTGGAAGGCTGTTCCCCTCCCCCGCCCAAATCACTGGCTTTGGAACCTGTTAAACGATTGGTCTGAAATAGCTTGAAGTCTTCAAGGACCATCTTAATGAAGGGGCTTTAGAAAAGCCTTAATGGTGTTGGAGGGGTACTCTTTAGGAAGGATGGAGTATTTTCCCCCCTTTAAAAAACACAAAACAAAACATAAGTTAATGCTGCTGCATCTCGGGATGTTGCCGCTGGTTGTGTTTCCTTTAGGTGAGTTTTTAAACTAAATTATCAGTAGTGCCTCAAACTTGGGATATTTATCTTACTGTTACAAATCCTTGCCCCTCATTCCAGCACACCAATATTTGCCATGAACCTGGCAATCTCAGACCAAAGCCACTACCACTTCAAGGCTTGCAATAAAATCCTTAATGAATCTTGCAATATTTGCTATCTTTCTTAACATGACTCCAGCAGCTGGAGATGAGTGCAAGAATCTCAGGTTCATTTATTACTTTTAAAAATTGTAATCTGAAGAAAAGATTGAAAATGTGAACCTTAAATGCTCAAACCTAGAAGGCAAATCAGAACCACCTCATTTCTTTAGAATCTCCTTCCTTAGAAGTTTTTAAGGTCAGGCTTGACAAAGCCCTGACTGAGATGATTTAATTGGGGATTGGTCCTGCTTTGAGCAGGGGGTTGGACTAGATGACCTCCTGAGGTCCCTTCCAACCCTGATATTCTATGATTCTATCATTCTTTTAATCATAATTTTTGGGGGCCTGCCTCATCATTTTTCAGCACTTGAGGCTAACACCACTGAAGCAGACAAGTGTGTGACGAGGGGAAAGCGAAGAGCAACAAATATCTGGTGTAGACTGACAGGTAAAGGATATACCTTCCTAATCCATCAGCGCAGGATTGGAAAACTCAGCCATGCTGATCCTGCCAGGTTTGGGAGCCTAATTTCCCAATGACAAGAGGGAAATAAGCCTGGCCTTAGCAGAGTTACAGAGCAGATTCAGTGAGGAAGTCTTTCCTCTGTAATCCATTGCTATTCTGTACTCTCAGGGCTCAAAGAGTGAAAAGTAACAATCCCTCTCTTCAAATAAGGACACCTCTCCCTCCAAAAGTGTGAGATTAAAAAAATAAAATAAAAAAATACCCCACACATATCTTTCCCAGGCAGCAAAGGCCAGCCACAATTGCAGACCCTATGTTCCCCCAAGAGGACACTAACAGAGAGCAAGATGCTCCAAAAGGGGTGGAGAGAGGTTGGGCCATGTTTCCATGTCCCTCTCCAGCTAGTCTGCAGACCTTCCCAGCTGCGGGCATGGACGCTTTACATTGCAACCTCCTAAGGGGTGGCACAGGGGATGAGAGTCTCCCTGCAGTTTCCCTCCCTGCAATGTAGCTACACCTCCACCTCCCACCCATATCCCCAGATAAGGTCAGTGCCTCATTGACACAGTCTTCATCATTCCATAAGCCAAGTTCTGCCCTCCCTACTGTGTACAGATCCATGGAAGTATTTTATCTAAAGAAAGAGCTTTGGGTGATGGGCCATTGATTTTGATAGTGAGTTTATTAAATGAATAAAGAAAACAAGACAATAAAAGTAAAAGAAAGGTGAAGCTGTAGTTTAAGAGGTAGGGCACACTTATATTTGTTCTCATTTTAATATCCTGTGAATTCCATCTCCTAAATTTTGAGCGTAAATTATAGCTGCTGTTCTATGCGACCCACCAACAGCAAGTCAACGCTAGTGTACCCAATCTCAAAGGGCCAAGTTCTTGAACAGAGCTCCCAGCTGAAGTAGGCAGGATTTGTCCCCACATAAGTACATTCAGGACTAAAGGATGGAATCCTGAGCGCCAACCTACAGCAAAGCCCCTTTACAGTCCTTGCTAATGTGGGTAATGTGGAGGGAGTAGAGATGTGATCCACTGCTGGATCTCATGCAAGATTTTGGCTGGTGTGCCTGTACTGTTCATGGATCCACAGGCCTTAGTCCCATCATACACCCGAGCCCCTCTGCAATCTGAACCCATGCTTCTGCTTAGAGGGTCATGTCTCTACCCAGCCCAGAGTTGTGCACAGTCCCCTTTCATTGGATCTTTGCTCCCTAGTCTCACCATATCCTACACAATGTAAGTAGTACAATTCTGCAGGCTTTTCAACCAGGAACACCTGTGGAGGGGACCAGAGAATTTTGCCTAACATGTCCATAACCATGGAAAGTTTCCTCCAGCTAGGAGCAGTTACTTGGAACCTTAATACAGTAAAACAGTGCTTCTCCGTGACTGGTCCATAGACTGGCACCACTCTGTGGCAGCCTCTTTGCCAGTCCCTGAGATTTCCCTGACAGTTTAGGAAGTCAACAAGCTAGTCTCTGGCATCAAAAAGGTTGAGAAATACTGCAGTAAAGGAATTTTCTCTTTTGGAACTCTGTTACTCTTCTGACTGAATTTTCCTTTGATTGTAATGTTTTGAATCTCCATCTACGAGGGAGTCTTTAACAAAAGATTTACTTTTTTTAATTAAGGTGATAGATTTCTCTTTTCACTTGTAGTCACACAAAACATCTTAATACAGTGTAGTCTTTTATGACTTAATCATACAGTTTAAAAGTTGTGAAATCTCACTTCCTTAAAAAAACAGAACTTTGTTCTTAAAGCAAAATATCTTTGCTTTTTAAGAGAATGTTCTGAGAAAGTGGCATTTTGAACATAGTCCAAAACAGAGAGGTCTGGGCTTAAAGATACAGCTCTGTTAAACACCCCGTCCCTGCCCGGATGGGCTACTAAACAAAGTTTTCCCCATGAATTAAGCAGAAGTTTGCATTGTATTCCCCAGTTTTTTAAATTTTAATTTGTACATTTACAGGTTAGAACAAAGTAAAATAAAGATATTTAGCAGCATCTTTTAGAGCTTTTAAACTCACGGGACATAATATTCACTTGGAGTACATTTTCCAGTCCTGAAGAAGAGCTCTGTGTAAACTCAATCACTTGCCTCTCACCAACAAAAGTTGGTCCTATAAAATATATTACCTCCTTCACCTTGTCTCTATACTACTCATGTTGTATTCAGGATACTGAGGTCAATACCATTACTATTGTATAAAGTATCTCTGAAGCTTTAATACATAGTAGGAACCTCCATTTTACCTTTCATCCAAAAAAAAAAATATAATTAATTATAGGCCAAGGGTTTCACCTGCTAACACCAAGCCTAAATTTGACCCTGTTATATCTTCAACAGCACAGCCTATGACATTTGGGCCAAATGGACTTCGGTCTAATTGTGGTTTAGTGTGTGGGTGCTGGGTGGTATTGGTGGCCTGTGATATACAGGAGGCCAGACTAGATGATCTGGTGGTCCACACACACACACACACACACACACACGTAGACACAGCAGGTGCACGCTTACACACAAGATAATTTCTTAAGGCCTAATTTCAAACTGTGCTGAACATCTTAGTATTAGTCCCCAGTAGTATCATTCAGTTTTGGATGGAAATCCATCAATCAGACTAGAGGATGAAGTCCTTAGACGAACAGTAGATACTTCAATTGAAAGTTGATCTAATTATCCACATAAAGCAGGCCGGATTTAGAAGGATCAGGTCAATTGTCTGTTGCCCCATTCTATATAAATTGTTTTCTTTGAGGAATTTTTAAATAAGGCTGTGTCTAACATCTTTAAAAAAATCAGCCAATGTCACTCCAAGACACCTGCCGCAGGTGGCTGCGAGTAACAGAACAGCGATGGCAGTACCTGCTCCAAAGCCTCTGTCATTTCAAAAGGAGTTTTGTTTTAATCAATATCCAGTTAGATGAGGTACCTGACATTTTTCAGAATTTTATCTGTGTGAAATAGGAGCTGGGCTGCAAGTCATTTCCGGTAACATGCATTTTCTCTCCTCTCTCATAACAGTACCAGACAGGAGTGATAGCAATATAGTACCAATTACAAAAGCCAATTTTTTTCAGATTTTCCCATACTTAAGGGGTGAGATTCTAATGGGGATGTTTAGTTGTTCAGGCATAGACTGTGGGGGGAGGGAAGGGTTCAGCAGCATACTGCCATGGTCATTCAAGGGGCTCTCACAATAACCACGCTTTCACCCGAAAGAGCACAAAGTTTTTGCTGCTTGCTCCCACGGCAGAGCAACCGCCTTTTAGAAGTACAGATCCCAATTCTTGGGTCCAGCTACCAGGCATTTACTGCAAGACATGATGATTGGGTGGGGTGGAGGTAGTGGTGGCTTTACCTCACCATTATAACTTCCCAAATGTTTCAGCCCCTGCCATAAATTATAACAGCCTTGTTGCTGCTTCAACCTACACCTAGCTGCCCATAATACATCCCAAAGGATAATTCCAGGAGCCAGGAATAACTTGAGACCAGAAGCCCTCTGGCTATAATCTATGTCAGGTGTTGTGAGGGGTGGTGCAATAGAGCCATTAGGTGACTCTACAACCCAGGATACTTGATATGCCAAGGGAATGATTGGATAGCTAGTTAAGCACCTTTATGGTACCTTTGCTCAATTACAGCCATGGATTGGTACCTTAAGAGACATGAAAACTAGGCCCATAATATCCAGAGAATTCATTAAAGATTGTTAGCTTACAGTTTTACTAATCCAACAGTATTTACTGAATAATGCTTCTAATATGACTGAATATTTTACTGTTGAGATATAACCTAGCTCTAATAATGTTAACTGGATTATATTCAAATTAAGGCTCTATTGAAGTCTGTGGATTAATACAACTCCATACTTTATTTTTAATTACTAACATAGAATTAACACCAATCCACAGATTTTGCTTCTATGTCAATTTCTCCCACTTTTTCCATGTCATGTCTAAGATATATTTTATCTACAAAGACAATTTCCTTGGTGAAAGGATCACTGGAGTTGTCGTATTAACACACACATATATCAGACTTTGGAAGACATAGATTCTTAAATATTAAGGTCAGAAGGGACCATTATGATCTAGTCTGACCTCCTGTACAATGCAGGCCACAGAATCTCACCCGCCCATTCCTGCGATAAACCTCTCACCTATGTCTGAACTATTGAAGTCCTCAAATCATGGTTTAAAGACTTCAAGGAGCAGAGAATCCTCCAGCAAGTGACCCGTGCCCCATGCTACAGAGGAAGGTGAAAAACCCCCAGGGCCTCTTCCAATCTGCCCTGGAGAAAAATTCCTTCCCGACCCCAAATATGGCGATCAGCTGAACCCTGAGCATGTGGGCACGATTCACCAGCCAGATACCCGGGAAAGAATTCTCTGTCATAACTCAGATCCCACCCCATCTAACACCCCATCACAGGCCATTGGGCCTATTTACCATGAATAGTTAAAGATCAATTAATTGCCAAAATCATGTTATCCCATCATACCATCTCCTCCATAAACTTATTGAGTTTAATCTTAAAGCCAGATAGGTCTTTTGCCCCCACTGCTTCCCTTGTAAAGCTATTCCAAAACTTCACTCCTCTGCTGGTTAGAAACCTTCGTCTAATTTCAAGTCTAAACTTCCCGATGTTTAGATCCATTTGTTCTTCTGTCCACATTGGTACTGAGCTTAATTAATTCTTCTCCCTCTCCAGTATTTATCCCTCTGATATATTTATAGAGAGCAATCATATCATCTCACACACTGTCATGGAGGCATTTACAGCAAAAATGTTTTTAAAATAGGAAATACATTTGCCCTTAAAATCAGGAATTTTTAAGCCATTAAGTGATCCTTGTTCCTCCCTCTCCCTCCCCCCGCCCCAGTTATAATAGTTACTTCACCTTGCTTTGGAACAATGGTGGCCCTTAAAGGGTGTCAATTTAATCTAAAATAATTAGATATTGTTGTGACGGGACCCCTGGGTGCAGCCTGGTACTGTGGGACCACTGTGCCCCCTGAACTCTCTCCAGCCTCAGCTGTTTCTCACAACGCTTTGCTAGTGACCAGCAGCAAACTCCTCCAGGAGCTGTGATCACTCAGCACAAGAGCATGTGAAGCCCCCACACCCAGCTAGATTGCATGAATGCTCCCAGACCCACTCATGAATCACACAGAGAAAGGCACCAGAGCTACCCCCCCCCCAGCTCCCAGCACTGTATCTCAGGAATATACGCATCTTGAGCCATGCAAATTTATTAATTGATTCACCACTTCATCAGTGGAAAGTGGATATACACCAGCCTTTACAAAACCTGAGCAGATTTGCCACAGACTTCATACAAACTCACTGGTAAAGATAAACAATTAGGCAAAAAGTCAGAGTTATTTACCAAAAGAAATAAAATATAAGCACAGTCTAACCCTCAACCTCATAAGACTGGGCAACAACTAGACCAGGGGTGGCCAACCAGTGGCTCCAGAGCCACATGCGGCTCTTCAGAAGTTAACATGTGGCTCCTTGTACAGGAACAGACTCTGGGGCTGAAGCTACAGGTGCCAACTTTCCAATGTGCCCAGGGGGTGCTCACTGCTCAACCCCTGGCTCTGTCACAGGCCCTGCCCGCCACTCCACCCCTTCCCACCTCCTCCCCTGAGCCTGCTGTGCCCTCGTTCCTACCCCCTACCCCCTCCAGAGCCTCCTGCAAGCCACAAAACAACTGATTTGGATATGCGGGGAGGGCACAGGAGACACTGATTGGCATGGCTGCTGGTGGCTGGGAGGTGCTGGGAGTGGGGTGAGGGGGATCTGATGGGGTGCTGCTGACATATTACTCTGGCTCTTTGGCAATGTTCATTGGTAAATTCTGGCTTCTTTTCAGGCTCAGGTTGGCCACCCCAGAACTAGACTAAGCAGTTTTTCTCACTCCACTGGATTTTGCAGTTTATAGTACACAGATTTCACTCTTGAAATCTGGGCCAGTCCCCTCAGTTGGGGTATTCAGAGTGTCCTTGTGGTTTGCAGCGTAGGTGGGTGAAGCAGAAAGGTCCAGCAGAGGCCCCATTTTCAGTTTTATACCCTCAGTCCATGTGCTTGGAAAAAACACAAGTCCAGGCATGTCTGGGTGCATTGCTGAGTCAGTTGAGCAATTCCCATGGTGTGGCCTCATGCAGGTGGGTCATTACATTGTAGCTCCCTTGCTGGACAATGGTTGATTAGCATCCCACCCGGGGTGTCGGCTATTTTCCTTGCTGTTGCCTCTGGGGAGCTAATATTTGGCCGATTCCCCAACTTACAGCATGTTTTAGTGACCACCATATAACACAGTTCTCATAACTTCATATGCATTAATGGATATACATATATGGATAGAGAAATTACTTTCAGCAGATCATAACCTTTCCCCTGATACATATACAGCATGCCTTATAAGGTTAGATCAAGATTATTATTTTAAAAAAAAAGATAAATATGGGGGTTCCAGTATGTTCCCCCAAGGTACAGAATGTCACAATTGTTACCTTAATATTGTGACAAAGTTCCTCCTCTGCCTTGGTGGGTCCTGCACTTTTTGGTGGATTTGCTCGCCTCAGAGGTTGATGGCAGCCCTCAGTTTGGCTGCTTCTGCTCGAGGCTCAAACCTGCCACTCACTCAGCTAACCTCATCACTGGCCAGAATGGGGGAAATGGATAACCATCCCCGAAGTCTGTGTCCCATCTAGTGGGTAGAGGATAGGCCAGATCCCTTTCGAAATTAGACCTTCCCATCTGGTGTTTCTCACAGACCAGGTCAACTCCTCCTGTGTCTGATCAACAGTTGCAGGGATGGGGGGAAACCAGGGCCCACCCTCTACACAAGGTTCCAGCCCAGGGCCCTATGGATAGCAGCTGTCCACAGTGTTTTCTCTATCAGCTGCATGACAGCTACAACTCCCTGGGCTACTTCCCCATGGCCTCCCCCCAGCACCTTCTTTATCCTCACTGCAGGATCTTCCTCCTGAAACATGATCACACTTGTACTCTTCAGTCCTCCAGCAGCACAACTTCTCACGTCACGCCACGCCACGCCTTGCCACCCCACCCCCAACTAAGTGATGGGAGGTCCTTTTTAAAACAGGTGTCCTGATTAGCCTGCCTGCCATAATTGATTCTAGTAAGTTCTTAATTGGCTCCAGGTGCCTTAGCTCACCTGTCTTAATTGATTCTAGCAGGTTCATGATTGCTCTAGGGCAGCCCCTGCTCTGGTAATTCAGAGAACAGAAACTATTCATCGAGTGGCCAGTGAATTTGACTTCTACCAGACTCCTGTAGGGTTTAGAGGGCAGGGTGGTAGAGCGGCTCCAGAGATGGACAGGACTGCTCCGGTGTCTGTCCTTTCGAAGGCGGGCACTGGTGCTCAACCAACTGGTCCTGTCCATGCTCTGGTACCAGCTCAACACCCTGGTTCCGGCCCCGGATTTCCTGGCCAACCTCCAGAAATTGATTCTGGAGTTCTTCTGGTCAGGACTGCACTGGGTCTCTGCAGGGGTTCTCCATCTGCCCTGGAAGAGGGAGGGCAGGGCCTGAAGTGTCTCCACACTCAGGTCCACGTCTTCCGCCTCCAGGCCCTGCAGAGGCTCCTTTATGGTGCAGGTAGTCCAGCGTGGAGCGCATTGGCGCACGCCATCCTGCACCGCCTCCGAGGGCTCCGATATGACCGGCAGCGCCTTTATCCCCACCCGAGGGGGCTTCCGCGAGACCTCTCCGGGCTGCCGGTCTTCTACCAGGACCTCCTCCGGACCTGGAAACTGTTCGCAGCGACCAGGTCCGTGGCGGCCTCCCTGGGGGAAGACCTCATCGCGGAGCCCCTGCTACACAACCCCCAGCTCCTTGTGCAGGCGGCGGAGTCCCCCTCGGTGCGCCAGAGGTTGGTCCTGGCAGAAGTCACCAGAGTCGGAGACCTCCTGGACTACGACCGGGGAGACTGGCTGGATCCCCTGACGCTCGCTCAGTGCATGGGGCTCTCCAGACCTCGCACTGCCCTGCGCGTACTTCAGGAGGTAAGGGACACTTTGCCGCCTACTGTTCGGGTTTACCTCCACCGGGTCCTGCGAGAGGGCGCGCCCCGCCCACCCTCCACCCCAGGTCCTCCTGACCTTTTCATCGGGCCCCTGCCCCGTGGACCCGACCGACCCCCCCACCCCTTCACAGTGAGCCGGCTGCGCGAGCTGCAGCCGGTCCGGTTCCAGACCGTGCCAAAATGACATCTCTACACTCTCGTGCTCCACACCCTTCATGTCCTCACCCTCGCGTCCCGCCCTGACACAAAGTGGCGGGACCTCCTGCCACCTCTACGGGGTGAGGAGCCCCGGTGGGCCAGCCTCTATTTCACCTTAGTGCCGAGGCCCGCCGGGGATATCAGTTGGCGGCTCCTTCACGGGGCCATGAGCACGGGCGTGTATTTGGCGCGGTTCACCTCAATTCCGGACAGCTGCCCCTTTTGCGGCGTGAGGGAAACCCTGGCACACGTCTATCTGGAGTGCACCAGGTTGCAGCCCCTATTCCGGCTCCTCACCAATCTTTTGTTACGGTTTTGGTTGCACTTTTCTCCTCACCTTCTCATTTACGCACTCCCTGTCCGTGGCCCCACTAAGTCGCGGGACCTCCTGGTCAACCTCCTCCTGACCCTGGCTAAAGCGGCCATCTATAAAACCAGGGTGAGGAGGTTGGCCGATGGAGTCTCCTGCGACTGCAGGGCCTATTTCCGATCCTCTGTCCGTTCACGCCTCCGAGCGGAGTTCCTCTGGGTGGCGTCCACTGACTCCCTTGACGCCTTTGAGGAGCGGTGGGCGATGTCCGGGGTTCTCTGCTCGGTGTCCCCGTCCGGTTCCCTTCGTTTGACCCTTTGACCGCACTCCCGTTCCTGTTTTTCATTAGTTGTCCCCCTTAATTAGTTGGCTCTCCAGGCCCTGTGGATCTCCCACTTAGGCTGGGGGGGATCCTTTCGTAGTGGACGAGCTCCGCCCGCCCACTTCCTGGATCCCAATAGGACCAGACTCCTGTAGGGTTTAGAGGGCAGGGTGGTAGAGCGGCTCCGGAGATGGACGGGACTGCTCCGGTGTCTGTCCTTTCGAGGGCGGGCACTGGTGCTCAACCAACTGGTCCTGTCCATGCTCTGGTACTGGCTCAACACCCTGGTTCCGGCCCCGGATTTCCTGGCCAACCTCCAGAAATTGATTCTGGAGTTCTTTTGGTCAGGACTGCACTGGGTCTCTGCAGGGGTTCTCCATTTGCCCCTGGAGGAGGGAGGGCAGGGCCTGAAGTGTCTCCGCACTCAGGTCCACGTCTTCTGCCTCCAAGCCCTGCAGAGGCTCCTTTATGATGCAGTTAGTCAGGCATGGAGCGTATTGGCGCACGCCTTCCTGCGCCGCCTCCGAGGGCTCCGATATGACCGGCAGTGCCTTTATCTCCACCCGAGGGGTCTTCCGCGAGACCTCTCCAGGCTGCCGGTCTCATACCAGGACCTCCTCCGGACCTGGAAACTGTTCGCAGCGACCAGGTCCGTGGCGGCCTCCGTGGGGGAAGACCTCATCGCGGAGCCCCTGCTACACAACTCCCAGCTCCGTGTGCAGGCGGCGGAGTCCCCCTCGGTGCACCAGAGGTTGGTCCTGGCGGAAGTCACCAGAGTCGGAGACCTCCTGGACTACGACCGGGGAGACTGGCTCGATCCTCTGACGCTCACTCAGCGCATGGGGCTCTCCAGACCTCGTACTGCCCTGCACGTACTTCAGGAGGTGAGGGACGCTTTGCCGCCTACTGCTTGGGTTTACCTCCACCGGGTCCTGCGAGAGGGCACGCCCCGCTCACCCTCCACCACAGGCCCTCCGGACCTTTTCATCGGGCCCCTGCCCTGTGGACCCGACCGACCCCTCCGCCCCTTCACTGTGAGCCTGCTGCACGAGCTGCAGCCGGTGCGGTTCCAGACCGCACCAAAACAACATCTCTACACGCTCGTGCTCCACACCCTTCATGTCCTCACCCTCGCATCCCACCCTTACACAAAATGGCGGGACCTCCTGCCACCTCTAGAGGGTGAGGAGCCCCGGTGGGCCAGCCTATATTCCACCTTAATCCGGAGGCCCACTGGGGATATCAGTTGGCAACTCCTTCACAGGGACATGAGCACGGGCGTGTACTTGGCGTGGTTTACCCCAATCCCAGACACCTTCCCCTTTTGCAGCATGAAGGAAACCCTGGCACATGTCTACCTGGAGTGCGCCTGGCTGCAGCCCCTATTCCGGCTCCTCACAAATATTTTGTTAAGATTTTGGTTGCACTTTTCCCCTCACCTCCTTATAGATGCACTCCCTGTCTGTGGCCCCACTAAGTCGCAGGACCTCCTGGTCAACCTCCTCCTGGCCCTGGCTAAAGTGGCCATCTATAAAACCAGGGTGAGGAGGTTGGCCGATGGAGTCTCCTGCGACTGTGGGTCCTATATCCGATCCTTTGTCCATTCACGCCTCCAAGCAGAGTTCCTCTGGGCGGCGTCCACTGACTCCCTTGACACCTTTGAGGAGCAGTGGGCACTGTCCAGGGTTCTCTGCTTGGTGTCCCCGTCAGGTTCCCTTTGTTTGACCCCTTGACCGCACTACTGTCCCTGTTGTTCATTAGTTGTCCCCCGTAATTATTTGGTTTTCCAGGTCTTGTGGACCCCCCCCCCTTAGGCTGGGGAGGGATCCTTTAGCAGTGGGCAGGCTTTGCCCGCCCACTTCCTGGATCCCAATGAAACCAGACTCCTGTACCCCACTGGTCTGGGTCTGTCGCAATATCCAGGGAATTCTCTTTACTTCCCTACATTTACTCTAGGATATCTAATACTACAAATACTGAGATTCTCTCACTGCATGCTTATTTAGGTCCTGATTCTGGAGTGAACTCCAGGTGGGCCAACCCCTGGGAACAACTTTCAGGATCAGTGCCTTAGTTATCAAGGCATCTGGCAAAGCTTGTCTTACACAAAGGACCTTTGTAGAAAAAGGTTACCATCCTGACTTACGATTCACTGTGGTAACACCTTGTACGCTGCAAAATTCAAGAGGATCTTGTTTGTCTGCTTGAATAGACTTGCACACAAGGAGCTTATCTGGAAGCTGCTCAGTGGATTTTTTTCCCCTTTGGATTACATAACCAGTGCCTCCCATTTGTGGAGCACGGTTCTGAAGTTCTGACTTCTTTGAAGATTTTATTCAAGCCTGACTGACAGCATCCTGCAGTAAGGACTGTAATGTTTAATCAGCAGTCAGGTCTGTCAGGAGAGAAGGCACAGTACTTTTTATTAACAGCACCTCAGCTGAGTCTGCTCAGGGTTGAACTACCTAGCTCACACTGAACATGACTTAATATAGGCATAGCATAGTCACTCTTATGGAAAACTCTCTTTTGCAGCTTGGGCTGAAGCCAGCCCAATACCATGCTAGCAATGTGAAATCTGAAGGGATACCCCTTCGGTTAGGCTGAATAAAAAGGAAAGAAGCAGGCTTCAGAGTTGGGCTGTTCCAGCAAGGGCATTTTTGATCTGAGAGAGGACCTAGAGGCAGGACTGAGCAGTCCTGAGATAGGGACCCAGCCAATTTCCAGGAGAAGGCTTGTATTAGTGTTATCTAATAACATTAAGACAGAATTGAATTACAGAAAGGGGGAGTTTGACCTGACATTCACACTTACATAGGGTATATAGATTGTGTAAATCAGAATTCCCTTTCAAGCTTTACATCATCTCACTAGCATGGTCACTCCCACACTATTAACACAATACTTGTCCTTACAACAGGCAGCAGGAGAAATTGAAACCCTAAAAATCCATCACTTGAATGAATGAGATTGCATTTAAGCCCTAAGTCCCTGGCCACATTCCATTGACCCCCAAACACACCCAATGCACACTTCAGAGGTCTCTACATTTGTGGCCACACTGCTCTTCAGTGACAGAAATTTATGTGGAGCCTCTCGGACAAACAGTTCCAGCAATAGTGTTCAGGCTTTCTAAACTTCCCTTGGTAACCCCCAGAATCTAGCTGTTTCAGCTGCAACTTGTCCTGATCTTGGTCAGATTAATTTTCATTCTGCCCCTCTTATTTAGTCCCTTCAAGTTTTGCCCTTTTTAAAAACATTCCTCCTACTTGCCTGTAGCCAGCATCTCTTTACACAGTGTTTCCCTTATCTCTGAAAGAGAGAGAGGCAACCAACAAAGCTGCATGCTTAAGATAATATGAAAAGATTTCTCTCTCTTTCATACAATAATATTTGAGGTGCAGCCCAGAACCCATGGTCTATTATCGGGAGAAATGTTAACTAAGTATAGCCTCAGCAATAAGGGGGATACATTTTCATGGTTAAAATTCTTTCACCCATTAGAATAGTTATTCACAACTCTGAACCAATTTCAAAGTACTCAAGGTGAATGTATGCATAAGTGGTGCCATAACACATCTGAGAGCTATAAAGTATTATATCATATTTTAAGTGCAAGTATAACAATACTGTACTGATTTTTTACTTGATGGGAAACTTGGTTGAATTTGCCTTAGGCAACAAGAAAATTATGTTTTATCTCCTCTCAATGTCAAGTACACAGTAAGGCACCGAACAAAACGACTTTACAGTTCCTCAAATTGGTACTCTTTGTTCTAGGGAGCACCTAAGGATTGGATGTATGCCTATATTTGCTTCCTCCTTCAGGGTTCATTGCCTGAGTATGAGGAAACCTGCATTGTACCATGCGTGGCACACTCTGAACTTTGAGAAATAAAGGATTCTGATGATCAGAACTATCACTTTTCTAAGATGCAATAGCAACAGTTTATGCATAATTTATTCTATGAAATTACATACCTTTAGGAAGAAGCAATATTTATATAGACCCAAGACAGCAGTGAGACTGACTGTTCATCTTTTGAAAGCTATACAATACATTCCAAGTTCTATTTTAACATGTAACTACTTTACAACAACATTTCAGCTCTGGCTTCAATTGGCCAATATCAAGCCAGTAAGGGCTGAAAGCCTGTCATGAATACCCTCCTTGTATGAGCAAAGGGATTTCCCTACTGGATCAGACCCATGATTCCATGCAGTGCTCTGTTGACCTGCTGATCCATTTAAAAGCATTTAAAAAACAAAACGCACAATAGATATAATCTACCTCTCATAGTAGGTGTCCTACTCAACCCTAATAGATAGGGATTGGTTTACACTTTGAAATATGTTTAATATCTCTTCCAATATGTATTAGCATGAACTGTTATAATGCCAAATATTCTTGCTATCCATATAAAGTTCAATCCCTTTTTGACTCTTGCTAAACTTTTGGTCTCTGTGACATCTTGTGCAATGAGTGCCACTGTCAAATTGCCTCTTTCATGGGAAAAAAACCCACAACAACTACATTTCCTTTTATCAGTTTGGAGTCTTCCACCTTTTAATCGCATTAAAATATCTTGAATCTAGATATTGATATAATAATTTCTGCTTTTTAATTGAGTCTGGGCCTACATATACATGATTAGTCATTGCTGAATTTTGCTGATAGAGAGCCAAATCTGTTACAGATCAGTCTGTTTCCCTATCTAAACCCTTAGAACCTGATTCTGCTCTCACTCACAGCAGTGCTAGTCAGGAATTAGTCTATTGAAATCAATGAAGTTACATTGCTTAAATGAGATCATAAGTAGGCCCTCCAAAGCAGTTGTAATCTAGGGTTGTTACATGCATATCATTCTTTATTTTCCGGAGACACCAAAGGAGATAAAATGGAAGCAGTAAGTATCTTATGGAATTTCAGACTATTCAGAGAACTTAAAGCCCCGTAAAGTCAATAGGAGCCTTTTTTTTTATTTCAGTGGGCTTCATTTCAGGCTGTAAATGCACAGCAGTTGGGCACCATCTGTAACATAGTCAACTAAAGAGGCTAGTATTATTTAGGGGCTTTAAAAATGTAGTCAACAGATTATAAGGCCTGTTCTGGATCTATTACAATAGATCATGTAAATCTGCACCTTTGTTTAGAGGCTTTGTTTAAGATGGATTTTTTTGCTCAGAACATACCAGCTGTAATGAGAACTCAGGGACATCATACTATGTGGCTTATTGGAACAATTGACTATAATGGTGTCTCTAAATTTATTATGGTCTGTTTGGTCAATCCAGCCACAATATTCAGGGGAGACAGAGTTAGGTGTCTAACTCACAATGAATTTCAATGAGAGTTGAAACCTTAGTTCCCTTTGAAAAATCCCAGTCTCCATCTGTTGTACATGTTCTATAGCATAGAAGTCTTCATGGTATTTCTGTTGAAAAACAGTCTAGTGCTTGCAAAGAAAATAGTAATTATACATGGGGGAAATTTGCTTTTGTTTTATCTTTGCCAAAATACTGCATATCACTAGTGTATGCTATGCAGCAATGGCCCTGCAGAATTTTAGTTGAAGAGAAAAGAGGAAAAAGAATATGAGCAACATAGAATAGATTGAGCCCCTCACAACTGAGCAATTCATTGCAAGACTTTCTCCTTCAGTCACCTCCTTCTGATGGACTTCTAGGCCTTGTGGTGATCAAGTTCTTCTAGAGATTTGACCCTCTAGCCAGGTCACACAGTCTCACCCTTCTGGCTTATCACTGGGTGAAATAAATAGTGCCAAAACATAATACTGGCTTTCAATGAAATGACTTCCACTCCTCATAGGTTCCTCTTCAATCCGGTTTTTACTTTCAGAGTACTGAGTTGCCCAGCCCTTACTCCCAAAAGCCTCCAGCAAGGCTCAAAAACCTCCAAGGATACCAAACACTACTTAAGCCACAGCCACCCATCCAAAACTTCAGGTTGCAGTTTCTCCATTGCCCAATTCTGCTCCCACAGCAGTACTGCACAATACTACCTCCCTCTAGCCCTACCATTGTTTCCAGGCTGACCACAGGTCTAGCTGTCCTCTTGTAGCTCCCCTGAGGTGCTTTTCACCTTGAGGTAAAGCACTAAATGCTTTTTCTCCTAAATCAGTCTCTTCCTCCTAAATTTCCTCCTACCTAGATTTTCATTCCTTTTATTAAACAAACCTATCTCTTCCCCCAGCTGGCTGTGATAAAGAACTGATGTTGATACCCCTCCAGGTGCAACAAATGGGCTAATTGAGCTCTCAGGGTCCTGTTAACCCCTTGTCTACCAGTGTGGGGTTTAGACACCCTTAACCCCAAAATATACTAATTTCATAGCTGCTTTTTACTTGTTTTGCTTAATAATGGAGTTAGATGTCCAGATATTTGCCTTTGGCTAAGAAGCGCTCATGCAGCTCAGGAAGTTGATGTTCCAAGAGAGTTTTACCCACCTTTGCACTCCCCTGATCCTCTGGCCCCTTTGTGCCATGCTGGTCCCCCAGGAGCCAGGGATTGCCATGATGCAGGTGTCTCAGCCACACCCTTTCCCTGCAGTTTCTACCCTGGCTGTAGGAGAGGTGAACTTAGTGTAGGAGCCATTATATCATAATGACTTGGCCCCACACCTGAATCCCGTTGCAGAGGAGTTATCCTGCAGTGGCTAGCTTTGCTTGCTTTAGGGCAATTTTGTGTAACTGAACCCATGGGAAGATGACTGAATGTAGGGGACAATTTAGCCTAGAAACTTCCAAGGGGGTGAGGTGAGGACCTCTACATTCTCTCCGGTTCTGTACCTGGTGGAAGAATGTGGCTGATGTGTGGGAAGGAGATTAAAGGTGCATTGTGGCTGTCCCTCCAAAAAGGTGTTGTGGGAGCCACGTCTGAATATATGCCCCAGACATCCCTGGAACCATTCTCCCTGTCTGTGTGCTTTATGGGATGAACACCTTGAGAGGCACTGGTATACTGCCATTCCATATCCTCTCCAGCATGGTTGTATCTCAGAAAGGCCTAAATTATGGAAAATAACAATTACTACAAGTTTGCTTTCTACTTTTTTTTCTTTAGGCAAAACCTTTTTCTTTCTTTCTTTCTTTCTTTGCTTCCATAATTACTGTATTGATAACTGACTCCTTTGGCACTTTAGGTCCTGTTAGAAAAGGTCCAGTGACTGGGGATGTCTTTATCTATGATATTCCATTAGGAGTAGCAGCAAAGCACCTTTATAAGATCCTTATTATTCCAAGAGGGAACAGGAGGGGTTAACAAAAACAGATCTGTTCCAGAAGACAGTTTTCTATCTCTCCTGTGATAGTGAGAAAACACTATACATTACAGGATTTTAATCAGTGACAGTTTTTCCCTCTCAGAGCCTGACAATAGGCAAACTGCATATTGATGAAAGTGATCTTCGGCAGGGTCACTGTCAAACCTTGTTTTGCAATGCTGTGGTGTTTGACTATAAAAAAAACAAAACCAAAATAACCACCCTCAAGACAATCAAACACTACAATATTTTCAAAGAACAATGATGTTTAGAATGGTTGGAATGGACAGATCGGCCAATGGATATTTAATGATTTACATAAGATAGTGACCTTGAAAACCTGCACTGAGCTTTAGTCTCACTTTTCTCATTGACAGAGTGAGCTTCATAGATGTACTGTTTTTGTATTCTGCTATTAATTTGTCCATATAAATTCTTTGAACTAGAATGAATCAGCTTGTTACCTTTTATTTCAGGACTCAGTATGTTTTGTTATTTTGATGTGTGTTACATGTACGATTCAGCCAACTCTGTAAATGGTTCAATGATTCACACAAATTATTTGATGAAAACCAGCATTGTTTATCTAATACATTATCTGACACATAGCATACACCCAGTTCTAAAATCTACCATACTTTAGGTACAGCAGGACTGTCATCCTGAACACAGCAGGGTCAAAAAAAAAAAATCATCTGAACAGGAAGTGAGTCAATTTTTGACAGCAATGTGTCAAAAGATAGTTTTGATTTAGTTTCATTTGTATATTATATGCTATAATCACTCATAACATTTTCTTTTATCAAAATCAAAATATTCATTCTCCTTTTTTAATTTTTATATTTTTGTTCCAATTTGAAACAAAAACAAATTTTAAAAAGTTGGAATTTCCCATGATCAGCTCTAACCCTGAAGTGGATTGAAATCTTCACCTACTACTGAAATACAGCCACCTCCGGGATGGAATGTGTCAGTCACTTTCCCTTGAACAGTATACCTTCATTGGGGTACTATTATGATAGACACGGCACAAACCCGTAGTAAGATGTTCTGCTTACCTTGAACATCTTACGACCAGAAAAGACTAGACAGACAAATAGTGGGAGGGGAAACGGAGACACAGAGAGGTGAAGTACACGCCTCCGGTCACAAAGCAGATCCATGGCAGAGCATGGAACAAAATCTGTGTCTTGTGTCTCCCACTTCACTGTCCAAGCCATTAGATCACACTGCTCTACACGTTTTTTTTTAATGGGATGTTCCACCTGAAACTATCGTGAGGACACAGGAGCTAATACCAGGGAGATTTAGTTCTTTGGCATCTGGATTACAGTTTTTATGGGATGTAGAATTAAGGGTACAACACACAACTGATTACTGCCAGTCTGCCAATCAACTATTGTTGTCAGAAAACCACAATGCACCCTCAAGTCTATAAGGTTATGCCATTACATTGTGTGGGGGAAAACAGTGACTGGGTTTGATTATTTCCTTTTGAGGAAGAACATGTTTACGTTTTGCTTTAGATGTGAGAAAGGACAATCATAGAATCATAGAACTGGAAAGGACCTCGAGAGGTCATCTAGTCCAGTCCTCTGCACTCAAGGCAGGACTAAGTATTATCTAGACCAGAGGTTCCCAAACTCGGTTTGCGGCTTGTTTAGGGTAAGCCCCTGGTGGGCCACGAGATGCTTTGTTTACCTGAGCATCCGCAGGTACAACCACTTGCAGCTCCCAGTGGCCGCAGTTCACTGTTCCCAGCCAATGGGAGCTGCAGGAAGCAGCATGGGCAGGGACACCGCTCCCCACAGCTCCCGTTGGCCAGGAATGGCGAACCGCTGTGAGCAGCTGTACCTGCGGACACTCAGGTAAACAAAGCATCTCCCGGCCCACCAGGGGCTTACCCTGAGCAAGCCACGAACCAAGTTTGGGACTGATCTAGACCATCACTGAAAGGTGTTTGTCCAACCTGCTCTTAAAAATCCCCAAAGATGGAGATTTCACAACTCCCTAGGCAATTTATTCCAGTGCTTAAACACTCTGACAGTTAGGAAGTTTTTTCCTAATGTCCAACCTAAACTGCCTTTGCTCAATATAAGCCCAGTGCTTCTTGTTCTATCCTCAGAGGTTAAGAAGAACAATTTTTCTCCCTCCTCCTTGTAACAACCTTTTATGTACTTGAAAACTGTTATCATGTCCCCTCTCAGTCTTCTCTTCTCCAGACTAAACAAACCCAATTTTTTCAATCTTCCCTCATAGGTCATGTTTTCTAAACCTTTAATCATTTTTGTTGCTCTTCTCTAGACTTTCTCCAATTTGTCCATATCTTTCCTGAAATGTGGCACCCAGAACTGGACACAATACTCCAGTTGAGGCCTAATCAGAGTGGAGTAGAGTGGAAGAATTACCTCTCATGTCTTGCTTACAATACACATGCTAATACATCCCAGAATGATGTTTACTTTTTTTTGCAACAGCGTTACACTGTTGACTCATATTTAGCTTGTGATCCATTATGACCCCCAGATCCCTTTTGCAGTGCTCCTACCTAGGCAGTCATTTCCCATTTTGTATGTGTACAACTGATTGTTCCTTCCTAAGTGGAGTACTTTGCATTTGTCCTTATTGAATTTCATCCTATCTACTTCAGACCATTTCTCCATTTTGTCCAGATCATTTTGAATTTTAATCCCAGCCTCCAAAGCACTTGCTACCTCTCCCAGCTTGGTATCATCCACAAACTTTATAAGTGTACTCTCTATGCCATTATCTAAATCATTGATGAAGATATTGAACAGAACCAGACCCAGAACCGATCCCAGAACCAATCCCTGTGGGATTCCACTCGTTATGCCCTTCCAACATGACTGTGAATCACTGATAACTAGTCTCTGGGAATGATTTTCCAACCAGTTATGCACCCACCTTATAGTAGTTCCATCTAGGTTGTATTTCACAAGTTTGTTTATGAAAAGGTCATGAGAGATAGCATCAAAAGCCTTATTAAAGTCAAGCTATACCACATCTACTGCTTCCCTCCCAATGGGCTGAGATCTCATTCTAGAGGTTGGTATAATTGGCTGTATGCTTGCCCAGAGAGTCCAGCATTTCTGCCATTCTCAAATATAAAGTGATTGTCCTGCACATAATTATATTGCAAAGAAGTTTTCTATTTTCTTCTAGGATCTTTCACATTACTTCACTCTTATTTTGGAAGGTTGAACTGTCTACCTCTTCAACATTTTATTGTCTGACAAAGTTATCACTTGATTTGGGCCTATGGTTTCTCCCAGGAATTCTGAATACTACTTACTAATGAAGGGTCACCTTTTGTCTATGCTTTTGGTAACTATGGCTATAAGAGTTCGGTCTGGCACATCTATTTCAAAAGTAGATGGACTCAGAATATTGCTGTGGCCTATTTTGTGTTTAAAAGTTATATGCTTTTGTGATCTTTCTGAGCCCATTAATTTCCTAAGTGTTTACAAGTAAAATTATAAAAGCAGTAATAATATTGCTTAAAAAAAACAGGTCTCCATTCATCTTTCATAGCTTTTAACAAGCTAAATATTGCAAAAAGAAAAATAATGCTCCCACTTACAACTTTTTTCAGCCTGCTTCTCTCTTCCCCCCCTAAATTATATCAATAAATCATTTATATTTATTGTTCTCGTCTTTATTTTGTATATTACTTGCATTCAAGCAGCCAGTTTTTTCACCTTCCTCTGTACGGGTCACTTGGTGGTTTACACTACAGAGAATCCACCATTTACTCTAATGTGAAGTCTTTCGATCATGATTTGAGGACTTCAGTAACTCAGCCAGGGATTAGGGGGTCTATTACAAGAGTGGATGGGGTGAGGTTCTGTGGCCTGCAATGTTCAGGAGGTCAAACTAGATGATCAGGATGGTCCTTTCTGGCCTTAAAGTCTATTCAGTTCAGCTTTACATGGAGATAAATTTCATATCCAAATGGGGATCTTTTCTCCTCACTCACTACACCCTTAAAAAAAATACAATGTTCCAGCCTTGAGCAATGCAACAGCTCAGAGCCATCTGTTATATATTACTTGCAAATTATGCACCAATATCTCATATGCTGATGGAAAAACCACACTATTAACATATTTAGAATTGGGAGCAGAATAGATTATATTTTATCTTCACCTTATCTCTGTACATACACAATTTTATACAAAACTCTGCACAGAGTGCTGGAGGTTTGATCCACACAGAAGGGTAATTATTATGCACGTGAACAATTAAGTGCAGTTTCAATGAGCCTTTGAGTTTATGTTGGGGCCACACTGAACTTTAAAGGCACAGGGGCGTCTCTGTACAGTGTCTTATTCCAGAGCTTCCAAGGAATGTTGCATACTGCTCCATCCTTTAGTATGGGAAAGCCTGCTCCTTCTAAGAGTCTAGCCAGTTGTACAGGCTTGTGCAGAGCAGGGGCAGGATAATGGCACTCTCTCCTCTCTAGCCTCGACAGCTTTGAAAGGCATGCACCCTTGGCGTGCTAGATGGAATTAATCCCTCTGCTCAGAGAAGTACAGGCACTGTGGTTTTGCATGACTCTTGCATGAGAGGTGCCCTTGTTCCCTCTTCCCCTTACACACCTGCACAAAGAGCAGGCACAGTCTAGGTTGAAAGGTACAGGGAGATGTGCAACCACTCAAGCATCTGAGGACATTTTAGATGTTCTAAATAATTTAAAATTATCTATTTAAAGACCCCACCCCCCAGTAGTATTGTACAAGAGTCTTTTACATTTCAAGTTATAAAGCACACTCTGGCTATAATGTACAGTACAACTGTCATAAATATAAAGGGAAGGCTAACCACCTTTAAATCCCTCCTGGCCAGAGGAAAAAAACCCTTTCACCTGTAAAGGGTTAAGAAGCTAAAGATAACCTCACTGGCACCTGACCAAAATGACCAATGAGGAGACAAGATACTTTCAAAGCTGGAGGGGTGGGAGGACAAAGGGTCCTCTCTGTCTGTGTTGTCTTTTGCTGGGACCAGAGCAGGAATGCAGGTCAGAACTCCTATAAAGGGTTAATAAGCAATCTAGTTAGATATGCATTAGATTCTGTTTTGTTTAAATGGCTGATAAAATAAGTTGTACTGAATGGGATGTATATTCCTGTTTTTGTGTCTTTTTGTAACTTAAGGTTTAGGCTAGAGGGATTCTCTGTGTTTTGAATCTGATTACCCTGTAAGGTATTTACCATCCTGATTTTACAGAGGTGATTCTTTTACTTTTTCTTTAAATAAAATTCTTCTTTTAAGGACCTGATTGCTTTTTCCTTGTTCTTAAGATCCAAGAGTTTGGGTCTGTGTTCACCTATGCAAATTGGTGAGGATTTTTATCAAGCCTTCTCCAGGAAAGGGGGTGTAGGGTTTGGGGGGATTTTCGGGGGAAAGACATTTCCAAGTGGGCTCTTTCCCTGTTATATTTGTTAGACACTTGGTGGTGGCAGCAATAAAGTCCAGGGACAAAAGGTAAAATAGTTTGTACCTTGAGGAAGTTTTAACCTAAGCTGGTAAAAATAAGCTTAAGGGTTTTTTTCATGCAGGTCCCCTCATCTGTACCCTAGAGTTCAGAGAGGGGAAGGAACCTTGACAACAACATAGTTAGAAATTGCTGTCACATTTCTTTTGTTCTGTATTACTCGTGTACTCTTGCTTGTTGAACCAGGTTTGGGTTTCCCTTGGACGAAATAGCTGTACAAAGAAATCTGAGGTTTTTGGCTTAGAAGGCTAGCCATATCCACTGCAAGAATTCATGTTGCAGCTGAAAGTAACATGCAGCTGGTTATCACAGAGGAGGATCATGAAGAGTTGCATTATTCTGTGTTGCTTTTAAATGACAGGTTGACACCTACAGACAATGAGTCAAATTCTGCTACCCGTACAAGTGTTGAGGAGTACTCTTCAAGCATTTTCATTGAAGTCAGGGGGTTCTACTGGCAAATGACCAGATGGTGACCTGGCCTGCATGCCCATTAAAGGGGATAAAAAGGTATAAATCTGTTACCTCCCTGCCCTGGGAATGTGGGTTGGAGGGGGCAGCTGAACAAGTGCAATAGGAATGTTCACGGTACCATATATAGGGCTGCAGCAAGGTACTGTCCCTGCCAGAAGGTAGACTGGCTCTGAGCCACAATCTGCTTCTTAGGGTGCTCCTGGAGCAGCACAATAGGGCACTGTCTCATGCTTATTGCTAAACCATTATTTAGCTCAAAGTAAGGTACTACCCACTGTGCATAAGGGAATCAGTATCTGGCCTAATGGCATTTTAGACAGTTAAAAATATTATAGATAAAATTATCATTGGTTCATAAACTGACTGCCTCAGCTGAAACCAAGAGGTAGATCAGCAGAGTGTCAAGAGGGTAAATATCTGCAGTATTCTCAGAGCATTCTGTAAATGCACACAGCCTGTGTCTGCTACAGGCAACAGTTAAGGGGTTTCTATTATAAATAAATGAGAAGGTAGAAATGGAAGACTTATTGCATTCCAGCACTTTGCATCTACCTCTGTGTATTTGAATACATGCAAAATTTCTTTAGCGAAATCCTTAAATGTACAATCTCAATTGAAAAAAACAAACAAAAAAAACAACAACTTATGCCTACCACCAAATAAGCAAGACAATAATTGGAAGAAAAAGGAAAATTCTCTGACATGGAAACTCCTCTGGGTTTGTCACATTGTGTACCTCCTTGGGACATCAGCCAGATCCCTTGTTTTCTCTTGTGTCTTGTACAGCACTGAACTCACTCTTGGTGCCTAACAAACAGATAATAAAAAAACAGAATGGAGATCATAAGGGCTAGACTTTGAGGAATATCATCATAATGCCATCCAGACACTCTTCCCAAGGCTTTCTAACAGACTGAGGCTTCCATTAACAGGAACACAAAAGATAGTGGCTTAGAGCCCTTAAACCGGGTGCTGACTACTTGGGCCCAGATCTAGCACTTAAGCACATTCCTTACTCTAAGCAGATGAATAGTCCCAGTGTAGACGAGGGGAGAAATCACCTGCTTAAAGTTAAGCATATGCTTAATGACTTTGTTGGGTCAAAGCCAGAGCGCTCAGTGTCTGGCAGGATGGAGCACATAAGTAATCAAATTTATATAACAACCCAAGCCCGTTAAAAAAGCCTTATATTGTGGGGAAGGAATCTCTGAAGTATCCTGAGCCTCTTGGTCTCTCAGAAAGCAATGAATAAAATTCATGTTTGTAGACTATATAGAATAATTAGTATAATGAACAGTGATTTGTTTAATTGCAGTATGGATAGATAAATTGCTTGTTCAAATTTTCAGTGGCAGAACTCTGAAGACATGGTTAAAAATGTTATGATACATCATCTACACAGCACCAACAGGTTACCATGGTTCTTCATGGGTGCAGAAGTCAGAGGGAGAGGTGGGAAAGGGGACAAGGCTAGAATGACAAAACCTAAATAAGTTTCAGAGTGGTAGCCGTGTTAGTCTGTATCAGCACGAACAACGAGGAGTCCTTGTGGCACCTTGGAGACTAACAAAGTTATTTGGACATAAGCTTTCATGGGCTAGAACCCACTTCATCAGGCACATGGAGTGGAAAATACAGTAGCAGGTATATATACATAGTACATGAAAAGATGGGAGTTGCCTTATCAAGTGGGGGGTCAGTCTAATGAGACAATTCAATTAATTTTCCTCAAGGGAGGAAAAATCACTTTTGTAGTGGTAATGAGAGTGGCCCATTTCAAACAGTTGACAAGAAGATGTGAGTAACAGTAGGGGGAAATTAGTATGGGGAAATTAATTTTTGTAATGACCCATCCACTCCCAGTCTTTATTCAGGCCTAATTTGATGGTGCCCAGTGTGCAAATTAATTCCAGTTATGCAGTTTCACATTGGAGTCTGGTTTTGAAGGTTTTCTTGATGAAGAATTGCCACTTTTAAGTCTGTTATTGAGTGACCAGGGAGACTGAAATTTTCTCCTACTGGTTTTTGAATGTTATAATTCCTGATGTCAGATTTGTGTCCATTTATTCTTTTGCGTAGAGACTGTCCTGTTTGGCCAATGTACACGGCAGAGGGCATTGCTGGCAGATGATGGCATATATCACATTGGTAGATGTGCAGGTGAATGAGCTCCTGATGGTGTGGCTGATGTGGTTAGGTCCTATGATAGTGTCCCTTGAATAGATATGCGGACAGAGTTGGCACTGCAGGGTTTGGTTCCTGGGTTAGTGTTTTTGTTGTGTGGTGTGTAGTTGCTGGTGTGTATTTGCTTCAGGTTGGGGGGCTGTCTCTAAGGAGGACTGGCCTGTCTCCCAAGGTCTGTGAGAGTAAGGGATGAGGATAGGTTGTAGATCCTTGATGATGCACTGGAGATCTTTTAGTTGGGGACGGTAGGTTATGGCTGGTGGTATTCTATTACTTTCTTTGTTGGGCCTGTCTTGTAGCAGGTGACTTCTGGGTACCCTTCTGGCTCTGTCAATCTGTTTCTCACTTCAACCAGTAGGTATTGTAGTTTTAAGAACTCTTGATAGAGATCCTGTAGGTGTTTGTCTCTGAGGGATTGGAGCAAATGTGGTTGTATCTTAGAGCTTGGCTGTTGACAATGGATTGTGTGATTTAGTCTGGATGGAAGCTGGAGGTACGGAGGTAAGTATAGCGGTCAGTAGGTTTCCGGTATAGGGTGGTGTTTATGTGACCATTGCTTATTAGCACTGTAGTGTCTAGGAAGTAGATCTCTTGTGTGGACTGGTCCAGGTTGAGGTTGATGGTGTGGCGGAAATTGTTGAAATCCAGGTGGAATTCCTCAAGGGCCTCTCCAGATGATGAAGATGTCATCAATGTAGCGCAAGTAGAGTAGGGGCATTAGGGAGCGAGAACTGAGGAAGCGTTGCTCAAAGTCAGCCATATAAAATGTTGGCATACTATGGGGCCATGCATGTACCCATAGCAATGCCGCTGACTTGAAGGTATAAATTGCCCCCAAATCTAAAATATTTGTAGGTGAGGACAAAGTCACAAAGTTCAGCCACCAGGTATGCTGTGACAGTATCGGGGATACTATTCCTGACAGCTTGCAGTCCATCTTTGTGTGGAATGTTGGTGTATAGGGCTTCTACATCTATAGTGGCCAGGATGGTGTTTCCTGGAAGATCACCAAAGGACTGTAGTTTCCTCAGAAAATCAGTGGTGTCTCGAAGATAGCTGGGAGTGCTGGTAGCGTAGGGCCTGAGGAGAGAGTCTACATAGCCAGATAATCCTGCTGTCAGGGTGCCAGTGCCTGAGATGATGCGGCGTCCAGGATTCCCAGGTTTATGAATTTTGGGTAGCAGATAGAATACCCCTGAATGGGGCCCTAGGGGTTTGTCAGTGAAGATTTGTTCCTGTGCTTCTTCAGGGAGTTTCTTGAGCAGATGGTGTAATTTATTTTGATACTCCTCAGGGGGGTCAGAGAGTAATGGCCTGTAGAATGTGATGTCAGAGAGTTGTCTAGCAGCCTCTCGTTCATATTCCGACCTAGACCACATCACACGATCCATTGTCTACAGCCAAGCTCTCAGACATAACCGCATTTGCTCCAATCCCTCAGACAGAGACAAACACCTACAGGATCTCTATCAAGCATTCTTACAACTACAGTACCCACCTGGTGAAGTGAAGAAACAGATTGACAGAGTCAGAAGGGTACCCAGAAGTTACCTACTACAGGACAGGCCCAATGAAGAAAGTAACAGAATGCCACTAGCTGTCACCTACCGCCCCAACTAAAACCTCTCCAGTGCATCATCAAGGATCTACAACCTATCCTGAAGGACGAACCCTTACTCTCACAGACCTTGGGAGACAGGCCAGTCCTCACTTACAGACAGCGCCCCAACCTGAAGAAAATACTCACCAGCAACTACGCACCACACAACAAAAACACTAACCCTGGAACCAAACCCTGCAACTGGGCTCTATAGGGTTCTGGGTGTGGTCAGGGGAGAGAGATTACAGTTAATAGGTTGAGCATGCTCTACTTGACATGGGTTTCTCCTGTGTGACATGAAACTCATCCTACTGAAGGAGCATTCTAGGGACAGCTGTGGACTGGGAAGCCCCTTCATGAAGCTAGAATGTTGGAGAGGAGCAGGTGGCAGAGTGGAGGTAAGAGGATTCTATGGATGTCCATTACCTCCAGTTGATACTCCTAGGAGATTGAATTTTTCATATTCAAGTACCGAAGGGAGTTAAATATCCAACTCCCAATTAAATCCTTCAGCTTCTTCTGTGGCATAACTCCCCCCCCCCCCCCCCACATGTTCTGGTGGATAAATAGATTCTTTGAGTTGAAACAACCTGATGTTCTACTCCCCTATATTTGAATAGCCTACATAGAGGAGCAAAGTGTCAGTAGCTTATAAAACAGTCATAGTATCCCTCCATGGTGTTAGCAGGAATTGTTTTTCCACTTGTCTGGTGGCACAAACAGTATTTGTTAATGACACCGTTAAAACGCCTAACAGATGATTCATTTTGGAGTAGGTAGTCAAAACTGATAACATAATGGTTGGGTTTACAACCTGATTTAGCTTAAACAGTTTGACAAGGTAAATTATAGTTTGAGTGACAATACTTATTAACTTTGCCTTTTGTGGGGGGAGGCACAAGCTTGAGTATGATTTAATACAACCCTGGCAAGGAAACCTGCTTCTTTAAAGCAATTCCTGTGGTTTTATTGTCTCACAGACTGCTTATTCTGAATCATTGCCATGCTGACATTTATTTTCTCTCCTGTTATCAGCGGAATATTTGATAGACAAGGTATATTATATTCTGTGGTAAGAATGCTGTGCTTAGAATGTATTCAGATCCCAAAACTAATTTAGTCATTTTAACTTCACATTCCTTCTTAAGACGTTAAAAAACCCAACTCCCCGCAACCCTCTCCTCCCTCCCCCCCAAAAAACCAGTTGCAGTTCTCTTATCTTCCCCCTCCCTTTTGGCAAATGGATCACAAGTCTGGATGATCATAGGATGATTTTCACAGCTAGCATAGGGACTGTATGTGTCTTCTAGAGAAATAATAAAATTGATCAGTGATTCACCAAGTGCTAGTATCAGATCCCAGGAGTAGCTGACAAAACAAAGCATCAGACTGTGGATTTATACCTTCCTTTGGTGTATTTACACATGGAAAATATTGTGGCATATGCTTGCCTAATCCATAACTAATATGTCTAACATTAGTTAACACAATGCTATATTTTATTGTTGTATCTAGACCAGGATTTTCAAAGGCACTTAGAGGAGTTAGGTGTCCAACTTTCTGAAATTCAGTGGGAGCTGGGTGCCTAACTCCATTAGTCCTCTTGGAAAATCCCAGCCGAATCTATCTAGGTCCTGATCCTGCAATGAGCTTGTGTAAAGCCAACAAGTGAGTGCAGGGGTGAACCACATAGAGCTCTTTGCAATATCAATGCTAGAGATGTAGCTTCTGTACTTCAAAGGAGAGCCACAAAGCTCTGGGCACCCTTGATGCTCATTTAAAATACAGAAGTATTCAATTAAATAAAAAGACTCTCATACTCACTCTCCATACATGATATCCAGGCAGCAAAATTTAAACAAAAACAAAATCCCTTCTTGTCAACAATTGTTTCTATCACGAAGAAATGGGGATAGTAAGGTGCTGTATTTCTTATAGACAGTGAATTTTGATTATTTTACCCCAAAACAACTTCAAAGTTAATAGAGGAATATGAATGTTGAGCTCCAGCTATTCTTTTCTTGACTAGTAATTCTCAGTCTTAATTTAGAACCTATGGTTCCCTGTATTCTATTTATTTATTTGCTGTAAAAAAATTATCTTAATTTACCTGTACACACACAAATCCAAAAAAACAATAAAAATTGGAAAATTCAAAAACCAACAGGGAAAAAAAGTTAAGGTTGCTAAGTGACAATGTCTTCTCTATCATTTAGAAAAACTACGTAACTTAAAAGAAAGGAAATGAAATGTTAAGGACTTCATAAATTCTACACTGGCTGTATGATAAATATGAACACATTATTCTGATAAAGCACAAAAAAAATCCATCATAATACAAATTTAATTCAGATATAAAACAAATACTATTCTTTCATCAATATTCTCAGACTATAATCAGAACACAAAATCCATCTGAAAAAAGCATCGTAAATATAAGTGTACATTAGTGACATAATGATCAGCCTCAAATGCAGCTGTACAGATACAATTTCATCATAGATCAACAATGTCACACACTTTTCCTTTGACACTACAGATGCTATATTATTCTCAAGAAACTATAAATATATATTCTTTACAAAAATGTCTGTCAATTTATATTTTATCTTGTTTTACCACTTAGCATCACTTAATAAAATATTTAGATATTAAAACCAATTTTACATTTAAAAGGTCAGTTAAGGTTATTGCATTGTGATAAATATGCAGCTCTCTGAACTTGATAAGAAAAATGTGGTTTTATTTATCAAGTGGGCAGTGTAGATGTATGATGTTCTTAACATTTCATTTCCATGTTTTTAAGTGATTGGATTTATGTGATAGATAAGTACATATATATCCCTTAGCAACCTTAACTGTTTTTTGAATTTTGATTTTTTTTTTTTGGTAGGCACTCAGTTCTCTTTAAAGAAAACACAGCAAATATGGAATGGTTTGCTTTCTGCATAAGTATTCTCTAGTTGAATCGTGACCATGTAATCAAATGTTTCAATGCAGCCCAATTATATTCAGAATATGTATTTGTTTGGAGTTCACATAAAATATACTTATATATGAGCTGTACATGGCCTAACAATAATTCAACTCACAATCCATCCAGGAATATCACAAAGGAACATAATACAACTGAGAAATTAACATAACCCATAAATGCAATAGCAAAAAAACCAACCAACCCATATTCCACTATGCCCCCCAAAATATGCCCTGAGCCCTCGAACAAATCCTTATTGACTGAATGGCGATTGAAGATTAAGTTTTGATGGGAGGAAAAAAAATAAACAGCAACTAAAATGGAGGGAGTGTGAAATTTCATTGTTCTATCCACACAGTGTTAATATCAAATTACAGAGATTTTTACAATGAACATTTCTAGGGCTGTTCTGTCAAGTACTTTTGCATAAAATCTAATTAGTTGATTTTTTTGTCTTTTCCTCCTTGCAATAATGGTAATCCATGGGACCCACTCTGTAATAGATAGATGTCTCACTGAGAATGATTTTCAAGAATTCTTTTGTTTTCCTTTTTCTTGATATTACAGACACTTATTTTGTCCTTTGCTAACCATTCCCTTGACCCTAACAAGAATCAACTTGGATTTTAATAATGCTAACATAGGCACTAATTATAATGAATGCACCTTCTGAAAAGAATTTTTTTCAATCGAGTATCCAAAACTCAGTATTCCAGAGAACTGTATAGTAGAAGAGCTTCTATATAGTTCTATAACATAGAGTAACTCAGACCTCCACTCATAGTTTATGAAAATGCATTGACAGAGGTTGACGGTTGACCTGTAGAATACTTTTTTATTTTTTCTTGCTTGTCCATAAGAGACTATCAGGGAGGAGGTTGGTCAGAGGGTTGGAAGGGGAAATGATTACAAGGACCTATTTATTATTGCTAATGACATTATCATAGTTCAGATGACTACATTATGTACGCTAAATACCCAAGTCTCTTTGTATCTATGTCCAGAGGCCACAATAGGTGTAGTTTAGTTATTAAGAAAAACAAGGTAACACTATATTATAAGAGTACATTTATAAAGAGCTTATAGTGTTAATAAACAACCAACATGTTCTAAGCATGTTACAACATGAGTTGTATGTCCTATTGATGATTATAAGTATATTACCCAAAATTGTTAGGGATGGTTTTAAGAACCAATTGATCTGTTGAACTGTGTAACAATTGATTAGCCATTAAAAACATCTATTAATTATTTCTTAGCCTTCCATTATCTACTTAGAAGTGTACCCTTAAAGTAAAGGGTGACTACTTCATACAACATCTAAAACTGAAAATGAATGAAGAAACCATATAACAGATAAGTAAGAGATGGATACTAACAGGAAAAATAAGTCACAGGTTTAGTCTGGAGGCATCTTCTTTGGTAACACCTCTGTCATGTGAAGACCAAGACAAAGCTGACAAGGAAGAGATGTGACTATCCGTGGGATAGAAGTAGAAATCTGAGGAAGAGTCACAGAGTTTTAAGAACGTGAAGAGTCTTGACCTGGGTCATGTTTAGCTGATTTGGACAGTTTAAATGAACTATGGACATCAAACCATGATTTGATATGAACTATGATCTATACTTATTGCTTCAATGAAAAGGAACTTAAATCCAAGGCTGGTTGGAAAATCAGAATTCCCATTGTATGGGAAATAGCAAATAAAAAAAAGTCTCATGTTGGAATGAAAACTAGCAATTTCAAGATTTCCTAAAGAACATGAGAGTCTGAAAATTTCATTTTAAAATTACATTCCAATTTGACTTTTTCAAATAGAAATTGGCAATGCTCCTCAAGCTACCCAGAACATGGGCTACTCAGAAGACAAGAGCCTGGAAGCCTTGATAGCCTGGCTCAAGCTCCCAGGATCCCAGCTCTGCAGCACCTCTTTAGGCAGGGGAGCTGGCAGGAGGCCAGGTAGGTTTCCTTTGGAAACCTGCCTCTTTCTGTCAAAACATTTGATTAATTTAATAGATTTCCACAAAATGTTTTGATTTTGACACATTGGCATTTTCTGATAGGAAAATGTTCCATTGGAAATTTCCAACCCGCTCTACTTAAAACCTCTTGGGCCTCATTGTGTATTGCCCTTTACCTTTTGTGCTTATATATGTCAATGTAAAATGGATGCAAACGGTTATGCTAATCATTAAAGTAGCATTATCTGACCACTTTGCACTGGTGTAAATGCCTAAAAATATGCATGGCAATGGAGAAACAGGTCCCTCCCCCGTTTAAAAAAAAAATCCCTAAAAAGCAACCCATGTTACAGCAGCAAAACATAGTCATTTTTAATTTTATGTACCAGAAACACTGCTTGGCTTCTGTGGGATAATCACTCCCTCCTACATATATACCCTTGGGATGGGACCAGGATGGGAGACAGAATCATATATATATATATATAGAGAGAGAGAGATTCATAGATATTTAGGTCAGAAGGGACCATTATGATCATCTAGTCTGACCTCCTGCACAATGCAGGCCACAGAATTTCACCCACCACTCCTAAAAAAGACCTCACACCTATATCTGTGCTATTGAAGTCCTCAAATTGTAGTTTGAAGACCTCAAGGAGCAGAGAATCCTCCAGCAAGTGACCCGTGCCCCATGCTACAGAGGAAGGCGAAAAACCTCCAGGGCCTTCCAATCTGCCCTGGAGGAAAATTCCTTCCCGACCCCAAATATGGCGATCAGCTAAACCCTGAGCATATGGGCAAGATTCATCAGCCAGATACTACAGAAAATTCTTTTTATATATATATATAAAGTGCTGGCAGATATACACATCACCACCATTTTATCAATGAATATTCAATATATAAAATTAGACTTCACCAGCACATCCTTACCTGTAGTTGGTGATGTACATGGGTTTCAAATAATAAATAGCAATAAATGCCACAGAATGAAGGGCCAGCTGTACTAGCTAAAGAAATTAAAGTTCTGGAATGGTAAAGAACAGTTTATCAGGTACCAACAGGCACCTTAGACTTCAACATATCAAATAAGGAATGAGTAAGAAGAAATAACTGTGGCTTGTGGGTTCAGGATGATGATTGTTCAACCTATTGCATTTTTAAACTCTTTGAATTGAATGTGTTACTTACTTTAACACATTACTGGAGATTTAGGACCATGGCATAAATTTAAAAACCTGTAACAAAACAAAATATTTTTTTAAATTATATGCTACAAAATACAAAAAAAGATGGGAATGGGAAAATGGAAAGGGGAAAACAGAAGGATTTTATGAACTAACATAACATAAAGTATTCAACTGAGAAAATGTATTCCAGTTTGACTCACACAGCCGTATGATCACCCGCAGGGAATGTAAAAACTCATGGCTGCACGAAGAAAATATGATGAATTTGTCAAAAAATGCACATCAAAGTAGTTGCAAAAAAGGGGGCTACACAGCATTCTCTGTGAAGCGTGTGTAAAGCACTGTGTCTCGTGCACCAGTCATACAGATCCAAAGTGCTAGAGAAACAAGATGTGTGAGGTAATATCTTTCACTGGATCAACTGCTGTTGGGGGGAGAGAGAAGCTTTCCAGCCACACACACATATTCTTCAGGTCTGGGAAAGGTATTCAGAACGTCACAGCTAAATCCAAGATGGAACAGATTTAATTGCTTATGCTAAACAGTCATATTTCAAGGGACCATTCAAGGTGAAGTGTGTCCATTAACACACTCCAGTGATGGGGGGAAGAAAAGGAGGTAGGAAAAGCAGCTGGAGGGCAGGACATTGTTAGTGGGTTATAGATTGTTGTAATACGCCCTAACTTCAGTGTTTCTGTTCAGTCCATGATTATTAGTGTCTAATAAAGTTATCAATTTAAACTTCCAGGCTTGTCTTTTGAAAGTGTGAGGGTGAGGACTGAGAGGCCAGATTTAGAGTGATCACTTTGTGATTTAGAGTAATCACAGGTGATAGGGTGGTTTTGTCTTTTATCATTTTTCCGTGCGAATTCATTCAAGAGTGTAATGATTGTCTGGTTTCACACACTTAGTTGTTATTGGAATTTAGTGCACTGGAAGAAGTATAACACATGTCGTGATAGGCATATGTAGGATCCATGGATCTTCAAAGATGTGTTGTGGGGGATGTTGATCATTCAGTGGAGATATGTCTGCAGGTTTTTCATCTTTTGTTCTGGCCACCTCTTGGGAGTTTGTGTGTCCTGGTCTGGGGGGAGCTTGCTTCTGATGATGAACTTGGAGAGGTTGGGAGGGTTATCTGAAGGCCAGAAGAGGGGGTTCAGGAAGGATTTCTTTCAGGATGTCCCCATCGAGTACAAGAAACTGACAGATCACCAACTCTAATAAATTACATTAATAAATCCAGTAACAACCACAAACACAAAAATAAATCTGTTATCTCCAGCCAAGCACTCAGGTACCACAGAACATGCTCAGAGAAGAAAGTCTGGGATATACACCTTCACCCACTCAAAACAGCCTTCACCAAACAAGCACACACTCCATCAGAGAATCATAGAATAGCAGGGTTGGAAGGGACCTCAGGAGGTCATCTAGTCCAACCCCCTGCTCAAAGCAGGACCAATCCCCAATTTTTGCCCCAGATCCCTAAATGGCCCCCTCAAGGATTGAACTCACAACCCTGGGTTTAGCAGGCCAATGCTCAAACCACTGAGCTATCAAGTAGATTGCATCATGGAATGGGCCATCCAAATACCCCACAAGAACCTGCTTCAATACACAAAGAAAACCCTCTCCAGCTGCACACCTCTAGTTGTCATCTACCATCCCACAGTGGAACCCATATGGGGTATCAAACTACAACCCATGGTTGATAGGGACTCCATGCTGAAAGAAGTCTTGTACACTCTATTATGAGCCTATTATGAATCTCATGCACCCTTAGCAGCTCTGAGCCTGCATTGAGATGTATGTAGGCAACCCCCACACCCCACCCTCAAAGATTTTGTTGCACATTTGTGGCTACACATACTTATTTTGCTAGCACAATGCTCCAGACACTGATATTTGTAGACCAATATGTGAGCTGCCAGTCAGTTGTGAAGTGTTACTGCTCAGAGCAGCCTTTGCTTACCATGCTTCCCCCTGTTCTCCCCAGCTGTGCTACTTTCTAGTCACAGGTGGAAGATTTGGGTTTACCGATGACAACTCCTACTTTGCAAAAAGAAAAGGAGTACTTGTGGCACCTTAGAGACTAACCAATTTATTTGAGCATAAGCTTTTGTGACTTTGTTGATAATGATGTCCTAGATGTTTTGCATTAAGCAAAATCCAAACTCCTTCTGCATAAAAGACTGACTTTAATATGGCTTCATATTGTATATGATCATTTTCATATCCCAAGGAGATATATTGAAATAAATATACGAACATATTGCAGCTAGCTAATTTTTCCATCAATGTGGGTTTAGGCACAAACTGCTACTTCAGAATGGTAAACCCTAATTGACAAGAAAAAAAAAAAAAGAAAAGAAAAAGGATACAAATCACTGCTAAAATATCCTGACCTTTGGTAATGTTGAATGCAAGAGCTGAAAGCATATCTGAGGATCTAAAAATATGTCACATTTAATAAATAATTTTTCTTTATACCTCTTTTTTAACAAAAACCAAAAACAACAACAACAAAAACAAAGCCTAACAAAATACCATGGCCACAGCATGAGCTTAGGTCCATTACCATTGAATCTGTGGGAGTGAGTCTTGGTTTATGAAGTTCTCTGGGAAGTGCTTTAGCCTGAGGAACTGAAAATGCTTGTTCCTCTATGAAGGTTATTAATTAATTATTTTTAATGCTTTCTGCCATCTATCATGTGAAAATGTTTATGATCCTAAGATTTCTTTAGGAAATTTACTGTATATTACAGTCTGGTTTACATCGAATAACATGGGGGCAAATTATGCAACCCTTACACTATGTAGTATTTACTCATGCTGGTAGTTCTACCTACTTAAATGGGTCTATTTAAGTGTTTCAGCACTCCCACTTGTGATTATGGTTAGCAAAACAAGGTCCTTCTGTAGTATAGTCTAGTTCAGGAGCTGGCCATATACATTAGGATTTCTGCTAATATTAGTGCAGTAGGATAAGAAAAATAGAATTGAGAGCAGTAGCATCAAGCATGGAGCAACTGAATCAGCGTACACTACTAAATCAATAGTGCAGTAAACTTTTAGAGAGATGAACTACAAACTCTTTAGTCTCGGACCATTTCCAAATAATTACACATTCTTTGCTGATGTTCTATATGGGGAATCTATTACCTGCAGCCAACCTCTAGAGCTTATCAGCGCTCAAAAGAGGCTATGGTTGTATATTTTCTCAGCAGAAATGGGTTTTGAATTAAACTGCCAGTTTAATTCATAGCCCTTTTTGCAGGCTGATTGGTACTTCGTTTAGAACCTACTTAATGAATACCATACAGGACAAATTAGCTGTATGAACGATATACAGTAGCTGACAGTACTTCAAAAGTGGCAAATTAAATGAGTCTGATCAAGAAGCAGGATTTCACCAAACCTTGAGAGACTTAGTATAACTATGTACAGGTCCATTTCTCCAAACTCTTATTACTGGTGTCAGCACTGTTTTGTCATACTCACCTCAGTGATTGCTACTAAGTGTTGGCAGGATTGGGCTCCACAGACAGATAGAAATATTAAAAAGATAGGTTGGAAAAACAAGATTGGACAGAAAATAGGAATAAAACAGTGCAATTTGAAAAAAGCCAAACCCATACAAAACTTTAAAACATAAAATTCAGACAAACCACAGAAAAATAAAATGTAATTAACATATTTATTTCTCGAAAGAATGACACTGCTACATGGAGCTGAAATAAATAGCTGGGCACTATACCTACACTCAAAGGAAAAATGCTGTGGGTGTCTGCTGTCATTGTGTCCACAGTGCAAGAGCATAGCAACTCTGGTCTGTGTGATATTCCTCAAAGTGGAAACAACTGCATTCAGGAGGGTATGTCTTCACTACAAAATTAGGTCAATGTTATAGAAGTCGATTTTTAGAAATTGATTTTATACAGTTGATTGCGTATGTCCACACTAAGCGCATTAAGTCGGCAGAGTGGTTAGTATTGACTTACGGAGCGTTGCACTGTGAGTAGCTATCCCACAGTTCCTGCAGTCTCCGCCGCCCATTGGAATTCTAGATTAAGCTCCCAATGCCTGATGGGGAAAAACATAGTCGGGGGTGGTTTGGGATACATGTCATCAGTCTCACCTCCCTCCGTGACAGCAATGGCAGACAATCGTTTCACGCCTTTTTTCCACACAGACACCATACTAGGGTAAGCATGCAGCCCACTCAACTTAGCTCACCGGCACCGCTGTGTAGTGTCCTGGGTGTTGCTGGCAGCAGACGGTGCAGTAGGACTCCCAACTGTCATCATACACCGCGTCTGCTGCAACTCTGCTCTGCTGCTATTGTCTCAATAGCGAATTTCTCCATGTTGTCTGTCATGGGCTCCCGGGTACGTGTGTTCTTCCAAGGGAAAAGTACATGGTGCTTCCGCTGCAACTCTGCTCTCCTGCTCTCATGAATCCACCTTGCAGGTCCTCTCGTCGTTCTCTATAAATATCTATTCTTGTGGCATCTGTCTTTAGCCACCGCTTCCGCTTCAACTCTGCTCTCCTGCAGACGCCATACCACGGCAAGCATGGAGCCCACTCAGATCACCGCGGCAGTTATGAGCATTGTAAATACTTCGCGTATTATCCTGCAATATGTGCAGAACCAGAACCTGCAAAAGCAGGTGAGGAAGCGACGGCAGCGCAGTGACGAGAGTCATGAGCACATGGACACAGACTTCTCTCAAAGCACGGGCCCTGGCAATTTGGACATCCTCGTGGCAACAGGGCAGGCTCATGCCATGGAATGACGATTCTGGGCCAGGCAAACAAGCACAGACTGGTGGGACGCATAGTGTTGCAGGTCTGGGAGGATTCCCAGTGGCTGTGAAATTTTCGCATGCATTAAGGGCACTTTCATGGAACTTTGTGACTTGCTTTCCCCTGCCCTGAAGCGCAACAATAACAAGATGAGAGCTGCCCTCACAGTTCGGAAGCAAGCGTCGGTAGACCTCTGGAAGCTTGCAATGCCAGACAGCTACCAGTCAGTCGGGAATCAATTTGGAGTTAGCAAATCAACTGTGGGGGCTGCTGTGATCCAAGTAGCCAACACAATCATGGAGCTGCTGCTATCAAGGGTAGTGACTCTGGGAAATGTGCAGGTCATAGTGGCTGGCTTTGCTGCAATGGGATTCCCTAACTGTGGTGGGGCCATAGACGGAACCCATATCCCTATCTTGGGACTGGACCACCTTGGCCGCCAGTACATAAACCGCAAGGGGTACTTTTCAACAGTGCTGCAAGCACTGGTGGATCACAAGGGACGTTTCACCAACATCAACGTGGGATGGCCAGGAAAGGTACATGACGCTCGCATCTTCAGGAACTCTGGTCTGTTTGGACAGCTGCAGGAAGGGATCGCCTGGCCACTGATTACGCGCAGCCAGACACCAGGGCGATTAGAAGAGCACAGTAGGGCGCGCTGTGCATCAGAGAAGCTTTGAAAAACAGTTTCATGACTGGCCAGGCTCCGGTGTGACAGTTCTCTTTGTTTCTCCTTGATGAAAACCTGCCCCCTTGGTTCACTCTACTTCCCAGTAAGCCAACCGCCCTCCCCCGTCAATCACGACTTGCAGAGGCAATAAAGTCATTGTTGTTTCAAAATCATGCATTCTTTATTAATTCATCACACAAATAGGGGGATAACTGCCAAGGTAACCTGGGAGGGGTGGGGAAGGAAGGCAGCACTAGATGGGGTGGTGGAGGAGGGAAGGAGAAGGCCACACTGCACTTCAAAACTTATTGAATGCCAGCCTTCTGTTGCTTGGGCAGTCCTCTGGGATGGAGTGGTTGGGTGCCTGGAGGTCCCCCCCGCGTTCTTGGGCATCTGGGTGAGGAGGCTATTGAACTTGGGGAGGAGGGTGGGCAGTTACACAGGGGTTGCAGCGGCAGTCTGTGCTCCTGCTGCCTTTCCTGCAGCTCCACCAGATGCCAGAGCATATCAGTTTGATCCCCCAGTAGCCTCAGCATTGCATCCTGCCTCCTCTCATTGTGCTGCCGCCACCTCTCATCTTGCTCCCACCACCTCTCATCTCACTCGTCCCTCCTGTCCTCGCGTTCATTCTCTGCTTTCCTGGACTCTGACATTGTCTGCCTCCACGCATTCTGCTGAGCTCTTTCTGTGCGGGAGGACTGCATGAGCTCAGAGAACATTTCATCACGAGTGCGTTTTTTTCACCTTCTTATCTGCACTAGCCTCTGGGACAGAGATGATAGGGGGAGCGTTGAAACATTTGCAGCTGCAGGAGGAAAAAAAGGGAGAGTAGTTTTTTAAAAAAAACACATTTTAGAGAACAAAGGGTAGATCTTTCATGGTGAACCAAACTGTTAACATTACATAGCACATATGCTTTCGGTACAAGGTCGCATTTTGCCTCTTATATTGAGGGCCTGACGATTTGGTGTGAGAGATCACACACAGAGGGCCGGGCAACAGAATTCAGCTTGCAGGCAGCCATGGTAAGCCAGAGTCTTTTGGCTTCTTCAATCTTCATAACATGTGGGAATGGTTTCAAACAGCAGCGCCATCCTTTCCCATACCAAGCACCCTTTGGGTTGGCCGTTTAAAAGGAGGGGCTATACTGGCCATGAATGCACCCCAAGCCTTCAGGGAAAATTAATTATTAAACATGCTTGCTTTTAAACCATGTATTATATTTACAAAGGTATACTCACCAGAGGTGCCTTCTCTGGCTTCATGGTCCGGGAGCCCGCCTTGGACGGGTATTGGCTCCAGTGATAAACAGTTCCTGGCTGTCGGGGAGAACGGTTTCTCTGCTTGCCTGTTGTGTGCTATGCTCCTCCGCCTCATCGTCTTCCTTGTCCCCAAAATCCTCATATCTGTTGCGTGCAACTTCCCCCTTTAAGGTGTCCATGGACAGGGGTGCGGTAGTAGTAGGGGGACTTCCTAGAATTGTATGCAGCTCATCATAGAAGTGGCACATCTGGGGCTCTGACCTGGAGCGGCAGTTTGCTTCTTTGGTAGGCTTGCCTGAGCTCCTTAATTTTCACGTGGCACTGCTGTGGGTCCCTGTTGTAGCCTCTGTCCATCATGCCTTTGGAGATTTTGGCAAATATATTGGCATTTTGTCTTTTGGAACGAAGTTCTGATAGCATGGATTCATCTCCCCGTACAGCGATCAGATCCAATACCTCCCGTTTGGTCCATGCTGGAGCTCTTTTGTGATTCTGGGACTCCATGGTCACCTGTGCTGATGAGCTCGCCATACTGGCCAAACAGGAAATGAAATTAAAAAGTTCCTGGGGCTTTTCCTGTGTACCTGGCTAGTGCATCTGAGTTGAAATTGCTGTCCAGAGCGGTCACAATGGAGCACTCTGGGATAGCTCCTGGAGGCCAATACCGTCGAATTGCACCCACACTACCACAAATTTGACCCAGCGATGTCGATATCAGCACTAATCCCCTCATCGGGGAGGAGTACAGAAATCAATTTTATGAGCCCTTTAAGTCGACAAAAATGTCTTTGTCATGTGGATGGGTACAAGGTTAAATCGATCTAATGCTGCTAAATTTGACCTAAACTTGTAGTGTAGACCAGGGCTTAGACTGAACCATGAGACATCACGCTAAAAAAAACCCAAGCCACTGGAAACCAAACTGAATCTAACAATGTTAAAATATAAATGTCACAGTAATATATAATAGTATAATAAAACATTAACATATACTTTTTCAATATTATGTTCATAGCATACACATAGAGAAGTTAAATAAAAAACAATACTCTCATTGGAAGGTTGCAATGTAACGCTACTTTATTTCTTAAATTTCAGACCATCGCCACCACACAGGAACCCAGATCCAGAAAGAGAGAAAGCAGGCTGCTCCTTAAAACAGAGACAACTAACCTCACCTTACTACAAGCTGTCTTTCTACACATTGACATTAATCACATGCTTCCCTATAAAGCCCCAAGTCTGCAAGCAGGACCAGAAAACCCCTTAAATTAAAGTGAAACACTACAATTTCAACATAGTTCTTAATACCCCATAATTAACATGAACAAACTTAAAATTAGAGCTGGTTGGAATGTTTTCAACTAAACATTTTTTTCATTGAAACATTTCATGAAGATATTTCAGTTTTAATGGGAAGTTTCTGAGCATCAAGGTGGACTCAGTCACTCCCAGAAAGAGAAAAGGATTGAAAACTTGACCTTTTAAATTATATATGACAATTCCATTTCTTGAAAATACACACGAGGTTGTAGTTTTGTTGCAATGCAGAATGAGAAGAAATTTTAAAACCTTGCATGTTGTAGCAAAAAGAATTGTCATTCTTTGGACAACTCTACTTGTAATACAAGCAAGGTTCCAGATTCTCTGGTATAATCCAGCCCCTTTGAGTCACTCAGGTCCTGCAAAAGGGCTGGATTCTGGTCATAAATGACTAGTGACAAATTCTCCTGACAAAAGGGAAACTTTCTGGAGGTGTAATCACAGCAGATATAGTTCCAATGGCAGGTGCCTCTGTGCCTGCTGGTGGGAAGAGGTTGATGGAGAGGGGTGTTGAGTGTGTGACAAGGAGCGTATCAGAGTGAGATACAATTTATTAGTTTATTCAAGTTGGGAAAAACTGAACCATTTCAGTAACAAAAGATGCTATAATTACTTAGCTGAAATATTTAACCTTGAAATGGTCTGGGATGAGCTAACAGACTCATAAGACCTTACGTTCACAGTCTCAGTGACTATTGGGAATTTCTGAGATTTTCTCCTTAAACATACAATAATACTGTAAGGAAATGATATCGATGGGACAGTTGTTAAATTAGATTTTAGTGTAGTAGCACCATTCATGCCCCAATTTTTAGAGGTTTACAATGACACCATTATAATTCTCACTGCTTTTAAAAACATGATTTTTTAAAAAAATGGTCTAACGGGATTATTTGATGTAAGGGCATTACAAAAAAATACATTAAATATCTGCATTTGATTTTTTTTATCTCATAACTATACACATACACATACACACTCATTTTGGGCAGGTTTGTAATATATATATAATCTACAAGTTTTTAATGTCAATGAGAGTTAGGCACCTAGGCACTTTTGAAAATCCCACTAGGTGCCTATCTGCATCTTTAAGTGGCTAAATACCTTTGAAAATCTGGTTTCTAGTGCTATATGAATGACAAATGCAACAGCTCATGGAACATGAACACACACACAAGTTTCTTAACAAAAGGTTAAGACTATGTGGTTCAAACCCTTGCATTATATTATTCATTTTCACCTGCCCAGCCTCGCTTTTAGAGGAAATTGGATTGGCTCAGAGGACTGAGACTTTCACCTTGACTATTAGCAGGGCCAATCAAAAGGGGGACCAGGAGGGCCATTTGGCCTGGGCCTCAAGCTCAAAGGGGGCCTCTGATTTAGACAATTGTTAATTTTTTGGCATTTGATCAGTTTAGCAACTTGTTTTTATGCACATCCCTATAGGACCAAAATGTGACATACTCTCTCAGTTTAGAGCTGCAAATTTAAGCAAAGAGATGTGATTTGCTAAAAGACATTTTTTTTGTTAACTGATATAGATTGTCATATTAAAGAGTTTAAAATGTTCATAAATATTAATAAAATATATCAGTTCTGATGGCACAAGATTAGACCATGATGAATGTATCTCTCAGATCAGCTGATTACATGAACAAAGCACTACTAGTGGCTGGTGTTGGACCAAATGCATGCTGAAAGGTAGAGAATTGTTACATTTTATTGTCTTTATAGTTTTACATCTAGTTGACTAAGGAATTATTTATGTGTGAGAATTCCTCATTATTATCTTCATATGGTAGTTAAAGGAGGTGACTGGTTGGTTGGCTGAACCCTAGCTTGGCCATCAGATTCATTATAGGATTTCATAGTCTATAGACCCAGATTCAAGGTTAAAATTTGTGAGGACAATCTTGTACAGTGAGTTTTGTGAGGAGACACATTTGAATTTTTTGGACATAATCCCTCTGTCTGTATCCATGTCTGTGTTTACTGTGTATATATGTATATATATATATATATATACATACACACATATACATATATATGCCATCCCTTTGTCTTCAGCTCAGCCTGTTATATTATACCTTGCACGCTTGAGTTTTGATTCATTGAAAAGGATAATAACCTGTTTCATTTTGTGTTCTTATTAGTATGCCTTCATTTTAAGTCTTTTCAGCATTTGTGTACCATTCAGTTTTTGTGTACATGTTTACAGTAGAAGATTTCAAGTGTAGATAAACTACTTATTTGCAGTAGAATATTTCAAGTCAATAGGCGACATATTGACCAGATAGATCACTATGAAGAGGAAATTTGAAAGTGGTGCAAGCAAGAGATGATGAAAACAACTGAGTGAAGCAGCAGCTAAGAGCTCAAAGCCAATAACTTCATTTCTCAAACCACTGGAAAACACACCTTACCCAACAAACAATGCTACAGATAATGAAAACTCTGCAACTGCAACAGGTGATATTTCAATGCCAATACCTGAACATGATATTTCAATGCCAATACCTGAACATGAGGACAATAGTCAAGAAGGAGATGTGCCAACAGTAACAGATGCAGCATAAGATCCTGTGTACAATCAAGAAACTCAACCGCAGCAGAAAGATGTAAATCTTACACAGCAAGAGCAATTCATGAGTACTACAGGTTTGACTGTGACATTGGAATTATTGACAAGAGCAATGCTGCCCAAATGCAATCTTTTCTTCAAAATTATTTGTTTTGAAATTCCAAGTAACATTCCACAAATGCTGAAATGCTTTCCCTACTTGTTTGCTGACAAAAACTCTTCCAAATGGTGAGACCTGCACAAGAGACTGGTTATGCTGGAGTATGGAAAAAAAATCTCTGTACTGTGCACCCTGCTTCATTTTGAACAAAAGTGCTTCAAATACATCAGTTGTCTCTGATCAATCAGGATGGAGCATCAACAGAGGTTGGGGGAAGTTGAAAGACTGAATATCATCACAAGAGAGCTCAACATCACACAAAGAAAACTATGTTGCATGGAAATCAGCCAGTAGCACAGCATCAGCTGAAAGTTCAGTTGAGAATTTACTATTGACTTAAGTCTCTACAGAAACTAATAACTGGAAGACACTTCTTGAGTGCATCCTGAATGTTATCCTTTTTCTTTCTGAGTAGGGATTGGCTTTCTTTGGTTCCAGTAAACGTATTAGTGATTGTGCAAATGGAAACTTTCTATGCATAGTTGAGCTCCTCAGCAAATATGACCCATTTTTATCAGAGCATGCTAAATGTGTTCGAGAATTGAAAGAGAGTCAAAAGTGCATGCAAGTCCATTATCTCTCCACACGCATACAAAATGAGTTTATTGAGCTATGTGGGTCATTCGTACAAACAACAAATCTTGATGAGATTCAAAATGCCAAGTAGTTTTCAATCATTGTTGATGCCACTCCAGATTGTTCTCACAAGGAACAGACTACTATGGTTATTCATTATGTTAACATTGAAGACAGCTCAAAATTTTCAATTGAAGAAAGGTTTATTTCGTTTGATAATTTCACAAGAAAAACTGGAAAAGAAATTGCTGCTCGAGTACTAGCAATTCTAGAAGGTTTTAAGTTATATTTTCAAGTCTGCATTGGTCAAGCCTATGACAATGGATCTAATATGGCTGGGAAGTACAAAGTTGTACAGGCAGTTCTGCTTGAGCATAATTCAAACTGTATTTTCTCCAGCAGTGGAAGCCACACACTAAACACTTGTAGGTGTTGACTGTGCTCAATCGTGCAAGGAGGCGATTACTTACTTTGGAACTGTTCAGTAAATGTACAATATCTTCAGTAGCAGTCCACAAAGGTGGGGAATTCTGAAGCAATATCTTCCTGTTCCATTGCATGGGATGTCCAAAACTAGATGGTCTGCATGTATTGATGGTGTTCAACCAGTTGCAGAGCATTTGAATTCAGTGAGAAAGGCTTTCAAATGAGCTTGAATCTCTCAATCTCATAGCACAGGCTCAAACCAAACTTCAGTCTATTCAGAAGCACATGTCCAAATTTGAATGCATTCTGATGTCATCTTTGTGGATGAAGCTACTTACAATGATCCGCCAAACAAATCTGGTAATTGAAGCACACAACGCTACACTTGATGTTGAGAGGGTTAACACTGAAAGTCTTATCAATGACATTCAACAGATTTGTGAATAATAGGATGTGATCCTGACTGAGTCCAAATTAGTAGCTCAGAATATTAGCATTTCATCGGAGTTCTCCACCAATTGCAACTTACCTACTGAATCTGATGCTGAGCAGCATTATAGGGTCAATGTCTTCCTTGTCATCATTGACTCTATTCAATCAGGTCTTACAGGTCAATTTGAGTCACTGTGACTAATTTGTACCCTTTTTGGATTTCTTTGGCAGTTCAACAGACTGAGTAATGAAGATCTACTTTCTGCAGCTGAGCAATTTCAGCAACAGTACAACAAAGAAATCTCAAAAGATCTCAGTGACGGGGTCATCTTCCTCAAACGAATATTTTCCACAAACTTTAAATTTGATTGCAAGCCAAAGGAATTGCTTCAATAAATACTTGAACTTGGACTTCCTGGGGTGTTTCCTAATATCACAATTGCATTGTGTATTTTTGTCAGTTTGCTAGCATCAGGGGCTTCAGGTGAATGCACCTTCATGTGTTGAAGCAGGTAAAGAACTATCACCATTCAACTATGGGACAAGAGCATTTGAATGGGCTCGTCATGCTTAATATCAACTGTGACATTACACGAAAGCTAGATTTTTCCTCAATAATTAGTGCATTTGCACAGAAAAAGGCTAGAAAAGCATTTGTTAAATAAAAAAATATTCAAATTATGTCTTTTTTTTGGTGCCTTATTTTGTTTTCATGTCATAATTTTTTATTTTTATTATGGCTAGGAGCCTCAAAAGCTGGAAGTGGCCTGGGCCTTTCTGGACCTCTGAGAGGGCCTGGCTATTAGTCCAAATTAGATCTGAGCTATTAGTCAACAATGTCTCATTGATAGACCAATGACTAATTTCACATAAGCTGTCAAGGTGTAATGAAAAAATGTTCACTTCACACAACCACTACCCTTACTAGCGCTATTTTCACCCTTGCTATCAGTGTGAACAGAGAGGCCACAGGCTGAATGAGTATGTATGTTGATCAAGTCTTCAACTTCCAGGGGTCATTTCACTAGGCCAGTTGAACAACACTGAGAAAGCATTGTAAGGAAGATTGTGCTGCTGTTTTAAGAACAAAGGGAGTTTGGGTTTGAGAGCTGTCAAAGCCAATAACCTTTGATGAGAACTAAATTCAGCTTGAAAAGATTATTAGTTTTGCTGATTTAAAAAAGACAGTATTTTGATTACAGGGAGTTTTGTAAAATTGAACTGAACTATACACTGAACATCTCACTTGTCCACCAAACCATCTGAAAGGTAACAATTTACCTGTTTTGCTCTATAGGAGAAGTGTTTTGAAGAGCTACAATTAAAGTCTTTCCTGAATATCTGCAAATGTAAGTATAATGAGGATAAAGTGGTATATTTCTCATGCCAGATCCACACTAGCTGTTCTGCACTATGCTTGCAATGTAAATCAGCTGTGTATTGCCCATCATCTGTTGTAGTTCATCTGTTACAACATTTATTTGTAGGCAGATATGGAGACAATTCTTGGGATTATGCAGGTATCCACAGGCAGTCCAATTTTTTTATTTGAAACTTTATGGGAGTATTACAGGAAAATAAGTTGATGAACACAAGTATGTGAAATACAAATGATATCTTGATGTCAGCTGTATCCATATTAGATTGTTCTTCCTTAATCTCGTGCTTCCGAAAGTTGATGGCTATTGAAAGATCTCTAACTTGAAAACAGTGTTCAACAGAAGAATAACCTTCCCTATGCCACCAGAATTGACTCTGACATTAAGAAAACAAACTGAAGGAAGTTGTTTTTTCATGCTTAGTCAGTACTGGCCCTGTAGCCATGCGAAGACTCGCCGCCACAGCACCTCCTGCTGATCATCTTGGGAATTAGCTCTCCAGCATATGGAGCGCCTCTGTCTGGCTGGTGTCTCGCCTGCCGCTGGCCTCCAGGTTCCTCTTGGACCCCGGTGCCCCTTTACTTTGGGGTGTGGCCCACTAGCAGTGCCTTCACACTCTGGGTCTCCCCTCCCAGGGGAACTCCCAACCCTCTATCCCCACCTTGCCTCAGTGGCTACTGCCAGTCATCATTCAGCCCCTGCTCACTGGGGCAGACTGCAGTCTAAACCACTCATCATTGGCAAGTTGGGGGTTGGACCGGCTGCCTTTGCAGGCTACACCTCTGCAACCCCAGTACCTCTGTAGGCCTTGCACAAGGCCTGCAGCCTGGGGAGTTACCAGGCTGGAGCTCCCCAGCTCCTCTTGCCTTTCCCCAGCACTATTCTACTCAGGTGCCCTTCTCTCTCCACAGCTACAGAGAGACTGACTTAGCTCCTGGCTCACAGCCCTTTTATAGGACCAGCTGTGGCTGTTTCCCCAATCAGCCTAGCCTTTTCTCTTAGGAGCAGGGTAACTTCCCTGTTACAGGCCCCTCAAGAGAGGGGGCTCAAAACCAAATGTAATAGGACTGTCCTTTGGCAGAAGTGTGGAGTAGGCAAAGAGAGGAAGAGACAAAGTTTCATTTGAAGATGGATTACAAAGGGTTTTTTTTAGATCATTTCCACTTCCCTGTGGGTCCCCCCCCCCATTATTTGTGATATATGAGGCAGGCATGAAGGGAGGGGTTTAAGGCTTCTTTGTATTATTTTTTCCTTCAGAAACATTAGGAATGTCAAGTCGGTCATTCTTGTATTTGCTGGAAGACTTACTTGAAGTCTCAGATCATGTTTATAGAGAGCGCTAGCATGTTAATTGAAAGGATGGAAGTCCTGAATCTTCAGGGGAAAAGAAAGTCATTTAGCCAAAATGTTAAACAGGCATTAACGAAAGCAAACAAAAGCGTTTCAAAGCTACTAGATATATTTTAAAGCCCTTTGCCCTTCAGTGACACCATTTTCACTCTCCTGACTCGTTGATGCCTTTCTTTCACTAATTAAGTGCTCTTGCTCTCTCACACACACACCCCTACCTTAAATAACTACTTAAAACCCAAAACCTCTTTCTGACCATTTTCATCCATTATGAAGAAATAATAAAGGGCACGACCCCAATTCCCCCACCACACCCTTTGCAGGTGACATTTAAAAATGTCTCCCACAGAAGATATTTGTTTCCTAGAATTCTTTCTGAAGGAAATGGCACTCTCTTTCTCTTGCCATTTCAAAGCTTCTTGGTATGTTCTAATGGCCCCTGTGTATCAGTGCATCAGATTCCCAGGTTATAAAGTACTGTTGTTTTTGAGGAACACTTTCTTCCCTTTTAGTTCAGATATGGGTTCTTTATACTTATAAGAAAACAATAAAAAATTGTAAATGCTACTGTTAGATCTAATAAGTATGTGGCATGTTGGCAAACACAAAAGCAAAAATACACCTCTACCCCGATGCAAAGCTGGCCTCAGGAGCCAAAAAATCTTACCATGTTATAGGTGAAACCGCGTTATATCAAACTTGCTTTGATCTACCGGAGCATGCAACCTCCCCCCCCCCCCCCGAGCGCTGCTTTACTGCGTTATATCTGAATTCATGTTATATCGGGTTGCATTATATCGGGGGAGAGGTGTATATGCATTGGGAAGGAAATAAAGTACAATTTACTTTGCAAGCAGTTTAAAAGCCAACTTCAAAAGCCAAAGGATCTGAAATCATTAGATTACTAAAGTACAAACACATAGAATAACTAAATAACTTTTAGACAGCTCCATTAGTGGTAACAAATCTACATTTTGACAGTTATTGAATAACATGAAAGTTCATATTATGTAATCCAAGAGTTTTTGGATTTTTTAGTATAAAGTCTATAATTTTAAGGCACTGTTTGAAAATTTCCCCTGTTCAATTATCCTCAAAATCAGTTATGTTGAGTACTATGCATTTTGGAAGCAGGAAGTTAGGTTTTTTAATATTTATTTATTTATTTTGCTAAAAGGCTTGGTTTCCTCTAAGGATTACAAAACATCTTGGTTTTATAGTTGTTGTTGTTGTTTTTTTCTGGTGGGGGAGATTTCCTGGGATCAAAATGTCAAATTGCATAACTCTGTCTGAGAATCATGTAAGGAGAATCATGTAAGGGAAAATTCACTTATAAGGGCCAGGAAACACAGGATGTTTAAACTTCTGATTTTTGCAATATATCATTTGATAATGAAAGAGGCAGCATACTTTAGCCCCAACTGTCTTCAGGAAAGTCCTAGGATGCAGCTGGAAAATCAGCATGGTCTTATGGTGAAGTAACTTTTAGGCCTGGGGCAGCAGATCCAGTGGTTAATGGCAATGGACTGAGTCTGGAAACCTGGGATCTTTTCTTTGGTTTCCAAGTGGCGAGGTGTGCAACTTTGGACAAATCACTTAATCTCTATCTATAAAATGGAGAAAATTATACTTACCTTCCTTGTAAAAGATTTTCAGTAGAGCTGATTGGAAAATGGAAGTTTTTCCATAGAAAATATTAACATTTTGATGAAAAATTTTGGCCAATTTTATTTTGTCAGAACACTCAAAATCTGCAGTTAAGAAATGCTACAACAGTGCCTCATGGGAGTTGTAATATAATGCCTCATTCCCCGATTCTCCTCTATGTATTGGGCTTCAAACTACACCTCCAATGATTCACCATGGTCTCCCTTCTGAGCCACCAATTTTTTTCACAAAAAAACCCACAAATTAGTTTGGTCAAAAACCCAATTTTCCATCAAAACAGTTTTGACAGGAAATTTTCAACCAGCTCTAATTTTCAGTTTTACAGATGAGAAGTGCTACTTAAGACTGGATGGTTTCACAAGCAGCCATCTCAGTGTTTTCATTTTCCTCCCTGGTGACAGCCTCTCCCACTTCAGAGACCAACAGTATATCTGTGGAGGGACTAGGGGGAAGGGATTAATATGCCATAAAACTGCTACAACTTCTCTTTTGTATCTTAAGGCACAGTTTTACTGGATTTTTCTTCCTTCTATCAGTTGAGCGGAGGGAGGTGGAGGAGGAGGAGGGCAGAGTCCTATGTTCCTAATTCAAAATCTCAATGAAGTCAATGGGAGTCTTTCGAAAGCTTGTCTCTCTCACCAGCAGAAATTGGTCTAATAAAATATTACTCATCTACCTGGTCTCTTCAATGTGCTGTTGATCAGCTTGTTCTGGTGTGTGTCACTTCAATGTACTGTAATTAGCTTCCCATGGGTAGTTCCACAGCAACACTGTTTTAGGAAATCAAACCACAGATAAAGGGAAAAACACATTTTCATCATAATGTATTAACAGACAAATCTACTTGTCTGAAGTTTTGCTGACCTAGTTGCTGTCCATTATTTCTTCACTGTTTTCATTAAGTATTGTTTATCAGTTTGGTCAAGGGAAATATTGATTTAAGCTGGAGGTAAATTTTCTTATACTATCTCCCTTGGAAAGAAAAATAGAAAATATATTCTTTCAAAAAGATAAAATTCTCTAGAGATTTAGAGAGCAAGCTGTGTACATTCAACAAAGCACTTGATCAGCTGAGGATTTAGTCGGTCACCTCCAAAACTCAAATGGCCTGATCCTCCATTCACTTACACCACTTTAGAACTGGCATAACATTTATGACAGTGGAGTTACCTGGGATTCATACGGGGGTAAGTGAAAAGAGAATGAGCCCCAAAAAGTTTTCCTTCATTTTACCTATTATGTTGTCTTCTTAACCAGTTAAATCATTCCAGATGCAGCCTGTGAGTAGAGTTACCAATTCAGTTTTTCACTTCAGCTCTGAAAAGTTCAGCACATACACTGTATGGATTAAGTAGGTCACTGCTGTCTTAGAAAAGATAGGAAAATACAGCCAGTCAGTCATTTTAATGGAATAGCATCCAACAGCTGTAAGCACACTGGTATTGCAACAATAAAATATACATTTTGAAGAATTAAAAACTTAGGTTAAATCCAAGCCAGTTGAGAAGCCACCTGATGGGCATGCAACTCAAGGGTATAAGGGCATATGCCTGGTCTTCCTTTTGCAGGCACAATTTACACCTGCTTTAAAAAACCCATGTCCATATTTTTGCACCTATAGTTGAATTGCAGGCACAAATAGTGGTAGTTCTGCATGAAATAAAACTGGTTAATAAGTTGTTTGACAAATAGTATTCAAACCAATTTCACATTTCTTTAAAATTAAATGATTGAATTAACACTTCCCCCATTATTTACTAGACTTATTGAACTAGTGAACATGCTTGGATATTTTCAGGTACAATATGAATTTTCCTGCTTTTCAAAAAAAAAAATTCACTTTCCCCCCTCCAACTCTAATATCTGTCTAGCTACTTGACTGTGGATGCAAGATAGGTAATTAGATGTCTAACATTTGAAAACTGTATCAGGTCCAAGAAGGACAATCATACCACCACCACATCGGATACAGCCCTTCTCATCCATAGATCTCAAAACACTTTACAAAACTTGGGATCATCTCTCTATTTTACAGACAAGAAAACAAGTAACAAGTTTTTTAGACAAAAGAAACGCAGTGGATTTAATTTACCTAGATTTCAGTAAGGCGTTTGATACGGTGCCACATGGGGAATTATTAGTTAAATTGGAAAAGATGGGGATCAATATGAAAATTGAAAGGTGGATAAGGAATTGGTTAAAGGGGAGACTACAGCGGGTCACACTGAAAGGTGAACTGTCAGGCTGGAGGGAGGTTATCAGTGGAGTTCCTCAGGGATCGGTTTTGGGACCAATCTTTTTATTACTGGCCTCGGCACAAAAATAGGAGTGTGCTAATAAAGCTTGCAGATGATACAAAGCTGGGAGGTATTGCCAATTTAGAGAAGGACTGGGATATCATACAGGAGGATCTGGATGACCTTGTAAATTGGAGTAATAGTAAGAGGATGAAATTTAATAGTGAGAAGTGTAAGGTCATGCATTTAGGGATTAATAACAAGAATTTTAGTTATAAGCTGGGGACACATCAATTAGAAGTAATGGAGGAGGAGAAGGACCTTGGAGTATTGGTTGACCACAGGATGACTATGAGCTGCCAATGTGATATGACCGTGAAAAAAGCTAATGTGGTCTTGGGATGCATCAGGCGAGGTATTTCCAGTCGAGATAAGGAGGTGTTAGTACCATTATACAAGGCACTGGTGAGACCTCATCTGGAATGCTGTGTGCAGTTCTGGTCTCCCATGTTTAAGAAGGATGAATTCAAACTGTAACTGGTAAAGAGAAGGGCTACTAGGATGATCCAAGGAATGGAAACCCCTGTCTTATGAAAGGAAACTCAAGGAGCGTGGCTTGTTTAGCCTAACCAAAAGAAGGTTGAGGGGAGATATGATTGCTCTCTGTAAATATATCAGAGGGATAAATACTGGAGAGGGGGAGGAATTATTTAAACTCAGTACCAATGTGTACAGAAGAACAAATGGATCTAAACTGGCCATCGGGAAGTTTAGACTTGAAATTAGATGAAGGTTTCTAACCATCAGAGGACTGAAGTTCTGGAAAAGCCTTCCCAGGGAAGCAGTGGGGGCAAAAGACCTATCTGGCTTCAAGATTAAACTCAATAAGTTTATGGAGGAGATGGTATGATGGGATAACATGATTTGGGCAATTAATTGATCTTTAAATATTCATGGTAAATAGGCCCAATGGCCTGTGATGGGATGTTAGATGGGGTGGGATCTGAGTTACTACAGAGAATTCTTCCCTGGATATCTGGCTGGTGAATCTTGCCCATATGCTCAGGGTTCAGCTGATCGCCATATTTGGGGTCAGGAAGGAATTTTCCTCCAGGGCAGATTGGAAGAGGCCCTGGGGTTTTTTCTCCTTCCTCTGTAGCATGGGGCACAGGGCACTTGCTGGAGGATTCTCTGCACCTTGAAGTCTTTAAACCATGATTTGAGGACTTCAATAGCTCAGACATAGGTGAGAGGTTTATCTCAGGAGTGGGTGGGTGAGGTTCTGTGGCCTGCATTGTGCAGGAGGTCAGACTAGATTATCATAATGGTACCTTCTGATCTTAATATCTATGAATCTATTAAACTAAAGGCACCAGGAAGAAAGTGACTTGCCCAAGATCACCCAGCAAAGCAGTGGTAAAGCACAATTTGAATTCAGGTGTCCTGAGTCCCAGTCCAACACAAATTGGTAATCCAGTGAATTTTTGTATGTGGGAGAAATATGCATCTAAATTTCAATTTTATGAGCAAAAAAAGTGGCCTTTTGCTTTTTGTCCATAAACTGCACCCCAAGCACAGAGACCAGTTCTCAGATTGTCTGAAAATATATCTCAAAATCCATAGTCCATTGATGAGGATTAGAATACAAAGGAACCAGGCCAAAGGAGATAAAGTGTAAAATTTTCCAAACACATCATCATCATCATGGAAGCACCTAAACCACTTTTGAAAAGGGACTTAGGGCCCTAAGTAATTGAGAGACTTTTCAAAATGTTACCTGAAGTTTATTTGTGATATTTTCAAGAAGCCTGCCAAGAATGAGCCTAGGTATCAACTATGGACACAAAAATCCAAAAACTCTTTAGATAACAGTACTGTAAGGGTATTGGTTCATTCCCAGGTGGAAAACTCCAGGAAACTGGCTGCTCCTAATGTGTTTTGCAGGTAAGGTAGCTAGTCTGAGGATCAGAGCTGTTTTCTAACTGTATCAAGTTCGGCATCGTAATCAGTATCAAGAAAACAGTTGTCATGTCTCAGGGCACCAACATCCCACCTAAAATCCATATCAGTAATGAAGCTCTGGACAACATGGATCACTTCTGCTATCTTGGCTCAACTCTAACCAGCTCAGTTAGCCTTGATAGAGAACTTGCTGGAAGAATTGGCAAAGCCTCTGCCACCTTTGGCAAACTTACCTCACATGTCTGCAGCAACAAGCTGATAAATGGACACCTTTGTGTTCAGAGTTATCAGGCTTGTGTCATCAGTACCCTCCTTTATGGCTGTGAAAGCTGGGTCATATACTCCAAGCAGGAGCAGAGACTGAACAGCTTCCACCTTCACTGTGTTAGAAAAATCTTTGCAGTCACTTGGGACCAACAGATCATTAACAATAAAATTCTTGAGAGAACTAGCCTACAGTCTATGCAGACTATGCTGGACACTCAAAGGCTTTGCTGACTGGGACATGTGTAGAATATGTCCCAAGATCATCTGTTGAAGGTCAACTCAAGAACTACCTGCAATGCAGAGGAAGGCCAAAGCTCTGATACAGTGACAAGGCAAAGCAAGGTCTCAAGAAATTCAGAATTCCCATTGACAACTGGGAGAACCCTGCCTACAGGCACTCAGTCTGGAGAAGCCAGGCCAAGACTTGTGCAGTCATTGTGGAGAGTCAACGGACAGCCCAGGCTGAGGCCCGCAGGTGAACCAGGAAGCAGAATATGCACCAACCTCCATCTGGCAAGTGGACCTGTAGACACTGTGGGAAGGTCTGCTGCTCATGCATAGGTCTCTTCTCCCTCACTACTGTCAAGCACCATTGACTGACTAACTTTGTTGTCTTTCTTTTCATCCGTCAAAATGCTGGATGGCCATAGCTAGTCTGAGGATCAGAGTGCGGAGGACCAAAAAAACTTTTTTTAGGATGAAATCTTAAATTCACTCTACCAGATCTGCTCTTCTGCTGCTGGAAACCCTCACTGATATTTCTCTGTGCAACTTCCCCCCTCACCGATACCATTTCTTCACTTCACTCAGGCTACAGAAGAGCACTGGAAGGTGAGTTTGCCAGATTTTAGGAGATTAGAGACAGATCCATCTGAAAACTGAATCAGGTCTGAGAGATGATTTTAGCTGGTTATAATAAGGAGTCTGACAATTTGATACACCAATGGATTATTGTATGTAAGAGAAATAAGCATGTGGGTCAACTGGAGCTCTTTGCAGGGGAGTTCTGAATGGAGGGTTAGGATGGTGGAAGCAATTTGCTTCTTTTGAAAATGAAGGAGGGAGGAATTAGGAATCTGGGTGGAGTGATGGAGCAATTGAGGAAGAAACAAGAGAAGGCTAAGAAACAGAAAAGATATATACTGAGAATGAATAATGTTTGGTACATTATATGACCAGTTTAGGCAGTAGTGTCATATGCTTGACAGTAGTATAAAAACAACACCCCACCAAGCATGTTGAAAAAAACATGGCTCTATGGCTTTGTGAGCGCCCATTAATCGAGCAGATAAACAAGACTGCCATAAATATCTGCACAGGATAAACATGAAGTGTTTGCTTTTATCTACACTCATTGGTTTTGATAGTTGCATAGGTTTTAAATCCATTCTTTAATACCTGATAACATGCTTACTGACTTTATCAATGAAATATAGAATTTTTCTTCATATGCCAACCATAAACTTTCACTGGGATACATTTTAGCTCCCCCCTCCCCCAGTCCCCAATAACAAATTGATTGGAAGAAAGTGAGGTTGAAGATTCTGTAAACAGTGTAGGATAAGTACAGCAAAAATGAACTTTAAAACCTCCTTAGAAATTGACATGGGCAACATGACATTCCTGTACTAATGCAGGAAAACCACAGAAGATTCACAAAATGGGCCAAATTTTGTGGGAAGGAACAGGCAGAGCCTATACCCCAAAGCCTACACCCTCAATCAAAACTGTCTGAAGTGTCCATGCATGATTCCCATATTTCAGAGGTTCAGGCTTGAATTACGGAGTTGACTCTGGAAAGATGATTCTCTGGGGCTTCCTTCCCATGCAAGGCATTGTTGAGCAATACAGGAGGCCGTCACATTGAACCCATCTCTCGCATTTTATTTTGCAGCATTTCAGTTACACACATTAAGTAACATTTTCACTACTAGAAGGAGAACTTATACTAACAAAATTGAACATTGTTTTATTCTGCTTCTGGCTAGAAGCATTATCTTGTGTGGAATCTGACTTCAGCTCAGGCAGTGTCAGAGAACTAACAGAATGACTTTGGAGAGACTGGTTGTACCATAGATCCACTGCATCTCTGCAAAAAATACATTGACCCTCTGTAGACAATAGCTGTGATTTTCCTATGTGGGGGTGGGGGAGGATTGGTTACTCTTTCACATGCAGTCTATGGATGGAAATAAACCATTCCCTCCCAAGATGATGATTAGTGGAAATTGGACAAGTGGAAATTCACAGTTCCTGACTTTCTTGTGAGTTTTATTTCAAACAGCGGGACACAACTTGGCTTGAAGGCTTATGATCCTATAAAGATACCAATATGCATTCCAGTATCAACTTGTATAATTTTTCTTTTCATATTAGACTTCTCAAACAACTAATTTGGATGTGTCCTGCCTTTAGCTGATAGACATCTTAGCTTTGATGAAGCTGTACTATACCCGTAATTTAGTACCACTGAACTCCTTCTGACAATAATAATTTGCATACAGGCAGTTTCTGATACCCTTATGGACATGGCATAGTACCTTACTCCATGAATGGTCCCACTGAATTCAATGGGACTACTTGTGGAGTAAGATGCTACTAAGCATGAGTAAATATGATAAACAGGCCACAGAGAATGGCTTTCAACCTAAATCTAAGACAGAAGCTATTTTTATTGGTTGCACAATTATATATGTGGCACCTGAAATGTTTGAGAGGCCTCTCAAAACTAGTCACTTGCTGGATTTTCCAAACTTGATTATTAGTCAGAGATGTCAGGCTTGCTTTAATGTTCCAATCTCACTGGAGTCTTCAGACCTTACTGACCGTGTCCCCAAAATAAACATTCATATTGTAACCTCCTCTCCTGATCGTGGGTCCTGCTGTACTATTTCCACTCTATGGACAATGACACTATGGGAAGATTCTAATACCTTCACTCACTCTCTCTACTTGTCCCACTGAAGTCAATGCAACAATTTATGACATAAAATCCTGCTCAATCTAAGTAAATGTCACAGGATTTGGCTCTATGTATGGGGAAGGGAAAGAATGGATACAGTCATTAGAACAAAACAGAAAAGCAAAAGTCTTTTCAATTACTATTAAATTTGAAGGTAGCACTGTCTGCCTGCATGGACCAGGATTAGACGCTGTTTTGGTGATGCACAGTTTTATGATAGGCTGATCTCCTTTCAATGCTGCAAGCTACTTTTCCTCATGACTGCCAAAAGCATGTGGCTAAATTGTTCAATTCTGGAGATGTGATCAAGGGTTCCAGTCTCATGACAGCCAATAATGGGACAGAAAATTTTAAAGCCATACTGGTATCAAAATAATGAAGGCTACCAACTGCTTAGTAGATAAAAGGACTAACACTGCTAGGGGACTGAAAACAAGGCAATAAAACAGCAAACAAGAGAGGAAGAATTGATTCCTCCAAGGAGGCAAGAAACTGTTGTCAACAGGCCAAGAAGATAAAAGTATGTTGTTTTCCTTCTCTTTTCAATGGTATTTTAAGGGGTTATTTAGTGCTTTGGCATTTTTAAGAGGTGATATTCATTTATGTGGCTTGTTAAAGGGTCATTGCCTGCAATATTTTATAAAGGCACTAAGTTGGACTGGTTTTGTGTGGCTCTTAAAAGAACCATTGCCAATGATATTTTATGAAGGGGTAAAGCTGATTTTGTGTGGCTGTTCAAAAGAATTGAATGCTAATATGGTAGTTTATATTATATAAAGAAATATAGAAAGTGGGTTTGGGTTGCATGTTAAGAGCTTTCTCATGTGGTTTTTAAAGGGACACAATTGGTTTTACAGTAAAATTGAGTTCAGATGAGTTGTCTTTTAATAATGATATGATATTACTAATGTTTCTGAAAAAAGTGACTTTTAATTGCATTTTCTTCCCTTGCTTCAAGCAGGACACTTAACATGTCTGTACATTGGTATCCCCATCCATCAACAATGTCACTTACCCACTAGTGAGACTAATTGGAAAATACTTTGGGATCCTCATTTTCAAGACATATGTATGTGAAATATTACTGTTAGACAAATACACAAGAATAATGTGAACCATGTCCCTTCCTATTCACTATGCAAAAAACTTTCAAACGTGCCAGGTTTCAAATGCAGGAGAACTTAGGTTATCTCTTATGCCATTGCTTGGACAGTGTAGAGGCCATCTAATGCATTATGCACCTCCATGATCTGTTCCAAACCAAATCTAGCATGTTAAGTAGGATGACAGCTATCTATTGATGCCATCCAGCCCTTGTGCTTTAGGTCTTCCAGGGGATATCTTCCATCCTGCTTTCATTGGGTCAGGGTCCATAATGATTTGTGCAGAGAATTTGGTAGGCATTATAAGCAAACAGTAAATTCACAAAGGTTTTTTTTTTTTTTTGGGGTGACTTTTACACAGATGCCACCTCTGTTACATGGTCCAAAACTTACTGTTAAAACTCTTTACCAGGTAAGCTCACTGTGGATTGGATCTGAATATACAAAATGCAAGAGATGCCTTCTTAGCTTGTCCACATAGTTTCAGGTTCCAATAATGCCTCAGCCAGCTCTTTTAAAACTCTTGGTCAGTTTATCAGGACCTGCTGATTTAACAAATGTGCAACATTAGTAGCTGCTGTTCAACATATTGCTGAGTTACTACTGGAATGGAAAAAAGTTATCATCATCATCATCAGATATGAATACATCATCCTGCTGTTTCCAAATACTGAACAGAAATACTTATTGGACACTTCTGCCTTTCCTGAATTATTATTATTAATGATTCTAGCATCTACTTGTTGTAATGGACTAACATGTTGTGAGGATTCATTTTGTTTCTAATATACTTAAATTCCTTAACTCTGCTGGCTTTTAATGTCTCCTTGGTTTTCTCTCTCTCAATTTTTTTTGGGGGGGCGGCGGCTTCTCTTATCAATTTTCTATAATTCCTAACTTCTCATTTATATTCATTGCTATCAGTCTCCCCACCTGGTTTCAGTATTTCCAATTAGGTTGAATTTATCTTCATAAATAAGAAAATCCAATTCCTCTTATTTATTACCCAAAGTCCTGCATTGATGCATAGTCACTTAAAGAACTTCTTCTCTTCATATCCTTTGGTGCCTTAATTTTTTTCTCAACATCTTAATTTTGTTCTAAATGAATGCTCCTTTGTTCCTTTTCACTCTGCAAAACTGTTGATCAATATGGCAAAATTCCCATGTGCAGGAGATAGAAACAAAATGTCAGCATTCTAGCTGGACCAAGACTACAGAGCTCACTCCTAGAAGAGCTGAGAATGATCTCAGCACTCACTGAATTTTCAACTAAATGCAAAAAAACCCTCATTTATTTGATTTAGTTTTCCCTCAGAAGGTGTGTGTGCATTCTCTCTCTCTTTCTCATACAACCTAATCTATATATATTAACTAGTAAATGCCGAGAAGATGTAAATGGGATATTATTGGGGTTTTTGGAACACTTGGAGCCAAAAGCATTTAGATAGATAGTATATTATTTATTGAACAGTACAGTAGTCACACAAGAGACCATTCAAACAAATCTCAAGAGTCTTGTTAATCTGCCCTTGGAAATTAAGATGTGAAATTTCTCAAAATATTGTGCTACTTTTTAAAACTGATAACACTATACGTCCTTGTTTATCGATGAGAATATAATTGTATACTGAATTGGTCAAAATAATCTAAATTTCTTTAGAATTGTGCACCAGTGACATGAACAGTTTGAAGAATCCTTTACTGTATATTCTTCTATAAAGCTTTATAGACTGAAACAAGCTGTATAAGCACAGATAAGAAATTGTAGACACATGATAATTATATGGTTCATGAAATTAAGGGAATTTAGATAGAAAGTCAATATATCAAGTAGAGTTACATTTTAAAAATACTTAAGTTTGGAACTTGATACATCAATACTTGGTTGGATACTGCATCACTTAGTACACATGTTCAGCAGCTTCCTGATATGTATGACATTTACAGCATATATTTAATTTCTTAGTACCCTTGGTACCTTAAAATGGTTAATAGTCCATTTTCCCTTAGTATTCCATGTTGCCTTGGTTATACCTATTGTTGAGTGCACTCTAACCTACTTTTACTGAGGAAGATATGTATTATTGTAACAAAATGTCAACATTCTAGCTCTTCTCTACTAACCCCCTCTTTCCCCCACCGGTGGACTTTAAATGGCATGTGAAAGGAGGAAAATAAATGCTAGAGTTACAGTCATAGAACGGTGTGTCCCTCTTATTTTGAATCAAAGAAACCTGATGTTTTCCTTCTTGGTGGCCTTTAGTAACTAATCTAAAAGCAAAATGATTTTCTTAAATATTTAATTTCATCAGCTGTGATCTTTCTGCTGTGCTTCCAGAAGGTTTTTGTTCTGTTTTTTTCCCTGTCAAAATACAGCCGTTTTGATAATATTGAGTAGATAGTAAAGACTAATGGAAAAAACAACGGGCATAGGTTATCTTCCATGCTCTGGTGCTTTCATGTAGAGAAAGTTAACTGCTGTGCACAGCAGTGAGTGGAGTATTCATGTAGTGAGCAGCTTTCTACCTTGGAATAGCGTGTGTTTAAAAATACCTTATGCTCCAGGTAATTTTGGCTTTACAGTCCAATAAGCTTCAGCCGCTCTCAAGGACAAAGCTCAAGATATCAAGCTGTCTACAGAGCAATTTACTGGTTTGTTTTAGGCAGAGCCCAAATGTCCAAACAGGTTTTTAGACAAATTAAAATTCAAAACTTTAGTATAGTAAATACAGAAGGGTTAGGAGTACAGTTGTGTTTCATGTAACTAGAGAGTACAATGTATGAGACCAATCCTGAGAGAAGTCAGAGGGAGTGAAGGGTGCTCAATGGTTAACAGATGTGCTTAAGCACCTCAGCCTGAAACCAACAAAATGTTGCCCACTTTTTAATGAAGGTAAATGGGCCAGAGCCTCCACTCAATTCTGTCTCCTTTACACTGCTCTTACAGTGCAAGAGAACCCTGCAAGCCATTATAAACCGCCAGCTGTGATTTCACTAGCATAGAGGAATCTCTAGTTTGTGTAGGAATGGCATCTTCCTCTCCACCTAGAATACGTATCAGAGTTATGGTGGAGGGATGAGAAAGTCAGAGCACCACTGCTCTCCTGTTCTCCTCCACTGCAGAAGAGCCCATTGGAGGCAAATTTTAGATTATAGCCTTAAAGCTGTTCTAACGTGATCTAAGAGACAAACTGTTTACCAGCGAGTCCCAGTATTATGGAGATGAGGGAAGAAGTGGCATAAAGTCACCATTTTCCCCTCCACTCTTTAGTATTTAATTTGTATCTCTGGCATTTAGGCAGTAGAGCATATTTGCTCCCACAGAGCTTGATGAAGCTGATGGGATGACTCATTTTGCCAAATTTAGAAGCCTGTCGAAAACACCAAGTTCTAGATTTAGAACAGAATTAGAAAGAAAGAAAAAAAAAAGAAAAGAAAAGCAAACCTAAGAGAGCATATTAGGTGATGTAAATTGGCCAATTCGACTGACTTCCCAGGAGCTATGCTGAATTACATTGCCTGAGGATCTGGCTCACATTTTAAATTATATTATCCTCAGATAATTATGAAAATAAGTGTTTTGTGACACCCAAAACAATGGGTTCTTCCATTTTTGATTTCTGCGTACATATTTATGTAGAGTAACTGCTGGATTTTTGTTTTTTAACGTTCTGTCAAGTATTTCCCTAAAAAAATAGATGTTGGGGTTAGTCCAATTTTCCCCACCCTTCCGTAAACATATTTGTTATGGAAACTCCCACTGCCCATCCTCATTTCTCCCGCCTAGAGTAAACAGAGTAATGCCCATCTAAATCAACTGAGTAGTCCCTGGGGTGACCAAAAACCAAGTGTGAAAAATTGGGACGGGGTAGTGGGTAATAGATGCCTACATAAGACAAAGCTCCAAGTATCTCTACAGTCGGAACATCTGGTCATCCTAGCAGTAGGGACAAGTTCATACAGACATAAGCAGCTACATCTCCCCTGACTTCAATGGAGTCATGAGTCAATCCATGACCACTGGGGCTGAATTAGAACCAAAAGGACTATTTACTAAGGTCCTGATCCAACACCCATTGAAATCAATGGAAAAAGACAGACGTCAGTGGGCCCTACGGAAAGCAAAGTAGAATTTGGCCCAGTATTCAAGATAGTAGTGAATACATATGGGGTGAAATCCTAGCATCATGGAAGTCAGTGGTAACCCCCTTCCCCCCCCCCGCCCCCCCGCCCCCACCACTATTGATATTAATGGCATCAGGATTTTATCCAGAGTATTTTAGGGTATGTCTGTCTACATGGCATAAAAAACACTTTGCACCAGTGAGTCTCGGAGCTGGGTTTAGAGACTGCAGCTCACATTACAGTGCAGCAAAATAAAGCCAGCCTAAGGTTATACCATGTAGACTTAACCTTAGGGCTTCAGACCTGAGTCTTTGAGTATCTGAGTGCTAGATGAGCAGTCTTTACTCACATGAGTAATCATATTGAAGCTAATTGTACTACTCACAGGAGCAAGAACTCCCCATATGTGTAAAGTTTTGCAGAGATGATGCACTGTTGGGCACTCATGTCTTTTTAAATTCTCAATCCCTTTTAAAATTCCATAGCCACTGAGCAAGCAGAAGACTTAATTTCTCTCTTCCTTAAAGAAACATATCTCCAGTTGATTAAGGATAATGTGTATGGCATTGCAGTATACCAAGCAATAAGCTTATTATTAGTTGACCACATGCAAAAGAGGAGTGAAAGAGTAATTGCCTAAAAATTTACTGGTGTTAATCTAATTAGGTGTTTGTAAATGATGGTTTCAAATTATTTTGTGGCACCCATGAATTAAAGATATTGTTTTATTGGTACTGAATATTCTATAGGTTCATCCATTGTATGTTGTCTTTATATTGAATTATATATGTTATAGATGTCAAAATGGGAAAATATTAATTTTTCTTTAAAAATACAAATAGTTTCTTTTTTAAATTGTGTTATGAATGTAACCATCTACCAAAGTTTTAAAATACTGGCAAAAATGCAAGTGTGGTACAACTACAGTTGATTTTACTAAAACAACGTTCATAGTTCAATCACCCTCTCCCCCCCCCCCCACCGGTCATTTCATCTGTATTTTTATGATGTATGGTCATGTAACACTTTAGGTGATAGACAATGGATATTTCTTATAAAAATACCTGGGAACCTCAGCTGAAACCTGAACACTAATGAAATATTAACCAAACAATTTGTTTAGTACAAAATACATTATAGATCACAATAATGAGCTCTGTGTTGCTGTTGTGAATATAAATCTGATATGACAACATGATTGACAACCACATACTGTGTTAAAAACGTTGTGATGAAGCTTCAACCCAAGGGTAATTTAAACTTTCATCTCACTGAAAATATATTAACATCTATCTCACCCTCAGTTGCCGACACATAAGGACAGATGCTACATTCATACAGGTGTTTTGGGGATGGTTTTTAAAATATTATTAACATATGGACAAAAAAGTCTGTGGTTTTTTGCTTTAAGCTTGATATTGTAATTTTAGAAGAAAAAGAATAATGCTTGATGCATTGGGAGCCCAAAAGTTAATAAGGAGAAAGCCCATAAATGTTGTAAGGAGAGAACAGTAGACTGTAAGTACAAACAGTGACAGAAAGGAACATAAAAGGCTTGATGATGTAGGACACAATGGCTAATGTAATTCATACCCTACTCAAAAATTTGTGCCATCCTTTTATATAATCTGTACTGAAAGAGTGTTTCAAGTTTTCATAATGAATTCTCTTATTCCAAGATGCAGAATTACACACTGTGTGGTTTCCAGATGCACAATGCACTCCCTTCTCCCATTTTCCATTCCAAGATACACACCATTTTTCATTCTTGAAGTGAATTTATTTCTTCAATTTCAAGAGACAGGCATATAAGTAGAAAGTACAATCCTTTCTTCATATTTGTCAATGTAGGCACTAATCTTGATATGGCCAGTTTTGAATAGCACTGAATGCCCTACACTTCCACCTCTTTGTCCAGCTAGCTGAAAGAAAGGGGGCATTTCCCCTTAAGGACTTCCTTACAATGGGTGGTAAGAAGGGAGAAAGTTTACGGGGATGGACAGGAGGGGCATGGAGTCATTGGGGTTAGGTTAAGAGTCAGTAACTGCCCTGCCTTTCCAGCTGACCAGAAGAGAGAGAGTATCGAGGGGGGTAAGGGTAGGAATGGGAAATCAGTGGCATTTCACATGTCAGGAGTCCAGGATTGGAACTTTAAGTTGAAACACGACCATATTTCAGAACATTAACTTCTTTTAATTTAGTAAATATTTGAAAAATAGTATTAGTGTATGATTTCAAGCATAAAGGAATCTATTAAGACTAATATAATGGGAGGATGTATTAAAATTCACTAGAATGGAGGAAGGCTCGTGAATTCAAAATAAAACCATTATTAAGGTGCCATAGAGCCTACCTTGCCTCTGATATAAAAAAAGCAGGAAAGGCAGCTTCAGGAAAAAGGGAAGAAAAAAAAAACCCTGAGGGGCTTTTTGTTTCTGTTTTTTAAAATCTGAATAATTGGAAATGTTGACAAATCATGGAGAATTAGGGAAGTTAAAAGAAAAGTTGTGGAAAACAAACCTAACTACTGATTTCAAACAAAAAACAAAACCACACCCTGATGCTGGCAATTACTATCCCATAAGTCTACTTTTCTCCCTAGATAAACAGACTAATCCTCAGGTATTCTGTTCTTTCACAACTACACCTGCATCACTGCACTCATCATTGAGCAATTTATTAGCAGAAGGATATTGGAGGTAAAATTCAGAGATTATTATTTTGTATTACAGTAGCACCTAGAGTTCCCTGACTGGGCTTCATTACAATAAACACTATACAAACATGCAATAAAGACACACATGAAAGTCTTGGCAGAATCAAGGCCTAGGTTAATAACAGCAGGAAAGAGGTAGATGAGCCAAATAAATGGGCTGGGGATAGTATTGAAGAGAGAGCAGGAGCTAAAATATATAAAATAAAGTAAGAGACAGTTAAAAGAGACAAATGATCACAAACACACACAGAATTTATATACTAAAATACTTGATGAATTTTGGGGATATCAAGACTTCCTCCGTGCACTGTGTGAACTCTTATTTTTCCAACAATAGAGGTCAGTTTACTAATTGACTTCTTTCAGAATGAGGAAATGCCAGAACATTGTTGTTCCACAAAATAAACTGTTTTTGAATTATACTACACAAAAGCTAAAAGTAAGAGACTATTAAATCAATTTTCTATTTTGACACTCATTCTGTAACTCAAAACATGTCGAGATCATTTTCTAAATTCCCTTTGGCACTAAGATCTAACCACAATTGATTTCTTTTAGAAGCATGGAAAAGTATATCAACCTGCTAAATATTGGGTGACTACAGTTCAGATCTCTAATGAACTACAGCAACCTTCACATTCATATGTATTGCTTACATCCGCAGTTTTAGTTGTATTCAACCAATAGCTGAAAAGTACTCACTATGATTTATGCATGTCAGGAGTCCGGGATTGGAACTTTAAGTTGAAACATGACCATATTTCAGAACATTAACTTCTTTTAAGTTAGTAAACATTTGAAAAATAGCATTAGTGTATGATTTCAAAATAAAGGAATCTATTAAGACTAATATAACAGGAGGATGTATTAAAATTCACTAGCATGGAGGAAAGCTCATGAATTCAAAATAAAACCATTATTAAGGTGCCATAGAACCTACCTCACCTCTGATATAAAAAAAGCAGGAAAGGGTATTGATGTGCTGGTACAAATCTACAAACTGTTTAGACTGCACAATTTCTAAGTGTTCATATTTATGTCAAAATCCTCAGTCTTAACTCATGGAAGACTCCCATTAACAGGGAGTAACTGCAGGAGCTTTGTTTTATGCAGTTACACCAGCACAAACATGGAGTGGAACTCATTGAACCTGATTCAACTCTATAAGTCCTGGTGCCACATGAACACAGTTATTGGTATCTTCGGATGTACAGACATATAATTACACTGTGACTACTGTGCTGAGGCTAAAGCTTATCTTGCTCTTACTCGGGTATAATATATATACACTACCTTGCTAGAGTTTAAAACCTTCTATATTCATGCATATTTAAAATTTCCATGGGGAGGTGCAAACTTGATAGAAATAGCTGTCCTCTGCAATATGTTTTTTTTTAATCTCACTGAATAGGTTCATACAGCTGTGCTGGTACAAATCAACTCATCTACAGCCTTTTTTGCAACTGGCATTTCAAACTGTAATTTACAGATGTTTTATTAAGGAGACTTAGTCCTTCATTCAGCTATAAAACTGCACCAGCAAACTATGCACACATTTGATTAAGTCTTGTTAATTTTTTATCACCTTCTGGAAGCAATAGATTTAACCCTTATGGATAACAGCTCAGTCTCAAAACACACTGAAAAAATTAGCTGAAAGCATCTTATTCTGCAAAAATGCTAATTGAATATAATAATGAAATTAAAACAATCAGCAAAAAATACCTTTTTTTTTGGAGCAATTTCACGACATGCAATAAGTCTCCCCAGATGTTTTGAAAAAACGGACAGGTTGCATTTCTCCTCAGTGCAGGTACACAATGCAAAGAGCCTTCTCCTTCTTTTAATTCTGAAAGAACTCCCTGGAGTACACATCCCTCAGAGGGACGAGAACTAAAATGGAGGTGGTATTAAAATGGACATCTTTTTTCTGTATGTAATGAGTGGGTGTGCTGCAACAGGTGGCACCTTCCAAAGGGATGTGCAGTATGTGTGCACACACAACACCCTACACTAGAAGGAGCTGGTGGAGAGATAATCCGGAAGTGCTAGGTGTCATGCAAACAAGCAAGGAGAGACTCTCTCTACAACCTAATAGAAACAAACCAAACCAAACACCTAAATCACAACACCGATAGATAAAGGTAGAAGGACAGGAAGTCTACTAAGTTATTTTCCTCCCTCTTTCTCTTTTGAGGGGGAGAACAGGGTTTGGGGCAATAGCTGTTGGGTTAACAGGATCAAGGTGAGAGAGGAAGGATAGGATGATGGATGGAGAAGAGCATTGAGGAAATGGGCAGTGTGTCTGCCAGTAAAGAGACCATAAAGGAAAGCCAAACAATCGGTCAACAGAAAATAAGTGAATGCAGTCTGCTAACATCATTGGCATCTGGGGGCTATGACCTGGTGCCCCTAGAGTGGGGAGTTCTCTCTGAGTGACCCCCACCACACTGGAATCCAGAAAAGACAACAGCACCTCCTGATACAGACTTTCACACATTGCATGGACCATTTTTCCCATTTCCTATCAGGTCTATTCCTTCTAATCTCTCTCATGAACATGCTGTATGAACAATAATGTACCAAATGCTGGTAGAACCCAAGCTTATTGTGACTGCATGTGTATAAATGCATGATTATATGGAGGATGATACTGGTTGTTTCATAGATGAGTTCTTGGAAAGCGACACAGCCACACAAAATTGACACTAATAGCCTTGGAGCAAGTTGATTAAAATTTTCTTCCTTTCCCCTTCTTCTCAACTCATTTCATTCTGTTTTGTAAGTTAAAGCTAGTGATAAATGGGGATTAGTGTGCTTATGATATTTAAAAATGTGTACAGAGTTAGAAGTGTCACAATACTCTCTGCTTAGCCCTGTTTGAAGTTCGAGATAATCACATTCTCCCAATTAAAAAAACAAAACAAAACAAAAAGCATACAAAAGGACCTCCATTGTTGAAACCTTATCCTGACACAGACATCCAACGTACAAAAATGTTCATCCAAAAGCTTCTCTGAATAAAATAATCTTACAATGGGGTCTGAATATGACCAAGCTTTGGCTCTGACTGAAGTCAGGGGAGTTTGTATCAAAGGCAGAGGCTTTTAACTCAGGTCCTCAGTTATTCTTCTGAGAATTGCCTATCATCAATCATGGAAAGACAATTTCCAGCTGCTGACAGCTGGGATGCCACATCACACTGCATCTGTTGTGATGAAGCATACTACTAATCAATTTCTGGACTCAAGCGGGTTAAGAAAGAGTCACAAGAATCAAACAAAATACATATTTAACTGTGTAGTATATTGACGGTGCAATCAACGATAATGCAAGTGGCCATGTATAAACTACTCTTTGGGCTAGGCTAGGAGATCATTCAGATTCCACCCCAGCAGAATTCGTCTCCCTATCTTCCTGATAGGAGATTGTCAGCTGAGACAAAAAAATAAAATTTAATGCTTTAATGGTTTCTGTGTTGTTCTTTAGGGAGTAACCCACATTTATTTATTTACAATTTATGGAAGATGACTTGAGCATACTGAAGTCAAACACATTTGCTTACGCCACACCCATTCCAAAATCAAATTCTTCCACAAATAAGTCTATAAGCCCTGGTTTTTTTTTTCTACTGACATTTGCGTACATTGCTGTTCTACAGCAGATGGCTGAAGAATCTAATCAAGAGATTTTGTACAAATCAACAAAAATCTTTGGCTAGGACCTGTAGTTATTACAAAAAAAATACAGAACCATATGTCCCCTCCCCATATCCTGAGTAATGTTCTGATGTGTGATGCTTGCGCATCATTTTGTCAACTTGCACCATGCGACCGCAAATTCTTCACTGTGTCAGCAACTCTGTACTTAGTAACGCTAGAGGCAAGACTGCATAAATATAAGCGCCAGAAAGCAGGAATGGTAAATACACACTCCATTGTCCAATGGTAATGTTGAACAATTCTTTATCCTTTTATTGCCATCTATACTCTTCCATTGCACATTCCCACCACCCTTAGGCCAGACCATTCTCCTGTTTCTGACCTACCCAGAGAAGTAATCAGTAGGTAAGGTGGTCTCAGCAAGGTTGTCTCAGTTATGAATAGCATAACAAAAGGAGGATAGAGATGTTCTATGAGTTCTCTTCTCATGGACAGTTGTGAAGTGGTTTTCTATAGAAATTTAGGATGAAATCCTGGGCCCACTGAAATCAATAGTAAAACTTCCATTAACTTTGCTGGGGCCAGAATTTCTCCCTGAAGCCAAACTTTCCACCTGGGGAAAATTTTTCTATCAAGCTAAGGCACATCAGGATCCTATATTTTCACTTTTCTTTTCCCAATATGTATATGAGGCTATTGGGAGGGCTAATAAAGAGGTATGGGTTACATTTTCCCCACCAATATGCTGACGGCACCCAACTTTGTGTCTCTCTCTTGTCCAACTTGGACCATCAAGTGATATGTTACTGGGTATGAATTATGGGTGAAAAGCTTTTCTGCAGTTTTGTAGTTTTACTGTCTGCTTTCTGAGATAATTGGTTGCATTCCATTGGTTGCTTAAGGCTGCTGGAGTTCTTTTATTTGTATATTAGTGTTAAAGCTAGTGAATGGTTATTATAAAAGTCGAGTTATTGGCAGGGCTCTCAGATGTTTTGTGGGGGTATTTTTTTTTCATACCAAATATAAATAAATAAGTAAAATGTAGTGGTTAAGCCTGTTATAGCAATGGAGCCCTGATTCGGTGATGTACTCAGCAAGCAGCATAGATGAAGTGAGTGAGGGTGAGGGTGGAAGAGATGAGATACTCACCTGTCATATTTATACGTCATGGATTCTGAGCCCAGCTGAGGATAAGCAGGTACAGGGGCCAACACCCGTGGCCTCTACAGCTTGGAAGGCCGTGGATAAAACACAGTGAATGCAGCCCTTTAGGTCTACGCTACCCTGGATAATAAATATGCATAGATTATTTATTTTATTTTATTTTATTTGAATTGTGAAAGCTTTGTGGTTTATCCTTAGAAAAGAAGGGAAATTTAAATTGCTTTTTGCATAACTAACGCTCATTGAAATTAGATCATATCCTTACATTTTGCTTGCGTGCTGTGATTCTTCAAGTTTTGCCTGCTGGGACTCAATCAAATTTCTGCTTTTAGCTTAAAACCAAATCTAATCAAGTCATAGATGATTTTTTCTCCTTCATGCCACCAAGTGCCTGAAGAAGTAAACACGTTCACTTACTGAAAGTGAGATTGCTTAACTTTCATATCAAACATACTGCAATTTGGGGAAGCATTTCAGAAAAAAAATCCCTATGATAAACCTGCTGTCAGACAAAGAGTTGCTATGAGCTTTACAAAGAAGTGGCAAGAATTGGGTCCCTTTTAACAGTGATGAAGACATTTTGTTTTGTAACCGGCTTTCCCTCTAACCACAAAGCTAACGGAATAGTGCTCTGCCCTAATACTTTTAAAATTCATGCAGTGGGTTTGGGGTTGATGAGGGAGAGGAAGAAGAAAGTTAAATGTTTGAGATTTAGCTAAAAGGAGGGTTTTTCTACCGTCAGAGTCCAAATAAAGTTAGTCAAAAGAGCTCTTTGTAGCCAGGGTTTTCCTTTCTGCTAAGATGAATCTGATTCCTTTATCAGTCCACCTCATAAGTAAGATGATCAAAAGCTCATTATATATCCTTTCTTCATATTACTTTTTCCTACCCTGTGGAGAATAACAAACATTCCAGCTGAGCTCAATCATATTTCTTTCATGTCTGGGCTCCCCGGAACTCCTTGTAAAGAGGACAGAGATCTGTGGTTTTCCCTCTACTCAGGGGAAGCATTAGCCATTTCCTTTGCCACCCACTGGCAGGCTGTTACAAAAGGCATTCTCACCCCCATTGTTAAGCTAGTGTGAACCTGTATTCATCAGGCTAATTGTACAGATCCTATTTCAGATGTGTGAGGTGGCAGCTGCAGGACATGCAAAATCTAAATCCATTACCATCAGAATGGAAAATCTATTCCAGATATTACCTATGATTATCAAAAGGTGAACAGGGGTAACTAATAGTGTCAAAGAAGTGCCAATCATTTTCTCTGCTTCAAGAGTTTGAACAGAGAGTTGTCACTTTGGATGGGCTATTACCAGCAGGAGAGTGAGTTTGTGTGTGTGTGTGTGGGGGGGGGGGGGCGGAGGGTGAGAAAACCTGGATTTGCGCTGGAAATGGCCCAACTTGATGATCACTTTAGATAAGCTATTACCAGCAGGACAGTGGGGTGGGAGGAGGTATTGTTTCATGATCTCTGTGTGTATATAATGTCTGCTGCAGTTTCCACGGTATGCATCCGATGAAGTGAGCTGTAGCTCACGAAAGCTCATGCTCAAATAAATTGGTTAGTCTCTAAGGTGCCACAAGTACTCCTTTTCTTTTTTCAGAGAATGACTGGATTTCTGTGCTCACCTGGACCAAGTTCAGCACTCACCCCATGAAAAAGGCCAAAGGTGCACTGGGTGTCACTGTAGAACTTAGCTCTATGTTGTAAGTTAGGGCTACCTTTTCATTTTTTCCCATGGGAAATCTTATTCCATATGTGTCCCTGGATATCTTTTTACTCTACTGCAGACATTTAAGATGTCTACCCATGCTAAACCAGTGTGCTGTATACAAATGAACAGATCTTGTGTGTGTGGAGCAACTGCAGGACTACACTGTGTGCAGTGCTACATGGTAAGCAAGCAGGGGAAGAGTGACAAAAGGACCTTCACCACCTTGGAGGCCTGTACAGTACTTGGCTAATGGGTCAGTCCTTGCACTCAGGAGACAACAGGACTCCAGGTCAATCACTATTCCTGAAGTGGGGATGGATAAGGCAAGAACATGGAAGCAACCACACTTTTGCCCTACAAGATGCATTACACCAGCTTCAAATACTGTACCTACAAGAGCTGCAGATGTGGCAGTGAACCTCTGAATTACCTAATGTGGCCAAAGACACAATGACATTTAAGCATGTAATACACAATGCTTCAACTCCCTCCCTTCCTTCACATGTCTCTTTAATACTCACTTCCACCATGATGCCTACAAAACATGATAACTTGTGATGAATGCCTATTATGCCAAATATAAATAAAAAACAGCTTGCTGTTATCCGGTGGTCTGCCCAATCTGTTTATACCCATCTGTCGTCTTTTGTCATATACCTAGATTGCAAGGTTTCTGGAAGCAGGGACCATCTTTTCATTGTGTGTACACATTGCCTTGCATTTCCCAACTGGGGCCTCTAGGTGCTACTGCAATAATAAATAAATAAATAAATATTACGGCATTGGGCCCAAAATCACCATCTCATAAAAAAATTAACAACCTAATCTTACAAAGTGCTGAGCGCTTCTTGGAGAAAATGCTCAGTGCCCTCACTTCCCATTGTCTTTGGTCAATGAATGTGTCTGAAATTTGCATCCATATAAACAGAAATGTGAAGATGAGAAAAAAAAAAAGACAAAAAACTCCATCCTTTCCAAATATTATTGATTATACATATAAAGATCTCATCACATGCATTTAGGATTTAGGCAAGTGGGAGTTGAAGAGCAATGTTTTACATTCTTCTCAACATTAATAGTCTATGTTCAGCAAAGTTTTGTCAGAAACATCAAAAATAAACAGATCTTAGAATTGGTGTTAAATACAAGAAAAGAAAATAAGACCATAGGGTTCCCTTTAGTTCTATAGATGCCACAAACACTCATGAATGAACATTGCTATGGGTTTATACATTTCTTGAGTAGGCTGTATCATGAATTTAAATCTGTGTCAAAAATGTAATGATGAAATGTGATAGAATACGAAAATGGTGTTTGTGAACTTGAAACAAGGTGGGGTTCCTATAACTTGTACTTAATCCATGACATTGAGCCACGGTACATCTTTTGTGAAATGAAGTCAAGCCTTTCCATTTAATACAATACAAGTGCAATGAACTTTTAGTTATCAGCCTGTCTATGGTCACTACATCAGTCTTCATAACGTATAGATATTGTGGCTGAGATTTTCAAAGGAGGGTATGGAGATTAAGACACCCAAATACACTGAAATTCAATAGATGCTAGACAATTAATTCTCCTGGGGCCTTTTGAAAATCCTAGCCCATGAGTTGAAGAAAGCAGGGAAATGGTCAGGGCTGGGGGAGGGAGACATTTTTTAATCACAGTAGGAATGACCACAGGGAGAGTTACCATCAGAGAGGGTGCATACACAATAGACATTAGCTAAATAGAATCAGCCCACACAGTTCGGCTGTGCACTGAGTGGTCATTTCCAAGAATTTTTGATATTGGCAACTGACTGATTTTTTGTCCCATAGATTCATAGATATTAAGGTCAGAAGGGACCTTTATGATCATCTAGTCTGACCTCCTGCAAAATGCAGGCCACAGAACCTCACCCACCCACTCCTGCGATAAACCTCTCACCTTGTCAAGGTTCCTCCCCCACTCTGAACTCTAGGGTACAGATGTGGGGACCTGCATGAAAAACCTCCTAAGCTTATCTTTACCAGCTTAGGTCAAAACTTCCCCAAGGTACAAAATATTACACCCGTTATCCTTGGACTGGCCGCTACCACCACCAAACTAATACTGGTTACTGGGGAAGAGCTGTTTGGATGCGTCCTTCCCCCCAAAATACTTCCCAAAACCTTGCACCCCACTTCCTGGACAAGGTTTGGTAAAAAGCCTCACCAATTTGCCTAGGTGACTACAGACCCAGACCCTTGGATCTTAAGAACAATGAACAATCCTCCCAACACTTGCACCCCCCCTTTCCTGGGAAATGTTGGATAAAAAGCCTCACCAATTTGCATAGGTGACCACAGACCCAAACCCTTGGATCTGAGAACAATGAAAAGGCATTCAGTGTTTTACAAGAAGACTTTTAATAAAAAATAGAAGTAAATAGAAATAAAGAAATCCCCCCTGTAAAATCAGGATGGTAGATATCTTACAGGGTAATTAGATTCAAAAACATAGAGAACCCCTCTAGGCAAAACCTTAAGTTACAAAAAAGATACACAGACAGAAATAGTTATTCTATTCAGCACAATTCTTTTCTCAGCCATTTAAAGAAATCATAATCTAACACATACCTAGCTAGATTACTTACTAAAAGTTCTAAGACTCCATTCCTGGTCTATCCCCAGCAGAAACCAGCATATAGACAGACACACAGACCCTTTGTTTCTCTCCCTCCTCCCAGCTTTTGAAAGTATCTTGTCTCCTCATTGGTCATTTTGGTCAGGTGCCAGCGAGGTTACCTTTAGCTTCTTAACCCTTTACAGGTGAGAGGAGCTTTCCCCTGGCCAGGAGGGATTTCAAAGGGGTTTACCCTTCCCTTTATATTTATGACACACCTATGTCTGAGCTATTGAGGTCCTCAAACCATGGTTTAAAGACTTCAAGGAGCAGAGAATCCTCCAGCAAGTGACCCGTGCCCCATGCTAAAGAGGAAGGCGAAAAACCTCTTCCAATCTGCCCTGGAGGAAAATTCCTTCCCGACCCCAAATATGGCGATCAGCTGAACCCTGAGCATATGGGCAAGATTCACCAGCCAGATATCCAGGAAAGAATTCTCTGTAGTAACTCAGATCCCACCCCATCTAACATCCCATCACAGGCCATTGGGTGTATTTACCATGAATAGTTAAAGATCAATTAATTGCCAAAATCATATTATCCCATCATACTATCTCCTCCATAAACTTATTGAGTTTAATCTTGAAGCCAGATAGGTCTTTTGCCCCCACTGCTTCTCTGGGAAGGCTTTTCCAGAACTTCACTCCTCTGATGGTTAGAAACCTTCATCTAATTTCAAGTCTAAACTTCCCAATGACCAGTTTATATCCATTAGTTCTTGTGTCCACATTGGTACTGTCCCATGTCTGGTACAGAGAGCTCATTTTCATTCTATAGGAATGACAGAAGATCAATAAAGCCACAAATCTTGGGATTGTATATTATGTTCCTTCAGAACTAGAAATATTGATAACCTGTATGAGAGTTGGCTGCTGTATTGTTAGGTGTAAAATATTACAAATATCACAGAACATACACTAACTTAGTTATTTACATTGAAAATGGAGTGAAGTTAGATTAATTTCATAAGAAATAATTTGTAGAAACTTTTAGACAGATTTTTAGTCACCTAATGGATTAAAATGAATAGGAAATGGAAATACAAATACTTTAGGCAGTTTAAGAAATAAAGGAGATATGTTTTTACACTAAAATCAATAACATTGCTACAATAAATCATTGATTATTTTACTCCTTTTACTACATCGAGCACGAAAGTTTACCATGACAAAAACAGTCTTAGTCAGTCATACTGGATTGAAAGATCAAAAGGGGAAAAGTCCCCCTCCCCCCCACGCGCACACACTGAACTCCTGAGAGTAAATTTTCAAAGAATTATAGAGTCAGATTAGCACAGCCAGTTGATCGTGTCCTGTGGATCTAAAAGTGAACTTTCACTGGTGGTGCCAAAGAATGGAACTGTTTGTGGGTATCTAAACACAGAAGGCTAAACCTGGGGTTAGGATATGAGCAATGCTCAGATACTAACATTTGTAAGAGATATTCAGTGTCAAAACCTTGATGAGTAAACTTCTGAGACCAGTCACCAAGAAGGTAACAAAGTTACCCAGCTATCCCTCCAGCACACAATATTTTTTTAAAAAAATTAAAGGGACTGGATAATTTTTATAGTCAATAACAGTTGTAGATATATACACATCTATGAACAGCTGTTAGATGGAGGTTAATGAATCACATGCTTCTGGGATTCAGCTAAATCAAAGGCATCAGGAAGGAAGCATTGCACAACTTCTCTCTTGAGAGCACTAGGCATATCTATTGGAAAAAGAGTAATAGATTTCATGTACCATTGATCTGTACTATAAATGATAGAACAATTAGAGGGAGCTGGCACCTGTGAGGGAAGGAAGGGATCCAGGACCTCTCAGTGCATATGTTGGCTAATACTTGAACTGAACCAAACTCCAAATCTCCCATCATTAATCTCTTCAGGCCTGAAGACAAGTCTCTGAAATAGTGCAAGTGGAGTTTCCTTCTGTAGACTTGCATGATGGAAGTGTCAGAAACCGCTCTATGAACAATCTGTTTTTGCCTGACACTCACTCACTCTCTCTCATGTGGATATTTACATGCAGAAACATCAGGTTGCTTCTGTGCCCTGTGTTAAAAATGCCCACATCTACCCATTTCTAGACATTCTACCTTATGAATCACTTATTCCATGTAGTAGCTGTGTGATGTTCATCTCTGGACATGCTTGCTTTCACAGACAATTTTCCATTCACACAGTTCTTGGTATAATGCAACAGTGCATCTTTGAACATGCTCAGGGCTACATTTAAAACAGTTGAAGCCGGTCAATTAATGGAATTAACAAATGCTGTAGCCTTCTGATTAATAGAAATATGGCTCCAGTCAATGAAAAAATACATTAGAAATATTGAAGAAAGGGGCTTACTGAAATGGAGTAGCTCTTTTACAAAAGTGATCTGTTCATGAGAGATGTATTGAGGCTTCCAACTGTTCAGGTTTTAGAAAATGACAAGCTGGCCAGTTATGAAAGAATATTTGATTTAATATTATCAATAGGAAAAATATTAGAAATTACATGAAATGGTTGAAGAGAACATCTGGAAAGGCAAAATTTGATAAAGGATAGCACATATGCTTTTAGGAAAGCCAAATCTAGTTTATAATTTGTTTGTTGAAACTAAGGTTTTATTTTCTTCACAAGGTATTCCAAGGCATGAAGTGAAAACAACATTATTTGATTTTTCTGAAAGTACAATAGTGTTGATTAATGACTTCCTTTCAAAGTCCTTGAAAGAAAAGGAAAATTTGCTGACAAAGCAAACCTGACAAATATAGGAGAAACTTGGAAACAATGAAATTGGAATAGAGATGGGTTGTATCACTTTTGACTGTTTGTCATAAACTACTATTTTTACAAGTAGGTGTATCTAAAAATTCCTTTAATCCATCAATATACTCAACTTCTGGGCTTGATCCTAGTCCCAGTAAGGTCAATGTTTGGGGTTTTTTTGCCAGTGACCTCAAAGGGAGCAGGACAGGCTTCTTTGTTTAACATGATTACACCATAACAATACTTGTTTGTTGTTATATTTCCCTAAGCACTTTGAGTATAACATGATTTTCAAAAACTTCTGAAGGTTTCATGGCCTATCATTTCTGCTTCATCACGTGCTAACATGCAAAGGAACACCAAAAAGAAGAGTGCTGTGTTGGGTATAGAAGAGTGGAAATGATTAAGAGAGATATCAGATTAGATATGCTCTTACACTGCACTTTATGTAGTCATTTACACCAGTGCAAAGTGAGTGTAAAATGCAACCAAATCAGAAGGGTATAAGTATAAGGTGAGTACACAAAGTGCAGGGCAATGGAAAATCAGGCCCCAAGTTTCCCAAATCACCAGATTAGCTTTGAATGACCTATGAGAGCAGCATGTGTAAGTATATTAGTTTTGCCAGTTAGTCTGTTGGTATTTCCTACTTTTAGGACCTGATTCAGCAAAGCAGTTAATTCTTAAGAATATATTTTGCTTAAGTGCTGCCCTGTATTGGGGACTAAATTTACATTTATAATTGTATTTCTTGTCCACAATCCCAAGAAACCACATTATATTCTGGTGCCTCTATATTTCCTGCAGAATTGACATTTTTGTTGTGCTCCTCCTTAATGCTCTGAATTCTACTCTGAAGGCCAAGTTCTGCCCCACACAGACCACTGAAAATACAGATGTGAATCTACTGGTTTAACTGAGTACAGATTTTGGCCTTGGGGACTGATTCAGTTAATTTACACAAGTAAAAATGAAGTGTTAAGCATAACTCTATAAAAGTCAATAGTTACATCAGTGTAAAACTGGGTGAGAAATCAGAATAAAGGCCAATAATTACGACCACATTAGATGTATATGAGTTGTAGGATATGATGAGCCTAACTAACCTCCATATGACAGGTTTCAGAGTAGCAGCCGTGTTAGTCAAGAGTGTCCTTTTTCTTTTGTAGAGAAGCAAAGTGTGTGTTGTAAATGGCTTGTGTAGTTTTTGTAAAGTCCAGCCACGAGGAAGTTTGTGTGGAAGGTTGATTAATTTACAACACACATTTTGCTTCTCTACAAAAGAAAAAGGACACTAACTTCCATATAGTATGCTATATCTGACAGTATGATATGCTTCATGGATGCTACAAAACTCCATGCAGCCTGATTTCATTATTCTAACATATGCCGGTGTATATCAGCAACTCAGTTGAAGTCAAGGGAGTTATGCTAGCATAGAACATGTTGGATCAGAACTGGATCCATTTTTGTAAACGACAGTACAAAGTGGGAGGCGGTGGGGGGGGAGGGGGAGGAGGGGTGAAGAGTCCAAACTATATGAGCACTGTGCAAACATTTTGTTTCAAGAATTTACTAAAATCCAGACATAACCAGCTCCTAACTTGAGGACAATTACCTCAGTATTCTTGGCTTTTCTTATGTTTTAATTCCTGAAATGATTTCTCCCCCCTCCCACCTCAGAAAAGTATTTTAACCTTATCCTCATAGCAACATGTCAGTCAAGTACAATTCTAATTTTTCCACGTTGTCTATGGAGCCTCAGAATTCCATTTGAATTTAAAATGGGAGTAGAGAAAGCTGCTTTAACTTTTAATTACAATATATAATTGTGAAGTAATGGCAAAACAATAATCCATAGCAAAACAGAAAAACATGCAATTAAAAGAAGATAATCTCTGCTTTCCTATGAATTACCACTAAGCCTTTCCTAAAAAAGGACCCAGCTTCAAATTGCTGCAATGCTGTAAAATACTGACTTGATAAGGGCACCAGAATTTGATTTATCCCATATCCCAGGACTTACAAGTTTATGGAACACACACACACACACACACACACACACACACATAGTCTTGGACATTTTAGACGCTTTATCTAGCTCTCCGATATATGGGAGACAGGCATGTATCTTGGGACATAAACTAGTGCAACTGTATTTAAAATTTTCTTCATGTAGCTGGGGCTTACTTTTACAAGGTACATCCAGTTGCACATGTGCTTTAGCCATCTGGAAATCACTGGATCACATTTACCAGCTTTCCAGATTCACAAGTACTTTTGGAGAATGCATCAATAAGGCTTCAAGGTTGTTTTACATAATGTAGTAGGTATAGAAAGACTTTAGAAGCTAAAGAATAAAGGAATCTCAGTTACTGCAAACTCATAGGAGAAGATCCTGCCCTTGGTTAGAGCCATTTTACACTGATCCAAACATAACACTGCTCAAAACCTGGTGGATCCAGGTACTTGGGATTCCCCAACACAGGTGAATCCTATGGTGGCGTTGTGTCAGCATAGTAGCTCATATGACATCTCCAGCCATTATTGCAGTGGGTGTGATCAGGGGTTAGAAGGTATGATTGGCGTGTCCCTATGCTCTTGCAATCCCTGGGTGCTGGAATGGTCTCGTTGGTTATTCCTCAAGACCAGAGGACCATAAAGGTGGCTTAAAAGCACCTTCCTCCTGGCAAAAAAATAAAAAAAATCTTCAGTGCTGTTGAACCATAGCAGAATGTACAGACATGGGGATCTGATCCTGCAGTTTCTACTCCACAGATTAATCCTATGCACTTGAGCATTAAGTTAAATTCCACTCTCAGCCAAATTCTTCACTCAGATGCACTTATGCAACCCTACTGAAGACAGAGGGCCTGATTATCATCTAATTTGCAGTGGAGTAAGTCAAAAGTAATTCCACATAAGGCATGGCTTTACACCAGTGTAAAACTTGTGTAAGAAAGGAGAAATAGGCCCAAAGTGGCTACATAGATAAGAAGCCACAAGAGGAACAGTTGTAAATGAGGTTAGAATTTGGCCAATATAGTCATCATTATTGGTGTTGATACTGTGTCCACTATTAACCCTTCTTGAATGTAGGTTTCTGGATGAGTTTGGCAGGCTGGTATTTAGAAAGCCATTTTTGTTTTAGAATTAAACTTGAAAACTGATGAATATTTGCTGTGGAAATCTGAGACACTGTGAATCCCACTAAGCCAATTTTACAGACACTTTTCAGAGCAGAATCACACTTTAAACAAGAGGACATTGAAGACGTATATCACCACCACTCAACTCAGTGGAGAATTCTCAGAGCAAATAAGATTTAAGGATTGTTTCTTTTAAAAAATAATATCCCTCCCCTCTCTCCTCAAAAAAAGTAAGCAGTTTGTGCCATTGTATTACTATCCTCCTAAGGAATGTAACAATCCCATACCTTCCAAAAACCTAATTTGTATAAGTGATTAAGCTATGGTTTGTTTGTCTTGTTTTCTCTGTGTGCAGCTGCATGCCTTAAAATAGTTTGTGAGCTAATTGCTCTAACAATACTTACAGTCTTTATTTTTAATGCTCTAGTGACAGAGATGGCAATAACATATGAGAATGGTACATTTATCATGATTGTCTCATGAAGCATCTAGGGAAATTTGGTTTTGAATGGGTGAAATTGAAGAAGTGACTTAATTAGCTCCATTTAAAACAAACTATTATCATAACTCTTAAGAACAACTCTGAGCCACTAACATTCTGACGGGCAGTTACTGGATTTAAAATGGCCCTTTTTATCTAATGTAAATAATTGGAGGTAACTGGACTGCATCACCAGTGTGTTTTCCAGAAATTCACCTATGCTTAAGTATAATATACATTACATCCCTTGAACATCTAGGTCTTTTATTTACATTCATCTTTTAAAAAGAAAATAATGTTGTTATTCTATTACTGGTCCCTACAGAAAGCCATTGTTTTGGTAACTTTAACACCAAAGTGTTTCTATAATAATTAAATTTTAACTTAAAAACATTATTTAAATTGCTTGATTCAATTCTCAATGTGTAGAGTCTTTACTGAGCAATTTTACAAAAGTTAATAATACAATGGACGACATCTCCCTCGCCTTCCTCTCCTCCCCCAAAAAAGTCATTCAAAAATCAAAACGTCAAACCACAAATAAACCTAACTTTAACAATTCTGTATGGATAATATAGGAGAGATTCTTAAAGCACATGCTTTAACAAGAAGGAACTTTTCCTGGTTTAAGTGAAAAGACAATTATGTACTCTCTCTCTCTAATGTTTTCTGGAACCTCTTTAAAGTTTCTGCATACACAGCAGCAAGGTACCAATATGTTCTTATTTACAGTATTCCACTCCTCACCCCCAAACACACACAGAAATCTAAGTCACCGAACACTATGAACTCCACAACAATTTTGTCTCATTAGGGCTTAAGATAATAGATTCTTTCATCATCTTAAAATGCACTCTAGAATGGTTAAATAAAATTACCAACAAATAATAATGGGGGAGTGGGTAAAAACTCACAATAATCATATACATTCTATAGTACTGGTACCGGATGCTAGATACATTAGACTGTTACTGACGAAGTACTCACTCTCTGGGGAGGTCGTAGTTGCATCACTCACAGATCTTTCCTAGACATTAAATGCCTTAAGTGGCAATTGCATGGTCCATGGAGGAAGGTAAGCATTGTAATCTTTCAGATGAAGTTACAGTGCAACTATAATAGCTGTAAGAGGTAATTCCAAATGAAAATATAGGAACAAGAGAAGGCAATAATTAGAGATTATCAGAGTTTGGAGAGACTGGCATGCCCGGGGGAGAGATTTATTATAGTAAACTGAGAATTTCAAGTTAAAAAGGAGGACAAATTAAAAACTAAAAGCAATACAAAAAGAAAATCTATGAGATGCCAAAGGGCCTGATATCAGCATTCACTGAAGTGAGGAACAGTCAATGTCATGGAGAATGCAATGGGAACTATACCATGATAGCACTTAAACTCTTTGAGAAAGTAGCCTTGTCTTGGTTACTTGCCTAGCACAAGTCATGCCTAATCCCCAGAGAGAGAGAGAGAGACAGGATCACCAAATACTATTCTCACCATGGGAAAAATCCTGTTCCCCCCCTTGTAGGCTACAAAGACATGCAATAAATGAAGCTAGTGCTATTCCACTGAGCAAAGCAGCAGGGATTTTGTAAAGAGATCCACATTCCCTGTACACCTCAAAACTGCACTGTCTTGGAGCTTGATTTGCACATCTATCAGAAATACATGGGGTTTACTGAGGTGCACCCTTATGGGTCTAGGGCTGTGTAGATCCACTGGACAACTTCCCATATTCCCGGAAAGATATGCAGTTACTGTAAAGATTACTTGATTCTCAAGGCTGCATTAGCATCAGTGTGTTACCATGAGGTCTGAAAGAGCAGGGAGGAATAGAGTTTTCCTTCCCAGACAATAAGTATGTTACTACTCAGTTGTTTCTTTCAATTTATTCATCTCTGCCTCTATCAATATAGCCCTAAAATCCAGGTGATGAAGCCTCAGTATCCCAAGGGTTAGTCTCCTGCTGGCCCTCATGTGAGCTAATAAACGGTCACACCTTGCCTTTAGATGCTTCACTTTTCCAAGCAGGAGAATTTTAACAGCTCATGGTTACTCTTATGCTATCTGTAACCAAAACTCAGACTCTTTGGGGTTCAGATGAACTAATTTGATCAATGTTCCTCACCACTACAGTGCATCAAGGGGGGAAAAAAAGAGGTGGGAGGGAGTTGGGGAGAGAAACCAAAGAACCAGAGATGGAGGGTAGCACAGTGGGAAGAAAACTTTCCAGGCTTGTGGAGAATGAAGCAAAAGTGCAGACTCCACGGTAATGTGAAGGAGGAAAAAAATATTGATGGAAATAGGATCTTTGTGTGTTCTCTGGAAAAATAATGAAATACCAGGTGCAATTAGAGAAGGTATGGAAAACGGAATGTGCACACCATAAATAGATAATAATGATCCTTGTCTATTTGACGTGGTATCCCAGGATAGACTGTAATTGGGGGATAGATAGCTCAGTGGTTTGGGGATTAGCCTGCTAAACGCAGGGTTGTGAGCTCAATCCTTGAGGGGGCCATTTAGGGATGTAGGGTAAAAATTGGGGCTTGGTCCTGCTTTGAGCAGGGGGTTGGACTAGATGACCTCCTGAGGTCCCTTCCAACCCTGGGATTGTCTGAGCATGGTGAGTTAGGCTTTTCTAAAATACAGAGAAGCATGCATCAAAACTCACATTTCCAGAGCCCTAATGCCCTCAACATATTTCCTATCAGACACTACCACAAATGATGCTTCTTTTCTTCTTCTGCTGTTTCCTTTCCAAGCCCTGCTCCTCTTTTCAGCAAGAGACTTGCCACCAGAGAGGAAGGCGCTTGCAGCAGCTGCTGCAGGTTGCAGTGAAAGGATGCCAGTAACAGCAATCCCTGGTGTAAATAGAATGAACAGGATTTGTCTCCCCCCTCCTCCTGAAACAAACACACACACACACAAGCTGGCATCCTCAAGTACAACCCACACAGCAATAGGCGTGGATTGAGGCCACAGCAAATGACCTGAATGTTGTTCCCAATAGCAACATGTTTATCTATGATGGTTTTAATTCCTTGATCTGATCTTAACAAATATCTTAATCTGGTTTGGGGAAGTGACACTATGGGAATTAATATGTAGGATCTTGTAGGATGGGTTTGAATGGAAAATCTTTAATGCTGACATGTGAGTTATGTTGAGGGAACATACAACTGCGTCCCTGTTCCATCTTCTCCTCACAACACTGCTCTAGAAATGATGGCTCTACATAAGGGGATGAGCATTTTGTACTCTGAAATCCCTAAGTGCAGAAGTGTTGGACATTTTATTGTCACCAATTAAAGTTATTCATCCAGGAATAAGTAAATCCCTTTTATGGTTATCCTCGTTACAAGGTGAGGACTGATATGTTGCTGCTGGTAGCTGCCAGGTGCAAAATCTAATAACCATGTGTCAAATACATGTACCTCCAGCTGTGTCATTGCTAGTCCAGCTGCAGTGCACATACATCGAACAGTGGGAGTCTTTACTTAATCAAGCACCCTGGTATTACATAAGTTGTCTAGGCATATTGAGGATAGCTATCAGGTATGTATGTTAACAGGCTATGTATGCAGTCATTGTAATGTCACTGTAGTTAGACAGAGGATGAATTTGGTTCATTAAGTTTCAGACAGTGTGAGAGGCACACGTCCCCGTGAACGATGGTTAGTAAGGAAATGAGACGACAGCAAATGGATACTTTTTCTTATTTTAGTTAGAAAATTCTATTAACTTTGTGATGTATATTTTTGATTTTGCAGATGAGAAACTGAGGCAGGATAACGAGGTGATTTTTCCAAATGACTCAGAGAAAAGCAATGCTTAGCATCTCCTCTAGTTATGATACTAGCCCCAATACCCCTTTCAACCTTCTCTTCTGCAACTACCTCAGTAATTACTATTGTTCTACCTCCTAGGAATGGAAAGCCCTGGCTGAGGGAATCCGCCATACCCTCCTCTTCTAAACAAGTCACTGGAGACCTACTTTTTTTTGCAATGCCTACAAACACATTTATTGTTCTATTTTTATTTAGGCACAGTCCTGAGGAAAGAGTGGGGAGTAAGCTGCAGCACCGACAGAGCAGCCCCAGGAGACATAGTGATTAAAGAGAGATACCTCTGAAACAGTTCCCTTGCTGCTTTCTCCTTGCACCCTATGTCTCACTTAATCTTTTTGCCTTATATGCTGTTTGGGGGAAGGAAAGTGCCTGGAAAGTGCCTACCAAACTCTGGGTGCTTCAACAATATTACAAAAAAGCAACAAGAGTCCCACTTCTCTTATTCCCATACCTACGTTCATTCCACCAGAGCAAGTTGCATCTCTTACCAATACTAAATACAGTAGAAGGTGCCTGACAGACGCTCAGTACACTGTCGTAGTAGGATTTTGTTTGCATTAATATAATTTAGGATGAAGAATAAAGAATAATAATATAGCTTGTTTTAGTGTATGATTTGATCATATCCTGCCAGCCACCCTTTTAGAATAACAGAAAGGAATGGCTAATGGGCCATTGGTAGAGATACTTCAGCCAGAATCTGTGTCTGGACTGATTTCAAGACAGTGACAGACCTTTGAGGGTCACCAATTTGTTGTAAGTTTAGTATTTTAAAATAAGTAAAATAATGCAATGATTGTTTTTCTTTTGCACTGCAATTTGATGTTCCTGTTCAAAATGTTCTGTGTAAATTAATTCTGTTTTGTGTGTGAATGAGGAATGTATGTGTTAAGAGATAAGTGTGAAGGCCATCGCTGAACCAGATGACGAGGGAGGAACCAGAGACAGAGGCAAGGGCACCAGGAGGGTGCAACACGCCCCTATTGAAATGTCAGAGGAGGACAGATTGATGACTCTAAAGATGAGACAGGCACCTATCAATGGGGATGAGACAGCTGTGATAAAGAATGGGAAGGACAATTTAAGAAAACAAGCTCTCAAACAACAATTGATTACAACATGATGGAGCAACACTCATTGGTCCCAGTGAAGGAAAATCATTATTTCAACAGGGTGCCTTGCCATGAAACTTTGGGTTCATCCTTCCAAGCCTTCCCCGGAGTATCGTGTTGCTACCGATGGAACCCAGCTCCTCCCTACCTGTAATCAACCTAACTGGCCACTAGGTTGATCCGGACTGGTAACTATAACATCGACTGGAGGGACTCTGTTTGTGTGTGTGTGTGTGTGTGTGTGTGAAAAGCATACGCTAATTGTTGTATCTTCAATAAACGTGGTGTGTTGCCTTCTCCCCTATAAAAGATCTCGTGTGCTTTGTATAAGCATAACAATACCCTGACAGAAGCTCAGTATAAAACCATGAATAAAAAAAGGCTCTCCTACTCCTTATTCAGGCAGAACTCCCCTTTGACCAGGATCAAGCTCAAAGTAAGTGCAACCACCACATTACAGTTTGGTTTGTACTCTAGTGTATTCTCTCGCAAGTTTTCCTAATCAAAAACTAGAATTAGGTAGGCCAGATTCTCAGCTGGTGTAAGTCATTGCAACACCACTGAAATCCATAGAGTTATGCCCATTTACATCAGCTGTAAATATGGGCCACTACTATAGTACAACACCACAAGACCAAAGTTAAGACGGCATCAGGATTTGAAGTTTAAGAGTGTAATTTTTTTAACATGCTCTAAATACTTTAAAAGTAATAAAGCCTGACAGATTAGTTTTGAAGAATCTCTAATTTTCTGTCTATTTGTTATATAGAATGACTGGGGTGGGGGGCAGTGCATCAGTACAATAGCACCCTCTCTGGCCAAACATAGCACAGGCCCTGAGCTCACCTAGCCTAGCACCTGAGAGTCTAATCCTAGTGCCCAGGAGTCTGAAAAGCCATTCTTCAGTTCCAAAGTACACCAGGGGACTGTAGGGGAACCCAAGCCAACACACTCCATTGTGCTCCAGCTCAGGGACATCAAGTTAGATAAGCAAAATAAGGATTCTTCGACTGACCATCAGTTCATCCCCTCATGGCCTGTTTCTGGGCAGTTCTTTAATAGTTTGCTGGAAGAAGCTCCTTTCTCTACCCTGTTCACTGCCTCGATAGCCAGTCTGCTCCTCTGCTTCCTAGCCCTTTTATCCTCCCCGCTCTGTGAGGCTTCCAATCAGCAGCAGCCAGCAGTGCCTGTCTTGACTCTTTGGTTGCTGGGCCAGGGTGGGATACACACACAGCATGACAGTGTGAAATATTTATGTTAGAGAAAGATCAGAATATAGATTTGGGCCCTCAGTGTCACTTTAGCCCTTTTTGTAAGCATGTGATATGGAATTTGAGACAATAATTAGTATATACCTGAAATGATCTACAATACGTATTTTGTGATTGTATGTTTGTTATACAATTCAGGGGACTATGAAGTAAAGGGAGGTGTTGTGCTTATAATATTCATGGACATTCTTTAAAAAGGGAGAAGTTGGCATGAGAGAAAAAATAGATGTCATTTTCATGGGCAATCTATGGACTTCTATTGTATTATTCACGTATTAGGGGATAAAATATAATCTGTTTATTTGGGATTTCTCTTTTGGGATTTATTATTTATTATTTTATTTTAAATCCATGATTTATCTTTTATTATGCAGTTGTGGGAATGCAGGGCTATATCTATCCATTTCATATAATTGTGTTTGTAAAATATGCTGACAATGTTTCTACTACATTAAAATAGCCCAAGTGTGAGGTAAATACGTTATGTCTACATTATGAGCAAAAGATGTCATTCCCAGGTCACGCACACTACTCATGCTAGCTAGTGTGAATACAAAGAGTAGTGTAGCTGAGGTAGCATGGAGAGTGGGGGAATAGTTTAGCTGTGCCAAGTAGAAACCCACCTGAAACCAGCGGCCTATTCTATGGCACCACTCCCACTGCCCTTGTTACCATTGCTACACTACTCTTTTTATTCGCATTAGCTCCCATCAAGCTACCCCAAGTATTCATAAATGAGCTGGGAAATCAAAGTCCTAGCTTGCAGAGAGGCATAGCTTAAGGTTACAGGAGCAACAGTAAAAAAAGCAAATCACATTTTGATATGGTCTCACTATGCTGATTTGGATTTCGACTATGAATAAAATTACATTCTTTCCCAAGGGTAATTTGTTACTATCTTCAAAAAAGGCTATATGAAATTAACACATAAAACAGCTCCTTTTCATATTATACAAAATAGAGGGTATGTGCTTCTTACAAACTGGGGGTTATGACTGACTTTATTAAAAAAAAATGTAGAAAAATATAGATTTGAATCCTTACTCTTTTTGTTTTGTTTTGGTAACAGGAAACAAAGAGTCAGTTAGGAATTGCAACAAAAAAGTTAAACATTTTCTCATGTCATTATATTCCCCACCAAAAAATGCAGTTATACAAAAATAAATCAACAGTCACTTATGTCAGTGTTCTATGAACAATTCTGATTTAATTTAATCATATAAAAACATTCTCATTAAAATAATGTAATAAAATACCATTCACATATATGAAGGATTAAACGTCAACTACAAGTTTAAAGGTTTCAGAGTAACAGCCGTGTTAGTCTGTATTCGTAAAAAGAAAAGGAGTACTTGTGGCACCTTAGAGACTAAGCTTTCGTGAGCTACAACTTATGCTCAGATAAATTGGTTAGTCTCTAAGGTGCCACAAGTACTCCTTTTCTTTTTACAAGTTTAAAATAGGTCATGAGAAATCAACCATCTTTACTGAAAAAAAAGTTACATTTCCAACCAAAGAATTCAGTAATATTTTTTGGGGGGATACCTAATTAACATTAGTCGTCCCACACATGCTTAACTGTATGAATTACATTTACAAATGTTTTAACTATAATGTTGCAACTTCTCAGCACACAGTATCAAAGGGGCACTGGGAAGAACTCTTCTGCAGCTCCGGGACAACATGAAAGAAATCAAGTGTGGTTTAGGTATAAGAATATTTCTTCGTACTTGAGATCCAGTAGTCTCTGCCACGTACGTTTTAGTTGGGAAGCCCGAGCACAATTTTATTCTAACTCTTACTTATTAAAATGCTAAAGATTAAAGTTAACAATGTTTTCAATTTGTATTCTGCTTGGAGTTAAGGATGGGGTATAATTTTGTAACAAATATGATTTGATGTGTCTTAGTAGATTTTAGGAAAACTACAAGAATAGACTCAAAGTTTAACTTTTGTGGGTTTTTTTAAAGGTTTGATGGACAGCAACCATAGCTCATGTTAAGTGAAGTTTATTTCTTTCTGGCTTATTAAATGTTGAACTCAACAGGGTGTACAAAACAGAGGCCTTTCACCAGTTCTGTTTGTTCTCAGCCTTTGTTCATTACTGTGGGTAATATCCCTTAAAATAAATAGTTTGTGAGCCTTCTAATGCCCCTCCCTGTCTTTTATTACAGAAGCCAATGGGATACTGCCAGAGCAGCAGTGCACGCAGGTAGCTAGGTCTTGTATTTTCTTACATAGATAGATGAGTCCAATTGGGCCAGAGTTGTTTCCCCATATTCTTAATGTGTAAGAATAAAGACAACATTCACCTCCCACGTCTTCTTCCATTAGAATCTGTAATGCAGTCAAAAAGAAATCTCAGACATATACATTTTTCATGTTGGGGGAGTAATCTATGCAACCTGCACCACCAACAATGTTTCCGTAACTCAAAAACAGTGAGTGAGAGTGTTTTTTCTTAAACACACACACACGTCACGTTAGAAGACTAGTGGGCAACAAGTTCAATTGAAGTCACTGAAAATAATTAAATGGAAGTAATTCATTTATCAAAAATGAATAGTAGTGACTGGATATTAACATTGTCATTTCTTTTTAAAATGCTATATAAAACTATAGAAAACAATATTATGGAACAAGCAGATAATATATAAAGCTAAAGTTGTCTAGAAAAATGTAGACAATTAGGGTTCTCAAATTAAGGATCAAATAGCTAAATATTCCATTTATTGTCTTTAAAATTTTGGATTTATCCAGTATGCCTCTATTTCCATCCTTTTCCCTGTGGATATACTTGAAAAATTGGATATTCATTCTACTGGGCACTTTGATTTTCTCAAAGGATTTCAATTGTTTTAAACCACTTGTGCAACCAAACTTTATTTCTCTATTCAGCAGAAAATGTTCCCCACAGCTGTAGAAGGGCCAAAACTCCAAGGGCTCCTTCACCTGAATCAGACATAATGGGCCAATTTGGATTCAGAAAACTATTTGGTCTTCTGTACCAAAATGCTGACTTAAGGCTTCTATGCTATATTCCACACCACTGACTACAGACTGGATGCAGTTCTAATATGCTCCCAGACATACTAATGTGAGAATGATCTCTCAAGAAGTGTGTCCTCATTAGATGTCAACTGAAAGTGCCTTGCATACATAATTTACTCCTGTTTGTCTCCTTATGAAACTAAATCTCAAAGCAAAAATGTATTTTCTATAGGTTTCAGAAAATGTGTATATTGAACAGATCTTGCTCCTACTTAAGGCCAAATCCTGGAATCCTTATTCAGGGAAAACGTCCATTGATTTGAACGGGAGGGTTATGTGAGTAAAGTATTGCAAGTTTGGCCTAAAATGAATGCTGGTATGGTGGGTGCTATTCTAGTTCTAATGAAGTAAAATAATGTGTCAATGTATCAGTATACACACAGAAGTTCTGGTTATAACAAAGGTTTTTTTTTTAAAAAAAAATAGGTCCAGATCCTTTGTTCAGTGCATGATGTGAGTAATCAGACTGTGTACCTACTTTCACTAGTATTGCAGGGGTGGATTTCTCCAACACAGACTGGAATAGGAATAGAAGCTATTCCACAGGCTCTACTGCAATATCATGGCACCTTGTGCTGGAGCCATAATTACATGGGTCCACCATTGATCCTGCTCTCTCACAGAGTGATCCCACCTACTGGACCTCTGAGGGAAAGAGCCAGTTGCATCAACTCAGTCTTGCTCCTAGTCATACTAACCTCCCTGCAGACAGCATGGACACCTCTTTCCCAAGTGAGCAGTGGAGCAGAGGCACCCCTCCTGGACTGCTCTGCATATTCCTGCTGCATAGCGTTGGGACAGTGTGACATTCCCTGGTGTTATCTGAACCAGTGATCTGCTAGGTCACTCCAATCCTTGACTCTGGGAGCCAGCCTTACCCTGCTCTGCTGTGAGAACTCCCACTCCTGGGCTGTTCATGCATAGCCTCTGGCATGTAAGTGTTCCTTGGATTGTGCAACCGAATGACACTAGCCAATATCTCCAGTCACAGACACAACCCTAGGAACCTCAGTCTTTCAGTGTCCAGTTATGCCCACTGGACGCTGCAAACTTATGAGTTCATCAGTTTAACAAAGAAATTGATGATATGTACCAGGCTTGTTATTCCAAAGGGAGTCATTGACACACTTCAAACCAAACACACTGCTTCAGGGAGAACAAAAACAAATTTATTAACTATAAAGATATGTTTTGACTTATAATCACTTAAAATCTATGTCAGATTTGGTCAAATGAAATAAAAACGACACACATTCTAAGCTGATCTTAACAATTCCAGTGCCCTTACAAACTTAGATGCTTCTCACCACAGGCTGGCTGGTTGCCCTTCAGCAAGGCTCTCCCCATTGTTCAGCACTTCAGTCACTTGGTGGTGATGTCTGTAGATAGAGGTGGAAGAGAGACAAAGAGTATGGCAAATGTCTCTCCCTTTTATTATGCTCTTTCTTCCCACTTAGCTTTGCCCCCACCCCGCCGCCACTTCAGAGTCAGGTGAGCATTACCTCATTGCAGTCCCCAAACTGACTAAAGGAAGGGTGGGGTGACTCACTCGCAAGTCCAACAGATCCTTTGTTGTTGCCTAGGTCAGTGTCCTTTGTTCCTGTTTGGCTGGGCTGGGCTTGTCCCATACATGCCCTGATGAGGTGTGAACTGCCCCTCTGCTTCTGGAGAGTTTTTGCCTGGGCTTGCTTTAAGGCATGAGGACACATTTTCAGCCTCATAATTATTTACATGAAATTACAAACAATGATTACTATAACATTACCATAACAACAATGCTCAGTACATCATGAGCCTTCTGAAGACACCTGACATGACAAACTTTGCATTAGATACCACACAATCTTATTATAAGAATGAACATGTGGGTCTGGGTGTTCGCCTGCGGTACAGAATGTCACAGACAGATATTCTGAAGTGTAGAGTGTTTTATGGGCCCTTTACCCAAAGATGAATTCCACTCATATTTGCCCAAAATTATTTGCATCTTTAATTGTGAAACTTTCCACAGTGTTGTGTAATCATAATTATGATTGTATGCATAATTATGATTACACAACAGGCCTTTCTAATAAAATAAATCTTAAAATATGCAATGTATTACAATAGATCAGAAGTACACCATCTATTATAAACACTCCTAATCACCAAAATACAAAGATAAAGTGAGTAAGGGTATCAGTCTGGCCTTGACACCATGAGTAGTCTCATTGAAACATAAGATCCAATGGTTGGAAGGTGGACAAATTCAGGTGCACATTTTTAATAAATATAACCTTGAAACAGCTTACCTAACAATGTGATGGATTCTTTCACTTGAACTATTTCATGTTTTTTTTTTTAAATGATATGTTTTACCTCAAACAAATTATGGGCTGGATACAGGAATTAATGGGGGTTCTCTGCCTGCACTATGTAGGTGGTCAGGCTAGATCATATGGCGGGGGTGTCCCCCTCCTTCTGGCCTTAAAAGAAAAAAATCTATGAAGTCAGTGAGATTATTGTGGAGCAGGATACCATTCAACATGAGTAAAGGTTTCACAATTGACTCAAGTATGTATTTACACTATTTTACTTTATTTTGTAAAAATAATCCTAATTGCTCATTCACACCTTCATAAAAAATAAATCTGATAAGGAACAGCACAAAGAGTTAAATTTAAGACTATATAAACTTTTTTCAGCCATGCTAAAATGTGGTATGTGGATGCTGTTCCAAGATCAAGGAAAGAATAGGTATTCTTGATTTTCCATGTGGCAGATTTCAGTTATGTTCATATAAAGTACACCCTACCATACACGCTGATCTTTTCCCAAGGTTTTACATTATATCCCACATACTGTACTGTACATTTGCACAGCCATTGATTTGTGGTAGAGATAAAGGCATTTTCTAGGTGAAGCAACTCATGACTAAGTACAAAACCAGGATTATATCCCAGTGATAGCTTTAATATGCATTCAGAATTGTGGACTCTGTTCCATTTAAAAAAAAGTTTCCTGGATTTGGCTGGGTGTAGATGAAGGCAGCAGACATGGAAATTGGCACCTTGCATTAGCAAGAAATCAGCCAGAATACATAAATGCAGTTTAAAAATGTATTTACACTGCCCCAAGTCACAAACTAAAACTCGCCTCCCGTTATGCATCTGAAGACTCCAGTTCTAAATAATTTCAGGATTTTGGTCCTGAAAGATATCATTTACAATAGCACACTGTGTCTTAACATTATCTTGGGGCACAGATTCAATACTGAATCTGAAGGAACTGTACTATTTCCTCAATCATCTGTTTTCTTTCCTTGGAGGGCTCTCATGCAAGCTAGTATTTCTCTCAGAAATATTCAGACTAATGCAACCATGTTCTATAATGGTTCAAGGTAACTAATTAATGGTGTCATAACATTGTAGTTTATTAAATAGATTGATAAAAGACATGGGTGAGCTACACAGTATATAAAAGGGGTTATTAGAGCAAACAAAAGCAAATAATTTCATATCCACTTTATATTGACAAACTGGATTAATGAACCTGATTAAATGTCTTTTGATAATACAAAACATTTGGTCTATAAAAGGCTAAATGTTTGGCAAAATAATTCCTTCACCGGGAGGGAGTTTTACCAAGCATATTTTATCAAAAGAATGGATTGAGGTTTATGATAAAATACATTTCAGCCACAAAAGTGAGGAGAGTCTGTTGAAATTCAGTTTTTCAGGAAGATAGATAATTTAAACAATTGATCAAATGCTCTTTGATAAAGTATTTCCTTTTATATGTTCACAATACAATTGATTTTTTTCTAAAATTAATTCTATCAGTGCTCTGAAAGGAGACAGAAAACGTAACTGACAGAATTAATAATCAACAAAATGGGCAGAGAGCAGAATGGAATCTATTTTGGTGAGGCAACTGATTTGAAAGATCGACGATAGGCTATTTTAAAAAGTTATTGTGAGAAAAATCTCCTTTATAAGAAGAAACATTTAAAAACAAAGCTTAAAATTTGTGGACAAAACCCAGTCTATAGCTTTTGTATTAAAGATATCATGGAAGCTAAATTATGGCTAAAAATAGTCTCCTGAACTATGCTGTACAAACATCTTTGGAAAATGTATATTAATTGAGCTTAAATGACACAGAATGTACTTTTATGCCAGATCTGGTCATTTAGGTGATCTTAAATTGCGGTGGAAGAGAAGCACCAAGACTAAATTAAATCAAACACTTGATCCCAGACAGCATGGGGGAGAAATGCCCTGACTCAACCAAAAAAATAAAAACATCATGTCAACTTTTTGAATGCTCATCTCTCTTCCGACTCTGCACATAGATAGGAATAAGCAGCAAAGAGTCCTGTGGCACCTTACAGACTAATGGACGAATTGGCGCATAAGCTTTTGTGGGTGAATACATGTCACATGCATCTGATGACGTGGGTATTCACCTACGAAAGCTTATGCGCCAATTCGTCCATTAGTCTATAAGGTGCCACAGGATTCTTTGCCGCTTTTACAGATACAGACTAACACGGCTACCCCTCTCATAATAGATAGGAATGAGCATGTGTTCCTTTACTCAAGTTGTAAGTCCTGTTGGGTTCAAACAAACATGTGTTTACAGGCTTTGACACTTTAAAATAAAGATTCTAAGACCAAATCCTGCGCCCTACGTATGTGATAGTAAGGGAGTGCAAACTTCAGATAGCCATTTAAGTCAAATACACACTGGAGGCCTTTACTGGTGACAGCATGATCCGCTGCACAAGGGGTTTGGATGGAACCACACCTACTCTTCAGTCAGAGGGGGAGCCTCATTTTTTGTCTTCCCCAGTGGGGTCATAGGTCTGCAGTAATTTTATGACTGCTATTGCTGCTGATGAAGAAACTGGGACCAGGTTCCTAATGCTTCGGGGGGGGAGGGGGGGGAATTAACTTGGATTTCAGGAATCCAAGATGGGTGCTGGGGGGTTGTGTCCTCCCTCTTGCTCATTCATGGGAGGTCAGGTAAGTTTGGGCACCTCAATCCCACTCTCCATGCCCTGATGACAGCTCCATTTTGGAAATCCCTACTGTGTTCATGTAGTCCTTTCAGTTTCCAAAGGTCTCAATCAACTACAGAAGAACCAAGCCCACAACTCCTTATGGAATCTGGTAGGTGCACTCCTTAGAAGTGAGCTGCTCAACTTGAGCAGGCTCCACCTTGTGAAGTCAGGTAACCAGGGCCCATGATTGCAATGCAAAAAGCCAGTTACACTATTTTTTTCCCTATGGCTATGTCATAAATATAAAGGGAAGGGTAACAACCTTCCTGTGTACAGTACTATAAAATGCCTCCTGGCCAGAGGCACAATATCCTTTTACCTGTAAAGGGTTAAGAAGCTCAGGTAAACTGGCTGGCACCTGACCAAAAGGACCAATAAGGGGACAAAATACTTTCAAATCTGGGGCGGGGGGAGAAGAGGCTTTTATCTGTCTGTTCTGTGTGCTTGCTGGAGAGAGAGAGAGAGAGAGAGAGAGATCAAGAAAGCAAGCAATCCAACTCCATTAAAATTAGTAAGTACTAGAAAGAAAATGCGTTAGTTTACTTTTGTTTTGGCTTGTGATTTTCTCTGTGCTGAGAGGAAGGTGTATTCCTGGTTTTCTTTTTGTAACTTTAAAGTTTTTGCCCAGAGAAAAATCCTTTGTTTTAAATCGGATTGCCCTGTGAGACTAGCTTCCCTTCTAATTTTACAGAGGTGCTTCTTTTACCTTTTTTCTTTCTAATAAAGTTCTGTTTCTTTTACGAGCCTGACTGATCTCTCTATTGTCCTAAGACCCAGGGGTTTGGGTCTGTGATCAATTTGTAACCAGTTGATTAGAATATTATTCTCAAGCCTCTCCAGGAAAGGGGGTGTGGGGGCTTGGGGGGATATTTTGGGGGAATAGGAACTCCAAGTGGTCCTTTCCCTGATTCTTTGTTAAATCACTTGGTGGTGGCAGCGCAAAGAGTTTGTGCCTTGGGGAAGTTTTACCCTACCCTAAGCTGGTAGCAATAAGCTTAGGGGGTCTTTCATGTGGATCCCCACGTCTGTACCCAAGAGTTCAGAGTGGGGAGGGAACCCTGACATGGTGGCAGCAGGGTGGGATCATTTTGAACCAGAAGCACAAACCTTAGGAATTTCTTTCTTCTTCTTTTAGCTGCTTGGAGAAAGCAGGAGCTGAGAACAGCAGTTCTTCCCTCCCCCTCCCCGCCCCCCCACCTTTTCTCTCTCTTTGCCTGGAGGCAGAGGTGTTAGGTTTTTTTAAACAAAGGTGTTAGCTACAGCCAGGAAATTCACAAGCAGGTTTGTTTTTTTCCCCCTCCTTTCTTTTTAGCTCTCGGGTAGGGTAGGTAAGCAGAAGCTAGTATGGTGAAACGCAATATCCAACAGAAACTAGAATTAGCTACATTTGAAGCTGAAGAGAAACAAAAATGGACATGACAGACGGATAGCCTTAAGACACTTGGAGTTGGAAGCAAACGAGAGAAAAGAGGCGAAACGCTTGAAGGCAGAGGGGGAGAAGCACCACTTGGAGGCAGAATTAGCGCTAAAGCACTTAGATCTGGAAAAGGCTAAGCTGAATCTACCAGCTAACCCTACCAATCCTTCTCCTGGTGCCGCTCCCCACTCAAGGAAATTTCCCACCTACAAGGCAGGTGATGATACCGAGGCCTTCTTAGAAAAGTTCAAAAGGGTCTGTCTTGGGTACAGCATTTCTACAGACCAGTACATGGTAGAGCTGAGGCCGCAGCACAGTGGACCCTTAGCAGAGATGGTGGCTAAAATACCTAAGGAACACATGAACAGCTACGAACTTTTTTAAAAAAACAAGGCCAAAATCAGAATGGGGCTAATGCCTGAGCATGCCTGTCAGCGGTTCAAAACCCAAAGGTTGAAACCAGACGTGTCATTTACCTGACATGCCTACCACATTGTGAAACATTGGGATGCCTGGATATCAGGAGCAAGTGTTAAATCTCCAGAGGAGTTGCCCTTCCTAATGCAAATGGAGCAGTTCCTAGAGGGTGTTCTGGAGGAAACAGATAAGATACATCCTAAATGGGAAGGACAAAACTGTAATCAAGGTGGGGGAGATTGGAGCCAAATGGGTGGAGGTGGTGGAAAAGAAAAAAAAAAAACCTGGTAGCAGTTGGAGCAAATATCAGAAGTTGCAACCTGAAATGAAACCCCATCGCTGGGGGCAACCTAAGGCCCCAACTACATTCCAAGAAAAAACCCAAACACCTTATTGTCCCACCACACCCGTCTCCAGCAACCAACCTCACCCCAGTGACCAGCCAGCTGGGCTATGTTTTAAATGTAATGAGCTGTCAGCTATCCACCAGTCCTTAGTGGACCCCAAGTTCATCAATCCAAAGGCCCAAGTGACAATTCAACCCTTCATGTCAAACTCTTTAAACTTGCCTACAGCCAAGTTGCCTGTCCAGTACAAGGGCTGGTCAGGAATGTGGACTTTTGCAGTCTATGATGATTATCTCATTCCCATGCTGCTGGGGGAAGACTTGGCCAACCATGTGAAGCTAGCCAAGAGGGTGGGAATGATCACCCGCAGCCAGGCTAAGCAAGCTGTCACACCTAGCTCTGTTCCTGAGGTCCAGTCTGTGTTACCAGAAACCCAGACTGAGGGGGTGGAACCAGACCCCATGCCAACATCTGCAACAGCAATAGTGGATCCAGTCATGGAGACCCAGCCACAGCCAGTCCCAGAAATGGAACCGGCGGAGCAACCAGTACCAGAACCATTGCCAGCACTGAGTCCAGCGCTTGCAACCCCGTCTACCACTCCAGCACCAGACGGCGCCTCCGAGCCAGCACTGGCAGCAGCAGCAGATAACCCTACACAAGAGGTTCAGCCAGAGCCAGAAATACCACATAGTGCACCAGCGGAGAGAGATTCACAGTCAACGGAAACAGCCCCATCACCTACATTGCTTCCAGGGGAACAAGCCAAAGTCCATAATTCAATGAGGAACTGATGTCTCCAGCATGAAGGGAACAGTTCCAAGCCTAGCAGGAAGCAGATGAAAGCCTCCAGAGAGCTTGGACAGCAGCACAGAGCAACTGACCGCCTCTCAGCTCTTCTAATCAATCCAGGTTTGTTGTAAAAAGAGGACTTTTATACAAGAAAACTCTTTCTGGTGCACACAAGAAAGACTGGCATCCTCAGAGACAGTTGGTAGTTGCAACTAAGTACCAGGTCAAGCTCTTGAGCTTAGCCCACAATCATCCTAGTGCCATGCTGGGGTGAACAGAACCGAAGATTGTTTGGGGAAGTCCTTCTACTGGGAGGGAATGGGCAAGGATGTTTCTACCTATGTCCTGTCTTGTGAGGTATGCTGAAGAGTGGGAAAACCTCGAGACCAGGTCAAAGCCCCTCTCCAGCCACTCCCCATAATTCAGGTTGCATTTCAGCAAGTAGCTGTGGATATTCTGGGTCCTTTTCCGAAAAAGGCACCCAGAGGAAAGCAGTACATACTGATTTTCATGGATTTTGCACCCAATGGCCGGAAGCAGTAGCTCTAAGCAACATTAGGGCTAAAAGTCTGTGCCAGGCATTAACAGACATTTTTGCCAGGGTAGATTGGCCCTCTGACATCCTGACAGATTCAGGAACTAATTTCCTGGCAGGATCCATGAAAAGCCTTTGGGAAGCTCATGGGGTAAATCAGTTGGTTGCCACCCCTTACCACCATCAAACAAGTGACCTGGTGAAGAAACTTTGGGGGCCATAATACGTAAATGAGCACTCCAACGATTGGGACCTAGTGTTACAGAAGTTGCTCTTTATCTACACTGCTATACCACATCCCAGTTTAGGGTTTTCATCATTTGAAAATGTGTATGGCTGTGAGGTTAAGGGGCCATTACAATTGGTGAAGCAGCAATGGGAGGGGTTTACACCTTCTCCAGGAACTAACATTCTGGACTTTGTAATCAACTTACAAAACACCCTCCGAACCTCTTTAGCCCTTGCTAAAGAAAACCTAAACAATGCTCAGGAAGAGCAAAAAGCCTGGTATGATAAACATGCCAGAGAGCGGGCCTTCAAAGTAGGGGACCAGGCCCATAAAATGGAAGCACTGTGGGAAGGGCCATTCATGGTCCAAGAGCATCTGAGAGCTGTTAATTATCTCATAGTATCCCCCACTTCAAACCTAAAGCATACCATGTTAATTCTCTAAAGCCCTTTTATTCCAGAGAATTAAGGATGTGTCAGTTTACTGCCCAGGGAGAAGATGACGCTGAGTGGCCTGAAGGTGTGTACTATGAAGGAAAAAAAGTGACAGTGGCGTGGAAGAGGTGAACCTCTCAATGACCCTTGGATATATGCAATGCCAGCAGATCAAGGAGCTGTGCACTAGCTTCACGCCGATGTTCTCCACTCCACTAACACAGGTAATGCTCACTCAATTAGAGCCCAACCTTACCAGGACTCTCCTCAAGCTAAAACGGATTTAGAACGGGAGATCCAGAATATGCTACAGATGGATGTAATCCTCCCCTCTGACAGTGCATGGGCATCTCCAGTGGTTTTAGTTCCTGAACCAGATGGGGAGATACGCTTTTGTGTGGACTACCGTAAACTAAAAGAGGTAACTTGCCCAGAAAACTATCCAATGCCACACACAGATGAGCTATTGGAGAAACTGGGACATGTCTTCTTCACCCTCTTAGGGTTATATAAATTTCATGTGCTCCCTTTTGGGCTGAAAAATGCACCTGCCACCTTCCAAAAACTTGTAGATAGGCGACTGCAGATTATTTTAATCCCACAAGGAGACAATCTGGATGATATGGCCATCTTTTCTGATACATGGGCAGAACACCTGGAACATCTACAAAAAGCTCTATGTTTTTGGACACCTACATTATTCAGTACAGTATTACCAGCCATGTATTACAGGTACATATATAAAAATTGCTTTATCTGGGAAAAAAAAACCTAACCCTGTAATATCTGGGGTCCAATTATCCTGTCATTTACATCACACAATTACTGCTGCAGTCAAAGGGAGCTTTCCAGGCCCAGTCAGTGGGATGTTTTGAGTCCCTGGCCTATTGTACTTTTTGCTGAAAATGTATCAGAATTTTTTAAAAAAGGGCTTCATTGAGCAGGTCATATAGCTTAATATGAAAGGCCAAAAGAAGGAAGAGAACTCTTAGTACTGCTAGTAATTTTGCAATATTCCTGATTTAAGATTCTGTTCACATTTTATTTATATACAGAATGCACATGGGGTAGAAAACTATCAGCTCTACGTTTTTTACAGTATATACTCCTGATTCACCACTTCATATTCCACTTGTATACCAGTATAACTCCACTGAATTTATTGGTGTGACACTGGAATACAACTGGAACAACAAAGTGACAAATTGGACTCTATCTGGCTAATGATAGAAAGCAGGAGTTCTGTGGTATGTAGCCACCTTTAGACCACAAAGAAAAGGTAAAGGCATTCTTGGTAGCTCAAATTTAGGCAATTTTTAGCACTCAACATAAATACAGCCTCAGCTCTGCACAACCTGATTTTTAAAACTGTATTTGGTTTACCTTATTGATCATATACACAAAAAAGATTTATGGTAAAATGAATTACCAACTGAAATACAAGGAACAGTACACTTCTCCCCCCCCCCCCAAAAAAAAAAAAAAGAGAAATCCTAGAAAGATTTTTTAGCCACAAATATGGAGATTTAAGTAGAATGTAATTTTAGTTAGAAAGTTTTGCTATGGAAAAGTTTTTTGTAAAATCCAGTTTTATAAACAGAAATAGTTCATATTGCACACACACACCATAGACAGATCTTGTTTTTATTTTCACAGTTGTAAATCCAGAGTAATTCCTATAAAGTCAATGTTGTTATTCTGGGTTCACATCAGAATGGCTAAGATCAGTATCTGAGCCTACACTTCTAATAAAACAGCCTGTTTGCTCAGCGGGCCATGCATTTCAAAGAATCATAGAATATCAGGGTTGGAAGGGACCTCAGGAGGTCATCTAGTCCAACCCCCTGCTCAAAGCAGGACCAATCCCCAATTTTTGCCCTAGATCCCTAAATGGCCCCCTCAAGGATTGAACTCACAACCCTGGGTTTAGCAGGCAATGCTCAAACCACTGAGCTATCCCTCCCCCAAAATTTGAAGTAATTTCTAGCACCTTAAAATAATGTCAGATCTATCCATCTTCTTTTCTAGCTTTCAAGAAGAGCCCGACAAAGTGAAACAAACAGCATATATCTGAAATAGCAAAAAGTTTGTAACTTACTATTATTTCCTTGTAGAGATACATTACCCATACACTAATAGCTGAACATATATTCTACATTCATCTTTAACTAATTGAGATACTTGCAGCAGATATCCTGTGTTAGAATTAGAAAAGAACAATGGCCATAATCTTGGTTAGCCTGCTCTTTTTATGCGATAACAAGATTAGTTGCTATATTACCCCTGGAGAAAAACAGAGCTGCAGAAAGCAATCAAGCAATTACAGTCTGTTTACTTAACCTACTTGCATAAAATATTCCATAAACATTTTACAACCAGAACAAAGATGTGTTGAGGAAGAAATATCCTTTTACACTCTGCAATTTATGGATGATTATATTGCATAAGACAAAAAAATGAAAAGTGTAGCTTTCTACTTGCTCTTCAACAAATCAAATCTTTTAAAATTTCTGAGCATGAAGCATTAGTACTGCACTAAAATATCACTCATTCTTAAGTATAGACCTGCCTTGCCTATTTAACATGAGCAAAATTCTCACAAAGCTATATTCTTGTCTCATTAACACCCATGTAAATCCAAAAAGTAGTATTTAACCTACTTCATTCAGTGGGAATTTTGTCTCAGGCCCTATATTTCTGTGCAGTGTTTTCCAATGGAGCACAACATGCCGGGATAAACACCTTTATATAATCCTGTAGTCCTTACTCAAGTAAACCTTCCATTGATCTCACTGAAAATTTTATTTTGCAAAAAGACTTCAGGACTGGGTTCTATAACAGGGTTTTTGAAATCCATATTTTTTCCAATGTGACTTTGTAAAATGCTCTGTCAGTTCACCTTACTCATCACTTGATCTCCAAACACCTTTTACCCATGACTTTCTGATGGGAAGGCTGTATTCTGAAATTTTTTTCCCACCAAGAAGTTTTTTGTCACCTAAACCAAATGTTTAAAAGGGTAATTTTTCAATTGATTGCATTAGAATATAGGACTTGCTGCCTCAGAATAATAGCTAGGATTCTAAGTCTGGCATAGTTCATGGCTTCAGATCCTCAGCTTGTGTAAATTGTCATAGCTCCACTGACTTCAAGTGATCTACAACAGTTACGCAAATTGAGGGTCTGGCTACTAGCCCCCAAAGACTATCTACATAGGCCAAAGTAGGATGCCAATTACTTTATTGAGTGTGGAGGGAAAGCTGAAGACACATCTGGTCAATTGCTTATTTCTGCACAAGGAAAGTGAGGGGCATAGTGATCAGTTTATTTCCTGAAGCATAAGGATTAATACTTCTCATATAATTAATACTAATATGTTCATGATGTTCTTATTCGCATAAGCCAAGATTTTCAAAAAATAGGAGCCTAGATTTAGACAAGTAAGCGACCTGATTAAGCACGTAAATATGCTTACTGAAGTTAACAGGAGCTGTTGCAGTTCAAGCAGTTCTTAAAGTTAAGAATGAACATAAATCTGTCCATTTGAGGGCCTAAGTTATTATAGGGTAGGTTTTTTGTTTGTTTGTTTGTTTTTTGTGCTTGATACCTCTCTTCATATTTCATTATTCTGTCCTGGAACTTTTTATGTCTATGTGTTCTACATCCACATGAACACACATTTGAAGTAAGGACAGAACATGTTATTCTGCATGTCTTTTCTAAATTTAACTTGGAGAATTAGGTCTTGATTTGGGACTCAGTACTTGCATTCCCTTTGTGTCAAAGGGAATTTTTAACGTCTCTTTTCAAGTATCATATGGCTTTTCTGTAATTTTTGTAAAGTGTCTAACCTAACTTTTGTTGCACCTTACAGTATTTAGTGACATTACGTGAAGGCCAAACCTGACCCTCGTCACTCACCTGAATCATCCCATTATCTAGAACAGGATGCACACATGAGTAAGGAAGTGGGATTTGACCCATAGCGTAATATGGCAACTGATGATTTAGTAACTCAGGTAGAAGACTGATGTTTCAGTATATATTCTATAGATGTGAGATAAGACAGTTTTTAAACATGAAAGTAGGTCACTGAGTGAATTATTTCAGTGTAATTTTTAAAAAATCCTTTCCCCATATAATGCTCTTAGCACATGTAGAGTGTTCAAAGAAGACTATACAACAGAAATCATCAATGTCCAAGTGAAGGCATGCATCCTCACCTCTAAGGGTATGTCTACATTGCAATTAAAAACCCATGGCTGGCCCAAGCCAGCTGGCTCGGATTGTTAAATTGCAATGTAGACGTTTGGGCTCAGGCTAGAGCCCAGGCTCTAGGACACTGAGGTGAGAGTGTCCCTGAGCCTCAATGTTTAAACTGAAGTTCAATAGCCCTTTAGCCTGAGCACAAGACAGCTGGCACAGGCCAGCCACACGTTTTAACTGCAGTATAGATATACCCTAAGGTGTCTCTCATGCCTGTGCACAGCATTGCTGGGAAGTTTGCCTCTTGCATCCTCCCTGGTGGCCAGTTCTGTGGCCTGCGACAGACTTCGTTAGCCTGAGTCTTCTCCCGACTCCCCGTCTAAGTGTTCTGTGACTTGGACCTCCAGTCAAATCATATAAAAGTCTAAACACCTTTTGGGGTAGTATGAAAAAAATCTCCAATGAAAGTCCAAATCAATGGTCAGACGAATAACCTTTCCACCCCCTCAGGCTCCACTGTGGTTCCCTTACTAGACCTACTCCGGGGTTTCTCCTGTTGGAGCACTATGTGCTTCTGTTGTGTTCTTTCTCCATTGTAGCCATCTAGCTAAACGCTATCCCAGGGGGGGTAGGTGTCTGCTAGAGAAAGCAGTCTCCACTGACCTTCCTTTGTCTATGTATAAGGCTTAGCTCTGCCTCCTTTGGTCAGGAGATAACTAGTTACTCCCTCAGCCCAGTGCAGAAACCATGACTAACTGGATTATTTCCCTTGCTTAGCAGGTTTAAATACACATACCTTGTCAGCCTTTCCTGCCCACTCACCTCACTTTGTTTTTGTAATGAAATCCTCATCCCACAGTATGCCTGCTTGCAATAGTATCTAGATAGTAATGGTACAGATTTGCAGTGATACAAGACACTGTTATACCTACTGGTAACCACTGTGATGGGACCGTGGCAGAAAAATAGAAGTGCAAGAGTGATTTTAGTATATAGCTTCTAAATGTTATTTTAGTTTGTACTATTGTTCATTTATTCCAGGAATGGAAAATTCAGTCTCCTGTTATCCATGATCCATGGGGAAAAAAAAATAAAATAAATCTCGTAGCCAAGAAGGCTAGCAAAATTTTGATGGATGCTGAATTGAACAATCAATGACAAGTGTTTAGTTATGTCAGAGCCCTTGCATTGGAGCTAGGCTGCTGGCAGCCTGGTCACCATTTTAGGTTTTTTTCTGGGTCTAATAAGCTGATGCAAAGCTTGTTAGACAAAGAAATGAAAAAACAAAACAAAAAACATGGGTTGAGACAACACTCTATCCATTCCTAAAGGTAAAATGAGTGCACGCCTTGGAAAGTATCCAACCTCAAAATGGAGAGAGAGGAAGTATGGAACACCTGATTATTGAATTAAAATAAAAGTTAGACTAGGATTTAAACTAGTTACTGGATTTTTACTCCTTTTAGAAAAGACTGTGAGTAATGTGACTACATTAAAAGTCAAAAACACAGATAAACTGGGTGAATGGGAGCAAAAAAAAAATACTAGTAATATAGATGAGAAAGGGAGCAAGATGGATGAAGTTCTGGTGATTGAGCCTATGGCTCTAACCAGGCAACATATGCCTCTCGGTAACAGTGGGGACAGAACTAAATGGCAGCAGGACATTTTGTCCTCTGACTGAGCACCCAGCAACAAAATATATGTCATGTAACTGGATCTGCTTTCATTAGTTGAAGGATCTAGTTAGAATTATCATATTGAATCAGAGCCAAGATCCATCTAGTCCAATATCCTACCTCCAGCAGGGGGCAGTACCAAATGCTTCAGAAGAAAGTGTAAGAACCCCATAGTAGGCAGATGAGGGATGATCTGCTTCCCACACACATTAGGTCTCATCCTGATCTCTAACAGTTAGAGACTGGCTTAAAGCCTGCAGCTTGAGGTTCAATACCCCTTACAATTTTAATGTTAACTAAACTGGTGATATATCATGGTGACAGACAGTGGTTGCTGAGATCACGTGATACTAAGATTCCTTGGGTGAAATCCTAGCCCTATTGAAATCAATGGGGATTGTGCAACTGACTTCAATAGAAGCAGGGTCATTCCTTTGTTCTGCAAATTATACATTAAGAATACATGTGCCTCACTGTCTTCTCGCCGTTCAGCATCCTGGTTCACACTGGTATATATATATTTTAAGCACAAATTTAGAATGATAAGAACTAATTTTGAGCTACTGGCTAAGTCAAGACATGCATTATCCCAGTAACCTATGATCATAGAACCATAGAATATCAGGGTTGGAAGGGACCTCAGGAGGTCATCTAGTCCAACCCCCTGCTCAAAGCAGGACCAATCCCCAACTAAATCATCCCAGCCAGGGCTTTGTCAAGCCTGACCTTAAAAACCTCTAAGGAAGGAGATTCCACCACCTCCCTAGATAACCCATTACAGTGCTTCACCACCCTCCTAGTGAAAAAGGTTTTCCTAATATCCAACCTAAACCTCCCCCACTGCAACTTGAGACCATTGCTCCTCATTCTGTCATCTGGTACCAATGAGAACAGCCTAGATCCATTTTCTTTGGAACCCCCTTTCAGGTAGTTGAAAGCAGCTATCAAATCCCCACTCATTCTTCTCTTCTGCAGGCTAAATAATCCCAGTTCCCTCAGCCTCTTCTCATAAATCATGTGCTCCAGCCCCCTAATCATTTTTGTTCCCCTCCGCTGGACTCTTTCTAATTTTTCCACATCCTTCTTGTAGTGTGGGGCCCAAAACTGGACACAGTACTCCAGATGAGGCCTCACCAGTGCCCCTCACCAGAGGGGAATGATCACATCCCTTGATCTGCTGCCAATACTCCTACTTATACAGCCCAAAATGCTGTTAGCTTTCTTGACAATTTAAAACTGGCCAACTCTTAACCATTTCACTTTGAGAAGACATGGGGGGGGGGCTCTAAAGACCAGAGAGGATAATCATAAAACAAGCTATAGAATTTCACCCATCAATTTCTGTATGAAGCCCATGAACTGCTGGCTGAACTAGAGTTTCTCTTTCAGAAAGACATCCCACCTTGATTTAAAGACTTGAAGTTTTGAAGACAGTTACTTCGAGTAAATTGTTCAAACATTGATTACCATTACTGTTAAGTGTGTGCGCCATACTTCCCATTTGAATTTGTTGAACTTAAGTTTCCAGCTATTTGATCTTGCCATGTATTTATCTGAAATTTAAAGAGCTCTAAACATAAGACGTCTTCTCCCCATGATCAAGTCACTTCTTAAACTTCTCTTTGGCATCCTAAATAGATTTAATTACTTATGGCTCTCATTGTAGGAAAGTTTTTCTAGACCTCATTCTTTGTGGCTCTTGTCTACACCCTTTAAAAAAATGTTGAAAAATTTGAAAGTTTGAACATTAGAACTGAACACAATTCTAGTAAGGATATCACCAGTGCAGTATAGCGGTAATTGCCTCCCCACTCCTCTCCGTAGAACTCTGATCACATTAGTCCAATTAGGCCACATTAGTCCCTTTAGCCAATGCATCACAATGGGAGCTCACATTCAGTGGGTTATACACTAGGACTTTCACAGTTCCTACTTTTGCAGGATAGAAGTCCCACATCTTGTAAGTGTAGCCTGCATTCTTTCTTCCTAGATGTATGGTCCTGCATTTGGCTGTTTTGTCTACTAGTAAATGGGATAGCTCAGTAGACTGGCAATGCCTTTGCCTCCAGGTCACTGTTTTCAAATCCAGACTGAGTCTGATGGTGACCATATGTTACAGTTTGATAGTTATATTCTCTATGAGAAGTGACTTAGTGACATCAGTCCAGATCCTTGTGAATAAAAATTCATTCTTTATAAGGCGGCCATGGGCACAAATGCATGAGCATAGACTGAACTAAACACACACACTTAAGGGTATGTCTAGACTTAGAGCTGCAGGTGTAAATTTCCAGCTGAAGGAGACATACATGCATTAGCACTGACTGAATTAGTGCATTAAAAATAGCAATGCAGACAGGCCATCATGAAGGGGCTAGCCGCCCCACATATGTACCTAGTGTCTGGGAGGAGTATGTACTTGGGCCAGTTAGTTCCTCTTGCCACTGTGGCTTCATCATTTTTAGTGCACTAGTGAAAGTATGTCTCCAAGCTGGAATTTACAATTTCCAGGTCCAGGGTAGACATAACCTTAGGCTTAAACCTGAACCTGTAGGAACCATATCTAAGTGGTAGGGTGGAGAATCTTGTATTTGTACTGCCTGTTTGAACTGGTCATATAGTATTCAGCTAATTTATTTGCTTGTGTGAAGCATTTGTGAATTCCTCCCATTATTTACAAGTCCATTCAGTGACTATGACAAGCAAACAAATGTCTACGCATTATTCATGATGTATCTGAAGTTGGTATGTGGCACTAAATTTCAGAACCTAGTCACTGATGGGTCAAATATATATTCAGCGGTGTGGGTGTGGGTGTGTGTATTCTATTTGAAGTCAGAAATATATTCAGTATCAGAATGGTGTGTTCAACTGAATCACGCAGGCTAGCTTTGGAGCTCTGAAATTGAAGGTCACAGGTTCAAATATGGTCAGATTTAACCACAGCCTGTGTGTGCGTGTGTGTGTGTGTGTGTGTGTGTGTGTGTGCGCACGCATGTAATATTCAAAAATCCATCCCCTAACCATAGTTTTCTGTCTATGCTGTTCTTATGTAGTAAGTAGACGTTCATCTCCAGGGTCTCAACACAGAATCTCAAACATTAAATTCACTCAAAAGCATACAGAAAGAAAATGGTACTTCTGGGAATAACACTGTATGTGTCACTAAAATCGCTGACTTGAAGGTAGACTGAAGTCTTCCTGAAATGTTTGACTGCCTGAGCTCATACTTTCAGGAACAATACATAGCATAGTAGAATAATGTTAGTTTGTCACCTATATACATATACATGAATAGCAAGTATTTTAAAGGCTTACATATATTTAAAAATAATAGTGATATCACATTACAAGAGTTGTCTCTCTCACTGAAGGAAGCAATTCATATTTATCACTGTCAGCAATCGCTGCATATGCTCACTATAATATCATGCAATTCAGCAATATTTATTACCCCTTTGCTTGCTGCTTTTCTGAAGTTTAGGTTTTCAAAAGAAAGAAAGTTACATTTTCTAATGTCAAACTCCCCTACAGTATATCAAGTCATTTTATAGAACACACTAAGAAAAACAATTTATGGGGTATGACTGACTAATACTACTTTTTCATCATTTCATTTTTCCATTAGGCAGGGAAAAGACATGGGAACTACATATGAGAAGAATTCCTGTATCTTACCCCATGGGATACTCTGTTGGCTAGAATTTTTAAAAAGATAATTGTTTCTTGATACAATTTCAATTTACATGAAAAAAAATACATTTTCTCCATGCTGTTTTAAAATTAGCTACAAAAACACACAATACTTATTTTCAGTGACAAGCCTTAAACACACCTCACACATTCAATAAAATGTTCCGAAAATATATGATTGTCCTTTCCTAAGGTGACTTCACTAAAATGAGCAAAAACACTTGCATACTTCAGTAACTTTTGCAGAACACTCCAATCTCTTGATAGCTCAGGGAATAATGCTGCATTGCTATTTCTTCATTTACATTATCTTTACCTGTTCCTTTAAGTGATGCCAGGTGAATACTAAAACAATGCTATGACAAAAAAATGTTTCTCTTCCTCTATAACGACCTACTTCAACTGCTATTGAACGCAGTTAAAAAGTTCCCTGTTGTGTTCATGGGACTTTGACTAGGCCCAAATAGAGGTTAACCATGTTATGTAAAGCCTCCGCTCAATCCAGTAGAATGTGATTGTAAGATTCGCAAAAAGAAAAGGAGTACTTGTGGCACCTTAGAGACTAACCAAGTTATCTAAGCATAAGCTTTCGTGAGCTACAGCTCACTTCATCGGATGCATACTGTGGAAAGTACAGAAGACACTTTTATATACACAAACCATGAAAAAATGGGTGATTATCACTACAAAAGGTTTTCTCTCCCCCCACCCCACTCTCCTGCTGGTAATAGCTTATGTAAAGTGATCACTCTCCTTACAATGTGTATGATAATCAAGGTGGGCCATTTCCAGCACAAATCCAGGTTTTCTCCCCCCCCGCAAAAAAACCCACTCTCCTGTTGGTAATAGCTTATCTAAAGTGAAAAAAGAAAAGGAAAGGGTACTTGTGGCACCTTAGAGACTAACCAATTTATTTGAGCATAAGCTTTCGTGAGCTACAGCTCACTTCATCGGATGCATCTGATGAAGTGAGCTGTAGCTCACGAAAGCTTATGCTCAAATAAATTGGTTAGTCTCTAAGGTGCCACAAGTACTCCTTTCCTTTTTGCGAATACAGGCTAACATGGCTGTTACTCTGAAACTTATCTAAAGTGATCACTCTCCTTACAATGTGTATGATAATCAAGGTGGGCCATTTCCAGCACAAATCCAGGGTTTAACAAGAACGTTTGTGAGGGGGGGGTGGGTAGGAAAAAACAAGGGGAAATAGATTACCTTGCATAATGACTTAGCCACTCCCAGTCTCTATTCAAGGCTAAGTTAATTGTATCCAATTTGCAAATGAATTCCAATTCAGCAGTCTCTCATTGGAGTCTGTCTCTGAAGTCTTTTCGTTGAAGAATTGCCACTTTTAGGTCTGTAATCGCATGACCAGAGAGATTGAAGTGTTCTCTGACTAGTTTATGAATGTTATAATTCTTGACATCTGATTTGTGTCCATTTATTCTTTTACGTAGAGACTGTCCAGTTTGACCAATGTACATGGCAGAGGGGCATTGCTGGCACATGATGGCATATATCACATTGGTAGATGTGCAGGTGAATGAGCCTCTGATAGTGTGGCTGATGTTATTAGGCCCTGTGATGGTGTCCCCTGAATAGATATGTGGGCACAGTTGGCAACGGGCTTTGTTGCAAGGATAGGTTCCTGGGTTAGTGGTTGTGTTATGCGGTGTATGGTGGCTGGTGAATATTTGCTTCAGGTTGGGGGGCTGTCTGTAGGCAAGGACTGGCCTGTCTCCCAAGATTTGTGAGAGTGTTGGGTCATCCTTCAGGATAGGTTGTAGATCCTTGATGATGCACTGGAGAGGTTTTAGTTGGGGGATGAAGGTGACAGCTAGTGGCGTTCTGTTATTTTCTTTGTTAGGCCTGTCCTGTAGTAGGCGACTTCTCGGAACTCTTCTGGCTCTATCAATCTGTTTCTTCACTTCAGCAGGTGGGTATTGTAGTTGTAAGAATGCTTGATAGAGATCTTGTAGGTGTTTGTCTCTGTCTGATGGGTTGGAGCAAATGCAGTTGTATCATAGAGCTTGGCTGTAGACAATGGATTGTGTGGTGTGGTCAGGGTGAAAGCTGGAGGCATGTAGGTAGGAATAGTGGTCAGTAGGTTTCCGGTATAGGGTGGTGTTTATGTGACCATTGCTTATTAGCACTGTAGTGTCCAGGAAGTGGATCTCTTGTGTGGACTGGACCAGGCTGAGGTTGATGGTGGGATGGAAATTGTTGAAATCATGGTGGAATTCCTCAAGGGCTTCTTTTCCATGGGTCCAGATGATGAAGATGTCATCAATATAGCGCAAGTAGAGTAGGGGCATCAGGGGACGAGAGCTGAGGAAGCGTTGTTCTAAGTCAGCCATAAAAATGTTGGCAAACTGTGGGGCCATGCGGGTACCCATAGCAGTGCCACTGATTTGAAGGTATACATTGTCCCCAAATGTAAAATAGTTAGGGGTAAGGACAAAGTCACAAAGTTCAGCCACCAGGTTAGCCGTGACATTATCGGGAATAGTGTTCTTGATGGCTTGTAGTCCATCTTTGTGTGGAATGTTGGTGTAGAGGGCTTCTACATCCATAGTGGCCAGGATGGTGTTATCAGGAAGATCACTGATGGATTGTAGTGTCCTCAGGAAGTCAGTGGTGTCTGGAAGGTAGCTGGGAGTGCTGGTAGCATAGGGCCTGAGGAGGGAGTCTACATAGCCAGACAATCCTGCTGTCAGGGTGCCAATGCCTGAGATGATGGGGTGCCCAGGATTTCCAGGTTTATGGATCTTGGGTAGCAGATAGAATATCCCAGGTCGGGGTTCCAGGGGTGCGTCTATGCAGATTTGATCTTGTGCTTTTTCAGGGAGTTTCTTGAGCAAATGCTGTAGTTTCTTTTGGTAACTCTCAGTGGGATCAGAGGGTAATGGCTTGTAGAAAGTGGTGTTGGAGAGCTGCCGAGCAGCCTCTTGTTCATATTCCGACCTATTCATGATGACAACAGCACCTCCTTTGTCAGTCTTTTTGATTATGATGTCAGAGTTGTTTCTGAGGCCGTGGATGTCATTGTGTTCTGCACGGCTGAGGTTGTGGGGCAAGTGATGCTGCTGGAAATGGCCCACCTTGATTATCATAAATATTATAAGGAGAGTGATCACTTTACATAAGCTATTACCAACAGGAGAGTGGGGTGGGGGGAGAAAACCTTTTGTAGTGATAATCACCCATTTTTTCATGGTTTGTGGTATAAAAACGTCTTCTGTACTTTCCATAGTATGCATCTGATGAAGTGAGCTGTAGCTCACGAAAGCTTATGCTCAAATAAATTGGTTAGTCTCTAAGGTGCCACAAGTACTCCTTTTCTTTTTGCAAATAGAGACTAACATGGCTGTTACTCTGAACATTGTAAGATTTGTAATTTATCAGTCATTGCTAGTATGACCATTAAGTTCTGTAACCTTTTGCAAACTTTGTAACTTTAGTTATTGTTAGCATTGCTGTCATAAATATAAAGGGAAGGCTAACCACCTTTAAATCCCTCCTGGCCAGAGGAAAAACCCTTTCACCTGTAAAGGGTTAAGAAGCTAAAGATAACCTTGCTGGCACCTGACCAAAATGACTAATGAGGAGACAAGATACTTTCAAAGCTGGGTGGGGGGGAAACAAAGGGTTCTCTCTGTCTCTGTGTTGCTTTTGCTGGGACCAGAGCAGGAATGCAGGTCAGAGCTCCTGTAAAAAGTCAGTCAGCAATCTAGTTAGATATGCCTTAGATATTGTGGTCTATCCTTTCATGAGCTGTCTGTAGGCAAGGACTGGCCGGTCTCCCAAGATCTGTGAGAGTGTTGGGTCATCCTTCAGGATAGGTTGTAGATCCTTGATGATGCACTGGAGAGGTTTTAGTTGGGGGATGAAGGTGACAGCTGGTGGCGTTCTGTTATTTTCTTTGTTAGGCCTGTCCTGTAGTAGGCAGATTATCAGCTGGAGCAAGTTGTCATAACTCCATTGAAGATAAAGCCCTAGCTCATTAATGTTTGAGAGTAAGGCTACTATGTTGATCGGGTTTAAGAGACACCAAGATAGCTAGAAGTTCTGCTCATAGTTACATGTGTGCAATCCCATTAACTGCAATGCAGTTTCTAGGAACATAAGTGATGGCAGAATTTGTTCCTTGGTGTAGAGCTTAAAATAAATTACATTAGCACAGATAGTTCCATAAACCAATATAATTAGCCTGTAGCATGTTTTAAAGAGTTTTACCAATAAAATCAGCTTTCTAATGTCACTAACTTTCTTAGCGTGCAGCATTATAAGGATGCTAAAGACATTCTGTGTTTGTACTCCGTCATTGGTGAGAATCTAATGGCATTGTCTAATATAGAGAGTTGACATAAAATAACCTGATCTGGGAGCCTAGTTTGTGCTTCACTGAGTTTGTCAATTTCTCAGAAGTGTTGCAAGGACAGACTAAGCAGTGGGAGGGTTAGAATAAATTAAGTAGTGCAAATATGAATTTCTGCATTTTTCAGATTTTATACTAAAGATAACATGCATTGATTTACAAAGTTATTTCCAAAAAGTGATTCAAAGATCTATATGCATGAACTCAGATTCCTGGCATCCTGTTGTACTAAATTTGGAGGTTTTATATTTCAACATAATTTTTTATCATGAAATTTCACATTGTTTGCCAGAAGTTAGGAATGGGCAACTAGGAATGGATCACTTGATGAATACCTGTTCTGTTCATTTCTTCTGAAGCACCTGGCATTGGCCACAGTTGGAAGACAAAAAGAAAAGGAGTACTTGTGGCACCTTAGAGAATAACAAATTTATTTGAGCATAAGCTTTCATGAGCTACAGCTCACTTCATCAGATGCATGCAGTGGAAAATACAGTGGGGAGATTTTATATATACAGAGAACATGAAACAATGGGTGCTACCGTACACACTGTAACAAGAGTGATCACTTAAGGTAAGCTATTACCAGCAGGAGAACAGGGGGGGAAAGAAACCTTTTGTAGTGATAATCAAAGTGGGCCATTTCCAGTAGTTGACAACAGTGGGGGGAGGGGGGAAATAAACATGGGGAAATAGGTCACTGAAGCAAATACTCATCAGCAACCACACAACAACACTAACCCAGGAACCTATCCTTGCAACAAAGCCCGTTGCCAACTATGCCCACATATCTATTCAGGGGACATCATCATAGGGCCTAATCACATCAGCCACACTATCAGAGGCTCGTTCACCTGCACATCTACCAATGTGATATATGCCATCATGTGCCAGCAATGCCCCTCTGCCATGTACATTGGTCAAACTGGACAGTCTCTACGTAAAAGAATAAATGGACACAAATCAGATGTCAAGGATTATAACATTCAAAAACCAGTTGGAGAACACTTCAATCTCTCTGGTCACTCATTTACAGACCTAAAAGTGGCAATTCTTCAACGAAAAGACTTCAAAGACAGACTCCAATGAGAGACTGCTGAATTGGAATTAATTTGCAAACTGGATACCATTAACTTAGACTTGAATAAAGACTGGGAGTGGATGTGTCATTACACAAAGTAAAACTATTTCCCCTTGTTTATTCCCCCCACAACCCCCCCTTATTGTTCCTCAGACGTTCTTGTAAACTGCTGGAAATGGCCCACCTTGATTATCAATATAAAAGGTTTTTCCTCCTGTCCTGCTGGTAATAGCTCACCTTATCTGATCACTTTCATTACAGTGTGTATGGCAACACCCATTGTTTCATGTTCTCTGTGTATATAAAATCTCCCCACTGTATTTTCCACTGTATGCATCCGATGAAGTGAGCTGCAGCTTACAAAAGCTTATGCTCAAATAAATTGGTTAGTCTCTAAGGTGCCACAAGTACTCCTTTTCTTTTTGCGGATACAGACTAATACGGCTGCTACTCTGAAACCTGTTGGAAGACAGTATCTGACTGCCTAGGAAGGAGCGTTGCAGAAAGGGATCCTGGGGTCATAGTGGACCACAAGCTAAATACAAGTCAACAGGGTAGCACTGTTGCAAAACAAGCGAACATCATTATGGGATGTATTAGCAAAAATGTAAGCAAGAAATGAGAAGTAATTCCTCTGCTCTACTTCGTGCTGATAGGGTTGCCAGGTGTCTGGTTTTCGACTGGAATGCCCAGTCAAAAAGTGACCCTGATGGTGCCGGTCAGCACTGCTTACTGGGCCATTAAAAGTCTGGCCAGTGGCACAGTGGGGCTAAGGCAGGCTTCCTGCCTGCTGTGGCTCTGTGTGGCTCCTGGAAGCAGCAGCATGTTCCCTCTCTGGTTCCTAGGCATAGGGGCAGCCAAGGGGCTCTGTGCACTGACCCTGCCTCAAGTGTCAGCTCTGGAGCTCCCATTGGCTGAGAACCAGGGCAAATAGGAGCAGCGCGTGCAGATGGGGCAGTGCGCAGAGATGCCTGGCTGCATCTGGGTGTAGGAGCTGGAGTGGGGACATGCCTCTGCTTCCGGAAGCTGCCTGAGATAAGCACCACCCAGAGCCTGCATCCTGACCCCCTCCCATGCCCCAACCCCCTGCCCTGATCCCCTTCCTACTCTGAATCCCTCAGTATCAGCCCAAAGCATCCTCCTGCACCCCAAACCCCTCACCCCCAACCCCCTGCACCAGCCTGGACCCCCCTCCCACACCCAGAACCACTCATTACTGGCCCCACCCCAGAACCCACACCCCCAACCCAGAGCCTGTACCCCCTCTGATAGCCCATAACCCCCTCCCATACTCCAAACCTCTCAGCTCCATTCCCAGACTGGAGCCCCCTTCTGCACCCCAAGCTCCTCATCTTCCTCCACCACCCCAATGCCCTGAGCCAGTCTGCTGAAAATGAATGAGTAGGGAGGGTGGGGAGAGTGAGCGACAGAAGGAAGGGGATGGAGTGAGCGGGGGACTGGGTGTGGCCTTGGAGAAGGGGCAGGGCAAGGGTGTTCAGCTTTGTGAGAGTAGAAAGTTGCCAACCCTATGTGCTGATTAGGCCTCACCTGCAGTATTGTGTCCAGTTCTAGGTGCCACATTTCAGGAAAGATGGGAACAAATTGGAAGAAGTCCAAAGAAGAGCAACAAAAATGAGTAAAGGTCTAGAAAAAAAAGACTTAGGAGGGAAGATGGGGTCGGGGAGAGAAGAGGGGGAGTTGTTTAGTCTGGAAAAGAGAAGAGAGGGGACATAACAGCTTCCACAGTACCAAGGCAAGCGTCGACTTCCGGAGTGCTGCACTGTGGGTAGCTATCCCACAGTTCCCGCAGTCTCCGCGGTCCATTGGAATTCTGGGTTGAGATCCCAATTCCTGACGGGGCTAAAACATTGTCGCGGGTGGTTCTGGGTACATATCGTCAGGTCCCCGTTCCCTCCTTCCCTCCGTGAAAGCAGCAACAGACAATTGTTTCATGCCTTTTTTCTTGAGTTACCTGTGCAGATGCCATACCACGGCAAGCATGGAGCCCACTCAGGTAACCGTCACCGTATGTCTCCTGGGCACTGGCAGACGTGGTACTGCATTGCTACACAGCAGCATCAACCCATTGCCTTGTGGCAGCAGACCGTACAGTAGAAGAAACTCATTCTACACAGATAGTCTTCCTGCAGATGCCTCAGACTCCAAGGGGCCAATGGCCACCCCAATGGACATGTGATATGCTCATGTGACCCTGGACTCCATCTTAGGCCAGTGACTTTCCACAGAGACAGTAAATTTCCAGGCATATGGCAAAGAATATAAAAAGACCCCTGAGAGATCTCCATTTTGCCTTTTTCCTGACCTGATTCTCTAGATTGTGGATTTACAATTAAAAGGAACGTTTTGCCCTATGAACTGAGGATCTTTCAGTCTTTTGGAAGTTACCAGAGAGACCTTACAAGCCAGCAGTCTATTCCATCACTGCTACAAACCTGATAGAAGGACTTTGCAATTATTTGTATGTATATGAAATATTAACCATGAACTCTTCTTTCCTTTTATTATTAAACCTTTAGTTTTTAGTTACTAAAGGATTGGCAGTAGAGTGATTATTGGGTAAGATCTGAGTTATATATTGACCTGACTCAGTACTGATATTTTGGGATTAGAAGGACCTGTATTTGATTAAATTTGTTTTTAGTAACTAATCATGGAGTGCAGTGTCTGGATGATGAGGCAAGGGCTGGAATGCCTAAGGAACCTACATTTTTAGCTTCTTGCTAACCAGTGTGGTGAGGCAGAAATTTACTTTTGTTATTGGCTAAATATTACCTAATGATAGAATAATCACTAATTTGGGGTGAGTCTGTTCTATTTCTCAGTCGTGTGTCCTCAATTTAGCACTCAGCTGTGATCCACTGAGGCACGGTAACAAGCATGTGCTTAGTTCTTGTCACCATAGCTACTCAGCATCTCATAATATTAACAACATACTTCTCTTTTTAATTGGGTTCTTATTAATTTAGGCTGACATTTTCAAAGCTGCTTAGAGTATTTGGATAAACAGTTCCCATTAATTTAAATGGGAGTTGGCCAGCCAAAACTCTTAAACAGCTTTAAAACTTTTAGTCCCTTTTATTTTGACTTTTAAGATTTGATTCTCTAAGTATGTGTAAAAATATTGCATAATAATAATAATTTAAAAAATATTCTGTACATGATCAGCTGTTCGCAAATCCCACCAAATAACCCACACACTGCTACAGCTGGGGATAGTAGGCCACTTTCACAGACTTCAGTGTGGTTTTATTGGGGATTGGTATTTTGGCTTGTGTACCTGACTGAGAAAATATGCAGAACAGCACTAAACATGCACTATTAACAAACCTATAGATGTACATCAGCTATAGTGAGCTGTGTTTTGGTGCTACAACAAAGGTCAAACGCAATGAGGGGAAGTTCAATCTCATGGACAAGCTCAACACTATGCAAACTATTATTACCTGATGCCTTATGAAATTTGAGGCAGTACATTAGTATGGGAAATAAAATGCAAATTTCAAGACAGTGCATCTCGTGACTTTGCAGAGAAAGCACAGCATTACAAGAGTATGCCAAACCAACCAATATACTAAAAGCAAAATAATGAGGTTAGAAACCCAATGTTGAAGATACTGAACAAACGTCAAAGCCCTTTGTCTGGTTATCAATGCTGGAGAAATATGGAAACATGAGAAATCAGAAAAATAAAGACAAAATTCCAAATACATAAAGCTAGGGAAGTTAAGCTTACATCATACTTAAAAATCCTACAAGACAGAAAGAAGCAGGTACTTAGGAATGCCTTGGGGAAACAAAGTCAAAGGAGAAACTGTGAAGATAAGAAAATATCTCTGTGTAAACAACTCGGTCTTGACACCAGTTTAGGGGAAGTCATAAGTGTCTCATGCCAGTCATTGGGGGGAGGCATAGCTCAGTGGTTTGAGCATTGGCCTGCTAAACACAGGGTTGTGAGCTCAATCCCTGAGGGGGCCATTTAGAGATTGGGGGTAAAAATTGGGGATTGGTCCTGCTTTGAGCAGGGGGTTGGACTAGATGACCTCCTGAGGTCCCTTCCAACCCTGATATTCTATGATTCTATTCTATGATTAATCTGCATAATACAAGGATATCTGTAGGACTGGGAATGGCATTGTCCACAAGGAGGTAAGCGATAGTTATTATATGATCAATATTTCATCAATTTCTTACAGCACAGATTTAGGAAAGATATTCGTTACAAAAAGGGCAGAGATAATGACAAGAATTTTAAAAAGTTTCAATTTCAGTCATATAGAGCAGTACTGTATTTTTTCTTAACCTGTTCATCATTCCCTCTACCAAATCAGGCATGCTCTGATAAAATCAAGGGGAAAAAAATGACTAGCTTATTTTTGCTAGCATTTTAATAATGAGTACAATTCCCAACTTCTAATCAGGTATCAGGCAAGTCATGGTTTTAGTTACTATGGGGATTAATAGTTCAGGGATCTCCATTAGAACACGATTCCTTTTGATTGCTCTGCAGGCTGTTCTCTCTATCTATACATAAACAAATTACATTTTTATACAAAAACTTTCAACCCCCAAGATCGTAAAGTGCTTCTGAACTATGACACACAAGAGTATCTTCACCTGTCACTAAAGATGGTTCCATACTAATGGTGACTAAATTTGTGTGTGAACAGAAAAAAGTGAATGTTCAAGACTTAATTTTAAACCCACACAGGTTCTACCACATCCTCCTGCTTGTACTTGATCTCCTTTCCCATCCCATTAACTTTCATTCACGCCAGGGACTCATCTCCTCCTTCATACCACACATTCATTACTACCTCCTCTCCATTACTCTCTTTAGTTTTCCTCTCCCTCCCAATCCTGCTCACCATCCTTATCACTTTCTCATTTCTGCCACTGCATGTGTGAAGAAATAAAGAGGAGAGGTGTGGAGAGGCGAGGGAGAGACAAGGGGAAAGGGAAGTAGAAGTCATCACTGCTACCTGCTCCCCCACCCCACCCCAGATAACAGGCACAGAGATGCAGTTAGACAAGGGAAAGCCATAGAGGACTTCTCCTTGATTTGCAACACAGGAATTAGACTGGGAAAGGGGAGGCCTATGGCTTCTCCACACCACACTGTCTGCTATGCCAGGTTTCTGCCAGAAGGGGGTATAATCATGCAACTTAGTGGAAGCTGTTTCCCAGCTGAAGGTCCAGATTCAAAACAACTAAGCCACAAAGTTTCAGATCCAAATCTAGAGAAGACCTTTGTGACTCATGCACATCTAGAACAGCTGCCATGTGTCAACCCAGAGTGTGCACTTCAGTAATTGGTCAATAGCACACAGCAGTTTTGGACTGAAGAAGAAGGAATGCATCCATCATTATTCTCACTGGCAGTAGCTAGGTCAACAATGGATTCTGTAAGGGAAGAAGAACCTTAAAAGGAGATAACAAAAATCTTATTTATTCTGTAGCTTCTCCCCATTTAATGTGTCTTCTCCTAACTCACCCTAACCAGGAGAGATTGATCAGAATATTCCAGTATAAACTCTTTAGGTAAAAAATAATACAAATTGCAGTTCAAGCAGGTTTCCCTCTGCTAAAACATGCTTATATATAGACTCCTCACACACACATACACAAAAGTTCAGTCTGTAGGCCAGAGATCAAATTCTGCTTTGAATTACACTGATTTAAATCTCATTAAAATGACTACTTATTCAGATATACACTAATAGAATTGATAGCAAACTCAGGCTCAAACTTTATGCCACGAGAGAAGGCAGCAGGAAGAGAACATGAATTGATGAACTATTTGACATTAATTACACTTGCTACAGTTCAAAATCTGTATATATTTGGGCCAGATCCTCAGCGATTGTACATCTCTATTTCTCCATTAACATTAATGGAACTACACCAATTTACAGCAGGAGTGAAACTGGCATCCATGACTTTATATCTCCCCATAAGTTGTGAAGTGTCTTTTAAAATATCCATGAATTGTGTTCTGTAAAGTGCTTCTGCATAGCACATTTGGAAACAGCAAACTTCCTTCCACACCAGCAAGGAGACCCTGCCGCAATGAGTCCCACTGCAACAGAGGGGTTGCCAATGAACTGAAATAAAATCCTCCTTTTAACCATTTGTATTGGATAAGTACTGTAAATGCTTCCATTGGACTGCTATGAATATGCTTCAGCTTCATTTGGCTTGCAAAGAACTGCTAAATTGCTACATTACTAATCCAGAGAAATCAATAATACTGTTGTTGCTTACTTAATTCAAAGTAGCAGTGCAAAGGGACCACTCAGACATCTAGTGAAGCGAAACGGCACTGTTCAGACTTTACATTCCACTTAGCAGTAAGTGAGAAGGTACTTATTAAATCAAAGAGACTGGCTGATGGAGTTTTTGGATCTATGGCCCAAAACAATAAATCTGGACCTCTAGGTTATGGCTGTTTGCCGCACAGCTGAACGGTCAGCTGAAGCTTTGAGCAATCACAAAATGCAAGGTCAATGAGTACAACACTCAAAAATTGTGGGGACAGGAGGAATGAGCGAGGAAGATGTGCTATATCCACAAACCTTCCACAGTCACAAGACTAGGTATCAGTTCTCTTCCTAGCTCTGCCCTGGACTTGTTTTGACTTTGGCCTAGTCTTTTCCACCTCTATATTCCCGATTAAAAATGGATGTAATTACACATGTGTAAAGGGTGGGGGGCCTATTTTATAGTGCTCACCTCCTACCAGACCAGGTTTTGTTCTTGCTGAGCCAGCTCATTCCCTAGGTAATTCTGTTTGAAGCGCTCTCATATAATCTACGGAAGCAGTTTTCCCAATATAGGTAGGGTTTGTTGTTGTTTTTCCAAAGCCTTCTTAACAAGACGAATAAAAGCTGACAAAAATTGTTTTGGCAATATTTGGCCTATGCTGGAAAATCTGGCATTAATTCAGGTATCCATTTTGCTCTTCAAAATACATGAAATTTACATATCAAAATTAAAAACAGACTACACAAGCATCTACACTTACAGCATTAATTAGCATCATTAAGTCAGGAGAGGCTGCAGAGGATTAGGAATGAGGAATTAAAATACCTAAGAAGTAAGTTTTTCATGTATTTCCTTTTGGTGTGAAATAATCTGAAATAGATTAGCATTTGCTTAGCTCAATGTGAGTGAAGAGTGTGGTGCTACCTCTTACACCTCCCAAGAATAATTTCCATGGGACTTCTAAGTCAATCAAAAGCCTCATCTTGAGCGGTCAATTAACAAGAATTGCCAGTGATCAGCCTCTCTCAGAATTTTGGCCATAAAGGACCAGCTGAAGATTAAGATAATGATCCTATGAAGAGAAATGACAGTTGCTAATTATTGGTGTCCTTTCATCTCCAACCCTACTCTAAATTTAAGGGGAAATAATAAGGGTGCAATGAGGGGTATTCCAGGAAGGAGGCACCTTGACCATCATTGTGATGCCTTGTTTCAAGATCTGAAGTCAGAGTCCACTCAACCTATTTGATGATAATGTCACAAGTAATAAACAGGTTGAGGAAAAACCAAGTGTTCTATCTGGTTGAGAGCTTTATTTTATCTAATGTCTCCAGTTGTGGCTGCCAACAATACTAGTGTAAAATCACAAGGTAATAACGATATGGGGGTAACGGGGGGAGGAGAGAGAGAGAGAGAGAATTCTCCTGTCCACTAATAATTTAAACTTTGATCAATCTGTTCTGTCCAGGAGAGGCAGTCTGACAAAATAGACCCCTCATAGCTCTGGCAGGGTTAGCTTGCTTATGAAAGAGCAGAAGTGTGTTAATGTAAGCCATAATGGTTTTTCACACAGCTGAAATAATAACTAGCCTACACAGACTCCAGTGCAGCCGGTCTAAATTACTGCCTCAAAAGCAGTAATTATTAAAAGATCAAAATGATTAGATGAGTTTTCCCATTGTAAACAAGACAAAAAAAAAAAGTGTCCCTGGGATCAAAAGCCTACCCAGTCAAGAGTAGTTATGAAAATGATTTCCTGAAACTTCTTTATAAACGAGTCTCCCAACACTGTGACTCCCCTAAGATTCACACCACACAATAAACCTCAACTGTGCCTTTGAGCTTTTTCCAGGGATTCTGTCCTGTAAGCAAAAACCAAACATCCAGTTCACTTTAGGTCAACTTGAATCCCTGAAGTCCCATAAGCTGTTCTCTGTATCAACATAAATGTATTAAACATATTTGATGGTTTTAAATAGGGCTTTTTTCTAAACAATTCATATTAACATAGGCTTTCAAATCTGGAATATCTCTTGTTTCTATTCATTTACAAAAAAGGAAATTGCACATGGGGGAAGCAGCAAAATGCATCTCTTAACTTGAGAAAGGCTTTTGATACCATCGCACATGACCTTCTCATGGGCAAACTAGAGAAATATAGCCGAGACAACACACTGTAAGGTGAGGTCACAACCGGTTGGAAAAGCATCTTCAGAGATTAGTTATCAATGGTTCACTGTCAAGGGTATATCGAGTGGGATCCCACAGGGATCTGTTCTGGGTCTGGTTCTATTCAGTATCTTCACAAATGATTTGGATAATGGCATAGAGAGAGTATAAAGTTTGGTGGATGATACCAAGATGGGGGGAAGTTGCAAGAACTTTGGAGGACAGGATTAGCATTCAAAAGGATTTTGACAAACTGGATAAATGGATTGAAATACATAGGATGAAAATTAATAAGGAAAAATGCAAAAAACTACATTTAGTAGGGAATAACCAATTACACAAATACAAAATGGGAAATGACTTCCCAGGAAGTAGTATTGAAGAAAAGTATCTAGGAGGACTATAGTAGATCACAAACTAAATATGAGTCAATGTATTACTGTTGCAAAAAAAAAAAAAGTGAACATCACTCTGGGATGTATTAGAGGTATTGTAAGCAACACTAGTAATTCCTACAATCTATTCAGCACTGGGTATTGTGTCTAATTCTGAGTACTACACTTGGAAAAAGACGTGTAGAAATTGGACAAAGTCCAGAGGAGAGCAACATATAGTGATTAAAGTCTAGAAAACATGACCTAAGAGGAAAGATTGCAAAAGTTGGGTTTATTTAGTCCGCAGAAGACAAGACTCGGGGGGTTGGGGAGAAAAAACTTTGAGTATGCAAGAGGTGTTATAAAGAGAAGGGTGATAAATGGTTCTCCTTAACCACTGAAGACAGGACAAGAAGTAACGGGCTTCAACTGCAGAAAGGGAAATTTAGGTTAGCCATTAGGAAATGTTTTTTAACTGTAAGGGTAGTTAAGCACTAGAACAAATGATCTAAGGAGGCTGTGCAATCTCTGTCACTAGAGGTTTTTAAGAACAGGTTAGACAACCACCTAGGGATGATCTAGATAATACTTAGACCTGCATCAGTGCAGGGGACAGGACTAGATGCTCAAATTCCCTACGTTGGTGTATGTTACATTATCCAACTCTTACTGAAACAATGACCTAGATAACCTATTGAGGTCCCTTCCAGTCCTACATTTCTATGATTCTATCACAAATATAAACAATTTCAGAAAAAAACACATATTTCAGATACATACAGGTATATATTCAGTATGTTGAGATCAGTTACGTAAAAAAATAAATACAACCAAAATAGCCTTGAGTACTATATTGGGGTATCTCTATAGTCAAATATTTTGATGTTAGCTATACTCAGTGATAAAAGTTCATCTTCACTCTTTCTTCTCTTGTCCACAATTTTACAGTTTCAAGACAGACATCACAATGTACAAATGTTTCATTTAAATTTGATCCTGTGCTCCCTTTGAACACTCATACTAGTCATAGGTATGTGAAAAGTAAAAATCTGTACATAAAAGCATTAAGTGCTCTTGTGGGACCTAGTACAGTATGTAATGACCCCTTCCTGAACATTCTTACATAAACTAAGCAATTCAATTACCCTTCCTGGAGCATTTGGTATTTAAAATAGATTCTCTCTCACTGCCCAGACTGTGCTACTTCTCAAATGGTTGGTAGGGGAACCCAGATCCACCTTCTACTCTGAGTTCCAACTCAGGGACTCTCTACTCAGCAGGCAACGTCTGCAGTTTCCCTGAGCTATTTCCCACTCTGCCTCTCTCAGGCTTTGGCTCCACCCCCCTTTAAATAAACCCTTCCTTCAGGGCCTAGATCCCCTGGGGTTTCTAATCTCTTCCTACTTGATTGGTTTCCTTTCCTCCTTCTCTAACATCCAAAAAATAGCTGTAGGTTTCTTCCTGCTTCCAACTTCCTATCTTTATTCTAGCCCAGCCTGTTCCTTTTCAGATGGACTCCATCATCAATCAGTCTTTCAATCCCTGGCTCTCCCCCCAGGTACAGCCTATCAGATTAATTAACCTAATTTAAAAAAAGTGTTTCCAATGCTACTCAAATTTGAAATACTTTAGTTTAGTTTGAAAGAGCACTATCTTCAAGTGAGATTTGAAGTTGGCCATAAGGTCTTCCTTCTAATCCCAGCCCAGAAAAGTATTTCTGGAAAAGTTCATAACAGTATTGAAGCAGAATGCAGTTTATGTAATCTTTGAGAGTATTTAGTGATAGACTGTCACAAGGTACAATAGTAGGTACAAGTTCTTTAGCAAAGCAGCCACACCTGTTTATTGCTGGAAGAGGGTCCACAGACTGCTCATCTCCTGGTGTTGCTATTGCTAATACAATCATATATTCTCCCCTAGAGAGGGGAATCCTCTCCTCCTTCCTCAGTGTCTTCTCAAAATACTTGACTTGTTGAACTATGGTAAGCTCCCTCCCTTATAATAGGAGGACCCACCGCCCCGAAGATGTCTGGGTGCGTGATCAAAAAAACCCAGCCATTTCGGCCTTTGCTTGGGAAAGAACAGGATTAATTTTAAACATGTGCTCAAGTCCCAGAGGAACTTAAATAAAGAGTTTGAGTGCTTTGCTGCACAGGTATGTGTTCCTAGATGGGGGTCCTTTCCCTCACAATAACTTTGTATTAATACACAATTTAAATACAGGCTGTTTGGAATATTTGGAATGGAGAAAAATATGATAAAAAGGTAGAGACAGAAAAGTTCAAGAGAGACCAAAGCCTTATTTTAAATACTACAAGGCAGGGAAAAAAGTCTGACTGGATGGTCAGATTATTAAAAAAAAAGAAAAAGTATAGTAGAGAAAAAAGTGTGCTGTATAATATCCCAATAACTGAGCTTCCAATGATCAGACAGACATCCCTGTTTTCAAATTTTGGCCCAGATCTGTGCAACTGATAGCCAGTTGGTTGAGATCAATGGGGCTCTGCATGTTCGCAACAGCCTGGTCACAAGCTATCAGTTGCAGGAATGGGGCCTTTACTAGTATAGTATGAGTATATTACCATACTCTCCAGCAAACAAAATACATGGGGATGAAAAAACTGAAGCCAGTTCTCAAACAAAATGTATCCAAATTCTTAAACACTACATGTATATTTTAAGAATCTCTTTAATTGGACAGATTTATTTATTAAAGTATCTGCAGAAAGCTCTTGGGAAATCAAGTTCTAATCTGCAATATATATAATATATCTTCCCCAAAAGTTTACTAACATTTCTCCCCTTCTAACTGGAATTTGCATTTTAGCTGTGGGTAAGCATTTCCACATGTTGTTGTTTTTTTCAATTACAATGTTCCCTCCCTCTTTCCAACTTGCCTCAGTGATCTCACACATACCCATCCATCCAGGGTGTGTACAAAGAACACTCCTGTGTCCATTCTTCACTGAAACCTCAAGAACAATTTTGAGAAGATAACAGCTTGTTCTTTATTAACTTGAAGTAGTGTTTATTGTATCCACCATTGTTTCAATGTACTATAGCTACTGAGAAATGCACATTAGGATGTGACCTTATTATTGTGGATATTCTTTATTCAACTGAACAGCAGGGTACCAAAGCACAACTCAAGGGATGCAAATCCCAGCAAAGTCAAAACAGAAATGAGGCCCACAGGACTGTTGCAAACTAGGTTTCAGACATCTCTGAGAAGTCCAGTTGCAGTGGTGACACATGTAAAATGACTGCCCTGAAGTACAGATTCCATTAGCTGTGCCCACATAGAGCAAAGCACTTTAGCATGTGCTTACATGTAAGTACATACTCAAGTGCTCTGCTGAATTGTGATAAACTTAAGTATGTGTTCAAAGCTGGGATTTTCAAAGGTACCTACGGGAGTTAGATACTCAATTCCCATTAAAGTCAATGGGAGTCAAGTGCCTAATTCCCGTAGACCCCTTTGAAAATCTCACATTAAGTACTTTGCTGAACTAGGGCCTTAATTTCTTATCAGCCGCAAGGATATGCCCGTATACATTTATGAGCAAAAACCAAACCAAACCAAAAAACTAATTTTAAAGAGACACACGGGATCCATGACTATTTGCTTTAAAAATGCTAAATGAACCACACCTTTTTCACTTGTGACTATGCGTTATTCTGCCTGCATGACATAGGTACCCCAAATTTCTTCCAAATATCACATCTCTTGTTTAAATGTGTAATATATGTTACTTATTTCCTTGTCATTCACCTACATGTTTGCAGCAGCCTCTTCAATTATACAGGAAGAGAAACTTGAACCATGATATCAACTACATTTTATTTTATATTTGGGGAAGTGACTAAAGCCATGGAAAATGATTGTGTGCACTGAGATTAATTTAATATAAATAAAATAGCATGCAAGATGCAATTCTGTAACATCTAGATTAATACAGTATGATGCACGGCACACTTCAAAAGCACAGATGCTAATATAATATGAAATCTATTATATTTCCTTTTTAAAAAGTCTCATAGGGTTATACAGTAATCTAGCACATAGATATATAATGTATATATCATTGAAATGTGCACTGCAGCACTCATTTCTCATTTGAGAGCCAACAAAAGAATAACCCTCTCCGGCTATCTTTCTCTCTGGGTTTTAATAATAGTGCCTATTATCATAATATGAGAGCTTTTGTTACAAACCTTCCAAACCGGACAGCTGAGACCATGAATCAGCAAGGCACTCAAACATGTGATTAAAGTTAAGCAAGTGCTCTGTGCTTTGCTGAATCGGTACCTGGAAGCTGAGGAAGAAACTGGTGGCAGCAGCCCTTCATCTAGAGCCTTAACTTCTTATCCTTTCCCCCCTCAGTCTCCATGAAGAACACAGTTTAGGAACAAGCAATAGAATTAGCCAGAAAGTGTCCTACTTTTTTCTAACATAGTGCTTTATAAGTCCTGTTTAGAGCTCTATGAAATATTCATAATTAAACTTGGCATGAACTATGTCTGGATACATACATGACATTGTCTGGATTTCAGTTTTTGTTAATACTATACCAGCAGGTCACATCCCGCCGATGGTTACCATTCAAGTGAACGTGGGGCCATGGGTAAATGAATATTAGCTTAATTATGATCTAACCGGACCCAGTTTTTAATAAACCTGGGCAAAGTTTTTATTCTGCTTAGAAAAATACAGAATCTACAGTTTCCTATGGTTTAATGTTCAACATGAAATCAGGTGCAATCCTGCCAGTTTATCCCCACTTTGCGGTTTCCATTACAAGCTCACATGACTGATTTTGCGGTATGCAGATGCAGAACTTTACACAACTTTATTTTGCAAACACATTTTACCCAGTTGCAATTGGCAGAGGTCCACATGGATCTTATTTCACTTTTGACTTTGCCTAGATTTGCACCCTTTGATCGTTGTTTTTAAATATGATTTAAAATAGAGTCAGAGCCTGTCTATACTGGAAATATTGCTGTATCAAGAGTCACACTTAAGGGCTTCAGTAGTAGCGTTGACAGGCTCTGATAAATGGAGGAATTCTATTTATTGAGAAAAGTGCCCTTAAAGATAATTTAAGTAGTGTTTCACATTTACTTTGAAGAAGAATCATAGATAGTTAAAGGATGAATACCAATCAGTTGTTCACAAAGAGCCTGATCCTACAAGGAGCTGTGTGCAGAACTGCACAGAATTCCTTGCAGGATTGTGAACAAAGGCAGATCATTATTAATGATCTGGATGATGGGATGAATTGCACCTCAGCAAGTTTGCAGATGACACTCAGCTTGGGGGAGACGTAGATACGCTGGAGGGTAAGGATAGGGTCCAGAGTGACCAAGACAAATTGGAGGATTGGGCCAAAAGAAAGCTGATGAGGTTCAACAAGGACAAGTGCAGAGTCCTGCACTTAGGAAGGAAGAATCCCATGTACCGCTACAGGCTGAGGACTGACTGGCTAAGCAGCAGTTCTTCAGAAAAGGACCTGGGGATTACAGTGGACAAGAATCTGGATATGAGTTGGCAGTGTGCCCTTGTTGCCAAGAAGCCCAATGGCATATTGGGCTGTATTAGTAGGAGCTTTGCCAGAAGATCAAGGGAAGTGATTATTCCCCTCTATTTGGTTCTGGTGAGGCGACACCTGGAGTACTGTGTCCAGGTTTGGTCCTTCCACTACAGAAGGGATGTGGAGAAATTGGAGAGAGTCTGGCAGCGGGCAACAAAAATGATTAGGGGGCCAGGGCACATGATTAACGAGGAGAAGCTGAGGGAACTGGGGTTATTTAGTCTGCAGAAGAGAAGAGTGAGGAGGGATTTGACAGCAGCCTTCAAATACCTGAAGCGGGGTTCCAAAGAGGATGGAGCTCAGCTGTTCTCAATGGTGGCAGATGACAGAACAAGAAGTAGTGGTCTCAAGTTGTAGTTGGGGAGGTCTAGGTTGGATATTAGGAAACAATATTTCACTAGGAGGGTGGTGAAGCACTGGAATGGGTTACCTAGGGAGCTGGTGGAATCTCCATCCTTAGGGGTTTTTAAGGCCTAGCTTGACAAAGCCCTGGCTGGGATGATTTAGTTGGTGTTGGCCCTGCTTTGAGCAGGGGGTTGGACTAGATGGCCTCCTGAGGTCTCTTCCAACCCTAGTATTCTATGAGTCTATGATTGGAATTCTCCATCTCTAGAAATGTATCATCTCAATATATCTAAATTGTTACTATACAGACTGAGATGGTCTTATTTAGAATGTAAACTTTTCAGAGCAGAGAGTATTTATTCTGGGTATATCTACAATGCCTTACACAAAGGGAATCTTATCTTGCCTGAGGCCTCTAGCTGATACAGTAATACAAATAAATAATAACAATCATCCTTATATATAACATTTAGAGATTGAAACTGGTTTCTCTCTCCCCCCACCCCAGAGCATTCAATTTCTTTAAATTTACAGCCTAAATTACCATCTCTCACTGGCGTTGAGTCTTAGAAGTTGTTCCCTGGGTTTAAGTTGACCAATTACAAATCACATTAAAAGTTGTACACGTGGAGAAATATTAATATTAATATTTATTAATGAAGCACATAAAAGTCAATACGAAGGTGATTTATTCCTGGAAGCTTCAAGAGATATATAGATAAATGGACATGTATATTGAAACATTTATGCTTCCTTAAAATCTTTTTGTTAATCCTTTATTAGAAAGGGAGAGAGCCTGACCAGAATCCCTTTTCTGTTTAATCCTCTGTAGAGCTTGCACAGTCTTCCACTAATAATTCTGGATGTATATCATTGTGACAAATAAGATGAATTATATTCAGTAGCATACCTCTGACTTAATAAATCTTGCAAATAGTTGTGATCAGCCTTAAGAAGTATTTTGTACCAGTTTATGTGGCTGCAGATGGATGTTCACTTTCAGTCTAAGATTTTTTTAAAACACATTTCTTCTCCATGCATTCATATTTATATGAAAAAAAGCTAAGTGCAAAGCTATAGGATTTCGTCCAGAGGTTTCATCTCTGGGGCCTGAGCTTCACTCTGCCCTTCACAGAGAATAAACGTGTGCATACATGTGTAAGAAATGAGAAATCAAAACTCCAGGATTCTATTTGGATTCTGATTCTTACTGTGTGACTATGTATATTGGCATGTACATAGTGACCATGTACATTGGCCAAACTGGACAATCTCTACGCAAAAGAATAAATGGACACAAATCAGACACCAAGAATTGTAACATTCAAAAATCAGTAGGAGAGCACTTCAGTCTCCCTGGACACTCAATAACAAACTTACAAGTCACCGTTGTTCAATTAAAAAACCTTCAAAAACAGTCTTGAAAGAGAAATTGCAGAACTGGAATTAATTTGCAAACTTGACACCATCAAATTAGGCCTGAATAAAGACTGTGAGTTGCTGGGTAACTACAAAAAATAATTTTCCCTCTGTTGATACTCAGACCTTCTTGTCAGCTGCTGGGAATGGACCACATCCACCTTGATTGAATTAGCCCTGTTAGCACTACAAAAAGTAATCTTCCCTCTGTTGATATTCACTCCTTCAACTGTTGGGAATGGGCCACATTCACCCTAACTGAATTGACCTTGTTAGCACTGAACCTCCCCCCCACTTGGTAAGGCAACTCCCATCTTTACATGTGCTGTATATTTATAACTGCCTACTGTATTTTCCACTCTATGTATCTGATGAAGTGGGTTATAGCCCACGAAAGCTTATGCCCAAATAAATGTGTTCGTCTCTAAGGTGCCACAAGGACTCCTCGTTTTTTTTGTGCGACTATGGGCAAGCCTCTAAGTCCAATTTATAAAATGAGCACACAAGATACTTACCTGCCACGGTGCTGTGAAGTTAAATTAACTAATGCTCATAAAGTGCTAGGAATCTTCAATGGGAAGGTGGGAATTAAGTTCAAAATATTATTTTTATAAATGCTATTTATCAGGTGATTTTGTGGATGAAAAATTGTCATCCACAAAACAAAACAATTTTATAATCTGCAAAATATGGATAGTCAGAGTGCTGAAATAGCAGGGATTTTATAGATCAGAAGTGAGGTGGATTGGCAGAGATATATGAAAAAAGATTGGACAGATTATATACTGCCTATCCTCCAGCCAAAGTTATCAGCTTCCATTCTCATAAACACTATAATTCATTCACACACACAATCCACACAATAGAAAGAAAGAAAGAAAGAAAGAAAGAAAGAAAGAAAGAAAGAAAGAAAGAAAGAAAGAAAGAAAGAAAGAAAGAAAGAAAGAAAGAAAGAAAGAAAAGCAGTCTTAGGATAATCCACCTGGAGAAGAATATCATAAAAGGATGCCAAGCCTTTAAATTCGGGGAAAAAATCATAATGGAAATATGTCAGCAGGGCAACTTACCACTGAAAGGAAGGGAGGAAAAGGGAAAAATGAAGAGAACAGTGAGACATTTTTTCTTGCCTGTAAGTATGTTGTTGTGTTGAGGCATCTCCCTGTAATTGGCAATTCCCTACCATGCTCAATCAGTATGAATATTTGGGATACAAAGTGAAACCTGTGCACTGAAAACTAGGTTTTTAAAATCTGATTGTTTTTTTCCGGGGGGAGGGAAAGGAGTGGGGTTGTCTCATTTAAAAAAAAGTATTTTAGTGCTCATAAAAGGTTTTAACAGGTCTGGAGAATGAAATCCTCCCTTTAACCACTAAATGGGTAAAGCACAGACAAGAGCAATATACGCTTTCTCATGCTGCCCTAACAAATGTGCTTCAAAGCTGACCAGGAGGAATTAACCTATAAGGACCAGGGGGCAATTCACTCTCCATGTCTGTTCTGTTTCTAGCCTCCCTGCTGAGACTGCCATCAAGGACAACAGTTAGTGCAAAATGTGTGGGCAGCTCTCCACTACTAGGAACTGGATGAAGACCAACGATTCATTTGACCACCCTACAGCCGTTCCCATATAGGAGCAAATCCTGGGGGTCTTAATTCAGGGCAAAACTCCCATTGGTCCAGATCCCTGCTGACTTCAATGAATTTCCACAGAGCCATGCTTATTTACACCAGCTGAACTGTCCCATTCATTAAATGAGTTCAGCCTCAAAAAGCACTAAAATGCCCTCCAGATATGACTGCTGTAAATTCATTCATGCTCAGTTTAAATAAGTGAGCCACTCTCCCTAACTCTGTCAATAACCCAAACAATTCTGTCTTCTACATTTTCACCTTCTTAATAGAATCATAGAATCATAGAATATCAGGGTTGGAAGGGACCTCAGGAGGTCATCTAGTCCAACCCCCTGCTCAAAGCAGGACCAATCCCCAATTAAATCATCCCAGCCAGGGCTTTGTCAAGCCTGACCTTAAAAACTTCTAAGGAAGGAGATTCTACCACTTCCCTAGGTAACGCATTCCAGTGTTTCACCACCCTCCTAGTGAAAAAGTTTTTCCTAATATCCAACCTAAACCTCCCCCACTGCAACTTGAGACCATTACTCCTTGTCCTGTCCTCTTCTACCACTGAGAATAGTCTAGAACCATCCTCTCTGAAACCACCTCTCAGGTAGTTGAAAGCAGCTATCAAATCCCCCCTCATTCTTCTCTTTTGCAAACTAAACAATCCCAGTTCCCTCAGCCTCTCCTCATAAGTCATGTGTTCCAGACTGCTAATCATTTTTGTTGCCCTTCGCTGGACTCTCTCCAATTTATCCACAATTTATCTTCTTGTAGTGTGGGGCCCAAAACTGGACACAGTACTCCAGATGAGGCCTCACCAATGTCGAATACAGGGGGACGATCACGTCCCTCGATCTGCTTGCTATGCCCCTACTTATACATCCCAAAATGCCATTGGCCTTCTTGACAACAAGGGCACACTGCTGACTCATATCCAGCTTCTCGTCCACTGTCACCCCTAGGTCCTTTTCCGCAGAACTGCTGCCTAATCATTCCGTCCCTAGTCTGTAGCTGTGCATTGGGTTCTTCCATCCTAAGTGCAGGACCCTGCACTTATCCTTATTGAACCTCATCAGATTTCTTTTGGCCCAATCCTCCAATTTGACTAGGTCCCTCTGTATCCTATCCCTGCCCTCCAGCATATCTACCACTACTCCCAGTTTAGTATCATCCGCAAATTTGCTGAGAGTGCAATCCTCACCATCCTCCAGATCATTTATGAAGATATTGAACAAAACCGGCCCCAGGACCGACCCCTGGGGCACTCCACTTGACACAGGCTACCAACTAGACATGGAGCCATTGATCACTACCTGTTGAGCCCGACAATCTAGCCAACTTTCTATCCACCTTATAGTGCATTCATCCAGCCCATACTTCTTTAACTTGCTGACAAGAATACTGTGGGAGACCATGTCAAAAGCTTTGCTAAAGTCAAGAAACAATACATCCACTGCTTTCCCTTCATCCACAGAACCAGTAATCTCATCATAGAAGGCGATTAGATTAGTCAGGCATGACCTTCCCTTGGTGAATCCATGCTGACTGTTCCTGATCATTTTCCTCTCATGTAAGTGCTTCAGGATTGATTTTTTGAGGACCTGCTCCATGATTTTTCCGGGGACTGAGGTGAGGCTGACTGGCCTGTAGTTCCCAGGATCCTCCTTCTTCCCTTTTTTAAAGATTGGCACTACATTAGCCTTTTTCCAGTCATCCGGGACTTCCCCCGTTCGCCATGAGTTTTCAAAGATAATGGCCAATGGCTCTGCAATCACAACCGCCAATTCCTTTAGCACTCTCAGATGCAACTCGTCCGGCCCCATGGACTTGTGCACGTCCAGCTTTTCTAAATAGTCCCTAACCACCTCTTTCTCCACAGAGGGCTGGCCATCTATTCCCCATGTTGTGGTGCCCAGCGCAGCAGTCTGGGAGCTGACCTTAATAGTTAATAATAGTTAAGCTTTGGTTGGCAAAATAACTAAAAATTTCAGTGTAAGGGGAAAGGAGTTTTTAAAATTGAAACTATAATTCCTTTCTCTAAATATTCTTTCCCTACCTTTTCGAACAATTAGGTAAGGTTTTGTAAAGCTTGTATTCTTTTTTGAGGGGTGAAATGGCTCTAGAATCATTGTATCATTTCCTTTGGCTCCATTTCCTTTTCCCATTTAAGTTAATACAAAATTCCTCTTGACTTCAGTGAAAGCAGGCTTGTGTACAATATCAACAGATTGAGAGAACAACTACATGGTAGGATAGAAAGGAAGAAGTCCATCCCTCACACATACTGGGGGAGGCCTAGAAGGTCCTGATATCAAGCAATTTTTTTTCTTCCAGTAGGGCAGAATGTTATGCAAAGTTCCCTCCGAAAATATTTGACTAAATCTTGGAGCTCTGCTTGCTACTTCCCAGCATTTACCTACTGCATTGTTGCAAAGTATCAGCAAGTAAAAATATAATTTCTACAACTCACAATGCAGTAGATAAAGGAAATAGCTCACACTGCAGCCTGTATCTAGACCAGAAATGGCATGCAGACAGCTGTGAATATCTAGTACATGATTTTTATCTTTTGCAGTTTTGATAGTATCAAATGTCAAAAATGTTTTTGACCATTTATTTATCTATTTATTTGCACAACAGAACCTCAGCTGTTGTAGATCAGCACAGCCCCACTGAAGTCAATAGAGCTATACTGATCAACACTATCTAAAGATTTCATAGAAAATCTCAATTTTTCAGCATAAATTATTTCCCTTAATCCCCTCCCCAACTTTATATCAATATGAATACTATGAGACATTCTCTATCACACAGGTAAATACCTGAGGGATTGTTTTACCTGGGACCAAACTGACCTAGATGTTAACATATCATTCAGTAGCTCCACACTAACATCTTTCTGTACACTTTAGTTCTGGAATACAAAGAATGAATGTAACTTAGAAATATATGTGTGTGACCAAGGAGACACTTCATTAAAATCAATGGACTCACACCAGTGTAAAACCAGAATCTAGTTCGATATTTTTAGCATGAGATTCTGTCCCTCCATAGGTATTTTTTAAGGAACAAGTAAGAGAGAATCCTCCAGAAAGGCCATTTTACCTATTCTTGATATTTGTGAAGTACCTATCACCTTGGCATCCTGGATTTAATCTCATGGTTTTCCTGAAGTTTAAGATTTACCTTGAAACTACTGTTATGCCACCAACTCCACCCTCATACTCACAAACAAGTGAGCAAGCATTAGTTTATTCACTTTCCTAAAGATTTGTTCCCAAGTATTTGAACCTTAAACAGAGGCTAAATCTTGTTGCTAATATATGGCGGATGAGCCCAATCCTACGTTGATTTGTGTGGGAGGACTGACACTACCATCTTCTTTTCATAGAAACAGTTTTATACTTGAAATTAAATACCCAGCATAGTCAAAATTAGAATCATGGTTCTATTGCTATGATCGCCAATGTGTGCCTAACTTCCTGTGAAGTTCTCCTACAGAAAGTTAATGATATAGCTGTTATGAGGCCCAGAAGTAATTTTTTTTTTAAATATTGATAGTGTCACTGAAGTTATCCTCTCAATATATGAAAATATTGCTGATTCACAGGTTGGTTTTCATCCACTAAGACAGAGCCTATAAAAGTCACTGTCTTGACCAGTGTCCTGTTCATTACTGTTGATATTGACATGACTCAGCCTTAACATTGATGAAGATGGAGTTCCTTCTTTTTTCTTATCCAGCAGTGCTAAAGGTACACTTATTTGTAATTTTTCTGGCACCATTTAAATGTTTGAGAAAATATGTTTTATAGGCTCAGTGACAAGAATATAACATCAAGACCTCTTGGGCTCATTAAGGCTTCTCATTTTCACATTTGCAATTAATCAGCAACATCTGTCCAAATACGGCCATGAAACATTCCATATAAAGTCCATTGTGGACTCCTCACTTTAAAATAGCCACTTTCCCTCCTGTGATAATCCCTTTTAAATTTTCTTCTTACATACTTAAACCACACAGGCTTTGTTAGCTTTCCAGGCATGCTGCAAGGCCCATCTTTTCTGGCAAGCATTTAGGGCTGGATTCCCCTTTGATTTTCATGGTAGAGAGGCATGCCCTTATGAAGAATGGAGGCTTACAGTTGAGTGTGAGGGGCTAGCTATTCTTGAAACAGCTCCATGTAATCAGACCCCATTGCAGACCCACATCAGTTTCATTAGGACACGGTACACATACAGCCCACATACAGCTGCTTGTGGAATCGGGGCTTAACAGATGATTTAGGTTGGGGTCTCTTATATTATGGTAGAGGAATGTTTTGGTTTTGGCTAGAGGGTCCTGTAGTTGGAAACCTGATTAATTAAACTGATAATATTGATACATTTAGATCTTCCAGGGGATTCTTTTTTAAAATTTACAAGGTGTACATTAGGGCTCTGGATAGATGTCAGATATCAAAACAATAAAAAAATAATTTCATTAAAAATATACTGGGCCAGATCCTGCCAAGTCAAAACATGCCTGTGATTTTATATAACTGCAGAAGATATATTTTAGAGCCAGACTTGGCCATTATTTTGAGTTTTCACCTAATACTTTTCCAGGAATAATGAAAGGGCAATTTTCAAAGAGAAGCAGAGAGAACAAAATTAATTTTCCACAAAATAGTCTACAGATTGTTGTAAAAAGGATACAATTTTTGTCCAGGATCAAATTAACGAAGGAAGTATCCACATAAAAAATCAGTTCAAACATGTTAGTTCCAAGCTAATGAATGTTGATTCCCCATACCTCTAATTCATAGGAACAGCACCAGAGCAGCAATATTGCAAGAAAATACAATCAAATAAGGAGATGCATTCACCCCATTTTCATTTCTTGTTCGCTGGATTTTGGTTGAGGGGAGAGGGATGGGTACAGCTCACATCAGCTGTACTTTCTATTGAACAAACAAGCAGGATGAGGACTTTGTTGCTACATGTTTCAAACATTTCAAGTGTTTCAAACAAAGGTAATTGTTTAATGTTTGGGTTTCATACACACAGTTCTTCCATTTACCTTTTCCCTTCATCATTTCAGTCTCATTTCCCTTCTGAAGAAGTGGCCATCCATTTTCTGGTTCACCCTCTCAACATAGCTGTTCATTTGTATTTAGCTTGATTGACTTTACATGCATTCCAGATGCCACTTTCTGTTGTTTCTCTGCCTCACTGCTTGCAGATGAGACATTGCTTAACCAGTGTTTAATTTTTCCAGCAGGCTCTCATCTGTGACTCGCATATCTTTTAACAAAAGGTTGCATTACAACACTCATTCTACAGTCCAATGATAAATGGAAGCAAAGCAAATAGAGCATTTTCACCTGATACTTAAATGAATCACCCCTTCTTGTTAAGCCACCATAGGAAAACTGCATAGCCTTTTCATTGGGTACAACATTTCTTCTCGATGTTCACATAAATCTTACTTCTGATCCCACTGAAATCAATGGCAAGCTCCAATTGATTTTAAAGAGAGCAGACCCATTTCTACTGTTGCACAAGCTGGTGTAAAACACCCATATGCTGAAACAAATAGGATAGAATCCTTCATAATTGAACCCTTTTATCCAAAAATTCCCATGGACTGAATTTAGTTTAAATCTTCTGACTTCAAACTATTTGGAAAAAAAATCCTCCTTAATCTAAAAGTACCTTGTATCATTAAAAATTCCAGGTACTCTATTTCATTCAGTAAACAAGATTCTACTGGACTAGAGATCCTGAAGTTCACATTATTGTGTGTGGGGGGAGTGGTATTTCAGGACAGGTTGACATCCTGTAAATTTGTAGTTACTGTTTTTCTTCACATGAATTGAATCACATTTATTTTTAGTAGGTATCAGTACACACGTTTACTTTTGGGGCTAAGTTGCTGATCTTCATAAAAATGCAAATGTAAATACTGAATGTGAATTTTGAACACTACTTACACTTCTACTTGCCCAGAAATTATGTATTTTAGGTAAGCACTGTATAAAGTAAATGCTATAAATGGATCTGCATCTCAGCTCCACTGAACTCAAAGGAGGCATTCTAGTAACTCCTGGCTTTCCTGTTGTGCTATGGGTTCTCTCTTTTGCTGGGTTGTCCTCAATTACCATCCCCTTGCAGTGGGGTGGAAAACCCTACTTCATATTTTTGGGAGGCAGGAATTTACCCCAGAATAACTACAACACAGCTATATATCCCAAATCTTCATCAACCATTGGACAGAACAATAGGGTCATTAAAAGACATGATTAAGGAGAGTTATACATATGATTAATAAATCAGAAAAGTTATACTGTGAGAATACAATGCAGGAAATCCTAGATGCTTAACAAATAGATCCTAACTCAACTGATGAAACAAACATGCCTGAAAAATTGTAATGTTTCATTGTGATAGTGTCAAAATGAAACAAGTTGTCTGCAATATTTTCTCTTTTTCATTTCATCTGAATCTATTCACTGTGATTGACACAAATTCATAAAATGTTTCTGTCAACGTGACTCTCCATTTTCAGCAAAAAATGTTTCACCTGGCTCTATTTAAAATGTATTTTTTAAAAACAGAAAGCTGCATTTCTCATGCAATCTCTTGACACAGCAGCTGGGGATTTAAGAAAATCACCAAAGATCATGAGTCATGATAAAAATCACAACGGTTGGCAACATGACACTCTGCCTGGCTGCTGACCATCACAGCCAAGGGCTTTAGGTGGCTTACTTTACAGTAAAGCTGGAGCTCTAAGTTATGCCAGGGGTATTTTGGTTTTCTTATTAAGACATGGGGAGCTTATATTTAGCACTTACATGATTTTTATTTAAATATTCTATACCTAACAACAATCTGAGCCTGGTGTTGCCTCCAATTCTCTCCAGTCCAGAGCTCTACCTTCCAAAATAGAGGAAGATCTTTGGCTTCTGCAGCCTCATGCACATCCTTTGTCATTCCCTAAAGCAGCCATTATTTTGATTAATGGTTTGGTTGTTGTTAGTTATTCATATTATGGTTGTTTATATGAACGTCTAAATGGTAATTGTTTAACTAAATCATTAGAGCTCAAGTGACAGAACATGTTTGCATAGCAACATGTTAATAGTTTGAAAATCTTAGCACTGTTACTACATAAAGTGTAGTTTTCAAAGTGGGAGATCTCAATTTGCTGAATTTCAAACCTACTCTGACAATGTGGGTGTGATAATCAGTACTTTAATTAAAGCTTTGGAAGTCTGAGCTTTGCTTAGGCAGCCAAAACTTATATACCTATTTAGCATCTGTGTTCCACTCACTGTGCTTGCTCACAGTCCCCCAGGTAGCAGACAAACAAGGCTGGGCTAGCTGTGGAGAGAGCATTGTACTTTGGTATGAGTGGGCAAGGCTGGTCTTGGTTGGTTGAAGAACCTATGGAAATGGAGTGACAGATTATAGGGAGCCTGGTGTGTGTGTGTGAGTGTGTGTGTGAGTGTGAGAGTGTGTGTGAGAGTGTGTGTGTGTGTGAGAGAGAGAGAGCGCAAAGAACGTTGTGAAAGCGAAAGAAAAAGGATTAAGCCATCTGGAAAGAAGTTCTGGGAGCTGGGTAGCTGAGTGGAAGAGAGAAATTGATGGAAGGGAATGGGATGTTCCCTCAGTTTGCACATCACAGGGCATTAGTCAGTCAGGAAAATAAATCCATTAAACTTCCATTTTGAAAAACACAACCTAACAAACCACACATGAATTTCAATGATGGATGAAAGTGTACTGTGAAAGTAAAGTGTTACAAACCCCTAGACTTTTGAAGAGTTCTAGAGGTTTTGTGAAATCAAAACATGTGCCAGGTTCTCCTAGCAGCCAAAACTCCAAGGCTTTGGCTCCATGTACAAAACTCATGAAAAAACATCTAAATATTCAAGATGTGCTAATTGTTTTTTCAGTTAAACACTGAACACAAACATTTTCTGTCCTTTATGAGATGGAGAAGAGAAAGTTTCCTCTCTTTTAGATGTTTTAAACACATAATTACCAGAATAAACTGTGAAAAATCCCACATTAGACACTGATGAAAACTGGAACAAAGCTTAGATGTGAGAAGAAACGTTTTCTGTATTGCACATGCTTTATGTATTAAGATTCCAAAAGCAAAGTGACACCACTACACATCATATTATATGGTTTGTGTTGCTTGAAAATTTGTTCAATGCCCTGATCAAAATGAACAAAATAAGCTAGTTTTGGGAAAGTGACAGAGAGAATACAAAATCTGAATTAGAATGAATACATGAGTTTTAAGAACAATGCTTTCCTTATGGCAAATAGATATTAGAGCATCCGATGAAGTGAGCTGTAGCTCACGAAAGCTTATGCTCAAATAAATTTGTTAGTCTCTAAGGTGCCACAAGTCCTCCTTTTCTTTTTGTGGACACAGACTAACATGGCTGCTACTCTGAAACCTGTCATTAGTGACATTGTCCACCAAAGTTCCTGCCTGAATGGTCTTGGTACCCACTGCAGCAGCCAGATCATCTACCATCATCTCTCTAGATGAGGGGAAAACAAAGGATGCTGAATTCTCCCTAAAGACATATCTCTACTCCCACATGGGACAGGGAGAGGTTAAACATTACTACAATGGAGTGGCTTCCTGATCTTTCTTCCTTTGACACTTTAGAATCATATATCTTGCCCAAAGATGTGACTACAAATGGAAAATTAATAGCAAAGAACATCCTTCATGACAGGTTGTTAAATGTATTGCCTACATTGAAGACAGCAAAACAGACAGTGACTAGTCACAGATGGAGAGGCTGCTACACCTTTACTCACTCTTAGAAGTGTTCTTATTCACAAGCAGTTCAACTGATCAATGGGGTTACTCCTGGAGTGAGGTACTATTCAGTCTGAGTGAGGATGGTACAATCTAGCCCACGGCCATATGCCCTCCTCTACATTCCTACACAACTGATTTTGGGCCAGATTCTGATACCCTTACTCATGCTGGGTAGTATTTTATTCCACTGCAGTCCCAAATGAAGTCAGTACACAGCTGTTTGTGAATTAAGGTACTTCTTGGCATGAATAAGGGTATCAGAGTCTGGTGCTCTGAACATAAAGTGTTCAGGTACAGATGGCATTTCAGAGTCTACGAACCTACCAGCTGCTATCGAGATGAAAAGTGCCATCTTCTGTAACTCTGGTAGTTACTAAAGCCCAAAATCAGATATTGTAAAATTATTTGTATCCTGTTTTAAGACACTTTTCTCTGCTAATGTACTAGGGCATAGTATTCTAATGATACAGTGATAGTGGCAAAGTTTGATCTACTGTGAGAAAGGAAGTGAATTTCAGTCTCTGCCCTCCCTGTGACATTCATAATTCACATCATCTTGATCTGGTAGACATAACCTGAACTATGCTGAAGCAGATTAATTTCAGAATCTGTTCTAGTTCAGAAAAATACTGTGTCTGCCAGTATCCATTTGCAGGTAGTTAGTAGCCAAGCATCTTTATAGCTTACCATATGGAGTGAAACATTGCTATAGTAGTCTATTGGACAAATGTGTAGTTAAGGATTGCTTAACATCCAAAAGTATTTCACAGTACTGTCTACCAGCTTCACAATGTGTGTTCTTTCTTGGACTAGCTGAAACATTTTCTTCCACATATTCTTCCATGTTGCATGCAGATTTTAGAAGCAAAAGCCATTTAGTCATTGTTGTGTCCACATGTTTTTCCACAGATGATCACTAAAGGGTATATATTCTTATGATGCATAGAAATGTATGTGCATAACTCCCATTAACATAAATTAAAATGACTAAATATGTAACTTCCAGTACACGAGGAGGACATTCCCTAAAAACTGAATTTTGTAATCCTTTAGGAAATTGGTATTTATCAAAAGATTTTTTTGTTTTGTTTTTTAAATGAAATGTAGTAAATCCCCCAATCTACAGCAGAGACTCATGGGCAGCTCTCTTCTTGAAATTTTGGGAGGTGCAGTACTAGCAACAGAAGTAACTACATAATTATTTAAAACAATAAAAATTGCAAGGTAAATCTAGCCTGAAGTGTGTTATGTGGAGGAGGGAAAGGAGAAAACATAGATGAATTGTGAAATGGAACAGAAGGTCTAAATTATGAGGTTCCAGTGATGTAGACTGAAAAAGATATAGCTCAGGAGACTAACATATGTGCAGGGACCTTGTAAGTGGTAATAGAAAGTCACATTTATAAAGGAATACCTACAGTATTCTAAAGCAGTGAGTAAGAAAGACTTCTAATTTGGAAAGGATTAAAACTTGCTTTAGGGAAACAACTCATATCTGAGTGACAAACTGAGAGACAATTCCACATCTGAATGGAAAACAGAGGTATCTTATGTGGCAGCTAAAGTGACAAATTATCATGAACTGGAAGCCATGGGAGCCTATTCAATGATCAAAGAAAGAATCAATAAACAACCAAGCAGTAGAGTGGCAGACAACAGAAAGGAACTGCACTGGGTAAGTGCTGGGGCTGGAAAACTGACCCCCACATTGTCAGACACATGATGGTCCAGTTACTGAGAGCCCCCACTGTGTATCAGCATCTACAATGTAGCAAGTAACAAAAAGGCTTCTAAAGAAAATAAATGCACAGAGAACCTGTTGTGGGCTGGCTCCCTGCTCGGGCCCAGAGGGGTTTAAGATAGCCCTGGGAGAGGACTGGGGCAGGGGAAGAGCTGGGGGCCATGCCCCAAACAGACCCAGTGGGTCTTATAAAAGCCAGGGAAGCCAGGAGTAAAAGAGCACTCTCTCTTGCCCTGAGAGAGAGGAACCTAGCTGCAGAGAGCTAAATAGAGGATCTAGTTTGGAGCAGGGCTGGGGAAAGGCCAAAAGAACCGGGGAGCTCTGGCCTAGAAAAGCCCCAGGCAGCAGGCCTGGGAAGGCCTATTAGGTACGGGGGTTGCAGGGACAGGCACGGGTAGGTAGAGAAAGCAGGTCCAAACACAACCTTGCCTGTGATGAGTGGCTCATACTGCAGTCTGCCCCAGGGCATGGGGGCTAGCTGGTGACTGGCAGGAGCCTATGACTGAGGTGAGGTAGGGATAGTGGGTTGAGGGTTCCCCAGAAAGGGAAGACCCAGAGGCAGAGTGTGGGGGTACTTCCAGGGGACAGAACCCCAGAGAAAGGGGCACTGGGGTCTGTGAGGGACACGGGGGCCAAAGCTGTGGTGGATCACTGGCCTGCACAGGGCACTCCATGCTGGAAAAGCACTAATTCCCAGTGACTAGCAGGAGGTGCTGCAGGAGTGAGTCTACTCCTTGACAGAACCCTACTGTCTTTTAACTCTAACTCATTCATGCCATATGAATCATGATCCACAAAGGGTGGGGGAGATGGTGCCATTCCTAGATTAGATATCAGTTTGACACAAAAAGAAAAATGTAAATGATATAGTTCATGGACATGGCTTATAGCCTTCAATTAGAAAAGATGACAAATTCCTGGGGCTAGATTTGCAGAGGTCTTCTTTTGATGTATAAGGAGGCAGGACACAGTGAATCTTGGAAAAGTTGGAGTGCTTGGAACAGAAGCCTGTCTCCTCAGTGGGCCCAATCCTTGTCAGATCAAGTAGATCAGTCCCAAATGATAGGAGTGAATTCATTATTTATTTGTATTAAAGTAACCCTTAGAGGCCTCAGATGAGACCAGGTCTCCATTGTGTGAATTGACTTGGCCCTATGTCAGAGTATTTCTGCACCAGAGCCAGGAATACAACCAGAGTCTTTCACCTCCTAGCCAAATGCTTTTTAGAAACCACTGCTTCTCATGGTAAAACTTTCTAATTGTTAAGCAAATAAGTGAAGAAACTTGACGTTTCTGTGGAAAAAAAATATTTCTGAGTTAGAAGAGGAAGAAACTGAGGTGCACAGGCAGGAAGATTGGTTAGCAAGAAAAGGCCCTCAAAAACTGCCAGCAATTGGAGTGGTTAGGGTAGAAAACAGTAACTTAAATATTTTGAATTAGTGAGTGGAAACAAAGCATAAGATCTTTAGTAAAACATAAACAGCTATTTCTAAATCTATTTCCAATTTAATTTTTGATTTAGTTATATTAATACTTCTCAGTTTCAGCCTAGAGTATTTTATACTTGTATCTCTGAAGTGGGGAGGTCATATAAAAAATGTAAGCAGGTGGTCTGAAATTAGAATCTGAGGACAGCTTTCAGTCTGACTGTAAAAATATCTGCTTGCCCTGAGATGCAATATTCTGTGCATAGATTGCTAAAGCAAAACTTAACTACTTAAGGTAAAAAAAAGTGGTTGGTAGTGATGCATGAGGATGAGATTGCAGGATCAGATCTTATCATTGGAAATTTAGCTAGATTATTTTTTTTTTTAAATCCAGATAAAATACCTGGGATCCAATCCTCCCGGGTACTAAATGCTTCTTACAAAGTGCTGCATGCCCACATTCCCTATTTTTTAACAGGAACTGAAAGTTCTCAGCACATTACAGGATAGGGTCCCAAAAATTTTACATCAACTGAAAAGGCCCACTAAAAGGAAATGTTTATGATCTCTTTATAAAATGGAACACATCATATTTAGCTTTCTTGATATTAAAAACATGAACTTGCTTAAAAGAATTTGCTTTTCTGCTAGTCTTCAACAAACTGTTATGGTCCAATTAATAGGTTACTATGAAAATGCAATGTTGATACAAACTTGAACAGCACAGCTAAACCAGAACTGCAGCAACCAATGTGAGGGAATCTTTTAAAAACAGGAACACAACAGTACATAAAGCTGTTTGTTGTTTGTTTTTTATTTTATTTTCTGTAAGTAATAAACTGAACGGCAATGGAGGATGAAATAGGTTATCGAGCAATTTCTCAAATAAACAATTCAGCAATTCCTACCTGTAAATGACTAGTAAACTAGTTCAGGCTTTGTAATTTGAACTTGATATCAAGACAAGTTCTCAATAGCCATTTGAGTATTGCAGTTACATTCATTTACAAAATATTTAATTTATAGAAGTAGATGGCATGCACAAAGTAGTTTTCTTCATTTATATTTCATTGAGGAAGTCATGCAGGTAAGACACACTCAGAAGATAGTTCTATATATAGCAATCCCCATAGTCAGAGAGGGCTATATTAACATAGCAATGTCTGAAGCAAGACCCTCTCAATGGAATATCCTGCAATCTATAATTAAACAGATCAGCTACACTAGTAGACTTAAAAAAAAAACACCCTACAAATCTCCAGATTAACTAAAGAATAATCAATACAATCTTTCTAATACATAGAATACTTAGCAGAATGTATGCTACCCTTCCGAGAAAGAGACAGCTCCAGAGTCTGGTGGCTCATTCATAATATCGCTATACCACTAGTCTCAGGTCTGAACAGATCATATGCTGCAAAAAATATTCAAGAATCTTAGCAAGTCTGGATCTACCACCCCTAAATATTATCTCATTCCCTAAGACTATAGTCAAAGGGCCCAATACTGCAAGCTACTCCCATAAGTAACGTTAATTCACTGAATGGTTCCATTTACTTCAGTTTTATTTTTTGCTAAATGAATGCCCTCTTTGTTATACCAGTAAAATAAAAATCAGCAGGATCTTATTAAAGGGAATAAGGCAAAATGCCACATTTATTGTGAATACAGAAAGAACCATAGGAAGCAGTTAGTTATAGCTATAACATTCCATTCAATTTCATATGTATTCACACATTCATTCATACACACACACAGGTTCTGCAAGCCTGTTATCATAGTTACCAGCCTTAGAGTTGCTCATGCCAAGCCACTGGCCAGGTGGCCTCAACATGAGGAGGGAGCAGGGCCTTGTCAGATGCTCATCTGATGCTTCTGGAAGTTGGTTTGCAAAATCAGACCCCAAAGTTCTCACTTTCTAGAGTCCATTTTTATAGGAATTTCTTCCTATGCCAGTCTGTGGGAATTGTTTCATCATGCTGTTGCTGAATCAATCAGCAGATGTCACATTCCTGATGGCTCCGTGCTGCCAGATGTTATCTTGTTCTTCGGTTCTCCCATTCCTGAGGCTGTTCAGTGGATTCCAGTCTGCCCTCCAGGGATCCTCTGGTTGTTTCCACTTGACGCCTTCTTCGGCCGATCAACACTGGATTCTTAGGCTTGCACCGCCTTGATCGTTCATTTATTATCCACACCAAGCATCCATCCACATACATCCTCTATCTCTATTTTAATCACAATTGTTAACAAGCAAGATGAATACAACAAAAGGGCGGGGAGTCTCTGGGTGCTGTTTCTTTTGTTACAAAGTATGGCTTTGAGCCTCTCTCTGTGTGAGTAGTTGTTGTTACAAAGTATTGCTTTGAGAACAGACTCTGTCTTAGAATGTACTATCCCAACTAGCAGCTTGCAAGTTTCACAGAGAGGGAGAGAAACAGTAAAAATAAGAGACCAAAAACCAAGAGACCTCTTAATTAGTAATACCCTGGATCTTAAACTCTGGGGAATCAAACTCATTTGTGATTTTAATACAGAACTTCTTTAATATCATTCAACATAACGTCTTTATAAATAAACTTTTGGGGCAGGGACCATCTTTTTGTTCCGTCTTTGTACAGCACCTAGCACAATGGGGCCTTGACCCATGATTCGGGCGCCTAGACAATACTCAATAAAAAGGTGAACTCCTGGCCCCATTTAAGTCAGTGAGAGTTTTGCCATTGACTTCAATGGGGCCATGATTTCATCCAGAAGGATCTGTACAGTAGTCCCCTAGGAAAGAAAATAATCTCACTAAGTATTCCCTACCAGTATTTGTACAATCATCAGTGTTAATTATAGAGGATGTTGCTTGCTAATAGGACAAGCAAGCTGAATTTTTTCACAAGGGTACTCATTCTTGCTTAAATCAAACAGTTGGTAGATGTTCCTGGCACTGGAATCCCTTACATAAGGGGATGGTTCTTGTGGCCTCCTTTCCCATAACTTTGACATAGGTCTGAGAATAGATATACTAAGGATTATTATGGGGAGTGGGGTAAAGAGCCCCTTTTCCCATCACTGTGTTAAATACAGGTACCACTGCAATATTGTTAGGAATTGGGAGCTAGGTAGCCTTGGGCTTTATGACTGCAGTTTAAGTCATTCAATGAAGTGTTCAGTGATGGACTTTAACCCGATAACCAGTGTGTTGTATTCTTATCTCGAGGGGCATCAGCAATATCTTCTTTGGATTTTGCTTTGAATGCCATTATGTATTTAGCCTGAGATTTTTTAAAGTCACACCTAATCTGAACACTTAATTCCCACAAATTTTAATGTTACTTGTGCTTCCAAATCCCTTGGGTAGCTTCAAAAATCTCAGCCTTTGTTTTGATTTTAACTGCAGCACCTAGAGTTCTTCAGATACAGAAGAGTATCTTTAAAATGTATTGTTATTATTACTGAAGTGTAAGATACTCTGTGTAGATATTTACAATCATGTTCATGGAATATGAATACTTTTTTGTGATAGTTCATGAGGATAGCATTGGACTGTTCCTGCAAACTTAAAAGCATATGGCTCTTCTTCCTGTAAAGGGAACTAAGAACATATTAATTGAAAACTGATATTGTAATGATCTCCCTACATCTAGATAGCCACACTTTCAAATTTATATTTAAATACACTTCACAATACTTTTCATTGGACTTTTTATTTAAAGTGCAAATTGTACAGCCAAAAGAATAAGTGTCATTCATGGTCATTTATTGAGTATAAGTTGCTGATAATATAGAGAGACACTAGGGTGCCCTCAAGACCTGTGTAGCCTGGCCTGCTCCACTGCCAGAGAAGCCAGAATACACATTGGGGGGAAAAAGCATAATGTGTTTCCCAACTTCTTCCCCCACCCTACATGACTGGAGTAATTTAAGCCTCACTCCCATACATGGTAATCTGGAGGCCAAAGCCACCAGAATGGAGGTCTTATATCCCTGAACTCACTGTCTCTGTGGTCCTCAGCTCCTCACATCAGCTTCCTGGCAGAATGCTCCACTAGAGTTATGTTAGGGAACCTCTCATCTACTATTCCTCTCAGAACTCCCTGTGGTGGCTTGATCCAGCACCCACGCAATGAAATGAATTAAATACCATCACATTTCTTTCACAGCAATTCTTAAATGACTATTTAAATTTTGAATTCATCAGATTTAGATCCAGAATTATAAGGTGAAGGATTTGGACCCGAAATAAAGCAAGTATTATCCAATTTCCTCTTTCAGCTATGGATGCATTAACGTGTCCAAACACTTTTATTCTTCTTCTAAAAGCTATCACTTTCATAATGGAGTTCATTAAATATGTTTTGTTCACTAATGGTTTTTATTCCAGATCTCCTTCAGGCTATTCCATAACAAGAGATTCAGTAAGATTTCTAAAGGAGCTGTAAAACCTGTGATTTCTATCTGAATCTTTTTACTAGGGTGGTGTAAAAGCTTGGCATCAGAAAATTTCTTTTGCTCCCCATCCTCTATTTCTATATACTTTTATTCACAGCTACACATACATACACACACACAAAAATCAGTGCTGCCCTAAGAGTAAGCAGGAGAAATGTCAGTATGGAAGAGGTATTGATTGCCAGAAATTTACATGAAGTCAGAATCTGTTTTACAGTTGAAACTGTTCACAACTAGAACAGAGGCCTCAATTCAGCAAAACATGTAAGCACATGCTTAAATAAATCCCTATTTAGCAAAACACTTCTGCACCTGCTTAAGTCACCATTGAAATCAATGGGGCTTAAGCTTGACATGTGCTTAAGTGCTTTGCTGAGTTGGGATGCACTGCTGATTCAAGGTCTAACTGAAAAAAAATGTGTAGTTAGGTTCTCACATACTATTCTTGGCTTCACAGGACAGCAAGAGGTACTGCTTAGATTGTGACTGGCTGTGGTGAGGAAAGCAGGGGCTATTTACTCCTGCAAGTGGTAGCTAGAAAGGAGAGCAGATGTTTATTACATAGGTGGTTAAATGAGGGACCTATAACTATTTATAATGAAGATGCACCAAAGGAAGTGGAGACAACATTTCATTCCAACACATGATTTGCTAACAAAGTTATATGTAGACAGATGATGTTAACGTAAAGTCTTATCCCCACATTTGAGGAGGAGGGGAGATCTCACTCCAGCACTCAGACAGTTGTTACACAAAAGACCTAAATAAGGTCTGGTTTGGGCCCCTCTCATCCACAGAGAGAAAAATATCCAAGGAGCAGAAATAATTTCCACTCTTTTCTGCAAGGCACATTACCTTTTCATGCCTAGATTGCCTTTTATCTCCCTAGCTGCAAACCTCAACAAGTCTCATCTTGAGAGAATTAACAGTTTCATCAACCAAAGGGCAAGAAAACAAAATTATGCTAAGGAAAAATATCAATTACTTTTAAAAAGCTTTGCCATGATGCTAATTAAACAGTGACAAATGAAACACTCTTAGGTGCTGCTACAGCTGAAAGGAGTGGTAAAATTATAAAAAAAAGTCTCTGCTAAACTCAAGAAGAGAAGAAATATCAAAATCAAAGTCTGGGAAGAACATAATCTCAATGTTTTACAAAGCTCACACTAAACCTGGAAGCGCTACAATCCCAAGGGAGGTTAACAGAAATATTCAAATGGATAACTTATTATTTGTATTGTGGTAGCATGTAGGCGCCCCAGTCATGGATCAGGATGCATACTCATGCAGGGGAGCAGTCCTGTATGCTCCTTCACATCTACAGAACCTATCCAGACCTCCGGCACTGCACACATGCTTTTCCTCCCTGCCCTCAGATCAGGTGGGCGGGGAGCGGTTGCACCTTAGTTCTGTTCAACAACATGTTGCCCAGCACAGCTGCACTGTCAGACTTGACTACTCGTATAACTCAGCAGTAAATTATTATCTCCTGGAGCAACAGAAATGAACTGGGGATGGTTCAAATCCTTTGTTGCACTGTTGCTGGGGTGGCCTACCTCTGCACCATCCATTACACAAGGGATGTGGCAAAGCCACTATTGAGCCCAATATTAAAATGGAAATGGAATGTTTGCTGTGGTTAAACTTTGTAAACAAGAACCCTTTTTGTCCAGACAACTGCAAGAGAGAGCACAAAATCAAACTACTACAGGAACCAGGCTGAAAACAAAATTCAGAATAAAGAAGTCCTTGAGGAAAGCCAACCATGACTTTTCTTCAAAATTCTAAGTAGTTGCATTGAAAGATGGGCTTGAATCAGCAGGGTTCCACACGACATATAGAATCTAAAATGCCCTGATCTCTCAGAAGTCACCTGAAGAAAGTTCGCTACTGCAGCAGCCATTACATTTTAGTGAAAGTTACATCAATGCACAGGGAAAAAGAGAAAAACAAGTTCCCTTTATAAGTTTTCTCCTGGGGATAGGTCAATTCAAACTGAAGAAAAAGCTGGTAGAACAAAATGTGATTTCAAGGAAATGGAAAGCCGCAGTAGTTCCTGTGGTCTCAGAATGGACACATCAGTTTTGGCATGTGGAAGACATATATAAATTAAAGAGAAAATTCTCTCTTCACATCAGCCATGTGACTCTGATAGAAGAATTTTGTCCTAAGTGATGTGTGTTAAAACACAGGCTCATTTGGATCCCTTCTGTGGATTATTAATAGTCTAAGTACAATACTCATTGCAAACATTGAGTCAAACTGAGCAGCACTTCATTAAAATTAAAGGAGTTGCACCATCTTGTAGCAAGCTGAGTTTGTCCCAGAGTGTTCTGATGTTCAGCGTAGGGGATGGAGCCTCTTTGATGCTACCTATTTACTGAGACAAGTTTTTATGACTAACTATTGATGATATATTTATTAAAATGATTTTAAATTTACTCCTGGGTGGACTCTGTGACCTAGTGAATAGATCACTGGGCTTGGACTCAGGGGACTTCAGTTTTATTCCTGGATCTACTACTGTTTTAAAAAAAAGGCTGACTTGAACCACTCAAAACTTGAATGGGGTTTGGGCGGGTTGAGGGGGGGAGGGGAAAAGGCCAGGGAGAGAGAATGCTTTATATACCCTTGAATAAGTTACCTGTACCTTTGGTCGAAGCAAGCGGCAGTAAGGAAGCACTGCAAGCCCATTTCTCTATCCCTCTCAGAGCACCTGAGTAGGGGAGGCTTGGCTCCCCCCACTAGCATGCCAGCCAGCACAGCTGAGTTGGTGTGTGGATTGCATCACTTGTGGCTGATATGGGCCAAGAGTCAATTACTAACTTCCAACTCCTGCTTCCGCATAGCAGAAGCAGAGCTGTCTCTGCAACATAATGACTCATGGGGCTATTCATGGGGTCATACTACTTATACACATTGCTTAGGGCTGTGCCCAAAATCACAGTCTTACTCATTGTTAACAAAGGAGAAGAGATGAGATTGGAAGAAAACTATGGGCCATATTGTACCAGGAATTTCTAATTAGAACACGCCATTAAAATAACCTCACTTGCGGTGACCTGTCATCCAACACCTTGCTGTTTTACATTGTACTGTGCCTTAATTTTCTTATTAACAACAACAACAAAAAGATAATTTAACATTGTTTGCATGTCTTTAAATGAGTATTGCTACACCTCTAATATAAAATTGACAGGTGAGTGAAAACAGCTACCCAGTTATTTGGGTCAATTAGCAGTTTTGTAGGAAAGTCATAAAAATGCAACACAAACAAAAATAATCTGCAATTTAAAGAGGAAATGGAAGCCATGTCTATATTGTCTTCGCCACTCATCTTCTGCCGCTTCCGATTGACACATATTACGTCTGCAGCATTCAATAATCACTTTTGAAGGTGTGCACACTTGATTGCTTTGGGATGTCACATTGAAAGTACAAGCTTTATTAATCTTATCAACGGGAGCTACAGGGTGTCTGTCACACCTCATTTATATGTGTTGAGTAAATAAACTGTAGCAAATGAAAACTACTACAGTTTCTAAATCTGGACAGATGTTAAGTGACTTAAACAGGTCACCCCTGCTGGTATTTCATATAAGAGGTTCTTCAGGCTTTTTAAAAATCTAATGAAAGCAATACTCTGAAATAGCTGCATTTACATAGCTATTGTATTTATATTGAATAAAATGGAATAAAAACTGGTGTTAAGTAAAGGGTTGACTTACACATGTACAAGGAGGTTCAGCATTAAGGTTCCCTGTGCAATCGATACTTACCCAGCTGTGCCTCCTGCAGGTGTAGCAGATCACAATCAATGCAAGTGTTCTCATCATTCTGAAATAACAGAAGACCATAGCTGCAATATGTAGACACAGTCAGTTTTTTTTCTTTTTTTTAAGATTTGTGCATTCAAATGAGAAATGGAAGATATCTCAGTCTGGGATGAATCTGCCAACCTTATTCACATTGAGTAGCGCTTCACTTTGCAGTGGTCCCACTAAATAGCAACACTAATTTAATAATGCTGAGCACTTCTATAGAACTTTTCATCCAAGGAACTCACAGTGCTTTACATAAGAAGGTGAAGTATCATTAGGCTCTTTTTACAGCTGGGAGATAGTGCCCAGACAAGTGACTTGATTTGCAGAAGGTCTCACAGTGTGCCAGTGGCAAAGCCAGGAATGGTGCCTAGGTCTCTTGATTCCAAGAACCTTTCCAGTGGCTCTTGAAGCCTCCTAAGCAAGATAAATTTAGAGTTCAGGTAGTAATCACAAGGTCGGGTGAACCCTAAATTGACTACATTTACCAGACAGGTGTAGAAGTTGTCTTTCTATATGTTATAGCCCTTTCAAGCAAATTGTCAGTAATGGCCCTGTTAATGTCATCAGAAAGCCTATGGAACTTCTTAGGACTGCCACATTAACTCCCACGGATTTGAAAAAGATTCCTACCCTTTGATAGCCCCTAAGCAGAACCCACTTGTCGACATTGGAGTCTTTATGTGCTTGTTATTATTTAGTGCCTAGAGACCACAGCCCCACTGTGCTAGGTACAGTACAAACACCCACCATAGGGACTGATATACCTCACCATGGGCTCAGCTGTGTCCCTGGGATATAGCCCATAGTAGAGGGGTGATGCACTGCTTCTTATCTTTCTGCATGTGCCTTTCTCCAGAGGAGGAATAATTTTCTATTAGTCTAAACCTCAGCCAATTACTATTGCAATTTGGCTGCATTGGGTGGGATGTTAGGGCCTGCCCATTATCCATTTCTACCTGCAGTAAAATAGGAATAAGCAGGTATGAACTGCCTGTTTACCTATGCATGTCCAGCTTCAAGGTACAAGTATCTCATGCAGGGGAAATGGTGGGGGGAGTTCTCAGTTTCCCTTTTGCCCCTCTGAGTGTACAACCAGAATCAAAATCTAGACACTACAGGACATGGTACAAAAACTGTGTGATATTTTGCTCTACACAATATATAACCCTTTATTTCCTGTTTGCCTCTTGTTTATGTAGAAATATACATTCTTCCTTTTCTGGTTTAAAAAAAGATAAACTGGTTATAGGATCATAATACTAGTGGACTGTAGAGTGTCATTGTAATATCTCAGTAAACTATAGGGATTTATAAGTTGCGTTCTCCTTCTGTCCTGACATCCACACAAAGTAATAAGAAGAAAAGCACAGCACATACATAAGAAATAATGAGAGAGCCATCCATGAAAACAAAACAAGCCAACTAAACCCCCTGATTGCTGGTGTCATCACCACAAATATTTAGCCTGTAATCTACCACTTGCAGCCACCTTTAAAAAAAAAATAATTTAGCCTTTAAAAAATGAAGCTACTAAACAAACCGAAATAATGGCCAAATACCCCCAAATGACTGCACCACGCTATACAATGTATGGAGGACAGGAAGGAGAGCAGAGGAAGGGGAAGAGAAAAGGAAAGCTACTGGAGAGGAAGTGAAGGAAAACAGAAGCGATGAAGAGGACAAAGAAAGTGGGAAAAGAAACAACAGAGTAGAACAGACCAAGAACGAAATGGTGTCTGCAAGAGACAGTGCTTTGTGGAGTGCAGGCTGGTCCTGAATTTAAATGAACTTGACAGTTCAGGGACACTTAGGAAAAATAAGCTCAATTAAAGCATGAATTTAAAGTGCATTAAACCCTACTATGGATGTTTTCATTGAAAAGTAAAAGTGGCCTTAGTTCACTTTAGTTTAATTCACTAACCTAAAGTGAACTGAAGTTTGGTCTACACTTAAAACTTCTATCAGCATAGCTATATTAGTCAGAAATATGAGAAAAATCCACCCCCTCTGACTGATATAACTATGCCAACAAATCCCACAATGTAGACACAGCTATGCCAGCAAAAGAATGCTTCTGTTGACATAGCTAATGTAGTTCACGGAGGCAGTCTTCCTATGCTAGTGGATTATGCTGACATAGTGTATTGTAGTAGTGTAGATGTAGCCTGAGGCCACATTAGTAATGCACTTCCACTAATATACCTTCAGTTAATTCATCTTAACTTTCTGGATAAATAAACCCTCGTAGAGCTCTTGGTTAGCTCCTTGAGAAAATCAGGATGTGTTGAAAGAGGAACTGAATAAAATGAGGGAATTCCAGCTGGGCATTCATTCTCTCATTCTATGATGAAGCACATGGTGTGTGGTGTCTCAGGAACAGGAAAAGTGTTAGTCTGTACTACCCAGGCTCTGCCTAAGAATTTGCTGTCCTTAGGAATTTCCCTAATGTTTAAACTTGACTTTTAACATTTAATTTTGCTGACACAATGCTGAATGGTCCATGTAGACAAGGACAATTCACATTCAGAATAATTTCAGTCATCAACACATTATACTGGGAACAGGGTTTACTTATGACTAGCTAACATGATGCTGACCAGGAACTGTCCTTGTCTATAGAGACCAGTCAGTCACAGTTAGCATCGTGTTACCTCAATTGTTAAAACTGTATTTAAATATGATGCAATTTCCTAATGAAGACAAGGTACAATAGAGCGTCAAATGTAATATGCACTTTCAAACAACAAAAAGGTCTTTGTTAAGGTGGAGTAAACCACTTAAATACAACAAAAAATGTGAATAAGAATTTTAAGTTTGGGATGGTTGTAACAATAGTAATGTATGGACCAAATCCTGTACTCATAGTACAGGCAAATTCACATTATTTCCTTGAGCAAAGGCTGACAGATTGGGTCCAGTCTGAGCTTTGATCTCATAGATGCATCCAATACCTTCAATGAAACACAGCCACGTGGTATAGAATTGAGTGTACCAAATGCTCTAATAACAATTTTATTAGCACCCAAGAGTAACCTAAAATTCTTTCCACAACAGAAACTCTAATTTTTAAAATAGGAATTACAGTCTGTGAACATCTGCAGTCAGAAATGGTAAGCTAAATCTAAAGCTCCAGTCTTGCAAAGTCTACCTATGTACTTAACTTTCAGGCACTGCAGACTAGATCCTCCACAGGTGTAAATTGGCATGGATCCTTTAATTTTGACTCAGTTGACAATGAGTCAATCTCAGATGATTAAATCAGTGTCCCTGTATGTGTAAGTGGTACTTCAATGGAACTACTCACAGTGCATAAACCTAACCGTATGCATAAAAATACACATTGCAGAATTAAGAATGCTTTTGTTTTCCAATATAAATTAATAGGCCAACACTTTTTCAAAAACTATGTAACCAAAAAAGCTGGTTTCATATCTAATATTCATTATGTGCAACACTGCAAACACACATATTTAATTATACTATTCAAAGAAAATGCACAGTTTATAAAAGACATGAACAAAAGAGAATTCTGCCATATTCTTTGTAAAACACTTGATGTTTCGAATAGCAACAAAGCAGCAGCTGGAAGTTATGATCAAAATATTTTTACAAAACTACATATTTCAGAACTATGTCATTTCAAAATCAACCTCTTAAGAGGCTAATTACTTACTGCTTTAGATATCCATTAGTGAGTCAAGAGCTTTTCTCACAGAAACTAGATTTCTCTAATTTTCAATTCAATTTACATGTTGGCATCTAATATACATAATGATAATCTGTGATATAAAGGTTCAATTGGTATGAGTTTCGGATTACCACATTAGTTAGGAGTGGTAAAACCATAAGTGAGTTATACACAGATCCTTAAGAACTAGCATTCATATACCTTTATATCACACCATCATGTCTTCTGCATGTAATAGATGTGTTTTTTTATTTTAATTTGCTTGGCACTAGTTTTTATATCTGTTTATCTGTAAAGATGTCTGTTACTATGGACAAGATTTTCAGAACGGATTCGTGATTTTTGACTGCCCAACTTCAGACACCTTAAAGGGGCCTGATTTTCAAAGAACTGGGTGTCAGAAATCCTGAAAATCAGAACCCTTTAAGGGGTCTCATGATGGAGATTAAAAAAAGAGACACCCCCAAATCACTAGACACCTGCAAAAATGTTAGGTGCTCAGATACTACAGAGATAAGCATAGTTTAAGAATCTATATAGAATAGAATCAAATGTTTGGCCAATGATTTCATGTATATATGGGTCATTTATAAAAATGACTGGAAATCGTTTTCTTATATAAAAAGGCAGATCTGAAAATCCATTAGCATGGGTCCTTCTGATGCTACAGGTTAGCCCTTGGGCCCATCAGGACGACAGGTCTCTCCCGATGTCAAATTCTAAAAAGCTCCCATCTCTAGCTTTGTGGGGCTGTGAGAAACTTGACTGTAAAACTAATATTTTATTTATAAAAAAGCTATTACTAGCCAAGGATTGAATTTGGTGCTACCTAGTAATGCTTCCCAGCATCCGAGCTCCAAGCCCTCAAAAAAAGCAGGATCTTAAACAGCTGAACTCGTAGCTCCCATTGCCATTTACAGTAACATCTCTCCCTCTTTGTCAAACATGCTGTTCTTTGATGTAAGAGAGAGCTGTCACTGTTGGCAGTTCTGCTGTGGTACTGTGAGCTGTTTCTCCCAATGTGGTTCTTTTTGTCTTTCCATTCTCCTGATTTCTCTTTGTCTTCCAGGACCCCATCTCTCTGATAAAGCAATGGTGCTTATCATTCCTTTGGACTGTTTTGGTTGTCATATCATCTTCAATGAACTGTTAGAGGAGACTAATAAGATCAGCACAGCATGTCTTTAGTCCATTTTACATGTAAAATTGTACTGGGTACAATGCCAAGAAAATATTAACTTGTGACTATATATCTGTATTTCTTCCTCTCTTTATTAATACGACCAGTGGGTATACTTTCCCCTCAGTGCATGTGTGTAACTTCCATTAACGCTAATGGCAGTTATGTGCATGCATCAAAAGAAAAATGTTACCCCACCGTCATCAATAAATATATCAAATTAAATCTAATTAGGAGAGTAAATCATCTGACACATGTTGGTAATGGAGAGCTGGGAAAAACAAAAAACAAACAAACAAGTTAGGGATTTATCCTGAAAAACATTACTCAGAGAGGCAGCCCTGATGATACTTTGTTTTTATTCCCCAAGAATATTTTCATATTTATATTTTGATAAAAGGGAACCTTTTATGTTTTGTTCAACTATATTTAAATTCACTGATCTTGAAAACTATTTAATACTCTCTAATATTTGTTAGTCAGGATATCTATGATTAGCAACTCATATTTTCGGGAAAAATGTTCTGAGTGCAGTGCTCTTACATTAAAAGTAATAGAATGTGTGCTTTGCAGTATGTTTTGAACTTGTATCATACTTTCACTCAAAGCAATCTGCAGGCCAACTTTTCTGTTTCTTCTGATTTCTATTTGGTTCAGGAAAAGTGAATTGGAGGCAAAGGTAGCTAAGGACTTGTCTACACAGGAACAAGCAGGAAAATTTTAATCCAAATTAACCCAGGGCTTGTCTACAGTTACAGCTCTGCAGCAGCATCACTGCACTAGCACTTGAAGATACTGCCTATACGCCCATCGGCACAGATACGCCATCTCCTTGAGCAGTGATAGCTATGTCAAAGGGAAAAGCCCTCCTTTCGACATAACCCCTGGTATAGACACACTATGTCGGTATACCTGTATCGCTCAAAGGTTTTTAGTGTCTACCAGGGCTGAGGGTCTGAATTTAGTTAAACCGCATTAAACCCCTCTATCAATACTCATTTAGAATTAAAGTTGTCTTAACACAGTTTAGCTTAATTCATTTTCAGCCTTGCACATTGTAGCCCAGTGGGTTTGCTTACCTCTATTCTATGCTCTGCTTTGCATTATATTCTGCTTTATTATATTCAGCAGTAATGCAAGTAATCTACAGGCTTGTATCCTGTAAGACATTGGCTTCAGCAGTTAGCTTGAGGCTTGAGCCTACAAACTTTGTCATAGATAAATTTCGGTAACTCATAAGTTTTGGGAAACTGCAGTGTAGGGGGGGAATTTTGTCCATAATGACATCAGCCAACCAGAGAACATGAACTGATACCAGCTTCTGGAAGGTTTCGGATGGAACATCCAACTGCAAGAGTGCCATGGCAATAAATTGATGTATATGATAATGGCATGAAATCATAAATACACTAACCTATAGAAGGCACCTTAATATTGGTAAAAGGAGGAAATACAAATAAGGAAAAGGGGAGAAACCCCTACTGAATATGCATTAGGCATGGTAACATCAGCATAACATATTATAAAAGTGGCATTCCAGTCTGTGGGCAGGAGGAGAGAGAGAGAGAGAGATGTAGCCTATTGGAGGGGCCAGAATGATGGCCATTGGTGAAGATGAGGAGGGTGACGGCGATGAGGAAGATAATAGACAACATTTCATGTTGTTCTACAAGGCATGGTGTGAGTATGGATGTTCAGATGTACTTTTTGTATTATCTAGATCTGCCTTATTGAGTTAGAGTGTGTGCAACTTTGCTAAATGTATTACCTATTTATTTGTAAATATAAAAGAGTTCCTATAGTATGAGTGTTGCACCTGTTCACATTGGGGTTCCCAACTATATAATAATTTTAATACTGGGCCTGGTCTTGGGACAAGAACCTGTCAGCCCTCAAAGTGGTAACTGAATTTGTATTCATAATCTACCGATCAGGCCACAACATCACTATATTCTGGGAGTATCTGCATGGATCTATTAGATTCCTGGTGTAAATTAGAGCAACCCTGGTTCTCTAGCCTAGATTTACTTGCAGTGTTGTCTTAAGTTTATTCTGGCAGCCACATATAGCTACAATGCAAAGGCACTCCAGCCCTTCCCATTTCTGCCCCAATATGCCCTCAAAATGCCCCTTTTGCTAGTGGGATGTATTTTGCAAGTTCCAGTTCTGCCAACTCTAGGGCCCTTTTATGCAGCTGTAAAAACATAAAGAGCAGGAAAATCTAGTCCATTATCTCCATAGTTGTGGTGATGCATCATCATATTAAATAAAAGCAACTTATCTGCATTGTTCAACAGTCAGCATTAGAGATTTTGTCTCATTTTAGATGCCGCTAAAGTCTTACTACAGATTTAAAGATTCAGGACTTCAAGTTTTATTTACAGTAACTTTACTGGCATGGTATATTTGAATGAGGAAACACCCTAATTCTCCAAAAGCAGAACAACTTTAGCAATAGCTAAAGGGGACAGTCCAGGGGAGTGCAGAACTTTCACTTTGTTACTATTAATATGTTTGTTTATATTACAGTCATGCCTATGTATATAATGACAGACAACAGAAGCAAAGGTAACAATGAGATTATTATAAGTGCAATAACCAACAGCCACAACTACTGCCTAGCTACTCACAGCATGAGGCAGTGTAAAACTGTCTTAGTTTATTCCTTGTTCACCATGGTTTCTTGCATAAAAATATGAGCAGGAGTAAGTATTAATGAAAAACATTCCATATTTGCTTATTCCCACATTGTGGCATCATTACCAGTTGAGTTGTTGCTTCTGGTGCTGATAGAACCATTTGCACTGGGGTAACAACCTTCATGATTTCTGTGTACTTTAACATATTTGCTTTTATTTCAGCCCAAGGATTAAGTCAATAAGGTCTCATAATAGACTCTCTTTTACATGTTGCACACAGTATCTTAACATCCTTTCCGCCACTTGGACATAATTCTATGAACACTAATATTTTTAATGGGCTTTTTCCCATATCCCAATAGGGATTTAAGATTATAGCTTAAGTAGGAGCCTGGGGTGTTGAATTTAATCATAGTCACACTGAAATTTCAGATAAATTACCTTGTGTCATACATTCTACCCTTCTCAGCATTGTATTACCTATAATCGTTTCAAAATAAAACAGTGGCATGGGATTACTCTGAATGGATCTTTCCACTTCATATATTTATGCTTCTCTGTTTGTGCTACTAATAGATACATATTATCTGTTGTCTAATGTGTTACTCATGTCGGGTCTGATCTAGCTCTCATAGATGTCAGTGGGGGTCTTTCAGGGTCCCCATTGCATGCCACATTTTCTTGTATAATCACTTCTGAACATTGAAAACACATCTGAACTCACCTATGGTGAAAACCTTGAATTCAATGCACAGCAATATGGAGATTGTAAATTCTGAAGAAACTGTTTTAAAAAACAAAACAAAACACAAAAACTTTTTAAGAGGGTTCCACAATACAGGATTGATCTTTCTCAGATTGGAAGGCCTACAGAAGGCAGTGAGACTACTCTTATGAATAAGGGCTATGAATCGATCCTGTGTAAGGTACTTATGGTATTTGTGCCCTTCACAATCTTTAATGTATTATCCTCACAACAATCCTGTGAGGTATAGTAAGGCTGTTATCCCCATTTTACATATGGGAAACTAAGGCACAGAGAGGCTAAGTGACTCGCCCAATGTCATCAGGAAATCAGTGTTTTCTGGATTAAAGCTTAGCACCCTAACCACTGGACCATTCTTCCTCTTATTGTATGTTTTAGGCTATTTTTGATATCCTTTAACCTTAATAAATTCTCTATACCAGCAGTTCTCAAACTGTGGGTCAGGACCACAGAGTGGGTTGCAGCCCCATTTTAATGGGGTTGCCAGGGCAGGGTTAGACTTGCTGGGGCCTGGGGCCAAAGCTGAAGACCAAGCCCCACAGCCCAGGGTCAAAGCCGAAGACCAAGGGCTTCAGCCCTGGAGGGCAGAGCTCAGGTTACAGGCCCCATGCCAGGGGCTGAAGCCCTTGGGTTGGGCTTTGCCCCACCCTGCCTAGGGCAGTGGGGCTCGGGCAGGCTCAGGCTTCAGTCCCACATCCTGTGGTCATGTAGTAATTTTTGTTGTCGAGTTATGGTGCAATGAAGTTTGAGAACCCCTGCTCTATAATAATTGTTACATCTGCTATGCTTCATTCTTCTTTTTTTCCTTTCAGAGTGCAGAATAAGGTATGTCTAATCTGAGAGACTCACTGGTTACTACATTAGGGGTGAAATCAAGGAAATGTAATCTGATGGAAAAAAAGGGAAATGTACACAGTCATTACAATTATATTAGTAATGTGCTGGGGAAGAGCTGCATTTTAAATAAGGACTAAACATATACAATATCAAATCCCGTTAGATCACTGGTCAATGAAAAGCTAACTTGCAAAACTTTCAGTTCAGCACAACAACAATGTATAATTTAAGGGTAAATCCTCTCCTTGGTGCCCTCAACAAGTAGTCAGTATGGCATTCAGCAGATGCAAAGATCACAGACAGTAGCTTTAAGGGGAGCAAAGCGGATGTTGGAGTGAGTCAGTCCACCAGGGCCCTGCCTTCCTCCCACCAGCTAGCAGCTCAGGCTAGGCTCAGAGGGGAATGAATAATGCCCTTTCCAAGAGTGGTGGAATGGTTCATGTTACATTTCCAAGGTGCATCAGGGACAATGCCTCCTGCAGCTCTTGCTGGGTGATAAGTCTTTGTAAATGCACCCCGACCCCAAACACAGTCTGTGCTTTAAAAGCATAATAGAACCCATTATGATTTTAGTGCAAGGAGCAACAAAATGTCTATACACAGCAGATTAGTAAAGAACAAATGTTCAGCTACTAAAACGTGCTATATTCTGTGAACGACCATTGATTTTTTGTATATACTTGTTTTTTTCATTTTTTTTATATAAGTGAGGTGGTTTCTTATACACTCTGTTTATTGCAGTAATATGGCATTAATTTCATTAAAATGACTGAATAGGACGTGACTTTTTCCAAGTCAGACTTGGATTTTTTAAAAAAAGTTTGCATATGAAAATTAAAATAAAGTGGCACCTCTCACTGTAGAACAGATTAAAAGATTCCCTATGTATGGACTTAATGGAAAATCTCATTAATTCACCTGGTAGGTACTATATCCTGCAGTGAGCAGGATTCTTGGAAAAAGAAAAATATTTAAGGGAAAATTGCATAATTTTAAGGCATATCTAGGGAACCATCTCTTTCATGCTGTTTAAAATCAGAGAAGGTCAGCTTCCTAATTAAATCCTACATATTCCTTTGAACAAAATCCTCATATGCAAAGTCCTGCAAAAAGCACTGCTCTAAGCAAAGTTCATGGCTTCTTAATGAGAAGAGTTTGAAGACAGAGCATGTAGCTCATACAAATGAGGGGTTTTTTTTGGAAGAAAGAGCCTCATTTTGGATAAAGTTCTGCCTTGGGATGCTCATGTACCATTCACTGAAACCGGTGCATCCCACCCACAGAGACCTAGTGGCAAATAACTGATGTTGACAAACATTTCCATGTTACAAAGAATACAAGATGCTGATTCATCACAATTGTTTATAATGTTTTGTAATCCACTCTTATCTTCAAAGACACATATTTAGTTGTTTATTCTGTCTTCATGGGCTTCTATTCAAAGGTGATTTATTCAAATAGGGCATAGGAGAACCTAATATGTCGTGAGTGAAATCTTGGCTTTGTTGAATTGTCTGTGTTTTGCTATTGACTTTAATAGGACCAAAATATTAACTTGTGTGTGCATAATAATAAAATACCTTACTCATTAGCACATTTTATTAGTAAATCTCGAAGTGTTTTACAGAGGTGGTCAGTATTATTAATCCCATTTTACAGACTGGGAAACAGAGATACAGAGAGGGGAAGTGGCATGCCCATGGTTATCCAGCAGGTCAGTGGAATAGAACCCAGCCCCCTGAGACCCAGCCCAGTGCTTTGTCCACTAGCCCCCCAAATACCTAGGTCAGTGTTCTCAACCTTTTCTAAGATTTTTATGTTTCTAACATTTAAATATCAATATTAAATATCAACATTTAAACATCAAACAACAAGTAATAGAATAATCATAGGGTTAGAAGGGACCACAAGGATCATGTAATCTAACCCTCTGCCCAGATGCAGGATTTGTTGCGTCTAAACCATATGAGGCTAATGGCTATCCAGCCTCTTTTTGAAAACCTCCAGTGAAGAAGCTTCCACAACCTCCCAAAGCAGTGTGTTCCATTGTCCTACTGTTCTTACATTCAGAATCTTTTTCCTGAGATTTCATCTAAATCTACTATGCTGCAGTTTGAACCCATTGCCTCTTGCCTTGCCCTCTGTGGCAAAAGAGAACAACTTTTCTCCATCTTTTTTTATGGCAGCCTTTCAAGTACTTGAAGACTGCTATCATATCCCCCTTAATCTCCTCGTTCCCAATCTAAACACACTCAATTCCTTCAGTCTCTGCTCAGGTGATTTGCATTCCATCCCTTTGATCATCTTCGTTGCTCACCTCTGGATCCTTTCCCATTTCTCTACATTTGTGTCCAAAATTGGACACAATACTCCGGCCCTGAGTAGAGTGGTTCTATCGTGTTGTAGTGAGGCTGAATGGCCTCCCTCTGAATGGGAATGTGAAGGACCACTATGCTTCCTTGGTTGGGTGGAGCTAAACACACCCTGTCCACCTCACCAAAAGCACCAGGAAGGGGCAGGAAGTAGAAAAGGAGGGCCCTGGAGCTCAGTTGCTGCTGAGCCACAGGAGAGCTGGACATCTCTTCTAGGGAGCAGATGCCACTGCAAGAGCCCAGCCCAACCCCGGAGCGGACCGATGCCTTGCTGTCAGGGGAGGCAGATGAGGACCCAGAGGAGCTGCCGAAGCTATCCACAGCTGAGTACCCCAAGGAGACGGGATCTTTGGACCATGGGACCCTACACCCAGATTTTGGTAGGAAGTAGCCCAGGAAAACCAGACTAGTCCGGTCCTGCTGCTGGAGTGAGAGTCAGCTTGTTGGGTCTGGAACCCCGCTGTCCCAGTGGCAGATCACCATGCCACTGTTAGGTCCCTGGAATGGAGTTGGGTGGGCCTGTATGCCCCTACCTCCTGCCACCCATGGGGTGGCAGCCTCCCTACCATAAGCCAAGAGGCCTGTGTTGGCACTCACCCCCTGCTTGAGTCCCTAGACTGATTTGTTGCTCATCTCCTGCCTGAGCCCTGTTTTCCACCTTGCCCTGCTTTAGGGGTTGGGATTAAAGATTGCTACAGCTCAGCCTTGAATACAGGCCAGAGCCCTAGCTGTTTGTGGCTCTGCCTTGCCCAGAGAGATCCAGAGCCTGTCTACAGACTGTTTGTAGCTCTCTGCCCTAACTAGGTGGCTGTGTGCTAAAGGCTGTTTGTGGCTCTGCCTGGCCCAGAGGGCCCGAGCTCCCTGATAGGCTAATTATCGGCTGTTGATTACTGTCTGCTCCAGCCAGGTGGATGTGGGCTAAAGACTGTTGTGTTTCACCCCATCCAAAGGGCTGGAGCTCTCCCCTATAAGATTGTTACTTGCAGTCTGCCTGTAGGGAGGCAGAGTGGCCTCCTGCCCCCGCTTAAGAGTGAGGGACCACTACACACCTCCTGTGACTTGCATGTTATGCCTCACTTAATTCAACCTAAAATTGCATTATTTTCAGATTGTGAACCACCACAACTCCAAGAGCCTTCTCAGCAGTGCCGCTGCTAAGCCAGTTTTCTCCCATTCTTTATTTGTGCATAATATGCAACAGAATAAGAAATTTCTAAAAACAGGCATATCTAAGTTGTTCAAGAACCAAAACCATATAGATGTAAGGGAAAAAGATAGCCTCAACAATACTACTGTAGAGCTAACTGCTCTTAAAATTTCACAGTGATATTTCCACGTATTCAGTTAAGGAAAGGATTTTCTGCTCAGACTTAGTGGTTGACTTTTCGTTAAAAAGAAAACCTTTTCATTGTTGCAACATTGGCTTTGGGATAAATGACAGTATTTTTCTATGCTTAAAATTTAGTATTGTAATGAGAAGTTATGATGTAATATTGTAAATATTTCCTTACCTATCATTTAAATGGAGACTAGATACTCAATATGCAAGATCAAAGGACCTGATCTAAAGTCTACTGAGTGTTTCCATAGGTTTCAATGGGCTTTCTATGGCCAGGCCATAGAAAACTAGCAAATGTGAGCTACAAGCTTTGTGTTAGATTTTGATCTAGCTAATATGTTCACACAGGGGGCATCAGTGCAATATGTGGATGAAGAGTGGGTGGACCCATGGCTCTGGTCCCTCAATGCACTAGCCAGCAGACCTGAGCTGGCACACCAGATCAGGGAAACAAATTGTACCAAGTATAGAGCAGGGGTAGATTTCTTACTCCCTGGAGCAAGAGGAGAACCAGAAACCAAACTATTATCCATCAAAGATGTGCTGCGCCTTATTCAGGGGAAGCTACAATTTAGCCCATTTGAGAGAAAATAATTAACAACAAAAAAGAATCTTTACAAGAGCAGTTTTGAGGTGTTCACCAACACCAAAATGAAGGCTACTGTGTCATTTACAACGTGCCTGCAAAATGATTGTGGAATTTGAAATGGAGAAATTTCCTTGAATTCATATTTTCATTGGGGTTGGGGGTTTCTGGAGCAAAACAAGATAGTTTTACAGACCTCTCTAAATCAACTATCTGAGCCACTTTCCAAAGCAAGTACAATTTTAGGCAACGAGATCTGAATAGCGCCACCTTAATCTTGTGTGAAGTCCCACTGACACACTGAAAATGACTTTGGCTCAGTGAAAGTATTGTCATTGACTTCAGAAGGGGCATAGAAGCAGGTCCAACATGAACAGAGAAAAAGGTTACAGTAGCAAATGGGGTAGTGTAACCCACATGCCTAATAGGGAGATATCTATTTAAGAAATCTGTTGGGCAGAGGAGAGGAATGAGTTGTGTCTGGGTCATTGTTGCTGGCAGATGCACAATTAGCACTCCACACTCAGAAGTTTCTGGAATTGGGTGTGGTAATTTTGGGAAACACTCAATAGGTTCCCTATAGTTGGATTCCCAGTCCACGAGGGCAAAAAGTCAGGGCAGCAACTTTACAAAGGCCACGTTCCCTGTGTGAGCTGGGAGAAGCTAAGCCAACAGGAGCAGAAAGCAGGTGATTTTCCTGTATTCCAAGGCATTTTGCAGCAAGTTAATGATATTGTTAACCTATCAACATGGATGTACTGGCAGTGTTAAATATAAAATGGGGAAATGGGAAGGAAAACTAATTTTTGATTTTTATTTTATACTTGGAATGTTGTTGGGTTTTAGCCAAATTGGTTTAGTAAATTGTCTCAACTAGTATGATTCACCAACTTTTATCTTTATTTAAATGTGATAATGGAGAAAAAGTCATTTAAGTTTCTATTCTCACAGTTTTGTATTTTTTTTCTTGTAACAGGGTGGGTTTTTTAAATAAAATCTATATACTTAAACTGAGTAGTTGGTTATTTAGTTATCTGATGAGCTCACTGAATGATTTCATAGGAGGAGGAGGAGGAAGAGTCTGAATGTATTCCAGCTGAAGATTTCTACAAGCAGAAAATATTGTTGCAGTGCTTTGAGTCAGCAGTCAGTATAGATTTTGGTGATCACAGGTGGTAACTGAGACTCAGGTGAACTCAACCTTAGCTTTTGGGAACTCTGAGTTAGTTTTCACTGTATTTGTGGGGACTGACCTATTTAATTTTTTTTCCCCTTTATATTTATGTGTAACTGTGAAAATGTTTGTGGCTTATAAAGTAGCCATATTATGTTGTAAAAATTAATTTCTTTATCATAAGATTTTATAAAGTTGGTACTTAATTAAATTCATTCCTTTTGTTCTTTTTGGACTTGATTGTGGGGAGGTTGACCCAGTTCAATCCTTGCTGAAAATCCTCAGTGACTGAATTCTGGTCTCCATGGGCTTTTGTAAGGAGGATGTTTTTAAGCACTAGAAGGTCAGTGAGGTAATCTCTAGCCCAGCCAAAAGCTTACATGAGTACAAAAGGATGAAGTATTAACTATACATTCCTCCTTCCTTTAATATTTGTTAATCTGAGCCTTTAACCTGAATCCTGCTCCCAATTTGATTCGTAGACTTTAAGACCAGAAGGAAAGACTGGATGTTCTAATCTGATCTCCTGTATATCACAGGCCATTCAATTTCACCTTGTTACCCTTGTAAATTATTTTTTTACTTTAAATGGGGGAGGTCCTTCTACTAAGATCTACTATTATAATGTTCCCTAGAGATAGCAGAGGCACACCTTGAACTGGAGGGGTGGGAGAAGAGGAAGGGGAACAATTCCCAGCTCCTACCTGATCTCCCTTCCAATCCAGAGTGCTGCTGTGGCCACTCCAGGCCCTCTAAATCCCACTGTTACTCCCCCCCCCCACCCCCATGCATGCAGTTTCTGTCTCTCTATTGGTAGAAGTGTGCCCTGCCCCCCCCCCCACTATTGCAAGGGCAGGGTGACATAGGCAGAACCTGATTGAGAACTGAGAATGAATGGGTAGGAAGCACCAATGTTGGGTGTTGTGGGGCGGAGTCAGGGGGAAAGCGGAGCTGAGCAGGAGCAGAAATGGATCAGCCCTTACAGCCCCCCTCTCCTCACCAGGTTCTGTGGCCCATCATGCTCCCATATCTGGAAAGCTAATATAAGCAGTTCAGCCATTTCTCCTTAAATGTGTTTTTTCATGCTACCAGCAAACATAAGTAGCACACAAATATTTGTAATTCACTACATCTTCTGATTAAGGTTTAACCGCTTCATTATTTTCTAGTGCTAATCTCTGCAAGAACAAAGATCTGTGTGTGTCTGTGTGTGTTTGTGGTTCTAATTTTGTTTGTTTTGCTGCCCAAAAACAGTTTTCTAAAATGTTTTGGATAACTCTGGCTGCTTTAGGAAAAAAGTAAAAAATCAATTTTTTTAAAGGGTCACCATGAGACTTGCAGGAAATCATGTGTAAATCTATATGTTCTCCTCCAATATAAAATAAATGAATTATAAAAATAAATTGAGCAGCTAGACATAGAAAGTGCCCATCCAAATTGATTCATACATGATGATACAATATAGCCTAGAGCAGAATGCATTAGAAAATTATTCTTTTTTCTTACATTGCTTAGTTTGGAATGGCAAAATAAATAGCTTCCTCCACCTCATAATCTCTACATTTTACCTTAGGGTATCCCAAATTGGAGATTCTTCCATATGCCTGTCTAATTATAGAACTCCTGGGAGTTCTCCCTTCTGAACTCAACATACTGTTGCTAGAGGAAGCCAACTAAAGATCAAATGAGGGACACTTACACTCAGCACTACAACAGAGGAGGTCATCCTGAAGAAAGTTTAGTCATTCAACTATTTGCAACTTCAGAAATGGGCACGTACCCTATAAGTCGCTGTGGCTACATGCTGCTGTTACTTTCTTTCTCCTTCCTGATAGTAAAATAAATTAAAAAGGCAGCATTTACAAACAGTTTACAACTCTCCTCCTAGAATAGGCTATAACTTGGCACCTGGTAACCTGATATTTATAGACATCATATCCACTGTATATATTTCTCAATCAAAACAAACTGAATACACAGATTTAAGAAGTTGACATTTTGGCCCAGGTCCTCAGCTGATGTGAATAAGCATAATTCTATTGAGTTCAATGGAAATAGATCAGTGCACACCAGATGACCCTGTATGTTTAACTATATTCCCTGCAGTGTTTTACTACAGTTCTTCCAGATGTATGATTAGAGTTTACAAGACTGTTCACAGTAAATCCAAGAGGTGGTTTGTGTTGGAGGGGGAAAATTTCTTCATTTCATTTTCGTTTGCAAAAATGGATAATTTGACAGAAGTTTGTGAATTTGGCACAAACTGCATAGTTATCTTGTTTAACATAATGCTGCCATAAGTAGAGATAAGGGGAGGGGCTTCTGGTCTGACGGCTATGTACGGTAATCCCACTATACATACACCAAATATAAGAATTGATTAGGAATGGCTAAAAACAGGACCAGAGAAGACTCGGGCCTTGTCTGAACTGGAGGAGGTTTGCTGACATAGTTCCTAGTGGAGATTCAAGTCAGGGAAATGGTGCAAGCTAAACCGGAAAAAAAGGACTCGTCAGTATAATTGTGTCTACACTAGGGCTTTTTGCTGCATAGCTCTGTTGGTTAGAAATGTGATTTCTTCACATGACAAAGCTATGGCAGCAACATTTTTATGTGTAGGCTAGGCCTCAGACATCCACAGGGACAACAAATTTTGGTTTAATAAAAAGAGGAATCTTAATTAATGTCATCTCTATGTATGCTATGCCCATTGCTTTGAACCTCATGTAGTCCCACTAGTGCAACATGTGTAAATCACAACCAAATCAGAATTTTAAGTGTAATGTCTTCAGGAAATGTTGGCATTTGTGCTCCTAAATCTTTTAGGCACATCTGAAAATCTCGCTCTTAAATCTGTCCCAAAGTGAAGTTTTGGATTCATATGTTAGTAAAATACTTTTTCACCCACTGCTCTGTGTTTAAGAGCAGTGATTCTAGAATACAGCTAAAAGCTTTAGAAATGTTAATCACATAGCAACCTTCAGATGTAACAATGCAACAAGATTTATTTGAGATGATGCAGCAGCTGTTGACAGTACTAATACCCCCCCCCCTTTTTTTTGTGGATGTTTTCATATCTGTAGATGTGACACTTATCTATAGTTGTACTTGCTTTGTAGATAAAAATATATTTTAAACATATATTTCTCTTTTTAGTAGTGACAGTTAATTAATAAGTCAAGTCAAGAGGAAATTAAAGATGACCTAAGGTCAGGAATGAGAAAAGCAAAGTTTTTACACAGTTAATCTTCATCCGGCATTGTGAAAAAAGTTACATTAAAATTGTCATGGGAAACTTTGTCCTCCCCCCGCAATGCATTCAGAAACCAAGAACAATTCTTTAATGCTTTAGGTGAAAAAAAAAGTTTATTTAACTAGCAAACTGAAAGCACCACAGGAGTCTCATTCAGTGTGAGCATATATACACTTTTCACACATTACCATCAATGTGGGGTGAATGCTTTCTCCACATAGCTTGTGTCTCTTCCAGTCAGCTGATCTTGGGCAAGTGTGGCAGTATTCCCTGCAGAGTTTGCTAGATGCTCCCATGGCGGCTTGTTTTCAATGGTAACCAAAGGCTGAGGTTGCTGCTTTGATGGGTATCAAAAAGATTCTTCTCTTTATATGTGCATTTATGAATTGCTGACCCAGATGATCAAACTTGCAATGCCAGCAACATCAAGCATATTGAAAAAAAGAATTACTGGCCACCTGTTTATCTTGTGCCTGCATGAGTTCTTGCAAGATGGTCCATGTTATCAACATCACTTTTAGTATGAATGTAGTGAATAATTATGTGGGGGTTTCTTTTTGCCTCCTTCTACAGCTTTGTCATGATGCATCATCAATAGCATTATTAACTCACTTGCCCTTCTTTGTAAGATAGAAAACAATGGTGAGTGGCCCAGTGATGAGAATTTTTCTCTGCTGCAATGTGGGTATATCTGGATTGTTTCATTGCATTGTACAAACATAGGTCAAATTTTCATTGAGCAGATCTTAAGTAAGCTGAATAGTTTTCCCAACTACATTTCTTCCAGTCTTATACCAGAGCTGAACATGAGCTCTTCATTTTCGAATGACAAACTTGATGAATAATCAATGGAAGCAGTGTTCCTTCTCAGAACACTTGACATGATCTAGTACAAAGTCATCAGCATATATGTTGTCATCACATGACAACTTACTTTCAGAGTTGCAAATTATTTTTATGAGAACAGTAGCAGAATATTGTGTCCATTTGTTTGCCATCTTGAATTTCACAACACGGAAAATCCCTTCAAGAATCTTCAGAGTCTGCAGCATTTGGAGCACAATACCTACACAAAATATCACCTCAAGTATGCTAGGCAAAGTAAGCCAGCATCAGTCCACTCTGTGTTGAGGATACCAAACATGCCTAGATTTGAAGGGACCAACCTCCCTGGAATATCTTCTATCTTATAGTGACTGTATACATCAACCATTGTCACTGTAATACATTATAAATTAGCATATGCTAATGATTACAATACAAGATACTCTCACTAGAAGCAAATGTGTACATAGAACTATTAAAATACTGGTTAAGAGTGAAACCTTTGGTGTACCTCTGTATCCCACGTACTTTTGATACAGCAAAAATGTTTTAAATGCATTTGTTTGTTTGTTTGTTGTTTGCTGAATTGTATACTTGTGCTTAGGTGACAACATCCTAGAACAGCATAGCTGGAAGGCTGTTAGTTCATGATTTATCACAACGTATATGCTCAGAGTACAACATTACCTCACGAATATGGATCAGAGTACGCAATCTGTCATCAGAAGCTGAAGTTGAGGATAAGCAAACACTTGATTTCTATGCACATTTTTTTCTTTACAAAATTGATAGCTTAGCTTTGATTCACTAAGGAGTGGCTTATATTCATTCAATAAAATTAACTCATTAGCTCCAGATGTTGAAATATGTCCCACGGTCACCATGAAATTACAGAACTACTTTAATTCCTGAATCAGTTTTCTGTGAGTCAAAGCTATAATAATACAAAAGGTGACAATCCTGGCTCATGACTGAATGGAAACAGTCATATTATGAGGCCATAATTTCAGTTTACCATATAAATGCAAAGAAATGTACCCTGATTTATACAGAGATCAACTGTAGTTTTCTATTAACTTACATGATAGCTTCTCAGGGCTTGTCTACATGGCACTTTACCTCATTAGAGGGATGTAAATACTAGTAATGCACACCAGCATGTTACATGCTTACTGGTCAGTGTGGACCCTGCTGGTACATAAGACGTCCCTAGTGTACAACATTACTACACTGACATGCACTAGGAAACTGTTAGTGTGCACCATCAGGGTCCAGTCTAGTCAATTAGTGTGTAGCACTATCACGCACACTAGAATTTACACCCCTCTAGTATAGACAAGTCCTCTAGTTCTGTATAGACAAGTCCTCAATTTATATGGTCTGTGTGCAGATCTCTTGATCCCAATTTTCAGTTTGCATCAATGTTTTGACTAAATGTCATTTCAGTATTTTTAAAACCAGAAAAAATAAGTAAAAAGGAAATGAACATTTGCATTTAGTTTTTAAAATGTTGACCGGAAATAAAATTTGTTTAGAAGTTTCCTCTAGAAAACATTTTTGTTGTTGGAACTGATATTTTCCTGGGAAAAAAATTGTTTTGATTAAACTGGTTTGTTGGGGGTGTTTTTGCAGAAAACTTTCTCCACTTTTTTTTTAAAACTAGCTTTATTCCCCAGTAGGAAGATACCTGATACCTCATCCCATGCCCTAAATGCCCCAACAACAACTATATGGGTGAAATGAGGCAATTACTATGCTCTTGAATGAACTCGCATCGAAAAATGATGAAAGACAAAGACATCATATCACCTGCAGGCAAACACTTTTTCCCAAGCGGTCACTTTCTAACTAACCTCTCAGTCCTCATCCTCAAAGGAAACCTGCACAACTCCTTCAAAAGATGAGCCTAGGAGCTTAAATTCATAACTTTGCTGCAACCCACTTAGACTCCTCACCCCCTTATTCTTCCTTTCCTTCTTCTTGCTGGGGTGGTGTTAATGAGCCATTTCACCATGAATGGTCCTGTGATGGGTACGACTCACCACTGCGGTGCTTCCCAATGGCTGTCCTGGGAATTAGCACTATGCCCTCTTCTGGTGGTGTCTCACTCATTGTCACCTCTGTTCCTGGACCCATGTCACTCCAAGGACAATGGCATCCTCTTCAGGACACAGTCATCAAGCTTTGCAGCACTCTATGTTCCCTCCTTCTGGGGGACAGTACTGCACTTCAGCAGTCTAGTCACTTCCTCAGTGATGACTGCGGGGTGGAGGACCACCCAGGCTCTCCCACTACTCTGGGTCCCAGCCCAGGACCCTATAGATGGCCAACACTTGCTGTGTCCTCTCCAACTCCTCAGTAGATTTCCCTGGACCACTTACCCGCAGCCCCAGCATGCTCTTTGCCCTTGCCTCAGGTCCTCAGCCTGCAGATCTCCGCAGCCCACCAGGAGCTACCTTTAGTTCCCCAGGTCTCTGCCTACAGCACTACTCTGTCCAGGGTGCTTGCTGCCTTCAGCCTGCAAAGCAGTCAGTTATCCTCCTCAAGCTCCAGGGAGTGACTGAAACTGCTCTGGTCTGCAGCCCTTCTTATATGGGCTAACCTGGCCCTGATTGGCTGCTCCATGCAGCCTCTGTCTAATTGGCTGTCCAGCCTCCCTAGGACTCTGTTAACCCCTTATGGGTCAATGTGGGGCAGACACCCCATCACAGGTCCCTTGAAATATGTGTTAACTTTTATGCTAAACAATCTGTTCCACCTTGTATTTAGCTGTGACACTCTGAATAAGTTTCCCAGACCTGGGAACCAGCTCTGAAGAAGAGCTCTGGGTAGCTTGAAAGCTTGTCTCTCTCATGAACAGAAGTTGGTCCAAAAAAAGATATTAACTCACCCAATTGTCTCACTAACTGAAGAGTAACACTGGCCCAGTTGGAAGAAGAGAGCCATTAGGCACATGCAGTGGACTTGTAGGGTGTGACTTCAGGTGGAACACATGTGAAAGAGTGGCTTGGCATGGTTTCAACCCAGCACAGAATAGTTTGGGCTGACATTTGTTTAATTAGTTGTTTGATTAATTCTTAGACACTCAAAAGGAAAACTCTAGATTGCAAACCCTTACGTATCCAAAAGAAGAATATTCACATGAACCAATACCATAAAGTTTTGCACAGGTCTACTTATAATGTATTGGTGGAAGGGCTCAGAGAAAATCATTGCTTCTCAGTAATGTGCTTTGCTAAAACAGTAGTACTAAAGTTAATCTTTCCAAGGAATTATGTATTTGTTCAATGCAGAATCCTTCTATGGAAGATTATTAAAAATTGATCAGTTCCTCAAGCTCAGGAGGGACCACAGGGACCCGGTTAATACAATTTCCTCTAGTGACTCTCTAGCTATAAAAAAAGGAAGTGTAATTAAACTAATCTTCTGTTAAACATAAATTGTAAATTAATAGAATCTTTTATCATGTTTTCTTTCTTTTAGTATTTAAAGGAAACAAAATGTCTGGGGCCTGATTCTGATCGGACATACTTTGGTTTCCATTTAGTTCATTGGCATTATTCCTGATTTGTACTGGTGAAAGAGAGTAGAACTGGACTCCTTGTTTTTAAAAATAAGTGAAACATCAAAGCCTGGCAGATTCCCTATATCACAAAATCTGCACTTGATAATGTGGTCCAAACAGAGTGACAAGTTTCATAAAAGACACACTAAATTGGTGAAATTTACACTTTTTGCCAGACACTTATTGCACAGGGCATGCCTCTTTAGACTTCTAGATTCATTTAGACTAAAAGTTACTTAAAATTCTTTTGTGCTAGATTTTGCCTCCCCTGGCATCAGTGGTAGAGCTTCTCCCTCTTTGTATGAGCTGATTAAAGGTTTGGCTTTGCTTCACTCTGCTTTGGGTCTGGCTACCTGTCCCCACAAAAATGCCAACAATAGAAGAGACACTTTTGGGTGCAGATATGGTATTAATACACCAGGGATGAAATCCTGGACTGATTGAATTCGGTGGCATTTATTTCAGTGGAGCCAGTATTTTATCCCAGGTCTCTCTCCTACAGAGCCTACAAACACCAAAACTCCATGGATACTGGCTGTGAGTCAGACAAACCTATTCCACATTCCAGAAATGTCAGCCTGCTGTGAATGGCAAAATATCAAAGAACAAACCAAAAACAATCCCATGGAATTATTCAGGAGTAATTATTCTGCACTCTCTTTTTCTGAGTAACTCTAAGTGTAGACAAACCCCTTACACTGCATGGGGTGGCACAGTTTGCAGGAGTAGTTACAATCTGTAGCAAGTCCCTTTGACAGCTGTGGGAGTAGTAAGGAGAGATTTTGGATTGTTTTGAGAAGAGTAATATTGCCTGTATCTGTCTATCGATGTGTACATGTGGCATTAGGGCCTCTTAGTAGCAATGCGTTGAGGAGTTCCTACTTCCTTCATCAAAGACAGCTGTGATGAAAATTGCAAGATAGACAATGCTAAAAGCTGAAGTCCAATCAGGACAGATAGATGGCAGACAGCAGGAGTGCAATTACTTCACATTAACCTACTTGTGTTACAATCCTGAACTGGAGGATCCATCTCCATGACTAAGAATAATCCAGTCTTTTTGTCAATTCAATCATTGGCTTCTCTGCTGCAACTTCCTAGAAGCTGCTGCTTTTTGGCACCAGTAAATGCTAATTATAATCAAAATTTAAAAAATAGAAAATTGACAATAACACATATGTATTGCGCCTGATTCCCAGTTATGCTAAGGACCACTCTGGAAGTATAAAGGGATCTTAGTGTAACTGAGAATCGGACCTATTATTTTCTAGTATCCCTTCCCCGCCCTTGATTACAGAATTACAGTCCAGTCCCAATTATTAAATTAATTTCAATGTCAATTTAAAACAAATGATTTCATTACCTTTTCTTCTCCTGCACCAGAAATTGACTTCCATCCCAGACTGTTCCAGCTTACAGGAACATTTCATACAATTCCTTAAAATCCACCCTCTGCAAGTGTGTCAGACTTTATAGCTACTCAGCCTCACACTTATTTCAGCATGGGCGTGCCGGTGCTCAGTACCAAACCAGAACAAACAGTAATGTACATGCCAGCGACAGCCATCCTTCTGTTAGCCAGGTGAACAGCAGGCAAAACAGCAGGTGAATGGCAGGAAGTGTTGAGCGGATTCAACAGAGTTCACCACAGCAGCACTGTACAATAATTTACTAGTCCTAACAGTCCATTTAATATATATTATAAATAAAAACAAATAACTTGTACTTTGGTAAGTTGCCAGGTGAAGGTATTCCCAGTTACACAAACAAACAAACAAACAAACATTCTCTCCTGAGGACTAATTCAAAGCCTCACAGCTTCAATGGGGTTGATGCAGGCCCTTATTGTGTGACACATTTTTATTATTGTCTTCTTTATTATGTATGTCTTATGTTTAGCGTGTGTGTGTGTGTATTTCACTGATTTTTGTGCAGTATCACCTTGCCTTCTCTTATTGATTTGTTTGATTAATTTTATTCGTGAGTCGTATTTCTTTAAGGCTAATAGCAATTCTGTTGATTAATGCCATATATGTCCAATATTATATAGACTGATGTTTATGAGAAAGGACATGATTAATAACCAGTATATTACCTTTGTACACTATTTCTTGGTGACTGGAAAATACCTGTAAGATCAGTCTTCTCTCATTATAGACTCCAGTGCTTGGGAGATGTGGGAGGAAATGAGGTGTAATAGTGAGAGAAAAAGAATAAGGATATATTTACACTGAAAAAAAAAATATATATATATATGTTCTTAACTTGTGTCAGCTCTCTTGGGTTGAAATAGCTGTGAAGACAGAGCAACTTGGCTTTTAAAGCAGGTTAGGAGCTCTAATTAAAGCCTAGTCATAGATTCCAAGGCCCGAAGGGACCATTATGATCATCTAGTCTGACCTCTTGTATAACACAGGCCATAGAACTTCCCAAAAATAATTCCTAAAGAAATTAGGAATTACTAAAACATCCAATCTTGAATTAAAAATTTTCAGTGATGGAGAATTCATCATGACCCTTGATAAGTTGTTCCAAAGTTTATTTTGTCGCCCTGTTAAAAATTTACACCTTATTTCCAGTCTGAATTTGTCTTGTTTCAACTTCCAGCCATTGGATCATGCTCTACCTTTCTCTGTTAGAAGGAAGAGCCCATTAATAAATACTTGTTCTCCATATAAGTATTTAGACTACAATCAAGTCACCCATAAGCCTTCTCTTAAACACAATAGATTGAGCTGATAAAACCTGACTTGATCACTATATGGCATTTTTTTAAACCTTTAATCATTCTTGTGGCTCTTCTCTAAAACCCGCTTCAATTTTTCAACATCCGTCTTGAATTGTAGATGCCAGAACTGGATACGGTATTCCAGCAATGGTCACTGAATACAGAGGTAAAATACTTTCTCTACTCCAACTTGAGATTCCCCTGTTTATGCATCCAAGGATCGCATGAGCCCTCTTGAACACAGTGGCGCCCAGGGAGCTCATGTTCCACTGATTATCCATCATGGCCTCCAAACCTTTTTCAGAGTCACTCCTTCCCAAAATAGAGTCCCCCACCCTGTAAGTATGGCTTACATTCTTTGTTTCTATATGTATACATTTACATTTAGTCATATTAACAATACATATTGTCTGTTTGTACCCAGCTTACAAAGCGATCCCAATAGCTCTGTACCATTGTGTTGTACTCTTCATTATTTACCACACCCCCAATTTTGGTGTTTAAAAACTTTATCTGTCATGATTTTATGTTTTCATCCAGCTCATTGGTAAAAATGTTAAACAGTGTAGGGCCAAGAATTGATCCCTGCAAGACGTCACTAGAAAGACACCCATTTGATGATGATTCCCAGTTAAGTTATATTTTGAGACCTGTCAATTAGCTTTCAATCCATTTAGTGGATGCCATGTTAACTTCATGTTGTTCCAAGTGTTTTTAATCAAAATATCATGTGGTATCAACTCACATGCGGTACAGAAATCTGAGGCCTGTTCTATGCATAAAATTAGGTGAACTTCGCTACATTGCTCGGAGGTGTGAGCAGTTTACACTGCTAAAAGATGTAGTTAAGTTGACCTATGCCCCAGTATAGAGAGTGGTAGGTTGATGGAAGAATCTCAGACAAGTGAATTTATTACAGCAATGGAAGAATCCCTTCTGTCACTGTATAAGTGTCTACTGTGACAAATTTCAGAGTAGCAGCCATGTTAGTCTGTATCCGTAAAAAGAAAAGGAGTACTTGTGGCACCTTAGAGACTAACAAATTTATTAGAGCATAAGCTTTCATGAGCTATTCATATGCTTCTGATGAAGTGAGCTGTAGCTCACGAAAGCTTATGCTCTAATAAATTTGTTAGTCTCTAAGGTGCCACAAGTACTCCTTTTCTTTTTACTGTGACAAAGTTTCTCCTCTGCCTTGGTGGGTCCTGCGCTTATTGGCGGATTTGCTCACCTCAGAGGTTCACGGCAGCCCTCAGTTTGGCCACTTTTGCTAGTGGCTCAAACCTGCCAAACACGCAGCTAAACTCATCACTGGCAAGCATGGGGAAAAGGAGGGAGAACAATCCCCACACTCTCTATTGATCCACCTAGTGGTTCGGGGGACAAGCCAGGGACCTTCCCCTCTGGTGAGACCCACAGTTCAGGTCCACTCCTCTGATATCCAGTATGGGGGAGAAGAATGGGGGAACCCAGGACTGCCCTCTAATCCGGGTTCCAGCCCAGGGCCCTGTGGATCACAGTTGTCTACTGTGTTTCTTGTAACAGCTGTGTGACAGCTACAACTCCCTCGGCTACTTCTCCATGGCCTCCTTCCAATACCTTCTTTATACTCCCCACAGGACCTTCCTACTGATGCCAGACAGTGTTTATACTCCTCAGACCTCCAGCACCATGCCCTCTCATTCTCAGCTCCTTGCGTGCCCCCACTGACTAAAGTGTGGATCTTTTTAAACCAGGTGCTCTGACTAGCCTGCCTGTCTTAATTGATTTTAACAGCTTCTTAATTGGCTACAGGTATGCTCATTAGCCTGTCTGCCTTAATTGGTTCCAGCAAGTTCCTGATTTGTCTGGAACTGCCCCTGCTACCTTACCCAGGGGAAAGGGACCTGTTTAACCTGGGGCTAATATATCTGCCTTCTATCACTCTCCTGGGTACTTGGCGCGGTTTACCCCTATCCCGGACACCTGCCCCTTTTGCGGCATGAGGGAGACCCTGGCGCACATTTACTTAGTGTGCCAGGCTGCAGCCTCTATTCCAGCTCCTCTTAGACATCTTGTTAAGATTTTGGTTGCACTTTTCCCCTCACCTTTTTATTTATGCACTCCCTACCCATGGCCCCACAAAGTCACGGGACCTCCTGGTTAACCTCCTCCTGGCCCTGGCTAAAATGGCCATCTATAAAACCAGGGTGAGGAGGTTGGCTGATGGAGTCTCCTGTGACTGTGGGGCCTATTTCCGATCCTCCGTCTGTTCACGTATCCAGGCAGAGTTCCTCTGGGCGGCGTCCACTGACTCCCTTGACACCTTCGAGGAGCAGTGGGCACTGTCCGGGGTTCTCTGCTTGGTGTCCCGTCTGGTTCCTTCATTTGACCCTTTGACCACACTCCTGTCCCTGTTATTTCATTAGTTGTCCCCCATAATCATTTGGCTTCCAGGTCCTGTGGATCCCCCTTTTAGGATCCCAATAGGATCACTCTCCTGTAGCCACCTGGCCTGACCCTATCACACTACATACCCTAATTGTATTACATCAAAACTTCTACCTTTATCAATCAAATTTGTAATCTCAAGAAAAAATAATATCAAATTAGTTTGACAGGATCTATTTTCCATAAACCCATGTTGATGGGTGTTAATTATATTACTCCCTTTATTTGTCAATATGAGGTCTAATATAGAATTGCCCCTGTTCCTTAGTGTTATTTGGTGGTCTGTAGCAGACACCAACTAATAACCCCATATTGTGCTTTATCTGTTAGGACACTGATCCATAAGGATTCAAGATCATTTTCTTCTCAGCTATCAGTGACTCAGAAAAAAAGTAATACCATTCTTAACATAGAGTGTTACTCCCCCTTCCCTTTTGCCCATTTGATCCTTCCTAAATAAGTTATAGCTATTGATTTTAACATTCCAATCATGGGAAATATCCACGTTTCAATAATGCCAACTAGATCAAATCTGCACTCATCAATGAGCATTTCCAGTTGTGTTTGTTACACAGGCTCCTAGCATTGGTGAATAGGCAATTCAGAAATTTCTTCTCTTCATGTCCTTTGATTCCTTGATTAATTTTGTTCTCAACATCTCAATTTTGTACCTTGCAATTAGATGCTAGCTGCTGGTCTATGACACCTGACTTGGGCTATGGAGGCATTTAAGTGCAGTGTAGACATTTCTGCTCGGGCTGCAGCACAAACTCTGGGAACCTCTCACCTTGCAGGGTCCTAGAGTCCGGGCTTCAATCTGAGCTTGGATGTTTACACTGCAATTAAACAGCCTCTCAGTTCCCCACCAGCCCGAGTCAGCAGGCAAAGGCCAGCCACATGTGTTTAATTGCAGAGTAGACATACCCTGAGAGTGAATTTCTTGATTCTGTTCCTTTCTCCATTATTTTCCCATATTAATTTGGTCTGATAATCTAACCTCTCTGTTTTATCGTCTTTGTTTGTAAAATGTAGATAATGATGATAATTACCTAATTCACAAGGACATTGTGAAGTTTAACTATTAAATATTTGTAAAATGCTTTTGCGATCTTAAAGAGTGTGTCACGGTTCCTCCCCCACTCTGAACTCTAGGGTACAGATGTGGGGACCTGCATGAAAAACCTCCTAAGCTTATCTTTACCAGCTTAGGTCAAAACTTCCCCAAGGTACAAAATATTACACCTTGTACTGGCCGCTACCACCACCAAACTAATACTGGTTACTGGGGAAGAGCTGTTTGGACGCGTCCTTCCCCCCAAAATACTTCCCAAAACCTTGCACCCCACTTCCTGGGCAAGGTTTGGTAAAAAGCCTCACCAATTTGCCTAGGTGACTACAGACCCAGATCCTTGGATCTTAAGAACAATGAAAAAGCATTCAGTGTTTTACAAGAAGACTTTTAATAAAAAATAGAAGTAAATAGAAATAAAGAAATCCCCCCTGTAAAATCAGGATGGTAGATATCTTACAGGGTAATTAGATTCAAAAACATAGAGAACCCCTCTAGGCAAAACCTTAAGTTACAAAAAAGATACACAGACAGAAATAGTTATTCTATTCAGCACAATTCTTTTCTCAGCCATTTAAAGAAATCATAATCTAACACATACCTAGCTAGATTACTTACTACAAGTTCTAAGACTCCATTCCTGTTCTGTCCCTGGCCAAGACGACTACAGACAGACACAGACCCTTTGTTTCTCTCCCTCCTCCCAGCTTTTGAAAGTATCTTGTCTCCTCATTGGTCATTTTGGTCAGGTGCCAGCGAGGTTACCTTTAGCTTCTTAACCCTTTACAGGTGAGAGGAGCTTTCCCCTGGCCAGGAGGGATTTCAAAGGGGTTTACCCTTCCCTTTATATTTATGACAGAGTGCAACTTTTATATCCTATTATTTTAATTATGTTAATCTTTTGCCATGATAAAAATCTGTCATGAAAATTGGGGAGGGGGACTTTTACAGAAAACATTGGATTCGATAGTATAAGTGGCCCTTATTGGTACAATTATTTTAAAGTATAATGTTTACTGATATATGATGTACTAGTTAGAAATAAATTGGGATGTTCTTCCTAAACAGCAGGGCTGAGTTAAGGATGCTGCTTTCTGGATTCACAATGTAGTGTTTTAAAAGGTATGTTCTATCATTAATATTTTAATACACACTGTGGTCTTAATTTCTTTGTTTGTAATATGTTTCAGTTTTAGCTCTTCGGCTCTATTTTGACAGACATTTCATTTTGAACTGTCAATCTTCTATTTTAGTGGTATGACATGGAAGGTCTCATGCTTGAAATGAAATTAATTTTTCATCATAATAGAGACTTCAAAGACCTGGGATGAAATAATATGGGTTTCCATAAATTTTAATTATAAAATATTGCTAACTCTAGACTACTAGCATGTAATTCACCCCTAGTGTCAATGAAATTATACCAGGTAAAAGTATGATTTAGTGAACATTTGTCCCTATCACAAATGGACCACTAGACTTGATCAGATTAGTAATAGCTACTCAGGTGAGGCACAAATCTGGAATGAATTTACAGCACTTCAAAAACAAGGTACATTAGCAGAGTTAAGTGCAAAAAAATTACACAGAAATTTCCTCTATTATCCCAAGTAATCAATGCATTCTCACTAGTACATTAAGCACCAGTAAAAATAATTTAAAAGGATGAAAGGCTTCACATTCAGAAGCAGTTCTATTGAAAAGTCACACCAGTTTTGAGGGTGTAATGCAACTTAAGTGGTACATCCGCCTTTTGCTAGCTCTGTGCCAAGAGCTGAATTTCATCCTTGGTAAAAGGGTGACGGTGGCAGCTTCAGTCTCTTTATGAAGTGTGTGCACCAGGGAAAGGGGAAGGAGCCAAACACTTCCGGAAATGAATAGTGGCAACAACAAAAACTTGGCACTGTACTGGTATTAGCATCAATCTCTGGCTGCCACAGACTTCTTGTGACATGTTGGAAACTCATGTAGGGTCACCAGTTCAAAGACAATTAGGCTCCTAAAGATGCAGATAGGTGCCTAATGGAATTTTTGAAAGTGACTAAATGGGAGTTTGGCCATTTCTTGTTTTTGAAAGTGCCTAAATTTCTTGGCCAAAATAGACATGTGGTTAGCTCAGAATAGCTCCATTATCAAGACAGAAAAAGCACTAGCATTACAAAAGTAAATGTGCTACACGTCTAGAATTGCATTTGTTTTGGACGTCTGTACAGATTTGGAAATTATCCAGTAAAAGAAAACAAAACACTATTCTAAACAAGGGTAACTTTAAATAAAATATCGCTTGCCATAATTCAGACATGCCTTTGGCATGTTTGTGTATCTTTCCCACAGATGAATTTATAGGCAATATATTAATTTCATATTTCTCTTGATAGAATGGGTGACACTAGTTTGCTGTTTATTAGCATCAGTCTGATAAAAGGTGTGCTTTGTGCTGATATGTGAGAAGGTTATCCAGTAAAATGTGCTTTAAATTAATGGCAGTGGTACTATATTAAATTTGAATATCACTCATCTGAGTTTAGTGACATACAAAGTATAATTCATATTTTATGCTTAGCATTACATTTATAGAGATGCTTTCTGATTGGAGTAACTAGCATCTTAGACATTTTATTGCACTTAAAGCGAGAGTGATCATTTTGAATAAGGCTGTAGGGTAGGCTATCAGTTTTAAAATTCATTGTATTGTTTTTATTGTTACTTTTTTAAATCTGATAATTACATGCTGTTGCATTAAATTCCCTTGGAAATGTCAACTGCATATTTCATTCTATCTGAAGTTGTTGTATAGTGCTGTTGTTGTTTTAAATTGAGGTGCATTTGTAAGATATTTGTCTATCTAGATGTACTCTTAAAATATTGTTGTAGACAAGACAGCCAAGAAAATATAAATAATACATTTATCTAAGTGACAGACCAGCAGGGGTCCAGATGGAACCTTCTGTTACCCTGGCACTTTGTTAAAAAATAACAATATTGCTTCAAAATTTTTGTGTGTGTGTAGGGTTTGATCAAATGACAAAATATGACAGTGTTCATCTACATGCATGGATTTATTGACTAGCACTGCTTTCAATAAATGCTATGAAATATCATCATTGATCATAATTTTTACACTATAGTGAATATCACTCACTTGAAATGATAGTGAGCCCAAAATCATACCTTGTGCAACACAACTAAATTCAATGGAACTGCATTAGAGGGGAATTTTGCTCAATACAAAAATTCATTTCGGACATGTTCTCCACCCTTGCTTGATTACTGTTGGGGTAATTAAATAGACTATCTGGGTAACTGCTTGGGTACGAGTTCTCATGAACAGAGAAGACTTCCATCTCTCCCACTGTTCAGTGCTGAAGGAACATTGATACGTGCCATTGGACAGGACCAAATGGGCCATAGACATCATTCTTAGATAATCTATACAATTTCTTAACATGGTAGTAACATGGACTTGATCCTGCAAATACTTATGCAAATCTTGTGAGTAGCCTCACTGAAATGATTGTATTCAATCAGACTCCTCATGCTTGTAAGGCTAAGCACACATTAAGTCTTCCAAGGACAGAGCCCTATTTATATTAAGCTTGCTGCTCTCCACACCAACTTCTTTCTTTTCAAGCTGTTACGAAGGACATGTGGAATTTGATTCTGAAAGGGACATTCTTAATTTGAAAACTATTCAAGGTATAACTTCAGCTTGCTTCTTTCTCTGACACATGCAACTTTATCACACATGTCTGGATCCTGCAAACAGATGAAAGTGTAGCTTTACTTCTACAAGTTGTCCCATTGGTTTCACATAACAGTCAATGGAGCTGCATCAGGGATTTGTGTAACTTACTCATACCCATAAGTGCCTTTACTTAGGTGACAGGCATCAGAAAGTAGTAGGTGAAAATGACTGGTAAAATAGAGAAACAGCTAAATATGTCACTCATATTCAGCTATTTTTCAGAGATTAAGGGGAGCAAGATTTGGCTCTTTTAGCTGGAGTTAGTATGTGATGCCTACCAGCTTTTCAAAATCCAACAAAGATGTTCCCTGACAGACTGAGGAATTGAAACATTCCTCTAATAAAGAGCTACAGTAACTTTCGACATACAGTCTTAGTGGCCTTTGGTGAGATAAGAGGATATCAAGGATTTTACCAAGTACTAAATAAATCATTTACCAGTGAGTAAAACCAATCTTTTTTATTATTTTTTTAAAGGTTAACTTTTAAGTGCATCATTTATTTAATGGTCAGACCAGCACTTCAGAGCCTTCTACTCCCTGTAACACCACTGTAACCACAAGTTCTTTTACTTTGTCACTCCTTCTAATTGACAGCTTTGGGATGGATCCAGAGAGTCACAACTTAAAAGAAGTGTTCTTTATTTTTAAATTATAATTTGCTTCATCAGTGTCAGTTCAGGGAATTTCTCTATCATTAGAACATTCTTTTCACCAGGAGGCTTTTTGTTCTCAGCTCTCTATGGAGGAACATTTAGTTAATGATAGCAGTTATAAATAGCTTGCTTATAAAGGCTTTCATTGCCTCAGGAATATATATTGTCCAGTTAGCTACTAAAGGAAAAGTTATTTACGCTCCCTCTACATATCTACACCTTATCCTCAAAATCAAAGCAAACACAACATTTTTTGGTTTTTGCCTGTATAATCTTATTTCTAACTCATTGGCTCATACTCTGATTCTGTGCCTGTGAAACTATTCCCTGTCTACCCTAGTGATCCATTCTCATCTCTCTCTCTCTCAGGAAATTAAAAGTACTTTTCATATTAGTGTATTTTCAGTTTAACCCCTCACTGCTCTGCCAAAGTGTCTGTCTGGTTCAAAATCAAAGATTGCTCAATATAAAATGAGAAAGGTCAAACTGTTTGTCACACTGTCTGGAGTGACTCATGACTGAAAGTGCCCTCCTCAAGACAGACTGTCAAAAAAAGAGCAGACACCCCAAACTGGTGGTATGTTCTATAATTATATTTCACCAACCCAATAACAAATGTGAATTCTGGATCACTATCTCAGTCTTACCATGGAGTCACAGACATTCTCCTTAGGCTGTCCTCTACCTTGCCACCCAGACAAGCTGGACTTAGTGATAAGTGGTCACTTAGACCAAAAATCAGAAAGTATTCCAGTTGCTTCCATTCCTAAGAGACCAGCCTTACTCTAGATCAATCGGTACCCTAGATCTTACATGAAAGGCAACACCATAGCCATTCCTGTAATAAGCTATTTAACATTTTATTAACTAGGAAAAAGAAATGAGGGAGTTCTTTACAGGTTAAAGCAAGCAAACCTATACACACAAATGAGTTGCAATCTAAATCTTAAGAGTGACAGAGTTGTAGTGGTCGGTCAGTTCAAAATGTCTTTTAAGGCAAACCCAGGATAACCCTGGGAGATCTCTTGCTTCAGTTTAGCGTCTCTGTCCCTATGAGAATTCAAACAGCAAAGAGATGAAAAATCCTATTGTGACTCTATTTTATCTTTTTTAATTTAGTCTTCCAGGGTACACTCACAGCAACATAAGCCCAGGCTTGACCTGCTTAGTGCCTGCCCAACTCTCTGCCACTACCCACCCTCCCTGGGACTGCATGTGCAGGGGTGCCAGGACAGTGTGCACTGTTGGGGCGGTGAGTAGGAGCCAGCCCCAAAACTTTCCCACAGTGAGGAGGAGCTGCTGTCACTGCAGAAGCGTGTGGGGAGGTTTTGGAGCTGATTCGCTCTGACAGTGCATGCAGCCTGGAATCCCTGCATACGCAGCCCCGGGGAGGGCAAAGAGGGTGCGGGAGCAAGGGCAAGAGAGCAGAGTGGGGACCAAGCATAGACTATCAGGGAGGTGGAGTGGCAGAGCACCTGGCTCAACACGGCCAGGGGAGGAATGACCCCCAACATTCCGGCAGCCAGGAGCTGCCTCCCACCTGTCAACTTTACTCCCTGCTTCAGGCAAGCTCCACACAGCAGCAAAGAGGAGCCGGAGTAAAAAGGGGGAGCACGCTTGGCCAAGCAGTAATGGCACTTCTGGCCGCTGTGCTGGCTGCCTTCAGCGCTGTTCCTCTGCTTCCAGGCACTCTGGACTACACCGGAGGACTTCCAGGACCTGAGTCAAGCTCGAGCCACATGCACACAGGAAAGCAATAGACCTTGGGACCTAGGTCCCAGTTTAACACAGACTCTGACCCTCCAGCTCTGCAGGGTCCAAGGCCCCTAGGTTAGAACAGGTGCGGTGTGGACGCAAGGGGGGGGGTAGGCTTGAGTCTGGGTTTACACAGTTGTATATACATACTCTGAGTGATGAAGTATGACCTGTGATTTGGTGGGGAAGGAGTCTAACTCACTAAAAATGAGTAAACATATCTAATTAATATGGCTTTTGCAGTTTTCATGCCTTAGTTGTAATTAAACGTTTTTGTTTGTTTGTTTAATTCATTAGAGGTAGGGCCCTGTGGAGAAGTATGGGGGTAAAGGTGAAGGAAATAGCTTTGGGTTGTAAGGAGTAGGTAAGGCATGTGTGTGTGGTGGGACTTAAAAACTGCCTGAGCCACTTTGTTATTTTTAAACAACTGATATTGGAGACATTCTTCTCTCTGAAATAGTCCATTCCCATAAGGATTTCCTGCTGACTCCAGAGACTGTGATAATCACATTAGGCCTCTGGTGGGTTAATTTAATTAATTTCATTTTTTAATTATTTAAAAGTGTTATTTCAATTTCCCATTGTGATACAGGTTTAAAAGTGGTTCAAGCAGACTGTTATATTGTACATCAACATTAGAAAGTAAGCCATTAACTGCAGGAAAATTGTTTGATCTTACTAGATTTTTATTTCTTCCTGACTTCTAATTACCATTACATCAAAAACTATAAAGAAAGAAACAAAAGAATAAACCAAAATGCTAATGCAAGTCTCATCCCGCTCTTCCAGGCTCTAAAATCAACTGCAACCAGAGAATTTGGTATTTTACTGTCAGAGGGGGAATGTAATGAATTACATTGCCATCAGATAACACCAAATTTAACAGGGGTTAAGTGTTTAGAGCTAAAGATTGTCTCCCTTAACCTATTGCGATATTAAAGATGCACCTTACAAGAGCAGAGCTGGCCTTTGAATCCATGCAAAGCCCATAGCCACAGGCTACCCTGACTTGAGGAACTGCAATATGTAAAGAAGAATCTTGCTTTTATTAAAAAAAAAAAAAGTTTTGAATCCTTTTACTTGCACAGACAGGTGTGAAAATGGAATCAGCGCAAACTAACCACGAGTGATGAAATCTAGTCACTACTTTTTCCTTCAGCTTGTCCTAATAAATGATAACTGACCATTGGGATTGAAAGCTTGTCACCTATTTCTTTCCTAACATTCACAGGTTATTTACGGTTCCCTTGCAGCCATACAAGCCTGGGCATAGCAATAAAAGCAAATAAATAAATAAAAACCTGAGTCGTAAGTCCCTTAATGTTCGAGAACACTACAGAACAAGTTCAGTATCCCTTAGGCTTCCACTGATGGTAATCGGGCCCAATACCTACCAACAGCATTGCGCAATAGACAAATCTTTTCACCCAGTTACAGGTAGCAGTCTATTATTTATTGTTAGGCCAGGACTACGCTACTATTTATGTCGTCAAAACATATGTTGCTCAGCGGTGTGAAAAAAGACAGCTTCTCCTGCCAACATAGCTACTGCCACTTGTTTGGTGTGGTTTAATTATGTCAACAGGAATCATAGAGTATCAGGGTTGGAAGGGACCTCAAGAGGTCATCTAGTCCAACCCCCTGCTCAAAGCAGGACCAATCTCCAATTTTTGCCCCAGATCTCTAAGTGGCCCCCTCAAGGATTGAACTCACAACCCTGGGTTTAGCAGGCCAATGCTCAAACCACTGAGCTATCCCTCCCCCCTAAACTCCCGTCAGTTTAGAGTAGCTACACAAGAGATCTTACAGCGGCACATCTGCATTGGTAAAGCTGTGCTGCTGTATGCTGCTTTCTGGATTCACAATGTAATGTTTGCCAAGAATGAATAACACATTAACAATCCATTTTAAAAATGATAGGAAGACAACAGTTATTTTAAGGCTGTCTTTCTATAGAAACATGAAATAACACAGAAAGAGTTCATTGCTGATCTGCAGCTTGTGTCTTCTTTTCTTTATGTATTTGGGAATAATTTAACAACTTGCAACATATTTGAATTAAGCATGTAGGTCCTGATTATTCTCGCACATCAGTTTTACAACCGTGTAACTCCATTTACTTCAATGGAGTTACTTTTGATTCACAATGGTGTAAGTGAAAAGAGAATTAGGTCCAAAAGATACCAAAACTATAGAAATTTTTAAAAAAGAAAAGGTAGTTAAAGGCAACTTCTCTTTCTTCCAGTAAGAAAACAATCATGATTTGTTGTTTTTTTGAAGAGACGAATCTAGTGGGGTTCATGCAGGAAAAATGTCTTTTGACACAAGTAAACATCAGTGTCTCAGTATAATGACAGGTTTCAGAGTAGCAGCCGTGTTAGTCCATATCCGCAAAAAGAAAAGGAGTACTTGTGGCACCTTAGAGACTAACACATTTATCTGAGCATAAGCTTTCTCAAATAAATTTGTTAGTCTCTAAGGTGCCACAAGTACTCCTTTTCTTTTTTCAGTATAATGAGAAATCTATATGAATGTCATATGCAATATAAAAGCTTGGCCTTTCAAACACTATTTATATTCTTGACATGCAGATGCACATTAATACACCAGCTATAGTTTTGCAAAAGGAGCATCTTTTCTATTTCTTAATCCAACCTTCTAGAAATGAGAGGCTGATACTAAACCCCTTCAAACAGCTTAGGCTCGCAAGTGGGATTTGTGCTCCACCATGTATTTGTCATTGTAATGGAAAACACATCATGTTAATGCCAGATTTCTAAAGCTAGAAGGGCCCTTTAAAGCAAATGTAATAGTAATTCTGGGATTTATGTAGTAACTGCAATAAGCTTTCTCTTAAGGGTAAATTTGAGCTAATCATGTAAAAGTGTTGCACAGTATCTTTGGCACACCCAGTTATTATCTTATTTAAAATATGTACAATTTTTCAACACTAATAAGGATGCTTTGGAACATCTGTCATAACAGCACATCACTGTGGCACAAGTCAGATATATTCTGGTATACAATTAGGACTGAATACTGTTATCTGTACCCAGACAGAACTCAGGCAGAACTGCCATAGCCTTGATTGTTTTGGTTGATTGATTTAAAAAAGCCAAACAAAAAAAGTTGGTGGTCTTAAGTTTATCTGGATCAGTTATCCTGAGGTAATATAGCTTTAATATGGAAATAACTAGCAGTTTGGTATTTTAAAACTTTCCAAGTCCATTAAAATTGCAGCAAAATAAAAAATCAAGGGTTCTTCCTGCATTGCCTCCAGTGCATTTATATACATTTGTGCAGTGGGTAGTCCCACTGTCTGATGATAATTCTCCACTCACTGATACTAGTAGGAACATTTTATATACATTGCTCAGCTGTAAATGAACACAAAAGGCAGAGGAGAATCAGCCCCGAGATCTAAATTGCCAATTCCAAGTCACTACTTTTTTGGGAATTTGGGATTTGCTTCCCTTATTCCAGGGGTTCTCAACCTTTTTCTTTCTGAGACAACTCCCCCACCCCCACCCCCACAACATGCTATAAAAACTGCACAGCCCACCTAAGCCACAACAACTGGGTTTCTGCATATAAAAGCCAGGCCAGTGTTAGGGGGATAGCAAACAGGTCAACATGAAGCTACATTGCTCAGTCTTTGAATTCAGCCCTGGGTGGCATGGATCAGGGCCCCAGGCTTCAGCCCTATATGGTGAGGCTTTGACTTTCTGCTCTAGGTCCCAGCGAGTCTAATGCTGGCCCTGCTTGGCGGCCCCCCTGAAACCTGCTCATGGCCCCCCTGGTTGAGAACCACTACCTTATACAACACTGGTATATACCCAGTGTAATTTCAATTGAGTGATTTACACTGGTGTAAGCAATAGGGCCTGGAGTTCTAAAGTACGTGGAAAAAGGAAGAAAAATGTGTCTCGTGCATGTTAACACAATGCAGTAGAGATCCATCCTCTTTTATGCATTAGTTTGCTTTTAGCGCCCAGCCTGAAGCCAGATCGATTTCCACAGTTTGCAATGGACAGAGACCAATTACCCACCTTTTTTGTCCTCTTTCCTGCTGTTTAATAGGGCTACAAATAATGGTTTAAAATTACTACCGGTCAAAGGCTTACCCATGTGACCTCCAGCACAGCAACCAAAATGACTTCAGTGATCAAATATAATCTGCATTGTATATGTTACAGAGTGATTTTACAGATGGAAGGGGGGAGAGGGGGAAGACTGAACACAACTCTAACCCTGAAACAACTATGGGCCAGATTCAGTGGGACTCTGCAGCTGCTTTGAGCCACTTTGGAGATGCAAAACAGCTATAATCCTCATTTTATTGGCCAGTGAAACTGGGTTTGTCTTTGCTGTACATTACCAGAGCAGTGCATAGCAGCTGGAACATATTGCTGAGTCTAATCATAAGTGGATTAATATTATAGAGCTTCATTCTTTTTAATGGATTATAATTTTTTAGATGGAAAATGTATGAAAAAATATCATAGTGCAAAACTGATAAAATTTACAACATTTAAAGTTAAGGCACAGAATTTATCCCTAGGCCCTGACTCACTGGTGCAATCCAAGTGCAAAATGTGTGTAAAACACACAGATGGTAGCATTTTAGAGCCACTTCACATAAGGTGTGAAATGGGTGCAATATGACCCCAATTTGTTTTAACTTTAAGCACATAACTAGTCACACTGATTTAAAGGGTTTGACTACACAGAGTTGTTCTTGCTTAACTCCATTTTGGACACACTTATGCAGGAAGAAGTGTTCCTTGTTCCTGTTTAGCCTACTATACAGTGGTTACACAGCACTCTTGTTCCAGAATAAGTGTGTCCATTCATGAAGTTCTTCAGGAACAGCTATTGCACTTCAAATTCATCCCTGCCTTAATCTGCATTAATTTTCAAGTGCAAACATGCATTTAGGCTCATATCTATGTATGCTGAACTGAACATATGTATGAACTGAGCACTACAGCCCAAGTACCGGTGAGAGCTATAGTTAGGGTTGTTTCACTTCTACCAGGTAACACTCTATTTTTAGTTCCTCATGATCTTCCCAGAGCATTCATTTATCAGGCTAAAATGTTTCAAGTTCTAGTCTGTATTTTCGGAAGTCTGAGCAAACAATGGTTCAACCATTTTCAAATGAGAGGAGAGTGGGGAACCAACCACCCAACACTTTCAACATTATAAAAAAAAAAATTCTTGCAATATATTTTCATGAACACTGTAATACAAACTACTGGGAATAGGCAGTTGAAATGTGACTGGGAAATAGTCATCAGCAAAGAAAAGTACCTTTGTTGGTCTGGTAATAATTGTTTTCGATTTGATCAAGTTATGAGGGACAAATATGTGTTACTTTTGGTACAATTTTTAGCACATTTTACCAGGATTCTTAACTTATGGAAGGAAGGGTGCACAGGCAGGTGTGGCTAACTTAGGCTTTCCTACACTGGCACTTTACAGCGCTGCAACTTTCTCACTCAGGGTGTGAAAAAACACCTTTCCCCAGCCCCGAGCTGCAAGTTTCCCAGCACTGGTAGCTATTCCCCTCATGGAGGTGGGTTTTTTTATAGCGCTGGGAGAGCTCTCTCCCAGAGCTGGTGCCAACACTAGACAGCCACATTAAAGTGCTGCCATGGTAGAGCTTTAACGTTGCTAGTGAAGACATAGCATGTGCATATGTTACATAGCAAATAATTACATAGCAAATGCACTTAACAAGATAGGTAGGTTCCTAAGGATGCAACTAGCTCATGTAGGTGTTTTGTTGTAAATATACTAGCAACCTAGATGCCTAACTGCCATTGAAGTGCCTAAATAACTTTGTAAATCAGCATTAGATTCTATTATCTTAAAAATATAAATGCATATGCAAATAGTTTGCTTAAAATGCATAACAAATATTCTTAATGAATTATTTAGCCATCTGTAATATCAATAGCTTGTAAAAGATCTCATCACTACTTTTGCCTTGTAGCTTCTGATCAGCAACAACTAGTAATGGCATGTTGTGTGCCACTAAAGTTACATTGTATGCATCCAACAGCTTCGAAAGATATTACTGATTCCAAAGATATTCCACATACTTAGAAACAGAAATACCTCTGGAATATGTTGTACCTATAAAACTGGAATAAACTTTTAAAGAGTGGCTTCTGCATAATATATTTGATACAGTCAGATAAATTTCTTTCTTAATTTCATTCTGGTATTAGTGAAGGCCTGGTATGAATATTATCTATCTTATTTTTGTATTTTGTGAATCTGTTACTCTTTTATTACTGTACAATATTCAGTACAAATTACAAATGTAAAAAATGCAGTGCAGGATCAGAAGGATTAAAGGATTGGCATAATAAAGGGGGAAAACTCATCCCTTTTCACACACGTGGCACAATTTCAAAATAAATTGGATACGATAGCTAAATACTAGTGGTTTCATTCTCCTGCTGGTACTAGCTCACCTTAAGTGATCACTCTCGTTACAGTGTGTATGGTAACACCCATTGTTTCATGTTCTCATGTGTATATAAATCTCCCCGCTGTATTTTCCACTGAATGCATCTGATGAAGTGAGCTGTAGCTCACGAAAGCTTATGCTCAAATAAATTTGTTATTCTCTAAGGTGCCACAAGTACTCCTTTTCTTTTTGTGAATACAGACCAACACGGCTGCTACTCTGAAACCTGTCATTAAGAACTGTTCTCAGTTGACCTTCAAAAAAGGCAGCTAATGTCCTTTTAATAATTTGAAAGGTACAGAACACACAGTAGCCAATATTTTACACCAGCTAAATAAACGAACAAGTGTGGCTTCACGTGCAGCTAATGATCTTTTCCCTGACTTTGCAACATCTTACAACAAAGCAGTAAATCTTTGCATGTGCACGACAATTCACTTTTTGGAGTGTTTAAATCCAATGGTCAGAGTGACTGGAAAAAAATATAGATTATTTCAGCTAGAGGTCTATGACCCCTTTAACTGTGCCAGAGGCCTAATAAACATCAAAGGGGGTTGAACCAGGCCAGCAGCTTGCTACATTTGAAAAATAAGTACTCATTCTGCAACAATCTAGAAAGAGAAAGGATAAATTTGTGGTTATAGCATGGTCCCGGGACTCAGGAGATCTCGGTTCAATTTCTAGCTATGCTGTTGTGGCCTTGGGCAAGTCACTTAACATCTCTGTTCCTTAATTACCCATGTGTAAATTCGAGACAAATCTTCTTTTCTCATGCCCTTTGTATGTCTTGTTTAATAAGATTGTAAAAGGCCAAGATTATGTCTTATGGTGTGAAAGTATATGAATACCTAATACAATGGGACTTTGGACTGGTTGGGGGCTCCCCACTAAATTTCAAGGAGTTCATATAAGATTTGAATTGGAAACAATGCATGCTAATTTGGTCTTCTTGGAAAAACAATACTTATAAATAAAAGACAAAAGCAGCAATACTGGGTAATAAAATACTTGTTAGAATCATATTTCTGATTCCCAGCTCTGTAATTAAAGGCGTTGGAACTTTCAGTATAGATCTGTAACTAGATGGTTTGTAACTAGATGGACATGATGTTTGGGGAAAGAAAAGTGTGTGTGGGGGGGTGGGGTGAGAATGCATACCTTCTTTGAATCTTTTCCCATTTATAGAACCAATATTACAATTAAACCCTTCATAAGGTTATGAACTGATACAAAAGCTGAAGTGCTTGAGTACCATGAAGATGCTTATTTTTAGAAAAGTAGCTGAAGAACTGAAAATCTTGTGACCCTGTTCTTATAAGGTACCATTCCAATTTTACTGACCCAAGGTTGGTTTGTTCCCCCGCCCCATCCTTAGATAGCGCCTGATCTGTGGGATGTGTCTGAGTTTTGCTCATCACTATATATAGCATTATGGCAATATCATTTTGAGACCCAAGGTAAAATTTTCAAATGTGCCTATGTAACTTAGCAACTTAAGTCACATTTTCAGACGTGAATTAGGCACCTAAGTCTCATTGAAGATAAAAAAAATGTAAAAGGAGACTTCGGGCCAGATTTTTTAAAGGTATTTAGGTGCCTACTGGGATTTTTCAAAAGCATGTAGGCACCTAATTCCCATTGAAATTAATTGTATGGATGACTATCTACATCAGGGGTCCCCAACGCGGTGCCCGCAGGTGCAATGGCACCCGCTGGGGCAGTTGTGTGAGCCCACAGGACACCACGCTGCCAAAATGCCGCTGAGAAATGGCAACGCCTGCCACAGTCTCAGCTGCATTTTGGCGGCAGGGAGTCTGGCACCCGCCACAGTCTTCTGGGAATAGGAATATGCTATCCCCAAAGAAAGGCTGGGGACCACTGACATCTTTAGGCATCTTTAAAAATTTGCCATTTTTGAAAAATTTACTCAGTTCCTGTCATAGAGCTTTTCAGTCAATGGGCTACATCCAGCAAGAATGGTGCAGGGTGGTATGATTTATACTCCATGGGTCACCTTGCAACAGCTGAACCCAGGACACCTTAGTGGAGATTTACTGTGTGTGGTGGTAGGAGATATTTATACCTCTGCCTTGTGGGGGTGAAAGGCAGCATTCATTTCCACCGGCTGTAGCTCCCACCAATAGAAGTCTCTACAGAAATACATTGAATCATCATTGATTCTCACTACCTTAGCCAAGTCTCCTTTGGCATTTTCACTGTCTATTCTTGTGAGAAATTGAATGTATGTGATCTTTCTCTTGTAAGTGAAGCTAGGTTTCCTTTCTGACCAAACCTTGTTGCCTCCTTGTGAAGTTCCCATCTCCAGGGAATCCCATCACAATTTTTACTAGTGTAAGACAATATAAACCTTCCAATGTTTACATCAGCCACATCTGCAATGATTAATATTTCTTTTTTCTTTTTTTTCATATTTACAAAATAAACCAACTAAAGATTTGTAACTGTCAGCAGAAGATCATTTAGATCTCTGTGACTGAAGAGGCAAGGAAATTTCCAATAATGTTTCCACAGCTTCCCAAATTTCCACATTTAATTCCAATTCTTTTTACAATTAAAGAAATTAAAAGAAACCCTAGTTCTCCACACTCATTGTAGCAACAGTGACTCCAGATTCATTCCCGATGATCATTTTTCATAGAAATAAAAAGCCATAATCTCTGAAGAAGGAATATCACAGCCAGTTACATGGTATGATCAGCAATAAAGGAAATAATGTACCGTATAAGTTCCAAGATTCTGAAGGGCATCTCCACTGAATTCAAGTGCCAAGACTGAAGCTAATTAAATTAGCCATTAATGATGGTTGACTGAAGAACTCCAATAAGCATCGCAGAAGAAATGAAGCACCAAAAAGCCCATGACCAACTGGAATGGAGGAGAAGTTTTGCAATTTTAGAAAAACTTTTGTAGTGCTTTACAATGTGGAAAAGCTGAGTACTATGCTAAATATTAATGTTTAGATTTCAACATTCAGAAAATTTCCTTGAAGGCGGACATTGTCAGTAAAGGTAGAATAAATTGCATATTTACCAAATTTGTGAATCTGTAAAAATCATGAACATTTTACATTTGAGAGGAAGGATGGTCTTGTGGTTAAGGCACTGGACAGAAACTCAAGGTTTGTCTTCATGGTGGGGTAATGCACCTTACAGACGTGTGATGTCTAAAGTGCACTAATGTATTACAAATTAATTGGTTCAGGTAGAACCTGCTAGTTCTTTAGTACACTTTAGTGTAGTGCTGGTTCAAACAGTGCTACATCAAAGCATGCTAGGGAAGCCTCAGTGTGCACCAGCAGGGTTTACACAGACAAACTCATGCACAAAGTGTATAGGGAGAACTTGGCCCACCCTACTCCCCCCCAGTCCCAGCCCAGGGCCTTAGCAGTGGCAAGTGCTTCTGGCTTGGGGGCTGGACCAGGCATGGCTCTGCCTAGCAGGGTGCAGAGAGTGGTTCCTCCCAATCCTCCTTGGATGGAGGCCACTCTGCCTCAATACGGTGTGAAATGTTTAAATAAGTAATTCCTTTCACTAGCAGGACAGGAACTATATGTGGTAAAAACACTGAGGAAAAACTGTTTTCCTAGAATTTATGACTTAGACCAGAAATGGAAATACCAGAAACAATATGAGAGAAGCTGAGATTGTGAGATTTTCTGCTCAATTTTACAGGTTTGAGGTGATCAGATGGCTTGTTTCACTGTAACCACTGGTGAGTGTGTGTTACATATCCCCCTCCATGTCCAACCCACAGAGCACATTAGTTTGTTACAGCCTCACCTAGTGTTAGCTCAAGCTATAACAGCTCACACTTTTAGTTCTAGAAGTCTCCAGTGCAATCCTCAGTGTATCAACCAAAATGACAACCATCACATCAGCACACACAATTTTTGAATGGGCATCCAAACAAGACCTGAATGCTGAACTTTATGAGTTTTGACAAGACCTAATTCTGCTACCATTCTCCAGTTTCTTCCAGTGGTTTCCAAACATTCTGGACAAATTTACCAGTTTACCAAACCAAGATATTGTTTGATCATATCCTAAGTATAAACCACCATAACTCCATTAGCTAGAATGGATTAAGAGAAGTCACAGCTATGGACAGCTAAGGAGAAAACAAGCAACAAAAAAAGAAAAATGAGTAGTACAGAGGAAGATACTCACTCCTTTCAGCCCTCCCTTTACCCCCAGAAGTGGGGAGAAGTTTAGATCTGCACTGCTGGGTGGCCCCATTGCATGAGGCCTGCAGGCTGTTCCTTTCTGTTTCTAGTATGTGTGAGTTTTTAGAGCTTCAGGTAAAAATCAGAGAAGAGAGGAGAGACAGAAATATCTATCTATCTTTCTGAATTTGCTCAGGAGTACTTAAGCTATGTCTATTCTTCTCTTTAGCTCTGTCCCTTGTATTAGCCAATGGGATGTGAGCACTAAGAGCTATATCCACCAAATGGAATTTTTTAAATCCAAAGCCAGCTCAACAGTGTCAGAGCTGCAGGCTGTCATTTTCCTTTCTTCTATAGTTTTTCTACAAAGAACATGCTATTTTTTATATAAACCCAAAGACTGTGTATCTGCTTATGTCATTACTGGGAGTTCTCAAAGGTGTGGAATGCCACTCAAGGTATTTTTCCTTTGTCTGGAATTAAAGGCACATCAGGAGCTGCATTTCTTATTTGATCTGCTTTAAAAGCACTTGCACTTTGAATTTTGGTCAAGTGCTGGTCTATTCTGCTCATGCTTTTAACAGTTTTTCTCTGTTGTGAGGATAAATACTTTAAAGATTATGAAACACTACTGATGAAAAAGTTCTATATAACAGGTATTATTAAAAGGTACTGTAATTTCTTTACCAAAAATGGCTAATATTCCTGATATTTCCTTTGCTTCAGAACCTAGCATTGTTGAAGGGGCAGAAATAAAAAGAGTTCATTAAGACTGCAAAATCTTGAGGGTCCTGATACTAACATGTCACAAAAAAAATACTCCACATGAACAAACAAAAAAGCCAGATTTAGAACCATAAACACCATTGATTAATATACAAAAAAGCAAATATATTGCATGCATGCACACACACAGAGTTATGATACAGTTATGGCTGCAGGCACATATCGATATTTTAAATGCCTATTGACATTCAAAAATACTAAATTAAAAACAACCCTGCCACACCAACTGCCCGGTGCACATAAAGACCAATGTTAGAAACTCAGGGGTTGGAAATGTAGAATTAAGGTTGCACCTCTGTGAGAAAGCAGTGAGACTGCACATGTACAGAGATGCAAGCCTACCATTTTCCCTTCTTTGCAAGCAGAGTGTTGAAAATGTTGGGATATTGCACAGCATGGATTTTAGAGTCCCATTGAATCTTTTCACCAGCCATTTGTTTCTGGGAAGTTTTTTCACCCCACATAACTTCCATAGATTGCTGAATAGCTGCAACATGCCATTTGACCCACAGTCAGAAAAAATATCTTTCAGGAAACCCCTCTATAAACATAGTGAAAATGGCTCTTGCCACAGTTTCTGCCTCTGTTAGATAGAGCTACTGCTTCAAGATATCTAGTGGTCAAATCCACCACCACCAAGATATATTTATTTCCTTGGTGGATAGGACGTGGCATAGGGCCTGTAATATCCATTGCTACCCTCGGAAATGCCTCTTGTATTATAGGCAAGGGACATAGAGGAACTTTCTGGGGTCCTGCAGGCCTTTTCCTTTTTTGATATAATTCACAAGACCTACAATAATTCCTTGCATCATTCTGTATTCCTGGCCAATACAAATTTTTCTTCAATCTGTCCAGCAAAAGGACAGTCATGTGCTAACAACATTAATTCCTCATGGTGCTGGGTGGGCACAACCAATTGTTTCTAGGGTTGGCCAGGTCTTTTGTTATTTTCCACAGGAGCTTCCCTATACAATCTCCAATCTTTTTAAAAAAAAAACCTCTCCCCATTTTCCTTCTCTGGGGCTTCCTCTAGGACACTCTTCCTTATCCTTTCTAAAGTAGGCCTCTAATGAAGAGTGAGGGATGATTGTTTTCAGTATGCTCTTTGTCTAGGGCATAGAAGATTATAACTTGTGTGTATATATGAAAGGTCTAAATATTATGTATTATTTAGACATATCTAATGGTGGGTCAGCTGCTAGGCTTGCAATTATATCCTCTCTTCATTTTCAACAAGTGCTATGATTCAGGGACAAAAGGTATGGTAGTTGTACATGTAGAAAAGGGGAAAATTCTGTAATACTGTGCACCTTTCTATGTTGTGCTGAGGCCAATCTCATTAGAGGAAATACCCTCAGCTCCTAACCTCTCTTAATTAACAAGAAACAGATAAGATGGTAACTGGGTTATCTAGGATCCACCCGCTTGTGGCCTTCACAGCATGGCTAGCCCTGCTGCAGGTGGTTCAAGCATTCTCTCTCACAGATTGGGTTCCCTGGTGCTTGTTCAAGTCTTACCCCTTCCAGGGTGTTAGAACACAAAACAGAAAGGAAAACAGCAAATTCAGAATTCAGGTCATCTATGGGTTTGTTGGGAGGACCCTCACTTATTTGGGCCAGATAGCTTGTCCCTTTTTGGCAGGTTTCCTAGATCTAGTCATCCCATCCACCAGGTATCTCTTCCAGGTAGCAAGCTTCCTTAGGTTCTCGGCTGGAAGCAAGCTTCCTATATCAATGAAGTGGCAGAGCTCTGCTGTCTTTCCTTTAAAGCCCAGAACTGGGCTAGGTCTCCCCATTTTAGTTCTTCTCTCCACATCTGACATTGGCTGCAGATGTACTGGGACAAGGTCAGCTGGGTCTACAGGCTCTCCTTATCCCTCTTGTTGCCAGTGTGGGGCAGAGACGACCAATCACAACCGTTCAAAAAAAGGGTAGTTTTCTTTTTACCATCAACAACATACAATGTTATAGAATAAACTCAGACTTTTAACTGATCACAACACTGGTATTGACTCCCTAGACCAAAGAAGGAGCTATTAGTTTAAATCAGTTATTTCATGATGGAATCTTCTTCCTTTCCCTGGAGTTTGTGAATTATTTAATCTTGGCAGAGAGAACTGGCAGTTCTTAGAGCTCCATTTGGCAGTCAAACGGCAAACTAATTATTATTGGGACTCTATCCCACAACAACTGACACACCTGTTTCTATTAGAAATTTTAGCAAAAATAAGGAGCACTGTGTGTGTTGTTTATAAATTCCTCTTTGTGCTCCTCTAAAATAGCACGAGACAAATATAGAAACCTTTCATGTTCATGAGAAAATATGGTGCAGAATCTATAACATCAATAGGTCAACCACATATCTGAGGCTGAGATTGAATCAACAGAAAATTATATATAGAACTTAATGGAATCTGGCAGAATACACAAACTCAGTACCTGTGATAACAGCAATAAGTTCTGGGGTCAATAAGGGCTTGGCACTTGTGTTATGGTACTGCTGTCCTGTAGTTCTGTCCTTTGTGATAAAAACAAATCATAACATAAATATCATTTTATGCTTTGATCTCTCAATGATAAAATTTGCTTAGCTACTGGATTTGTATAAAGTACTATCTGGTAGTAATGCATATGAAGCGTTCCTGTTAAAGACAGGAATGATTGCCAAAGGCTGATTGGAAGCCACCTAAAAACCCTTAAATATCACAGAGGAGTGCTCATGCCTGAGCATTCAAGTGAATTGTTGATCTAGTATAATAAACACTGTTTCTTGAAGAAAGCATATGATCTGTTTCTGGAATGAGTAAAGTGGTTGATGGAGTTATAATGTGGCCCATCTGCCATGGGCTGCTGACAATTATAAGGGTCAAGTTCAAATATCTAGGAGTTCCTCTTAAAAATTTATTAACACCAGCAGCTCAAAGCTCCCATCCAGGAACCTGGGAAAATATAAATACTTTCCATGGCACCCTTAACAGGCAATACTTCTGCATTCACAATTTGTGTGTGTGTGTGTGTGAGAGAGAGAGAGAGAGTGTGAGTGAAAGAGGGAGAATTTTATTAGAGGACAAGGGAACACAGCAACAATATATGAGCCAACTGAACACTAAGTAAAACAGGGACGTTCTTGGCATCTGTCATAAATATAAAGGGAAGGGTAAACCCCTTTGAAATCCCTCCTGGCCAGGGGAAAGCTCCTCTCACCTGTAAAGGGTTAAGAAGCTAAAGGTAACCTCGCTGGCACCTGACCAAAATGACCAATGAGGAGACAAGATACTTTCAAAAGCTGGGAGGAGGGAGAGAAACAAAGGGTCTGTGTCTGTCTGTAGTCGTCTTGGCCGGGGACAGAACAGGAATGGAGTCTTAGAACTTTTAGTAAGTAATCTAGCTAGGTATGTGTTAGATTATGATTTCTTTAAATGGCTGAGAAAAGAATTGTGCTGAATAGAATAACTATTTCTGTCTGTGTATCTTTTTTGTAACTTAAGGTTTTGCCTAGAGGGGTTCTCTATGTTTTTGAATCTAATTACCCTGTAAGATATATACCATCCTGATTTTACAGGGGGAATTTCTTTATTTCTATTTACTTCTATTTTTTATTAAAAGTCTTCTTGTAAAACACTGAATGCTTTTTCATTGTTCTCAGATCCAAGGGTTTGGGTTTGTGGTCACCTATGCAAATTGGTGAGGCTTTTTATCCAACATTTCCCAGGAAAGGGGGGGTGCAAGTGTTGGGAGGATTGTTCATTGTTCTTAAGATCCAAGGGTCTGGGTCTGTAGTCACCTAGACAAATTGGTGAGGCTTTTTACCAAACCTTGTCCAGGAAGTGGGGTGCAAGGTTTTGGGAAGTATTTTGGGGGGAAGGACGCGTCCAAACAGCTCTTCCCCAGTAACCAGTATTAGTTTGGTGGTGGTAGCGGCCAGTTTAAGGATAACGGGGGTAATATTTTGTACCTTGGGGAAGTTTTGACCTAAGCTGGTAAAGATAAGCTTAGGAGGTTTTTCATGCAGGTCCCCACATCTGTACCCTAGAGTTCAGAGTGGGGGAGGAACCTTGACATGGTGGCACAGTGGTGGGATTAACCTGAAATCATTTTGAGATCCAGTTGAGATTTTTTGAACTAGAAATACAGATTTTAAAAAGGAATTTTTAGGAAGTCCAGAAGGCAGCTTTGAAACTGAAAGCAGCTTGGTTTCTCTCTGCTTTGTGGCCAAGCAGAGACAAAAGGGGATTATCTTGTGAATTGCAGGTTTTCTTTGCCTGGAGGCAGGGTACTTAACTCCTGCAGGGAAATTCACAGTCTTCCAACCCAGAGGTTTTTTTTTTTCTTTTCTTCCTAAAAGTAAATAGGGGGTGTGTGCTCTACCCATTTGCCTGGAGACAAAAGTGGCAGGGTTTTTTTTAGGATTTTGATTTTTTTTTTGTTTTACAAGGAGCACAGGTTTGAAAAGAAATTTTTTTTCTTCTTTGGGCTGGGTAAGCAGGTTTCCAAGTAGTTGGAGGTTTTTTGCTTTAATTTGGGCCCAGAGCAGAGACAAGGGAATTGTCTTTTTCTGTAGGCTGACAATCACTATCAGAGAATAGGTATTCTATTCCAGCACAGCAAAATTTTACAGCCAAGTTTTGTTTGTTTATTTCTAAACCTCGGGTGTAAAGTTAGTTAAAAACAGAGAGGTTAGAATGGCCAAATCCTCAGCTCGACTACAGCTGGAATTAGCCAAATTTCAGGCTGAGGAAAAACAAAGGGAACATGAAAGACAGATAGAACTCATGCGGCTGAAGAAGGAGGAGAAGGAAAAAGAGAGGAAGCATGTGGAGGAGATGGAGAGGATAAAGGCCCAGCAGAATATACCAACAAACCCTAGCAATCCTTCTCCAGGTACCACTTCCCATCCCAGAAGGTTCCCCACCTACAAGGCAGGTGATGATACTGAGGCCTTCTTAGAAAACTTCGAAAGGGCCTGCCTTGGGTACAACATCTCTACTGACCAATACATGGTAGAGCTGAGGCCGCAGCTCAGTGGACCCTTAGCTGAGGTGGCAGCTGAAATGCCTAAAGAACACATGAACAAGTATGAACTGTTTAAATCCAAGGCGAGAGTCAGAATGGGGATAACACCCGAGCAGTCTCGTCGGAGGTTCAGAGCCCTAAGGTGGAAACCAGACATGTCATTTACCCGACATGCCTACCACATTGTAAAACATTGGGATGCCTGGATATCAGGAGCAAGTGTTGAATCTCCAGTAAATTTGCCCTTCCTAATGCAAATGGAACAATTCTTAGAGGGTGTTCCTGAGGAAATAGAAAGATACATCCTAGATGGGAAACCCAAAACTGTAATTGAGGCAGGAGAGATTGGAGCCAGATGGGTGGAGGTGGCAGAGAAGAAGAAAACTGGTCGCAGTTGGAGCGGAGACCAGAAGGGACCACCCCAGACCACACCCTATTACCGGGGGCCGCCCAAAGCCCCACCTACCTCCCAAAGAACCCTCCAGACCCCTTATCGTCCCACCACCCCGTTCTCCAGCAACCCTCCTCGCCCCAGTGACCCGTCAGCTGGACGATGTTTTAAGTGTAACGAGCTGGGGCATGTAAAGGCCAACTGCCCCAAGAACCCCAACAGATTACAGTTCATTGCACCGGAATCACACCAGAGGTCCACAGGCCCAGATACCTCCCAGATACCCTTGGAGCGGAGGGAAACTGTGAGTGTGGGTGGGAAGAAGGTCACCGCGTGGAGGGACACCGGAGCACAAGTGTCAGCTATCCATGCTTCCTTAGTGGACCCCAATTTAATCAACCCAGAGATCCAAGTGACGATTCAACCCTTCAAGTCCAACTCTTTCAATTTGCCTACAGCCAAGTTGCCTGTCCAGTACAAGGGCTGGTCAGGAATGTGGACTTTTGCAGTCTATGATGATTATCCCATCCCCATGCTGTTGGGGGAAGACTTGGCCAATCATGTGAAGCAGGCCAAGAGGGTGGGAATGGTCACCCGCAACCAGGCTAAACAAGCCGGGAGGCCTAGCTCTGTTCCGGAAACTTCTTTCAGGACCCAGTCAGAGGTGATGGACCTGGACCCCAGGCCAATGTCTGCAACAGCAGTAGTGGATCCAGTCCCAGAGACCCAGACGGAACCAGTCCCAGAACCGGAACCAGCCAAACAACCAACACCAGACCCCGTGTCAGCACTGAATCCAGTACTTGCAACCTCAACACCAGAGGGCCCCACCGAACCTGAACTGGCAGCAGCCGATAACCCTACACAAGAGGCTCAGCCGGAGCCTGAATCCCAACATAGTGCACCAGCGGAGAGCGGTTCACAGTCAACAGAAACAGCTCCATCCCCTATATCGCTTCCAGAGGGACCAAGCCTAGGTCCACAATCCCATGAGGAACTGATGTCTCCAGCATCAAGGGAACAGTTCCAGACCGAACAGGAAGCAGATGAAAGCCTCCAGAGAGCTTGGACGGCGGCACGGAGCAACCCACCGCCTCTCAGCTCTTCTAATCGATCCAGGTTTGTTGTAGAAAGAGGACTTTTATACAAGGAAACTCTTTCTGGGGGACACCAGGAAGACTGGCATCCTCAGAGACAGTTGGTAGTTCCAACTAAATACCGGGCCAAGCTCTTGAGCTTAGCCCATGATCACCCTAGTGGCCATGCTGGGGTGAACAGGACCAAAGACCGTTTGGGGGGGTCATTCCACTGGGAGGGAATGGGCAAGGATGTTTCTACCTATGTCCAGTCTTGTGAGGTGTGCCAAAGAGTGGGAAAACCCCAAGACCAGGTCAAAGCTCCTCTCCAGCCACTCCCCATCATTGAAGTTCCATTTCAGCGAGTAGCTGTGGATATTCTGGGTCCTTTTCCGAAAAAGACACCCAGAGGAAAGCAGTACATACTGACTTTCATGGATTTTGCCACCCGATGGCCGGAAGCAGTAGCTCTAAGCAACACCAGGGCTAGAAGTGTGTGCCAGGCACTAGCAGACATTTTTGCCAGGGTAGGTTGGCCCTCCGACATCCTCACAGATGCAGGGACTAATTTCCTTGCAGGAACTATGAAAAACCTTTGGGAAGCTCATGGGGTAAATCACTTGGTTGCCACTCCTTACCATCATCAAACAAATGGCATGGTGGAGAAGTTTAATGGAACTTTGGGGGCCATGATACGTAAATTCGTAAATGAGCACTCCAATGATTGGGACCTAGTATTGCAGCAGTTGCTCTTTGCCTACAGAGCTGTACCACATCCCAGTTTAGGGTTTTCCCCATTTGAACTTGTATATGGCCGTGAGGTTAAGGGGCCATTGCAGTTGGTGAAGCAGCAATGGGAGGGATTTACACCTTCTCCAGGAACTAACATTCTGGACTTTGTAACCAACCTACAAAACACCCTCCGAACCTCTTTAGCCCTTGCTAGAGAAAACTTACAGGATGCTCAAAAAGAGCAAAAAGCCTGGTATGATAAACATGCCAGAGAGCGTTCCTTCAAAGTAGGAGACCAGGTCATGGTCTTAAAGGCTCTCCAGGCCCATAAAATGGAAGCATCGTGGGAAGGGCCATTCGTGGTCCAGGAGCGCCTGGGAGCTGTTAATTATCTCATAGCATTCCCCACCTCCAACCGAAAGCCGAAGGTGTATCATATTAATTCTCTAAAGCCCTTTTATTCCAGAGAATTAAAGGTTTGTCAGTTTACAGCCCAGGGAGGAGACGACGCTGAGTGGCCTGAAGGTGTCTACTACGAAGGGAAATGTGCTGGTGGTGTGGAAGAGGTGAACCTCTCCATGACCCTTGGGCGTATGCAGCGACAGCAGATCCAGGAGCTGTGCACTAGCTACGCGCCAACGTTCTCAGCCACCCCAGGACTGACTGAACGGGCATACCACTCCATTGACACAGGTAATGCTCACCCAATTAGGGTCCAACCTTACCGGGTGTCTCCTCAAGCTAAAACTGCTATAGAACGGGAGATCCAGGATATGTTACAGATGGGTGTAATCCGCCCCTCTGAAAGTGCATGGGCATCTCCAGTGGTTCTAGTTCCCAAACCAGATGGGGAAATACGTTTTTGCGTGGACTACCGTAAGCTAAATGCTGTAACTCGCCCAGACAACTATCCCATGCCACGCACAGATGAACTATTAGAGAAACTGGGAAGGGCCCAGTTCATCTCTACCTTGGACTTAACCAAGGGGTACTGGCAGGTACCGCTAGATGAATCTGCCAAGGAAAGGTCAGCCTTCATCACACATCTCGGGCTGTATGAATTTAATGTACTCCCTTTCGGGCTGCGAAATGCACCCGCCACTTTCCAAAGACTTGTAGATGGTCTCCTAGCGGGATTAGGAGAATATGCAGTCGCCTACCTTGACGATGTGGCCATATTTTCGGATTCCTGGGCAGACCACCTGGAACATCTACAAAAAGTCCTTGAGCGCATAAGGGAGGCAGGACTAACTGTTAAGGCTAAGAAGTGTCAAATAGGCCTAAACAGAGTGACTTACCTTGGACACCAGGTGGGTCAAGGAACTATCAGCCCCCTACAGGCCAAAGTGGATGCTATCCAAAAGTGGCCTGTCCCAAAGTCAAAGAAACAGGTTCAATCCTTCTTAGGCTTGGCCGGTTATTACAGACGATTTGTACCGCACTACAGCCAAATCGCTGCCCCACTGACAGACCTAACCAAAAAGAAACAGCCAAATGCTGTTCAGTGGACCGGAAAGTGTCAGAAGGCCTTTAACAAGCTTAAAGCGACACTCATGTCTGACCCTGTACTAAGGGCCCCAGACTTTGACAAACCGTTCCTAGTAACCACAGATGCATCCGAGCGTGGTGTGGGAGCAGTTTTAATGCAGAAAGGACCTGATCAAGAATTCCACCCTGTAGTGTTTCTCAGCAAAAAACTGTCTGAGAGGGAAAGCAACTGGTCAGTCACTGAAAAAGAATGTTATGCCATTGTCTACGCTCTGGAAAAGCTACGCCCATATGTTTGGGGACGGCGTTTCCACCTGCAAACCGACCATGCTGCACTAAAGTGGCTTCACACTGTCAAAGAAACTAACAAAAAACTTCTTCGGTGGAGTTTAGCTCTCCAAGATTTTGATTTCGACATCCAACACATCTCAGGAGCTTCTAACAAAGTGGCTGATGCACTCTCCCGTGAAAGTTTCCCAGAATCAACTGGTTAAAATCGTCCTTGAGATGTGGAAAATATTGTTAGTCTTTATGTACTTGGTAGTATATTTAGAGATGCATGTGTCTTATTAACTCTGTTTTCCTAGAGCTCCAGGAAGAAATCCCAGCCAGTGTTTCACCCTAGCTGAGATTTGGGGGGCGTGTCATAAATATAAAGGGAAGGGTAAACCCCTTTGAAATCCCTCCTGGCCAGGGGAAAGCTCCTCTCACCTGTAAAGGGTTAAGAAGCTAAAGGTAACCTCGCTGGCACCTGACCAAAATGACCAATGAGGAGACAAGATACTTTCAAAAGCTGGGAGGAGGGAGAGAAACAAAGGGTCTGTGTCTGTCTGTAGTCGTCTTGGCCGGGGACAGAACAGGAATGGAGTCTTAGAACTTTTAGTAAGTAATCTAGCTAGGTATGTGTTAGATTATGATTTCTTTAAATGGCTGAGAAAAGAATTGTGCTGAATAGAATAACTATTTCTGTCTGTGTATCTTTTTTGTAACTTAAGGTTTTGCCTAGAGGGGTTCTCTATGTTTTTGAATCTAATTACCCTGTAAGATATATACCATCCTGATTTTACAGGGGGAATTTCTTTATTTCTATTTACTTCTATTTTTTATTAAAAGTCTTCTTGTAAAACACTGAATGCTTTTTCATTGTTCTCAGATCCAAGGGTTTGGGTTTGTGGTCACCTATGCAAATTGGTGAGGCTTTTTATCCAACATTTCCCAGGAAAGGGGGGGTGCAAGTGTTGGGAGGATTGTTCATTGTTCTTAAGATCCAAGGGTCTGGGTCTGTAGTCACCTAGACAAATTGGTGAGGCTTTTTACCAAACCTTGTCCAGGAAGTGGGGTGCAAGGTTTTGGGAAGTATTTTGGGGGGAAGGACGCGTCCAAACAGCTCTTCCCCAGTAACCAGTATTAGTTTGGTGGTGGTAGCGGCCAGTCTAAGGATAACGGGGGTAATATTTTGTACCTTGGGGAAGTTTTGACCTAAGCTGGTAAAGATAAGCTTAGGAGGTTTTTCATGCAGGTCCCCACATCTGTACCCTAGAGTTCAGAGTGGGGGAGGAACCTTGACAGCATCTTTGACAGTAGACCTTGAATTCAGTCACCCAGCCACCAGTGTGAAGGTCTGATAATCAAATGTCCCGTTAACACATACTTTTGCCCTTCTGCCTACACCTTACTGATGCTACACCTCACTCATGGTTTGTTGACAGTAGTTAGAGTAGTCCCACAAGTCAGGATTGTCAGAAAAAGGTGTATCTCTAGACCCTAGAAGAAGTGCTACCTGTTCTGGTCCTAAGGTGCCCCCATTTAACGCAGTTACAGTGATTTAAGCTATATTGGGGCTCTGTAGGAGGGCCCCTACCAGAGTTCACTCAGAGCAGTTGCTGTGCTCTGCAGCTTCAGCAAAGTCTCTCTTCACCACTGCCTCTGACTGTGAAGAAACCTCTGTCTTGTCTCTTCCCAAAGTCTTCAGTGGAGGAAGATCAGTGGCATATGGAACCATGGAGCAGAGAGACCTTGCCACAAGGTAAGTACCCCTTTCCTCTCTCTCTGTTCAGTCCCACTACCCTGCCAATTCAGAGTTCTTGTAATGTTCTGCTGTCTCACCAAAGTGCCTTGTTGTGGCCTGGCTCCTCCCAAGCACCCTCTTGTGGCCTGGTTAGATCTGCAGAGCCCTGCTGTCAACCTCCCCCTGCTGGCCTTCATTTCTTCCCTCAGGTTTTTTTCTGACTCTGGCAGTCCCTGCAACTCTCTTAGCCCCCTCCTCTTCCACTTCCTGCTGCACTTTATAGGGAATCTTCCCCATCCCTGCTCAGGTGTGCCTCCTCAGTAGCCAGCATTGACTGGGCCCCAGGCCTTCAATAGTTCATCTACACAGTGAGTGGCAGTGCGTCTCAGACCCTGGGGAGCTTGCAGGACTTGTGCTATGGTGGTAAAATAGCTGTGTCGATGTTGCAGCTGAGGCTGGAGCTTGGGCTCTGAATCCTAGGGAGGGGGCTCAAATTCAAAGCGTGAACTCCAGCCTGAGCTGCAACATCGACACAGCCATTTCACTGCTGCAGCGAGAGATGAAGTCTGTTGACCCAGGGTCTGAGACTCACTGCCTCTTGCTGTGCAGACATACCTTAAAGGGTCATGCCATATGCAAACAAACTCTTTCTGGAGCCATCCTTTCCCCTGTTCACTAACAGATAGTAGTAGAGAGCTGCAGCTTTTGTCTTTGTGGAGTTCTGATTTAGCAGCTTATGAAAGATCTCTTGTCCACTCTTTCCACTGTCCACCAACAGATCATAATAGCAAGCTCCTTTGACAAGTGATTTGGGGGCCCTGAGTTTTTGGTGCTGTACTTGAGACATCTGTAAAAGGGCCTGATTTTCAGATAAGTTTAGCACATTCTGAAACTCAGGCCTCGTTTAGAGGGTCTCCAAGTTAGGTATTGAAAAATGGAGGCACCCCAATTCACTAGTCACTTATGAAAATTTAGGCCTTAATATTTCGTCATTTTAACTATTAGGGCAACTGTGCTGAACCACTTTAAACTCTTTATAATGATGGAAAACCTCTAATAATGGTAACATTGTCTTAACCCTCTCAGTGGCTGTGATTGCAGAGCCACTGGCCATTATCTTTGAAAACTCGTGGCGAACCGGGGAAGTCCCGGATGACTGGAAAAAGGCTAATGTAGTGCCAATCTTTAAAAAAGGGAAGAAGGAAGATCCTGGGAACTACAGGCCAGTCAGCCTCACCTCAGTCCCTGGAAAAATCATGGAGCAGGTCCTCAAAGAATCAATCCTGAAGCACTTGCATGAGAGGAAAGTGATCAGGAACAGCCAGCATGGATTCACCAAGGGAAGGTCATGCCTGACTAATCTAATCGCCTTTTATGATGAGATTACTGGTTCTGTGGATGAAGGGAAAGCAGTGGATGTATTGTTTCTTGACTTTAGCAAAGCTTTTGACACGGTCTCCCATAGTATTCTTGTCAGCAAGTTAAGGAAGTATGGGCTGGATGAATGCACTATAAGGTGGGTAGAAAGCTGGCTAAATTGTCGGGCTCAACGGGTAGTGATCAATGGCTCCATGTCTAGTTGGCAGCTGGTATCAAGTGGAGTGCCCCAAGGGTCGGTCCTGGGGCCAGTTTTATTCAATATCTTCATAAATGATCTGGAGGATGGTGTGGATTGCACTCTCAGCAAATTTGCGGATGATACTAAACTGGGAGGAGTGGTAGATACGCTGGAGGGGAGGGATAGGATACAGAAGGACCTAGACCAATTGGAAGATTGGGCCAAAAGGAATCTGATGAGGTTCAATAAGGATAAGTGCAGGGTCCTGCACTTAGGACGGAAGAACCCAATGCACAGCTACAGACTAGGGACCGAATGGCTAGGCAGCAGTTCTGCAGAAAAGGACCTAGGGGTGACAGTGGACGAGAAGCTGGATATGAGTCAGCAGTGTGCCCTTGTTGCCAAGAAGGCCAATGGCATTTTGGGATGTATAAGTAGGGACATTGCGAGCAGATCGAGGGACGTGATCGTTCCCCTCTATTCGACATTGGTGAGGCCTCATCTGGAGTACTGTGTCCAGTTTTGGGCCCCACACTTCAAGAAGGATGTGGATAAATTGGAGAGAGTCCAGCGAAGGGCAACAAAAATGATTAGGGGACTGGAACACATGAGTTATGAGGAGAGGCTGAGGGAGCTGGGATTGTTTAGCCTGCAGAAGAGAAGAATGAGGGGGGATTTGATAGCTGCTTTCAACTACCTGAAAGGGGGTTCCAAAGAGGATGGCTCTAGACTGTTCTCAATGGTAGCAGATGACAGAACGAGGAGTAATGGTCTCAAGTTGCAGTGGGGGAGGTTTAGATTGGATATTAGGAAAAACTTTTTCACTAAGAGGGTGGTGAAACACTGGAATGCGTTACCTAGGGAGGTAGTAGAATCTCCTTCCTTAGAGGTTTTTAAGGTCAGGCTTGACAAAGCCCTGGCTGGGATGATTTAACTGGGAATTGGTCCTGCTTTGAGCAGGGGGTTGGACTAGATGACCTTCTGGGGTCCCTTCCAACCCTGATATTCTATGATTCTATGATTCTATTCCTGAACAGGAGAGTAAATTGAGAATTATCAGATTCTTCAGAGAAAGAATATAATGAATAGATATTTATGCTGATAAGCTAGGAGCTAGTTTATATTTTATTCTTAATATTGAAAATATTAAACTTTATGATCATCAACATTTTCAATACAAAATCTCAGTTTTAAGACCTGTCCTTATTTGCCAGTCTAAAATGCCTGGCCTTTCAGAGTTCATGACAAATGGAAAAGATTTGGGTGATTTACCAAAATACTTCCATAGTGAAATACCTAAATTAGAATGATCTTTTTCAATTACTTTTTCAATACTTGTGAAATGTGCTTTTGCTAGAAAAGTCTAAATGGTAGAAGCCAAGTTCTTTGCACAGTAATGCAAGATGTTATGTGTAGAGCGGGCTGGAAAAACTTATATGGAGCATCTCAATGTCAGAAAATACCTGAAAGATTTGAACAGATTTACAGTGTACATTGAAAGTTCACCATTATATTGCATTCATCTTATATTCTTTCAGCTTCTGTTTATCTTTAGTTTGTAACTGAGGTATCTCAGCAACAATATAGAGACTTTCCACAGCACTTAGGTTCCTAAGTGAGTAAGCCACTTGTGAAAATGGGACTTAGGTGCTTTTGAAAATATTACCCCAGACACCAAATCTGAGGATGTTCAAAATCTGCATTCAGAAGTTATTTCATGAAGCCAAATCCAGTCTTTTGACCTATTTACTATGTGCAAGAATATAATTACTGACCTATCAAGTTAATGAGTCACATAATGAAAGAAGAAAAGGAGTACTTGTGGCACCTTAGAGACTAACCAATTTATTTGAGCATGAACTTTCGTGAGCTACAGCTCACTTCATCGGATGCATGCCGTGGAAACTGTAGCAAACTTTATATATACACAGAGAATATGAAAAAATACCTCCTCCCACCCCACTGTCCAGCTGGTAATAGCTTATCTAAAGTGATCATCAGGTGGGCCATTTCCAGCACAAATCCAGGTTTTCTCACCCTCCACCCCCGCCCACAAATTCACTCTCCTGCTGGTGATAGCCCATCCAAAGTGACAACTCTTTACACAATGTGCATGATAATAAAGTTGGGCCATTTCCTGCACAAATCCAGGTTCTCTCACCCCCTCACCCCCCTCCCAAAAACCACACACACAAACTCACTATCCTGCTGGTAATAGCTCATCCAAAGTGACCATTCTCCCTACAATGTGCATGATAATCAAGGTGGGCTATTTCCAGCACAAATCCAGGTTTTCTCACATCCCCATGTGAGAAACTTTAGGTCATGTACAAGTGTTTGCACATAAGTCCATCAACAAATTTGAAGGATCACAATGTTGCACATAAAGTGAGACCAACAAAATGCACAATTTAGAGCTTACTCAGTATTTTTTGGTGTGGAATTATGTACTAATTATAAATTTTGCTATATTTCAGATAGGAAAGAGATGGGTTTTATCTGAAATATTTTGGGCCAGCTCCTCTGCTGACATTCTTCTATTGAAGTGAATGGAGTAATGGCAGCAAAGGATTTGGCCCTTTGTCTTTATTTTCTTTAGCAAGCCCATATTTCCTAAAACCTATAAGACTGAAACTAATGTAAATTATCTACCATAATATTTATTCATATTTTATATATGAACCTATAGAACCTGTTGTCACCAAACCAATCAACAACAACAATGACAAAAAAACCAAAACAACCCTTGTCCAATGTTCCCTCTAATTTTTGACAGGCCGTGTGTGCAAAATATTTCTTATGTGGAAATTGTTGTGCTTGTGTGCAAATTTTTGTGCGTGCGGTGTTTTGCCATGTGCGCAGGGTTTAGGATCTGTGTGCGCAAGCACACTTGCACAGCTTAGAGGGAACAGTGCTCTTGACAAATATTTACTTCATAAATTTTAATGTGTGTATTTTAGTAAAGATATGATTTTACTGATGGAGCAAATTGAGCAAAACGTTTAGCCTAATTTATAGCTTTACTTGTCTTGATGTGTAATTTGATATAATCCATCTATCAAAGACATATTGGCAAAAGGTGAGACCCAACTGTACATTTAAAAATATATATATAATCTTTTTACCATTTCATAACTTACTGAAAAATGTTAACTTGACTCCTATTTTATGTAGTTAAAAAGGAACTTTTAGGAGGTCGTGCAGGCTGAAGTTACTTTTTTTAATCAGAGTGAAATTTCGAAGAGTGCCCAAGTGGCTTAGAAGCCAAAGTACCATATTCAAAAAGGACTTAATCTTATTGCAAGTCATAGGCTCCTACAGGTCAGATTTACAAAGTTACACCTAAAGATACACATAGGCACCTAGAAGGATTTACAAAAATGCCTAAGAAGGTTAGGCACTTGACTCTGATAGAGTAGGCACTTCTGTAAATCCCACTAAGTGCTTCTAAGTTTCTTTAGAAGCTTAAATACTTTATAAATCTGACCCAAAGTGCCTGTGTCATTTTTTTAAAATAAGAGTTGGAACCTACATCATTTAGGTGCAATTGAAAATTGTAGGCAGGTCTCAAAATAAACCAACAACAAAAAAACCCCATAAATACACCTTTAAAATGTATTGCCAAATGGGCAAGAATAATGTAGTAAGAGTCTAACATCTTAATATTAGACAATTTTAAATAAGTTATGTAAAGGACTGAACATAATGCTGATCTACTGTACATATTAAAATAGATATTTGACTTTGAAAATATGAATGCATAGGTAAATGGGCGTAATGAACAATGAGTATGTACATGCAGATGGCTTTTTGAAAATATGAATGTGTAGGCAAAACCCAGGCATGCTGAACAATGTGCATGTGCGTGCAGATGGCTTTTACACACAGTTTTTGTATTTTAGGAAATCCAGGCTGACATACTACAATATCCTGTATTTCAAATTATGAATAGCTCAGCATTTGAATGATATTTTCTTTGAAGAATTTAATATTCCAGTGACTTCTGAATCCAAATCTGAACTGTCTCCAGTTCACACTAAGTAGTTTAGTAGGGTTAGCTCACACCTTTTTCTTAATCTTTCTAAATGCTTTCATGGGCTGCCACGTTTTGTTTGATGGAATCCACAGAGGTGGGGGATTAGAATTATTTTTTTTGTCTATTCATTCTTCAAATTATCTCTTACATTTTACCTGCCATGGTCCATTCTATTGACTTCACCCGGGCTGAATATGCAGCTTTTGTTTAGCTTGAATGGACTCTAGTACTTTTCCATTAATCATATTGTTTTCTACCCCCTTCTCTGACTGCTTGGTTTTCTGTTGAGATGGTGCATACCTTCAGAGACTCAGTGTGATATGGACAGATATGACTGTAGAATCAAGGATCTGAAAGTTCAGAATTTGGTTGGACTGTTTAGCAGTTGGTTAAACCTTATTCACTGACTTCTCTCTTCCACATAACTTGTATGAAGTTTTTTCCTAAACTGAGGTATAAGAAATTAAAGGGTAGGGTAAATCTCAGTATAAAAGGTCAATCAAATTTCAGTTCTTATATTCTTGTTTCTCTTTCTTATACCTTGATCAAGGATCTAGGGATTTCAAAGGAGTAGGTCCTCTTCTCGTCCCTCCCCTCCTCCCCACATTTTGGAGAAAATTATTTCCTATCAGATAAAAAAAAGTTTTGGATGTCCAATTATACTGTCCAATTTATCCATCAGCTCTATTGAAAGAGTGAGCTGCTCAGACTTTCAAGGAGTTCCTTAAATTTGGACCTTGATTGGCAAAATTGCAGAGGAACAGAGAAAGGAGAAAAAAACCCACATTTTTGACATTGCAATCTTTGAAATATGGTGAAGAGGTTTATTAGGAGTGAGAGCTCTTCACTCATTAATTATCCTGTCTTTTCTCTTTCCTGAAAGCACGCAGCATATTAAAATATTATATTCTTTGTTATTCTTTGCTTCCCAAGTCTTTGGATAGCAGAGTTTTTATACTTCTTCTACAATCAGGCTTTGCTGCTAAAAATATGATTTCCATTAAATCATTACAAAAATAAAAATAAAAATAAAAACAAAGCTGGCATGAAATTAGGTTACGCAGTATGAAATTATTTACAGCATTCCACCAAGTTCTTCATCAGGGAAAGTCACAGTGTTTGAGAGGATGGGAATTTATGCAGCTTTACTGTATTACATCTGGAGGTTGACAGCTGGTTATTAGATACACCTAATTTACCCAAGCAGTAAATACCACAAATAGAGAAATCTATTCACCTAAGACTGATGGTTCAATAGGTTTAATACTTTATGCTGAAAATAAAATGTGGAATAAATTATGAGCAAACCTTCCCATACTTCAACAATGTACAATGCCCCATAGTGGAAACAGACTAAATGAAGGGTCTTTGATGTATTATAAAGCTGGTAATAAACCTGATCCCTCAATGTTTTGCAAAACAATTGTAATAAAATTAGGTATGTTTAAACCTTATAACAATCCCAGGATAAATGTCAAATATACTTTGGATAACAAAATTAATCAAGTGCAGGAGAGTAATCGTTTGCTACCTACAGGGATGTGGAAAATTAAATTAATTAGCTGATATTCTGTAGAAAAATAATGGCAACAAAAAAAAAAGAAGAAGGAAACCTCAACAGCTTTACTAACACCTGTTACTGGATTGTGCAGCATTTAGTGTCATACGGACTTGCAAGTCATTAATAAGCAGATTAATCAGAAAGTTAGTAAGAGTGACCACTGTTCAAAATTAAATTTTCTCTCAGATATTCTCTATACTAATAATGTCTGAAACAATCAGTGCACACCAATCTCCAGGAGATGAGATTTCAGCAGGAAAGCAATTAGAGGTTATTCAGTCTTTCATGAGCCACATTCATTCATTATTTAATTTCTCTTGGCATGCACTCTTTTCTCTCCTAATAATCATAGGTATTTTTTTCTTTTTAACCTGAACAGCACAGTGTATTGTGCACACTGTTGTAACAGCATAGCCTCTGTCTGTAATAGGCAGGAATTATTTTTATGAAAAAGACAAAAGCTATCACCTTGAAACCAGTACACTGCAATGCATCCCAAAGAGCAGAAAATGAACAATTCTTTGGAATTTATGTACAGCCAACTCCCATTAAAGTTAATTTAAAAGACTGAATGACAAAGAACAATTTAAATCCCACCAGTTAGGATCCTAAGGCAAAACTTACCATGTTGTAACATTGAATAATAATACTTTGCACGTCTATAGCACCTTACATCATAGTAGCTCCAGCCACTTTGCAATTATGAATAATTTAAGCTTCACAAAGCTCCTATGAGGAGATAGCTAAGCATAAAGGGACTACAAATTAAAGAAAGGCAACTCTTCAGCTGGGAAGCTAAATGACTAGAGTAACATTCTTCAGATACTAGTTTCTAACCTCACCAACATGGCCGAGGAAAGGAGAACAACAAAGAAAGACATTGTTTTCCATTACTACTAGCTGTCTCATTGCAATTGTGGAACTATTATTGATATCCAGCAGAAGTCTGGTTGGGAATTTTCTGTCAGAAAATCATTCTGACATAAAATGCAGTTTTGACTAAATTAATTTTTTCCATAGAAAAATTTCAAAGTGACTGAACATTTTCTGGTGGAAAACATTTCAGGAAACAATTAAATATATTTATCTAAATACATGTATTCTCATTGAAGTTGTAATTTGGACCCCATTCTTTTCTATGGACTGGGGTCTCTGAAGGACCTCCTCTCCCAAAATGCAATCCATCACTCACAGAGGAAATATGCATCATGGGATTCACATGTCTCTGGATGAATCATAGAATATGTTTTCTAGGCAGGAGATCAACCTATAAGAGAATATGGGGGCAGCAGACTTCTGAAGTACAATTCTCACAAGGCAATATGCCCCAAATTGATGCTGTTAAGTTTGCAAATGAATTGTAGTTCTGCTGTTTCTCTTTGAAGTCTGTTTTTGAAGTTTTTTTGTTGAAGTATGTCTACTTTTAAATCTGTTATAGAATGACCAGGGAGATTGAAGTGATCTCCTACTAGCTTCGATATGTTACCATTCCTAATGTCTGATTTGAGTCCATTTATCCTTTTACGTACAGACTGTCCGATTTGGCCAATATACATGGCAGAGGAGCATTGCTGGCACATGATGGCATATATCACATTAGTAGATTTGCAGGTTAATGAGCCTCTGATGGTGTGGTTGGTGTAGTTGGGTCCTATGATGGTGTTGCTAGAGTAGATATGGGGACAGAGAAGGCAATGGGGTTTGTTACAGGGATTGGTTCCTGGGTTAGTGTTTCTGTGGTGTGGTGTGCAGTTGCTGGTGAGTATTTGCTTCAGTTTGGGGGGCTGTCTGTATGCAAGGATTGGCCTGCTCCCAAGGCCTGTGAGAGTGGAGGATCGTTTTCCAGGATAGGTTGTAGATGGTTGATGATGCACTGGAGAGGTTTTAGCTGGGGGCTGTATGTGATGGCCAGTGGTGTTCTGTTATTTTCCTTGTTGGGCCTGTCCTGTAGTAGGTGACTTCTGGATACCCATCTCACTCTGTCAATCTGTTTCCTCACTTCCCCAGGTGGGTACTGTAGTTTTAAGAATGCTTGATAGACATCTTGTAGGTGTTTGTCTTTGTCTGAGTGATTGGAGCAAATATGTTTGTATCTTAGGGGTTGGCTGTATACAATGGATCGTGTAATGTGTCCTGGATGGAAGTTGGAGGCATGTAGGTAAGTATAGCGGTCACTAGGTTTCTGGTATTGGGTGGTGTTTATGTGACCATCACTTATTTGCACTGTAGTGTCCAGGAAGTGGATCTCTTGTGTGGACTGGTCCAGGCTGAGGTTGATGGTGGGGTGGAAATTGTTGAAATCCAGGTGGAATTCTTCAAGGGCCTCCTTCCCATGGGTCCATATGATGAAGATGTCATCAATGTAGCGCAAGTAGAGGAGAGCGCTGAGGAAGCGTTGTTCTAAATCAGCCATAAAAATGTTGGCATACTGTGAGGGTACCCGTAGCAGTGCTGCTGACTTGAAGGTATAAGTTGTCCCCAAATCTGAAATGGTTGTGGGTGAGGACAAAGTCACAAAGCTCAGCCACCAGGTTTGCTGTGACATTATTGGGGATACTATTCCTGACAACTTGTAGTCCATCTTTGTGTGGAATGTTGGTGTAGAGGGCTTCTACATCCATAGTGGCCAGGATGTTTTCAGGAATATCACCAATGCATTGTAGTTTCCTCAGGAAATCGGTGGCGTCTTGAAGATAGCTAAGAGAGCTGGTAGTGTAGGATGTGAGGAGAGAGTCCATACAGCCAAATAATCCTGCTATAAGAGTGCCAATGCCTGAGATGATGGGGCATCCAGGATTTCCAAATTTATGGATCTTGGGTAGCAGATAGAATACCCCTGATTGGGGCTCTAGCAGTGTGTCTGTGTAAATTTGTTCCCATGCTATAGCAGGGAGTTTCTGGAGCGGATGGTGTAGTTTCTTTTGGTACTCCTCAGTGGGATCGGAAGATAGTGACCTGTAGAATGTGGTGTTGGAGAGTAGTCTGGCAGCCTCCTGTTCATAATCTGACCTGTTCATGATGACTACAGCACCTCCTTTGTCAGCTGTTTTGATTATAATGTCAGAGTTGTTTCTGAGGCTGTGGATGGCATTACATTCTGTACAGCTGAGGTTATGGGGCAAGTACTGAGGGGAGAACTTTAAGATGTGAATCTTGCAGAATTTCTTCACAGCCTATGCCTAGGTCTACATTGAAAACATTTTGCTGACAAGTTATGTCAGTTAGGAGTGCTATGTTTTAGTTATTATAGTTTGGCCAGCAAAAGCCCGAGTATAGATGCAGTTATACTAGCATAAAATTGTTTACCTAAGTACAGTTTATTTTGTTTGCTGGACTAGACTAGGTTGGTATACTGGCAAAACCTGTAGTATAGACACATTCCAGGTCACCTCACAGATGAAGGAGATTATTATTGGGCTTTAAGAAAGGTGCTAATTAGGATAAGAATGCAGGTTTGTAAACCTTTTTACCTTGCTCCTCTTTCCCACTCCATCAGAGTGTTTTCTATCTCATTTTTCCTCAGATGCAGTTCCTACTATGTGAAAAGTTGCAGTGCACAGAAAGCAGAATGACACCTCTTCCCAGTTATATGGCTAGCAGTGACCTATGCTAAAAGAGAATATTAACTATTCACAAAGGATGTCTGTGGTTGCCATAGAAACAGAGTGCCTACTTACCATCCTTATATGTGGTCTCCTTTGATCCGGGATCAGGCATACAACCTTCCAAGCAAAACATTAGGGCCAAAATGTCTTTCATTGATTTTAAATGGAGTTATTCTAGATTTACACCTGTGAATAGCAGAATTGAAACCTTGTCTGTGGGGCTGTTCCTCTCATTGTTACTGTGACTTATATCACCAACACTATACATAACCTTCCTGGTTGTATTGTATCCAACATTTCTCTCCCTCAGCTCCTTCTCTCTTATTTCCATAATCTGGAGGAGAGGGGGAATGTATCTTAATTGAGTTTAACAACAAAACAACTAATCATTATTGGAAAAGGGAACTTCTGAGCTAACACAATAATGTGTGAGTAATATCTTGCCATAATATGCAAGTTGATAGGTGTAACCATCATAATTAAGAAGGACATGCAACATAAAATGCTTGGCTGAACAGAATAAGCATTTTTTTTTAAAATTAAATGGGAAGATTAACCATCTCAACTCAAACTCAGAATAGAGGTATGTATTTTCATTTAGTAGCAGCTTTAATTTCAGTGTCTGAAAGTGGGATATAGTAAGATATACTAAGTCTACCAGGAGTTGATTGTCCATGATGCATCATCCTGTGTCTTTATTCCTTTCAGCACAATTCCTTTACAGAGTGTTTTAAAACTAGGTTGTTGTGTTCGGGCATATTTGTCTCAATGTTTGATCAAGAGTATACACTTCACTTCTGGAGCTACAGTCTCACGTAAGCCTCAGGCAATGATTCATATTTGTCTTAATTATGAGTAGTCACTGAAGTCACAAGTAGAATTGGACAGGACTAATTTCAAATGATGTATGTAACTACATGTTGACCAAAAAAATATCCGTTAACCTGATGGCATTTAGGAATATTGTAAGTCTATGTACAAAATTACTTAGGAAGGAAGGGACTCATCTCTTGATAGCCATGTGTAAGTTTTATTACATTAATAGAAGTCATTCATGTGTTTTAAGCACACATACTTTTGATTCTGTGGCTTTGGACCTACTTGGAGACATGTTTCTCCTCTCCTATGTGCTCCCCACACCATGGTGATGGGAATGATATAAAACCCTAGTTAGATAGTTCAAGGCTATATCACTCCATGACATCAAGCCCATTACAAAGGTTTCCAGAATTTGTGAGTTCTTTCTCCGTTTGTGATTTTATCTTCTTGAATCAGTGAAAAGTCCATATTGAAGGAAATGTTCAGCATCAATCACTGACACACACACATACAGAAACCAGAAGTTTTTTTTTAAAAAAATCAGAACATTTGAGAACTTCAGAAAAGGATTGGTTTGAGTTTGTTGTGACATAGTGATTTTTGTGTGTGGTTGTGATCGTGGTGTATGTGTTTGTTGGGAGTAGTGGTTACAGTATTGTTCTTATTTCATTTGAAACCATTCACTATATTTTTATGTGCAAAACTTGCTGCTGGAAGTAGTATGCTACAGTTTAACACAATTCTAGTATTAAATCAGCAACTTAAATGATTTTTGTTTTAAGATGCCCTACACAACCTTTGTAACCATTTGTTTCTTTATATCATTATATCCTTCTTCTGTTCTACACATAGAACTCCCCACTCACCCCTTTAGTTTACATTATCTCACTGATCATTCATACAGAATTTTATGGCTAAAACCATGAATTCAACCTAAAACTAAGGACCAAGATTTTAAAAAGTAATCAGTGACTTCTGTGTGCCTTAATTTTTGGGGTACTCATTTAGAAACATTTTAAGGGGTGTGATTTCAGGGGGCAGGTGCTCAATATTTTTCTGAAAAACAGGCCTCTTTCTGGTGCCTCAAGGTTGGCACCTGAAATCACTAGTCATTTTGAAAAAAAATCTTGGCCTTTTACAGGTCTGTTTTAAGGTAGTGTGAAGGTTAACATACTTCTTACCATTCTGTGATGCCATTGATTCTCCTAACTAATTGAATTTTTCCTGTCCCCAGAAAGTCCACTATTGTGTAGTGGCCTTCTTTTCTCCCATTAGCTGAGTTGTAGGTAGATGTGTTTTGAAAGGGGGACTGAGTGAACAGGATTGAAACAAAGCATTTTTGGCAGGGGGAGAAAAGATGCTGACTGCCACCTACTCTAGGCTGAGGAGGTGACAGGTACTGAAGGGTGAGAGGCTCTGATTGCATGAAATTTTGTTTGATTTTTAGATAATATGGTTCTGCCTCATTCGTTTGGATACCCCTGATGTTACAATAGAAAGTTAGATTCATTTAAAAAAAAGAAGAAGAAATCTTCATGTTACTGATGTTAGGAACATGACAAATTTCAAAACGAGACTGTGACTCTACTGTGAATGATTCCAGCTTTAAATTCAAGACAACTGTAACTATAAACATGTTTAATTACTATCTCTACACTGGTGGTATCCCCCACACACTGTAAAAGCATCTGATAGCACGCAACTGAACACAAAGAAGGATTATGTTACCTGAAAGCAAAGTAAAAACATTCTCTCAGTAATTCTGCTTTTCCTCACAAAGACATTTAATTTTTTCTTGAGTAATACCTGCATCTCTTCAACACCTGGTAAACTGGTTGAAACTATAATAAAGAACAATATTGTCAGACATATAGATGAACATAATTTGTTGAGGAAGAGTCAACATGGTTTTAGTAAAGAGAAATAATGCTTCCCCAATCTACTAGAATTCTTTGAGGGGGTCAAGAAGCATGTGGACCAAGGGGATCTAGTGGAAATAGCATAATTAGATTTTCAGAAAGCCTTTGACAAGGTCCCTCACCAAAGGCTCTTATGCAAAGTAAGCTGCCACGGGATAAGAGGGAAGGTGCTCTCATTGATTGGTAACTGGTTAAAAGATAGGAAACAAATGGTAGGTATAAATGGTCATTTTTCAGAGTGGAGAGAGGTAAATAGTGGTGTCCCACAGGGGTCTGTTCTGGGACCAGTCCTATTCAACATATTCATAAATGATCTGGAAAAGGGGGTAAAGAGTGAGGTGGCAAAATTTGCAGATGATACAAAATTACTAAAGGTAGTTACGACCCAGGCAGACTGCGAAGAGCTACAAAAGGATTTCTCAAAACTGGGTGATTAGGCAACAAAATGGCAGATGAAATTTAGTGTTGATAAATGCAAAGTATTGCACATTAGAAAGCATAATCCCAACTATACATATAAAACGATGAATTAGCTGTTACCGCTCAAGAAAGAGATCTTGGAGTCATTGTGGATAGTTCTCTGAAAACATCCACGCAATGTGCAGCAGCAGTCAAAAAAGTGAACAGAATGCTCAGAATAATTAAGAAAGGGATAGATAATGGGACAGAAAATATCATATTGCCTCTCTATTAATCCATAGTACACCCACATCTTGAATACTGCATACAGATGTGGTCGCCCCATCTCAAAAAAGATGTATTGGAATTGGAAAAGGTTCAGAAAAGGGCAACAAAAATGATTAGGGGTATGGAACGGCTTCCGAATGAGGAGAGATTAATAAGACTGGGACTTTTTATCTTGGAAAAAAAAAGACTGCTAAGAGGAGAGATGATGGAGGTCTATAAAATCATGACTGGTATAGAGAAAGTAGATAAGGAAGTGTTGTTTACTACTTCTCATAACACAAGAACTAAGGGTCACCAAATGAAATTAATAGGCAGCAGGTTTAAAACAAATAAAAGGAAGTATTTCTTCACACAAGGCATAGTCAACCTGCGGAACTCCTTGCCAGAGGATGTTGTGAAGGCCAAGACCATAAGAGTTCAAAAAAGAACTAGATAAATTCATGGAGGATAGGTCCATCAATGGCTATTAGCCAGGATGGGCGGAAATGGTGTCCCTAGCCTCTTTTAGCCAGAAGCTGGGAATGAGTGACAGGGGATGGATCACTTGATGATTATCTGTTCTGTTCATTCCCTTTGGGGCACCTGGCACTGGCCACTGTCGGAAGACAGGGCTAGTTGGTCCCTTGGTCTGACCCAGTAGGGCCGTTCTTATATTCTCTGTCTGAGAAGCATCATATCTATTTTTTTTTTAATTGGAGACAGTGCTCATGAGTCTTATTCTAAATTTTTGCCCCTCCTCCAGTGAAATTGTTGCCTAAACTGAAATTATCCACATTGTGTAAAAGTTCATGTTATCAGTAATTGTAATTTTTCAGACCATATAAAACTTGATTTGCTTTTATAACTTATAGTTTTTAGTCTTGGGATTGGCTTTCTTATCTTTCTTGGTAGGCTTTACGGATTTCTATATATTTTCTTTCATTCTTATGTGATGATCAGAATCTCAATACACAAAGGAGGGCATGACGTGAGCATTATATAATTTTATTTTTATTTCATCTACTTTGTATGCTGCTGTTCTAGCACTATGTCATTGCATATACTAGGTTATTTTACTGCTTCTCCATCATGTTTATGTATTTCAATAAGGAATTTCTTTGCCCCCTATTTCTCCTTCTAAAGTTACTTCTTTATTGTTTTGTATATCTGTAACAGAGAAGTTCATTACCTTAAATACTGCAAAGTTATGAGTATGTGTTTGGACTGGGTTAACCAAATGGTCTGATTTGGTTTGGATAAATACCTAAATGTTCAAAGTCTTATCTTAACCTTATCTGAGCTTCACAAGTCTGCAACAACAGTCTGGAGTTTATGAGAGAAAAGCCTTTTTAAAAAAAACAAAAAACAAAAAACAAAAAAAACTTCTAATCCAGGGCAAAACAGTAGGCCAGAACTGGAAATAGAAAAAAATTGGGGAAATTGGAGATGCATTTAAAATAAAAGTTCAACAACCCCCTAGTGATGGTTCAGGTCACGATTTTTTCAAGACCTTTTGCCTGTCTCTATATGTGTGACACACTCCTCATGGTGAACTGCAAAGTATAAGAAAGTTAGGCTTTTATAATAAGAGAAAGAAAAACTGATAGGGTTTTGTGAAAAATATTTTTTCAGATTTTTTTTCTCCCTTAGATGTATGATAAGAGACTGAAAGCAAGGAATTTAGGAAGATAAAGGATTTTCAATCCAATTTTGTAGGGGGAAAATCATAGTTCTTGCTAGCATCTAGTTAACTCCAATGCTTAAACACTTGGAGAAAAGATTGTCTCTGTGAAAGATACAACAACTCCCTTTCAAATAAGATATGGGAGCTGCAGTACACATTTAACGCCCCCAGAAGTCTTCCAGAAAAGCAAGGGAAAACCAAACTTGACATTTCTGATCCAAGTTAAAAAAAAATCCTTAAAAAAAATATTTGAAACAAAAATCTGAGCTCTCTTCATTTTACTTTCTGTGGCCCTGAACTTGAGCTAGAGAATTTGGCTCAGTGAAATTACAGATGAAAAATGTCTATCAATTCAGCTAGCCCATCCCTCTGTTGATGCAGGATTGTTTCCTGTGGGTCAGATTTTCAGAAGTACTCAGAGTTGGCCTATTTGATCCAGTGAGAATTTTACTATTGATTTCTATGGGAGCAGAGTTAGGCCATCACTGACAACTTTTGCAAATCTTGCCTATTTAATGTTTTTATTATAATGCAACATATTGATTGTGTGTATGAGATTAGATCTCCTGTACAGTCTGCTTCAGTAATGGTGCTCTGTTAAAGTAGCTTGTTCTGTTCCTTTTTTTTTCTGGGGAGATATGCAATTATGACACAAACAGCAGCACAATTTGAAAATGAGGAATAAGCTAGCAAAAGAGAAGAATTTGTTATTACAATTCAGCAAACGTGTCATGCTTCAGGTCATAGGTAGCACTGCATTTGGAGCGGTTTGAAAGGCACCCCAAACTAACCCTATTTATTTTCTGACATATAATGTTAACAAGCAATTCATCAGATCTCAAACAATATAATGGTGTAGGTTTTTGTTACATCTTTCATTTTGGATTATTTTATGCAGTCCTATCTGAGTACTGTTATATGCAACACTGGTTAAATCTAAAACTAATTTAAAGCTATAGTATTTTTTTTTTGTTTTGAAGATATTCTTCACTGCAAATCCGCTGTCTGAAAACCTGGTGCACAGGTGATGTAACTTTTATTATTAAATAGTTAATTGCAAGAAAAGTTGGTCTGCATTCTTTCAATAAAAGTCATTGAGAGATGAGATTAGCCAAATTTTGAAGAGTCTGATCCAAACCCTTTAAATTTAATGGAGTCTTTTCATTTACTGCTATGGGCTTTGGCTCAGGACCATGAGATATACTAATACTTTGGCTTTGTATGGATGGTGTTGCCTTGAGGTGATTTTCTGCAAGAAGGATTAAGGAACTGCTTATGCCAACATATGAACGGTAAACACACAGAGTCATTGGCCAGAAATCTTCCTCCATGTTTCACAGCCTTTATACTGCCTTAAGAAGTGTGCCATACCACAGGGACAAAAGCCTAATGGGAAGAAATTCTCTCAAGTAAAATTGTACTCCATTTTGCTTATTTTGCCTTATACTCCATTTTGCTAGCTTTGAATTAATAAGAAGAAATTGTAGCACTGAATTAGTAAGAAGAAATTGTTCTGAGTTTATTCTTTACCAATTGTGTTAATGATTGTTCTTAGAAGGATAGAAGTTGTATGGCTGTAATTGCCTTATTTACTGTTTGGTGTGAGTGAAGAATGTATGGCAATTAACTGAGAAAGGATAACTGTGCCAGATGATCAAGAAGGGAGTGGAGGAGTCAAGAGGCACCAACTTTATCATCAATCACCTAGATGGCAGATTGATTACCCTAAAGCAAAGGCATACACCCCAAGGATGAGATAAGGAGTTGAGCCAAAGGGATGATATAAGAAACAGCTGTGGATCCTCCCCCTTACAACTCAGAATAATACTAATTAAGAACAACCTCGAATACCTCCCGATTGACAGCTCCGGTGTGACACAGCAAGGTCCATAGACTTGTATGGGAACTTATCACTATAAAAGCCATGGGACTTTGGGTTCATTCTGTATCAACATCAAGCTTCAAACGCGTTTGACAAAGGCCCAGCTCCCCTCCCTTCTGTGCAGTTTCAGCTGGCCACTGGAACTGACCGAGCAACACTAAGGACTGGTAACTATAAGATCCAGCTGTAGAACCTTTCGGGGAGGGGGGTGGGTGGGTGGGTGGGTGTGTGTGTGGAAGCATATGCTGATTTCAATGCTTAAATTGTACTCAATAAATGTGGTGTATTGATTTATCCGCTTGAAAAAGATTCCATTTGCTTCTTATAAGCATAACTCTGACACCAACCCCTCCAAAACTGACTTCAGAAATTTTCCTCCTCTCAAGCATACTAATTCTACGGTAAAGGCAGAAGAAAGGATCTGGTTCCATGGGTATGTAAGAAAAATGATCTAATCATCATGTTTGTTTCATGTAGTTCAATAGCTTATTAGAATAGGGCCTGATCCTGTATTCATTGACGTCAGTGAATATTACCATTCACTTCAAGGAGAGCAGGACTAGGCCCTCAGGAGACTGCAGGATTTTTCCCTCTACAAGAAATGGCCTTAACACGTTAGCATAGTTCATTCAAAAATGTCCTTCTACTCTTTTCTTTTTTTGTAAAGTGCTATGGTATGCAGCCTGCCACATTCTTCTAATGCAATTTAAATGTACTTTGCCTGCATGCTGTGTTCAAACCACTGTCCCCCACAGTGGCTATTTCTTCTGCATTCCTGGTAGTGGTATCAGTGTTCAAAAACCCTGCTTTGAGACAAACAGAAACGGCACAATGGAGCAAAAAGGGTCTTCCCTTGTTACTTAGGAGAAATTTTGATCAGGTAGGACCAATTTTTTTTTATAAATCCACAGCCAAAGTCAGACAGATGTTATGAGTACTGCTGACTCTTCCTTTCTATTTTGCTGATTACTTATTCCTGAAAATATTCAATAGGTCAAGAAGGGTCATTGGCAAAATTAAATACTTCATTGCCTCATTAAATACCATGGCCTAAATACACAGTGAAGTCAACCAGAGCGTGGATTACTGACTGATTAATAATTTAGTAAATGCCTCGAGGTATGGTAATGTATGAAGTTATGCCATATAAATAAATATTTACTCTAGTGCTCGTAAACTTTTTGTCCGGACAAAGACAAATAAGATGGATGAGGCTATATTTGTAATGTCTGAAATGTTGCTCTTGTTTTATGAATCTTCCCCTCATTTTTCATTATGTAGCACTGTATGAAGATGAAGTTCTTATGGTGAAATCTTAGCATAAAACACAGTTTGGAGGTTCAACTGAGAAGTCAGGTAACTGTACCTTGTTTGCTTCATATTTTACACTATTTTTCTGCTATTTAGCAGCTGGGGTGTATAAAGTGTGATGTATATAGCATTTAGCAGTTTATATTACCTGGGCATCCTTAATTTAACATCAACTTACTGACTGAAGGATAGTACCTTACACAGTTTCTAAAATATCTTTTTTTCATACATCTTGGATGTAACAGTAAAAGTGAATTGAGATCCATCACAACATCTCCCTGCAGTCAGTATTACCTCATTAAAACCATCTCAGGGTCTTGAGTCCAGGACTGAGAATGGTGACCCATAGACATCAAAAGCCTATTATGTAAGCTACAAAAATTGTTGGCTATAATGATTAGTGTGCTTTCAAAGTATTGGTGGAATTTTGTGTTATCAGCTAGTATTCTCTAGAGCCCCACTAGATGATGTCCGTAAAATCCTTTTGTTGCAAATGTAGGCACCTCATCAAAAACACGCTCTCTTCTAAGTTTCCATATTTTACACTTAACCTCAGCTCAGTCACAAACAAAACAACAAAAAACACCAAACAAACCCTGATCTAGCCTATTTATACTTTTCAAAGTTAGTGATTATTCTTCAGTAAAGTCAGAGCTACATATCAGCCCTCATGACAAAATCTGAACAGCATTCTGTGTGTTCATCCTCCTGGAATCTGCATGGAAAGGGCACCTTACATATACAGATTACATCCCTTGTGGAAGGAGAAGCCAGACAGCTTCACTACAGCTCCAGGACCCTTAAAGGCACTACAGAATATGATGGGCTTGTGAAGTTTAAAATAATAGAACTTTTTTTTGAGGTATTTCAAATATTTCTCAGGACAAAGTCAATAACACATGTTAAATCTTCTGTTTATCAAGTGGATTAGTGCAATGCTTTATGTGGAAATGGCAGTCAAAAATAAAAAAGAAGGTAGGAAGGATGAAGGAAAACACCTGTCAAACTGGCTCAGATTTTCAGCGGATGTGAATTGACATAGTTCCAATGATGTCAATGGAGTTACACTGATTTACACGATCTTAGGTGTAGCTTTCAGTGTCTGTTTCTGGACACAATGTCTTAACCATAGGATGATAGGTTGAATGTTAGAAATATTTCCATATAGTAAGACCTCTTGTATTCTTGAATTGTCTCCCAAGGTAACAGAGTAGCAGCCGTGTTAGTCTGTATTGCAAAAGAAAAGGAGTACTTGTGGCACCTTAGAGACTGAATACATCCGATGAAGTGAGCTGTAGCTCATGAAAGCTTATGCTCAAATAAATTTTTTAGTTTCTAAGGTGCCACAAGTACTCCTTTTCTTCTCCCAAGGAGGTGGTGGAAGATCCCTTGCTTAAGACATTTAAATCTGGACTAGAAAATAACCCTAGGAAATAATAGGTCTTTTCCATGTCTAATTCCTAGGATTCTGTGATCTCGGTACTCACTGATCATACTTTGGGCATGGTGACAATCATATCCTTTCTACTTTGATAGCTGCAATTGGTGTTGTTTGAGTTATGCATAAGTGAATACAAGTTTTTTTTTAAAAACCCTGACCACTTCATGAATCACTCAAAGTACTCTACTATGAGTGAAGAAAGTACTTCTCATTACCTTAAGACCAAATTTTTATCTGTGACAAAATACAGCAGTTTGCTGTTTTACCACTATGGGCATCTCCAGAGTAACTAAAGAGAACAATACATTTGGTATAAAGTAGAACAAAGATTTCCATGTACCTTACTCTAAAGATGGCACAGGATTTATTTAGGTCAGGCATTTTAAATATGAAATCAACATAAGGAGCCATATAAGTAAAGTTATCCACATTAAGACCAGTATTTTCAAGCTTAATTTCATATCAACACACTTAATTTTAGGCAACCAAATCTGAACATTTGATACCTCGATATACTAAGTGTGTTTTACTCTCTCGCCAGCAGATGCAGAACCTACAAATATTATATATATTTTAGCTTGAAACTGCAAAATCAGAGCTCCAAAAAATTTCATATGGAAATATATAAACCTTGGGCTAATGCTGGTGCCTTTTTTGTCTCCCTGATGGATTTCACTACTTCATACTCTTTTTTTTTTCTTTAAGCACAGTTCTGAATTCACTTTGCTCTTAATGCATTGTTTTTCTCTTACATTTCCCATGTCTAAATAAGCCCAGATGTCTCAGAAATACTTCCCTGCACTACTAAGCTGTTTATCTCATGGAAGTGATATTTATGAGGAATGAGGAAGCATGTCACAAAAGAACAGTCAATGACTCCTAGTTAAACAACTTTGGGCAGGTAAGACAAACACTAGCAGAGTTGCCTGTGTAATGTGACTTACACATGAGAGGGTTTATTTTTAGTTAGTAGGTGAAATTTGTGAATGGGCACAAATCTGTGTTTATGGGTCCCAGTTGTGGAATGCGTACATTGGTGTATGCTTCCTTACTGGTGTGTAACCCAATTGACTTCACCATGAGTAACAGTTACATAGGTCAGTCCCCAAACAATTTGCATCTTTAAGCAGCTAATTTGCATCCACATTCAGGAACTTAGAAATGCATTTACCCACAATTGGACCATGGGCACAAACGTGGGGAGCCAATTGCAGCCCCAAATGGTAGGTCAGCCATAATAATGGAACACGTCTCTATTCTTTTTTTACTCTTAACATGTTATGAATTCCTACCATTTTCATCTTTAATGAAGTTTACCAGCTTCCATTTCACCAAAAATAATGGAAAAGAGTGCTTTAGCAGAGCATGAAAAGCAGTAACCGTGCTCTCTCAATGGTTCAATAATATATACCCCATTAATTGTCCATGTATACTTATATCTCTACCTGGAATAAACCAGTAAATGAATTATTGATTGTTGAACATTAATTGATGCATTTATGACTAGAATACTGAAAAATTTGGTATTTACTGAATTCTTCAATGTTCAGTTATTGTGGCTTTTTTTATTATGTCTCCCTCCTTCACCCACCATTCCAGAAGATCAAAAGATAGTCACAAATTACCAAAAGCCTTTTAAGATCACATAACAGAGATGGGCCTACATGTGATTTTGTCCCACAAATTATTTCAGAAGTGCCTTTGTAGTTAGGCTTTGAAACTATGGGCAGAATTTAATGTGGGAAATATTCACATTATTTTTTCAATTTAATTTTTCAGTGATTTGACAGACCATGTTACTTAAAAATAAAGTATATTTTTCCTGCAAATATATGGATCACTTTATGGTAGTGAAGTAAGTAGTGGTATTACCAGTCATTTTTGGAGATGGTGTCTAGTTCATATGAACTATGGAACACTATATTCACTTCAATCTGAATTGTATACCGTCGTTAGCAATGTTGAGTAACTAGAAACTTCAACTTGGGGCTGATTCTGCAACTCTTATGCAAGTGGTCCTTGCTCAAGGAGTCTCACTGGAGTAAAAGGGACTACTCAGATATTTAGGAGATTACAGTATCAGGCCCTTATTACATAAATCAAAGACAACATTTAACAAAACATTTAGACCCACTACAAGATAAGGATCAGTTCTCCCAGTCCATAAGGAAATGGTGGCTGTTTCACGTGGCAACAATATGATAGTAGATATTCATGTGGCTACCAATGTCACCACCTAACTGCGTGTTAATTCTGTCTGTGCCAGGAGACAACCCCAAATAGCACTGGGGTAATGGACAAGCTTTCTATTGCCATATAGTCCAGTACGGTCTGACCACAGATCACTGACTTTGAGTATCTTCCCTATCATCTCTCACAGGTGAATGTATGACTGCAATTTCCACCACCACCACCACATGGAAACACCAGTTAAACATCCACAGTATGGGAAATTACCATTCTTTATTGATCCATTTTTTTCCCCAAGATACCCCTAAGTATTTTAAATGAAGAATATTTTCCATTAGCTTAAAAATATAACTTTCAGTCTCTGACCTCAACTGGAAAATTTGCAAGGTGTCTGATTTATACATTGAAATGGGACATTAATAATCACATGCTGTGTATATTTTCCTAATAAAGAATAATAAGTTGTCATACATAGACTAAAGTCCTATACTAGTCTGGAAAAAAAAGTGTCCAAAATAGGCATCGGAGATAAAATATTTCTGACATCAGCTCTAGAACAAAAGTACCAAATAGATTTAATAGAAACTACAACATGTTTCAATAAAGTAATGGCTAGTAAATCAATTCTGAATAAGTGTGCATTACAATCTTAACTCATTGATTTTTGACTAAGTGATACAACTAGAGATGGACAAAATTGCTTGGATATTGAACTAACCCAAAACAATTCTGAGGCTCAGAAATGTCCCATTATTATTATTATTATTCACTACCTACCCCCATTAGTTTTCATTTCTCTGCATCTGATTCTGGCAAAAAATGAGGAAAAAATGCCAAAATACCTCAGAAAAAAGGCTGTTCTAATTCATAGATGTTCTGTACCAGTTTTGCAGACCCAAGAAGTTCAGAGAATTTTAAATAAGCATGTGAGTTGCTGGTTTCCTCTTTGAGCTGAGCTTCCAAACTGTTTGTGATTAGATGCTCACTAACTGTAGAGCATATAGAAGGAAATCCTCCTATTAAGAAAATCTATACGTGCACCTCCCCTTTGTGTCCTAGAATTCAATGCTTTATTCTGTAGAAAGTGAACAATCCCGATGCCCTCAGCATAGATAGTAAAATTACTATATTGTGTACCTAATTATGAAATGAGATACCATGGGAGAACCTGAGTTGGTGATCAGCTTATATCCTAAAGCAAGATAGTCCTTGTAACTTTATCCCAAATGCAGATGCTAGTCTAATTCATAACAATGTTGAATAATTTCAATAATATACAAGGGCATTGATTTCCAAAGAATAATTATACATACTTCTTCTGAAATGTTTTAATTTTTTAAATTTGTTTGGAGTACCTACTTACTCTTGCACTATTGTTTGTATAACTAGGAACAGCAGTGGTTGGAATTCCAACCTATATAGCCAAATAAATTATGTATCAAACAGATACAGCATTTTGGAGAGGAGAGTGAGTTGATATCTGCTGTACTGAATCAGAGATTTCAAGGCCAGAAGGGAGCACTGTGATCATCTCATCTGACCTTCTGTGTAATACAGGCCACAGAATGTCCCCTGCAAAATTCTTAGAGCATAACTTTAAGAAAAAACATCCAGTCTTGATTTAAAAAATGGCTAGTGATAAAGAATCCACCACGAGCCTTGGTAATTTTTTCCAATGGTTAATTACCCTCATTGTCAAAATTTAGGTCAATCTTATTTCCAGTCTGAATTTGTTTAGCTTCAGCTTCCAGTCATTTGATCATGTTATGCTTTTCTCTGCTAGATTGAAGAGCCCATTTTTAAATATTTGTTCCCCATTTTGATACTTATAGATTGTAATCAAGTTACCCCTTAACCTTCTCTTTGTTTAGCTAAATAGATTCAAGGAGCTCAGTTTATCACATAAGGCGTGGGGTTTTTTTTAAAACACTTTAATCTTTCTTGTGGCTCTTCTCTGAACCCTCTCCAATTTATCAAAATCCTTCTTGAATTGAGGATGCCAGAACTGGACCCAGTATTCTAGCAGCAGTCACAGTAGTGCCAAATACAGAGAGAGAAAATAACCTCTCTACTCCTACTTGAGATTCTCCTATTTATGCATCCAAGATTGAATTAGCCCTTCTGGCCACAGCATCACTCGGGGAGCTCGTGTCCTGCTGACTATCCACCATCATCCTCAAATCTTTTTCAAAGTCACTGCTTCCAAAGATACAGTTCCCCCATCTTGTAAGTATGACCTACATTCTTTGCTCCTAGATGTATACATTTAGCCATATTATAACACATATTGTTTGTTTGTGCCAGGTTTACCAGATCGCTCTGAAATCAGTTACCAGTCCTCTTCATTATTTACCCACCCCCTCTCAATTTTTGTCTTATCTGCAAACTTTGTCATTAATGATTTTGTTTGCTTTCAGGTTAGTGATAAAAACGTTAAATAGTGTAAAGGCCAAGAACTGATTCCTGTGAGACTCCACTGGAAACACACTCACTTGACAACAATTCCCCATTTACAAGTACATTGAGACCTATCAGTTACCCAGTTTTTAATCAATTTAATTTGTGCCAGGTTACATTTTATATTGTTTCTTTTAATCAAAATGTTGTGAGGTACTAAGTCAAATGCCTCAGAGAAGTCTAAGTACAATACGTGAACACTATTACCTTTATCAAACAAATTTGTAATCTCAGAAAAAAAAATATCAAGTTATTTTGATGGAATCTATTTTCCATAAATCCATGTTGCTTTGCATTAGTTACATTACCCTCCTTTAATTCTTTATTAATCAAGTCATGTATCAGCTGCTCCATTATCTTGCCCAGGATCTATGTCAGACCTATAATTATCTGGGTCATACCATTTATTATTTTTAAAAATTGGCAAAACATTAGCTTTCTTCTAGTCTTCTGGAACTTTTCCAGTGCTCCAAGACTTATTGAAAAAAAAAAACCACAACATTAATGGTCCAGCAATATCCTCTCCCAGCTCTTTTAAAACTCTTGGATGCAAGTTATTTGGGCTTACTGATTTTAAAAAGTTCTAACCTTTAGAGCTTCTATATTACTTTCTCCAGAGGTACTAGTCAAATGGACAAAGATATCAGCACCATATGATACTGTCATGGGGTGTCCATCCCACACAGGACTGAAAGGTGGCCAAGTAGGGTTGGCCAGGCTGAACCTGTAGGAGAAGCAAGGAAGGCTGGGACCTAATTGTTGATGGTGCCCAACTGAGGAAATTTATAAGCCAAGAAGCTGGCAACAGAAGGGGGCTGCAGGAAGGCAAACTGCAGTTATTCCCTGAGAGGAGGGAATTGGGAGGATGGTGAACCCAGAGAGGGATGAATCCAAGAAGGTAGGGAAAGGCTCAGGAGAAAGCAGCATGATAGGATAGTGCACATCTTGACTGCTGACTGGAGGGCCTTTGAGCTGGAACCTAGAGTAGAAGGCAGCCCCAGGTTCCCCTGTCAGCCATTGGGGAAATGGCACAAGCCTGGCAGAGGACAGTGGACTGACTGGGACAGTTGGTCCTGGAAAAAAATTGTTATACTACCACTGGAAGGGAAACATGTATGGTGACCCAGCCTGAGGGCTGAGCCATAAAGAGAAGGCTGCAGTTCCTGGAGCAAGGGAGGTCTGCAGGATGAGAGGAGGACTGGAAAGACACTGCTGGAGGAGGGTGCAACACGTGGCTGGAGTTTATCCCAGGCTGGCCAGGAGGAGGTGCCACTAGTGTTGAGTACACCCCATCACAGATACCAAAAACAGAACAGAAATATTTAACGAACACTTACTTCTGCCTTATTATTAATTCTACCACTTCCATCTAGTAATGGACCAATACCATTGTCAGGATTCTTTTTGTTCCTAATATATTAAAAAACACAAATCTAAAAAAAAAAAAACCCAAAAAAACAAACCCACCTCTTTCTTATTGTCCTTAACTCTGATACATGTGGCATCTCTCTCATATAATACTAGCCAGGGAAGAAGCACCAGCGTTGGACTCCTGAATGATATTTGAGATGTTACGATATCTTAAAGCAAGTTACAAGTCAGCCATAACAGAGCAAGAACAACAGTTAGATGGCATGCACTGGGTGACAAGATACAGCCACAAATAAAGAATGTTGGGTTGTGTGTGTGTGTGTGTCTTTTGTCAGTTCACTGACGTTCATGATGTAAGCACCAGTAGACGAAGAACAAACTGGTGGCTGAGAAAAGATTTTGGGTTTTTTTATGGTATACACAACATTTACAATATAAACAGTTTACCACATGCTCTTGCTAATTGTATGTATTTGAATGGGTCATCTAAATACTTTTATAGTTGCCCTCTTACCCTTAATAAGTGATTTTCATGTGATTTCACCTTTTGCGTTTCATCTTTATCTTTTTAAAGTCAGCAATGAAAGAATAAAAAAATGTGAATTTCAAAGAGGGTCTGACTGTAGTTTGTTTTCTGTTACACAAATTGATTTATAATGCCTGCAAAATGCATTTAACTGTGATACTTTATACTGTTTAAATGCCCAGCAGGCTCATTTCATGCTGCTACACTATTCCAGTTTTAAAAGCTTCTGCTTTATTTCAGTAGCTTTGACTGGCTGTATCCTTTGGCAATAGAAGGCTCACAATTATAACTCCTACAGTCTCCCTCAAAGTTATTAAAGAATAAACCAGGACTCAGCATTGTGAAGCATAATTCAAAGTAATATTCTGTCTCCTTGCATTTATAATTTAATAACTGATTAGTTTATTCTTTTATATAACTTCCTTTAGATTGCACATTTTCATTATGAATGCCCTTACACTATACCAATGAACAATTAAGGTAATAAACCTGCAAATATTCAGTGAGTTTTCCATTGAAACTCTATCTCATACATTATTTGTTATAGCTATGTTAAACTGTTTAGATTTTGACTAAGTAATTGGTTGATGCTTAAACTCTAAGTTGCTTAATCAACACACATGCTAATAGTGTTAACATGAAATGATGGTTCAGGCATGTAAATAGCATCAGCAAATAAGGTATATACTGAGGCTTTCTAAAGCATCCTTCACTTAGATGTGTTGGAGTTATGACACAAAAGATAGTCTGTATTATTCCAATGAATAAATAGCATCACTAAATATTATTAATCTTTATTCAAATTGTACTGAGCTGATTCTAGTGATATTTTTCCCATTCTAGTTAAAAGAAAGGAATTTAATCTGTTAGTGCCAGCTATTTTCCAGCCATAAATCCTGGCAAAAGCTATGATTTTCTCTGCTGCTTTAGAATTATGTTACAACAGGTAGGTTTATTTTAATACAGCTTGTAGACCATATCTGACTTTGCTTATGTGCTTGCTTATGTGCATCAGGAGATTGCATGTTCACATCTCAAACCAGAGCAGGACTCTATGGGCCTGATTTTTTCCTCAGGTTCAGCTAACAGAACCCAAGCTATGGGATCCCAGAGGTCAAATGTCCAGTGTCCACCCAGAGTCAGGCTACAGAAAAACAAACCACTCACATCTCCTGCTTGCTGGGGGGCTCTGCATCTTGTTTGCATGGGCCAGAAAGTGGACAGGGATAGCTAAAGAGGAGGTGAGTCTCCTGGGTAGTCTGTGCTTCAGGTGCTACTACAGAGATTTGAATCTTTCCTCAGCAGAGGGTGGCAGAGTTAGGGCTACTTGCTCTTCCCCAGGGGGAATTTCCTTAATCCCAAGAGCAGACTATTGGCTATATTGACATTGTTTCATTTGCACATAATTTCCATACCAACAGGAACTTTGCCACATTACAATTAGATCATACATACTATGTTTCAGATTTGCACTGGCAATTTTTTTCCCCTTTCAAGTGTACCATCCCTGGCCTCCGAAGGATCATTTCCTGGGCAAATTAATGCAGCTTTGCAAAAAACTAATATTTTACTTGCTTATCTATGTCTCCCAGATTAATGGGTACATTTTGCAAGACTAGTGCAAGATACTCTTTATGAGTGCTTTCAGCTCGAGTGCTCAGGTATAATAATGTTTGTAATATTTTCCAAACTGCTTAATATGTAACATTTTGTCTTCATAAAATTTTCTTTAGAGTTTCATTATGATTTTTTACAAAGATCAAGCATAGTTGCAATTCAAATGAGTTTTCACTTAAGGGAAAACAAGTGAACAAGAAAGAATAAAAGTCAAGGCTTTAAGAGAGAGCACAGAGTCTATCTTCCCTGTAACAGGCCACATCTGAGCTGAACTCAAGATGGTGGCAGCCTCTGGCACACAGCAGACCTCTAGTAATTTAAAGATAAAACACAGATACCAAAGTCATAGCATTTATAGCCACACACACTCACACACACATACTTCATACTATAATAGCCTCAAATAAGCATCATCACATGCTCCCTGTAGGCTTGTTTTCCTATTGTGATATTTCATTTAAACATCATATATTTCCTCTTCCTAGCTCAGCTATTCTAGGTTTCTTTTTCATAATCTTCCTGCACTTATTCTAGGAGATGTTAATCTCTCATATCATTCCAATATTTCCTCCCCAAAAGTAATTTCTGTTTGATTCCTTCTCAAACTGAGGGGAAGGAAAGCAAAACAAAACTTAAACAGGACCAGCAAGAAGGGTTCTTTGCTAACTCATAACCAGGTGATATTATTTTACATTATACTTTCATCCCCTCTTGTTTCTGAGTGTCCTCTTCTATTGTCACAGCACATTTAGATTTTGAGCTTTTTGGCTCTTTTGATTTGGTTACTTTGAAGTGTCAAGCATATCTTAGAGTCTCAGCTATAAAAACAACCCCATCTCATTGTTATCTTGGCATTCCAGAACACCAAAAAGAGATCATTCTTTTTGAGTCAGGTGGATGCATGATCAATTTCCTTTGAATACAGGAGGCCTGGACATAGTTATCCCAGCCCTTCGGATTTTCAGTCATGTTTTGTTTGAGCCACATGCACAGTTACTTTCCTGGCTTTTTTATACTCTCTATGTACACTCTCTCTCACAGCATATCTATTTCTCAACTGGCTACCTGCAGCACTCTTTCATATGTGGCCTCCACCAGACTCCTCACAGTTTTGGGCTTCTCTTTCACTCATGATGCTCCATCTCTTTAACATGAACTACTGGGTCATGTCACTTGTTAAGATGAAAACCCTACCTTGTCTCTTTAATTCCTCTCTTTTTATAAATCATCTTGTGACAGTATACAATAAATGTGGGGTTTTTTTTAAATGTAGAGGGATCTTTGTATTAGGAAAAAAATAAACCTTTCTTCCCACTTAAATCTTCCCTTGTAATGGCATCTTTATGTCATCATCAGAGTCACCATTGATTTGCATTGAAATAGCTTCCTATAATCTCACATTGTGTAATGGCTCTGTAATAGGTGCACCATGGTGTCATATTGAAGCAGTTTCAGAGTAGTAATCTCACATAAGAGCATCATAATTTCACAAGCTAATGGGTAGGCTACGGCTGAAGAGACACTTCAATCTAGTCTTTCTATTTTCTAAATATGAAGTGACACCAATTCACATAAGACAGTCCCCAAAATGTCTTTTTAAAACATGTTTTATTTCTCTTGAACTCTGAAGCTTTGACAATGTATTTAATAAAATTGGGTTTGGATTTTTTAAATAAAGGTCATTGTAGCCCTTGGACACCAGCTCTGTACTGCTATCCTTAACCCTTCTGCTTTTCAGTTGTGTAGATATTCAAAAGGCTTAAACAAGCCAATACAGCCAAAGCACCCCTTTTGGTTTCACTTTTATAAAACCTCCCGCAGCTGAAAAACAGTGAAAACTGGCCAACATTTTTCAAAAGAGGGAAGGGACTGAGACTAAATGGCATCCTCCCTTCCCTCCAGATCTATGGAAGGACATCTGTGCAACTTGCATGTGCCTGGGACTCCGGAAAGCGTGGGGTGGATGGCTGTGAGGGGAACACATGGAACCAGAGAGTGGCTATTCTGCAGCGTTATTCCCTAACACCTCAAGGGGTTTCCCTGTGTAAGATCAAGCTGGTGTTCTCTGGCATTACCTTACACAAGTTTCCCCTCAGTCTACTGAAACCCACCTATGGTAGAGGGAGAAACTTTGGGTCAACTGCTGGCAAGAAGAAATGCAGCCTCCCTGTCTTAGTTTGCCCCAAGGTTTAATACAGAATCATTAGGTTCCCACATAAATGTTTCAACCATTCTTGGAGGATTCATTCCTGGGCTCCACATTACCTACATATCCCACTTGTGGGGAAACCTTGCCCCCCAAATTATGTTTCAAAGTTATCTCTGTAAATTAAAACATAAGATGTTTCCTGGACATTCTGTGTATTTTTTTTCTTGCAGAAAGAATCATTCTTCCTAGGTTGTGTGTGTTTCTAGTGAATACAAATATTTATTACACATACACACACACACACACACAGAGTTTAGATTCTTGATTGGATTAAACCACCTGGAGATCAAGTAAAAACAGGTCCTGCATGATGTTTTGGGAGAGTCACATGGTAGCTTTCTCAAGACAGTTTAAGGCTGGATGAAATTCTTTTGCTAAATATTGAACATATTTTAATTCTGTGGGTTCAAATGCTTAACTTGTTCTTCTAAGGAGAGAAGTAATTAAAAGACCAGAGGAAGTGGAAAAAAAAATCAAAAGACAGAGGATGGAAGATACAAAGTATAGAATAAGCAGAATAAAACAAAAACAAAAAAGAACACAGTTGAGAGAAAGACAATAGATTAGGTATACTAAAGAATAATTAAGAATGAGTGAAAACCAAACTAAGTGAAGCTGAATCTGAAGTTCAGGCCTTAAAAAAAGGAAAAAAAAAAAAAGATAATTACACCATCTTGAACTTCTATAGCAATTTGTACCCGAGGCTCTCATAGTGCTTTATAAATATTAATAATGAATGGGGCATCACAACAACACAGCTGTGAAGTCATCAGATCTTTAGAACAGTGATCGAGAGAGGGTCCTTGCTGAAACCAAAAGTTACCTCTCTCATTCTGGCTGTGGATGTGTAGATTGTAAACTTTGATTTTGAGGCACCATGGTTGTATCCCTCTCGGCTGCCCCAGTTTTTTGGCCTATGTATTTTATCACCATGATATTTAAGCTTCACATAATAGCCCAAGATGGCTCTGTGTGCCTTAAATGGAAGAAGCATCTCAGCTTGCCACAGGCTTTTGGCTTTTAATTTTTCATTTTCCAGTCTCACTAACTATGGGTTGGTTCTAGGAAGACAGCATTACTGGAAAAGACTGTAACAATGAGGTTTTTGAGTTTACACATAAACAAAATCAGATTAGTCTTGTAAGATTCCACAGCTAGTGGCCTGACATTGAAAGAACCTTACTCCTGAGATTCCCTGCCACAGGGCAATGTAGCTGAAGCATTTTGCTGGAACATATTGTCTTCAAGGGTCACAAAGGGATTTGGTGTCTTCAAGGCACATTGGTCCCAGCTCATTAAAAAATGCCTTGCAGATCTGGGCTAGGCCCTTCAGTTCACTTCAGAGAGGGGAAAGCTTCCATGAGAGGCGAGAAGTAGATCCACCACTTCACTGATCATCGTTAATCCTTGGTTTCTGAAATCCCTTCAGTGCTCCTCTGCCTTCCCATCTCTTTCTGCCTTTTGGGGGCAGACAGATGCTTGGCACCGGAACAGGAATCAGTCCAAGCAGAAAGGTAATCTCAGTTTGACCCTCCATTTGTTCATTGCACAAGTCAGACAAGAATAGGGGACAAAGAGTGCAAGTATAACCTATCCTTGCAGCAATTTTAAAAGTCTAATGTCATGAGCCAGCACAAATGCCATGTGTAGTCACGATAATTTTCCAAAAGTTACCTTAACCTTTACTGAACCCACATGTGCTTTTCCATTGTATACTCATATATTATAATTCATTTTGCAGTATTCTTTAATATTTTAACTGAAGAACTTGTGGTTTTAGTTCAGAAGGCTTCTGAGAATCTTAAAATAGAAACTTCCTGGAATTTTTTTTACACTTCAAAAGATACCAAACGTAATATTTTATGGGAAAATGAACTTTGAAGTGCTGTCTGCTGAATCACTTCTGTTCATGTTTTGCAATTAGCTAAATATAAAAAATATGTTATTGCCAGCTTTACAGAAGAAGGTTTTCAAAGGGCTCACACTTTGAGTCCTGCATTCATTTCTGCTATTTCACAAAGATCAGAAAATTAAGAGGAATAAAAAGATAACAATAAGCATCCCAAAGGGTCTATATTTGGGGATGAAAAACATAGTACAAAAGTCCTTTAAATCTGACAGATGCTAATTCAAAAGGGTTGATTTAATGTTAGGAAAGTAAAGTCAAGTCAAAACTGTAAGCTGTCACCCATCCATAGCATGTATATTTTTAATAGCTAAAAATGTTTGAAAAAACTACACGATAATACATTAATTTGGTCAATTATTAATATGATTTTTTTATTTTGTGAATTAAATTGTATCAGATCAAGATACACTCATTTTACATCCTGTATCCCAAAATTGCATAATCTCTGGTACATGTGCCCTTAATTATATCCTTACATCTGATTTTAATGTCACTCTTCTTCAATTGCATTTTAAACAAACAAACAAACGATACGCAACTTTATTTTGGTCACACCACAAACAAAGATGGGAGACTTATGTCTCATCTAATCATACAGACAAGGTAGGTTAGGTAATCTTTTCTTGTATCAACTTCTGTGGGTGAGAAAGACTAGCTTAAGAGCTTACACAGAGCTCTTCTTCGGGTCTCAGAAATGTACTCAGAGTGTCACAGCTAAATACAAGTTGGAACAGATTGTTTACCATAAGAAGTTAACATATTTCAAGGGACTATTCAAGGTGAAGTGACCTTTTAACATCTCTCCAGTCATTGAGGGGAAAGGGAAATAAAATTAAAAAGCTGGGGAGGAGGGTTAATGGGTTATAGATTGTTGCAATCAGCCATAAATACAGTGTCTCTATTCAGTTCATGACTTTTAATATCTTGCAACATTATGAATTTAAGCTCCCAGGCTTCTCTTTTGAAAGTGTAGGTTTCCTTTGAGGATGAGGACTGAGAGATCAGATATAGAGTGATTGCTTTGTGATATGCTCTTTTATTCTTCTTCCATGTGAGTTTATTTGAGAGCATAGTGATTGTCTCATTTCACCCACATAGTTGTTGTTGGGGTATTTAGTACACTGGATGAGACACACTTTATCTAGTCATAGGTTTCAGAGTAACAGCCATGTTAGTCTGTATTCGCAAAAAGAAAAGGAGTACTTGTGGCACCTTAGAGACTAACCAATTTATTAGAGCATAAGCTTTCGTGAGCTACAGCTCACTTCCTCAGATGCATATCGTGGAAACTGCAGCAGACTTTATATATACACAGAGAATATGAAACAATACCTCCTCCCACCCCACTGTCCTGCTGGTAATAGCTTATCTAAAGTGATCATCAGGTGGGCCATTTCCAGCACAAATCCAGTTTTTCTCACCCTCCACCCCCCCACACAAATTCACTCTCCTGCTGGTGATAGCCCATCCAAAGTGACAACTCTTTACACAATGTGCATGACAATCAAGTTGGGCTATTTCCTGCACAAATCCAAGTTTTCTCACATTCCCTCCCACCCCCATACACACACAAACTCACTCTCCTGCTGGTAATAGCTCATCCAAACTGACCACTCTTCAAGTTTAAATCTAAGTTAAACCAGAACATCTGGGGGGGGGGTAGGAAAAAACAAGAGGAAACAGGCTACCTTGCATAATGACTTAGCCACTCCCAGTCTCTATTTAAGCCTAAATTAATAGTATCCAATTTGCAAATGAATTCCAATTCAGCAGTTTCTCGCTGGAGTCTGGATTTGAAGTTTTTTTGTTTTAAGATAGCGACCTTCATGTCGGTGATTGCGTGACCAGAGAGATTGAAGTGTTCTCCGACTGGTTTATGAATGTTATAATTCTTGACATCTGATTTGTGTCCATTTATTCTTTTACGTAGAGACTGTCCAGTTTGACCAATGTACATGGCAGAGGGGCATTGCTGGCACATGATGGCGTATATCACATTGGTGGATGTGCAGGTGAACGAGCCTCTGATAGTGTGGCTGATGTTATTAGGCCCTGTGATGGTGTCCCCTGAATAGATATGTGGGCACAATTGGCAACGGGCTTTGTTGCAAGGATAAGTTCCTGGGTTAGTGGTTCTGTTGTGTGGTATGTGGTTGTTGGTGAGTATTTGCTTCAGGTTGCGGGGCTGTCTGTAGGCAAGGACTGGCCTGTCTCCCAAGATTTGTGAGAGTGTTGGGTCATCCTTTAAGATAGGTTGTAGATCCTTAATAATGCGTTGGAGGGGTTTTAGTTGGGGGCTGAAGGTGACAGCTAGTGGCGTTCTGTTATTTTCTTTGTTAGGCCTGTCCTGTAGTAGGTAACTTCTGGGAACTCTTCTGGCTCTATCAATCTGTTTCTTTACTTCTGCAGGTGGGTATTGTAGTTGTAAGAAAGCTTGACAGAGATCTTGTAGGTGTTTGTCTGTCTGAGGGGTTGGAGCAAATGCGGTTGTATCGCAGAGCTTGGCTGTAGACGATGGATCGTGTGGTGTGGTCAGGGTGAAAGCTGGAGGCATGCAGGTAGGAATAGCGGTCAGTAGGTTTCCGGTATAGGGTGGTGCTTATGTGACCATTGTTTATTAGCACTGTAGTGTCCAGGAAGTGGATCTCTTGTGTGGACTGGACCAGGCTGAGGTTGGTGGTGGGATGGAAATTGTTGAAATCATGGTGGAATTCCTCAAGGGCTTCTTTTCCATGGGTCCAGATGATGAAGATGTCATCAATATAGCGCAAGTAGAGTAGGGGCTTTAGGGGACGAGAGCTGAGGAAGCGTTGTTCTAAATCAGCCATAAAAATGTTGGCATACTGTGGGGCCATGCGGGTACCCATAGCAGTGCCGCTGATCTGAAGGTATACATTGTCCCCAAATGTGAAGTAGTTATGGGTAAGGACAAAGAACAAACGCTTCCTCAGCTCTCGTCCCCTAAAGCCCCTACTCTACTTGCGCTATATTGATGACATCTTCATCATCTGGACCCATGGAAAAGAAGCCCTTGAGGAATTCCACCATGATTTCAACAATTTCCATCCCACCATCAACCTCAGCCTGGTCCAGTCCACACAAGTCCACTCCTTTTCTTTTATCTAGTCATAAATATTCTTAGTTCATGTCAGATATGGAAAGTGCCATTATTATGCCAAAGTCAATAGGATGAAGTCATATGCTCTCTAGTAGACCAAGTGTGGTGTAAGTGTGGTGTGTGTGTGCTGCTATGTGGAACTGAAGCTGCCCAGGTTAAAAACAAAAAAGCTTAGACAGTCTAACTTTTTAATGCACATCCCCAGAAATGCTTTATTTTCAACAACAAAAAGAATCAATAGTTAGAGACTGATTGTTATACCAGGGAAAGGACTCAATCCCTGCTTATTATTGTACATTATTATCATTTGTATTCTAGTAGTGCCTAGAAGTCTCAGCCAAGATCAGAAACCCATTGTGCTAAGCATGGCACAAACAATTAGGAGGTGGTAGTTTGTGCTTCTGATGACTATATCCACTCTATCAATGACTCACTCTATGGTCTTGGTCAACTCACATACCTCTGTTTTTCTTCGTTTAATAGGAGGCTCCTGTTCATCTGTAGTAATACATACCTGTCTCACAGGGATGTTGAGAAGCTCATTTACTTGGTGTTTGTGAGACATTATAATCCACAGGTGAAGTATTAAAAGTGTCATAAGAGAGGACAATAGGATAGTGACATTTGCAGAAAGCCTGTGGACTGGAGCCAAGTAAATCAGCTGCCTTCCTTTTGTTCACATTGTAATATGTAAAATCTTACCCACAGCATTCTGCAGGTTTGTCATAACCTAGCCACATAAGTTATCTAGTGGAAGCTATTCAGTTTTGCCTCAATACGAGCAACAGCAAAACTATTTTCTGGGGTACACAACATACACATATTTTATGTCTATAAATGTTATATATTGTAATATAGTAATTGCACTGTAAGGACATCATTATGAGGTTTATTTATTTAGGAGGGTTAGGGGTTTTTTATACTCAATCTCTTCCAATAGACAGCAAGTACTGCAAAGATTACTGCTTCCAGAAACATTCATCAAGAGCTAACTACTTTTGCCTCCTTCCCACACTTCCTAAATAAATAACTTAGCAAATAGAATACAGCATTTCTACTTAGTTAATCTGCATATCGGCTACAGACTTTTAGACATACTTCTGTCTGATGCATTTGTTGTCTTGTGACAGATACCTACATTTTAACCTGATTAAATCAGTTTGATGCTTATTCCAGCAGCACATTCAGGGGGAGAAGAAATCCAGTCACAACACACCCACCCACCCAATTACACAATATTTTTTTCTCTCTCTCTCTCTCACGCTCACCCCCCCCCCCTCCCCACCCTATTGCAAGTTATTTTGATCTTCCTCCAAGTGTGAATGCTGGCACAAGACTGCGGTCAAAACATCAGATCCACTTTAAAGGTGTTCAAAATAAACATAAGCCTTCTAAAATATGAATTCAGATAGACTAAAATAGGCTTGTTCAAGAATTCACCAGTTCATCAAAAAAAAAAAAATCCTCTTCTTTTGTGAAGACATGTGACATTTCACAGTGCCATAACTTATGATGTATTGTATGTCTTGGTTGCAATCTGGAACAGTCACACATGAGATGAACAAACATGAACAGTGGTGTTTTGGTATTTTTTTGAATCAGAGACATTACAGAGATCTTCACACCAGACAGACACTGCTCATAGATGGATCTCGCAAGCCTTTACTTATGTGAGTGAGGGTTTGCAGGATTGAGCCCAATGCCACCAGAAGTGACAGCTCATTGAATGGATAACCAAAATCACATGGCCAAAAGACAGAAGAGTATTACAGGAGCTGATCAATATGTACATCTGAAATTTTAAAAGTATCTTGATTATGATAGAAAGATATACAATCAGTGGTATTCTGACTCATTCATTTCATTTCCAAGTGGACTTGGTATCACAGAATACGGTATCACAATTCTACTATTTTATCACAGAACTTGACATACTGATTAAGTATGACTTGCTTCCACCCTCCCCCCTGCTTTATAATGAGATTGCATGATAACAGGGACACAAATATAGACCACTGCTGTTTCTGCTTTGTGTGAGCATATTAATGCCATCATGACTTGTTCAGGTAAAAAAAAAGTGGTGAAAAAAAGCAAGAAAAGCGAGGGGAAAAATCCAATATTCCTTTTCTACTTCAATGGTTTCATAAAGTCTTTACAGTAAATCTATTTTTTTTTCTTTGCCCAAAGCTATGTTCCTTTCTGCCTTAGGCAATTTTCAAACTATTTACTTTTTTTTCCTCTCCGACTACCTAACATTTAAAATGAAATTGCATTCCATGCACTAAGCTGTTTTATAATTATTGTTAAGATCACATGTGAAAGCAGCTGGAGTGTAAATTACTCGGTAATATTCCAAATAATGATCTCTCTCTGCCCCCTCTGTCCTCCCCCCCCCCCACACACAGGGGGAATGACAGACTATTCAGTAGCTCTGTTTGCTCAGTTGTGACCCTCTCTGGAGAAGAAAATTGGAACTGAAACAAGTTAGTGACATTGTTTAGTGATGTGGATGACTATTAACTGAATAATAATAATGACACCAACTAAGCTCCACTATGAGAAACCTCTAGGTACAGTTAAGCAATAGGTCAAAGAGGGTGAAAAAGGTGTGTTTTCATCTGAATGTCTAAAGCCACACAGACATTTTTAAGTAAAATGATTTCAAAGACGTAGCAGATTTTACAAAAGAAAAGATATCATGTTGTCTAATGACATTTTTTAAGAGATGTAAAGAGTGAGTGATCTGTCTATTCTCAAGTAAAAATGAAAGCCTGTAATACTTTTTATCACACATATACAAGCTTACATAGGGGAAAATCCTCTGCACAGTCTGAGTAGCTGGATCAGGAACTGGACAGATATAAGATTGGGTGGTGCAATGGAGAGGAGTGATGATGAGAGAATGATTTCTCCTCACACACTAGGCTATTCATTGGTAATGACTTCAGCCCACAAGCTGAAGTAGCATCCACAAGCACTTATGGAGTCTCATCTCCCCAATACCAGAAGGTAGACAATGTGAAGATCCAGACAACAGCAAGTTCTCTAGGATCTCTTTTGTTCCCTATGCGATACATTGCTAAGGACTTGGCTTGCATGCAGTCTTCTTCCGTTTCACAGTGGAATCACACTAGTACAGCTAACAAAAGGCCTTCTGCATGCACAGTGGCAATATGGGGATTTGCCCCACAGGTCTTCTACTGTAAAGTATTTTAAGTAATGTTGCACTATACTTTTACATCAATTTATTAGATGAAGCTCATATTTCATTCCTACAACACTTTTTTTTAGTTTGACAGATTAAATATTGCCTATCAACATATTATACAGTATAGCATATTAGCCCACAGTAAGAGAACACATGAATTTGTAGAGAGACAAAATTTGGATGGACCTATCAATTAATCCAGGGATTAAAGAGACATTCTAGTTGGTGTGAGAAAATATTAACCTGGCTTATATATTCACAAGTCAATCTGGGACATGAAGGGGTATTTATATATTCATAAACTCATGTCAGAAAGAGAGAAAACCATTGGGGGATGAAGAAAGTAGGAACTGTACCTGCCAATTCAAAGGAACTCATGAAGAAAGACAGTGAATGACAGAAGAAAACCAAGCCTGTTTGGCCAGAGAAGCAAATACCATATTGAATAAAACTGGTGTGTACAATCGTTGTTACAACCAAGTCAGTATCATGACCAGGCTGTGGAATTTAAACAATTTCATTAAGAAAAGGAGTACTTGTGGCACCTTAGAGACTAACCAATTTCCTTTTCTTTTTGCGAATACAGAATAACACGGCTGTTACTCTGAAACAATTTCATTGTCATCCTACTAAAGAAGAGATGACTGCAAGACTAGATATAGCAAGAGATCTCCCACCTCCAATTAAAAGACACTCTGAAGCGTAACTGAAGGTGAAGACACTCCACGTAGATAAAGGGGAGCTAAAGGTGACGCTGAAGGTGATTATGACTACAGGTGCTAAATCTCTGAGGAGCTGTAATGCTAAGGATCAGACAAGGATTTTTGACAGTTTAAAGTGGCTCAATTGAACTTGGAAGCTGGTACACTTCTCTACCTCAGTGCCCAGATGGATGCTAGATATGATTTTCTGCTATTTTTCACTTTGTTATATTTCTCACTTTTTCTAAAACCTTTCTTTAAGGTACTTGGGTCTCAGGCTTTCTTGTCTCCCTAAACTTTTCTGTAGCATCTACCACTATAATGTTTAAGTGCTGGAGAAATAGGTGAATACTGTATTGTTTTTCTCTCTGGTCCTAGGGTTTCTTCTAAAGATAAGGAAACAATTTCTGCTTTCTAGTCACAAGTAGTCTGAGTCTTCTCTCACTTACATTAGTGTAAATCAGTTCTAGCTTTATACCACCATCTAACTGATAAAAGTAAAAGGAGAATCAGATCCAAAGAATTTAATATGCATCTTGCCTCAAGTACTCCAAAGTCATAGGGCAAAGTCATAGGCCTATCATCCAGAGGTGTTGCCAAGATCCTGAATTAGGTTGGTATCTTGGTGGGGAAAACCTAGTGAGCACAAAGGGTTAAAGAAATAGAGAATTGAAGGTTATAAAGTCACCCGTTTGATTTCTTAAGATCAGTGAGGCGGAAAATGACTATCATTTGTATCTAGCATTTGAGTCATCATAACTCCAAGTAATTAGAGAATGCAGAAGGAATATGCAACTATTTAATCTGTTTAACTCTAAAATGTTAAGTCCTTGAAACCAAGACACCTTCCAGAGCTGGAGATTTGAAACAGCGTGACCATTTGATTCCACCTAAGTAGCTTTTTGGCTCCTGTACAGCATTGTAGCAGTTGTCATCCCTGCTTTCTGGCTTCTGGGATGTTCTTAATTAGGCTCATTAGTAAGTAAGGCAGATAGGCCCTGAACTAAAAATTCATAAAATATTTAAAATTGAATTACATAATGTTTATGATTTGATCCATGTTTTCTAACATACATTTCTTTTCCATTTGGGAATTGTGTGAGCAGAGACTGATTGCCTCCTTTTTTTTTTGTTTTTTAATGTTACTCACTGAATGTTTTTGGCAAATAATTCTTGGTCTGTATATTGTGTTTGAGTATTGGCTTTAGGATATTAAAAATTCAAAGGCTGTACACTGCTGATTGGATGCAAGAGTCATGATGTATTGGGTCTGTTCTCAGACTGCAAGAGGGTAACTGAGAATAAAGGTTTCTGATGTGAATACTCACAATTGCAATTTCAGAATTTATTTATAAATACTACTTTTCTCCAAAGTGCACTTAACTTGCTCTTTCAGAAACTTTCCTGACAGTAAATTAATTTGGCAGAATATTTGTGGAAATTAAATCCAGAAGAGATATGAAGCCAATCAAAGCAAATGTATTTAATACTATTTGATTTTTATGCATTAGTCTCACAGCTGTCCTCATGGACAGCTAATAGCTTAGCAATGTTATAACTTCTTGAGACCAGGAAGTGATAAAGCAAAGTGTGCTATTAAACAGACTTAATCTGAATTTACTGCAGTCCCTCACCTTGTGAAATCCTGTTTTTTCCTAGTCTAAAGTTTTCCACTAAAACTTTTTTGGGGAGGAGAGAGAACAAAAAAAACTGGCACTCTCCTCAAACAAACATTCAAGAAATGAAACATTTGGCTGAAATCCCAACAGTTTTCATTTCATCCTCCCACTATGGTGCTTCATTGAAGTTATAGCTCAGGTGCTTCACGCTCCCATTCTCCTCAATAGGCCAGACTGCATATCCCATGATGCATCACAGCAGTTCTGCAAGAGGTGAGAACAAAGGGGCATCATGGGAGATGCAGTTAAGTGAGGGAGCCTCACCCATAGATAAGAATGTGGGTATGATGCACCCAGACTAGAATCGCAAGGATGCACTGCAGAAGCATTTCTGAATAAAAATTTTCAACAGAAGTTTGTTTTGTTTCAGCCAAAAGTTTTCAGTTTTTGATTTTTCATCAAAAAACTCCAACAATTTCCTAAAAGGAAAAAAATTGTCTGACCAGATCAACCCCCCTATATAAATCTCTTCTGCAACAAGTTCCTCCTAGATGCACTGGCTTTTTTTGTTTATTTGTTTGTTTTGTTTTGAGCATGGCCTGCTATCCACTTATCTGAGTTCCAGGTGGGGCTAGAAGACCAATTCCCTTATCTTCTAAGGCATCTTTGGGGAGGGATAGCAGGCCCATTGCATCTCACAGAAACTTGATGGTTCATCATTTCACTCTTTCCTTGTAGAGCAGTTCCATTTTTTTCTTTTTTCAGTCTTTCCCCTATTTCTATTTTCTTTCTATGATTCTCTCTGCTTTCTTCAATCCTTCATTTCTCTCTCTTCACAAAGACCCCTTATTCTTCATCACTCATCATGCAAGTTGTGTGTGTATTTCTTCTGTCCCTCCCAAATAGTGTCTCTGTGTCCCTGGCCCTAATAGTGGTCCTCTCCCCCACTGCAGCATTAAGCCATAAGACGAAAAATACCGATTCTGCCACTCTGATATTCCTGGATAGGAAGACAGCTTTCTACTTTCTGTTCTGCATTCAGACCATGCCCAGAGGTCCTGACTGTAGTATGAGTCTGCCTAAATAAGGACATCAGGATTTAGCCAGTACATTAATGAGAATGTAGCGGCAGAGGGAGCAATCAGACACTGGCTTCCCTCCCGCTCTGCACAGTGGAACTTAGCAGTGGGGGACTGGAATACAAATAAAACACAACCAAAAAATGTAAGTGCCAGCAGCAGCCAACAATCTATCAGGACTGCTTTTTAAAACCCAGGACAATCCCCAGACAGGATTAAAGCAGATATGGCAGAAGTAGCAAAGAAAAATACGTAAGGGTATTCCTGATGTATTTATTGCCCAAGTAGTGAGATGATGAAGGCAGCTTGCTAGGACATGTGTTGCCCTGATATATCTATCCTAGCTCTGTAAGCCCAAGCAGTTCAGAACCCAGCCTTTGGATGAAGTTTGTATAAGCAACCAGACTAAACCTACACCCCTTTGAAGCTCAATTGTCAATACTCAGATCCCATCAAACCAATGCAAAGCTCCAGTACAATTTGCTTATGATGAATAATGGCAATATAATAAACTAATGACAATATTTTGGAAAAGGACCAAAGCACTCGGTAGGTGTTCAGCCCTTTTCAAAATTTGGTCCTACTGGTGTCCGTATTAAATTAAGAATAATAATCTTATAAAATGTTCTAACACTGATCTCTTCAAGCATATACAACAAAATATAATTTGAGATTTACAGAGCTCAGAATCTATCAGACCTTAGCTGTAGAAGACAACACTCTGAATTATCTCTAGCCCTTTTTAAGAAATGGTAGAAGACACAGAATATATGCCCTGGTGCATGCATAGGTGTCATGTGCTAGATCATTATGCAATATTTCCATTGACTTCATCAGGACCAGGATTGTCCCGTTAAAACCAAAGTATAACATCAACTAAATATCTGATCTAGCTACCCCTTCTTTTCCACGTAGATTACCATGTATGGGATGGAGTCAGTGGTCTAATAGGGCTGTTTCCATCTCTAGCTAGTATGATCCCATGAACACCACTGTTTTTCCAAGGAAACAGATTCATTCTTTTGAGCTTAAGAAAAAGGTCAGAAAGAAAGAGGAGAATCTGTTAAAAAAATAGGAACTGACTCAAATCTAAAACTAATCATTTCTGAATCCTCCAGAATTTGGTTAACTTATTTATTTTACTACATATTTCTTGATTTAGTTATCCTGATCCAACTGAAACCAGGCTATACCAAATGCACATCAAACTAGATGTATTCACTGGAGTGGATTATATGAGACCACTGAAATGGGGCAGCAGGTTTTACACTAAAATTTCTCTGAGAGCTTGACAAGCATCTCTTCTTTTGTTAGTTTAATTATTATAGCCAAATTTCCACTGGGCAGTGTCTTGAATGGTTTAGCGTAGCATGCCCTTAAAGTGTTTATTGTGAACAGATGTTAAGAGACATTAACTGTGTAATTAATATGTGAAGTGATATGAAATTTGTTTTTAATTCTGACACTGAAAGAAAAGCTGTGACCTCCCAAATAACAAATGCCTCAAACTAGGCAGTTATTGCAAACGTGTATGTAACTTGAAGGATGTTCTCCAACTTTCTGAAACAAGTGCTCTGTAAATGGTTTCTAAAAGAGTAATGTTTGAAGGCTTCATCAAAAGTCTACTGGAAAAGCAAAATCAGTGGAAAGACTGATTGTCTTTAGATCTGGCCTCCAATAACTAATGTATTCTATACATATATTGCATATATACAGTGCATAACTTTGGCAACACAGTCACTTCCTTTTAGCAAGGAATGACTTGTGATCAGTAAAAGAATTGTGTCGTATCATGGAGCTCTTATTCATAAATGTACAGATATTCAGCCTCTTACTAACTAACACTGCTCAATTTTTTTTTTTTGGTGAGTTGTAAAAGTGGAATTAATTTATTTGTTTCACCAAACCTTAAAATGCTGAAAGCTGATTAGCAGGTCATGTTGATATCACAAGAATATGTTATGACTTGGGTCTGTTTAAAGACAATGCTTTATCAGTAGTGTGAGGACGAGATCACTTTCTTTTTAGTTGTGTTTACCAACAACACTCTAAGGCTTCATCTATACTTGGAGCTAAGGGTGTGATTCCCTGATCATGTAGACATAGTCATGCTAGCTCTCATTGAGCCGGCATGCTAGGAATAATAGTGTAGCTACTCCACAGTAAGTCAGCTGCAAGCAGTATCATAGTCGCGCTGTTGGAGAGACTGAGCAAATACAAACCATATGAGGCACAAGGAAGGAGGCCCTGAGGTAAGGGTGAAGTGGATCTTGAGGAAGTGGGGGCTGCTGTGGGGAAGTGGCCCAGGGAATTGTACGCATCCTGTTTCTAAAAAGTCAGCTGCCATTGCTGATACTATTAGGGTCCCTGGGCTGGAGCCTGGAGTAGAGGGCAGGCCCGGGCTCCCCCCTCTCCCCCCCCCGATTAATCATTGAGACTGGGAGACAACAGAGACTGAACAAGGGAGGATAGCTTCTCCTCACCTCCCTTGCTGGCTTATGATGAAAATGGCTCAGTAAACTGTGATCCTTGCCTCTAGAGAGAGAAGTGGTATGTGAAGGGTCACAGTGAGCCTCTGAGGCTACCAAAACTCACCAGGAAACATGGGACCCATGGAGACAAGGACAGAGCTTTGTCAAAAATGTTAAAGATTAGCACAGATTTGGACAAACTTGAAATCTCTGTGTAAGTCTTGTTTAACCAGCCTGCAATCAGAAAGAAGTCTGTGGAATTTTCCTCATGACTACCACAGAGTGCCAACTGTGCTTTTATCCAGTCTATCTGTGGGATTTCTGTGGGATAGACCCCATTGCCATAATATGTAAGTGATTTCCACATAGATTCAACCTGGTATGGCAAGCACCAAAAATAACTTCAGAGAGGAGTCTGCTCATATATATGCTTTTTAGTATACAGAGGAGGGGGGAAATAAGCTTCTAGATTTGGTGGGAAAACTTTGCCAAATAGAAGACTGATCAGTGTGTTCTGATCAGTTGGTCAGACTTTGGATTAAACTAATAGCTCATTCCAGAGATTAGATCCCCTGACCAAGAAGACTATCTTTATTTCTCACAAGGTTTGCCTTGGGATTTGTTAGTAACATTGTTCTAGTGGGTCATGGATAGAGATGTGATTGCTCATGTAGGTAGATTTTGACCCTTCATCCTTGAAAATCAGGACCAGGGCCTTGAAATGCAATGGAAGTACAGGGATCAGTTCACATCATTGATGTGCTACAGACTGCCACATTGTGCACAAACTGGAGATAAGATAAGTAAAATAGTTAAATTTAGATGCCTAAAGTTAGGCTCCTAAATCTATTTTTAGACATGTAAATATAAATGTCCTGACTGTCAGGTACACTGGGCATCCACAAATCCTACTGAAGGCAATGAAAGTTGCAAGAGCTCCAAATATATATATATATATATATATATATATATATATATATATATATATATGTCAAGAATAAGAAAGATCCTCAACTGAAGAACATTGCTGTAGCTCCACTGACTTCAATGATACTATTCTGACTTACAGCAGAGAATCTGGTCTAGTGCATTTTTTTATTTAAATATTAAAAAAAAAAATAGCCCTACACAAGATTCTAGGCATCCTTATTTTATTATGTGTTAGAAAATCCCACAGCAAAAATTTGAATTTCAAACAAGAATTCAACCAGCCTGTCACCTATTAAAAACTCCCTTTCACCCTTTTTGTTCTAGGAAACATTGTATCTATTTGATTATATTGCACAGATCATCCCTTCCCTACCATAGTAATGAGAGGCACTAAAGCACATTAATCACATGCATAGGGAGCTGGGTGCAAGGGAGAAGACATCCATTTTAGTACCACTCCATGGACCCTGATATCCCCCTTTCACGAGCAAAGCTTGTTTGAAGATGTAGGGTGCTAGAGGAGAACTAGATGAGAAGCAGCTATTCTGTGTAGCAAACTCCAGTCAAAAGCAATCATAATGCGTGCTTGCTATCTATGATAAAGTCCATCTTAATAATATGTGACACTTTTATTAACACAACTGTCATACTTGTTTTATTTTATTATTTTCTGGGGGCAGGGGAAGAAGGGGTGTTCAACGATTTCTCCCTAATGCATGGGTAATTAAACACAATGTTTAAGAGCTGTACCTTATAATGGATGTAAAGTATAGAGTCAAATGAAATATTTCCTTAAAAAGTTTGTCAGATTTTTGAAGCAATTAATCCAGTGTGTGGAACAAAAAAAAAAAAGTGCATTTGAACAGGTAGGTGACTAATGTAAAAAAGGGAAGAGAAAAGAAGAATGTTAATGCAAACTCAAGTGATTAGGTTAATTGAGAGAGCAACACACACGCGTGTGCGCACACGCACACACACACACACACACACACACAGGATAAAACCCCAAATAAGGCTGACAGACATTTAAGAGTAAAACTTAGAGTTGGATACGGAGAAGCGAAAGATGATTTTTTTACAGTGTACGAATATTTTGAAAAGCAGGATTTCACTTTTCGCAAAGCACTTGCCACCTGACCACGTCAGCAGGATTCTTCTCAGCTTTGTGAGCCTGTCTAGCACTGTTATAGATTCAAAATATAGCATAGTAAAGCAACTTCGTTTCCCTTCATGAATTGTTCCCTTTGCCCTGCATCCTCCCAGACATCTCCCTGCCCCCAAAAGAGGGAGAGAGTGAGCCAAAGTTGCACAGTTCAGCTCAATTATATTGGTTAATCTGTTTTTGCTTTCATGTATCCAGTGGCGGATACACTGGGCATCATACTGCAGCTGTTGGAACTCAGATAGGTGGAAGAGCAAATCAGTTATCGGTGCATATCATGAAGCAAAAAGATGTCTGATGACTGAAAATACACAATCTGTACAATATGAAGGATGTTAAGTAGTATATATGCGAAACATTTCAGGTCTGTTACACTTACATTATAACTATGCAGGCAGATATCTTGCTAGACCAACATATTCCAACTTTGACCAGACTTTTGCTTTTACTCTACTTACTCCAGCAAAGTGACACCAGACATTATTTTGGTCCAATTTTGGTCCAATTTTCATGCTGTCCTATTCTCTTAAGGTTCCTCTACCACATTCCTCACAATACATCTGGCTTCTTAGTAACTGGCCAAAGAGGGTAAGAGTTCCAACACAAAGGAAAGAATAGTGTCTAACAGTCATGGAATCCTAAACTCATGTAGGTCCAGTATGTGAATTCGTCAGGTCTGACCAACTGCTCACCACACTCAAACGGCACTACTTCTGTAAGAAAGGGTTTGCCAGTATGAGAAGGGATTCATAATTGGGAATTTACACTAGAGGTCCCTCCAAATCCATCAAAGTTATCCTCTGGCACCATCACAGATTAAAGTCTTCCTAAACTATCCCTAATAAATGGGCATCCTGTCTTAATTCTCTCTACATAGGCTCCATTGCCTAATCTATCCTTTTTTACTAGGTGTTCCCCATATATTTTCCTGCTGTAACATGAGCCTGTTACATCTTATTCAGTTATCACTGTTTATGTATACAATTCTCTTTACATATAAAAAAAGTCTACTTTTAAGAAGACAAGACATTCAGAGCTTGAAGGCCCATTCAGACACAAACACGAATAGCATCAGGCAGAGAGGTTTGTATATGTTCCCATCCTAGGCCTCTAAATTTTCTTTCCAATTTGTGCTCTTGATCACCACCCTTATTACCTTCACAAACAATTTAATACAGTTCTTATTAGCAGAGTAATTAAGAATATAGAAAAAGTATGAGTTTGACAGAGTGAAACCTGAATGTAAAGTGTAATGTGGTGCAGCTATTGCACAATTTGATGTGCAATGTGAGTTTTCAATTCACAACACAGATATTCATAAAGTAGGTATGTTTAACAGGGTATATCATAAAATATTTTTTCCCCCTTGAGGTACCATTTTGACAGGACATTAGAATGTCTGAGGCACAGCTGCACTAGAGAGTTTATAGCATTGCAGCTGGACCGATGCAACTGTGTCACCATAAGCTCTCTAATGTAGCCACTCTAAGCCAATGGGAGAGAGCTCTCCCATCAGATTAACTACTTCAGCCCCTCACGAGCGGCCGTAGCTACATTTACACCAGTGCTTATGTCAGTGTAATTTATGTGACTCAGGGGTGTGATTTATTCACACACACCCTGAGCGACATAAATTATGCTGACATAAGCTGTAGTGTCTACATAACCTTAGTTCATGATGAGGTACCCAGGAGCATAAAAAGATATTGGGTATGTCTGTAGTGGCACACTCTCATATGAAAGATTTTAAAATACAAGTTTAAAAATAACTAGCTGTTTCTCATTTAAAAGATTTGTGCGCGTTTGTGTCTGTGTTTCCCATCCTCCCCGCATCTGTCAGCCTGTCAAGTTGCAATATGCACTTGGAACATATGCCTCAGCCATTACTTTGAGAATTTAGAGTATATTACTGTCAAAGACACAGCATGAACTTCTGAGAAAAAACAAATGTTTCTTATTGAAACAGGTTACAGTTTGCAACACAATTAAAATGTTTTAATTTACATAGTGTGAAAAACATAATTTACTTTTCTTTCTCTCACTTTGTCAGCATGTTCTCCTCAGAAGAATTCAGGAGGCCTCTATAAAGATGACTTGAATGATTATGAGAGAAGGGTAAATGTCCTGAAACATTTTTACTGGAATGTTAGGGAGGAAAGATCACATCTAAAGCCATGTCTACACTGCACAGTTAAGTCAACATAAGTCAATTTACGTCAACCTCACTGTGGAGGTGTGCATGCTGGAATGCTCCTCCCATAGATTTAATTCTCCTGCTATGCTGACATAATACCATGTCGACGAGAAGCATAGGGCGATGTAGTTGGAGCAATGAAGTGCACATGAAGACACTGCGTTACTTATGTTGCCCTATGTGGCCTCCAGGAGGTATCTCACATTGCCCATGGTAACTGCTCTGGTCATCAGTTTGAACTTTGCTGCCAGGTACAAGGCATGTGATCCTTCCCCTTTAAAGCCCCAGAATTTTTTAAATTCCTCTTCACTCCTCATGGAGAGCTCACATTGCATCTACGTATAGGACAATGCCAGCTCCCTGCAGCAAATGCATTCCTGCCTTGACTACACTGGAATTGTTGATCTCCTGGGTCTGTGGGGAGAGGAGGCTGTGCAGTTACAGCCCCTCTTCAGCCTTAGGAACTTTGATACCTATGGGCAGATTGCTTGTGGCAAAGAGAAGAAAGGGTGTGATAGGGACAAGCACCAGTGCAATGCAAAGATCAAGTGGATGGCTTTGCAGCAATGGGATTCCCTAACAACAGCGGGGCGATAGATGGCATGCATATCCCCATTTTGGCCCCAGGCCACTTTGCAATGGAGTACATCAACAGAAAGGGCTACTGTTCTAGGGTATTTCAAGGTCTGGTGGATCACTAGGTTCATTTCACTGACACCAATGCGGGGTGGTCAGAGAAGGTGCATGATGCATGCATCTTCAAGAATGCTGGCTTGTATAGGAAGCTGAATCGGGGACTTTTCCAGACCAGAAGATCCCAGCTGGGGATGTGGAAATGCCAGTAGTGATCCTTGGAGACTACTCCTTACTCCTGTGGCTCATGAAGCCTTACTCAAGAAACCTTGATTGTACCAAGGAACACTTCAACAACAGGCACCACAAGTAGAATGATTGTTGAATGTGCCTTTGGTATGATCATCAACATAACTAAAGTTGACTTAACTTTGTCATGTAGACATAGCTTAAATCTAAGAACAGGTTTAATGCCTCTGACAATTGAGGAGATAGTGAACAAGAATGGATCACAGTATAGGAGGATGGGTAATAATTTAATTGTTATGTTGCTTAATGTAGGGGTGAGGAGAAAGCAAGATGCAACCAGTAAAGTCCTATTCTCTAAGGCTGGCTCTGAAGATGATGTTTTAAATTTATCAGAACATATCTTAGGCATAAAAAAACCCACAACTTTCTTTGCACAAATATTTATTTTTAAAGGGGAGAAGCTCTCAACCATGTGAACACTAGTTACAATGACTGTGGATTGTGTGAACTCACATTATCATAATGAATCATAGATGTTATTTTTGTTTGGTTAGAGAACTGTTTTTATACAATGAAAGTCCAAAATACTTTTTAATAATCAACTTTAATTAGGGTAAAGTAAAATGGGTAAAATCTCTGAGACTCGACAACAGTTGTTTGCATCCTTAAGGGAAAAAATAACACACACGCACCTATAGAATTTAGAGAATAACATATCTATTGATTGATTATACTAACCCACAAGATTATTCATCTCTATTAAATTCTGCAGAATTTCAGATTACTTTTTCTAGAAGCCTCTTGTTTTAATGTTGCATTCTATTTCTGATATTTTAAAAGACCTTAGAAATGTTTCCCTTCCTTAAATTATCTTTTTATTAATACTTTCCATGGTGACAGGCTTCAGAGTGGTAGCCGTGTTAGTCTGTATCAGCAAAAACAACAAGGAGTCCTTGTGGCACCTTAGAGACTAACAAATGTATTTGGTCATAAGCCTTCATGGGCTAGAACCCACTTCATCGGATGCATGGAGTGAAAATACAGGAGCAGGTATAAATACATGAAAGGATGGGGGGTTGCTTTACCAAGTGTGAGGTCAGTCTAACGAGTTAAATCAATTAACAGCAGGATACCAAGGGAGGAAAAATACCTTTTGAAGTGGTAAGAGAGTGTCCCATTACAGACAGTTGACAAGAAGGTGTGAGTAACAGTAAGGAGAAATTAGTATTGGCGAAATTAAGTTTAGGTTTTGTAATGACCCAACCACTCCCAGTCTCTACTCAGGCCTAATCTGATGGCATCCAGTTTGCAAATTAATTCCAGTTCTGCAGCTTCACTTCCTAGACGCTACAGTGCTAATAAGCGATGGTCACATAAACACCACCCCATACCAGAAACCTACTTACCTACATGCCTCCAGCTTTCATCTACACCACATAACACAATCCATTGCCTATAGCCAAGCTCTAAAATACAACCACATTTGCTCCGATCCCTCAGACAGAGACAAACACTTATAGAATGTGACATCAGGAATCATAACATTCAACTTATAGAATCTGACACAAATCTGACATCAGGAATCATAACATTCAAAAACCAGTAGAAGAACACTTCAAACTCTCTGGTCAATAACAGACCTAAAACAGGTCTCAATAACAGACCTAAAAGTGGCAATTCTTCAACAACAACAAAAAAAAATTCAAAAACAGACTCCAATGTGAAGCTGCAGAACTCTCAGTAGGTTCATGTTTTATCAAAACAAGTGAAAGCCTTCTAGGCCTTACACAATACTAATATTAATAGTAACTCATAAGAACTCACTCTGTTCACCATTAAATAGTCAATATTTATCAGTAGTTTTTCAATTGTATGTGAAGCATCATTGTTATTTCCTATTCTAGGTAAAGGAATGTCTAGATATTGCTGATACTGTCAAGTAATGGCATCTTTGTAATGTGACTATTGTTTTAATTGTCTATACCATTTGATACATGTAAAGCCCTGTAAGAAGAGTGGTTAATTCTCAGCTCGTTTTGGAGACAGGAAGTTGTATTATCCTTATTTTACAAAGAGGGGAAAAGATGCAAAAGTTAGTGACTTGCTGTAAGCTAAACAGTGAGCTACTGGCAAAGTTGGAACTACAGTTCAAGAGGCCCTGGATTCCATTCCCATTTTCAGTCCACTAGACAATACCAGGTTTCAGAGTAACAGCTGTGTTAGTCTGTATTCACAAAAAGAAAAGGAGGACTTGTGGCTAGTCTCTAAGGTGCCACAAGTCCTCCTTTTCTTTTTAGATAATACTATTTACAACTCTGTTTGTGTTTCCTCCTCCTTTTCTGTAGTCCATGTTCTATTCCTCTATCCGCCTCTCCTTGGTATCCCTTTATATGCCCCCCCGACCCCCGCCTTTGCTTCATAGTCCTGCTGCTTTTTCATACAGCCCCAATGGGAAAAAGAAAAAAAAAAAAACCCTTGGTCCTTAAAAGCCACTTCTTTAATTAATTATTCCTAAATGGATTTCCTTCACAATATTTTTTCGTCAGCTTTCCATTCCTGAACTATTGTCCTGTGGAGATTTTTTTGTGTGTTTGACCGGGTTTGATAAGACGGTTAGGACAGGGGATATTTCTTCTTGTTCTGCAAGCTGCAATCTACACTATGTAAATCATTATGAATAATGGAATTCCTTAATGCATTTCCCATTTTTGTACATCTTTTCTCCAAACTAGCTTTCCTTCAATACCTTTAAGGGTTAGATGGGATGATGGTGGGGGGTGGGAAATATTGTATAGCTGTTTCTCTGTCTAGTTTAAACCCAACCATACCTTTCAGAGATCAGCATCTCAATAAGGGTTGAACTGACAATCAGACTAGACTGGTGTTGGCAAAGGCAATTATACTGTTTGCTAATCAGCAATTCACCAGAACCATATAGGATAACCAGTTAGTGTGTTGCTGATGTCCCTTCACCATTAAAGGATTAGAAATATTCCTTCATTACCTGAAGGAGGCCAACACATTGGTAAACGATAAAATACTTAAAAAGTTATATTAGGCACTATTTGCATTAAAATTAATAATTATTTGTATTCTACTAGAGTCTCCTGGTACTAGATGCTGTACAAGTACATATTTCAAGACAGCCACTGCCCTAAAGAGCTTGCAGTCTGAATAAACAAGACACACAAAAAATAGGGAGGGAAAAGAGGCACAGAGGGAAATGGGGAGAGTTGGGAATAGTGTTCCCATGGCAGAGTGGGGAATAAAACAGAGGTCTCCTGACTCCATTCTAGAGAGCCATTAGCGCACACTGTCACTCCTTTTGCACACTCCTGAATTTTGCCCAACACTTAATTAACTAAAATTTGCTTATTTTTACATACATACACACAAACACACACAAAAGCTGACAGATTTTTGAAAGAGGACAACAAAAATACACACACCCCTCCTTCAGGAACAAAACAAAGTTTTATAAAAAGAGGAGGAAGAGGTTACTAGGATCATGTTAATGACTTTACTGCTCGAGATCTCATTGATGCTAATATGGCATGAATATAATCCTATTAGCAACAATACAGTTTGTCATACTACTGAAAATGAATACTAATAAGATATATTACAGTGATGTATAATTGCAAATTCAATAAGGCTGTCATAACTTCTCCAGCACTTTATTTAAGGCTTCCACCATTAATATCTTTGGTACCCGCTCTAACAACAGCTGATCAGAATGAATTCATTTGGTAATACTGTGCCTGTCTATCCCTGGCTAGAGGGCAGTGGAAAGATAGACTTCTATGTTTGATATTCTACACAGATTTCATATGGAAACATGTTTACAGTATGGTACATTTTACAGCTGGGGCTTTCAAATTATGCAGTGTGACTCTCCTTAGGTAATGGGATAACAACTAACTCTTTGATGTCTTAGTTAAAAAATAGGGCATGATCCTGCAAGGTGCTGAGCACTCCAGCCCAGATACAGCAGAGCACTTCAAGTGACTTCAAGTCACTAAATGCTCTAGACAATCATTTATACCACTCTTGCAGGATAAAGGGGCCTTTTAAGTGGAAATAAAATAAGTCTGCACCCACGTTAAGGCCCCTTAAATTTGACAGTGCATTCTTACATTGCATGTTATATTCAGATATGGTCACCTCATGTCAAGAGGACAGAAATGTAACAAACAGACTAAAGAAAGTGAAATACACAATCAGTCTAAAAAGGGTCAAGCAAAATTAACAGACATGAGGGGAGAGGGGCTTTCTTAGTAAGACAGTCTAAAGAGACTTAGTTTGAAAAGGAGGTTAATAAGAGGAAATTTAACAGACATTTATAGTGACATTGAAGATCAACTGGGTGATCCTAGTTATCCTTGTAAGACACACAATTAAGTTAAACATAACAGTTTTTTCTCCAATGTAAACAATTGTGGAACTCCCTGCCACAGAATATTGAGGCAAATAGCATATTAAGAATCTTAGAGGATAGGATACATGACCAATACTTTCTGAATGATTGAGTCACGTAAACTGCACTTTAGGTATTTAAACTAGTATTTACCTAGACTCTGCAGGAATTTTCATAGGGATACTTAGCAGTCAGACTCTTTAGGCTGCCAGAGCTAGTTGTGCCTGAAATTTAGGCATTCTGGGCATGGGAAACGTTTGGGTAGCCAAAGGGAAATTTCAAAATGAGGAAGGATAGGGCTGGAAAGCATCAGGAATATGAAAGTCATCTGTTGTATGGACAGGTCTAACTCATTAGGTACAAATGAAATTGCATAGGGAACCACCATACACTCTTTGGTAGTGTATGGCTTGAATCCTCCCATGCGATTGGAATTTATATTTTTAATTTTGCCCACCACTATAGTATTGAGACCTTTGTTCTAAATGTATTGTGTGCTTATTATCTCAGAGATACCGGAGAACTCTGAAAACAGAATCTAGCGCACCAGATTACAAAACCTGATGAGTTACTGCAGTTAAACTTGGTAGATTCCAATAAAGTAGCCTGCTGAAGGATATAAATGAGACTTTGGGATGAGGATGGAGCTCACTCATCAATACATATTCTCCAAAAAGCTTTGGTTTAATTTTCCTCAGTGTTGGATGAAATTCAGGTCAGCCCTTTCCTCCCCCCACGCCCCTTTGACTGAGTTCCTCATTTGTAATTCTCAAATCAGTATTCAGCACTATGGCCATATGGAGAAAGACAGAGAAACATTAAGAGAAGGGGTTAAAATGGGTAGGGGAAGAGAAATGCTTTTTGTTTGTATATCCAGTACATAGAGGAGCCACAGGGTAATGTCAAAGCATGGAGCTCTGTCAAGATTCCTCCCCCACTCTGAACTCTAGGATACAGATGTGGGGACCTGCATGAAAACCTCCTAAGCTTACTTTTACCAGCTTAGGTTAAAACTTCCCCAAGGTACAAATTAATTTTATCCCTTGTCCCTGGATCTCCACTGCCACCACCAAACTCTAATTGGGTTTACTGGGAAACGTAATTTGGACACGTTTTCCCCCCCCAAAATCCTCCCAACCCTTGTACCCCACTTCCTGGGAAAGGTTTGGTAAAAATCCTCACCAATTTGCATAGGTGACCACAGACCCAAACCCTTGGATCTGAGAACAATGAAAAAGCATTCAGTTTTCTTACAAGAAGATTTTTAATAGAAGTAAAAAAATCCCCTCTGTAAAATCAGGATGATAGATACCTTACAGGGTAATTAGATTCAAAACATAGAGAATCCCTCTAGGCAAAACCTTAAGTTACAAAAAAGACACACAGACAGGAATAGTCATTCTATTCAGCACAGTTCTTTTCTCAGCCATTTAAAGAAATCATAATTTAACACATACCTAGCTAGCTTACTTACTAAAGGTCTAGGACTCCATTCCTGGTCTATCCCCAGCAAAGCAGCATACAGACAGACACAGACCCTTTGTTTCTCTCCCTCCTCCCAGCTTTTGAAAGTATCTTGTCTCCTCATTGGTCATTTTGGTCAGGTGCCAGCGAGGTTACCTTTAGCTTCTTAACCCTTTACAGGTGAGAGGATTTTTCCTCTGGCCAGGAGGGATTTTAAAGGGGTTTACCCTTCCCTTTATATTTATGACAAGCTCTTTTGTTTATTAGTACATGATTTCTCTTACTGGGGAGGATGTAAAGTACTGCCCTTAATACATCATTGGCATTCTTCTTAACATTCAGAAAATTACTGATGATTTTCAGTAACATTATGTAGTATTCAGGCCTTGCAATTTCCATGGATTATATCAACTGTTAGTTGGCACAGTGAATTTAGTGATGAAATAAAAAATAATAAAAGAACTGGAGGAAACATTTTCCACATTCATGCTGCAGGTCTCTATAGCAGTTTTCACTTTTCGTTTTAACACTTAGCAAACAGAAGCCAGTAAACCAGATGAGAACTTGGCCTTCTGTCTTTTGCATGTATATAACACCTTCCACCCAAGAATGGAACAAATTCGTACACCTACATTTAGATATCTCTGTAGAAAATGTGCTCTAGAAATCTATTGTAAGAATACTTTTAGTTGTCTAGTCCAACTCACTCTACAAAGTCATTACAACCTCAAAGTGGATGTCCAAATGTACGTACAAACCTTAATTTCATAATTTAAGGGAAAACTCAGAAAAATAGAGCCAGATTACTAGGATCTTCTGGCTACTTTGTGCCACAATATAAAAGGTCCATGGCTTAAGTGTCCAGCTAAGCTAGGTATATAACTGCTTTGCTTCACCAGAGCAACACATTGCAGCTAGAATAAACTAGCTCAAACTCTATTATCTTAGATGCCGAGAGACAAAAACTTTCCTATTGACTGCCTGTCTCTCTCTCTCTCTCTCTCCAAGAGACAAGCGTTACCTTTCTGACCCTAAAACATGTCCAGCAAAAATAGCTCTCCTGTGCTTATTGCTCTGTCTCTCAGTGCTAGTCTGTGATGTTAGAGGGAGAGTGTCTACTTCTGGAAACAGTGGACGAAATTTATCCTTGTTACAATTTTCATGAACTCAGTAGGTTTACAGCAGGGATGCATTTGCTCCAGTGGTGGTTATTTACTGAAGCTGTCTCTGCAGAGCATCTGGATTGAGATTATGCTTTCCATTTCACTCTAGCAAATTAGATCTTGCTTTATTTCTCAGTGATAAAGTGATGATTTTCAACGAATATCAAGACATTGGTATAGAATCTGGTGGACATTAACCATGCCATTTTATCCTTTCAATTATCACATTATATACCTATCACCTTTCAGAAGCACACCCTAAAAAAAAATAAACTGACCTTGGGTCATGTTTTCTTTGCACAAGCAAATCAAGTTAATTGTGCTATGTAATTCAGTAAAAATCTTGTTACTTATTATTACATTTTCAGGATATTTGCACTGGGATTAATTGAGTGGAAGATAGGCTTCCATGTAATTTAATTTAAAATATTCAGGCTATTAAAGCCCAATAGCTGAAGGACTATTTTAATGGCAAAGCCACCTTAGCACTAATTGAAATGGTACACTGTTGGTCTAATACACAAGCATGTTGGTTTGCTTCTGTTATTGATGGCTCAGATGTAAGCCCCATGCTAGCAAAAATTGGGATAATGAGGTGACATCTTGGCTGCAGTATTTTCTTTTGACAGAAACGTCAAGTCCAAAAAATAAACTGAAACCTAACTACCAGGTTTACATAAACACAGCTATAGTTGTCCCCTTGGCCAGGGGAGACTCATGAAGTCTACTGCAGTTTACATATTCAAGGATGATCCTCCTTTTTAATATCTGTATCTTGTTGACAGAGACTACTTGCTTAGGCAGAAAGTACATGAAACCATCAGGAAATGGTATTTTATTTCTCAGTAAGGAGGTAAAGCACATGGATTTTCAGTGAAAATTAGCATTTCCATTACAATAGTTTCCAGAAGCCCAGTCATGATTGGGGCCTTATTGTACCAGTCATTATTCACACAGTTAGTGAGAAACAGCTCTCGACAGGAAGGGGCTTCTGATCTAACTAGTCAAAACAGGATAGAAAGGGGAGAGAGTGAAATGTTTTGCCCAAGATCACACAGCAGGTTTGTGGTAGAGCTAGCATTAAAACCCAGGTCTCCTGACTCCCAACTCAAAGTCTTAGCCATTAAACCAGTAGTTACCAAACTTTTCTTCTCCCTATCAAGGACCCCTTTGGCATCGGACTCCTTTTTCTGTTTTATACACAAGTTTCATGTTGTTATTATTCTATTAGTTAGGTTAGTTTATTATTTAAAATATATATTTGTAATTCAAATAAGTTCCTCACAAAGGAACCAAAACAGTCTGCAGTTACAACAAGTTATCATACGACCCTCATATTCACTTTAACATAGAGATGTAGTTCTGAATAGGCAAGTACCAGTACTAGCAGAACTCCCCCCCTCAGTGACCTCTCATACACAACATGTGAGAGGACACACTGTGCAGAGGACACTGTAGAGATATGTTTTCAGAAGATAATCATTTAGAGACGCTCCCTCATAAGGGACAGTGTTGTGTGAGTAAAAGGAACAGGAGTACTTGTGGCACCTTAGAGACTAACAAATTTATTTGAGCATTCTCCTCAAGTACTCCTGTTCTTTTTGCGGATACAGACTAACACAGCTGCTACTCTGAAAGCTGTTGTGTGAGTGTGGCAATTTGGAGATGTGCCTTGGAGGCAGAGATTGGCAACACCGCATGGTTGTGTGCAGCAGTTCACCAGAGACGCTCTGGAGTTTGTTTTATTAAAGTTTTATTCCTTTCTCATTCGCTGGTTTATTTAATGAACCTCAAGATCATTACAGACATTTTCATAACAAAATAGTGTCCTGCATGTGGCAAGAGTGCTGTAATGCCAATCTAGCACATTCTGGTCCCAATGCAATACGTCTCAACAGGTGGACCCCTGCATAACCCACCACAGACCCCCAGGAGAGCAGGGACCCCCACTTTGTGAACCACTGCATTAAACCACAATACACTCTCAATTAAAGATCTAGGGTATGATCCTTAACCCATTCTGGCCCATTTAAGTAGGTGAGAGAACCAGAGCAGCATACAGAGGCTTTAAATACCTGGTTCACGCTTTGGGAGAATTTCCACAACTCAGGTACTGCAAAAGACAGTCATAAAGCTATCTTTCAAGGCTTGGCGGATAGGGTATGCTGGAATGAGAGGGTCATGTTAGGGACATTATTGTAGCCCACAGCATGGTAGAGATTCGGCATAGTCCTGCCACCCATAGGGAAGCCCGTGGAAACTGCTGAAACTTAGACAGAACTTAAGGGTCAATGTGCTGTTTTCACCTGTTTTTTATGGTAAAAAGTGGCAAAAATATAAACAAACAATAACTTGGATTTTTTCTTAGGTTCTCTAATAGTGTAAGCTATTTTGCATGGCTCCACCAGCCCCAACTTAAACTTTGTAGAACAGGAGAAGATGCTAATTCTCATACCCTTGCTGCTTTCTCTTCTAAATTACCTCAGACAGTATTCCCTCACTGGTCCACAACTCTCCGCTGTCATTGACAATCTGTCTCAATCGAAAAGTAGAAAAAAAATTGACAAAATTTTCACAAGTGTTCACATTTTTAAACCAGTTCTATTCCTGCAACACAATTCCCAGCACTACAGAACAGAAGGCAGAGAGCCTCCATCAGAAGCAGTGCAAAGTTGGTGCTGTACATATAGACATGGCCTAAGGTTCTTTTAACATTGTGCTCCATGAGTATTACTAATGTCTTGGTGTAGCGGGGTGGTTACCCTGCTCTGGCCCTGAAGGGGTTAAAGCAGCCCTGGAGAGGGCTGCAGCTGGGGAAAAGCTAGGCTGATTGGGGGAAGCAGCCACAGCTGGGGCCACACACTAATCAGGCCACGGCTGAGGGCCAGAAGCTTGAGGAGTCTCACTCTAGCCTGGGAGTGTGGAGAGCTAGCTGCCTGGGAGAAAGGTGCCTGAGGCCAGCAGTGCTGGGGAAGGGTAAAGGGAGCTGGGGAGCTCCAGCTTGGTAAAACCCCAGGCTGTAGGCCTTAATAAAGGCCCAGAAAGGTACTGGGCAGCCTGAGGATAGGCAAAGGCAGCAGGTCCTAACCTCCTTGCCAATGATGAGTGGCCTTTACAGAATGCAGTCTGTGATTGCGTGACTAGAGAGATTGAAGTGTTCTCCTACTGGTTTATCTGGTCACGCAATCACAGACATGAAGGTCGCTATCTTAAAACAAAAAAACTTCAAATCCAGACTCCCGTGAGAAACTGCCGAATTGGAATTCATTTGCAAATTGGATACTATTAATTTAGGCTTAAATAGAGACTGGGAGTGGCTAAGTCATTATGCAAGGTAGCCTATTTCCTCTTGTTTTTTCCTACCCTTCCCCCGCAGATGTTCTGGTTTAACTTGGATTTAAACTTGGAGAGTGGTCAGTTTGGAGGAGCTATTACCAGCAGGAGAGTGAGTTTGTGTGTGTATGGGGGTGGGGGGGATGTGAGAAAACCTGGATTTGTGCTGGAAATAGCCCACCTTGATTATCATGCACATTGTAGGGAGAATGGTCACTTTGGATGAGCTATTACCAGCAGGATAGTGACTTTGTGTGTGTGGTTTTTGGGGAGGGGGTGAGAGAACCTGGATTTGTGCAGGAAATGGCCCAACTTTATTATCATGCACATTGTGTAAAGAGTTGTCACTTTGGATGGGCTATCACCAGCAGGAGAGTGAATTTGTGTGGGGGGGTGGAGGGTGAGAAAACCTGGATTTGTGCTGGAAATGGCCCAACCTGATGATCACTTTAGATAAGCTATTACCAGCAGGACAGTGGGGTGGGAGGAGGTATTGTTTCATATTCTCTGTGTGTATATAAAGTCTGCTGCAGTTTCCACGGTATGCATCCGATGAAGTGAGCTGTAGCTCACGAAAGCTCATGCTCAAATAAATTGGTTAGTCTCTAAGGTGCCACAAGTACTCCTTTTCTTTTTGCGAATACAGACTAACACGGCTGTTACTCTGAAAACTTTTCTAATGCTAGATGTTCATCTTTGTTGATACTTTTAAATTAATCCTTGAGGAGTGTTCTTTCCTAAAGTTATCCTAAACCTCTCTGTAACAGCTTCACAGTAAAGCCAGCTAGGAAAGCCAACTGCATATTTTATATTATAAAACAGATTTGTAAGCAGATTTGTTACATAAATCTTGTGTGTGAATTAAAAGAAAACATGCTTTAAAAATGGCCCTGAGAGCTCCTTTGTAGTGCAGTAGCTTCTAGATCCCCCAGATGGATCACTGACCCATTGGGCTAGACATAGTACAAACCCTGTCCTAAAGAGCTTACTATCCAAATGGACGAGACAAAACAAATAGGAAAGTTAGGCACAGAAAGGCAGACCCCAAAAGAGAAAACAAGTTACTGTGTACCAGTCAAACACACGACTGACTGGGCTTCACTGATGTGAATACTCTAATACAATAATAGTTTTGCTTTCCGAGAACATTTTTGCAAGTGACAAAACCTCACTTGCCCCAGTGTTTGCAAGTCAGCAAATAAAAAGGGTTGCAAATACAAGCAAAGTGAATTAACTCTACAAGGAGAAGAATTTATTGTGAATAAAACATGTTATTTGAGCTACTAATTATCTGAAGAAAATATTGGAGTGAATGTTTGCTTTCCATGTTTTCTGCTAGAGCATATTTGGCAAGGTATTCAGAAGGCATGCAGGCAGTATGATAAACATTAATAGGAGCAGCTCACCGTGCAAGATCATTTCAAGAACTCTAGATGCATTTCCCCATTTAAAATCTATATGACTACTTCTGGACAAGAAAAACAAATAGGCAGATGAGCAGGCCAGGAAAAAAGGGTTTGCTCTGCATGCTTGATTTGAAAATAATGGTGCCTAACCTGTGTTAAACTAATTGTTAGGCAGAAGTATTGCAGATGGATCATAGTACAAATCTAGCTCTGATGTATTCATCTCTTCCCTAATACCCTGTTAAAAAAAAAAATCTGTATGTGCTCTTTTCTATTAAGAGATAAATTGGGAAAACAAAACACACTTTGGATTTTAAATCACATACAGTAACTCCAATGCCCCATAGAATTGCTAGTAACTGGAAACTTTTTTTAATGTTTAGAATATAGATTTACTGAAGGTGTTTTTAGTCTTATAGATGACCCAAGGTCTAAAGATTGTTGCAAGTATTTATTTATATTCACATATGTATTATTTTTGTTTCAATATTCTTTAACTGATCTAATGGAAGTGATGGGGGGTTGTTTACAGAAGCAATGCAAACTTACCTAAAACTAGTTTTGACCTAAGAAATCGGGGGATAAATCTGTCTAGGGGTCTATTTAAAACACCTAATGGATTATACCCAGAGACACTGTGTCAGGCCTGAAGATACAGTGGAGAACTGAAGCAGAAATTAGACATGGTATTTGAATTAGGTACAGGCATGGCCAGAGAATTTATTAATACCTGAATTCTCACAATGCTTAAATAAGTGTAATTTTCAGGTTTTAGCTTTTAGCTTACATGGCACTTTAGAAAGCTGTTGGAAGTGGCATTAAATCAGCAGCTGCCAGGTATTTCCATGTTTGCAATTTTACCATGAATGACATTGTTATGGAAGGGGATTTTTATAGGTCAGCATCTGCCATGTATTACAAAACCATTTAACAGTGAAAAATGAGGGTTTTTTACTAAAAAAACCAAAAATCAGTTATTGAAATGACTGAATACTTATTCTGGTGATTAAGCATTGTAAAATATGCTGAAATTATACAAAATAGCAGACAGTTGCAAAAAAGCCAGATGTAATTGTCAGACAGGAAGACTGGAAATCAGAACATGTTTTTAAATTTTTTTTTTTTTTTACTTCAACAGGATTTAAGACTATGATAAGATTTTGCTGAACAGGAACCAACTTGCTCATGTGCTTTGCTAAACAATGGTCTCTGTCTATTTGCAAGTTTTTGCAGGCTTGAGCCTCCACACATCATAGGATTACAATATGATGCTGTCCCATTGGATGAATGGCAAAGCGGGGATAGCTGGGAGATTCAGATTCTCAATCCAGCAGCATACTGTCCCTTAATTTTATTTTTATGTATCCTCTATAATAGACAATGATAAAGAAATGGCTTTCAAAATGTAAATTTCTAGAAATTTGTCAGTCACTTAACACATTTTGTTAACAGATACAGCTGAAATTGGTACAGTGTGTAAAACATTGTCATGAGCTGGGTAAAACCTTGTTATGGGATTGATGTTGGGGTTTATGCTTACAGTTATGTTAATTGTAGGGTGAGTTCACACCTAAGACAAAAAGCTGTGTGTGATCTGCCCAGCAATGTTGGCTGTGTATTTTTGGGGGGGAGGAGAGGGAGACATGCAAAACATAGAAACTGAAGACAAGACTGAGAGAGAGCACCAGTGAGCCTAAAGGATCAGCTGAAAGCACAGTGGCTGACTATGGAAGAAACTTGGGGAGAGGTTTTTTGGGTCGGGATGAAGGCGGAAACAAGTACTCCTAGTGCTGTGAACAAAAGAAGCTGTTTCCTGCTATTCAATTCATTCTGCATTCAGAAGAAAATAAAACAAAACTTCAAACAAATATTGCCAATATCTACCCTCAATTGGAAAACCCACAAGGTGCCAAATTTGACTAGCTGCTCAGGGCAAAACTAATACTTATATATTTAGAGATAAGGCCCCAAACTAAGAAATTCCATTCTAGATCCAGATCCAAACTTCCTCAAATTCAAGGGAACTCAGATCTAGTGTTCTGATGTTTGACTACACTTAATAGGACAGAGTTGCTGCAGACTAGTCCTAAAAACTTTACTCATATGAGTAATGATTTGTAAGATCTGGCCCTAACTTATCTCACATTGTTACTTTTGAGTTCTGAAGATCTAGGAATCTAGATCCCTTAAGTAGGTCAGTTACATAATTTGAAAAATCACTTCTTGATTTCAAATAAGGTTTTTAAAAAGACTTTTTAGTACTGATAAGTGCTACATTCTGGCTTAAGTACAGTCAGTGGTGTTCTATTTATCTACATTAGAGGTAGCATGGATGGCAATCCTGAAAACATTACCCCTGCCCAATATTCTTCAGTTTAGTTCTGGAAGATCTCTAGAGTAAAATAGAGTGTATATTCGGGGTCAACATCTTACATATAGTACATTTTTAAAAAGAAAAAAAAACCCTATTGAACATTTTCAGTTCCAAAACTAATCACTTTAAAGTTAGCAAGTGCCAGATTTAAAGTAGCCAGTGCAGAATTAATTCTGCTCCTTGGTGCATCCATTCTGTATATTGAATGAATGAGGGATCCTGGGGGAGTTATGATACACTCCTTAATTACATGGTAACACAAAAAGGAGCAGAATTAATGTTGCATGGGCAACCGTTAATCTATGATTTTCTGACTTTCGAGTGCGTGATTCTGCAACCTAAACCCTACATTTAAAAAACATTATTTTTGTATGCAATTTTCCAGTGGTCTGGCAAAGTTTAAACCCTGAACCTTCCGCACTGTAGCACAGATGACTTCTAGCAGTTGAGATAATGGACTAACTACACTGGGAAGCAGCAGCAGTTATGCAGGGGAACCTATGGGCTCCTGGGACCAAGTGTTAGGGGATGATCAGGAAGATGCCAGCCAGCCCATCCTCCTGCCTATTACAGCAGATCAGGGAGCACCCAGTGCAATGAAAGTATTAACAAACCCTATATTTGGGTGGCAGCCCCCACATCCCTATATCACACATTCTCTTCTGGAGCCCTCTACTTATACATTAAAGATTGTGAAGCGCTTTGAGAGCCACTGATGAAAGCGCTGTATAAGGCTATGTATTACTATCACAGTCAAACCATGGTCTATTCTCTACCATGTTGTCTTCTCTGGTGGATAGGCTTATTGTTTACCAGTTGCTAGACTCACCAAAAGCTAATCCACAAAGAAGAAATGCCATGAAGAGTATAGGTGAATGAGGTAATACTTTTTATTGAACCAACTTCTGTGGTGAGAGAGACAAGCTTTCCCAGCCAAACAACTCTTCTTCAGCATCACAGCAAAATGCAAGGTGGAGCAGATTCATTAGCATAAGTGAACAACAACTACACTGCACACATGAAGAGTATAGGCTGACAAATAATAGAAACCTGATATGCAATAAAATACAAATGGATATCAAAATAACCTCTTACAAGAGAAAATGATTTCAAGGTTGCTGATCAAAGCTATACATTATGCTAATCCCCATCATAAAACATTTAACAATTAGGAAAACAGTGGATAATTTAGATAAATAACTAAATAGCATTACATTACAACAACATTAAGAGAGTGAAGTGTTCCCTTTCTCTTATCATAAATCACTCATGATTAGGCAGCAAACAAAACAAGGGGAAAAGTTGGCAATTGAAAGAAAAAGTACCGCACATAAGTGGTAGTATAGACATAGCCAATCTCAGTATAATTTACGTTGTCCAGTGTGGACAGCGCTCTGTCAGCGGGAGAGCTTCTGCGGACACAGCTACTGCCATTTGTCGGGGTGGATTAATTAAAGCAACAGGAGAGCTCTCCCGTCGGCTTATGACAGCTACACTAGAGAGCTTACAGCCTAGGTGCAGCTGCACCATGGTAAGCTCTCTGGCGCAGTCATAGCCTTGGCACCATTACCATTTGTTTAAAATTCTAAGCACAAGTGTGTTTATTTCAGTGCAAGTTAAAACTACGTACTTGCTTATATTCCAAATTCATATTAGATGGTAATTTTATCTGTAGTTATATAGTTTGTACTGCCCCTTTGCTGCTTTTACAGCTCCACTAGAAGATTACAATATTAGCTAACACATTTATTTACATATGCTAATTCTAGGCAAGCCATCGACCTGGCAATGAGTGATATTTTGTTTATGAGAACTGTAGATCAGGAATATTGTGATTTGGCTAATTTGAAGGGCAGGATATAGGGGATTAATTTATTTGAAGGATTCTGGATGATTGTGGAAATGAAGGAAAAACATTGAAATTGGCAAGTTGCTGTTGTATTCATTTTGAGAAGTGAGAGGGTATAATCACAGGGCGAGCCAGAGGGCAAGCCAGGAGGTGCCAATGGGGAAATTGCAAGTATAAAGTATTGCCTTTTTTCTTTTAAAAATTATATAAGGAGGTCATATCATCCAAAACTTATTTTCTTCAGAAACACCACAGTTAAAGATAGGTTTCAGAGAAACAGCCGTGTTAGTCTGTATTCGCAAAAAGAAAAGGAGTACTTGTGGCACCTTAGAGACTAACCAATTTATTTGAGCATAAGCTTTCATGAGCTACAGCTTACTCACGAAAGCTTATGCTCAAATAAATTGATTAATCTCTAAGGTGCCACAAGTACTCCTTTTCTTTTCACAGTTAAAGATAGGAGTGCATAGGAATTTTATTTGAGGTCTCACAGCAGAGTTGGATATTATACAGAAAAGGACTTCTATCTTTCCCATCACTCCTTCTCAAATCCCATGATTTACAATGAAAGATTTCTGACCTCCAAAAAAATTAATTTGGAAAAGAATAGTACTCTGAAGAGCTGACTGCCTAAATAGTTAAAACAAAAAGGGCAGGAGAAGAAACCAATTTGTCTACACCATGCAGCTTTTAGCAACAAGGCTGTGTCGACACAAGTCAGCATGTGTAAACGCTCTTTGTTGATACTTTGTCGGCACTTTTACCGACAAAATACTTCCAGCCCCACGAGTGGTGTCAGCTTTGTTGGCAGGACAAGCTGTCCATCTCTCTATGTTGGGGTGACAGAATTAAGATAAATTTAGTTACACTACTTTCTTAAAAAGAACTTAAGTGATCTCTACTGCATATGAATTAATGAATAGAAATTAATCAGGAAACAGCCTGTAAATGAAGAGTGGTAGAGTGGTAAGCAATACATTAATTAAACTACCAGTGAATGAGAGATAATGTAAGTATTCTTTATATATTGGGGGAGGGGGTTAAGGGGGTAATAGGAGTTTCAGGGCTCAGCATTTGCTAGGCTAGGTTACCCATTTTCATACAAAGACATTTCTATCTTTACCAGAATTGCAATATATAAAAGGAAATTATATATATATATATATACACACACACACACACACACACAGAAGTATCAGGCTTTACACAGTAATTTTCCTAATAACTGTAGTGTAGTTAAGTATTTTCACACTATAGATGAACTTAACTGAAATGGAGAGTAGAACAGACAGGACTCACAAAGCAATGATTTGTATCGACAAAATTTTACTTTACGTAATCAGACCCTTGACTGCTGACTTACTATATACTAAATCTCTCATGTTTTAAACTACTATTCAAATCATCTAAGTTCTAAATAAAGAGAGATAAAAAAGAATGTATGTGGATTTGTGAAACTCTGTACCTAAAGCAGCACCCTGGAACCCCCATATTCACCACTGTCCTATAATTATGATATATTTTGTACAAAGTATGCCTTGTGAGGTATCATTTTAAAAGTCTTGATCTGTTGAACATTAATATCCTGTTAGATTGTATGTGCTATCATTGTATATGAGGTATTACTGTATATGTTACTGAAATACGTTGTGAGGTTCGGAACACACAACCAGCCTTTCAGTGCACAAACAGCTGATGGTACATTAAATGGAAGCTACTCTCCCAGTCCCAATGGCCATCCCAGAAGACTTCTCAGAGACAACACACAGACAATGGAAACTGCTAGACCAAAGGGGGTGGACCCTCATGTCACACCATCGATCTTTCCAGCAAGCTGGAAGAAACTATAAAAGAGGGGAAGTGACATCATGACTTGGCCTCACTCCCCTCACACCACCATACCTGGAAAAACAATCGGCGGACAAAGACTTTGAACTGGGGGAGGGTGGTCCCATGCCGGGAAAGAGTCCCATCCTGTGTATTGAGGATCTGTGACCTGTTTATACCATCTGTCAGGGTGAGACATTGCTTGATTCAAATCCTGTTTACTTTGTGTAACTCAGACTGCAAATTAATTTTTTTCTTAAGTAACCAACTTTGATCTCTGTTTGCTACTTATAGTAACGTAAAATATCTCTCTTTTTCATAAGTTAATAAACCTGGTTTATATTTTACCTAAAACAGTGTGTTTGGTTGAAGTGCTTGGAAAATCTCAGCTCAATTTGCAAGGCTAGCATGTGTCCTCTCCACATCAAGAGATAGTCGGACAGGGTAATAAACTTGCACTTGTGACAAGTGCAAGACAGTACAGGTCTGGGGTGCAAGGCTGGGGAGCTAGGGGGAATTGGCTGGTGCCTCCCTATTGACGGTTCATGAGCGCCTGAGAGATCATTCATATAACACAGTTGGGTGTGTCCCTGCCTGTGGATGTCTGCATAAGTGCAGTACCTGCCAGAGGTTTGTGGCATGACAAATCATCACAAGGTGAAAGGGATACCCCAGGTTAGTGGAGCAGAGAGCTCAGTGCTCCCACTGTCCAGGTTGCACCCGAGGGACCCAGTAATAGGATTTTCCTCTATATAGAATTTCTGCTGAAAGCATGGACAGCTGAGTGAATGTATGCTTAGAAAAATAGTTAAAATGTTATCCTAGAGGATTTAAATGTCTCATTTTAGCTTTATGGAGTTTCAGTATACATTTACTTTCTCAGAGCCATATGTCTGTTCTGATTTGAAAGTCAGAGGAATTTATTGAATAAAAGGTTTTGGCATTTAGAGGGCTAACTGCATGTAAATTAATTTGTTAATTATACTCATGAGTTGCACATAATGAGATTTGCAGATGATAGTTAATGTTGGATTTGGATACTGATTGCGTAGAGTTCACAAAAGTTCATTCTTTAAAAATATTGTTCATTGACAGTTGCAAACCACAAAAAAAGTTACCTTATTGTTATGACAATTCATTTTTAAAGGAATAATTTCTTGGGAACATTACTAATGATCTGCAGATACTTCAATGTCTGATCAAGTGCGTGAACAAAATAAAGACAGATGGCAGTGGAATAGATTTGACAGTAGGTTAATACCATGCAGTCATAACACTCTCCCATATTTTTTCTAGCTAGAATGTCTCCACCTTAATTTCCCCCCATAAGAGACTTCTGCTGTGCCTTCCGACCCACCCTACAATTTATTAAATTAAAAGAGACTTTTAGATTTTGTTGAAACTAAACTCAAAGGAAAGGAGTGGCTAGTTTATGCTAACTGCATATTCCTCACACTCTATTGGACTATGCATGTTTCTTAGTGGTTGTTTTTATGGAATGTCAATTCAAAGGACTAGAATGAGCAGATACAAATCAGAAATTGTACCTTGGACCATTATACATTATTATGCATCGGACATATTCAAAAAACTTACAAGTATTTTTAAATTGGTAATTAACAATGCTTGCTTCATTTTTCTTTTGGAATCCTATAACAATAATACCTAGTTTTTATAAGGCACTTTTCATCCACTGACAATTGTTAGGCTTTCCCTCCACCCTCCCACTTCCCTGGTTCTTGTCATGCAGACAGCGAGCAGCAAAAGACCAGATGTCCGAAGTGCAGACAATGCAATGTTTATTGGGGTTAATTTCCAGCAAGCAAGATTCCAATTTTTCCCACCCTCTTCCTTTTTGACCCTAGTTTATATAGTAATATTCTCAGCTATACATTAACCAATCATTTTACTGAAATTTAACTAACCAATCCTAACATATTGTAACATAATTCTCTAACCAATTATATCCCACTACCCTAATTAACTTACACCTAACAAAATTAATTATACAGCAGACAGAAACAATTAGAGAACCAGACAGATTAACAATAGAAAAGTGGGGGCCATAAAGATAAAACAATACAGAAATGAGAGTTTCACAACCATAACCATTGATAAGTGATTTCTTGCCAGACAGGATGCTATCAAACTAAGTTTTCTTTAACCATCTTAAGATCTGTTTTTTTATCTGGTGGTGATGGGCATTATCAGGATAGGATCATCTTCCTAACAGCCCAGTACCACCTTATTTCAAAGTGACTAGTTTGGAATGTGAGGATGTGACCATACACTTCCCAGCTTATGGCTGCCCCTGCTGCTTAGCCAAAGGCCTTAGCCTACGAACAAGGCCTCAGACTATCCTAGTGAGAGAAGGCCCATACACAGGCGGACTTGTGACTGATTCTTTATTTTATACCTCTATAACTAGCTAAGTGATAAAAATACAGGCAGGCCTAAATATATATATATATATATATATATATATATATATATTCTAACAACAATCTAGTTGTATTGGAACTGAATATAATCAAGTTATTTATGGCATTGTGAACAAAGGAATAAACTACTTAATTGACTCATTTTCCAAATTTCAAGTTCTTTCACATATTCTTTGTGTTACTGTACCTTGAAAGGAAATTACTTGGGGGGGGGGGAGATGAGAACCACATAACATAAAAAATAAAGATATCTGGTATGATTCCTTTTAATGTTGCAGTTCTGTGTCACTTTCTCTAGACTTTAACATAGTGATCCAAATTGTGCTCTAAGTTACATTTAGACTAATTCATCAAAAATCTATTGGACAGCATGGGTATAGCTGAAAGTAGAATTTAGTCTAACTGATTTTGTCACCATCTCCTGGGCACATCCTCTCTTACTAATGTTCATGCATGCGGGATGCTGTGGCTCAGATTCAGTCCTGATATAAGCAGGCCCATCTCTAAATGAAATTAAAAGATTTGTGCTTGCTTATTTGGATGGATGCCCCTCTATCTGTCTCTTGGGGATGGGGTGGGGCAGTCATTTAGACTTAATATTACTTTATTTTCTGCATTGGCAAATGTTGCATGAGATGCAGTGAGGTTTTAAAACTTCACACAAATTGTGTGGGAAGATGGATACAATGTTCAATGCACGGTAGCAATGTGTAGAGGCAGCTTTTTCCACTACTTTCTGTGACACGCTTGTGCTCTCTCTCCAATTCCAGAGCTTTGAGAGAGAGAGAGAAAGAGAGAGAGAGATCCGCAGAATAGTGATCCTATTTTGAATCTGACCTTCAGTTTTAGTTTCTCTTAGCTCTCATGTCTGCAGTTAAACTGACTTCTTTGCTAAAGGAGGTCCAGAGTTGTGTGGTGTTTTTTTTTAATTAAGAATTTAGATAGACTTGCTTTTCATAGTGAATTTAGACAACCAATTCCAACTTAGCAATGAAGGCCAAGCTTATACTATGGTCAAACTTAAATTTGTAAGCATGAGGGGCCTTTTAGATAGAGCAGAAAACTCCTAAGCATGGCTTGTTGCAGATTTAATATCTGGTAGAGCTAGCTGGAAATTTCCAATAAAACCTTTTTCCATTGGAATTTGCAGATTCAAAGTCACTGTACATCAAAAATCATTCAGATATTTTCTAAAATTATATAAATGAAATAGGTTCTGGTAAACCAGCTCTAATATCAAGTTGTGTCCCAGGGAGAGCCCCTCGTGTGAAGGAAGGCACTTCACTTACCTTGTACATCATTCCCTGTGAAAGCATTCTTGTGGTCCAACCCAGCTGAACCCCTTAACAAGTCTGCTCTCTGTTTGCAGGGTATAAAATAGTCCAGACAAAAAAGGAAACTAGTTTGACACCCTTAAGGGGACAGGCTCCTTTCGCTCCCACAAAGGAAATTAAAGGGTCTTTTCAGACTCCATGGGAAGTCTCTGCTCCCTCCCTCCTCCATAGCAAAAACCAAAAGTTAGTTCTGGGGTTTTCAACAAAGGAAACAAACTGGCCCATTTTCTTTTCCCAAAAGACACAGGCTGGCAGCACTCTCCAGCTGTTCTAGTCATAACCCAGTGACAGTCTGGGAGCTCAAGCTTCTTTTCAGGGCTCATCCCAGGCCTGCCAAGCCACACAGGTGTGGTGGATTGGGGCTGATTGGGAGCACAGGAGTTCTTTAATCCCTCCTTGACTGGATTGCCCCACTGCTGTTACACAGAGACAGGAGTACTATCATGTAAAAAATAAGAGATTGTTCAGAAAGAGCTCTCAAGATAGTATGTGGTCTTTTCCATGTGTGTGCACATGTGCAGAAAACAGTAAAGGTGAAGAAATCCATTCATTCACTGATAAGCTCTTACAGAACTTTTCATCCATAGATTGCAAAGGAGGGCATTAGAATTATGGGGAAATCAAGGCACAGAGAAATGAAGCAGCTTGCCTTAGGTCAACCAACAGGTCAATAGCAGTACCGGGACTACAACCCAGATCTCTTGGGTGCCAGTTCAGTGTTCTATCCACTAAACCACACTGCCTCATAGAAAAAGATACCATTTCTGCTCATTAGGATCCTAAAACATTCTCATTTCCAAGGTACTTTGTTGTTTAATTTGTACCTCAAATCTGAAAAAAATATGTACAAAGACAGTTACCACACGTCTCTGCTATACTGATCATATTTGATCCTTACTGTCCATGTTGGAGAGTGAGAAAGATTAGTATAATAGGAAAGTCAAACACTTTATTCTTCTATAGATAATTTTATTACTGTTAAAGAATATTAAGAAACATTACATTAGATACGTTATCAAATTTTCTGATAATGGACATGAATTTCATGTAGCATTGCTTTCTCCCCCTTTTTGTAACTGAAAAAAGTTATCTACATGATTTTAAAATAAAATATTCCTTGTATCATACCTAACATGGACAATCATGATAGTCAGTCAGGATTGCATTTCCATTGACATAATTTACTAAATATCTGAAAGTAAGAGACATCCTGGATCTGAGAAACTTTCCAAACAAACGTTTAGTTCAAACAGTCTTGTCTGCAGAAAAAGCCTTGGGTATGATAAATCGTTGAAAGAAAACTGAACAAAAACTATTTAGTCAACAATTTCCTGATCAGCTCTAGTTTTTCCAATTCAAAATGGCTGTTTCAAGATTGAAAGTTCCTTTAGAGAAAGTGTTTTGATTATGACCTTTGCTTTTTCTTTAAAAAAGTGTTTTGATGGACCGGAACTGACTTTTTCCTCCCAGATTTAGGTTCACAAAAGTGAGATTGATTTTTCATCCTCATATGGGACTGGAAATGTTTTCAAAATCTCAAAACTTTTGTGGGATAGGGAAAATATCCTGAGCAACTATACCTGTAACGTTCATTTGATCATAATTAAAAAGTATTATGCGGTTTTATGTTTGGGTCAAGATTTTCAAAAGTGATAAGGGAATATACTTTAAAGTGGGCTAATTTTCACTGGATGGATGCACTGTACTTTCTGAAAAATCAAGTCCCTTTAATGTAACTAGTTAGGTGACTAAAAATTGAGAAACTCAAATCACTTGTCATTTTTAAAACATTGACCTTAATTTATACCTATTTATATGACATCCACGCTCTTCATTATGTATTTCTCAGTATCTAACAAAACAAGGGAAATTGCAGTACACATTCAGAAGGGGAGGAGTGAATAATTCATAAACGCCTGATGGAATAGCCTATCAGTAACAAGGCAACTCCAATTTATAAATAGATCCTAAGTATGCTGTAAAGTAACAGTGCAACTCAAGGTGAATCAGCCAGTGAGCAGATTCAGTTATGTGAAGGGAATTAATGCACTGATAGAGCTCCTCCACCAAATTGTCATCAGTCTATATACTGTACATATGCACTCACTGGTATTCACTGAAATATTCTCATCCAAGAACTATTATCTGAAATCACTATAGGAATACCACCATCTAGATTATATACAGCACTGTTCATCAGTAGATCTCAAAATGCTCAAAGGCCAGAATCATCTCCATTTTATGGAAGTGGAAACTGAGGCAAAGAGAGGTTAAAGTGTCTTGCCAAGGTCATCCAGCAGGCCCATGGCAGAAACAGGAATAAAACCCACATCTCCAGAGTCCCAGGCTAGTGCCATATCCCCAAGGCAACACAGCAAACTATTATATATATATATATATATATATATATATATATATATATATATATATATATATATATATAAGGTGCTTAATTTCTGATTGACTTTCTATGAATGATGGCCCCATAAACCACACATACAATAATTAGCTGAGTAGAGAGAGTCCCTACCCTCTCTTCTCAGCATTTCTGAAGCATTTCTTTGTTGTATGTCTTGCTGTGAAAACAGCTCTGCCTACATAAGCAATAAAGCGTGAGATCCTCAAATAAGGCTCACTACAACAAAAATGAAAAAATGATTCTAAAGGCTGAGATTGATCTGTCCAGTATAGTCTAGGTTTCTTCTAACATGCTGTAGTAATGAACTTGGCTTTCCCCATATAGTATCTACAGTAATCCTTCAACTGCACAAGGAGGGGGAGTATGCTGAAGTATGGGGAAGGAAGCTTGTAAAGAGCTTCCTATTTCTGAAGCCAAGCTGTTTTCTATATGATCTCTTATGAAACTCCAGCACTGCTTGGAACAAATTCAATTTGTCTGTCTGTGAGAAAAGCAACAGTGTGTCCATTCTTCCGAATGGATAAAGAGGACAAAACACTCTTTTCAAAAATTATTATAAATAACTTCTTAAAATTTTCTTTGTAGAGTGAATATTAGTGCCAAATGCACAATAAGGGATGAGGGTGGAATAACTATTCTAAATGCTCTAGATAAGTGGCTGAGCGGGGGAAACAAAAAATAAAATTGAAAACTAGGTTCATGATCCCCATTTCCTCTGAGATTTCTGTTCTTGGTGTATGTTGTGTATTTGGTTATCGTGGTAATAGAACCTTGTTGCTATGGCAACTGAGTTAGATTATTACAGGATAGACCAGCCAGTTTTGGCTGTTTTTTGGTAAGTTCTGTGCGTGGCAATAAATGGCTGCTTTTAAGGTTAACAGCTCCCTTGTCTCCAGTGATTTCTTCCTAAAACTGTTGCCCCCAAGGATATAACAACGTGGCAACGAGGATGGGATGTCTGTGCTGCCCCAGCAACAGAAGGAAGTAGAAGTCAAGGTACCAAAAAAACAAAAACAAAACCAACTTTTTGCTGCTAGAAGGGGGTTAGAACTGGCATGTTTGCACTGATTGTGCAAACTGAAACTAAAACCCATGTTCACTTACAGGGCCACTGGAACCTTTTGAGGAGATTATAGTGCAATGGCATGTGTATACTGAACGTTTTGAGCTTTTTGTTATTGCAAATGACATTACAGAAGAGAAGAAGGTGCCAATATTCTTAAGTGTTGTAGGGGCTAAGACCTACTCCCTGCTATGCAGCTTACTACACCCTCTTAAGCCAGAGACTAAATCTTACAGTGACATTGTGGAAATCCTGCGGTCCCATTTTTCTCCAAAACCACTGATAATTGCTGAAAGATATAGGTTCCACAAAAAGAGACCAGAAAGAAGATGAAACAGTTGTACAATTTGTAGCAACTTTAAAAAAGCTTGCAGAACACTGTGAATTTAAGGAGATATGAAATGACGCCCTAACGTGACAGGTTAGCGTGTGGCCTGCACAGTGAAGCTATATGGAAGCGTCTATTGACAGAGGCTCAGCTTACTTTACAGAAAGCTGTTGATATTGCAGTCTCCATGGAACTGGCAACAAAAGAGGCACAATCCATCAGTGCAGCCCCTAGGTTGCATAAGGTGTCACAAGAACCTACCCACAAAACTGTGGGGAATTAGGAATGTTAGTGCTGTGGTAAGTCAGGTCACCATGCATCAGAATGCTGGTGTAAGGACCTGGTGTGTCGACACTGTGGCAAAAAGGGACACATTGAGTGTGCCTGTAAACAAAAGAAAAAGAGGCCTGTGGTCTGGCAGACCAAAGAGGGAAATCTGCATACCCTAGAGCAGACCCAGGATGACCAAGGAGACACCTCATTGCAAGAAGAAGTGCCACTCCATGTTTTGTCTTTGGCAGTAGGCTCACGTGAATACTGGGTAACCCTGTTGTTCGATGGCAGACCTATACGCATGGAACTGGACACCAGTGCAGCCGTCTCGCTGGTCCCCGAGACAGTGTATAAAGAAAAGCTTCCGCTTAAGGCAACAAAAACAGTTCTGAAGACATATACGGGAGAAGCTGTGCCCATGTTGGGCACTACTGATGTTAAGGTGGAGCTCATTGGACAGGCTGCTAAATTGCCACTGTTTGTGGTGAGAGGTAATTACCCAGCCTTAATGAGTAGGTCTTCGCTTAGGAGGATCCAGCTGAACTGGGGAGAAGTGCACTGAATGACCAAAGAAGAAACCGGTCTGCCCTCTATACTAAGGAAACATGCTGCTGTTTTTGGAGAGGATCTGGGAAGTATGAAGGGAATCACTGTGACATTGAACATTAAACCTGACAGTCAACCAAAATATCTGAAAGCCAGAACTGTGCCATATTCCATCAGGCCAAAGGTTGAAGCGGACCTGGAGAGCCGGGTCACAAATGGAGTCCTAATACCAGTTACCCATAGCCCATGAGCAATTCCTATCATTCCAATAGTGCAGAAAGATGGCTCCCTCCAGAGTTGCAGTGATTTTAAAGACACTGTCAACCTAGTGTTGTGTGCAGAGCAATACCCGCTTTCCTGCATCGATGACCTCTTCACAGGCCTGGCTGGGGGACAAAAGTTCAGTAAGATTGATCTGAGTCAAGCGTATTTACAGATGCACATTGATGAAAAGTCCCAAGAGCTGTTGACTATTGTGATGCATAAGGGGCTTTATTGATACTGCCGTCTACCCTTCGGAATAACATCTGCTTCCACCCTGTTTCAGAGGGCTACGGATCAGACCTTGTGTGGCTTGCCAGCAGTCCAGTGCTATCTGGATGACATTCTGGTCACTGGAAGGAATGAGGAGAATCACCTAAAGAATTTAGAGGTGACCCTACAAAGACTGGAAGAGTATGGCCTACGAGTCTGCAAAGACACTTGTGAATTCTTCCAGCCCTCTGTTGAATATTTGGGACACATCATTGATGCTACAGGTCTTCTTCGTAGGGCCTCTGCCAAAGTTAAGGCCATTGTGGAGGCTCCCCCTCCTCGAAATGTTAGCCAGCTTCGCTTCTTTCTAGGACTAATAAACTATTATGGAAAGTTCATCTCACAGTTAGCCACACTACTAAAACCACTTCACGAACTCCTTGGGCCGAACAAGGCCTGGACGTGGACTGAACCCTGTGATGTTGCATTTAACAAAGCTAAGGATGCATTGCTAAATTCTGAAGTTCTGACGCACTTTGATCCATTTTTACCCCTACAGTTGGTCTGCGATGCCTCCCCTTATGGAGTGGGAGTGATCCTGTCACACATTATGCCTTCAGGAGAAGAGAGACCTATTGCTTTTGCTTCAAGCACTTTAAGCAAAGCAGAAACTAACTATGCCCAAATCGAACGTGAGGCATTGGGAATCACTTTCGGAATTCAGAAGTTTAATCAGTACCGGTTTGGACAGAAGTTCACTCTTTTCACAGACCATCGACCTCTGACTTCAATTTTTGGACCCCACACAGGCATTCCCCCATTAGCTGCTAGTCGTATGCAACATTGGGCATTGTGGCTTTCCGCGTGCACACATGAAATAAAATATTGGAAATCACTCTGCACGGCAATGCGGATGGTCTCTCAAGGCTGTCTTTGCCAGTCAAGATATTGTCCAGAAGGAAATCTTTCTCTTTGAACAGGTAGAGAATACACCCATCACGATACTCAGGTAAAGAAGGCAACTCGAGTTGACCCAGTATTGTCCCAAGTTATGGACCTGGTGATGCATGGAACATCTCAACGAACCTTCTGGTCTCACCCGACCTTGTTACCTACATGTCCAGGAGGATGGAGTTATCGATCCAATCTGGTTGTTTGTTGTGGGGGAGATGTGTCATTATCCCACCTCCACTGAGATCACAGATGTTAGAACAGCTACATTCCGGTCACTGTGGAATAGTGCGCACGAAGGAAATTGCACAAAGCTATTTTTGGTGGCCTGAATTGGACAGCGCTATTGAAGAGAAGGCAAGAGCTTGCATGTCATGTCAGGGTGTGAGGAATGCACCCCAGTGGGCACCCGTACACCGATGGGACTGGCCTGAAAACCCATAGCAAAGGTATTCATGTTGACTTTGCTGGCCCTCTTGAAAGAAGCATGTTCTTGGCGGTGGTAGATGCCCATTCTAAATGGCCAGAAGTCTCTATAATGCAGTCCACTACTGCAGAGAGTACTATCCAAAAACTACGAGGACTCTTCAGTCATTTCGGTCTGCGAGAACAACTTGTGAGCGACAACAGACCACAGTTCGTCTCTCAGTAATTTCAAAATTTTATGAAGGCAAATGGGATACACCACATCACTTCAGCACCATATCATACATCCACCAATGGATGAGCTGAAAGATTTGTGCAGACAATGAAACAAGCTTTGAAATCAGCAAGGGGACAATTATCCATTCAAAAGTGTCTGGACACCTTCTTACTATCCTACAGAAACATACCTCATGCTACTACCAAGGCATCCCTGACCTTTCTAATGATGGGACGACAGCTGCATACTTGCTTTGATCTGTTGAAACCTTCTGAACCCCAACAAATTGTGCAACGTCAGCAGCAAGATCAAGTCATCAGGAATGCACCCAGAGCAAAAGACTGAACCTTTAGCCCGGGACAGCCGGTTTTGGCTCGTAATTATACTTCTGGAGCTAAATGGGTCCCTGCCACTGTCATCGCTCAAACAGGGCCTGTTTCCTACACAGTCCAGACTGCGGAGGATCTCACCAGGCGACATGTAGATCAGCTGCTGCCAGGTCATACCAGTCCTCAGGACACATCTTCAGTTGTGTTGCCTGACTTTATCACTTCCGGCGAGACACTGAATCAAGCGTCACATCTTCCTGAGTTTCCCCCTCCATTACTGCCAGTGGCAGAGATACACCCCTGCCCAGAACGAGCTGATACCACATCCTCACCCATTCGCCCTACGAACCCTAAGCCCATTGTCAGGCCTGCGCCCAAGACACTTTTGGGAGCAACACCAGAAGTCCACTGTGATCCACCTAGAGACAGAAGGCCTCCTCAATGGCTGAATCTTCAGCTAGGGTGAATCCATGGTTATGGGGCAAAATAATCCCTGGGGTTTAGCCAGGAACGGAGGCAGTCTACCTCCCTCTCTAGTTTAGTGTTTGTTTTATTTAGGGGACGTTCTCATTAAGGGGGGAGGAATATGTTGTGTATTTGGTTGTCGTGGTAATAGAATCTTGTTGTTGCTATGGCAACTGAGTTAGATTATTAGGGGATAGCCCGTCCAGTTTTGGCTGGTTTTTGGTTAGTTCTGTGTGTGGCAATAAATGGCTGCTTTTAAGGTTAACAGCTCTCTGTATCTCCAGTGATTTCTTCCTAAATCTGTTGCCCCCAAGGATATAACAGTGTATTTCTGTGACTGCATCTTATCTGATAATTAGAGAAAATGAGGCAGCACATTAATGATTTCACAGCACTGAATGTATTCTCACTCAGCACCATGCAGAAATGTATGGTTCATTTCATACATCATTTACAGTGGTTCTAGAAATTCAGCATGTAATATTAGCCTGAACAAAAGAAAAATGTTCATATTTGTGTGTATTTATGTATATATGTGGACTTACAGTAGTGGAAATGACCGATACCATGACCTGCTAAATTATGAGTGGCATAACAGGTCATTGTGTAGTGATGAGCTGAGGTTCACTTTTGAATTACCTTTGGTTATAAAATATGTGGGTTTTTTAAACGAGGCCTTTGGGAGAACTGCACAAAAATGTTGTTCGTTTAGGCTATTACAACCCTCAAGTATTATCTGTACACGTAGTGTATAGAGAGCATACACTGTATCCCAGAATGCTTATTTTCACTGTGCTATATCACAGGCTGACAGGATTCCATGTATGGAACCAGAAGGGGATAAGCTACAAGTCAAGACATGTATCCTCTTGATCATTTTCTGGTTGTATAACTTTTCTGAACCAGCAATTGATGTCAGAGAAGGCAGTAATCTGATCACGTTTTAAAAACATATTTCTGCATACACTAGGCCTGACAATTTTCACTACTGGCACATAAAATATAATTAAGGGGAAAGAAGTGGACAGCTGTTAAAACAAGCAATACATTGAGAGGTAGAATACAAACAGCAATAAAAGTCGAGGGTGCTATGAAACAGAGGCCCAGTATGAAGGAGAAATGAACATTGCCACTGCTAAGTCCTTGAACATTGGTGGAGTTTTCTTCTTTGTCAACCTTCATTCCACACATGCATGCCTGGGTGCAGTATCCCCAAAAGTCAGTGTCAACCCCAGACTAACTAAAACAAAGATGTTCAAGAAGTAGAGAGAAATTTCCAGACCTGTGCTCCTCCTGGAAGGTGGTAATAGTATTGTTTTGCCTTCATACTGTGCTGATGACCTCAAAGTGCTCTTTAATATTAACTAGTTAAGCTCCCCTTCCCCCAACTGCTTTGTGTGGCAGTTAAGTATTGCTTTATTCCTCTCTCTCTCGCTCTCTCTCTTTTTTTTTTTTTAAATACAAAGAGAGAAAATAACTTTACTTAGTTCATCAAGTCCAGAAAATCTTCTGCCTCGGTCCCAGGAAGGAATTAATTTGCCGAAACATTAGCTCGGGTCCAAGGTTCCGACTCATTAGGTTAGGTAACTCTAATATTCTTTTTACACTAATTTCCACTTACAGCGATTTAGTTTGTAGCAACAAAGATGAAAAACTGTTAAAGTGGAAGCTGAGCCTATTACATTGTGGACCAGATCCTCAGCTGGTGTAAAATCAGCACGGGTGCAGTAGATATGCCACTACCTAACAACATAGAAAGCTAAATACAATGTCATATCTGTTCAGTGTAAATGGTATCTAGTAATTGCATTTTCCTTTTTGTAGTTAATATTTCAAGTAAAATGTCGCCTTCTGGGTATTGTTTGTAGTCCACCAATAGGGGAGTTGCGCTACCATGAAAATTTAATTTCAGAGGTTTAAGACTTTATGCTATGTAGGTTAACAGATGAACATATACTTTAGGGATTAAACATTGCCCATTCAACACTAGCAGTGAAATCCTCAACTCATTGAAATCATTGACAAAACTCCACAAAAGTGCACATGGTGAAACATACAGATGTTAAGGACTATAGCCACACCTGGTATAAATTGCTGAAGTTCAATTGATTTCAATGGAATTTTAGCAATTTGCACCAGATGAGGATCTGTTTCTAAAATACCTGTTAACACTTTCAAAGGCTCTCTTTCCCACACTAACTCCATTTAAAAATCAATATAGACTGTGACATTGCACTCCATAATTTTTTATGGAAACATGCTCATGAACATGAATATGATGTAACTGGAATATGCTTTATTCAAAAGGTCTCTTGTAAGGTATCATTACAAAGTTTATAATCCACCGAGTGTGTTCATCCTATTTGTATGTATCATTCTTGTATCTGAAGCTAGAAATATGAAGTATAACTTTGAGGTCCTATTGTAATTATGCAAAGTGTGGGCCATTAATGGTGGTTTAGAATCTTGATTGACTAGGACAGTTGGTTGTGGTTGGTTTATTTACCTGCAAGCCTTCCTGTGTGCGGTGTGGGCCAGCCCATTGGTAATGAAGAATGAAGTCCTACAGTGACATGTGACCATGTAACGAATGGTAATGAAATCCATCTCAAATCTGGTACTTTTCCATTTAGAAGGAGGGGTGAGGACCCAGAGAGACAAAAGATTCCCATCTTGTGCAAAACTATAAAAGGGGGTGGAAGAGAACAAGGGAGGTTTCCAGTCATGAAAACAGCCCTGCTTTCCACCAGAGATGTCTGCTGGAACTAACAATTATTATACCAGGGGAAAGGATTGGGCCCAGAGTAGGAAGGAGTCTAATCTGTGAAAGAAGCTTATTGGAACATCTCTGAGGGTGAGATTTTACCTGTACTCAGTTTCTTAACATATTAGGCTTAGACTTGCATGTTTTTGCTTTATTTTGCTTGGTGACTTACTTTGTTGTGTCTGTTATTACTTGAAACCTCTTAAATCCTACTTTTTATACTTAATAAAACCACTTTTGTTTATTAATTAACCCAAAGTGATTAGTACCTGGGGCAGCAAACAGCTGTGCATCTCTCTCTAGCAGTGTTGGACAATTTAGGAGTTTACCCTGTATAAGCTTTATACAGAGTAAAATGGATTTTTTTGGGGTTTGGATCCCATTGGGAACTGGGTGTCTGGAGGCAGGTAACCTGCTGAGTGGTTTTCAGCTAATTCTGCAGCTTTGGGGGCATAGACCAGACCTGGGTCTGTGTTACAGCAGGCTGGTGTGTCTGGCTCAACAAGACAGGGTACTAGAGTCCCAAGCTGGCAGGGAAAATGGGCTCAGAGGTAACTTCAGCATGTCAGGTGACAGTCCCAAGGGGTTCTCTGTGACTGAACCCATCACATATACATTAATCTGAAGGATTGTTTGCAGTATATATTAGCAATGGCTTGGCAAATATAAAATTCTTGATCCTTAGGGTGCTGTGAATCAGTGAACTCAACCGAGCTATGCCCATTTATAGTAGACAAGGATCTGGCTCACTATTAATTGTAAAATATGTTATTTGAAAAATTTCACAAAATATAGTAATTTATTAATTCAGATCTAAATATTAGATGAAAATGTAAAGCAGGGGTCGGCAACCTTTGGCACCCGGCCCGTCAGGGTAAAGCCACTAGCAGGCCAGGCCAGTTTTTTTTTATCTGGAGCGTCCACAGGCATGGAGTCCCGCAGCTCCCACGGGCTGCAGTTCACTGTTCCCAGCCAGTGGGAGCTGTGGGAAGCAGTGGCTAGCACATCTCTCGGCCCGCACCGCTTCCTACAGTGCCCATTGGCCAGGAACCGCGGCCAGTGGGAGCTGCAGGGCTCCGTGCCTGTGGACGCTGCAGATAAACAAACCGGCCCAGCCCACCAGTGGCTTTACCCTGACGGGCCGGGTGCCAAAGGTTGCCAACACTTGATGTAAAGCAATACTTTACTGCTAGTAAGATTACAATATTTTTCTAATTGGAATAATTTATTTAAAAGAGCATTGCAACCTTCAAATGATTTATTCAATGAATATTGTTAGATGGTCTTTTGTTGTAGGAAGGGATGCTGAGCATGTGATTTTCATATATAAATAAAGCCAGGTTACTGGGTTATCCAGGAAGATTTTATAGGCATAGTTGGGTAGTAGGTATTTCAGCTGTAGCTTTGAACCAGATCACAAAACAAAAGTTAAAAAGGTATTTTTTTAAAAGCGTTAAATATAAAGTTCTAAAGTTTTCCTTAAAAGCAGCTCACAAATCTCAGAGAACACCACAGCACTTTGATGAGTAACATTTTATATAACAAAGTTGATAGAATGACTTGAATGAAATGTGTACACAACTGTGATTTAATAAGCACTGTATCCTCAAAGGTTCAGGTATAGTATATGCTAATCAAATTCTTTTGATGAACTGGAAAAACACAAGAGCCTTCATAAAAGCAAATTTCAAAGCAAAACATCCTCTTACTATTTTCTTTAATAGACAGTTTTAAACATTCAGAAACACAAAACACTATATGGAAATTAAAATCTTTGAAAAAAAATCTCAAAAAGTGGTTTCTTCCTTTATTTATTTTAGAATAAAGATTGACATATCTGGTACCTGCATTTTTTAAAAACAAAAATACAGTTTCAAGTGGGGCAAAGGGTTTATACCAATAGCCAAAAAATATTTCTAAAGTTGTTTTCTTTCAATAAAATATTCAGAAAGACAACAAGGTGTACGAGGTAATATATTTTATTGGAGCAACTTCTGGAGGTGAAAGAGACAAGCTTTTGAGCTCCAGCTCTGTGTCTCCTATTTCCTGGGAACAACACAGCTACACCAGCACTGCAAATATAATATTGTGTAACTTCCCTCAATCCCACCAGCCTCTAAGGGCATGATCCTGCACCATTGGATTTTATAGGAGTTTTTCCATTGACCAGCATGGGAGCATGATCAGCCCCAATTATCAGATCCAAATCTCATTGCAATGGGAGGTTATTTACTTCAATGAGTTTTGAATTAGGCCCTAAATACAAAGGGTGGAATCCTGGACCCATTGAAGTCAGTGGCAAGTCTCCCAGGATTCTACCCAAAAGGTTAATGTGCTCTCTATTTATACTACCTAGCTTTCTTTCCCCCTCCCCCATCCCAACTATCACCTTGATCTCATTCAGTCTGGTTTCTACCCTCAGTCCCCTCTGAGATGGCCTTTGACTAAATCACTAACGACAGCTCTTATTCAAAAGGTAAGAGGCACCTGCCCATTCATATTCTTTGTTCTGTTTTCACATAGTTCAACTTTCACTTTGTTAATTTATGACAGAGTGCTTGGTGCTGTACAAGAAGTTATCACTATATATTTTCTTGACACTTTGTTAGATAAATTTACTCTATGAGATGTGGCTCCTAATCACATCCCACGTCACATGAGAAAAATCAGTATGCCTGCATGTTTTCATTTTTTCAATGCCTGGATGAATACACTTATCTATTTCTTCCTCTTTGGCATATATACTGCATTGTGAGTTTATGAATTCTCTTACAGTTTTCAGCAAGGACATGCTTATTTTTCTGCTCACATAGCTGCCCTCACCACACATAAAATATTGTTACAATTAATTTTAATAATTCATTTAGTATTCACAGTAACTGTGCAGATCATTATGAATTCATGTGGTTTTATGTGAATGCCATAGGTATTTCCACATGAGTTGTAATCCATTGTAATCCAGCATATTTAAGATCCAGTTGGATTAATAGCCTGAAGTATATTACTGATAATACCGTAGGGAAGTTGCATGTGCCTTTTCCATGTGCCCTTGTTTTGAGACAGCACAGTTAGAACATCACATGATGTGAAATCTAGGTTTCCATACAAATAAACATTCTGGTCAGGACGGCACGAGTATGAAGCAGATGTACGAGCTGAATTTTTCCCTAAATCTTCATCCCAAGAAATATTTGGGCAAGGATCTGACTTACAGTACCATGATAATGAACAATGAAGGGTACCATCCTACAGGTATTTTGGTTGTTTATCACATTTGTACAGCAGACTGATTTGTAGTCCCTTTTTTTCAAATACACTATACTCCTGTTTATCCAAAACTGTATTATCTGAATCCCATCCTTGTCCCTCATCTATCTCATGCTGGGGGACAAGGAAAGGATTCAGATACTAGAGCAGGGGTTCCCAGCCAAGATTGTATGGCAGAAGAGGAAGATGAGCCTCTGGCCACATGAAAGCCACGCTGCTATCAAATGGCTTCTGTGGCAGTGCAGGGAGACCTCTGAGCCTCACTGTCATGGGAGTGCATGAGCAGGTCATTCAGCAGGGGGGTGGCCTCCCCTGTCACTCATCCAACTCTTTGCAGTCCTGTCAGGGGGACTGTGCTTTGCTCTGCCCCTTACACCTGCAATGAGTCACTATCCCTGCAGCAGTGCAGAGCTTTCTGCAGCCTCTCTATCATAGAAGTGAATCAGCAGGGCAGAGCAGAGACCCCAGACAGGACCGCAAGAACCAAGAGAAGGACGAGACCCTGGCCACAGGAGAGGCCACCCCACTGCTGAATGACTCCTGCCCTCTCAATTATATGAACAAAATTGATGTGCCCCATACTATTCAGATAATCAGGCATATACAGTATGCATAACCACAAAAGGGTTTAAAATAGTGCCATATTTATGAATAGTGTGCCAGATTCCCCCTCTATTCATATACACTAATGTCATGCCTTTGGCTTCAGAGGAATTACTTCTGATTTACACTAGTGCAAGTGAGAGGACGACCAGGCTGGAGGAATATATATCCACAGCAATGTTAAATCAGTCATTCTAAATATTGCTTTCCTGGGAACATTCAAACTAACATGTAAACAGTTGCATTGGCCTGCAAAAAGCTGAATCATTCATGGATATGTGACTTGTCCAGGTGGCTACAAACTACATCTTGTTGCTGTGGCTTTGCACAGAAGAACAAAGGGTTTCCACCCACAAGAGAGAGAATATAAAAGGCATTGGAAGCCTCTCCATGTTGTCTCCAGCTGCCTCAAGAGATGGCCTCTCCACCCAACAAGGGATGCCTGAAAGAAACTGGAACAAAGGACAGTAACTACGGGGGTGGGAGTGATTGCTGGACCCAGACTAGAAAGGAGTCCAGTCTGTGAAAGAAGCGTATTGGAACATCTGAGGGTGAGATTTACCTGTATTCAGTTTCCTACTGTATTAGGCTTAGACTTGTGTGTTCTGTTTTATTTTGCTTGGTAACTTACTTTGTTCTGTCTGCTATTACTTGGAACCACTTAAATCCTACTTTTTATATTTAATAAAATCACTTTTTGCTTATTAATTAACCCAGAGTAAGTAAGTAATACCTGGGGAGCAAACAGCTGTGCACATCTCTCTATCAGTGTTGTAGAGGGTGGACAATTTATGCGTTTACCCCATATAAGCTTTATAAAGAGTAAAACAGATTTATTTGGGGTTTGGATCCCATTGGGAGCTGGGTGTCTCGGTGCTAGAGACAGGAGCACTTCTTAAGCTATTTTCAGTTAAGTCTGCAGCTTTGGAGAGAGTGGTTCAGACCCTGGGTCTATGTTGGAGCAGACTGGCATGTCTGGTTCAACAAGGCAGGGTTGTAGAGGCCCAAACTGGCACAGAAAATGGGCTCAGAGGTAGTCTCCGCACATCAGGTCAATCCATCAGAAGACCATCCTTAGTAAGCAGCCTCTCTTGAGACTTCTCCAAAACATCCTCAAAATGTATTGGGTATATTTCTGATCTACCATAACTAGATGATCTCTAACTCTGTTTTGTTGTACCTTAAATGCTCACTTACAGTGAAAACTGTAGTAAGATCAGATTACTGGCAGAACAGCAGTTTCAAAGTTGGAGCCTTTTATATGTTACACACATATCAACATTTGAGTTAGACAGACATTTAGGGCTTGTCCTATCTCAAATTCACCTCTCTGGTGCTTGGCACATTAGAGATACACAGGCTTCATGAGGCATAAAGTCCAAGAGCGTACTCTAGGGGTACTTAAAATTGCTATTGTATAACGGTGGTTTAGGCATCACAAGGCCACCCAAAACTTCCCTATTCCCAGAAGTACAGTCCCTCCATCCAGCCCACTAGTACCTATAAATGCTCCCATAAAAGCCTGGGAGTACATGTACAATCATATATATGAGAGAGAGAGAGAGAGAGAGAGAGAGAGAGAAACATTAGCCAACGATTTTTTCAGCCACTTTTTGGACCACACAAGCCTTGAAAAACTGCAATTGTTGGCTGAACAGCAGGATGACTTATTCAGGGGACAGGTAACCCTGCTTCAACAGGCCACCAAAGGGCCCTGCTTGTGGCCCTGCTAGCATGGTGGTGAGGGTCACAATGGTTTTCTTGAGGCAAATGTGTTTTCTGCTCTACTGACTGTTAAATCTGTGTTTGTAATATCTGTAAGGATCACTTCAAGCAATGGTAGGTGAGTCTTCATTTTCATATACAAATGTAAAGAAATAAAAATTAAAAAAACAACAAAAAAACACACCCTAACCAAACAATTATTATACCTGCCTAACTTTGCCCACTGACAAGATTCAACCCAGAGCAAAATTCTTGTATTATATTATAATCATTAAAAAAAATATCATTTCAGGTACCCAGAGGGTAGTACTCAATGCCACCAGAACACCTGGATAGTGCATTGACAATTCCATTGCAAGATTAGGTTTGTTTTGTTTTCATTCTTACCATATGAATGGGCTCAATATGGAGTACCTGGGTGAAATTTAATGGCCTGTGATATACAGGAGGTCATACTAGATGTGCTAATGATACCGTGTGGCTTTTGAATCTATGAATATATCCCCCAAATGGTAAACAATTAACTTATCATAATAGGTTTTCTTTAGTATTTTAAAAGCATGTTTACACAGTCCTCATTTAAAATGGCTGAGTAGCAAGTATTTAAAACCAGCTTCTGCGTATTCATCCTTTTTTTCTTATATTATATATAAATAAGATCATGATGCTCTAGAAAGCAGAAAGATTCATTAGAATATAGACTTGCATGCTAAATTGTAATGCATCTTGATTTCACAAGGGCCAGTTTATTTTTATTTTATGTATTTTATTTAGATTTGTACAAATGCTAATAAAAAGCACTTTTCCATAAAACCACTTACTTCCACTGAGGTTTTATTATTTTACCCCAGTTACAAAGGCTGGGATGATGCCAAGTGAATCTCTGTGACTGGCAGCCAGTGTGATTCTGACAGTTTCAAAGTGAATTTAAAAATTTGTTTAGAAACGTTAGTTTCTCCTACCTTGTGTTTGCCATAGTGAAATATACAGCGATAACACAACGTTCTGACAAATATAGACACATTCTCTCCGGGACATACTGATCCTCTGTGGTTGTTGATATACTTAAGCAGGCCCACACACTTGCTTTATAGCAGGTCTGAGGGGTAATTCTGTTGCTTGAGGGCACAGAAATCTATGACCCAGCATACATCAGGGCTGTCTGTGTAGCATCTCCATCGCCATGACCCATTCCCTTCTATTCATTGCCTCTAACACTGGATTTATAGTTCTCTGTATATGCACTTTTCAGATCTCTAGAGTCAGCTACAGTGTTTTCTCAGGGCCAGATCCTGTGAAGTTGTAAGCAATTGAGTCAATGGGTGCCTAGTATTTATAAATCCTCAGCACCTTGCTGCATCACTATTGCTTCACTTACCATTTTTTCTACTTACAGCTACATGGATTTCCAACTAGAACATATTCTCTTGGTTTTATTCTAATTAGTGAATCATTGTTTGTAATGAATATTTATACGCATGTTTCTCATTCACCAGAGCAAAGTACCACAACCCATCAATACTTCCTTTAACTAGCAGATTGGTGGTTCCTGCTAGTTTAGCCTCTAGCAATGAATGAAGTTTTATTTTTCCTTTCCATGGGTTTTGGATCTTAGAAAGATTATGCTCAATGGCAATGCTTGAGAGTTTAAATAGACACTGAAATAGTATTTAATACTTGGTATTTATCACTTTGCCAGCGAACAACAAGAAAAACAGTCCTCGGTCTCACATTTACTTATTACTTTTCAACTTAACTATTGGTAAAATTCTCAATAAATTGTGTTGTTATTTATGCAACAGTAAGTGAAACAGCAAAGACCTTAGTGTCAAATTTTCAAAATGTGGCCGTTGTTTGTAGGTGTAATTACTGGCATGTGATTTTTTTTCCATGTGTGAAGTTATCTGATTAAAATATGACAGCGGAGATCATTGTTGCTACCACTGTTATATAATCGCAACAAATCTTGTACAAAGCGTGTCAAGTAAGGTATCAATGGAAAAGTTATGATTTGCTTAGTATTATCTTATTTGTATGTATGTATGTATCATTTTGGTATCTGAAGTTATGAATATTAACTATGTATCTATATTTCAAATGTGTTTGCTCATGTGGTAACACCTGCAAGGTGCATCATGAAGGGACTATTCAAGCTGAATGTCCCATCAAGGTACACTTCACTCACAATGGACCCAGAAGACGCTCATCCACACCTGATGGACTTTCATGTTAACGTTCTAACTAGAGTACGGGTAGTGGCCTCTACTGTGACTAAGCAAAGAATGCATGGACATGTGACTTGCCCATGACTCAAAATGCCATCTTGTTAACTGTAATTTCCCACAAACTAGAACAATAGGTTTCCCGTCACTTGGTAGAAGCTATAAAAGGCCCTGGAAATTTTGCCTCTTTCTTTCTCAAACCTCTGGATTTGTACTAATGTAAGCATTCTAACCAAGGGACTAGGTTAGATTTGGAAGCAAGCAAAGATGTAACAAGCCAGCAGTTTATTCCATCACTGCTACAAGCCTGATCCAAGAACTTTGCAATTGTTGTATGTAGTTGATTCTTTAACCAATTTCCACTCTCACCTTTTTCTTTTTTTATAAATAAACCTTTAGATTTTAGATACTAAAGGATTGGAAACAGCATGATTATTGGGTAAGATCTGAATTGTATATTGGCCTGGGAAAGTGGCTGGTCCTTTTATTTGGTGAAATTGGTTTTAAATAACAACTCATCATTAAGTCTACTGTCTGAGTGTGGAATCCAGGAATGGAATACTTAAGAAGGCATTTCTGACTTCTTGTTAGCCAGTGTGGTGAGAGAAAAGTTTAATTTTGTTGTTGGATTGGTAGATCTCATGGAAGCATAACCACCTCTTTTTGGGTGTGTCTGCTCTTTTCCCCACCAGCTTGTCCTGAATTTGGTATTCTCAGTTGTGACCCACAGTGACATCATGTAACCAAATCACGGCATCTTGTTCATACAAAACACCAGCCTGGTCACTGAAGAATCAAACTCAAGACTATGAGCACTAAAAGCACAAGTATTTCACTTCATCTAAAGGACAACACCTGAGAAAATAACAAGATATATAGACATTTGACCACCCACATGCACTAGACTGCTTATGTAACTTAATGTGTGAAGTTTTAGACACACAAATAGAGGATGGAGTAAGGTCTCTATAGAAATGTGTCCCTACAGTGTCTTCCATTCTGTTACTTAAGATTTTATAGCCCATATACCTAAAGTATATTTTCAAAGAATTGAAAAATATACACATATTCAGCTGCAAATATGTAGATATCATAACATTAAGAGTGGGGAACTATAGAACACAACTTCCTTCAATATAACTATTCAGTCTCTCCTGGAGCCAATTTTTGGCTAACAAAACACTAATTCAATATTTTAAAAATCGACCACAATTTCATAAGTAGTATGGGAATCCATGATAGCTTAGCTACTCCCAATATTCCTATATAAATACAGTTTCAGTGGCTTTTCACTGGACTGTTAATATTTGCTCCAGTCTGAAAATGGGCATGTTTCCAGGAGTAAATTCTTTGGACATTAAAAATTAGTCCTTTTGGTGAACCATAAGTTGTACAAGTGCAGACAAATAAAACTATCCCATTTAGATGCCATTTTCCTCACTCCATATCTTTTCTACTATTTGAATAGCATTGCAAGAGATGAAAGAGCACATAAATAACTGTCAAGGTTCCTCCCCCACTCTGAACTCTAGGGTACAGATGTGGGGACCTGCATGAAAAACCTCCTAAGCTTATCTTTACCAGCTTAGGTCAAAACTTCCCCAAGGTACAAAATATTACACCTTGGACAGGCCGCTACCACCACCAAACTAATACTGGTTACTGGGGAAGAGCTGTTTGGACGCGTCCTTCCCCCCAAAATACTTCCCAAAACCTTGCACCCCACTTCCTGGACAAGGTTTGGTAAAAAGCCTCACCAATTTGTCTAGGTGACTACAGACCCAGACCCTTGGATCTTAAGAACAATGAACAATCCTCCCAACACTTGCACCCCCCCTTTCCTGGGAAATGTTGGATAAAAAGCCTCACCAATTTGCATAGGTGACCACAAACCCAAACCCTTGGATCTGAGAACAATGAAAAAGCATTCAGTGTTTTACAAGAAGACTTTTAATAAAAAATAGAAGTAAAGAGAAATAAAGAAATCCCCCCTGTAAAATCAGGATGGTATATATCTTACAGGGTAATTAGATTCAAAAACATAGAGAACCCCTCTAGGCAAAACCTTAAGTTACAAAAAAGATACACAGACAGAAATAGTTATTCTATTCAGCACAATTCTTTTCTCAGCCATTTAAAGAAATCATAATCTAACACATACCTAGCTAGATTACTTACTAAAAGTTCTAAGACTCCATTCCTGTTCTGTCCCCGGCCAAGACGACTACAGACAGACACAGACCCTTTGTTTCTCTCCCTCCTCCCAGCTTTTGAAAGTATCTTGTCTCCTCATTGGTCATTTTGGTCAGGTGCCAGCGAGGTTACCTTTAGCTTCTTAACCCTTTACAGGTGAGAGGAGCTTTCCCCTGGCCAGGAGGGATTTCAAAGGGGTTTACCCTTCCCTTTATATTTATGACACGCCCCCCAAATCTCAGCTAGGGTGAAACACTGGCTGGGATTTCTTCCTGGAGCTCTAGGAAAACAGAGTTAATAAGACACATGCATCTCTAAATATACTACCAAGTACATAAAGACTAACAATATTTTCCACATCTCAAGGACGATTTTAACCAGTTGATTCTGGGAAACTTTCACGGGAGAGTGCATCAGCCACTTTGTTAGAAGCTCCTGAGATGTGTTGGATGTCGAAATCAAAATCTTGGAGAGCTAAACTCCACCGAAGAAGTTTTTTGTTAGTTTCTTTGACGGTGTGAAGCCACTTTAGTGCAGCATGGTCGGTTTACAGGTGGAAACGCCGTCCCCAAACATATGGGCGTAGCTTTTCCAGAGCGTAGACAATGGCATAACATTCTTTTTCAGTGACTGACCAGTTGCTTTCCCTCTCAGACAGTTTTTTGCTGAGAAACACTACAGGGTGGAATTCTTGATCAGGTCCTTTCTGCATTAAAACTGCTCCCACACCACGCTCGGATGCATCTGTGGTTACTAGGAACGGTTTGTCAAAGTCTGGGGCCCTTAGTACAGGGTCAGACATGAGTGTCGCTTTAAGCTTGTTAAAGGCCTTCTGACACTTTCCGGTCCACTGAACAGCATTTGGCTGTTTCTTTTTGGTTAGGTCTGTCAGTGGGGCAGCGATTTGGCTGTAGTGCGGTACAAATCGTCTGTAATAACCGGCCAAGCCTAAGAAGGATTGAACCTGTTTCTTTGACTTTGGGACAGGCCACTTTTGGATAGCATCCACTTTGGCCTGTAGGGGGCTGATAGTTCCTTGACCCACCTGGTGTCCAAGGTAAGTCACTCTGTTTAGGCCTATTTGACACTTCTTAGCCTTAACAGTTAGTCCTGCCTCCCTTATGCGCTCAAGGACTTTTTGTAGATGTTCCAGGTGGTCTGCCCAGGAATCCGAAAATATGGCCACATCGTCAAGGTAGGCGACTGCATATTCTCCTAATCCCGCTAGGAGACCATCTACAAGTCTTTGGAAAGTGGCGGGTGCATTTCGCAGCCCGAAAGGGAGTACATTAAATTCATACAGCCCGAGATGTGTGATGAAGGCTGACCTTTCCTTGGCAGATTCATCTAGCGGTACCTGCCAGTACCCCTTGGTTAAGTCCAAGGTAGAGATGAACTGGGCCCTTCCCAGTTTCTCTAATAGTTCATCTGTGCGTGGCATGGGATAGTTGTCTGGGCGAGTTACAGCATTTAGCTTACGGTAGTCCACGCAAAAACGTATTTCCCCATCTGGTTTGGGAACTAGAACCACTGGAGATGCCCATGCACTTTCAGAGGGGCGGATTACACCCATCTGTAACATATCCTGGATCTCCCGTTCTATAGCAGTTTTAGCTTGAGGAGACACCCGGTAAGGTTGGACCCTAGTTGGGTGAGCATTACCTGTGTCAATGGAGTGGTATGCCCGTTCAGTCAGTCCTGGGGTGGCTGAGAACGTTGGCGCGTAGCTAGTGCACAGCTCCTGGATCTGCTGTCGCTGCATACGCCCAAGGGTCATGGAGAGGTTCACCTCTTCCACACCACCAGCACATTTCCCTTTGTAGTAGACACCTTCGGGCCACTCAGCGTCGTCTCCTCCCTGGGCTGTAAACTGACAAACCTTTAATTCTCTGGAATAAAAGGGCTTTAGAGAATTAATATGATACACCTTAGGCTTTCGGTTGGAGGTGGGGAATGCTATGAGATAATTAACAGCTCCCAGGCGCTCCTGGACCACGAATGGCCCTTCCCACGATGCTTCCATTTTATGGGCCTGGAGCGCCTTTAAGACCATGACCTGGTCTCCTACTTTGAAGGAACGCTCTCTGGCATGTTTATCATACCAGGCTTTTTGCTCTTTTTGAGCATCCTGTAAGTTTTCTCTAGCAAGGGCTAAAGAGGTTCGGAGGGTGTTTTGTAGGTTGGTTACAAAGTCCAGAATGTTAGTTCCTGGAGAAGGTGTAAATCCCTCCCATTGCTGCTTCACCAACTGCAATGGCCCCTTAACCTCACGGCCATATACAAGTTCAAATGGGGAAAACCCTAAACTGGGATGTGGTACAGCTCTGTAGGCAAAGAGCAACTGCTGCAATACTAGGTCCCAATCATTGGAGTGCTCATTTACGAATTTACGTATCATGGCCCCCAAAGTTCCATTAAACTTCTCCACCATGCCATTTGTTTGATGATGGTAAGGAGTGGCAACCAAGTGATTTACCCCATGAGCTTCCCAAAGGTTTTTCATAGTTCCTGCCAGGAAATTAGTCCCTGCATCTGTGAGGATGTCGGAGGGCCAACCTACCCTGGCAAAAATGTCTGCTAGTGCCTGGCACACACTTTTAGCCCTGGTGTTGCTTAGAGCTACTGCTTCCGGCCATCGGGTGGCAAAATCCATGAAAGTCAGTATGTACTGCTTTCCTCTGGGTGTCTTTTTCGGAAAAGGACCCAGAATATCCACAGCTACTCGCTGAAATGGAACTTCAATGATGGGGAGTGGCTGGAGAGGAGCTTTGACCTGGTCTTGGGGTTTTCCCACTCTTTGGCACACCTCACAAGACTGGACATAGGTAGAAACATCCTTGCCCATTCCCTCCCAGTGGAATGACCCCCCCAAACGGTCTTTGGTCCTGTTCACCCCAGCATGGCCACTAGGGTGATCATGGGCTAAGCTCAAGAGCTTGGCCCGTTATTTAGTTGGAACTACCAACTGTCTCTGAGGATGCCAGTCTTCCTGGTGTCCCCCAGAAAGAGTTTCCTTGTATAAAAGTCCTCTTTCTACAACAAACCTGGATCGATTAGAAGAGCTGAGAGGCGGTGGGTTGCTCCGTGCCGCCGTCCAAGCTCTCTGGAGGCTTTCATCTGCTTCCTGTTCGGTCTGGAACTGTTCCCTTGATGCTGGAGACATCAGTTCCTCATGGGATTGTGGACCAAGGCTTGGTCCCTCTGGAAGCGATATAGGGGATGGAGCTGTTTCTGTTGACTGTGAACCGCTCTCCGCTGGTGCACTATGTTGGGATTCAGGCTCCGGCTGAGCCTCTTGTGTAGGGTTATCGGCTGCTGCCAGTTCAGGTTCGGTGGGGCCCTCTGGTGTTGAGGTTGCAAGTACTGGATTCAGTGCTGACACGGGGTCTGGTGTTGGTTGTTTGGCTGGTTCCGGTTCTGGGACTGGTTCCGTCTGGGTCTCCGGGACTGGATCCACTACTGCTGTTGCAGACATTGGCCTGGGGTCCAGGTCCATCACCTCTGACTGGGTCCTGATAGAAGTTTCCGGAACAGAGCTAGGCCTCCCGGCTTGTTTAGCCTGGTTGCGGGTGACCATTCCCACCCTCTTGGCCTGCTTCACATGATTGGCCAAGTCTTCCCCCAACAGCATGGGGATGGGATAATCATCATAGACTGCAAAAGTCCACATTCCTGACCAGCCCTTGTACTGGACAGGCAACTTGGCTGTAGGCAAATTGAAAGAGTTGGACTTGAAGGGTTGAATCGTCACTTGGATCTCTGGGTTGATTAAATTGGGGTCCACTAAGGAAGCATGGATAGCTGACACTTGTGCTCCGGTGTCCCTCCACGCGGTGACCTTCTTCCCACCCACACTCACAGTTTCCCTCCGCTCCAAGGGTATCTGGGAGGTATCTGGGCCTGTGGACCTCTGGTGTGATTCCGGTGCAATGAACTGTAATCTGTTGGGGTTCTTGGGGCAGTTGGCCTTTACATGCCCCAGCTCGTTACACTTAAAACATCGTCCAGCTGACGGGTCACTGGGGCGAGGAGGGTTGCTGGAGAATGGGGTGGTGGGACGATAAGGGGTCTGGAGGGTTCTTTGGGAGGTAGGTGGGGCTTTGGGCGGCCCCCGGTAATAGGGTGTGGTCTGGGGTGGTCCCTTCTGGTCTCCGCTCCAACTGCGACCAGTTTTCTTCTTCTCTGCCACCTCCACCCATCTGGCTCCAATCTCTCCTGCCTCAATTACAGTTTTGGGTTTCCTATCTAGGATGTATCTTTCTATTTCCTCAGGAACACCCTCTAAGAATTGTTCCATTTGCATTAGGAAGGGCAAATTTACTGGAGATTCAACACTTGCTCCTGATATCCAGGCATCCCAATGTTTTACAATGTGGTAGGCATGTCGGGTAAATGACATGTCTGGTTTCCACCTTAGGGCTCTGAACCTCCGACGAGACTGCTCGGGTGTTATCCCCATTCTGACTCTCGCCTTGGATTTAAACAGTTCATACTTGTTCATGTGTTCTTTAGGCATTTCAGCTGCCACCTCAGCTAAGGGTCCACTGAGCTGCGGCCTCAGCTCTACCATGTATTGGTCAGTAGAGATGTTGTACCCAAGGCAGGCCCTTTCGAAGTTTTCTAAGAAGGCCTCAGTATCATCACCTGCCTTGTAGGTGGGGAACTTTCTGGGATGGGAAGTGGTACCTGGAGAAGGATTGCTAGGGTTTGTTGGTATATTCTGCTGGGCCTTTATCCTCTCCATCTCCTCCACATGCTTCCTCTCTTTTTCCTTCTCCTCCTCCTTCAGCCGCATGAGTTCTATCTGTCTTTCATGTTCCCTTTGTTTTTCCTCAGCCTGAAATTTGGCTAATTCCAGCTGTAGTCGAGCTGAGGATTTGGCCATTCTAACCTCTCTGTTTTTAACTAACTTTACACCCGAGGTTTAGAAATAAACAAACAAAACTTGGCTGTAAAATTTTGCTGTGCTGGAATAGAATACCTATTCTCTGATAGTGATTGTCAGCCTACAGAAAAAGACAATTCCCTTGTCTCTGCTCTGGGCCCAAATTAAAGCAAAAAACCTCCAACTACTTGGAAACCTGCTTACCCAGCCCAAAGAAGAAAAAAAATTTCTTTTCAAACCTGTGCTCCTTGTAAAACAAAAAAAAAAAATCAAAATCCTAAAAAAAACCCTGCCACTTTTGTCTCCAGGCAAATGGGTAGAGCACACACCCCCTATTTACTTTTAGGAAGAAAAGAAAAAAAAAAAAAACCTCTGGGTTGGAAGACTGTGAATTTCCCTGCAGGAGTTAAGTACCCTGCCTCCAGGCAAAGAAAACCTGCAATTCACAAGATAATCCCCTTTTGTCTCTGCTTGGCCACAAAGCAGAGAGAAACCAAGCTGCTTTCAGTTTCAAAGCTGCTTTCTGGACTTCCTAAAAAATCCTTTTTAAAATCTGTATTTCTAGTTCTAAAAATCTCAACTGGATCTCAAAATGATTTCAGGTTAATCCCACCGCTGTGCCACCATGTCAAGGTTCCTCCCCCACTCTGAACTCTAGGGTACAGATGTGGGGACCTGCATGAAAAACCTCCTAAGCTTATCTTTACCAGCTTAGGTCAAAACTTCCCCAAGGTACAAAATATTACACCTTGGACAGGCTGCTACCACCACCAAACTAATACTGGTTACTGGGGAAGAGCTGTTTGGACGCGTCCTTCCCCCCAAAATACTTCCCAAAACCTTGCACCCCACTTCCTGGACAAGGTTTGGTAAAAAGCCTCACCAATTTGTCTAGGTGACTACAGACCCAGACCCTTGGATCTTAAGAACAATGAACAATCCTCCCAACACTTGCACCCCCCCTTTCCTGGGAAATGTTGGATAAAAAGCCTCACCAATTTGCATAGGTGACCACAAACCCAAACCCTTGGATCTGAGAACAATGAAAAAGCATTCAGTGTTTTACAAGAAGACTTTTAATAAAAAATAGAAGTAAAGAGAAATAAAGAAATCCCCCCTGTAAAATCAGGATGGTATATATCTTACAGGGTAATTAGATTCAAAAACATAGAGAACCCCTCTAGGCAAAACCTTAAGTTACAAAAAAGATACACAGACAGAAATAGTTATTCTATTCAGCACAATTCTTTTCTCAGCCATTTAAAGAAATCATAATCTAACACATACCTAGCTAGATTACTTACTAAAAGTTCTAAGACTCCATTCCTGTTCTGTCCCCGGCCAAGACGACTACAGACAGACACAGACCCTTTGTTTCTCTCCCTCCTCCCAGCTTTTGAAAGTATCTTGTCTCCTCATTGGTCATTTTGGTCAGGTGCCAGCGAGGTTACCTTTAGCTTCTTAACCCTTTACAGGTGAGAGGAGCTTTCCCCTGGCCAGGAGGGATTTCAAAGGGGTTTACCCTTCCCTTTATATTTATGACAATAACGTATTAACTTATGACGCAAAACATGTTCATTTTTTATTGGTATAAAAAGATACCACCCATTTTACTCTGAATAGGAAAATCCAAGACAACAAGTCTGAAAACCTACTAAAATTGAGCTTTGTTTGTTTGCCTACAGAAAATGTGGGCGCCATACTTTCTGCATTTGTAGGGGAAATGTTTTGTTGTGTTTTCCTTTGAATGTTACCTAATGTTCTAGGAGATGGTATAATGTCAGTGCTGAAACACAAAGTATTGAAGAAGACCCATTATTTTGGTCCCATAGTGTTGCTCGCCATCTATCTTGTCTTGTATTAGGCTTATATACCACCACATGTTTTGTTTAAGCTGGTGCATTTGTTTGAATATCACTGGAGGATAGCTGAAGCCTTATACATAAGTAGAAGATATTCTGAATTAATTTTTAGGGTAATAATAACAGAATTAGAACAAATAAAGCCTGGTCCTAAACTGGCATAGCCCCATAGACATATGCCAGCTGAGAACTGGGTCCAGAATTTACACTGCAACATGCCAATTTATTGTGTAATTTAATAGATTTCCTAGTGCAGATTTTTCAGTGATGTAGTGACAAGAATTGGGTGTTTCCAAAGAAGCATTTAAAAAAAAAAAAAGGTTTGGGAGAAGGGGAAAATGGTTTGAAACTTTTCATTCATCTTCTTTAATGGGGGAGATTTCTCCCTTTCTCTCCATGTTGCAGCACCAATTAACTAAGGTAAGTGAATTGTTGTTGAAGTACTCAGTTTGAGAAAAGGGAGCTTCTAAAGGCTGTGCAGATCAACCCAAGGGATGCATGTGCAGGGCAAGAGGAAAAATTGTTGAGGGGGAAGCAATATGGACATGGGAAACTAACCCTTTACCCCTCTAAGCACTGTTGAACTGTTCAGTGCTGAACTTGTGTCATATCATCACTTATTAATAGCTTAACAAAGCCCTTAGCAGTACTGATCTGTAATAAAACTCTGAAGAAAATAATAGAATTAGAAGCAGGAGCACTTTGAAAGACTACTTTGTTCTTATTTACAAAGGAGGAAATAAGAACCATATCAGAAGAAAGGTTGTCATAGAGACCCACCTCCATTGGACTGTCTTCCTATCTCAATTTTAGCCTCTGGGCCTCATCCAGCATCCACTGAAGCCAATAGGAGTCATTCCATCAGAAGCATTAACACATCTGTAGCTACGATTATTCGCCACAAGACAATGTGGAATGAATGAGAATGAGACAATGAGAAAGAAATAAGTGGAATATTTATCACACAGTAACTAGAGGGCCATAAATAAGCTATTGTTGTGCACCAACGGAGTGGAGTTTCTCACAATGTAGGGCACTGGATACTGGCTACTGATGGACAATCACTCCTCTGCTATCAGAGGGTGAGTAAAAAAGTTACTTTAACCATATTTTAGAACTGAAACACTGCACACCAGACTGATCACTAGCTATCCGCAAATACATATACAATCTAAAAAAAAAGGAGTACTTGTGGCACCTTAGAGACGAACCAATTTATTTGAGCATGAGCTTTCGTGAGCTACAGCTCGCTTCATCGGATGCATACGGTGGAAACTGCAGAAGACATTATATACACACAGAGACCATGAAACAATACCTCCTCCCACCCCACTCTCCTGCTGGTAATAGCTGATCTAAAGTGATCATCAAGTTGGGCCATTTCCAGCACAAATCCAGGTTCTCTCACCCTCCGCCCCCCCCCCCCCCACACACAAACTCACTCTCCTGCTGGTAATAGCCCATCCAAAGTGACCACTCTCTTCACAAATGTGTATGATAATCAAGGTGGGTCATTTTCTGCACAAATCCAGGTTCTCTCACCCCTTCACCCCCCTCCAAAAACCACACACACACAAACTCACTCTCCTGCTAGTAATAGCTCATCGAAAGTGACCACTCTCCCTACAGTGTGCATGATAATCAAGGTTGGTCATTTCCAGCACAGATCCAGGCTCTCTCACCCCCCCCCCCCCCCCGGGGGAACACACACACACACAAACTCACTCTCCTGCTGGCAATAGCTCATCCAAACCGACCACTCTCCAAGTTTAAATCCAAGTTTAACCAGAATGTCTGGGGGGGGGGGGTTGGGAAAAAGCAAGGGGAAATAGGCTACCTTGCATAATGACTTAGCCACTCCCAGTCTCTATTTAAGCCTAAATTAATAGTATCCAATTTGCAAATGAATTCCAATTCAGCAGTTTCTCGCTGGAGTCTGGATTTGAAGTTTTTTTGTTTTAAGATAGCGACCTTCATGTCGGTGATTGCGTGACCAGAGAGATTGATGTGTTCTCCGACTGGTTTATGAATGTTATAATTCTTGACATCTGAATTGTGTCCATTTATTCTTTTACGTAGAGACTGTCCAGTTTGACCAATGTACATGGCAGAGGGGCATTGCTGGCACATGATGGCATATATCACATTGGTGGATGTGCAGGTGAACGAGCCTCTGATAGTGTGCCTGATGTTATTAGGCCCTGTGATGGTGTCCCCTGAATAGGTATGTGGGCACAGTTGGCAACGGGCTTTGTTGCAAGGATAGGTTCCTGGGCTAGTGGTTCTGTTGTGTGGTATGTGGTTGTTGGTGAGTATTTGCTTCAGGTTGCGGGGCTGTCTGTAGGCAAGGACTGGCCTGTCTCCCAAGATTTGTGAGAGTGTTGGGTCATCCTTCAGGATAGGTTGTAGATCCTTAATAATGCGTTGGAGGGGTTTTAGTTGGGGGCTGAAGGTGACGGCTAGTGGCGTTCTGTTATTTTCTTTGTTAGGCCTGTCCTGTAGTAGGTGACTTCTGGGAACTCTTCTGGCTCTATCAATCTGTTTCTTCACTTCCGCAGGTGGGTATTGTAGTTGTAAGAAAGCTTGATAGAGATCTTGTAGATGTTTGTCTCTGTCTGAGACAAAGAAACTGCGGAATCACCTGATCAGTATCCTCTAGAGCAAACAGGGAAAGATTAAGAATGAGCTCTCAAAAATGGATACTCTCATAAAAAACCAACCTTCCACACAAACTTCCTCGTGGCTGGATTTTACTAAAACTAGACAAGCCATTTACAACGCACACTTTGCTTCTCTACAAAAGAAAAAGGACACTAAACTTTCTAAACTACTACATGCTACAAGGGGGCACAGCAATGGTTCCCTCAACCCACCCAGCAATATTGTTAACCTATCCAACTATACTCTCAGCCCAGCAGAAGCAGCTGTCCTATCTCGGGGCCTCTCCTTCTGCCCCTCCACCCCCACAAACATGATACAGTTCTGTGGTGACCTAGAATCCTATTTTCGACATCTCCGACTCAAGGAATATTTCCAAAATACCTCTGAACAACATACTAATCTACAGAGGCCTCCCTACCAACACTACAAAAAGAAGGATTCTAGGTGGACTCCTCCAAAAGGTCCAAACAGCAGACTGGACTTCTACATAGAGTGCTTCCGCCGACGTGCACGGGCTGAAATTGTGGAAAAGCAGCATCACTTGCCCCATAACCTCAGCCGTGCAGCACACAATGCCATTCACAGCCTCAGAAACAACTCTGACATCATAATCAAAAAGGCTGACAAAGGAGGTGCTGTTGTCATCATGAATAGGTCGGAATATGAACAAGAGGCTGCTCGGCAGCTCTCCAACACGAGTTTCTACAAGCCATTACCCTCTGATCCCACTGAGAGTTACCAAAAGCAACTACAGCATTTGCTCAAGAAACTTCCTGAAAAAGCACAAGATCAAATCCACACAAACACACCCCTGGAACCCCGACCTGGGATATTCTATCTACTACCCAAGATTCATAAACCTGGAAATCCTGGGCGCCCCATCATCTCAGGCATTGGCACCCTGATAGCAGGATTGTCTGGCTATGTAGACTCCCTCCTCAGGCCCTACGCTACCAGCACTCCCAGCTACCTTCGAGACACCACTGACTTCCTGAGGAAACTTCAATCCATCGGCGATCTTCCTGATAACACCATCCTGGCCACTATGGATGTACAAGCCCTCTACACCAACATTCCACACAAAGATGGACTACAAGCCGTCAAGAACACTATCCCTGATAATGTCTTGGCTAACCTGGTGGCTGAACTTTGTGACTTTGTCCTTACCCATAACTATTTTACATTTGGGGACAATGTATACCTTCAGATCAGCGGCACTGCTATGGGTACCCGCATGGCCCCACAGTATGCCAACATTTTTATGGCTGATTTAGAACAACGCTTCCTCAGCTCTCGTCCCCTAAAGCCCCTACTCTACTTGCGCTATATTGATGACATCTTCATCATCTGGACCCATGGAAAAGAAGCCCTTGAGGAATTCCACCATGATTTCAACAATTTCCATCCCACCATCAACCTCAGCCTGGTCCAGTCCACACAAGAGATCCACTTTCTGGACACTACAGTGCTAATAAACAATGGTCACATAAACACCACCCTATACCGGAAACCTACTGACCGCTATTCCTACCTACATGCCTCCAGCTTTCACCCTGACCACACCACATGATCCATCGTCTACAGCCAAGCTCTGCGATACAACCGCATTTGCTCCAACCGGCTGTTACTCTGAAACATATACAATCTAGGGGCTCAACTGAGTGCAAGTGAAAATGCCATAGAAACAAGTGTATATGATTTATAATTCCTGTGTGAATAAAGGTTTGGATTTTCTAGACTAGACATTCTTAAAGCACATGCTTGGCTGGTATGTAACAATGCATCTGTTACCAATAGGTAAAAAGTGACCCATATGTATTGGAATTTCTCATAAGTCACATGAAACTATCAGATCTGACCCAGTCAGAATAATAAGTGAGATATTTTTAATGAATATTTAAAACACACATACACCCCTACCTTATTTTCTGAAAGCACAGATAGCAAATGACAGGTAACTTACCTCCTGCAGGCATGATCGAAAGGCCAATGCTGTCAGTTGAAAGACTTCCATTGACTCCACTGGGCTTTGGTAAAAAGTGTCTCTGCACTGCAATGTTCAAACATACCTATATTATTATTACTGACTATGGCAAATCACTGCTCTAGGACAATCCCATCGCAATATCAGCTATTTTGCCAGTTGTATATTAAAATTAATACACTGGTCAGAGAAACAATATAGCAATATAAAAATATGCAATGTTCTTTTGTCACAATCTTAGGCAATTTTTTTTTACAGTTTTTCTCTCATCATTTATTGTTTAGTGGAGGAATAAAAAACCTAAGTGATTTTAAAAAATAATCATTGGAAACTGGGTTTTTGCTACTATGCTCTGAATGCTGTACCAGGCTGCCTATGTATTCCAATGCAGTCTTGCTCTGCAATGCATGTGATGTGCTTTTGTTCCAGCATTCAATCATAGTCAACATTTGTAAAGTAATAATAGTTCAAAATAGCCCCAAGGCCCTATAAAACAGGAACTGCTGAGCTCCATGACCTTGATCTTTAGAAAAAAGGGCAAAAAGACTAGATCTAAATAGTAATATTGATGGGGTTCTATTTAACAGTTTTGAGATAATAATGTGCAATCATTTTGATATTAATGTTTAATGGCTTCTTGATTTCCATTTCGGAACTTGGTCTTTCTAATTAGATATAATTGATTCTAATACACAGTCTCTACAAAAAAACAAGACAAATACAGCATTAAATATGGTATGACTTTTTCATTACTGCTGTCAGGACATGTGTCTAAGGTATTCCTTTATTGAAAAGTCTGACTGCTTTGGAATAGAACTGTAGAATGGTATAGCTTGTTCTTGGTATGAAGCCAGAATAGGATAGCCACAAGGAGTCATGATTTAGTACAGACAATAGACAAATAGAGTTTGTCTTTTGAGGTAGTAAAGGTCATTCGCTTACTACAATCTGGAAGAGATGAAAAGACATACAGCTTTATATTTTCTACAGCCTAAGTAGCCCTAACATGATTATGCTGTCTAGATAACTTGTATTAGACAAAATATGATGCTAGATTTTTTGTTACTGACTTTGCAACTTATTCAACAATCTAGAGATGTATAATCTTCATTGTATTAAAGTGATAAACCCTAGTGTCACAACTCAGGGCAACTGCACACCTGTATTCCCCTTCTGTGGTCCACCAAGTGCACCCACGCTTAGGCGTCTGGCTCCCAGACATTACCTCTCTTGGGCAGAGACCCCTGTCTCTCCCTCCTCACCAGGTATTTTCCAGGCTGCCGTTCCCTGCCTATACTGTGTTATTCCCTAACAAGACAGACTTCCTAAACAGGTCACCATCTAATCTTTAGCTTTTTTTCCAGAGGTTATGGACACTATTTCTTGCAGTTATAAGTTATAATCTACACACATGCTAAAAGGCTTACCGGAGATCACCCCAACTCCAACCCAGGCTCTGCTTGGTGTCAATCCTTCGAAACCCACAACAGTTTGTTTTTCTTTGTGGTTGTACATCGCTAACTGTCTCAGATTCAGAACCAGAACAATGAATAGTTCAGTCTTTCCTTCTCGAGAGGTTACATACAGTCCCGTCCCATAATAATACATTAACTGTTCATTTAATCCAAATTAAAACTTAATTCAATAAGTTCTCCCAAGAATGTGAAAGGAAATTGACATCTGTCACAACTAGTTCACTACTTGCAGCCAAAAGTAGAAAAGCACTGGACAAAAATATTTTCCTAATTAAATGGGATTTTTTAATAGCATTAGCCACACATTGTACATTTTACAGTTGATAGTTTATAAAACTGCGGCACCACAATATAGAAGATTAATATTTGCTACTCGTAAGTATCCACCTGAAGGATAATCTAAGCAACAGAGAGATCCTGAAACATACAGGAGGTTGTATTACAGATATTGTCGGAAAAACTAGCAACTGTACATAAAACTTGTTCATCTTACTGTTACCTGCTCCCTCCGCTTCCACAAACACTCCCATTCCACTCCTTCCAGTTTGTTTCACCCACCTATTGCATCTTGTTTTTAACGAAGACTCTAATCCTGCAACTAACAGCATGCAGGCAAGTTGCTGCATCACCACAAGCCGCACTGAAGTCAATAGGGCTCTAGATGCCAGCATTTGGCAAGGCCTGTTTGCTATTAGTTATAGAACTTGGGTCTACATAGCACTGTCTGTGAAAGCAAAACCACATAACTTTTAGGAGAGATGCACACCATATATCACATCACCCATTGCAATGGGTGATGAGCTGGGGGAACGTTTCCCTCCCTCCTCATGTTCTGCATAACAGCATCCCTAATCGACTCTACCCACTCAACCCAGTCTTCCCCCAGTCTCTCCCTGCAAACATACATACTTTGGGAGCCATGCTTGGATACAGCCCAGTTCACTGTCATTTTCCGAGATGGAGACACGCTTCAACATGTGCAGTTACTATTATCTCTGTTTAACTTTTCAAGCAGTGAGGCAGTGAAGCTTATTGAGGCAGACACCCACAGGGCTACTGCAGCTGCTACTGCACTGTAGAAAGATTTAGTATTGACACTGAGAGTTTGACATTCTACAGATAGTTTAATAGCCAGAATATCCTTTCCTGACAGTAACTTCAATTGTAAGCTACCTTTAGCTGCAAACTTTAACACTGAATTTTCTCACCTGAAAAATGCTTGCCTTCCATACATAACACTGCAGGCTCCATTTTAAAATGTATTTACATTTATTAAGTTATATATTTACTATATTTTTTCCATAGATGGTGAGAAGAGAATACTGAAGTTACAGTAACATTTTTACCACTGAGTGGGGGGGGGGGGGGGTTGAAGTTCCAGGCGGTATATTTTGACAGCTTCATGAGATTGGAGGAGGAAATCCACCTTGGTGATCCATAAAGCCAGATACTTAAGATGGACCATAGATAGTGTTTTCTAGTTATACAGTATCAGCATTGAGTAGAACTGGTTGAAAATGAGAGAGAAACAAATATATTCCATTTTTTTCATTATTTCCTCTCTTCCCCACCTCCCAACAAAATACTGGAAAATAAGTCCTTTTTGATTTCGCAGTTTATTTTTCCTTCTCATCTCACCTCTCTTCCTATTTTGTTATGAAAAAAATGGAAGAAGGAAATAAAGGAGTGAAGGGGAAATGAAGTATAAAATGAACAAAACTTAAAATTGGGAAAATTTTCAAGCACCTGGAAAATGTCTCCTTTTTGAAACCAATCGAATGAAGATTACTTGAACATTCTGATGTATGAGGAAAATGTTTTCCTCTTTGACTAACTCTAGAGCTAAGTGTATTAGAATTTTGTCCATGAAGCGGGTTATTGACATGATTTAGCTGACAAGATGTTGTGTTGCACCAGAACATTTACAGAAATTTCTCTTTTTATGGTTAGATAATTTTAAAATGGTGAGTTTTAGTTATTTAGATGCAATGATACATAGAGGGATGTAGCCAAAAGATTAGTGTGAGATGAAATGTATTTAAGAACAATTTGAAAGGCTATTACATTATTTTGGGGCACCTTCTCATTATGTAATCTCCCTCCTCTCCCCTATTATTATTCTGAAGGATGGTGAAATGTTACTCTGTTGACTGGACCTCGTGCGATGCAGCCTACAGTGATCTTTAGCCAGCACTTGTTTCGAGTTTACTTTGAATGTTTTTTGACAGGGGGCATTGGAAATTGAAGAATGCTTGTTTGCTTCCTACTGAGTTAATAACAGGAAAGAGCAAGGGGTTTGGGAACAGGAAACAATCCAGGCATATTCCATATCCCAGGTGTGGTAATTGACCCAGTGGAGCCTGGTGATCTCCTGACACCATTGAGGCAAAATATAAGCATGATTTAATTTCAGTGATCTGAGGGATCTTCACAGCAGACTGACCTCTGGGTAGGGAGTGGACACAGGATGGGTCTAACTTTGGTTGTTGTGTTTAGTGTATAGTTGGTAGTAGTAGCCTGTGAAATTGAGGAGGTCAGAATGAATGATCTGGTGGTCCCTGCTGGGTTTAAACTCTTTGATACAGAAATTTTGAGGAGGTGAAGAAGGGGACAATTTAACACCAGAGGATACAGTTGGAGACAACAAGTGATGGGCAGTCTCTTATTTGTAGAATATAAGAAAAAGATAATACAGGAAGGTATGACAGAGTTATAAGAGTAATGGTATAGGGAAGGTCTGCAGGATCCCAGGGGTATGATCCAAATAGTTAGGGGAATATTATACAGAGCTCTTTCACAGACAGATCATCCCTTGTATACAGAATCAGTTTAAAAGCGGTAGAAGTTTTTTGGTTTTGTTTTCTTCCAGATTTGACAGAAAGAACTAACAGAACCAGTAGAAAAGAAGAAAGTTCAAACACATTTTTATCAATGAAGAAAGGAGCTTCCGTTGGTGCATATTAGTTAACAGTTGAATTTTAGCAAGAATTCATAGCTTCCCTCTTGAAGTTTTTTCCCCGGGCTTTTAATGATGCCTTGAGCAGTGGCATATTCTGATCTTTTTAAGAAGCCCTGATATTTTTCAGCAAAATGGGGATTATTATGAACTAAAGCACTATTTTTTTTTAATACGATTGCCTCCAGTTGAGCTCACAGTCCCAGGCTATTAACACTTTCCCAGTTAAGTTCCAGTCAGTACAATGCAGCCACGGTGGCTGTATCCTATATAGTTTGCAGAAGGTGTTTGAAAGAAGGATGAAGAGGAGAGGTTTATTTTGGCAATGGATCAGGCCAAAGCATTGTTAAACAACATAAAACATCTGTGCTTGCTTTGGAGCTGGAGTATAGCAAGACCAGTTTATTATTAAGTGGCTACTGATGATATATGCTCATGCACTTTGTCACCACCACTCATTTAAAGGATTGCAAAGCTACATTCAGTCTATTTTTCTGTAGACCTATTACTGGTGGCAGTGAATGGAAACAAGTGCTTAAATAAACAGCCCAAAGGAATTTAAATCAGGCAGTGAAATATGGTTGATGGGCATGAAGAAGATAGCAGTGTATGTTTGACACTTTAGATAATTATTCATCTGCAGATGGAGCACTTATGAAGTTAGATAAGATAAAGGATTTGTACAAGACAACTTCATGATTCCCTTTTCTTTTACCAGGGGGATTGATAATCATGACATTCCTTCATGGATCAGCTGACCTCTGGGAATAAGCATTTGGTGATTTTTGATGGCAGAGTTGTAAGAGAAAAGGGGAGGAACCTGACAGTGGCAAAGAGAGTGTTTATTATTCTTCATTTATGTGCCTTGTGTATATCCACCCCCTATATAACTGATGAGTACAATGATGTTTAACAAACATTTTACTTTTGTTAATAAAAATAATTTCATTGAAATAATAGGATAGGAATAGTATTCAAGATTTGTGTGTTTTATTAATTGATGCATGAGATGAAGTTTTGGAGGAAAGTGAGTTGGATTCCTGAAGCACTTACTGTTATTAGAAATGGAAATCAGGTGAAGGCTATAGCAATTCATCTTACTATGGTGTTCTACACTGAGCAAGAACACATTAAAATAAGGGGAGTGGGATTTGAGAGTCCTTTTGACAATACCGAATTCAAGTTGTCTCATTCCAGAGGAAGAAAAAAAAATGAATATAATGCCACAATTTGCTTCAAAAAATCCCTAGATACAGTAGTGAAATATGAAGTGGACTTTACGGAGTCACTGTCCCTTTCTAAGTTAAAAAAGTGACATTGTTCCTTATTTTGTTAAAGATTTATCTTTATTTGGAGGAGGGAGTTAGGAAGAATACTGCTGTGGGTGTCATTCTTGCTATGGGAGAAAAACTTTTGCAGCATTTTCTAACAACTCAGGCTCTGCATTTCCCTAACTTCTGAGATGTCTTTCTATAGCTGGATCCCCTCATTAGAGAAGGTTTTGTACCCAGTTGCTCTTTGTACATAGTGCTTGCTGTTGCATGGAATTTGTAGTCACAGGGTGCCATAAGTTATTTATTTCCTCTGTACAAAATAATCAAGAGCTGTCCAGATTTAGTGGAACACTTACATTTAACAACCTTCGGGAAAGGACTAACAAATCACTTATGGACTTAATAAACAGAAATCTTAATAATTGATATAACGCTGGTTACATTTTGCAAGTTCAACAAAATTAACAATGCCTACATTAAACAATGAAATATTAAACAGACTGGGTCTATTTGTTTGAATTACATTTCTCCATTATTTAATAAATCTTGAACAGATTTCATCCTATTTCCAACATTTTATGAAAATTTGATTAACCTTGTAATACTTTAAATACAATTAGACTTGAAAAAAAATCAGCTCTATCGCAAGACAAAAACACCAGCAAATAATATGTGAAAAAAATAGCGTTTATACATACTTTAAGACTAGAAGGGACCATTATGATGATTTTCCATTTCTGTGATGCCTACAAATAAACCTGGCAATGATTAGGCTGTTAGTATACTGAGATGACTGCCTATCATGCTGAACAATACTGTCTTGTTTCCTTATACTCTTCCATCCGTCTGTATTTATCTGTATTCTTGTTATATACTTATGTTGTAAGCTCTTTTTGGGACAGGGAACCTCGGTTTCTGAAGTGCTTAGCACAATGGGGTCCTGGTCCACGACTAGGGCTTCTAGGGACTACCACAGTACAAATTAATAATCTCATCCGACCACCTACATACCAAAGGCCATAGATTTTCATTTAGTAAATCCTGCCTCAACACTAACTTTGGCATCTTGTCAAGGCTGAATCCCCACTCTGTCACTTTGAGTGCAGAAGGCGGGGGCCCACAAGGATTCTAAAAATTAATACTTGCCACTCCAGGCTTGTATTAAACTCAAGGTTACAGCTTTTCTCTGATATTTTAAATGCTGCCACCACCCAAATACAGAAAAACAAAAACAACCCTGTTGGACCCAGGAAGTAAAACTTGGAAATTCGTCCCTGTGGGGGTACCGTCAAATCTTTTCAACCTCCTCACCCGCCACCCCTGGGGGAAGAGCTGAGAAAGAAAATAAAGGAAATTAGCTGTGCCACCAGCTAATCAAACAGCATATGCACAAACCTCTTAGGACAGCAAAAATCCAATTCTGTTCTTAAAAAGGGTACATTTTATTAAAAACAAAAAGGGAAAAAAATACAGTTGGAACTTAGGCTTTTGCTAGATTTTAAAAAGAGCAATTCCAAAAATCAAGCACCCAAAATAGCTTTCTTGGGAGTTCAGCTTAAAGGTTAAGCAAACAAAAACATCTGGGGTTAGCACAGAGGAGATCCACAAGCCAAAATAATAAATATACCTGATAACATCTAACTAAACATTCCCTATCCAAATTATTTCTTCTATGTATGGAAGATACTTTTTCATACCTGGTTCAAACCTTACACAGCATTTCTGCTTTTAGCATTGCTGCTCCATGTCCCTGCAGCCCAGAGAACAGACACACAAAGAGAAAGTTCCCCCACACCCATTTTAAAAAGTTCTAGCCTTCCCATCAGGGCTGGCCTTACCATGAGGCGAACTGAGGTGGCCGCCTCAGGTGCCAGACTGTGGGTGGGCACCACTAGGACCCAGAGTGTAGAAAATTGTTTCTGCTGCTGGTGGATATGTATTCTCTCTGCTCTAGATGCACAGAGATGGTGGAGTGCTGGGCTGGAGGAAGGAGGGCACAAGAGACCTAACAGGCAGGCAGAAGAAAAGGTGAGAGGGAATAACAGAAAGCAGCAGGAAGAGAGAAGAATAATAGAAACTTCTTAAAATTGTGGAGCTGATGGCCGAGTTTCATGCTGTACTCCAAGGGCATCTAAGAAGAGTCACCACCCAAGAAACGTACACACACCACTACCTTGGAAAAACAATTCAAAATGAGATCATACAGTTACTGGCAACAAAAGTCAAACAGAAGATTGTGGCAGACGTGAAGTCAGCAAGATATTACTCTGCTTTTCTGGACTGCACACCTGACATCACCATTATGGAACAAATGACTTTAATGGTGAGTTTTGTAACAACAGAACCTAGCGAAAATGTCCCTGCAATGGTGACTGTCAGAGAGCATTTTCCAGAATTTATTAACATTTGTCATACCAGCTCCTGTAGTATCATCAATGTGCTTCTTAAAAAGCTGGAAAATATGGGAATTGTGATAGCTGACATGAGAGGTCAGGGCTATGATAATGGTGCCAACATGAGAGGAAAGAACAGGGGAGTGCAGACATGGATCCGAGAGTTAAACCCTCGAGCTTTTTTTGTCCCATGCAGTTCTCATTCATTGAACTTGGTGGTCAGTGATGCAGCATCAGCTTCTATTGAGGCTGCTGAATTTTTTAATGTAATTCAAAGCATCTATGTATTTTTCTCTGCACCAACTCATCGATGGCAAACTTTGAAGCAACATCTGGGAACATCCTCTCTGACACTGAAACCACTGAGTGCCACCTGATGGGAAAGTCGAATGGAGGCAATAAAGCCTATCAAACACCAAATTGGGAAGATAGATGAAGCCATAGTTGCCATTATGGAGGATAATGCTATGACAGGAACTGTTCATGGCAGAACAGTGGCAGAGGGAAACGGAATCACCAGAAACATACATAACTTCCAATTTCTATGTGGCTTAGTGTTGTGGCATGACATACTGTTTGAAATAAATGTTGTAAGCAAGAGACTCCATGGTTGATTTATCTGGACCAATGGAACAACTGGACAAAGCAAAGTCATACTTACAGTCTTACCTGTCAGATGAAGCATTTCAAAACATTCTGAAGAGTGCACAGAAGTTGACAGAGGAACTTCACATTGAAGCTATTTTCTCACCCATTCAAGAATACAAGAGTCACCGAAGACGACAACATTTTGATTATGAGGCACGGGATAATCCCATAAGAGACCCCAAACAACAATTCAAAGTTGAATTCTTTAACCAGATGCTAGATAGTATTGCACAATCAGTTGAAGAATGTTACATGCAGCTGAAGGAACACAGCAGTATATTTGGGATGTTGTATGATAATCCAAAACTCCTCACTATACCTGAAGATGACCTCCACCAGCAATGCATGGAACTAGAGACAGTGTTGACACATGATGACATGCATGATATTGATGTGAGTGATTTAGGTGATGAACTGAAAGCCCTTTCAAGATACATTTCAGCAGGATCAACTCCAAAGGCTGTTGTGGAACATATGTGCGCACATAAGATGACCACCCTCTTTCCAAATGCTTTTGTTCCTCTGCACATACTTCTAAACACTTCCTGTAACAGTTGCCAGTGGAGAACGCAGCTTCTCCAAGCTGAAATTAATAAAAACACATCTACGCTCCACAATGACACAGGAGAGGCTGGTCAGCTTGCAACCATCTCAGTAGAGCATGAGCTGGCCCAGACTGTGGACCTTCAGCAGGAAGCAGATCAAATCTTTGCAACCAAGAAGGCATGGAAAGCACCACTTTGATTATTCAAACAGGTAAAAATGCCAGTGTTTACTATGCAGACAAGAAAAGTTACATTTGCTGTTCAGGCATTTGAAAGTTAAGTGTTACTTAACATTTTTGAACAAGACATTTTAAGTTGTTAGTTCTCCTTTATTGGGGTAGGTAGCAGGGCAGTACCATGAGAGGAGAAGAACAGGAAGAAGGCAGAATTGAGACCTTTCAAAGTTTTGGCCCAAGCAAGGGGGCATGGGGGCGTCATTTGAGCTCCCCACCTCAGGTGCCAAAATGTTGTAGGCTGGCCCTGCTTCCCATTGGCTCTTTTGGTCAGGTGTCCCCTCCCTTTTCTTTACCTGGGGACTTTTAACCCTTTGCAGGTAAAGTAAGCAGCCACCAAGTGGGACTTTATAGCTAACTGGCTAGCTGGGTGTCCATAAAAGGGAGCTCCCACACCACACTTTATTTATCACAGGTCTCTTGCCATGTTTATTGTCAAACTAGATTAATGACTACATGAGCATCTGAGGTTTACATTAAATAACCCTTCCATCTCTCACAAAACTCTGAAAAAAATCTCATTCTTAAAGGCTATGATACCAGAAGCAAAAAAAAAAAAAAAAAGCCTCCCCCCAAAAACAAAAACAAAGGTTATTTTATGAAGGTTGCCTGATTTTTAAGCCAGCCTTAAGATCTTCAGAAATGTGGGGTTGGCAAAAACGGATTTGGATCCTAAACCATTTTTGTCCGGACTTCTGAGAAGGGAATGTTTGCAATTCAGCTCATCCAGCAAAGCTCACATCTGAGACCACTGGGTTCAATGAGATTTAAGCACAGGCTACAAGTTAGGAATGTGCTTATTTACACTGCCGAAATGGAGCCGTAATGAGGTAAGCTGCTGTCATAGTACTCTGAGCTAAACAAGATTGAGCAGTTCAGACAACATAAAAACAATTTTTTTTATACTCCTATCAGCAGAAAGGCATAGAAGATTGAACACCTTTTTTTCCGAAGGCATCAAAAGAAGGTCTAGAATTTACTTTACAGGACCTAAAATCTGAGTTGCCATTTCAGATACCATCAGGTATTGTCCATACAAACATTGAGAGTAATACAGAATACTATCTGACAAACACAGATCAGGGATGTTACTGTAACAGCTACATTTCTCCATGTCTCGCCTGCAGAGAGAAGGACAATAAAAAGGAGTTTCAATATATTTGGAACAAAAATAATCCTAACAGCAGTATTGGCTCATTACTAAATGGAAAGTGGTAGAATTGTCAATAATAATAATTATGCAGATGAGGTAGAAGTGTTCAAATATTTGTTCTATATTCAGAAAAAAAAATAGATAATGAAGTTAAATCACATTGCAAAACACTTTCCATTCCAACTGTAACCCAGGAGGATGTTTGACTTCAATAGCTGCTGTTTAACATCTTTAAATGAAGATGTCCAGATAAGTTGAATCCAAGACTCTTTAAAGAGCTGGTTGATGAGCTCTCTGAACCTTAATGTTGATTTCCAAGAAGCCTTGGAACAACTGGGAAATTAAGAGGACTAGAAGGAATCAAATGATGTGGCAATATTTAGAAACAGGATAACCCTGGTAATTACAGGCCTGTCAGTCTGACATCAGTCCCAGGAAAAATAATGGAATGGCTCATATGGCACTCAAAGAAGAGTAATATCATTAATGCCAATTAGCATGGGTTTATAGGAAACAGATCCCATCAAACTAGCTTGATATCTTTGAGATTACACATTTAGTGATCTAGTATTGATGTAATAGACTTCTTAAGGCATTTGAGTTGGTACTGCACAGCATTTTGATTAAGCTAGAATTAAAAAAAACATTAAATGGATTAAAAACTGACTGATAGGCCTCAAAATGTCCTTATAAATGAGAAATCATCACTGAGTAGGTGTTTTCAAGTGGGGACCCACGGGGGATTAATTTTTGGCCCGAGGCTATTTTTTGTCAGTGAGCTGGCTGATAAAGTTGCAGGTGACAATTGGATTTCTTGGTAAAATGGACAGACACACAATATGCATTTCATTTGTAGCTGGGCAAAAGTTACTTTGGTGAATACTAAATTCTCAAAAAATGCATTGTCGGAACACCAAAACTATTTGTGGTTTTGGCTCAAAATTTGAATTGTTTCAGCCAAAAAACTGAAACTTATTTTGAAAGTGCTTAAATCAGTGGCTCTCAAACTTTTTTACTGGTGACCCCTTTCACATAGCAAGCCTCTGAGTGTGACCCCCTCCTTATAAATTAAAAACACTTTTTAAAATATATTTAACACCATTATAAATGCTGGAGGCAAAGCATGGTTTGGGGTGGAGGTTGACAGCTCGCGACCCCCTCGATGTGATAACCTTGGAACCCCCTGCCCCACTCCCCCCCCAAAAAACCCACAGAAAACCACAACTCCCCCCCAACCCAAACAAAAACTCAACGCTCAGAATGTCAGATCAATTAAACATTTGAAATGCTTCATTTTGACATGAAAGAAATGTTGCTTTGAAAAACTCAAACTCATTTTTTGCTTGAAATAAATTGATGTATATTAACACAGTTTGGCCAGTTAATCAAAACAAACAATTGTTTGCTCAGCTCTAGTTTCAGTATAGCTTAATGTAAAGTCCTACATCTAGGAACAAAGACCAAAGGGCATATTTACACAACAACAAGTAGCTCTTATGGGAAGCAGTGACTCTGAAGGCCTAGGGTCTCTTTTGGTCATGGTGGAGAATTAACTGAACATAAACTGCCAGTGCAACATGGTGATCAAAAGGTAAAATGTGATTGGACACATGAATGGGAATCTCAGGAAGAAGCAAATAAGCTGTTACTTCTGTATGTGAAACTGGTGCACTGCTACTGGAATAACTGTCCATTGCTGGTGTTCACAGTTGAAAAATTTGATAGTGTTTAGAGAAGAACCACAAGAATGATTAAAGGAGGATTAGAAAACATGCCCTGTAGTGATAGATTGAGCTCAGTGAGTCTATTTAGCTTAACAAAAAGAAGGTTAAGGGGTGACTGATCAGAGCGTATAGGTATCTATTGTGACAAAGTTCCTGCTCTACCTTGGTGGGTCTTGCGCTTATTGGTGGATTTGCTCACCTTGGAGCTTCACGGCAGCCCTCAGCTTGGCCGTTTTTCTGAACCCACAGGCCAGGTCGACTCCTCCTGTGTCTGACCAGGAATTGGGAGGATTTGGGGGGAACCCGGGCCTGCCCTCTACTCCGGGTTCCAGCCCAAGGCCCTGTGGAATGCAGCTATCTAGAGTGCCTCCTGGAACAGCTGTGCGACAGCTACAACTCCCTGGGCTACTTCCCCGTGGCCTCCTCCCCCTCCTTTATCCTCACCATAGGACCTTCCTCCTGGTGGCGGATAATGCTTGTACACCTCAGTCCTCCAACAGGCCACGTTCTCACTCTCAGCTCCTAGTACCTCTTGCTCCCAGCTCCTCACATACACACCACAAACTGAAGTGAGCTCCTTTTTAAAACCCAAGTGGCCTGATTAGCCTTCCTTAATTGATCCTAGCAGCTTCTTGATTGGCTGCAGGTGTTCTAATCAGCCTGCTTAATTGTCTCCAGAAGGTTCCTGATTGTTCTGGAACCTTCCCTGTTAGGAAACGGAACGTCTTTTGCTTGCTCCTCAGCTATCTGCTTTCTATTCTTTCCTAAAGCCCCCTGGCCCGGATTTTTCTTACTTTTTGCACCTGCCTTAGTCCCCCCTCGACCGGGCCAGACGCTTTTTTGTTTTTTCTTTTTATTTTTTGTGTTTTTTTCCGTCTACGTCCTTCGCCAGCCACCCCCCCCCCCCCACGCCTGCTTTCGGGCGCAGCTATTTGCCTCAGCTGAGCCCCCGGAGGAGGGGGGGGAAGATTGCCGATTTTGCTGTCCGGAGGGGGGAGTGGAAACCCCCAGACCCAGCCGTTTCGCCAGTAGCTCGGACCTTATAGCATTCTTAACATACCGGAGGACTTGGAACACAGCCAACACAGCCGGAGACGGAGATTCCATCGGACAGAAGAAATAATATAAATCATCGTGACGGAGGCTGTAAGACTGAGTAACTTTCTGAATTATACTCTCGTAGGGGGGAGTTTGACTGTGATTACTTGCGTTTGTGGCGGCACAGGGGGTGTGGCGTGGAGACCCCCACCCCCGATCCATCGGTGCCCCTACCCCCCCATCGTTATTACAACTGTCACGGCCCCCCCGCAGTCTGTCCCTGCTGGCAATCTGCCATCTCCCTTCGGATCCAGCTGTTTGCTTTGAACTTTGCCTTCCGGACCGGACCTAACAACCGACCAACCGAGACTCTTTGGACAAACGTGTGTGGGTCTGCACCCCGCCCCCCCCCGGATTGCTTATCCTACAATTTGCCCCTTTTACTGGACCCCGATTTTGTTCCCTCCTTCCTCCCAGCCCCCCTCCCTCGGCATTTTTTCCCTTCCCGTCCGCAGCCAGCGGAGGGAGGGGCTATTCTGCCTTCTCCCCTCCCCCCTTCTCCTTCCGGTGTCTCCCTGTCTCTCCCTGCTCACAATGGCGGGGAACGAGAGGGGCGAGACTGCTTTATTAAAATTAGTTGTCCCTTCCCCACCACCACCCCTGCCCAACCCCCAAGGTCCCCCCCTACTACTATTGTTAAGGTACTTGCCACCCCCCCTGCTGGGGCACCGGTAGCAGGAGGCACCAGGGTGATTGCTGCTGCTGCTGCTGCACCCACCCCCCCCCCAGATTCTAGGAAACCCCCCCCGGTTCGCAAGAAGGGCCAGGGCGGGTGGAAGGGAAAGGGCCCCGCTAAAACCACTGAGCCCTCCATGGCGGGAGCTGCCCCCACCGCTGCGGCCTCGTCATCAACCGTGGCGCCCCTCCCAGCGTTTCCCTCCACCAGCTCTGCGATTGTCCCTCCCCCGGCCCCCAAGACGTATGCCCGGGCAGCAGCGGGCTCCCCGCTGCCTGCCGCCTCGTCATCTCGCCCCCCCCTGCCTCTGCCACCATCACCAGCGGCCGAGGCCCTTTCCCCGCCTTGACCAGGAAGCACGGCGTCCGTTGCCTCCTGGTGCCCGCCTCGCCCCACGTGGAGACATACGTGCAGGCGTTGGCGAAGGTGGTGGGACCCACGGCTATTGTGGCGGCCTCCAAGATGTATGGGAAGGTCGTTTTCTTCTTAGCCTCGGAGGATGCCGCCCAGGAGGCGGTGGAGAGGGGCCTGACGGTAGGGGGGGTGTTTGTCCCCCTCGAACCGTTAGAAGACCTGGGCGTTCGCCTCGTCCTTACCTCCGTTCCTCCCTTCTTACCCAATGCTGCCCTGTTACCCGCTCTTTCCACCCTGGGGAAATTTGTTTCTGTCATCAGCCCTCTCCCGTTGGGCTGCAAGGACCCCACCCTCCGTCACATTTTTTCGTTCCGCCGGCAAGTGCAGCTCCTACCACCGGCAGGGGCGCGTGACGGAGAGGCGATTGAGGGGTCCTTTCTAGTCCCCTACGAGGGAGCCCGCTATCGGGTCTTTTATTCTACCGGAGAGGCCCGGTGCTACCTCTGCCGCTCAGCGGGGCATGTCCGCAGAGACTGCCCTTTGGCTCGAGGGGGAGGGGCACCCGAAACCCCCGAGACCCGGCAGGACATCGGCCCCGTTGCTGCCAACGCCCCTGGCTGCCCAGTACCTGAAACCAACCCTCCTCCTACTCGACCCATCGCTGCTCCCGTCCGGGCCCAAGAGATATCTTCCCTACAATGCCCGGGCGAGCAAGGGGTTTCCTCCCTTGCTAGTACCAACCCAATAGAGCCCATGGAGGAGGGTGTGGCAAGGATATTATCGGGTATAAGAGAGGGCCCTCCCCAAGGAGAAGCCCCCGCCCCTTATGTTGCCCCACCGCTACCTCCCCGAACCCCTAAACCATCGCCTCCGCCCCCCGACACGACCCCTGCTAACCAACCCCCAGATGATGCTATGGAGGGCTGGACCCTAGTCCAGGGGAAGCGAGGCAAGCGGAAGGCTCGAGCTCCGCTGCATCCACCCGACGCGGAAGCCCCCCGGAAAACCAGGAAAGGAGGCACTGCTATCGAGCCTCCCGCCACGGCCGCGAGCGAGATCCATCCGCCGGTGTCGGGAGGGGAAGACGGACTGGCATTGGAGGGCAGAATCCCCCCTCCACGGGAAACCCTCCCCTCCGAGACTTCTGAGGACACCCCTTCTGCCTGGACGCTACCCGAACCCCCCGCAGACCCCGAGGCGGCCGTTGAGGCGGGCCCTAGAAGAGAGGCCCCCGGGGTGGCAGGAGTTGGCCTCTCCTCTGTGTATGCGGAGATTGAGGCCCTAGATTTGACCCCGGTCACCCAGGGAGGGGATGATTTGCTGCCGGCTGGCCTCGAGCTGGGCAGCCTTACCCCAGCCTCCCTTTCCCCATGCTCCCTCCCCCTTTTTGCCTTTCCGGGTGAGCACCCTGCAGAAGGCGGTCCACCACCTGATGCCGTGACCGCTAAAACCACCATGGAGCCAGCACCTAGCATTCTTGGGAGCCCCTCCCCTTCCCCCTTAACCCTTGACTCTGCTCAGGAGGCACTTTCCTTTAGCTGCTCGCCTCCTGCACCCCAGAGCCTTACCCCGCCCCTGCCCCCACCCCTGCCCCTGCCCAAGGTCCCTCCTCCTGCAATGTTAATGCCGCCCCTGGGGTTATTTCCTTTCCGCCTTTTGCAGACTCCCCCCAGGGAGCAGTCTTTGCACTTTCTCGTCGCGACCCATTAGGAGTGGCAATTTTTCCCCTGCCATCCCCCTCCACCCCAAGGCGTGAAGTGAATTTAATAACCCCAGCCTGTCAGACGCCCCGTCGGTGGTCCGCACCCTGTCTACCTGCCTTAGCGGACCACGAGGCTGTATTAAGAGGCCCATCAGGGAATACCTTGGGAATTGTAACCCCACCCCCCCATGAGCTGTGGCATGCGCTACGGAAGTTCCTAGAGCACTCCCGTGGCGCCCGCGATAGGGCACAGCTGGCTCTTCGGCTATGGGGGGACTTTGATCAACTCCTCCAGGCCACAAAGGCCCTTATAAAGGAGGGCAGGGGGCAAGGAAAGCGCGGTGCTGCGGCCTACGAGCAAGCCCGCAGCTTCCGCAGCGATCTACTCACCTACGGGATGGGTCATGGGTTGCTGTGCAACCCGCCGGGGGCCCTGAACCCCCCCGCCAATACGAGACCCCCACCCTCCCAGCCCTCCGTATGACGCCTCTTATTATTGCGACCCTGAATACCAGGGGCTGTAGGATGGCTCTCCGCAGATCCCAGGTGCTCTCTTACCTTCGGGAGGGGAGGTACTCTGTAGTTTTCCTGCAGGAGACCCATACAGACCCGGCCGCCGAGGACACGTGGCGGCTGGAGTGGGGGGACGGGGTATACTTTAGCCACTTTGCGACCTGGCAGGCTGGAGTGGCAACCCTATTCTCCCCCAACCTACGGCCTGAGGTGCTAGGGGTCAATGAGGCCGTGCCGGGCCACGTGCTGCACCTTCGAGTCCGTATGGAGGGGCTCGTGGTTAATTTTGTTAACATCTATGCCCCGCAAATGAGCTCCAGGCGGCCACAATTTTATCAGCAGGTGTCCGACTTTCTCGGCACCCTGGATTCGCATGAGTGCCTGGTCCTGGGAGGGGACTTTAACACCACCCTCGAGGAACGGGACCGCTCAGGGGCCGAACCGAGTCCGGCCGCTGCGAATATTCTCCAAGGGATAGTTGACCATCATTCCCTAGTGGACGTCTGGCGTGACCATCACCCAGATGACACCTCCACGTTTACCTTTGTCCGGGTGGAGGCCCATCAGTCACACCACTCTCGGTTGGACCGTATTTACTTATCCCGTTTCCATCTTTCACAGGCCCACTCCTCCGCCATTCGGCCGGCCCCATTCTCCGATCATCATTTAGTCACTGTAACGGTTTCCCTCCGTGCAGAGAGACCGGGGCCGGCCTATTGGCACTTTAATAACAGCCTGTTGGAGGACGAGAGCTTTGTGATGTCCTTCCGGGAGTTTTGGTTGGCCTGGCGAGAGCAGTGGCGTGCCTTTCCCTCGGTGCGGCGATGGTGGGATCTCGGGAAGGTGCGCGCCAAGCTCTTCTGCCGTGATTACACTCGGGGCACCAGCCGACGGCGAAATGCGGCGATAGAGCAGCTGGAACGGGAGGTCTTAGAGATGGAGAGGCGCCTGGCCGCCGATCCCGAGGACCCGTCCCTCTGCGGAGCGTGCCGGGAGAAGCGGGAGGAGCTCCGGGCCCTTGAGGACCACCGGGCCCGAGGTGCCTTCGTTCGATCCCGCATCCGCCTCCTTCGGGAGATGGACCGCGGCTCCCGCTTCTTCTATGCCCTGGAGAAAACGAGGGGGGCCAAGAAACACGTCACCTGCCTTCTTGCGGAAGACGGCACCCCCCTCACGGGTCCGGAGGAGATGTGTGGGAGGGCCCGTGACTTCTACACAAGCCTTTTCTCCCCGGACCCGACCGATCCTGACGCTTGCGAGGTGCTCTGGGAGGAACTCCCCACGGTCAGCGTGGGCGACCGAGACCGACTAGAGCTGCCTCTCACCCTGGCCGAGTTCTCGGAAGCCCTCCGTCGCATGCCCACCAATAAATCTCCGGGCATGGACGGGCTGACCGTGGACTTTTACCGCGCGTTCTGGGACATTCTCGGCCCAGACCTAGTCACCGTCTGGGCTGAGTCCTTGCAGAGCGGGGTCCTCCCTCTGTCATGCAGGCGAGCGGTGCTCGCTTTGCTGCCGAAGAAGGGGGACCTCCGCGATCTACGAAACTGGCGTCCCGTCTCACTCCTTAGCACGGATTACAAAATCGTAGCGAAAGCAATCTCGCTGCGGCTAGGGTCCGTGATGGCGGACGTGGTCCACCCAGACCAGACCTATACTGTCCCGGGTCGCAGCATTTTTGACAACCTCTTTCTCGTCCGAGACCTTTTGGAACTCGGGCGGAGAGATGGTCTATCGTTCGCCCTCCTGTCTCTTGATCAGGAGAAGGCGTTCGATAGAGTAGACCATGGGTACCTCCTGAGCACTCTGCAGGCGTTTGGATTTGGACCTCAGTTTGTGAGTTTTCTCCGGGTGCTGTATGCCTCCGCGGAGTGTTTGGTTAGGCTCAACTGGACCCTGACTGAACCGGTCAGCTTCGGGCGAGGAGTGCGGCAAGGGTGCCCCCTCTCGGGCCAGTTGTATGCTCTGGCGATCGAGCCTTTCCTCTGTCTCCTCCGCAGGAGGATGACAGGGTTGGTGCTGCGGGAGCCGGAGCTGCGGCTGGTCCTGTCGGCGTACGCCGATGACGTACTCCTCGTGGTCCAGGACCCGGGCGACTTGGCGCGAGTGGAGGCATGCCAAGCCATCTATTCGGCAGCCTCCTCCGCCCGAGTCAACTGGGTCAAGAGCCCTGGCTTGGCGGTGGGGGACTGGCGGCAGGTGAGCTCCCTCCCACCCGCACTTCAGACCATCCGGTGGAGTGCGGGTCCACTGCTCTATCTCGGCGTTTACCTTTCCGCCACGCATCCTTCCCCGCCGGAGAACTGGCAAAATTTAGAGGGCGGGGTGATAGAGCGGATCCGGAGATGGACGAGGCTTCTCCGATGTCTCTCCCTCCGAGGGAGAGCACTGGTGCTTAACCAACTAGTCCTGTCCACGCTCTGGTACCAGCTCAACACCCTGGCCCCGGCCCCGGGTTTCCTGACCCATCTCCGGAGATTGATTCTAGAGTTCTTTTGGTCAGGAATGCACTGGGCCCCTGTTGGAGTTCTTCATCTACCCCTGAAGGAAGGAGGGCAGGGCCTGCAGTGTCTGTACACTCAGGTCCGCGTCTTCCGCCTCCAGGCCCTGCAGAGGCTCTTTTATAGTGCAGGTAGTTCGGCGTGGAGCATACTGGCGCACGCCTTCCTGCGCCGTTTCCAAGGGTTTCGATATGACCGGCAGCTCTTTTATCTTTCTCCGAGGGGTTTTCCGCGAGACCTCTCCGGGCTGCCGGTCTTCTACCAGGACCTCCTCCGGACCTGGAAATTGTTTCTAACAACCAGGTCCGTGGCGGCCACCGTGGGGGCAGATCTCCTCACGGAGCCCCTGCTACACAACCCCCAGCTCCGTGTGCAGGTGGCGGAGTCCCGCTCGGTGCGCCAGAGGTTGGTCCTGGCGGAAGTCACGAGGGTCGGAGACCTCCTGGACTACGACCGGAGAGACTGGCTGGATCCCCTGATGCTCGCTCGGCGCATGGGGCTCTCCAGCCTTCGTACCCCCCGGCGCGTACTTCAGGAGGTGAAGGCCGCCTTGACCCCCGCTGCTCGGGCTTATGTTAGCCGAGACTTGTGCGAGGGCGCACCCCGCCCATCCCTTACCCCGGGCCCGCCGGACCTTTCCATCGGGCCCCCACCCCGTAGATCCCAACAAACCCCTCACCCTTTCACTGCAAGCCGGCTGCACGAACTGCAGCCGGTTAGCTTTCAAATTGCTCCACGGAAATACTTATATACACTTACGCTTCACACCCTTCACGCCCACACCCTGGTGTCCCGCCCCGATACAAAGTGGCGGGATCTCCTGCCACCTTTGGAGGGTGAGCAACCTCGGTGGGCCAGCCTGTATTCCACCCTGGTCCCAAGGCCCGTCGGGGACATCAGTTGGCGGCTCCTTCACGGAGCTGTGAGCACGGGCGTGTTTTTGACACGGTTTACCCCCATTCCGGACACTTGTCCTTTTTGTAATGTGAGGGAAACCCTGGCGCACGTGTATTTAGAGTGTGCCAGATTGCAGCCCCTTTTTTGGCTCCTCACAAATATTTTATTACGCTTCTGGCTTCATTTTTCCCCCCACCTTTTTATCTATACACTTCCCATTCGTGGCCCCACAAAGTGGCGGGATCTTCTGGTCAACCTCCTCCTAGCTTTGGCTAAAACAGCCATTTATAAAACCAGAGAGAGGAGGTTGGCCCATGAAGTGTCCTGCGATTGTGGGGCCGTTTTTCGATCCTCAGTACACTCACGTATCCGGGCGGAGTTCCTCTGGGCGGCGTCCACCGACTCCCTTGAAGCCTTCGAGGAGCGGTGGGCGCTGTCTGGGGTTCTCTGCTCGGTGACCCCGTCCGGTTCCCTCCGTCTGACCCTTTGATTGAGGGGAAGAGCGAGAGACGCCAGCCCCAGCCGTTGCCGCTGTGGATACCATCATTCCTGTCATCTAGGAGGGGTCCTATAATACATGGGTGTCTACCCCCCCTCCCTAACCTGCCCACCCCGCAGCCGTGCCCATCTTACCGGGCACTCTCAGGAGAGGGAGGATTGGTGACACTGGGCGCGGCACTGGGTAACTCGAGGGTGTGGAAGACCACGAGTGTCGAGGAAGCCCCCCCGCTCTAGGCCACCAGGTAACTCAGGAGGGTGGAAGACCACGAGTGTCGAGGAAGCCCCCCCGCTCTGGGCCCAGGCTAGCCTGAACACTTCTCCCTCCTGAAAGCTGCTGTGTTATACCTTCTGATTGCATTGTTTTGTTGCATAGTTGTTTTGTTTTCTTTGGTAATTCTGTAAGCGTTACCAATAAATTTTCTTTCTGTTTCCAAAAAAAAAACCTTCCCTGTTATCTTACCCAGGGAAAAGGGACCTACTTAGCCTGGGGCTAATATATCTGTCTTCTATTACTCTCCTGTAGCCAGATGGCCTGACCCTGTCACACTATACAGGGAAATAGAAATTTAATAGAGGGCTCTTCAATCTAACATATGTTTCAACTTCTAGACATTGCTGGAGAAATTCAGATTCAAAATAACTAATTTCCACAGTTTACTAAGGGTTGTGATAGATTCTCTAGAACTGGAATTTTTAAAAATCCAGAGGGGGGAAAAATCAACTTAAGAGACGTGTTCTAGTTTAAACATTAATTCAGGAAAGTCCTACGACCTGTTATACAGGAAATCAGACTAGATGATCACAGTGGTTCCTTATGGTTTATAATCAGTACTCTGGATGAGTTTCCTGGTATTAAGAGTCATATGGCTATGCAAATCCTTGGACTCTGGCTACTATCCTCAGAAATCTCCCTCTGTCGGACAATCACAAACATGAACATCTTGGTCAGCTCCCCACCATCCTGTTTCCCCACCACAGCACAGATACTGTGCACTCATTGATGTTTAGAATGGACTGTCTTCACATGGACTTCTAAATCCTGACTGGGGACTCTATGTGCTTATTTTATGTGTCTTAATGTGAGTAATAGCAGGGCTGAGAGAAGAAACTAAGCTTCCATCAGAGAGCCAGGGTGTACGTGTGTGAGGAAGAGATATTGAGAGGACTGGTACTTGCTGGGTGAGAAAGCAGGCATGAAAGTGCCAAAAAGCAAAGCAGCCATGTTTGTTCTGGGCATATGGATGGCGAGTTCTGAGGAATTTAGAGTACACAAAAGTGCAGGGGTGAGAAGAAGAGTATAGTATTAAGGGTAACTGGACAAGGCTCCCTGCTAGTTCAAAAACCTCTTATTAAAACTGTCATTTAAACATCTAGACAGGTTTCAGAGTAACAGCCGTGTTAGTCTGTATTCGCAAAAAGAAAAGGAGTACTTGTGGCAAACAAACATCTAGTTTGTCTCAGCCCCTACAGAGTACAGTTATGGATAGAGGGATATCTTCCGCTTTGAATTATGTTTGGACTGATACTTTGTTGCTAGAGAGAGCTGAGGCTCAATAAAGGGCTTTTGCACTAGAGTTGTGAGGGGGGGGGGGGGCTTTTAGAAAAAATGTCATTTGAGTACACTGAACTGGAGGACTTTAAGTCCTTCTACTACTGCCATGTCTTTTGATCTGTCATGATAAATGATCACTTCTGTGGTCTCACAGTACAATGCAGAGGAAGGTCTTCTAAGAAGTGAAAGTCAACATAGCATGGATTAGGCAGGCTAGCATTAATGGAATGACAGGAAACACTATCAGTCAGCCCCTTTGTGGTTTGGACACTACAACAAGTAGAGGAAAAATATCTGAATAATCCCATCACACAGTTTCCTGTGGAGCAGTGGATTTTTAATATTCTATTAACAACTACTTGTTTAGTAGATAATGTCAGAAACTAATAAAGAGCTCCAGTGAATTGGTTATCTTAAGAATTAAGACTCTATTGTCAAATCATCTACCAATTTAAATAATTATAAGTAGTATGAAACAAAGCTTGAGATGTAGTATTATTTAAGATAGGACTACCTTGTGTGTTTACAAGTCAGTGTTATCCCACAGACTAAGGCAATTACAGCAGGTGTCACAGGAGACATGTTTCTGCCATGTAAGTCAAATAGAACTTCGTCAATGAAACAGCAGCCTCCCAGCAGCTACTAATAGCTATAGAAAAGGCAAGTTACTAAAAAGAATGTCAAATATTCCATCTTCAGGTTTTTGTACATGTGCCAAGGGAGCATTTTGACCACTCATCTGATGTATTGTGTTGCACAAGGTGAGGGGTCTACTCCTACATTTGTTCCCGAGGGAGCAGGACAGAGTAAGCAGGCCAGCTGACCGCAATTCCAGGCCTCAGGGCAGAACAGTCAATGGGCCCCCTAGAAAGGGATGGGCCACGTGCGGCAGCTGGTTCATGGATGCAAAAGCCATGCCCAAGCGGATGCGGTCCGCCTGACATTTGGCTGGTGCTGCATGGGTGGTGCTGCACTTGTGCTGGCTGATGCCCAGTGAGCTGCCAGCTATGCTGCTGCGCACGCTTTTCCAGCACAGCCAGGAGTTCTATATGCCTGCTCAGCTGCCCGGTATTTCCTCCTTCTCTCCCCGCCCCCCACTTTGATGACCCTCTAACCCAGGGCTGCCAATGGTAGGTGTCTGGGATGGCTCTGTCGCTCTGCACTAAGAGATGCCAGCCTGCATACCCCCTGCATCCACCAATCTCCTGCTGCCGCCACTCACGGCACCAACCTCCCCTGCCTGACTGAGTCTGGAGCTCCCTGAATGCATGTGGTGCAGTTGTGCTCTCAGACAACAGAGCCTGATGGGCAGGAGGAGGAGAAGAGGCAGCCATGCTCCCTCTCCCCCGCCCCAAAAGCAGGGAGAATAGCAATCATGCCCAGAGCCAGACCGTGGGCTTCCTCTGGCCAGTAAAACCCCCCGCCCCCACCGCCGCCGGGATCCTTCCTGCAAGCTCCCCATCAGTTATTCCATCCAGGCCCTAGGACAGGCCACCCCATCTTGGTCACATGGGCAGGAGCGCAGCGCCTTTCTCCAGTGTGCCCGGGGCTTCAGCGGCCGGAAGATGTCTCCTCACCTGGGGCTCTGCTCAGACAACTCCGGTGCAGCTGAGTCGGAGGGTGGCTGAGCTGTGCAGTGAGTGAAACACATGCCACCCAGGTGATTTAAAAGGGCCCGAGGCTCCCTTTTTAAATCACCCAGCCTCCTGGGCAATTGCCCCCCTCCCTGTCAGTGGGCCTGATGGTAAGTACCTAGCATTCTTTAGTGCTCTAAGGAAAAGGACCAGGTTAATATACTCAACAATGCAGCTCAGCCCCAGTTATAGCAATACCTATGTATTTACTGCTTTTCAGCATTTTTACAGTACATATGAACATTTAAACAAAAACAGTTTTTGCTTTTCTCCTCCAACACTGAATTGTGAAGCTCAACATACTTGGGCACTTAGCCTAACTGAGGCTAGCTGAGCCAACTTAATAGTTTTGAAACAAACATGAGAGGCTTGGTAGTTGGTCATTTTAAAAGGAGAGTCCTTTATTCTGAAATGCATCTCTCCTTTACATCCATTACCAAATTTTCTTTAACAAATGGAAAGGTATTTAGAGTGAAGAATATGCAGTGGAAGTCTATTTCTGCTGTGTACAGAAGATGACTTTTTAAATCCATCTCATCAATAAAATATTTTTAAAAGGCTGGTCATAAGTTTTTGTTTTAAAAACAAATCTGATAAAGATTTCCTTTTCTGGAAGTGAAAATTCAGTTTTGATTCTAGCTACAAAACGAGTTCAACCTCCTAATTTTTTCACTGTTTTTCAACAATTGGATTTCTTTTTTAAAAAAAGTGTGAAATATTTACCATTTTCTGACCAGTTGAGAAAGGAGAATCACTGTATTCACATACACAGAGACCTTTAATGGGTCAGATCCTGAGCTAGCGTAAAATGACAGCTTGAATTCAAGGAAGGTGCATCAATTTACATTAACACTTTGACTGTTTTTAGATATTTCAAACCTTATTCTCAAAATAACAAGGCTAGTGACAATGCAGAAAAATATTGCAGTGGTGCACAGAATCCATACATGCACTTAACTCAGTATAGGCTTTTGCAAATTTACTACTGCACACACAAAAAACGAACAATAGGTATTCCAGCAATGTACACACTTTTGTATGCTTTTAGCTTTCATCTCTCTGAAAACGTCCCTTAATGAAGTTGTAATACCATTCTGGAATTGTACAAAGAAAATGGTGATCGAGCATATTCTGCATAACCTGAGGAACTGTTTTTTGGGAATTGACCATCTACAAACCACAGATAAGAAAATGTCTTATGCAAATTTTAAAACAAATAAAAACAAGTTGGAAACCCCAAACAGTATTTGCTTATCCACTTTAATGGTGTTCATGTTTATTATTTGTATTACTATGATGTACCATATCAAATTCAAACTTTGTTTTTTACTTTGTAAAACAAAACTAAGGAAACATACTGTGTATCATAGCCATTATTCTGGAAGTTATACCCAAGTTTTTCTGAAATGGAAAGAAAAAAAAAAAGACTTTCCATACCAAAAAAAAAAAAAATCTAGTCAAAGCGTAAGATTCCTGACTACTACATATTTAATGATTAAAACTCTCTCTCATGAGTGAAGGACCTTTACTGTTTCTTTTGTAAGTGCTGGATAGAAGAAAACTCATTGCAAAAGCAAGTGAATTAGAACTTTGTTCTCTACAGGTGAAGGAAATCACCCTCCACAAATGAAAATACCATCTTTACTGTTTGAGGGTTCATTTCATTTTATTCTAAATTAAACTACTTAATCATTTTAGTACCTTCCTTTTTAATGGGACAAAAGGGAAGAGTATATTAAAGCTAGTACTGCAATTCATACATTCAGAGCCATCATTGTACTCCACAGTTAGGTAATATTTTACAGTTTCACTGCATTTGATCTTTGTGATGAAGAGTTAAATTGTTATACTACAGTAGGCACAAGCAAAATAGTGCTTAAGCTGCTTAGTAGGGGGAGACAGGACTTATAGGCAATATAGAGAGTTTATATAATAGTTCTCTGCAGCTAGAATTAGACTAGCTAGAGAGTTATTCCAGCAAAGAATAACTCCACTGACAGTCAATTTCTACCAGTTCAAATACTGATGGGAGACTAGTGCAGAAAAGGATCTTAAAAAAAAGTAGTTTAACATGGTGGACAAGGCACAGGAAGGTGCCTGCTACTAGCTTCTAGGAAAAGAGAATGCTCCCCTCCCTTTGGCTGGCCCTGGACTTCACCATCCTTCCCCCCACCCCAGGAAACAAGGGTGCACTCAGCCAAGCACAACTTGTGTGGAACTTGCATGAATAGGGAATTGTGGCTATAGGCTTCACCACCCAAGAGGAGCAGAAATCTTAGTTTGTTGGGTGGTCAAGATGCAGAGCCCACATACACCAGGACACCTGGTCGAAAAGGGCTTCTCCCCAGCCTGGTGAAAGTGAGTGAGTGAGGGTGGGGGAGACCAAGCGTGAGAGGGATGGGGGTCCTCTGAGAAGTAACGGGGCAAGGGTGTTTCGTTAGAAAGTTGGCAACCCTAACCAGAGTGAATGGATACCCTCATAAATGGTCAAACAAATGGGGACAATGGGTGGTGCCTATCAGGTGGGTCCACCTAAGTTCTGCACTCTAAGGCTACATCAACATTGCACACCAGTGGTGGCAGCGGCATGTAGGATATGCCTAGCTACATGCCACATCAAAAAGCAAGCTGTATTCATACTGCAATGTGTAGCTACAAGTGTCAGTGGAAAGCCATTCCATTGCTGGAGTCTTTCCCTGAGGTGAAGTAAAATAAATCAATAAAAATAGCAGTGTTGAAGAGAGGTCCTTAGTGGGCAAGTAGAACCATGTGGGTATATACATAGGTATGTTCCCACAGGCATCAGGGCTGTCTTTACTCATCTAAGCCATGCCTCACCATCAATGCTGCTATTTATACTGGTGCTAGGGTGCAACCCATGTACGACTACATCCACATGATGCTAAGAAGTCGGCAGTGTAGATATACCTTAAAGTGAGGAAGGGCCATTCTCAGCACTTGTGGCAGGATAGGTGGGTCATAATGGTAAGAGACATTTTTCAACTGACTAATTCTAGAGCCCAAATAAAGGAAGTAAAAGAAGAGGTTAGACAGGTGTGTCTAAATTCTGCTCTCTCTATTCCAAAGGAAGTTAGAAAGAGAAAAATCAAATGCTTCTACAGAAGAGGGACTCATTGCTTGGAATACCCCCATGTAGCTGGATGCAGTGTTGCATGACCTTCTCCCATACCAGTTCTTACAGCTGTTCAGGCCCTGTGGAGGTCTGGATTTTCTAATGCTTCAGCCCTCCAGCCAGGTTACTTTTAGTATCAAGCCTTCCAGAGTTTCAGTGTTCCAAATATACAAACAGTGCCTAGTACAATACTAGTTATCCAGATGGCCCCTTCCGCCCCTCCTAGGATCCTCTTCAATCCCACTCATTAAGAGTAGTGCTGGAGAGAACCTTCAGAACCCACAATTCATGAACTCCAAACAAAACAAAACAAAACCCATTTAAAACACTGTCTTTCCTGGGCTTGTGCTTTTAGGGCTCTGGGTTCACCTCAGCTTCCTTTTCCTCTTCCAAAACTCTGACCACCCAGCCTACTTTGCTGGAGCCTTTTCCCGGCATCTGGGCCCACCACAGAGTTCCTCTCCAGATGGTCTGAATTTATTGAATTGACACACCATCCAAGTACAACCATTGAGCTAACTAGGCCCTCAAGTTCCTATTAATCCTTTGCCAATCAGTGTGGCGTTTCTACACCTCATTGCACCCTCAAAACAGAGGGATATTGAGAATAGATGACAGATGAAAAATATAAATACCTAAAGATGACCCATGTATTTTCAGTTTAAGACAACTTTGATTTCATATTAAGGAATTAGGGATAAACAAAAGCAAAGTCTCCATGAAGGAGCACAGTTATTTTGACATTTAAAATTACAGAACACAGATGTCACTTATTCTGTGTAGGTGTTTATACCATGCTTACTGTAATGTCTAAGCACATATTATAGAAGGACTGCCTCTGACAAAAGGAGAGCAGAATAGAAAATGAGGGGAACCATAGATGTTTTGGGAGTTATCTATTGTAAACCTCTCTCTCTCACCCCCCCCATATTTTAGTGTAAATGTAGTAGATGACTGGTCATATTAAGTGACAAAGGCTAAGGATTTGGAATTCTAGAGTGCACTAGATGTTTTCCATTTTATGGTTATTCTAATAAACAATTAGACAAACAATACCATCTTGTCTGTAGTTATAGATAGATACTATCTCTATTTTGAGATTTATAATGATGATAATACCAGATTTTATAGCTTTTGTAAATTTCTGCCTGCTTTATGAAGATGAACAGGCTCTATATATTTCATTTGGCAAAAGGTGGCTTTAAACCATGGCTTTAAATCATGGCTTCATGGTCCTGTGGCTGGCCTGGTCTCCAGACTAATATATGGCAGACACATGGGGCAGAGTGGGAAAGCAGGAGTCAGTTAGCAATACATACTATATACTTACATGCCCTCATAGTGAAAAGCACCACAGAGTGTCATATAACAATGCAAATGCACACACAGCCCTTAGCCAGCAATCTTCATCTGCATTTCACAGTCTTCATAATTATGCCATACCATAGCCTATCTAGTCAGATACCAAGCTGAACCACACTCACAAGGGCACCCCTGCCCCAGCCCCTGAAAAACTTGTTTCAGCAATCTTCCTCAGCTTCTCTGACCCACGTGTTCTGTAAACTCAAGTTTTGTTTGTCTCATCACCTTGATGAAAATAGGTATCACTTCTACTATGCAGTATATTTGGGCAATTACTTCCTTGGTGTGGAGATTAGCTAATGTGCATCAATTGCCTGTAGTATTTCAGTCCAAAGGCAGAAAGCCTCCTAAAGTTCTGTCTCTAACACCCATGCTTTTCATGCACATAGCAAAATGTTGAAGATAAGAGACTGCATAAAATTTCACTTTACATTTCATGGTCATACCTTTGCCACTCTGAAGGTGGATGAGCGTCTCTAGAGCAGCAGTTGAGAGTCCAGCTCTGTGTCAGATCTTTAAGTGATATTTGATGTCCCTACTAGTCACATTATCCAGATATTTGAAATGCTCAACTCCTTCCAATGCCTCCTCAGAGTTGGGTAGAATCATCTTCACCTCTTCAACAGACTTAGAGGTCAACATTGTCTTTGTGTGTGAAGTCTTTAGACCTAACTTCTGCTTCCAATTACTCTTTCTGGCAATTTTTGTACCTCTTTCTGTGATAATCTAGTCAGGTCAATATCCTAAGCGAAGCACAGATGACTAATTTTTCATCCACAGATGAATTCCCTCCTGTAGATTTCCATCAATGGTGGTTCTTAATATTTCTTCACGGAAACAGTTGAAGAGGGCTGGTGATAGCAAACAGCCCTGACACCTATCCAAGTCAAACAGACCATTTGCTTGTGCCCCACAAACACTGAAGGCGTTACAAAATCTCTATGTAAGTATACCAGCTTTACTACATTTTCAAATATTCTGGCCAGCCACAGGAATGCCCAGAGAGATGTGTAAGATACTGCCAAATACCTTAGCAAAATCCACAAAAACATGGATCTTCCCATCATTCCCCAGCACTTTCTTCAATAGCATATACAGATTGAATATTTGCTCCATTGTATAACCTTTGAGTCTAAACTGATCTTCTCCAATTCTCTTCAGGATGGCACACAGCAATATTTTGATAGGTGTGTCAAAGGGATATTGTGTGGTAATTTCCACAAACAGTTCAGCCTCCCTTTTTATGAATAGGTACCATCAAGGACTATGTTCAAGTCTAGGGCCATCTTCCAGACTCTCAAGTCACATTGATAAGCTTATGGGATGCCTAGGTGAGTGCCACTTCACCATTTTAATTAGTTCTGCTCGTATGTTATCCGCTCTCTGGACTTCATTGCTTTTCACTGTCTGCTTCAGATCCTTAACTTCTATCATAAAAGAGTTTAATTAGGATAAGTCAAGCTTCTCACATAGATCTCATCTTCCTCTTTCCACTTCCAACTTAATTCATTTTGCTCATATGATACAGTTCTTGTTATACCCCTAACCCAAGTGTTGGGTGAAATGGTATTTTTAGTCATTTTTTATGGCCCATTTAGGATGCAACACTATATACTTTAATATAAAATGAAAACATGTCAGCTATAATTCATAATAAAAGAGGAAATAAATGCTGTGTGTTCACTCATTAAGAAGGTCTCTCCTACCAAATAGTAAAATGTGATGGTTGACAGATAGGCAAGAGGAGTTAACCTGTAAAGCAAAGGGATTTGTTTTGAAAAAAAGTTTGCATTGGGTTCTATGCAATTAAGCTCTTTTAAAAGTAGAAGCTAATAAAATGCACCACGTTATCCATATAAAAGTTTTGATTCTAAACTACGTGCATGAAAAGCTACATTAAGACCTACAATATAGATTAGCACATGATACCTCTAGCCATGAGTGAACAATGAAAGAGCCACGTATGAAAATCAAGCTACTCCTCAGTTTTAACCAACGTACATACTTTGGCAGATCATTGCACCCAATAAATCCAATCATTTCTATCGGCATTATTCAGGCCCCAGTGTGATGAAGTATCCAAGCATGGTAAATTGCTTAGGTAATAGTCACATTGAAAAGCAGCAGTAAGATAAAAACTGTGGGTTCAAATACTATTTTACTACTTAATAAGGAAACTGCCCCTGGGAAAAACAGGTTAACAGCACAATTTTATCCAAAATTCACTGATTCCCTCTTTAGGCTGCTTTCCTCAGAAAAAAGACAGATATTACTCAGGCAAAAACTAGATTCTAGCCTTTAGCCTAATCTGAGAAACAAAATCTTTTATTTATTATTTGGTTTCATAAGAGGTTAACACAAAGAATTATGTCCCAAGAACATATCTACAACCTACTTTTATCAATGAGAACTAAAACATGCAACACTTGCCTTTGGCAGGTAATTCAGCTCAATAGTGGACTACAAAATGTCAAATGGTTAATACCCGATGTAAAATGCTTGTAGCAGAGCTCTTGGCAGGACATTTGAAAATTTAGGAGAACGTTTAAACAATTGTTTTTATGCTGGCTTAACTACTATTCAAATATGCTCAGTAGCTGAAAATGTGCTAAGAACAGAAAGAACAGCAACAAGAGCAGAAAAATTCTGTACTTCTGCTTCCCCTTCTAAATTACTCAAATCCCAGATGTTCACCTTTTCTTCCCTCACTGACTGACATTTATGTGGACAAGAGTTGATAGTTTAACAAAAGCTAGTGAAACCTAAGCCAAAGTAAACACCCTTCTTTGTTAGTTTTCTTTTTAGAATTAAGGTACCAAGAAATGTGTAGAGGAGCTGTGAAATCTCCTCATTACTGATGACAGTTTGACTGTGATGGCTCCTGGCCTCTTTCCCTTTTCTTTTTTGATGGGTAAACCTCAAATCTCAGCATTTGAGTTTAGAGATGAGCAGTAATCAGCTGAATGTTTGATGCTTATTCAAAGCTTACCTGAACTGTCCATTCCTCCTGGTCTCACGAGGACAGTCTCTCATAAGGTTTACTGTTGTTCCTGTTTTAGACAGTCCAAAAATACCATGAGAACTTCTTTTAATCTCAGTAAAACTGGCACTTCTGCCTCTGCAGATTCCAGCTGAGTCTCAAATGCAGCATGGTGCAAAAAAAAAAAAAAAAAAAAAAGACTGACAGATTATCATACCTCCAAAAAATTGGTTCATTTATTTAGGGCTGGTGTACACTACAGAATTAGGTTGGCTTAACTATGTTGCTCAGGATTTTAAGCCTCAGTGTAGACATTTAGGTACTGCCTCTCCGAGAGGTAGATTTATTACAACAGAAGTGGTTCCAGTAAATGTCTTTATGCTACAATATTACAGCTGCACACCTTTAGCTCTAGCATTTTTAGTGTTAAGCTAGCCTTAATTTTGATGGGATTCTTATTTTATTGAAGTTCTTCATCCATCTTTGGAAACTGCATGTGTGACTGCTTGGATCACAGAAAAACTGATGTGCCAAGACTACTTCTGCCCTTGCTTTCCCTGCCCTCCCATCTTGGGACTTCAGTGCCCTGCCTGGTTTGAGCCAGACCCACTAGCCTGCTGCAAACCCAGACCCAGGTCTGAACCACATCCCTTAACAGCTGTAGGCTTAATTGAAAGCAGCTTAAGAAGTGTTTCTGTCTTTAACACTCAGATGCTCAACTCCAAATGGGGTCCAAAACACCAAATACATCTGTTTTACCTTGTATAAAGCTTATACAGGGTAAACTCAAATTGTTCACCTTCTATAACACTGATAGAGAGATATGCACAGCTGTTTGCCCCCCCTACATTCATACATACTCTGTGTTAATAAGTAAAAAGTGATTTTATTAAATACAGAAGGTAGGATTTAAGTGGTTCCAAGTAGTAACAGACAGAATAAAAAGTTAATTACCAAGCAAAATAAGATAGAACAAGTCTATGTCTAATACAGAAAACTGAATACAGATAAAAAACTCACCCTCAGAGGAATTCCAGTAAGCTTCCTTTTACAGACTAGTCTCCTTCTAGTCTGGGTCCAGCAATCACTCACACCCCCTGTAGTTACTGTCATTTGTTCCTGTTTCTTTCAGGTATCCTTGGGGGGTGGAGAGGCTCTCTTTAGCCATCTGAAGACAAAATGGAGGGGTTTAAATAGACTCTTGTGGGTGGAGACCCCCTCCTCTCTCTTATGCAAAGTACAGCTCCAAGATGGAGTTTTGGAGTAACATGGGCAAGTCACATGTCCATGCATGACTCAGTTTTTACAGGCAGCAGCCATTGTTCACAAGCTACTTTGTACGTCCTCATGTAGACTTCTTATGTGGATTGGAGCCTTCCAAGATCCATGGTGCATTAAGTGCTTTTTGACTGGACACTTAACTTGCAAATTCCTTTCTAAAGAAGCTGATCAAATGCTTTACTAAGGCTACTTAAAAATCAAGCAAATACACAGCCAGTATTCATAACTTTGAATACAAAAACGATACATGCATACACATAGGATTAATTGTTTCAGATGATCATAACCTTTACAGAGATGTTACATGGCATATGTAGCATAAAACATATTCCAGTTATGTCATATATACATTCACAAGTATATTTCCATAAACCCTTATGGGGGTGCACTGTCACAGCATGGTTTACGGAGAATGCTCAAGTGGGATTCAGGAGATCTAGGTTCAAATCCAAGCTCTGCATGCGATTTGTCCAAGGACACACAGAAGATCATTTACATCTGTGACTGTTTTCCCCTCCTACCTTTGCTAGAATTGTGCATTTAAATTGTTAGTAAAGCTGTGTGGGAAGCAGATTTTGTGGGAAATTCCACAATTTTAAATTTCGTTCCATTCTGAAATGGAACAAAAAGGTAAGATAAGTTGGAAATTTCCCAAGAAATGAAATTCAGGAAAAAAAAGTTGTATGAAAAGGTTTCCATTCATGTTGACCTTTTCATTTCAATTTTTAAAGTTTTATATTCTATAATGTAGAGTCATTTTGAAACAGAAAATCCAAGTGTTCCATCTTGACTTCATCAGAATGCTTCATTCTGTGGGGTTCCTTCACTCAGAACAGAATTGAATCCAAATAGAAATGTTTTCATAAACATGTTTTTTTTTTTAAATGTCAAGTTGTCAAAAATGAAAGTCAGAAGATTTCCAACCAACTCTAATTGTAATCTCTCCGCAGCAGGGTGTGTGTGTGTATATATAGTGCATAGCACAATGGGACCCCATCTTCATTGGGGCCTCTAATAACTATCATAATGCAAATAAGTAATGAACACTCCCCTTTTCCACACTCCTCCCCATTTTCTCATGTGGGTCACTTACTCTTCAAACAAACAAAAAAAAACACAACCCATATGAAATGTACATAGTCACTGGAGTGGTTTGATTCCATAGAAGTAGGTTCTGTATGGGAAAGTAGACTTGACTCTGGGGAGACTGGCTGCATTTTGGAGAAATCTACTGACATCATTGGAATGTGATAAGTAAACTATAGCTCTTCCCTCTCAACCAGCCCGTTAAAAGAAGGTGTAAACTTCCTAAACTACTTCTCTAAAGTGTGTGGTCCTACTTAGTAGTCTATGGAATGTTTAGACTGGTCTCAGCCTTCTTCAACAAGAAGTTTCTATTCCGGAGTTACTGAAAACTAGTAAGACAAAATAGAAAAGATCTAATTAGTGGATATAAATATTTTCCAGGCATCAGCTGAGTTACCCAACAATAAAAGGAAAGTATTAAGCATGGTCAAAAGTTTGAAAGGGCAAACCAAGAATGGGACTCCGTTGACCTAGGCACTGTACAGACACACTAGTGTACGGTCCCTAATTTAAAGAGCTTACAATCTAAATATCATAGCAGCCTCTGCGCTGTCCAAATATTGGAAGTTAGAGAAGAAATATTAGTGTGCATCAACTGCTGTGTTACTAATCCAAATTAGCATTTTAACTTTGTTAAACAGTATCACACACTGAAATTAAAAGGAAGCACTTGTGTCTAGAATGAGAATGAGGCTTCTTGTTCTACCAAGGCATGCTGAAGCGTTGCAAGGGATGAAGCCAGCTGTTGGTTGACCCCTGACTATGGGAAGGACAGCCATTAATCTGCAGTGCATGCTCTTAGCTCCCTGACAGATAAACGTATCGGTTTTAGAACAACAATTTGCTAGGAACTAAAACTTAGTGATCTGCACCAAAAAGCAATGTATGTATGTATGTGGATCCCTCCCAGGGCATGTCTACCCAGAAAAAGCAATGCGTGGACTAGCCTACTAGCTTGAATCAGCCAGTGCAGAGATTGATAGCAGTGAAGGCATTGCAGCATGGGCTTCAAAGCAGGCTACTGAACCCAGTATGTAACCTAGGTCCATGCAGGGATTGTGCTATCCACACTTCACTGCTGTTGGTACCCATGGATTCAAGCAAGCTCAGGTAGGTTAGCCCTTGCTCAGACCTTTGTGTCTGATCCTGAAATATTTAAGTCAATAAGAGTTTTGCAATTGACTTGTGGAAAAAATATCAGGGCCTTATTGTGCAATTTTAACCTAACTGCCCTATCATTCCAGCCTGTGTCCTCTAGGAGAAGATCCCTACACCAACAGAGGAATATGCAAATTGAAAAACTGTGTTACCCTCTGCCACCTCAAGAAATCTGGGGGAGGGAGGGGAGGAGAGAAAAGAAAGAAATATGTCTGGGTTGTGTGCTGGATTAATGAAATTCAGCCTTGTCCAGAGTGTCAGAACAAGAGGTATGTATCACTTAAGCCCTCAATCATGGAACATAAGCATACGTGTGAAATTCATCCCATTAGAAAAGTGGACATTACCTAAGATCCACTGTTCTACAGCACCATTCCTATTGCTTAGTATCTCTCAACGATCTCTCACACCTGATTCATCTGCTAGGTACAAGTGGGTTTTGTTGCATGTTGGGTTTCCAGAAGTCATATTTGGCAGGTGTTTGATTGCATTTCAATAATCATTTTTCCTCTCCTTATTTAGAGCTTTCCTATTCTCTGAAGCCACACCACTGCTTTTCCATTCACAAAAAAACTCACTTGGATTTGAGGAGACATTAGGGTGGATGTTGCATTGCTCTGATTGAAAGTAATATTTGTTTAATTTTTAATAATCCCAAACACACACCCTGGATCCTCCTGGCTGCCATGAGCTTTGGCAGGTGTTCAAAGTCTGAATTTGACTTTTGCAATGTGAACCCATCTTTATTTGGCTGTGGTCATAGTCACGCCATTTGAGAACATCCCAGAATTTAAAAAGTAATCAACAAAATACATGAAATTGTCCACAATAGACAGAACATCTTTCAGAACAAGTCTTTCACCACTGACTACTCCTCTTTTCTTTCCCCTTCCCTTCAAAACATATGTGCAAAGAGACACAGTGAGGCTCTAAGAAAATAAAAAATGAATCGAGTTTCCATAGTTTTCTATTCTCCTTACAGACACAATTAGCAGCATACAGTGTAAAGTACCCAATTGTCTTGTCCCCTCTTTCTTAAGATTTAATGTGTGGTGGGAAACTTGAATAGTCAATCAAAGTGTAAATACTTATTTGTAAGTCCTTTTTTCCCCCCTCCAGACTGTACTAGACTTTAAAATTCTGAAGCCGCAAACAGAGAGCCTTGTGTCAGAGTATTCCAATTTCTGCCAAACCACATGGCATCTCTTTATTTAAATGTTAATGCTTTTCACATTCAGCATGAACTCTCTGAAGTAAATTTGCATTTGTCTGTGATATAAAGTGGTTTGATATTAAGTGGCTTAATTAAAAGTTAATTTAATAAGTTTGCAAAATACTATAAAAATGATTCAATAGCACCCAACTTTCCAGTCAGGACATATTTTAATTGGTAGAACTGTTACAGTGATTTCAGGCATTCATTTTCAATTAATTTGGAAGTGTTGTTCCCTCTAGGAGACTCAATGCAACATATCTATCTTCAAAGGTTTGGTGGGGTTTTTTGGGTTTTTAAATCCCCAAGGATTAACAAATATATTTTAGGAAGATATCCAAATGTATTGTGATTAAAATAACTTCTGTGAAAACAACGAACTTCCTTGCATATGTAATATCTGACAACTTCTGTGCAAAAAATCCATGAAAGGCCTTGGAGAAAGAATATCCGTTGCTTAAAAGGAATTTACACTGAGAGATGCAAAAAACCCAACACCGTAGCACAGTCAGAATGTTCCTCTGACAAAACCTCATGGATTGTGCCATACACTTTTGTTTATTCTTGTTAGAGTTGGACCAAACTGAAAGTGGGTGTCACTGCCAGTATACTAAACAAAATACCAACAGGTGGTTATACCTAAAGGGCACTATTGGACAAGACTCCTAGGAGGTACCAATGACAGAAGTTGGCACTCCCTTGAGTAGGCCACCATATGGTAAATTCACACTTTTGGCAATGCAACATTAAGGGTGACATTTCTGGGACTAACATACACATACCAGCACCCAATCAGTTTCCAAAGTCTAGTGTATAGACAGACCTTCCCCTCTGCTAGTGTCAGACACATCCCAAGATGCACATGTTTTGGTTGGTTTTGCAAATCCGTTCACATTAAAGATAGGACACTAGCTTGGGAGACCTACGTTTGGAAACCTAGCCCAGAACTAGATCCAAAATTTCTTTTGTGTATGTGTGAGAATGCAGCTTACCTCTCTGATGTGAGGTCCATGTCTCAGTTTCCCAAAGATTCTCTTCCCTGGGGTGATAGAGCAATACATTCCTCCAGCCAATTTGAAAAAAGGTCTTTCCCTTCCAGGGCAACAAAAAAAAAAAATAAATAAAATAAAAGCAAATGGGAATATTTGCCCCTTCTTATTTTGGGAGGGTTTTTGGTTTGTTTGGGTTTTTTTGGGTTTTTTGTTCGTTTGTTTTCTCCTCCCTAAAGCACAGAGTTTTTCATCCCTCAGGTTAGGGGCTTAGCATAGTGCTTTGCCCTTTCTCTGTTAAACAATTGTTTCTGTCCTCCCAGGACTAAATTTTTCCATTGATGCAGGAGAATGAAAGGGTGCTGCTTCCTCCTCCCCCTTGCTGGAAACTGTAAAGGAAGAGCAGTTATACAGACTAGGCCTCAGTTCAGACAGTGCACTCTAATTATCATCAACTGCCATCCCCCACTGGAACCCATATGGGCCGTCATCAGACTACAACCCAAACTTGATGGAGACCCCCCCGCTGAAAGAAATCATTCCTAAGCCCCCATTCCTGGCCTTCAAACAACCCCCCTTCCCCCAACCTCTTCAAGCTCATCAGTAGCAAGCTCCCCACAGACCAGGACACACCAGTTCAAAGTGGCGCCAGATCCTGCCGGAACAGATGCAAAACCTGCAGACGTATCTACACTGCTACAATGATCTACACCTTTCAAGATCCATGTATTCTACACATTCCTATCACAACATGTGGCTTACCTCATCCAGTGCACTATAGGTCCCCAACAACAACAACAACGTGGATGAAACCAGACAATCACTACGCTCTTGAATGAATTCACAAAGGAAAGAAGGCTAATGGCATATTGGGCTGCATTAGTAGGAGCATTGCCAGCAGATCAAGAGAAATGATTATTCCCCTCTATTTGGCACTGGTGAGGCCACATTTGGAGTACTGTGTCCAGTTTTGGGCCCCCACTACAGAAGGGATGTGGAGAAATTGGAGAGAGAGTCCAGCAGAGGGAAACAAAAATGATCAGGGGGCTGGGGCACAGGATTTATGAGGAGAGGCTGAGGGAACTGGGTTTGTTTAGTCTGCAGAAGAGAAGGGTGAGCTGGGATTATATAGCAGCCTTTAACTACCTGAAGGGGTGTTCCAAGGAGGATGGAGCAAGGCTGTTCTCAGTGGTGGCAGATGACAGAACAAGGAGCAATGGTCTCAAGTTCCAGTGGGGAGGTCTAGGTTGGATATTAGGAAACACTGTTTCACTAGGAGGGTGGTGAAGCCCTGGAAGGATTACCTAGAGAGGTGGTGGTTTTTAAGGCCCACCTTGACAAAGCCTTGGCTGGGATGGTTTAGTTGATGTTGTGCCTGCTTTGAGCAGGGGGTTGTACTCGATGACCTCCTGAGGTCCCTTCCAACCCTAATCTATGATTCTAATGGTATGCTGTTGATGCATCCACCTAAATGCAAATGGAGTACTAGCCAAAACAGTCTGTAGAGAGAAAGATGTTACTAGTTATATTTGCCATCTCAAGGAAACAGTTGCTAGGGAATGATCTTGTTCTCCATCATATGCAAAGTTAACTGGTTATACATATAATCAGAATTCTGTATACTTGGTAGCACAATGGGTCAAATTCCATGGCAAGAACCTCTAGATTCTGCACCACAAACCCTTCAGTTTTGCGTCCATATATATTTATTGCCATGAAATAGAGTTCATTTTCATGCCCATCCCCCACAGAAACATGTTTTTTTAAGTTTGTTCAACTGTGAGACAACAACAAAAACTACACACACACCCCCAACCCAAGCCTAAAATGTGTGTTTATTTTGGGCAATGGATTGTGTGTCTCCCCTTCCCCCAGTGCTATTCTATGCTCTCCCAACAGCTTTGTTCTACCCGCAGGAGTCCTCATTCAGACCATTCTCCCCAACATGTATACCATCCAAGGGGGGGTGTATTGCTGGATTCACCTCTGCAGGCACTTGAGCACTGCCCTGTTCTTCCCAGCTGGGCAGCCGACACTTCTGGTTTCTCCCCTCCTCACCTTTGGTTCTGGCTCCATTCAATAGTGCAGGAAGCATGTACCACAATCCAATAGTCCCCTCCCCTTGTGGGAAAAGCTGCGGAATGAGAGGCAGCTGCAGGTAGGTTTTGGGTGGACTGGAGCAAACGTAGGGCACCTGCCTGTAGCAAAACATTTGGCAAGAAATGTTAAATGTTGTAGAAGTCGGGTAAGTGTCAAATTCCACAACCATGGAGTGCATAGTGCCCTGACTGAGATAAAAAGGGCAGTTCACACCTCAAAGCTATTGTTTCAGGGTTTATGCAAACTCAGGAAGACACAAATTTGAAAATGTTAATTCAGTGCATCACTAACTATAGGAGCTAGAAACATGGATTTTAAAAGGCAAAGTTGAGATTTTGGAGCACAGTTCCAGAGGAGGCAGTGAATCCATGGGAAATTCTGTAGCTATGCAATATTTGGGGTCTTGCATGTAGTCAGTGATTTTTACTCTGTCTCCTAATTGTAGCCAAAGTACTACATTCATCCCTAATTCAGTTACATGGAAGACACTGTAACAGAAGAAAAGGGAAATGAGTATACTGAATGCTGTATCTACATCAAGAGGGCATTAGGATGCCAGCTTGTTGAAATCAGGCAGTAGAAATTCTATTTCTAGCAGATTTGAAAATTTAGCTTATTCAGACCTAATGAAATATAGGACTCCAGTTCATTAAAGATTATATGCCAAGGACTGGATAACCTATTTGTCCTTCAGGAAAGAAGTGTGTTATATGGGGAAATTCACTCTATAAGTTGGGAAGAATTTTAAAGACCCAGGATTGAATTTAGAAAAGTTTATTTGAAAGATTCTCAAGATTGGAAGAAATATTCCCTAGTCTTAAAATGATGTGAGAATTGAGCCTACAAATTTACCCGAATTGTGAGCTCATCTGTAAAAATTACGTTGAAGTTCATAACATGTTAAAATAACCTATAACAAATGATTATGGAAAAGGCATGAAAGGGAGACTGAACAACTCTCTTTTGGGGTCCCTAAAGAAATGGGGGAGCACAAAAGAACAAAGAAAGCAGAAAGAACAGAGAGAGGCTACTGGAGCAAGTTTCACCATCATGGCTGCCACTTAGGACCCTGGACTTCCAACATCCTGATCCTGAGAGGTGTCCTGGCTAGAAAGGGGCCAGAGCAGGACAGCGACTCAGATAACATTGCCACTTCTACCAGATCCAGCTGAATCCCAAACACCACCTTGGTATGACAGTTACTATGTAGGAGACTATCAAACAAGGTGGCTTTTCCTTCTAAGATTAGACTTTACAGCAGCAGTGACATCTCTGGCCTATCTCAACTAACTTCTCTTTTTTCCCCAAAAAGGACAATTACCATGTAATACTGTCAAAAAGGGGACTTCAGCTGTAGACAGTATTAAATATTTTTAAAGGGAAAGGGAACAAAGGATTTTGTTAAAATGAAAGCCATATATAATAGTTCACATTTCAAAAGCTTTAGTCATTTTTTCCCTTTCTGTATGTTTAATGGAAGGTTAAAGAAGATTTTTAATGGTGTGTTTGCCATGGTGTTAAGCAGGCTGACTTCTCTATAAACCATGTCAGGACCTTATTTAACACTGTTTGATAGTGACTGGGTTATATTAAACATCTTTAGCCTATTTAACACCACACCCCTAACTAGTAATACCTCTCAAACCAGTATAAAATATTTAAGTGTAACCCTTGTAAATTGCCAGGTGAATTCATTATAGGGGTTGAACCAAAACACTATGTGGTGGAACATAAAGGGACTCCATTCAACATCAAATGTCATGTTCTCTAATAATGAAGCTATTTTACCACTTGTACTAATATGATCACCTTGGGGTCAAACCCTCATTACTTCAGTCATGTGAGTAGGTCAATTAAAATAAGTACCCCCAATGTGATGTTCCCTCTCCTTAATGTAAGCATTGATACAACAATGTATGCTGTGACAGAGTTCCTCCTCTGCTTGGATTTGCTCACCTCAGAGGTTCACAGCAGCCCTCAGTTTGGCCCTTCTGCTAGAAGCTCAAACCTGCCGTTCACTCAGCTAACCTCATCACTGGCCAGCATGGAAGAAATGGAGAACAATCTTCGCAGTCTCTGTTGTCCCACCTAGTGGGTTGGGGACAGGCCAGATCCCTTTCCAAATTAGACCTTCCCTTCTGGTATTGCTCACAGACCAGGTAAACTCCTCTTGTGTCCAATCAGGAGTTGGGGGGGATGGCGGGAACCCAGGCCCACCCTCTACACTGGGTTCCAGCCCAGGGCCCTTTGGATAGCAGCTGTCTACATCTCCTGTATCATATACAGCTCCATGGGCTACTTCCCCATGACTTCCCCCCAGTGCCTTCTTTATCCTCACTGCAGGATCTTCCTCCTGAAGCCTGATCACACTTGTACTCAGTCCTCCAGCAGCACACCTTCTCGCTCCTTGCGAGCCCTCCACTAACTGATGGGAGGCCCTTTTTAAGCCAGGTGTCCTGATTAGTCTTCCTCCCATAATTGATTCTAGTATGTTCTTAATTGGCTCCAGGTGTCTTAATTAGCTTGCCTATCTTAATTGGTTCTGGCAGGTTCCTGATTGCTGTAGTGCAGCCCCTGGTCTGGTCACTCGGGGAACAGAAAACTATTCATCCACTGCCCAGTATATTTGCCTTCTATCAGACTCCTGTACCCTACTGGTCTGGGTCTGTCACAATGTGGTTAAGCAGATCCCCATTCAGCAAAGTACCTAAGCATACGCTTAAAGACAATGCGACTTAGGCAAGTTAAGCACATACGGAGGTAATTTGCTCAATAGATCTGCTCAACTTTTGGGTCTTGAATAGCAACCAGCTTTAGGCAAACAGACACAGCCAAGTCATTATTTAATCTAAGTAGAAAAACATTATAAATGATGTAAATAACTAGTATCTCATCACTTGTAACCACTTCTGCAGCAGGTTTATGGAACACAAATATTCATATATATTAATCCACTAGGGCTTGATCCTACAAGGTGCAGAGCAACTTGCAATTCCCATGGACTTCAAAGGGTCTTCCCAGAGTTGTTCAGTGTTTGCTAAGCCAAGCTTTCTTACATTAGCAGAGCCTCCAAGAAATTATCACCTTGCATAGTCAAGCAATAAGGAGCCCCAGTTTCTGTTTTGTTTTCCTTTTGACCTACAGCTGCAAGAGAAAGCTATGCATGATCTCCATAGGGAATGATAATCTTATTTTATGGATTGTTCTTATTTACTTATGTACACAGTGCAATGTGTATGCACAGTGCATTGCAAAAATATTTTAAAAAAGACAAAAGGCCAACATTTCCAAGAATGAGTAGTGATTTGGGATGCTTTATTTCTGAGACACTATAAAGGGACTTGTTTTTGCAGAAGATACTCAGCCATTTCTGAAAATCATGCACCTAAAGGCATTTCAAGCTGGGCACCCAAAAATGACTAGTCACTTGAAAATCTGGACCTAGATTCTTGCCCTTAGCAACTGTCAAGGTTCCTTCCCACTCTGAACTCTAGGGTACTGATGTAGGGACCTGCATGGAAGGTTAAAAACTTCCCCAAGGCACAAAGTCTTTGCCCTTGGATTAGGTAAAACGCTGCCACCACCAAGTGTTTTAGACAAAGAACATGGAAAGAACCACTTGGAGTTCCTATTTCCCCAAAATATTCCCCCCAAGCCCTTACACCCCCTTTTATGGGGAGGCTTGAGAATAAACAAGATGAGCACAAACCCCTTGTGTTTTTAAGGTCTTAAAAACAAAAAGAAAAAATGAGAACAACACTGTAAGGTCATAATGGAAGATAATCTTACAGGCAGTCAGATTCAAAACAGAGAATCCCTCTAGGCAAAACCTTAAGTTACAAAAAGACACCAAAAACAGGAATACACATTTCTTCCAGCACAGCAATTTGCAAGCCAAAAAAACAAAAGAAAATTGAATGCATTTTTTAGCTAGATTTACTAACTTTACAGGAGTTGGAATGCTTGCATCCTTGACCCGTTCCCAGCAAAGGTATCACACAGACTGACCAAAACCTTCCCCACCCCCTCCAGATTTGAAAGTATCTTGTCCCCTCATAGGTCATTTTGGGTCAGGTGCCAGCAAGGTTACCTTAGCTTCTTAACCCTCTACAGATGAAAGGATTTCGCAGCACTGTATACAGAACGGTGGTTACCCTTCCCTTTATATTTATGAAAAGTAACCTACCTACAATCTATATTAAATTCAAAGTTAAGTTTATGTAGCAATAAAATTATCTCATGTGGAAAAGTGACTCAGCCTCAAGATGGCAGATATGAAAAGTGATTTAGTTAAAAACAAAAGAAAGATGTAACTGAAGATACTATATGGAACTTACTGTAATAAGTAATCCAAGATAAATGACAATACACAATTTAAGAACAAATTTAAGGCAATTGAGCTAAAATGATGCACCATCATTCTTGTCAAAAGTTTTCTTTATTACATAATGGGTAAAATCCTGGCTCTCAGAATAAAAGTAGAGCAGCATACAGTGTAAATTCTTATATTGACTTCCCTTGGAATCAGGATTTCAGCCAATATGTGATTGTTGGCACATTAAGGTTACAGTTTACCATGCTGCTCCTTACATGAGTATAATGAGAACACATGGTAAAACCCAATTAAAAAAAAAAGGAGCACAGATTATACTTTTCTCCCTAATTCAGCAGAAAACTTAAACACATGCCTAATTTTAACCATATGACAATCATGGGACTATACCTTTACTTAAGATTTCGGGTTTTAAGACTATGGGATAACAGAGGTGGAAAAGAGAAGTCATTCCTACCTACAGAATGCAGAACCATAACAGAAGTTTCATTTGATATGAAATTGGTATTAAGGACTGAATAGCTGAAAAGATGCATAAAGTCATCCACTACAACTCTTCAGAATTCATTTAAATGCCTGTTTGCTCGTATGACTACCCACATAAACGTATGTGGGGAGAGACATACATCTCTAACTATTACATGACTGCTAGACAATACACTTTTTTTCCTGACAACTCAGATCTCATGTACGCCTTTGACTTACTTGTTCTTTAACACTTAACCCATGAACGCCCACCTTGGTCAACACAATATGGTATGCAATTGAATTTTCACACTGAACAATGCCATCTGGATGTAAGAGCTCATGCAGTGGCATGAAAGACTGACTGCATTATCTTATGGCAGTGTAGAGTATATTAAGAAGTGTCACCATTGTATAAGAATTTCCAGTTTGCAACAAGTACTTACCCATAAATGTAAATGGATGGAAATTCAATACATCTTTATGGACATGCTGGATCATTTATGGCTTGATTAGATTTGCTAGCTGTGTGTGTTTTATCTCCTCCTGTTTGTATTTAGAAGGCTAACTCAATCAGCAATGAAGGAGAATATTGATCTTTTTGGGAGATTACTTTCCAGTGGACTGAATAACTTTAGAAGGGAAAAAATAACAGTAAATCTTAATCTGTTTCTAAGAGTCCCTGAAATCTTGTCAATCTGTAACTCAAGTACATAAGAAATGTTAGTCTTCAGTGCTGGATATATTTCAATTAACTATTTTTTTCCATTTGCTGATTGTCTTCCTAGATAATAAAGCTGTTTGGTAGGTGTAAAACGGATAGGAAATTGAAGCTATTTGCAAATTTTTATTTAAATTGTTTCTCTTGACTAGACAAAGCTCAAGAGATTGATGTAAATCTCTGATGATCAACTGCATCCCCATTATGGAAGGGATTTTGTTTAAATGTATTTATATAAAATATATTTAGTAACTTTCTGTTCTGAGGATTACTGAATTCACAGATGTGAAAGCTTAAGTGGGTTCTTTTGACCTCAAAGACCTCTTGTTAAGGCCAATGCTGCTGCATTAGGAATAGTTTTATCTAAAAGACTTCTCCCCCTCTTCCCCCAGTGAGTAATTTGAAAAAGGAAAAGCAATATAAACTACTACTAAGAAAAAGAATATGAATGAGATGCAAGGAAATGGATAAATAGGAATGTAAAACTATTGTAGAACAATTCCCAATATGGTCACGTTAATCATAATCTTAAAAAAGTTTAAATATTCTTTAGTTACCATCTACCTAATTTTGCAATCTCCATCCCACCCTGGCCAAAGTCTGAACACCCTGACACGGAGATTTGAACTCAGAGCCTGGATCCAGATCTAAATCTGTGTTTTGTAAATGGCCACTATCTTTATAATGGACAAAAGCAAACCTGAGACTTGGACACCCCCTAAGCTTTGGGCTGTTCCAAATCCACATCCAAATTTTATGGTTCCAACCAATCTCTAGCAGTCCAGCTCTTACAAAATGTCATTACATGCAATAAGCAGGTTAGTACTTCCACTCTAAGGAAGACAATCGTTCTAATATGCAAAGATACTATGGCAGTTACTAAGTGGTACTGTTACACTTTTTCTTAGCGCACAAGCACTATTCAGAGTTTGAAGAAATGTGTGTTGCATTTATGATGCATTTTTTGGGGGGGGGGGAGAGGCTGCTGTGGCAAACAAAGGAGTTTTCTCTCCATCTCAAGAACTGACTGTAGTTAGAAAAAGACAACAGAGAGGTTACCTAGAAACCAGGCACTGCTGTGGACTAAGATTCCAGATGGACAATTATGGTTGATGCTTGTTTGTGCTATTTGTAACTACCTCTGTTGAAGGACTGATGGATTATCCCTGTATCTCATTCATTACATCCAGGCTGCATCTAAATCTTGTAGATTCTTACTGTATACCATATTTAAGATTTGGCCTCTTCCAGTTGTCCAAACAGCTACAATGCTCATCCAGGCTCTCATCTTGCATCCTCATTACTGTAACATCCTCTTCTCTCTGGCCTTGAAAAACAATCTTATCCCACTCAAAACCACTAAAAATGCTATTGAAGTTAATTCTTCTAGCTCAGAGGTGGGCAAACTACAGCCTGTGGGCCGAATAGAGCTCACCAGCCATTTTAATCTGACCATCAAGCTCGGGCTTGCCTTGCTCTGGCGCTCCAGCTGGGGAGCAGAATCAGGGGCCACTCCGTGCAGCTCCCAGAAGCAGCGGCCTGGCTACCCTCCAACTTCTATGCATAGGGGCAGCCAGGGGGCTCCGCTCTGCGCACTTCCCCCACCCCACAGAGCCCCCCCACCAGCTCCCATTGGCCGGGAACCAATGGGAGCTGCAGGGGTGTTCCCAGCGGACAGGGTGGCACCTCTGCATAGGAGCCAGAGAGAGGACATGCTGTTGCTTCTGGGAGCCACCTGAGGTAAACACCGCCTGGAGCTTGCACTCCTGAGCCTCCCTCCATACCTCAAGCCCCTGCCCCAGCCCTGATCCCCCTCCCTCCCTCCAAATCCCTCAATCCCAGCCCGGAGCACCCTCCTACACCCCAAATTCTTTATCCCCAGACCAGAGTCCACACCCCCAGCCAGAGCCCTCACTGCCTCCCAGACCCCAACCCCAATTTCATGCATATTCATGACCCGCCATACAATTTCTATACCTAGATATAGCCCTTAGGCCAAAAAGTCCTCCCCCCATCCTAGCTCATTGCTTTGACCATATCACTCATTGCATCCCTCCATGATCTTCCCTTTCTCAATTACATCAAAGTAAGCTACTTATCTTCCCTTTCTACTCTGCACACGTCCTCTCTTCCCCCATAACACCTGAAGTCAGCACCTGACTCTGATTAGCCAGCTATGCCAGTCTTCATTGTCCACTTCTTCAACTGACAAAACAAGCACCTTCATGCCTTCTCCCAGGCTGTTCCTCCTATTTGGGAGGAGCTCCCAGTGAACACCCAGAAAGCACCTCATTGCCCTCCTTAAAACTGTTTTGTAGGGATACCTACGGTCACAGTTTTGATGTAAATTCACCTTCATTCCCACTCCATAGCTCCCTGAGGGCATCCACTTAAGGCTTCCAGTTCTTAGCCATCACGTCTCTTGGGAGGACACCCATGTCTCCCTCCTTCCTGACCGGGGGTTTAAGGCTTCACAGATCCCAGTCTTACACTGTGATATTTGCAGCAAACCAGTCTGATTTCTCTCCAACGGCTATAACCAGTTAAAAGTTACCACAGAGCTCTTTCTAAAGCAAGCACATCATTCTCATTAAATCATTACAGAGAAAAAAATATATTTAAGACACTAAAAGTCCCTGTACACATACAAGCTTACCAGAGGTCACCCATCCATTTTGTGGGGTCAAAAGTCTTTCCAACCCTTCTGCAAGGTTGGAGCCCTTGGGCTAAAGGTTCTGTCCATTTGCTGGATCAGAAAGAATGCCCCAAGTCTGTTTAAATCAAGTGGTGGGTTTTTTTTAAATCAAAAGCCCTCCTTTGATTGTTGGTTTCTGGAAGAGCCAGTAAGAACCAGCATATGCAAGCATCCCAAGGGATGGAACTTCTCTGGATGTGTTTATAACACAAGCAATTCAACCTTAATCCTGGTGGGAGTTGTGACAACCCTCCCTACCTTAGATTACAAACAATTCCCGGCCCACAGTGATACATAAACCTTTCATACCCTTAATGCAAAATGATCCCCACAGATATTGCATGCAGTTACTATATCTGTCACATCTACAAACTTGACAATGTTTAGGCTGCTGGTTTTTCATACTGACCAATATTGTCTCATTGTTTCTGTGTGCGCCCTCTCTGTACCTGTGTTCTTGTTTTATAATTAGATTGTAAACTCTTTGGTGCAGGGACCGCCTTTCTGTTTTTATACACAGAGCTTAACACAACAGGATCCTGACCCAACACTAGGGCATGTATGTGCAGATACTACACAAATAATAATAGTAATAAAATCAACAAGTTGCACTAGGAATATACTGACTCCATGTTTCTGATTTTTCCAACAGGAAGCCAACCTGTAAGACCCCACCACCTGCTACCATTCAGAAGGTGCACTCTCTGAATGACCCTAAGATAAATCTATATTAAAAAATTAACCACACATCACTGTTCTTAGCATATACCTAATGGAGAGATAAGTACACCCCCAGCAGACTAACATTTTTCATAACTTTTATAGTTTTCTAGCAGTCAGTTTCTTACCCTTAGAGCCTTGTTGGATCTCAGGCTAATGCTAACATAACTTTTTCTAAATTAAATTCTCCTACCAGAGGGCTTCTTCCCTGCATTCTTATAATTCAATGGTGCAGCGTTTCTCTGCAAAAATGAGCATCCTGTAGAATGATTGTTGGCATTCTTCCCTTCCCCAACTCTAGAGGGTCATTCAGCTCAAACTAAAATTCTTCAAGTCTGCATTAGCATCCTTTAGAGACTTCAGTAATAAGCTGTCAACATTTTCAATTTGAACAATTACCCAAGAGACCTCTTCCCTATGAATTAACCAGGCCAGTCATTTACTGGAATGGTCTCATTGTTCATATGTTTAGTATTCTCCCCCAATGAACAGGTTTTTTCCCCCCTTTCCCCATCTGACAAGTGTTAATCAAATTGAACTCAGATTTAGTTTAATTTATTTGTGCTTGAGGAGATTTTATTTTACCAAACTCATTTTCAGGATGAAATTGCCTTTCGTACACAGAAATAAGCAAGACAGTGAAGGAACTCAGATGCTTTAATGAATAAGCAAGTACTGTATGTTCTATTTTACACCACTTTGTGTGTGTCCCATAATACAAATGAAGGAAGTCCACACTCAACTCAAACAAATTTATATCTGTGCAATGTCCAACAGAGTGGAGATTCATTTCTTTAGTCTGTAAGAAGTTTGGTTAACTCTTGCACTGTCCATAGGTCTAATGGAGAAGACATGAGCATCCTACACCAAGAATAGCGAGTTCAAGACCCATCTAGGATAGATGTCCCTTTTCTAAAAGATAGTATATTTCAACTACAAGCTGCTAGGCTAGTTGCAGGAATCTTTGGGTGAAATTCAATGGCCTGTATTATGCAGGAAGTAAAAGTAGGAGTTAATGGTCTCCGACTATGAAATTCAGGGCAGGAACAGTGGTAATTGTGTATTGTACAGATCTAGGCAGTGTGTCTCTGCCAAAGTGATCACACCATAGCATGAAAATAATTTCACAGGGTTTCCTGTTAGGCCACTTTTCTGATTAAGCAATAAAACAGGGATACTGTTAACAGGCATCCCTGTCCTGTGCCTGCATCATCTTAGAATGTGTCATAATGAAGAAAACATAAGTAATATTTGTCCTATAAGATGGCATGATCTGGTGGATAGGGTCCTGGAGCAGGAGATCATTCCTAGCTCTGCCACTGACCTGCGGTGTGACCTTGGGCAAGTCACTTCCATTGTTTCCTCTCCTACCTGTTGTCTGTTTGGACAGTAAATTCTTAGGGGCTGGGATTGTCCCTTCCCATTGGTTTGCACAGTCTGCAGCACAATCCAGCCCTGAGTTGGGTCTGGGTGCAATGCTTGATTGAAGGTCAGGGACTGTCTTTTTGGTCTTTGGATAATGCCTAGCACAATTGGGCCATGACCCATGACTGGGGATCCTAGGCACTACCACAATACAAATAATAAATGTAGAAATATAAAATAGTACATCACACACTCTGTCAGTGCCCCATTAACATATGCCATCTCCCACATACACCTTAACAGAAGAATTTGAACATGAAAAAAAGCACTTGCTTCTAATAGTTTAAGCCTTGAATATATGCAAATAAATGAAAGTTTATGGAAATCTGAAGGCTAATACATTTTCAGAGGACCCTTCACAGTAGGAAACACAGGCAGTGAGTGCCCTTTCAGAGATATCAGATTCTATACTATCCCTACCTTCTCACCACTCCCACCCTGCCCTTAGGCCAGCACTCATTATGCACCTAGCGTTTTCACGCATGCAGATAAAAAAAATGCTTAAATTAAAAATGTGGCTCCTATGTTTAACTAACTGTTTCTATTGCCTCCAGTTATCAAAGCCACCTGGCACATATTAGACAGATTGGCACCTACTATGGTTATTTTTCTAGAATAAGGCAGAAGTCATAAGCAGGTGGTAGCTTTTACTGTCTAGGCCATTATTCTTTTGTTTCTTGCCTTTGGCCACTGTTTCCTACCAGATGTGTTCTGTATTTTTGCTTTTAATTAAAAAAAGTTTGACTATGATCTATACCAGTATTGGATTTGTGCGCACACGCTCATGAACAGTTTAGTTCTTTAGAGAGATTTAAATAATTAATAACGGAAGTGGGAATCATGTGTTACTACTGTATATGAATTGTATTTCCATCATAAAAATCAAAACTTTGTTATGCTTTTTACGGAGAGGTTTTATGTAAAATAAGCTATTTGTCATTATTCTTCAAAGGCAACTAATAGAGTCTTACACAAAATATAAATGAATCCTCTTATTGGGGGCTTGTCAAGGTTCCTCCCCCACTCTGAACTCTAGGGTACAGATGTGGGGACCTGCATGAAAAACCTCCTAAGCTTATCTTTACCAGCTTAGGTCAAAACTTCCCCAAGGTACAAAATATTACACCCGTTGTCCTTGGACTGGCCGCTACCACCACCAAACTAATACTGGTTACTGGGGAAGAGCTGTTTGGACGCGTCCTTCCCCCCAAAATACTTCCCAAAACCTTGCACCCCACTTCCTGGACAAGGTTTGGTAAAAAGCCTCACCAATTTGCCTAGGTGACTACAGACCCAGACCCTTGGATCTTAAGAACAATGAAAAAGCATTCAGTTTTTTACAAGAAGACTTTTAATAAAAAATAGAAGTAAATACAAATAAAGAAATCCCCCCTGTAAAATCAGGATGGTAGATATCTTACAGGGTAATTAGATTCAAAAACATAGAGAACCCCTCTAGGCAAAACCTTAAGTTACACAAAAGATACACAGACAGAAATAGTTATTCTATTCAGCACAATTCTTTTCTCAGCCATTTAAAGAAATCATAATCTAACACATACCTAGCTAGATTACTTACTAAAAGTTCTAAGACTCCATTCCTGGTCTATCCCCGGCCAAGACAGACTATAGACAGACCCACAGACCCTTTGTTTCTCTCCCTCCTCCCAGCTTTTGAAAGTATCTTGTCTCCTCATTGGTCATTTTGGTCAGGTGCCAGCGAGGTTACCTTTAGCTTCTTAACCCTTTACAGGTGAGAGGAGCTTTCCCCTGGCCAGGAGGGATTTCAAAGGGGTTTACCCTTCCCTTTATATTTATGACAGGGCTGATATCTGAGTTTGGTTAAAAAACACCTCCCATGCACCCTACCAGAGTACTACAAGCCCTAACTTGAATAAAGGCTGTCCTCCAGGTTTAAATATCCTCCATCTGAATTATAACATTTTTTCCCCTGCCATCCTCCAGACTCAAAGAACTCAGTGTCCCTGTAAATTTGGATTGGTCTTTTAGGTGCCTTCATCTGAAAATGCCATCATGCAAAACAACTTACAGTACATTATGGGTGTTTCATATATTTCCTTGCCATGACATTTAAGTGTCTCTCTGGTAGAAGAATTCACTTTGTCAAAATGACAGCTTGATAGTGCATAAATACCTTTACTCTTTGACTACAAAGTCATATCTACCGACTTTGCCATTAAAATAATTCTTTGTTTCTCTTAACATATGGTCATCTTAGACTATGAAAATCTACTCACTTCTCTGCTTTACCATCAACACTTACCAGCAATTAAGATAACAGTGCTGAATATACCAGAAGCAATGTTAATCTTTTGTTAGGTAATAAGCATCAGCAACCAAAGGCTTAGGAGACAATTGAATAAGTAGGAGTGGGACCCTTCCAGCATGAGCTTATTTGTTATCACAATAGCGGACAGAAAAAAAAATAGATCACTGTCTTGCAGTGGTGCTGGAACTAGGAGTACTGCTGCACCCTCTGGCTTGAAGTAGTAACACACCAGATACAGGGTTTTGGTTATCAGCACCCCCTCCCCCCACACACATACTATAAAACTTGTTCCAGCACCCCTGTTCTCTTGCATTCTAGTCTAGGGTGACTAGATAGCTACTGTGAAAAAATGGGACGGGAGTGAGGTGTAATAGGTGCCTATATAAGAAAAAGTCCACAAAAATCGGGACTGTCCCTTTAAAAACAGGACATCTGGTCACCCTATTCTAGTTCCACTAAACCATCATATCCTCTTACTTTCATGTCAGCGCTTAGGTGTGTGAAAAGAGAAACTTTTTAGAATGCAGCATCCAAACAAACATGGCTCATTTGTGTCAACTTGATAGAAGTAAATTATGTTACGGAAAAGGAGGGTGGGGAGTAGAACACTATATTGCCAGAAAAAGCAGCAACCACATCTTCAGAAGTGATCATAGAATATCAGGGTTGGAAGGGACCTCAGGAGGTCATCTAGTCCAACCCCCAGCTCAAAGCAGGGCCAATCTCCAATTTTTGCCCCAGATCCCAAATGACCCCCTTAAGGATTGAGCTCACAACCCTGCATTAAGCAGGGCAATGCTCAAACCCCTGAGTTATCCCTCCCCCCAATTGACTGCCTACTTTCAACTGACACTCCCTATCACATAATTGCCCTCTTATATGATTTTTCCCCTAGCATGTCTTTGAAAAGGGGTGTGGTCTGGAACTTTAAGTCTGACAAGGAAACAGTTGTAGCCCTAAAGTCTAGGGGGCTTCAACTGTCTGCTGCAATGCCCCTTCTTCCTGCTGTTAGTGTTTCCAATTCATGATTTTATTGCGAGTCTCATGATATTTAGTGTATTTTAAAAAAAATCCAGAGACCCGGCAGTCATCTGAATGCACCAGAATCTCAGTTTCTCTCTTTAAAAATAGAGAGTTTCTAGTACTCATTCAGATGTAAACTTGAAAAATGTTACCCTTAAAAAGATACAAGAGCCAGAAAACAAATTTAAAAAAAAAAGCTGTAAATGGAAAAAAAAAAAATCTCAAAACCAACTTGCCACAATTCCTACCACTCTGACTCTTAGTGGTAACATCCAGTTTACATACAGTTTTTCTGCAGTTCTTATCTTGATATTACATTATGGCAGAGTTCTGGGAGTTGATTAAAATACTAGAAGTCCTTTTGGAAAGACAACTATTTATATTCTAGCTTCAGCATTCAAACTGCTCTGGGAAATACTTGGGTTTTTTTAATTGTTTTCTATGACTCAGCAACAGTCTACAGTTCAGCGCGAGACTGGCCTTCTCTGAGATACTTCTAAATGTGAAAATAATGTGTCATAGGCCACTTGTATTCACACTTCGGAGGAGCATTCTAGGTTTTATTGCATAGGTTTCATCTCTATTTGCACAAATTTCTATTTTAGTCCAATCAGGTTCTAAAAGCAGGAGGAACAGAGTCTGTAAGGCACTGGAATGGAACTCAGGAAATCTACATTCATCTACTCCTCTCCCTTTCACAGGCATCCTGTGCAACTTTGGGCAAGTCATTTGATTTTTCTGTTACTTCATTCCCCATCTGTAATCTGGGGGCAACAGTACATCCTTTCTTCTATGCTCCTTCTGTGTTTGCACAGTAACTAGCACAATGGGGTCACTAACAGCTTTGTCTTTGAGAGATTCCAATCTTCTTTTTAAGATTTCAGGACAATGGATACGTTATGCACCTTGCCATGTTAACGAGGTACAAAGAGAAGACCAAGATCAAACATATGTTATGGTTACTCTCCAAAGAGAAGGGAGCTGGAGCATTTACTTGTACACAATGGAGTTCAGCAGGCTATTGTGAAAAGGCAACTCAAGCTGTGCTATCAAATGTCAGAAAGAGGCACATATTTCTTTCTATGCATCATCAATACAGAACTACACATAATGGGTAACATTTTAAAAGAAACTAAATGACTTACAAGCCTACCATACTGGAAGTCAATGAGACTTAGCCATAAGGTGGCCATATTTCCCAAAGTAAAAACAGAACACTGCCTGAGCCCTGTGCCACCCAGCGGCTCATGTTGACACATGCCCAAAATGTCCCTCCGTGCTCCCCAAGGGGTCACACCCCATGTTTTTGGGAAACAGGGCATTTGTTCTGTTTGCTTTTGCCAACTGATAATCAGTTGCAATAGTGAACGGGACATATGCCCATTTTTGTTAAAGAAAGACGGGATGCCTGGTACGGGGTTTACGAATGGGATTGTGCTGGCCAAAATGGGATGTATGGTTACCCTACTTAGCCTTCTACATAACTTAAGCACCTTTGAAAAATGCTACTCAATGGATGCTTCAGTGTAGGAGATACAGATTAGGTCTTGTTCTGTGCTCACTTCCAAGCCTCTTTAGAAAGCCATTTCCATTCTAATTTGAATATAAAATTTGGAGAATGTGTATATTTTTGTAATGGGGTAGTACAGGTTAAATTGAGCCCCTTGCATAATGTGGCTCAAATATACAATAAGACATTCCCTTCCCCAAACAGCTTATATTCTGAATAGACAAGATGGGTGAAATGATTCTCCTGCCTATTTTACAGCCGGCAATGGAGGCAAGAGAAATTGAGGGCCACGGTCACACAGGAAATCCACAGCACAGCCAGAAATTGAATACCCAGCCGAGGACCTTAACAGAAAAAGCATTTTTGCTCATTCTCCCCCTAAATAGGTCCTACACTTTCCTAGTGTTACCTGGAGGGTACTATTTTGCTATTACCAAGCATCAATGTCTGAATGATAAAGGGAGGAAGAATTTGTACCAGTTTCTGATCCAGAAAATCAGGTACTATAGAAAACTGAATGACTGTGCTTGACTTTGTGAGTTTAATTAACGTAGAAAAAACTGTTTATCTTTTATATCATATTTTGTAGTTCATGGATACTAATTTATTTAATTTTACAGCAATAAAAAGGAAATTAAAAAAATCTCATTTCAATATTACATCCAAAGTCGTCATTTCTAATGATTGTCTAATTTGAGGAAAAGGGCAACTAGTATTTCTATGCAATGATTAATTACTTAGCCTAAACAATTGGTTGTAATGAATGTTTCAAAAGGTGTGCAATATTGGTTTTCAATGGTATTAAATTATTTAGACTTAAATTAGCCAATATGGCTTTAATTTATTTACATTGAATTCTAAAGTAAACTAGAAGGTAATTGCTTTGCCCATTTTTTGTATATATCCTGCTGACCGTTTGTTAATCTCAGTGGCTATGTTAATTCCTATGATGCCTAGCACTGAGCTCAGGAGTACACAAAATTGCTAGGGCTAGATGTAGGTGCATTCTGCAAGAAGGGCATACCTTCCATCTCCTCCATTGCCAGGATGGCATAAGGGCCAGGCAGAATTGCAGCCTCAACCTCAGGGCAGCATAGAGACTGTCCCTTTCCTCTTTTTCTAGAGTCACCAAGCACCCAGGGGCAGCAGCTTGGGTCATTACCTTGTTTTTCACTCCCCTGGAGCTGTACTGGTATACCAGGGAACATTTAGCAGTTAATAAAGGTAAGTAACAGAGGGCAAACTCCCACCTTCCGCCAGGTAGTTGAATGAAAATGTCATCCTCCCAGTCCTGAGAGGCTTTGTGCTGCGCCTTCCTCTCTGCTATGCCCAATAGCATGCTCTCCACTTAAATCATGCTCACCATAGTGACAGAGGGTTAGGTTTACTTTCTGCTATCATGCATATCATTTTATAACAAGCCAATTCATACAGCTAGATCCTCAGCTGGTATCAAGGAGTGTAGTTATGCAGATTTATACCAGACAGTGGTTTGGCCCTCTCTCTTTGATTCAAAATGTCGTATTATTGTTCAAAGAAACTGGATTCAATTTCTATTAAGCCTGCTGTAATCACTGCCAATGGACACTTCTGTAAACAAAATATTCATTTTCCTCCAGTGACAAACAGTAGCAAGCGGCCTGTAGAATTCATCCCTGAAAGAGTTCAATTGTCCCTGTTTTCCGTACTCACTCTATGAATTAGTCAATTTTCACTCACTTTGTGAAACTGTAAGCTAGGCCTGTGCCAGAACAAACTCTTTGAGCTTATCTACACAGTACAAACCAGAGGGGTGTGCACTTTAGCATATTGTGCATTAACTGCCCCATATGGACCTGCTAGTATGCGGCAGAGGTAAGAGTATAGGACCAGATCTTTAGCTGGCGTTAGTTTGCATAGTTCTACCTGTTCATGATCTGGTCCAGCTTCTTCTTACAATTTCCTGTATGACTTTTTTTAACCGGGAAAGGGTTCAGGAATCTTATTGCCTCTTATCACTTGCCATGTTGATTAATCTGTAAGACCTGCCTTCGTTTCCACATCTAGTAATGGATTCTATGGACTTGATTTATCCTGGTTGTCATAGGAGCGTGCTAACTGCACAAATCTGAGCCATCAAAAGCAGTTGTACCCCTGGGGCTCACCCCTAGAGAAAGCAGGTGGCATTTGCACTACTGCCCTCCAAGATCTCCCACCAGAGGAGTCAGTCTTTAAATGTAGGTCATTGTTCCATAGGAACTGCATGGGTAGAAGTTGTGGTTAATCAGCACATCCCCCTAGACACTCGGGCTAAGCAAAAAAAATCTTAGCCCATCAGGCTTACAGCTGCCGTGTAATAAATTCATCATAGACCCTGATGAGAACACTAAAAATATTGATTTTACAGGCAACCACATTAAATGTGATTTGTCTCAAAAGACTGTTCTCTCCTATTTGTCACGATGAGTCTTTTTACTATTTGATTGTGGTTTTCTAAAATCTAATCTGAAAAGGTTAACTCTCTACATGAGTAACATTCTAAGTTAGAATGAATCTAAAAGTTACAATCAAGGACTTTCCGACTACAGGCTGTGTTCCTGTGAATCTGACCTTACATTGTACATTAGAAGACACAAATGGTAATCAGTGCCTTTGTCTGAAAGACTGGCATTTTTTCAAAGCACCTGCAGTTCCTGTGCATATTTTTATGAATGCCTTTTATCAGTTCTTAAGTTTCATTCCACTGTGGATCTGCTTATGGGCATTTCAGGTTTTTATCTTTGTTAGTTATCCAATTTGCCTTAAAATGTTGACCCCAGGAATTGGCAGGAAACAGATTGCCCTTTATCTCCCTTTACTATTAATTGCACACAAGTCATAGTGAAGTGAAATTACAAAAGGTCAACAGTAATGAAGGCTTTTATCTTCCTATCGCTTTTGTTTCAAGTTAACTTTGATTAAGCAAGGTACTAAGTAGATCTGTAAAACAGTAGCAGAACTGGCTAAGTAGTATAAATCTTGTCTGTGAACTCAAGCAGAATTCATTTTGAAACTGTTGATGAGATCCTCTTAATTATTTACAGATGTTTCTCCAAACATTGGGCATTAAAAAAAAAGTAGAAATTCCAAAGTTTTCATGATTTTTTACATCAATGACTATTCATCTCAAACGTCTCATCAAGAGTTGATCATTCCCCAGTTATTTTTATCTTATTTAAAATGTTTGTCATCTAGCAATGACAATAGCATATGACAGGTGGCCAACCATGCAATGTGAATAGTGACTAGTCAAAGCAAGCAGTTTGCAAACGATCCCTAGAGTGAAGGCTATTTGTCTAAAACTATTCACCAGTTTCTTATCACTTCATTAGGAGATTGAGACTCATGGGAATGATTTGCAAATACAAAGAGGACTACATTCATAATAAATATTGCTTGCCATAAAATATTCAGCCAACTCTAGCCATTAAATGATCATTAAAGTTACCTTATATTTGTTATACCCATGGATAGGCCAGTATAATTTAGTTGGCTGAGATTTGCTCATGTGGTCTAGAATTACTTACTATTGTTCCTAGAGGGTCAATATATTTTGAACTATTGGTTGAGATAAATGCAACTGTTTTCTTTAAAACAAAAGACACAAACAATAGGCTCAATATCTGAAGAAAAAGTTGAATATTTGTTAACAAAAAGATAGTGCGAGTCAACTAAAACCATTCCCCATTGCTCGTTTTTGCACTGATACAAGATTCAGGTCTCCTCTTGATATACTTATAGGAATCCTTAACCTAAATGGAAGGTACATACATGTAACAAGCAACACACAGGGAACATTTTTTCCCTCTTCTGCTGCTTCTTAGAGTTGTCAGACATGTATTTGGAAACAAGATTCAGAATAATAAAAAGACTTACCCCAGACACCAAGAGATGCCATCTCCAAATTGCTTTAAGTAGAAATTTCTATGCTCACACATTTTATTGGTATATGTAAATGAAAACATAGCATCCACTGTAAAATGTTAATTATGCCATAATGTATATCAGTCATTGTAGCTTCAGAACCAAGAGCTAGAGTAGCACTAGAGAGGTCATGTCTCTCTTTATATAATTAGTGGCTAACAGGTACCTCCACAGTTGTACACTCAGAGCTTACTACTGTAATACTGGCTATTCTGAGATGGGGAAGTCTCATTTGTTGTTTTGTTTTGTTTTTTGGGGGGGGGTGAGATAAAAAAGGAAGGTCTTGATTAATCCCCAGGTGGAACGAGAAAAAGGGCATCTTGAAATATTTTTCTAGATGGGAAAACCATTTTTTGACAAGCCCTACTCACAACCTCTCTCCATCAGCTGACCAGCAGCCATCCACTGCAGCCTGAAACATGAATGGAATTGACTACAGATGCCTCAATTCAGCACATTGCACAGGCAGCACCTGCTGTTGGGGCTTCTTTAGAGCCCTAAGGGTTATACTGTTCTTCCCTAGTGCAGCCCCGCCAAAACCACTGCCTTCCTCCACAGGTGACCCCCTCCCCCCCAACAACTTCCATGGGTGGAGGCTGGTTCCATCAGGGTTGATATTAGCCTATGACCTGCAAGATCACACTCACAGGGTGAAGGAGATACATATATAAAACAACAAGAATACAGACAAGGTGATGTTGATAAATGCTCAGCATGAAACAGTCTGTACTTTTATGACAGAACACATGCTGCTTACTCTAGACAGCTTACTGTGGAACTTTTCAATTTCTATTACCTCCTAAATGATCTCGGACTACACAGATACTGTGGGGCCTGATTAACTCCCATATACGAGCTAACAGATTTTGAGCTGCTCTCAGTAAGTGCAAGTATCACTTGGAGCAAATATTGTATCAAAACAGTTTATGGAGCAGTGTCAGAAAGAGAGACTCGGGTTGAATCTGGGAGAACCCAATTACTTCTGAGAGCTTTTGGGCAAACATGTTCTGAGAACCGCTGTGCTACAAGGAACTGCCAGCAGACCAGATGTGGGCACAAAAAACAAGCTTCTTATTACTTTCCTCTGAGCATGGGAATGCTTGTGTTAAACATGATTTTTTAAGTGGCAGTGAGGGACAAAAATTATGAATACTGAGGAAAACATGCATTAGCAATTAACACTGCTACAATATCACTATTTAACCCTGCAATTGGTTGTGAAATAGAACCTCATGTGAATCAATAGATGCTCATGTTCTCCCACCCTTTACATCCTAAGCTGTGAAATACTGTACCATCTAATTAAGATATTTAAGGCATTTTGGGTAGGATTTTCGAAAGCACCTACATGATTTAGGGGCACAAGTCACATTGGAAGCTGATGGGACATTTTTGAAAATCCCAACCCTTTCTCTAAAATATTGTGCAAATTTTTACAATTCTGTTTATTTTAATGTCTAAAAGGGAGTGCAGATCATTCAAAACTCTGCTCTCAATTGTGAGCACTAAGCTCTTCTGAAACTCAAGCACATAGCATATGTCTACACTGCAATGAGACACCCATGTTTGGCCCAAGCCAGCTGACGTGAGATTGTGGCACTGTTTAATTGAAATGCAGACTTCTGGGCTTGGCTGCAGCCCAAGCTCTGGGAACCTCCCACCTTAAGTCAGCTACCATAGGCCAGCCACGGGTGCCCAACCGCAGTGTAGACATACCCACAGAGTAACTTTTTTTTTTAAAAATCAAAATCTGATTTGTCCTCAAACTACTCTTGTTTACAATACCGATGTGTGATGTTATTGACATAAACTGTGACCATATAAAGCAAAGGAGTACTTGTGGCACCTTAGAGACTAACCAATTTGAGCATAAGCTTTCGTGAGATTATGCTCAAATAAATTTGTTAGTCTCTAAGGTGCCACAAGTACTCCTTTTCTTTTTGCAAATACAGACTAACACAGCTGCTACTCTGAAATCTGTGACCATATAAATCATTGTTGCAACCACTGTTATATATTTGCAGCAAATATTGTACAGAGGTTGTTTTGTGAGGTGCCTAAAAAAGGTTATTATTTTGGTTATGATTATGCTATCTGTATGTGTGTATCATTTTTGTAGTTGAAATTATGAATATTGACTATGTACTTGTATCTCAATGTGTTTGATTCTAAAGTAGCATTAGTGAAGCATTTGGCCAGCTTCTGAGAAAGGGATTTGCAGATTAAGTGCCCAATCAAGAAACACTTAACTGACAATGGACCTTTGAGACAAATCCACATGTGAGAAGTCTTCCTGGGATGTTCAAGGTAGTATGTGAGTAATGGCTGCCATCTGCAAACTGAGTCATGCATGGACATGTGACTTGCCCAGGTGGCTACAAACTCCATCTTGTTGCTGTGATTTTGCACAGGAGAACAAAAAGAGAAAGAATATAAAAGGCCCTGGAAACCCCTCCATCTTGTCTTCAATCTTGCTTCTTACCTCTGGAGAAACTTTGCTACAAACTGAAGCTCTGAACAAAGGACTGAATGACCCATCCCAGCTGTGGATGTACTCCAGAGACTTGATTTGAGTCTGCAGTTTATTCCATCACTGCTACAAGCCTGAACCAAGAACTTTGCCTTTACTGTATGCAGTTGATTCCATTTAACCAATTCTAGCTCTCATCTATATTTCTTTCTTTCTATGAATAAACCTTTAGATTCTAAAGGATTGGCAACAGCATGATTTGTGGGTAAGATCTGACTTGTATATTGACCTGGGTCTGGGCTTGGTCCTTTGGGTTCAGGAGAACATTCTCTTTTACTGGGGTATTGGTTTTCATAATCATTCATCCCCATAAGAAGTGGCTGCTGGTGGTGATACTAGGAAACTGGAGTGTTTAAGAGAATTGCTTGTATGACTTATGGTTAGCCAGTGGGGTAAAACTGAAGTCCTCTCTGTTTGGCTGGTTTGGTGTGCCTCAGTAGCAAGAAACCCCAGCCTTGGGCTGTGACTGCTCTGCTCTAAGCAATTTGTCCTGAATGGATACTCTCAGTTGGGTCCTGTCAGAGGCAGCATCATTACACAGTGAAAGGACTGTGATAAAACGTGTGCAGTTTCCAGTTTTTGGATCTTGTTTGTCTGTCCTTGGTAAACAGGACGTTTACCTGGAGCAATATTATTGAACTCCTGCTGATTTTAACCTTTCAGTTAGGTTACCAAGTTCCATCTCTCACCTCCCCTGCCCTCCACCTAAGAAGCTCAAACTTTCCCTTCCTAATTTAAATCTTTGAGTCCAAGTAATATGTTGGTTGAATCTGTTTATCCCACCAGGACCAATTATAGCTTTTCTCACATGCTATTACTGCATGAAAGACTCTTGCTGAGACCTAACAAATACTTTATAATTCCTTTAATTTTGTTTTTATTCATCTGGAATTCATGTCAGCAGCCTGTTCCTTCTGTGAAGCAGCCAACATCTTAAAACATCCTTTCTTAAGTGTTCCCAATACTAGTATCTGGTCCATGTGCTCTAGCAAATATTAAAGAAAAGGTGCTAAAAAGCTCCTTCTGTACTTATTTCCACCAAATTCCATTTTCCATATAATGACCCCAAATAAGTGCCTCAGTCATTGAGTCCAGGTGATAAGTGTGCACTGCAACTTAGGAGGGAGAAATAGAGCTGGATTTAAGCCACCTTTGACAACCTGTCTTGATCCAGGAACAAATATATTCCAATATAAACTGCAGCAGTTTTAGGGTTTATCTAAAGTAAGCCAGCTGCCAATACCCCCGGGGGTTCATATGGGCAGGACGGAATAGGAAAAAACCTTGTCATGCCTTCATTCTCCTGGCCAACATAGATGTGGCTAGAGGGAGGATGATTGGTATAGGTCTCTAAAGAGTGGCTCTCTGCAACCAGGGGATCCTCCTACACAAGGTGGGGAGTCATTTCCTTTAGACATTCTATAGGGCAGTGGTGCGTAGGAGAGAGGTCAGAGTGCAACAAAAGTTTGAGCCCATATCTTAAGTGACATAGGATTCAAAATTTAATCATTTCTGTTACACAATTGCAAATTAGTATTTAGCATTTACCATACCACCTGCTGAAAGAAGAGCTGTTGGGCATATTCTATGTATTATTATTCATGAAGTAATTGTTTAATACCTCTCATACATTTGAGATCTGTAGCTGTTATTACATTGAACATGGACATTGCCAAATTAAAATTATATGCTAGGGTTAAAAAATACATTCACACAGCTGACAAACCATGAGAAATTCATAGAATGCTATTTTTTACTATTGGCTCTACCAATCCGACCCGTTTCACTTCTGCTGTCTTCAGTACGTGAAACCCGAGTCAGTTCAGTAGGGTCAGGCACTACTTCTAGTTCCATGTAATTTGAAGGGACTGTTTGCTTTCTGGTGCCCAATGCCTTTTATTGCCTGTTGTTGCTGTCTGATATGTGAATCCTGACAACAGCAGCTTTGCTCAAAGATTCAGTCAGTGACAAGATTGTTAGTAACTTTCTCAAGTCTGGTTTCCTTCCTAACTGCTAAGCATGAGTACCGATTTTATTCTTTGATTCCCTGTGACATAAGGCATCCTAGTCTTTCCACCTCCATCTGTCCAATGTCATATTTCTTGCTCTGTTATAGTCTGTTTCCATGACAGTGACATCTTCACAATGGTTCATATGTCAGCTGTTGTCTTCCTCTTTTCCATCTTCCACCACATGGTACCCAATCAAGTGTATGCCAAGGAATAGTTGTGATATGTGTACAACATTCCCAACCACTTCAGCCTTCTTTCTCAAATGATTGTCTCTAGTGTCTGGTGGCCAGTCCTGTGTAATACATCAACATTGGCTACTTTATCCCATCAGCAGACACTACATATTTTTTTGCAAGCATCTTTGATGGAGTGCAATAAGGTTTCTACTGTGGATTTCTAGCATTTGCATCATTTTGGAAGCATACAACAATGTTAGTATCAGAATGGCATTGTATAAAATTGTTTGTGTGAATCTCCTTATTTTTCCCAGACATTTGCCAGCCTCGAAAAGGTTCCACTTGCCTTCCCGATTCTTGCTTTCATCTCTTTATGGAGCTGGCTATCACCACTAACTGTATTGCTATGGCATATGTACTCATTAACCCACGCTGTATTCTTCATTATCCATCACATATGCACAATCATTGCTCACTCCAACAACCATAACTTCTGTTCTCTTTTGGCTGATTCTTAATTCTACTTTGGCAGCCTCACATTGATATTTGGTAGAAGTCCTTCACATAGGAACAGCAGCTATGTCTAAAACAAAATCTGAAAAATTAAGATCTTGAAGATTAGCTCAATTCCACTGAATGCCTGTAGTCTCCCTTTGATGTTGCTTTTCACATCATGCAATCACAGTGTAGACAAGAAGAGGTGATAAAATGCATCCCTGTCACACTCCAGTGATAATATCAAACCAGTCAGTCAATCTCTCTATTTTGTCCTTACACAGCATTTTGAAACTTCATACAGCATCTGAACCAGTAACATGATGTTCCTAGGAAGCCCATATTGTTGCAAGATCTTCCATAGGGACTCTATTTATGCAATCAAAATGCTTTGGTGAAATCTATAAAGTTCAAGAGTAACTCTTCTCTGGTAAGCAAGCCCTTGACTGAGAAACTGCTTTCTAAATCAATCTTTTCAGTCTAGAACCTGTTTGCTCAGTATGCAGTTTTTTCATCTATGACGAGTTTGAGTCAGTTCAATAGTACACTACAGAACACTTTTGCAGATACTAAAAATGGTATTCTTAACCATTTGGTTTCCTTTCTTTGGTAGTTTGCAGATCAGACCTTTCTTCTGCTCTTCCAGGGATTTCCCCCCCCCCCGACTATATTTACATATGTCTTGCAACTCACTGCAGAATGCATCTTTTACTTGTTCATTATGGTCACTGGGAGTGGAACACTGGATGAGAATTACTTTACCATGATTTGTAACAAAACATGCTCCTATAATTTATGAGTTAACTGGTTCCTACTCCATTAGATATTATATTGCCTTTTTGTTAAGGAGTACTCACAGAGTATTATCTTGCCTTCCTGAATATAGTACTTGATACCATCTGAATGGATTCTTCCATATCCACTCCACCTCATTTCACTCATTCCAAGATTTAGTAATAATTAACTGAATCTTTTCTTAAACTGAGTCAGGTAATTAAAGTGTCCCATATGGTTCTCACATTCCAGCACCAGATTCTAGTTTTAGTTATTAGGATCTCTTCTTTCAGACAAGAAACATTTAAAGAATTGCATTCCTCAGTGAGATGGGGCTGCAAAAATTCATTTTAAAGGGCTTCACATTTAACTTCTTATAACCTGAGAAGTATTTCTCCTATGTGGTTGAAATTATACCTTTTGTTAGGGGGAAGAATCAATCACAAAAACATCCAGGAGGGATTGCTATTGCTTTGTGATGGAAGCTGAGCTTAGAAAGAAAGACCTAAACTTACCTATGAGTCATGACCAATGTCTCTATAATTCAGTTTGCTATTTCATTAAGCATATTTAACCATGCATAATTAACAAGTAATATGAAGTGAAAACATGGGCTTAAGCTATAAACTAAAGGGAATGAATTCTAAATAAAGTTTTTAAATGAGAATTTCAATTAGAAAGCCTGCAGGGAGCAGGGAAAAATTGCTGTGAACCCCTAACAAGCAACAAGATTCCTCTACTTATTTGCCCTGATCTTCTTGTCTCTCTCCTCATACACTGACATGTCTAGTGGGCTGAATCTGAATTTTTACTGCATTTTTGATTGCTCATGCAACTTCCTGTATTCTAGGAATCTTAGTGCAACACTAATTAATAACCACATGTGCTTAGAAGTTAGTGTCATGCTAGATCCTAGCCTATTACTAAAGTTAGATCATGCCGCAAAATACAAACACAACAGAGTAGGAACTAGGAAACGCCATTAAGCTCCCCTTGCTGATTTTCCCCTGAATTATTCTGGGGGCAAGCTTTACTTCTCACTCCCAATTGTTTGTGAAAGAATGAAGGAGTTTGGCCCATGAACCCAGAGTTTAACATTGAATATGGACCGCCTGCAACTTTTCCCCTGCCACCTCCAAAACAGCACAAGTCCACAGAAGCTATACTGTAAGGGACCTCACAACTAGTATCCACCTCTGGGACTTAACTTGCTCAGCACAGATGGGGCTGGATTGTTCCACTTACTAAAAGAAGTAGAGAAGATGCTCTACCTCTAACCCATCCATTTCCCACATTCAGATCACTGGGACTATGAAAAAAAAAAAAAAGGTCTTCTGGAGAGCCTGGGAAAGAGGGAATGTTATAAAGAAATTACTTATCCCCCTTTCCCTGTGGAGTGAGGAAGATCCATGTCTGAAAATTTCCCATGATTCAATCTGGACCCTAGTTTTGTTATAGAGCTCTTTTTCCTCTCATCTTTTTCCAGAGATATTTCTTTTAAGGAAAAATCACCACCAGCACCACTTTAACTTTTAAAGGAATTACTTCAGCCAGCTTTAAGGCAGAGGCTCTAAAGAGCTGTTTGGGGCTAGCTCATTTGCGGCATTATCTTGCAAGCCTGCTCTATACACAACTTCCATGGCCCACAAGGTAAAGTCTGGTGCTCCAGTCCAACAATAAGGAGGGACTGAGCTGTCCACATTGCTACCTTTCCCCTTGTAGAAGAATGTCCAGTGAGGCTGTACATGGATAGGGCCCTGCTGGGTTTAGGGATGGGGTTGAAAAGGAGAGGGCAGTGAACTGGTCACTCTTTATGGCAATCTCCCATGCAAAACCCGCAGCTTTCCACATAAAATCCAGGAATGAATGATCTTTTGGTCAGCTGGAAGGGGAAACAGTAAATGGCAGCGCTGCTGCCGCCAGGATAATTGCCATCATTGTCAAGCAATTCTAATGGAGCTGGAAAGAGGGCACCCTCCATATAAACCCATTTTGGTTTCCATGGATCTAGTAGGGTGTAGGGGCACTTCCTCTTGGATCCTCGAAGTCTTAGGCCTTCTCCTCTACAAACTAAATGCCCCTTTAATTCCCACCCCCTTGTGGCAATGCTTTACATGGAACTTCATGTGGCAACCCTTGAAATTTGTGTGAGCTGCTCTTCTGGTCTGCTGTGACTTCAGCATACAGAGAGCTGGCAGGATTGAGCTCTTAGTTTGGTCCAAAATACTAGAGCCTTTTTCACAACTCTGACTTGGAAATAAGAGTTCCTGAGATTTGTGGCAAGGACTGGATAGAGATTGCTGACAGGTCTCAAACAGTGTCCAAAAGAGGTTTGATTAGGAGAGCTACTAGGATACGAGACAAGGTCTTGAGATTTTCAAAGACAAATGGCAGACGGGTGCTTCATCTCCCAGAGAGAAGGACTAGGACTAACTGCCATTAGTGCCTAAATGAATAGGAAAAAGTGACCCAGGAGCATCAGAGAAAAAGGAAGGTAAATTACAGGCTCTCTTCTAACACGGCTCATTAAAAAATGCAAATAGTTAGCAGACTTCCACAAAAGCTTCCTCAGTTTTAGAATTACTACTTTTATTTATTGCAATGATAGATAAATTCCTATTTTACTTTGCAAGAGAATTCTGCTGGAAATGGCAGCTCAACATCTCATTATCCTAAACAGAAGCCTTGAATGCCCTCAAAATTCCCCAGTTGCTAGAAAGCAGTATTTACATTTTGCCGGCAGTAGAGTTATCATGTAGATTCAAAGCATTTGTCCATCTAGTCTGTCTTAGTTCCCTCTAGCAATGGCCAATACCTGAAGCTTAAGAGGAGGGGAGGGATAGCCCATAATAATCCCAAGCAGTTATTAAGTATTATACAAGGAGGAGGGCAGACTTATCTGATTCTCAATGACAATTGGGTTATACCATGGGGCATAGGAGTCAATCACTCTACCTTTATTTTAACTTGCAGAACTAAAGATGGTACAAATGATTTTTTTTTAAATTAATATCAATCAGATGCAGTAGGTCACTGCAGCCAATAATACAACAGTAAATACCACAGACTGACTGCGGACAGCATAAAGTACTTCCTTTTCCAAGTTTTGAGCCAGTAACTCAGAAAGTCATTTATGTTTATTACAAATATTGAAGATTTTAGAGCTATTAATAAAACTTTAGGCCAGTAAAAAGAGATTGTAACCTGATCGCAATAGATGTAATAACTTCCACTTTCTATCAGACAGGCATTAAGGTGTAATTTTCAAGCTTAAGAGGTTTAGGCACCCAATTCCCTTTGATTTTCAGCAGGAGATGGATGCTTAGCTCCCATAGGCCCCTTTGAAAATCCCAGCATACAATATCTGATTGAACATACATTATGCAGAACAAGGTTTTTTATAATGTGCCAATATTTAGTTCAGTGGTTGGAATCTGACAACATGACCCCTAAATCAGTACCTATGGAGCAACACTAAGAAGTGCGGTCTTCATTTTCAATACCATTGTAATAGAATGAGGGAGATGAGACTATGAGATCTGAGACCATGAAACCAGGAGAAGTAATAGTCTTCTTTATGTTTCAGTGCATTGATTTCTGTACTGTATCTAACTTCCAGGACTCTGAATAAACACCTGAAGTGTGATGTGGTATATCGTACGGAAGGCTGAGCAGCAGAATGTACTGAGGACAGCTGTCCATATCTGCTAATATTTCAGCTTTTATTAGCGAGTCAGTTGGGTTTGTGTTAGAAAAGGAGATACTGGGGCTATACCCATTAATGTAATCTCTATAGTTGTGTCCTCTTCCTGTCTTGTCCACCCACCTCCCATTTTTCCAGACTATTTTTGAAATAACATACACTCAGCCCTAAACAGAGTGTCTTTACCTATCACAATGTCACTAGCACACTGAAGATTTGCTCGGAATGTAAACACCAGATGCTAGGCAGTTCATCCCTTGAAACTTAGATCAAGGGGCATTGCCAACACATACAACATACTTTCCTTTTAAACATTCCACTGAACTCTCTGCAGAGAGCTTTAAAAGCTAGGCTCGCTGCTACTGTGCCTTCAGCAAAGTCTCTTGAGGTTTCAAATTTACTTTTCATTTTCTTGCAGCTGGAGAGGCAGGTGCCAGATAAGTGACAGCACAAGGCTTATATTCACATTACCTGGAACTTCTTGAGCAGCCAATTCAGCAGGTGCAGGACGATATGGTTATGGGCGTCTGTCAGTTAAGTTAAGGGGAAGGCAAACTATTTGTTTTTTTCCTTGAGCTTTCTACATTCAGCTACAAACAGCTTTTTTACTTGCTTTATAGAAACCTCTGAAGCATCAATTCTAACTAATGGCTTAGATGAAATCATTCTTGGGGAAAGCTTCCTGAACCAGCTGCATCCTTGTTATTGGAACTCAAACCAAAGAGTTGTGAATTGAGAGTTTGACTGACATACAGGGAAACCTTCTGAGGTATGGATAAAAGTGTCCATAGCAACATTTTATTTATTTTGATTATTACACATATGGCCTGTCTATATCAGGGAAATTTCTACCATTACAGATATGTGATGTAGCTGTACTTGTGCCAAGTTCTAAGGTAGAGATGATGCCCTGCACAACTGCAAGCCCTCCCTCACACCACTGCAGAACACTGGAGTTTTCTATGTTGTAGTTACACTGGATACAAATATCCCCAGTATAGATAGGCCCTTATTCAATGCCTGTCCACAGCCCAAAGTATTTTTAACTCTCACTGAATGGGGGGTGTGGGGGAAAAACACACACTTGCTCCTATGACAGTAACTTGCCATTCTATTTTAACATTTTTAAAAATTTACCCTTTAATTTTTGTAAATTAACCATAAAGGTCTGTCTTCAACTTATTCTTAAGGCCCTGATCCTGGAATGGACTCACTGTGGCTGAACCACTGTGCCTGTCCAGAATCCCATTGAAGTCAACCCGGTACCATAATCAGATAAAAATTCAGCGAGCTGCAGACTAGAACCTAAAAAGGTTTGTTTTTCCTCCCCCCCCAAACAAAAGGAGCATTTGAAATCAGATCCAAAGCCCCAAGGCTCATTTCAGGCCCTTAGGGAAAGAGGGAGCAAAGTTCACAGATTTATGAAGAATGCCTTTGAATAAAAATAAAAAACCTTATTTAAGAGAAAGAGACTAAGAAATTATATCTACTTTTGGCATTGGCTTATGTGAATTAGGATAAATTATGCTATGAAAAAGCAAGCTCGCAATCATAAGGTATTTAAAAATAGTGTTTAGAGAATCTAGTTAAAAATATCATGAGGACACCTACTGTGATGAACACCTGTCAGACTCTGACTAGCATACTTCTGAACACTTGAGTTTGGAAGCATCTTTTCCATGCTAATTAACAAACTTCCATCTGGGACAGCAGGTGTAAAATAGCCTAAAATCTCAAATGATAGCAGTTTTCTTCAACAAATAGTATGGAAGATGAAAGTAGGTTGAGTTTTTGAAGAACTAATCTCTGTTCTCCAAAGCTGTCAAGAATAGGAGGTAAGGAGAGAGAGAGTTTTATTTCATCCATTGCTCTTTATTTCCAAGGACTAAGGACACTCTTACTAGAAGGCAGGAGATGGAGAGTGGGTATATAGCACTTCTGAAAATTCTGAGTAGAGTAGTGACCTAATCCTCCAGTCTTTACTCAGGCACAAATCCTATTGAATTCAGTAAGAGTGCCCCACAGGTGAACACTGCAGATGTAGATCCTAGGACTATTTCTTGAGGATATCAACAGCCACATATGAAATACAGTGAATTTGTAAGACTTTTGCTGCAGGTACTGAATATTCTCAGTTATAATGCTATCTGTTTGGTTTAAATTAGCTTAAATGGTGCACTACTGCGATTGAACATGGAGGAAAGGAGAGATACTGAAGACAGACAAGGGACAGAGAAGGGTACCAGGATTTTAAGAACCATCATCAACCCCCTGCATATGAACTCACCCCATTTCCACAGGTTCACATACATGGACTGAGCCTATTGTGACTCACTAAGTACAGCATAGACATGGCTAGTGCAGTCTCAGCTCCTTCATTCTGATATACCCATGCAACACAACACATTTATATCTGGCAAGACAACAGCATAATCCACTCATCTAAGATAGAGGAAGTTTCTCTGAAGAGAAGGGGGGGGGGGGGGGACACACAAAAAAAACCTCCCCAGTTCTGGTTCCACACATCTAGGCTCAGCTCTCATGGGGATCTTTGATAGAGGAATATTTAATGGTCAGAAGTAATTATTTTTTTCAGTGTGGAATGCAGAAGCAAATGTATATGTATTTGGCAGCCACTTTTGCTGCACCAACAGCCCTAATTATGTCACCATTAAAGTTTATCACTGATCATTTTAAGGGCATATTCTCCATAAGTAATTCCTTTTACATTATCTGTCTTGCTTAATACTCCCAAAGATTTGCAGCTAGCTCTGTTTTCGGCTACATGACAGAATAGATATGCTTAGCCAAGTAACATTGCATTAATTACTATAATTAATGCAAAGTATGCAAAACCACTACAACTCAGACTACCATGCAGATGATAACCTTTCAACTGACAATGCAGAAGTTGAACTTGTCCTGCTTAGTTATGGCAGCTAGAATGCTGAGAGCAGTGTTGTATTTCTGGTTACATAGGCTAAGGCTTGTTCTCAGCTTTTATAATTATGAGGTGTTCATTCAGTAGCACCTCATAATGCCACTATATTTAAATACCAATTTCTCTAGTAGGCTGCATTTTACAGGAGCTTATGTGATGCTTCAAATTAGCACTGTTTTAAAGGCTGGCATACTAGGTGTTGAATCAGCTCAAAGGATGATCTATATTGTTCCCCCTTTCTCCCAACAGCGTTTCTATTTCTTAGAATTCAAAAGCAGACTGATTATAGAAGTGTCATAATTATTGTGTCAGAAACCAAGGCTTCATGAGTAAAGTGCCTAGGGTTTCAGCCTCTTAGATCATTTAAATACAAAAACTTCCTTTGTGGCCACAGCTACGTTTCTCTTCCCCATCCATCCTTAAATGGTTACTTGGATCTCTCACACTCCTCACACCTTGGGTAAATAGGAATTGTGATTGGATGGAGTTCTCTGGGAACCAGGAGCACCGTTTGATCTTGGGCAAGTCACTAATTTATGTCTCAATAACCCACCCACCCCCACACCAGGGGTGATATTTTATCTTCCCTTATAAAGTGCTTTGAGATCTACAACTAGTTGATCCCTAAATTTTATTATGAGCCAAAGCCCATGGGTGAAATGCTGGTGCTACTGAAAGGTGTATGTGGGGCAGGGGAGGATTGCCATTGACTTCAGTGGAGCCAGTCAAGATTTCACCCCACATTTATATCCACATCTAACATGTGAGGTTTTGGCTTCAAGTGAGCCCTCACTCATGTAAAATTTCCACTGACTTCAAATGGAGTTTTTGATGAGTGACTGTAAGAAGTGCCATACACATTTAGATCAGTGAGACAACTAGTTTAGCATATTGTACCTAAAAGTAGACAGTACCAGCTGCTTCATAAAATGTAAAACCTCCTTAATGGTCAGTTATGGAAAAGCCAGATCACAAGGAAAGTTTATTCTTAACTTCCAGCAGTAATGGTTGGTGTACATGCTAGAGCATGAAGGTCTGTATTTGTTATGCTGTTTAACCTGACTGTGGAAGCTCTCATCCACAACTCACTGCCAAACCCTCAGGCTCAATATTTTTTGTAGCAATGAGTCTCACAGGTAAGTTATGTGTAGGGTAAACAGACTTCAGGGTTTAGTCCGCATTCTTTTTCTTGTCTTTAGTACAGTAGACTCACTGGAAAGAAAGGGATAGTAGGAATGTCCTGTACTGAGCTATGAACGCTTATATTTTGATAAGAGTCTTGACTTATTGGACTTATAACTTAATTGAGTCACACAGGTAAAATCAGAATCAATCATCTCTTTGATAGTGATAAAGGATTTTAATTAACTGTGTTTTGGTTGCTTAAAGGATTGTATTCTCGCCATGTAATGTGTGTTCCTCTAAATCTGTTTCAGGACGTTAGCAGTTTTTTTTTTTTAAAAAACCCAAAAACACACATTTTGTTCAATTTGGCTTATGTTTATAAATATAGACACACACACATTTAGACAGACACACACACACACACACAGTGTACCTGTTTATTTGCAGAGTATATGCCAAAGCCATAACTTATTTTAAAGCATGTTAAAAGATTGTGACCTAGTGTAAAATAGCAGATAGACTAAAAGTGACAGCTGTGCACATAAAAAATTCTATGGAGAATCAAAGGTTATATGCCAGAATGTCACTACATTGAAATGCTCACACACAGAATAATATAAATGCCTAGATGATAGAAACCCGAAATGTTTTATACATTTCTATGTATACCTAAACAGGGGTTGCACATTATTATTTTTTACTATGAACACAAATAATCCATTAGAACTCAGTGCCTCTCCCCCTTCTAATGCTTCTACCCCACCCCCCAAAAAAAGTCATTAAAACAATCTCTCAGTGTGAAAGATGACTGCTACCATATGTAAACAAACCCGTAAATATACAGGATTTAAGAGGTGCACAATTGCATGTAAGCAAATACATAATCTTTAAATCAGGAATAATAAATATTAAGAAACAGATTCAGAAAAGTTCAAGGCCTGATCCAACACAGGAAAGACTCCCAGTGAATTCACTAGGAATTGGATCAGGTCCTAGTGGCCTGATGCAAAGCCAAATGAAGTTAACGGGAGACTTTTCAGTTGATTTTGGAGCCAGACATAAGTTCAGACATTGAAATCAGTGGGACTATTCACTTTCTTAAAGTACATTTGTAAGTGTTTGAAAAATCAGGGCCTACACTTTCTACCAGTCCATTCATTCCCTTCTACATGGTCATATCTCAACTGGACTCTTTCTTCCAAATGTGTTTATTTTCAATTCCTTGACTGTTTTGTACTCATGTACTTTTTTGTTTGAATTTTGTACTCATGTACTTTTGATATTACATGAGAGAGACGGACAATCTGCCATTTGATTAGTGTCCAGTTTTTCTTTCAGTGTATTTTTCAGCTTCTCATCTCTGCAATATTTATTATTGCAACTGCTTTCCCATGTGATCTCAATCACAAAGTGTTTGGTTTTAAACCACAACTGAAGAGTGCCCATTGTAGAGTGTTGATTTGGATTAATTTTTTGTATGTATTTACATCATCCGCAGTAAATTATTTTGCAGATTCCTCTAGTTTTCTGTTGTTGGGGGGCGGGAGGGGAAGAGAGGTGGAAGGGTCGGTGGTAAGGTGGGAAAAGGGGATATTTTGAAACCTCAGACAATTGTAAAGGCTCACGAGAGCTATGTATATATAAGGACAAAGTCTAATATTGGCTTGCATGAGGAAATGAAGCTACAAAACAAGCTTTGGAGGTCCCATACTGCAAGTGCTATAAGTGCATTAAAAGGCATAGGGGAACACTAAATGAGTGAAAAAAAAAAACCTAAAAATGAAGTGTTATTGTTGGGGCTACGATGACAGGTATTACTCTGCGTACCTAGCCTGTGAGATTGCTTCCTTGGATCTTTACTCTTTGTAAGTTTCACCTCTCTTCTTTGACTTTACTTCATGTTGGTCATTTGCCCTTTCCTATAGGGACTGCTGGATTTAAGTACCTAAGCAGGCAAGGTGTACCACTGGGGTAGACCTACCTAGTATTGTCATCCCCAACTGTTCAAAAATCATGAGTCAAGACACTAAAACCCATGAAATTTGCTTAAATATCTTTAAAGTCATAAATGCTGGGGTTCTCTTTCTTTGCTTTCTTGTTTGTGATCCTTTAGTGGGCACTTGGGTCACATTTTCAAATTTTTCTCCACAGCCATCAGGGCTAGAAACTTTTTAAATTGAGACTTTTTAAAAAGAGACTCTAAAATGTCATAGGTTTAATGATAAAAATAATGAGATATGGAAATCCTGCCTAAAAACCAACATGGGATCATAGAAGATCAGGGTTGGAAGGGACCTCAGGAGGTCATTTAGTCCAACCCCCTGCTCAAAGCAGGACCAACACCAACTAAATCATCCTAGCCAAGGCTGTGTCAAGCCAGGCCTTAAAAACCTCTAAGGATAGAGATTCCATCACTTCCCTAGGCAACCCATTCCAGTGCTTCACCACCCTCCTAGTGAAATAGTGTTTCCTAATATCTACCCTTGACCTCCCCCACTGCAACTTGAGACCATTGCTTCTTGTTCTGTCATCTGCCACCACTGAAAACAGTCTAGCTCATCCTCTTTGGAACCCCCCTTCAGGTAGTTTAAGGCTGCTATCAAATCCCCCCCTCACTCTTCTGCAGACTAAATAATTCCAGTTCCCTCAGCCTCTCCTCATAAGTCATGTGCCCCAGCCCCCTGATCATTTTTGTTTCCCTCTGCTGGGCTCTCTCCAATTTGTCCACATCCCTTCTGTAGCAGGGGGGAACAAATCTGGATGCAACACTCCAGGTGTGGCCTCACCAGTGCCGAATAGAGGGGAATAATCACTTCCCTCGATCTGCTGGCAATGCTCCTATTAATACAGCCCAATATGCCATTGGCCTTCTTGGCAACAAGGGCACACTGCTGACTCATATCCAGCATCTTGTCTACTATAATCCCCAGGTCCTTTTCTGCAGAACTGCTGCTTAGCCAGTTGGTCCCCAGCCTGTAGCAGTGCATAGGATTCTTCCTTCCTAAATGCAGGACTCCGACTTTGTCCTTGTCAAACCTCATCAGATTTCTTTTAGCCCAATCCTCCAATTTGTCTATTTTAATTCAATGGGGGCTCTGCACACAGATGGGGAATCCATCTGTGCAGAACTGTTTACAGGAAGAAGGCTGGTACAGAAGTTATGCTGGCACATTAACTGCAGTCAGACAGTGCTTCAAGTGAGCCCCTACCTCAGTTTCCACTCATCCAGAATAAAAACAAAGTACAAGCAGACTTTACAGTACTAAAGAACACTCTCCTCACAGAGTCTCATTTCTTTAAACATAAAAGGACAACAAAAAAGAAACAAAAGCTTTACTCAGCAAATCAAGCAGCATCTCACCTCCCCAAGGAAAATCAGTCTTAAGTTTCACCCCTCTAGCCCAAGAGCACTGTCAGGCTGAATTCCCTACCTGGAACTTAGGTTTCTGCTGGATGTTCACCCAGATACCAGCTTTTCCATGACCATGCATCACCATTTGCTGAGCCACTCCCTTGTAGCTCTCCAGAAGGTCCTAAACTCAGTTAATTCTCCTGGTCTGCTCCAGTCCTTTGTCTGGGAGTACTTTCAGTCTAGGCCTGTTCCTTTCTGTGAGCATCTCTTCTCTAAGAAGAAGCTACTAGAAGTAGCTTCTTACCCAGCTACCCTGAGGAGCTGCTCTCCTCACAAGCTTCCTTTATTCTGGGGCTTCCTGACTGAGCCCTCATAAGCCTTTATTAGCACCAGGGTGCTCCATACCTACTGACACCGTTAACTAAGCACCAGTGGATCTGGGTTAGCTCATTCTCCTTAGCAGAGCCTGTCTGACCCCCTCATAGGCTAGCTCCATGGCAGAGGCTTAACTCTGTAACATAATCTCTCTTTCTGCATGTCAATGGGTAAAATCCTGCCCTTCTTGAAGTGAATGGGAGTTCTGAATAGACTTCAGTGGAACCAGGATTTCACCTATTGTGTTTTGTGATATTTTATGTGACCTACATAAACATCTAGGCTGGGAATTTCAAAGGAGACAAAGGAATTTGTGTGCCCAATTCTCATTGATTTCCCTGATGAATGTCAATGAGAATTGGGCACCATCAGGCTCATCAGGAATTCCCAGCCACTTGTAGTATGCTATTATCAATAATTAACTCATTCCAAGATGCACATATGCACCTGTGTTGTTTAATTTTTAATAGTTTGTCCTACTAAAGCACATCAAGGAGTACTATTAAAGGGGTACGGAACAGAGTCAATTAAAATCAAGAGTTACACCAGGGATGAATTTATTTCAGATTCAGCTGATGATTCATGGAAAAGCTCTTACACTTCAGTCACATTTCCTGTATTCTTTTTCGATATAGAATCATAGAAATCTGGGGCTGAAAGGGATCTCCAGAGGTCATCTAGTCCAGCCACCTGTGCTGAGAATAGACCAAGAATACATAGACCATCCCTGATAAGTGTTTGTTTAACCTGATCTCAAAAATTCCCAACAGACAGGGATTACACAGCCTCTTTTGGTAACCCATTCCAGTGCTTAACTATCCGTATAGTTCGAAAGTTTTCCCTACTATCTTTCCTAAATCTCCTTTGCTGCAAAACTAAGCCAATCATTTCCTGTAACTTAAGAAAAAGACATGAATTTAGGGGGGAAATGATGACTTTAAAGTATTTGAAGTGGTACCAATGCCCATCATTTCCTCAGATAATTTCTGTGGTTTTACAGTGACATTTTCTTGTTTCTTTAAAACATTTTTGTCTCTCAACCACTGTGTAAAAGACCCACGAACAGGAAGAGACTGATTATACACAAAATGCTGTTAAAATGCATCCCGTAAATGAATATTTTTTTCTCTGAACTCTTTCAGCCACAGTTGTATTTGGGTTGTTTTTTTTTTTTTTTCCTAACAGCAAATAAAGAAAGAAAAACAAAAGTGCACCTATATCTGATTTTAAGTTTATGATATCATCTGAAACCTCCAAAAGAAGATTAGCACTGCTATTTTTGGCCTGATTCATGCAATTGCATGACATACACATATACAGTGGTACATGATATTTAAGGCATCTTTCACCTTTAGGACCCTGATACAAATATAGTTCAGGTGAGTAGTTAAGAAATAACTGAAAGTCATTACTATCTGAAAGTCACTTGATATCCTGTTTGAAATGACTTTGCAGTCCCAATTCCAATTCTTAGAGTACAAATGTCTACATCACACAAAAAATACCATCAACCTTGGCATGGACTGCTGGTAGTTTCAGCATAAAGAGTCTGGGTTGACTGGGCATGAAGACTGAACCCCTTCTCAAGATGGGTTTGGCTTCTCTAGGGCCTTGGTTCAAGAAGACACTTAAGCAAGTGCTTAAATCCATCTCTATTTAGCAAAGCACTTAAATGTGCTTAGCTTTAGGCACACTCTTAAGTCCCATTAAAGTGAAATAAATAAAGCATGTGCTTTGATGAACACACGCCTGTGCACTGCCTACAATACACTGTGCCCTGCCTACAGTATGCACTGCCTACAATAGGACTGAGACTTACTGTCAGGCAAGATTGGTGATGCCAACTGTGTTATGTAAAGCCTCTGCTCGATCCAGCAGAATGTGATTGTAAGATTTGTAACTTTTCAGTCATTGCTAGTATGATCATTAAGTTCTGTAACCTTCTGCAAACTTTGTAACTTTAGTTATTGTTAGCATAGCCTTTTAAGCTTTGAAACTCATGCAAGCTTTGTAACCTTTTCAGTTACCACTTGTATGAACCTCCAAGCTTTGCAATACCCCATCATGCAATCAGAGAGAGTGTGAACAAGGGAGTGTGTGGGAAGATAAGTGAGTGTCAACAAGGGTGTGTATGTGGGACTGGGCAGAGAGGAACTGCAAGGAGAATACAGCACAGAGACAGGTGTGTCTGATGTAATCTGCCCTGAGAAGACAATCATGGGGTGCTGTAAAAAAAAAAGAAGAAGAAGAAGAAGAACAACAACAACCTGGAATGCATGAAAGGAACCAGGCCTGAGAATGCTTCTTGGTGACGGACACAGAAGGGAAACTCAGTGTATGTGACAGGAGCCACCCAGTTCCAGCACAAGGAAGAAGGCATACACACAAGCCCCCTGCTTCTTGACCTGCTCGCCAGCCCGGATCCGTGATTCCAGGTGGACACACCAGATCTACTATGCTTCAGCTTCTCAGCTTCCTCTGCTGTCTCCGGTAACTCTCCGCCTGTGTGAGTGTGTGGGTGCATGAGGGTATGAATGGGATGAATGTGTGCGTGCATGAATAAGCCCCATCCCTTTTCTGTTTGAACCAACAGCGGCATTTAATAAAAACCAATATGTGTAACCCTGGATTGGTTTCTAGGGAAACTGAGGTAACAAACTGAAGGCCAAACCTGATAAATAGGGGCTCTTCAGGATCCAAGGTTGTGGATCTGACACCTTCAATTCCTCCTGAAATTCCTTTACAATGAAACAGTTGTACTTGGGTAAAATATTCTGAGGTAAATGTTATATTGGCAGCCGAATAATCAGAAACAAGTCACATTTTGCTTGGGAAAATCTATTCTTAGTTTCAATTATCCATATTTCATCTTTTCAGCTATCTAAAATTTAGGTATGTCTACACTTAAGCCACTACAGTGGCACAGCTGCAGTTGCTCTGCGGCAGTGCTTCAGTGTAGACACTACCTATACTAACTGGTTCAAGTAATCCACCTCCCCGATGGAGGAATTTCTTCCATCAGCCTAGCACTGTCTACACCACGGATTAGGTCAGTATACCTATGTTATTCAAGGGGTATGGATTTTTCACACCTCCGAGCAAAGTAGCTATGCCAGCATAAGTTCCTTCTCAGTGTAGTCCAGTCCTGTATCTGTATATTGGTATTCATAGCGTGAAACAGAAAAGAGCTGAATTCAACAATTATACTACAATTCAGAGGCTGTTGGAGTTGTGTTTATCATCTGTGGGTATACAAATTCAATCTAGCTGCTTTTCTATGATCTCCCCATGATCTCCTCAGAAGAAGAAAAACAAAGAACTTGAAAGGTGACTGTCAAGGTTCCTTCCCCACTCTGAACTCTAGGGTACAGATGTGGGGACCTGCATGAAAACCCCCTAAGCTTATTTTTACCAGCTTAGGTTAAAACTTCCCCAAGGTACAAACTATTTTACCTTTTGCCCTTGGACTTTATTGCTGCCACCACCAAGCGTCTAACAAATGTATTACAGGGAAAGAGCCCGCTTGGAAATGGCTTTCCCCCCAAAATCCTCCCCAAACCCTACACCCCCTTTCCTGGGGAAGGCTTGATAAAAATCCTCACCAATTTGCATAGGTGAACACAGGCCCAAACTCTTGGATTTATATTATTCATTTATATTAGGTTACTCTTTCATGCAGGTTTTAAAATCATCTTTGGCTAGGTGGTGAAGTTGACCCATTTTCCTTTTGATTTCCATTCCTAATGATGGTAACATGGAGACTCAATAGTGCTATAGCAACATATTAACAGTAGGATTCTGTTTGAGGACCAAGCCAGGGCTCTAAACATAATGCTTCTTCCACTGTCTAAATATTACCTCATTGAACTTTGATTTAATTCATCTTCATTCCTGTATCTAAGTGCAGTCTACAGGTTGAATTCAGTGAAGCTTTCACAACACATTAACAATGACAGCCTCCCAAGAACTTGCAGACAAGACCCTTCACAATGAACTGCGAGCCAGAACATGCAAGTTTTCACTCATACAGACAAACTTTGCACAGGCACAAAGGCAAGCAGCTTCCAGATGTGCAATTTTTGATTCACGCTTTAACAAGGTCAGCAAGAAATTGTGTCAAAAGCTGTGCCAAAAGAGGAGTTTATACCGATCATATAGTTTCATGTAAAAGTGATCACTTGAGTTCTACTCTTACAACACACTTCACATTTTTAGAACTAATTAGCTGTTTATGAACTGGGAATATTGAAGTTGCCCATTGATCTATTACAAAACAAATTATAAACCTATTTGCTTCATGTGATATTCCTAAGCTCCAGCAAACATTACTACATTTTAATTATCTATCATATATACAAGTGGTACGGTTATCATCCCTTTAGGAATAAACATTTAAACCATCTTCTCAAATGTAAATTCTGATTACCAGAAATGTCAGAGATGTTTACCTGACGGCAGAAATCTCCAGTGGTTTGCAAGAGACATTGATTATTGACATGAAGTTCAGTTTGTAATGATCTAGTGTGAGAGTAAATTGACCCAAGGTCATCTAGACAAAACAAAAGTAAACCTCTCTCTACCTGTTAAGGAAACAATCACAGTGATTACACAAAGTTTATTCAAGTTTTGGAAAACTTTACTCTTTTAAAAGAAAATCTCTCTCCTGGGGCCAGATCCTCAGTGGTGACTTCAATGAAGTTATACTGATTTACACCAGCTGATGATCTTCCCCCCTGCATTCATTTTGTAATATGCTGCTAGAATTGATATTATGTCACAAAGTGGAAGAATCTTAAGTGGCACCACTGTTGATGCTTTGATAGCTGGAAAGATTGGAGAGGAAAACTCTCCCGCAATAATCTGTTATATCCACAAGACATTATTTGGGGAGAAGTTTGAGAGAGGACTACTGTCAGAGTCCTTTTTAAAGAAGGGTGGAAAGCTTATGCGCCAATACGTCTGTTAGTCTATAAGATGCCACAGGACTCTTTGCCGCTTTAACTAGCCAGTGAAATTAACCAACATATTTGTGACTTTTTAACATTCCAGGAAGGCAAAGACTGACCTTTACTTGCTATCTCTGGAACAGAGTTGTTTCCTGCACTTAGCATATGTCACTATCAATCCTCTCTCCCGATCTCCCCTATTCCATTCTACAGCATGACATTGAAAATACTAATGATTGGCTGCAGTGTTGCTGGGCACAGCACTCTGCTGTTTTCTGCCAGTCCTGTCCCCTAAAATCATGCTACTACACTGACATAAGCCATGCCATCGTGAACTTCTTGGCAGCTGCACTGCCTCCCAATGTTTCTTGTTTTGCTACATCTCCATGCAGACTGCAGATTCAGTGTTGCACAGTAATGCAAGTCTATTTAACTTAGCCATGATTTCAGTTTAAAAGAAAATCAGTGTAAGGCCATCATATCAGGGGGAAAGCTGTTATTGCCACATTTCCTATCCAGTTGTTTATCCCCCACTGAATAAACTATGCATCCCATCACTAAATAAAATTTGGAGGGTCAAAGGTGGCTGTAGCTTTTAGATGAGCATTTTACCAGTGGGAAGGACTTCATTTCTATTAACCTCTTACTGATAGATTTATTGTTACTATATGACCGATATCACTGTTATTTATGACCATAAAAATTATGAGTTTACGGTTGTTTATTTTTCATTTGTTGCCTCAAAGTTTTGATATTTAATTGCAGGAATACCACAAAGTAGTATATTTACATTTGAAGCTAAAAAACAGTGCCCCAATTGGTATAAATCAGTGAGGCTCTGCATATTTAAAATAAAATGTTTAATAAAATCATTGACAGCTTCAGTGGATCACTGGCCTCGCACTATGCGGCAGCATGGTTGCCATAGAAACAAGAAAAGGCTCAAGGATCATTGGGCAATTTATGAAAGTATCAAAATCCTTTGGTATATAAATGATATATAACAATTGCGAAAGTAAAAGAGATACAAGTTTTCTATTTCCCAGTTCAAATCACAATGTCCTTTTTACTAAAATCCCAAGTTATATGCCTTTTTGTCTGTATAAGTGCCGTAATACCTACAGATGATCAGCTATCATTACTATACCATGTCATTCTTGTCTATTCAAATAAAAACAGTTGTATATGCTACTGTATTATGATACATGATCCACAGAATGGCAGGTTTGATATTCACTGGAGATTTTCTGTTCGCCTGTGCTTCACTTGGTGTCTACTGTTAGAGAATATAAAAACAAACAAGATAGCCACTAGATGGCATACAGGAAAAAATCCACTATTTTTCAGAGGTGCAAGACTATGAAACATTTTGATGTCAAAGGATGTCTTATGTCAAAGTTTGACTCAGACACACAATTTATCAGACCACTCTGTTTTATTAGCAAAGCTGCTCTGCTAATACGTTTAGAAGTGAGCCCCCCGAGTGGGGCTTGTGTCTCTTAATTTATACAAAAAGAAAAGGAGTACTTGTGGCACCTTAGAGACTAACCAATTTATTTGAGCATAAGCTTTCGTGAGCTACAGCTCACTTCATCAGATGTATATCGTGGAAACTGCAGCAGACTTTATATATACACAGAGAATATGAAACAATACCTCCTCCCACCCCACTGTCCTGCTGGTAATAGCTTATCTAAAGTGATCATCAGGTGGGCCATTTCCAGCACAAATCCAGGTTTTCTCACCCTCCACCCCCCCACACAAATTCAGCAATGCCCCTCTGCCATGTACATTGGTTCCTGGTGAGTATTTGCTTCCACACACCACACAACAAAAACACTAACCCAGGAACCTCTCCTTGCAACAAAGCCAGATGCCAACTCTGACCACAAATCTGACATCAGGAATATATCTTATTCCTTAAGTTAAATATTCTTACACCTTCTTGTCAACTGTCTAAATGGGCCATATTGATTATCACTACAAAAGTTTTTTTCTCCTGCTGATCATAGCTCCTCTTAACTAATTAGCCTCTCATAGTTTGTATGGTAACTTCCAACTTATCTGTATGTATATATCTATCTTACTATATGTTCTATTCTATGCATTCGATGAAGCGAGCTGTAGCTCACGAAAGCTTATGCTCTAATAAATTTGTTAGTCTCTAAGATTCAATATGTGTAATGACCCAGCCACTCCCAGTCTCTATTCAGCCAGCAGAATTCACAGTGATGAAACAAGACATTCTCTTCTGGTTCCATCATGTAACATCGGACTTACCATGCTGGATCAGGACACTGGTCCAGTTAAGGTAATTTGGTCAAATATGTGACTATTATTGCAGGATTACTCTACATTCATTGACCATTTTCTTCATGGATGTCCAAAGTAAAAACAGCCCCATTTTATCCTGCCAAACAAACATTTTTTTTAAATGAGTGCAGTGCAAGGGCTGCAGTTGGTCCCAGAGTATCTTTAGATTCCCAGCAAATGTAAATGATATCTTGCCTGTCTAACAGATATAAAACATACATGCTCATATTTTATTAATTTTAAAATTCACCTTGTTTAGTTTGTTCAGAATTATCTTGGTGACAGTTGTCTATATCTAGTAGAGAGATTGGTCTGAAATTTTCACAAAGATTGGCAAATCTGGCCTAAGAGATACAGTGAGCTACTGGGCTCAATACATTTGTGCTCCGTGACTCCTTTGCATCATCTAAGGAGAAGCCACCTTCCCTGGGAAGCAAAGGAGAAACCTCTGGCCAACAGAGTTAAGGACAAGAAGAAGGAGCTATTTAAATATATTGGGAACAAAACGAATCCTGACAATGGTATTAGTCCATTACAAGATTAAAATGGTATAATTAGCAATAATAATGAACAAAAAGCATAAGTATTCAATAAATATTTCTTGAATATTCTGTATTTTTGGACAAAGCAGATGAGATTGCCTCACCATGTGGTTATAACACTGTTACACTAGTATCTCTGGATGATGTTAAACAAACACTACTAAAATTTGACCTTTTTAAAAATCAGCAGGTCCATATAACTTCTATCTAAGAGCTTTATAAGAGCTGGCTGAGGAGCTTGCAGGACCATTAATGCTGATTTTCAATAAGTCTTG